>NC_089689.1:0-2400000 GCF_031753505.1 Anomalospiza imberbis | reverse complement strand
GGATGGAGAGCAGGCAAGAAGCATGGGAAGTACTAGACAGAAAGACTGAGAGATGGGGAAAGAGAGACCAGCAAGAGGGACATTGTGCCACGGAGCTGGCCTATGCTCTTCTACCCCATCCAGGCCAGCCTGACTGCTCCCAGTGCCTGGCCAGCTGGACAAACCCAAGCCAGCATCATCCTCTCCACAGGATGCTCTACAAGAAGGGAAACGGCCTCCAGAGAACATGCTGGACTGCAGCTGGGCTGACCTGTGGCTCTCTGGAGGGATAGTTCTCTCCTATCAGCCACAAAAAGCACTTCTCCAGCGAGGGAAGGCAAGGTGAGAGACTGCAAACCACCAGGACAAACCCACCACACCAAAGGAACTCCCCAGTTGGTGGGACCAGGCTGTGCTGAAGTGTCCAGCACCACCTCCACTCGATCCATCTGGGATTATTCCCCTCACAGCCCTTCCGGGCTGGGGAAGCAGCTCCAGGTAATTGCACAATTTCATTACCCATGTTAAGCAGGATAAACAGCCACCATGCTCCAAACCTCTTCCCCCGTCTCCTCTACAGCAGCAGCTTCCAGAGGAGCCTCCAGCGGGCCAGAGGAGGCTACCCCGAGCCCGCAGATCCATCCATGGCCTGGCAGGACCACGCTGCCGAGGACTCAGGCTCATCCCCCACGCGAAGACGCTGGGCGTGATTTGAAAACCCAACGCTGACGAGCTCCTTCGCATGCGTGCACACCGGGAGGGTGGAAGGATTTTTATTTTTTGTCCTTTGCAGCTGGACACAACTTCAGATTTTAACTCACGAAGGAGGAGGCGGCAGCACCCACACAAGCCCGTGACTCCGGATCACGGGATTTTGGAGGCAGGCAAGGAGAGCCCCGCGATGATGGCACGGAAGCTGGCAACGGCACAGAGCCATCAAGCCGTGCGAAGACAGGGCGAGCATCACACAACTGCCTGCCTCGGCCGGGGAGCCCGGCACGGCGTGGCGGCTCGGGGGCTGCAGCCGCCCCTCCACTGCCGGCGCCCGCATGCCAGGCCTGCTCCGAGATGTGCTGGCCATCTGCTCCTGCCAGCCGGGGCTGGGGCCGGGGCTCTGCGCCGTGGCTGGGGATGTGCCAAGCCGTCCCGCCGTCGCCACGCTCCCCAGCTGCGCCCCCCGTCATGACCACACCGCTGTCAGCGCTCCCGGCCCCCAGAACCTGCAGTGGGGATCTTCCCGTGCCTCCAGGTCCTCCCTACATCCCTGGCTCTGCTTGGCCCCTGTAAACCTACTGTGAAACACCACTAGGCAAGAGGGGGCTCAACAATTCCCATCCCCATGTAGATTTTAAGGCTGCAGAGTAGCCCCACTCTTCCCATCGCTTCCAGCACTCCTCCCTGTTTATGGCCAGATTTGGTGTTGCCCCCCCCCCCCCAAATCTGCCACTACAAAAGCCCATCCCCCTGACCACTGCCACAGGGGCCCCACAGCCAGGGCATGTCCCCAGGGCCACTTTGCAGCCAGGGAGCCGGCCAGGGCGAAGACTGAACCTTGTCATAGTTGAGACTTATCAGGTTTGGACAAGCGCCGGGGCCCGCCGCGGGATTCGGGATGTTCTGTAACGAGCGTCCTCTGCTCCAAATAGACGCCGTCCCAGGGGCACAGGCTTGAGCCGTCCCTCTCCAGGAGCCCTCCCCATCAGTGCTGGGGAAACTGCTCCAAGAGGGACCCCCAACTTCCCAAGTTCCCTGACAGCATCACTATCCGAACCGCCCATGGGCCCTGAGCCGTGGCACCCCAAAGAGATGCCAAGACCTGACCTGGCACCCTCGGCCTTTAATCCATCCCTCTCCAAGTCCTCTCCCAAGTCCTTCCTCTTTGTGAAAGACAAAGAAATGTAAAACATGTGTTTTAACAAATTACTCCTCGATTTCTAGAGTCCAGCGAGTCAGATGCTTGCTTAAATCCGTCCGTAACACTTTCCATGGGTGTATTTATAACCGAAGGCATAGCTGCCGTCTCGCACTCCCTCATTAACCCTCTGCGGCCTTGTTACAAACAGAGCTCAAACAGAGAGTGCAGAGATGTGTCGGAAAATTCTGCACCTACTTGTCCCTGGGAAAACACCCCAACGTTCACCATCTGGAAGAGAAATCCCTTCTTTCAATTTCAAAACAACAACAACAACAAAAAAGCCACAACCAAACACAACCACAGAACACCGACGCTGTGACCAAGTCAGGTTGGATCCCGACCACTTCCCTGACACCCCCAGCATTCCACACACAGCCCTCCCACCCGGAGAGGCCTCCGGAGCCCGGCTACGCCACTGCCACCGGGAGGATCGGCCGCTTTCCACTGCAAGGAGTGTCAGTCACTTGTGATAATTAACCAGCTCAAGATAATGAGCTCAGTCTGAGAGCAGCGGCTCTTCCTCCGCGCGTTTCGCTCTCAAATCCCTGCTATCGGCATTAGCACCGCGGCCAAGGCAGGCATGATGCTCCTGCACCCAGGAAAATGCGCAGTCCAAAGGCAGGAAGGGCATTTGGGAAAAGAAAGAAGGATTTTTGGTAAATAGAGTGCTATATAAAGCTCAGCAGAGCCCAAAGGGAGCAGTTCTTTGGGACTCTGCTCTGCATCCTTGCCATCACCAGGTAAGGAGTCGCACCAGCAGCACAGCAGAGTCCTTCGGGGAGGATGAAAGGAGAAGGGACACAAACCTGCACCCCCATGCTAAAAACAATTAATATCAAATACAAGGGGACAATGACATGATGGCAAGAAGCAGGCAGGAGCAGGAGGGGAAGAGGCCAGCAGTGAGTTAGGGTTAAAACCATCACACCTCGGGAAACCGCCCGTCGCAGAGCCTGAGCCTCCCAGCTCAGGCAAAAGTCACCAGCACAAACACAACCGAGAAAGAACCAGGAGAAATGGTGCTATTACTGGACCTCAGGAAAAAATTGTGGCTTTTTTTTCCCCACAATCATCCTTGTCCATCCCAACAGTGAGATAGATGGGCACAGCAAGAAGCCAACTGCGGCACCGATTTCTTTTGCGGCCAACAGACATCAAGGGGAGGGTTTCAGGTTGGAGCCACTTCAAGAGCTCGCAAGCTGCAGTCAAGAGTAAAATCCACATGTGCTGCAAGCTGGAAAGGCATTTCTGGGTGACAGTCACCCCAATTTCCCCTTGATGGTTCAAACAAAAATAGCGATAAGGCAGAAAATGATAATTGAATTGCGGTGGAAATTTATGGGAACCAGTAGCCAAATTTCTACAGACAAAAAAGCAGTGCACCCAATCTCAACAATTTTTTTGCCTACAAAAACCCACCCCATGGTGCAGCTCTCTCCTTTCCACTCTCACGGCAGCTAATTCTTCCGCTCTTTCGTAAACATTTGAAAACAAGGTCACACGCACAAATTCTGCTTTCAATTTGCCTTGTATCCATAGTGATTAAACTCAGACCCACAATACGGGATTTAAAGGAGGAAAAAAAAACCCAAAAACACCCAAAAAAACCCAAAACCCCAACTTTAAGTAGGCCTGGAGCTGGGCTAGACCCCGGCAGGCTCACCAGCTCGCCGAAGGCCAGGGATGAGAGCATCAACGATCACTGTTTATAAAAAAGGGAATTAAATTGCAGGGCTTCGACAGCCGTGCTATCGCCATAGCGAGGGATCTGGCCCCCCACCTACACCCTCCTCAAGAAACAACCAGCCCAGAGGCAACAAAAATTTAACAGCTCCAAAACTCAGCCAGGCAGTGGGGTCCGGAAAGGACAGCAAGAGCAGGATGAGCAGGAAAAAAACCGAAAGCAGCTGCAGGGGAGGGAAGACTCAGCAGCCTTTTCCCCATTCCCACTGGAATGGTTTTTCCTTTAAAAAATAATTTTGTCGTTCCTCCTAACCCCACACTTCCAAAGAGGAAAGTGTCAGGGCTGAGAGGCTTTAACACCCAAATTTCTTCACCATCACAGACCCGGATAAAGGAAAAGCCTCTGTGCGACAGTCAACACTCCGAATTCAGCAGGGCCTTCCCTGGTTCCTCCCGAGTGCCTCAGTCTCCCCACCAACCAGGGAGGAAAGAAATAGCATTTCCCTGCCTGTGAGGATATTAGAAGAATAGCCTCATCCAGGACCAGGTCAGGGAGGATATAACTTTCCTCCTCCAGATGCTCCATACAAAAATAAAGCCAGGGGAAAATGCTTGGCCCCATCCCCACACGGACCTGGGGTTACCGTGGGTCTCCCAGGCTCCCAACAAAACATCCTCAATTCCCAGGGCACAACCTGAGCCCAACGAAACACCTCTGAAAAGGGGAGAACCAGGGGGCAACGAGACCGCGGGGCAGAAGCACAACTCGCCGTGCAGCACGGCAAGGGCTGACACCTCTTGGGAAACACAGGGCAGGGGAAGCGGGGAGCAGCAGCGGGACACCAGTCCCCCCACACAAGCTTTTGCAGAGCACTGGGGCTTTGTGGGCGGTGAGAGCAGAGCGAGGGGGGCTCCCCGAGGGACAAGCGACACTTACTTCTCATAGTCCAGCTTGCAGTAGAGCTTCTTGTCGCGGTAGAAGCAGGTGGTCTGCAGGGGCTCCTTGCAGGACGCGCACTGGACGCACTGCTCATGCCACAGGCTGTCGTTCAGGCGCAGCAAGAACCGGTCCAAAATCACTCGCTGACATCCTTCGCACACCGACTTGGGGGTCGCGGCTCTGCCTGCGGGGAAGGAGCCGGGGCTGGGGTGGGCGGAGGGAAAGGCGGCCGGGGAGACGGGCCGGGCGAGGGACGGACGGACGGAGGGGCCCGCGGTTCTCGCTTCCCCCGCACGGGCTCGTGGGTCGCGGGGGGACGGGGGTGTGCGGGGAGCCGCTGCGGAATCCAGGAGGGACCTGTGCCTTAGGGCAGCTCCGGGGGGGGCACATCGCCCCCAATTTCGTTCCTCTTGGAAAGGCGGCAGCGGAGCCGCAGCTCAGAGAGAGGGCGACGGTTTGAAACCGATATTAAAACGAAGAATAAATTAAAAAAAAGAATTATTTATTGCTCGATACGAAGGATAGCCCTTCGTTACAAGGGGGGTTTAGGGGGACACACAATTTAATGCAATCGCGGAACGAAGCGGGGGCAGCGAAGGCGGGCGCCGGGGGCACACCCCGGGAGAGGCAGCGGCGCGGCGCCGGGCAGGACCGAGCCGGGGAAAGCTGTCCCCGGGCCTCCCGAACCTCCCGTGCCCATCCATCGCTCGGGCCCGCCCGGCCGTGCCCCGCCCTATGGGGTCCCCAGGAGGACAAGCGGGGTGCCCTGACTTACCCAGCAAGGAGGAGAAGGGAGTCGCGGGGTCCAGGGCGCTCTGCAAACTCTCCTCCATCTTCAGCCCGTCCAGCATGGTGGGGAGCCGGGCCGGGCGAGGGGCCGCGCCGCCCGCCTGCCAACACAGCCCGGACACACCGCGCTCAGCCCGGCCGCCGGCCCCGCCGCCCCCGGCCGGGGCTTCCCCGCCCCGGCTGCCCGCCCGCTCCTCGGCGCCGCGCTCCCTCCTCCCTCCCAACGGGAGAACCCCTCGGGCCCCCCGTTCCGGCTGCGCAGCCGCTGCCCCGGCCGGGCTCGCAGCAGCCCCCCAGCCCCGACGTGGGGAGGCGACCAGACCCGGGTCCCCCGCAGCCGCGAGGACGCGGGACGGGAGATGCGGGGCTTGCCGTCGGCGGGGCTCGGCCGCTTACCTGGGGCGGCCCGGGCGGTGCTTTCCTGCGAGGAGCCGGCGGGAGAGGCGTCGGCAGCCACCGCTCCTGGGGGGTCTTGCGGCGGCTCCTGCCTCCCCGGCTGTACCGCACCCCCCCGCCTCCCCGCCGCCGGCGCTGCCCGGGGTGCGGGGCGAGCCGCGGCTCCCTGGACGGCTCCGGAGAGGAGCGCACCAACCTGCGGGGAAGCGCCCGTCCGACTGCTGCCAAGGCACATTTCCTAGAGCTGATACCTCCCTGCCCGACCCCCACCCCCTGCCCTCCCCTCTCCACCCCACTCGAAATAAGTTTCCACCCCGCTCTCCTGCCTGGCTGCAGGCACCGGCCCCGCCACGCCTCGAGGGGCTGTCGGCCTTTCCCGGCTCCGGGGTGCACGGCTCGGCCTGGCCGGCCCGGCTCCGCTCCGCTCCCTGGCTTTTTTTCCTTCTTTTCTTAGAAAGCCAAAAAGAAGAAAAGAAAAAAAAAAAAAAAAAAAAGAAAGAAAAGGAGGAAAAAAAAAAAAAAGGTAGAGGGTGGTGCCCCACCACAGCGTCTCTCCCAGTAATGAAACCGGCTGGAAATCAAGTCCCCCTTCCAGGAGAAGCCCAGGCCGGCAGTGTTTGGGGAAAGTCGGTCCCCTGCCCGGGGCGGTCCCCGGCGGGGATGCGCTCCCCCGCGCTGCGCATCGCCCCGGGCGCCTCGCTCCCGCTGCTCCGGAGTGTTTAAAGAAAATGAGGGCTGGGAGGAGGAAAACAAAAAAGAAATAACAACAACAACAACAACAAAATCCCAACACCAAAGCCGGAGAGCTGCCCCGGAGGGCTCGTCTCCAGTGATCCCTGGCGCCGAGCGGGGCTCGGTCCGCTCCGGGCGCCGGTTCCGCGGGGCCGCAGGGGGAAGCGGCCCCGGGGAAGCGGAGCTGCGTCTCCGCCAAACCGCATCGGTTTCGGGGTGGGGAAACCCGCGGAGGAACGGTCCCGCCCGGCCGGGGAAGATGAAACTCGGAGCCTTCCCGCAGCCCCGGCGCTTTCCCGTCCTTCCCGGCTCTCCCTCCCCTCCTGCTTGTGGGGTTTCGCTGTTTTTCGGGGAGTTTCACGGCCCCGCAGGTCGGAGCGGTCTGCAGCGGGGCTGGGGCCGCGTACCTGCCGCTGCCGGAGCAGCCCGGACGGGGATCCGCGGCTTCCCTGGCACGGAGGAGGGCTGGGTCCCCCGTCTCCGGCCGGCGAGCAGGGAAACGGCCTCAGAGCTGCGAGGGACCCGCTATAGGATCGCGGAGGACGGGAGGCTTTTAGGGACCTCACCTCCTGTGTTCACCGCTGACCTTGGCACCAGGGGCAGATGCGCTCCCAGCCTCTCTGTGGGGCATCCTCGTCACCAAGTACTCCCCACACCCAGATGACGTGGGTGATGCAGGGACCGAGGTCGTCTCCTCTGGGAATTCGTAGGAAGGAGAGAGGCCGCAGGTTAGCACAGGCAGCTCACCGCCCTGCCAAAATCCCACGGGAGAGGGGAACACGGTCCTGGGACAGCCCTACTGTATCCCAATATAATTCCCCGAGAGTTCGGGCACAAAAGCCTTGGTGCTGTCACACGGGTCAGTGTCAAACAGCTCTGACCACTCACATCCAGGAAGGCTGGGCTGCAGCAGGGAGGCACTGGGCTCTGACACTTTTGTCTTTGGCTCTCCTGGAGGTCTCTGAGCAGCTACAGCCAAGTGTCAGAGTAGCCAGATCCACTGGAGCCACCTTGCCAAGACACCAGCCCAGCAAGGACTGCAGCGTGACCACGGGCTCCAAACACTGCCTGCTGCTCTTCTTGACTCCCTGTTCATCCCACAGAGCTGTGCAGGGCAGATTTTCCTCACACAGCCAGGGAGTGTCAGCCCCATGGGGTGGGAATACCATCCACGAGCACTCCTAAAATCTGTGTCCCTGTGCAGGGCACTTTCCTTGCAGACTCAGACCGCCCACCTGATTTTCTCTGCTCAGAGATGCAGGAGCAGCTGGGAGAGAAGTCATTCTTTCCTGGATGTTGCCACCCCACTGTTTTCCTCCTCCTCCTCCTCCTCCTCCTCCTCTTCTCCATACAAGGAGGGGCTGGAGACTGTCTCACCTTGCAGCTCTCATGTACAATTCCCAGCTTGGTCTATGAAGATCAGGTTTGGGGGCTGAGGCAAGTGGGTATCACCAGGGAGGCTGCAGCAGGGTGTTGCTGCTCGTAATTTACACATCCACCAGCTCCCACACAGGTCAGAGGTACTGGAGCACACTTGGCCTCGTGCAAAAGGTGATCACCAGGTGAACCAGTAAAATATGCAAGAAATACACTCCAAACCCCCCCAAAGTGCAACTTCAACACAGGCAGTGGCCCTACAAAATATGGGGGGAGTATTTCAGGCTGCTCACTACAGCTTCTGAGGACCAGTTTCCATTATTAGCTCACCCAGAGCTGAACTAGGGGCAACATCAGCACCCAAAGAGAATTAAACCAGAGGAAAAGCAGGTCTTGCCTTTTTCCTTCTAGCTGTAGGGTCTACAGGCAGCCAGGTGTTGCAAAAAAGTGGGTGGTGCTGGAGAACTGCATTAAACAGAAGCTGCCAACAGAATGAACAAGGCCACAACATTGGCAGAGGGGCTGCACATCTTCCCCAGCCGTCTCCCCGCTGGGGCTGCCCAGCTGTCATGTTTTGTGCAGGTCCCCACTGCTCACTGCTGGAAGGGGATCAGCAGCACTCAGCTCCCAGGTAGCCACAGCCACAGCAGCTGCCCTGGCTCCAGACAGCAGCAGCCAGATCCCTCCTCCGGCATCACCTTAACTCTGCCCAGCCAAGCAGATGCAGAAACACCCAGGAGCAGGCAGGGCTGGCCCCAGAAGCAGGCACGCAGGAGACCAAGGAGAAGATGGCTACAAGCCACCTCCCTTGGGACAGGAGTCACTGGGCCAGCACCATCCAGGTGCCTCGAATGCCCGAAGCCAACTTGACGCAGAAGAAAAAGCATTGTCCAGCACCAGAGACATCCCTCTACACCACTCACCCCTGCAAGGACCACACCTCCCTATCCTTCTGCCACCCCCAGAGCCCTTCAGAGGCATCAGCAGCTGCACAGCCAGCTGGGCTGGCCAGCCTAGCACAGAGGCAAGCCAGAGACCAGCCCACAGCCACCATGCTGTCAGATAGCCCTGAGGTGATGAAATCCTCTCATTTCACCACTGAAATCCACCAGACCAAGCCTGTCTCAGGTAGAGTTGATTGCACAGAGGGCACAGGAAGAGAGGAGAGAGAAATGGAGTGGCAGCCCCTGGCCTTGCTTAGAGGAAGGTCTTTGTCCACCCATGCTGATAAACTCCTGGGGATTTATCAGGGCTTCTCTATCATGCTTTGCACCACAATGTACCTTGCCATCCTCCCTGAAAGAGGAAGCACTGCTCCCCACTGCCATCGGCAGCAGCTCTGGGGAGCCTCCTCTTCTTCCCCCTCCTCCCTGTGCCCCAAGAGGCACCAACTGAGCCCAGCCTCCCCAGCCTCCCAGCTGGGGAACTCTGTCCCTCCGATGGGACAGCAGAGAGCTGGGAGGGACATAGAGAGGAGGAGCAGAGGAATCAGGCAGCAAAGAGAATATCTTAGGGAAGCTTGGGGGAGATGGTGAAGGCAATCCAGGGCCCAGTCCAGACAAAAGGTCCTTGGGGAAAGGTCAGTGTTGGTGGCACTCAGTTGGATTCGCACCGTTGGTGTCTGAGAGTCATGTCAGGTCTACAGGATGTGCCCCTGAATCACTCAATCCATCAGGGAGCCCAGAGTCAAACTGAACATAAACCAGCTCAAACTTTTGTAGTTTGAGATGTATTTTTTTTAGTCTCAATCCAGAAGCGCTATGGTTGGACTCCTTGGATCTGAAACAGCTGCTACAGAACCCAAAATTCCACTATTTTTTGAAGTGAGCCTCCACTGAGCATTGCAGAGGGAGCAGCCCAGAATTAATAAATGCTTTGACACATTTGGCCTGTACACCAGAATAAAGCTTGTCCACAGTGGGGAGGACCTGCTGCTAACTCAGGAAGCTCATGAGATGTGATGCATGGTGGCAAAGAGAAAATGGCCTTGCACCAGTCATTCCCAGAGTCTGGCTTGCTTATTAATCCCAGAGCAAAGGAAAAACTGTCTGAGCTTGATCTGAGGCTATGAGGGGCTTCATGGGGTAACCAATGACTGGATGAAGCTTTCTTTGGCTTATCAATGCTTGTGATTTCTACTGTTTTATGAAAATTAGGTTTTTCCGGGGCTGAAGACTGGGGAAGCTCCAGCCATGCCAAGCTGCTGTTCTTCTGCAGCAACTCACAGAAGGATAACCACACCAGTGACTTTTTACCAGCTGCTCTGGGATTTGTTCCTCGGGGTCTCCAAAGACTCACTCCTACACTGTGCAAGGCTTGGGGAAGCACAGCTCTTGGACAACACCCCTGTAGAGAGGTCTACAATATGAATGAGGAATCCAAGGGTTGGGACCAAATCCAGGAGATTGCATCAACCCTCAGGTCCCCAGTGACTGCAGACAGAGCTGGGTTGCTCCATGACTTGTTTCCTCTGCATAGAACATTGGTTTACTAGTGGCACTTTCAGATGAGCAAGTGGTGTCTTACTCACCGAGGCCACATGGAGAGTCATGGTCTCTCTGCCCTGCCAGACACAGGGTGGGGGACTTTGTGGTGTGCTGTGTGTTCATTTTTTTTTCCAAAAACCCAGTAGTCATCTGGAGAAACAGGACAAAGCCCTGCTCAAACTGCAGCCTGGAGACCTTGTGGCCCAGAACCCAGAGACTGCCCTTCCAGACTGCTAAGAGTCAGCGTGTCCAGCAGCCACCTCGAGACTTCCTGCCCCATCTTTGTTACCCTATCTTATCCCTTCCAAAATATCCCAGGCAGCGGTCTGGGTTTGTTTACAGTGGATTGAGATCAGCATCAATCAGGAAAGAAATCCAACCCAGGCAGCTGGGGACCAGTTCTTAGAAGTCTACATCTCTTAGAGGGGAAGGCTGAGCAGCCCAGGCTGGAGGTGGCCTCTTGCTTCATCTAACCAGCAGCGTGGTGTGGCACCATCCCAGCACAGCCTGTGTGCAGCATCTCAAATTCCAGCAACAGTTTTACAATGAGCAGCTCGTGTGTTTTCTCTATTTAAACACTTCTCTTTTAACCAAAAATTACCTTTTCAATTAAAGGTAGCTTATTGGTTAGTTCTTTTCACAGGTTTTGAAATTCTCCCTGGGTTTTTCTCAGGAGGAGAAGAAGAAATTAAAGCATTTTCATAATGTTGGGGTTTTCCCTCTTTTTCTCCGCTTTTTTAAATTCTCCTTTTCCTTCTCTCAGCGAAAAACTGGAAAATGAATCATGTCCCTGTGTGGGAGCTTTAACAAAACGTTTCATTTTTATCCTTCTTCCTTTTCTGTTGTCAGTCCTCCTCTCCCTCCAACTTCCCCGAGCCGGCAGCGTCGCAATCTGTCACACGGACAGACAAAGCTGCATCTCACCCCACTGTCTGCTGAGAGGGTCAGGAGGGGCAGATCACTTAACACTACACCTGTTTTATGAATAATAATACAGACAGTTTCGCTGGGTTCCTGGGAGGACATTTTCCCACCAGGATAAGCGCTGCATATTGAACAAATTAATGTCTTTAACTCGTTTGACTCTGGTTAGCTCGGTTGCAATGGGGAGCTCCAGCGGTGCCGCTGGAGCAGGGGAAAGACCAGGCAAGCCTTTGAGGATGGTTTGTTAGAGGGTCTTGTTCTTTCCTTCCCTGCAAGTTTCACTTGTGGAAGTGTGAGATTATAAATCTGGGGTTCGTGAAGCTGTTTCCAGAGCAAAAATATGGAGGGAAAAAAAAGAACAGGACGTGTGAAGCTTCAGGAAAATGGAAAGTTATCCACGAGCACATCTGCATCACTTCAGAATACTCCACCTGGATTTCAGTTCTTTGTCAGTGGCTAGACTAGCTCAGAAAAGAAAAGCAAACTAACCAACCAACCAAAACCAGACAACCACCCTCTCACACATTAAAAACTTACTTTAAATACTACTTTAGAACTTCAAAGAATTGAAAGAGTCCAAGAGTTTCTTTTTAAGATGGTGGAATGAAATGTTTTGTTTCACAGCAGCAAGCTGCTCTTGGTCTTTCCTTAGCAGAAACAAGAAGAAGCAATACCTGTCTTCTCCCAGCCAGAGGACTGTGTCCATCAACACAAGCAGAGATATCCCAAGTGACATTCCTGCCCTGATTTGGGCTGCCCAAGAGTATCAGAAGGGACCCTCAGCCCCATCCCAAGCTGTGACCGCAGCAAAAGAGGACACTTCTCTGCCAGCTCCAATCAGTGCCTCACTCATATTATTTTATTTGTTTTGTTGACTTTTATTGAGAATGAAAAAATAATTTAAAGCAATTATCTGTACAGGAGGGCAGGGGGGTGGTTAGCTGGGTAGAGGATCTTTGACCCCCCCCAGACAGGCCAGGGAGGGCTCCAGGGGGTGATTTACAGCTGTACAAAACCACGACAATCCCACCGAGGAGGAGCGGAGGGCGAGGACATCTCTGGAGCTCTCACAGGCTCAGAGCAGAGGGGCAGGAGGCTGTGCAGGGGCACAGGGGGCCAGGCTCTGGCCAGACAGACCCTCAAGTGACCTGCAGGGGTGTCTCCAGCATCTCCATGAGAAAGGTGTCGATGGGGGTGTCTCCAATCAGCTTGAAGAAGAAGAGGTGCTCCAGGCACTTCAGCCCGATGGACCGCAGTGCTGGCAGGCGCAGGAGGAGTTTGGCAAACCTGGGAAAGACCAGAGTCAGAGGCACAAGGGAGGCACTGGCTGCCCTCTCCCACTTATTTCCAAGCCTGCACCAGCCCAGATTCTCCAAAACAAAAATGCTTTGGGGCATTCTCAGACTTAGATTCCCTTAAGCTTTCAATATAAGCATTTGTTGCCTCATGTGGTGGGAATATGTACCTTTCCAAAACGGAATTTGGCATTTTTAAAACTTTAAAATTAAAAAAAAAAAGACACATCCAGATTCTCCCGCCAAGATTTGAACATCTTCACACCTTACAAGACCTACATCTCCACAGTACCATTTAAATCTGTCTTTAAAAAACCCCCAGGCTCCCAGAGGGTGTGCAGCCCCTCAGGTGCCAGTCACTGCCTCCCGTTTGGAGGCGCAGCTGGAAGGGGTGCAGCTGGCAGCCTGTTCCCTGTTCCCCCTGCCCAGAGCCCACTGGCAGTGTCTGGTGACAGCCAGAGCCAAGACCCGCAGAAGATTTCGGATTCCGCAGGCACCGACCCAGCTGCCGGCGCTTCAAGAGCTCGGCCAGCAGAGGGTAGGATTGGATTGGATTGGAAAGCAACAAAATTCCATCTCCACGGCACCCTCAAGGCTGGGGATCTGGGCACTGTGGCTCAGGCAGAGCCAGCACAGCCAGGCTCCTCTCTCCAGGGTGGGCACCACGCTGCCTTGCGGGGGCACTCACCGCCCTGGCTGCTCGGGGTACTTCTGCTTCGTGTAGGCTTCCAGCGTGGCATAGACCTTCTCCCGCAGGGATTCCACTTCTGAGGGGCTGGACAAACCCTTAGCATCTGGTCAAGGGAGGAAATACAGGTGGGGAAAGGATCTTTGCAGAGGGGGTCTTTGCACTGTGTGCACGGGCAGGAGAGGACTGGGACAAATCTTGGTCTGCTGGGAGCTGTCCCTGCCCATTGCAGGGGGGTTGGAATGATGTGATCCTCGAGGAACCTTCCAACCCAAAGCATGAAAATCTGTCTGCAGCCCTGATGCTCACTGTCACAGTGACCTGCTGTGGCCCAGAGGGAGTGCTTGTCACCTGGGAATGTCCCCAGCCTCGGGCTTACCTGGGTTAAACAGGACAATGGCTCGCAGGCACCCCAGCTCCGACTTATCCATCTGCATGTCTTTCATTTTGGACACCAGCTCTGTCAAAACCCTGTGTGTGGGGGACATGGGTGAGCAGACAATCAGAGACCAGTTTCTCCACTGAAAATAGGCACTGGGAATACCCTCAATTCTTCCCTGCAGGAAGAGAGGCATCCTTGAGGCACAGCCATGCCCCACACTGCTGTTCCCCAAGTGCATCAGCAACATCCAGGGACCTGAGCATCAAACCTGCTCCTGTTCTCACTTTGTTCAGCACTCACAATTTGCACTCACTCAAGGAAAACCACATGGGTTTTCTCCACTTTTTACTGTGTAGTGCAAAACATGGGCACTGTCCTTACACATGCCAGGTAAGGAGTGGTGAGGCAGTGTCCTGCCAGCCAGGGAGCAGGCATGGCAGGGACAATATGCGTGCAGTTGTTACACCAGCAAGTTGGGGTTTAAGGCTTTGCCATCTAAAGCTCTTGGTGAGCAATATTAGGCCTAGATACAGCTACAGCAAACTCTCGAGACAGGAGCTTTCCTCCCTCTGCACACCCAACCCAACATCTGCTTCTGCAGCTGCAAATCCCTTCCCATTGTGCTTTCACCCCATTCTCGTTTTTTACATCAGTCAAACATCCCCTGCTCATTCCAAGCTACTTCTGCCCCAAACCACAAAGGGCTTGCTCTAGTACCCTTAAGGACATGTCTCCCATTCAGAGGGGAAGGCAGAGCCAGCCTGGCCACCCCTGTTGGGAGATGTGGCAACAGGGCCACGTACCTGTCGAAGATGGAGCCCACGCCAGCACTGTGGGCACTGCTGCGGTGCACGTGCAGGCCCGTGGCCAGCAGGATCCCGTCCTGGACCGACACGGAGCGATGGGAGAAAGAGGCAATGAGCAGCTCATTCCAGCCTGCAAGCACAGGAGTGCAGGACACGTCAGGCAGTCCAGCCAAAAATCAGTCCCACATGGAGCAGCAGAGCTGGTTTCTCCCTGCTGGCTTTGGACTAAACTCAAAGGAGAGTTGGCACCCCAGGTACCAGCTGCACCCCTTGCCAACACTGCAAGGGGTGGCCTATCCCTCGGAAATATTTGGAAAATGCTCTCAGGCACATGGTGTGATTCTTGGGGTTGTTCTGGGCAGGGCCAGGAGTTGGACTTCGATGATTCTTGCAGGTTCCTTCCAACTCAGGATATTCTGTGATTTGATGACCCTGACTAGCAGCAAGCAAGGAGCAGAAACTGGCTCAAGGGGGAAAAAATTACAAAAAAAAGAAAGGGGGAAAATATTCTGGGTTTTCTTCCTAAAAAACATACTTCTAACAACTCAAACCTCTTTATGAACAACAGATTCTACTGCCCCATCCACATCCTCTGCCAGCCTCTCATCGTGTCTCAGAACGGGAGATGTAGGAATGGATTGGCTCAGGATTACACACCCACCATCCAGCCTGGCTGGCTCTCACACAGCCCAGAGAAGGGACAGGGACAGCAGGGACAGCCACAGGTGGGGGACACTACCTGCCCGGAGGAGAATGACTTGGTCTTCCAGCGTCAGGTCGGAGAAGTGGGGGATGCGCTTGGCCCACTCGACCAGTGTGAAGAGCTGCTTGTCAGCAGCGTGGCAGATGTTGGTGACAGGGTCGTTTGTCTAACAGAGAGGGGTATCAAAAGGAAAGGAGCAGAGGAAAAGAGGAGGATTCATCAATGAAAAGTCTTTGATAATCACAATAGAGTTAACAATACTCAACGCCACAAGTACAACACCCAAACTGCCAATAATCTCAGGCGGGTGATTTGGGAAGAGCAGGTATTTGTTACCACTATCCCCTCTGCAGCCAGCCAAGTCAGCTTGATGCCTTGGAGTGGCTGCCTAGAACAGAGGCCTGACAAGATTAAGAGAGAAAAAGCAGGTATTTATTGAAGTTTTTCAAATAGGCACACCTTGGGCAGCCAGAAGCCTCCCAGAGGGGCTACACCCAGGATGGATGACGGCTGTGAGTTTTTCAGACAATTATAAGTTTGGTCCATTTACGTATCAGGGGTTAATCCTCCAATTATTACAGCTTCAGGTAATGAAGTAATGTACCCCCAGTTTGCTCCCTCACAATTCACTTTTTGTTCATGCTTTTCAGGGCCTGAGGCAGTAGGGTGACCTTGAGTTTCAGGCCCAGAGGGATTGTTTTGTCTGACCAAAATGTGAAGACAGTAGCTAACACTCTGTATGGAGTTCAGAGTTACACACTAAAGCAGCACAGGATTTGAAAGATATAAAAGCTAAAATCCTAAGGCATTGAGCTGGTTGCTAGACTTTTCTGTTTGCTTGTTGCCCTTTGCATAGCAAGTCCCTTGTGGCCAGCTGCAGTCCTGCCCCCCAGGGCATATCTGAAAGCCAGGCAGCAGCCCCTGAACAGGCACGAGCACCAGTTTCATCCAAACCAGTAAAACCACAGCAGTAAACCCACTGTGTTCAGCTCCACCCCAGCCTTGGTCACGGGGGCAGACAAGAAGTGTTCAGGGCTAGGCACGTGTGAAAGCCAGCACAGGGCTTTCAGACTCTCCAGCATCTCCAATGAGATTCCTCATTGGAACTAAAAGAGACTTGGGAAAAAATGCTTGGGAAATAACATATAAACTGTTTTCTAGCTGTCATTCAGAGTAGCTTCAAAAGAGAAACTGTTGGTGATTTTTAGGTGGTGTGGAGTAAAACCCTCTTGTAAAATGTTTGTCGTTCACATGTTGCTTGTCTGCTCAAATCCCAGCTCAAATCTCTGGCTGCAGGTGATGCCAGGGGCTCTTACCGAGCTCTCCGTGCCCATGTCACTGTATGCCTCTGTTTTGGGCTCCACTGCCAGCTCAGCTTCCAGGATCCTCTCCACGGGCATGTCCTCACTGCCACTGCTCGTGGACTCGGCTTCGTTCTCACTGCGCTCCCTGCTCCTCTGCCTCTCCTCCTGCACAGCTGTGGGACACAAACACAGCTCTCTACAGCCACAGCAACACTCCTCTGCTCACAGGGGGTCCCCACAGGTGGGATGAGAACCCCCCCATCCCAAGAAGGGGAGAACAGAAAATAAATGGGTATTTCAGGTGTGCACCCATTAAAATGACTGCTCCCACACCAAGAACTCTGAGGTTGCCGCAGACCAGTAGTGTCCAAATTTGACCAATGATTGTGATTTCCAAAGTATGAAGCTCCAGAACAGAGGGAAGAGGCGTTGATACCTCCAGGTGGCAGCCTGGACTCGGCTGTCACTGGGTGCTGGAGGAGGCAGGAGGGATCCAGCACTCAGAGACAGGTTTTCTGTGCTCTCAGCGTGCTTCCAACAGTCCCAGTATGCTTTCAACAACCCCACAGCAGTTAGAGCATCCAGCAGCAGGGCTAGACAATCCCAAACCCCCAGCTGGATTCACACATGCTGCTTGTCTCATTCCTGAGCAAAATCCTACCCAGTCTGGCCCAGCCCTGGCATGGCCTCTCCTTCTACCACCTCTCTTCCTGATCCTCCCCACTAGAAAGTCCCTTCTACATCAGTCCCCCAACACCTTCACTCCCTTCTCCCCTCTCTGTATGTTTTCCAAAGAAGGCACAGAAGCATGACATTCTCTCCAAAGCTCAGTTTGTAACTCCCAGGGCTGCTGTGTGTAAGACAGGTCAGTGTAGGACCTGTGTATCTTGTATGTTTACCCTTGTGTGCAACAGAAGTCCTGGCTACACTTTTTTTCTTTTAAGAAATCCTGAAGGGAAATACAACAATCCTTCTTAAGTGACCAGCTGGTATTATATTTGTTTAGTTCACTGCTGGGGAGAAATAGCAGCACCCAAGGGGATGGATCAGTGGGGCATCCAGCCTGGTGTTTGTGAGGGAGGGCATCACAGGACACAAGAAATATGCCAGCCTGCTGGAGGGGGGAACACTTGTCCTCTTTAGAGCAATGGACAGGAAAAGCCATGCAAGGGTTTCTGAAGTCACCAAAATCTTACTGAAGAAAGAACATGGCAAGGAAATATCAGTCCCATCACTCAGCCCCTGAACTCAAGCTGCACTCTGTCCTCAGTTTCTGCAGCTCCCAAAAAGCCCCTGTGATTGCTGCAGCCAAACTCCCACAGGATCCACCAGGATCCTGGGGTTTAAATTTTCACTCTCTGCAGAAGGAAGTTGTGCTAACACCCTGGT
This sequence comes from Anomalospiza imberbis, assembly GCF_031753505.1. Lineage (NCBI taxonomy): Eukaryota > Metazoa > Chordata > Aves > Passeriformes > Viduidae > Anomalospiza > Anomalospiza imberbis. The sequence continues at coordinate 2,382,212 of NC_089689.1, read as the reverse complement.
CCTCTGAACCACTTTGCACCTGGCTGGAAGAGGGAGCTATGCCTGGGATTAAGTTTTTGATTCCTGCCTGGCGTTGTGCAGTCCCCTGCTGCCCTGTGAGCTTGAGGCAGCACAGCTTTGGTGATGCTGCAGGACGAGGATCAGCTCGCCCAATTTTACAGCTGCTTCCCCGGGCAGCTCCATTACTTTATCTTAGATAAAATGAGCTTAAATACTGGGTTGGTTTTCACTTCCTGACCTTGCATAATCTGGGAGACAATGCAGCTCAGCAGGTGAGGCTAAGAGTGGAAATGACAGAGAAGTACAAAATGAGAGACAGAAATAAATCATTCACCCTTATCCTCCAGTACAAGAATGAGGCGGTGACAAATGAAGTCAGCAAATCAAAAACAAAAAAAGGAAGTTGCTCTTCACAAAGGAGACAAGAAGTCTGCAGGACCCCTCACTGCTGGGTGCTGTCCCCAGCAGAGGTTTACAGGTTTCCAAGGGGTCCAAGCCATTAAGAGTCACTAACTAGAGACAAGGTTGGGTCAAAATCAGTCAAAAGCTTTGATAGTCACCAGCATGTGTGATTAGGTGAGAAGAAAAATACACTGTAACAGCTTCCCCATCAGTCTCTTCCCTTATTAGCCCTTATTAGGAAAAAATTCTTCACAGAAGGGGCTGTCCAACATCGATGGCTGAGTCACCATCCCATAGGTGTTTAAAGGACAGGTAGATGTGCCACTTAGGGACAGGGTTCAGTGGTGGAATCTGCATTGCTGGGCCAATGGTTCCACTTGATCTTAAAAGTCTTTTCCAACCTAAACCACAATTCTCATTCCCCTTACGTAATGAGGTGCAAAACCCCCTGATGCCCTCAGTGCGGGTTTTTGGAATGCACCAGCCTTGGAGGGTCACCAAGAGCCCGATTTATCCTAATGAACAAAGGAAAACTTCTCCAATCCCATTGCTTCCAGCAGCCCCCAGTCCTACCTTCCCTCTTCATCCCCATGGCGAGGCACTTCTGATAGCGGCAGTACTGGCAGCGGTTGCGCTGGCGCTTGTCGATGAGGCAATCCTTGTTATCCCGGCAGGTGTAGATCAGATCCTTCCGGATCGTCCTCTTGAAGAAGCCTTTGCAGCCCTCACAGCTGTACACCCCATAGTGCTTCCCTGGGGAGGCAAGGGAACCCCTGGGCAGGCAGGTATTTGCCCTTCCTTCCAGCGTGGAGGAGCTCAAACCAAATCCAAAGGTGAAAAAACTGCCAGGTATCACCTTGGCAGGCCTGAAGTGGCTTCAGTGAGTCTTAGCAGCAACAGTGACCAGCAGCAGTCAAACCACAGGACCACTGTTTTCCTGTGATAAGGAGGGGCTGCATGCCAGTGGAGTCATGTGGAGCATCTTAGCTGCAGAAGGGCCACAGGCAGCAAATGGGGTGCACTGGTATGGAGAGGGTTTGCAAGGCTCACTGGGGTACGAGAGAAAACCCAGGCACAGCCAGGGCCCAGCTAACACAAAGCACAGGGAAATGGGAACACAGAGATTTTGGTAGATTTACCTTTGGTAAACAGGGACAGAAGGTAAAATGAGGTTATACACACGAGGGAGAGGAGCACAGCGTTTAGGCTTGCTCACTTTTGGGCACTAATGTGCAACACAGCCAGACCCAGCCATGATCTTGCCATGCCAGTATGGCCCCAGCGAGTCCCCACGCTGTTCAGTGCTGCACAGGAGCACCAGGAGAGCTCTCACTGCACAAAGCCTTCCCCAAGAAAGAAAACCTCCTACCTGAGGACCTGTCCCCACAGATGGCACAGATGTGTTTGGCTAGGGATCCTGGACTTGTGGATGGATAATTCATGTTCCCCATCCCCGGGAGACCCGGCAAGGGCTTGACATCCTCCGAGCTGCTGACATTGTTCAGGACGTTGAGCTGCAGAAGCCACAAGACAGGTTAGAGGAGAGAGACTCACATCTCAGTGAAAGCATCCCCAAATGGAGCTGACCCTTCCCTTGCTGCTCCTGCCATGCTTGTCCCACAAGCCTATCCCCATGGGCAGACTGACATCCTCTGCTGAATGCAGCAGGAGGGGCTTAAGCAGGCCCTAAAGCAGATATTGCCTGATGTTGTAACCAAAGCAAGGACTAAGCAGAGCTGGAAAAGGGCAGGCAGTAACCTCTGCTGCTCAGTTACAGCCTCCAAGCCATGAGGCTTGTGGGATCCTGGCTGCTTCATTAGAGAATGCTGACTGCTGGCAGCTGCAAGCACTAACAGCTTAGTAAAGCAGAGCTTTGCAGACAGGTGATTTGTTACAATCAAACCTGCACTGCTGCATGGCTAGGGAACCTGTAATGGTGTTTTAACAGAGAAAAAATAAATACAAATTAGTGGCTTAGCTTCCCTGACTAACAATATCTGCATATACACATGAACACATGGCCATTTGGTGACTCTCTGGGACTTATGTTCCCAAACACTATCATAGGTGGCAGATCTGGGGTTACCATATTATTTCAAAAAAAAAAAAAAAAAAAAAAAAGGGATCAGGCTGAGCATCTGAAAATCAGCAGCTGTGAGATGCAGGCAAACGACACAGAGCCCCCAGCTGAGATCCCCAGGAGCTGCTCCTGGCTGCTGAAGTTAAAGGTTACAAACCCACACTGATTAGAGACCGAAGCCTGACGTTGCCCAGGGCTTCGTTTTATTGCTGTTTGCTTTGGAGCAGGGCAGGGAGGGCTAAGGGCCATTGAGCACATCTTGTCAAAAGCTGTCTGGGCAGAACAATCCCCCTCCAAGCCCACCATCAAATCACCTTCCCCGCTGTCGTGGGTTGAGGGCTGGGGATGGTTGTTCCATCCCTGGGTTTGTTTGGAACAGTGGTGCCAATTTATCAGCTCAAAGAAGGCAGAAGCAGGAATAGAAAACAAAGGTTTGGATGAAGACCCAGCTCGAGCCTTCATTCCAATCTATGTAACATTTAAAACAGCAGACTTCATGCATGTTGCTAGAAGTTCTCCATTTGCTCCAAGATACTGCACATTTCCCACAAAAAAGTGGTAATTTCCACAGTAAATTTCCATAAAGAACAAGGGTTCATCCCATTGGAATTTTTGGACGTGTCATTAAAAACATAAAAAGGTGAAACCTGTTCTCATCTTCCCTCAGTGCTATCCCATTATTTTCAAAGCTTCAAAGGGTTTAGTAACACAGAAAACAAAAATTATCCAGCAAAAATCAGGAGTCAAGTTGTTTTGCTCCACCAGGACATATAAATGCATTGGGAAAAATTGCCTAGAGGAACGGAGGTCTGATCTCCCCAGCAGAGACTCAAACCAGGCACTGGCAACTGTAAATCCTTATGCTTCAAAATCCAGGCCAAGGAAAGGAGAAATAAACCCCTTCCTCCCCACAAGTGTCCATCGGCAAAATGCTGAGCCAGGAGGAACTTTTTATGGTTTAAAATGTTACTCAGAACTCGGGTACCACCTTTTCTTCCTCTCTGCCAGCACTTTGAAACAATAAAAGGGAGAGAGGGTCCATGGGAGGGGGACACACGGGGCAGTTTTAGCCATCAGTGTCCTTAGAGCTTGACTCTTGCAGGTTAAGTGCAATCATGTATGATATCTGGGACAACTGCTTGAACCCAAATCCATTAGCGGCCTCCTTGCTGAATCCCCAGGGCCCAGCTGTCTCCTTGCATTAGAGGCAACACAAATGGAACCTTCTCCTCGGATCTGGGAACTTGGCACAGCGCCCAGGCTGGGGAAACCACTTCCCAGAGCACCCCCAGTCCCAAAGGAAAGGCTTCCAACCAGCCAGTGCTGCCACGATTTCCTGTCCACCCACCCTGTCCTTGATGTTACGGGCACAAATACCACCAGATCCATGGGGAATAGCTGGGTGGTGCAAGGGGAAGAGGGATCCTCCAGCATTCCCACTGCTGACAGCTGGGGCCCACACAGGAGTTGAGGATGCTAGGGAAAGGTAAGCCAAATCCCATCCTCTTTTCAGAGCTCTTCAGCGCATGCCATCCTCTTCCAGCCTTCTAGGCACTAAGAAGAGCTTCAGGCATTCCAAGGAGTAGCAACAGGGTATGGGGTAGAAAGGGCTTGGGGACCATTTCCTTGCCTTTTCCTCAGCAGGAGCCATGGGGCTTCTTAGCACTTCCCACCTTCAGGTCCCACTAATAAAACCCAAAATCTTGCTCATAAGAGGCAGAATTTTCACTTAGATCTGGACACCCAGAACGTTTCAGCTCTCTGTCGAGATGCCACACTGCCACCAGAAATGCAGGAGGCGGTGCCAGGCTTTTGGAGCAGCATGTCTCCATCCCACAGAGCCACCCTGGGAGGCTCCCAGCCCATCCATGGCTCTGGGGAGGCACCAGCCCTAACACCTGGGTCTCCCCCCTGTCTGGAAGGGAAACCTCAGCACCCACGTGAGCACAGGCAGTAAGGATGGGAGCGCTTCATTTTGCTTCAGGCCAAGTTGATATGCAACACAGTAGGTGGCTGGCATTTAGCATTAACATTTGTGTCTCCCTAGAAAGTCTGTCTCCTTTCCAGGCAACTAAACAAAGCAGATATGCTTTTGCAGGAGGAAGGGCAATGTTTCACGTGCTGCAGCCCATGGCTATCCTGTCTGTTTCCATGTACAGTAATTATACACTGCAACAGATGCAGCAGAGGGGAGCTGGACTGCACCCACAGTGAGAACAAAGCTGGAAATTAGCTCTCTTCCCTCATCCTGTGGGGTATTTTAAAACTGATGTGGTCTCTGTGTCTGTGCAAGGGTGATTAATGCAGATTCACGTGCTAGAAAATGTTCTTTCCAGCTGAGCTCCCCGAGGGGCCGAACTCCCCAGCAGCCAATCCTCTCCCTCACCTTTCGGGACTTTACCCATCCCGAACACCGAACTGGAAGGAAGAAAGCATCCAATCCCCACCTGTGGGCTGGCGTGTGCCACGAAATTCATGCCCGGGGCCGAGGACAGAGCGACGGGGTGGGAGCCCAGGGAGGAGGCGATGACCCTGTAGGGCGAGCCCAGGGCGTTCACCGGGGAGCCGATGGCGCTCATGGGCGCTGGCAGCGCCCGCGTGCCGTTCCCGGGGGGCTCCAGGTAGCTGTGGGGCCCCTCCACCACTGGGCTCCCCGTGGGAAGGCCCGAGGACAGGCTCACGGACGTGGAGCTGGCGTGCACGGGGGAATCTGCAGGGAGAAGCGGAGAGATGAAGCACGCTGAGTGTAACAGCCATCAGCTGCCCAGCCCTGGTTGTGTCAGCTTAAAATGCCAGCCCAGCCTCAAAACCAAGCAGCAAAGCATGCTGTAAAGGGAAAAGAACAAAATGTTGGTTACAGTACAGGAAAATGAGTTATATACTGTTGGAACCCTGGTTACTGAGAATTTTAGACTTTCTGTGCTGACCCCCAAGAGAACACTACATTTAACCTGAGACCACAGAGAAGACTTCCAAAATTAAATGATAAAACTAAGATTATGAGTGTGTAGTTTGAATAGAAAAGTGTAATATCACATAGTATAACATTTGAAGTTTTAGAATATAGTAATATATATAAAAAAAAGATAGAAGTTTTAGAGCGAAACCTAGTCCTCCTCCTTCACCGCCTTCTTCATGAGTTTGAGCAGTATTGTATAATTAAATAAAAAAGTCCGCATTGCGAGTCACGGGTAATTAGTTATTGAGTTAAAAGTAAAAATAATTTAAGTGTCATTTCTTAATTAGACAGCTTATCCTTAAAAGGCCTTGTAGAGAAAGAAATACAACTCCATTTTTAGCTTGTTAGAGTGAAGTACTGTAAAACTCACAGTTTGTGACACTGTAATATAGATAAGAACTAATAACAATCTAAGTCCAAACAAGAAATACCGTCCCACACATTTAATCCCAACCTTAGCAGAAGAAAGAAACTAAAGAATCCACAATACACAGCAACAAAACTTATTGTGGAGATAATGCTTAGTGACAAAATATTCCTTCTCCACTTTGGTGCCTGAGCAGACTTGGAGGAAGGCACCACTGCCTGCCTGCCTAAGGCTGGTTTTCAGTTTTCTCTGCACTCTTCCCTGAGGTCCCATTTCTTTTGTCCAAGCCAGCTCTAGGGACAGCACGCTTCTGAAACCCTGAAATCCTCACCAGCCAGCCTGGAAACTCTGAGGGCTCCACATGTCTTATGAAGCCTCTCTGCCCTTGCGCTCCCATGGCTTAGTTTCCCCCCTTCCCACCCACGTGTGCCTCCCCTGAGCCTTTTCACACGTTCACTCCCAAAGCTGGGTGCCAGCATCTTCCACAGGAGCTGGAGCGACCCAGGAATGGCTCATGACACGCTAGCAATGCAGGTTTCAGGACGAGGCAGCCACAAAACAACCTGTCCTTTATTTTTCCTCATTTGTACAAATCAGAGCAGAGACTTTGGCCACACAGATGCGCCAGGGCACTCTCCGAGCTACAAGGACAGGGGGTTTCCTCCCTCCACACTGAAGAGCTGCAGTGCACATCACCAAGCTGAGCCTCACAAGCAGCCCCACCAGATCAGTCTGCCCCTGAGCCCTGCTGAGGAAGAGGTGGTGTAGAAAAACAATATAAGCCTGATCACTGCCACTTCAGGGCAGACTCTGAGGCTGAAGAGCTCAACCAAGGCCTAAGTGCTGTCTTCTGTAAGACCAGTCTCAAATATTCAGAGGGTATCTAGGCATCAAATGCCCACTAGTCCCAATGGGTCATGCATCTAGGTGCATTTTAAGGATTTCCATGACCTTTTCTCCCTTCCCTTAGAATTTACCAGCCCTGGTTAGCATTAGCTGTCATTAACATTTCTGTGAACCATTATTTCTCTGTTGGTTTTTCAACACAGGAGATCATTCCCTGGAGTAGCAAGGCAAAGATGTTGTGTGGGAAGGTCACACAGTTGGTTTTTCACGGCTGGCACAGAGGAGACATTCTCCCGTTGCATTTGCAAGTGAGGCAGCGCTTGGGTGTTTTGTTTGTTTGTGTTTTTTCCTCCTTTTAACATTATTGCAAAGTTATTTACGTGACAGTGTTTGTTATTCTACCTGAAGTAACAATCAAATCTGATTCAAAGGGAAGATGCACAATAAAGACGGGAAAAGGTCAGCTTGCTGAATAACATTAAAGACATTTGTCAGAGTCAAGGAGGACTCGATCCGCCGTTATCAACCCACTTCAGACTTAATTCTGCTGAGGGAGGGGGAGAAAAGGTCTTTGTCAATTCTTGCTTTGGCTTTTTGGATCAATTCTCCCGGTGGGAAAGCGATGTGCAGCAAGAGGAAGCCGGCTCAATGACAACAGCAGAAGCCTCAGAGGCAGCGAGGCGGTCTGGAGGTAGGAACAGGGCTCTGCCTGCTGCCACAGAGTCACCCCACATCCCCCTGCCACCATCAGGGAGACACACAGCCTGTTTTCTGCTAGCAGACAGCAAAATCCCTGCCTTGGAATGGATTCCAAGTGCTCCAGTCCTTCATCCCAGGGACAGAGTGCCTTTAGCACTGGGCAGAAGCTGTGCTGTTTGCCTGGATCCCCCTTACCTCAGCAAGCACTCAGCTCATACAGGCACCTCAGATGTTTCTTGGGGCTTAAAAGGACCATCCTGACTCGGGCCATTATCAGCTTCAGAGAAAAGCAAATGCATTTTTCATCACCTGTGGTACCCTAACACACAGTCCTCCCCAGCATCTGTAGCACAGACCTAGAAAGAATTCGCTTTTACGCCTCTTTAAATATCTAGGTAAACAACATTGCCTTTGAGGATTCCTCAGCTTGGAAAATAAGTCATTGCAGGGGATACTGGGCAGAGATCCATCACACCAGGACAGCTGAGCAGAAGAATGAGTCTTCATCCTTTTCCATTAACACAGAAAAGGGCATATTTTGAAAGTATCATGCAGAAGATTTAAACGAATAAGAAAAGACACCCAGGAGAGTTAACTCTTTGCTTTTATGCCAAACCTTTCAGAAATGCTGTCACTGCTAAGTTTCTCCATTAGAGAAGCTCCAAGTTTCACAAGGACCCAGAGCAAGGCTTTCTCACCAGGAGGCTGCTGGTCAGTGCAAGCCCCACGGTGGGCTCCTGCTCCTGCCAAGGGGCAAATGTTTCAGGGCTGTGCCCAGGGGGACCCCCTAGACCCCAGGATGGGATCAAAGGTCAAAGCCAGGAAACCTGGAGGGTTTGTACCTCTGTACCCCAGCAATGAGATACCAAAGAGGAAGCGTGAATGCACACAGGAGTGTTTGCTGGTGGAGATGGATGGATAAATGAAAATACCTACTGAGAGCACAGAGGTGTAAAGCCAGGCTTTGCCTGGGCCTGATGACACAAACGAGAGTTAACATGCTTGTTTCTACAGTGCCAGGCTACACTGTCCTGCCAAGGCTCTGACAAACCCCTTGGTCAAATCCAGCAGTGTTAACTGTCCACTTACCAAATGACAACTTTATCCATCTGTTACAAATTGGAATAAAGCCCCCATCTAGAAAAGCACAACAATGATGACAAAAAGCCCACAAACAACAAAAAATTTTGACTTCCAGTCCCTTTCTGGGGTAAGTCTGCTAAGTCATCTGCCAGGGGAGCAGAATGCATGCTCCTGCACCTGGGGAAAATCCTCCTCTCAGCTTCTCATTTTCAGGCTAGTGCTCTGAGAGGGATATAAGAAATGACTGTTAGCACACTATCAGCTTGTGAGAGGAACAATTTTCATGGCTAAAAGGTGTGCAGGAAGAGCCAAGCCAAAGCATCCTTGACCCTGGGGTTAATTATTTGCTCAGCTGAATATGCTCAAACTTGTTTCAGTTCAAAGCCAGGGAGGTTTGGACTGTGCAAACAGCCAAGTTTCGAAAGAAAATAATTAAATTAAATTACTTGCAAGAAAATACCGATGGTCTGAATCCCACATCTCCCAGCAGAACCCAGAAAAATCTTGTGTTCATTGGGATGGAATGCCTTTACTCCAGCTATTTTCTCTCATCATTTGGGAGACAGACAAATGGCAGTGGAACAGGGCTAGAGAGGAGCTGCTCTGCAGCAGGGAAGCAGCTGTGGGACAGAGCAGGGTGGGCTGGGGAGACAGGACTCAGTCCTGCACGCCAGCCCCAGCCAGCCGCCCCTGCCTGCGCGGGGCACAGGTGACATTTAGCCAGGCCTGCAGCGTGTCCATCAGGTAATGCAAGGTGACAGCGGGGACGGGGACGCCCCGAGCACAGGGCACCAACCACGCTGGCCATGTCCCCACGCCAGCTGGGGGAGACCAGCTGGGACCTGCACCGAGCATCAGGGCTCGCTGCCGCTCTTCGCCACCCACTCCGCACTCATCGTTGGCTTATTTCTGATCCACAAGTGGGGCTGCTTGTCCTTCTTCCCTGTTTCCCTTCTCCACATTAATGCCTGGACAGGTAATTTCCTGCCCAAGTTCAGGGAAGCTTGATTTTGTATCTATTTCTCTCCTGAAGGAGCAGGGGAAGGGAGGACAGGAGGATTGTGTGGATTTTCCAGTATCTCCTCTGCAAACATGCACTGCCCGGAGCACCCAGTGCCTCCATCAACTCTCCACAAGCTGCCATAAGCAGAAACACACACTCCAGCCTTCTCTGTGAAGGGTGCAAAACTTAGGAAGGAAGAGCTTGCTTCTGGGTGCTTCACTGTTTCAAAGTGGCTCTGCAAATCACAGCACTGTTCGTGCCAGGGAGCAGCTGGAAGTACACGCACACAGATACAGTGTCCATACTGTTGCTTCAGCATTCAGAATAAGGAACATATCCAATGCCAGCTGAGGCATCTCTGCTGACACTGGAAAAAATAATGAAGAAAGACCCCAAGAAACACTCATTCTCTGCATTTTGAAAATACTGCCCTTGAGGACATAAGCAACAGCATTACCCTCACCCACCAGCTACTGAAGCTGAGCAAGCACACAAAGTTCTGGTCCTTGGCTTCCAACTGTGTTTCATCTTCACTTTAGCAAAATCCTAATTCAGGGATAGGAAACTTGCATGAATAGCCTCATAAAAGCAGAAGGACTCCATCTACATCACAGCAGATGTGTAGGTGTCCAACAGATGCACCTGCAGAGCACAAAAGCTCCAGGTCCATCACACCAATGCTAAACAGCCAGCTCTGGGCTAGCACAGTGAAACTGAACCAAGCTTGATAAAGGCACTTTGGATGCAGCTCTGTGCTCCAAGCACTGCACAGGTAAAGCTGAGGAAGGCGTGGAAACAAAGATTTCTGTTCTGCAAGAGTGCACAAGTGAACCCAAATACCTCGGTGAAGGCAGTAGGAAGAGAAGGAACCTGGGCTGCAAGCAACAAAACCATCTTGATTTTCACACAAATAACGGCAGCAAACATCAGCTTCAGTGGTTACACCTGAGCAGAAAGAAGAATCAAAATGCAGAGACCAGAAACATCCAAGCACTACACACACTGTCTGTTTAACCACCACAGGCTGCAAGTTTGTTTTGGCTAATGCCCCTTCAGCTTTAACACCCAGCAAAGCCTTGAGAGAAATACCCATGTTCAACACCAAGGTCTGACCTCATCTAAGGCCTAAAACAATCCTTGAAGATCCCTGGCAAGCCTAGAGATGATGATACTCTCAACATTCACAGTTTCCTTTTTAATGTCAGAGAGAATCAAAAGCTGGAAGTCATCAAATAATGAAAAAACACTTATGCTCCCAAGGCTTCAGAGAAAAGGTTCACAAACATTTAAAGGTGTGAGCTGCCTTGCCTGACACATGACTTTGCAGATACTTCATCCTCTGCAGATCAGAAAGCACTGAGAAGTGGGAAGAGACAGGCAGAGAAGGGCTGATTTCAGGAGAGGAGCACGAGTGTGCGTGGGAGGTGCAGCCTGGCAAACAGCTCATCCTTGGGGATGACCTTGAAAGGGAAATACCTGAGAGAAACACTCCTGAAAGTGGCTCAAGTTATGGTAGTAGGATGCCCACAATAACTGGAATCAAGCAAAGTTATGCTGCTGTGACTGCAGAAGTTGTTTTTGTTTAATACACAGAAGATGAACCAAAAAACTCTTCCCTTTCTGGTGATATTTTTAACCATCCAAGCAGATTCCCACAGCCAGTACAAACTGCCATGCTAATAACCCACAGAAAGGTTCGTGGGTCTGCCTTGCTTTTAAGGTCCAGTAACCTCTGTGTTTCTGTCTTCCTGCTCAAGTCCATGTCAATAAATAATGCAGCCTTCCCTGAGTGCTAAAAACAAGGAGGAAATCTCTCAGGAGCTGCAGTGGCACATATGGGAGCAGGGGTTTCTCCAACAGGGACCTACACAGGGCAGAAGAAAGCTTCCCTCAGCTCTCCAGGTGGCGGGAAGAGCTGCTTCCTCTCTTCTCTGGTACTGCTCCTGTGCCTCCCTTGCAAACAGGGGCCATCCAAAACCTGGCCACAAGAAGCTGTGTGTCGTGCCCAAACGTCCTTGGACACACTAAGCTATTGACCCACTGTCCAATTTCAGTCAAATCAGGCCAAGACCTCAAAATAGCATCTGCTGCTGAGCCTGCACCAGGGAAAGACTCCTTCAGCAACTACACACCAAGTAATTAAAAAAGAACTGCAAGCCAAATTTACTCACCCTAACAAGGTATCACATCTCCCTGGTGACCACAGTAACACACAAGAGTTGGATAAAGTTCCTTGTCTCCAAAAACCAAAGGGAAAAGTCATTGAATTTGAGGCCTGAAGGGTTTTTTCCATGATTGTTTGATCAGATTTCCCACTTGGCCAGCAGCCACCAGTAAAAAACATGTACAAATTCCTACAGTTGTCTTTGAATTTATGGAGAGGCTACAGGTCCCCAGGAGAATGGGTCCCACTGACTGCAGGACCTGTGGTTGCCTCAGGCAACTGAAGGAAGGTGTCCCCTGCTTTAAAAGAAAAATTTTAATAAAATTTAAAATTTCATTTTCCCAGATGCCAGAGTTGCCCAGCCACTGGATCTTCTCACACCTTTGCTGGGTCAAAGGGCTCTTTTCCATCCTCACATCTACAATTTTAGGAATGGACACAGCAAGCCATGACATCCAGGGAAAAAAGCATCCTGCAGATCACAAAAGCTGGGACCATCACATGTGAAAAAAGGTGCCAGCCAGCCAGCCAGGCAGCAAAGCCACTCCAGCACAATGTGGGTTTTCCTCTCCCTATCCCCTAAACGACCTGGCCTAACCCTGCTTTGCTTGGGAGAGCTGACAAGATTGCAGCCGGAGGTGGCGTGGCCACAGGCCAAGTTACATGAGCTCTAATAAAAGAGACTTTGTGGAGGAGCCAAGTTAGTTCTTGTCCCCAACCAATGGTGCCAGAGAGTGCTCAGAGAGAGAGGACAGTGAGCACAGCATCCTTCCTTGCCCTGGGAGCTGGGATTTGGGTGAAATGCATCCTTCTGGAGAATAAAAACACATTTTTAAGCCCTTTCATTGCTCCTGTAGCCCAGCCTTAGCCCAGCACATCTCCTGCTTTAGATGTCTAAGGGTGACTCATCTGAACATTTTCCCTGCTATTCTACAAACTCATCTGTGACACCTCGGAGTCTGATTGTCCTTTTCTCATCACAAATCATGTGCTTATGACCAAGTTGTGGATGTACTTTCTCAGACAAATTTGGTGGTGCTATTCAGATGTTTAAGATCAAAGTGAGCATTACACACACCATCAAAAACATGCACCTTATTTCTAATCTGAATGCAGATAAAATTAAGGCAAAAGAGATGTACCAGCTACATGAAAGCAAAGAAAAAGACAGCAAGTAAACACGTTTTGGGTTTTTTTTTTTTTTTTTTTGCTATTTTGCTGAAATTGAAGCCCAGAATTTCAGAGCTAAAGGAAATCTGAATGCAAGAAGAACAGCAGAACCTGCATCACCTTAACTTTGCCCTCCAGCAACACAGTGCAATGAATGCTATAGGCTGACAGCTTAGTGTGGACACTGCCTTGGCATCCTGATGTTCCCCCTAATGCACATCCAGGACGAGTTTCAGGGCTTTTCCAAAGATGGGGCAGCAGTAAACAGCAGGAACACGTCGTGGGCCTGATGGAGATGCAGGCTGCCTGCATGGGCTTCGTGGTGAGGACCCAAGGCAGTGGAAGATCCCTTCCACCCGTGGTCACCGCGATCTCTCCTCCTCCAAAGCCTGCCTGCCCTCTCACACAGGCCCAAAGCTGTCTGACCAAAACAGGCACTGCTTTCTCAGCCAGCCAGGATCCCCCTCTGCAGACCCAGCCACACAAGAGAGGGAGCTGCCACATCACCAAGCTGCCCCAGGGACATGGAAGCCCTCTGGCTTTGATGGGAGCGTGGCCAGGAGTGCTAAACTCCATCCAGGGAGTACAAGACAGGACAGAGGGACTGTTTTAAAGCATCCCAAACAAAACTTGGCCAATGCTTTTACATCTCTGCCAGGCATTCACAAATAGAAAACACCTCTGTTTCTAATACCAAGTTGGAAGCAGGTTAAAACACCAGTTTAATACTTTAAATGGAAGTTAAACTCCCAACATACTGAACTGTTGGAGAACAGTCCCTTCGCCTTTACCGGTGGAACAGAAATCCCTCTGCTCCTATTACCAATTTCCTCTCCTAGAAATCTCCCAAAGGTTCTCCTGAGTGTTGTGACCCTTGTCCCTACAGGGATCTCTGCCTGGTTCCTATAAAGATCAGCTTGAATGTCACTTTTCTTTTGGTTCACTGCAAATTTGTAATAGAAATAAATTAAACACAAATAACACTTTCATTGTTTCTTTCTTATTGCAGCAGTAGGAGAGAGTTCAGCTTGTCTTTGCTGGGTCCTTAAAACCACCAGTGAGCAATAGATTCTCCCAAGGAGTCATCCCCTTTCCGCAGAAACAGCCTAAAAAGGTATTTGGGAAAATCGAGTGCTTGTGAAACTCGAGGATAACTTGATGCAATACCAATGAGTTTTCTGGAGTTGGAGAATTACCAGAGGTGAGCATCTGGTGAAAAAGGGAGGGGAAAAAGAACCCACACCTAGTGGGAACGTCCCATGTGCAATGCGGTGTCTGCACGAACTGCTTCTCCAGCAGAGAAATAACAGGCCTGGGGGCTCCAGAGCGAATCCTGGAGGCATTTACCCACCTTGAAGAGCTGGGAACAACTCAAAGAGCTTTCCGGAGCTACCCAGACTTTGCACACGCACGCACTTTAAGTTCCATCAGTACTTTCAGCAATCCATAGGTGGGTGCTCCCAGCCCCTCGCAGCCGAGCACTCCAACCTACAGCTCCTCAACCCATTCCCCTCGCACATCCCCCGAGTAGGGCAAGGGGAATAACTTCAGACAAAACATAAAGAGTAATCGCCAAGTCCATTTCCCAAGAGCAGCCGCGGTTCCTGCGGCCAGGGCTCGCTCACGGGGGGCACAGGGGTGTCGCAGCCCCAGCCTTCGCCGTCCCCCCGGGCAGCTTCCCTTGGCTAACCTGACACAGCTCCACACGATTATGGTGGGATCTGTGTCACAAGGGCAGGAGACAGCCCCACAAGGCAAGGAATTACCCCTTTTTAAGATTTTCTAGGGAGGTGTTTCATGTTTGAAAAATAATTCCCCCCCCCTCCCCCCAACAACTTAATAAAAATTAAATTGGAAGGATGCTTACTTGGTTTGATGCTGTTCTTACAATGAAGAGATTCAAGCCACCACACACAGACACAAACATGCATCTCCCAAAGGATCCACTAAACTTCAAAGCGCAGCGCAGCGGTTTGACTCAAGCCTGCAAAATTTCAGGCAGCCTGGTCTGGCTGTGCAGAGAAGTTCACAGCACATAAAACCACAGGACAGCTTCAATCACAAGCACACGGGCACTGCAGGTTACGGCCACATCCGAGCTAGGTTAAACACGTTTTTAAATTCCCTTTACGCCCCCCTCTCCCGCCGCCACGGTGTGATCAGTTCCTCCCCCTAACCCAGAAGGCACCGATCGCAAAAGCAAGTAAAATACTTACTGCCAAAGCCCGCAGGAAACTTAATGAAGTGAGGATAATTCCCATACATGTTTAATCTTCAGTTCATCGCTCGCCTTTCTCAACACAACCGCCTCCTCTAAACTTCAAAGCTGCCCGGAGCGCAGCGCAGCCCGCCGGGGTCGGGGCATGGCTCTGCAGGAGCGGGGGCTCTCGGAGGGTGCCGGGGCAGCTTCCTCCAGCCGCGGGCTCATCCTCGCTTCACGCCGGCAGCAGCTCGGGCTGAGCCATCCCCTCGTTCCCTCGCTCAGCGCCGGCTCCCGTGCTCGGCTGGCTCGGCTCCCTGCGAATTCCCGGCGCACCGGGCCGGCAGCATAATCGCCCGGCTGAGACGCCAATCAATGCACGGCGGCTCCGGTATAGATCGGGAATTGGGAGGAGGGGGAGAGGTTAAGTTCTTCAGGGGAGGAGCATGGTGGGAAGGAGGGGGGTGATTTGCTTTTCCACCAGTGGAGACTCGGCGCGGTGTGTTGGTTCCAGCAGCTCCGGCCATGTGGAGGGTCTCTGTGGCCAGGCAGAGCAGCAGCCCTCGCCACGAGGAGCTCCACATGCACGCTCGCATCCCACACCAAATCGTGCCTCAGCTGTGCTCCCGAAATCACGTCACGGCCCTGTGGTGCTGGGCTGCAGCCGCCCCTAGGAAATGCAAGGCTGAGGAGGAGCAGGACCTTCCTGGGGCTAGCAGAGCTGGCAGCACAACTCTCATCCCAGCCCCACCCAAAGGAGCACAAAAGACACGCAAACCACACCAAAAGCCTCATTAACCAGCTGCTGAAGCTGTGTGGGGTGAGGAGAGGTGGGACCCAGGACAGAGCCCGGGGAGCTCAGTCCGTGCTGCATACAGTCAGTAAAGATCACAGAAAAGCTTCAGACAGCCCCAGACCTACATCCACAACTTCAGTCTAATGGCCAGCCCTCCCGACAATGAGGATCTGCGGGAAATGTGTAGGAATAAGCAGAAACAAGCAGCCAGTTGGCAGGCCGGGGCAGAGCCACATGCGGTCCCCAGCACTGCCCCCTCCAGTGACTGGTGCTCCGGATCAGGAGCAGCCCCAGTTCCCTGACTTGGCAAGCCCCCAGCCCAGCTCCTGCAGTTCTGGGGAGAGGCAAAGATACAGCACAGCCCACTGATTCTGGGGTCTGATCTGGGAAGTCTCAAATGAAGCCACCTCAAAGGAATGGAGGAGGGAGCAGTTTTGCCGGAGATCTGCATTAATATGTGTGCTGGAGGAGAAGGTGGCTTGCAGACCTGTCATTGCCACCAGCCACATGGCAGAGAAAGGGGACTCAGGGCTAGCCAGGGGCTTTGCCTTCCCGGGGGGACCATGGGGAGCATGACATGCAAGCAGCAAGACAAAAAGAGGGAAGAGCAGATTAGGATGTTCGGCGTCCTACAAGGGCCTTCTGGCAGCTGGCTCCCTCCAGGTCACCCCAGGACCCATTTTACCCTTTGGCACAAAGCATGCTGGAGGGGGAAAGCATGGAATCTGCCAGCCCAGAGCTGTCCAGAGCACCCAGCAGCCGCTCAGGCAGATGCTGACTGAGGTGCAGTCAGCCCTGAGGTATCACGTCTGCAGGAGAAGGAAAGGTTGCCCTTGTTAGCTCTGTTTCTTCCTTTGCTCTCAGACATTGCCACATCCATTTATCTCTAGCTAGAGTTCAGGCAAGGGAAAGGGTTTTTCCTTTCCCTTATATTAACAACCTTTATTTTTAAAAGGTGATTTTATTTCCTCCAATTCCTGCTCTTCATCTGCGTGTGGGGACTCGGTAATGTGCAGTATTGGGAGGACACCATGGCATGGATGCACAGCTTTTTTATGGGCAGCAGGTACATCAGATCAGCTCCAGGACTTAGAGTTTACCTGGGAATGGGAGCCTAACACTTGGGAGTGCATCTCCACAGAGCAGAACAAATGGATAACCTGCCTGCTGTCAGGAACAAGGAGGTTTGCAGGCAGTAGTAACAGCATTCTGTCTAGCCTATTAGCTGTGGCCTAGGTTTACACACACCTTCTTATTTTCTCACTGTTAAAAAACCAAAAAAACAACCAAGAGATCAGTATTCAGAGTAGGTTCTACTGAGGCAAAAAAAACGCCAAGCAACTGCAGTCTTGCAGGGGGAATACAAACAGCGGAGATTACTCTTGTATTTTCTATCTGGCCACCTTTCACATCTCATTTGTTTTATTGCACAAACATTAATGGCACTGCAGAACTGTTTTCAGAGGAGGAGAGGCAGCTGAGCACACATCCCTCTCACTGGCCACAAGTTTTGAGCCCTGGGGAAGGGAGACCAAAGGGTTTCATGACCAGCACGAGAGCACAACACAGCAGCATCTGACTGCGTAGTGCTGTGTCCTGTCCCTCTCCTGTTCAGCTGAGCTTGCATCCTGCCCTGCCACCCCACCAGCATACAACAAGGCCATCCCCAGCGAATGTTCTCAGCTCGGGCCAGTCCTCCCAGTGTTCACAGCTGCATCCACATGCAGGAGATGTAGCCACAGCTCCTGTTTCAGTGAAGGCTGCCCCACACTCCATCCACACTGTCTAATCCAAGTGGCGGCAATCCCAGCAACCACAAGGATTTCTAACCTGTTGGCAAAGTTTGCTGTTTCAGGATAACACTGGCTTTGCCTCCAGTGCTGTTTAACAGCCACGCTGGGGATCCTTGTTAGGATCAGGAAGCAAAAGCCAGGCACCAGGCAGGGATACCTCAATGCCCTGCAGGCAGAAACCCAGGGCACTGCTGAGGAACAGGCTGCAAGGTGGCTTGTTTCAATCTCCTGATAGAAAATTGGATTTCTCAGCAGGGCAAGTTTATTTTTCCTCTGCTACAAGACCGAAAGAAACACTTTTCAATCAAAAAGCCTAGCAAACAACCTGCTTTCAAAAGAAGTGATTTTTCACACACGCACAAAAACACACACACACTCAAGAAGACCCAAAACTTCCACACAAAAGAGGAACTTTGTGCAGCCCCACACACGACCTGCCAGAGGGATGTTTCTCTGATCTGCTGTCATGGGAAAGCTCTGGCATGCCTGTCCAGCACCCATGCAGAGATGCAGTGTGCCCTTGTGCCCCTGGTCCCCAGGAGCCCACCAGCACTCAGAACTCAGATGCTGTTTCGAGACAAATCCACTCTTGCACGCCAGTTTTGCTTCCACCTGCTCGAGTCACACCTCCCTGCCATGCCAGCCTGGCTTGTCCCTTGCCCTCAGGCTGGACAGGGAGGGTTTGTGCCCCTGCCAAGCAGGGGCAGAGGCAGCTGCATGCTCAGTCCAGCCCTGGGAACGGGGAGGTGTGAGCAGCTTTGCATTCTAAGCACCAGCCGTGCCGAGGTTTAGCAGTACCATTTATTCTTACCCACCACGCGGGATCTCGGCGGCTTTAATTCCATGCTAATGAAGTTTTAGTAGGGAATTATTTTTATTGATCTGCCCAGAGCAAAGAGCCTGATTTTAGACCAGCTCTGTCAGCACCCCCATCCCCACAGCTCTTTTCTTTCTTTGGGAGAGGAAAGAAGACAAAACAGCTCTGAGCTCCTTAAAAAGGTTGGCAGTCCCAAGCAGTAAGTGGATTACTTTATTGATTTTTAGCAGATCTGGGTTAGTGAGTGCTTAGCACTGCAGAACACATGCACACACAGAGCAACTTCAAGGAAACCCCTCCAGGCCCTTTCCTCAGGCAAATCAAGTGGCAGGCAATTAATTTAGGAGACCACCATGGATTTTGGAGCGTGGAGAAGTTCCAGTCAGTCTGTGACAGACAGACTCTAGTAGCCAGCCCGGTCTCTCTTAAGCCATACTGCAGGTCCTTACAGAGGCAGCCCCTCAGTTTCTTGTAGAATAGCACAATTCACAGCTTCAGAGTATTAAATGCATTTTATTCCCCTGCCCGTCCTCATTGCTGTGTAAAAGGAGAAGACATTATGACTGCCACTGTTAATTTAGGAAGGAAAGCCATGGCCCTGCTGCACCCAGATGGGATTCAGGGCTGCCAGGGGGCATCCAGCAGCCATACATGGGGGCATCAGTCACTGCAGGACTCCTGACAAAGCAGAACTGTTCAAGCCAACAAGATGCTAACCTTGTGTTGGGATCCACAGCTCACTCACTCACCTCCCAGGTAACTTTCCAAGGCCACTGTACTGTAGCTAGTATTTCTGAGTGTGCTGGAATAGCATCTCAAAGAACTCCTCCACCAGTACTACTCCACCAAGCCTTTTAGGATGCTGGTCTTTGAAGCCTGAGGGCATAAGGGCCTACAGCAGAATAATTTTATCCCACTTTGCACCAGAACTAGGAAAGCTGGAAAGTAAATATGGTCCCTTTTCCTTGAACTAGGGAAAACCCCAAATATGTTCAAGAATTCCATCAAGCCCCACCCCATCTTTGTTTAAAGGCAGTCTATGTATATACTGGGGCCATAGATATGACCAAATAAAAAGGTTGCAGCTCTTATAACCCCACAGCTGCACATTCATCTTCCTTCTGCCACACTGCTCCAGAGTGACAGAATTCCAGGGAAAACCCACTTCCTGTGGGGTGCTGGTGTTAAAGCTGGGGCTCCCTTCACATGGCAAATGAGGTCCAATAAGGGCTACCAGGCTGAGCACCCCAAGAGCCAAAATGCCCATTCTCCTCCCTGCTGGCCTCTGAGGGTGACACAGACACCAGGTGACCTACTCAGGGCCAAACAGGAAGTCAGTGCCAGAGCAGGGACTTGAAACTGGATTTCTCCAGGCTGGCAAAGTGGATTGAGCCAACCTCATCCATGTGCTGCACTGGTCCACAGCACTGGCCTGGGACAGGCACAAGTCTCCAAAAGCAAGTTGCCTCCCTAGAGATGGAGAGAAAGGGAGCTGCTGCATCAGCCCTTCCCCATCCATCCCTGTCCTTCCTCATGTCCAGCAATAACCACAGACACCAAGCTAATGAAATTAGGCCCAGAGCCCCACCGGGCTAATGCAATTACCGACAGCAGCACGTTCTAACAGCAGCACCACAGACACACCTGCAGGAGCACAGCCTGCCCTCTCCTTCTCCCCAGGAGAGAGAAGCCCCTGAGCTTCTCCCTGAGCCCCACAGCTGCCACCCAGTGTGAGTGCCATCCCCAGGGTGTCAGGGCCAGGGCCAGCATCCCCAGTGCCAGGCTGCTCCAGGCAGGGAGGGCACTGCCTACCTTGCAGAAAGCACCGTCCCAGTGCAGCCAAGCGCAGCCTCTGAGGGCAGATTTTAAGAAGCCTGTTTAAACCTTGGGAGACCTGCAATTACCAGCACCGTAATGAGGCCCTGGACACTAATCAGCGGTGTCACCGAATCCTCTTACGCCTGCCTAAGCACCTCCAGCAGCTTTGCTGGTTGCGGAGCCCAGCTGCCCAATCCTGCAGGGAATTACCTCCTCAGACAGGCACCAGTGGTGGCACTTAGGTATCTTGACACAGATGAAGGTAAAGAACTCCCAGGCATTTGTGCAAGGTGGCAGAGATACCTGACAAGGCCTCTGCCCAGCCCAGAAGGCACCTGGACCAAGCCCACACTGGAGATGCACTGGAGTTGATGCCTTAGGATTTAGCTTTTATATTTTTCAGCTTCTCTGCTGCTTTAGTGTATAACTCTAAAACTACATAGCCTCTCAGCTACTGTTCTCCCATCTAATTCAGACAAAACAATTCCTCTCTGGGCCTGAAACTCAAGGACACCTTATTGTCTCAAGCCCAGAGAGATGTAAACGACAGTGAACTGGGGGAGCAAACTTGCAGTAAATTACTTCATTACCTGGAGCTGTAATTGGAGGATTAACCCCTGATATGTAAATGGACCAAACTTCTAACTGTATGAAAAACTCACAGCCATCATCCATCTTGGGTGTAGCCTCTCTGGGAGGCTTTTGACTGCCCAAGGTGTGCCTATTTGAAAAACTTCATACCTGCTTTTATTCTCTTAATCTTGTCCAGCCTCTGTTCTAGGCATCCACTCCAAGGCATCAGGGTGAACAAACATTGCTAAACCAGTAGAGATATTTCCATGCTAACGCTCCCTGAGATGCAAAGGGCAGATTTACGCCTGTCAGCTGTGCCCATCAAGCCAAGGGGATGCTCCAGGAGAGTTTGGAGCCCCC
Source organism: Anomalospiza imberbis (assembly GCF_031753505.1). Lineage (NCBI taxonomy): Eukaryota > Metazoa > Chordata > Aves > Passeriformes > Viduidae > Anomalospiza > Anomalospiza imberbis. The sequence continues at coordinate 2,361,082 of NC_089689.1, read as the reverse complement.
GAGTGAGGCTGGCAGGTGACCCCGTCGCGCCCCTGCGCGCTGGCCGCAGCTCGCGGGGTGACAGGCGCTCCCTCCGCGCGGCTGCTCTGACTCACGCTCTCTGCTCCAACAATGCACTTTTGAATATCATGAGGGCAGCAAAAACAACAGGTCCACTATAACGCTGAGATATCCTGAGGCAGAAAATCCATTGGGAGCCCAGCTAGAGAGAGTCGAGTCAATTAGACACTTTCTGGGGCGTCAAGCTGCCAACAATCCCGGCCTTTGTAGCAGTGAAGAATCACTGCCTGTGTGCTTCCCAGAGACTCCCCCTTGCCGGAGCAGAAAGGTCAGCAGCGGTAGCGTCATGGAAAAGCATGCAGCAAAGTATTCCTGGGAAGGTGGATCCAAAGAAGTGGCCATTTGGATCCTCTGGAAAATAATACTTTGTCAAATGCATCGGCTGCTTTGGGTTGGGCTTGCAGGGGAATGAGCAAGCCCGTGATGCAGGGGATTTGTGCTGCAGCACAAAGGGGTTTGGGCATGCATTGTATCCTGAAGCAGTGGTGGGGTCCAGAGAGTGGAAGCTCAGAGTTTGGGAGTTCACAGCTCCCTGCCTGCTTTCAGACAGGTCGCTCCAATTATTTACCTTTCCTGGAATAAAGATCAGAGAGACCAAAAAGGAACTACAGTATTCCAACTGGGAGAGTCCCCCATCCCTCACACTTCAAGGGAAGCACCTTATGTCTCCTGTCCATGATACAAGACAGCAAACTGTGCTGTAAAACCAGGATTCCAGGCTGGATGAGCACTGAATGAAGTGAGGATTTCTATGTGCAAGTGCTGAAGTCTCTCAGATCTAAAAGCAGGTCTCTGACAAAAGGACCTTTTGTCCAGAAGAGATTTTGCTGGGAAACGAACACTCAGCTCTTAAGTTCACCTTGACAAGTCATTTGGTGTTCAGCAAGGGATATTCAAAGGACAGGTGAAGAAAGGTTCACTTGATACCTCCTCGATAACACCCTGCAAGCAAACTTTCCACTCAGTGCACCTGAGAACACACAGGTTGTCATTTAAACACAAGCCCATCTTTAACTCTGCTGTTCCCATGATGTGAAGCTGAGATTTCTGCAAAATGCCTGAAAACAGTTCGGTTATCTTCCTTCAAAGAAAACTACACCCTGACCAGGATTTCCTCATCTGCTGAAAAAAAAAAAAAAAAAACACAAAAAAAACCCAAAACCAAAAAACCAGGGTTGTCAGAGAAATCTTGAAAGACACAGCCCATGCAATTTCCCAGTTTCCCCACAACTGTTTTTCAGACAAAACATCTCAACAGAAGGTGTTCCTTGTCCAGGTTAGCCCTCCATTACTGCTTGTAGGGACAAGTACTTTAAAAAAATTTAAAAGGCAACCCTCAGCCACAAATAAATACTGATTTAGAGGCTTCTTTGCCTAGCTAGAAACAAACTACCTAAGTGAAACTTGGTCCCCATACCTGTCTCTACAGAACTTCTGGAAAGCTTTCGACTCCATTTCTCCCCCCTTGATCCTGCTCCATTCTTCATTCTCTTTTTGCTGGGAAACTTGGATTTCTGTGAGCAGACTTGTTGGCCAGAGGCTGAGCTGGGTGACACAGAAGGCATCTGCTGGACCTTGCATGGCTCAGGGAAGGTCTTGTCACAGCAGTGCCTTGCTCAGGGCCACCAAGGGCCCCCACCTGCATCCTCCCTGGCAGGTGGCACAGCCTGCTGTGCAGCTGGGGGGCTTTGCTTGCTGCTCTCATGCTGTGCATCCCCACGTTGATGCTTTTACATTTCCTCCTGCTTCAGCAAGTGCAAAACTCCGGAGACAAGCTGTCAATCTCCATCACGTCCGGCTGCCTCAAATGGTCTATTTATACCAGACAGGCAAACGTGGCTGTCCTGGAGTTCAAGGTAACAGGGGTTATTTCTGCTTGGACTAGCTCCTTTCTCAAGGGAGGAAGGCTGGAGGCATCCAAGAGGAGCAGCTTCACATCAAGGACTAGCACCAGTACCTTCATGGCTGAGGGCACAGCCATGGGTCCCCAAGGTCCCAGCCACAGCAGCCAGGCCCTCAAAGCCCAGAAGGTTGGTATCTATCAAAAGACATCTGATCCCAGGTCTCTCTGGGTCCTGCCATGGGAGAGGGGAGCTCAGCAGGTACTTTTGGATTTCTGATTCATGTTCTCTCCAAGAAAGGCCACAGCTTCAAGCTTGTTCACACTGGGTTTCTGCACTGAGCTCTGCTTGGATCAGGTGTGAGCCCCTGACTGCACACTGTCAAATTAATGCCACAGTGAGGGCTCCAGCTTTCTCTGAATCACTCCTGTCTCTCCTTACATGTCTCCAGCAGAGTCTGCTCTCTGGCAGCCAGCAGATCTGGTCCAGGATAAAGCCTGACTTATCAAATTGGCCCCATTACAATAATTTGAAAAGATCTGAGGAAGGAGAGGGCATTTATGCCAAATTAGCACTATGGGTCACATGGCCACAGAGCTTTAGATATGGACCAAGGGCCCAAAAGTCACATCCACCAAATCACCATGGCACAGCTCCAGTCAGCACTTCTCCCAGCTGTCTTTGGAGTTTAGTCCTTGCTCCAGTCAATGAGGCATTTTCTGTTAGCCACAGTGGGAAGCTGCCCCTCTCACAGGATTCTTGGAGCTCCTCAGGTACCAGACAGCTCACCTGGATCCCACCTCCACTTCACTTCTGCAGGTGCCATTGGTACATTTAACCCCTTTTAAAGTAGAGTTCTTCCCATCCATTGGGTCCCCTGAGAGCAGGGAAGGAAATCAAATACCGCTAAAACCCAAGTGTGTCCTCAAGGAGGGAGAGGCAGGTTTCTTAAGGCTTTGCTGTCTCCCCTCATGCACAAAGATCTCCTGTTTCTGTAATGACACAGGATTCCTGGGGATGGGTCCCCTGAACTCCACTCAGGAATTTTAGGCAAGCCTTGAAACAAATTTCCATCACTCCAAACACTCCAATCCAGCAACCCTGCCTGTGGAAGCCCCCAGCTCACACCTATGGTGCCTCTGAGTCATCAGGGAATAAAAGCCCCACACCACACCCCCCAGCCAGTAAACCAGACCCCATCTTTGCCCAGAGATACAGCCATGTCCACGCTCTGGTGCAGATGTGCCCACCACGAACACCGGACCTGGAGACACAGCCCAGGCATGGCAAGGGGAAGAACTGAAGCACAACCCAAGCAATGAGGCATAAAATCATGTTTTTAAGATGAGCAAACCTAAAGAATCGCTTTGTGAGCTGGCAGTAAAATCCCTTTTTACTGGCAGTAAAAAAAAGGAGAAGGGGGATATAAAGAGCTCAGCCCTCACTGTCTCTGCCTCCACTGGCAGCCCACACCACTCCACTGTTGGTAATTTGTGCCTGTCCTCTAAGCCATGCAGACATTTCCATTTCACAGAAAAGCAACAGGTTCATTTTGAGGTCATCTCTTCATAGGTACAACCAATTTCAGCAGACTCTGCCAGCCCAGTCTGACTGAGATGCAGAGGACCAAGCCTCCTCTTTGCCTTGCCAGCACAGACACACAACTCTCATCTGTCCTAGCAGCTGTCCTTCCCCTGGGACTCACCTTCTGGTGGCAGCCAAAGGGAGACAAACACAACATGAAACTCAGCCAAGATGTTCTCCAACAAGAAAGGTTCCCCTGCAGAAGATGTTTAAATCCCCTTGCTGCCCTGTGCAGCCCAGGGGAGGGTAAGGAGCCCGCTACAGTGAGCATCCCTTCCCTCATCAGTGCCCTCCATTGCCTTTTGTCTTCTCTTCTCAAAAGCCACATGTTCCCCTGTACCAAATGGAAAATCCACTGGTATTTAAAGCCGTGGGAGCATGAAAAAATTCCCCATGCCCCAAAGAAAGGAACAGCCCAGCATCAAGGCAGGGACAGACCACACCACACATGACAGCCCAAGAGCAAGGAGCAAACACATGAAGAATTTGCAGGGATGTGGAATGGCATTTGCTGTCAAATATCTGCTCTTTGCCCCTCAACCCCTTCGCAGTAGAAAAAGAGGGAGAGAAAAGAGCAGCAGCCACACATTTTGGCCCGTTCCTTTCAAGCCTCTGAGCAGAAGGAGCAGCCTCTACAGCAGAAGCAGAGAAATGACCTGAGATGATGTGGGCATACTCAGGTACTGGCACTGCACTCATGTGCACAGACTTAAGTCAGCTTATTAAAGCAAGCCCTGAAGATCAGCTTCTCCACAGAGCTGTCTCCTCTGCCAGCCAGACATATCCCAGCTGAAAAATCAGGAGCCTGGTCTCTTTTCAGGACTTAAGTTTTCCAGACCAGCAGCACATCCTGAAAGGCTGATAAATTCACCAGTCCTAGGGCACAGCCCCAGGGTCTGTCCTGTCCTGATGGTTGCAAAGACTGGCACTTCCCATCAGATAGTTCCCAAGCAGAGTTTGGGAATCAGCACAGGCCAAGGAGTGTTCCCACCAGAAACTCTGGGTATTTAAGAGCCAAGCCATATCCACACAAATTAGTCTCCATGGCTCATTTAAGTAATGAGGCTTTTAAATCACACCTACCTACTAAATCTTGCAGCCCTGGTACCTAAAATCCAGGGCAGCAAGGACCCAACACTTCAAGAACACCACAGACTGTGCAAGATACAGCCCTCAGTGCCCTGAGTATTTCCCTGAATCCCCCCAGGCATCTGTGCCCAGTGGGAAGCTTTCCAGAAAGGAAAGATCCCACAAGCAGAGCAGACCCAGGAAGCACATTTACCTGCCATGCTTTGGCACACATAACCTCTGACCCAGGACAACCAAGCAGCAAGGGAAGAGGAGCATTGATGAACCCATGGTCAGGTGAAATGGAAGAGCTAAAAGACTCAAGGGCCTCAGGAGACACACCTCTCTGACAAACAAAGCAATCCCGTTTGGAATGGCCAAGAGGAGCCCTGGTGCCTTTTCCTGGGTGGAAACCAAGCAATCTGTGTGGTCTGGCTCCCAGAACCCCAGGCAAGGAGACCCAAGAGCAGAATCTCAGTCAGTGTTCTCCGCCTCTCCCACTCCTCTAGGAATTTGCACCTTTCTGTGCCTTCCTATCACCTTCAGGAGAGAATCTCCCAGAACCTCCCCCATCATCTGTAACTCTCCTTGGAGAAGAGCCTTGCTTGTGTCTCCTATGGGCACCTTGCACAGCCACTCCCTCGGAGCCGCCACATTCCTGGCCTTTGCAACAAGTCAGCGGTAAGAAAAAGGTCATTTATATCTGGCACCATCTGTGTGGCAGTGGATGGGGCCAGGGCTGCCAGAGAACAGCCACAAGTGCTCTGCAGGGATGTCTGTGCAGATTTCCTTACAGTTTTGGGGGCAGCCTGTCCTGGACCCACAAGGTTATCAGTGGTGGGAGATGCTGAGCAGCTCAGGGCAGAGGCTGCTGGTGGGTACCTGCTGGAGGAAGGACTCACTCTGCTCCTATCTTCCCTGGATGTATCCATCATTTTCAAGATGGACAGACCTTTGGCCTGGCTCTGTCTGAGTGCTTTTTACATCCAGGACAAGCTCTCACCCAGCCCACACAGCTCTGAGCTACCCCACATCCAAATCCCAGCCTACACACAGAGGGCAAACAAACAAACAAAAAAACAAATAAATAAACTCACAGACGCAGGTTCAAACCCCAGCATCCCTTTTTCAGCCTGGAGAGGAAGGCAGGGAGGATGCTTGGCATGAGATGTGATGTGAGCACTGCCTGCCATCCCACTGAAGCCACCTGCCCCATCGCCTGCTGAGCAGGCACTGCCAGCCCCGGGGCGCGTGTGGCCCTGTGCGTGCGGCCGGTGACGGATGGCTCCCCAGCCAGCACACCAGCCCTCCCCACGGGCTCAGGCTCTGCACGAGATCCCTGTCAGGGCCAGGGAGCATGGCCCAGCGCTGGAACTGGGGCTGAGCTCTTCCCAGCTCCCTCTCACAATGGGGCAGCAGTGCTCAGATGTGTGTGATGTGGGGTTAAGTCTAACTAGGGTGGGACAAGGCTCTTTGCATCTCAAGTGCTCAAGGTGCCGGTGCAGCTGTGGAGGAGTCTGTGTTGCCCAGGTGGTGATTTGCCAGGGGACAGGTCCACAAATGCTCCCCCTCCTCCCTCAGCAGCGCTCAGGGCCCTGTTTCACCACCCAGAGCATTAGGAGGGGGGAATATTCACACGCTCCCGGGTCACTCTTGGCTTCTCTGGTCACATATCCTGAAGAAAACCCACCCTAGAGCATGTGTCAGGCCCAGCCTGCCTGCGTGCTGCCATTCCCCCAAACACAAACCCCATATCCTGGCCTGAAAACCTGCCCCCAGCACCCTGCTGCCCCCTCCTCGCCTCTGTATGCCTTTAACAGTTTGCTGGATTACCCATCGCAACTAAAATAACAAAGCTACAAAAGAAGAGGGCAAACAGCCGCGATATTCTGCAGCAATTAGGGCCGAACAGGGGAACAGGGAGCAGGGAATGAATGGACAATGGGGAGGGCAGGGACGTGGCAGCCCGGGCTTGGACAGGCTGGGCACGAACTGTCCTCAAGAGGCCGGGTGCAAGGCAGGGAGCAGCGAGCTGGACCTGAGGAAAGCAGGGAGATGAAAAGGGTTATTTAAACAAGCGCAGGGCAGTCCCCACAGGGCCTCCCTGTCCGCTTGGCTTCATCACAGAGCGTCCAGGGAAGAGCAGCTCCCTCTTTCCCCCCTCTCCGAGCCCTTTCAGGTGGCGGGGGGACGCTGGCAAGCTGCGGTGGGGTCCGCTTAGAAAGGAAGGAATCCATTAATCTCTCTGGTAATTACTGCCACATATGGATTTGCACAATTACACTTCGTTAATTGGTTATTACAGGCAAGCCAGACTGATTGGGCAGAACGGCTGAGCTTTAACCCCTTCACTGCCCCCCAGGGCCAGCCAAACCTTCCTCCCAAAACAGTGCTGTACTCTCCTGCTGGTTGCCATGCAAAGGACCAGCAAGCACAGCCCTCAGCACCCAGACAAGACATCTTTGCTCCCATGCCTTCCTTTCCACTGGGGATCCCAAAGAAATGGACCCAAGGGGGAAGGAGTGAGCCTGCACCTCAAAACTGCCCAACTCCCCAGGCAGCTTCATCTGCTCTGGGTTTGCAGCAGACACACCACGGACTCCCCAGGGTGCTGAGGGGTGGCAGACTCAGATTTTGTTTGTTTTTAGAAGGAGACTGAGATTCCTTGTGCACTTCGGCTTTATGCCCTCAAGCCCAGCAGGGCTGGTGCCAAAGACTGAAGAATCCACCCCTGAGTCTGTCTCAGTCTCTGAACTCAGCTTCTCCTACAGGATCTGCAGTGTAATGTTTTTCTTCCTCCAAACACTCGAAACAGAAGCTTTACTCTAGCAACAAATGCATACATAACCAGAGTAAAATAAGCTATAACAAAAAATAAGGATAAAGCCCTTGTAAGACTCCTGACAGCACAGGATTTCTGCCACTTGGGAGTGGAGGCAGCCTGGCCTCCCCACAATGCCACCTCTGCCACCCCTCACAGGTAGGTAATGGACCATCCAAAACCTGGCCCCAAAATGTGCTGTTCAGGATCTATCAGTTTCTGGAGAAAGCTCAGAAGAGGCAGGCCAAGGTGAGAGCAATTTCTGCCAGAACTGTATCAAAGGCTTCCCGTTAAAAAACTGTAACAAGAAAGCAACTAAGAGCTTCCCAAAATCCCCACAGGGCAGAAGGGTTCATGTGAAGAGAGAGATGTGCTCAGCAGCCAGCGACATCAAGGACAAAGCAGGCATTGGCATCCTGGTCCTTCAGAGCTGCCGCACTGCCCCTTGGACACAGGAGAGGGCACGGAGGAACCTGCTCCAGACAGCTCCTGTCTCTCCCAAGGGCAGCCCAGCGAGGCAGTGCCTTCTGGGCACCAGGATATTGCTCAGCCCCGGCAAGACTGGCCTAACAGTCTGATTTACAGAGCCAGGCATCACACCAGGCACAGGGTGAGGGCTTTCAGCTCAGCTTCTGAATCACCCCAGCAAGCAGCAGGAGCAAGGAGCGAAACCAACATCACAGCAAGGTGAGAAAAATTGAATTCCAAACCACCCTCTAGCCTCATCCTGTGGGTAAAAAAGTCCTTGGGGCTTTGGCTGAAGCAAAAAGCATCTGCAAACAAACACATTCCCACCCTTTCCTCCACTGATGTCACTGCAATCATGCCTGCTACAACACTCTAGGTTTGGCCTAGGAGTAACCTTCTCATTAGCTAATTAAAGTGCTTTTAATGTTCCGTCAACACTGCAAGGAGTAGCCGAGTAAGAAAAGTCTTCTCCCTCGGAGGTCACTGGAGTGACGTGAAAGTTGCAGCAGGAGTTGTTCCTGTTGTTCCATGTCTGATTAAGCCCTTTTCTGACCCAGAGATGGGGCAAGTGAGAGGCATTTAAAAAACTTTTATTCCACTTTCAGTCTCAAGTGAAGGGTGAGACAATACAGATGTTATAGTTCACACCATCACAATCAGAAGCCAATTATTTCTTAATTACAATACATTATAAGCATTTCTTGGCCTATCAGCTTTTGCTGCACAATGCTGTAGATGCCTTAAAGCCAATCATCTAAAATTACCCCTCGTGGGTCCTACTACAACGCATCTTTCATGGTTCTATTTCTCTAAAGTACCTAGTCTTATTTACAAAACCATCCTTTGAAACTTGTTTCTAGCTCCATTTCTCTCTCAACAATGTCCATGGACACTTCCAAGTCAACATTTCTTACCTCAAAGTTTACATACATATGCACACTATGTGAACCTTCTGTCAAGCTTTAAGAATTCTCTACCAATCCATTTCCCACAGTTCCAGTCCCCTGTGATTTCCCAGCTCCCTGACTTGGCACAGACATTTCTTTCTCGTGCAAAAGCCAGCTCCAAGCTCGCTGCCAGAAGGGGACCACGGCACAGGCAGCATCTCCAGCTCCCCGCCAGTGGTTTTGGGTGTGCGTGAGCTGGTCTCTGAGGAAGGGAAAGGTTGCAGACCTCTCCCCTAAACCAACTGCCTCTGCAGCGTTCAGAATGAATCTTCAGAGCTGTCAGGGGGAAGAACCTGCAACTGAGCTTAAAAAGGTCAGCTGGGAAAAGTCAGCATGGGAAGGATGCTCACTTAATTGACAGATGCAGAGTGGAAGGGGCCAGCCTGGGAGTACCTGCAGCTGGTTTGGGCAGCACATCTCTGGGCTCTGCTGGCTGCAGCTGGTGACAAATCCTCTGTGGATCACTCCCAGACAGCAGAGTCTGGGGTCTAAGCCTGAAACTGAGACTGGGGCTGAGCACCAAGCAGGGATCTTGTGCAGCCTTCCTTCATCCTGAGGGGTGAAAGTAGGCTGACAGATTTTTAGAGCTAGAGACAAGAAGATAGTTTTCTCTCTGTCCTTTACTTACACATCTGCCCAACACAGGTTGGTTTTGTTATCCAGAGTTCAGAACTTGTGCAAACATTACTTTGCATCTGACTGGATCAGTTCCAGTGTTGTGCCACTGATGTATAGGAATCAGGCAAATAGTGTGCCTGCTGATGCTAATTAAACTTGATATGGATATGGATATGGATATGTGACATATTTACTAATAAAGTAGCAAGAGAGGTAGCTGGCTTATATTTCTTGTGACTTGGAAATATATAAAGGCAAGTAAATATATTCCTTTTGGTCAGAATATTGATACACACGTATTCCAAAAAGCTCATATGCAGCAGAGGTGGCGAAACACATTGAATCAGGTCAAAACCCAAACCAGGTTCAAAGGGATCTGAAATTAATTAGGCCATTAAGACAGTTTTCCAGTGGAATTCTCTCTCTCTCTGTACATACACACACATATTTAATATATTTGACAGAATCAATATTTATCTAGGGAGAGGTTCAGTTTTTAGTGAACCATCACTTTGTTAAAAGTATTATTCTCATGGAATAATTCTCATGGCACCAGTAAGTGCCACCTGTTCTTTTTTACCCTTTGTGAGCTGATGGCCAGACCTCCTTTAGTGTAAGCCACTAATAAACACAGTATCCCCATCCACACCCTAAAAACCTTCCTTTTCCTCTACTGCAGAGGAAAAACACACACTCACGGGTCTGGAAGAAACGCAGAGGAACAAAAGCTCAGCCTGCCCATCTCCCTGCCCCAAATCAGAGACCTTCAAGGACAGAGCCGCCACCTCCTTCCCAAGCCCATCTGTGCCATCACACCTCCACCATTCCTGTTAAATAGCTTTTCCCAGTGTCTGAGCTCTCCTGCAGTGGAGAGTGCAGCACAGGGTTACACGGGTTTCTTTCCAAAACCTGCACCCAAATTCAAGTCCCATAAGGGCTCTGCTCAGCTGGCACTGATGGCCAAAGGAGCAGCATGCCCAGGAGGCTGGGCACACCCCACAGCTCTTGGTAGTGGTGTCCCCTGCAGCCTCCCAGCCCACAGCTGAGCCCGGGGTCAGGGCAGGACTTACAGAAGTGAGGGAAGGATCCTGTCTCCAGGGAATAAGGAGCCTGCATGCCCGGCTGCATTTCCAACCCGTGTCCTGTCTCTTCAGCAGACTCAACCATGAAGGGAGGATTGGGATCAGCTCCCTCAGCAGCTCTGGGCTGTTGGAGAAAGAGAGGAGTATTTACATTTTACAGAGCAGCATCTTCCCAATCTGTCCTAAGTTACAAATTTACCTCCCAGACCTTGACCGGGGCTGGGGTTTCCTGTGTTTGCTCTTCGGGCTCCCGTCTCTTTGGAAAGCAGGAGATGTTGCAACGCCAGGGGGAGGGCTGGGGAGGGCTGGGCTGGCTGGGAAGGGCCCTGCCACGCCAAGCAGTCGGTCCAGAGCAGCTCTGCTGACAAAGTGTCTCCTGGAAGCCACTTCTCTTCTAATCCCAGCTCCTAAAGGAACGAAACTGAGCCAACAACTGCCATCCATACGGTCTGAGCATCTGCCTCAGTTCTGCTTTCCTCCTTCTCTCTGCCAGTTGACTGTTTTTCCTCGTCTGTACCAACTCTATCTGGTAACAAGCATCAAGAAGGTGGCACTGTCAGCCACATCACCACTGGACTCCCGTGGAGACAAGGCATAGCTGCTTTTGCCTCACCGAAGCTGTCTGAGGACAATGGGGGCAGGTGTGAAGGCATCAATCTTCTGTACACATTCCTGGGCAGTGTCCCCAGCTCTTGCAGGTGACCTGGACAGACCCTTGTCTCCAGGAGGCTTTCAGAAAACAACCAGCCTGTGCTGTGACCGGTTTTTCTGGTGCTGAAGTTAGAGCCCCTGGCTTTGTTCCTGTGCTTGCTTATCTCTGTTACATTCTCTAACCATGCATAGACATCTTCGTGTTTGGATTTTGCCAGTCCTGATGGAGAAGAGCTACAGGCAAACAACATTCCTCTCCCCTGTCTGAACTGATAATCTTGGTATCTCATCTCCTTGGTGCTCCCCCTCAGGCTGTGTCAACACCGCCGGGGTTGTGAAGGGCGAGATAGCTCTGCCCCCACTGCCCCATCCTGTACACCGTGTGCTGCCCAGCCCAGCACAGCTCCACCAAGAATTCCTCTGGGGTGCCAGCCAGACCTGCTGGGGGGTTTTAACCACCTCCCTCTTCTACATCTCTCCACGTTTACAGCAACAAAGCATGCAGGTTCCAAAGTGCAGAGTGGTCTCAAGATATTGCCCTCCAGAGACTCTGAGGATCTGGAGCCTCTGCACAGCTGAGATCAGCAGCCAGGGCACTGCCAAAGCCAAGTTAGGCCACACAGCCCCTTCCACATCAGTGCCAAGTGCCAGGACACCTCCTGCAGGACAGGCGGCCACAGGGAGTCCAGGCATGCAGAGCTAGCAAGGGTGCCAAATCGCTGGTTTGGTTTTGCTTGCATTTTCAGGAAATTCTTAATCCGAAACAGCAACAAATTCCTCAAATTCAAGTTCTCATGGAGCTGAAACCCTGCAGGGCAGTCTGGATTGAAGCCAGGAGGTGAGAAAAGAGACTCCTCTTTAGAAATTCAGTGCGCTCCATCAGCCACAAGCATTGCCCCTCTTATGTCCTTGCACTGCTGTGGGTAAGATGGATCCAAACTCCTTCTTTTCTTTCTTTATTTTGTTTTTAGCCAGGAAGGGCTGCCCAGCAGTCAGATCCCTGCTCAGGGACTCCAGATCCCCTCGAATCTGCCAGTGAGTGACCTTTTAGATCCACTCTGGCTTGCCTCCCCAGCACCCACAAGCAGCAAAATTTCCTGAGCCCTGAGCTGTGGTGCTCAGATCCCTCTTCCCACCCCTTTCCCTTTCTCAGACCTAACACATTACAGCAGCTGCCAGGGCATGGAGCTGCTCCAGAAACGAATCTCCAGTGTGACATGGCACAGCTTTAATTCCACGACAGGAGCCATAAGAAAGGCTGCAAAACACGGCTCTCTCAAAATCTTAAATCTTCACTTGAGGCACTTTGTGTGGCTCTGAGCAGAAGCAGCAGGACACGAACTCTCCAAGCACACGAAAGAGCTGCATCAACGTCCTGTTGATGCAGTCCAGCCAAACAAACTGATGATGGACAGGACTGTGGGTTCTCGTGTGCAAGGGAAGGATTTACAGTGATACCAAAGGAATTATTTCAGCCCCATGCTGACAATACCCACCCGCTTCCTTATTTTATTTTATTGATCTTGCCCTAAATACATGTGGCTGGAGGAAATGATGCATAAATTACTAACAAGTTAATTTCTTGCTCCGACACAGACTCACAACAGCCCTTTGAAGGGAAACCAGGAAAGACAATGTGTGAAAGGATAAAGGCAATGAGACAAGCTTGGATGTAATAATCCCATGTGAATGATTATTGCTGCAACTAATGTAATCTAATAATGAAGAATTTACACCAGATGTCCCCGAGAATATGCCGGGCAGACTCGGGATTCAGCAGTGGATCTATTTCTAAGGAAACCTTGTTAGAAGGGGAAAAAAATGCTGTTGTCTGTTCATCAAATGAGAGGTTGTAGACCTTTGTAGTCAGAGTCTAACAAAAACCTGCCTTGCAAAGCTTCCTGGAAGGGTGTTCAGCTGATCTGATTGTCCATTTGTTTTCAGGTGAAATTGAAGGGGTTGGGTTTGGCCTAGAAAGCTTCTAACAGTCTAGGAGCAGCCTGTTTCAGGGCTGACAGCAGAATCTCCCCTGCCTCTCTCCGGAACTCAGAGGGAGCTTCTGGGACTTCAGGCTCCAGGACAAGTGAATAAAGAATGGAGAATCACTTCTTTTTATTTATTTTGAACTTGAATCCCTTCAGCTCTATCAAGTACATCCTTAAAAGAGTGTTCCATCCCTGTCCTGTCCATCCCTGTCAGCTACCAACTGGGCATTGATTTCCATGGCATGATTGGCAATCAGCCAAACCAGAGACCCAACATCCACATGCCCTCTTCATTCAGAAACCACTCTGAGCTCCGTGTAAAAACAGGCACAAACCACACTTTTTACTCTCCCTCCTTGCCTCTGTTGCTTATTCATCACCTCTTTGAAGGTATTTTGTACAGGTATTCCAGACACCTCTTCCGGCTGCACTTTGGGTTTTAAACTGCTGTTCATGATTCCTCTTTAGTAACCACTGTTATTTAAGTAGCTCTGTGGGATGAGGGGGGAAGGGAAGCTTTAGCAAGATCCAGATCCACTAAAACACAAACCACTACATTCAACTTGAAAGATTTGTTAAAGCCCCATTAACTTAATTGGGACTTAACATCTCGTTCATTGGTTGTTCCCAGAGATCTCCGCAGTGGGCACGTGTGACACCAGCACTGAGTCGTGGGGACTGTGTGAGCCTGGTGTGATTGTGTCCAAATTGCATCCCCTGTGCTTCTCCTGTGTTCCCCTGTGTCGGGGGAAGGTGGAGGCTGCTTGTCTGCTGAGATCTGTTTCACAGGGGCTCTCTGATCCGAGCCTGCGTGCTGCTGCTCTGTCCTAGCAGGCACACGGCTGCTCCAAAGGGCTTTGCAAACAGTGACACAAACATAGCTGCACTTAGGACTTGCAAACCCTGATTTGGGCCAGTTTGTGTGTCAGGCATCGCAGTGCCTAGAAACGACTTGCAAACAGGACCAAAGATCAGGTCTAATTTTAGTAAGCCCTTAGGCTCTGCGTCCCCTGACTGGACTTGCTTTGATGAAACACAATCATAGGATGAAAGAGAGCAAAAACCCAGCTGGCACCTGCTGGGAGGGCGGGGAGAGAGAATCTGGCAGGCAGGAGGTTCCTACAGAGATTGCCAACACTACTACACGTCTGATTTGCTTTTTTGGGCAGCACGGTGAATCCAAAGGTGATAAACATTTGGCTTGGCTGGCCAGACAAGATGTGCGTGCATCAGACACTGCACTCACTCTCCTCTCTCTCTCTGCACCTCTCAAGGCAGCTCCTTCTGCTGTGCTCCTTTCTCATCTCCAGCCCCTGAGTTTCAGCGAGGATTGAGGCTCTGCTGGAGTGAAGCACATCAGTGGGAATAGCTGCTCCCTTGCAAAGAGCCGTCTGGCTGGCTGGGCTGCTCGCTGCCAGACATCTGGACAGCCAATTTCACATTTCAGTTTGCAGCACAGCACAAGGATTGTTGTTAGAGGATATCTTTGAACCTCAGGAAACTTGGTTATCTGTAGGATTTTTAGGACAACAGCTTTATTTAAAACTCAGTGCCACGGAAAGACAAATGTTTAACCAAACTGGCAATGACTTTGTTCTCCAAATACTTTCAGTGAGGAAGAGTGACTCTGAAGTGAGAAAAACCTTGCTGTTGTCTGGGCAACAAAAGAGGTTAGTAAAGATTCTTGCCTTCCCTTTCTCTAGCTCTGAAGTCCTGAAGAAAGCGCTACAGCCCAGCTGTGCTCTTGAACCAAGGAGCATTTTGTGTGCTTTTTGCACCAGTTCCTTTCTCTAAATCCCCAGTGGTTTCACCGTGCCATGGAAGATGCAGGGGAGACGGCTCAATACATTCATCAGCCGAGCACCTGCAGCCCGAGTCAGGCTCCTCTGCCCCAGGGCAGGCAGAGCAGCCCCAGCTCCGGGCTCTGATAACCCTCGGGAGCTTCCCAAACCCATTCCTTGCCCCCAGTCTCTCTCCAGAGAAGCCCACAGCACCTCATGGGAGCGGTGGGCTGTGGAGAACGTGCACCCTGGGCTCACCAGCTGGGTTTTAGGGAGGTGGTGGGATGGAAGGGGCTGCTGAGGGCATTTCTGTGTCTGCTCTCTGTCACGGGGAACGGGGCTTGCCTGCACCGGAAACCATGCTAGGAAAACATGCAGACCTTGGTGGAAGCTACAGCAATTAGGTTAATTAAGGGCTGGGGCAGGCCCATATGTTTTCTGATCTGTTGTTTTTTAGGTCCCCTATTGCACCTGTTCCCACAGCATCCAAACACCCAGAAGGCTTAGGTTTTCCCACTGGAGACATGGGAACAGAAGGATGGCTGTCCCAGATCACAGCAAAGGCCTGTTTGGCCTCCCATCAAGCAGCAGAAAGAGAAGGCAGGGGGGTGACAACAGGACATGTCATTCCCCTGGTACCGGTCCTCTGCTCTTCCTCGGAAGGTCCCAGGGCTCTCCTCTAAGGACTTCTGCATCATTCTGTCACCATCCCTGGAGGGATTTACAAAACATGTAGATGTGGCACTTTGGGATGTGGTTTAGTCACCCAAACCCCTGGTGTGGCTTGGAACATCCTTTCAGACATGGGGTGCCACTGCAACGGGAGCCACCCAGGTTCCTGTCAGAGAGCCGCTGCTCATTGCACAGGGTGCACAGCACCAGCTTCCACCTGCAGAACAACCCAGCCTGAGACTGGGGTTTGTAGCAGACAGCTTCTCTGGGCTCTTCAAATCCTATTTTCTAGGATCCTCTGGCAAATTCTTTCCTCAGGTCTAAGCTCAAGGAGAAATCTGCTCTTCAGAGTTAATTTTGCTCATTGAAAAATCTGGGGGAGCCCATGTTCCTAAAACTCCTCCAAATGATTCATCCTTGCACAATGCATTTCCCTAAGGCAGAATCACATTCTAGAGCTTCATGGAAGTAGAGTACCTGCTGTTTGCAAGCATCACCATTTCCCCTGCTCATGCAGGAACATGAATAAAGTGCTTTTAAAGTCCATGGAGTCTCCATCACCCATTTCTACCACAAAAAGCCTGACCTGCAAGACTTTCTCCCACTTAGGAGGCAGGGAAGGATGTTGTGAGAGTTCATTCACCATTAATGGGCTGAGAACCAAAATGTGCCGTGTGCATGCAAACAAACAGGAAACAAAAGTGACAAAACAAAAGCTTTGATCGTTGTGAGTGTGTGTGTTAGTAGCTTTGTCTGGCAGCATTTGAAGCACTTTTGTCAGCGACTAAAGGAACCACTTCTGAATTTAATGCAGCCAAACTGGACAAATAGCAGTCTGGAGAAAATGAGGATCTCTGATTTCTTTTCAGCGAAGCCCAACACTTGCAAGCAGTTTCAGTTGCAGTATGCCTGGTAAGTTTTAAAAATGCAGATTTTGATCTCAGTTGTAGGATTAGAAGACAAAATAGAAGAACTCTGCTGCGTCTGGTTGTTTCCAGGGATTGCACTGATCAAAAGTGATCTGCTGTGAAGTAACAGAGATCTTCTCCATGCTCTGACAGTGACCCAGCAGTTCCTACCTTACCTGCAGAGCTTTCCTCTGCTGCCTTCAGCAGAAACGCAGAGAGGACTGGAGAGGGCCCTTTCTCTCTTCAGGACTTTGCAGGACAATCCCCCACTGCCCTTCTGCTCCAACTGTACCATTTCTCCACGGGATATCTTGGTTGTTCGTGCAATGACAGCATTCCACCATGTCTGATTTTCGTGTTATCTGGACTGTGTGCACTGACACGAGATGAGGTAAAGCAGGGACACTGCTTTTTTTCCTGCTGCATTTTCACCTTGGTTTGGGCCAGCCTGAGCTTGATTTCCCAAGACCCTGAAGTGAATACATCCTGCCTGATTGCAGCCCCTCCTTTCCCAGAAATCATGCTATGGAATAAGCCCTGAACAAAGTTTTTCCTATCTCCCCTTTAACCCCTTCCCTTCCACCCGAGTGCTCCATGGCCCAAGGCCTGCTCCAGAAGGCATGAATTCAGTGTGATTCCCTCATCCTGCCCACTCAGAGGCTGTCAAAAGCCAAAAATGACAGCACTGGAGTGCCAGAAGCAAGCAAGTCACCTGCAATTTCACACCTGCCATCGCTGCTTTCATGGCAGCTGGCGAGGCGAGAAGACGATGAAGGTCCCACCTGGCCCAGGCTGAAAGTCAAAGCAACTGTTGGGCTTTTCAGGGAATGTCCTTCCCTGAAGTAGGAAGGCAGGTAGAAAACCTGCTGGCAGCTGCCCAGGGGCATCTGCTGCCTTGCTTAGGAGGCATTTGTGCTTTTTGCATGCTGTCCTGTTCTTGGCAGCAGCTTCCCTGAGCTGGAAAAAGCACTGGCCATCATCAGCTGTAGAAACACTTTCTGGGCTGCAGGTTTCTTTCTGTGGAGCCACAGCTGAACTGTACTGGCCAAGTCTGTGTCCCTTCTAAGTGAGGTTTAATAGTGCCAGGTGAGTAGCAAAAACCATCCAGCAGGTTTTGACTCCACTGGTCAAATCTAACCTGCAATTTTGATTGTTTCTTCCTACAGGTGTGCAGGAGAGTGGCCATAAAGCAGGCTAGGGAGCTCCACAGGACAACTGTGCAAATGCTGTGACAGGCTGGGCTCTGGTAGCTGCTTTCCTGCCTTCCACCAAGTTCCTGTTGCCCAGTACCAACAGGAACCTGTCCTGCCTGTGGCTGGGCAAGCCCGGGCTGTATTTCTCATTTGATACAACTTATGGCTCCCAGGGAGCAGCAAACTTGTGAGCTTCTCTGTCCCTGACTAAGAGCTCATCACAACCATTTGCTCCTCTAGGTCTGTGTGGGCTGAAGACCCCTCACCAAACACCCACCACCAGCCACACAAGAGCAGGGAGGAGAGCCAGCCCCCTGCAAGAACCAGAGGAATCCAAACAGCAGCAAGACTCAGGACAGAAACCAGAGTCACAGAGGCCCAAGAATGTTGCATTGCACAGACACTGTGTTTGCAGCCTGGCCTCCTGGCCCTAATATCCTCTGACAGCTCCCAGAGCAGGTTATGGCGATTGGATCACGACACCAAGTCCTGCGGGAGCTGCTGCTCCAGAGTCCTTCTGCCAGGCCTCAGCACAGCACGCGAGGAGCTGCAGGGATGTGCAGCCTCCAGAGCTTGGAGCAGTGGCTTATCTTCACAAGAGAAATACTGGCCAAATGCTGGGTCCAGCCCAGTCCTTAAAAACTGGAGTTTTGGAAGGCAGCTTCAGCCAGGCCCAGGAAAATGACTGCTTGTTTGGTGGCTGGTGGCTTAACGAAAACAGAAGGCACAAACCCAGTCTGTGTCTTACACTGTCCGTGTCACCACGCCCCACAGAAACACTCACCCCAAACCAAACACTGCCTGTCTGAGACTTTCAGCGGAATTTTGTTTCTAACTCCCCCAGTCTGTCAGCCTGCAGACGTGAAAAAGCTGAAGCCACCCCGGGTAGCTGGGTTCATCGGGAATGTGTTAAGTTACGGCACAAACTCCATCCCCTTGC
The DNA here is from genome assembly GCF_031753505.1 of Anomalospiza imberbis. Classification (NCBI taxonomy): domain Eukaryota; kingdom Metazoa; phylum Chordata; class Aves; order Passeriformes; family Viduidae; genus Anomalospiza; species Anomalospiza imberbis. The sequence continues at coordinate 2,342,463 of NC_089689.1, read as the reverse complement.
CAAGCAGCAGACACACAAAGCCGTGAAAGGACACGAGTGCCTCCCAGTTAATGTCACCTTCACAGCTTCCATAGGTCACAGCACAAGGAGACACCAAAACGATGCCAGGCGGAACACGGAGCCCACTCTGAACAATGCCACGGGCCCTGGGGAGAGATGAGGAATTTAAGGGAAGCAGAACAACAGGAAATAAGGAAAGTCCCTCCAGCAAAGGTCCTGTGGCCCATCAGTGGCCGCTCAGCACTGCACAGGGAGCAGTGACACAATGGATGACTAAAGGCCTGCCTGGCAGCCTGCATTCCCATGGCCATTGTTGCCAGCACTGGCACGACACAGATACAAACAAGAGCTGTGTTCCCAGGCACCGGCAGAGACACATCCACTGCGAATAAAATGACTTCCTGAAGCTCCTCAAGGCCTGGATGCACCATGCCATCGTAACTGGGACATCATATCCTGAGGCAGGAAAAACGGTGCCAGGAGGGGATAAAGAATCAAGCAACCTGGGTGAGCACAGGCGGGGTTTTTGCCTGTGTGCTGGACCAACATTAGTTATGAGGATAGATGTAACTTGAGAGTCACCGCAAGGAAGGAGATCCCCTTCAGAGAGTCTTTGTGTGACATAGGGGATATATGGGAGAAGTAGAGGATGAATCCCTCCCAAATGTGATCTCACTAGAAGAGCACTGCTTCTAGAAGTCGTAAGGCTTGGAGAAAGAAGAGGGATAATTTTATAGTCCCTTTTCTGGCAATAAAGCCCCTGTAAGATCCCAGGGAAAACTGCTAGAAGCACCAGCTCTGGTCAGGAAAGGAGAAGCTGAACTGCCCTGGGCAGCAGGGTGGGATCCATGCTGGATAAGCAGCTCTGTCCAGAGGATGGCCATGCACGTAGAGGACAACAGCAAGGGCAGGCCAGGGGATCCGTGCGGTGCTTTAGCTCTCAAAACAGCTCCTGCAGGGATTCAGAGCAGGGCGTTCCGGGCTAATCTCTGCGTCCCTCAGGGAACCTGAGGATTACTGCTCTGCATCTGCTCACAGGGCTGGGCCCCACCTTGGCGAGGCAGTGGAAGTGCTGACAGCCACTCTCAGCTCTTTAATCGGTTGGCTAATTATTAATGTTCTTATTTTTTTTGTTGTGAGATAGGATTAGGAGAAAGGTAAAGTAGGTTTAAAACTTTAAAAGGGTATAAAGAAAAATTTATTAATAATAATTAAAAGAAAGAGTAATAAGAATTGGAATAAAACCCAACTAGAACAAGGCTCAATGAGCTCCCTAGAGAAAGGTCCAGCCCCACAACAGAACTTGTCTGGCCCAGCCCAGCTGAAACAGGCCTTATTACTTGTTCCTAAGTCAGGGAAAAAAAATTAAAAATTCTCGAGTTTATTTTGTCTTTTACATGTGTTTTTCACAGAAACATGTCTATTTGTCTAGTAGCTAAAAGTTTTATATCACTTCTTTAAATGTCTTCCATACAAAGCCATAACACCTGGTTATCTCAGGGGCTGGCAAAGGTGACCCCAGCAGTGTCTGCCCACCACTGGTACCTCCCCAGCAGCAGCCGTGGCAGAGCATTTGGCTGCACCCAGGCCAGGGTGGGATGGAGGTCCCTAGGCAGCAGTCAGAGCTGGGCTTTCAGCTCTAGACCTCTGCTAACTCTTTCAACTTCCCAGCAGAACGGGCTTCAAAAACCTGCATGGGCTCAGGGGTTTGTGCTGTTACTTATGCACCAAGATCCCCCTTTTGCTTCTCTTCCCGCTCTTCTCTCCCTCCTGCCCATGCCTGCCGGGGCTCGCTGCTGGCCCAGGCGCCTGGGGCACACCACTGCTCCTTCCTCCTCCCTTTCACCCCCGGGGATGCTGGTTTGGGATCGGCGCTGGCTGTGCCAGTCCCAGGCACTCAGCCCCATCTGCTGGCTGCTGTGGAAATACGGGAAACTCCAAGGGAAATTTAGGTTGGATCTTAGGAAAAAGGTTTTTATTGGAAGAGTGATAAAGTACTGGAATCGCCTGCCTTGGGATGTGGTAGAGTCACCATCCCTGGATGTTTTTAAGAAAGGATTGGTTGTGGCACTCAGTGCCATGGTTTAATTGAGGTGGTGTTAGGGCACGGGTCAGACTTGATGATCTTAAAGACCTCTCCCAACGCTGTGATTCTCCAGTAATGGACAGCCTTGGTTTTGGCCAGTATTCTTCCTACCCTCACATTCTTCTGTTGATGCCACAAGTCACAGGGCTGACCCAAATAATTTAAATTATTCACATTTAGAAATAGGGAGTGTTAAATTGAAAACACTTTATTAAAAAATGTTACAAAGAGGACAATACGTATCAGGTTAAATGAGAGATTTTTAATTTATAATCATAACTTAGACATAAATTAAGAGTCTCATTTGAAGACCTTTAACAGCTCAAAAAATCATATTTTCAATACATAAACATACAAATCTTAGTCTTCCATTTCATTCGTAAACATTATGCAGGCATGCAATCCTTACAAACACTTCCAACTTATTTTCAAATAAATTCTGATCAATTGATCAACAGCCAGAGACCTACTCAAGAACAAATATTTTACAATACATGTACAGTTAAGAGCACAGAAATATCCACAGTAAAAGCTGCTCAAATAAATACATATGTATATACACATATTACAGTACAGAATCCCACAGGGATGAGATAATTTCAGATCTACCTGCTGTGTTCAGAAACCAGAGTACCCTGTGTAAGCACCATGGTTCCTAGTGCTGTTATAGTTTAAAAAAATGGTATTTAAGTTTTCTGGGATATGCAGCAGAAATCCAAATAATTGCCCATATCACTGAAGGCATATCTATTGACTGGGACATCTTAAAATAAACTGACTTCCACAAACCAGATCAATAGTTTCCAAGCTGTTCAGTGAATATTTTTTCATCCTGATTCTTCTGTTTCTGCAAGCATAATCCCTGTGACGGCAGAGGAGACACTTCCAGCAGTGTAGTAAGTGATGTGAAATAAAGCATGTCTTCACCTCACCTCGGTACCTTTGAGTGGAGCAGAGGAGGAACCAGCCTCCTCTTTAGGCAGCAGTGCACTGTTTACTCAGCACCTGGACAGGAGATGGCAAGCTCCCAGTTTAGGATAACTACATGGCTGAATGTAGGCAGGATTTGGTCACAAGGCCAGAGTTTTCTCTTTGTCTTCGATGGAAATACCAGACAGCTTGAGTTCAAGATTTCTGAATCATACACAAGGTCAATCATCTTGTCAGCAAAAGGTAAAAACATCTGGACAGCTGCTGATTTGCAGGCAGTCTCATTCTCCAGAAATCTGAGACGTAAGTGAAGGTGGCAGCAATTCCTGTGGAGAGAACAAAATTCCTCCATAAATCAGAAATCTGGCAGAGATTTGTACTTGCTCTCATCTCAGAGGAATTTTGTATGCAGCAGGTAGCAGAACTGCACAAAAGTGTTCCTAATACCATTTGCAGCTGGACAGAATGCTAAGCACAATCATCCTTCAGGAGCTGAACAACCATTTCTACAGCAATAAATCCATCAGTCTTGTTAGGAACTTCCATGCAATGCCAAGATGCATATTAGGTGTCCCAAAGCACATATTGCTGTGTCAGCAACTGTACAGCAATTAGCAGCTCTGATTGATTGCTTGTGTGATTAAAAGGAAGAGAATTTGTGAGTGAAGCCATCACATGTGCTTACCTGAAACACCTGAGTTAGACATTCTCGCCAGCACTTTGGAAACTACCTTCACTGGCTGTTTCCTGCCAGTTCCTATGAAACAAAAAGTGAAAAGTACTTTAGTGACACCAGGTTTTTATCAAATGGATTTTAGCAAAGTGATGGCAGTGGTTTTTTCATGTTGTTTTTTGAGACACGACTTACCTGAAAGGAATAAACTTCTTTGCTGCAAGAAGAATAATAAAAGGTATTAGTATTTCAAGACAAAAGCCCTAATTCTTGTTGTCTAAATATTTGGGTTTTACTATTCTTTCCCTTTTTCAGATGTTCATCCAAAAGCCAGTTATGGCATACATGGAGGGTTCTTAAAAATAATTTTGGAATTTATCTAAGTTTGGGAATTACCACTTTTTCAAAAAGCAAGGTATATGGCTTTGGGGGTTTTGGGTTTTTTTTTTTTGTTTCCTCCACTCAAAATTTTTCAGGAAGATAAATAAAGCAGTGGAGCCAGAGCATGTGCTCACCTTTTCTCCGGAAGCGCCTTGCTAGCCAAAGGAGGAATGATGCTGTGGACAGCAGAGAGGCAGAAGTGGCTGCTATGCCCACAGAGATGTAACTGGCTTGGTCAGAGGCTGAAAGGATGAAAAGATTTCAGTGGGATCAAGGGGCACGGGTGGTCTTTGAAGCCCTCTCTCCCTTCCCTTTCCTCGTGCTCTTCAAGAGGAACCAGAAGTGCAGCTTGTAACACTTAAGTTTTCTCTTGATGAAACAAGACAGTTCCTGTACACAAGGTAAAAAGCTGAATACTAAAAATTACCCCAACCATTGCCAAAGTAATGGCAAGGCAAGGAGCTGCCTACACCAGGGTCTGTCTGTAACCTCCAGCCTTGCATAGCAATTTGTGCTCCTCTTATTTTTCACCTTGCAGTGCATATTTGAACTCCCTGTGTGCTACCTTCCTCTTTGAGCAATCCTGCTGAGATCAATGAAATCATTCAAGGATCCAAATTCTGTTCAAGCAAACGAAAGTGGAATTGAGCTTTTAGGACCTCAAGCAAAAGCATTCCAGGCAGGCCAGGAGTGCTCCAGCTGAAAATAGAGCTCTTACTGCCTTGAATGAGAAGGCAAGGCTGAGGTTTCTGTCTTTTGAAATTACAGCCTCTGAGAGAAAAGCTCTGTGAGGTCTTTTGGCTGAGGAGTTCATCCAAGAAACTATCACACCAAATCAAAAAACCTATAAAATTTTCCACTGAGAAACAGTCTTATGAGTGCAGATTTCCCTACAAGGTTCTGTTTCTCTAGAAGAGCTTTTGTCTCTATTCACAAGCTCATTGTGAGAAATATTTTGTTTAAAAACTAAACAGAAAGAACTGAAATCTGATTGCAGGTTTGGGGCTTTTTAATATGTAAGAAATCAATATTTCCCACTAAAATTTCTTAGGATTTCCCCCCTCTTCTATTTTCAAGCATAATGAGTGATTTTGTTTGGCTTTTGAATTCATGGACTTCACTACATGTTCTAGCTCACTGGTTGCTATTACCATCACTACCACCCTTCCACGCCTCATCTGACTAAAAATACAGCGCCACCTCTGTGGCTGCTCACAGGCAAAATACCTTCACATGTGGGCAGGCTGGCACTCCAGTTTCCTGAATGGCTGCACTCAAGAACACGAGAGCCATTGAGACTCCATCCTTCAAGGCAGCTGAAGTGGCAGGAGGTGTTGTAGGTGAACATCCCAGCCCCGTGGGAGCAATCCATGGAGCCTTTCTCAGGAGAGCTCAGTGGTTCACACTGTATGACTGAAACACAAAAGATATGGTTATTCCTGCTGTTGAGCAGTGAAGTATGCAAGAAAAAAAAAAATCAAGAAGTTCCAAGCAAACAAATAGTGAAATTTCTATATAATTTCCCATGTTTTGCTTCCATATAATTTTTTTTGCAAAAGAACACAACTGGATCAACTAAGGACTTTCCTGTCTTTGGCACCATTTTTTTCTCTAGTAGATGTACAATTTATTTTCAAATTCATTTGACTTTGGGATGGGAGCTGCCCAGAGCCATGGCCAGGCATTCCAAGGCACAGCTGGAAAAATGGGAGCACAGAGTTTAGTTTGGAGCCAGGGGCCTATAGGAATATGGATTTCTGTGTGTTCCTCAGTGACCAGAAAACTGCAATTTGCAGCAGTCTTACCTTTGCATCTGGGCACTGGCTCCGACCACTGTCCCTGTGCCGTGCACTCGGTGCTGGGTGAGCCCTCCAGGACATATCCCTCAGAGCACTGGAAATCACAGCGTGAGCCTGAGGTGAGCTCTGCAGGAGCGTGGTCACAGCTCACAGAGCCTTCCGCTGGCCGCGGGACAGCCTCACACCTCACAGCTGCAGCACAAGGAGCACGACAGCAATCAGCACGGGGGCTTCAGGACCACGCCAGGGCACTGCTGGCAGCCCCGAGGGCTCAGGTGAGCAGGGGTAGGGAAATTACCTGCACACATTGGCTGCTGCCTGTCCCAGGCCCCAGAAGAGCCACACTGCAGTCTAGCTGGTCCTGTCAGGGTAAATCCTTCCTCACAGGTGAACTCACAGGTGGTTCCCCAGGTGAGCTGCACAGAGGGACGGGAGCAGTTCACAGCCCCGTGGACAGGCATTTCCAAGGCAGGACAGGTCACAGCTGAAAGGCACAAGAGACAGCACAGAGCTTAGCTTGGAGCAGGTCAGGATAAACAAACACTCTTTGTCGGAACCCAGAATGTCCCTTGGACACTCTTGGATGTTCCAGGCCCAGGTCAGAAGCATTTGAGACCCTGGAATGCAGCCACAGACCCCTGTGGCTTTGAACCTGATCCATGGAACAATTTACCAACCTTGCAGGAAGAACAAGAAATCACAAAAGTTTAGATATTATAGTAGAAGTAGTCACAAAGTGAGAGGAAGAGTTTTTGAGTGCTGTACAGGGGGGTTTTAGGCCTTGTACAGAGGGGTCTGAGTTTTGTACATGGGGGTCAGAAGTTCTAAGATGGAGGGACTTGGGCGTGTCCTGTCCTCTTTCCTTCTCCTTCCTAACCTCCATGTTCTTGGTGATGTTGGCACTCACAGATTGGTTTAGAGTAGAAAGTCACTGTTCAATACAGGTGATGGGCATTGGGGAAAAACTGTAAACATTTAACACGTAATGGATGATATAAAAGAGGGCACCAGCCCCCTGGGAGGGCAGTGTGCCCTTGCCTGACTGCTGAACGGACCGCAGCAGCTCAGGGAGAAATCTTTCAGATAACACACAATAAACTACCTTGAGACCAGACAACAGAAGACTACTGAGTCTTTCTTTGGAGACACGGGTTGGAGGAGAGACTTTTCCACCTTCCCGGGCTCACCCCAACCGGGGGTGGGTTCCAAGAACTCTTCTAGGAGCTGGCAAGAAGACATGCCCTGCCTGGAGCTGTCCCTTACACAGCCATCATACCTCCCTTCAGACCTAGCAGCGCAGAACCAGTGATTTCAGCAGGTTGCACAGTGCAGCCAGAACCCTTCGATATGCACCCAAAGCATACAAGTCATCCTGGGAATGGCTCCACATTGTTCTCCACCCTGGACTGCATGAACTGACACTTGCTCCCATTTGGGGTTTAGGGAATAAGGAATCCCTGCCAGAGCACTCCACTGTTAAAGTGTGTTATTGTGTGTGATGGGGGCATTGCCCCAGAATGTTGTTTGTCATCCTGCACTGCTGTTTCCTCACTAATACACGAGGCTGAATGACCCCCACCTTGAGATCTGCTTATGAAAAGTGCTGCCAACATGGTGGAGATGAATGCTACTCTTTGATTACATTTGATTGGGAAATTCTCTTCAGATTCTTCCAACTTTAATCGATGGTTTCCAACCCAGCAACTCTTACCTTTGCATCTGGGCACTGGCTCCGACCACTGTCCCTGTGCCGTGCACTCGGTGCTGGGTGAGCCCTCCAGGACATATCCCTCAGAGCACTGGAAATCACAGCGTGAGCCCGAGGTGAGCTCTGCAGGAGCGTGGTCACAGCTCACAGAGCCTTCCGCTGGCCGCGGGACAGCCTCACACCTCACAGCTGCAGCACAAGGAGCACGACAGCAATCAGCACGGGGGCTTCAGGACCACGCCAGGGCACTGCTGGCAGCCCCGAGGGCTCAGGTGAGCAGGGGTAGGGAAATTACCTGCACACGTTGGCTGCTGCCTGTCCCAGGCCCCAGAAGAGCCACACTGCAGTCTAGCTGGTCCTGTCAGGGTAAATCCTTCCTCACAGGTGAACTCACAGGTGGTTCCCCAGGTGAGCTGCACAGAGGGATGGGAGCAGTTCACAGCCCCGTGGACAGGCATTTCCAAGGCAGGACAGGTCACAGCTGAAAGGCACAAGAGACAGCACAGAGCTTAGCTTGCAACAAGCCATTAAAAGTAACCATTAAAGGCATTTTCTTTTTTCTGAAACTTAGCAACACATCCACTAAACAGGAGCAGCTTTAGAAAGGGTTCTACTATGCCACCATCTCAGAAAGCAGACAGAAGGGGAAATATTTTTAAATGGGAAACTGGCTCTTCAGGCAAGACTTAATTCATCTGCAGCTCATGAGAGCAACTATTTACAATCCAAAATTTCCCTATTTTCACTGTTGCTGGGTGACCTTTGATGCTTTCATTTGCTTAGAAAAGTATCTCATTGTAAGCCAAACACCTCAGAAAATTATTCCTGCAGTCAGGAGTAACTGGCCTGTTGAGAGCAGTCTCACAGCTAGGTCATCTCAGTTCCCTGTTTCCATCTAAGAGTTGGAAAAGTCTTTCCCTGCAAGGAACAATGCCAGAACATTCATCCTACTCATCTCACCTCCTCAGGAACAGAGACCTGGGTGCTGAGATAAAATAGCACCTACACCACGTAATGTGTTACAAAGGAATTGGCCAAACTTCCATTTGTTCCTACTGCCAGAGCAGCACTGAGGTGTACAGGGCCATGTGCAATGCAGAAAGCTCACCTTTGCATGCTGCAAGGGGGGCAGACCAGATCCCAGAAGAGGTACAGTGGACAGATTCCAGTGCAGTCAGCTCATAGCCCTCCTCACACTGAACTTTGCAGGATGAGTTGTAGCTGAAGTCACCCAATGGATGGTGGCACCCAAGGCTCCCATGATCAGGTTTCTTTAGTGCATCACAACTCCTAACTTCAAAGAAGCACAAGAAGGTACACAGTCAGTCCCTTTGGCTGAGCAGGTAAACCAAGAAGCCAAACTGAACACTAGGTAGCATGAGGTGGTCAAAAAGCAGGATGAAATAATCTTACCAAACTCGCATTCAGGCCCATAGAAGCCAGGGTTGCAATGGCAGGTGTGGTTGTTGATAGTCTCTATGCATTCTCCGTGCCCACTGCAGAGAGATGGGTTGCAAGAAGCTGGGAAAAAAAAAAAAAAAAAAAGCAAATGATGAAAGAATCAACAACAGCCACTAAGAAAACCTGGCTAGCACTTTGTTTATCTTTCTGACACCAACCAAGCCCATTGTATAGCAAAAGAAAATCAGAGGGTTTGGTATTTAGGATTGTCCAGTCATTTCACAGAATTTCTGAAATGCACGTGTTTTACAGATGAGCTCGCAGTAAAAGGATTCTGCTGGCTGGCAACTCCAAGACCACTTTTTCTGAGGTAAATATTAGATGAAGTTAAATAACTTATCCCAGCCTCCACCTCAGCTCCCCAGGGTCACACTGGAGTGACCTTTATCACGCCGTACCTGTGTAGCACAAGGCGACCTTCTTTTTCTCACACTTCTCATCATTCCATTTGCCATCATCCTTCCCTCTTTTGATGTAGATCTCAACACAGTCCTCATTGTTCCCTTTGCCATTTGGCTCCCCTGAAGCCCAGTTTCTTGCTTCTTCTGTCAGTTCTTTGTTAGTTCCAGTCCAGGTCCACACATCATTAATTTTTCTGATTCCAATCCAGTAGTAACCCGGATTGAAGGGTAAGAAGGCATTGAGATGCTTGATTTCCTCCTTGTTCTGGATTGCAACCAGGTTAGTATACTTCTTTCTGCACCACTGCTCTGCTTCACTGTAGGTCATGTTTGTGTCTGAATAATGGTATGTCCACCCATTCACACCCTGCAGCACCGTAAGTCCTAGAATGAGAAGATATCCAAAAGTTGGTGTCTGACTTCTCCCCTCCTCTCTAGAAGAGGACATTTAAGCTCTATAAATACTGCAAACTTGTCAGTATCTGAAAATGCATAAAAACTAGTGGTAATTCTTTTATAAACAATTACCTGGCAAGCTTTAAACCAGGCAAGTCAGCTTCAAGTACAGGACTTCAGCCTGTGAAACTATGATCACACAAAGCTTTGAGACTTACAGGAGACAATTATGGCTTTGACAGGCAAGCAGGGAAAATGTGCCACTGCATCCAGAGGATTTGCTGTGTGAACACAGCCTCAGGTTAATTAGGGCAGGTTCAAAAATTCTCTTTGATGCTGAGCTCAAAGAGAACAGTCACACTAATATTGCCATCCCACTAGTTTTCTACACAGAAAAATACACACTTACCATAGGTAAGAAGAGGTAGGAACTGCAAGCAAATCATGTTTCTGAGTTTTCTCTATCTTTTAAGCAGATGGCTATGAGAAATCAAAGAAACACATATGTAAAAAACAAATAGTGAACTGTCAAAATTCCATATAAACTATTGACCATGCAGTTTTTGCTATGTACTTTTAAACAAGCAGGATTTCCACAAATTATTAATTTAAAAACTGTTTTTAATATCAAGACACTTTAAAATGTAAGCAGCTTTTAAGGAAGATGAACACAGATTTCCAGCTGTCCAGTTCTCCTTTAGTTGGGCAGTGACACAGAATAGTAGAGTCCATTTCTACTCACCTTTTGTAGCTGCAGTGTCCAGGTGACAGAATTCCTCTGCGCTGCTTCCCAGAGACTGAGGCTAAGTGGATGAACTCAGCCTTGAAAATCAAGTTCAGCTCCAAGTGTCTGGACTCTGTAATGCTCTGCCTTTTATCCCCTCAACTAGCCTGCTCTCCACGAGACGGGAAATCCCGTATGGAAAAAAATTTCTTGGAAAATCCCAGGATCTGGCCCTCCTACACGTCAGGACGGATGTTTCCTCTTTCCAGATCAACCCTCACAGAAAGACGCACTGTGCTGACAGAGTGCCAAGTGCCACATTACACACTTTTACTGACAGAAACCCACAATTCCTGGATATCAAGGAGGAGGAGGAGGACAATTAGATGGAATTAAATGCATGAATAAGCAGATTCCAATATTTCACCAGGCATAATGTTTTGCAGTAAGGAGGCGTCAGTTCTTCTGATATCTCGGTAGGAAAGGCACCAACACTCAAAGCTGGTTGACCAAGTTGGAGCAAAAATGGAAACTGCAGGACAAGCCCTTCCTTATGGATCTCAGCTGTGCAGAGTTCTCATTTGTGGTCAGGTTGGCCAGCCCCAGGATTGCTGGAACTCTTCACAATACAGGTTCATCAGTCACTTGTAGCAGTCAAGTTTGAAACGTGGACCTTGCTTTGAAGAGTGCCTTGGACCATATTCTTCAATGTCCTGATCTCAATAGAGTTACAGCACCTGAACAGGTGCATATAATATTTCAAGTGGACAAGACAATACACTAGGAATTAATGCACATTTATCATTTATACTGCTGCATAAAGCTTCACCGTTGTGGATGGGATTTAATGAGGCTGAACATGCGAAGGAGTCAACAAGTGCTGGCAGCAGTAGGAGGCCACAGGGTAGCACCCACTTCACATCTGTAAAGCATAGATTGAGTTTATACAGTGCATGTTGGAGCTCTGATTTTGGAGCCTCAGCCTGTTCTTACAGAATAAAAATCAGCGGCTTCTGGATTCCAAGCTAACATAACAACGGGTATTGCCCACTTTTTTCACAAAAAAAGAAAGAACTGTCAAGTAGCCAAAGATCTCTGCCCATCAAAGAATTTTTTTCAGAAAAGAGCACGGAATAAAGAGTATATTCTAATACAGCCTCAGTTACTAACTAATCAGGAGAGTTGACTAGAAATTGCAACAAAGTCTTAGAAAACAAGTCAGTTATTGAAGAGAGTGAGGATTAAAAACACACACTGAATATCTGTAGGCAGAGGAACACTTTCTAGCACGTGTGAACTAGCAAAGCTAGAAACACAAATCAAGAAACTCTGGGAAGCTGAGGTTAGCTTCCGGCTGGCCTGGGCAAGCCTTGCTTAGAAGCACCACACGTCCTGAGGCTTCCAGGCAGCATCAGATCAGGGCTGCTGTTTATTTAGCCTCATACTGGGAATGAAAACTCTTCCTGTTTGCCAGCCCTTCTCTGTTAGGAGGCTTTACCACCTGAAGGACACAGACAAAAGCCTGTATTTTAATGCACCTGTACAGCACATTTTGCAGCAGGGCCTAATGTCAACATTATTCTACAACAAACTAATGTTAATCAGTCTGAATAAGGCAGGGTTTTTTGTTGTTGGGGTTTTTTTTTTTGTTTGTTTGTTTTGTTTGTTTGTTTTCTAAAATATTGATCAGCTGTTTACAACTGTATGCACAGAAAATTTACAGACAATTTCAGGACAGTTTTTATGCTCCCAGGCGCCAAGAGGCAGAAAATGCTACACCTTTTCCTGCAGATTCCCTTTTCCAAGTAATTTAATGAGCTTCCTACTGGTAAGCACTCATCCTTGTCATGGCAGAAACTCTGAAGAAAGCTCTGAGGAAACTGCATCAGAATTCATTTGCCAATGGAATCTCCGGAGGAAGGAAGAGCTTGTTTCATAGTTTACAGTCGTCTTCCTTTGCAGGGGCTGTCTGAGACCTCTTGTCTCCAGCAGATAAAGAAAGCCCCACAAAAAATAACAACACACCAAAGCCTACAAGCAATATGCTTGTAAAAACTCCAACCTAAAAAAAGACTGTTTCTTTTTGTTGGCTGTATTCCCTTGTGCATCATTGCCATGGGGCTCTTTTGGGTTTTTCCCAGGGAATTCTGCTATCCACTGATTCTATTCTTATCTCCCCCTAATGTACTGGAAGATGAAGGCAAAATTTTCAGGAAAAAAGAAAGCCTGAAAATCATTTCCAAAACCCCACAATAGAGGTTAAATCCTCATTATTAAAAGTCAAAGGCACTTAAAAACTTCAGGGGGACTGGGATTCCTATGAGCTAAAGCTCATCTTGGATGCTAAACTACATATATATTTCAGGAAAAATACCTGTGATACAGTTACTTAGGTGGAACTGGAGATAATCAAGCTGAAATGCCATGCAGCATGACCTTAGCTGCTTTCTGTGTTACTTATTTATTCTCTTCTCAAAGCTATTTCACATTCATGCTTTTTTACTCCTTTTCCAATTGATTTGGGAATGTAAGATCCTTTTTTCTTGTGCTGTACAGACCTGGATGATGTTGTTGCTCTCTTCTTATATTACATGAGCACAGACATAGTTTCTTAAAATTAATACAATTCCTCTCTGCCAGGAAAACAGGAGACTCTAAAGACAAGTTTTTAGAAATGCCGAACACTTCTTGTTCCTATACACTCCAGAATTTCATTTGCACAAGTGAAGGCCCAGCTTTTTATAGGGAACTCCCCAGATCACGTCTTTACCCTTACAAACAGAGGTGCACTGACCAATACGTAGCCACAACTGATTTTCCAGTTGGAAAGTTCACTTAAGAGGCCACTATGAGACACAACGGGTAAGAAAGGGCTATATAAACATATTAGGAATAAAAACAATAAAATCCAGCCAGGTCTGCCATTTAAAGGGCAGCAATTGACAGAGGACATGTCAAATGTCATTTATTTTATATAAAGGAAAGTTAATATTCATTGCAATAGTGTGGGAAAAGAGAACAGGTCACATTATGGAGTGAAGACAATTTAGGCTAATTACAAGCAATCAAGCTACAGATAAAAGATCCAAGCCCTCAGTAATTAACTTTGAGAATATGAGCAAAAAGGTGTAAAAAGGTGGACAAAAAGCAAATATTGCCTCTCTGTATCTCAGAAAAGAAGAACAAGGTAATCAGAAGCTGGGCCTTCCACGTGAGCACCTAGAAAATACACTAGAACATTGAAAAATGTAAAAGAAAACCACTGAAAAATCAGCAGGAGGCTGCTAAGCTGTCAAGAACAGCTGACATTGATATGATTGATCTGTTCCTGGCAGATCAACCTGGCTTGTGCCTCAAGGCTGTGTCAGTAATAAAGAAACAATAGTGCACTGTGGTTTGTTATAATTAAGATTTTTAATACCATCCCATGAGACATTCTTATGAGGAAACAAGCGAAACAATGCTTAGCTGAAATCACCATAAAATGAGCACACAAGGGATAGAATCACTACTCAAAGGGCAGATTTTCAAAGAACCCTGTCTGTCCAAGAGAACTGCTTTATTCCCACCCCACTGTAAAAAAGGGTGCCGGAGAAAAGAAATCTTTACAATCTTCTAAAACCCAAAAGGTGTTTTAGAGAACTTAGGAGGCACGTGATCAACAAAGTTTCACATCCACTTGGTGCATAACAAGTAGTGGTAGATTGATTTGTAGCAACAAAGTTTTAATTGAAAGTTTTCCAAAGAGGCCATGAATTGCTAAGACAGGGGTTTTGTAGAGTCTGCCTTTCTGTTGGAAATATGTAAGTTTTGGTTTGAGAAACATTTTTTTCAGTATCTCTATCAGTATCTCAAGAAAATGTAATGCAGTGAAAAATTATTTTACTTTATCTGAAACTCTGTTGGACTTGAAGAAATCACAAATCCAAGACAAATACAGAATATGGTGAGATCCCAGGTGAACAGAGTATATAGATGTACATTTGTACGCGTAGAAAAAGACAGAGTTTCATTTCCCATGTCTTTTTAAAAGACTGTTTCTTCATCTACAAGAATGAATCTGCATTTACATATCAACAGACAAAAACAGAGCTTTAAGTGCCTCTGAGTAATCCAGTTCTATCTTTCTCCTAGAAGATATTTTTGTCATTCCTAAATTAAAACACTTGATAAGTATTTATTTCAACGTGCTTTGTATAATGGACATTTATCCCATGGCAAACAATCATAGAACCACTTGAAATTTTGAAATAGTGGAAAAACCTCCAGCTTCACCCACAGTAATTCTAGGAGAGGAAAAGTAAGAGATTTAGCCAGCCTGGAGGGGGAAAAGGAGTTCTAGTGCCAGTTGTGAAGGTGTTTCCTGTTAGGAGAGGAGCTTGCAACTCTTAATTCTTTAGTAATTAAGAGACAAAGGGTTTAAGGCACAAGTTTTCCCTGAGGTCCAGATGGGAAGAAAAGATAATTTCTGAAAATATACTCATCCCTCAGCCTCTGTGTCTGATTAAGAGTGAATAAGGTAGGCAATGCAACTGCTACACAGACGCTGGAATTTCTCAAGGCTGCCTAAGGCAGTCTCCACTCTGTCTGGAGTGGAACCCCAGGAGTCAGAAAATCTTATCTCTACTTCTCATTTCTGGAATTCTGATGTGACTCATAGTGTTCAATTTCCTCCAAACAGGCAAAAATACACATTGAAGAATCTAACCTGAGGCTGGGGGTCACTTGCACTGGCCAGGTGTGATTCAGAGCATTGAAACATGAAACAGAGCCAAGGAGCAGAGGAAACAACAACTCACACCTTGAGCTAAGATAAAAGCAGGACTGGCCTTAACACCATACCCTGGCTGCCTGCAGTTGCAGGTGGAACTGATCCCATGCAGAACTTGATTCTTTCTAATTCCACTGTTGGAAATTGTGGCAGAGAAGCTCTTGGAGCTTTGTCACCCTTCATGTACACATAGAATAAGTATATAATGCATGCATTGACTGTTATTTACTGTCCAGCTTTGTTCCACAGCCCCATGGTCTCAGCAGGGGAGATGTCCCAGAAGTGACACTGTCAGGAGATGCTGGCTCTGAGGAACAGAACAGGTACAGCTTTTGGCAAGTGAGAGGAGTGAGAGCAAGTTTTGGGATTAGGAGATTTAGACTGTAAAAGTGGTCATCGTGAGATACAGTTTTGGTTTTGTAGATTATTTGCATAGCTTCTGCCTAGCTCTGTTCCATGAAAATATTGTGTTGACTTATCAGAGAGCATGTAAGCTTAGCAGCAGCTTATCATGGTTGACATGACCCACCAGTCTTCATTTGCTGTATCAGGAGGAAGAGGCTACAAAAAAAGGAAGAAGATGCAGCAGCTTCACTTCCTTACTAATGCATTTCACTGTGGGTTTATGAATTCCAAGCTTCAGGTCTGTTCTTTTCAGTGCTCAAGTTCAGTTTCAGGTACATCATTTTTATACATCAATGGACATTTTATTGTATTTAACATGTTTGAGTCCTTAACTACAGCAGTATTCAAGAGCAATCATTAAATCATTAAACACAGCATTCATTATAACAATCATGAAAGGTCCATCACCAAAATTACTGGAATTCTGTGGAATGAAAACTTGCCACTGGCTATCTGAAATCTTCAAGGCAGAAGACCAAAGCACAAGGGACAACTGCACAGCACTGAGAAGTAAAACCTGACCCAAGAACAGTCATCAAAGTGTATCATTCATACCACTCATGACTTTTCTCAGTCAATAGACCATGAGAGAACAGAAGTTCTTGAATTAAGGACTCTTTCAGGAGCTTTTTTTGCCACAACCATACCATCTATGAATTATGCAGAGAAAACAATTTATATCCATCAGCAGGATAAGTAATTAGTTTTTAGGACAAGTGTCTTTAACACAGAATCATTAGTGAAGTTTACTTTAATTGCCACATAGAATTGTTGTTTCAAGAACAAAGAACTCATCACTAACATTGAAAGCAATGGTGTTAAATTACTTATTTTATCACTTCCCAGACAAGAAAACCCCAAAGTGGCACCACAAGGCTTTTTAAACTTCCAGTTAACTGCTACCAAGAAAATTAGAACTTCCCTTATTTCCAGGGCTTGAAAACAATACTTTAACTTTTCCAGCAAAGATTTTGCACTTCCAACACTTTTAGATTTCTTGACTCATCGGGAAGGATGATCTGTCACCTGTCCTGAAATTATTGCACTTTTATGTTTGAGCCTAAGAAGAGATCCCCAAAGTGAGTCATCTCAAGTGCTGAGCATGTACCCCACCCTACAGACCCTGTTAATAACCCTTCACACAAAGGCTTGTCAAGCACTGGGACAGCCTACCCAGGGAACTGGTGGAGATATTTAGCTGCTCAGGGGCATGGCTTAGAGGTGAATTTGGCAGTACTAGGTTTCTATTTGGATTCTGATCTTACAAGGCTTTTCCAAACAAATGATTCATTCTGTGGTTCTGTATTTATCCTTCCTGGTGCATACTAGTTGTGGTTTTTTTCCTCTCATTTATCAATAGGCATTTACCCATCATTTGTAGTCACGTGATTGCAATCAGTAGCAGAGTCTGGTTATTTGGCCTACAGAAGTAATGTCACTTTCACAACAGGTATCAGCAGGAAGAGAAGGAATTGTCATTTACCATCTATAAGATAATACTGGGCCTGCATACAACATTCTTACTTCAGGCAGTTAAGAGTGTAGTTAATCTAAATCCCCACAATGGGGGTACATAAATACAGTTGGGAAGCTACCCTAGTCTCAAAATAAAATGAAAGATCCAGATTTATGCCCACCTGAAGATAAGTAAATTAGGAGTGCAGTTGCTCTATACCCTCTAGAGTTAAAGACAAAGGTTTATCTAAAGGTTAAGTCAAAGGACATAACTTCAATTTATATCCAGAATTATGCTAGTAAATCTTCATACCATTACACTCCTCATCCATCATCTTCATTCTGATTTTTTGTTAGGAGCTGCAATCCTAATGCCATGACAAAGGAAGGGCATGGTTTCCCTGCTGAATGCCTCCAGCCCTAAATCTGCCAATCAAAAACCCCTCATATCTCTACTCCATGAATGCAAATGTGTGAGCTTATCTTGAAGAAAAGCAGCTGAAAGGCCCATCCTGATATTCAGGATGTCACATATCCCACATAAATGAACTCTGATCAATTAAACAGCTCATTCACACTGTTTGTCTCTGCAGACCACAAAGGAACAGCTGGGCCTCAGGAACCATCACCTGCACACTGCTTCCATCGTGCCCCCAACATATGGTGCAAGGCACGGACACCAAGAGCAGGGAAGGACAACCAAAGGACAGCAGAGCCCTGGAAACAAACCTAGAGATCTGTTTCATTGAACAAGGGGATTCTGGGCATGTCCTGTGTGCTCTCACTTCAAACATTAACAATCCGGTGACAGGCTGGTGATATTTATGGTCATTCAGCAGGAGAACCAGGAGAACGACACCTCCTGGTAGGAAAGTCCAGGCTTTTCAAGGAATAGATACATGCCATGAGGTCCCTTCTACAGAAATACCTCTCCAGAAGCCTATTAGAAATTTGTGTTTAAGCCTGGGGAAGAGGAAGCAGCTAGGAAGGCTCAGAAAAGTAAAGAAGGTGCTCAGAGTTTTCTGTATATAGACAGATACTGCTGGTACAAAAACCCCAAATGGATAAAAAAACCTTTTGTGAGTAAATGTAGACCAGAAATTAGAGGGGGGTTTTAGCCAGCACAGCAATGGGGTTATAAAACTGCCTTCTATGAGGAGCAGAACAAAACTTGGTTTTCCTCAGATCTTGTTCAGTTTGTGAAAGGGATCATTATTTATGAAAGCAAGATATGAAGGGTCCAGAAAAGGCCCTTCACAGATGCCAAAGATGTTAATCCCAAGAGAGATAAAATTATTAACCTGCATTTGTTCTGGCCTCTTTGCTAATCTGAGGAGCTGCTAATCAACAGCTGTAGAAGAAGAACCTTTATTAAATCCTATTAAATTGAATGGGCCAAGCAGCAGGCATGTGATCTTTGATGTCCATGGCAGAATTTACAACAGTGCATTTCCTTTGCACAAGTGTATTATGATCAATCCGATCAATCCCAGGGTTACTCCTGCTCTGGAATAAAATATATATTTGCAAGTACAGCTAAACATTAGCCTTCATTTTACTTTCTCTGATGTGTAAGAGTTACATGTGATGGAAAGCACCTACTCCAAAAGCCTTTCCTTAATATTTTCCTGTAATACAAGCATGGGCTAAATGTATCCTCACATCTTGTGCTCTCTGTCAGAGAACTCAATAAAAGGAGAAATTTATACACCTGGAGTTGAAAGTGATTGCTTCCCTTTTCCTGACTCTAGTAGTCTGGATTGATCCAACGGCTTGAGAGAATCTCGTGTTGAGTTTCATTGCAGCAGGGTGTGCAGTTAACAGCTTTGCAAAATAGTAATATTACTTTTCTAGTCACTTGCCATTTAGAGTTTAAATTGCTAAAAAAGTGAAGATGTTTTGGCATCAGGATACCCCTAGCTCGCAGGATCTGATGATAGGAAGGACATAAACAGAGCAATTTTAGTCATTTAGGTGCAATCCAAATCCTGCCAACTGCAACACAAAACAAGACCCAAACAATGTTTTTTAGGACTCTGCGGCAAAGAGACAAGATGCCATTTGACCAAATAAAGAAAAAAAACCCTAATTTTTTTCAGAAAATAGTGCCAAGCCCATGACAAAAGGAAAGTCCCTTTGTGCAGTTTTGTTGGAGACAGGCTGTGTCTGGTTGAAGACCCCTGTCACCCCATGCCATCCTCTCTGTACCCCTGAGGCCCACAAAGTGACGCACCAACAATTCCCACCAGCAGCGGGGAATTTTGGTCTGCAGCCTAAAAGCCAACAGGAAGCTCCTATACCTGGGCATGGCATAGGAAACTACTCCTGGATAAGATGGGTGCTTGGGAAGGGAAAAGCATTAAAGAGAACTGGACAAAGCTCTGCTGGCACTGTTACTAAATCACAAAGTTATCTGCTCAAACTCATGTCGGGTGAAGCCTGATGCCTGTTCTCCTCGTTGAGAGCAAATTCCTTTCAAGTTTAGCTTCTAAGGTATGCCACAAGTATTTCCTTTGCCATCCTTACCACTATTGTTTGTTGTTATTTCCTTCCGTGCATCATAACTGAAATGGGGCAATAAAGGTTTTCACAGCCACGCAACAGATTTCTGTGCTTGAGGAAATGAAGGAAACCATTCCAGGGAGAAAGAAAAAACACGGAGTTCTTGCAAACAACCTCCATAACGCTGTGTTAGTACAGGATAAATCAGAACATGAGATATCAGGGTAAACTGGTACACAAAGTAACCAAACACAACCAAACCAGACCTTCCTAGATGACTGGAAGCAAACCTAAAGCACTAATCCTACAGGCCTTTAGTGCCAGACAAAGCAAGCTTAAGCAACCACCTCAACTCCACAAGACTCTCTAAGCCTCATTATCCTAACTAGGCACAGATTTTATCACTTTCTCTGCCTGCCTTGAAAATCCACAACAGCTGAGGCAGGAGCTTGATTCCTACTTAAAGCCCTTCGCAAGACTTTACCCCTTAAAATTTAGTTAGTAAGGATTTAGCTCCCTAGGGCTCCGGGCTTTTTTTTGTCCCAGGTTTGCTGTCACTCTGGGCACAGACAAGGTAGCTAACAACAGTTTCCGAAATAACAAAATGCTTGAATTTTTTTTTTAATTAACATTTGTTGCAATGAATAAAGTAGCTCAAGAAGCAGCTTTAGTTATAAAGTAACAAATCTCAAAATAGTCTAACAAACCAATTTTCATTTATCTTTCTAGTATCTCTAAATACTATATTTAGATGATATGTACTCTTCTTCTGTTTTACTGATGTTTTTCATAATATCTTAATTTATGTAGCATTTTTTTGTGTATTCAGAAGTATTCAAGTACTAGTTTTAGATTTTAAAGCTATTATTGATGGTGAAATTAATTTAAACAATAACTTAAATATTTGTATGTATGAAAGGAATAAAATAGTTTAGTTAGAAATTATCTACAATGTAACTTAAAATGTAGTTATGTGGAAGTGCCAGATGTTTTGAAGTTTTAAAAAAAATTCTAGTCTTTAAAATCTGAAATTTCCCTGATTTTGGAGTAAACACTTGATAGAGCCTGTGGTCTTACTTCAGCACTGTATGAAAGCAATTATTTTCCCTTTGGTAAATATTATAGATTTAGTCTTCAGTGAAGTGGTAACAAAAGGAGATGGTTTTAAACTGAAAGAAAATACGTATAGATGGGATATGGGAAAGAAGTGCTTCGCTGTGAGGGTGGTAGGACTCTGGCACAGGTTGCCCAGAGAAGCTGTGGATGCCCGATCTCTGGAAGTGTTCAAGGCCAGGTTGGAAGGGGCTTGGAGCGGCCTGGGGTGGTGGAAGGTGTCCCTGTTCATAGTAGGGGTTAGGAATAAAGGATTTTTAAAGTCCCTTTCAACGTAAACAATTCAGTGATTCTATGAAATTATTCACTCTACACATCTGTGACCATATGATCAATTTGTGCGGGGCTTGCCTAAATCATCAGGTGCACCTACAAAATTAGGCAACCACGAGTTAGATCTGTATTTCCTATTCAGCTTCGGTGAAACATAACCTGAAGAATATTAGCTGTTAGAGCTACCAGCCTCCCTGTGACCCTCCGCTCTGGCATAAACTCCTCGCTTTACCTTGGCCCTGCAGGTGCCATCTACAAAGGCCCAGCCTGAGGACAATGGAGAAGAGGCCACGGTTGCGAAGGGAGAGATGCAGCACAAGAGCTCTCTGAAGGGCACTTTAGCGTTAGAGGCAGTGGCGCACTCCTGCTCTTGAAGTCTATGGAAAATACTTTGTTTCTCTGCTTTTGGTGCCTTGCTGCTCACAGAGGAGCATCGGGTAAAAGCAGAGTTTTATTGCCATGAGGGCTTTGGTCAGGTAGAGGCCACGAGGCTCGGATGACCTCAGTCCCGGGTCAGAAGTTAAAATATTAATTACATCGGTTTAATGCTTCTCTTGCCTTGGGGATTGGTTGTCAGGCTCTGTAACAGAACCACCTTGGTGTTTCGTTGAAACCAGAGAATTAGCATTTACTTCTTTTTAAGCAGATGCTGTGCTGCTATTTTTAAGGCCGTATGTGGCTACCGAGGCAAGAGCGATCTGCAGAAGTGCAGCTTTGCAACTCGGCCGAACGACAGAACTCGGCACGTCTCTACCGGCGGGCACCTGCGAGGAGCCGCACAGCCGCCGCCGCCCGTCCCCTCACGGCGAGCCGCCGCCCTCCGCCCGCCCCGCCTCACGGCCGCCATGGCGCCCGCCCCGCCCCGCCCCGCCGCCGCGGCGGCAGCGCCATGGCGGCCGTGCGGGACGTGGAGATCGACCCCGAGGGCACCTTCAAGTACATCCTGGTGCGCCTGCAGCGCCCGGGCGGCGGCGAGCAGCGGGACATCGTCCGCGGCACCAAGGCGGCCGAGTTCCACAGTGCGTGACGGGGCGCGGGGGCGAGCGGGCAGCAGCCCGGGCGGGCCCCCCCGGCGGCGGGACGCGGCCGCCGGGCCCCGGCGAGTCTGAGGCGGAGCGGGAGTAGCTCAGAAGTCCCCTTTTCCCCGCTTTCTGCGTCCCCCGTGTGATGGGAGAACTGGGGCAATGTATCTGTCGTGTGCCGTTTCGGAACCCGGTTGAAAGGGACGAGCAGGTGTCTTTGCAAACCGTAGGCCTGATGGTACATGGGGGCGGATACTGAGAGGTGAAAGCAGCAGTGTAGGGGGTGTGAAAAACGCATATTTTGCGATAGGCTTTTCGCAAATACTGAATTGAATACAATATGTATAATGGTATATTGATTAGAAGTGCTGTATTAACATTTTAATAGTATGGTAAATGTAGTTTTGTAGTTAAAATAGAAACTATGTATGTCGGTTTTTTTAAAAGAATGAGATATTCGCTTTGAGAGAACAATCCCAAAACACCTAAATCTTCCAGAGAAGAGGAATTTATGGTTCTCTTATCAGAATGTTATAAACGCCAATCACTTGTTTCAAAAAACTTAGAAAAGTTTAATAAAAATAGAATGCTTATAAAAATAATACAAATGTAGTAATAAAGGTTACACAATTAGAGTTAGGACAATTAATGAGACAATAACAGCAAAGAGTTACAGCCCGGGCTGGGTACCTCTTTCTGGACAAAAGTGAGCCAGGAAAAGGACCCCGTTAAAAGAAATTTACTCCTTAACAAGGGTAATCTGTTGCATATACAAAACACTTTATGAATATGCATATATTTTATTTAAAACAAGAAATCCATCTGGTACTTGTCAAGAAATTTTCTGTAATCCCCAGGCACCTTCCAGTCTAAGTCCAGCTTGAAGAAGTTCGTTTCTGTTGATAAGGAAAACCATAAGCTCCTCTCCTCTGGAAAATTTATGGGTTTCTGTAATTGTTATCGCCGTGCGAAGAATTTCTTGATTATCTTCTCCTTTTCTTGAGCTAATTAAAAGAATACCTTACACACATAATTTCTATTTTAACTACTAAAGCTTAATTTTAATTACAAAACTACATTTACTATATTATTAAAATGTTAATACAACATAACTTTCCAACCTAGCATAATACATATAGTAAATATCTGCGTAGAGCCATATAATATACATTTTTCACAATAAGAAGCTAATTTCTTCAAGCCTCGCTCAGACTCAAAGACGCTGTGGGGGTTAGAAGAAGGAGTTGACATATTCCAGACAGAGTTTCTTATTTTAAATAGAATGTATGCATAACCATGAAGTATGTATGAATATGCAAAAGTGTATGGTTTTTAAGGGTTATCCCTTTGTTCACAAAACATGCTTGTCGGGGCTAAAGTGCCCGAGAGCATCCGGACATCCGTAATTCTTTGCTTTTTATTGCCTTGTAATTGTCCTAACTCTAAATTTTTTATTATTCTAATTGTATTACTATTTTTATTACTATCTTATTATTATTAAACTTTAAAAATTTTAAAAATCAAGTGATCGGCGTTTTTCACAGGGGGAACCATAAATTCCATAGGAATTCCACTAATTGACACAGACTGTTACTCAAGACTATGCTCAATCCCTGGATTTGCAGAAAAAGAACAGAGACACAAGGAGAAAGGAAAAAAAGGCAGGGAGTGCACATTAGAAAGGGGGTCTGTTAGGCCATTGGGGAAGTCTGTACCTTTCAAGGGAAAGAGAGAAATGTGGCTGGGAAATGAGAATAAAAAGGAGGCTGTGTCTTCTAACAATTTGAGACACCCCATGGGAAATGCCCATGACCTCTCCCTTCATTTGAATAAAATTATAGGACTCCTCTGTCTCCTTTTTGGACATAAACCTCTGGTGTTTGTGGATTAATTTTCCTGACACAATCAGCCCCATTTTGGAGAATGATCTATGCTAACTAACTAAAAAACCTAAAGGGCTTTAACTGCAGCTTTTCTGTGCCTCTGGAGAGAAACCTCCCTGCCTTGTAGGTGAAATAAGAAAGTAGCCAGGAACAAGTTCCAGACTATGTAATGCCTAATACCTGTTCTAATGTCTCTCATCATTCTTCTTGTGCAGATCATATATTTGAAAAAGTAAATCCTGAGATGGAAAAGCTGGGATATGAGTGCAAGTGCCTTGGAGGAGGGAAAATTGAACATAATAGCAAAGACAAGAAAATCAGGGTATTTGGGCTCTCAACAGTAAGTGCATCTCTCATTTTCCTTCAAATGTTTCTGTCTCTGCTGCTCTGGGATTTTTGGTTAATAGCACGG
Source organism: Anomalospiza imberbis (assembly GCF_031753505.1). Taxonomy (NCBI): domain Eukaryota; kingdom Metazoa; phylum Chordata; class Aves; order Passeriformes; family Viduidae; genus Anomalospiza; species Anomalospiza imberbis. The sequence continues at coordinate 2,318,068 of NC_089689.1, read as the reverse complement.
TGGCGTCTGGCAATTTACATCACATTTTAAACATTAACTGGAAAACATGCCTGGCTCATTTATGAGAAGATTAGAAAAACAATAGCTTTAGGGCAGGAGACCTGTATTATTAATCTAGCTGCCAAATGAAGTGTTAGAGGCAGTGGTCAACTCTTGCAGTCTGAAAAACAGACTTTATTCTCTGCTTTTGGTGCCTTGATGCTCACAGAGGAGCATCAGGTAAAAGCAGAGTTTTATTGCCATGAGGGCTTCTGTCAGATAGAGGCCCTGAGGCTCAGATGACCTCAGTCCCAGGTCAGAAGTTAAAATATTAATTATGTAGGTTTAATGCTTCTCTTGACTTGAATGCTTTGTGCCAGACTCTAAAACAGAAGTACCTTGGTGTTCTATCGAAACTAAAGAAATAGTCGTTAACTTCTTTTGAAGCTGTGCTGCTATTTTTAGGACTGGATGGCATCTTCAAAGTGGTTGCCAAAGCAAGAGTGAGCCATGGATCTGTTGCTTTCCAACTGACATAACTATATTCTCTGTTATTTTTGAAAAGTTTGCATTTTCTAATGCATCAGCTTTAACCTTTTCAGTTTAAATGCTTGTTTATTTAAGCAGTTCCTCTTTGGGGCTATCACTGCTCAATAAGAGTATGTTTTATTTGATAATACAACCTTGGGCTCTTTTTTTTTTTTTAGTGTTCTAAGTAAAATTTCATGTGAAATATTATGGGAAAAAAAAACCTGTAAATCCCAGATTTCCTTCAGTGTACTGCACTGTTGTTACGTGTAGTTCTGAAATATGAAATCAAGATAACTCTGATCATGTAAGACAATAATGGAAAGGCCACTTTGACCACAACTGCCTTAAATTTCAGTGAAACAGTAACACTGTGACCAGTGATTTTTAAATGAGGGCTGAAAATCTCATGGGTCGTCTGAAATTACCTTGGAGTTGCAATGGCTGAAGAGCACAGATACTTAAAATTGTGCTATTATCAGCTAAGGCAGAATGGGAAATACATAAAACACAAAGGCTGTGATTTCTTTAGTGGCCAGAGTAGTGCTCAAATGCTCACACTTGTTTGCTTATTCCCTTTCCCATCAGCTGAGCCAAATCAGCTGTTTGTATGCTCACACATTAAAGTGGGTCAATGCAATCTCTGTGGTTTAAAGCAACATTCCATAAATACAGTGGCTAATGGGTTGGGAACATTTTAAAACAAGCTTTCTGCTGGAGAAATTTGGTAGAAAATGCATTTTCTATTTGACTCCATCTCATTAATTTTGTAGAACTTCAATTTGGGGAGGGGGGAATTGGAGAGGATAATAGAAAAATAAAACTTGATACTGCAAGAGTAACTTTTTTAGAACTTTTGATTTGCATGTGAACAACTTGTGTTGATAAGAACTGAATGGTTCTGAAGACTTAATGTCCATGTCCAATTTGTTCTGTCTTGCAGGGCTATGGAAAAGCAGATCACTCAGTCACTGTAGAGATACTGAAGAAAGAGTATGCAGATTATGAAATTACATGGTCAGATGACAAGAAATAAACTTGTGAACACAATGAGCAGTTCCAACCTGGTAACTGTGAGCTGTACTTTGATAAATAAAATTGAATGTGTGTTCTATGTGTGTAACCATAAACCTGGAGTGACTGGACTCTGCTGTAGTTTGTAATATAATCCTCAGATATATCTTATTTCTTAGATCATTCCTTTGTGCGGAATCTGAAGTTCTAACCCTTTTTCCTTTCCTTTTGATGTGCCCTTTAGTTAAACACTCCCACACCATCTTGCCTCTAATTTGTTTTCATCCAGTCCCATTTCTCTGATCTATTGTAGGATACCGAAGGATTTACCATCCACTTCCAACACCACTGGACCAAACCTGTTCACTGGTCTTTTGACCACAGTGTTTTCAACTTGTTTTTCTATTACTTTTTAGGCTTTTCATCTTTCTTGCCCACATTTTAAAAAAATTGTGTGGAGGGTAGGGTTGACTGTTACAGTTCTTCACCAATGATCCAAATCTTTGATTTACTCAATGATTTTAAGATCTAGTATTCTGCAGAAGTAATGATCAAAATATTTGATTTTCCTGTAAGAACCTTCCCTGTAGCAGACTGATGGCAAAGTAAAATTCTGCCAACGCTTCTTTCATTCTGATTCCCCTGGACTGCTTTGATTTGTGTGAATTTAATAATGCTTTTTTCTTTTTTTTTCCTAGCAAAAATTATGTGATAGTGAACTACCTCCTCAGTACACCTAGGCAGTGTCTGAATTAGCTAACATCACCCTCCTCTTGTGGCAGGATGTTGCCTTTTGTTTGTTGTGAAATTACTTGCTACAATTTTCACTTTTCTTGTTTCATGATAGTTTTCATTCAATTCATTTGTGGATTTACTGACTTGCTGTCTTGAAGGCTTGCTGACTTCCAGAGTTAATTCTAGATAAATTCTCCTTTTCTGTGGTTCCTACTGCACTTACCCAGCAGTATCTGGTGGTATAGGGAAGCCTTTTCAGCATGCAAGTGACTCTTACAGTAGCAGGAAATCTGAGACTTTAGGCCAGTTTCTATCACCAGAAATCCTGCTGTTACTCCCTTCTTACAGTTGTGATCCATCTTAAGTCACCTTTCTGTGGCTTTGCTTTGGTCGGGTGGGGAGGAATTTTCTGTTCTCATTCTCAAACCTTTCATTCCAATCCTCACCAGAAGAGTTCCAGGGGTCTCCATCCCAATAATCTCCTCAGAGCAGAATCTCCTGAACCTGGTGCTACAGGGTCTCTTGGTTGGCACCAGATTCCCCCCACTTGCAGCCGGGATTTTCCCCTCCAGCACCTATGCCTGCTTTTGCATCTGCTCTTTGTGCTTCTCTTTGAGTTCCTGTGCAGTGGTTATCTGGCTGCACTTCAGATACAGTGGTAATGATTGCAGGATTGATTTTACTTAAGAAGATTTTGATTTCAGAGCCTGTGTGCCTAATAACCAAGAATAGCACACAAGTCAGTAACCTGCAAATAGGGCATTTCCCAGTTCCATTATCATGGGCTTTTTCCCCCCAAGCTTTAGTAAAATAACAGTAGCTGCCAGTATACAAAGCTGAGTTTTAAATAGCCTCATTTCCCAAAACTGGCAAATAGTCTTCCAATGGAAGTCATCAGCTAGGGATAACTGTGTTAAAACAAACAAGCCTTTCAATTTTGTTTCCTGAGGTATTTAATGAGCGATTTTAATCTTTGTCTCCACAATACTTACAGGAAAGACATAATTTACACGGGACCTATTATTGTAATGACGTGTTCAAAATGTGAGGGGAGAAAAATGCTGATGATTTGGAGTGAGCTGACTAAAACTGAGTTACCAGCTGAACTCTACCTTTTACCTTTTATTTCTTCACAGAAGAAAGATTTTAGTGTGTCATCAAAAAAAAAAAAAAAAAAAAAACTTTGAGGGACCTCCCAGTTCAGTTATTTTTTTTAGTGCAGTGTCATTTGGGGCAATTTAATTTCCCTGGTCATTAAGTAATACATACAAGTGTTACAAAGGAGTGAAAAGTTTATTTTCTTCTAGTTTGTGAAGAGGAGCAGGACACTGGCCACTAGGATGGTGAGGATTTCTCAGGTAGAGCAAGCCTTAATGTACATGAGGGAAATTAGTATTGAAGTTGAAACATCAACAATCTACAAAACTAAGTGCTGAATTCTGCTTCCTCTCAGCATGTACCTGCTGAATTTTAAGAACAGAACTCATCTAGAATATGGAAATCCCAATGCTAATTGTGCTGATTTAACCTGAGAAAAAGCATCCTTCATTTTCTAACCAGATTCTGAAATTGGAAGCTAATTATACTGTGTGGGGTTATTTGTTTTGCAGGTGTGCTATCATGGTAAGATTGTGGCTCTGCCATTCTTCCCTCAAAGTCCTAAGAGTTCTGATTCTGTATTTGCAAAAAAACAACTATGTTTGAGCCAAGTACTGAGTGAAGGCACAATAATTAAACCAAAGATGGTGAGTTTGATAGTGGAATATTATCAAGAGGACATATTATAGTAGAATATTTTAAGTACCTTCTTCATTTATTCATCCAAAATTACATGAGATTCTTGTTCCTAATCATATTCTTTGTCATAGAGGTCAACATTTCTTACTACTTGAGGCAAAGTTCTCTGGAACTGCACTAGACTAGCAGGTGTAGAACAACCTATTCAGTGCAAACCATGATTTATCTTAGGATTGAGTTTGAAAAATGACAAATGGTAACCCATTTGTTTCCAGCATCTCTGATTTGACAGAAAAAAAGGTGCTGTTAACAGTACCTTCTTGATTTGCCAAAGCTAAAACTTTCTTTGTTCCTCAGTCGGTAGTCAGCAGTTATCATCACTGTTTCAGAGTTGGTGCAGAAGAATTCCAAAGCACCGTGGCAGTCATGGCAAAACTAACTTTTTTCCTCCCTCTCCTATCCTATGAGAGGCTAAATTCAGTAGTTTCCAATGCATCCCTTTAAAATAGTCTGAAACAGTAGTGAAGGCTCTTCTGTAAAGTACAGGAAATCCTTTACAACTCTATCTTAATAGCAGCAGGTTCAAAATAGGAACCTTGGGATTGACTTTCAGCACCTTCAGTGATGGAAACTTGATGGCATAATTCAAGTGATTTAGATCACTGCTGTACTAAGTTTCTTTCCATCCCATCAGACTATTTCCTTCTGCTCTACACTGAATATCCTTGCATCCAGTTTACAGCAGTGGTCACTGTCTCCAAGTTTATATTTCTGCAAGGGCACCTGATAAAGCAGTGCATGTTGACAACAGCTGTCTAAGAGCTTTCTGTCTGGTTTTGGCCAGGGCAAAACATGCAGTGGAATTCCTTTGTTTGAACTGCCGGTGGCAGTGAGCATTCAAGACCAGGTTTTGTAGTTCTTTGGGGGTTTGTCTCCAGTGATTTCTTCAGCAACATCACTGTCTTCAGCCTACAAAAGTGCCTTGTATTGCAGGCTTTTCTGAGTGCTTTCTGTCCTTCCAAACTGGTGTGAAAAGATTGAAGAGGTGTGGATGTTCAGTAGTACCCCCAGCAAGTTTAGAAAACGGGGCAATTCATTTCTGGAAAAATCTTGTTAAAACAGTACAGCAATCCATTAAACTCCTGTAATAGCACATTTTATCTCCTTTTCCAATTGTCTCCTAAACCTCAGTTCTGTCATCCTCCAGTATTTCATTTGTAGGCTTGTTGGTTGGTAGAAGGAACTTATCTTGTGTAGAATATTCTTTCAAGTCAGCTTCTAAACCAGCATGGCTCTTTCTAATTCCTTGCTGAAATTTTCTTAGCCTGTGACAGAATCTGAATGTGAAAATTTACAGACCGTGGTGGTTAATATTGTTACACTCTTGAAAGGGCTTGAATATGTCATGTGTGCATTACACGTGGAAATATTACATGGATTTCTGAAATCCCCGCGAATGATAAATACAATCACATCTCCCTCTGCTGGCAAAGCAGCAGAGCTCAGAGCTCTGTGGTCCCTGCCTGAATCTGGCTGCGCTGCCCAAACCTTGAGTGCAAACTCACCATCTCTTGCACTAATTTTGGATGCTAAATTTATCTCCTTTAGCCACAATACATCATGTATGTCATTCCTATGTCATGTATGTCATTGCTGTGACGTACAGTTCTGGTGCTGACAGATAATGTGAAAGCCTGGCTGGAGACAATGACTTGCTTAATCTTTGTACGTAAATTAATTATCATAAACAGATGCTGCCTTAAGCAGAACTCTGTGCAAAGTCAGTACCAGAAAAGTCCCTCACTTCTAGTCAGACACCAGAATTTGTCAAACATTTCAACAACCACCATCCTTAATTTGTTAAAGCGGAATAAGAGAGGAAAAAGCAAAAAGACATGAGGATTAAAACAGTTTTGAGCTATTTTTGGAAGATCAGTAGTTTAATTTCAACAGGAATTTTTAAAAGCAATTTCCATAATGCATCGCTGCAGACCCTGATCAATTGTTTTAACCATACTGGTTCTAAACACGTTTTTGTCTTCAATGAATCTCTCAAAGAGATAAATACCACCACCAACTCCAAAATAATGCACTTTGCTTGCCAAATACACACGGCCATTTCTATCCAGGAGCTGAGCCAGTGTATCATGCAAAGCACTGTAGTAGTCAGGATTATAGATGGTCTCAGAGGTGAGAATTATATCATACTTCAAACAGGGTTTGTTGCTGTTTAACAGGAGCTGGCTGACTTGAGACCACTCTCCAGAAAAAAATCTGCATCTGTCGAGCATATCCGGTGAGCCCTCTGCTTTCCTGGGCCTCTTTGAAGGAGGCTTGCTGGCTTTTCTGTCCTTCCCATTGCCCATCCTCCTGCCTTCACTGATACAGTTGGCCACCACATTAGGCAAGGTTATTTCTTCAATCACTGTGCTGTTGTAGTCCTGAAAATGGACTCTGGCAGCTTCACCTTGTAAAGCAACAATTCCCAACAATCCAGCTCCACAGCCAAGATCCAATACAGTCTTGTTGGTAAATTCTATTTCGGCCTCAGAAAAGTAGTCCATGAGATCAAAGGTGCATTCCCAGATTTTCAGCCCCCCTTCGTAGACTCCTGGGATGAGATCAGAGTGAGAAGAAACACTTTTGGACACGATGCCTTCACTGTCAGCATCGCCTGAACATGTCATTTCCACTACAGACAGCTTTAAGTAAGACAGGTCCAGTACTGTTTCCATGACTTTATTTTCCAATACTTTGTTGAGATCTTGGGGAATGCTGTGCTCCTTAGCAGCTTTCACACAGAGGTTTTTCTTCAAAGCTGCCTCATCCTGGTGCTTAGCAGCAGCCAGCTTCGGGCTGGACTTTGCTGCGAGATTGGCAGTTCCCCTGCTCTTTTCCTTGGATTCCTGCTTGTGTTCTGGAGAGCCCAGCAGTAACAAGTGAGCATCTGCCTCACTGTTCTCATTTTCATCAACAGCAAAATTAAATCGAAAATCCATTTTCAGGATTAAGTTTTTTAAAAGCTTAATTTATTACACCCATGCTTTTATGTAGGCAATGTTGCAGGACAGTATTTCGCTGGTGCAGTATCAGATGTCTTGCCAAGAGCCAGGTGAATTGCTGCTGGAAATAAGAGTAAATGGGTTTATGTATCATTAATAGCAGCACAAACCGTCTAAGTGTAGCATCCTGATTTTCATTACCAGGCTCCCCCGGAAAGTGGTGGAGTCTCCCTCTCCGGAAACGTTCCAAATCCAGCTGGACGCGTCGCTGTGTCACCAGTTCTGGGGGACGCTGCCTTGCCGGGGGCGGTTGGACCGGATGATCTCCAGAGCTCCCTTCCAGCCCTAGCTATTCTGTAATTTTAAAAAAACCGCTCTCTAACGACTTAAGTTTATTAAAACACAGCGTCACGGCTGACCCCATCCCACACAGCAGGCAAGGGAATTAGGACAGCTGCCAACCCCGCTAAAACTCGCATTTCAGACTCAGCGTTTCAAGGGGCGCAAACCCAACGCGCGGAGCGGCCCCGCAGCCGCGCAGGCCGGCTGAGAGGCTCCGGGAGCGTTCCCCGCCCCATTTTCCCTGCCCCGTTCCCGCACCTACCCGCGGCCGCCGCTCCGGGCCGTCCTCCGCCTCACCCACGCGGAGCCGCTTCCGCTTCCCCGGGCGCGGGGCCTTGTGGGAGCGCGGGCGCCTTTCCCGCCGCTGCCCCGCGCTGAGGGGAGCGCGGCCGCCGCCATGTCCCAGGCAGACCCCGAGCTGCTCCTGCGGGAGCTGGACGGCTGGGACTGGGAGCTCTGCCGCCGGGAGCTGCCCGCCGTGCTGCCCCGGCTCCTGATATCCTTCCCCGCAGGGCGCTGGGGTGGTGTTGGAGGGGAGGGTGTGTGCGTCCTTCGGAGTGCCACGGTTCGACCGAATGTGTGTGAGGGAGAGCGGTGGGACCTTTGTGAGGGGCCGCGTGCCGGGAATTTCGCTGGAGACGGGTACAGCCTTTCCCTGGAACAAAAGATTCCCAGAATCCAGAACATCGGTGTGGTTCGTTTAGCGCTGCAGATAACTCCCCGACACACCTCTCACCTACCCCCTCAAAACCAGAAGAAACCCAACCCCCTAAAAAAACCCAAACTACACACAACAACAACAACAAAAAAACCTCCAAAAAAAACCACAACCGTCCAAGACTTACTCTCTGACACATTTTGGAAATACTTTGTTGATCCTGTGGGTACTCTGGGCTGTCAGCCTGCGTTGGTTGTGGAGCATCCCCACCAATTTCACACGAACATGAGGCAGTGATAGAAGTCACTGTGGCTTCTGCAGGTGCTTTGAAGGTAGCCTTTACAGCAGAACAAGTTTGATTTTCTTTAACATTTTTACTCAATGTATGAAGAGTCTGAGGACTGGACTGAGCATATTCGTAAGTAATGGCTAAGAAGTGCCTCTTCCTGTGGAGCCCTGTATTGCAATTGCATTAAAATCACTGCAGTGCTTGAAATACTTCTGCTACAACTTTTCAGTCTTCAGCCATCCTGCTGGACCTTGCTCACTCCACTAAGTGCACATTGAATAAGCTTTATAAATGCCCCTATAGACACTGCATCTAAGGCTGCTTTTTCCTTTCTGCTACTTCTGACCTTTAAATGCACAAAAGAAGGCTGCTTTTCATCTGGTGTTTTATTGTCTTTTGGGCTGTTTTCCCCAGGTGACAAAGCTAATAGTTAAAAGAAAATGAGGCTCGTGTGTAACTGTTTACGAGTGTTGCTAAAACTGTTACGTTGTATATTATGTTGCATTTTAAAATGTGCTACTATTTGCAGTTTGAATGTGGCAAATACTGGATCTGTGAGCTGGCAGTTGTGCCCAGCCTTCGACTAAGTTTAGTCAGGTGTGCTGCTATTTTTGATGGATTTTTGCATGTTGGAGCTATTACAGAGAGTTGATTTTTCAGATAACGTATGTGTGTCTTCATGCATTTCAGATAAGGCAAGTGCTCTGTTGCCTTTCTCAAAATCAAGTGCCTGATTTGTTTTTGCTTTCTGCAGTTATTTCCTCTGGTAGGTTGATGTATATTTCTGAGAATTACACACTGTAAATGTTTTTCTTTGCAGGTATTTTGAGGATCTTGACTGAAATGTTTTTGCCGCATATCAGCCTTGAAGACGTGGAACAAATTTTTTTCTCAAAAGTATTACCTAAGGTAGGACAGCTTCACTTAACTGTGGAATTGTCTGTCAGTCCAGCGTTAGAACCTGCTTAGATTGCAGTGATTCTTCTTTTGGGGTTGTACGATATCTATGGGATACAAAATTGAAATGGAAGCTTCGTCTTTTAAGAGTTTTCACGCTGTTGTGTTGAATTGTGTCTGTGATTGTTCTCATTCTTTACAGTAGGGAGAGAATCAAATATGCAATGTTCTGCTTTCTATATTCAGCAATAGACTTGGGTTTTATTTCTTTCTGAGAAGATTGGGCTTTTTATAAAATGACCAAGGTGGAGAATTTTTAACTGAGGGAGCTTTTCAGGACAAGTAAACTGAGGAAATCAGCATTCCCATATCACGAATGAATGTTGTGAAATTTGTGAATTAATATAATGAATAAACTTTTAGACCACACTGACCGCACACATGCTTTCTTTATTGATTAAATGATGGAGAATTTTGTGCCACAGATGTATTAAAATCAGTGCTTGTGTTTTAAGTGAAGTAAAATGGTGCCAAATTACTGATTTAAGTTTCACGCCTCAGCTTGTCCGTTTTAAGAAGCCAGTAAAAATGGCCACTTGATTTTCCTCTTATTTTATCTCAAGTAACAAATTTTTGGAGATGACAAGAAAATTGTCTCATAATAGGCATATCCTGAAAAAGGATCACTGTACCACTCTTTATCCTGCATGTGCCTCACTGTCTTTGCAGTCTCAACAGTAACACTCATCAGATATCCAAAAATCTCAGCTAAGGTGGAAATAGGCGTTGTTTATATGTCACTGACTTTTTTTTTCATGTATTCAAAATGTTAATAATCATTCTCAACAAACAAATTGTTTTTTCTGAGACAAAAGAAAAATCTTTCTTAAATTACTTGGCTTTAAGTAAAAAATGTTTGGTAGAATAAAATAATATATGTAATATATAATATTAAATAAATATTATATATCATATATATTATTAATGAATAACATATTTCAAGCAAATTAGCTGTGAAGCTTGTTTTAGCAACAGATCTTAGAAAAAATAACAGCTACAATATCTTCTGCTTATTTTATATATATATATATATATATATTTATATATATATATATATATATAAGTGGTTTTGCTTGTGGTTTTGCTTCTTGGTTTTGCTTCTTGTCATATCATGCTTTATGACTGAAATGCTGGAAAGTGTTTTCTGCTGTGAGTTTTCTCTGTGCCTCCATGCCAAGGCAGCAAGCAGGTATAGAACGGTGTTATTATTTGCACGTGTCCCTTTGTAAGTAAAATGTTTCAGTTTTGTTGTGTTCTGCCAGACTCTACAGTTCTTTGATAACTTGATGTGTGAATTATCCAGCAAGGCCAAAGGACTGACCAGCCAGAGTACAGAGTTATGCAGTACTGTAAGGAATCTGCTACAGGCAAGTCCCATCAAAATAATGTTTACAACACTCTTTGCTTTTACCTGAACTACTAAAAGGGTTTTAGAATGTTTTGTGCCAGCTACTGGTGGTTAAAATGTAATTTAATCTTCCTTTGTAGTTGAAGTTCAGTTAACATTTTGTGAATGACTTGATTACATCTAGCATGTGATGCTAATAATAATTTTAAAAACCATCTCAGATTCTGCTCCAAGTCCCTCCTGCAGATGGAATGTGACTCCCCAGGTGAGCCTGGCACCTGTTTATAGTGTCATTGATTCTGAATTTTAACATTTTTGTAAATTGAGAACAATAGTGAAAGAAATAAGGAGTTTTCATAGAGCATATGATATTGGAGAAAAGCTCTGGAGCTTCATTCATCTTTCACAAACGACTTATTTATGCAAATAGCAGTGAACTTTAAATGCCATGAAAATCCAGGTGTATTTCAGCTAAGACAAGGTGCTTTTGGAGGTGTTGCAGGAGTGCTTGATGTTCAGTTTTAATCTCAGACGGTGGTGCAGCTGCTGGAGACGCTGACGGGCTGTGTGCGCTCCGTGTGCTCGGTGCAGGAGCTGTCCTTGCAGAGCATCCGCTCCCTCCCTTCCTCCGTCCTCTGCGTGGTGAAGAGCACCTTCACACACTGCAAGGTAGGGCTCTGCTGGGAGCACAAAAAGCCTTCTGTGTGGGAATCTTTAAAATCAGAAGGTTTTGGACAAGTTGTAAAAGGTAGGCCTTAGAGACAGCAGAAGTGTTATTAGAGATGAGCAGTAGACATAAGATTTGTCAGTAGAAAAATTATACAAGAAGTAGAAAATAAGGACAAATAGAACAATGGTCAGTGTATTAATGCTTGGCTAAAATAACTCTCTAAGCTATAGAAAAGAAACACTTTAGAAGATCTTATTTTGAAATTACACTGTTGTCAAAGTATTATTGTTTTAATTTTAGTTGTTAAGTAATTTTCAGAGTCCACTCAGTGCACAAGTACAAAGATGATTTTTCATCTCTCTGCCCAGCAAATCTGACCTGCTAGTGAGAGGCTCAGTCTGGGCTATTTCCATCCTTTGCATCAGTGTTAACTAAACATTCTGCTCAGGAGCAGAGTGCTCTGAGGGATCTGTGCAGTCCTGTTGGCTACAGGATTTACAGAGCTACAAATGGCAAGTTCCAGAGTGGATTGGAAGTTGAGCTTAGCAGGTTTATGTTGCTTTCAGTGAGCAGTGTGTATCAGTTTCAGATATGGACTGATCTGGATTTTCAGGTGCAACAGTAGTTCCCTCTAATCATTGAAAATAAAACAAGATTATCGTAAGGACACACTAACTTTTCGTTGCCTTTCATTTTCACTTTTAATATTTCTTTTTTATGGGAACATTTACATCAGTTTTCCATGTCAGGACTCAAACTCAGGTGCCATATCTTTATCTAGTAATTCTAATATAAAAGTATTGGGAAGTCTTTGGAATACTACTTCTTTGCTGCTGACAGTGTCCTGTTTGGTTCAGAAATATGATCTCAGGTTCATACACGGAGGCCTGATCCACAGCCCCCTAAACTCACAAGAGCCAGCCAGACCTCGTTAGTTTCCCACGAGCTGCAGGTGAACATATTTTGTATTGAGTGCTCGGGGGCTGTGTATTGAGTCAGAGTAGGTACATCTGTGCCTTTTTCTCCAGAGGAATGTATGGCAAAGCTCTTGGTGTTTTCTGCATGTGAAGAATCAGGCTGTGAGTCCTTAGCTCTTTTACAAAACTCTTCCTCCCCGTTTCAGGACAGTGAATCAGTGTACTATGGGCACCTGCACTTAGTTTCTGACCTCCTACAATCCATGTTCAAGGAAACTTACTCCCTTCAGAAACAGCTGATGGAACTGGTTGATCTGATTTCCATAGGCTCTGCTTCCACTGAAGGTGACATCACGTATATGGTGTCAGGTATACATGAATTTGATACTATTTTAGTCTTGATCAGTCTTTTTTTTCTTTGGAGAGTATGTTTGAAATTTTAAAACAGGTTTCTGAGTGTGCTCAGTTCCTGCTGTTCTGACCAACTTTTTCAGAAAGCAGCATTTTGAACTCAAAATATTTCCATTTTTCTCCTGAAGCTTCCTCTGTGAGAATGTTTGTAGATTTCTAGGACAGGGGTAGCACCTAAAAACTGAGCCATTTTCCTAATTCATGTCAATGTTCTGGATTTCTCTCAGTATTCTCTTGGTATTGCTGTGAACTCATAAATCTGATATAACTCTGTTGCTGCTGCTGTTACTTCCTTAGTAATCCACACTGTGCTGGAGATTTGCTCTGTCATTTCCAATATGGACCATGCTCTTCATGCCAATACATGGAAGTTCATAATCAAGTATGTAAGCTAAACTCTTTGGGTTTTATTATGGTATAGTTTTAAATAATGAATGTCTCAATTGCTTTGTGCTCGGAGTTTCTAATAAAATTAAAATGAGAGAGTTCATTTTAGCTATTTAATAAGAAAATTTAGAAATTTAGCTTGGAGGTAATATTCAAGCACTGCCAGTGAAAGTAGGTAGGAATTGGTATGAAAAGTAATAGAAACTTGACTTTCTGTATTGCAATGCAGAAGAAAATTTGCAACAGTGTTGTCTGAGTGAGGAGCATTCAGAGGTCTGACCTGCAGCTCTGTAGATGTTTTTGGCTTGAGTTGGCTGTCTCATACTTCCCTCCTGCCTCTCCCCTGGGTTTCAGTCATGGCCATGGAGAGGGTTGTTCTCTCTGAGTTTCTGCTTTCAGTGTTCACAGGTATTGTACCAATCACTGCTGTATAAAAGGCTAAATAGAAGAATTCGTTGTTTGGGTTTGTAAGAACTCAGTGCATGATCACTTCTGACAATTAAATACCTGGTTATATTCATGTCTTTCAGGCAAAGCCTGAAGCATCACTCCCTGCTGCAGTGCCACCTAAAGCACAGTGACATCCTCAGTAGCCTGTGCAAGGACATTCTTCTTTCTTTTGACTCCTGCTTGCAGCTGGCTGAGCAAATGAAGGTGTCAGAAATACAGGTGAGTTAAAAAGCTCCCGAAGCTGCCAGTGAACTTGAGGAGGAGAAATCCTTTGAGCTGTATTATTGCTTGGAGTAATTTGGTTTGGGTTTTTTGGGGTTTTCTTTATTTCATGTGGTAGACAGAATACCTTTGAAACCACAGGAAAATGAAGCCCATAGCTTTTGTGTAGATTGAGGATGTTTTAGTGAGACACTAAGTTTTCATCATACTATGTGAGATTTTTTTTTAATTTTTTTTTTAACTGACAATATCCCAAGGCGGGGCAAATTCTTAATATTGCTCTGAAAGTGCTGAAGCATACATACTGAATATTTTTAAAGTCTTCCCCCCTTAGCTTTAGAGTCTGGAGAGAATCAAATGTGAAATAGGTTTTGAACACTGTTAGCAATCTAACTTCCTATTTTACCGTATTACTCTATATTAACTTTTACAACTGCTTCTTTTGGACAGGAGGGCACTGACTTCAGGCTGTTCCAGAAGACAGTGAAACTGTGCAGGTTCTTTGCTAACTCCCTTGTACACTACACCAAGGTAGGTTTTAATACTTCAATGCTATGTTAGTATTAAATTTAAGCCTCTGGTCTGCAGATGGAATCATTTTGTACTGTGTAATATCTTAACGATTTACAGCTCTCCCATATGGGCAGTATAATTAACATCCATGCATAACCTGCTTTAGTTCTTCCACCTGTAAATACTCACAAGCCTGTGCAGGGTCACTGCTGGGATTTCCCAGAAAAATAAACTGGAACAGGTTGTTTCATGCAGTGGCACTGAGGAGATGGTAGGAGATGTGCAGTAATTCATGTAATTAATCATGGATTTTATTTTAAAAGTATCACTCAAAATTGATGGCTTTTGCAGGAATTTCTTGCCTGTCTGTCTGATTCCTGTTCTCAGTTACATCAGCTCTTTCTTCAGATATACAGGTATGTGAAGTACAAATAATTTATTATTGATAATATCTTAATAACATTTCAACATTACGTTCTTAAATTACAAATATTTTGAGATGTAAAAATGCACTTCTCATTCCAGAGTTGTTGCCATCTTTTTTCATGTACAGAAAGCTGAAATATTTTTAATAAATTAAGTGGTTTAGTGTTTTATAGTTACCTTACCCCTATTCTTTATCAATACAGTGCATGTCCCATAATGACAAACCATTAACTTCGTTGCAACTATTTATGCAAGATTTATTAACAAATTATGTGTAGGATATGCAGAAAAAAGCCTCTACAACTAAATGCAGGTGTCAGCAGTACCTTTTGACAGATTGTTTCTAGTTTAAGACAAAGTTTGGAAAAATATTGTCCTGGAGAAAGAGGGGATCAGAAACAGTGTCCTGAAATTTTTCATAACTTTACTGTTGTGTTAATAATCTTGTGGAATCTCACAGAAGGATTCTGGTTTCCCTGGAAGCAGATGTTCTTATAATGCTACAGTTATAAATATCTGCAAGTGGTTTATCACTTTCCTTTCAAAAAGTTTGGTTGGTGGTGAAGCATAAGAGAATCCAGACTTTATAATTGTTATTCTGTGAAATCAGAGGGCTGATTTCAGCCCTTTGTTGGAATTCAAACCAGGTTCTGTGGTGAGATGTGCACCTGAGTTCACTTTATGTTCCACTGTAAGATTGGGTGAATATTTTTCTATGAGTTTTTTCTTCTAAGTTTACTCCCCTTGTAGGTTTTTCCCAAGTGGAAGGCTGTAAACTTTATTCACTCAGGGAAACTGAGCGGGATTTTTGAGTAGGAAAGTAGCATTTTTACAGTTCACTTTATAAGCTGCAAGACTAGAAGGTTTTCATTTCATGATCTCTTGCTTTATTCTCATATTGGTTCTTTTTTTCTTATATTGCCCAAGGTGTTTTTTCCTCTTCAGAGAAGCTGTGATACTCTTTTAGGGTCATGTGTTGTGGTATTTATGGCTGTAAAATCGTGTATAAAGGCATTTTCTTGGCTTTTCCCTTTCACTTGACTCTTTGTGATCTGATATGTTTCTTCAGAGAGATGTTATCTTACACACATTTTCTGTGAGCTTTTAAGGTTTTCTTTAAATGTTTAGTAAAATATTGGATTGTGATGCTTATTTTAAAGGCTGGATACAGAGTTGTAACTCTTGGGCTATAACAGATATTCTAAAATGCCTTTTCTGTCTTTTATTTCACAGGAACAAGGAAATAATGATATGCCTTTTTGTAGTTCTTTTGGAGAAAAGTACTTCTGCTGAAAATGCTACTGATAATATTTAATTTCTTTTTTTTCCATTCCCCCTCAGCAAATTTCCTCCCAGTCTTTATGCTTCAGAGATCTTGGAAGCTCATCAAGATGAAATTTCCCAGGTTTTTCTTGTGGCTCTGGACCCTCTCATCACCCAGCTCCTTCCCTTTAGCCCTTTCATGGAACGAGTGTTAAGTGAAAATTTAGGTGGGTTGAAAGTACAATTCCCAGTGCTGTCTGAGGGATCACCATTGACATTTTGACTGTCTGGACCATAATATTCTGTACTCACTTGCTTGTCTCTGGTTCTTTAGTAAGTGCTGTGATAGAGCTGATTGCCTGCTAACTTGGATGGGTTTTATAACAGATAGGTTATGTTGTTGCTGAATTAATCTTTTCCAAAGTACTCATAGCAACTGTACTGTTAATCTGGTTAACAGAAATCCTGTCAATTCTTTCTGCTCTTTTGCATAATTTCAATCCACATTTGCCACAAACTTCCAAAGTAGGATGGATTTTTTTTTTTTTTTTGCTGTTCTGTTGGTAGGGGAAGACAGCTTTTTTCCCCTATTTTCTGTATAAAGTAGCATGCCTTTAAACTGGGAAAATGTCAGCTTTTTGTTTCAACAAGCTCTTCTTGACTTCTGCCCTGACCAACATCTCAATTCTGAGATAGCTCGTCAGTTTGCCTCTACACTTGCTTAAAAGCCAGTTTACACACACAGTAAATATATCCAGGCAACTTCACATCTGAACCCCAAATTTCTACAGGTCTCCCTCCTGAGCAGCAGCTGCCCCAGTGTCTCCTCCTGCTCACCATAATGGACAAGCTGTCCTCTCAGCCAGAAGAAGTGCAAACTCTCTGGAACACAGGAAAAAGGTACTAAAAAGGTTTTTGTTGTAGTTCTTCACCACAGCAGTCGTTCCATACAGGCAAACAAAGGGCCTCAGCTGCTGGAGCTTCATTTGCAACTGAACTTGGAAAATTGTCACTGGATTTCCATCCTTATGCCAAGACTAACAGGATCTGATGTTCATTGCCTCAGGAGTGAAGGATACAGAGACAGAGATGTCTTTGTTTTTTCAGGGAAGGAGTGATATTTAGAGTACTTGTAGGGTAGGAATAAGGCTCTAAAAGTAATTTGTTGATACTTCGCTAAGTTAAAGTCTCACACTTTTATGCCTGATCCCTGAATTGGTAGAAGAGGAAGGCAGTCAGGAACTTAAATCTGGTGTAAAAGCACTGAAGTTACTCCTATCTTTTCTGGCTGAAGACAAAGATTTTGTAATACCAATGTTGCTTTCAGGATTTGGGACTTACATATATCTGTAACCAAACTGTTCTCTTTTTTGTTTGTTTTGTTGTTTTTTTTTTTTTTTTTCCCCTTGCAGCCTGTCTTTGTTTTCAGCTGTCTTCCTCAGTTTCCAGCAATGTTGTGGGGAGCTTTCTCTCCCTGTCTGTTTGCCACTGGTGGTCAGTACTGGACAGCCAGCAGTTCCCATCACCCTCTATCAGTATGTCTGTGTCCACCTGTGCTCCTTCATTGCTTCCACACTCCCATCACACTTCCCTCAGCTGGTAAGATTGGGTTTTGCTTATCAATTCTTCAGCTGTTTTGATGCATAGGTGCTACTTAAAAAGAATGGGTTCTTTCTAATGATGTGGCTCTGAAAAGATGCTCAGAGAGAACCATCTCAGCGATGGTTTTGTAGAAATCAGCTGTGACACAGTTGCATGGCTGGAGTTCAGTTACACAGCAAATGTCACTTTTGGGAAAGGGGAGAAGAAATTCTTGAGGACCTCATTGGTCTTGGCAATTTTTTTTCTTTTTCAGAGTAGGGAAGGTCATGTTGTTATAAAAGCTTAGTGCTTTCTTTTCTGTGGTATTCAGGTTGTATTAATTTTCCCATTTCTCCTCAGGAGCATGCCCTGCTGGATGCTGTGCTGGGTTCCAGCATGATCACATCTCTGCTAGCAATGGACTCATGGTGCTTCCTCGCCCGGTAAGATGCTCTTAGTACAAGTCAAGCAGGTTTTCCACAGATCCAGCTCATTCTGTTGTACATAATTTGCAGTTTGTTTGAGAGAGATTTTTGTAAGATAGAATTGTCCCACAATTGGATTGTTTTCAGATACAGACCATATTTGAAAATTAGGGGTAGAATTGGCGTAGTCATTTTTATGTTCTTGCAAGCAAGAGGAGCATTTCTCTTTAATAATTGATTTTTGAAATGGTTGTCTCAAGTAAATCGTGTCTCTGCAAATCTAGTTTAAATATGTTAGAAGAAATGGCAATTTCTCAGACCAGATTTATGATATTTAGTCTGTAGAAGAATAGGAAGTACAGATTCACAAGCTGCTCTCTCTCATGTTTCAGGTATGGAACAGCTGAGCTGTGTGCTCACCACGTTAATGTGATTGCCCACTTGGTAAGAACCACAGTGATGTTTTCAGTTTGGCACCGGTTTTAATTTGAGTGCTACCAGCAAAGATTCAAATGGAGATTTGAATCCTTCAAATTGGCTTAGTAATTAGCAGAAGCAGTACAGTGAAAATATAAACCAATATGCCCTGCTTATTTTATTTACAGAGTTACTGCTGTGATCCCACATAGCAACTCTCAGAATATGCTGTACAGAATTTGTTTGCTCAGTGGTGATTTTTCCCTCAGTGCAGTGAGGTGCATTACTCTTTTACCCTAATGCAGGTAAAGGCTTGGCCCAGTGACTGCTGCCAGGTCCCTGCCCTGGGTGTGCTGCTGAGGCGAATGCTGTTCCTGATGGCTCCAGAGCATCAGGCAAGTACAGCACCAGCATCTGCTGTTGTCAGTAGAAGAGATTTGAATCAGTGGCCTGTGTTCAAATATTCCCTTTCAGTTCTAGAGAAGTGACAAGATGTTGAGTGCTCATTTGCTGCACTTGTTATTGTACTTGTTATTACTTAGTCTAAGTCATTAAGCCACTAAGTTATTACTTACTGTGGATCCCACTTCGTGTAGATGTGCTCTTTAAAACAAGAAAAGCACAGTGACCTTTCTAAGAGTCTTGCTGGGTAGCAATAAAGTCTCTTTTTTGACAAAGTATGAAAACAGCACATCTCCTCAGATCGGCTGAAACTGTGTCCTGTCATTGCATCTGTGACATCTAGGAGTGTTCTCTTGACATCAGGTGTCAAGAGGAGTGTCTTGTCCTGTCAGTGCCTCTCTGTGTACCCTGGAGGGGCTGAAGCCCTCTCTTCTACTCACTAGGGCCATTGCTTCAAGCGGCTGAAAGAATCAGTTGCTTAATCATTCTGATATCCTCTATGTGGCAAGGCAGGTGGCAGTTTCTAAATGTTTTTCATATAAAAAGATGGATTTTATTGGAATACTCTGCACAAATTTTTCACATAATTGATCTGAAGCAAACCAGCAGCGCATTCTGGTTTCTCATCTTCCGGGCTATCTAATTGTTTTCTGATCTGTTTAGATTGTTACCTTTTGTTTCCAGGTAGAATTTGCTCATGAGTTTCCTCCTGAAGGGGTGGAGAACTTGGCTGTGTGGCAGCACGTGTCCCTCAGAGCCCTGAATCCTGACCTTAGGGCACAAGTGGCATCTCAGCTGTGCTCGGCAGGGCTCGCGCGGTGCCGGCAGTGGCTGAGCAGCAGCCGTGCCTTGGGAGGGCTCCCACATGTGGTAAGGAGATCTGCTTCTCTCTGGAAAAATGAATGAACTCTAGTTTTTCAAACTACAAGGGTTCTGTTGCTGTCACCTCAGTTCTATTATTCAGTCTGTTGCAAAGCTTTTTTCCGTGCCTAGCTGGATATGCATAAGCAAGAACTCAATTTTAATGTTTTCTTGTATGCAGCACCTTAGGACCTCTACTGTCCCAGTGGAGGTTCTGTGATGCTCTAGTTATTCTACTTGTTATTTGCTCTCTGGCTGAGCAGATGTATTTTTCTTCAGAATTTCTGATTTATGCTGTGCCTTAGCATACAATTCCTCTTCAGTTTTAAAGTCCTGGCTAGTTTGATGCAGCATCAAATCTGAAAGATGCTCACTGGTCTCTTTGAGGGAATATGAGAAGCCAGAGGCTTCCACATGAAATGTCTGCTGTCAGACTTCTCCTGCCAGTGCAGTAAATGACCTACAGTGTGTGTGAAACTCACAGAAGTAATGGATGGTTTCCCAGCTCTGGAATCTTTGTTGGCTGCTCTCCTGCTGGATTAGCTGTTCTGTACAGCTGAGGCAGCACACTGGGCTTCTTGCCACCTTGTATCATTTTAGATGTTTCATATGAGCCTGGGGTTTTGGGTTGGTTTACATGTAATGTATTTTGGTTGGTCTTACACATATTTTCCTCCTAGAACACTGCCCTTTCTGTCCTGCTGGCTGCCTGCAATTCTGCTGATGCCACTCTGGAGGCAGAATTTAGGACATCTGTCTTGGAAGTGCTCAGTCAGTTCTGGTCTTTTCTCCAGGTTAAGCAGGTAAGAGAGTTTGCTGCTCCAGCAGTGGAAGTCTTGGAGAGGCTGGTGCTGTTTCCTCAGGTTGTTGTTACTCATTTGTTAGACTTGGATTGGACTGTTTCAGTAAAGCACAGTGTACCAGTGCTGCCCATCTGATCTCAGCTGGTTTATCTGTAGGGCAGTCATGAGCTCTGGGAAGCTTGAGTTTGAATTTCCTGAATGTTACATATATGGTTCCTTGTTACTCCATCTGTTACTCAGTGTCACATTCAGACTTGCTCAAGGAGAAGCCTGAAATACCTGATTTTGCTTCATACCAGTTACAAATTTGATGTGTTTTAAATATTCATCAGAATGTGACCAAAACTCAGGGTGATTTGATTAGAGCACAGCCCAGCACATGGTGACACACAGGGCCAATCCTCCTGAGGTGGTCAGGCAGTGTCCTTGTGACCATATACTTGTTCATGGCTGCAGCTGCATAAAGGAAGGAAAAAAAAGGATTGTCAGGGTTTTCATGCTCCAGATTAAAAAAGAAAGTTTGAGAGTGGGAGTGAAGAACCAACAACGTGCCCCTTCAGAGATCTTTACAAACCTCTGCCATTCTGTGAGGACATCTGGCAACTGAAAGTGAAAAGAAATAGTTCAGATAGCCTTTAGGTGCTTATTTTAGTAAGTGGTGGAAGGAGAGGAGGGTTAAGAAATGTTCTTCACAAAAATCAAAGAAAATGGTCTCAGAAAATATGGCTACCTAGAAATACTGATATGATTATTTCAATATTTACTTTGCTGCTTACAATGCAGTGTTTTACGTGTGTCAAGTCAGGCTAACAATTTTGGAATGCTGCTGTAACTTGACATTTTCTCCTAAGCAGTTATTCCATGAGCTAAAATGCAGTGTTACTGATATCTTGTGCTCTCTTCAAGGTCTCTGATGAGCCATGTCTCCAGAAGACACTGTGTTTATTGCTTCACCTTTTGGAATTCTTCATCCAAGCATTAGATGCTCAACTGATGACCCTGGTAAAAAAAAAAAAAAAAGCTAAAACCCCCAGCACCACCTTATGAATAATTCACTACATGAAAACCAAGTTCTTTGTGATTTGTTGAAATCTCAAATGAGTTATTTCATGGTCTGGCCTTCTCTTAACGAGGAAACAATCTTCCTTGATTACTTTCCTGGCCTTTAAACTGAGTACATGGCATTTTGATTAACACTGCTTTTGAGAATCCCTTTCCTCTGTAAGATAATTGAGATATAAGGAAGTATGATAGAGATCCTGCTCATTTCTTTCTAAAATGCACCTGCAGCTTTATCCTGGCCAGTTCTATTGGAGGTGCAGCATACCTCCTTCAGGTGTCTAAACTCCATGGGTTTGGATTTAAATGAGCCTGCTCAGTTTTCACCTGCAGTCTGGCTGATGAGGCTTTGCTGGGATTTGTCTCCTGCAGGTGTTTGCACTGCAGTCATCCCTGCTCCAGCTGCATCCCCCGGATCATGTCCGTCTAGCAATGGTGGATTTTCTGTCTTCCATGGGAAAGGTGTTTATTCCACAAGAAGCACAGGTAAATGGAATTGTGGCCTTAGTGAAATTGCCTTGTATTTTGATAAAAAGACTTTTATTTAAATATACAGTTAAGGGATCAAGTTCATTAATTAGATACAGGAATGCCAGGATAGTTGTCTTGGATTAATGGTCTGCAACAGGTTTATTTTTCATCAGGACATGCTGAATACGTGCAAGATGCTTGGAGGTTCAAATGCCAGTCCTTTCTCACTGGTGAGAAATAACAAGAAGTGAGAATAGAATGTTACCTCCCTCACAGTGGTTCTTTAGCCAGACAGGGCAGTAGCACTCTTGCATTTCCCAAATCTGTCCCTCAGAGCAAGTCTTTAATAATAAATCATGATGGGGAGATATGCACACCTAACTCTTGGGAACTGATGGCTGTTTCTTCCTGTTGCAGAGGCAGGTTGTGCCCCAGCTGTCCTGTCTGTTTGCCTCTCTGCTGGCTGACCAGACCTGGCTGATTCACCAGCACGCACTGGAGGCATTCACACATTTTGCAGAGGTGAGCAGAGAGCACAACTCTGGGTGCAAGGCATTTGGTTCTGTTAACTTCTGTTGTACACAAATTCTCCTGTCTCAAATGTTTGCTGCTCCTCACTGCACAATCTGGATCTGAGTTACAGCTGTTGCACACTGAAAGTGCTGAGGGCTGGTGCAGTTGGAAGAGATTTCAGGAGCTGGAAGTGAAGAAGGATTGGGCACTGGTTGCTTAGATTGGTTGCAAAAGGGTAGGGAGACCTAGGGAAAATAGAAACATCTATTTTCTTCCCTATTTTCTTGAGAATTTTCTATTTTCTAGGGAAAACAGAAACATCTATTTTCTTCCCTTGTTAGCATGAATGTACTGAACAACCAATAACATTTTTGATAGGAAACAAGACATGAAGATGTTGTTCCTTGGTGCCTTAATTCTGAAGAAGTTAAGAACAAAGTTGTTAATTTTCTGGCTAAGGTATGTATATTGTTTAACCATTTTACTGCTATCTTAGTTGATGCTGTACATCTGCTATCAGCAATACACAGCATGGCTCTACACTTGCATTATCTGCATGACCATTAAGTAACTTTAAAATAAACTGTCTGGTTGAACTTCTCTACTTGCTTTAATCAGCAGAATTAGCAACTGCCATTCCTATGCACACTGGTCCTCCAGTACTTTCAACTTAAAAGCAAAGCATTTATCATCCTTAACCAAAAAATACTTATTAAATTGCACTGTTGTTTTTGAAGGAAGTTACCTATTAAAAAGTCAGGATTTGATAATCTGGTTTGATTTCCTTCCCCATTTCTCTTGGATCAGTTTCTGAAATCTAAACAAACATGTATGAAACATCTCAGTGCCTTTTGCATATTAGGAAAAATCCTCTTAGGGCAGGTGGCTGTTGCTGCAGAAAAGTGGCATTGGGAAAGAGGGGGCAGCTGCAGTTTGAGGCAGGGCTCTCTGGTTGAGCAGCTTTTGGCAAGTAGATAATTTGCAAAAGAATTGGTAGCTGCTAGTGATGCTAACCCAAAGTTGTAGATAACCTCTTTGATTAGAAGAGTGTGTGAGAAATAATACTATTTGGACTGCACATTAAAATCCCTCCCTCTCTCCCTTTTGTTCTGGCCTATAAATTGTGCCTATGAAGGTTGGTAATGCTGCCTGGGTTTAGTTACCTCTCCTGGGGCCTTCTCTCTAGACAAGGCAGGTGGAAGAGACAAGAGAAGCACGAACAGAACGCCTGAAGCAAGAAAGGATTACCTGGAGTGCACAGGTTTTGAAAGTGGATGGAGAATTGGAGTCAACGGGAGAGGTATGTGTGCTTCTTTAAACTGTTAATTTCTGTCAGTTCTGAGGAGTCTCTGAGAAGGCTGAGCTGGTCTTGCTGCCCTCCACGTTCTAAGAAAAAAATCCTGGGCAATCCTGTTTGAAGGGCAATCCTGGCCCATTGTATGATATTTTAACGGTCTGTAGTGCCTGCCAGGCAGCAAAAACCCTCACAGGACAAGGGACTTTTGCAGCTCTGTTCCACCTAAGGGGTTCCTTGTGTTTGGATGATCCCCCAAGTACAGTATTGATGTTTCATGTTTGCTTAAATCTGCAGCCTGTGGCCAAAAGACCCTGTCACCCCCCATCTGAGGAGCAGTACAAGGCAGCAGTAGGCACGATGGAGGGAGCAGTGGAGGCTGTGAAGCTGCTGCTCCAGAAAGGGTCCCCTCCAGGCTGGCTTGCAGTGAAGCTGGAGGCTCTGCACGCAGCCATAGCCACCCTCAGGGACAGCGTGCGGTAGGTGCTCCACGGGGCTTGGGGACAATGGCCCAGCTCAGCTCCCTGGTGGGAGGGAGGAGGTGCCTTTGTGCCAGAAGTGCTGCAGAAGAAAAAGCTGTGACATGGGGCAGTGCTCTACAGTACTGCTGGCTCTTGGTTTGTGTGCCAGGATGGACTGAGGGGTGCAGTGCCAGCCTCCCCTGCATAGCCTGATGAGTTTGAGTGGACACTGCTGGACATCAGAGCTGTGGGTTTGTATATTGCTTGTTCTTTTACTGCGTGGAGATAAACATTCCATGACATTGTATTCTGAATACTGAGAGGTTTGAATCTGTTGTCAAAGTAGCAGTGACCACGTTCCTGTCACATGCAGGTACTCCACACTAGGGTGATCCTTTAAAAATAATCTTTATTGGTCATAGTTAAGAGCACAAAGAACATGGTGCTTAAGCAGTTTGTGGTCATTCACTGTATGGTTCCTAGCACCTCTTGTGCCATCCACTGACAGAACTATACAACAGAAATAAATAAGTTGAACAAACTGTACGTTCATCTTAAAATCATCTCTTAGCTGAAAAGTTAAAAGGACCCATTCCTAAGGGCTTTATTTTTCTGGGAAAGGAAAAAAAAACAAAACAAGAAAACCAAAGGAAAAAGGCACATTAACCAAGAAACTCAGTGTGACTTTCATTTATTGTCAGCAGTTTTTCAGGGAAGGGGTGAATTCTGGATTAATCTCCTACACCACTCTTGGCCTCCAGTAGCACATCAGCACCATCACCACCATCACGCTGTCCTCTCTCCGGGAGCAGTGGCAGCACCACAGCTGGGCATATTGCTGGAGTACAGGCTCACCCCTGCAGCTTTTGGCACAGACTGGGAAGGAGCATCCCTGGCAAGAGCTCAGGCCCCACAGGATCTTGTGGCTGTGCAGCAAGTGCCTGCCTTGTGGCAAAAGCAGTGCTGAGGTACTTTATCCATTGTACTGGGGAAGCAGCAACTCCTGTCACAGGATCCAACACACCATAAATCACCTTGGTCTCGTTCAGAACTGTTACCAGTTTGTATCATCTTCCCAGTTCAACTCCTCTTCTTCACCCCAGCCTGTAGCATCAGCCTAGAATCACACAAAATTATCAAGATTAAGGTATGGGGAATGTACTGGTGTGCTTAGCACAGGCCCAGGAGCCAGGCAGGTGCCTGTGTGGCTTGGGATGGCAGAGCATTCATACACAGAGCCAAAAGCCCAAAAATGAAGTGTCAGCATTTGCAGCTTATGGTCTTAAAGAACTTTAAGGTGATTCCTCTTGTAGTTCAAAAGCAGACTTAACAGGCAGTCTTATTTTTTTTTTTTTTTACTGTTTGTATCAAACCCACTTTTCATTTAAAAAAGGATGCCATACATTAGATGATTTCTTTCCCCCAAGAAAGAGCTGTTTTCTTGTTGTATTCTAACTAAGTTTGATCTCCCCTTCCCACTGACACAGAACTCACTGCCTTCCCCCCAAAATGGGGTTGGGGTCATGACAGTCACTGGACACTGGGCCACTTTGGAATGTCATAAACAGCTTCTGTTTACAGCCCAGGCTTCTCTCCCCATGCTCCCTGCTGTTCCTGGGGTAGCTCTCTTGAGGCTGAATGAGCAAAACCATCTGAAGTCAACACCTGTTCCCTAAGGGAGTTACATGTTCAACTGGGAATGCTGCCTCCCCTCCTAGGAAACAGCACTGGTCTTTGGAGTTTCCCTGATTGGGCTACAGGGATTTATCTGCTTAAAGAAACTCAGTTTTGTGACCCCACTGTGTCTTTGAAATAGAGAAACGTTTCAGCTATTCTTTCATGAAAGCATCACATCCATAAATCTTTACTCTGTAATCCAGAGGTTCAGGTTTCCTGGACCTTCATTTACAATGCTGTTATGTTTTGCTAGAAGAGTCAGGAAAAACACTTCAGTCCTGAGTATTCTCTGTGCCTGAAAGCCCCTTCTGTTTGTGACTGGGACCATGCCTGTTCAGCAGCCAGGATCTGGCCTTGTTTTACCTGTCCTGACAAACCAAAACTCTCCTTAACAAGTCCAGGATACAGCAGCACAGAGTAAAAGCTGGAGCTAAAACTCCTTAGTACCTGTAGTAGTGTACAAATGGAGTCCATTCCCTGTTTCCTAACAGAGCTCTCTCTGCTGTATCAAGTGCCCACTGCAGTACCTGGTGCCTGCTAAGATGCTGTGTGCTGAGGAGCCTCTCAGGGCTGCAGTCACCTAAACCTCGAGCCTCTTACCTCAATCACATCAGCTGCTGCAAATTTGGATGAAAACAGCAGTGTCTGGGAGGCACCTTCTCTGCTGGATACCCCACCCGAGTGAGTGGGAACAACTGCTTCTGTCCTTGCCTCAGGTAAAATCAAGAGGGCAGAAGAAGGTTTAATGTCTGGGATCATGTCAGCAAACCAGTCCAGCTCTGGGTCTTGCACAGGTTTCCTCTTTACTTTGATCGTGAATTCTTCTCCCAGGCCAGACTCTGATGAAGACTTCAGCCTTTCCTGAAAGGTTTTTGGCAACACAGTTTCTCCCAGTTGTTCCTCATGGTCCCACTTGTCATTGCTCCAGCTGTTCCCATGGCAAGACTTTGTGGGGGGACTCAGTCTGAGGCTTTTGAATTCTTTGCTCAGTTGATGGGTACCTGGCAGAGGCCTTTCAGCTGCATCAGCCTGTGTCACAGTGGGGCAGTTTCCTGAGGACAGTTTACTACTGGGGCTCCTGGGTTCAAAGTCATCCCAAGGCTTCTCATCTATATCATGATCAGCAAAATAAGGTCCTGTGCTGCCCCGCAGCTCCCGGGGCTGAATTTGAATGTTCACAGTTTTCTCAGTGTCTGTCTCCTCTGGCTCACTCCAGTCTGGCCACTCCTCTGCTGGCTTTTCCGAGGTAGTCAAAGAGCTCCTGCAGTTCCCCAGTGTATTAATGCTTCCAGGAATTCCATTCTGGGGGGGCTGAGTGCCGTGCTCACCTGTGGAAGACAACGGTGTTACATACCCATTTAAAGAGAGCAAGTGCAGGTAGAGATGGAGTTATGTCTAAAACTTCTTGACATTACAGGCACCACCTGGCTTGGGAACAAGCCAGTAATTGATTGGAAAGAAAGCTCCTCTTGGATTAGAAAGCAGGGACACCTTCCTGCTTGCAAAGGAGGGAATTCACCTCAGAGCCCTGAGCAATACAAGCTGATTGCTGATAAGCAAGAGGTGTCTGAGAAAAGGCCATGGAAGGAAACAGAATCAGCTTTGATTGTCAGGATGAGCTGCCCTGTAAATCCAGAGTATCTGCTGAGCTGTGAGAGGGGTGAAAGCACAGCACAGACTCTGCCATAAGAAAACAAATTCAAGTCCAGGCACCCAGTCTGTGTATGTCAACTTGCCAAATAGCTATTCCCTAGGATGTTAAGGATCACACTTCCCCTTCCCTCACTGTTGCCTTCTGTGGTTCACTGAATCTTTCAGATCAGCACATGGGGGGAAAAGGCACACCTTTCAAGCAACACTTCCTTGGTGAACACTTGATTTCTGAAAGGAAGCACTAGGGTATGTTTTACCTGTCTTTGAAGCCAGGGGATTGTCCTGTTGCACGGGAAGCTTTTTGCCAGGTGCGTTTGCAGAGCTGGGGAACGAGCTGGGACTGCTCTTCAGGGGCCAAGAGGTTTGGTTTCTCTGATTGCTCACTCCGTGACTGGGGGAACCTGCCAGGATAAAGGCAAAGAAAGGACACAAGTCCACAAGGTGTGCAGTCAGTCTGAGCTGAACTGCCTGCAGCACTGGAACGTTGTTTTTGAACACTGAGGCCTGGCACAGCAATCCAACAGCTGCACCTCCTGATCCATATATAGCACAATACTCCTCTGTTCCTGCTGCCTGCAGCTCTCGACAGTACAAAGTTATGGCAACTGTACATGGTCAGCTTTGGTGAGATGTTCTTTCAAGAAACACACAATGAATAAATTGATTAGGATCAGAGCAGATGCTTTACAAATGCTGTTTGCCACCTGCCTGGATCCAAAATCCCAACTGCATCACAAATCCCCCGGTACCTGCCTTGTACAAAAGCACTGCACTTGCTCACAGCAACTCCAAGCATAAGCAAACCCATGACACTACACAAGCCCCTTTCCATGCCTGGGCATGGGCACAGCAGCTTCCTGGAATGAGAGTCTCTACTCTGAAGGCTGACTGCCAGCTGCCCTCATATCCCAGCCTGAGGTGAGGTGGGTGGTGGGCAGTCAAGGCCATGCTTTGGAGCTGCCCAAGGCAGGTGTATTTCCCTGGCTCAGTGATGACAGCTTGGCAAGCATGTGGTTGCAGATCATTTTTGGGAGTTGCAGGGTATGATCAGTACTGGTGATGACTTGCCAACACCATCCTCAGTTGTGTGGGACCCTGTTGCTACCACTTCAAAATGGCAGTTTGGGCCAGTGCTGCACTTCCTTCCACAGGGCTCGTGTGTGTTCCCAGCCAGCTGTGCCTGCCTAGGCTAGGATCACCAGTGCCTTCAGACACACATGGCCCTCGGGAAAGGACTGCAAGGAACACAGAGAACCCACCCCCTCCCCCAGTGCCCTTCATTAAGGGCACATCCTTTGAGGGACTTGAGCAAACAGCTCGTTAAGCATCATATGCTCAGCCTCTTGTGTTGCTTTTTGCAGATCATCACTCACTGTTGAGGACAAAGGTGGGCTTTTTGTTGTTTATCAATAGTTAAATCAGATTTAACTTTTAAGTATAATATGAAAAATAAACCTGGTTTCAGCCTGCAATCCAAAGTGGTTTATTTACTACAGTCTACTAAAATAAATAATGTAAAGAAACTAATGCAGTGAGCCATCCACAGATTTTAATGAAGGGTGGTAGCTGCCAGTACACATAAACAGGAAGCAAGCACTTAAACTGATCTCTGTCAGGTATTTCATTTGGTATCTCTACTTCTAAAGTTGCACAGATGCTGACTTTTCCCTTGTTATAAACATTCTTAGTTTCAATATCCAGAGAAGCTTTCCCTTAGCACACTTGGTTCCAAGTTATCTAGCAGGTGCAGGGGCTACTGTCTTCACTTGCATTAGCTGAAAAGCCTCCAGAGAGCTGATAAAATAGGGAAGTTCGTATTCCTTTTCCAATCTATGAATAGAAATTGTGGGAAGAACATGAGATTTACTGTTTTTAAGAACAGGAAGGACAGAGGGAATATTAAATAACTGCCTATATAAGTCCTTTAGAAAGGAAACACAGTTTTTCCACAAAAGACACACACATTCTACCTCTTTTACTTACAGGAATTCTTAAATTAAGAAGAGTTTTCCCTTTTCCCCAGTATATTTGGTGTATTTAAAATACTTTTATATAACTCTTCCTCTGATAAAAATTCTATATCTGCAAATAGCACCTAACCTAAAATCCAAGTTTGGCTGCAAATTAGCTTTTTTTTCAATTAACATGTCCCCAGGAACAGATTAATAATCCAAGAAATTCTGCTTATTCTGCTTGGACAGAACAGGTGAGCATCCCAAGAACACTGTGACTGTATCTTTTACCTTCTGGGGAGAGATCAGCAGTTTTCATGAAACTTGGTGCAGAGCTTTTGAAGATCTTTGTTCTTTCTCCACCTACAACCACTTCAGGCCCGAGCAGGGAGACGAGGACGGCCAGGCTGTGCAGGGTTATGGCCACGATGGAGTCACTGGTGTCCCTCAGGCCCAGCAACACCTGCACCAACAACACACTGATGTCAGCACAGCAGAAAACTCTGCTTTTGCACTGCTTGCCTCCTCGAGTGTTACTTTTGCAGCACATCTCGTTTCTAATCCTCTACAGCTCCCAGAAGAGACTGGATGTTGTTTCATAGCATAAAATCAGCCTTCCACTTTGTGCTACCAATTAAGCAGCGTGGCTGATGCTAGAGGGTGAATGGGGCTCTCAGCAACCTGGTCTGGTGGAAGGTGTCCCTGCCCGTGGCAGGGGGTTAGACAAGACTAGATGGTCCTTGAAGTCCCTTCCAACCCAAACCATTCAGTGATTCTGTGAAATCCCATATTCCAGGACACACCACCCACTGTCTGCTGTCCCTAACCTGTGGCAATATGATGTTCTTCAGCTCCTCCTGAGAGAACAGCTCGGCATAGGCGTGGATGTGGGACAGCAGCACCATCCTCACGTGCTCCTCGTGCACCTCAAACAGCTTCAGCAGCACAGGGATCACGTGGGCCTGGAACAGGGCTGGCGACAGCAGGCAGCTGGTCTGGCTCTCCCCACTTTGCTCTAGGGAACAGAGGTGAGGATGGGAAAAGGCTGCTTCACCCACCAGAGACAGCTCACCCAGAAGCTACCGAGTGGTGACACCAGTAGGATCCTTGCTAATTCTCCCCCCAGCATCAGCAGAGCAGTGCAAAGGAGGAAGCACAGATAACTGTCCTTTCCAGTTCTGTCTGTTAGAGCATTTGTTCTGCTCAGGGAAACATCACTCTTCCCTTGATTCAATGAAACAACCGCTCTGAATTAATTCCAAACTTGTCAGGAATAATTGTGATGAGGAAGTATTTAAAGGTCACCTTTCTTTGGGCCCAGCAGATGAGGAAGAAAACTCTTGACAGCTACAGGTTCTGCAAACACGAGCTGATTGAGTAGGAGAGGCACCAGCCGTGATGCTATCAGCTCCTCTGACAAGCCAGCCACCCTGTCCAGCAGGAATCTGCATTCCAGGAGACAGCAATTAGTATCAAGGCAGCCTTCCATGCATTTATGCCTGTTTCCCTTAATATCATTTTCCCCTTTTTGTGTCTGACTCGTGCAGAGTCAGTGTCCCACTGCAGCCTCTCCCTCTGTCTGCATTCTGACCTACAGACAGAAGCCTCTGCTCCTGCCTGAGGCAAAGCTTGCACAAGCCAGGAGCCAGAACCACATCCTGCAAAACCCCACACCCGGATCAGGGGCTGGCACAAGCACATCCAGCTGGCACAGGAAGCTGCTAGGACATCAAACTGCCTCAGAGCTGCTGGCATCTCTCATAAAGAGCTAGAGTCAAAACTGCAGCAGAGAGTTTTCCTCTCACTCCACACCCTGGGCCACCACAAGGATTTTTCCTGCTGCTTTGGAGAAGGCTCTTCTACCTACCACACAAGGGAAGTTTCCCTTGCACAAAGGGAATCCCATTTTGAAACCACTTCCATCTAATGAGGCCAACAGAGTATTGATTGGGTTTACCAGAGTTTAATTTTGTGCAACTGCTGTCAGATTTTCGTTTTAAAAATATTAATTATCAGTTGCTGCTTTCTCTCTATGCTTGGAGGAGACCAAGGGTGCACATGATGTGAAGGCCCCTCTGCCTGATGGAAGGGCAGCACTCCCTATCTTTAAGCAAATTGTTCATCCCTTCCTCAGTAAACACTGCTCACACAGAGAAAGTGAGAAACATTCAATGTTCCTGCTAAGGATCTCCATTCTCCTCTTACTTCCTCCACTTAAGCCTCAAACTAATTACAAATAACTGATGCATAAAATAGGCAGGAAAACAGCACTGTGAGAACACCAAGGCTCTTTTATATGGAAAAAGAAAAAATCACCTTCTCCCCTTTTCAGGCCTAGATAATGCCATGATTACACAGAAAATTTCCCGACAGAAAAATTCTTGGGGACGACAACACTGGGATTTACTGCAAGATGTTCCACTACTGCAGCTGAGACATCCATTAAAGGCAACAGCTTTATTCTTGGCACCACATGATTAATTCACCCAACAAGTCTGTTTGCAAACTCTCTCATTGGCAGCTGCATCACTCTGGAGGCTGGGGAGCATCAGGATGATGCAGAGCCCAGCAGGGACTGCTCCTCCTGAACACCAAACCAAGTCACAAGGAATTGGGAAACAAGAGGTGGAGAGTTTCCTCTTTGATAGGGCTCTTACTTTGGCTGGAGTACCCCAAGTGTTACAGAGTGAACAAGGTTCTGCCAAAGCCACCAAATCTGCCACCTGAGGAAGTGGCTTTGGCCAGGAGCCTTCCCAGGTCCCCCCACAATCCATTTGCAAAAGTGTGCATTATCATTCTGAAATAAGAAGCTTCCACATTACAGTTCCTTCACTTACTTGAAAAATTCAGTTTTCTCCTCCTCAGACTTTAGTGTTAAGGTCTTCAGAAAATTCACAACTTCCAGAAAATCATTCCTAAGCACAAAACCAAAAGCTGTCAAGTGTAATCCTTACTGATGCTTAAACCACCCACTGTGAAGAGAAAGCCCCCACCACTCCTTCAGCAGAGAGAAGAGACAGAGGGACCCAAGTCAAATGCTGGGATCAAAAGTGCCAGCAGGGAGGTGACAGCTGAAGGCTGCTGCTCAGCACCTCTTTGGGAGGGTGGTAACACCTCCTTAATTTAAGGAGCCTCTTTGTCAAAGATCCCTGCAAGAGGCAGGGATTAAGTCTGCACTCCCATCCCACCTTCACAAAACAGATGCTTTGCTAGACAGAAATGAGCAGTACCAAGACCAAGAGAGGCCCGATACTCCTGTCCTTACCTGAAGAACTCGTGAGACAGTAGGCTGGACAGTGGTGGGCGACACTTTGGGTCTGGATTCAGCAGTGTACAGTGCAAGGTTTGCTGAAAGCTGGAGAGAATATCTGCTGAAACTGAAATCCAGAGCACCTACAGTTAGATTTCTCTCTCCACACTCAACAAGGTATGTCCAGGAGTCCTCTACCCACCCCCGCAATCTTATTTTTAGCTCCATCTGATAACAAAAGTGCAAAAGGAAGAGGAAAATAGCATTTCCATTTCCCTTTCCAACCTGCCTGGCTACTGGGCCTCCAAGGAGTGCTACTGTTCTCCCAAGAAACTTCCTGCTGCCTCTCTGCTGGAAGTGGCAATCCTTTCTCAGCTGTGGCTCTCAAGACCCACTTGCCACATCCATAACCCTTGGGAGGACCAGAGCAGGTTTGGGAGTGCTTGTGTCACAGGGGCTGGTGACCTCCAGCCACATCTGACCACATCCCCACAGGAAAAAAGTCTGCAAACAAGGAAAAACACTGGCCAACGAGCCCACAACACTCCTGCCAGCTGCAGAGCAAGGTGGAATGTTCAGCCACACAAGGAATGAACCACAGGGCCTGTCACCAGCAAAATAAACCAGTGTCATTCTCACCCTGATCATTGAGAACTGTCAGGAGATTCTCGACTGTTGTCCCAAACGCGTAGGCGTCCCTCGCATGCCCGTAGCTGCTGGGCAGGATTTTGAAGTCTGCAGACTGAAAACAAAACAAAATAAAACAAAACCAAACCAAAAAAAAAAAAAACAACAAACCAAAAATAAAAAAAAACCAAACACCAAAGCAGGAGCTTATGAAATGGTGTTTTCCATAAGTCTTTATTCCCACTCCCCACCATACACACTCTCTAGTTCTTTTTATAGCACCAACGCTCCACTGTGTACCCTACAAGTAGAATATTATGCTAAAAAAAACTCCACTGGGGAATTTATAACCCAAAGGAGCAACTCCATCATGATGAAACAACTCCCTAATGAATGCAGGCAGTCAACAGCTTTCAGCATTTCTATGGAAACAGGCAGTAATTAGAGAGCAGAAGCGTGCTCCTTCAGCACAAGCAGCTCCAAGGATTCTCAATGGCTAGGAAGTGACTAACAGGTAGGGAAAAGGCTGTGGTGAGAGTTACACAACCATGGGACCATTGTGATCTGGGTAATCTCAGCAACTACTCTGATTTTTGCAAAACTTTGGTGATTTAGAAGCAACACAAAGCATTTGAAAATTAGTATTACCTGTGCCCAACACCATTCCCAAAGCAGGGACGGGACAGAGGAGGGACAAAAGGAACAGAGGAAACTTCAGATATTATCCAAGAGCCACTTCCATGCCATTTAGGCATGAGGAAATACAACAAGAGTGTAAAAATATTTCCTGAGCATCAGGGTTTTCTTTGCTGGCAGCAGGAAGCTCCTTGAGCTGTCACTCACCATCTCCTCGCAGGGGATGCACGACTGGTCTCGCACCGACCTCACGTGACGCAGGAACTGCAAGGACAAGAGGGGGCCATGAGCTGCCTCCGTGTCCCCTCAGTGCCAAGCAGCAGAGCAGGCTGTGCCCATGGGCTGGGGGTGGCAGCAGCTGTGCCCCTGCCCCTTCTGCTGGCACCCAGGGCAGGCTGTGCCTGCTGCTGCCATGACTCTGCACAGCAGGCAGCAGAAATCAAATCCCAGGAATTGTTCTTTCTGCTACCAAGCAGTGAAAATGCCACCAAGCACAAGTTAAGGAGGCATTTAAATTATTTTCTTTAATGGCTCCTTTCCACCTGAATCTTCCTGCTCTTTTTTTATATCAGTCTGTAAGGGCAAAGATTTCTCACTCTCCAGCCAGCAGCGTCCCTTAGAAAAGCAGCTGGGTTTTGGCTAATGGAGAATTAATTTGTGTGGACGTTTTAGTTTATAGTAATGGTGTCCTCAGAGCAAAGATTCAGGACAGAGCTGGAAGTGAGCCAACACATTTAATAGCAAATCCAGCTAAGTGGAAAGACTTGGACCTACATCCCCATAGATGGCCAGATTCCAGAGGCCAGGAATCCTCCTCTGGGCATCCAGGGGGGTGCAATTGGCTTGGCTCTTACCTCTGGGGTGGCTTCACTGAAGTTACAGACTGTTTCCATTCCTCCCAGCTTCCAGTGCCCATCCTCACTCACAAACACGGATGACAAACAGACGTTGTTATGCGTTAGGTTTCCCTAAAACAAAAAGCCAAAAAAATGGTAACTGACCTGGGGGATAGATGAAGATGTAGAATCTTAATCAGCACTAATTAGGTACTCCAGGGGGCTGAGGGAAAGCTGCCAAAAAAACACACAGTTCCTCTGGGAACTGTGTAGGTGACCAGCAGGTGCCAGGCAGGAGGGCCAGGGTTTTAGAGCAAAGCCCTAATTGTCACAGCCCCTGCAATGCAACTGTAAATCCAGGGAAGTTCTCCAACTGTGAACACAAAACCCCAGAGCTACAGTCTGAGCTGGGATTTACCTGCACTCCTGGGCAAACACACAGTGCCCAGACAGGGCAGCAGTGACACCAGTCCCTGGCACGGGGCAACAGCTGTACACAAACACCAAGCAATCCCATTTCCCTAAAGCAAGAAGTACTACAAGCAGATCCATGAACTGAGAACTGCTTCTTCCCTCATTTCCACAACATTTTCAATTACCATTCCTCCTCCAAAGCAGGCAAGTTTAGCAGTTTCAGCCTACAAGAACCGTAGGGCACGTGTCTGTCTTCTTTGGGAGGAATCAGCAGTGAGTCACCCGGGCACGGCCAGGTACAACGCTCTCCTGTCACATTTTCTCCATCTCCCACCGGAGCCTGATGATGCTACCAGGGGTACCTACCCTGTCATGGAGGAAGATGAGTGCCAGCAGCACATCGTAGATGCCTGCACAGATTTCTGCAGCAGAGAGTGTCTCCAGGACCATCTCCAAGGGCTTCACCCGCTCCGTGACCAGGTGGATCCCGTTCGCCTCCACGGTGCAGGAGAGGAAGCGCAGAAGGCAAGGGTGGCGCAAGGTTTTCAGGTGCTTCCAGGAACAAAGATGTCTGTTAGACCTCCTCTGAGACAGCTCCTCCAGAAGCTGAGCTTAGTCCTGCCCCCTTAGCCATGTTATCTCATGGGATTCAGACAGCCCATCCCTGCTCCTCACCAAGCACCCAGCAAAATTCCTCACTCAGACTGCAGAACTTTTTATAAGACATTAAAACAGAATCATAGGATGGTCTGGGTTGGAAGGACCTTAAAGACCATCTTGTTCCATTCCCCTTCCACAGGCAGGGACACCTTCCACTATCCCAGGTTGCTCCAAGCCCTGCCCAGCCTGGCCTTGACACTTCCAAGGATCCAGGAGCAGCCACAGCTTCTCTGTGGGCAACAAGTGCCAGGGCCTCACCACCCCCACAAAGAATCTTTTCCCCTATATCCCATCTCAACCTACTCTCAGTCTGAAGCCATTTCCCCTTGTCCTGTCACTACATGTTCTTGTCTCTCCATCTGTCTTGTAAGCTCCCTCCTGGCACTGGATGGAGAAAATCTTACACAGAATAAAAGTCTTACTCAATAATAAATATGGTATTTTGGGTGGGATTCATCCACAAAAAACCCTGACTTGCATCTGCAGGAGGAGGCAGCACCCTGCAAAGGCAGGCAGGCACTGCTGTCTGAACATTGTTGCCCCAGCATGCAGCACAGAATGAACTCTGCACCTGCCAACCCCCTTCTGCCCCATGGCCAACTTGGCTTCCACTCTTCTCCTGCCCTCACTCCCAAGTTTGACCCCGTTAACTGATTCCCATCCTGCCAACAGAAGGAGGGACAGCTGTGCAGCGTGTCCCAGGCACAGTCAGTACCTTGGCAGCTTTGTTGACCTTCTCCTCGCTGTCCCGCTTGTACACGAACACGGAGGCCAGTTTGCCATCCTGGAGCACGGCCGGGTAGATGGTGTGCCCGGTGGGCAGCGTGAACGGCGGCTCCTCCAGGCTGTAGCTCTTCAAAGCACTGTTCTCCGAGCCCATGCCTTGCACAGGTCCCCTGCCCACCACCAACGGGCCCTGGCTGAAGGAGGATTTGCTTTGGGCAGATTTAGTTCCAGCAGGTGCTGTCCAGGTCACGTTCAGAGCATTTTCTGCAAAGCACGGAACAGCCATGAAGAACCTCCTCCTGCCAGTATCCTCCCCTTGAGCTTAAGGACAAGAATAAAATCCCCGAAGTTTACCTCGTAAAGGAAACCCAGTGGCCACAAAAGGGTTTGGATCAACAGGTGAGCAGCTCTCAGCGGTGGGGCTTGGATTGCACTGGCACCTGTGTCAGCATCGCCACCAGCTCTGACACAGTGCAGCACCCACAGCCCATCCCTGACCTGGCTGCCAAGCTGAGATCCACCAAAAGCAGGATCCACCAACACCCCCCGCCACACAGACACCCACTCCAAGGGTTTAACTGACACCAAGCACAGTCAGCAGTTAGCAAGGGTGACTGCCACTCCACAAGGAGCCTCTGGCCTTCTTGAAAACACCATTCTTCAGTTCTCCAAGCCAGAGAAGAATTCACTAAAGGAGGAAGGGTTACAAGCTGGATTTCAGGAGGTTACCTATAGCCAGGCACCCTCCTCCAGGAGCATGTTTTCCCCCTTGATTACCTTCTCTCCATGTGACAAATATTCCTTCTGCCTGCCAACCCTTCCTTCCTCCCACAGCCTGTCAGGATGAGGCTGACACAGATTTCTGTGCCGCTTCCTCACACACAAAACCAGTAAAACAAACACACTGATTGCGGAGGCTTTTTTGGAAAGCACTGACCCAGCACATGCTCTGTCATCAGGCTTGTGATCACAGGCCACGGGTGAGACCAGAACCTGTCTGCACACAGAAGTCAGCAAACCTTCCTCAGGAATCAGAGGGACAGAGCAAACCCTCAGTTTTCACAAAAAGTGGGGGGAAATTTCCCACCCCCAAGCTTGTTTTTTTTTTTTTTGTTTTTTTTTTTTTGTAACTGGAGAATTGCTTTATTGTTGTCATGGTCATTTCCATGGTTGTTTCCAGCCATGACCTGAGGCTTCAGGAAGGCAACAACACAGGAGTCTCCCAGCTCCCCAGCAGAGCTGTTCCACCCAAGCTGCTGCTCTGGCCCCTCACCTGTGTCTCCAGTTAGGTCTCCCCCAAGCCCAGAAGTGCTCGGGGTCTTTGCAAAGAGAGCTGGTCTGTTACAGTTCCCTGGCTCCTTTAACCCTCCAGAGGGTACCACCTGAGGGTACAACAACCCCTGCAGCCGGAAAGCGGGGAGGACAGGGGATTTTGATTAATTCTGTGTCCTGATCCACCTAAAATCTGAATTGGATTAACTACAGAACCTGCAGCTTCCGCATTCTCTCCCCTCTGGTGTCGGGCATGGATCTGCACCTATTCAGCACTGATTCCTTAAATGGGACCTTTAAGACATAAAGGGAAGGAAAGTTATGGAAGTCTAAACTGCAGCTTCCCAGCACTACACAGAGGGGCTGACAGGTGAAAAGGAAACACAAAGCAGCACTAGCACACATCTCTAAACTGGATTTTTTTTTGTGAACTCCCTGGCACAAAAGCATTCACACTGCCCTCAGACAGAACATTCTCCTCTCCAGACAGAACCTTGGAGCTCAGTGCTGGCAGCCCCAGGTTATCCCTCCTCACCTGTGTGCAAGGCACCCACTGCTGCTCCTGGGCACAGCCAGTGCATTTCTCGGCATTCTGCTCTTCCCAGCTGTGCCTCATTTAGTTGTTCTACCCCAATGATTCCTCACTCAGGACACCTGAAAGTATCTGGGCTGACCTGATGCCTCAGGTTCCTTTACATACACATGGACATACTTGGCTACAGAGACACACAGAGTTTAGGAACAGAATCATAGAATGGTCTGGGTTGGAAGGGACTTTAGAAGCTCAACTCATTCCACTCCCCTGCCATGGGCAGGGACACCTTCCACTATCCCAGGCTGCTCCAAGCCCCATCCAGCCTGGCTCTGGGCACGTCCAGGGATGGGGCAGCCACAGCTTCCCTGGGCAACCTGTGCCAGGGCCTCACCACCCTCACAAGGAAGAATTTCTTCCACACACCTCACCTAATCTTCCCCGGGTTCCATTTGCAGCCATTCCCACCTTGTCCTGTCACATCTCCTGACGAAGAGTCCCTCTCCAGCTTCC
Organism: Anomalospiza imberbis; assembly: GCF_031753505.1. Classification (NCBI taxonomy): domain Eukaryota; kingdom Metazoa; phylum Chordata; class Aves; order Passeriformes; family Viduidae; genus Anomalospiza; species Anomalospiza imberbis. Next base: position 2,279,185 of record NC_089689.1, on the reverse strand, counting down.
CTGTAGCCCCTTCAGACACTGGAAGGCTGCTCTGAGGTCTCCATGCAACCTCCTCCAGGCCGAACAACCCCGACTCTACCAGCCACAGGGGAGGTGCCCCAGTCCCCTTATCAACTTCATGGCCTCCTCTGGAGTCGCTCCAACAGTTCCATGTTCTTCTCATGCTGAATATTGCGACTCCAGAGTCACCCTCGTGCCTGTGACGCACCTGAGATCTGCTGTACGACAGCCAGCTGCAAACACACCGCCCCTCTCAGCACCAAACACCGAGCAGCCTGTGGCACCCCGGGCTTTCCAGCTTTTTTAATGGCTATTGGAACTCCAGCTGGCAAAAGCATCTGCAAAGGTTTATTCCCAGGTGTGGCTCTCCAGAGCCAAAACAAACCATTACTCACGCAACTGTGTAAGAGCATTAACCCTTTTGTATCTTATTTTCAACAGACTGTGAACGTGAACGTCAGATGTAATACATGGAACACCCTGGGACAGAGAGGAGCCCGGCAGGGAAAGCCAGAGGGGTCGGTAGTAAAGGACAATGTGGATTTGCTACCAGAAAGAGGTGGAATTTCCATTTAGCTTCCTTGCGGAGTGAATGACAGCCGCATTCAGAGTATTCACCCGAAACACGCACCAGCTCACAGAGAGGCTGCTCCCGGCTTTCCAGGCGCCCTGCCCGCCACCTCGCAGGCCGGCGGAGCCTCCGGGAAGGGCTCTCAGCGGAGCCTCCGGGAAGGGCTCTCAGCGGAGCCTCCGGGAAGGGCTCTCAGCGGAGCCTCCGGGAAGGGCCCTCAGCGGAGCCGGAGGCTCCGCTCCCAAAGGCAGAAGTGTCCCAGCGTGGCACCTTCACCCCGCACAAGCAGACCCTCGCAGGCAGCGGGGCGATCAGCAGCCCCGTGGGAAGAAGCCCGGTTCTACCGCGCTCCCGCAGGGCCGGTCCGACCCCGGGCACCGGGCAGAGCGCGGTTTCAACCCACCCGGGAGCCCCGGGTAAGGCCGGCTGCGGGCACGGCACAGCCAGAGCCGCCACTGCGGGAGCTGCAGCCCCGCGCCCGCTGCCCGCGGGTCACGCCCCGGCCCGGCGGCGGCACCGCGTCCCCGGCGGGGCTGGCCGGGCCCGGCCCGCCCGCCAGACCCCATGGCGGCCCTCACCCTCGGCCCGCCCGTCGCCGTTCACCTGTCCCCGCCGGGCCGGGGCTCCGGTGCCGCTGGGCCCCGCCGGCCGCTCCGCCTGTCCGTCCGTCCGTCCGTCCGTCCGCCCGCCGGCGCCGCCCGCCGCGCGCGCCCCCTGCCGCCCGGCGGCCGCAGCGCCCTCAGCGGAGCGCCGGCCGCCATCTCGGGGGAGGGCGCGGCTCCCTGCGGGCACCCTCGGGATCGGGAGCCCGGGAATCGTCGGGGGTGGGGGGAACCCGTGAGCTCGAACAGCCCGGCCGCGCACCCAGCAGCGCCACTGGAACCGCTAAACCGCATCACCCAGCGCCAGGCCCGGACGCCTCGTAAACACCGCCGGGGATGGCGACTCCAGCCAGCACCTCCCTGGGCAGCCTGTTCCAATGCCTGACCGCCCTGACAGTGATTTTTTTTCCCCCCCTCATATCTAATCTGAACTCCCCTGTCTCAGCTGGGCCATTTCCTGTCGTTGTCCCAGCGCAGGCCCGGCAGAAGAGGCCGAGCCCAGCCGGCTGCCCCCTCCTGTCGGGTGGTTGCCGATAGCGATGAGCTCCCCGAGCTCCCCGAGCTGCACAGCCGCAGCTCCCGCAGCTCCCGCAGCTCCCGCAGCCGCTCCTCGCTCCTTCGCGAGCCTTGCTGCCCTTCTTTGGACACGCTGCCGGCCCACAGTGTCCTTCTTAAAAGAAATTTTAAAATACCCTTGTCCTCCCCGTGCCCCGCTCAGGTCCGCCCGCAGCCCGGGAGCCCGAGCGGGGCCGGAGGGTGCGGGCGAGGCAGGTGGTCCGACAGTGCCGCGTGAGGGGATCCGCTTAATGCCATTACATCTAACTGCTCTCCGTGCTGCGGCGTAAAGCGACTCCGGGGAGAGATTTCGCGTGTGAGTGTTTTGGACGGCGGAGCGAAGGTTGAAAGGAACGGCTCCAGAGCGGTGGGAGGTCTGAGCTGTTCACACGCTGTTTCCATATCGCCGGTGTTATTCCAGTTTCCTCAGCGCCAGGACGTGAGGATGTGGTTTGCTCAGTCGCTCTGAACAGCAGCACAGCCCAGCCCCGTGGCCTCGTCTAGACGCGGGTTTAATGGCCCGGGCAGAGTGTTTAACACAGGTGGTCTGAGCTGTGCAAGCGCCTTGGCTTTCTCTAAGTAACTCAACTCCACGAGTTTAACCTGCACTGAGTTTTGTGCTGCCAAATCCAGCACGAACTGTGTAGAGGGTGTTCTTTAGCAATACGCTTTCCCCCCTGCATTTCTAGGGAAGCCTTCCAGGGCTCGGACAGCACGGATGATCCCAGACACACAGGTCTGCTGGACACTGGCTCAGCAACGCCAGAGTCCCTTCAAGCACAGCTACAGCTCTGCTCCCTGGATAGCAAAAGGGATTCCCTCAGATCCACAGCCCAGCTCTGCTCAGCTGAGCCTCACTGACTGTTCAGGCGAGCCAGGAGAGAGGATTTCTCCTATGCCTGGGCAGGGGAAGGGCTGTAAGGTGACATGTCAGGGATAACATGGGGACACAGTGCTAGGAGGAGCCTGCTCCTCTGGCAGGACGTGCTGGTGGATGGATGATCTGGGGCTTTTTTAAAAAAAGAAGAAATACGATGGGAGGAGCAAGGGTGCAGGAAAGTAAAATGGGTCACAGTATGACATATGTAGTATGTCACACATTGCAGGGTAATATAATGCACACAGGAACAGAAACTAAATAAAGTTCGGGTACACCACCTCCATCTGTCAAAGGCAGGAAAGATCCACACTCTTTGGCCCAGATGGGACAGACAACTAAAAATATCCTGGCCCCGAAGTGCAAACTAAGGGGAACTGTGAACATTAGTCACCAGTTTATCCAAAGGGCCAAGTGTGGGTTTGTGTGTCCCGTGTGTGTTCGTGGCAGGGCAAAGGCAGAAGGTCAGAAGATGTGAATAACTGGAGGTAAAGGTAAAAACTTCTTCATAAGCAACAACTGATTTCTACTCACAGCCTACTCACCCTTGGCTCCAGCTGTGATGTGATTCATGTGGCTGTCAGGAAGAAAAAGCAAACCTTGGCTGTTCTGCATCATTTCTGGTGTGTTTCCTTTGCTGGGCTGTCTCTGTGGAGCAGCACTCTTTCCCTTTACCTGCTTCTCCCGAGTGATTCCACTGTTCCACACAGGCTGAAGTGGCACTGAGGGGTGTGCCCTGCTCAGGGCCCTGTCACCAGGTGCTGCACAAAAACCCCAGCTGGGCTTCTGCCCCCAAACTTCACCTTTTGCCTTTCCTAAGCACAGCCAACTCAGCTCCTCCAGAGAACAACCCAGGGATTAGGATTAGGAAGGTGTAACCCCTCAAGGGCAGAGGGAAGAGATGGAACCAGCAGGATTACAGAGCTCCGAGCAAATGCCTCATTAGGATTGGAACTGGTTCTTTAAGTGAGTTGGGCAAGAAAAGATTGGCATAGTGAGGAGAGAGACAGCTGGTGACTGCAGAGGGGGATGGGGCAAAAGTCACTTCAGTGGATTCAATGCATGTAAGGTCTAAAGGCACAGCTGGGGAGCATTGCCTTAGAATCCCAGAATGGTTTGGGTTGGAAGGGAACTTAAAGCTCATCTCATTTCAACCCTGGACAGGGTCACCTTCCTCTAGACCAGGCTGCTCCAAGCCCCATCCAGCCTGGCCTCGAACACCCCCAGGGATGGGGCAGCCACAGCTCCAGTCTGCCCAGCACGCTGGGCAGGCTCTCAGTAGTGCAGACATTCCCCAGCTCAGCCTCTGCCAGGCCAGGGGCTTTGGGAAAGGCACAGGGAACAAAGGCTGCAGTGGTGCTCCCACTGATGCCTTCTCCACTGATGTCCCACTCCTGCATGGCCACGTGAATTACAACTACAGCACAGCAACTTTTTGCTTCCAACAATATTTCTCAATTTCTTAATAAACAGAAGAACAGAAGTGGGTTTCTTTTTTTTAGGGGGCAAGGACCCCAGCAAATTTTTTCCAGCTCTGGAAAAGTCCATGTTCAAGTGGGTGTCCAGACCAAGTGGATGCAAACACCACCTTGTGACTTTGAAATTCAGGCAGGGGAGTTGTGCAGCTCCAACACCTCTCTTGACACCTCAGAACTCTTTCAGAAAACCCCACAACCTTAACCCGAAGGAAAAAATGAGCAGATCAAAAGAGCTTCAAGGGTGGGGTGACATGAACTGCAGCAGGAAGTCAGCTCAGTGTATTTCATGGGTTTTGAGGATGGTCACAGAAGGAATGGAGGCTGTCGCCCCTCTCAGCCTCTGGCCATGGTGAGTGGACAGCTGAGCTTACCAGTGCTGCACTACAGGAATTCCATTAAAGAACCTGCCAGAGGGGCCCAGAATCTCTTCTATCTAAACAGAGCTTGTCCTGCTTATTCCAGAGGAAGATACATCTTGTTCCTGTTTCATTTAATCCAGAGTGGATACAATTAAACAGAATCAGGACAGTCTGATTTCAGAATGAAATGCACATGTTGAACTGCAGACAGCTCCACAACCCCCTGGATATTTGAAAGGCCTTGAATCAGGTCCTCCATGAGCTCTCAGGGAGGAGAATATTTGTTTACTTATGCCTTTCCCCACCCTGTTGCCTTGGAAAGCTCCTAAGAGCTGGTGTAGTAGAAATAATAACTTAACACAAGATCTTAGGCGGCTGCGTGGAGCAGATTGCTCCTAGAAATGAGCCTGTCCGTCTGCACAAAGCCTCTCTAATCGCTACCAGACATAGGAGCTTCTCAGCCATTGCTTATTTCATTGTGCTATTAACTTTACAGACTCATTATATCTAAAACACTTGCCTAACCAAACTCATTAATTAATTAGCAGCAGGCTGGGAAAGAGGATACTCCTAGGATGGTTCAGGATTGCTGCTGTAGGGAAAGAAAAGAGGAGCTCTACAAAGCCTGGAAGAGAAACCAGGAAAAAGAGGACAAAAGTTGCAGAAGTTGCTAAAAGCAAGCAGATCCCTCCTCGCCCTGTTTTGTGCAGCATACAGTACCCAGGGACCACATGCATAAAATACAGAAAATTAAGCAGGTCAGACTCTCCCGTCTTCCTCTGACACCCACAGGAAAAGTGATATAGGAAATGTGAAAAGTCTGTGTGCTCCTATCTTTTCCCCCCTTTCTGGCTCAGGAACTGTAATTAAAGGGAAAATCGGCCTCTCTCCTGCCTTGAAAGTGCAGTGGCACAGCTGGTTTTCATCTTGGCGAGCAGGCTCTGTCCTCAGGCTACTAAGTGCTGAGTAATTTTTACCAAGCTCTGTTTGCAGATAAATGATGTTCTTTTCTTAGCTGCTGCCAGGCAAAGCTACAAATACTTGATCTTTTATTCTTTTCCCATAAACTCCTAACATTGAATACTAAAAATGCAGCCAGAGATTTTTTCCACTGCCATTTATTCTCAGCATGGTCACAACTGTATTACAATTACAGACACACACCCTTCACTGGAGCTCCACTGCAGCTCCTCGTTAACCTGAAGCTTCCAATTAGAGGCTCCTTCAGTTTCATTGATAGTTTGCATATACTCCAAGGACCCACTTCATTTTGGTTTTCCCCCAAAACACATTCCATGAGAAGGGCAACTGCTTTAAATAACTTCACACTAATTTCTGGAAAAGCCTGAAGAGCGAGTGCCAGTCTCAGAAGAAAAGCCTGAGTGTGCAATTTGGGGGATTTCTCTCATAGCTATAACTATAAAAATATCTCAAAGCTTTTGACTGAACGTGGCACAACCTCTGGGCAAATCCAGTGTGGACTCAGAACAAAGGAAGCAGCCTAGAAAGGTACAACACCGGAAACCCATCAGTGTAGTTCAAGTTTTCTGCCATGTTTTTTACTGAGATCTTACCTGTTCTAAAAAACTGCGTAAGAATTAATTAAAAATGGTAGAGAAAATAATTTGAAAAATGCTGCTTCATCTTGGCAACACTGTTCTTCCACCTACCTTCAGTGAGTGAAGCCCTGAACAAGAAGCCAGCACAGAGAGAAGGCTGAAGACTGGTATGCAATGCCATGGCTAATTTTAGACTTGTTTCCAGTCATGCAGCTGGGAACACAGGGAGTAACGGTGCTTATAAAAGTACTTGCACACTTTGTAAAGATAACACAGGGTTTCAAAACAATTTTTATTTCAAAGGTATTTTTGAAGTATAAGACTAAGAGTTTGTCAGATTCCCCAAGCAATCCCATGCCTTTGAAGATCACCTTCCCAGCACAGACCCCAGTCTTAAGGAATTACTAGTGACTGGTTTTGTAGGATCAGCCCCTGATGCAAGTCAACTTTCTGTTTAAGCCATAAAGGAGGGAGGAAGAAGGAGAAAAACAAATCTGCAAATCAACAAGCATTAACAAAAGAAAAAGGATGAGGCAGAGGTAACTTCTCTTTTAAAAAGTGAGAATTTGAATGCTGCCTTGGTAGCTGTGGCAGAGAGGGCATTTTCATCCCTTTCTTCTGTCTGTTACAGTGGGCATGCACAGCTGAAGAACGGCTTTAGCCTGAATTCCATTTGCAGGTTGTTTCAAACCATGACATAAAACAATCACCACACTGCAAGTCCAGTGTGAAGGGGTCCTGGCCTGACTCTGCTGCTCACTGATCCCTGCTTAGATCCAGCTTAAACCCCAGAAATGAGCAGGACAGGATGGATTTGTGTTTCCAGACAGGGAAGCTGGGGTAAAGGCTCTGCTCTGGATTCTGAACCAAGGTACAGTGTTTCTTGCTCTTGCTGGCCCTCAGGATGGACGTGGCTGTCTTCTCTCAGCCCACAGAACTCAGTTTAAACACTAGGGTAAAGGTATTCTGTTGTGTAGTTTCTATTTTTAAGTGTTTTCAAGCATTTAATATGGACTCTAAATGTCTGAAGCTCCAGGGGAGTGAATCTGTGCCATCTTTCCATTATTAAAGTGGTGACCCAGGACTGCACTTTGGTCCAAACTATGTGTCAGGGCAGTGCCAGGGGATGCTGGGGCTCAGTGGTGTTCTGTGACTGAAGTGTGAGAGGGAAACAGTCCATGTCAAACACACTGCACGTGGAGCACTCTTCTTAAGTGCCTTGTAAAACACAAAACATGGGTTAGAAACACATTCACCACTGCTGACCACACAGGTTTTTATATTTAATAGAAATTAAATTAGTAGCTTAATATACATAATGTGACACTTTCCAGTCCAGTAGTTTCCAATTCCTGCTTTCAAGTCACAGTTACTGTACAAAAATAATAACAACAAAGAGCAACCAAAGAGTAAACACTGTCACTAACACACCGGACCCAGAAAGGCTAAATTATGTGGAGCTACACATGCCAAAGGATACAGAGTGCTGGAGCCACGTGGAGCAGTCGTGCAGGAGCAGGCAGGGGGCTGCTGGCCGGGCTCACCGTGCTCCGTAGCCGTAGTAGAAGGGCTCGTCCGGCCGGTAGCCGTAGGCGGTCGCCGGGCGCCCGGGAACCCCCGCGCTCTGACCGAAGCCATCCACTCCAATGCTACAGAAAACAAGGAGAGAGAAACTGCAGAGCTCTGTATGGCATGGAAGGAACACCAGTGCTGGTGGCTCCAGCTCCTCCTGCTGATGCCTCTTTGGGCTGACCTAAAAACTGAGGCCAGATAAAATTAAGGGAATAAAAAGGCGTTATATTTATTGAAGGGCCTTCGGGTACATTTAGGGCAGACAAAGCCCCCCAGGGGCTACACCCAGAATGGATGATGGGTCACAGGTTTTCACACTTTTATAAGTTTGGTCCATTTGCATATTGGGGATAAATCTTCCAGTTACAATTTCAGGTAATGAAGTCATTTACCCCAAGTTTGCTCCTCCCAACTCACTTTTGTTCCCATCTCTCTGGCCTGAGGCAGTGAGGTGTCCTTGACTGCCAGGCCTGGAGGGGAATTGCTGTGTCTGCCCAAAAGGGGAAAGCAGCAGCTCACGCTGTGTATGGAGTCTAGAGCTAAACACTAAAGAACTGCAGGACCACAAAGAGATGAAAAATATACAAGCTAAAATCCTAAGGCATCACTACCACAGAGATGGTTTTGTGAGCCAACTTTGGCAGCTGTGTTCCCCTTCTGGACACCACTTCCCTGGTGGGAAAAGAAATGCTGTGAAGACATGAGTGCAATTCCAGTCAGGGAAAGGCTTTCAAGTCCAAGAGGAATCCCAGGAGAGACCAAAGTCTTCTTTTCCCTCCTTTCACAGATTTACTGGCCAAGCACTTTACTTCCATGGCTCAGTGTCTCCCTCTGTACATTAGTTACCATGTCCTTCAGGCCTCTGGCAAAGCCTGTTGTAACCCTGCCCTGCACAGCACATCTGAAGAGTCTCTTTCCCTGCCTTCACAGCCCATTTCTGAGGTGCATGGAGAACACCAGCTAAAAGTGAGAATATCTGGTAAAAGATAGTGCTTCTGGTGGGATACGAGACTGGCAGGCAAATGGCAGAAGGAATTAATCACATACTGAAAAGCTATGTACTAATGAGACAGAGCAATTATTTTTTCAAGTAAAACAGCATCTTTTACACCTAAAAAGTCCCACAACAATGAGTTAGATACTAAAACACAAGAACTGCACAGGGAAAAGTGGCACATATCTCATGCTCAACAATAACTCATGCAGGAGGTAGAGGAAAAATGAGCATTGCCTAAGACACTGGATTACTGCCTGTTCATAGCCATGTCACTTCTTAGCTTCCACTTCAGTAGGGGGACAAATGGAAAAGGATCCTGATTTATTGTCTGACTAAAGATGCATTGAAAGGAGCCGAACTTCCCCTCTGAAGACTGTCAAAACACAAAGAACCAAAGTGCTTTTGGAGTGGGGAAAAGCTGAACCTCATTACTGCCAATTATCCATATGGAACATGGGTTATGCAACAGTCAAGGCTGGGAAAGAACGACCCCTGCAGAAGATGTACAATGGGTGGGCCCCAGGCCCTGGCTCTGCAAGGAGCTGGCACTGCTGAATTGGTTGGGCTGGAAGGGCTCAGCTGCATGGGTGGGGGGACCACGTCCATCTCTGTCCTCACAAAGGCACTTTCCTTGGATTGTATCTCAGTGAGGCCCTAGAAAAGGATCCCTAGTGCCTGGTTTCTCAGAAAACAAGTTCACTCATGGGGTATCCTGATAGTCAGGTGAAGGTGGAAGGTCTGAGGCTGAGATTTGTCCTCTGGGATGGAAGGGACACAATCAATAGCCAAGCTGCACAGAAAAAAAAAAAAATCACCATTTTACTTGGATGTATCTTGAGAAATGCTGTGTCCTGAAAGTGCTTTGCATTTCCACATCTGCCCATGTGTATCTGAATTGGCAACACCCATCTCCTAACTCCTGCACAGAGCCATCAGCCCGACCTTGCAGGCTGATCAGCCCTTCAGTGCAGCAGAGAGCAGCAGAGTGGCCCTGGTGTATCCTGCAGTGGTGCAAAGCTCTGTGAATGCATTCCTCTGGCCACCCATTCCTTCCTGTATCCACTCCAAAGTCCTCTTACCCTTTTCCAAGCACATTAAGAAATGAGCTGGTGACCTCTGAGGCACTTTCCCCAGATGCCTCCTTTGTACCTGGCAAACAACAGCTTTCTCATTAGCAGGCCTGAAGCTTTGAAAGACTCCTGAAAGAGGGGATTAAGAGAAATCCTGTTACTTTGTGTTTATCTCTCATCTCCAGAAACTCCAAACCCAGCAGTCACCTTAGCCAGTCCCTGCCTCTCCTCTGCCACGGATTTGCAGTGTGCAAAGGCACTGACAGACAGACCTCACCCAGGCTGCCCTTGGCTGCAGTGTCCCCATATCAGGCCCAAAGCTCTTGTGTACAAGCCAAGAAGGACAAGCATGAAGCTAACCAGTGTTTTTGGCAGTTCAGAAAGCAAACCATTTAACAAACTTCTATAAACCAATGCCAATGCCTTCAGGGTTCTTTCAGTACTGTCAGTGCCACGAGTTAACAATGTACTAAAAGGAGGCATAGTGGGAATTGGGATTGCAGGGTCTGGTTCTGTTGTGCTTCTACAAATTCTCAGTGACACCAGATATGTTACACTGCAGAGAAGCAGGACCCTTTAAGGCTACCTTTAAACTCAGGAATTTCATTGCTTTCCTTCAAAGATCCTTAAAACATCTACAGCTGATTAATGATGAAGAGCTATTTTAACAGAAAATGCTTTTCTGAATTTATCTTTCTGTGATGTTTTCTGTGACTATAACAACGTTAGTTGTGGATAAGTTGCTTTTATTACAAGTGTGGTAGAATAGGGCCTTTTTGCATTTCTGCAAACCACTGCAAAGCTCATTCTGGAATGATATTCAGGTGAGTGAGGAGGCTGTGGGTGCCCAGGGCTGCTGACTGCCAGTCAAACTTGCAGCAACCGTGCCCAGGCTCACAGCAGTGCCATCCTCAGGTTTCCTGTGGCAAAGAGGGACACAACAAAAACAGGAGCCTGAAACCTGTGCTGAACTCCTTTGTACACCCCAAGCCGAAGCACCACGGGCTTTTGGGGGTGAGGTGCAATAACGGCCTGAGCCACGCGGTGGCAATGGGCCTCTATCCCTGCAGGCCGAGCTCTTCCAGCCACTTCCAGCTCGGTAATCCTCATTCAAAGAACTGCTAAATGTATTTAAACTGATAACAAGAGCAGGGAAAATATGGTTTCAATCACATTCTCAACAAATCAGTTTTTTAATATTTTTTTATAAATGTGTAAGTAATTAGGTAAATATCTCTAGAGTTTAAACTTTGAGGAGTATCAGTTATTTCCAAATGGTTCAGACATATGTTAGTGTCCTGAAGAAAACTGGAAGAGATGGATCAGCTGATAACTGCTTTGGACAGTCAAAAAAAAAAAAAAAACCCCAAAAATAAAAAACCACAGAAAATCACATTAAACACCTTGATCAAATCACTACTCTCTCCTATCTAAACATTTCCATATAGTTCCCTGAAGTAAATGAAGCCTTGACCATGCTTGAAAAAAACTGGCTTCATTTTTGCACGTTAGTGCTCTTGAAGCGTAGCAGCTTTGCCTGTTGGATTGTTTGCACTGGCAGCCTGCAGCACGGAGCCTGTCGGGGCTGAAGGGAAGGGTCCTGAGCCCAGGAGGTGACAGAGGGGTGGGACAGCCACAGAGCCAACACGCGCCTGGAGAGCGGAGCCTGGCTCGCTCCCGAGGCTGCCAGGCCAAGGGCACAACCCACCGAGGTGAAGATGGATTTAAAAACAACTCCTGATGAATCCTTGCCCCTTCTGCCAAGAACAGCAGAAGGGGAGAGCCAGCAGAGATGGCAGTTCTGCGGCTGTAAACACTTGTTGGATAACGACTGGCCTGAGATCATGATCTGTGCCATGTGTGCTCAGATTTATACCAGCAATCAACCTCACGACTTGTTCCTAGGAAAAACGTGTGGTTGGCTTTATGCTACAGCATCTACCAGGAAACTCAGTGCTCAGCAGAGCAAGCACCAGTCCTGTCTTCCCATAAATTAGGGACACATAATTATCCATTGGGGCAACAATGCTCATGCCTGAGTTGGCATTCTTTCCTCCCAGTGCTCACTGCTATGTAACTGGGCAGCCAGAAGTGCTTGCAGCCCTGCAGCTGTAGAGTGCCTATGGATGACAGAGCAGCACAACACCCTCAGCAGCAAGGCTCAGGCTGCAAGTCACTGCAGGCAGCTCTGTCTCACAGAGCACGCGTGCGCACACCCTGGCACAGCACAACTGTGCTCTTGTGCAAAGCTCAGCCCCACGCCTGGGGCTGATGGAGTTAAACAGTGAACAGCCCAGCTAATTACTATGTACTGCTAACCTCAGTTGCTGGTTCATTTTGAGACCCTTTAAAATATGAACTGTGTATTTTACCCCTATGCACTCTCTTAATGATTTGTTTTTTTTAGACTGAAATCACTTCCAGCCATCAGTTATACTCGAGGTCTCTACACATGCACTTCTCCAAGCACAAATATTTCTTTTTCCTATTGGTCTGCCAGCCCCTGTCAGAGCAAATTTCACTTTAAACTAAATGCTGTGATACTTAAAACCTCTTGGATTACTCAGACTGCTAGTGTGATCTATGACCTTCCCCAAATGACAGCTGAACTTTCCAATTTGCTTGTACTGCTAGGGAACTGAGGAACACATGCCGAAGAGGAAAGTGTTCCTGATGTGCATGAGTGAAGAGAGATTTCTGAACAGCCCTCCTTATTGATGCTTGCTCTGATTCAGAGCATCCAAATTAATATACCCATGTAGGATCTTAGGTGCCCTGACAAAATTCAAGATGTAAAGACCAGTTGTGTCCTGTCTCCCAACAGGAAATGGCAGCCAGCATCCTGCTGCATCCACAAAGCCCTTCTGAACTTGATAGGCTTTGGACTAGATAGGCTTTGTGGGATGTGTGAAAGGCTCAGCAGGCTCCCACAGGGAGCACTCCATGGGGAACCCTCTGCTGGGGCTTCCCTCCAGGTGTCTGTGCTGCTCCCCAGGGCAAGGTATCAGGAGAGGCTGGGGAACCCAGGCTGGGTAATTAACACCTGGGTAATTAACAGCTGGGTGCAGAGGGACCGTGGCACTGCACACCCCCACCCTGTCCACACCAGTGCTCACACTGGGACCAGTGCTGCTGCTGACAGGGGCTCTCACACCACAGCCTAATTCCCAGGTACTAATTCCTCCAGCATAAGCAGGGCCTCAGAAAGGCAAGTCCAGCATCACTGTGGAGACTCTTGGTCAAAAGTAAATGCCTGAAATCCAACTGAAAGCCCCCAGCAGGATCCATGGATCTTAGAGTGACCCCCCCAGGAAGCACTGCCTGGGAAACAGGTCTGAAGCAGTCTGGCACACATTGTACCAGACTGTCACTGCCTGTGCAAGTGACAGTGGCCCTGGAAAAGCCTTTGAGGGTGAAATACCATTTTAGGACCTCACACTTTAGGGCCAAAATTTCATTTGTTTCTGCCCAAAATTAAGGCACCCTGGAATGCCTGCCCCCTGAAAATGAACTGCAAGCCAAACACATAGAGTACTACCACCAGAGCCAAGATTTCATCTCTTAATTCTTTTCATTCTAAACTTTTCCTAAAACCCTGTCAATCCTCCCTCCTTACTCTACATCAACAAGCCCTCATGTCTCAGAGGCTCTCAGCTACTCAGGGGGGATACAAGATTTCTAAGCATATTAAAAATATTTTATTTTTTAAATCTATAGATTTTTAATTATGTAAATCCTCTGACCTTGGTAAGACCAGCCAAACACCACTTGCAAGTCTCAACTCATCAGCAACCCTACCAAGTCCCAATGAAGGACTCGCACCCAAAGCTCTCCACATGCTCCAGTGAGCTGCTGGGAGGGTTTACATGCAGGGGTAAACAGGCAGCCTCTGTTGACACACATGACACCTCTGATCACAACTGCAGCCTTCCAAAACTCCTCTTGAGGATCAGAGGAAGGGGAACCAGAGGGGTTCTGAGCATCTTTAGAAGCCTGGTATCAGTACAGCTCATAGCAGTCCCACTCTTTCCTCTGTACCTTCTCCCTCTATACAGTGGCTATTACTGTTTCTAAAAATCAGTCTTCACTCCCAAGCCATCCCCACCTCAGCCCAGGCAGGTGTTCAGAATTGCAGCTGCACATCACTGAAGTCCTACATTCTCTGTTCCATGAATCCACTCATGTGTGACAGTACAGTTCCCATCCTGTATTCCCTTATGAACTCTCATGCCACGAACCCCTGTAATCCACAATGCTGGACTGATCTCCTGTGTGTAACAGACAAAACAAATCATGTTCAGATGAATACTGAAGGCTGTACTGTCCCCTCAGGGGGTGCCAGAGCCACGGGAGTGGCACAGCAGTCTCTGATCTCAAGACAAGCACAGCATTATAACCTGTACAAATGAGATGCAGCTCACTGATTAGAACACTTGCCAACAAGACACAAAGAAGCCTGCCAGCAGCAAAGGCCATATTTTTTCTCTCATCTCGGTGTTTTTGTTTGTTCCTGAAGTGTTGATGAGAGCTGGTCTGAGACGAGGACTGCAGTGCAGGGCAGTATAGTCACAAAGGGGATGCTCAGCCCTGCCAGCCCAATTAGCAGACTGGCTGGTGAATGCTGCAGCTCCCTCCCTCTCTCTCTCCTGAGGTTTCCTCTGCACAGAGACCAGGCATGGAAAGGCAGGGGGAGCTGGGGCATCCAGGCCCTGACCCGTTGCACAATCAGGGATTAAGGCACCCTGTGCATCCCCCAGAACACACACAGACCTCCAGCTTCTAAAGCTGTGTGCAGGTATGACACATTTAGCTAATCCTCAGCAGGTACCCAGGAACCTTCACACATGAGCCAAGACTCAGAGCCTCTGAAGCCATGGACTCTGTGGCCTTTCTGCTGATATTCCCTGGCAGCTGAGTTCTGGATGGGACCCCATTTTCCCAACCCCAGCCAGGGCAGGGTAAAGGGCATCACAAAGGGGCACAGGCCTGTTGCTTCTGTCCTTGCTTTAAGTCCAGGGATTGAGATGATGATCCCATTTCCTCCTACAAGCCAGTTACCTCTCTGGTTTGCCTTCACTGACCATAAGTTTTCTGTCCTTCAAAGCAAGAGCACAAACCATGGGTTATGGAGAAACTCCATACAACTGAGAAGCCTTAGGAAAAAACAATGTTTCTTTATAAAATGTCTTGTAACTGTAGATTCTCCCACTACTGGTAATGATGTTAAACTATAAACCACAAGTCTCCTAAATTCTGCCTCTCATGACCCCAAATTTTTCTCTCCTATCTGTGAAGCTCTCTTTTCAAGCTTTTTATTCCTCAAGCGGGAGGGGAGTTTTGTGGCAGTGTCTGTGACTGTGCCCACTGCATCAATCACCCAAGTCCATCTCTACATTAGCATTAAACATTAATGTCCCTTAAATAGTAATATTGTACCTGCTCACAAGACAGAAAGTATCCAAATGAACCTGTGCAATAATACTTTAGCTCCCTCGTGCACCATAACACAGCTTTTATGGATATGATCATGTCTCTCCTTCCATGTAATCCAGCTTTCTTCAGTGTACTTAATGACTTAAAGTTTCCAATTGCTTCTGGACTTGTTGCCCAGTTGTATCTCAGCACAATACTGCTGTTTCTCCCATTTAATTACAAACAAATGGAAAGCTGACAATGGGGGAGAAATGAGCACTGTGTCTCCTGTGTCAGGCTCCAGCTATGCACCAAGCAATAACCACGCCAAAATTCACTGGGGGAAGGCAGCATTAAAAAAAAAGTATTTCCCAACTAAATAGTAAGAAAGCACTGAACCAAAAACAAATTATCTTGCTTAGCCAAATTCAGTGTGAGCCTTGCTTGAAAGCTGTAGCTCCTGCCATCCCTGCTCTGCAAACGCAGCCTGGGATTTGGCCTCAGTTTCTTGCTCTGTCAGTTACCTGCTGTGTGATCCTGGACAAGCTGCTCCTTTTCTCCATGACCTCAGTTTCCCACTGGAGTATTGGAAGAGAAAACAGCCCAGACATTAAAGACAGCCAAATGACAAACTACAGTAATGAGAAGACTCAAATTAGACTGACACAAACAGCAAGACTTTTGCTTATTCTGTAAAACCCTTTAGGAAAAAAAAAAAAAGATTATTTCTACTCTACTAGAAAGGTAACCAATCCCCAACAGAGCCAGGGGGCAAAACAGCAGCTCAAAGGCTGCAGTTGTGTCATGCAGCCACGTTGTTGCTGTGAAGGGCATCAGGAGAGCTCCTGCAGCATTCTGCAGTCAGGCTCACAGCTCTGCCACACAGACAAGGAGTTTCTCAGCCATTCTCTACAGGATTTCTTAAAAGGTCAAGTGCACAGGCAGAGCTGGAACGGAAATCAAGAGCTCTGGCTTTCCATTCTAAGCCTGACAGAAACATCTCCTGTGCTCTTAGCTCAACAACTGTCCAAAGCCACTGATTAGATACATCCATTTCTTAAGAATTAATTAAGAACTAAAATCTAAAAGCCCTGAGGAACAGGCAATAAAAAGCAAGATATCTTTTCCTCCCCCTCTCTGCTTGCACAGTCCAAAGTGTATGTGTCAACTCCATAAACTGAAGAGTACATTGCCTTAATCTGAACTAGGGATAGGCCTGGCTTGAAAGCTTTCACATCTATCTTTCCATTGTCTCCAGCAAGCTCAGTGTTAGGCTGGGTACAGAAAGCAAAATAAGATGCTGAAGTTTCACAGAGATGACTGGTGTCACTGACCAGATCAGGATCTGCTCCAGCTTCCATTAGCCTTCCCATTTCCACACAGGAAGTGTTCCTTGCTTCCTGTGCTACAGCAGGTCACTGAAAATGTACTCAGAGACAAGCAGCTGAAGCAAAAATGCAGCTTTTTGGTGGAGAATTTTCCCTTTAAATGTTGACACAAACTCCTCAAGCCCAAGCACAGCCACTCAGTCTGTCCTTCAACACAAATGGGGACAAAAGTCCCCTGTTGTGCACCGAAGCCTGGAGAAGCCAAGGCCACAGGGCCCCGGTGACACCGTGCTGTCTGCAGGGCAGCCCGGTGGGGATGAGAATCCAGATGCTGCAGGGAAGGAAGGGAGGGAGAGTCAAGAAATCTGTTCTGTTCTGACTTCCAGCTGCAGCCAATAAAAGCTTTCAAAGCCTCTTCTGAAAGTTAACATTGCTGGGGGATTTGCAGCACTCGCTCGAGCACACACAGCAAATGCAGTTGCAGTGTTACTACTGATGAAGAAACTTGAAATATTCTTTTACCACCACAGATGACTGTCCTGATTTCAAACACTTTTATGTATCAGCACAGGGCCCTAGTGAAATCTTGTTGAGATCTATCCCAAATCAGCAATGATTTTAGTGAAAATCAAGAAGAAAATAAATCTCAATGTCTCTTACCACTTTTTTTTTCCTTAGGAATAACACTGGAAACAAGGCAGATCAAATACAGACAAGGAACGTGTTCTTGGAGATCTATATCTTGGAGTAGCATTATTATATAAAAAACTCAACTTAAATGAAAAATCAAATGTTTCCAGATTGATCAGGGAGTAGTGGAAAAAAAAAAAAAGCTCAAAATCCCAAAGACAAATAAACTCTGTAAGCCAATTTTTTATTTTTTTAAAACCTCAGCATTAAAAAGCCATCATCAGTTTTCCAGGGGGAAAAGAATGGGTCAGTCTTTGGAGTTGGACGGTTGAGGCTGATAAACACAGAATCAGAATAAAATTTTAGAATCAAAACAATTTTAAGTATTTGGCAAAGAAATTAATTTGATATATTAATTTTTATGCTCGAGACTGGCTCAGAGCACATGTTCAGTTTAGATAATAACCACAAGAAATATCCCACTGATATATGGGCCTTTTTAAAACTCCTCATTTTAAGTTTAATTTTGAATCCTGTGAGCATGCTTAAACCCAGCATACAAAACACCCTTCACTTTATTACAGTTTTAAATCTTTCTTCCAGATCTGGCCTTGCAACCACTTGTCTTGGTAAAATAGGTCACTTGAAAAAGGAAAGCTCAATAAAATGAATTACAAAACCAACAAGATTAAACTGATTGTGCTGGTTTTGTACAGTGCAGCCAAATTCTGCAAATATGCTGCTGGCTGTGGTTTGGCATTTAACAGCATGTGATCAGTGAGAAGGAGGAAATTTTATTCTCATTAACTGTTGCAGATTTACTGCAGTGAAAAAGGGCTATGTAACCTGAGAAGTGACAGAATGGAAAGATCAAAGCAGCAGTCTGGAAACTAAATAAACCTTCTGGCTACTTCCTGCAAGGAAAATTCACTCTGGCAATGTAAAACAGAGTCCAGTTAAAAACTACTCTCAGTTTTATGAGCTGTCACAGCAGCTTGAGTGGTTTGGACCAGTCAAGTTTAGAACATTATATTTCCTTGTTTTTGTCTCAGATACTTCTGTAAGCAGTTTTATAGTTTCTTTTTCTTTCTTTCTTTTTTTTTTAATTTTTAAAGAGAAAAATAAAATTCTTTTCTTTTGGTTGAAATCGAGAAGGTCACAGCTAAACTCATTAAAAACAAGCAGGTCTTCATTTGCACATTCCATTCCCCTTTACTACATTTTAATATTTTACTTTGAGATTTATAAGCAATGTACATTTGCTTTAATAACTCTTCCGCATTCTGTTCACTTATTGTTTAATATAAGTGCAAATCAGTTTACAGAGCCCAGATGGCTTGTAACCAGGGAGCCAGTCTATTCCTAGTAGCACATCTGGAGGGACTGAGCAGCAGACAGAACATGGGAATTAATTAATGTTACATTTCAGAAGAGACAGACCCAGGGTTGGGGGATTTTTTGGTAAGACATTCCAAAGGACTTGAGCTCACTGCCACAGCATTTGGGTATTCTTTTAAAATTCTTAATAGCCACCTAAACCATGATGGTTAAATGAGGCCAACTGCAGGTGGAATATAATAAAATAAAAAGCAACAAAAAAAATGTAAAAAAAAAGTGACTGCAAGTAAAAGAGGCCAAAGTATCCTGTATTCCAAAAGAGCTGAAGTGCATTAAAACCTCAATACTTATTCTCTTCCCAAACAGCATCTGCAACTTGCTGAAAAAAATATGCTATTTTAACTGTGTTAAAATATTCCCCAGCAAGCTATTTCACCTCTCCCATACTGCTGCAATTGTTGGGAGCAATTAAACCTTTCTTACAGTAAATGAAACAAGGGCAACCTGATCCTTCCCAGCTCCAGACCACACACCTTGGCGAGGTGGTGTGGTCTGGTCACTGTGGGAGCAAGCAGGAGAGCCCTGCCCTGCTCCAGCTCTGGCACCCGATTCTGCAGGAGGAACTGCCCTTCTGCTGCTCCAGCTCTGGCACCTGACCCTGCAGGAGGAACTGCCCTTCTGCTCCAGCTCTGGCACCTGACTCTGCAGGAGGAACTGCCCTTCTGCTCCAGCTCTGGCACCTGACTCTGCAGGAGGAACTGCCCTTCTGCTCCAGCTCTGGCACCTGACTCTGCAGGAGGAACTGCCCTTCTGCTCCAGCTCTGGCACCTGACTCTGCAGGAGGAACTGCCCTTCTGCTCCAGCTCTGGCACCTGACCCTGCAGGAGGAACTGCCCTTCTCCTGCTCCAGCTCTGGCACCTGACCCTGCAGGAGGAACTGCCCTTCTCCTGCTCCAGCTCTAGCACCTGACTCTGCAGGAGGAACTGCCCTTCTGCTCCAGCTCTGGCACCTGACTCTGCAGGAGGAACTGCCCTTCTGCTGCTCCAGCTCTGGCACCTGACTCTGCAGGAGGAACTGCCCTTCTGCTGCTCCAGCTCTGGCACCTGACTCTGCAGGAGGAACTGCCCTTCTCCTGCTCCAGCTCTGGCACCTGACCCTGCAGGAGGAACTGCCCTTCTGCTGCTCCAGCTCTGGCACCTGACTCTGCAGGAGGAACTGCCCTTCTCCTGCTCCAGCTCTGGCACCTGACTCTGCAGGAGGAACTGCCCCTCTCCTGCTCCAGCTCTGGCACCTGACTCTGCAGGAGGAACTGCCCTTCTCCTGCTCCAGCTCTGGCACCTGACTCTGCAGGAGGAACTGCCCCTCTCCTGCTCCAGCTCTGGCACCTGACCCTGCAGGAGGAACTGCCCTTCTCCTGCTCCAGCTCTGGCACCTGACTCTGCAGGAGGAACTGCCCTTCTGCTCCAGCTCTGGCACCTGACTCTGCAGGAGGAACTGCCCTTCTGCTCCAGCTCTGGCACCTGACTCTGCAGGAGGAACTGCCCCTCTCCTGCTCCAGCTCTGGCACCTGACTCTGCAGGAGGAACTGCCCTTCTGCTCCAGCTCTGGCACCTGACTCTGCAGGAGGAACTGCCCTTCTCCTGCTCCAGCTCTGGCACCTGACTCTGCAGGAGGAACTGCCCTTCCCCTGCTCCACCTCTGGCACCTGACTCTGCAGGAGGAATCTGCCTTCTCCCCCACCTGTGTTTACCTGCCCACCTTGGCTATCAGCTCTCAAAGACTATGGGCACTGGCTGTGTGTGGGGAATACATGGAGAGCTGCTTGCGAGCTTCTCCTCATGCTAAGAACACAGTGACAACAAATAAACACCCAAGTACATTCAAAAATTGTTGTACATCAAATATTGGATGTGAATAATATTGTCCTTTTATGGATATTCCTCAATTACAGCCCTAATCTTTCAGTGGTGCAAAGTTCTCCAAACTCTGGGAAAATCTCATTGATGAATATGGGCCACAGGGCAAAATCTTCATCCTGTAGAATAATCAGACCCCTGTCTTCAAAAAGGCTCTAGTAACTGTCCACAGTGTAACAGCAGAATTTGGTCAGACACTTACTAGTGACATCTAAATTGGATTATATGATCAGGCTGCAGCACCTCTAGAAACAAGGCTTTGAGCAGACAGTATTAAAAATTAAGTGACAGCTAACAGGAATATGATCACCACCCAAAAAAAAAAAAAACCCAAAACAAACAAACAAACCCAAAACAAAACAAGAAAAACCAAAACCAAAAACAACCCAAAGAAACACAAAACCAAAAAAACCCAAACCACCAAAACAACCAAAAAACACCCCCAAAAAACCCCAGAAAGAGAGAGTTCTGATGCAGAAACAAATTACTTTAAGACACAAAGAAATTCAAGCTCTCATTCTAAAGCTCTTAGCAAGGAAGCTTTCCTGTTGTGGAAGCACCACTGCCACATTTCAGTGCTGAAGGAGAATAATGACAGTGAATTTTGGGTCATTTCAGGCCATGATCCAGGCAGCACCTGAAGCAGTCAAGTGAAGTCTTTCAATAAGCTTGTCCCAGACTGTGACCAAAACCCTCCAAGAGGTAACAGTTCCCACTTCCTTCTCACATTCTTTTAGATGCAAAATCCCAGTTCCAGGGGTATGTTGCACCTGCATAGGCAATGAGGAACAAAAGCTCTCTGCCAGTTCCCCAGGAAGAGTCAGTGCCTTTAACTTCTATAAAACTAAACATGCAGGCACAGTTAGGACAACAGAATATGATTAAAAAGGTGACTCGGCTGCCACTAACAAGATTATTGTGGGATTAAAAAAAATAAATACATAAACCAACCAAAATAAACTCCCTTATTTGTGTCCAGGAACTTCACTGGTTCTGGGCTTCTCTTTAAGGCCTTTTCAAATTTGTTTCAGTGGGATTTACAATTTGCTAATACTGATGTGTGATAAACTAATAAAACCTGCCTGCAAGGTTATAGGCCCAATTTACTAATAAAACCTAATTTAATTCTCCTGGGAAATGCAAATTAAATAGTGTCCAAATGGCAGAAGCTGAGTACAACTCTGCTGAACATATTGCAAAGGCGACTAAGTTGGGTTTTGTTTTTAAAATAAGGTTTAATTATGGAAAAGAAGAAGTACTGCACAGAGCTTCAAGAAATATCATTATGGTAAAATAGCTCAAAGTAGAATAATCTTATAATAATAATTTATACTCTTTCAGGTTTTCGTTCCATTAATAAAAAGATTTTATACTCACTATATGTCCACCTCTAAGACATGGATGTATTACTGCCTGTGCTCAAATGAGGAGGAAAGGGACATGGGCACTCATGCAGCACAGACCCTGCATGAGAACATTTTTTGTCTAAAGGAGTAAGAAACAGTTTGTTCTGCCACTGATCCCTGCTGGTTTTTCACCCTCAGAGACAGCCTGCAAGATGGCTCTTATCTCCTGAAAGGCTGGGAAGGGAATGTTCCAACTTCTAAACAAACTGTGCTGAACTTTACTGAAAATAAAGGGTGGATGAGACACACTCCCTGGCAGGGTCACCAAGACCACCGATTCCTTCAGTCCTTTGCTTAGCAAATCTAATTGAAGATGAGGATCTATACGGAATATAGCTCTAAATGTCAAAGTAGGATGTAAGTCACAGGTACAACCATTTAAAGGCATTTTGTCAATCCCTCACAAAGTGCACATTTGCCAGCACCTGCTGCAGCTCCTGTAGCTGACCCAGATGGGAGATGTTCAGCTGGGACTCATGACTGGGAATTCACACCAGAGTGCAGCAATCAACGGCAGTGAAAGGCCACAGCTCTGGGTTGTTCCACCATGAAAACTCTGCCTGATTCTCATCAGAGTTTCCAAGTGCAAAAAGGCCATAGATAAGAGCATTCTTGCCATTCAGTGTGGACTTGCAGCACATGCAGACATCACACGTGCTCAGCTCAGCTACAGATAAGCTGAGTCCCCCTGGGAGTGCTGGAGCACCAGGACCTGTGGCCAGGTCCTGTTTCCATCAAGCCCAGACACAAGAGCCTGACTGTGCACCCTGGAATTTGCCAAGAGCAGCCACAGCTTCCCTGGGGCCAGCACAGAGCAGCCTGCAAGGGCCTGGCTCCAGGCACTGAGCTCACAGAACATCCCAATGACCTGCCATGGCAAAAACAAGACATGCAGGCACAGCTTTAGGCTGGAAATCCAGGCAAGAGGAAAGATGTTCCACCAAGGACAGAGACATGCAGTCACCCCATAAAACTGGTTTTGCTTGACATGCCAAACCTCACTGCTTCCTGGGAAGAAGCCTCAGTCAGATCTCTTTTGGGAAGAGCTGGGAGTGCACATGCTGGGAACAGCACACACAGAAAGGCCTTGTCTCAGAGAAAATGAGGATTGAGCAATGGCAGCTCTGCTGCATTTTATAACAAGGTTAAAGGATCCTGCACTGGAGAAAAATTTCCTCAGGGAAAAAAGAGTTCTGGCCAGCTCTAGCATTCCTAACTATTAATCTTTTCAAAGCTACAGACTGAGAAGATTTGAGAACTCTGTTGAGGATATTAACCAAAAATTGGCTTGTGCATGAGTTTGTACCATTACCTAGTTGTAGCTGGGAAAGGTTAAGAAGTGGCCTCTTCCCCAAGGGGCAAGAAAAATACTGTGGCTATCTCTATTATTTAGAGATATTTAGCCATCACTATAATGTTTGTGTCTTAAGAAAGTAATTAGTCTCCAGAAGGTGATTAAAATGTGATGAATGACCGTAGATTCTGGAAGATGTCTTTCAGCTGGTCTTTATCCCCTGCAGCTCAGACACTAAGCTGTCATCACATCAGCCAAAGGTGAGGGATTTTTGTTTGCCACAATCATAAAACTTTCATTCAATATTAAGCCTTATCAGAACCAGAAACCTTGAATTCAGATTTTAATAACAGATGAAAATTTCAAATCTATGCCTAATGTCCATCTGCTTCTGAAAGACAGTAAGATGATTCAAAGCTGGTAATCTAATCACAAAAGTCTTTTCCTAGCCAATGAAAAAAACCTGGATAGAAGCTGTCAAAACAACCTCCTCAGCCACATCTTTTCTGCTGAATGGAAAACATACCTTACAATCTGTCTGCATTATGCTCCAAACCTTTGAGGAAAACTAGAGATGCTGTTTATGGACTTTATCACTGCTCCTCTGGATGTTACATTCTGAAATAATTCTATTTATAGGCCTCATAGGTAACAGTACAACTGCACTAAGAATATAGTTCAGGGATAAGAGCTGTAAACAGAAGCTGCAAAACACACAAGCTAGATCCCCAGAAACAAAGCATTTCCCAAGGTGGCACTATCAGAAAAATGGCAGCTACCCAGGTCTTCATTTTTGTGCTGCTTCTGCTTCATGATGACAAGCAACAGAAATAACAATTACCAGGATGTGGACATGTCCAGAACAGCAAGCATGCAAGCAAATCTACACACCGAATTCAGGGCTAGATACTTTTACAATTCCCTTCAAAGTTGTTCTTTACTTCTCAATGCATGATCATGTGAGGTGGCATTCTCAACTCCTGAGAGTAACACTACTCCAGGTTTCAAAGAAAAAGTCCAAGACACCCCATGAAGGGAAGGCAGTGTCTTTGAAAAAAAGCCTCTAAGACACTCCACCCAATTCCCCAGATCAAGAGATGGTTTTACTAACAGTGCTGCCACTTCATGTTTCCTTCTTGAAAATGACAGGGGAGAACAGCCCCAGTGTGGTAACCCAGTGAGTGCAGATGCCTATCCATAGTTCAACTATTTTTAATTCTGCTTAACTTCAAAAAAACATCTCCCTACCCTCCTAAGACTGTGCAGCAGCTCTAGGTGTGTGGGTCCAGTGTCTTCTGGGACAGGGACCCCATAAGAGATGCTGGTGGTATCCCTGCTGCATTACAGGAGAGTCAACCACTTCAGCAACTGCACCTTCAAATACATTTGCTGCTCCAATTGCCATGAATTTTCCCAAATGAAACAGAGTGGAATTGCAATGACAGAGGGTGCCCTGGATCTCTGCTAGAACAGCATCCCCCAGCCAAGGAAGTTCACAATGTAACTGGAGAAACAATACCACACATGGCAGGTGAGTTATCAAACATAACTTACAGGGAAAATCTGCAAGACAGTTTGAGTTTCATTGTGGTCCTTGACAGCCACTCTTCAGACACAGTTCTTTGGCTCCAAAACTTAGGATGGTGATCAGAACACACTTAAGCCTTGGTAATGCACTGAGGGCACCAACACCAGTTCAACACAAACTCAGTTTCTCAGTGATGTGCAGCCACTAAAAACATGGGACTTTCTGGCTGCCTTTTCAGCCCTCCTGGAGGCAAGGCGAAGTCCTGATCCACTCTGAGCACATTGCAAGGACAGGAAATAGCCTCAGAGAAATTAAAGAGGTAACATATCCTCTTTCTTTCTCATAGGAATGCAGAAAGGAGAAGAAAGGATTAAATTATTCAAGGCTGAGGAGCAAGAAGTCAGCTCACGGTTGTTACCTACCTCAAAATTCTCAGGGTGGTCTTAAATGGCAAAGAGACTTTCTCTTAAATGACAAAGAGACTTCAGAACTCACCCCATTGCCTAGCAAAAACTGCTTCTATTACAGAACTGAAAAGCCTAATATAAAAAGGCAAAGACCAGAAGACACAGGCATAACAAATAAATGTATAATAAATAAAAAAGTATAACAAATGAAAAGACCAAAACCAAGCATCTACTCATAATTAGCAATCTCTCTGAACTTCCAAAACATGTTACTATTAACTGACTTGCTAATTGTCTATGAAAACCACAACTCAACTTTCTTGCTAAAAAAGTTTCTGAAAACATATTTGAATATTATTAATAGAAAAATGAACCATTTTTTATAACAAAAATCTTGATTTATTAAAAGCTGGAACTGGTTAAAAATAAATCCTTGACATAAGGTTCTTGTTAGCTTTAAACTGTAAGCATAAAAATACCCCAGAATTATGTTTTGGTATGGCTGAAATGTACACTATATAACACATAAAAAGCGCCTTGACTTGCTGCTATTATTTTTAATTAGGCTCTGTAGCACGTATGGTTTTACCTTCCAACACCAGTTCAAACTGGGAGAAGGGAGCTCCAGCCTCGTGGGACTGGCAATTCCATGGCTCATGCCTTGGAGCACTAATGCATTTTACATTAGGTCTGAGCATCAGGAAATCCTGGCTGCTGGCGCCAAGCAGTTCCAACCCATAATGACCCACATGTGAGAAGCTGGATTCGCCACTCAGCTGCCAGTATCTATTCTATCAAACAATTCACTCCTGCTCTGCTACAAATAAGACAGAACATTTGCAGCACTCCACACTGTTTCCAATTAGACTGTGTGTCTGGACTGCAGATAAGTCCGTGGAGCAATCATATTGAAAGAAATCTTCCTAGAAAACAGAATTCTAGCCAGAAATCCCAATATTTCCAGAGGCCATCATCAATGAGCCAACCTGCAGTTCTTCTGTTTTCATTCTTGAGGTGAGCCTTATGCCTTGAAACATGCAAGAAAATTCTACAAATACTTAATTTAACTAGTATACACCAGATGTATTTTGCCACTCATGTTAGCTGGAACACAATCAAATTAAAAAGCAGGTTACTATTGGAGCTCCCCGATGAGGGGCTGCAATTTGAGGCTGACTGATGTGCCTTCACTTTTAACCAAGGACACTGAAGATGGTTTTGTTTCCCAGCTGAAAACTTTCTGTTTGCAGAGTATCTTAACTGGGGCTTTCTCTAAGTTAACTAAGTAAATTTCTCTAGGTCTACTGGAAACAAAGGAGTCTGCAAGCTCTACCCTATACATTTTTCCCCACACCTCCAGGTGAGCTTGAAACTGTTGGGAGCACCCTCCAATCTCCTGGTGAACAGAGAAATCCATCACCTCGTGGGTTGTGTGTCTGTTGTGAAGTTAAAAATGGTGAGTCACCCGCTGAGACCCCAAGAGCAGCACAGAGCTCACACTTACCTCAGTTTCTCTCCCACCTGCAAGCTCTGCAACAAAGGTTGAACATTTGGAAATGATCAGCACGGACACCAGCATCCCCTTCCCAAACACAGACTCACACTACTCTGAACTTGATGCTTACTGAGTATAAATATTTACTTTTTTCTAGAAGATTCATTTCAAATCCTGCTTTTTTTTCCCCCCCTAAGCATGTTAGTAATTTTAATTTTTCCATAAAAATGTTACCACTACTCCAACCCTTACTCATTGTTCAGCTTTCTGGTGCATCACAGGCAGAATAAACCAACAAAAGTAACTGTCCACCGTCCTTGATAAATTACAAGAAGCCAAAGTAAGGGAGGAAAATCTTTTTTGCTTCAGCTATACATACTGTGAGTGACTTACATTTTACAAATGGTGACTAAAGATGTTAGTGGTGAAAAGAACATTCTTCCTTTGGAAAGAAACAGCCTCAGCCCCAGGGCTGGGCATATCCAGATAGCTGGATCCTGTTGAAGTGAATGCTGTACCTTGACTATCAAGTGTTTGAACTATTTCCTGCTCATGAGTGCACAGAATTCATGCTTTATGAAAGGCACTTCCTAAACTCTACAGCATCAGGATTTATGAAGACTCCATTCTTGGAAATGAGTCTTTTCTATTTTGAACTCAGGGGAGAAGCTTACTCAGAAATTCAAACTGGAACAGCTTGCCAACATTGAGGAGAGGTCTTAGACCAGAGGGGAAATTCAGAGAAAGATATCCCAGAATATCAGCAAAAGCTGATGCCTTTTGTTCCTATAGCCCATTTTCAAAGTGCCCTCAGGAATCTAACCAGGAATACCTTGGGAAGGCTTAGGTTAATGGAAGAACACCAAAAAAACCCCCAAACCCACAGCAGCTTATTTTAAATTTAAGAAAGACTTATTTTAAGAATACTGGAAACAAACATCATCCGGGTAATCAGCATCTCAAGCCTCTCTTTAGATGTTTCCCAGGGTCTGAAGAGTATTTGAGTAGTTGTCATAACAGGTGGCGTATTCTGCGTTATTGTTCTATTCCACAGCTTTTGGAAAGCTGTGATGTGTTACAACATGTTAGGATGTTAAAATAGACATGTCATTCAGACAACAGACTGCTTGTGTAGTGTAAATCATTCCTCCTGCTATGGGGGCAAAAATTACTGAGCATTACAAATGAAGCCCTAAAAGAAACTTGAAGAGCCGTTGGATGATAAGAATTCTTCAGTAGGAGCAACTTACTTGCCAGAGAAGGGGTGCTGCCCAACCAGGTCTCCATTCTGAAGCTGGTAATCCCCGAAGATATCCGGACTCACCGCTCCATCGGGGGCTATCAGCCCATCTAGGGAAACAAAATACAGTCACTTGTCAAGGAGCAGGACTGAGGGCAAGTGGGAAAAACCACCTGTCCTGGTTTCTTTCAGCAATTCAATAGACATTTAACTTACAGCATTTCTGTGAGGAACAAAAATCTACAATAATACCGAAACCCAGCAACTTCACGTACAAAATAGTCTTTACTAGGACTCCAAGGAGCTTCAGCCCACTGCCCTGAAAAATGCTGTACCTAAGAAATATTCTCTTAGCCCTTCTTCCTTAAGCCTATAAAAGTTATTTCAAGACCCATCAAAGTAAGCCCAAAGAACAAGTAATGAAAAAGGTAAAAATCTGGGCCAGCAGCATAAAAATAAAAAAGCAGCAAAGGTCTTAATTGTCCAGACTTTATACTGCACCACTGTATCTCTTCAAACTTGCTGAGAAAAAAACAAGAAAGCTACTTCAAGTTTATTTTATCTTGCCCATCTTTTAATATCTCAGAGCTATTTCCAAAAAGGGCAGGCTTTTCATTTGCCATCCTCTCAAGAACACAGGTTACAGATTTTTTGTGCTTCCTTTACATTACAACACTGGCATATGAAGACGCAGACACTTGTAAAGCCAGAAGTATTCCTTAAAGGCTTCACAGTCTCTGCTTGCTTTATGAGGAAAAGAAAATCAGGAGCTAACATCTTCCTTCTGTTACATCAATGTAAACCCGGAGTGTCTTTGAAGTAAAGCCACTGAACTGACCCCAGCTGAATGAGAGCCCAGCTTAACTCTTTACTGCTCCCATTCACAAAACACATTTCTTTTTAATATTAAGGGCACAGTTCTTACTTGGTAATTAGTTTTAGGCTCTAATCAGATAAAACAAGCTCTTTCATTTAAATGGCCCCTACATCAGTTTGTCTCCATCACTGTATGAAAACAATTCCAGACTTGAGGTGCAGAAAGCATCCCCATAAAACCAGGGCAGAAACAGGTACATCCAGACTGATACATTAAGAGTTTAAGAGAGGGAAGACAGAGATTCCTAATGACTAGGAAGTTACAAATGCCATTCCACTTTAAAGAAAGAGAGATAAGATCCAGGGAGTCACAGGCCACTTAGCTTAACCTCTGTGGTTTCCAAACTACTAAAACTGCCTGCACAGGAAGCAGTGGAAAGTTACTTACAGACACAAGGGCTTAGAGATGACGACTCTGGCATTCAAACAAATCTCCCTGTGCTTTATGAATTTACCTGATGTTTTTTGAAGATAATATAGTGACAAGTGATAAAAGGAATAGAATTGACACATCTAGATTTCTAACAGACATTTGATGAGGTGCTACAGAGATTCATTTAGAAGATAATACCTCATGGGAAAGTGACTGAATGCAAGGCAGCAGATTGCAAATGAAAAATGCCAGCCATGATCAGACCAGATTTTAGCAGCATCAGATTGCTGTACAGGGCCATGTTCTAATTGCAGACATGTGTGTACAGTATGCCAAGGAGTATGACTTGACAAGCAAGAGTTCTGGCAGGGATCAATATTCCTGTCTCTCAGCATGTTCAGCAGGACACAGGTGCCCTGTGACATCACACAAATAGAAAATGTCCAAATAAGTGAAAGGAAAGTTGAAATGGCCTTTATTAAGACTTGTGCCAAATATTTCTAGCTCACCTCCTAGTCTGTATGCTCCACTGAACTAAAATGAGGAGGACCATTATCACTTTTATTCCTGCAGCACTTCAGATCAAAAGCAATCCATTTAAGTGACTATGCATTTTAAATAGCCAGGCTAGGTTAAACCTTCTCTTCTTTGAGAGCAGAGAAACTTAAAAATAACATATGCCTCTGTATTAATAAAGCAAGCACTGCATTTTAACTCTGAGGCTACTGCTACCACTACTTAAAGTGTCTTCAATCAAGAGTGTTAACAGTCAAACCATAACACTCAGAGTTATGGCTCACATGAATTTATAGGAAAATGAAAGCACATGGAGAGCATCAGCTGCAGAAAATGTGATTACACAGTTAAAGGACATCTGTTGTTATGTACATTTCAACATAAATTAGGTCATGTACTTTCAGAGCAAGAGGCACTGAGCTCAGGAAGGTAACTTCAGAGATTCTACCACATTTTTCATGTAGATTTAAATTACTGTGCAAGAGAGAGATTGGCCTGTCATGAAATAAGGAACTCATCTTGCCATCAGTGAGCTCAAGAACGATTATAGTTAAGGTGGGACTTGTACTGACAGCCATCAGTGTAGATCACTTCTAAAATTATCAACCTGAAATACAAGTATTTCATTTCTGACTGCATAAAGATTTGTACTTTTGGTGGGTTTGGGGTTTTTTTCACTAAGTAATGATCTGTCCTTCAGAAATCCAAATCCCTGCTCCAACTGGTACCTTAACATGTAGCCTTTTCAAAGGAATATCATGTCACTTTTGAGATGCCACATTTCAAAAGCTGAAGTCTAGGAAACTGCAAAAGCACACAATTACTGACACTTTTTGCAATGAACCTGAGAAGTGAATCTACCTTTTGAATATAATCACTCTTTAAAAAGGGCTACCTTTAAAAACAAAAGCACATTTCAAACATCTGCAGAACATATCACCAGAATTCTATCTTTCCTTCCCAGTCAAGTATCAATTCCAACACCAAAAATCCAAAAGAGAAAAACTATGACACTGAGACACTAAGGCAGAAGAAAAAAAGAAGCCTTATGTTCTGATATCCTTTGAGAACAGTATTTGAAATGCTACTGAGATCTTGCTCAATTATTTTCTTGCAGCAACTATGAGTGAAGACTATGGGGTTTAGTGGTTTTGTTTTTCTAATTACTCTTCCTGCAAACTGATCCACAGTCATAGAGTTTTGTGACTCATGCTTCATGGCAGAGGACTAGACTCTTATGTGGAAAATGAAAAACACAGACTCAAACCCAGCAATTAAAAAAAAAAAGAGCAAAAATTCATGCAATCAGTTATCCAGGAGTTTGAAAAGGATCTAAACCCACAAGTTTAAGAGGGTAAGCCAACTCCTAGTTACAAAAAGTTATGAAGACATTTATCCACTGGGCAAATTATTTCATTATTGCCTCCTGCAAAGTTTTATTGAACCCTCCTCCTGAACAGCTGGCAACACTGGATTAGATAAATCAGCATTTACACAAGAGATTCACACACTTCCTTAAATCCTAGATACAAAACAGCAAAAATCATACAGAAAGATTAGTTTAAAGTCATGAAATTATGGCCTCTGCTACAGAATCTACAAGTTTGCTGAGACTCAACTGAAGTCTTTCATCACTATCTGTAATAAAAATCCCATTGCACAACTAAAACAATAGGCAGAACAAAACTCAGCATAAATCCTATATCTGTGACTTTAACAGGGATGAGAGGATTTTGTTTAGAGAGCAAACAAACTATGGACACAAGAAATAGGTGGGAAGAACAAGTCTGGGCCACCTTTACTTGACTCCATTGTCATGGTCAATCAGCTCTGAGAGAGGTCTACTCATATTCCTGCAGACCTGTAACATTTCCTAAGATCATGGATATGCAGTACTTAATCCATCACTAACACCCTGATGCCCTAGGATTTAGCTCTTGTATTTTTCAGATTCTGTATTGCTTTAGTGTGTAACTCTGAACTCCATACAGAGTGTTAGCTACTGTCTTCACATTTTGGTCAGACAAAACAATCCCTCTGGGCCTGAAACTCAAGGACACCTGGAAAGTGTGAACAAAATGTGAAATGGGGAGCAGCAAACTGGGGGTATCTGACTTCATTCCCTGAAGCTGTAATTGGAGGATTAACCCCCGATATGTAAATGGACCAAACTTATAATTGCCTGAAAAACTCATGACCATTTTCCATCCTGGGTGTAGCCTCTGGGAGGCTTCTGGCTGCCCAAGGTGTGCCTGTTGAAGGCTTTTAATAAATACCTGCTTTTACTCTCTTAACCTTGTCCTAAGTAGCCACTCCATGGCATCAACCCCAACAAGGACAAGCCTATCCCTGGCTGGCATCAGTGCTGCTCCCAGTGCCACAAAACACGAACGGTCATGCTGGTTTGAGTCAGGCCCAGCTCAAGCTCCCACTGCAAATGCAGAGGTGGCAATCCCAGTGCTAAAAACTGACAGGTGCTGCTTTACCTGCACTATAGTAGAGGTCAGGTCTCTCCAGAATATCCCCCTCATGGATGTAGGGCTCGATGGGATCATCCCCGTACAGGTACTGCTCGCTGTCGTCCATCTGCCGGCTCTCCACCATCTCCAGCCACTGCGAGTTGTGCCATCTAAACTTCTCCGTCTGGATTTTTTTAGCCCATTCCTCGTCATATTCCTGGTAAAAATCACCACACAGTGGTTTAGGATCAGCTGTAGACAAAGCTGGTGTAACAGGAAATGGCAGGGGAAGCCAACATCAGCAAAAGACGCCAGTTCAGGGTCCAGTGACTACAATGCTCTGCTCAGTTGCATGTTCTTTGAGCAAAAGGGATTTTGCAAGCATTGAGCATTATTCGGGTTTGTGATACAGCAGTACAATCTTCCCTTCATGGTTTGGGACTTGACACTCTCCAGAAAAACTCCTGCTTTGAACAGAACAGTTCCATCAGCAGTCTCCTCATTCGGTTTAATTAAGAAGACCCAATTACTGCCAATCTTCAGGGGATTTTTAGTAATTAATTATTAGCACTGACCAAAAACCCTGCACATCTTCATTAGATGAGCATTTCCTAGGACTAAAAAAAAATCGATTAAGAAAAAAGTCTGTGATAAAACCAATACATTTCTTTTCTTTCATGAACTCCAGCATGAATTTAATTTGAACTTCATGTCAAATTTTATGTATAATGTCAAACAACCACAAAAATGGTAGGCAAGTAAACTCTGAGAGGAACTTCTCCAGAAAGCTGAGTAAAACAGGATATAGGCTCCAGTCACTATGGAAAAACATGCAGGCATGACATCTCAATCTGGCTTTCAGCCTAATTGCACTCAAGTGCTGTGATACTCATGTAAAGGAACACCAGCATGAAGTGAGATAGCCTATGGTCACCGCAATCAGCTGTTCAGAGAAGGATCTTCTGAACAGAGCAGATTTTGGGGGCTGGTGATTTCCACAGAGGAAGCACCAATCCATGGGTAACAGTTCCTCAATTCTGCTGGCAAGACAGGGCCCAGCTATCTCTAGGAAGCTCATCAACATACGAAATCTACAGATGGTATCAATTTGGGAATAGTCACAAATAATGCACCATGATTTGTGCTTTTTTAAACCAAAGTATTGTGAGCAAGAAAAATATCCCTAACCAGAATGTTTTTCTTGTGGGAAGAAATACCCTTATGAAACACATCCCACTCCACTGTCTTCTGACCTAACTACAAATAAGAGAAAAGTTGAAAATAATTTCTTAACTCTCATGGTGGTGAACGTATGATCTAGACAGACTTTCCTCTGAGATCTAAGCTGGAGTAGTTTAAGGCTTTGAAAATCTGTTTTACTTAGCCCTGAAGATGACACACAATTAGTAACAATGCCTTGGTTGTGGAAGTGGGAATTTCTGCTCCTGCCAGACATGCCAAAGTAGATCTGTCTACAACCAGAGGCCATAAAATGGCAGAGCAGGCAGAATCAGCTGGCTTAGGAGCTCACAGGAGTTAAACTTCTGAAAGCTCTATAGTCTGAACTAGAGGTTTTACACTGACTTAATCTTCAACCAGCCTTGTCTTCACTGCTGTCATGTGTTCCACAGGTAACACTCTCTACCCTGTGTCTTTTCCACCTTTGGGCTGCTGGATAACACAATAGCCAGCTGGCCCTGCCAGTTTGGCAAAGGCTTCTCCGACATTGCCAACAGGTATCCAGAACACCCAAGATGTCATTATTCTCAATTTCTCCAATTCCATCTCTGATCAACACTGATTCCTATACCTTGCTCATTCCACTTCTCACAACCCTGGCACTCCTATTCAGTGATCCTGTCCAAAACCTGGTGTCCTGCACAACTTCCACACCCAGAGCAGGTATCACCTGTGGGATCTGTAGATATTCTCAGTGACTAGGGAAGCAAAATTCCACTTTGTGTCTGTCAGAATTACTGCAGCCTTAGGGAGGGAGAAGAGACAAGACCAAAACCCAACAAACACACACACCTCATACTCTTTGGAAAAGAACACCTCAGGCTATTTCTTGATTTTCCCCCCCATTTCCACTCTTGATTAAAAATAAAAACTAGAAGTAACAGTAAAAAACTTGGAAAAAGCAAGCTCATCACTGAGATTAATAAAATGACTCATAAAAAAAAGACAAGGCATGACTTTCAATGATGACATCCGACCAGCACCTTGGAAACAGTTCCTTTGCTGCATCTGCCAGAGCTAAACCCTGGGCTGGCTGTTATGTCACCCTCCAGCAGTTGTGAATTACTTACAAGCTTTAGAGAAACATCTTGTACCTGCCAGAAATCATACTGCACTCTCAAGAACACTATTCCCAGAAGTCATGATTGCAAAGAAGGGGAGGAAAATAAACAAATTTAACAAACAGCAAATTAGATTAAGGTTTGTGAAAGCTGAATCCCTTCTACATTATCCTGTTTACTTTTCAAAGTTCTCAAAAGCCAAAAGGCCATCAGCTAAATCACCTCATTCACATTTACCATCAATGCACTTTGAAAACACTTGAATATTCCCAAAGTTACAACCCTAAATGTATCCCACTTCCTGACATCGGAGTTCCACTCACACCACTGTCTGAACATGATGAATGTCTGTCAGAAATAGACATCAACTTCTTACATCCTCTTGCAAAAATCATTTAACATTTCTCAGATTCTAACTGATTTTTCCTTCAGCTGATGACAGCATAGTAGAATATTCCTTATATTCTACATTTCCCATGCTGTATTAAGAAGTTTAAGACTCCCAGGTATTTTTCCTCGATCATTCATCTAAATTTTGGAAAATGGTATTAGCAATTGAACAGCACATTACTTAAAAACCACAATTTATCCATTCAAGTACTTTGACAGCTTTACTCTTGTTGTTCATTCCCAGTGAAAACAGCAAGGTACAAATGTTACAAAGAAGTGACTGCACCAGTTTTGTCAGGAGGAATATCAGTTTTGTCAGGAGTGTCATTCTGGCAGCAATCACAGAAAAGGAAGATTTGTAATAGTCTAGAATGATTTACATAACCTCAGCACAAAAGAAGTTCATTTAAGTAGTGTTAGATCAGGAATATGTCTGTAGATTTTCCATGGAAATATGCAGAACCACCACTGGGTAAATGATTAATGGAATAACATCAGAATGGAAGAAAAGCTGTAAATGCAGGACTACAGCCAAAAGGCACAAAGAAACCAAATTAAAGACATTTAGAGCAAAACAATTCCCTAAAACACTGCAAGTCTTCCAGTAATTATATTTTGAGCTATTAATTTTTTTTATTACTATTTTGTGCGTGTGGGGGGGGTTATTTTAAGTGGGTTTTGGTTTTTAAACACAAAACCTTTTTAAATAAAAAGAAGGAGAAGCCCTCCTTTTTTCCACAAGGCAATTTCTGCAAACATGAAACCAGAAAGCTAAAAATTATAGAGATACAGCTATAGCTTTGAGCTCCGGTCCTTTTAAATGTTAGGCTACTGGAAAAGCAAGGGAGAATGAGAAGGTGAACAGAATGTGCCTATTTTCCAGCACCACCCCCCTCAAACACCGCAGTCATGGTCAGAAACTTAAAAGGAGGAATTCTCAAAGCTGATTTTATTCTCTTTGGAGCTCCCTGACATCACTGGTTTTAACATTCGGTTTCCATAAATCCAGAAGTGTCATAGAAGATGTATGGCTTGACTCTGGGAGGAATGTGCCATCCTTTTTGAAGTTCTCCTTCCAGCTTTGTTTACTACTGAACCATTGAAATATTATGAAGCGTTAACTGGCCCATTATCAGAGCGTGTCTGTTCCCTATCAGGGTCCCCTTTGTCACTGGCTTCCGTCACACCTTGTATCTGATTAACACACTATAGGATAACACAGAGCTACACAGATCTGCTTTGTGTTCCCTCACAGCTGATGAAAAACAGATTTTCCTTTTCACTTTAACGTGGTTGCCCTTTAATTGGGTCTGTAATAGGGTTCATTTGATGTGATTCCTCATACTGAAACAAAACTGCTGTACAATAAGTAGAAGGCTCATTATGCTCAAGGCTCTACTTAGTGATTTGTTACATTCTTCATTAAAAACCTACTGTTTACATGAAAGACTAAATTAACCATTTATTAAGAAAGAAAATATTTATCTTGTCTAGCTATTCAAAAGTTAAGGCATGTGATTTTAACTCTGTGCCTCTATAAACCAAGGAGAGAAACAGATGTTAGGGATCACCTTCTGCAGGTGTCTACCACACATACCTTAGGGTAAGCACCACTGCAGGACAATTCCTTCACAGAGCAGGAAAAACATCCTTCCACCACTTCCACCTGTGCAACCTGGAGCCACTGCTTCACAATCAGCTTCATTACTATAAATATGTTCTGACAGGAAGCTCACAGAAATCTGACAGCTGAAACTAACGGCAAAGCAAGGAAAAAAGAGTAATCATTGATGCCCTCTAAATTTAGGTGGCTCCATAAAATGTAGGGCACCCTCAGAGTTCCTATACTGGCAGTAGCAGACTAGAGAAGCTTTTTTCCCCTCCCTTTTGGAGGAATGTAAGGTATCTCATTGGCAACCTGGTATGTAAGTAACAGATCAGTGGTTTGCTTCACCTTCCTAGTCCTACATAGCCAGAGAGCAGGCACCAGTGCTGAAAGGGAATCTGTCCAAGGCAGGTTTTATGTGAAGACAAAAACAACCAGGACACTCCTGCCCTATCTAAAGCTGCCCGTGGTTACTCTGCTGCAGGCAGAGCCACAAGAAGCAACCAGCACCAAAGCAGACTGCTGGCAAATTGAACAACGAACAGAGGAAACTTCAGCTGCAGCCCCAGCCCCTCGCTGCCCTTCTGCCCACCCCTCTGTTTTCATGTTTGCTACATGATAACAGGGCAACAAGATGCACCACAGAAAGGGGGTCCTGTCAAGTGAAGGGAGAACCTTTTTTCCTGGAGTGACTACAGCACTCTTCATGGAAAGAGGACACCAAGCTGGAGTCAAAGGTTATCTATTTTCAGAGCATGCTGGCCATTCAAATAAAGCCCACACCAAATCCCTGTGGTCTGCTCTTCCTTGACTCTAAGAGAGCTGGCCAACATCTCATACAGCTGGCCCCAAATCCCAGAGCACAGAGGGTTCACAGCACATTCCTGCTTCTTCGGTGAAATTCCAGCATTCCCAACATGGGGGATTTCTATCAGGGAGCTTAGCCAACACAGAAAGATGCAAGCTGTTCATTAACAATGAATTCCGTAAAAGGCAAACATTATTTGACATTCATTACAAATACCCAGGGCAAAGAAAGAGAGATGAAAAGACACCTTAGGCATGAGGCCCTTCCTAAATCCCATGGAAGATGCTGTAACTCTCTAAAAGATGTTTTACTGCTGCAGGAAGTATTGTGATCCACTCTTGATCATAAGAGAAACAAGATGGTACATAGAGCAGGTCTGGATTCAAAGCTGCAAAGGCACTGAAGAGGAAAATCAGGGGAAAGGGGGAGGGTCAGACTACAGAATCCTAGGATATGATGATGGTTAAGTAAATATCCTTTGAATAAATGAGGAAAATAGTTTGCAATAAAACAGAGCTAGGAGCAGAAAAAGAATAAGCAACCTGAGAGAGTAGTAGCTCCCTTGGCTCTTGATAATGTTGCCTAAAGTGAACAGAATAAAACCAGCTCAGGTAAGCTGACATATCTGTCTGCAAGCTTGGAGTTGCAGTTCTCCAGGCTTCTGAACCAGGGAAAAAAGGGAAATTATTTTGCTTGAGACTCCTATACCAGCTGCTGATTCCAGGCCTTCAGCTAAGCCCTGACAGCTGCCCCGCTTTAGGGGTACAAGAACACCGAACTGGCTGCTTGCTTCCAAAGCTCAGCACATGACTGAGAGTGAAGCATTCTGAAATCATCCACTCAGACTTTTTTTGACAAAAGGGATATCTTGCTTCTCCCAGTGCAAAGCTGAGACTGCCCAGCATATACTGTGCTAAAGCAGCACATCTGTTTCAGTTCATCAGTGGCAGAGTCCAGCCAAGCTATATTAAACAAATCATCACTAGTGTAACATTTCCATAATTTCTGTGACAATTACTTTACTACAGAAAGCATTTCTCCCCTAAGGCTTATAAGCCATGTGATTTTCTCCAGTGCTATTTCAATCACAGTATGTACAGCTCATTGATGAGTGAAAGATGCATTTGTCTCCCTGAGTAGAAATCATTTTCAAATCTACTCCCCAATATTTATTTTCTGATTTCCATCAGAGGATCTACTCTTGTCAGTATATGAGCAACAAGACTGAAAAGTGAAGGTTTGCTTGTTGTGGATTTAGCACAGATAAGAAGTTCCACCACTCTGGGAGACTCTTCAGACACCTCAGCAGGCACTGCTGTTGTAAAACTGCCCCACAACCAAACACCTCTGTGTTTACAGCCTGCTGTAACATTCTTTTAACACCTAGCAAGATCTGAGCTTCTGAGAGCTTACTCTCTTATAATTCCTATCATCACTATTTAGAATACATTGCCTTTTTTGCTTTGATTTTTTGTACTGAGAGACACAAGTGCAACCAGATTGCAACATGATTGAGAAAGCAATCAATTAATTAGTGGTTCTCTTTGTCTTCCAGAAAAGAGAGCACATTATGCTTCCTGTTCCCCTCAGGGGCATGGTGTTTATGCAACTTAAAACCCCAACACCCAGATAATAAAGCCAGAAAGACCTTCTTGGAAAAGGAACTCTCCTAACTCACCAGCTAACACCATTCTAAGTGTGGTATTGCTCCACAAGCAAAGAAAAATATAATTTACCACCATGCAAGCTGCTCTCAGTATGTGTTTGGTGTCTCCTCCTCCACCCCCAATAACCACAGTACCACATCAGTTCTTCCCTTTATTCTTCCTCAAGGCCCTGAAAGTTCTGTCCAGTGCTTTTTGCAAGCTGAGGAGCCTTTCCCATCCATTATCTTAGCATTCCTCACTGACTCATGGTGAGCATAAAGATTTTGTGTTCTTAGGAAGGTAAAAAAAAAGCCAAGTATATTTTAATCAGATGGTAATATTTACTATGAAGCTATATTTTTGTATGTTTATTCTTCTAGATTCTATAAATTTTGCTTAATAATATTACAACACCCCTCACTGTAAAGCTTCCCCATATGAACAAATCAACATGTGAGTCACTTGGAAATTGCATTGGCCTCAAGGTAAAACAAGTGTTTGATGCACTTAGATTGTCCAGCTTCACCCCGAAGATAAAAAAGTCTTTCCACTGTTTCCATGGAGATGTCCCTAGAAATAGATGATTCTGTTAGGCTGAACATGATGCCCATCATAAATAAGTACTAAGTGCAAATCCATCTGAGTTTTAATCTAG
Source organism: Anomalospiza imberbis (assembly GCF_031753505.1). Lineage (NCBI taxonomy): Eukaryota > Metazoa > Chordata > Aves > Passeriformes > Viduidae > Anomalospiza > Anomalospiza imberbis. Next base: position 2,239,921 of record NC_089689.1, on the reverse strand, counting down.
TCCTTAATGAATATCAACAGCAACTCTGCCACTGGGGCAGATTTTCATTCTATACCTCCATGAAGAAAAGACAGAGCCAGATAAAAAGAATTCCAGTTCAGAAAATGTTATGTTATTTCACTACTAAATTAGAAGACATTATTAATAAGTATAACAGAAGAAGCCAAACTAGACTATATATAGTATTTTTCAGTGTAAGTTAGGCCTTAAACTATACTGAACTTTTCAGAAAACAAGCTGAAATACTCGTAATTAAACTGAAAAAGGAACAATGTAGATGACTGAAAAAGCCATAGGTACTGCTGCTCTTGACCTAAATTGTTTTTGACTATAAAATTTAATTTCATGACAGCTACTCTATACCCAAAAGGATGTAGAGTCACGACAATCCTCAACAGCACTTGATAATTCAGTATTCTTTCTTTTTTCCAATTCAGCAGTGTAATACAACTGTCCCAAAAGTTGAGTGTGATCCATGGATAGTTGGACAAGCTAAGTTACATAGCTAAAAGAAACCTATCCAAAAGGTGAAGACAATATTACAGTGACTGTTCCCTCAGCAGGGGACAGCCAGCGTCAGGATCGCTGCCACATTTTCCTTTTGAAACAAATATTGGCATCAGGCAATGTAGAGCAGCTGAATAAAGCTGCTGGGTAACAAGAGCCATTTGTTTGGAGAACTAAGAAAAAATGAAAGCTTGGCACACTTATGTAATGTGATTAATTTATAAAAGTCTAAAAGCACTTTTAAAAAGTGTAAAGTTAACTTGTATGAATTTTCAAAGTACACACACACTTTTTGGAAGTTTGATGCCCAGCCTAATGATTGCCACTGTGCCCTGAAAATTCATCTTTTATCCATATGATTAGAAAGTTGCACAAGAAAAATACTGTCGATTTGCAATATATTTAATTATTTTAGAATTCTCTTGGGCAAAGAGGCTCTGGAAGGAGGAAGAAAGCCAGACCTACCGCTATGATATCCAGAGTGTTGTCACAGACCTTGCGGATCTCAGCGTTTTTATCATGCATCAGGTCTATAAGGTACGCTGGAGCTTCTGCAAAGCAACTGTTAAGGAGAAAATAAATTGTTTTTCTCCCCCTCACAACCCTGGGTTCTTTAAACTGCAAATTTCACTAAGATGCAGAGGCAGGAATTTTTCATCTCATGTAGCAAGAAAGCATTTTTCAAATGTTGGTGCTTTACCACTCCAGAATTAGCAAGAGATGCAACTTCTTATCTATAATTTTTTTAAGCTAGCAACCCAGGAGTCCAAACAGGACACAAAGAACAACCACTCAAATGGCTTCTCAGATATTCCACAGAGATTAAAGGCAAAAAGAACATGAAGAAGTATCCTTTGTATTGTTAGCAATGTAATCACTAATTTGCTATCCCTCCCAGGGCTCATTCAACTCATTCTGAATGCTTCAATAAAATTCAACTTTCAGTTAAGGCCCACAAAATTCAGACCATGCAACATATTTGTATAATGCTGCAAAAGAAAAAAGTTTGCTTATGCTCTACATATGTTCTTCTCTGAACTAATTAAACTGAATTTAATTATGATTTGCAAAACAAATTCAGACAGTAAAGCAGATTGAATAGCACCTAATGAGTCAGCTGGTCCAGTGATCCCCCCTCCTACTTCCCTCCCTGCTTCCAAGCAATCTAAGTTTTAATCGTTACTTTTAACCTTACGGTCCCTTTACATGCTTAGGCTGCTTGGATTTTTTCTTCAGCTGAAATAAACGTTTACAAAGAAACCTCTGAGATCATGAGGTTACTACAAGAGAAACAGAAGTCAAACACCAGCAATGGCAAATTAAGTGCTGCAACTCCAGATGTTTCATCTGTAAAAAGATACGTGTTTCCTTGATGATGACATCTCTGGTGGCTTGGTGGAACACCATCTGATAAAACACATAGATGATCTGGCAGACAAACTCATCATCTTCCTGCTGAGCTGCAAGGAGAAAAAAAAAAATCCACCACAATTTCCAATCTCACAAATAGAAGCTTTTGATGGTTAAAGAGTTGTGAAGGTGTGGGAAAACCCAAATCTATGAAACCACTGCTCAGAATCTATCACTAACACAGTAACAACAAACACCAACCCCTGCCTTGCAGGGAAACAGCAATGTCAATTACAGCTCCTGCTGTGCACAGGTCACACATGGCCAATTTACCGTTCAGCAGCTCGATGAGTGCAGGGATGATCCCAGATTTAGCCAGCAGAGCAGCACAGGAGTCATCCATGGACACGGTCCCAATCATGATCACCACTTCCAAAACAAGGTCATCCTCAGCAGAACCTGCTAAGGCACAAGGCAGCAAGTAGCAAGTGTTACCTCTCTCAGGAATTCTTAATCTACTGGCAGTTGTGTATTTATCTGCAGACATGATTCTATTCTTCAGTGTTCTGTTCTCCTAAACAACCACAAATTATAAAGGTAAATAGACTCTACTCTGAGCACTCTAAATATTCTTGGAGAGACTCTGCTTTGGAAGCCCAACCCAACTTTGTACAGACCTGGTTTTAACTTATCCTTGAGATATGGAACCAGTTTGTATTCCTTCAGCACAAGTTCCCAGTCCAGCTCTGGTAAGGTCAAGTTTGCAAGTGTTCCCAAGCATTCAATCACAAATTCTTCTTCTTCAAAATTTGATATTTGAGCTGCTAAATCACCAACATATTCCTGAAGAAAATACAGCAACAACCATTACAAATGAATAATCTGGATTTCTGAAGAACTCGCATTTCAGCCAAACTAAAGCTAGTTCTCAAAAGAAAACTAAAGAGACTTCGCTCCTGAAATAAAGACTAATAAGGCAGTTTCAATTCCAGTTGATGAATAATCCAAGAAAACATTTCAGCACTCTTCCCCTCTCCATCCTTTCACTTTCAAGGGATGTGGATCCTTGTTTCAATGTTCCAAAAGTAGTTACTACAACACAGAGTTTAAAAAAGCTCTTAGAAAAAAAGGAAAAGAAGAAAGAGAAAACCATCCTGCATTAGTGGCAGTAATTGAGTTATTTACCTAAAGATTTTAATAAATAACTAGATTTTTTGAGGACATTTAACAGGGGAATAATGGCTTCTACTTACTCATTTTATACTGCTTTAAGACAATTTGATATCCACATTTTAATAGTGTGTTTAAAATCTCCATGATTAGAGTGTTGTGTTTTCCTCCTTTCTTTTGAAAGGGTGGCTTTACAGGATCACTATTTAAATATTAAGTATTTAAAATACCCACAAATAAAACACACCTGGCACACCGAGGGGAAAAAAAAAAAAGCACCAGATTTTTCTCTCTAGGTTCAAAAGCAGAAATTTAGGATAACTTAATTGTTATGATATTCACCCCAGCATCTGGGGCATTTTTGTTTGTTTGCTTGCGTTTGTGTGTTTGTTTTGAAACTTACTGGATAAGGCTTAAGACCTGTTTTCTCCTTAGTGGGGGATCCAAACTCTGATCAACCAGATGAGATAGCATTATGAAACAAAACATAAATCATCCCAGGACAGACAAGGAAACTTAAATTGGACACCCTACAAAACAAACCATGGCAGCTCTCCAAAACCAGAGTTTTCCAGAAGGAGAAATAACAGAGATCACATTAGGTAAGACCTAATACTTACAATAAACTGGCTTTTAGTTGGCCCATCATGTTGTGAAATATTTCTGATCATCTTCATTAACAACGGATCCTTAAACTTCAAAGCCCGCTTCATGAGCATTTTCAAACCATTTCCTGAAAAGAAACAAACACTTAGGAAAAAAAGAAGCAAGTACTGGCAGATCAAAAATCAACATGCACACAAACAAATGCTTCACGCTTTAAAAGTTTGGAATGAAAAAGTGCACAGCAGTTAGTCCAGGCAGAGAGACTTCTCTCCCCATTCCACAGAATAAATATGTTGTTAGGGTTTTAAAAGTTTATTTACCAAAGATCAATGCATGGGAACAGATCTGAAGTACTTGACCACATAGAGCAAATCCCAGTGTTACCATTATGCTTCCAAAAGATCACCCTTGCCTACCTAAAAAGTGCTGCTAGCTTGAACTTCACCTTTAATATAAAACTGGATCTCCCTGCTCCTCCTTCTACAGAGCTATGCACAGAATTTTAAAATGGAATTACAGGCCACAGAATCTCTTGACTGCAACTCTGAAGGCCAGTAATTCACTGCAGCAGTTCTTTGGGAATATGCTGAGCACAAGTGCAAGTTGGAGCTACTGAGTAATATTGTTTTATTTAAAACTGCAAGTATGAAAATAATGAAACTTCTAAATAATCCAGAGATACTACAAGAAAGTCAGAACTATCTAGACCATTAATCAAAATATTAGAACCCAAAAGAAGCTCAATTATAATTAACAAATTAATGGAAAGCTGCAACTGAAAGACATCACTGCTATTCATTTGATACTGGCAGGTGAAACACCAGTCAGCCAATGATGGATTTTAGGCATCAGGCAGAATAAAGTGAAGGCATCAGGCAGTGAAGTCTCCACACAGCCATAGTTTCCCACAGCAATGTCATCAGCCTGTTTTTCACAACAATGTGCATGTACAAGAGGTGTGGGCATCTCCCTCAAGTGTCACTCCTGCCACCAAGAGCAAATTGTGAGGAGGATGTGGCCATTTGCTTGCCATCATTACCCAAACACATGCATTTTATTTTTTAAAAACACATATATACATTTATAAATAATGCAAATATACATAATTTACATATGTAAGTATAATAAAAGAAATATACAAAGTGCTGTCATCTCCAAACGCCCCATCAAAACCTCAGGCCAGTTACCTTCACAGATAAGCTGCACATTTCTTTTGTTGGCAGCAAGGTTAATACAAAAAGAAATAAGTTCCAGGTCAACTCTCTCATCAGGACATTCAAAAAGCATCTTCATTAACTGCCAAGAAACACAAACACACTTGGGTCATTAATCTTTCCTAAGCATTAGAAAAGCAGTGTTATGATATCAACTACAGTACCTTTTTTCAAAATTAGTACTCAGCATTTCTACAAGAACAGTGAAAGTTACAAAGGTCAGGGGCACAACATGTATAGCTCCATTATTTCGGGATAACAATCCTTCAAAGTGCCAAAAATGGCAATCACTCATCACCTTAAATTAACTTGGCTTAGTCACATTTTATTGCTACCACTGAAATTTTCCTTTGACTGGTTTTTAGTATTTGTGAATGGATAAATTTGTTTTGAAAGCTTAGGTGAATTTAATATAGGAAAAAAAAAACCCCACAACTTAATTCCACAGAAAGTCAGATTAATACCTATTAGCTTAAGAAAATTATGACTCTAAACAGGTACTTAACTGCAAAATAATTCTACTACTATTTTGCTGTGAGTTACTTCATTGATAGGTAATTTCAGCTGTCTCTGAAGCACTGTTCTTTCTCTTTGCAGCTTTCAGCTAGAGCTGAACACTGCCACATCCCACAGACTCCTCAGCAGTAATCCCATTCTTCTGGTAACATTAATGTAAGCAATCACCTGTAATCCTGTTCAAACTGTTCAGCAAATGGCAGTGAATTCCCAGGTGATTCCCAAGGCTCCTAACGTCACCTATGGATTGCCATCATTTTACACACCTGGCCCTGTATTGTCCATTACATCACAGGCTGGCTATCCTGGCTCATTGGGTTCAACAGGAACAGGGTTTGAAATGGCATTTGGAATATATGAACATGACTGGAATAAACCCATTTCTTTTCCCTCTGGTTCCAATCCTGGCAGACAAGCCCTGCACAACTTCAGGGCTGGGGGACACCACCCTGTTTGCTTCTAAAACCCACTCAGTTCACAAGACATGGTTAGATTATAATGCAAACCAGTGTGATGACAAGACTGAGATTACTGGAAGAAGAAACAACTAAGCCTAAAGATAAGCAGGACATGAGGTACAAAAACTGCAGCTCAGGAAGGGGCGGGAGGACAAGAAAGCAACAAATGATCATTAAATTTAATGATTAAGTAATCATTAAATATTTGTGTGCTTGCCCCCTGGTGGAAAGACATGTTTGTAATGCATTAAAAGCTAGAGAAAGTAGGTGAAGAATCCATTTAAAGAGGAGAAAATAAAAAGAAACAATAGGATTGCAGGAATTCTCTCCAATTATTTTACTCTAGCCCTTCTGTAAGTTTACCTATTATCTTATAGCAGGCTCTAATTCCAAACAGAACCAAAAAGCCCAAAAATAAAAACTACATTACAACATAGCTATTTATGTCTTTCCCGAGACTTTCATGTACTCATTTAAAAGCTATCATTGATTTCTTCCTCCTTTTCTTAAAAAGGTAGAATCAGATTTCTCTAGGTTGTTTTAAGAACTTATAAAATCCCTGGTTTATTAAATCCTTAAGCCTGACAGTCACATAAGAGGGAATTAACAGAGAAGAAAATTACCATTTAACAAGTAGAACATGAGCATTCAAAAATCACCCCCTGCAACTCTTCTGTTACAAAACCTTTAAATACAGATTTTTAAAACCCTTCAAATAATTTGAAGGGAAACATTCTCATTACTTACACAATACAAAATCCATGGAAATTAAATGTTTAACAAGATGGGATTACACTGTTAATTACTGAACTACTTCTCTATAAAAGAAAAAATATATCCAGTTTCAATTAAAGCCGTTCAAATTTTAAAATAATAGTTTCATGCGAGTTCCATGTTTCCCATTATGTCTTCATTTAATTTGATTGCTTCTTGTGCCACTTCAAAAGGAAGAGTAATTGCTGCCAAATAGGAAATATTAAAATTAAATTTGTTCTGCTTTTACTATGTCCATTGTCATCTTTTACTGATTTAACAGGAAGGCAGTAAAAGGACTGCAGCATGTGCAATGAAGAGGCAGTAGTGTTCAATCAGACAAGTCCCATATTGAGTATCAGATACCACAGACCAGCACTGAAATCACTGTGTCTAGACTCTCTGGCACCTGCCTTCACTTATTTACCAGTGACCAGAGGCCAACCCCCACAGCTCTGTGTTCACATACACCTCTGTCCAACCCCCTTCCCAAGCCCAGCTCCAACATCTTTGAATGATTATGCCAGAACTGCATGCCTCAGGAATCTCTCCTGAGCGGCTACTCCCAACTCTGCTGTTTGAAGTGATGCTCTGGTTTCTGAACTTCAGCAGATAATGGCGGACAGGAGCAAAGGGGGCTGTCAAGAGAGGACGTTTACCAGCATTAAGCTGAAAAGAAGCTTAGAGATCAAAGAGGGCCCAAACAGGACAACCGTGGTGGAAAACATGTGGGCAGCTTTGGAGAACCTTGCACACCGCTCTGCGGTAAAATATTAAATATCACCATGACATCACTGCCTAACCATGCCCTTTGATTGGCCAGGTTATTACCAATAAAGGCTTTTATAAGCATCTGGATGGCATTTGCACCTATTTAAACAAAACACGCATTGCTGAGGTCTAAACAAGAATGAACTGTTAATACTCACTTTTAACCGTTACTAGAGTAGCACCCACTAACTCCTGCAATCCACAAGGATGTTTAGCCGGGACAGCACGCGCGAGCCCTGGGCAAGCACTTCACGCAGCCAGAATCACCACAGGGGCTGCTTTCTCCAAGCACTTCCTACTGCTGCTAAACATTAATTAGTATTTGTTGATGAACACCTTTCCTCAAAAAGAGACAAACCCACGCGAGGGTGTATACCACTACTGAAGAGAGATTTTGGGTTTCTTGGGTAGAATTAGATAGCAGTGAGTCCATTTAAAACAGTAATTTTCTTTTCCTGATGCCTTATCCACTTCCTAATGCTTTCTGCTACTTGTCTTCCTTGATAACCATCCTAATTTTGAACATTCAGTAGTAAAATTTAAGCCCTGGTTGCTCAGCTTCTTTTTGAACAGTGTGCAGATGTGACCTGTGACGCATCAATACCCATAGTTATACTTTCCAACTTTGTTGTTTACTTCACTAAAGCCCAGTGAAGGCAGCAGAATTGTTTGCTGCTCCTCCAGTCTTTGGACATAGCTCTGTAAGCACTGGGGGTCCAGGAGTCATACCAAGATTCCCTGAAAGCACGTCACAAGCAAGTCCTAAGACACTGGTGCAGGAATTTGAGTTTGGCCGGTAACTGCTAGAACAAAGCAGGTCCCTTGTACCACACAAATACCTTAAAAGGTAATTGCTTCTTGTGGTAGAAAAGACAGCAGGATGTTTACAAGACCACTTTGTAACATATATTACTTATTCCCACCAGTTCTCCCCTCTATTATCCAGAATCATCTTGTACGTGGAAAAACTTCACCAATTTTGCCATAAGATAATGACCAGAAACATTCCGATAACTTTCCATGACAACTTTCCATTCTGGGAGTACTTGATGTTAAAAAACCATTTGGCAGGAAAGAAGATACCATGGTGCAATTCTGAAAAAGCTGCCAAAGAGCTTTTACACTTAGGCAACACAGACTTTCCAGCCTCACCTGGGCTGAGAAAAAGGTCAGTAAGAGAGGACTTGGTACTTGAGAAAAACAAAACAAACAAAAAAAAACAACCCAGACTAACAAGAAACAACAAAACACATGCACACAAAAACCCAAAAATACCCACAAAAGCCCAAACCCCATGATATTGTGTCTGCTTGAGTCAATGAGTTAAGTAAGAAAATGCAGGCTGAAAGATCAGTGAAGAGCCTTCCACACTCATCAAGTCTTCCTTGCTGTACATGCCTGCAGTTGGAAAAGGAATTGTCATGTAGGAATGTAACCCTGCTTGGCTGGTTTCCAGCTCATATCCTGCAATATTGGAGACACTGAAATTTTGATACCCAATGGGATCAGGCAAGAATGCCTTCTAAAACTGTAAAGGAAATACTTTCCACTACGTTCCCTAGGGAGCTGCCCTGCACAAGCTTTAATCTCTCTCAAGCGTTCCTGATCTTGTGTAGGAATCCTCCGGGTCACCTGTAATTTCAGCAGTTCACTGGTGCAGCTCAAGTGTCAGCAGCAGTGACAGAGATCGGTCACCTCTGCTTTTGCTGGGTACCACGAAAGCCCAAAGAACAGTGCCTGCCTGAGGAGGAGGTGGGCGCCTCAGTGCCAAGCAGCACCGTGGCTGTTCCCTTTGTCACCTGCGGGTGTCAGTGCGAGCTCTGCCATGAGCGAGGGAGGGACGCAGAGCACGAGGGAAGATGGATTTTATCAGCTCATCACGTACCTGAGGGATACAGTCTGTGTATGCAAACATCGATTTAAAGCAATCGTCCATGCTGATGTGATACAGAATGCAAATCGCTACTTTTTTGTTATTTTCGTTTCCTAAAAGGAGAAAAAAATATATTATTAGGAGAATTTTTAGCTGTTGTTAAATACTCAAAAGAGGAAAATGAAAAGCGGAACAATCCTAGCTAATAGAGGGAAAATTTAGATCAGAAATGACACGTTAATGAAAGGGTCTTGGCCTGGCCTAGCCAAATGAACCACGTATTAGTGCAAAGAGGGAATCAGGGCAATGGTAAATATTCCTTCGTCTTCCCAGCACCTCAAAACACTTCCTTAACACCACTTTGCAAGGCATTTATTTCGTGAAAGGAATGCTTAATAATGACCGGCCATCCAGAGAAAAGCTTAATCAATTTCCAGCTAGAAAATTAAGATTTAGCTGTGAATATTCTTATTTAAATAACAACCTTGTCTTAAAGTGAAATAATAAAGAATACACCAGTGCCAGAGAGAAAAATAAGAACAGCCACTAAGAGGTGTTGTAGAAGGAATCCACTGCCTTTCAAGCAAATACTGGTTGTTTTACTCTCCTAAACAACAGTATTATACCATTGGAGCCTTTTGTGCTTCATACAGATCAAAAACTACATCAGTGTATCTTCATAGTGATATTTACCAAAGAGAAAGACTCACAATGAAATTTGGAGCAGTTAATGTGAGTGAGGTGTGAAGTATTTAACTGAAAGGTTCTATAAAATCATCTTACACAAACATACAACTGTTTAAGAACAATACAGATGAATTTGCTTCTGACTCACTGCTGAAACCCACTGAGCATTCTCAAGTTCTCCTCTAGCCCTGCACGAGCAGGATATTGGCTATATATGGGATAAACCCTGCATCTGAATGTGTACATTAGTTAAAGCAGGATGTAATAAGGTCACCAACTCCAGATTCATTCACAGTTCTTACACAACTCATCAGCAATACCCTACCTCCCACTTGTATTTAACTAAGTCAGAAAATATCTGTGTAATAATTTGGCAAAGCACAAAGACCTCAAACAGCAACAAACACAGGGAAATTTTCTTTCTGCACACATCACTGGGAGCTGGAATTTCCTTTGAGCAGCAAGGATATGATAATTTATCCTGAGAATGAGCCCTTTTCAAAAGTGAATTATCTAAAGAGACTCATGAAAGCCCTCTGGCAGCTTCCATTCAAGTGAGTGAAGTATTCTTAGCCACATTAAACCTAAAATCAGAGCTGAGCTTTCAAATCTTTCTAGAGTCTTACCTGCTTGAAAAAACATAACATACCCTGGTATCACAATCTTCCATACATTTAAAATGGGAGGAAGGATAATGCCCAAATGTGAAAGCTACTCTGATAATTATGAAAATAAAAGCACAGAAGGTACCAGCAAACAAAATGAAGTGTGTTTTCTTCTCTTTAGTGCTTCTCCTGCGACTGGTCACCTTACCTCCCTATTCACCTGCAGAAACATCGGGAAAACAACCATTCCATGAAAAAAAATTCCCACACATACAGGTAAAGGTTTCTCCTGCACAAATTTAGAAGTATACAGAAGAAATTATTCCTCCAAATTTCATGGGTCTAAGGAAAAAAGTAATCTGTTTCCGCTGCTCTTAACACTCGATGCCTGTATTTAGGACTTAAACACGAGACTCAATTTACAATTACACCTAGCTGGATAATGCAGGAAACTGTGTGTGAAGGCAAGCCAGTATAAAAGAGAGAAAAGCTCCCCAAAACACCAACAAGAAAAACTGGAATGAAGTTTGACCAGACCTTCAGCACATACGAACTGCCAGACCATTTACAAGAATGATGCTAAATATAACTGTTTAGCCTCTGTCCTTTGTGGATTTTTTTTCTTCCTCCTTATTTTTGCAAGTTTCATTTGTGCTAATATAAAGCATCAGTGAAGGTACAGTTTTACATTTGGTAAGCTCAGCGGCTTCCTGGTACTTGGCAATATTAGTGGCTTATTTTCAATCATAATAGGCTGATATAACAGTAAAGGCCTTCTGTTTTCTTTCTTAGAGGAAACTCTGCATGATTTTCTAATCCCTTTTTTTTCAAAGGTCTAGCTGGCCACAATAATCTTTCTTATGCCTGAACACCTTCTTGGGTGTCAGTGCTAAATGACAACACTACCTCAATTTCAAAACTACCAAAAATAATCACAAATATCCAGATACTCAACCTAAAGTGTGAAGAATATGTGAAATCCAAATAAACTTATTTTATTTGAACGAACTCCTGAAGAGTTGCTTTCTAATGACCAGCACTTAAATCATTCTCCAAAAGTGCATTCCATAAAGTAGATTTCATGACACACAAAAGGCAAAGACAGCTACAGTTTCCAAGAGAAGAACTGAATTAAAATTCCTCCTTGCTGTGCAGTTACCTGACCAATTTTCCCTGAATTGCCCTGTCCTACTGTCACTAGGGGGAACAGAGAAGGGTTTAAAGCATTTAAGTCACAACCATTGCACAACCTCAGCAAGGAAGTACTTTTCAACTGTGAATAAAAGAAGTGAATTCTACTAATTTGATGATAAAAGTAAACTACAGAACAAAAGCTGAAGGTAAACAGTCTGCCACTAACCCATCTTTTAAGTATTTAATGGTGTATGTGTTTTAAATTTAATTTCATTTTAACTTCCTAGAAAGGAAGAGATTTCAGGCTGATGTCTGCAAGTTTCACTGTTCTATTTCCCTATGGATACACTTTGGTGAAGGAAAAGCAGAACCTTGTGATTTTGTCAGTTCTCACACACAACAGTGAAAACTCCTGATCCAAAGAGTAAAACACTGCAGGAAAATCAAGAGGAGGTGGTTGCTCCTAAGCACATGGTTTAACACAACTTTTCATCTCGCGCTCACTTGGGAAGCACACAGCCTGCTGGGAAGCTGACTGGAGACCAGGTAGAAGGAGCTGGTTGAAGATTAGGAAGAGGACAGACACAGCAGCTAAAGCATTTTAAACTCAAAGCATCACCTGCAGGCTGAAGTTTACACAAAGGGGAAGAAGTGAGAGACTCTAAAAAACCTACCAAGCCAATTCTCATCCTTTTACATTGGTACTTCACTTCCAAAAATATCAACTGGCAGCTGCTGACTATTACTTGAATATGTCAGTACCAAGCTTTCTTTTTCTAATTATTTTCTACTCATCTGAATGCTAATTAATTAACCCTGCTTCAAGCATTGCATAAAGACTTGGCTGTAAAAATTTCAAACCCTGCCCAGCACCTGGCTGGAAAACAGCTTTCCAAAGCACCCAAGGATACCTTTTCTGCTATTTTTGACCACTGCTGAAGGCCACATGTGAAAAAGCAGAAATTGCAAGGAAGACTTCCTTATGACTGGGCAGAGTAAGGATCAATTATTGCCCTAACTAGAAAAAGCAAGAGAAAAAAACCAAAAAAACAGAACTCTGCCAAAAGTGTTCAAAAAATCACAAAAGTTTTGGTGGGGTGCCAGAAAATTGTGGCCTACAAATGCTGGTAAGTTTTGAGCATCAAGCTTTTTATGACTGAAGGTGGAATAGCCAAATGGCCTAAAGCAGTAAGGGCAGCCCTGGAAAATAATGGCCTAGTCATTTATGGATTCTTCTGGTATTTATAATAAAACTTGAATCATAATGAACTCATTGGATATGAAATGTGGGGGTCACAAGCACTTTGATAGGATTTCCACAAGAATCTACCATTAATTAACCAAATAATTATTTGAAAGTGTAACTGAATTAGCCTTAGTTCTTATACAGCCATTCCTGAGAAATTGGTCATTCCCAGCTGAGTGCAGTTAATGCCTTAACAAACCAGTCATTAACTGCAGTTACTGATTTTGTGGGAATTATTGTGTTATAAAATACACTCAACAGTTTATAGAAACAATACTTAAGATTTTTTTTTTTTGCAGCTGTAGTTCAGCCGGAGCAGATGGGATGGAAAAATATCAGGTCCCTGGGGCAGTTTTCACAACTAGTTTTCTGCAAATTAGAGAGGGAAATAAATACATGATGGGTTCTGAGTTCAAAATGGCTTCAGATTTTTAGCCTTTGAACATTAATAAGAAGCCATGTGCCAGTTCTGGGGACCAATGCCTGAATTCCATGTTTAGGTCTTACTATGGTTAAAGGTCTAAATAGTATTAGTAGCAGAAGCTACAGAAAAAAAAAATGATTTCTTGATCACAAGATCAAGTCCTGCATTTTGGCTGACTTTGTGAGCTTAAAATAAAAAATCCTCCATTAGCACCATGACAAAAAGAGAAACCCTAAAGCTGTAAAACTGAATTGCCAGTCTCAGCAGCAGCATTCAGCTTTCAAATGCTTAAGTAAAAAGGAGAATATAAACTATGGACTAAATTATTCAAATGTAACACTATCAGTAAATCCAGCAGCCATCACTTCTAATGGAATAATCAATGTCTCCACATTAGATATGAAATATACCCTATCCCACACATGTGCAAAACATTAACAACACTAAATCAAAACCAGAACACAAATGAAGATAAATACCTGTTAAAAAAGCAGAGTGAATCCTTATTTCAGTTTCAAACTCTAACACCTTAACATGATCTGCTGCAGAATTGGGCAAGTAAGAAATCTAGATTATTAGGAATGCCACAAACTGAATATCACATCTATGTGCTGTCTCACCCTGATGTCAGAAAACGGATTAATCAAGAGTTTATTCAGATGTATCATAATTCTCCGTGATTTTAGGAAAAAAACTGATAGAAAGGTATCTCCATTTACCTCTATCCCATATCATTCCTCACAACCAGCTCTGAAAATGTTGGACTGAGTTAGTCCATGTGTGCTTTAGACACATATTGGTTTGATTTACATATGTAAATATAAATCATATTGGCTATATCAGTTTATTTTATCAAGAGAAACTGAATGAATTTTCAAATCTGCTTAGACTCAAGGAGACTAGACATTGTAAATAAAACATTATGATAGTAATCACATACTAATAACCCCTCCTGTGCCACCTTTATGTTATTTAAAACTGGCTTCATACCATAAGCCTAATTTAAAATCTCAGTGTTGCCATGGCTGGGTTTGGGGTTTAGTTTTTTGGGGTTTTTTTCCCCTTCACCCAAAGAACTCAGGACATGCCACATCGGAAACCTGGTTACAATTTTTTTTCCTAGGAAACAAAGAATTTTAGTGATGAATACTAAAGGACTAAAAATGGACTAATTTGAGTTATTTAATGTTGCAGCACAAGAAAAAAACAAAGCTGCATGTCTGGAACCTCAGGCTCCATTTCTTTGCCTGGAACTCTATGCATGACATTCAGTAACCACCTCAGTGTAGCATTACCACTCAGAAAGACTGGTAGTTAATACACTGCTGTAATTAGGTGTGTCCTTTTTGAGGCAAATCATACCCAGTTTTTGTCCTTAGGATGGGCTATAACCAATCATGCTTGAACCCCTGACTTCACACAGAAACTGGAAGCTGATTAGTTGCAATATCCCATATACCTCACAAAGCAGAAAGAAATCAACTAAAAATTCAGGTCAGAGAGAAATCAAGAGGCAAAAGGATTATCCTTGAAAGAAGAAGGTAAAGCTGCTTCTCTTTTCTCCACTGAAGTATTATGTTTTTGCTTAGGCTATGACCAAGAAAGAAAGCAAGAGATAGAAAAAAGAGTTAATGACTGTGGTTATTACCAGAAACTGGAAATCAAGCAGGTTCTTAGTCTGATTCAAACTAAGGAAACACACACTTCCAAAGTAAGTGGAAAAATTCTAAGCAAAGATCTTCTTCTGGAAGTCTCCACCACACTACATAGATTAAATGGAAATGTACAGGACATGCATAATGTTTGCCAGATCTGCACTATGATTTCATTAAAGTACATCAACTGCTCCAATTAAAATGACCAGAAAATATTGAGACTTTTTGGATCTAAACACACCCTTGTACTCTAGTTTGGCATCCAGTGGGAAAGGAAATAGGTGGAGGTTTTCTGTGTTCCTCTGAATGGGTGGTGCAGCTGGATTCCAACATACTCCTGCTTGGAAGAGGAACAAACCCAATGCAGGACAGGTTCTCTTGCTTTGAGAAAGGGATGATTCACCACTGTGAAATGGAAACTGGTTTTACCCGTCTTGAAGATGCCGAAATACAGAAGCTGAGGTTCAGTTCTACTAAGCCCAAGAAGAGGACTTAAATATTGGTTGTGCTTTTGAGTCTTCCAGATAGCAAGAATTGAACTCCATATTCTTCAAGCACCCACTTAAAAGGATTTGAAGAGGATATTATCGACTGACAAAGCATTTCTCACCTCAGCAACTGCAGACATGGGGAATCTACAGTTGATCTCCTGAACTGCAACAATCATTTAAGAAACTCTTATCTAAGGAACAAACTTGTGAGTTAAGATGCTTCCACGTGTCTTGAAGGAAAGCAGAGTGTAACCTTCTCCCTCACATCTGAACTTGTAAAATCCTCAGCAGCTCTAGGACTACTCCAGCAGCAGAATTGTTCCATGTGGTGCTTTGAGGCTGCTCCTCTGCCTGCAGCCTTCACAACAGCTCTGGGAAAGGAGCTCCTCTCTTCCACCCTGACCCTCCTTATGATGATGTTACCACAGATCAGGAAGATTAGCAGAAGTGCCCTACCCCTTCTTTATGGAGATTTTTCCAAGAAACCAGAACTAGTTGTTTGTGTTCTGTCATGCTACAGGCATCCAAGTTAAGCTCTGTAAAGCTTTTAGATGTCAACAGTTCAGCAGAAGGGTAGATTTACTTTTTACTGTTAAATATTAATTTGCTTTTGCAGTAAGCTAAGAAACCATTAAAAACATTGAATTAATCAGTCACATCTTGTAAGCTCCACAACAGAAATACTGGTTCAGGGGATCCTTTGCATTTTTGAGTTTGATGCATTTCTAACAACTCAGCTCCCTCATCTTTAGATTGCTGCCATCCACTCCTGTCCTTGCTGCTGCCATAAGCATTTTTATTTTCAGTCAACGCACATGAAGTTAGTTTCTTATGCTCCACTAAAGTTACCCTCTTTACTAAAAAAGCCAATAACACAGGTAAATTCACACATGCACTTGTGACTAGCACACCACAGCAAAGAGCTTTCACTCACCTGATAGTGATGAGTCTCTACATTCAGTTCTGTATTTCTCAAAATGAGAAGTCATTTCTTCTTTAAAGTTTGCTGTCTATATCCACATTCAAAGTATCTAAATTTAAGTTCTGAGTTCTAAGACACATTGTGCACCCACCTCTCCTTATATCACTCAGACATGCTTAGGTTTATGTACACTTCCAATAAGGATTTTGAAAATTAATGTTAAGAGATGATTTTGGTTTGTGGGGTTTTTTGTGTTGGGGCTCATTTTGTTTGTTGTTGAGGGTTTGTTTTCTTTTTTTTTTTTTTTTAAGCCTTGGCCATACTCACCACAAATGATAAAAAAAACTACCATTAAAATAAATCCCTTAATAATTGCTGCTTTCCAACAGACTGGTCCCTGTAGTTGAACTGTTACTTAATGTGCTTCAGCCAGCCTTTACTATAAAGGAATGGAGACACCCCAGGCAATATTCACACAAGTAGTATTGGAACCAGCTGCTGCAGAGCCACCTTAGGAAAAAAAGGTTTCTCAATTTAATTGGGAAAACAGGAGGAAGCATAAATTTTACTGCCATTAATAACTTCAAGCAATCCCGATATGACTTTACCTCACCCTGATGGCTGGACACGTGCTTTTTGTTAGGGTCTTTGCCACATCTGACCCTTATTGTTTGCTCACTTGATCAGGTAAGAAAATGTATGTTTCTTTATAGGATAAACGAGGCCTATTAAAGTCAGAAAAAACATTGCAGTAGCCTATAAGAAGCTCAGTTTTTCAACAGATGTGTGAAGCTCCATAATAAGTTCATTACAAAAAGGCCAAGTGAACTCATAAAGAAAGCACATCTACTTTAAGCCTTCTTAAAAGAAACTTTCATAAAAGGAATAGAGCATTAAAAACCCACAGCACTCCGTTAATTAGAGAGGAAAGTACTACTTGGCTTTTTAAACAGCAGTCACCTTATAATCCAGCTTGGCTGCATACCATATCAAGCCTTGATTGTTAAGAAGCCAAACATACAACTATTTGGCAATTCTTTGATTGCTCGTTAAACCCAACCTGTAAAAAATGGAAAAATATCAGAGGAATTTCAGCACAGGAATCTAGAATCATAGAATCTCTCAGGAAAGATTCCATCAGTGAATCCAGTGAAAACAGGCTCTTCACTGAGGACTAAATGTGATTGTCAGTGCTACTCTCAGCTCTGGCTTCTGCAGCTTAAATGAACAAGACAGAGAAGCTTGACTTTGGAGTTTCCACAGCCCCTGAATTTTTATCTAAAATTAGGTGGCTACTGCTTCTCATTGTGCTTATATTAAATCTTTGAACACCAAGAAATTAAGAATATCATGCCAGAATGCTCACATTAATAAGGCAGAGAGGCCGGGCACAATCTGTGACTGGCAAAACCATACTGTTGTTACCTGGGGCTGGCCACACTGTATTTGAGTGCTGTATAACAAACACTCATCTGCTTGGCTGGAACACAAATCCACAAAGCCAAAATGCTTTCAGCCACTGTAACCTGTGCTGGAAAACATAACCCAGGATGTTCCCCACCACCTAAAATCTTTCTGAGATTGACTACCTTGGCACTTTCACAGCTGTATGCACAACCCTTCTGCACTCCATGTTCCCTTTGGGCCTGATTTGCAACCAATCCTGTTTTGTGACCCACCCACTTTTCAGCTCACCAGTATCTGTGTTCAATCTTCAATTTTTAAAAGCAGATATTAATTGCAAGCAACAGAAGAGTCTACTTAAGTCTGGCTTCCAAGCATAATGGGGTTTTATTCTTTCAGCATGGCTTGCACCGGGGAGTGAATGAAAAGAAAATGGCATTTCAAGACAATATGTATTGAATACACCTAAGAACTGTCCAGCAGCTCTGGGATATGAACACATAACTAATCAACAAGATTTTTTGTTCCCCACACAGAGTCACTCCTTTTACTCCGATCGGCAAAAGAGTTCCTTCCCACTGTAACAGTTTTTGCAACATTCCTGTAGTTTGCATCCTTGGAGAGGGATACCTCACTGACGGGAGGGACCAGAAATGCCCACCATGCAGGGATGCTGCCAGGAGCTGCTTCTGAACAGGGCTCCACCATGAGCTTTTCAGGCTGCCTTAACCCCCACAGCAGCACTCAGCTGGCTCTGCTGTACAAACTGCCTGCTGTTCTCATAGCAAACGGGGAACTATTTGTCTCACTTCACAAAGGCTAAGAAACAACTCAGAGGCAGCATAAAATAGCACCCTTATTAGAAGACTATGCATCACAAGCTGTGCCTATATTTAAGTGAGCTGTACTAAAAATTTTGTATTCAATTTGGCCTCTTAACTGAAAAACAAAATGGATTTGGTCCAAACAAAAAGTAAAGGGGTTTTATTTTTCCTTGAATGTTTTCTTCTGTTTGCTGCCAGGGCATTTACTTTAGAAGCCAATTACACATCCAGGGGAAGAATTATGAAAAAGGGTAACATATCCCTTATGTCCAACAGTGGAAGAGCATTTCCAGGAATCAAGAAAACAGATTTGTGTCCTGTTTTTAAGTTCAGCTCTATGTTTCCCCCTTTCCAAACTCTACTATAATTGGAACAAGTCACTCATGTGCTCCACTTCCCTTGAATTCTGCCATGCAAAGCACAATGACAGCACTCTAAGAGTGAAGCAAACCTCCACAGAGTAGTGTGTAGCAGGCTGCTTTGGTCTCTCTTTCCAAGGGGATGACTGGAAGACACTAAACTTGTGTTTTCCACATTTCAGGCAAACATCTAGTTTAAAACATTTGTTGAATTCACATGAATTCTCACCTCAGGCAACTGAAGTCACACTTCACATATATTGGCACAGAAAGATTGCCAATTGCTCTAAACAGAATTTTTAAGTATTAAAACAAAGCCACAGTACAAAAAACAGTCTCTGCAGGGCCCTGGTGATTTAACATTTAAAAGGTCTTCTTAAAGGATGGAAGTCACACAAAGCAACAAAATCTCTTTTCATAGCTCCTCAACCACCCTATGTATAGAAAAAGCTGAGTACAGCAGACTGTATCTTACAGGCCTCCACAGCTCTGTTCCAGCTTCAGATCTCAAGTCTAAAGCCAAACTTCCCTCAGCTGTACACAGCTCTTTGAGAGTCACAGCATAACAAAAATCAGCTGTGGTTAATTAATTTGGGTGCCTGCAGGGAGCAAGAGGAGCTTTGTCATATACAACACTTGAGATTTGTGAAGAGAAGCAAGTGGTGCTGACTGGCACAGCTACATGGGGAAGCAGGCATTGGCACTATTAAAAAGAAAAAGCTAATTAAAATGGAAACCAAGACTTAAGCAGAATTTCTCATGTCCATGCTTTCAACAGCAGCCTCAACACTCTGGAGTGTGATGGAAAGGAAGAAGATGGTCCTTCTCCATTACATCCATGGCATACTTACTCCTTTCCTGAGAGCTCAATTGGAGCCAGTTCATCCTCACTGCTTCAGCCTCTATGTCCTTTTAGAGCCTTCCTGCTCCCAAGCAATTAATTGTCCCTTGGGAAAACAGTGCATCTTCCGGAACTGCAGACTGCATTCACCTCCATGCTCAGCCCTAAACCACTGTCAAACAAATCCTTTAATTCTTTGCAATCTCAGCTCTCCCCTTAAACACCTATTATACTTTATTTGTGCCCATCTCAAACCCAGTGCTAAAGACTCACAGGCCCAGCATGCATAAATGCTAAATTTCAGGAGGTTGAGTCAGCACACTTGACCTCTGGCATTAAGAGTTGTACAAGGACTTGTCAACAGCTGTTGTGCTGTGTTAGCACTCGGAGATGACCTGCAAATGTAAAGGGAAGGGTACTGACTTGAACAATGTGTGTTTAATACCCAAATAACCTGTATAAATGGGGCCTCTGGCACATGGCTGTTTTATTATTCAGATTGCAGACTGCTCTCAGACAGGATACGGCAAGTGATGCATTTGAGAATTGTTTGAATCATCATACCAAGAAAAGTCTCACAAAGCACAGTGATCGCTTAAAGAAGCAAGTAATAGACAATATTTCTACCTAGATTTTTAGCCCATCAAAAGTAAGTATTAACCAGTTCTACAGGGAGAAGCAAGAACAAACAGCACATGCCTCTATGAAAAAATAAAATTAAAAAAGAGAAAGAATGGTTGAATAGATCCTGGATGAGAAAAGAAACAAACTGAATATTCTGGAAGTACCAGCAGGACTTGCAGTAATTATCCTAACAGCCACTTGAGGAACAGACTCCAATTTTAGCAACCAGTTCTTCTGAGCTAAACAGCCTTCACACAGGCCTAGCTACAACTCTAAGAGAATGACATTTGAAAAGCAATTCTCCTCTCCACCTTACAAACAGACATTAGAAAGGAGATATTTAACTGTTGAGTTCAGTCTGACTCGAATAGTAAATGGAGAATTTCTAGGAGCAGTGATTTGTGTCAAGCCATTGCCTGGGCTTCAAATCCCCAGAAGCCCCTCTTAGACCACAGCATTATCTGCTGAATGAACAAAAAGGACAAGTTCCTGCTCCAAAAAGCTTACTACCCAAGCTGAACCAAACTAAGTAACCAGATCCTCTCTCAAACAAGAGGACAGATTTCCCCAGCAGATTCAATTTCTCAGTTCACTTTACTACCAAGTAACATTGTCTTGAGGATAAAAAGATAAAGAAGAGGGCTTTCAAAAGCCAATTTGCATCGTTCTAGCTCAGACCAGTGCAAACATGGTTGTGGGACAGAAAGTATGAAAGGATGTGAGGCATTTCAGGCAGCTGTTATACAATAATCATCAACAGGACTGAGGCTTCCAAAGCACTCTAAGTTTTCATGGTGTTCACTAAACAGCAAGAAGGCTGTGTTGAGGTTGAAATAGAATTGTGAGGGGACAAACAACCCTAAGAGACTTCATAGCTAGAGGAGAAAGCTGAGATTCACCACTGCATTGCCCTTGCTCCAGCCAGGATCTGGATCCACCCTCTGCACTGGATTTAGCACATCCCAAAGCAAACAGATTTCAGGAGACTTTAGCAATGTCTTGCATCAGTGATTCACACAGACAAGATCCTCTATTCCCACTCAGCAATCTTTAGAGCCAAAAGCTGCTAAACCTTTAGTGTATCTACCAGAGCAGCCTCCAGGTAGTATTAGCCAAAGAACACACAAAAAGCAATAGAAGTCCCTCCTCAGAACTCCAGCATACAGCAGTGATCAAATAGAACAATCCTCTGCTTTTTCCAAACTCCTTATTGTTTCTATGACTTTCCCCTAGAGATAACAAAAAGTTTCACTCGCAACTGATGTACTTACATGATCTTAACACAAGACTGCCAAGCTGAAAGTCTAGAAATCAGTACTGCCTAGATTGAAAGCTAACAAAATTGGGAGATTTCTGATCTGTCTGGACAAGTTACAAGAGCAAGCAGGCATATCAAGCTTCATTAAAAATAAATAAATATTTATATATTTAGTTTGTACCTACATCAGCTAGGCTCTTTGAAGTTGCTGGCTGTTTTTCCTAGGTGCTCCCCCAGAATTACAAACATCACTAATGTGTCAGCTCACATGGCTTTCAGGTACCTACTGAAGTACTTTTTAAAGACTGTAAGATTTATTCTACAGTTTAAGAGACCCTAGAAGTAAATCTACTGGAAACCTGTGTGTGACAAGATGATGTGAACGCCGAGAAGCTGGGAGTAGTGAGGAAGTGGCAAAGACAGAAGTGACACAGCAACTTTCAGGTACATCATATGATGCAAACAGCTTCACTGAAGTGTGTTAGACCAAAAGAAGACATACCCAGGAGTGCAGTGAGTTTGGGAAGCAAACCAACGTGGACCATTTTACTTCTCAGGCCTGTGTCAAAGGAGAGATTCAGTAAGAGTCGAAGAGTGATATTCAGCAGGTCTTCATGTTCACATGGTACCATTTTCACAAGTTTTTCAACAATATCCATTTCAACCTGTATTTCAAGGAAAAAAACAAAACCATAATCCATCCAACTTACTCTGCCTTCAATATCCAATTTGTAGCCATAACAGTGACTGTTAATGCAGTTTCATCTGAAGTAGTTTCATTTATGCCTTTGTGGTTGAAGTCTTCTAGATTGGCTTAATGGGAAACATTTATTAAAAAGGGTTTTGAACCAACAAGTTCATATGTCTTGGAAACATTCTTCACAGTTGGAATACTGCAGGAATGTGGTAAAGACATCACCTGCAAAACTAGAGTGGGGTGAGCAAACTCATTTAAACTTTAACACATGCAATCCTGCAGCAACTGCCAGCAGAGTCAAAGATAGACCCAACCAAGAAAGACAGAAAATTGGCATCCAAAAAGAATTTGAGACCTTTCATTATGAATTTCAAACGAACCCCTAGCAAGAAGTGTGCATGTGCTCTCAGAAGAGGCATGCCATCCTACATGTCAATTTAATAGAAACATGAAAGCCATCTTGAAACATGTATCACTTTCAAATTAAAAAGTGGAATCCAGAAACTGAGAAGTGGTATCAGTTCCTGAGATCATGTTCACTTTACCAGCCAGAAAACACATCTGAACTGGCAAGACTTCAGAAAGTTTTGATCATGTTTTAAGCAACATTTCTGTGCTTTTATTTGACACAATCTTTTAAATGCATTCATCTTTTTGTTTCCCAGATCCTTCTTTGGCCAGAAGGAGGCACATAAAATTACTTGGCATTCTTCAGACTTCTCCATGTACATTACTAGTCTGGTTATAAATAGACACTGAATGAACACTAAGAAAAGAAACTACAGCTCTCCCCACACAGCAAAGTGCAATAATCAAACAACTGCCTGAACAGCTTTATCAGAAACAATCAGATAGCAAGAACTCCTACCTCACTGCTTTGAATTTCAAATGGCCCTGGAATAGCCAAGGAAGGAATGTGCTATAAATACATATGGATTATTCAGTTGTACTTAGGATCAGGTGCTGCACAACTAATCTTGGTTCATTTTGCTTTTGACAGTTCTGTATTACTGCCCAATACAAATATCAGAACAACTTTTACTTCACTGGTAGCTTTCCTTAATAATACCATGGAGAAAAAAGCATCATCTTTATTATCAGTAAGGAATGCTCAGACAGCTGACCTGAAGCACGCCAATGTTTTCAAAACCGTCAGAACACTCAGAGATAAAATAGATTCAACGACTTTGCTTCATTTGTCTTTCACTAAATCAGATGGAATGGGAAAAGTGTGCCAGCAAATCAGTGGGCTGGAGAGCTAATTCTTATTTTCCTAACCAAGTTCCGTATATAAATAAGGGAAATACTTCTTGTCTGCAGTGTTCAGTGCACATGCATGCACAGATCCAGTTAATTCACTACTGCTTTTACACAGACCTTTTCATCTCACAATCTCTGTACACCATTGATCTCAGATTATCTCTTGAATAGAGAAAATGTATGATTTTCATCTAGTAAATTATAACAGAGGCACAAAGGTGAAGTCAAGCATCTATTAAAGTATCAGCACAGGAGGTACTTGGCTAGAGTTTGAAGTCACAAATCAAATTATGCTACAATTTCAGAAGTGTAAGACTTCACCAAAAGAAAAGCTGATGAAGAATAACTGCCTCCAATTCTTAGGAGCTACTGGCAGTAGGAAGGAACCAAACTGACACAGGAAATAAGTAAACTACTCCAGCAAACTCCAGAAGAATAAATATCCTCTTCCCAAGTCAATACATGGCAGAAACAATAATATGTTGTCAAAGGAGTATAGTCTGGGGGCAGAGTCATGGGCATCACCAGAAGTGGGGGTATGACAAGACTCTGAGGTGTTTAATTCAAAATCTGGAATTTTGTGGATCATATTTTTCATCATATTCTTTGTTTGGGATGACATTTCCTCAACACTGTTTGAAGTAGGTTATGACTGGATGTTGTGCTTTTCTTCCACTTATTTTACTTGTAACAAAATAGGATAATCAGTGCTAGAGATAATAAAGTTTTCAGAACCCCAACCTTTCCAGCATTGCAGTAGAGTGCTACAAGCCTCACCATGTCGTTTTTGTTCTCCATGAAAATGCTGAGTTTCTTCAGGAAGGTTACAACAAGGATAAGCAGCTCAAAATTGTCCCGGTCCAGTGCTTTCACCAACATGTGGACAATGTTCTTGTTCCTCATCTTCAGCTCAATGCGAGTATCCTCAGCCAGGTTTAGGAGCAGGTAAATTGCAACTGACAAAGGTCAACACAAATCACACCAACAGATCATACCCAACATCACTAAACAAGTCTCTGTTTACACTTCAAGTGCTGAAGACAAGACTTTCAGAAGCATAATGATCCCTTTTCAATACATTTTGAAGGAAATAGCCAGTGAATGCTGGGATTTTGCCTCTTTAAAAAACATTAGGAAGATTATTTCTAATCATAGCTCTGAAAAAAATTAGAATTATGATAACTAGAAGCTTTTTTATGTTGTGTGTGGTTTTTTTTTTTTTAATTTCAATTCCAACAGGAACCAGTAAAAAGCCCCTCTCAGGAAAGGTTTCCCACTCAGATAATTTCAATCTAACATGAAGTGTACAAAAACTGAGATAGAATGAAATCTATTCAAAGAGTCAGATACAAGCTAAGTTAGGCAAATTCAAAAAAAGCCAAACACTCAACTCATCCCAAACCAACATCATGAGCAAAGAAGAGTTGATCACTTTTGCTCTTCTTCTGACAAATGGCTTTTAAAATTATTCATAGTGTCAAACAATCTGATTAAGTACTTGTCTTCTCCCTGCTCTTTGGTAACACTCTTCCATACTCATCCACACATTCAGGACGTTTAAGACATCCTGTTTATAACAAGAATCAAACAGGATCCCTCAGCCACGTTTACTGACAACAAAATAATTTGCTATTTGGATTTGGTACCTCTAAGCAGCTGTTCCTGCTTGACAACCAGCCCTTTGTATTTCTTGTAAGTTTTCTCATAGTCCTTTTTCAGGGTTTGATTTTCAGGATCTTCATCAAGTGAATTAGAGAAGTTAAGGAGTTCAGAGAAAAGTGATATAGGCTAGATGACAATTGTCCTCAAAAGTGTTCCTCCATCACTAGTGAAAAGCAAGGGATCTATGGAATACCCAGTGTCAAGACTCTTCCTCAGCAGCAGCCTGCTACATCTGCAATCCAGGCCACGGCTGTTCTCTCCATCTAGGCTGGGATATTTTACATCCCAATAAGCAGCACACATGTTCTAAGACATACTGCTGATAAAATACAACTTTTTTTTTCTTGTGTTGCTTTAGTAGCTTCACATTAACCTCTTCCACATCCCAAAATCTTCACTCTTGGTCCTTCTCATATCTGCAATTATATTTTGCACTTTCTGGTAAATTCTACTGCATTTACAGAAGGTGCTATGTAATCATCTTGTGTAACCCAACAACACTCATCAAGACAAGTCAGAAGCCATCAGGCTATGCCAGAACATCAAAAGGATATCAGCTTTCTTCTTTTTAGCAAGTTCTTCCTGCCAAAGCTCATGTCTCTTCAGTTCATGGTCTATGATATTCATACACAGTGCTCCAATTTTGTAATGTGTTATTATCCCATGAAATTGAGAGAAACTACATTGAAGAAATAATACTCGTGAGGAATAAATGCCAACAACTCCATATCTACTTTGACATCTATGACAGCAATACTGCACCACATGAAATATTAAAAAAGGTATTTACAGTGTGCCCCATTAAAGCACTTTTCTATTGGAAAATTATTTCAAAACAAGAACAATACCTGAAAACATGAATATTTTCTCAACTTGTAGAAAGACAAGAAACAGTCTCTTGCTCCAGATCAAAATAAAAACACATTCCAATTTTCATGCATAAAGGAAAAGGTTTTCCCCTCAGCCCTGCCTTCCATACTGCAAGTGCTTCAGAGCACTCTCTCCTCACCAGAAACAGAATAGAGACCTAAAATCAAGGTAAATGCAATTTCTGCTTGAATTATTTCTAGGCAGGGTATGTAGAAACACTGGCATAGCTAAATAAGAGCAAGTGCTCATTTCAGTCTTGAACATTGTTTCTTCCCTGCAGGTGTGCAGATGGAAATTACAGCTGGCAGCTCAGCCACCTTTCATTTCTGACACAAAGCTGTGAGTCAGAATCTTTACTAGCTTCTTCCCAGCTCTCTTACAAACTGCCTCATCATGAGAGTTCTTTTTGTTATAAGTGATAAAACTGAGGCACAAGCGTGTTTCTGTCTGTTTTTCCTGTTTTGGTGAAGTTTTGTAGCACAGAGCAGACAACAAATAAAAAAGCCACTGAGCAGAGCTACATTCTTTATGTTCCTAAATTCAGGGACTCTGCACTCACCTTGAAAAGCAGAAGAAAATGTAAATTATATTGGTAGCCAGTTCAATGCTTTGTTTCCAGTCTTCCCTCAGCACTCTAGCCAATGCACCCAGGGCAGTTTCTGAAGTGAAACAAGATTTTGAGAAGCATCAGCATGTAGTGTCCCTCCTTTTTAGCTTGTGAGCTTCAGAATTTGAATACACCTTATTCTACATGTATCAGTTTTCTAGTGAAACACTTCCACAGGTATCTCACTTTAACAGGCAACACTGCTCATGAGTTCTGTTTGGAGACGGCACCAGAGAGTACCCTGGGTGGTCACCCTGTCACAAACCCTAAGAAGTAGCAAGGTGGAAGGAAAGTCTTCCGAACAGGGAATTCAACGTAAAACTACCACTAACCTTCAGATCTTGTGGCCTCTGCCAGCTCTGTGTTCCATACTACGTTGTGTCCCCTGCCTAAAGCACTACAATTGTCACTTTCAAACCCCCTTTAAATTCTGCCTGGACAGACAGTATTTCTCATCCATATTTCCATTTATTCCCCCCCCCTGAATCTACTTCATATTATTTAATAAATTGGTTTCTCCTTGTCTTATTTAATTTCACTTTCGCAGTCACGTTCCCCTAGCTAGCCTCTCTTCATGTACACCATGTTCCTTGATCAGAAAAGCAGCAACTGCGAACATGAAGCACTAAATATTTTCAACAGCTCATAGGGACAAGCCATTATTTCATGGCTCATCATTCCCATCCTATCTTCCGTGGTGACACTGCAAGATGGGTATGGATTGAAGTCATCAATACATGTGGGTATAATGACTCAGCAAAAGAGACAAAAAGGGCAAAGAAAAAAAAAAATCACAAAATTAACTCATGTCAGCTTGCAAATCCTCTTTTCAAGGCAAGTTTCCTGATCTACAGAATACACCGACACATTCCCATCTCCAGCAGTAATGCCAGCTGAAGTTAATTTAGCATCAAAATAAGTAGGATCAGAAAAAAAAATAGCTGAAGCCTCTAGAGGTCAGAAAGATTTCAGTATTAGGCTCACCTAAGACCAGTCTGAGCAGCATCCATTTGTAGAGAGACCCAACCCAGCTTTGATGGCCACCTGATTATATACAGAGAAATAGAGCCTAGCAAACTAAAGAAAATCTCAAATTAAAGATGAACTACTTTTCCCTGGACACAAATGAACAACACATCATGAGAAATTACCACTAGGTTTTAAAATTACCATTTAAAAGCAGCTCTTCCAAATTATCAGGATTCCTGGCCAGCTGCAGGATGAGGGCAGAGCCGCGCACCTTGTCAGGAATGTCCTCGTACAGTAACTCAATGTACTCATCCATGTCATTGATATTGGCAACTTCATCAATCTGAAAGCAGTCAGAAGCAAGGGTTTCACTGAGAGACATGGCAATTCAACACCAGCAATCACAATGTTATTCAGTTGTGACACCAAAGGGCACTCAGCTTCTGAGTACAGATCTTAGGCAAAAATAAAACACAAGTTAAAAAACTCCAACACTGCAGAATCACTGCCAATGAACACCAGGAAATCTGATTCCTAAAAATCAAAGGATGCTCAGACACGACTCTGTCTCCTGTCTGATGTTCCAGATCTCACTGGCTGTCCTGCTGTGTGCTATACTTGGAGGGGCAAGTATGCAAGTCAAATATTTTACCCTTTATGGAGATAATTTTTTTTCCATTGTGCAGTATTTCCAAACCAAGTTCTTTGTTTAAAAAACAAGAAGCAAAAAACCACAAGAATTCAGCATTTCCTCTCCCCTCCTCACTTTTGTAACTGCTTACTGAAGTAGTAAACAGGGTTTGCATTTCTGTTTTAACACCAATATTTACCTCTGTTCCTTCAAACGGGGGTGGATCTTTTGGCTTGCTGGTTTTCTCTTTCTTTTCTACAAAGAAAAAGACATGGGTGAAGTTACACACAAACACAGGCCAAACGCATATCCAGTGTTCTCATAATGAACACTCTAAGTTAAATCAAGGTCAAAGTCCTTTCGTGTCCAGCTGACCTGCCAGACTAACACAGGTTTCTGAACCTGAACAGTCCCTAGGGAGTAAAACAAATCCCCAGCTGCCTTTTGACCACTCAGACTAAATGATCAGTGATAGCCCTACCAGCTGGGGAGATAGAGGGTAATAAACCTTAAAGCAAGCCCAGAATGGCAACACTCACTCCCACAGTGAGAGACAGCAGCAGCTCTGATTCTGCTTGTGCCCTGTGACACACCAAGACACAGAAATGCAGAGTGCAAGAGGGTAAAACATGAAAAGCTCTTGCAATCAAAGCCCATATATACCATAAATCTTCAATTTGAATTTGTCTCACTAGGAATCCAGCTTGAGAACAAAGCTTACCATTTCATGGTTGCAAGAAACCTGGGTAACCTAAAGATAATGTAGAATCTAATGTTAAATATTCAACTATCCCCTGAGCAGAAAGTTTAAGGTGAACTTAAGACATAAATAGGAGTACCAAGAGGCCAGGAATTTTAGATGACAAGATAAGAGAAATACCCCAGGCTGTCTGCTACACTGGACCAAAGCTTGTCAGGCTCTGAAACTCTCCAGCTTTACCCATAGCCCAAATTCAGCCTAGGCACACTCTGTACCCTTGAAAGAGGTGATGGCAGAGGTATTTCTAGGAAGATCCTCCTAGACACTTTTGCTGTCACTGTAAGTGCAGATTCAATATGACGAGGCTGCACCCAACAGCCAAATCTGTACCTCTCAAGTCCTGCTAAAACACAAGGCAGCCAGTAAGAAGCATCAATACTAAATGTAACCAAAATAATAAAATTAATTTGGTTGTTAAAAAGGTATTTTCCTTTAATCTCACTTCAGGATCATAATTGTTTCCAAAGGTGATAAAAGATACGTGTCCCCTCCTGTCACCATACCCAGACAATTGGTACATCAGGCACATTGGGCTCTCAGCTAGGAACACCTCAGTATTTGTTCAAGGCTGAGGCACCCCTGTCCCAAGCTACTTTGTTCCTGTATTTTTTACCTTTTCCTGCTGAGGAATCTCTGCGGTTCTGCAGGTAGTACAGCAGCTGCTCTACTTCTGCAAGCTTGGAGGGGTGAATGAGCTTGCATTCTTCAACAACCTTTCGAGCCAGGGAACCAATGTCTGTATTTGCATTAAGACTCTTCAGCCGAATTCTGCAACACAGACAAGTCTCTTTTCAGTTTTTAATTTTTTTTATCTTCAGTCCTTTGATTATGTTTATACAGTCAAGAATTTCTCAAAGCAGAAATGATCCTGATAGACTCAGTGCCTGTGCCTTTCATGTCAAAGTGGTGCCTCTGAACTCCAAATGGCAAGCAACTGTCAAACAGATTTGGTGGAGCAGAACTGTTCATGAGCTGACATGCAGCAACATTAAAGGCTGCTGTATGAACAGATCCCTTACAACCATCTTAGATACCAAAGACAGTAACTGATTTGCAATATACCCTATAAAAAGTGCACAAGACCACAAAAAAAAAAAAGCAGACAAAAAAGTCCCAAATGAGAGACAGCTCTGAGTGTTTGTCTGCACAGGAAGGTTCTTTTGCAGTGCCAGGAATCTCCCACAGCTCTGGCAGATCTGCAGCCAGGTCCATAAGCAAACGAGCAGGAAGAAATCTCTGTGGGCATTAACAACAGGGTGGGAAAAAAAGAAATTCTACCATCTTGCAGATGCAAGTTACGTTGATTCATCTGATGACAGAAGTATGCTTCTGATGTCTTCAAAAATTTGAGACAATTTAAGGATTCTCTTTTCTTTTTCCCCCAGTTATTCTTCTAACACGCACTCACGCAGGCAGCCACTTCAGTACAAATTTTCAAAAAGAAATCAGTACAGAGATAAAACTCCCCTAAAATAGGTCCAACTTTGCAGCTTGAAAAATGCAGTTATGATAGTTCTCTGGGCTTTTCCAGTGGGGAATATTTTAATGGACTTGAAAGATATCAACCAGGCAAAACTGAAATGCAGATAAAGTAGTGAATTCACTGGTTGGACAGGGGCAGATCAAAACAACAGGAGAGCCAACAGCTGGAGCATAAGGCTGTCAGGAGGTTCAGTGGTACTTCTTGCTCCAACATGAACTACCATTTGCACAGGAAAGAATCACTTTTCTCTGCCTCAACTACCCATCATGTAAAACAGGAGTCATCACTTTTCTTTACAAAACACCTTAAAGGACATGGCTGGAAAGCAATTTACAACGTGTGTTTCAGATGTTTACCTTCCTAGGCACATGTTATTTCCTGGCTTTGAAACCCTCTGCTAGTCCAGCACTCAGTTCCATAAAGATGATAAGCTACAATTTCTCAGAGGTAGGTGGTACTCTGAGTTACTGAATCCACAACTGTGAAGATTGAAATAAAATACTAGAGCTTGCTGTGACCTTACATTTTCTGACATTCCTTGCGTTCCCCCAGCATGGGGTCTCCCATCTCTCCCAGAATCGTTGCTTCCACTTCATAATGGACAATGAGGGCTTTCTCAGATGGATGCACATCTATGTTACCTCCTTTTACCTTCCTGTCATAAAGGGAAAAAAACTGATTAAATGAAAAGCTCAGAGAACACACCAGAGCAGAAATCAGTTACCTGCCTCTGTGCTATGCAGTCCCTAAACCCGAGTAGTGCTCTCCTTCCATACCATACTCCATCCCACGCAGCTGTACCAAAGCCTGGTGCTAGTGGCATATTCTTGGCTACGACCTGTAGTGCAGAAATATCCAAGCCACTGGTCAAGCCTTACTCACAGAAATCAGGGAAGAAATCAAAGTTATCCTGTTCCACATCACCACAATGAGTAAAAAGATGCATTTCACCAAGCAGGTGAATTTCCCAGTTGATTCCCCATTACCTTGTCAGTATTGACAAATCTTTGTCTAATGGCCTTCACTTACTGCAGTCCTCTACAAATGGAATTTTTCTGTCATTCTCTTCCTAACTCCTAGTAGTTGCAATTCTTTGAGATGGAATTACAAACCTAACTCCTAGTAGTTACAATTCTTTGAGATGGAATTACAAATAATTTGTATTTCAATTTAACTATTCTCTCTTGAAACACAAACCTCTTTGCCACTGTTCTTCACCTCATTGTGCCTGCTGCCAGGCTTGAGGGATTACAAAAATCAACAGCCGCCATCAAAAGATGCAAAACATTTCCACCTTCTTTTCTACAGCTACAGATCCTTGGGAGAAGTATTCTCCAGGGAAGCACTCTGGTGTATGTCAGTGCCAAAAGGGCCTGTCCTGCTCTCTCCTCCTTTGTGCCAATAATTCTGTGTCCATGCAGATCCAAGGCTCCTGAGGAAAGGCTCACATGGGTGAAGATACAACTCATTTGTTTTCAAGCAGTGGCAGAACCACATCCAGAGAATACAGTGACCTGTTTTTATTTATTGGTAAAGATGACACTTGTTCTTTTTCCACTTGGTACAGCCAATTGAATGTGTACAATTCTGCCATAAACCAGGCTGCAAAAACACTGCAAATTAAAACCATCTCCAAAATGTGGGTTTGGCTTTTGGGCAGTGGAGTGGGTTTTTTGTGGGGTGTTCAGGTTTTTTAGAAAGATGATGTCCAAAAAGAGAATTACAAGTGGCTTCACCAGCAGTCATATCAGCATCTAGGAGATAGCAGGTAGCCATGGCATTGGATCAATTAGATCAGGGAAAACAACTTCAACCTCATAAAGCTGGAAATGTCAGCAAATCCAGATGCAGCCTGTGCTGTAACCATTCTCAGCAGAAAAGGTTTGAAATGTGTCTCCATCTACCCAGCTACTCTGGTGTCCACTTTTCCTTCTGCAGAGCACAGCTGCAAAAAATACCTTTGTCTTGAGATACAGCTGCCCAAAAAAACCCACAAACCACAAAAGTCTGCTGTGGGAAACAAAGAGTGCAGTTCAACTACCAACCTTGTAAGGACATAAAGCTACTCAGAGCAAACAAAAATATCTCCCTAGTGCTGGAAAGTAACATTTTCCATGAAAGTATAGCAAAACTCCCTTTATGACTTGAGATTTTTTCAAGAGATTTGGGCTGCTCCCCTTTAACAGGGGTTAAAAGCAGGTGTTGAAGCAGGTGTTTCATTACAGTTTGTTCTCTGTTCTCACGAGGTCCAGCCTTGCAGGACAGAAAGCTTATGGCAAATCTACTTCAAAAGAATCCAGCTCTCACTCCCCACCTCCAAATATATTTCTCCCACATTAAGATCTATCAGGAGATGCCAACTGCAAACACTCAGGGCTCCTGACAGTCAAAGCTCTGGTTAGTGACAGCTTAGTAATATTTACAGATATAAAGAAAAGGATGGGTAGAGAACAGTTTGGCAAAGTTTTACAAGAATAAAGCTGAACTAACAGCTCATCATTGCCCAAAGGATTAGATCTTCCCATGTTATCCCTGCTCCTGGCAGTCACCTTGGAGCTCAACAGGAGAACTCATGATTCCCTGTCACAGTCAATTCCAGCAATCCAACAGAAAACTCCATGTTTTGGAGAGGAGGTTGTTCACCGTGTAACAGGACTAAAGTGCCCTATAGAAAAGGAACAACACTTCCTATTTCTCACCAGGGAAAAGGAGGAGTGAAACCTCCTCCTTCTGGCAACAGTAAACCACTGATGAGCTTAGCAACCAGGAGAGCCTTAGCTTAAGACTGCTTAAACAGTTTTAGGACTTCCCATATTTAATTTTTTCTTCCAGAGGGATAGATGGGTAAACTGAAGAACTTAGAGCTGCAGAGATTTTCTGCCCTCTCATACTGACAAACACCCTCTCTGCCTGAGCTATTTCTGAGCTAATGAAGTCACAAATCAATACACAGCCAAGTTCCCTCTCAGAAAATCCTACCTTGTGAAGTACTTGAGAACCTACACTAAAATGTACTCCCCAGACACTGAAGATGTTTTTCATTTGGAAAACACTGCATTCATATTGTCAGCATCACAAGGTAAATCTTCATTTACAGAAAAAAGCCCCTCCTCTCCCTCAAAGCTACAAACACCTTCTTTCCTGATTTTCTACACATCCTGAGTCTGTAAATCATGTCATAAAACATTTGAAACTGCTGATATTATAATGAGTAGAAGCAGCAATGCAGTGGGGAGCTCTCATGCACATCAGCCTGTCCTTTCACTTCACTGCTTGCTTTGTCAACAAGAACCCAGTCAGTTCAAGGTTTAAAAGAGGAAGGCCTTTGCTACAGACAAAAGCTGCAAGCTGAGCTCACATAACGAAAGCTGGAGTGTTAATATCCTTTATTAACTAATTCCTTTAGAGGGAAAAAGCGAAAGCAAACTATCCTAATGAAAAGTGGCACAAACGGCGCACGTGGGTAAGGCTGAAAATCCAATAAGAAATCCCAGCAAGTCAGACTTGGTGGGAGGGGGAGTGCCCATGGAGGGTGACAGAGGGAGCAGAGGAGGACCAGACTTGCACACCAGCCTGGTCACATTAAACAGCACAGCAGGGTTTGGGTTTGTGCTCCCAAAAAAGAGAGACAACTACACCTGTTTCAGGGATGATTACAAAACAAAGATTCCTACAAAATCACGCAAGATGGTACAAACTGAACAGGTAAGGCTAAAAAAACAGGCACTGCCCTAAAGTTACAGCTGTTGATTTATTTAAGGGTGGCATTTGATTTTTGCCATCATGGCATTGCTATGACAGAATGGATGCTCAAAGATTATCAAGCGGGTTTTTTTTCCCCTGCACTGCTTCCAACTATGGAGCTTAATATGTGGCATGTAAGTGGAGAAAAAGCAAAACCTAGACAGTCTGAACAGGAAATTCTGAAAATACTAATAAATGGAAAGGAAGTAAAAAACAAGAGCAGGAACTCCGTAGGATTCAAAACCTGATGGAAAAAAAATCACCAGCACGATAGGAGGAAGTGACACTGTCCACATATGGCACCTGAACAGAGGCCTAGATGACCTGGCATCTTTTGGGATTGATTCCTTTTGCTCTGAAACAACTGAAAGATATCCAAGAGCTGCCAGCTCA
This sequence comes from Anomalospiza imberbis, assembly GCF_031753505.1. Classification (NCBI taxonomy): domain Eukaryota; kingdom Metazoa; phylum Chordata; class Aves; order Passeriformes; family Viduidae; genus Anomalospiza; species Anomalospiza imberbis. The sequence continues at coordinate 2,205,153 of NC_089689.1, read as the reverse complement.
GGCCCTATTCCTTATGCTGATTGGTCTCACTGCCAAATAGGCAGATAAAAGATACCGTTCATTCATCACACCTGCAACACCAAACCCAGATCATACACTTTATACACCAGTTACCTCTTGCATTCACGTCACCTGCCCTGCCCAATCTGCCTGCCATACTCTCAACACCTTCTCCCAATCAGTCTCCCAGCTGCTCCTTAAACCTGGCCTTACTGTCTCTTCTCCCATCCCTGATCCCCAAAACAGCCACCTGCCCCCTCCCAGCACCTAATACACAATGATCCTCTCCACTCATCTCCTCATTGCACCTACTCTCCTCTCAACCTGCTGTCACATCAGTGCCTAGTCCCAAACACACCATAAAATGCCGCCACAGCCATCCCCAGACCAGAGCACCCTCCAAACCCCACCTTCTCCCCAGCAGCACCCACCCCTGCCTTTGTAACCTTCACTCATCCCTAACCCTCCCAGTCCTCAACCAAACCTTCTTCCCAACAGACTGGGGTAGGCTGAGGGGGGACGGCCTAAATAAATCTGTCTCCCATTCCCACACCCCTCACCCACCTTACCCAGCACACCACAGCCTCCAGTCAGCTTCCAAAGCAGCCACTCCTCACTCGCAATACCTCCACCCACCTCATCATCACCCCTCCCAAAACACTCTCCACCGTCACCTCCCCAACAACACTCTCCCATCCACCCAAAGCCAGTCCTCACTACACCTCAGCCTCACCCCACAGCCCCTTCTTGTCCCCACCCGCCCCCCACCACACCCTCAGCTGCCCTATATTCCCCCACCCACCCCTCTGCAAACACCCCGCGACACCTGTGCCTCGCACCCCACAACCTGACACACGCCATCTCTCGGGACAAGCTGCCGAGCCTCAACGGCAGCGACCCCACCACCACCACCACCAGCAGCAGCACCACCCCGTCCATCCCCCCCAGGCAGCACGAACCGCCGTCCCTCGTGCCCGCCCTCCCCGGTTACCTCTTGAGGTACCGGGCGTCCTCGCCCTGCATGGCGGCGCTCAGGGGCTGGGGGGGGGGGGGCGGCCCGGGCAGGGCGCGGCCCCGCGCGCGCCGTGCTCGTTACCAGGGAGAGCGCGAGCCCCGCCCCGCCCCGCCCCGCGCACGCGCGCCGCCCTCCCCGCCGCCTTCCCCTCCCCGTTAGCGCCCCCTGCAGGCGCGGGGGAGGCGCTGCCTCCCTCACGGGAGGGGACAGGCCGCTCCTGTTCGCCTGCCGTCAGGAGATGAAAAGAAGCAGCTGTGCCGTTTTGGGTTTGTTTTTTGTTTGTTTTTTTTTTTTTTTTTTTTTTTCCTAAATATGTACGCAAAAGTTAAGTTTCTAAACTTGCGTTTCTGGGCGTCGGTATGATCAGCTGCGATTGAGGCTGGTAGAGACTTGGCTGAGAGTGAAAAGTGACCTGAGCTCGCTACAGTAGAGGCAGGTGGGTTGGTTCCCCTTTACTTCGTCTTCTGTAGTTGTTTAATGCTTATTGCTTTGAAATTGATATGCATCACTGCCGCCTCCTGCCAAATGATGAAATGGTTTTTCAATTAATCAGCGAGTTGTTTTTGGTGAGAGGTACTCGAGGACACTGCGAGCAGCAGGAGTGAGGGCGAATCTCGGAGCGTTCACACAATCACGGCATGGCTGAGGTTGGCCGGGACCTCTGGAGATCGTCCTGGCCAAGCCCTCTGCCAAGGCAGGGTCACCCAGAGCAGGTGACGCAGGGATGCATCCAGCTGCGTTTGGGTTTTACCTCCAGAGAGGGAGAATCTGCAACCTTCACCCAGAGCAGGTGGCGCAGGGATGCATCCAGCTGCGTTTGGGTTTTACCTCCAGAGAGGGAGAATCTGCAACCTTCACCCAGAGCAGGTGGCGCAGGGATGCATCCAGCTGCGTTTGGGTTTTACCTCCAGAGAGGGAGAATCTGCAACCTTCACCCAGAGCAGGTGGCGCAGGGATGCGTCCAGCTGCGTTTGGGTTTTACCTCCAGAGAGGGAGAATCTGCAACCTTCACCCAGAGCAGGTGACGCAGGGATGCATCCAGCTGCGTTTGGGTTTTACCTCCAGAGAGGGAGAATCTGCAACCTTCACCCAGAGCAGGTGGCGCAGGGATGCATCCAGCTGCGTTTGGGTTTTACCTCCAGAGAGGGAGAATCTGCAACCTTCACCCAGAGCAGGTGGCGCAGGGATGCATCCAGCTGCGTTTGGGTTTTACCTCCAGAGAGGGAGAATCTGCAACCTTCACCCAGAGCAGGTGGCGCAGGGATGCGTCCAGCTGCGTTTGGGTTTTACCTCCAGAGAGGGAGAATCTGCAACCTTCCCGGGCAGCCTCGTCCATCACGCTCAGTGCAAAGAGCTTCCTCATGTTGAGGTGGAACTTCTTGTGTTTCCATTCACAGCTGCTGCACCCCATCCTGTCACTGGACAGCACCGAAAACAGTCTGGCACCATCCTCTTGGCACCTCCCATTGAGACATTTACATGGATTGATGAGTTCCACTTTCTTCTCCAGACTAAGCTGTCCCAGCTCCCGCAGTCTCTCCTCATCCAGAAATGCTCCAGACCCTGTGTGCACTATTTATAGGAGGATTGAAGGAGGGCTCTTGTGGTGTCCTGCCCCGTTATGGCCACCTGAGCTGGTCACTGGTCTTCAGCACCAGCTCTTGGCTAAGCCCAGCCTAAAGGCAGCCTTGGTGTTTTGAAACATCATCTTCCTTTTGTGTCACTGACACACAGAGAGCACGGGGATGGCACTGCTGTAGCTCCAGACTCCAGCAAAGTGGCTGCAAATCCAAAATCATGTTGGAAAAGTTACATACTCAGCCAGCACCTGAATTTTCTGTCCCTTTATCTTGTCTCCAAGACACTCTAAAGAACAAGCACACAGTGTCATATCCAAGAGGTCTCCGAAAGGACCTTAATGGGCTGTAGTTTTTTGGAGTACTCTTTACTGCCCTGTAACGTAGAACTGAAAATTCTGTCTACCCAGAGTCGTAGGGGTAACGCAGAAATAAATAATAGACAACAAAGCTTTGGTTTTTATTGTGGCAAAACCTTAATCATAAATACGTAATGTCTACTGATCCTATTAAAGACTAAGAATTGTTATACTTTCATAATCTGTAACAGAGCAGAATAAAATATTTTGTGGAATCCACACAGTGCCTGCCTTTGTTTTAACAGAGAATGGAAAAAGAAAGTACCCTGTGAAATATGAAGTGCTACCTTTGTGTAATGCATTTACAAAAGATTGCTAGAACATAACACCCTTGTTACCAGCCTCATTCTATTTTTATCACAGTAATATTGTCATAAAGAAAAAAAAAAAAAAACACAGCTACCTAATCAGAATGATTATTCTCCATGATTTCAGCAGCTCTCCAGATAAGCATAAGCCAAACATTAAACTCTGAAGCCATATAAATAGTCTGATATTTCCTGAGCACTAAGTACTACCTGATAGTCTTCATTTATTTCACTACGAATTTATCTCATTTATCTGGTCACATATGCCTGTAAATGGAGTCTAGTTTTAGACACCTATGGAAAATAGGCCAAAGATTACAAGATGAGAATGATACAGAAAAATGTGAGAACTGAAAATATACGAGTAAAGGAACGTTTATTCCAGTTAAGTGTGCCATGATGTTTGGGGTAAAACTGGCTGTTTGTTAGGACCTGAAGGGACAGCAGAGCCTGGAGAGAGTCCAAGTGCAATATCTCAGCTTTGTAGGTATTGAGCCACCAGCACTGCCAAGATCAGACAATTCTGTTGGGCAGAACAGAACCAGACAACCAGTTGATGCTGGGTTTAGAAAACCTCATGGCACAAACACCAAAACCCACGTATTGCGTGGTGGATTCTTCTAAAATTAGATTGTAGAGCACGTGCTGCTGCCTGAGGTTTTGTTCTACAGCCTTGCCCTGAGCTTCTGATGTTGTTTTGCACAATTCCTTACATCCCTGTCCTTATAGTGTGATGAGGTTTATGGGATGGGACTCTGAGATCCCCTCACCTGCATGCTAGCAGTATATATGAGGAGGAGGAAAGAGAGGGTGGCATTTGAGGCAGAAGGGTGATCAAATTGCAAGCAGAAGCTGGAATGTACAAGAGTTTTGTGTTTGCTTTTTTGTTTGGGTGGCTTTGGGGTAGTTTGGCTTTTTTTTTGTAGAACAGTTGTAAGAAATACGGTTCTGGAGTCAGCTTGAAGAGATTTTTTGTAGTGAGGGAATATAAAAGAGGGTGTAAAAGAGCTTGGGAGCTGCAGAGAAAATCAGAGTAGGAAGAGAATGGTGAGAAAGTTGCATGAGGAGAAATTGGGCAAGAGGAGTGAAGCAGTTGGGTAAAAAACAAGGAAAAAGAGGTGTGGAATGTTCCCATATGGTATATGTATGTATATGTATATATATTTATGGTAGAATAAGCACAGATGGAGTAATTAACAACATTTTAATGCAAAAACTCCCAAATTTCTATTTTTTGGTCAAGCTGCAGACATGTTATTAACCAGATGGACAGAATACACTGAGTGACTTTGGAGCAACACCCACCACATTGCCTCATGGTAAACTTGATTTTATTTCTTCTTGTTTTTTCTCTTAGTATTGAAAAGTATTGATACTAGCAGAGATTTTTAAGTCAAAAAAAGTGTTTCCATTGTCTTCAATGAGCCTTTGGTATATGATAAGACTGCATGTTGAAAATGTTACAAGTGGTTTCTTTTACATCACTGTGAAAAAAAAAAATCAATCAAAATAGCCAACACTGTTTTTCTGTAGCAAATGGAATTGTTGAAATATAATAGACTAATCTCTTGAGTCTTGTGGAGTTGAGAAACCAAAGCAACCCTGAAATTTGTAATCTATCCATCAAAGATTGCATCTTGCTCTCAGGAAAAAAAAAAAAAAGAATCCAGTGGTTTTGTAGGGAAAAATTATGAATATGGGACATTAGCCTAGACTTTGTAAAATGAACTGTGCATAAAACTACATAAGACTCTTTATTAGATAAAATAAAGTGGAGGACTCTGAAAGGATGACTCCCAGGTCATTTTCAGTGTGACATGTGATTGTGCTGGCAAATCCTGGGTGCTTTTCTTATTTTTGAATGTGAGACTTCACAAAAATGAGAAAAAGATCCTCCATGAAGAGCTTGCTTTGTATTTTATAATAGATTTAAAATACAAAATATTTTTAAATATACTTAAAATAAATTTTAAATAAATATATTAATATATAAAAATACATTTATACATATATATAAAAATATACATAAATATATAAAATACATTTAAATATTTTAAATATATTTATATAAAAATACATTTATAAATATGTAAATACATTTATAAATATGTAAATACATTTATAAATATATAAAAATACATGTAAATATCTATAATATATTTAAATAATAAATTTAATATATAATATAGTAAATATATTTAAATATTTGTTGGCTTTTATTTGTTTTAATAATAATATTAAATATTTTATTTATTTTTATTCATTATTTGGTTTTGTTAATTTTAATATTAAATATTTAAATATTTTTTAATATTTAAATCACTTATAAATATATTTTAAATATATTTTATTTATATAATGTAATAACACTCAGCTAAGTAAATGCATAAATTTTCAACTCATTCAAACCAGGGAAGAAAATAACCTGTAGGTTTCCATTGTTTCAGATGTAAAAAGAAAGATCTAAAGATGTGAGAAGAAGCAGATCTCTCCATAGCAAGCTCACTGTAGAGCAGAGGGTGCTGTTTTCCCCTTTGGCCTGTTGAAATCAGAATTGCTGCCTTCCATGGGATTGATCCTCTTTGATGGCCTTGTAGCTCCTTCTGGAGCTGGGGTTGTGGTAAAGTGACCATCTACATGGACTTCCACGTGCCTGACTCCAGACCAAGCCTTTAAGAGGGAATTTTGCTGGGAGGAAGGCAGAACAGCACGTTGTACGCTGTCATAGAATCTTCGAATCATGCAGGTTGGACAGACTTTTAAGATTGAGCCCAAGAATAAACCTAACACTGCCAAATCCACCACTAAAGCACATCCCTAAGTGCCACACCTACCTGCCAGTATGGATGTTCAGTGTTTGTGCTGCTCTAGGATTTGCACTCTCCATTTCTCCTCATTTTCTGGCAAACAGCCTGAAAAGATAAAATATAGAAGTGTCCACACAAGAAGGAAGAGATGGCCTCTCTCTGTTCGTGTTATCTTGTGACCCCTAATGACAATGAGGGGGATTTCTTGTGCAAAATCCTGGTTTTGCTGTATCAATGGGAGTTTACCACTCACCCCAGTGGGGACAGAATTTCACCTCTTAATGTTTATTAGATGCAGCAGGCAGAAAGCAGACTCGTAGCTATAAAGGCTGTGACATTTTATGGTTCTGACTCTGCAACCACTCAAGCACATGGTTAATTTTGCCACAGTAATAAAGTTAAGCACTAGCTAAAGTGTTTTCAAGGAGGGGTCTCTTTTACACTTGAACGAGTCTATATTTCATCATAAATCAGGAATTCCTCCCCTTCAAAAGAAAAGGATTCTGCATGTGATCATCAAATTGTTTCTACTTTGCACAACAATAATTGCCCTTTTTTCAGTTTTTGTCCGAAAAAGGCAAGGAGAGAGCAAGGAATGAGTACCTCAGCTCAAGTAGTGTTGCTCCAGTGACATTTAACTCATTTCAAATGGATTCAAGAGGGAAATATCAATTTTTCAATATTAATTCTAAATACCTCAGACACTGGCTATTTCCTTTAAAAAGTGAAGATTTGCACTTTACAGCCAAAATTTTTTTGTTGAGTTTTTAAACTGTCGTGGACAGCACCAGCATTGTCCTTCATATTAGGGAAAACTCTTCTACTTTTACAGATAGCAGTATTTTTGTATTTGTTTCTACCAAATTTTAGCCAAAGCACTTCAGGAATGTAGCAGAATGGAAGTACAAGGAAAGACATTCAAGCTAGATGAATTCAGACCCGAAATAAAGCATAAAATTTTACTGGGATAGCACTTAACACATGGAATGACTTACCTTAGGATTTATGAGTTGATGCTTCCCCATTATTACCAGTCTTTATATCAAGAGTTTAAGAAAGAGAATGTGGGTGAGTGTAGAGTAAATCCTTTCCCAGGGTCTGTCCTGATGCCAATTTGTTTCATTTCCATCGTGGAAGGAACCAAGCAGAGGCTGAACTTGGGTTTGATTTAGTGCACCTGCCCCTTTGCCCTGCTTGGTGAGGGAAAAGCAGGAGAGCATTTGGGGCAGCTGGAAGAGGCTGTCAGAGGAGGATGGTGATGGTGTGGGATGACAACAGAAGACCCGAGAGGTGGAAGGGAACATGGGGCAAAGAATATTCCTTCACCCTCCCAGCTGTGCTTTCCAGGAGCTTGGAAAGCACTGGGGGAAGGAAAAAACAGGGACTGGTCTGGCTGGCCCATGAGTAAGAAAATAGGAGAGCCCAGGAGTTCAGCTCTGGAAATTACTGGTTCTCAGGAGCTTCTGGGTTACAATAATGGAGGTTTAAAAGTGCTGTTGAGCTGTGTGTTGAAAAAACAATCCTTCAGCTTTCAGCTAATTTAGTTACCATCTGTAAGCTGTTTAAGCCATTCCCCTTATTTCACTTTCCCCATTTAATTTTGTTCTTTATGCTTTTTCTTCATTCCACCTCCTACATGTGCATCTGTGCAGGCACAGAGAAGCACATAGGTGTGTAACTGAGGATTTTCTGTAAAGCAGGAAAACACAACTGTCGCTGATGTTCTTTGTGGGCAGAATTACAATTATATGTATAAATACAAATAAATACGTATAAAGCTACATTACTGTAACTCATCCACAGACTGCTGGCATTTTGCTGTGGGGACCCATGGCCTGTTCCTCACACCAGAGTATTTTATATAGACACAGAAAGAGTGAAATACGTTTTTTAAAAAGTGCTTTGTGCTACAAAACTCCAACATTGGCATTTGTGTAGATGTCTGAGTTTTGTTTCGTACAAAACTCGATTTGCTACTGGATTTCAGGTTTCAGAGTTAGCACATTAAAGTTGTCCTTAGCTCACCCAGCTGAGCATCTCATATGTTTCATGAGATTCCCCTGGAACCCAGGGGCATATCGGTTGTCGTGGCAAGGCATAGTGAGGTGGGTTAATTAGTAGCATTCCAACATATCCTGGGCTTAACTGGCTAGTAGTGAAGAATCTCAGAAGAAGGAAAGCACTGTAATTGTGCCAGATCCATCCTCTGTTTCCTATAGTTTCCCTCTAGAATTTTTTTCATACATATTGTCTCAGTGCCAGTGCTAGTGGTCTCTGAAATTAAAAGCATTTCTTATAAAGGGGATTATGAGATTAAAAATATTGCTCGTAAAGAACACATTGATCCTCACTGGGAGGATGACAGACATAAAAAGATCAAATTACTGATGTCACTAAATAAAACTAATTTAGGAGATAACAGTACATTTTAAAAAAAATAGTGGGGATGTATTGGATTTACAAACTGCAAGAACTTTCCTTCCCAGCGTGCTCATTCTTCATTTATCATTTTATAAGAAAACCCCTTAAACTAAAAGTTAGTCTCATACAAATGTCACTTGCTAGCTTTCTTGCTAATCCAGAGGAAATATTATCCTAGCGGTCCCTGAGGTCCAATGTCTAGGTGTTGGATACATGATAAACTTACTTGAAGCTTTCTCAGTGAGATATAGTCCTCTGGAGACAGCTGTGGATTTAATTTTTCAAGCTTTAGTACAACCTAACCTCTTAAAAATAAGATTTAAGTTTCCCTTGTCAGGTCACCTAAGAGTTTCTTCTTTTATTTTACTTTTTTTTTTATTTCCCTCCTCTGCTACTTGCCCAGGCTGTTAATCCCCAGCCTCTGGAGGAAACATTTAACCATCACAAACCTTTCACGTCTTGATCATTTTTTGGTTCCAAAGGACAGCACACATCCATTTGGCTTTTGAATTGTTCTAGTCTGAGAGTTTATCTAGAAAGTATCAATGCAAAGTAAAGAATTTTCGGACCTGATTATGTAGGTTTCTACATCAGTGCTGAACAGAGGTGGTTTTTGCAAATTTTGAGCCACTCCTCTGTGTAAGAGCAGTGTTTCACACAAAGAGGTGTGTTTCTAGTCTCTGCACTCCACCTTCCTGTGTGTCTATGCTGTCCAGGAGTTGAGTTTAATCTAGTTTTCTTTCCCCTTGAAATTTATCACTTAGTATTTCAGAAATGGTAAATTTAATGTTTCAAGGCATGCAGAGAATTTAACTGGCGAGTTCCTGGTATTGAGAAACTCCCCACAACTCAGAGCCAGGTTAAGAATGAAGGCTGATCAAGCCAGCAATGTCACAGACACTGAAATGTATCTGAAATGCAAGGGATATTATATTCCTGATACTTTTACTGATCCACAAAAAATGCTGCTTACAGCTCCTGACGCCCCTCATCTCCCTGCTGTGCACACACAAACACTCACAGGCTTCTGCCAGACTGTTCCTTCTCAGGAGCTAAAGGTGCCAGAGGTCTTTCAAGGTCACTTGTCATATTTGTTCTTGTCATATTTGTTCTCTACAGTCAACTTTTCTTTTTTTTTCCGTTCAGCTCGTTTTTCTTTGACTTCCTGAGGAAATTAGTTTTATCTTGCTTTACCTATGTGTGCATTCATCAGGTTTCTGCTCCCTCCCTCTTAATGCCCTCGTGACATGTTGGCCAAGTGCAATCACCACTGAAAGATGTGCATGGAGTCTGCAAGTTAATTAAGTTTCTAGAGGTTTGTGTGCTCTGGCTGCCGGGCAGAGGAGGGAGAGACCTGTGGTGGGGACTGTGCTGAGGGAGAGTTAAGCAGAGTTCAGCTCTTTGGCAGTAGTGAGGGGTCAGTCCCTCCGTGCACACTCTCCAGACAGACAGACAGACAGCACAGAGGAACTGCTGGCCAAGCTGTCCCACAGCAGCTCCAGCCTGGCTGCAGCACAGGCAGTTTCTTGTCCAGGGTGGATCTTTCCCAATGGATGGCAAGTGAGAGGAGCTATGGGGCTTATTTCAGATGGAAGCAGAAAGACACACATCTAAAAGAAGCTCTCATGTTGCTCTGTGGCTCACAGAACAATCTATTTTCCAGTTTAGTTCTAACAGTTCTGACTGAAATGATGTTCACCAGCACTGCTGTGAAATGTGCCTCTGTATCAGATCAGGGAAAGGCAGTCTGATGTTTGCCATCCGAGCCAACAGCAGGGAGGGATCCACAGAGCTGCAGATCTGAAAGTCTGGATCTTTACATCTCTGCCTCTGCTAAAAGAGATGCAGATTGAGAAGGTTAAATGGTCTCTCTCATCAGTAGTCTGCACACAGCACTTCTTTCTACAGCTCTGTTGTTAGCCATTGCACTCTCTTCTTTCCCACGGTGGAGTTGCTCTTTTGTCAGGATGGTCACACTCCACACAAAGGCAACACTCCTGACATCACCCCTTCCACATCACATCACCAGTGTGTGCCCTGGTTTTCCCACGCTGGGGGGACTTCATGCCTGGGCCTTCTAAGAGTTCAGGAAAATACCTGGTCTGGCTCTGTGCTAAGTGCTAAGAGCTTGCCAAAGCACATTTCCTACCTAATGGATTTAGGCTGTTCCCTGAATCTGCTGCCAGTGGTTGTCACACACAGGATAACTGGGCAGTAGCTCTGTGGTCTGAGCAGATGGGTCAGTCTCATGCCTTAGGTAGGAAGGATCCAGCTGAGAGGAAGTGGAAAGGCATGTTTTTTCTGGCAGTGTTGTGTGCAGAAGGAGCTTTGATGGTGTGGGTTGCCATCTTTCTTTCGCTTTGGAATTGAAAATAAACCCTTGAGAGACTTTTCACCAAAGCATTTCTGTCAGAGCTGAAAGACATTGAGGCTAACTTATCTCCCACTTGCCCAGTTCTCCCTGAGGGGTTTCTGCATTGCTTTTTGTGCTATTTCATGAGTGTGCAACATCCTCTTTATTCCTGCTCACCAAACCATGATCCCCTCTGATCACTCCTTAAAACTTTCTTCTTATGTGCAGCCTTCAATGGCTGAGCCAGGCAGTGTCCAGAGCCCCTTCCTCCTTGGTTAGAGCTGTGCCTGCATTCTTAAACAGAGCTGTGGGAGCACAGAAGTGTGCACACTCACAAGCACAAGGCTACAGCAGACTTGATCCTGCATTTTCCCCACAAGTCTCCCTACTCAGTCAGGAGGAGATTTTTGTTAGCTTTCACCTCAAAAAGGAGCTTTACACTGTGCTTGAGCCAACAGAGGGCAATAGACTCAAAATTCAACATTGAAAAGAAATGCTTTTAAAAGATGGCTCTGAGCAGCCCAGGCCTTACTGTATCTGGTGTCACATATCATAGTGAAAGGCAGCATTCCATGCAGGACCTAAAAGCTTCTCAGGCTCCATCAATTAAACCACCACATCTGAGGTGGAAGAGACTCAGCAAGGAACTCTCACTAGGGTTCAATGAGAACCAGATGTTGTGGGCACAGCTGTCATGCTTCTTATCAAGAACAACAGAGCAGCCCCTGCTGCAGTTTCATCAGGAACCCTGCCCTTCCTTCCCTTCATCCTCAGCACTGCTGAGCATCCCTAACCAGAACCAAATAAAATCCTCACAGCCAAAGCTCAGGAGTCCTCCCAAATATTGCTATTTGTGTTAGCATACTGTTTGTGGATCTCCAAATCAGGGTCCTGCTGGGACTCTCACTGTGCTTGGGACACAATCTTCGGCTGCCTCTCCTACTCAAGAGTGGCTTCACTCCCTCCCTTTATAATGTAATTTAGTGTTGGCACCAGGGCTAGAAGGATTAGAGGGAAAGAAGCGTGTGCTCCCTCCATAGGAATAGAGCCCTGGCCAATTTCAGTTACATTAATTTTAAAATATATTTACCCATAGGGCTCAGATGCTGTGTTTTGTTGCTTTAGATGGAATTCCAGATTGCTAAATTCCAATTGTATAAACGATAACACATTGCTGCTGTGACTGCACCCATGAAAGCACATGGGAATAGTGCAGGATATGCCCTGAAGGCTGTGAGTCATCCTGACCTACAAGCAGTGAACTCTGCTTTGGAAATGTGGATCAAAGCAAGTGTTTCTCCTGAGACATCAGAAGTCCTGTCCTCCCAAGGCTGGGTCTTTGCCCAAGCTTTGCTCTGCAATTCCTTGACACAGAGTGATTTTGCAAGACTGATCAGTCTGCTGGAGACATTATTCTTGTTTGCACTCGTAAATGATAGACTGAAACCAAATCTACCTGAATCTGATTACAAATAAACAAATAAAAAATTAGAAGGGAAATAGCCCTGCAAACGAACAAAAACATTTTGTTTGGCCCGACACAGAAATTTTTGTGTGTGTGAGAAAAGGGCAGTATTTCAGCTTCTCATCAACCCAAAGTATTTTTTTTTTGTCAATTCCACAGTCAACTCAAAACTAAATTATTTCCACTGTAATAATTTTGAAAACTGCCAAGTCTGATGGGACCCATGAGTGGCGTTCAGGATTGTGACTAAGAGTTCCGGACCTCAGCGTGTCAGGCAATTTGTGCATCCCCTGTCATATTGCTGTTTTCCAGCCTGACAGGGCATTCACTGCTGCTCTGAACGAGCCACCCCAGAACAATCCAGGCAGCAGGTAAAGGTTACCAGCTGCCACCCAACCTGCAGCTGTTCTTCACTGCCCTCAGAACTGCACGTGTGCTCTCTGCCCGTGTCTCTTCTGTTGACATCATCCTGTGGTTCCCAGGAACTTTTAAAAACCTGTTGTCATAGAGCAAAAAAAACTTGCTTTAACCAAATCTATTCCTGACAGCATATGCCAAGCATGAGTGTGAGGGAGAGGAATGACTGTAGAGGACTTTCTAAGATAGAGAGAAATCTTATAGCAGTCCTGATGGCTTGTCTGTGTGGAAAATAGATTGCATACCAGGTGTTTTGTAAGCAGAACTCAGTCATTTAAAGGCAAAATAGACCCTTTGTGATCTATGTGATACGTGGAGCTTGTGCACATGTTTTTATTTCTCTCTTCTGTGCAGCTGATGTGTTTCAGAAGTACATGTACAGCTCAAATCTGCAGGGACAGATAGTTACGTAAAAATATAAAAGCAAGTCCAACTCCTCGTGAAATATCCTGATGCTCCCACAAGCAGATCTGCCTTCGATCTTGCAGCAATTCATTGTAAACCATCTGATACCTGATTTTAATTGGGCTACTTAGGCAGAGATGAGCTGCAGGTGTTTTAACAAGGAGCCTCTCTAGCTGATGCCTCATTTTAATTTCTGCTAAACCTCTTGTCACAGGACTGCCTGATTTCCTGGGAAGGAAGACACACCGAGGAACTGTTTGCTTATCCACATAAATAAAAGCACATTCCTATTTTAGACCAAGAGCTGTTCAAGCCAATGACTGGCAGACATTGTGGATGCGTAGACTTTTAGTTTAGTTTAGTTTACACCACTTTATCCAGACTCTGGATTCTCCAGGGTCCCTACCACCGAGAAAAAGGCTGGGTAGCTGGCTTCAACTTCAGAAAGAGTCAAGGGGCCATTTGGGAAAGGAAACTAAGGTTGAGATGTGGCTTTGCTCACATTTCAGCAGTCACACCACAGGTAGTGTGGGTGTCATTGTGCCCATACTCAAACCCTACACTTCTTGTTAATGCAGATGTGGGATGTGTAACAGTGCTTGAATTGTTCACAGCTTCTGGGTAGACTGATACTACTCCTGTTCAGAGTATCAGTTTAGGAGACAGCGTGAACCACTTGTGAGTTGGTCTTAGCAGAAAATATGAATATGCTGTTGTTTACAAAGAGAAAATTAAGCATCCACTTTGTGGGGAAAACAAAACAAAACCCAACAAAAAAAACAAAAAAACCCAAAAAACCAAAACCAAAACAAAACAAAAAAAACCCAAAAAACAATAAAAAGAAACCACCAAAAAAAAAACCCAAACCAGCAAACCCAACCCTGCTATTTATGTGCTCTTTATCATGCAGTTCTGGGCACAAATCTGTTTGATCTAAGCTTTCACAACTGTGCCATGGAAAGAAAAGTGTGAGTGCCACTGTGTCCAACAATTCTTATGGGGTTTATGGTGCCTGGTAAAAGGAAATCTCACTTTGTTGAGTGAATCCAGGATTACCTTTGGCTGTTGTGACACACCCTCGTGTGGATTATTTGCTTCTTTTTGCCAGGGTCGGGATTAAATGTGTGAGATGGTATTTCTTCTTGGGACTCAGGTGTTTATTAGTTCTTATTAGTTCTTATCTCTGTTACAGTCTCACAAACTCTGAGTTCTACAGCACTTCACTCTAACACACTAAAAATGGAGCCCCATCTCTCTCTCTACAAGGCCTTTTAAGGATAAACTGTCCAATTAAGAAATGACACCTAAATAATTTTCACTTTTAACCCAATAACCAACCACCCGTGCCTGCAATATGGGCTTTTTTATCCAATTACACAAAACCACCCAAACCCACAGAGAAGAAGGTGAAGAAGAAGGACCAGCCTCCGCCCTAAAACCTCCATCTTCCTTTATATATACTACTGGATTCTAAAACCTTCAGCTCTAGGTTTTCCACCCTGTGATATTACACACTTCTATTCAAACTCCACACCCATAATCCCAGTGCTGTCATTCCATTTTGGAAGCCTTCTCCACAGCCTCAGGTCAAGTGCAGTGTTCTTCTGGGGGTCAGTGCCTGGCAGCACAGAAAGTCTGAAATTCTCAGCAGCCAGGGTTCCAACACCCTGCAGCACACCTCTCTGACAGGATGAAGCAGGGAGATCTGCATTATGGATACAGCCACTGCCATCCCAGGTGGCTGTTCCAGCCCCCAGACTGTGGCACGTGACAAATTCCCACATGTCAGCTGTGAGCTGGGCTAGGGAACTGATCCCACTTAAAAGAAAATCAAATATATTTTTCTGAATAAGATTTATTTTCCTTGGTGAAGGCTGGGTCACCTTTGTGCTGTTCTTAAAAACATGCTCAGATATTTGTCAGGAGGTTGCAATGCTGCTGGTCATGTAGGGCAGCCCATTTGTATTGGGAACATCCAATTTCCTGACTGTTTCTGCAGTGCAGCCTACTGATACTGCAGACACCTGGAACAAGCAGCTTGAAAAGGGGAAACCTTTGCTTGCTAGGATCACAATTTATTAGGACTCACAGTTTGTGTAGAGGTACATCCATGTTCTGTCTTCTGGCCTTCCTCTTGAGTGCCCTGCCCTGAAGAACCAACAGTGAGGGAGAGACACAGAAACAAAATCACCCTGCAAGATGTAAGAGGGAGATTCTGGATAATATCTGAGTCCTTTTGGAGTGAAAGCTGAATAGATTAGGAAAAGTACAATTGAATTAAAGCCACTCCTTTTTGGAGAGGATACACTTTAATCCTGGCTAAGCAATTTCCTGGTGGATATTCCTCCCCCCCCCCCCCCACTTTCCAGCACCTGCTTGTTTCAGAGGGAGACAGTCCAGGGATAACTGTGAGCCAGTGCCAAGAGCCAGCATTTCTCACTCCCCTCTCACCCGCCTCTGTCCCCTGCCACACACCCTGGTATAGAATGACAGCACACTGCCACAATTTAAATGACTCTGCCTCTGCCCCCGTGGAAGGACAGGTCCTCCAGACAACACCAGCCACAGCAGCTGTCCATTCTCCCAGAAAAAATCTTTATCATGGCCTATAAAGCAGCACATTTGGCCTTTAAGTCTCGCTGGCACAAGACGGACGAAGAGCTCTGTCGGCACAGCATGTCCTTTGTCTTGCACAAGGCGATCCAGAACGACTTCTTCAAGTGCTACCTTTATCTGCTGGAAAAGCTTCCCCTGGGTGAGTAGCCGTGGGCAGGAGTGTCCATGTGTGCTCTGGAAAGATGGATCGTGTCAGATGGTGGAGACGGTTATTGGCAGTGAGGAGGAAAAGGAGTAGTTTTGAGAAACCCAACTCAAGAGACTGCAGTGCTCACTAAAGAGTTTGGAACTGTCTCCCAACTCCCTCTAATGCAGTAGTCTGTTGTTTCACCTAAATACTCCACAGATTTTTAGAAGAGGGCAAGGGAAAGACTAGCAAGAGTGAATGAGAAGTTTGGTTTCTGGCTGACCATTCCTATTTTTGCCATCGTTTGAGTAAAACATGCTTTGACCTGTTTGGAGCTTGGAAGGACAAAAGCAAAACTAGCAGAGCTGGCAGGTGGTTCTTTCTTTTGCCTAATACCTGTTCTGTTGTCATTCTGGATGTCCTTAGCTCTGGTGTTTATATTAATTTGGACAAGTGCTTGAAAGGTGGTGATTTAAATTTTCCAAGAGTCTTTGTTATGCAGATCTCTGCAGCAGATTGTCTAACCTACTGTTTGCTCTATGGGAGGAAAATGCTTCCAAAACTTTGTTTATAGACAAATGTCAATGACAGCCTCTGGTACAGAATGCCAAGAGGGTTTGGTGGGTTTTTTGTTTTGTTTTTTTTTTAAGATGTAGAAAATGAATGTTCATTTCTTATGCAAATTTGACCCCGAATAAGAAACAAAATTTTCCTGTGAAAATAAAGCTAAAAAGTAGGTTTGGCTTGGTCTGTATTACATTAGCATGTTCTGTTTTAAGCAGAATTATTCTGCCTGCACTCAATGTCAGACTTGTAGGAATTTTAAGATGGGATGGATGAGCCTTTGCAATCTGTTTAAGTGAATTCTTGGGGGTTCCTTTCTAATTGAATGATCCATTTAGGCAAAAGGAATGTCTTACCTATTTGTGTGAACTGTACAGATGCCAGTGATAACCCTGCTCACGAGGGTAGAATTCATTAATCCTGTAAAGACAAAAAACATTTCCATGTTATCTTAGTATTTTTAATGTGCAATTTATTATTATTATTATTATTATTATTATATTTATTAATAAATATGTATTTATATAATATAGTATATTTATTAAATTAGTATTTTTATTGCAGCAATATCTGCAACTATTTAAAACGAAACATGGAAGATAAATACTCCTATCCCTAGTGGTAGGTAGCTGTGAACAATGGAAAGGAAGGAAATATGGAAAGGAAGGGAAATCAATTACAGGTCAATGGAATCTCACAAAGTCGATGAAAATGTTATTCTTTCATTTGTTTTGAAAATAAACACAACTTATTAGAAACTGAGGAAGATTTCCTACAGTGTTAACTGTTAGTGTAAGTACCACTGCATCATTTTAAGGTTAGAAGGTACCGTTATGAGCATCCAACTTAGAATTGAGTGTAAAAATTCCAGCATCGTGCTTGTAACTTGTCTGGGTCACAGAACACAGAATTTATTTATGAACACAGAAATGCCTTGGTTTAAGTGTTTCAAATGGCTGAGAACCCATCAGGCACCACTCAGCTGTTTCCAGGCCTAATTGTTTCACTCATAAAACTATACTTATTTCTTGACTGAATTTTATTGAATTTCCATTCCTGGCCAACAGGCTTTGTAAAATGTTCCTATCAGACCAAAGATCCCCTCTGCCAGGCTTTTCATGACCTGACTCATTAAAACTTAACTAATGATTATACAAGCCTATTACCAGCCTATCCAAATTACTTTGACTCCATGGAAGATGCACTGTGAGCCCAGCCTTCAGGTGAATGCAGCATGTCTCTTTTTCCCTGGTTATTGTCATGAAGTAAAAGTGGGCATGAGGACAGGTGGAGTGGTTCATGTGCTGTGAATACACACCCAGGGAAATTCACATCCTGCTATGATGGCAGGCTCTGGATAGGGAGACAGTCAGGAGGTAAAAAATGTTCGGGTGATTGGTTCAGAGAGTTGTGGTCAAATCTTGAACTCAGTGGAATCCTACAAGGGTCTGTCCTGGGACCTGTCCTGTTTAGAACCATGGAATGGTTTGGGGTGGAAGGGACCTTAAAGTTCATCTGGTTTCAACCCCCCTTCTATCTTCATCAATAACCTGGAGGAGTTGAAGTGAAGGACTGTTTTATCCTCACATCCAGAAATTGCAGCCAACTGCCAGGACCTGCCCACAAGCTCTAAGCCAGGGCTGCCATCCAGAGGCACCTAAACAGGCTGGAGGACAGAGACAGTAGCAACCTAGTGCCATTCAAACCCACTGAAATTCCAACCCAAACACCAAGTTGTGTACCTGGATAGGAAAATCCCTGGGCAGCAACCCCACAGACTGGTCAGGGAGTGCCCTCCTGGTGGGGTTTTGGCAGGCAGCAGCTGAATGTCCTGGAAGCAAAGGCAGCCAACAGAATCCCAGGATGAATTAACAAAAGCATGGCTAGTTGAGTGAAGGAAGTGATGATCCCCTTTTCTCCAGCAGTCTTTAGACCCTACGTGTAGAGCCTTGGGCTGCCGGAGCAGGAAATGACATGGAATGAGCTGGAAGACCCTCATTGTGGTGAGGGAACTGGAGCACGTGCCCTGTGAAGACAGACAAAGGGAATGGGGCATGTTCAGCCAGAAGAGAGGCCAAATATCATCCTGCTAGTGCCTACAGGAAGGTCATGAATAAGATGGAGCTAAGATCTGCACAGTTGAGTGCAGCATGAAGACAAGGGCTGGTGGCCATGAATCAAAAATAGTCCAGACTGGCTATAAGGAAAAAAAATCTTTTTATGTGAGGACAGTCAGGCATTGGAACAGGTTGCTCAGGGAAGTTGTACAATTCTCCATCACTGGAGGCTTTCTAAACCTAGCTGTCTAAACCCTGCTGAACCTCACCTGGCGTCATGTCTGTCCCTGCATTGAGCAGCAGTTTGGACCAGAGACTTCCTTAGGTCTCTTTCAACTTGGACTATCCTGTGGTCCAGTGCTCTCTGTGATGGAGAGGACAGAACATGGCAGGTCTGACAGTTTCCAGCTCAGTTCAGAGTGGACCTGAGCAGAAATGAACTGAACTTCTCAGTCTTCAAGACTGGAGCCAGATATCTCTGTGTAAACAGTGTCAAAGGACTAGAGCAACACTGTGACCTAGTAGGAAAGTTAAGCACGTGCTTAACCCGACTTATGAGTAATAACGCTGAAACCAAGCCTCACACTGAATCCTGCAATGCTGCCCAGGCTCAGCAAGGTCCAAAGCTTCCTCCAAACTCTGCTAACTCCATTCTCCCCCCACTCCATTGCTGGGTTCAGTGGTGGAGCTCTTCTAGGCGTGTTTACTTAGGAGCTGAGCGTATCTGGTATCACAGCCTGTTAAGAGAAACATGTCACTTTTACAGACCAGGCTAACATTTATAAATAAAAGACATGAGTAACTTCAGGCCCTGATCCAACAATGTACTTAAATGTGTGTGAGAGCCCTTAAGCTCAGTGGACTTTATTGGAGCTACTCAGATGCTGGAAATTATGCACATGTTTGCACGGGCTGTGGGACT
This sequence comes from Anomalospiza imberbis, assembly GCF_031753505.1. NCBI lineage: Eukaryota > Metazoa > Chordata > Aves > Passeriformes > Viduidae > Anomalospiza > Anomalospiza imberbis. The sequence continues at coordinate 2,185,740 of NC_089689.1, read as the reverse complement.
CGGTGCCAGTGGACTGAGATCTGCAGTGGAAAACTGAGAAGATCCACCCCTGGAGACAAATATTTCTGTGTGTGAGGCACGTGGCTAAAAGTAAAATCTGCTTTGGGGGTGGGATGATGTTCGTCCTCTATAAACCAGAATTTACATGGTACTCAGACCACAGCAGAGAGGTAGATTCTAACATGCACACAGATAACTCTTTTTCAACTGATGCACAAAGCAGATGTTGCATTTAAAAGGGAGCACTCAGCCAAACTGGAATTAGTTCAGTATCTTGCAGAAAGCAATTGAAGCCACAAAATAATGTTCACAAATAAAAACTTAAAAAAAAATTGCTTGCAACATTTACTTCTGCCAGGGAAATTTAGTTGAGGAAACCCTGAAGTCAAGAACTGTAAGTCAGCATAGTGCAGGTTGGGATTGCACTGGGTCTTACGTGTTAAGTGGTCCATTTCTTTAGAGATTTAGACCAAATGCACTGGAAAAAAAAACATTTTTAACCGATCCAAAAGAAAATAGGAGAGATCATGTTTTGAACGTTGCAGGGCAAAAGGCTCAGGTGGATAGTGTCTGTCTAGCCCACACTGGTTAGCATTCAGCTGTAGATCACCACTGCATCCAGACTGTGTTTGCAGTGACTGAAAATTATTGATGTCTCATGACTGGAGTGACCTTTAGGGAGCCACTTCGTGCCCTCAGCCTGCCTGAGCAGTGGGTTTACTTCAACCATCTTCGCTTGGGGACTTGCCAGCAGATTCAGCTGAGGAACAAGTGTGCCATGAAAAAGTTTCTTCTTTACTGGAAACACATATATGACTTTAAATCTTACAAGTTACCTGCCTTAACACTGAAAGCCTCATATGTTAGCCAGCTGCCTGCTTTGTGATGTCTGAGGAACTTGCAGCCTGCCTTGTTCTATCCTGCTCATGCCCTACTTTACGGAATTTATTGAAGGCAGGCTGTGTACCCATAGCAGGCCTCACAAGTATTTAATTTCCTGATGCATGAGGCAGTCCCACACAGGTCATGGAAAGGAAGATGCCTCTGGCTAGGCAGGTCCTGTGATGAGGGGGAGGCATGGCTGCAACACTGACGGCCACCAAGGACTTGTGGCACTTCTCTTTTAGGGTAGATTCCTGCAAGCTGGCAAACCTCCTCCTCCTCCTCCCTGTGGTGCTGCTGCTGCTGGAGCCTGCATGCCAGGCACAGCTGCGAGGCAGATCAGAGGTGAGGTTGATTGGCTGTGTCTGGAAAACTGGGTTGTGCATTGGGAGAGTTGGCAGTGCTGCAAATTCCTGAGAGGGAGGAGCAGCACTGAAGGAGCAAGGGGTGGAAATCACCTCTACAGATCTCACACTGTACAAGTGAGGCTGTGGGTCCACAGGAGAAAACTTTGGGTGTAGTATCCCTCTTTGCATTGGCCCATGTCCTTGCATGCCCTGGGATGGGAGACATGCATAAAACCATCTTTGCACAGTTTAATGCATGGAGAAGCCCCTGTGGATGCTCACCCAGAGCTGGTTTCGGATGCCAGCACGTAGGGCAGGGCTCTGGGGCCCCAGATGGCCCAGGAGGAGCTGCAGTCAGCTGGTGTGTGCATGCAAGTCCTGGCAGGAATTCTGCAAGCCTGATATCGGTTCTGAGTGAGAAATGTGAGAGCAGACACTCCAGATCTGATATCCTGAACACCATATCGTCCCCATGTGTTGCCGCAGGTCAGGCTCATGTTTTGAGTAGATGGACTCTGAATATTTGTTGTTCATGCTGTCCTGGTGTGCAGACAGCCTGTAAATGCCCTTCCTTTCAATCTAGCAAAATGGGATAAATCAATGTCCCTTGACAGGTCCATGAAACAACCCCTGGAATCATCACTGGATTCTTATATGGAAGATCTCGCAAAGCCAACATACGGGGATTCAGTTCTGTTCAGCAGACAGGCTGACCTCTGAAACAGAGCAAAAGCAGACACAGAGAAGAAACGATGGTGCCACTTCTGGATAAGGAGAGAGATCCTTACTGGAAAAATCCCAGGCACCGATAGAGTCTTTTTCCCAGGCTCTGGGAGCCACCCTGGCCAAGTTGTACTGGGGATTGGCTGCTGCCCCTTTCGTATTAATTATCAGCTAAATGGTTTCTTCTGAGTATGTGAATATAATCAGTGGAGTGTGTAAAACTCCCAGATTTGACCCTTGCTGGGCTCAGTGCTTCTTGTGGTATAAATTTCTCAGGCATAACATAAATGTGTAATGGATTAAAGCTTTAATAGTATCCGTTCAGCAGTTGACTTAAGCAGGTGATGACAAGAGGGGCTGGTAATGCTGCTTTTGTTGGATGAGGGATATGCTGGGCATGCTGCTTATATGTAACCCAATAGCACTATTCTGTTCCGAGTGGTCCTTGGTGGTAATTATTCCCTATCCTACTTCCTTTGTCCCCCCATCATTTGCCTCCAAAGTGTCACTCTCCTGCTGAGGATGGGCAGGCACACGCTTATCATTCCCCGCTGAGTTTGCTTGCCCTCAATTAAATACATTCCAGGCTTATATTCAGGGCCTCTGGCCTTGCTCTCCTCCTCTGTGTGGAGGGCATAATTCCTGTTCCCCGGCCTGCACAAGCCTATTCAGCCCCTTCCCAGCAGCAGCTGGCAGTGCTCCCATGGAAGTTTGAAGATGCAGGGACAAAGAACCACTGCCTGGTCCTTGTGTGCAGCCGGCAGGGAGCTCTCCCTCCCTCTCTTGTCATGAGCTCACAAGGTGTTTGCTGCTGGAGCATTTCCAGTTCCTTGGGTGCGCTGGGAAGCGGCAGCAGAGCTGGTCTCACACTGCAAGGTGGTGCTTGCAAAGGCTTCTTCCCAGTGTGACTCTGTCTCTCCTCATTGCTTGGCTTTCAGTGTCAGGCTTGGAGTTGTGTTTTTGGTGGAGGGTCTGTCACACACACAGAAGAATCCCTGGGCAGTGGTGTGCACACACGAGACATTAAGAGGTGATGATTTGCAAGCAAAATTTATAGCCTGCCTCAATCCAAGCTTTTGAGCTTTGAATCCATACTTTTGATACGCTGATGCACATCGAGTACAGAAAAACCCTGGCTGTGGAGAATAGACCTCCGTTCTTAAAGAACAGGGCAAAATAGCCCTTTATCTAGCAAAACTCACAGGTTTTAATGAAACAGCTTCAAAATACTGGTTGCTGTATGTTACCAGCAATGCAGCCAAGCCATGAAAAGAAAATCCAGGTCTCTGGCACACAGGAACCTTTCAGTATATCACCCACTGATTACCTTGCTCCTTGACCTGTGCCAGATGAAAATTTAGGACTGTCTCTTCTAAATCGTGTCCCCCTGTGTACTCATTTAGGCCTAAGACTACCATCTGCTCTGTGGTTCAGCTTACTTGCACTGCCACAGACCATACAGTATCACTATAAATAAACCAGAGCAAGTGCCTCATTCATCCGCTCTCTTCCTGGTGCGCTCTCCGTGCAGCTGTCAATAGCTGGAAAGCATATCTGAAAATCTGCACAACAGTTAGGTCAGTGATAGCAGAAATGATGACCCTGCACAGTAGTAAATGCTGCCCACAGCTTTTCCAGGAAAAATCAGACCACTCGATGTCCTTGGCATGTGTGTTCACTTCAAACCTGAAGTGATTTTTCACTGACATGAAAACACAGTGCGATGATTGAAATGACTTCTGAACCTGGAAAGCACCGAATTTTCATGAGGAGGGCTGGATCCCTGCAAGGTCTTGTAGGATTCAATCCAACACCTTTCCTTCCACCGTTGCTTTAGAAACGGATTTGGTGTTTTGAAAGCTCAACTTAAGTTTACAGTCTTCATCTGTGGGGAATGGATTTGCAGAGAATTCTCCAAGCCTGGCAGAAGGCTCACACAGTGAGCATCTGTAGACAAGCCTTGAGATAAGAAATACTGACTTAGAAATGCCATGGATTAGGACAGACATTGTTGAGAGAGAAATGGAACTAGAAACAAGTTTCAAAGGATGGCCTTGCAAATAAGACTAGATACTTTGGAGAAATAGAACCATGAAAGATGTATTGTAGTAGGACTTATGAGGGGTAATTTTAAATTATTGGCTTTAAGGCATTTACAGCATGGTGTGGCAAAAAGCTGATAGGCCAAGAAATGCTTATAATGTATTGTAATTAGGAAATATTTGGCTTCTGATTGTGTGAATTATAACATCTTTATTGTCTCACCCTTCACTTGAGATTGAAAATGGAATAAAAGTTTTTAAAACAACTCTCAGTTGCCCCATCTCTGGGTCAGAAAAGGGCATAGTCCAACATTCATCATGGTGCCTCCGGAGTGTCACTCGATAGAGAGGGATGCAGGACACGTTTTATGGTGCAAAAAGAAAGGATCCAACCCGGTTTATTTTATTAAACCCTTTTGTAGGGTTTTTTAAGAACATCCCCTGTCTATCCCCTGTTGGTCAGTAACAAGTTGTTACCCTGTGTTGATTGGTCACTCAAACCCCTGGTGTGTATGTGCAGGAAAGGTTGTTTGTGAGAGATAGTTTTCATTTTTCATCTAACGGTGTAAAAATCAGTTTATACAGGTGGCTAGTGTTTATCACAGTCCTAGAGTTCTTTCTCAGGGAAAGCAGGTTGCTTTCCACAGTCTTAGAGCTCTTTCTCAGAAAAACCAAGTTGTTTTTCACTGCTGCAGAGCTCTGTTCTCACGAAGAGCCATCAGCTTCCTCATGGCTTCTGTCTGCTCAAGTCAGGATTCAGTTTGTAGGCCTTTGGCCTGCTGCTTCACTACCACATGGAGCAATTAACTAAGGCAAAAATATCTGTCACTAACAATAAAATGGTGATTTATCTGCTTGCAGTGAAACTTTACGCTCTGACAAGCCAAGTCATCAACGGGGAGATGCAGTTCTACGCCAGGGCCAAACACTTCTACCGGGAGGTGCCCGCCACAGAGGAAGGAATGATGGGAGACTACATCGAGCTCTCCAACACAGACGTTGAATCCTCCCGGGAATTTCTCAGGAAGTTTGTTGGGGTGAGTCATTTAATCTCATCTTCTGCAAGGAGCAGTGGTGATGTGTCAAAAATGGTGTGCACGGTGCCCAGGCACACCTGATGTAAATGGCACCGTGTGTCACATTGGATTTGCAGTCACAGGTCAGCACTGTCACTGGGTCTAGTCATGTGTCCTGCCAGGTCATTCATTAGCATGAATACACATTTTGCCTGGTCCTACATCATTATTTACCTGTTTTACATCCTTTTCTAATGCTCCCAAGCTGCAATGAGGAGTTCTTTTAGCTGGGTTTGAGTTAGGGATTAATTCTGAGTGTAGGACTGGGACCTTTCATGACAAAATCCTTGCTGGCTTCCTTGGCAGATTTGTCTGTTCAAATTCTTGCAGTCCAGTTGGGAAAATAGCTGAGAATAAATGCCCAGTTTCTGGTTTGCCTATTTATAGATATTTCTGAGAATGCTGCAACAAAACCCACCTTCTCCCACACATTGGAAGCACACAGAAGAGGCTACGCGTTAGGCAAAATACTTTTCTTTAAACATTCCAGTGTCACTGAACACCTTTTCAGGCAGATTGCTAAAGGTCTGTAAATGTCTTGAAAGCTCTGCTTTGGCCTGAATTGCAAGGAGATGCCAAGTGGGATTTTAAGAGCAGTATCACTTTGGTTCTTAGGTTTCTGAAAACCCCATTGAGTTCTATAACTGTCTTTAGAAATCTGAAAATCTTTAGAAGTGTGGCCTGATGGTTTTCTGACTGCCCTTCCCTTTTCCCAGGGAAGGAGCCCACTAAATCAGCTCAACAACAGTATTAGATGCTAAAAAATCCACAAACAAATTTGTTAAGTTCTCCTGCTGACAAAATGACTAGTTCTATATAATGCTACCATAAGTCTTTAATTTTCTGCTCAAATGTACAAATTTGAGATAGCCAGATGACCTTTTTTTAGCCTTAATGATCCACTGTGGGAAGAAAGCTCAATAGGTTAATTAGATGTTGTATATAGAAAAAAAAAGGGCACAATTTAAATGGATTGGGATGGAAAATGAGTGTGGCTTGACAGCAGATGGAAATCATGCAGAGCAGTGAAGGGCAAGTGATGGCAAAGTTTGCTGTACCTGATAGAGGCAGACTTCTGGGGCCGTGAGGAAGCAAAACACAAGTGAATAGCTGCATGTTTCTGTATCAACAATCATTTGTATTAATGCTGAGGTAAAAAAGGCCTCCCAGAGCCTCCCTGTATGGTATCACGCTGTCAACAAACACAAAATGAGAAAATACAAAGGAAGCTCAGTGAGGAGCTGAAGCTGGTGTTAACATTTCTGCATGGCATTTCTGAAAACAGCATTTTCAGAAGGAAAATGAAACGCAGTCGAGGCACATTCCTTACATTTTATTTAAGTCTTGTTTTAAGGGCATTTGTGGAATTCAAGTGGTGCAGAAGTGTGTGCTCAGGGGAAGATTTCACCCTTCCTAGACATCACATGGATGCAGTTTCCTGCAGCAGGTTTGTGTCACACTGTTACACCTTCTCCTCTCCAAGACCTGAAAAGGAAAGTACAGTCTGTGACAGTTTCACATGCCAAAGGGGAATCATACCCAATGCATCAGCTGTGATGACAGATACAAAATACTCCAGAGCAAAATTCCTACTCCTATAATTAGCCAGGGATAGAAAGGATACTCTGAATGGCCAAGATCAAACAAGAAAAAAATAAAAAAGGAACAGAAAGGAGTCTGCACCTTTTGCTTATTCTGATTTGTTTGTTAAAGCCTGTTGTCTGATGGGATGTAGCCAATTGATTACGTTCCTTACGGTTTATTTTTCTTTCTTACTACTGAAATTTGAATCCTGCTCAACCAGATACAGATATTTAGTGGCTTTCTGTAGCAGTAACTTGATAATAAAGCTAATGAACTGTCTTACCAAGTTTATGGCTCTATGAATATTTTTTTTTAACCCATAAGGTGATCAAGATAGAAAAAAAATCTGCTTCACCCTAATATACTTTCTCTTTTTAAAGATAAGTTTAACATAATTGGAAAATAGGAAAATTTGTTTCAGATGACCTGAACAATTTTTTTATTGTTTCACTCTCTGAAAAACTTTTCTCTTTGTTTTCAAGAGCTCAAGGCAGTTGCAAAATAAATAATGCTCTTTAGAAATGAAAGCTGACAAGTTTGGTTTCTTTTTTCCTTGAAAGTTACAAAAAAAAAAAAAAAAGGAAGTACTTTGACATTTTCAACATTCTTTCCCATGTTTTTTTGGCTAAAAACTATTCTCTAGATTTTAAATACCAGTTTCACAGAGAGTTTTATTCATTCAAAACTCTACATTCTGGCAAAACCGGTGCTCCCTAAACAAATACTTGCCCGGTCCCACTCAAATTACCCCTCCTGAGTTAGTTTGGCTGGCGTGGAAATGCCACACAGTGACATTTCCCTTCCATGACTGATGTTGCATACCTTCAGGTATGGCATTTCTTAGCATGATCCTTAGCACCACTGTAAACTGAGCTACAGATTTCTTTGGAGAAAAGAATTCATCTTGCCTGGGCACATGGAAGGAATTACAGGAAGGGACTGAGGGCTTCACTTAAATTTTAGCTTCGCGGGCGAGTCGAGCGGGGTTGAAAGTGCCACTGTGCTGGAGTTAAGAGGTTTTATGTGTGTGTGGGCAGAACTCAAACCAAGAGCAACATGGCTCGAGCCAGCAGGGCTCTGCAGACAAGCTCCAGGCTGTCTCAGGTACAGGGTTATCAGCACAGCTACAGCCCTGCATATTTATGGCAGCGTGCTAATGCCTCCATGTCCACACAGCCACTGTGTTTCCAAGTGCCTAATCCGGAGGTAGCGAGTGAAAAAGAAAATAAAGAAAACAAAGGAAGCATTAATTCAGCGTCGGTTGTGAGCTGTAGGTGTGTAAAATATTACAGATGGAGATTATATTGACTTTATGGCTCCCTCTCTGCCCTCAACGCTTTCTCCCTCTCTTGCCCCCAGCTCACCTGCGTGATTGGTTACTTGCTGAGTGAAAACTTCTTGAAAAGTGATTTTTCTCCAGTTTGATCAGGGTGATAGAAGAGATGTTGTTGAAAATATGCTCTTTTTTTATTTATTTAAAAGGAAAACCACTGGGATTTTTATCTATTTCTTGAACTCTGATTCCTTTTTTTGTCATACATAGCTTCACTGCCTTTCTGCTCTTCCAAGACCTGAAGTAGCACTGGGAACATATCCCACAGCTCTTTTATTCTGAATGAAATTTATGAGTGCCCAGTTTAGCTTTAGAGAACAATTTTGGGGTGTATATGTGTCCTAAAGGACAGTGATTCTGAGTAATGGGAAGCAAGCAGTCAGAGGGGCAGTCAGTCTCAAATTTTGAAGCCTGTTCTGGCTTACAGTTTTCACTTATACCATTTTTTAAAATAAGGAGTCTGATTTTCAACTCAATTAGACTTTTGGGAAAATGTTTGCCTTCCAAAGAAAATGTTAATACTCTGTCAAAGCCCTAAGCACTTCCAAACTGAAAATATATTAGCTGAACATGGAATTATGTCAACATTTTCATTACAAACGGAGCCGTGGTGTTTCACAGGGCTTCTCAACTGACTGCTGGAAGCTCTCACTCCTTTTCAGCAAAGTGTGGGATCGAACTTCATCTCTCATGACCGTTCCCTTTCCTTCTTCTCGATGGCACATGGAGATGTGTAATCAGAAGTCCTTGCTGTGATGTGTCATGGGAGATGAATTCCCTGTTTTGAGTGATGAATTCCCTGTTTTGAGTCCCTACTATGACTGTAGATTCTGTGAAACACAAATGTTGAAGGAATTACCTGGCTTTTTGTCGAATTCTGTTGGTGGTTTTGGTAAATCATCCCAGTTTTCTCAGCAGCTTTCTCAAAGATTTTTAGTTAATCCCATCAGTGTAGACCTGTATGTATCTGCCAGCCAACAATATGGAAATCCACCTTGTAAAGATCCAAGACACAGTTCCTTCTCCCTTCCTGAACTCCTTGTTACCTCTTAGTCTGGTCCTCAGTAAAACCCACGTGCAGGAGCTTCCAAGACCTGAAGTAGCACCAGGAACTGTAAGTCAGAACAGGCTTCAAAATTTGAGACTGACTGCTCCTCTGTCTACTTGCTTCCCATTACTCAGAATCACTGTCCTTTAAGACACATATACACCCCAAAATTGTTCTCTAAAGCTAAATGGGGCACTCATACATTTCATTTGGAATTAAAGAGCTGTGGGATATGTTCCCGGTGCAGCCTGTGGATGAGGAATGGCTCCCATTTTCTGCCTAACTACAAACAGGTAGTCTCCAGAGCCCAGTAGGGTTGAAGGTCTGTGGACTCGTGCACGCATCAGGAGATTAATCTTCCTGGGCATACAAATTGGGAGCAGCAGCCCTGGAGACTGGTGAGAGCCCTTGAGGGCCGTGTGCTCTTTCTACAATTACTGCGTGTAATCAGATGCTCGCCTGGGCTATTCATAGTCATGTCATTGACAGTGCTGTCCTTTGACCTTAATAATCTACTGAATTACCCACTGAAGCCAGGCCAAAAAAGTGTGAGTTACATGATTTATGCTAGGTTCATTACAAAGGGGGGGTCTCCCAATAAGCAGGAAGAGCAAGACTCTTCCGTACCTTATTGCTTTGAGTGCAGTGAAGTTGCAGCAGGGACTTTGGCCCATGGTTTTTACTTCAACACTCAGTTCCAGAGGACAGGGAAAAGGTGTTTACATTTGCTTTTAATATGTTTGCTTAACAGATAACTTTGGCCAGGGGAGCTCCTATCCCACAGTCAGTGCATGTGTCGGCTCAGAATTTCTGTTTTACAGAACGGCAGCAGGCTCTTAAGAGCTGTTTTATAGCGAGAATGGAAGCTTTAGGGGTGAAATACAGCTTTCATTATAAAGCTTCTTTTACAGTGCTTCATTATTTTCTCATAGTCACAGCCTTTGTGCCACATTTTTTCATGTCTGATCTCTGTCCAAAGATGACATTTATGAAGAAAAAAGGAACAGTTAAGCAAAACCTAGTCAATCATCCTTCTTGTCTCTATGCCTAAAAGAGAAATTCTGTATATGCTCCAGCCCAAACTTCTCGAGTTGTCCTAAGTCACCTACCACTCCAAGGTCTTAGTTCAAACACAATTTGTTTTGAGGACTGCACTTTGATCCCAGGGATTCTGTGTATCTGTAGAAATGCCCGTGGGCACTCAGGAGTTCTGTGCTGCAGAAGTTACTGCTTGCATGCAGTACTTGGTGTATGCTTCCTTTTTAATTAGCCTTTACAGGACACAGAATGAGGCTTATCTAGCCACGTAGTTGCCTGTGAGGTGTGAACATTTGAAGTTGCAAGGACTTTACAAAGAGTAGTGGATCTTCTGAGAAAGCCAGGAGCTTGTAAAAGACTCTGTCTCTTCTTACACCAAGCAAAAACTTCCTATACAGCACTAAATGCAGTGAAAAGCCCCAGCAACAGCAGCCCAGGTATGTGAGAGCCCAGCTTAGCTCAGACAGCAGCACCCAAATCTTTGCTGATTCTTATCAATCTCCCAACAGCCCTGCAAAGATAAGGAGAGAAGACACCAGACTGGCTGGACACATAGTGGGTAACACGGTCTCTTGGTTTGAAAAGACAGGTGTTTGCTAGGGAAGGCAGAAGCCTCTCTTGAAATGGAAAACGTAAACCCCCTCCCGCTAAATTATTATAATTTTGAAATTAAGGAGCTCTCAGGCAAAGATATGGGAGCAGGAATAACAGTTCTTTTACTAGGAAAGCTAAAAATACAAATGCAATAGTACAAAAGAAGAAAACAAACCACTGCCAGAGTCAGAACAGGCCCTGGCACCCTGTGGGTCAGGGTGGTGGCAGCAGTCCCATCCCATGGTGGCTCAGCCCTCCTGCAGTGCCAGCTGTGCTTCTGCTGGAGCAGGGATCCTGCACAAGGGTGCAGTTTTCCTCTGAAGCTCCAGGGCTGCTGGAGATGGGCCTGGGCTTCCTCTGGGAATGCAGTGGGGAAGAAAGCTGCTCCTCTGGGCATGCAGTGGGGAAAGGCTGCTGTGGTGTTCCCAAGGTCAGATTGTATCCAGGTAGGAATGCTTGGCTCCTCCCCTGGGCAGAGCATCTCCCCATGGGATGATGGAATTTTCTCAGCCATGCAGGGACACTCACTAGCCATGAACAGGAGATAATTAATAATTAATGGCCCATGAACAGAAGAGATCTCCTGGAGGGAGGATTGGCTGTGGGAGAGATAAAGAAAACTGTCCAATGAACACAAGACAACTGCCACACCTCTGACAGATGGAAATAGAATACACGCCCCAGCTAAATCTTTGAACCTAAGACACATGGTTGTTGTGATTTTTTCAGGTGGTATTTTTCAGATTTCCAATAATTTTTTTGTATACCACAGGGGGTGGGGAAAGCTGGCACCAGCCGTGCCCTGGACTGTGGCTCTGGGATAGGTCGGATCAGCAAGCATGTCCTGCTACCGGTTTTCAAGAGTGTGGAGCTGGTGGATATGATGGAGAATTTCCTGGCTGAAGTCCCAAACTACCTGCAGGGCAAGGAGGACAGAGTAGAGATGTATTACTGCAAAAGCCTGCAGGAATTCACACCGGCCCCACGAAGATACGACGTCATCTGGATTCAGTGGGTTTCAGGTTAGTTCTGCGTGATCCTTCTAGCCTGATATCTCACAGAACAGGCAGCCTCTGCTCCAAGGAGGTTCTCAGATCTTTGGGACAGCTTTCTAAAACATCACGAGACGCTTCTGAGAGTTCCCCCAGGCCACATGCACAGTGGGTAAAAATCAAGTTGGTTTTTTCAGGTGGAGAAATGTGCCAGTTTCTGGAGAGCAGCCTGCATGCAAAGGTGCAGCTGAGGGTGAGGCCCCACATATGGATTTTCTGGAGCAGGAGTGTTCTTTCTTAGAGAGATACACAGGGCTGACCACACTTGTGAACAGTGGTTTCTGAATCTGCTGATTATCCAGGCTTGGAGGTATTTCAGGAAACAATCAGGAAAAATGCCATAGTGGAATCACCAATACCTGTAAATCAGATCAGGTCTTATTACGAGCACTGATGTTTATCAGACATAGGTTCCCTTAGCTATGTCCCACAGTAGCCCCTCCTATAAGAAACTTCTGCTTCTTCTCCTGCAGCCACCCCAGTGAATGCCCTGTAGCATTTAGAGCAGTCAGATAACAAGGGCTATGTACCTTAGCAAAAAAAAAAAAAAAAAATCAATTCTGTGCAGTGGAAAGAAGGTTTTCTCTTAATCTGTGAACCAAAGTGTCCAGGGTGCAGTTTCAGAGGGCAGAAAGAAATGATTAATTACTTAATTATTAATTAAGGTATAAGAGGTGGTCTGAACAAATGGCTTTAGACCAGCATAATTTTCCTTTGTATTTTTGCTTTTCTTTAATAATGAGTCATTGTAGTAAATGTAGCTCCTGCCTCACTTTTTGAGCAAATCCAAGTCAAAATGAGGAGGATTGAGCTTAGACCTATCTAAGGCTGTGCTGGTCAGATATGTGGCTCCTAACTAAGGGAGCATATCATATTCTTAGCATAGACACACAGCTGAATCTTCTTTCTCCATCAGTGTGAAGGAAATATGGAGTAATCTTAATCATTAATCAAACTTCTACCCCTATCTTAAATTTGGCTGAAATATCCCAACAAATTCATTTGATGGAGCAAGGCTGTCTGCTAGAAAGAAGCACCTTGAAGATCTCATTTTCTCAGGAAACTACACTAAAAGGCAAGAAAGGAGAAAAATAAGTTCCAAAATAAATGTTCAAAAGCTTCAATGAATCTTGCCAATGAAATCTTAAGATTTGTCTTATGCATGCATAAGCATGTGAACCCCAGCAGTCATTCTGTAAAAAAAGTAAAAGGGCAAGCTTACATTTCATCTAGAAATTACCATTTTCCTTCAACTTGAAAGGTATTCAGGTTTAGGTTTTGGGGCTTTTTTATTTTAATTTTTTGTTGGGTTTTTTTTGAGGTTTTTTTTTGTTAGGAGTGGTTAAAAAAACTTGACATACTATGTCAAAATGTGGTTTTGAAATGACAACTTCCATTTATAAAAGTTTGAATCTTCCATCAAGAAAACAAAATAGTTTTATTAGAAAATACAGGTGATTATTTTTTCCAGGTTTTTCATTCAGTTTCTGATCACCTGTCCTTGTTTATTCATGTTAGATGTTTCACATGTGAGAGTTCTCATTTTGCTCTTCTCTGAGCTCTACACCACTGTTCTCAAGAGAACTCCTGATCTCTGAGAAGAAAGGATAAGAAACAGAATCTCAATAACATTGGAAAAAAGCACTATTTTATAATATATACATATCTGCAAAAATCCCACAGGGTATGGAGTACCATGAGGAGTTTAATTTGGGTTGTGGAATTGACATTGCATTCTTTGCTGGATCTTTGGTCCAGAACTCTTTTGATGGAGGGACACAGTGCTACACAAATTTACAGAGATTTTTAGCAGCAAAAGGTAGAGAGGACTGGGATTATCTAGTTTGACCTACTCTATATCCCAAGCTGTTCTTTTCATTCCTTTACCCCTGTGCTAAGCCAGTAGTTTGTGTTCAATTAAAACATATCTTGAAAGATTCAACCACACTTGGTTTGAGGACTTCAAGAGGTGGTAAACCCCACTTCTGTTGGTAGTTTCCAATGGGTAATTGCTTACACTGTTAAACAGTTGTCACTTATTCCCTATATGAATTTGCTTGGCTTCAGCCTCCTTCCACTGATTCTTATTATAACTTAAACCACCAGATTAAAGAACCCTTCAGCACCCGCTATGTTCTCCACTCTCCTCAGTGGCTTCTGTCCACATCTGTTGCTGTTACTACTATGGATCCCAAATATTGATTGCAGTTTGTATTTGATCTTGTTTATTTGCCCAGGATTTCCTAGTTAAATCTGGCAGGACTAGAATAATAATTTTCTGCAATAAACAGGCTATGGAGACTCAGATCAAGGCACGCTTCCAACATGTCTGAATGGTTAATAGCAATCTATTTTCCATCTGTCTTGGTTTGAAGAGACAGGTGTCTGCTAAGGAAGGCAGGAGCCTACCGTGAAATGGAAAATGCAAACCCCCTCCCTCTGAATTATTATAAATTTGAAATTAAGGGGCTCTCAGGCAAAGATATGGGAGCAGGAATAACAGTTCTGTGCTAGGAAAATTTAAAATACAAATGCAATAGTACAAAAAAACACTGCCAGAGTCAGAACATGCCCTGGCACCCTGTGGGTCAGGGTGGTGGCAGCAGTCCCATCCCATGGTGGCTCAGCCCTCCTGCAGTGCCAGCTGTGCTTCTGCTAGAGCAGGGATCCTGCACAAGGGTGCAGTTTTCCTCTGAAGCTCCAGGGCTGCTGGAGATGGGCCTGGGCTTCCTCTGGGAATGCAGTGGGGAAGAAAGCTGCTCCTCTGGGCATGCAGTGGGCAAAGGCTGCTGTGGTGTTCCCAAAGTCAGATTGTATCCAGGTAGGAATGCTTGGCTCCTCCCCCTGGGCAGAGCATCTCCCCATGGGATGATGGAATTTTCTCAGCCATGCAGGGACACTCACTGGCCATGAACAGGAGATAATTAATAATTAATGGCCCATGAACAGAAGAGATCTCCTGGAGGGAGGATTGGCTGTGGGAGAGATAAGGAAACTGCCCAATGAACACAAGATAACTGCCACACCTCTGACAGATGGGAATCGCATACACACCCCCATTTCCAACCTAAGACACCCTCTTTTCACCTGTAGGATATCTGACAGACAAAGATCTCCTGGAGTTTCTCATCCGCTGCCAGGGTGGCTTGAAGGATAACGGTGTCATCATTCTGAAGGACAATGTGGCCAGGGAGGGCTGCACCCTGGACTGCCTCGACAGCAGCGTGATCCGAGACCTGAACATCCTGCACAGCCTCATCGAGATGAGCGGACTCACCATCCTGAGGGAGGAGAGGCAGGAGGGCTTCCCTGAGCAGTGTGTCCCTGTCTGGATGCTGGCCATGCAGAAGGGCCCTGGCCACTCCTGACTGCCCAGTGAGACTGCAGGGACTGGGCTATGGATGAGCCAGGGGACTGGGAAGGAGAAAAGCACCTCCTGGAATCCCCCTACCCATGCACTGCTCCAGGGCAGCAGCTTCTAAGGGGTCAGGAGAGAACCACAAAGCTTCTCTCAGGAACAGTCTGCTCCTAAATCCTACCTGCTCCATCATTCTTTCCATTTTTAAAAGCTTTCCTAACCTCCTTGTCAGATCTCTGTTCCGTTAAGGAGTCAATACTGTACAAAACTCCTCCAATGGAAAATAATTAGGTCTGAAGTTTCTGTAGTAGCTAATAATTTTGGGTGTTCTCTATGAGGTGTTAACAAGCCTGGTTTTTACTATGACACTTAAGTCTTCTTGGAATTTAAAGAGGATCTGTCAGATCACTGAAGCAGGAAATTCAAGTAACTTTTGGAAAACTTCACCCAAATTTTGGCTGTCTTCTCTACCTGTACTTCAAAATATTTAAACAAAGAGTATAAGGAAAATGATATCTTTTTGTTGGCATCAGCTATGCAGTTTTGGGGTTTTTATGGAGGTTTTTTGGGGGATTTTTTGGTGGTTTTTTTTGTTGTTGTTGTTGTTTTGGGTTTTTTTTGGGGGGGTTGTTGTTGCTGTTGGGGGTTATTTTGGGGTTTTGGGGTTTTTTTTTGTTTTTGTTTTTTTGGGGGGTTGTTTGGTTTTTGGGGGTTTTTTGGGTTTTTTTTTGGTTTGGGTTTTTGGTTGTTTTTTTTTTTTTTTTTGCATTTCTATCAATTTGGACAATAAAACAACGTGGTTAATTTTCCATTTTTAGGAGCTACTTCCTCTTCCTGATGTTTCTGCTGTAGAACAATAGTGGTGCATAAGGGATTTCACACTCCAGAGGAAAACTGACAAATATCTGCATGTTTGCATTGAAATTTTGTGAAAAGTTTGCCCCACATATTACATTCTGGATTTTTCTTCCCCCGAATGTTCACAGTGGAAACCACTTGAAAGCGTCTCTTTATTATTCATACCACTGTACATTTCTTTCTTTCCCACATTCAGAACAAGCCTGGCACCATATGCAGAGCTAATGGGATTTCATGGAACGTTAATAATAAGGCTGTAAGAAGAACTAATACAGTATTGTATTAATTAACAACTGTGCTAAACTGCAGAGAGTGTTAGTGTAACCCAAAAGCTATGATTTATATTCAAAGAGCAGCTGTGTAAGCCTGGATTTGAAAATACTGACATGCAGCCCATCTCCTTAAGGCTCACAGAAATCATACATTAAGCTTCTTGTCCTCTTTGTAGAGGCACAGAAAGTGCTGGGGGAGGACAGAAGTTCATTTTGCAAACAAATTTGGAATTTGGAATTCGGCTTCGTTCTAAAGATGTGAGGGGGGGATTTTGAAATTTGTTATGAGCAAAAGCTACACAACCACAGTTTTCCAAGCTGATTAATTTTTTTTTATCCAGACAAAATGAAACGCTTCTTTTGAATGGAACTTTTAACATAATACGCACTTAAAATGTTACTAAGGCTTGTTGAAAATTTTAGAAATTAATGATAACATTAGAAACGTTCTGTCAGAAATCTTATCACATCTTACTCCCCTGAAATGCAATCCTGGCAAAGCTTTTCAGACTCTGTAAAGAGTTGTACTGTGACAAATCTCTCTGTGCTAGGGGAAAGGAGTTCTATAAAACATCCCTCACATGACAGAAGGCACAATTGGCTGTGTCAAATATTGTCAGCTGTGTTAGATTAACTAAAAAGAAGCCTGAAGATAACAAGATAAGGGAGCCTCTCAGCTGGATTTTAGTACACATGGCTGTCCTTTGATAACAAATCTCCAATTTTGATTTTAATTGCATAACTCATCTTCTCTGGCAATATGTTTGCACATGTTGAGAATTATCAGTTTATGGCAGAAGGCTTTCTGCCATCAACTCTTATCCAGTAACTCTTCTGTTAATGTTCCATGGCTAATTGTAGCATTAAGGAAAACCACACTGGTGATTTGGTGAATATTCTGGTGTTTCTTATAGCCTGGAAACCTATGGTTCCCAGAACACAGATGCTTCTGCAATGTTTTGACCAATTCTTCCATTCTGATCATCTGGTGTTGGATGGAAACTGAGTAAGTAACCTTTTTATCAAGAAAGAGGCATCAGTCCTATAGCAAAAAGAAGGGAATATTTACATACTTTCCTTTATACGGATTACAAATTAATTTGCCCTTCACCATTTTTTTCTTCCAGCCAGAGACCTCTGCCATGGTGCAGAATACTTGGGGACTTCTGGAGATCCTTGTGCAGTGGTGTCTGTGCCAGGCAGGTCTGAGAGTTGTTGTCACTGCAGTGGTGAGAGAATGGCATTGTGGAAATGGGGAAATAAAGAATTTTATACAAACCTAAAAAACTGCCAAATCTTACAGGGCACAATATATCAGCTGGTCATGTACACAGCAGAGTTGGTGCAGTTCAGTCATGAGAGACGTGGTTCCAAGGTGGATTTAGAAAACAAAGTGTTTCAGGATGAAAAATGGAATATGAATGGGTGGTGTGGTTACCAGTGAAATACATTTTCAGTGTAAAATGTTCTTCCTGTGTTTTGTTTATCTTTCCTATTAGAATTTCCAGAATGTATATACATAAATATATAATGAAAATTGGTTCCCTTAACTATGTGAGAAGAGAGAAAACTAAAATCTTAATTTAGTAGAAAAACCCATATTTCATGGTTTCCACATTCCTGGAAATTAATGTTTCATGGCTATGTTGCTTCCACAGTAAAATAGCAAAGCTTTTCTGGTGACATAATGAATCTCAAGAGTAAAGAAACACAAGTCCTTCAGGAGCTTAAATGCATGAGAAGGCTGCAGACTGAAAAATATTTTGGTTTCCTCCCTTTCTGAGGCATACTTTAATTCCAGAACTCCCAGTCATCTAGCACAGGCCACCCTTAAATGTCCCTTAATTTGGGTAAGGACCATTCTTGGCTTAGAAATTCAGGGCTGTCTGCATTTTACCAACAGTATATAATAATAATAAATAATCACAAATTTCAAACAGAACATTTTGCTTAGAAATCATCTGTGTATCAGTTCTTCTTTGGTGTTCAAGGACTGGATAGTCAATTCAATGGCTCTGCCTCAACTTCCATGTTATTTAAACCAATCATTTAAAGAAGTCTTTAGCTCCTTGGGGGTTTGAATCCCATTTGTTTTGTGCTCATCTAAGACTTATTCCCGATCTCGATGTTACCAGAGATTTAATCCAAGATCAGGACCCTGTCTGAGACAAGGCTCACAGAACACTGAGGGTCCTTCAAGCTCGAGTCCTCATTCACCACTGACAGGTGATTAGGGAAATACCCAACTTGTCCTTCAAGCACATCTTTCTCCCAGGCAACCACACCAAGCAAAGGTTTAGCCAAAGCACAGTCAACCCCATTTCTGCCAAGCCACCACCGACGTTCTGGTGTCACTCGGTGCCCCCATATCAGGTCCAGCTTCTATTCCGTGGGACTGAAGGCCAAATATTACCTTTGTTGTATGAATGTGAGCCTCAAGCCCTGGTTGTAGCCTCCAAACACCACTGCAACCCCACAAAATGTAGAAAAACAATTGTTGTAGCATTCTGAGCAGCAATCCCAGCCATGCAGATCCAGCAACCATCACAGCTCAAGCTGTTCACGTTCCAAAGACAATTCAGACATTGCAAGTGTCCTTTCCTTCCTAACTGGAAGAGAGAGCCATCGTTTTGGAGCATGGAGCTAAATGGATGTGCTGAAAAGCTTGGTTTCAGAAGTGCTGAAATGATATCAGGTGTTTTTAGCTTGACTTTCTTGTTTGGATGTTCATATAAGCTAGTTTGAACAGACATGTTATGTGAGATGACAGTGTAATACACTATAGGGTATTGAAATACTTGAAGTGAAACATCAGTTTCCTGCAGAACACACTAATAAAATCGGCACATTCCCTGTCCCTAAACTTAGTGAAACAAGTCAGCAGTTTCCAGAGGAAACTAATTTCAAGTGGTACAGCCCTGTCAAGAAGCATTTCCCCAAGATCTCTGTCCAGACCTATCCCATCCACTCAGCTCAGCTCAGGTTGGTCTAGAAGCAGCCACTGGAGGCTCTTTGGGAGGCAAGAAGAGGCAGCTGACACCTCCAGAGCACTCTGTCCAGCTCAGAGCAGGACTGGACCGAAATCAGAGCCTCCCCCTCTCTCCAGCAGCTGTGCAGTGACGGTGCAGCCTTGTTACAACCAGCTCAGCATCTTCATTGTGATGTCAAACAGGAGTGCAGTGTGTTCTGAGGAGCTATGGCTGCCAAAAAGAAGGCAGGGTTTGGATAACCAAACACCCTCTGAAAATCAGTCATGGAACCAGCACACTGCATTCAAGGGACACTTCAGCACTGCCTAATGCCAGCTGGAAAAAGCTTTGCCAGTTAGTCCACCAAGAGCCCTGAGGACCTTCGTGCATTCCCTCGGTCTTTTGCAGACTCCCCAGGGTGTTTACAATGGCGTATCAGAGACTGGGCCTGTCCAGAGGAACTTCACTCTCATGTGTGATTAAAACCAGTTGTGCTGCATCCCATCCTTCTCTTCCTTTGATGCATTTTCCAACTTGCCAAAGAAAATCCTGCCTCTGCTTGTCAAAAATGATTTGTTTTCTGTGGACATCACCACATCTCACTGAAGTAAAACAGATTATCTTTGATTTTGGGAGGAGGCAGTTCTGTTGGTCTGAGATCCATAACAACACTCTGCATTTCAAACATGCAGGTTAATTCCTGTCTTTTCCAAATGGCAAATAGGCAGCCCCAGCACACTGTACCAAACAAAGCTCATATTCCCACCACCATAAATAACAATATTTGTATGACACCATGCACCCCTAGGCCATGAAGAACAAGGTTTATTGTGTTTGGGATAAGGAAACTGAGGCACAGAAGGGTGATCTGGGCAGCATTACAGCTTCACCTAAGCAGTAGCTGGGAGCGAGTAGCACCTCTACAAACCAGGCCACCAGAGGAACTGCAGAATGTTTAGCAGGCAGACATAAACTGATTCTTGGTGTGCTTGGAACAGATTGAAACAGCCCAGTTGTTAGCCTGCTTAACCCAAACTGGAATGTTCTCCAAAGAGAGGGCTCAGGCTGAACATTATGTTCAGGAATATCAACAGCTTCTGTTCCTTTCAAAGCCTTGAAACAGCAACCCACTGTATGCCTGCAGCAAAAATAAAAAACACACAATTGGTGAAAAGTCTCTCTTCCCTGCATCCCTCTTCAAAGAAATGTTGAATTTCCAAACATTTCAACCTGTTGTGGTGTCTTCAGGCTTCTGGGACTGAGGTTTTTAGAGGTATCTCCATTCAACTGTGCCTCATCACAGTGACATGAACTGATCAGTAGGTACATTGTGCCTGATTGCTCCCCTCTCCCTCATCAAGTCAAAAATCACAGATCTAGGTTCAAAATCTTTGTTTGGGTTGCTCCCCTCTGTGTGCACACCCATGGTAACAGTTTCACCTTTGCCCACACCTCTGTGTAGAATAAATGCAGCTTGTACTGGCCAAGGTGACCTGTGGTCCTGGCAATATGTGTGGCTTGCCGGCTTTTCACGAGGCATCTGCTGCAGTGGAACAGGGCCTGCTGTGTGATCTGGATCCCCAGCCACCCAAATAATTCCCTGTTTGCCAAGGGAACTGTTCCTGGATCAGCACTGGATGTCATCTGCTCAACCTGGCCCCATCCCAGGATCCCATGGCAAATCCCCTGGGTGACATCTGACATGTCTGGCTTGTAAAACCCACTCAGATCTGTCCCAGCCTCTTTGAATTAATGCTGCTTGTGTCTTAAGCCTCTCAGTCATGTGAGGATTTTGTAATGTGGGACACAGCATCAGCTGAATTGACCTAGGCACGTTATGTCTGCCTTCTCCATGGCTGCACATGTCCACAGGGCACACCAGCTGCTTCTCACCTGATTTGGACATCTGAGAGAAACTCATCTGGGGTTAAAGCAATGTCAAGACTTCCCACAATTGTCACTGGGGAGAGGTCAGCCCTCCCAGAAAGCTGCTTCCCTCCTATGATGTTTATCCCAAGGTTATCCCATACACACGACTGTAGAAGAAGCCATGGATGCTGTCCTAGGTCCAGACAAGCAATTCTTTGGTGCCTAAAAGAGGTGGGTGAATTTCAGCTCCAGTCTATGGAAATTCATGGACCCCACATTCAAGTCTGTTCTTTCTCTCACAGATGCAAACTTGGATCTGCAGCCCCAGCTGTAAAAAACCTACAACTCTGAAAGTCTCTCCAGAGGTCTGAAGTAAAGGTTGCTGGAAATGACTCCATCTTGGATCTTTTGGCATTTCCTTTTCAGAAGGTATGGGCACAGAGACTCCTGAAAACCCAGTGGAGTGCAAATCACAGTGAAATTTGGCTGGTACCTCCCTCAGATAGACATGATGAGTTTCCTGAGAGGTGCTTTTTGCACTCTGGATTGATCAGTTTACCAATGAACCAGGGCTGACCTTCTGTTGGGACTTATTAAATAACACTCTAGTTTTATTTATGGATCAGTATGTGAGTGCACAGCTAAATAAACAAGTGACTTCTCCTAAAATTGGGGTACCATTGGCAAACTCTTAAAAATCCGACCTGTAAAATAAACAGGCTCCAGGAGTTACCTCTTACTCCTGCCACTGCAGGAACTTCAAGGTAACAAGAAGTCAATAAACCCCCATCAACAAAATCCCCACTGGGATCCAGGCAACTGAGACTCTGAAGCAGCACTCATCAAGAGAAACGAAGTGATCCAGTAAAACATTAGAGTTCCCAGAGGAACCATATTTGCCTTGATTTGAGGCAGACCTGACTGCTCACCAAGGGCAAGGAGGCTCCTGTTGGATGGTGCCTGTAGAGTCCCTCTGCTTCCTGACGTGCTCCCTGCCTGTTTCACCCCTAAATGTGTGCCTGCCAGGGCAGAGGGACCCTGAGAAATGAGAGCTTTGTCACCCTACACCACTTGACTGCCCCGGTAGGGTTCAGTCCCTGTTGCTCTGTTCTCCTCAGGCTGATGTGTGATAGCACCTTCTGTTTGTAACGTGAAGCAATTCTGATTTCCACGGGCAGAGCAAACCTGGCCTTGGCCCCAAGGCAGCTGAGGTCAGGAGCTAATTACCTCTTCTTCTGGGCTTTTCAGCACAGGCAGCTTCAGCCTGCTTCCCCCAACAGACTGCAATCTCTACAGCAAGGCGAGAAACACCACCTCACAGAAGATGGCATGGAGTACAAGGAGATCCAAATCGGTTCTACAACAGCCAGGACAGGTGCATGTACCAGACAGAAAGGATTTAGGAACCATCGTGGATTTACTTTCCACTACTGCCTTCTCAGGTAGACAGATCTCTTTACAGTCAGGGTTCTCTGGCCTTTAGCATTTCAGCATTAGAGCAGGTTGTAATAATTAGGACATTTTCCACCCCACTGTCAGGTAGGGAAGGACTAATTAGCTTCATTGCATGTATGGGAAGCCCAGAAAGCAGAGTACATTATTCTTGTGTTAATTCGGCTGATTAGTCCAATGGGTTATTACAGCTGCCTCAGTCAGGGGAGCAAGGCCAGCTCCTCTGCAGGACTTCAGTGCTATTGGACAAATCTGACATTGGGAATGTCCTGTCTTTCACTGCTGATCAGTGGTTTGGTCTTCAGCTGGGATCAAATGCAAGATGGGTTGAATCTCATCTTGAGGGAAGAGAGAGGGGGAGGGAGAGAGAGGAGAGATCTGTATGAATTAGGGCAGGGAACAAACCCAGCTCTCCTTAGTCACAGCCATGTGCTCATGCCACTGAGCCATTTTCTCTCTTATTTGTGTAAACCAAGGGGATTTGGGGTTCCAATATGGTAAACAAGGATTTAACTACTTCCTCCATCCTCCCAAATAACTTTCCCTGAAATCAACATGGCAAACAGAGCCCCTGCTCTCAAAAAACCCTTTTTGTTTGGTGTTGTTTTTGTAACTGATCCTCTGCTGGAAAGCAAGCAACTTGCATTTCTGCTAAAAACAACCCAAGGGAACCTCTTAATAACAGCATTACAAGCAGTCTTATACCCTGCTCCACTGGGTGACAAAAGAGTGGATACCCACCCATGGAAGGGTTTGCAACCCTGTGGAATAAAGCAGCTCTGGGGCAGCTGGCAGCAGAAAACAAAGATCAAGACAAGATGGAGAAAGAGGCAGTGTCACAAAAACAGGACTGTGCTACTCCTTTTACTCAGAGAATAGTGAGAAACCTCCTGTCTATCACACAGTCTAGGAATATGTTTTGGAACTATGCCTTCTAAATGTCTTTACTTAAGGCTAGGCCTAAAAGCACAAAGTGGCTTGCAGTGATTTCTTACATAGGTCTCAAAGGTGCAGTGCAGAGAGAAGGGAAGGGAAAATGATGGCCCAGGGCATCAGATCACTGAGCAGCCAAGTTAGGAATCCCTCAATCCTGCCTCCAGACAAAGCTGTTCCTTCCTTATGTAAGGAGGTACGTTTTTCACAGGCCAGGGCTGGGTTTTCTTTGACACAGGTTTCCTTACCAAAGGAGCAGAAATGAGGGCACACAACCAGCCCTTGGCCACAGCCTCGCTGCTGCGAGAGGCACAGCAGCCAGGAGAGTGTCTTGGTATGGTAGGACAGGAGCTCCAGCCAGGAGAGCTGAGGTGAAAATCCTGCACAAATCCATATGAGACACCCTTGCAGCTCAAGACATCCATCAGCTAATCCTCCCTTTGGCAATCTCCCCACTTCCATCAAAGGAGTTCGGGTTACGACGGCTGCTGTCTTAATGAATGTGACTCTGAGGAGGATGGCTTCTCCAGGACAAAAATAGAGTACTTTGCACTGTCTTGGTTACCTTGCCTCTTAAGAGAACCAGGCACTTCACAAACTGCTGCTGAGCCTCAGGAGGGAGGTGAGTCCTCACCCAGGGAGCTGTGCACGCAGAGCTGGGGCAAGAGAAGCCAAGTGCCTGTCTCATGCTTCTAAATAATTCTGATCTGAACTGGGCACAAGAATGTGCATCTCCCACCACGCAGGTTTTTAAACGGTTTGTGAGGCCAAGGCCCTGGCCCTGGCTATTCACTGTCACACAGACCTAGTAGTGTTCTTTCTTTGGCAGATGGAAGGTGTTAACTCATGTTTCCTGGCCACACTTCAATTTGGCTGGCTATATTTTTACTTTCTGATATTCCTGCCCCACCCAACCAAACAGTTTTGACCATTTGCTGATTCCCCCCACCACTTGTTCCTGTTGGCCGTGATGATGCCTTGTGAAGGCTGACCTAGAACAGAGACAAGACAGAGTTAAAGAATAAAGTAGGGATTTATCAAAAGGCTTCAATGGATCCACCTTGGGCAGCACAAGAGCCCGGCAAGGGCTACAGCCAAGATTAACCCAAAATGGTCACAAAATGCACGACGGGTCATGGGGTCTCTCACTTTTATATGTTTTGGTCCATTTGCATATTGGAGCTAATTGTCCAATTACAGCTCTAGCCCATGAAATCACAACTTCTTTTGTTTTTCTCTCTTCATTCCATGTTGTTGATGCTTTTGGGCCTGAGACGTGGATCATTTGTCCCTGGTCCCCAGTTAGAGAAGGAATTGTTTTGTCTCCCTACTCTGTGAAGAGAGCTTACCATCCCTTAATGTGAAGCACAGAACTACAGACTAAAGCAGCACAGGATATGAAAAATAGAAAAGCTGAAACCTGAGGCATCAATGGAGTGGTTCCTCTTTCAGCCTACAGCTCACAGCATTGTGCTGCAGAAATGATCTCAGGTGCTAAGCTCACCTACAGTGACATTCCCTGTTCTGGAGAAGCGAGTTTGGGTTCCCCCCACTCCTTTCCAACCCTTGGAAGCACAGCTGTCTCAAGAAGGGTGGTGGAATGGGTGCTCTCATGTGCTGTTGCAAAGCTGATGTGCTTCAAAAGGGCTTTCTAGTTTCTCATTCCTTTTTTTCCCCTGTAACTATTGGAACAAACTGGCCATGCCCCTCTAATCAAAGAAATGTGAGGTTAGCAAGAGGCTCCAAATACATTTCCTGGCAACAAGACAAAAGTAAGTCTACTGAGAAGTTTATGCAGGGGGAACATTTCTTGTATATACAGTTGTGTCTTGTTCTCCGATGCCCATACCAAAGCAATTACTGTATGGGAGATGCAAACTGGCTGGAAGAACCTGCTCATTCTGGGTCTGTAATGGAGCCTGTGAGGAGCTCAGCTTCCTGGGGTGGAAGGAGGTAAGTGTGTGTGAGGAAGGGAGGCTGGGACGTGTTTATTTGGGAGGGTAACCTTTCTGGGCTGGGAGCCTACTTTTTAGTTTGTATGGTGGTCTGGGAAACGGTGTCACATCACATTCTTCAGCTCCCATTTGCACTGAGGTGGTTACATCACCCCAGAGCCTTAGGTAGCTAACAGGGATGCAGCTGTGTAAAGTGCAGGCTGGCCCTCTCATGATGGCAGCAGTGCCATTTGTCCCTAAGACAAACAAAGTTGCACAGGCGAGGCAGAAGTCTTCTTCCAGCCAGGGAAATGCAGATCCAAGGCCAGCTCTGAATTTTGAGCCTGCTCATGGTTGGTATTTTCCACATGTGCTTTTACCCCACCCATGAGCTCCTCACATGAGATCCAGAGACACGTTGTGGCCTCTATGTTCCTGCAAGCACAAGGGCTGTCATTTCTGGGTGTGTGGAAAAAATACCCAGTCCCAGTACCAGGGCTTCCCAAAAGGTAACTCCAATGGTCTGAGCAGCATTTTGATGGTCTAGAGTGGCAGGGCATCTTGGCTTCTTTACAGCACTGTATTTTGCAAAGCAAGTGTGAAGACTCAAGGTCCACAGAAGCTGGGGCAAAACCAGACACAGGGTTGTGGAAAAAATGCTGAGGACTGAGGAGGGTGGAAAGGGAGAGCTCCAGAGTTCCATGGCAGAGAATCAGTGGCTCTCCCATCACTCACTCCCTTTTTGGTGCCATCCCATATACAGGAGTGAATACAGAGAACTTTGTGTTCTTGGGTCACAAGCCCTTGCTTTGGCAAGATCAGCCTCAGTGTTCAAAGGGACATGGGGTATTTACTCATGGAATCCCACAGCACCTCTGAGAGGTGTCCAAGTATATCACTCCCCTTCTGCTCACAGCTGATTACCTCTTTTTCTGCTGGTAAGGCAGTGCAGGGAATCACCTTTCACAGCACGGAGTGCAGCAGTGTCAGAGCCAGGCTGCCTGATGCTCAGCTCACTGCGTTCTCCTCCAGATCCTCTGCTTCCTCTGCAGAATGGTGCATCTGCTTCTGGGTCCCATGTCTCGTGCTTCTGGTCTATCTCAACACCAAAATCTTAACTGCTGTTTAAAACTGGCATAATTGGTTTTGATACCTGCAAGCTCTTGCAGGCAGGAATTCTGTCTCCAAAAGCTGAACCATTCCTCTTGCCATGCAAAGCAGCCATAGTTCCACAGAGTTAATAAATCCATGTGAGCTCTTTAAAAGAAATCAGGAGAGTTTTTCAGACATTTCTAGGCTTTTTTTTTTTTTTTTCTCCATGCAGCCTCCTTGGTAACCAGTTAAAACAAATTCCTCCAGACTGTAAACTAGAGATAATGGAGTGTGCTTTAATCTCCATCCGCTACAGATCAAGTTACCTCTTAGAAATTACTTATCCTGGCCAAGCAAATGAATTGGAATTGATGTTCTTAATTGTTTTCTAAATTGCTGTTCCCCACTCCCTTCCTCCCCTTCTCTGCACACAGCTGTTTTGTATCAGGATCTAGTCTAATGGGTACTGTCACTCACACGAGGGGGTGAAGTCATGTGGTCATAAAAGAGAAAGATTGGGGGAAGAGAGGGAAATACCACCCAGTGCATTATCTGGCTGTGACACACAAACTGAATAGAAATAATTCCTCCTAGGGGGCTAGTCCCAACAATGGACACAGTGCTGTCTTGGGCTAGAAAAATGTGAAGACTCACTGCGTTCTCTGATGCTCATTTCTCTCTCACAGAGAAGGAAGATGATTAAAGTCCTAGTTTGGGACACAGGAAACCTGAGTTGAAGCTGCTGACTCTGCAGCAACCTCCTTTGTCTGGTTTTGTGCAAGTTGCTTTGTTTATGCCTTAGTGGCTGCAATTGTAATGCATAAATAATACAATTCCCTTCCATTCTCCTCGTTCTCCTCGGGGCAACAATGGTCTTTCATTAGCTGCATCTTACAAAACAGCTTAACCTGCTCACCCTCTCCACAAAGTGCTCCAGTACTCCTTGTGCTTGCATATATCAGTCTCCAGCCCACTCAGAACTTGCATTGCAAAGCCTTTGGGCTCTGGGAGCATCAGGCCAGGACTTAACACCAGAATGCCATTCCTCTAGATCCCCTAAAGTGGGCACAGGTCTCAAGTCTTAAGCAGGACCCATCCCCTGAAGACTTCTTGCTCCTATAAAATTCATTCTTGCATGTGAAATATATGCAAACTATTCCACCAACTTCCCTGTCCTGCCACTACATTCCCTCCCAACCTATAAATGACCAATAATTCCAGTTTTGCTGCCAGCAGTTTTCCAGAACTCAACTGTTCCCTTTTAGACCATCTAATTCCATGGACTAGCAACTGTTTGCATGGACTGGCAACTCTCTGCTCATCAGTCCATTAGGAGTAGAACCCAAAAGAACGGTGGTTGTCCTCTTCTTAATGTCTCCCAGAATATCTTTCTTGACAAACAACAGTCTAACACTTATTCTTGTTATGATGTCAGATCGGTTTTCTGAGGGAGATCAGAGATTCAGAGAATTTGCTGCCCACATAAAGTCCTGAAGTGCTTGCTGGAAAAGGAGCACTCTTGGATACCTGCTTGTATATCTGAGAGTACTCTGTGGGATAAATCCGAGATAAAATGGCAGGGAAGAAGGAGTTTTATACAGAAGGAGTTAAAAACCATGCTAACTGCTGCTAATGGTGAGGAAACCTGACTATTGTACGGGTGAAGTTTCTTCCCCTTCTTTTCAGTAAGGAAAACATGGATTTCGGAGCTGGTCACTGTGCTGGAAGGGAGGGGATGAAATGTGCAGGTGTTGGGTGTTGTGACTGAGATTTTCAAAAGACTGAATATTAGTTAGGAGCACAACTTCCAAGCAGTGTGAATCAGGTACCTGAACCTATTTGTCTAAATGTGGGATTCATTCAGCTGCTGAGTAGTTTAAGTGCCCAATTCAAAGCTAGGAGGAAAAGCAGACAAAAGGTGTTTAGAGCAATGCTCAGGAAGGAACTCTGACCTTCTCATCACAGCTTCCTTTTATCACAGGATTTTTGTAGATGTTGGAGCTGTAAGCTGAGCTCCTGTACTTTTTGCTTCTTATCACGCTAGCACTAAGGAAGAATCTTCAATCAGCATTTTGCTGGAGAGGTGCCAGGAGGAAGGGAACCTGACGTGCTTTGTCTGTAGCAGAGTGTGCTAACAGGAGAAATAACTCGTTTATGCCTATGGAGCAAACAGCTGTGAGCCTTAGATGGTGCTGCCCTTGCTGACATTGGGTACTTGCTGACTCCTTGAATAGCTCCATTTAAGTCAGTATAACTGCCCTTGGAGTGAGGTTCTGCTCAGTGTTAATGAAGATGTCAGAATCTGGCCCATGGGGAATAAATGCATTGAGCAAGAAGGAGCTCTTTTATAACCACTTTCCTAGAACATGTTTGGAGGCCTACATTTGCAGCTGGTTCCTATCTCAAAACCAGGCCAAACCAAGCTCCCCCTCACCAGAAGATGCAAGCGTGCCCAGACTTTTGGAAGTTCAGCTCCAGATCCAAATGTAGGCCTGATCCAAAGCTGATAGACTCCCACTGACCTAAACAGACACTTGGCCCGAGTCCCCATGACTTGGGCCTCTCCTGCCACAAAGCAATACACCACATACCAACCCTACTGGCATGTCTGGACCCATGTCTGTAGGAATATGATCCCTTTTCTCTCTCTTTTTTTTTTTTTTTTTCCTAGGGAAGGGATTAGTCTCAGGGAGGCATAAACTCCCTTCTTTTCCATCCCTGACTGAGTATCAAACTCCTCCGCTGAGATTTCTCCATGGAGACATTGGGTTTTCCTGGCAGGCAGGGTTGCAAACTAGTCAGAGGAATGTCTACAGCTCTGCAGCTCGAGAGGAGCCAGGAGGCTGGGCATCCCAGCCAAGGGAAATACTGCTGTCGTCCCAAGAACACTTTCATGGAGACTGAGGTGCACACTGGATTAGAGGCAGCTAAGCTGGGCTCGTGTGTTTTTTTTTTCTTGGTTTCCTCTTTCCCCTCGAAAACCTAAAGCACAAGGAAGAGAAGTGCACAGATGAGAAATCTGGGGATCCTGGTGGATGTTGAAAAATGTGGTTTGTTAATGGATCTTTTTACTTCTCGTGCTTCTGGCTTGTTCGATGCATACACACACACAAACACACATACAGAGAATAGCTTGGCAAGCTTGTGTTTTCGTGGCACAGCACCAGGAAATGGGAGTTCCCCTCCCAACAGAGAGGATCAGGGCAATGAGGCAAAGGTGGGGAATCAAACCCAGCCTGAGTCTCAGTGGAGCTCTGGCCCGGACAACTCTTACACAAATAATCTCCAGGAGCTCTGAACCCATGTTTCATTGTGGACACAGACAGTGCTGTAGAAAAAACAGACTGAAATTGCTTCTTTTTCATGGCATCTGTAGTGTAAAAACGGTTTTCGTCCAAGACATTTGTGGTCGGAAAATCCTGACACCTCATAAATTATCTTAGAGGCGCAACAAAGCTTCAAAAAGATGAAACTCAGTGCTGAGGTCAGCAGGAATTTTTTTGCATCTTCTGCAGTGGAGGAGCATTTTCAGTCTCAGGAAAACCACCACAAAAAGAGGCAGCAAGAAGGGAGAATATTTCTTGGCACGAGAGCCTCAATACTCAGGGGAGTAAGGCGTCTTCTGTTATTTATTTTTGGCCACCTCTGTGTTCACACATCATCAGAACATGATCCAAGCGACCACGGGCACCCGACAGCGAGGTGGCTGCTGCAGTTGGGTGACACGTCCAGGTCCACCCAAACACTCAGGTTAATTACCCTGCATAGTGCTGAGGGCTGCACAGGTGGAGCACCTCCTGACAACACTTTACAGGTGAGGTGGGTGTGGGATAGGGCTGAAGTACTGCAAAACCACAGTCAGCTTCAGTGAGAGCCTGCAAAGAGCATGGAACAGCATTGTGAGGAGTGGTTTATGGTCTCTATCAGCTCCTACCCACAAGGAGTCAGCAGGCATTTTTAAAAGCTGTTTTCCTATTCCTCCTGACTACAAATGCAACCCTGCTGCTGGAGCTCTGCTGCCCTGCTGTGTGAGGCTGAACAGGCTGCTTAATCCCTCACACCTCCCCAGATTATAGCTAGTCTGGATGAGGAGCACTGCCTAGCAGTTCCCCTTGCTTTCTGCTTGGATATTTCTTTTTTGTTACACAGAGGAGAGTTTCCTTCTACCAGACAAGAACTGGGTGGAGAAAGATGATCCCGAGAGCGATGTCACACACAGCTTTTTTTGACACAAGAACCTCTGCAGCTTAGTTACCACATGTGGTGTTAGGGTGGCACCCAACTGTCTTCTGCAGCACATTAAACTCCAAGTTTCTCAAAACAGAGGAAAACTGAGGTGGTGTTTGAAAGGAGAACAGAACATCCTGACGTCCAGGATGGCCTGTGCCTCCCCTGCTGTGGTGTGTGGCTAGGAAGGACCTAGCCAAAGCCAGGGAGTTGAGGAAAGAAGGGATTTTTTTTTTCTTGCAAGGGGAAAAGTGGAAGAGATGTTTCTGAGAAGGCAGACTGGGGTTTCGGGTCGTTATTTATCCCCTTTACTGAGTAGTCATCAAAATGGCTCCATTTAAACCTCCAGCGTTGCTTTTATGCGTCTTATTTTGGAGAGTGAAGTTACAAGGTAAGATATGAACTGCTCTCAATTTCTGTGGGTGGACAAAACTTTCAGATTTAAAACTTCTCTCCATCTGTTCAGCTCTCCAAGTCCCTTGCAAGATCTGACCTCCCTGCCCACTTAGTAAATCAACGGTTTCTAAGGCATGTAGAACTGATTTTATGGCAGCAAGATGCATTTCACTAGATTTATGTTATTAAACTGAAGGGGGGGAAGCCTCCTTTTATTTGGGGCAGTCCTTGAGTTTTACAGGCTTGTTTGAGTAAGTAATTATTTTGGTAATGCTGGGGCCTCCTTTATTGGATCGTAAATGCATCCTGAACAGCTCTCGGAATAACAAGCAGACCTTTCCCTGAAAGGCTAAGGATTGCCTTGATTAGCAAATCTGAACATTAGTAGTTTACTTTGTGATTAGCTTTGCTGCTGAGAGCTGCCTTGGTTCATTTCTCTGGGACTACTCACAGGATTAAGACTGTGTGTAAATGTTTGCAGGATCAGTGTCACAAATGAAAAAAAAAAACCCTACCCAAAAGCCGTTTCTTTGGAAACATCCTCTCTGACCATGTTAGGGAAAAGGATCAGATAATTGGGATCTTTATGATGCTTATTATAAAAAATGTTTTGGAACTAGTTCAAGCACCAATCAGAAACCACATTGTTCCACTAAATCACTTTCAGATGCCATTTCAGATACAGAATACAATTACTCCTAGTTTAAAAATATAAATGTTCCCTTCCTAAAACACACACACACACACACACACATACAACTATCTTAATTTCTTTTATTTTTATCTGTCTTGGCTGGAGCACAAGCCTTCCACAGATGACCTATCAACAGTTTTTGTGCCATTTCTTTCTGCCAGGCGTCGCGCAGAGCCCACGTACAATGCAGAAGAGCTGTGACATGGACTTTGGGTCTTTACAGGCAAAAGAGCACTTGCACAAACGAGGAAGCTGGAGGCCCAGGCTTGGATGTCTGTGTGCTTAAAAAATCAATTCAAAGCAAAACCTGGAACAAAAATTCTTCCTGAGTGTTGCATTAGAAACCCACCCGAGACGCCTGGAGGAGTTCCTGGCCCGTCGCTTTTGGTTATTGGATCTCTATGGGTTTGGGGAAGCAAACTCCCTCCCCTACAGGGTGGCTGCTGCCCACATGCATGCCTGGTTGTTGGGGGAGCCTGAGGCCCACGTGTGATGAGCTCAAACTGGGAGTCTGGCCCTGCTGGTGATGGGGACCCGCCCTGGGCCCTGCTGTTCGTGCGTGACCACAGGCTGGCGGGGAGCTGGGGAAAAGCTGGTGAGGGAAAAGGCTGCTCCAGCGTGGGCTGAGCACCCTCTGCTCTCTGGGGTCAGCATGGCATGAGCACTGCCCCAGCACAGGAAAAATTTGGTGTTGGCAGCATCTCCTTCCTTCTGAGCCAACACCCAGGCACCTCCGGAGGGTTCCTCAGCCTCTCTGTAAGGTGGGACGCTTTTCCCAGGAGGCAGCATCCCCGCAGGGATGAAGGGAGGGAGCCACAACAGCAACAGCTGACCCCAGGACTTGGGCAGGCAGTAGGATGCCTGGCAAAGGTCCTAGTCTGCCCAGCAGAAGCCCTGAGGGAGGGTCCTGAGCTTCAGGCTCTTGTGGTGTAGCTGCTGGGCTGCCCGGAGGACTTTTTCACCTCTGCCAGCACACCGAGTGACTCTAGACCGGGACTGTCTGGGATGTGGGTAATGGAAATCTTTCCTTGCTGTCAGGGAGTCATCCCCCGTCACTGCTGATGCCCTCGAGAGTGGTTCTGTTTTGGTGAGCCCAGGCAGAGCCTGTGGGAGTCCAGCCCAGGCTCCTGCCGTGTTTTCCAGGCCTTGGGGCCCCTGGGCTGTGCTCAATCCTGCTGTGGGACAGGAAGCTCACAGACACTCGGGAGAGTTGCCCTAGAATCCAGACAAAACCCCCAGAGATGCCAGACCCCCAACAACCTGGCACAAAGCCCTGGGAACCTGGGATCAAAGCAGGGATAACAAGGCTTAGGGATGCTTGAGGATGTTGCCATCTTTCAGACACTCCACGGGCCATCCTTTTTTATTTTTTTTCTTTTCCTGGGGCAAGCAGAGGGATTTCTCAGCATCAGAGCATCACGAGACTCTTGAGGGCTGCATTTTGGAAAAACTATATGAAAACATTTTCATACTTTCCAAAACAGAAGATGCTAAGGGGTTTGTTACTAAGGGAAAATTCCTCCACTGGTTTTGCAAAGGCTGAGATTTCTGAGTTTCCTTAGCGCCACTGGTGGCTTCTTTAGCTGGGCTTTGGTCTGACACTGAGAGGAGTGGCCTTTGAACTCAGTGGTACCTTAAATGCAGTGTGTGAAATCCTGGCCCCAGCACCAGCAAGTGAGATCAGGAACTCAGGCACGGTGGGTTAGCTGACATTGCTGGGACCTCGTGGTGCAGTAAGGGATCTTCTCTGAGACAAAATCTTAGCAGGCATGACCAAAGACCACTTTGCTTCCATGTCTCCAGTGGCTGGCAGGCACAGTTTGAATGGAGAACAAAGCCATTTCTGAAGAAGGGATGTTTTGACTGATACCAGATTTGAAGAAGCATTTTACAGCAGTCTGAAATAAATCTGAGAGAGGGGATTTTCAGAAGCTCTGGCTGTTCTTCCTAACACCAGTGACTGATTTTACAGTGGGAACAGAGGCAGGCTGATGAGGCTGATGCAAGGTGGCTGTGGAAATTGGACCATCGGTGCTCTGGATTTTTACTGTTTCTGACCAGAAAACTGGAGCTCTTGCTGAGATTTGATTATTTCTGTAATGTTTTGTTGTTGCAAAAGAGTCATAGCCTTGTTCAAAGACCAGGACCTCCCCATAGCTTGCTGCATCTCTGAAGAACATCCCATTGATCCAACTGGGCAATACCTTACCCAAGTAAAGAGCAGCCCACAATCCGTTTCTATGAGTATTGTTTAATTATTATGTATTAGTGTCATTAATAATTTTGTTTTTCAGCAAGATGGCTGTGGCATTTGCTGCAATGTCCTGGTCTCTATTTAAAAGAGACATTGCTGACAAATGTTTCCTAGCCCTTGTGTTAAGATGTGCTTCTTACCTCAGAGATGGAAGTTTGCTCTGCAAACAGGACATATTTTTCACTGATGGGATGGGGAAATGTTTCAGGTCCTGATATTGTGAACTAGAGAGGCATTAGTGATGGGAGAAGTGGGAATGGGTTGAAACTAAAAGACGGTAGATTCATATTGGATGTTGGGAGGAAGTTCTTCACCCCAAGGGAGGTGGGACACTGGCATGAGTTGCCCAGTGGCTACCCCATCCCTGGAAGTATTCAGGGCCAGGATGGACAAGGCTTGGAGAAACCTGGTCTGGTGGAAGGTGTCCCTGCCTATGTCAGGATATTGGAACGAGGGGATCTTTGAGGTCACTTCCTGCCCAAACCATTCTGTGACACTGATTTGATGACCAGGTTTGAGGGACTAGTCATTGGCAGGATGTGATTATTCAAACCTCTCAGGTTTTCTTTTTTCCAAGGTTATATTCCTTGCTCAACTTACAGAAAAATTATCCAGCACAGTGAGACAACTGCACCTGGAAGCATAACAAAACCTAGAAATTCAATAAAAACATGCCACATTTCTTGTTATTTTCCCTCTTTTCCTTTCTTCTCTTCCTTTTCATGGCTGCCTCCTCATTCACTAGTAAGGCTTGGAGGCACATAAAACTGCAGTGGGAAGAAAGCAAATATTGTTTGAGCAGATGGACTTAAGCTCTGGGATCCAAGGAAGAGTTCCAGCCTCGGATCCAAATATCATCGACATTCCGTTTCCTTTTGCCCTGATGGTTGGACTTGAGCTCTTCTATACAACAAAGAGAATTCCATTCATCTGTTTGGAGGTGTGGAAGCCCGAGTGTCAGTAGTCATTAGCAATGGTGGGAAAAGTGACATTTTTCTAGGTATGTTCCTCTTCTGGGGCTCACTCCTCATTCCACAGCAATGCCAAGAGTGCCAGGGGGAGCAGGAGCAGTAGGAGCAGAGCAGTGGGCTCAGGATGGTGCCAGAATGCCACAGGTGAGTGTCCTTGCAAGCTGCCCATGGAGAGAGCCCGTTAGCCTGCTCCAGCAGTGAAGAGGGCCCCGCAGAGAGCCGGCCGAGTAACGACAATCACAGCAATGTGATGGCTACATATCGTTCTCCCTTTATTGCATATTTCTCTCAGTTGCCTAGCTGTGACAAAACATCCCTTCCTATTAGTCCGGGTAGCGTGCGGGGAAGAGGCATAACATACACCTGGGCCACAATGGTCTGTCCATCATCAAACTGAAGACTGACTGGTCCTTTGCTCATCAACAGTCATTTCATTCCTCCTACTCCCACAATCTGAGTAGTAGGGGATTGCAGTGGCCAATGTTTTGACCAACAAGACTGGTTGATAATCGTGACATCTGCCCCGGTATCTAGCATGGGATCAATTGATACCCTCTTGTTTCCTCTGCAAAGTAGCACTCTTTTAAAAGGCCGTGTCGTCATGTCCAATGTGAAAAATATATCATAACTTGTAGGTCCAAATCCTCTTTCTCCTCTTTTTCGATCGGCCTGGCCTTGTGTGTGTAGCTTTTCATGATATTGTCGATGTGTCACAAAGTTCTCAAAGGGGAGAATCTGGGCAATCTTACTGCCTTTTGGAATGGTAACTGGTGGTTGAAGGGCATAGGCATTTTCTTAATCTGCCCTGTAAAATGGGCATTAATTACTCCAGGCAAAACTATTACCCCTTGTTTTCCTGTTGATGATCTTCCTATTAAAAGACCTCTGACTCGTGACCCTGACAAATAGAGGGGTACTTTAACCATTGTCAGAATTAACACAACTTTTTTATTAGTCAAGGTAGCTTCTACTGCTGTTGCCACATCCATGCCGAGGCTCCCTCAGGTTGCGGGAACGCAGGGGTATAGGAAGCCGCCGTCTTTATCTGAGGCCCTGGAGCATTGATTTGTGTCTTCGCACGTGTCTCCGGCAGGCTGTGCTGGGAGTTTCCCAATCGCCGACAAGCTGCTGTTGCATGAGTATCTGAATTGCAGGCATGGCACCAGACAGTCTTTGAACAAATGCGCCGCACGTGTCCTGGCTCTCCACAGCGAAAACATGCACCTGTCGCTGTTTTCTTCCCTCGCGGAATCTTTTGATTTGGTCGATTGCCTTTTCCTCCTGATAAGGCCACTGCAATTATATGTCCCTGCTCCCTCATTGCATCTTGCATGGCTGCTGTAAAGGCAGCAGTTTGGTTATTCTGTTCAGCCCCTGTAGCCTGTATCAGCATTTTATCAACTGGGCTTCCATGCGGCAAGGTTGCTAGGATTGCTCGCGTCCGAGGATTTGCGCCCTCGAATGCAAGAGTGTGAAACATATGATCCTGCAATTCAGGTGACAAATTAGGATCATCCTTTATTGTGGCGGACAGTCTATCAACGAACTGTCCATATGGCTTAGTTGCACCCTGCCGCACCAAAGTGTACGGTGCTGGTTTCTTCTTGTCTGGTACTGCTAAAAGGGCTCGATGTGCTAGGGTCTGAGCAAGCTGATGCATTTCGGTGGGGTACCGCAATTGTACGCTGGTAGTGGCGTATGGTCCGTGTCCTGTTAGCATGTCTGCTTGTAGTCCATACAGGGGGTCTCCCACAGTCTGGTGTTTATTTGCTTCTTCAACTGCCAGTCTCCTCCACTCTCTTTCATATAGGAGATATTGTGATGGTGTTAGTAGCAGCGAGGCAATACCAGCACAATCGGCAGGGCAGAGGATGTCAGCAGTAAAGATTAATTGTATTACCTGTCGCGCAGCCTCCGACTGAAGGCCGTGGGTGGTGACTGTTTGCTTTGCCTGTTGAAGAATCTTCCAGTCGTGAGGTTCCCAACTGCCTCGCCCATTTCTGACGATTACAGAACATGCAATGGTGCTCGCAGCTTCCCATTCTCCTTCTAGGATTGCATCGCGGATAACCCCAGACCACCTCTGTTGGATGGGATCTTTTCGAGCCACATTGGGGGCCGGTGTTAGGAGTAACAAATGTTCTGGAGGTGCAGTTGGAACTATAGTCAGCGAAGTAGGCTTAGGTTCTGGTGACTTCCAGAATCCTGATGTACTCTCTGTTTGTTTTTCTATTCTTTCTTGTCGAACAGATAGCTCTGTTAGCTTTTGCAAGATTTCTTGAATTTGGTTGTCTTTAGCTGGCCTTTCTGCAGTGGGGTGACTGTCCTCCCACCTTTCTCTCCTCAATAAGTGCTCTTTTGCACTGTTCTCCACTTTGTCGTCTGATGATTCAGGCAGGGGAGGGTACAGTGAGGTGTGACAACATTTTTCCCCACCCCGTCTTCTCTTCCCTGACTTTATTGCTCTTTTTGGTCTTGCTCCACCTACAGCTCCACTGACTTCCTCTTCTTCTACTTCTCCCTTTAGGGGGAGTTCAGATGTCACTTCCTCATTCTGGTCATTTGCTACAGTCTCTGGAGGAGTAACTTCCTCTTTCTGCGCAGTGTTATTTATTACCTCTTGTAAAGTGGAGCTGTTATTCCCTTCATGGGCAGCATATGTCCAACCCCAAAAAAGGTAGTGAGACAGGACGGCTTGGAAGTTTCTGATTTAGGAGACTCTTGTTGTGCTTTTTTAACATCACCTCCTAGAGCCTCAACAGCCACTGCAGCTACCTTTTTCTCGGCTATCATCGTCTCTAAGGTATTGAATATAGCTCTCCATGTCACCCCCAACTCCATAGCCTCCTTTCCTTCCTTTCCTCCTTCAATAGTGATGTCCCAAAGGGCTCTTCCAACTTCACGCCATTCAGCCACGCTAAAAAAAAGGGAAGGCACGGGAAGTTTTCCTCGCCTGCCTGCCCACTTTACTAAAGCTTCAACTTCAGCTTCTTTAATCTTTTTGCCTCTCTTAGAGAGAATCCTTGTAAGCAACTGAATTGCTGTGTCCAGTTCCATTGCGGTCTTACCTTGGCAAGGACTCGATCGGCTGCTCAAGCTCCGTTCTCTGGTCTCACGTTAGTCTACCAGGATGCTCTTGCCTCCGGCCCTCCAGCTCCCAAATCAGAGTCTTGTCCGATGCATGGAGTCTTCCGCGTTTAGGCGATCCACATCTAACTGTCTTACAAGGGTCCCTGTTCAGGCGCCAGGTGAATAGGGCCCCGCGGGGAGCCGGCTGAGTAACAACAATCACACCAATGTGGCTACATATTGTTCTCCCTTTACTGGATATTTCTCTCAATTATAGAGTGAAGCCTCCTGTTCACACGGCAATCACCTTAAGCTTATTGGATATATATCTCCGGTCACGCCTCAGTTGCTGTCGTTTATTGGCCATCGTCAAAGCTATGCATGATCAGGGTCAGCCTACTTTGCGGTTTTTACATCATGCTTAACATCCTCTTTGCTGATTGCAACATCATTTTACTTCCTCCTTTTCTGTCCTCAAGGTGACCTCAAGGACAAAAGCAATCACTCCTTATTAGGCCAAGGCTGGATTGTCCCACCCGTGCAAGGGCAGCCCGTGCCCTTGTTCTGTAAGGAAGTTCTCTACATAACAGAGCCAGACTTCATCTGCACACAAGAACCTGGGATTGTCCTGGGAGGCTGTGTAAGAAACGAGGCTCCATGGTTGGTGAGAAACTAAAAACAAATACAATGTGAATAAATCACACAGACTCCATTTTCTTCATGGTGGAAAAAGCTCATTCTTTATTCACATAACTCGTTTTTAAACAGTTTTATAGACCTCTTGTGGGACTCCAATTGGTTAGTAGCTTTCTTGACAATTACTTTATTGGTTAGTAACAAGTTATTCTGTAGTGATTGGTCACTCCAACCCCTGGTGTGTATGTGCAGGAAAAGTTATTTGTGAGAGATAGTTTTCATTTTTCTATCTAACAGTGTAAAACAGTTTATACAGGTGCTGGCTGTTTTTCACCCAGGAATAGATTGTTATGTCAATGAACTGCTCACACCAGGATTGCTTTCACATGGGAACCTGCAAAGTGCTAGCTTGACAAGGCCAGCCACTGAATTTAGGAGAGCAGGCTTGATTTTATGAAGCCTTTCTTTATGATTTTTCTACCTCATTGCAACAAAATACCATGTTGCCTCCTGCCAAGAGAATGGAGAGCAGGGGGAGGCCTGTGGCAGAGGAGAGCTGGGACAAGCAAAGAACAGCAAAGGATGTTTGTTTGTTCCTCACTGTGTCTCTTAACAAGCTTAACCAACCGCACCACCATCACAAGAGATTGTGACCATGGAATGAACCCACCTCCGGGACCCACTGGACGCTTTTCATCAGAAATTTTTTTTTTAAACAACACACGTTATTTTTTTTGTGCAAACATTTAAAAAGTACCTGTCTTGAATATTTTTTTCTGGATAAAAGAAAAGCAAAGTAAACCAAATCTTTCCCCAAAATGAAATGCACAAAAGTTCTGTTTTCACAGCTTTTGAATGCCCTGAACTTTCTTATTTTCCAATATGAAACGTATTTAGTTAGATTTTTTTTTTAATGTTTTGGAAAACCAGTGTCCAATTGAAACATGTGCACTCATATATATCTGTTTATTCAGTTTGATTGTGAGAAGTTTATTTCTAAAACATTACCTTATCACCAATATAAAATGTCCTTATTCACTCTGGAAGAGCAAAGGAATTCAGAATCATGGAAAAAGCTCATGAGATGCAGGACCAGAAAGAAGAGGAAGGTAGATGGCAATGAAGAGAAGCAGAGGAGAAGACTTTAGGAAGGAAACAGAGGGCAATCAGTGAAGAACCACCTAGGTTAAAAAACAGACAAAGCAGGATAAAGCTGGTTGCAGAATAGATTCCCTGGTGTGGAGAAGTGCTGCACAGGAGGGTGAGTCTGGACAGTTCACAGGCCTTGATCCAAGTTCAGGAAGTTGTGCAAGGATGGTGATGACAAGGAGGATGGGGATGTGCTGAGTTCTGATGTATTGCTCTGTTTGGATCTATCTTAAAGTTTTATGCAACCTATCATAAAGAATAACAGTCCTAAAGACTTTTGCAAAACCTGCACATCACGCGCTTTGCCTGTCCCTGGTCACTGGAGAGCATGAGCAAGACACAGAGGCCTGGGGGTTTGGTTTCCATGGGATGGTGTCAGGGCTCCCGGGGTTCAGGATGTGCAGGGAAGGCCTGGGAAGGAGGCAATGCTGGTGGCCCAGGAAACCCAAGGAGCACTGCTCTTGTGCACTGCAGGGAGCCTGGAGATCATCCAGAATGAAGGCAGAGTCTGACTCGTGACTTCTCCACAGCCATGCACCAGACAAAGGAGGAGGATGAAGATGACGTGCTTCATCTCTGTCACTGGCAGGCAAACCTGTCCCCAGTTATGCAGAGCCAGCTGCAGCCACCCAGCTCCACCAAACACACTTGTGTGGGGTTTCAGGCACTCACAGGGGCTTTGAAAGCACCTCTTAGGTGTGCTCCAATCGTGAGTAAACACTTCAAGGACACCAAGGAGGTCCCCTGCCTCTCAGGCAGCATGAGACAAAGTGATAAAAATGTAAATAAAACCCCCAAAACCAAGGCAGGAGAAAGAGGAGGAAAATGTTGTGAGGCCCAAAGGGCTGAGGATGTGGGTACTGCTGGGCTTAATTGACTTTTTCCCTGCTGTGCAAGGTGGAATGTTCCTGGGACAGCATTGCTGACTTTTGGATTGTTACTGGTTGGGGTTTTTTTTTAAATAATGTTACTTTCTTCCCCCAAAGCCAACAGGCAAGTAACATAAAGCAAGCAGAATTGCTGTTCTGAAGCTGGGAAAGTCAGAGATGATTCCTGGCTGGAAAATCCAGGTCTGGGTTTTGAACTCCCTGTGTAGCACAAGGCCATGGGGGCCTTCAGTTGGGTTAGGTCTGCCATGTGCAGAGGGGGCAAGTGGCCAACTGCAGAGTTAAGTTCAGATTTGGATTCTGAAACACATCCCCCTTGCCAAAAGTCCAAGGTCAGTCCCAGAGGCTCATGAAGGAAGAGCCAATTCCAGCCCTTCTCCTCTAAAAATTCATCTGGGCACCTAACGAGAAGAGCTGTCTTCTTTGTGCTGACAGTTAAATATGTGCTCAGGCTCATTCCTCCACCAAAAGTTTACATTATATCAGGTTTAAATTATTTTTTTACCGTGGTTGCACCCTCATTTCACAAACCTTTCAACCTATTTTGGTTTGGAATGTGGAGAACTTCCAAAGATTGTGAATTAAAGCAGGAAGATGTCTCCTCACAACCTGTGACTGTATTTCCATTATCAAGTTTGAATCCACACCATTGACTTGTCTGCAGGGACATGAGCGGGCTGGAAATATCCAGGAAGGACACATAAAACAAAAGCTTTGAGCTCAAATAATCACAGCAAATCTGTGATTAATCCTTGGTTTGAAAGCTGGAGTTCTCCCCAACTCATGGGCTGACTGGACCATCCATCAGATCGTTGGAAAGGAAGCAGTTAGGATTTGATCAACATCTCAAACCAAATCAGTGAGGTTGATTAAAAGTGAATTCTGAACTCTGAGAGCTTTTTCACATTGAGGGCTCTCCTCAAAAGAAATTGCTCTGAACTCCTCAGCCAGGAGAAAGCGTTACAAGTCACTTATGCCTCCTCATCCTCATGGCCTCCACAGGCACAAATTTGAAAGGCATTTCAAGGAGATGGCATAAAGTAACCCCAGAGTCTGTGAAAGGGGAGTAAAGGGACTACAGTTACTGGGTAGGAAATAGGGTCCACGAAGCATGCAGGGATTTCAGACACTGGGATTTTTTGCAACATTTATTGGAACGGACAGGCTAAGAGCGCTGAGGGATAAAGGATCCCAAATCAAACAGGCTAATTGGTCTCAAATGGAGTGACTAAGGAACTCTCTCCCTTCCAAAATGGGTCAAATTGCATTTTAGAAGGAGATCTCTGAAATTTGAGTGGGAGGCCTGGATAGAAAAACGAATGGATGAACTCATAATTGACATGGATTCCATTATGGCTAATACCTGTGTCAGGGCTGCCACCGAATACGGCCTGCAAATCCGGTCTGGGGGAATTCCCTTTAGAGATGTGACCCAGGTGAAGCAGACTATTTGCCATGAGCCTGTGAGGAACTGAGACTTTAATTGCAAACATATGTCTGGGTAACTTTCCAGCAAGTGAAAACTGGGGGATAGAGAGAGACCTGCTCTGAAAAAGATGATCCAGGAAGGCTTTCTCTGTCTCCAGTGATGGGTTTCTGTGCTCTCATATCACTCTGTGCTGAACAGAAAATTGTAAAGAATGGAAAATGATGCTAAAATATAACATTGGCACAAAGAGCCCTGTGATTTTAGGATGAATAAAGGTGAAATTAAGTTTCCTGTGCATTAACTGTGACATAGTTTTGTCTTTTAAAAGGCAGCAGTCTGATCTTTGGCTCGCTCCTGTACAGGAGAAGATGTAAGGTGGTTTGTGTCGTGAACAGTTGTGCCTGGGCTCAGTTCCAACCTCAGAAGATGACCTGAAGGACAAGAGCATCACTCACTTGTGATGGGCTACTTGAATTGCCTGTCCTGCTGTTCAGCAGGCGGGGTGAGTGCGCTGCAATGAGGGTGCAGGCACCAGCTCCTGGAGCTGGTTGCTTCCAGGGACAGTAGGGAACACCTCACCCTCCACATCCATGATCAGGATCAACAGGGTCTGTGAGCACAGCAAACCTACAAGACCAAGAGATGGCGTTTATAGGCAGCTCCCATGGGAATTGAGGAGGAGCCCTGCAAAGGCTGCTAACATTATTTCACGTTATTTTTCATGGCAGTGTCATCCCAGCTTGCAGCAGCACCATGTCAGAGCTGGCCTGTAGCACAGGCAGCCAAACCCCAAGGCCAGGAGACAGGCTGCAGAGTTTTCAGTGTACTCAGGGCCAGTTGAATGCAGACTGAGGGCTTAATCTTGTCTGTTGCTGTCTCTTTTGACTGTCCCAAAGGTTTTCCGTGCTCTGCAGAATACCATTAGTACTAGAAAATGGGCTTGTGCTTTCCTCTGGGACCTGGAAGCATGGCTTTATGCATCATGAGGGGCAAAGAACTATTGTCTGTATGACCAGGAAAGCAAAGGGGAACATGGGCTGGCATTGATGCCAAGAACAGGAGGGATGAACTTGAGGGAGTTTTCTTTTCTGGCAGTGTTTTTGTTTGTCAGGTGACCTTGAGAGAACACAAACTTAATGAGGCAGGAGCTGCAGGAGCTGCCCTGTGGTGGCTGGACAGGAATG
This sequence comes from Anomalospiza imberbis, assembly GCF_031753505.1. Classification (NCBI taxonomy): domain Eukaryota; kingdom Metazoa; phylum Chordata; class Aves; order Passeriformes; family Viduidae; genus Anomalospiza; species Anomalospiza imberbis. The sequence goes on along the minus strand of NC_089689.1, from coordinate 2,142,388 downwards.
TAGCTGGGCCAGTCGAGTTTTGTTGAGGTTGCACAGCATATTCTGGGTTCTGGTGATGCCTCAGGTTTTTGCTTTTATATTTTTCACATTCTGAGCTGCTTTCGTGTGTGGGTCTGGGCTTCATATGAGGGGACTGTGAGCTCTCTTCACAGAATAAGTAGAAAAAACAATTCCTTCTCTAGCTGGGGACCAAGGACAAATGATCCAAATCTCAGGCCCAAGAGCATAAACAATGTGGGCTGAAGAGAGAAAAACAAGCGGGATGGGACTTCATAACCTGAAACTGGAATTGGACAATGAACTCCAATGTGCAAATGGAGCAGAACTGATCAAAGCGAGAGACCCCGTGAGCGGTCGTGCATTTTGTGACCATTTTGGTTCACCTTGGGTGCAGCCCTGGCTGGGCTCTTGTGCTGCCCAAGGTGGATCCATTGAGGCCCTTTAATAAATCTCTACTTTATTCTTTAACTCTGTCCAGCCTCTGTTCTAGGGCAGCCTTCACAAGGCACCACTGGCTTGGGAGAAGCAGCTTCTTGGTGTCCCAGATGGCCAGTCCAGGGGGAACTTGGGCCTTTGCAGGGCTGGAGGAGTTTGACTCCAGAGTACTGGAGGTTCAAGTTCTGGACAAAATTGAGGAAGGCCTGTACTTGCTGTGGGGAAGGGATTTCTACTTGCTTGAGCAGGCATCCAGGTGATGAGAGCAACACCTCAAATGTCATCTGGGAGGTTGGCTTTTGGAAGAGAACCAAGGATGAGCTGGAACGAACGCAGCAACCTGTGAGTGCTGATTTTGTGTTCATAACTGCAGTTTTCTCTGTGACCTAACATCAGGGTTTGAGGACTCAAAGATTGTAAGTAACTAACAGACTAATTGCTGCTTTGTGATGGTGTTTAGCAGTTCACACAGACCAAAGCATCAATTTTTGGTCAGGATAATTTTTTTTACGGCAGTGTCTGGGACATATGTGGCAAAGGCTCTGGTTATGCCGAGGAGTCCTGAGAATGAAACCAAGAAAAGTCAAGTCTGCAAAAACCGAAGCATTTCCCAGTAAATATTCCCTTAACCAGTGACCCCGTCTGAAAAGGAAGATTTATACAAAATGGGAAATTTCATAACAGCAGTCCATAATAAAATAACAACAGTGATGTATGCACACATGTTCCAGATAAGATCAAATACCCAGCACCCCAAAGCTGATATACTTCTATTTATTTTTATCCTTATGACTATGAAATATATTTTTTGTTGGACTGACCAATCCAGATAGAAGTGGTATAGATGATTCTACCAGCTGCTACTGGGGGTGAGCTCTTTACTTTGCCTGCATCAATGGATCTATCCCTGATCTTTCCTGCCTGTAACCCTTCTTGCATATCCCAGTCCTCTGCTCCCTCAAGTCCTGCACTCTTTGCTTTACACAACCCTTTCCAGGACCCTGGCATGCACCTCCACTTAGATGTTCTGTTGCCAGTGATTTTGGCAGATAACAGAGAGGCGGAGATTGGAGCAGAGCCATTGAAGTAATAGTGGGATCTGTTGGAAGAGAGGAAGTGCAGAAAGGAGAGAGAAAAGGAGGCAAAAAGATAGAAGTGGAATAGAGAAGTGAAAAGTGGAAGGTGAAGAGAAAGAAATGAGAGAAAAAGCAAGGATATAAAAGAATGACAAATTACTCCTCTGGGCCATGTTATATGCTGCATAATTTACAGTAAATTGAAATATTGTTAATCTATAAAGTCTGTATTGTTCTCTTTTTCTCTTGGCCAGCTACTGACGTAAGCAGAAACTCTGTTCTGGGCTAAAGCAGTCGAGAGCCTTGCAAGAGAGTCTGGTGCCCAGACTGGAGCTGGAAGAGGGATTTGGCCTCTGCTGTGACAACCTTGCGGACTCAGGCTTAGAGGAACCCAGGGAATGTGAGGCTGTTGAGCAAGCTTCAGGAGCTTTTAGTCAGTGCTTCTTCTACAAAAGGTAATAAAAATGCATCTTTAAATCTTGTCCAGGAAGATGTCAGAGCTCTCCTACAGAGTTAATAGGCCTTACACAGAGACCAGCTCAGTCATGACAGGATATAGCATTGTCCTGCTAGGAGTTCATATATCCTGCAATATAGGATATATGAATATTTGTCTTAGGTTGGAAATTTCAAACCAAGACAATATTGGATATATATCATAGGAAATATGAACATGAATATTATTGCAGGTTCATATATCCTGCAAATCTCACTCCATGAGATGTATAAATGTATCTGGGTGCATATATATATGTATTTATAAATGTGTGTGTGTATTGCTGTGTATAAGCTTATGCAGGTATCTGTTTTCTCCCAATAATTCAGTAACTCTGCCTGCAGCTTTGCAGACTCCAGGAACCTGGCCAGCTGGAGCAGGGGAGGCTGCCAAGTCCATCAGGTTGATGGAGCCAGCAGGCTGCTCCACCTGCCTGTCTGGAAGCATTCTTTTGCTCTCCTGGGAGCTTCCCAGCACATCTCCATTTCCTCTGGAAGAAGGTTTGCCCATGGCTGCCAGCATCTGTGGCAGGTCTTCTTTCCATGGCTGGTGTGGCTGCAAAGCCCACAGACCCATGGCCCTTCTCAGCACTGTTTTAGTCATCTCCCAGCTGCACAAGACCTGAAAACTTCCAAAATGTAGCACATGAAGCAAATGAAAAGACACAGGCTCTTTGCTGGCGCATAGCTGCTTTATAGGGATAGAGGGGATGATCTCATCAAGAGCTCTGCATATGCCACAACCTGGTGAAAACTGTAATAAATCATGGTTTTCTTGTCTTTCAATGGAGAACTTCCTTGTCAGCAACTGAGAAGATCCTAAAGAGTTCCAAGGTGCATGAGGAGGTAGCAAGGGGACAGCTAAAATTTATATTATTGTTAACTTTCTGTGCTAATATCAAGATTGATCCTACTGATAAAGTAAATGTTTTGCTCATGAATGTGGTATTCAGGTGCCCTGCAGGAGCAATGCAGAGACACAGAAAGGACTTTTCAGCACTTGATCTCAGCATGGTGCTGTGTTCTGTCTGCTCCTTGCCTGGGACAGTGTCAGAACAAGTGGGGATTTCAAAATTGATCTGCAGTGGGAAGAGCAGGAGTAATCCTGTTTTCCTCACTGTCCAGACTAAAGAAATTGCTCCAGCCACACCTTCCCTTCTGGGTCCTCCTTCCAAGGAGAGCTTCTTCACAAGGCTTGGAAGCAGAGGCTTGCACAGCACCTTCCCTGCCAGTCTGCAGTCATGCCCCGCTCTCTCACTGCCCACTGCATGGTGGTGTCCCTGTCTGCATTTCAGGGTTGTTTTACACCTGGAAGAGCCATCCCAAATTCAGGCACAGTAGTCAGGTGGAGCCCTGAAATGAGAGAGGGGAGCAGCAAAGAGATTGGGAGGTGGAAAAAAGTGTCAGCAACTAGCCCAGCATGTCCAGTGGATGCACAAGCAGGTACCATCACTGCGTGTTTGTGAAACAAGCCAAGACAGGAGTGTCCTCACTGATCCTGGCTCTCTCCTGCCTGCCCTGAAGCGTGAGGTGCTCACCCTGGCAAGGAATCCATCACTCCTTGCTCAGCTCACTGGAGTGTGTCACACAGAGACAGGCAGCCCCAGGCTCTTCCTCTCTTCCTTAACAAAGAGCCTCCCAGGCCATGGCAAAGAGCCCTGATAACCTTCTTTATGTCTTTTGGAGCACTCACACTTGTATTGTTCAGCTTTGAATAGAGAGTTTGCAAAAATAGTTGGTTCTCCAGACCAATTACAGACTTTTATAATCTCACCAGCCAACCATGGATCAAGGGTGGGAAGTGCAATTTTGGCAGAAAAAGGTGACAATTCTTCTTATTTTCTCTCTGTTGGTTTAGATTTGGTTTGTTTTTTTAATATAACAAGAATTCAGGTAAAGAAGAACTGCATGTGTAAAGGAGGTGAGGATTAGTGAAGAAGCAAATAGGAGATTTTTTTTTTTTTTGCTTATGTGGAAGGGGAGACAAAATAAGAGAGCTGCTTGTGGAAACATGGAAGGTCTCCAGTGTAATGAATAATAATTTCAAAAGTATTTTCTGAGATCTGAACAGTATTTTGTATGCAAATACTGTCTCAGAATGTAGTGGGAAAAGACCAACAGTCTTCCTAACATTGGCTAGGAAACAAAATTTGCAGTTCTGGAAGACTTGCCATTTCCATAGGAACCAGATGAGATGAAGTAGAAAGACTTAAGAGAGGTGATTAAAAAGCATTTTATACTCAAAACAAACTTTCTAGCTGAATGATATAAATTACTTTTAAGGGAGCAAATGGCTTTCTAGCAAGTTTAAAAAAACAAGTATCTGCCCTTTAGTAACTGTGTTAGAGAGCCTTGGAGAGCAACGAGCTCAGCACAACCTTAGAGGAACCATGGACACATGTTTTGAGGTGCTGGAAATCTAGTTTATGCTACCAGAATTTTGGGGGTCCTGTTAAAATTTAAATACATGCAAAAACCCCCTAGGTGCTTCATAAATCAAGAAAGGACCTTCACTACTTTGCATTGCTCTAAGCAGAGGTTGGAGGTGAGTGATGTGGGCAGAACACTTCATCCCACTGTTTGGTGTTTGGGAATTTTAACAAGAGAAATAATTATGGGTGATATCCTGCCTAATTTAAGGTTTTGTATTTGAACAAAGAAGGATCCTCCTACTTTCGTGTTTTGTTTTGGTTATTTTAGCAGTAATAATTCTGTGGTTTCTGTAGTCACCTTCCCAAAACAGGGAGCCATCACAAACAAACGAGCTACTTCCTCTGCAGTGCTATTTCTGTTTTGGTTTATTGATGAGCTAAAAAAAAAAAAAAGCTTTGATCTACCCTCCAGCTTGATATGTTATGAAATATTTTCATCAAACTCTGCCCTTAATTGAACTCATATTAATCTCAGCAAGATGAATGCAGATCTATGTTCTTAGGGGTTTCTGGACAGTCAGATGAGATCTTGCAGTTGATGTTGAGTTCAGTGGACACCACTGGAGGGGCAGAGATATTTCTATAGAAAATTCATTTCAGGATTGGGGGTAAGAGCAAATGCATTTGGCCTGAAGCACGATTAATTCATTGCCTCAAGTTTGCCAGTATGTGTTGCTCCTTCTCCCACTGAAGTTGATGGCAAAACTCCCATGGAATTCAGCAAAGCGGGGTGGAATCTATACAGAAATTATTTTTCCCGGAACAGCTTTGCAATAACCAGTGGATTTGCAAACTCCTCACTCTGACACATTGAAATAATTTGGGACTTTCATTCCATTTTGCTTTAATTGGACTTACCCTGCATCTGAGTCTTCCTAAATGGGTTGCTATGCCTAAAATATGTGCAGGCATGTTTGCACTCTCTGAGGGAACATGGAGGTTAAACTGGAAGGCGAGGTTATGTTAGCAAGGATATTTTCTTTTTATACTGCTTCCAAAGGCAACCCTGTTTTGGGCTCACCACTCTGCCCTGACCGCTCTGTGCCTCTGCATCCCAGAATCATGCTGGGATTTGATGATAAAGCACATCCTCTTTCCAGGAGCCCTGCCAACCCCTACATCCTAACTCACTGGTGTTCTGGTACCTTAGGCACTTTGTGGTCAGAAGGCAGACTGCAAATGTGGGTATGTCCAAACCCTCTGGAGGAAGAGAAGAAACTTCTTACAGAGCTGCTGTTGTCCATTTGATTCCCAGTTCCTTTGTTTCAGTGTTTCCTGGGCTGTGCCAGCTCAGACAGCTCTTAGCTGGATACCAGCACTTGCAGGGCCTGATTTGGTTCATGTCTTCTATAAAAGTTTTCCATCTCTGACCAAGGTATTTCACATCAGGGTAAAAATGTGAGTAAATCAGAGCTGGCATCTCTCCCAGACATATCAATTCCCTTAATTCTCTTCTTCCTGTGGCTTTGGGACAATCAAAATAGGGAATGTTTCCATTGCTGTACCTTTATGGAAGTACAATATGTGAACACCATCTCCTGAGTGCATCCAGTGCATTTCCTTGCCTTGGTTACAATAGCTTTCCCTGGAATTTATGTGGGAATCAATCCCTTGGCAGGGCTGGGCTCCAGGGAGGATTAAAACCCCCAGCGTGACAGTTCATGAAAGAAGGAGAAAGAAGATGGAAGCTGTCACTCCCAGCTGGCCAACACCAACACAGTCCCAAGGCAACGGGAGGTGCCAAGGTGTCTGCTTGAAAATTTTGGAGAAAACTGGGGGAGTCACAGAGAGGGCTGCTCTGAGACCAGTTTTCCTGGCAGGAAAAGCCATTTGCAGCAATGGAGGAGCAGTGGAGGCCACTCATCCTCTCTGAGGGGACATGTACTGTCTTTTTTAAGATCCAGGACAAGCTGGCCTTAATCTGCATCCCTGGGGTGAGGGTGCTTTGCCGAGGAGCTGAGCTGGGGGGAGTGCAGCGAGCAGGGCGTGGATCCAGGAGTATAAACTGAAGGATCCAGGGGTATAAAGTGGAGAGGCACAGGAACTGCCAGGACAGGGTGGCACAAACAGAGCCTGTGATGAGCCTTTTTATCTCTAAAGCAGTGTTTCTCACAGACCCTGAACCACGGGCCTTTGGTGGTCAGTAAAATATCCAGCAGTGACTCATGAAACAATAGGAAACCTTCTCTCTCCCCTCCAGCAGCCACAGAAGCATGCACACAAGCAAAATGGGAGAAAAGAAAAGCTACTATAGGTTAGCTTTCACATTTTAGTCTTTTGTTTATTTGATTTGCTATATAAAATATATACAAGTTGATCTTCTGATTATTGTGCTTTTTCTGAAAAAGGTTAATCCCTGGACTTGAGAAGTTTAAAAAAATGTAGCTCTGAGGATACTATTTTTGGAGCCAATTGCAACAGCATTGAAATGTTGAAAGATTCCTTTTATTTGTTGAAAGATTAGGCTGAAGCCCTTCAGTCTATAAAAGAATAATAAACCCTAGCAGGATAAAATCCTTCATTGCAATGAGGATACAAAAGCCACCTCACAGTTCTGTGTGGCCTGGGTGGAGGCACCGGGCTGGCAGAACTGGCATTGATAATTACTGCAGTTATCAGTGCCCAGAAAACAAGACTGTGATCTCTTGCTGCATTCATACACAATCTCATCTTCCACCTCCTGCCATCATCTTGGACAGCATCTGTAAAATGAGATGTGTTCACACAGAGTGCCCAGTCCCTCTTAGTATCCTTCAGTCTTGTACAATCCACTCCAAAAGGAGTTGTTAGAATGGAAGGATTGGCAAATTCTTGCCTCCTGAAGTCCTGGAGAGAAAATGAGCTCTAGTGACCTTTTCTTCCTGGCAAGTATAGTCATCTGGGCAGCCTGGGGCTTGGGACCAGGCTTGCAACTGAGCAGAGTTTGGTTTTCAGCTAATCCCCCTCAGATGAGCATTTTCTGGGTTATTTGTAAACCACCTTGAGAGCCATCACCAGGACAGAAGCTTGTGCAGCTGTGCCTGCCACTGATGTCATGCACATTGGCTGCATGTGCAGGAAGGTATGGCTGAGCTGAGGAGCTTTCCAAAGGAATGGCAGGTTTGAGGAGAGCCCAGGGTGCAGAGATTAAATGGCAAAATAAACCTGCACGTAAAGGCCAGGCACGCCTTTATCTTGTCTGCCTGAAACAGCACAGAATCAGCAGTGGGAATGGCAAGAAGCACCTCGGGGCAAGGGAGGTGTGGCACAAACAGCAGGTGACAACGGTGCCCTGGGCTCTGGGCTGAGAGCCACTGGTGCCTGCAGTCACAGGAGCAAGAACTTGTCAAGCAGTGAATGAGCCTGAGGCCTGATGGCAGCTGTGGGTCATGTCCAACAAGCCCTGTCCAGCCCTTTCCCTCCCAAACTGAGCACTGGTCCTGCCATCCCAGCCCGTTCTGCTGGGATGCTGCATTACCTGCCACACTGGAGTGTTAATGGAGCCCGAACGGAGCCTGAAAAAAATCACATGGTGCTTTTCACTGTTGTCTTAGCCAAGTTTCAGTGTGATTAATCACACTGTTCCTGCCTAAAGTTCCCCTCAATCACCACGATTTTAATTCCTTCCATTTAATTTCTGGCTGGTGTGTTACATGGAGCAGCAGTGTTCTCATCTGTTAGACGCCTCAGTTTCACCCCAGAAGGTGCCCCCACTCCATAGCAAACGAGGTGATCCCCCTGTGTCTCTTATTTCTTCCCAGGACCGTGGTGAGGATTAATAAGCAGGCATTTGCAAAGCACTGTGTGATCCTCTGAGGAAAGGGTTTATTCAGGGGTGAAGTGTTGCCCTGAGCAGAGGTGGGGTGTGTGACCAGGTCAGCCCGAAGCTGAGTGTGCCTTTGGGGCTGTCAGCAGGCACAGAAAGGAGAAGCTGTCTTCATTCCCCATTTACAGCTCACGTATCCTTGGCATGGAAGCTTGGCTTGGCAGGCTGGAGGGGATGGATATCTCTCAACACCCTGGGAGGGCGACAGACAGCTGGGGTCCATGGCATGTTCAGGTCTTACAAAATCAGCCCCGCTGGGGGTTTGAGAGGTGAAAGGAAATCTGCCTGCCCTTGGGTCTGTGAATTTGTCATCAGAGTGGAGGGGCTTTGGGGCAGTGGGGGCAAAAAAAAAAAAAAAAAAAAAAACAAACCAAAAAAAACAAACAAAAAAAAACCCTGTAAAGAAACTGATTTCTACCCCAGATATTTAGAACTCTAAAAAAACTGATTTCTACTCCAGCAGAAATGGAAAGCAAGCCTAATCAGAAAGATCCCTCAAACCAAAAAACCTGACGCTCCTGCTCAGGTGGCGTCTCTGCCTAATGTTTGCAAGGCTGTTGTGGGCAGTTGTTCCCTACTGGTGTGACCATCCCCGTCCATTTCTCACCAGTGGGCTGATGATGACCCGAGGCGGAGTGTACGATGTTTGGATGGATGCAGTTTTGTGGACAGGTCCTACTTTTATCAGGATGCAGGGGTGGTGCTCCAGGGGCAGCCAGGAGCCACTTGTCTAACTCTGAGCTTTCAGATTTGGAGGATTTGGGATTTCCAAGTGGTCTGATCAATCAGAACACGCTGACCCTTCCTGCCACTCTCCTCCTGGGGCCAGCTTGAAGAGAGAAAAACAAGAAGGATGGGAATTCATGGGCTAAAGCTGTAACCGGACAATTAACTCCAATACGCAAATAGAGCAGAACTTATAAAAGTGTCAGACCCCGTGACCAGTTGTCCATTTTGTGACCATTTTGTGTTAATCTTGGGTGCAGCCCTGGCTGGGCTCTTGTACTGCCCAAGGTGGACCCACTGAGACCTTTAATAAATCCCTGCTTTATTCTTTAGCTCCATCTAGTCTCAGTTCTAGGTCAGCCTGCACAAGACGCCAAGCTCAGCACAAGGAAGCAGGCATACACACACACACACACACAGAGGTGGAGATGCAAGCCCGGGGCTGTTTGATGGCTGCAAAGCAGACAATCACCTCAGCAAGGAGGAGCCGTGGCCAGAGAGATGCAGGATGAGTCAAACACAGGGAAATCAGAGCAGAAGGCAGGGGTTTCCATGACTCAGATTAATTGCAGGGAGGGGGCTTTCATGGAAGAAGGAGAGGTCAGCTACACTGGATAATGCTTTGACTTCAACTTTTCGAGGAAGCTGCAGCCCAGAAGTCTTTTCCCTGCCAAACAAGGGCCAGTAAAATGACACCCTCCCCCCAGGGCCTCCACCCACTGTCATGCAATCATTGAAAAGGAAGATGATTTCTTCTGTGCCACACGTTAACGCTGGAGCTGCCAGAGCAGCGCTCCTGTGCTGCCATGGCCTGCTCCCAGCTCCAGGAATGCTCCAGGAATGCAGGGGTCACTGAATGGGGCAGCTCCACGCTGGCCCCCAAAAACTGCTGTGCTGGAGAGAGCAGCAAAGGGTGGGAGCTGCCTGTCTGCAGCTCACATCTCTGTCCCCTTAGCTCACACTCGCTGAGCTCTGCCTTTTCCTACCCTGTTGCCTTCCCTGTCCTTTTTATCACTGCAGTGGGTCCAGGCTGCATGGATTAGAATCTGCTCAGGATTAGCAGCACCCCATGGGGGCTGCAGCCCAACCCCTGGCAAAGTCAGGCTTGCAGGGCAGTGAGGTTTTTATATCCTGTGTGACTTCCAAAGATGCGAGCCAAGCCTGGCTCCCCATAACCATCCAGGGGGTCCTGACAGAAGAGGGAAGATCCACCCACACGGACTGAAATACGGCAGGGGGCTCTTTGGAAGAAGGCCCCTCTCCTCTTGCCTGCAGGGATGCAGAGAAGGTGCCTCTCAGGCACCAGGGAATCATCACCTGGTGACACCACATGTTTTTAATTTCCCCACTCTGTCCCAGAAGTCATTTCAGGGATCTGAGGAGAGGCGAACGTCTGGGTGGGTGCTACTGTCCCCTCAAAAGGCAGCTGTGCTTGCTGATCCCCATGTTTCCTTTCAAAGCAAGCTCCTCTCCAGGGCTCTCTCGGTGCAAGAAAATACCCTAACGCCTATGACAAAACACTACCTGGCTACTGTGCAAAGAAATGAGATTCACCCCTGACCGCTGCCCCCGTGGAGAACTCCTCAAAACACTGCCAGGCTTGCACCAGTGCCTCCGAGGGGAAGCAGCTGCAATTGTTCTCTCTGTGCCCAGAGCTCCCTGGGCAGCAGCACGCAGCCCAAGTGCTGCCCATTTTGTCACGTGCCATCCATCAGGCTGGAGGGACTGGCAGTAATGTCGCTGTGGGCACCCCTGGCACAGCCACTGGGTCTCCTTCCACCCCATTCCTCGGGACCCACTGCAGGATGGGCAAGGGTGGAAGCCAACTCCACAGCTGCTTGTGGCCAGTGATGCTTTCACCATCAAAGCAGGCACTTGTGGGGATTAGCGACAGACCCTGCGCTTGGACCAGCAGCTCCAAGGTCTCCCAGCTCCACCCTGTGACCTTCACCAGCCGTGTTTGCCCGAGTTGTGCTGTTTCATTCCCTGGAAGGAAGCAGGATCGCTGCAGCTACCAAAGCACAGAGAGGGGTGAGGACTCCATTCCCCATCTCCAAGCGGGACAAGGCAGCAGCGGTGCGAAAGGGTTAAGCCGTGTTGTTGATTGTCACATGGTGCTGGGAATGCAAAGGCAGCGAGAGGAGAGAGAGGCACATCTTGAGTGCACATGTGGCCTCTACCACAAACACTTCAAAGTGCTTCCCTCAGACTGACGGAACAGCCTGACGCCGACTGTAAATGCCCTTGACACGCAGAGTGGAAAATATCAAACGCGGCGGCGTTGCCCGAAACGCGGCCTGCTCTGGCTGGGGAAGGCCCTAATGAACCTGCCCGGGAGAGCAGGAGGCAGCACGGAGGTGTTACGGGTGGTTCTCATTTACGCCGTGTACGCGTACACACCAGCCCGGCCAACTGGACTTAATCTGAGGCAATTCCAAGCACTTGAGGACATTTTAACAGAGGCTGGGACATCAGCTTGAGGCGACTCCATGTCAAGATCCCGCCACACCTTCCCCCACTGCCTTGCTGCCTGCCCCACAAAAGGGTTTCCAGGCTGGAGGTTTCTCCTTTTCCTCAAGGAACCTCTATCTCCTCCTGGGGGTGGTGGAGTGCTACCTCCACTCCACCACCCCCAGCCCTGAAATGCCCTCCCTGATCAGGTGCTTTTGTGACACTGGAATCCTTTCCAACCTTGGCACAGAGCAAATGCCAGAGGAAACCTCATGGTGGCCATGTCCCTCTCCTGGGGCTGTGAGATGGGGCAGACCTCTTTGTCCCATCTTCTCCAAGCAGCACAGGCCTCTCCTGGGACACAGTCCTGCTCTGATGCAGGGGAGGAAAAGCTCTGAGGATTGCAAGGACAGATCTCGGTCACCGGCAGCATCATGGAGTCACTGGGGGTTGTCTGCTGTGACCTTCACTGGCGCACCACCTGCCCCTGGGCACACTTGGCTGGCCAGGACATGCACTCCGGGTGGCTTTGGCTGCTGGGGCTGGGGAGGTGACATCAGCCAGCAGTGCCAGGGAGCAGGGGAATGTGCCCCAAAACTTTGAGGCCATTATCCCAGGACAGGAGCCCTGATGCCGGGAGAAAGCACCACATTTTCCTTGCTGCACAGAAACCTGCGGGCAGAGGCCAAAGCTCTGCCTGTGCTGGTGGAGGGACATGAGATGCTGAAGATACAACAGCTCTTGACCCTGGAGCTCTCTGGTGAGAGAGACACAAGGAGTCTCTGATGGCCCCTTTTGACCATGATCCCAGCAGATTTAAGGGGGGTATGAGCACGAGTGATGGCGATGGACCAAATGTGTGCAGGCAGATACAAATGCTCTGCCCAGCAGAAGAGGGGACAGAAAGACAGCGGGCCCGTGTGCGGTCTCCTTGGCTCCAGCACAGCACACATCGCTGAGAGGCTGAGCAGGGCTCTGATGACTGTAGGCAGGGATCCATTGGTTATGACACATTTGGCATAAACGAAATTGCCTCATAAAATACTTCTCAGATCAGCAAGAACTTGAGGGATGTCAGGAGGGAATTGAAGGAGAGGAAAGTTCAGACAGTCGGCAGCGAGACCCCACCTTGCATCTTGGAAGCAAAAGCAGACAGAGGAGAGAGGAGGAGACCACCAAGGGGCAAAGAGTGTAAAAAGGAGGTAGAATGGAAGTGTTGCAGGTCATGGAGCACTGGGCCCACCTCCTGAAGGATCATATGAGCTGGACCACCTCCATCTCGCTGGGAGAGCAACTAATTTTCCAGGTAACAAACAAGGTAGAGCCATTAAGAGAGTTTTAACAGAACATCTTTGGGGAACACTGTTAAGAGGGAAAACAGAACATGTAGGTGCCACCAAAAGCTGCTGAGTCGTGGCAGCACAAACGTTAAAAAGCAAACCCAGAAGCCTGCAGCAAACAACAGGAGCTGGAAATCTCCACTGATGGCATAAAAAAACAAACGGCTTGGGATTTATGAAACCTCCTGGGAAGGTTTATCCCCCAGTAAGCTCTTGGTGTACCCTCTGCTTGGAAAAGATTCTGTTGCCTTCTTTAGAGCTGTTGGTTTCTTGGAAGGGCAGGAGGTGGAGTGCCCTCTCTCTGATGGATCACGGGAGGAGACTTGGAGGGTGACTTGGCTCAGCTGGCTGCAGAACACGAGGGGATGGTGCCTGGGAGAAGGGGACACTGCTCTGAGGGAACGGGCAGCAAGGGGGACAGGGTCTGGCACTGGGGACCATCCTGGGTGCCGCCAGGGCTGGTGGGGATGGCTGGTGGGGATGGCAGGGGACAGCGGGCTGGCACAGCCGGGGGCCTCCCGCGCCATCCCCGCAGCGACGGAGGAAGATGGATTGATCGCTGAGTGGTGGATTGATGACTGCTGTCAGCTGGTGGCCTGCCTCGCCAGCCAGGCAACGGAAGCAGACTCCATGCCCAGTCTCTTTAAAGGCTTTTTGCCTCGGGATATGATTTATTGTTAGAAAACAAAGGATGTTTAAGGAAAAAAAAAAAAAAAAAAGGCAACACAAAATAAAACATCACAATTGATGAAAGCTGTCTTTGGTCCCCAGTGGCTTTTCCCCTTCTTGTGAGCCTGGGAGCAGAGAAGGGATTCATCCCCCACAAATAACCCCAAACCAGCTTCCTCTGCCTTTTAGGTATGCAACTCTCCAGTCCTGTGATGAGCAGGGACTCCACAACCTATTCCCAGGCTGTGTCCCTGCCAGCGAGCACCACACCATGTGCAAACACAGAAAAGCTCTGACCAGAGCTATTTATAAGTGGTGAGGGACCAGATTTTTAAAAGCACAGAGGTGTCCAGCTGAAGCCCCTGCTTCTGGAAAAATAACGGCTTCCCTGGGCTGAAAATAATTAGGAGTACAATTAAGGAGTGGAAGGAATTATTTTAACAAAATGGAACGGATGATAATCAGGGAGTGTTTGAGGCTGTTTGGTGAGATGCTCTAAGATCAGTGATATCCTGGAAGCCTGAACACTGCTTTGCAGAGACCAGCCCAGCTAGGAGGGAAGGTGGAAGCTATTTATCTATATATATGTAGATAAATAACATTATGGGCATAAATATGTGGCAGTGAAGTGCATATTGATGTTGATGATTAATACTAAAGGAAGAATCTGATAGTGGTGAGTAGAAATCAGCAAGAACCTGGGAATGGGAAGCTAAAGGTAGGCGAGAAAAGCCTTTTGCCACTGGAGTTAATGATAATTATTTAAATGTATCAAGAAAAGCCAAATCCTGTAATGAAATCCCTGGCAATAATGGGAAAATACTCATCCTGTGTGTAAAAGAGACCAAAAAATAAAACATATATAAAACAAAAAAAAAAAAAAAAAAAAGACAAATAAAAAAGTTATTTGCTCAGCATTCATTTTTCCCTTTGGAAGGAAGTGGGATGACACAACCATACTTTATGGAGATAATGAAATACTTTGTATTCTACCAGTGATGAAGCTGAATGTTAAAGAGCAGTGATTAAAGTTAGACATTCTGCAGGATCAGATAACTTGCATCAAAGGACAAACAAATTGGCCTGAGAGCTCTCTCAACCATTAGTGTCAATTTTTAAACAAATCTGGAAACTCTGGGGAAGTTCCAGAGGTCTGGGGGAAAAATCTAACACCAGACTAATAAGGCAGTAAATAAGATGGGCCATGAAAACAGGGGGTGTTTGGTAGGACGTGGATCCAGAAAGAATGATCATAAGGAAAACCTTTATGGAAAACAGTCCATATGGCCTCACAGTATGTTGCATAATTAACATCAATCAGCAGAAAATAAAGACTTTTTACTGTCTGTGATGGGGTAGTGACCTCAATTTACAAGGTGGCATCATCCATGGAGGGTTTTGCATGATTCTTGGCTTACCTCAGCATGGCATCTCAAGGGAAAAAAGGGAGAAAAATCATCCCTGTGTGAAACTAGTCCCATTGGGATTGGTTTTACTGCCCTGTAACTGAGTCAGTGGGAAATCTGGAGATGTTGTCTGGTGGGGTGTTTCTTGTGAGACCTTGCAGGGCTCTGATTAACGAGAGGGCTGATCAGGAGAGGGCTGAAGCTCTGCATGGACAGGCAGGTCCCTGAGCTCTGTCTGTGCTCACCAGTCCTTCTGTCATGGTCCCCAGCCCCTGCAGGGGAGGGAGCTGTTGCAACACACCAGCATTCCCATCTGGATTTCCTCTCTCTCAGGCTCTGGGGTTGCTGTACATCCCCAATCTGGAGCTGGGATGCAGCCAAAGCATGCCTCTAGATCTGAGATTTGGGAAGCATTCTGGGATAACCTCATCTAGGCACAGCTTGGGTCCCTTGGCCAGGAGGACTCCCCTCAGCAGTGTGTGTCTTAGCCCAGCTGCCTGCAGGATCTTCTGCAGCTGGAAGGTTTGACCAGCTGGGATCACAGCAAGCCAGCCCAGATCCTTGGAGCAGCCTCTTGGGCTCATGAGCTGCAGCATCCATCAGCCAGAGCAAAGGTGTGTGCGACAGCGAGGGCTGTGCATCCTTCCTGGGGCTGCCCCACAGCTCCAGAGCAGCTGTTCCCAGTCAGGCCTTTCAAGTCGTGATAAGGATCTCTCCTGTGCCGAGTGTGTGACAGTCTGTCTGTCCCCTGCAGCCAAGTTTCCACAAGAGCAGCTATTTACAATCCAGTGCTCACACCCAGAGACACGGCCTGAAATGCTGAGACAAACCCTCATGGAACCTGAGTCCAGTTATTCCAGCTCGGTTGTTTCCAACTTACTAGATTTTTTTTTTTTTTAAGTTCTGAATATTTCTCTTGAGCGTTGAAAACCCCCTTTAGACGTTTCTAATCTGCATGTAATTACCAAGGAGATATTCACTCTCATTCCTTATTCGCTGTAGGAGTGGCTTGCAGTGTCTTGGGGCACAGGTCATAGCCCCTGGTTTAAAAAAGGGAATTGCTGCTCCTGTAGGGCATGGAGAAGGTCAGGCTGGGAAGCAGCTCAGGTTTTACACAGTGCCTTTGAGCCTGGGGTTTTTGGCAGTTTGACTTTTTGGAGATACCACTCCGTGCACGGCTGGGGCACATCTGCCCACGTTGGGGAGCAAAGGCAAGGGGAGGGTTGGGTCAGAGGAAGGTGACTAACCCAGCACAGCATCTCCCTGGGGGTGACCTCCTTCCCTCAAGGCATGGCCTGGCCCAGAGCAATGTCATTTCTGGGGGATGGTGGCCACGACCATCCAGCTCTGTGGTGCATTTGTGGGGTCAGCAGGAGAGGAAACCAAATTCCCTTTCCTTTGGCGAGCTGTGTGCTCCATAACTCAGGAATGTGAACCACCACATGTTTGACTGAAAAATGATCATCCTCAGGAAAGAAACAGGTCTAGCATGGTAAAGGAAGGGAACAACTCAAAGCATGATGTGCAGAAATGACACCTCAGGGCTTCAAATTTGTTCCCTGTCAATGCAGAGGAAGAAAACTGACCTAGACACCGGTGAGGTTGACAGGTCTTAAATTTAATCTGTGCTAAAGGCACGATATGACTCTGTGTTCCTGTGCACTGTAAGGCTGCAGCTGTTTTACCCATTGGCTTTTCCTGCTCTCTGGACACCTCACAACCTCTCCAGCAGAGTGGAGAAATATTCCTGTCTGTGCACTATCAAATGTGGGACCCCTCTGACTGAAACCAAGCCCCAGAGAGGGGGCTGTTGCCAGAGGATGCCATCCTTTCTAGGACCTGGCTGGTCTCTGCTGCACAGGAGCCTGTCCCCAAGAACTGTGGTTTTCCTGCCTCCACTGTCCTCCTCCGTTCACTGCTAAGCTCCTCAGAAGAGGTCTCACCAAGCTGGGCTTTTTCTGAGCCCTCCCTCAGCCTCCCTCGAGGCAGACACATTTCTTCCTTTTTAGTTTTCCTGGACCCCCAAGGTGGGATTTTTGGGGTTGGTTTGTGTGCTGCTGCTGCTTTTGCCTTTTTCTTCCTCTTTGTTACACATCACCAGGCAATTCTAATTTCAGACCTTGGTTCCTACAGCCAAAACCAGACTCTCAGTCCACTCGGAGCCATGCCAGGGGGTCTGACCCCCACGATCCTGGGGGTCATTTCTGGAGGTCTGTACAAAGCTCAAGGGCCTGCAGGCACCAGACCCAGCTGATGGTACCATGGGGCCCCACAGGTTTTGCAAGGCATGAAGATTACCTGGATCATTCTGCAGCTGCAGCCACTGGAATAATGATGGGGTTTTATAGTTTTACTGGTGGAGCCAAAGCCTGGAAGAAGAAAGGGCCCTGCCAAGCCAGCAGAACAAATCCATCTTCCCAGTGAAGCAAACAAAAATGGATTTCAGGTTAATTGATCTGCCCCAAACAAAGCCTTTTGGTTTGGCCTTCCTCACTTCCCCATCCCCTCCTCTCTTCTCCCATTGCAACTGTTTGGAGCTAGGATCTGCTGGATTCAACCCAAAGCCACAGAGGGGTCCAGTCCACTCGAATTAGTACTTCCCTGCAGACAAAACCCATCTCTGAAAACTTGCGCGTGCTTTTAGGTTCAATAACTTCCCCTATCACAAAGTCCCTCCTTTGACCTTGGTCCAAGTCCCTGAGCTGGGCAGGCCCTTTGTTTATTTGAGTAAGATGCTCTTCCCTTTCAGCGCCGATTGTTCATCAAGGCAAGGGCTCTATTTAAGCCGTGCCCTGTGTTTACACAGTTGGCCGACGTGTTGTTGTGAAACTGTTGATTGAGGCCTGTTGGAAGATGGGGAGCGCTCGGCACAGAAGGATTTTGGGCTTCATCCATCTGCCAAACACCAACCAGCCTCTGCTGTTTCCCAGACTCGTGATCCGACCGACTCCGGGCGCCGTCACAGGGATGGAGAAAGGCTCGTCTTCTCACTCAGGGGACACTTCTTGCCAGGCCTGGAGGCACTGCTGCTTCCCACTGAAATGGTTGTAATAATGTTTTAGCATGGGCAAGAGAAAAAAAATAAAGAAAGAAAAGACCTCCCTAAAACTCGTTCAAAGGGCTGGTGGAAATGGAGTCATGGAATTTTTTTGACAAATACAAAACAAAACACAGCCCAAGGCAGGAATCCAGCATGGAAAATTGGAGCCCGGTTTAAGTCTGGCAAAACTGTAAGTGGAGAAACTTCTATTCTCTTCTACCCTGATCCTAAAAAGCTGCCTGATGTCTCTTCTCAGCTGGGAGGAGAGAGTGGGGGCATGGTGGGTTCTCACCTCAGAGTGCAACTGGAATGTGCTTGCATTCGTCGTGGGGATGCTGAGAAAAGAGGCCTGGAAAACAGAAGAGTGAGAGATGTTCCCCAGGGGCCGGAGGCCTTGTGGAGGAAGGTGGAAATGAAGAAACACAAAGTCCCTGCTCTGGTTTAGCCACTGAGCCCATGGTACCAAGGAAAACATCAGAATTCACCTTTCTGTCTTCCCTCCTGACTCTCCTTTGGGCACGAACTAAGGAAAGGACCTTCCTCTCTGCCTGGGGCTGCTTTGCAGAACTGGTGGGACAGGAGAGGACTTCAGGCATGGCCACAGCCCCATGGGCATCTGTGCCACCGTGTAAACTACACAGCCCATCCCCCAGCACGTCCAGATGGTAGGGTGAGGGGGGAAACTGTATAATGCTGCTGGCAGAGGGGATCTACTTAGTAATTCCAGGGGGAAATGTGTTTTATAGATAGAGGGACCAAATAATTTTCCCTGCTGGGATCTCTGTCTGGGCAGTGCCATGTGCTCGTGGTGAGCAGGAGTGCAGTGCTGACACTGTGCCCCAGGCCAGGCTGGCCACGTCCTGCTTTCTCCAGCTGGGACATCCCTGGCCAGTGACTCAGCCCCTCAGGGGTGTGTGTCTGAGCCACTTCCCCTCAGCCATCTGGGGAGCATCCTCTCCCCACAAGTCATCCTCAGGAGGCCTTTGCCATCACGGACCTTGGCAGCTCTGCTTCAGGCACATCCACACACAGTGTCCCTCTGCCTTCTGCCTCCTCAGCTGTGTCCAGAGCTCCTGGCTTGGCCTGCATGGATTCAGTCATGGCTGGACTGCTCCATCACCCTGACAGAAAGAGACTACTCTGTTGTCCCAAATCTGGGCCTGGGAGAATCAGCCACGGGAATAGACTGGGCAGGAACAGCAAGCTGCATGTGGCCATGGGATATCTCAACAGTTAAAGAGAAGAAGCAGGAGGACCCCCAAACCTGCCAGGGCTGGGGAAGGTGAGACAGCAGAGAAGGCTTCTGTGGATGGATGCACAGAGGAACTGGCCAAGGGGGCAACCTGGCATTGCAGAGGGCTAAAGCAAACCCAGTTTGAGGCTCATATAAGACTTGGCGGATGCCATTTCATGCATTTGGGTTTGTGTCTCAAATTCAGATAATCTGGACCGGAGCCAGCACGTTGCCATTTGAGCTACTCCCAATGCTGCAGCATATGAAGATGAACTATCAGTCTCCTGCCTGTTTAGGCCCTGGGAATAGAAAGCTTTATTCTTTGGGAATAGAAAGCTTTTGAAGAATAAAGTTAGGAGCTTTATTTGCAGTCTCACCTTTTTTAGGTACTGAAGTCCAGCTCCACAAACCTAAGTCCATTTACTGATTTACTGTGAGAGCCTTTATGGACTCCTAAATGCAGAAATGAGTTCCTGCTTTTTTCTTTTTTCTTTTTTTTTTTTTTTTTTTTTTGGTTTTGTTTTGTTTTGTTTTCTCAGGACATTTATTCAGCATTGTCCTGACCGGCCAGAAGGACTGGGCCAATTCTTGGTGCTTTTTTGCCAAAACCATCCTTTAGTCTCAGGTAGCTCCTGGATGCTGGTGGCTGGGATGAGGACAGTGGAGTCTGAGAGCAGACTGTCTGCAGTACCTGGTCTGGATGGAAAGGGGACAGGCTGCCAGCTACAGCGCCTGGACAGACACACTGTGGTTAGAGTAGTCTTGATTTTGAGATGGCAACAGTACTAAATGTGTGTAAAGCAGACAGACTGGTGCTAAAGCACTTACTGGGAACATTAATACACCACGGACCACCCTTCCTCATCATATGATGTGGTTCTGTGTATAGGCAAGATATGTAAAAACAATTTAAAATTAATTTAGCTTTTAAACCTTTTAAAAACATATAAACCCCCCAACCTTTTGATATGGGATTGGACTGTTTTTCCAAGTGGGAAAACGTTCACATCAGGATTGATTTAAATTTTTTTTCCCCCTTTTAAATCATAAACAGTCCCGGTACAAGAAACAGTAGCTGTTATTGATTAAAAGTTCATTTGCCTTGTCTTTGCTGATGATTGATATTTGGTAAGGAAGGATAGAAGAAGGGAAGGGTGTTGTACTTTGGAGGGCAAAAGAAAATGTGTCACATGTTACCTGCATCTCAGAATAATGTTAGTGTTGGAAGGAGCACTATCCCGAAGAATAACAGTTGTTTTAAGGTCCAGCAGCTCCCGGTGCTTTCTGCCTGTGTTTGACTGAGTTGGACACACCCTCTTTAAAAAGCAGTGGGATGAAGGAGGGGAGCAAGGCAACTGCAATCCCAAATGGGATTTTTATGGCCCGTTGAAGGAAAGCAGCTCCCCATGGATCCCACCGTGCCGCTCCCAGCTGGAAAGGCTTCCCCTGGGAGCACGTGTGCTGCTCCGGCGAGTGCGGGAGGTGCTCAGGAGCTGGCGGGTTTGCCTCGACACCTCAGAATTTTTATGGGGCTCCCCAAAGCCCCAGACTGCTGTGACCAGCTGGGAGTGCAGGGTGCAGCTGGTCACAACCCGGGATGGCCCACGCAGGGATTGTGGCCTTGGTTCCTCCTCCCAGGGATGGGGGGTGTGGGTGCTCCCGCTGCCCCAGGGGCTGCTCTGCAGGTGGGAAGCCCACAGGTTTTATAAAATCTCTGACCTCCTGGAAATCTCTGTTTTCAGACAGGTTACATGGAAACCACACCAGGATGCTGGAGGTAGAAGACCCCTTCGCTCTTTGGCCTTCAGAGGGGACTCAGTGGGGCAGGAAAGGCATTTCTCTGTCAGAACATTCTCCAGGCAAAAAGGGTTGGAGTCAGAGAAGATGAAATTCTGTGAATTCGTCTCCATTCCCCAAACTGTTGAACTGGGGAAGAGGGGAAAAAGGAAATGTTTTACTGAGATGTTTTCAAAGCAGAATGTTTCTGAGGTTTCTTTTCTTGGCCCAGTCTTTGGTTTCAGGACCTCCTTCAGTTTCAGTAAAAAAAAAATTAAATTCTTTAAAAAATATTTAAAACATCTGTCAAAACACTAATTTCTCAGTAGAACTGAAATCTGCTTTTTCCAAGACTTCATAATTTGCTGAAAATATTTGTGGCAAATTTTCTTCCCAGCTCATTCCCGGTGCTAAATGCCTGTGAACTGGCAGGGCAGGAGCACACCCTGATTTGTAGAGAGCTCCTGGGCAGCTTTTCCCAGCACTTCTCTGAAGGTGCCTCAATGTGTGAGGAAACTGTGGCAAAAAAAACCCAACCAAAAACCAACAAACAACAAATTTTCCAGTAAAGGAGCACTGGGGTTGCATCACACGTACTTTCAGGCTTTTTCACGGAAATTTATTGATTATAAATAGATATGTGATCCCATGGGAAGGTGGGACTTGTCTCCATCAGCTTGGCTTGCTTAAAAGTTAAAGACTTCATGGAGGTTTTGCTGTCTCGAGTGCTTCTGCCCACCCTGGTGCTCATCTTTAAGGGGAATGGGGTGACTTGCTGCTCTCTCCCATGGCAAGAGAGATGAGATCTCCACAGGGGATGGCTCTGTGGGGATCCTGACGTGTGTCACCCACCTAATGCACCCACCACTGGCACTGATTTACACCTCAACACAAGGAAGGTGTTTTCTGGCCCACTCCCTGTGAAAGGGCAGGTTTCTTTACAGCCTCCAGATTTTACTGCTGGCTTTCCCATTAACAGTGTGCCCTGCTACTATTCCCTTACCCTGGGAACCCCATCCAGCTCCTCTGAAGCAGTTTGCAGTGGCAGGAAGCAGGAACCCATGTGAGACACAGATCCAGAGGCAGGGTCTCTCCAGGGATCAAGTCTGCCCTCATGTCAGTGGTGCTGGACAAGGGGGCAGATCCTCTGCCATTAAAATTGGTTATTTACAGCAACTCAGCCACGCTCGTCCATGGGAGAGGAGGCTTGGCCCCATCTGTTCACAGGCCTGAACCTCTCCCAGTTTATTTAGATGATGCAAAATCCCAGCCCACAGGGGTCCAAGGTCTGGGATTTTTCAAAGTAGGACAAGTTGGACCAGAAGAGCTTGGGAAGACCCCTCCCCTCCAGCTCATTAATTACTCTGTTGATTACCATTAACCCCTTGCGTGGCCTGGCTTTATTCCCGGTGCCTTTCATCCCACAGCACAGGATCGTGTCCACACTGCAGCATCCCTCTGCGTGTGGGATGTGGCCACCTATCCAGTCACCCCCAGAGACAGAGCAAAGCAAGGATGACAGATCCCACCTGCCACTGGGTGGGTCTCAGTCCTACAGGCAAGAGTGACAGGGGACAAGTGACACAGGAGAGACACTCCCTCTGCAAGGAATTGCCCAAGGGGTTGGGACTAAACCTGACCTGCCAGGACATCAACCCCCAGCTCCCTCCCTCTCCAAGGGATGGAGTTTCAGGCTTTGCAGCACACCCAGCCTTGCCAAATCCCCTCTCCCATGCAGGCGTTCCTAATCACGCATAAATACGGCGGTGGATATCGCCGTCTGTGTTGCTCCAGAGAGAGCCTTTGATCCTGGATTGAGAGCTCATGTTTCAGGTGTTTGGGCAAATCAAAAGTACAAAATAGAAACTCCAAATTGCCTTGTAATTTTTAAGAGGCAGATCAGGAAGACGCTGCTCACTGGATGGGGAACAGATGTCTCCCTGCCGGCTGCTCCGCTGTCCGGAGGCAGCGAGGCTCCCCTTTCCCTGGGTACCTGCAAGCAGAGACGAAGGGGGTTTGGGGAACGTGTCCCAGAGCTTTATGGATCCTGTCTGGGGAAGGGGCAGGTCTGTTTTTCTCTGTTCAAGCCCCAGCTTTGGTTCAGTGCTAGCCCCAGCCATCCTCCTCCTTTTCACCTATGTTGTTTTGGGACTGGAGCCCATCAGCAACACTGCAGGCCCTTGTCCCAGGGGTTTCACCTGAGAATCAACTCCACCTGGGGAGTAAATCAGCTCCCTGTGAAGCAGGTGGGGTTGGCAGCTGGCTGGTCCCTGGGCCAGGCAGCAGGGAGAGGCTGATGGAACCACCTGAGGGATGCTATAAAAGGGAAGGGAGGAGCCCCTACCCTCCTTCAGCTCCAGCAACAGTAGGAGCTAGGGGAGGGTGGAGTGAGGAGGGTTGCAGCCAGCATCACCAGGGAGGGCAGTACAGGGCCCGTTTCCAGTGTCATTTTGTGGGCTTTGCCTCTCTGGAAGGGGATCCCTTATTTAGGCATGGTTTTGTTTGTAAGCTCCCTCCACCAGCCTGGAGAATGCAGAAGGGGCACCCCAGGGCAGGGGGTGCCCAGTGAAGCCTTGAGGATGCAGGTATGAGAAGTGGGGGTGCCCCAAAGGGGCCAACTGGCTGTGTTGGAGGCAGAAAGTGTGTGAGGTGATGTACCTGGACCCCATTACTGTTTGGTGATTGCTCCTGGTGCCAGCAGTGGTGGCACAACCTGGTCACCAGATGATGCCTCAGAGCCCCCTGGGGTGAGCCTGAGGCTGGCAGCCAGGCTGGATGCTTCAGGGAGCATGGTGCCTAAATCCCTTTGCTTTGGTGCCTTGGCAGGATCCCCAAACCACTTGAAAGGAGCCAGGGCTGGTGCTCATGGCTGCCTGAGTCAGAGCAGGAGGCAAGTGGGAGCCTGAGGTTGGGGCAGAGCTGTGAGTCACGGCTGCCGGAGCCACTGAGGCAGCATCTGGGGGCCAAGATGATTTTGGACAGAAAAGAGGAAAAAAAAAAAAATCATTTTTCACTGAGAATAAACCTGAGCAGGGTCAGACCAAGAGGCTGCTTCGGATGGTTGGGTTTCGCCCTGAGGGCTGGTGGCCAAGGGAGGTCTGGACAGCCCTGAGCTGACTTGGTGTTGGTGTGGCAAAGGGTGTCCTTGGGCAGTGGGATCCATGGGGCTGGCCCTTAGCCAGGCAGAGCAAGCCAGTGTCCTGCAGAGAAATGGGATGTAGGGACAGATTTTCTAGCAGTAGTGGTTATTTACTGCCCTTTGCATGAGACTCATGGCTGTGCCATGAAAAGCCCAAGACGTGGGATGCACTGAACAACCCAGCACAGAGCAAAGGTGCCTGAACACAGGGCCTGGCCTTGCTGGTGCTGTGGAGGGGTGTGGAGGTGGCCCAGGGCCAAGCAGTGAGCAAAGGTGTTCTGTGGGTTGGGAAGGGGGTGGAGGCAGAAGCCAGGTCCTGGAAGCGGTGTTTGCTCTGGCAGAGCTGGTGGCCACCAACACTGGGGCTGTAGGATGGCTTCAGGGATGTGTTGGAAAGGCAGCGGTGGAGAGTTGGTCTCAAAACATCCCTGATTGTATCAAGAGGGTTTATGGAGAATTCCTAGGCTAGGCTGGAGAGGAGCACCTCAGCCTTGTCCCCTGTGTGGCACCCACTGCTGGGTGTGTTGGGGAGCTTGGGTCCGTGGCCCAGTCCTCCTCATCACCCACCCTGCAGCCCCCCAGCCGAGAGAGGTGCTGTGCTGCTGGCAGAGCACGGGATGGATCTGCTCATGCCTTGGCCTTCAGCATCTGAGATTTGTGCTCTGGGCAGGGGGGTCTGTCACTGGGAGCACAGCTTGGCCACAGTCCCTCGATGGGAGCACACCTCTCAGCCATGCTGGTGTGACCTTGAGCTGGTAGGGGCCTGCTCCAGCACCGTGTTTGAGACTTCAGTGCTGTGTTCCCCTAAATCCTCCCAAGAGTGGGGAGGGGGGATGTGGGATGTGCTGGGGCAACTGCTGTCAATTAGTCCCCTCTGCTAAATTGCTCCGGAGCTCACCCCCTCCCCCTCCCCAAAAGGCAAGCTGCAAACCTCTCTGAGTTTATGATCTGCGAGTTCATGCAGCCTCCATTAATTTTATGAGTAGATTTTCCTATATTTACTCTCATATATCAGCCCCAAAAGCAGGAGGGGGTGGTGGCAGGGGAGTGTGACGTAACCTGCTCTGACACACATGCTGCTGAGAGGGAGGGAGGGTGAGCACCCAGCCTCTGCCACTCTTCCCACCTTTTCCCACAGCTTCGGGGAAGCTTCAGTCCTCTCCATGCAGACAAGAACATTTCTGGAGTGTTCCCTGAGGAGGCAGAGCAGCTTTTCCCTGAGGAGCACTGAGAAGGGGCACTTGATGCTCTTGTGTGAGGGAATATAGAAAACTCCAGCCCTGATCCAGTCAGGATGAGGAATGGGAAAAGATATAAATCACTCAGGAAAGCAATACAGTTGGGATCCCAAAAGGCTCCAAGTCCTAGAGCATGGATTGCTGACCTAAGCCCCCTTTTGCTCAGCTGGAGGGCTGTGACTTGTGCGTGCTGTGTCTGTGTGTCTTTAGAAAGACCGAGGTATGGTGGGAAGCTGGGATGATGTGCTGAGTCTGGAGTGTCTGCAGGAGGTGTTGACCTGGGGACTTGCCATGGAAGCCAAATGGGTGGTACAGACTGGTTTACTTTCCTTAGAAAACCTTGAGAGCCTACCCCAGTGAGCAACAAGAAGGGGCTGGGAAAATGCCCCTTTTCTGCTGGAATTTGCCCAGTGCAGGCAGTGTAGGTGCCTCTGGCATGCAGGGGGTGTTAACTATCCCACAGCTCCTGGGGGCAAAGGGCTGCCTGGGCAAAATGAAAAAGGGATGTAAACCATCAGGGCTCTCTATAAATTTGTGGGGTAATTGGCAGCATTGCATTTGTGATGAAACCCAAGAAGGAGCTAAGCCCTCAAACAGGGGAGAGCTTTGGGAGGAGGGTGCAAGGGAGCCTGATGGGAACTCTAGTTGTATTTCAGGCTTGGATTCTCTTTTGCTTTCCCCTGGGGACCAGCTGCTTGGATGGGTCCAACCCAGGTGGGACTGGTTCCCCATCCTAGGGATGCAGGTGTGGGGACCCCTGATCTGGGTCCTATGCCCTGAGAATTACCAAAAAAGTCCTTGTCTAAAGTTTTGCTTTCTCAAATCACTCCCTGTCTGAGCAGGTTAATCCTTCACTAAGCGCTGCTTAAAGTTTTTGGGCAGTAATTTGTGCTGAGCTGTTCCAAGAGGAGCCCGTGGGCCTGCCAGGAGCCCAGGGTGGGCTGGGGCAGGTTATGGGGTTGCAGCCCCACAGCTGGGAGAAGGTGCTTGGCTTTGCTCCATGGTCTTTGCCCAGGCCAGCTCTTAAGGTGGTGCAGAGCCCTCCCCATGCTGCTGGAGTCATTCTTTTTGAACAAATCTGACCATTTTTGTTCATCTTGCCTGTGCTTTGTGTCTGCTTCCCAGTTGGCAACACTTGGGAATTTTTTTTTTTTTTTTGCGACTTTCTGTTGAAAGACTTTGGGATTTTTTTTTTCCCCAGGATAAATTTTGCAGTGGAAAAATCCCATTTTTCAGCTACCTCTCTGCATGGCCTCTGACAGAGCACCCTCTCCCAAACCAACAGTAACCAGACCACAAAAGTTGTTCTCAAAGAAGCAATTAAAAGGAAAGAAAAGGGCACCGACCAAGATCTCTTTTTCTTTCTATATTCTGAGAAAGCATGTGAATTACCCTGCTCCCAATTCTTCCCAGAACATCGTAGTAATGTTACAAATTTAGTCATAAATCTGCGGTTGAATTACAGTTATCATTGTAAAACAATAATAACTATGCAGATCCTTATTATGGTGCATTAAGTTACAATGATAGTAAATCTGTCACAATAACCATGGCAACTCTCTCAGGCACGCAGCAGGGCTCCGTGATGTTATTGATAAAATCTGCTGAACTCTGCTGTCTTACCCTCCGCAGAGCCGCGGGGCCGGTTTATTGGGGATGGTGATTAAGTGATGCAAACCATCTCCCTCTCCCCTGGCACTCATTTGTTCTCCTCGTTTGCCTGGAGGGGTATTAAATGCTCTGGCACGGAGCACGGGGGACTCACGTTTGTAGGGTGGGTCCAGGCTGAAAGGAACGGGACGGGGGAAGGATGGGTCTGTCTTGCCGAGTGATTTTTTTTTTTTTTGGGGTGCCTGGCTGGTCTGTATGGGATTTTGGTGGCTTTGGGTGGGCACTGGGCCAGCTGCTCAGCCAGAGGTGGCTCTGTTGGGTGGCTGGTGGCTGTACCTGAAAGCAGAAAGTGGCAAGCAGGGGGTGGTCCCAGAGGAGATGCTGAGCCTTCCCTGGGGCTGGTTAAAGGCGCTGGAGTGTGCTGGAGGCAGGTCAGTGGACGGCTGACTCAGGCTGTGGTCGGGCTCGAGCGCCCAGCACAGAGACTCTCATCGTGTGGCTGCTGCTCTGACATGTTTTATGGCCTTGTGTCATCTTACTCCTGGTCCTGTCCAGCCCCACTGCTGCCAGAATAACCCACAAGAAAGGCTGTTCTCATGAATTTCCTGACTTGTTTTGGGGCAAGGGAAGATCACACTTCTCTGGCTGCATCTGGGAGCCAAACCACAGCAGCTCCTTCCTAGTTTCCACTGACCTCATGCATGTGCAATCTTACACAAACACTTGGGGCCGTGCCAGGCAGGGGCACCAGTGTGCCCAGACAAGGGTGTGTGATGCCTTAAGGCACCCTAAGGTGATGCCTTAAGGAGTGGAACAGAGGCTAGATGGAGTTAAGAGGAATAAAGTGGGTATTTATTCAAGAGCCTTCACAGGCCACCCCCTGGCAGTCAGTGCCACATTCATGGCTCTCCCCACATGGCTCCAAGATAGAAGCAAAAGAGGGCTTGGTCACAAGAACTCACATTTTTATAAATTTTAGTCCATTTGCATCCAGGAGTTAACTGGCCAGTTAATACCTTCAAATTATGAAGTTTCATCCTCCTTGCTTGCTTGCCCACCCTCCTCTTCTCACGTTGTTTATGCTTTGGGCCTGAAGTTTGAAGAGATTGTCCTTGAGTCTCCAGCTGGAATAGGATTGTTTTGTCTTCACCTCCCTGTGAAAAGATCCCAGTAACATTTAATATAAAGCTAAAAGCTGCACACCAAAGCAGAACAGAAAAAATTTAGAACTAAGGTATCCAAGGCATCAGCGGCTCCTGGGCTCATCTCTCCAGGCTGTGACGGCTTGGAGGACCCACCTGGAGCATCTCCCTCTCTGTTCCATGACAAAGTGAGGCCATTCCATCCTAGAACAGACTTTGGGTTTGTTAACCCGGTTCCCTCTGTGGGCTGCTGCTCCCTGGGGCTTATTTCAGATGAGCACAGCCCAGGCTGCAGCTGGCAGAGATGGGGGAGCCAGCAAGGGTCTGGGGTGGTGGGAGACTGCCTTGGTGGAGGGCAGGGGGCTCCTGAGCCCAGCTCAGCTGTATCAGCCACATGGCTGTGCTGGGCCCTGCTGGAGCTGGTGACAGGCTCAGGGACACACTGGCTTGTGCTGGCTGCTGTGCCCATGGGTGGCATGGGCTGAGAACCCCCGGGTGAGGGCACACTGGAGAAAAGCCACTCTGCTGGCTGGGCTGGTTCTTGCTTCCTCATCCCCTCCTCTTCCCTGCCAGGGCTGCCAAAAATGGGCATGTTTCTCCTTTTGTCATTTTTCCATTGTAAGGTTTCATGCTGGTTTAGGAAAAAAGGCTACTAATTTATCACTCTAATAGGGTTTTTCTGGCTGAAGAAAAGCCCATTAAAGTCTTGCTAAGTATAGGAACCCAAGTTTCATTGTGAGTGTTTATATTTTCTAATTGCTTGCAGATGATGCCAGTGTGTAGCTGGATTTTGGAATGTGAGTGCTGGCTGGTTTCTTGTGCCATTGCTTCACTGGCTGCTTTGTGCAAGTCTGCCATGGCTGGAGGGTCAGAGCTTATTTGGGAAGGAGTGAAGGTGCTGGGAGGTGCCTCACCCCTGCCGTGATCCTGCAGGATGCTTTTGGTGTTTGCTCTTCTCCAAGCACCCTCTCTGCCCCAGGATGGGACAGCCCAGGGTCTGCTGCTCTCTGGGTGCAGCTGGTGTAGGTCAGTGAAGGTGCAGTGAAGTGAGGCAACCCCAGAAAGACAGCTGGCCCTTCTGAGGGATGCTTATTCTACAAAATGCAGCATTTAAAAAACAAAATTCCTTGAAGAAAATATTTGCAAACGGTCCTGCTGAGGGATGCATCCTGGGATGCTAATTCTTCAAAATATAGCATTAAAAAACAAAAAACCTTGAGGAAAATATTTGCTAACAGTCCTGCTGGGGCATTTCCAGTGCTCCAGTGATTTTATTTAAATACTAAGTTGGGTAAAATGTGTCTCAGTATAAGATAGCCTTCTCCACCCTTATACTGGGAAACTTCCCAGCCCCATGGGAAATCCACCTGGATCCCTCTGTGTGTCAGCCTTCAGAATGAAGGGAATATCAGGGATGTCCTGATCCCAGCTTCGTGTCTGCCTTTGCTCATGCAGCTGAGAGGATTCGAGAGCCTGGCATAAGGTGAAGCAGAGGAAAGGGCTGGCACAGGATGGTCCAGCAGGATGGAGACAGAGTCCTATTGCTCCTGACCTGCAGCCAGTGCCCATCTTCCCTTCTGAACCTCGCTGTTCAGACCCTCTCACAACCTAAAGCCCCTCTGAAAATCTTCCTGTGGCTGCTGGGATCTTTTTAATTCTCTGTAAGGATCTGTGGACAGATTTTTTTGTTGTTGTTGTTGCTGATTGGAAACTTATCAGTATAATTACACAAGCACATGTTTTATAGGTTGCATCTTAACACTGTTAAACATCAATCTGGTATTTACTATGAGTTATATTAACTGCTAGTGATGAGTATTACACAAATGCTGACAAAATTATTGAACGAGAGCCATCTGAAATTTCAGGCTCCCTACATGTGCCACTGTGCAATGCTTTTCTCTGTTACTGAACTGAGAAAAGGGACTTCAAGTATCCAAACCCCTTGATGTACTTATGTGGCTAAAGGCATGATGGATTTCATATGTTGCAAAACCTGAGCTTTCATTTAAAAACAATAACTGGGCTCTCCAGGTTGCCAGCCCTGCTCAGTGCCTTTGTTCCCCCTTACCTTGACAAACAGGAAACCCCCAAAGGCCAGCACACCTTTCACAGGCTCCAAACTCAACCTTTATTGTGTGGTTTGGGTTTTTTATTTTTTGTTTGCCCAAGTCTGCAGACACCGTCTCAAGAGCTTGCAGTTCTCAAGACAGCTTTGTACTGCAAGGGCACAGAGAGATGTGCCATGGACAGAGGGGACATTGCCACAGAGCGTGGTGGCCTCATTCTGCCATCACCATGGGGCTGTTTTAAGGTTGGGATCATCCTTGATGTGAAATGGGTGGAAAAGGAGTTGATGTGTCACCTTCTCTGTACTGGTACCCTAGGAGCAGCTTCGATGGGATCCTGCTTTCTGCTGGATCTGAGGGGGAGGAAGGGTGGGGAAGCTGGAAAGGTTTGGTGTCAGGAGGAGCTTGTTAAATTGGGGAAGTGGGGGGAATAATATTGGTTTTATTAAAAGGAGCTCTAAATGACTCAGGATGCAATAAAAGCTCCATTTCCAGCCGAGTAGATTGGGTTACACTTTGGAATATGGAGTTTGGGGGAAATAACACTGTGCTTGTCCTTTGGGTGTGTGTGCAGAGATGGGGCACGACCTTCTCCTGGGCCCAGGGGGGAAGATGAGATCTGGGGGCTGGAGCTGGTCTCAGGATCCCTTCTGCTCTGTTTGCATGCAGGATGGCACAGTGCAGTCTCTGGTGGCTGCTTACCCAGGTATGTGCCTCTGATGACACAGGACACCTGGGAGCACTAAATAGTGACTTGTAAAGGGCCAGATAAAAATAAAGGCTCATTTTGTTCTGGCTGTGGCTCACAAGTGGAAGTTCTCGTCTCTCCAGCTCTCTGAAGGGGCTGGGAATCCTTTTCTGTCTTAGCAGTGTGAAACCTTGGGCCACAGAATGGGAAATGAGGAGGGGACTCAGGTCTTTTATGCTGCTGCTCTGAAGCCTCAAATCTCTGTTTTGAAAAATTGTCTCCCTTAGTGACTCTCTGAGGGGGAAAGATGGATCTTGAGGAAGTCCCCTGAGCTGAAGCTGCTCACCAGGGACCTGCTGGGGTGGCAGCTGTGTGGGGCTGCTCTGCTGGGAACTTTGATCTTTGTGCTTGTGGGATAGAGCAGGTGACTGAGACAAGCACCATCCAACAGGACACCTTGCCCACAGGTGATGGGGGTAAGGCTTTGCTGCTCTCATGCACACCTTCCCTGTGGGTCTGGCTTCTTCAGGTGGCCAGAACAACTGGCTTTGAGTGTCCTTGGTCACCCAGAGTGGGAAGGGCTGCATGGAGAGGCAGAAGAGGGCAGGGAGGCGGTAAGGGAGCAGCCCTCGCTGCTTCACATGGTTGGGAAACCCTCTCAGACCAAACAAACCACAAAGTGGGGGAAGGTCCAGCACAGCAGTGTCCTTAAAATGTCCTTATTGCAGCCAGGGAAGGAGCATCCAGCTCCTGCTCCCCCTCAGGTGTCCTCAAGACGCACTGAACCCACTGGTTGTTTTGTGCCTGCTGGTGCAAGAGTCGGAGCTCGCTGAGCCTGTTGTGCTGCTGCTCTGCCTTCCCAGCAAAGGGAGTTCTGCAGACAGCTCTCTGCCTGCTTTTCCCTTTTCCACCCAGTAATTTGCTTCCAGACTGGACTCACCCAGCAGCGAGGCAGAGGTTGTTGAGGTTTGGGAGGAACAGGAGGTGAGCAGAGGGATGCTGGGGATGCCCCCAGTGAGGACAGCCAGCAGCCTGTGCCTTCCTCTGGTTGTGGTTTCAACCCCTGGGTGCTGCTGGGGCTGGGAAGGGATCCTGGGCTGCTCTGCAAGTCTGGGGCATCCCCATGAGCACAAGCAGGTGCTGTTTGTTCTCGAGGCAGAATTAAAGCTGGTGGATCAAGGGGATTTTACTGCCTTTAAGGAAAAGCTGCTTCCCTGCCTGCACCTTCCTCCCTGGAGAAGCATTGAGGTGCTGAACTGCAGGGGAGCAGCACCTGTTGGCATTGCCTGCCAGCCCCCAGGGCTTGCTGGTTTAATATTTTTTACATCTAATAGGAGCAAAGAAAGGCAAATAGTCCATGAGGAGAGTCCCACAGCATAAGCTATTGGAATAACAGATGGAAATATTATATTTTTTGAAACATTCTTGCTGCAGAGCTGCCTCTTTGAAGTGTGTTTGAGGAGAACACACCGTGCCAAGAACAGGGGGAGAAGTTATTTGTGTTAGCAGAGCTGGGAGCTCGGGTGTCTCAGATGCTGCAGAGCCCCAGCTCAATGGGCCACTCAGCCTTGCCAGGCAGGGATGAGGGTCTGGTAGGACGTGTCCACTGCAGACAAATCCAGCAGCTGTGCTCAGCTGACATGGTGAATATAGGCTTTTCCAGAGCTGGTGCTGCCCAAGAGTGGTGCTAATGTCCTGTGCTTGCTCACAGCACTGCCTGACTACATTTGCACTCAGACTTTTTTCTCCCAGATGATGAATGATTCTGGGGAAGGGAGGAGGATTAAAGGTTTATGGGCGTTTTCTCAAAAAAAAGTGGAAGACTACAGTTTTTCCTTCCACCTGATTCTCTTGTTCTCAGAATGAAAAATTCCACATTCAGTCAATTTAGGGGAAGTTCAAGAGGGAGTGTGGCACGCCCAGGGCTCTGCCTGGGGATGTGGCATTAAGCAGCAGGCTGTGAGGAAGAGGTGAAGGAAATGTTGATGGAGGCAGGTTGCACGGTTAGCAGGGAGAGGTTTACCTTGGAAGAAGGTCCTTTCAAAGCATGCAGGAAGGAATAAAACCAGGTCAGGCAGAGTGACAAAGCTTTCAGCTCTGTTTAAGAGGCCCCTTTGGGTGAATAAACACTGCTGTGATCTGCAGAAGCTTTTCTTGAGC
The DNA here is from genome assembly GCF_031753505.1 of Anomalospiza imberbis. NCBI lineage: Eukaryota > Metazoa > Chordata > Aves > Passeriformes > Viduidae > Anomalospiza > Anomalospiza imberbis. The sequence goes on along the minus strand of NC_089689.1, from coordinate 2,109,456 downwards.
CCAGACTGTGGAGAAAGGTGGCTCTTGGTGCTGGGCTGAAGGGTTTGCTCCTGAGATGCTGGTGGAGAGCTGCAGCACATCTGGGTGGTCCTGACCTCAAAGCAGGTGTCTGGGGAAGGCTGTCCTGTGAAGGCAGCATCCTCCTGCTTGCAGGTGAGTGCTTGGTGTCTGCTGTCCTGGGCGTGGACAGAAGAGTGGCTGTGTCCCCCTGCAGCAAGTCAGGAGGGAAATGTGTGGGAGAGGGGCAGGGCAGGGCCTTTTCTGGGTCATGCTGAGTGGGGAGGATGTTTGTGCTGGGTGCAGAGAGGCCACATTGCTCTGGCTTGTCCCCAGCTCATCCTGGCCAAGCTGGGACTCCCCAGAAGTGGTTTTGTGCCGCTGGGCAAGCAGATGTGACTGTCCTTGGAGCTGCCACGTGCTATGGAGAACTGGAAATGTGTGGACGCCTAAGGATGCTGTGCCTCCATGGGATTAGCAGGAGAGGCTGCCTTTGTGCTGGTGAGTTTCCTGAGCTGGACTGGCTGAATAACATCAGGGTGAGCATATGTGGGTCTTCTCCACCATGCAGCCTCAACATGTTTTGTCTTCACAGCAGGGAGCAGCCCAAGCTGCTGGGGGCCGTGCTGTGACAGCAGGCTGTGCTGCCATCCCATACCTGTTTGATCTCGTGGTGCAAAGACGTGTGTGTTATGAGCTTGTGATAAAGTTCCTGCGATAAAGCAGCGAAGATGTGACAGCTCCAGCCAGGCCCCAGCCCGTGCTCTGGGATACAGATGTTGGCATTGCTGGAGGATGGTCCCAGCAAAACTTCACCAGGGACTTGCAGAGGTATTTGGAAATCTGTTTCCTTTCTGATGGGAAGTGAAGTTCGTGGTGCTGTAAGGTGCTGTATGGCTCTCCCTGAGGGGAAAGGGGGTAGGAGAGCTGCCTGTGAGTTGTGCCAGCCCCACATCCTGGGTCCCCCTTGCCCTTCCCGAGGGCGGACAGAGGAGCACGAGTGTGGATCTTGACAGCCTGGTCAGAGAGAGAAAGCCAGATAAACTTTCCCAGGAATTGTTCTGGGGAGTTTGGAGATGGCTGAGAGAAAGAATTAAAACAACCTTGCAGCTGGTGTTTTGAACAGTTGTTTTTTCATAAGATGTTTACCAAAGGGGTGTCTTCTTAATTAGCCAGTGGTGGCAGGGTGTTGATTAAATGACCAATCAGGTCCACCTGTATCAGAACTGTGTATAAAAAGGAATGGGTTCTCAATAAACTCGGTATTAGCCTCCTGAAGAGAGTTAGAGTTATGTGTCACTTCACTTGTGTTCCGGACTCAAGGGTGACGCGTGAGGAGGTTTCCATTCCTGGCCTGGGCTTGTTAGCAAAGGCTCTGCTACTTCAGCAAAAAGATTTGATTTGAATGAGGCTGCAGGGTGTGTGTTTGCTCTGGGCCTTCCCTTCCAGCTCTGACCAACATTCTCCCTAAGGAATGGGGAAACTGAGGCACAGGGACACCAACATCCCTGCAGTGCCAGTGGGTGTGGAGCAAGGTCACCTGTGTCCTGCTCTTGGTCCAGTGCAGGGAGTGGCTGCACACAGCTCTGCTCCAAAGGAGCCTTCGAGTTCCCCTGTGCTCCAAGGAGCTCTGGAGCAGCCGGAGCTGGCCTTGCTTCCACCGGCCTGATGGCAGTTCCGCTCCTAATAAGTTAATCTGATGGGTTTTGTCATGAGCAAAACAAGAAATCACGTTTTTAATAATAAAAAAAGGGTCCTGCATCTTGTTAACATCTGGAGTTCAATCATTTCTGTGCTCAAAACTGTGGAATGCTTCAGCACAATATAAATCTTGCCACTTGCAGTACATGGGCTCCAGATGGAGAGGGAGAGTTCATGTTCACTTGTAACCCAGATGGGTGCTGGAGGCTCTGCCTGGAGCCTCCAGGGCGTGTGGATCCCCTGCTCCCATGCTGGGTGAGAGGCCTGAACCCCCCACAAATGGGCTTGGCGTGGCAGGGTTGTATCTGGAGAAGGAGGATGTCTCCTCACTGCCGAAAAGCTTGTGCCAAAGGCTTCTCAGCACCACGGAGTGATGGAGCCACAGCCAAACACCCCCACGGGGCCAAAGCAAGAGCCAGGCTGGGCATCTCCACTGGGTGATGCACAAACCACTCCTGGAAGCCAGTGGCAAGGCTGGAGCTGTGTCCCCTGACTGCACCCAGTGCCATCAGGCACGACCACGTTGGGGTGACGGGATCCTGAGCCCCCATGGGCTTGTGTCCTCTGTGTCCACCTTGTTTTGCACCCAGATGACTGATAAATACACAAAATCCTGGAGCAGACCCGTGGGAAGCCTGGCTGTGAACATAGCATCAGGCTGGAAACAAAGCATTTATCCTTGCTCTGCTCCTTTGCCAGGCTCTAACCAGTTCCTTCCCTTTTACACAACAGCTAATTTCCTTAATAATCCCTAGAGGCAGGGTTTTCTGAAAATCTGAGTGTACCCATCACACCAGGAACAATTTAATGAAAGCAAGAGAATTCATTCTCTCTGGAAGTTTAATTTTCACTAAAAAGACACGTAAATTGTGCTTTTTTTTTTGTTTAAAACCAAGATTTTTGCAGCTTGAGACCAAAACTCTATCTTATTTTTCTAAGTTTTTTGACACTTCAGACAAGTCAGGCAAATTTCCACAAAAATATTTTCTGTGCTTTAAAAAAAAAAAAAAAAAACAAAAAAATTGCTTTTGTCTGAAGAATGACCTGCTATGAACTGTTTGGATGGAAATTTTTCAAGCAGCTGTAGTCCGGGTATTGATGTGAGAAAGGCAGTAGTCAAGCTGTAGGCAAGAGTAGGAAATATGTGCACAGAGAACTGGGGAAGGTCTGTGCTGCTTGTGGGTCTGTTGGTGGTGTAGGTGAGGCACAGCAGTTTGGCTTTTCCACGTTTTTAGAAGTTTTGGGGATGTCTAGGGTGGAGCCACCACAACCAGGCTGGAGCTTGGATTTTCGGGGATAACATGAAGGTTTACAAGCACTGATACACAACCTGTGTGTCTGAATCTCTTCAGGAAAGCCACTAGGAATGTTTTTGTTGGATTTTTTTTTTTTAAAGCACGTGTGCACTTCAAGACCCTGCCTACAAAAGTAAGCTCTTGATTTCCATTACAAACAGTTTGCCTAAATACCCTGTGAGGCTCTGGGTTTGCCAGCTGGTATCTAGGTCTTATCTGTCCCTTTAGGCATTTAGATATCTTTAATTGTCTGGCTCTCAGGGGCTTCAGCAGAGAGTAGGGATGTGCCTGCTGGCTTTCCTAAGCAAAGGTGCTTGCATCAGTGTGGCTCTGATGGATGACCTGCTGCTCTGACAACCCCCTTCCCCAGTCTCCATCTTGGCCTTACTTATGGGGAAATCAAGTTCAGGCATATGAAAAGCATTTTTCTTTTTTATCAGTTTGGCTGGAAAACTCAATCTGCTCCAGGGTGAAGTCAGTGCTGCTCATAGGCAGCTCTTGGTCAAGAGGAGAGCAGTGATGGGAGGGTCTCGAGGGTGGGTTGCTGCAGGGAATCACAGAATTTCCTCTGTTGGAAGGCTTCCATGAGCATCATCGAGTCCAACTCACTGCTTCTTGCAGGGCTACCCAGAACTACTGTGCTCCATCCTGCTGGGTGGAACCCGCTGGGTTTGTTGGGTGACCTGGAGAGAGTTTTGGGATCTGCACGAGCTGAGATCTCCTGTGGGTTTTTAAGCAATGTGTTTCCCTGTGTCAGGCTAAGTCTGCAGAGGGAGATTTTGGGATCTGCTTTGAAACATGGAGCTGTTCTTAAGGAGGAGAAGTGATTATTGGCATGGATTGATGCTGGGGTGGTGGTAAGCACAGTGTGTGCCTGTCCCTGCCTCAAGTTGGAAGGAGGATCTGGAGGTGCATGAGGAGGCAGGTGTTGGTTGCCAACACAGCCAGACTGATATGTTAACCTTTGAAACTCCTTTTTCCACCCAAGAAGGTTTGACTTGCCACAAAATGAATGCTTCTACATAAAATGTCAGGCCTCTTTTCCAAAAAGAGTTTCAGTTCAGTTTTAACTGAAAAACCCAAAAGAACCTAATGGAAAATTAGGAGATTTGGATTGTTAAACACTGGATTAACAGATTTTTTTTTAAAAAAAATCAGGCTGGATTGTTTTGGCTCCCAGATTTGTTTTTTTTTTCCCCTTGGGAAACTATCTACCTTTGATTTGACAGAGAAAGAGACAGGCAAAATAAATCCATGGCAATCTCTGCCAAGCTGATTGATGGAGACTGAATATTCCTTCCTGACCTTAAAAACAGAAATCCAGTAGCCTCAAATACTAGCAGAATGCTCACCCAGCCCCTGGGGTGCTTTTCCAGCACCCCAGGACTCCCACCAAACCCCTTTAACTATCTTAGCTGGGAGAGAACGAGGAGAAGATGGATTGGAAATCATCTCCCTTGGATCAAAGCCACTTGAGGCTTAAGAAGCAGGCGTGAAAGTTTTATCTCTGGCTGCCCCAGGGTGGGTTTGTTGTTGCTGACCACACTGTGGCTCTTCCATGCTCTGATAACCCAGTGAGGAGAAAGGGTCCCAGCTCCTTCCTCAGCTCCTGTAAAGAGATGCAAAAGGCAACTCCCTCAGTTTGCTTTTCCCCCTGTCTATGGTTGAATATCTGTAGCTGTTGTTTGCTAAACAAGAGCTCCGGTGGCAGAGGAATTAGAAGAAATCCCTTCTTAATTGGAAACAGTGAGTCTGTGTATTTTTTCAGTTGTCTATTTTGGGCCTTGTAAAATTAAAGTTATTAACTGTAATGCAGCGGTTTCCAGATTCCCACAGCCCTTTACAATAGTGGGGAAATTCATCCCAGGTCACTGGGAGCCTTTAATGAATACATTAAGGCTTATTATTAAAATAAAGTACTTGCAGCTTTATGGGAGACATCTGGCAAGGCTGCTTGTCTCTCTGAAGGCTCCCCGAGTGTCCTCTCCCGGCGTGCACCACGTCAGGCCCGGCTTTCAGGAGCTGTTCCCTGCACGAGGATTCCCACAGGAGGCTCTGGGAGACACTCGGAGCCTTTGCTGGATGGGATGGAGAGCGGCTGTGCCAGAGCTGCCCCTGTGGCAGCTCCACGGTTGTTCCTGGAGCCGAGCTGGCGCTGCGGGTACCGCTGTGAGCCCTGCTCTGCTAGGATGCTCCTGCTCAGAGAGAGGATGCACCGGGCTGAACTGCCTCATTCACCAGTGGCATGGGCAGGCAGAGCTGAGCTGGGCTAGCCCTGGCCAGCAGGAGGAGAGGCTGGGCAGAGCCAGCTGGCCTGGGTGCAGGGTCCAGCTTGGAGCCAGCTGCTGGCCAGCTGTGCTCGCCCAAAGCAGGGCCCTACCACTGATAAGGCGGCTTCGTATCACATCTCGTGGCTGCACCCACACAACCCTGCACAGCCACGTCACACAACAACTCCTTGGTGTTGCACGAAAAGCCGGGAGCCAAATCCTTGGGGTTTAGGGCCAGAAAGTTGCCCTGGGCTGGCACAGCTGGCAGCAGGTACCTGGCAGCCAGCCGAGGAGAGAGGAGAGCAAAGGCGGCTGTGAAGGGTCTGGAACGGCTGGGATCTTATCGCTGCTTTATCTCCATCCAGCCTTGATCCCGGCACAGAGCGGGGCCACGTGGCAGTAATTGTGTTAGGAAAACAAACTAAGCTCCGAAGGGACAGAGAGCAGCTGTCGGGCTATCGGCGCTATCAGGGAAATGGATGTGGCCTGCCAGCTCCCATCGCCGCTCTGCCGGAGCAGGGGCCAGCCGGGGGATGGAGGGGGCAGAAAGGGAAGGAAAATAAGCTTGGGCTGCCAGGCCAGACTGAAGGAGTGTTTGTGGTGGCATTGGCCAAGAAGCTCTTTGCTTGCCAGAATGTTTGAGATGTGGTCTGGTGGGTCAGGTGTGGCAGTGAGGAGAGCCAGGTTAACCCTGGCAGATCCTCTGAGCTCCTTGTCTAATTTAGCAACACGTTTGAAGAGCTTTCTCTTAATGTGTTGCCCCCAAGGACGGCTCTGTGCGCCAGGCACCCCAAAACCTGCTAATGATGCAGCTTGCCCATCCCAGGGTTGGGCTTGCCCTCCCTTGCTACCCTACTCCCCTCTTTAGCCCAGCCTGGCGACTCCAGAAAGGGTGCAGGGGCCAGACCCCAAGAGTGGACTGGGGAGACAGAAGAGGTTCCTGGAGATGCACGTGGAGATCAGGCTGCAGCAGGAGGAGCCTTCCTCTGCAGGATCTCCCCAAATTTGCAAGGGAGAGGAACCATGCAATGGTCAGGCTGGTTTTGAGCTGGTTCTCTCTCCTGTGAAACCATTGGCAAGAAATTATTACAAAGGTTCTCCAACTGTTGTGCTTGACCCTCCCCACACCTCTCCTCTGTGCCTGGGTCTCTAGTCCAGGAGCTCAGCCATTGCCATGCAGGGAAACATGGGATCTTCCCCCAGATTCTGAGTGTGAGCATCTTTGGGTGCTGGGAGGTGGGGAGGAAAGCAAATGCCAGAGGCAGGGCAGCTCCACAGGACTTACTTGTGCCCCTGTCCCCAAAAAGCTGACTCAGTCCCCTGGCTCTGGATAACCCCAAACCTGGGGAAGGTTAAAATCTAGCTCTGAAGTTTCTGGCTCTGACCCAACTCAAACATTGTTGTTTCTGGATTATATGTTTAAGAGAAAAGAAAATCCTATCATGAAGTAATGCCAACAAGATACGCAATTGTGTCTTGTATTTAGTATGTCCTCCATACTCTGCTAAGGCTCCAATCGAGATGGACTTGAAAAATAAAAATAAAGCAGAATTGCACAGCTCCCAAAAGTGTTCCTGAAAATAAAATTTTGCCAGGTTCCTCCCCAGCAGTCAATTAAAACTTCTATTAAATGCTGACAGGAGCTTGATAGTGTTATATGTTACAGCAGGCTCTGTTCATGGTGTTATAATTGTGGCAGTAAAACAGTTTCCATTATAGTCCTCCTTTTCATAAGTTCATAGCTTCTGAAAACATTTACTTTTCGCATTGAAATTTTTTGCATGCCTGGCCTTAACCAGGTGGGATATTTTTTTTAACTTTGAGAAAAAAAAATCCACATAGCCCTTTTTGAGTTATGGGGGAGAAAATATGAGTTGTTTTCAACTGGATATAGGTGAGGGGGAAAAGGTAATAGCATATTTTTTCTAAAGAGATGGATAGCAAAAGCCTGTGATACCTGATGCTTGATTTGGAAATGGAAAGGCTGGGCTTTGCAGAGTGCCAGGGGCATTTCCCATCAAAAAAAAAAAAAATCCTATCTCTGATTTAAAAGCCTTGGTGAAGCCAATGGTAGAGCCTCGAGGGACTCCACTTGTCACCCATTAGAAGTGACTCTTGGTTGCAGGTTAAAAATAGAGGTTGGTAATTAATAACTCTTCCATTCTGGCAACATTTTTGAGGTACTGACAGTATTTCTCATCTCTCATGGGGACGAGGAGTCAGTTCTGAAAAATTTTGTGAACTAGAAAACCAAAGGGTAAGATCTTTTTAAGGTCAATGAAAATATTTTTCTTTGATAATTTCAAGCTTCCTGTTTTGATATTATTTTTTTCCCTATAACAGCTTAATTCTGAAGAGAGAAGACCTTTTCAACTAAAGCCCTGGGATGTGTCACTGGAGGAAGTACAAAAGCCAAACATTTGGACAATTTGGACAAGGGTTTGAGCTTTTTTCCCAGTTGAAACAACTGTCCAAACCACTCTTGCCTGCAAAAATTAGGATGGGTATTTTCCCACTGTTCCCCTTCCCAGGCCCATTGCACAGGGAGTTTCCCAGCTGGCCCAGTGAATGGTGGGCAAATGGGATGGAGCCACAGTTGCAGGAGCAGCTTGAACCACTGTGAGATCCACTGGACTCTTGATTTGAATTGTGGCTCCAGGATTTTGTCCTCCTTCCCACCATCATGGTCCCTCAGCAGGGACTTCAAAGGCACAGGACTCCCTCGGGACACTGAAGATACAGATGAGCAGCGGCCTTCAAAAGCATTTAGGATGATTAAAAGTCTGCCTCCTGATGGGGCCTTTAACCACATGGAAAGTGGGATTTAGGTTCCTAGATTGTTTCTCTGCTTTTGAAATTTGCTTTTCTGGGACTGGTGGTTCTTAGTGGCCAGTGAAGGAAGGACAGCTGGGGGTGAGATCAGGTGGGAGTATGGCTGGAAAGCAATGTTTTGTCCTTTGGTGCACTGACATGCAGTTTTTCAGGCAGTGCCAAGAGAAAGTTGTCCTGGAGGAGGACGGAGAGGATGAATGGAGGCACAGACCTGTCCCTGAGGGCTGGCAAATGTGCTTTGGCACCGGGAATGAGTGATAAAGCAGGAGTAGATTGGCTGCCCCCAACCCTCCTGGGCTTCAAAAGTGGCTCAAGGAGCACTAAACACAGCAGTGACATTCTTTTCCTCCTCTCTAAAACTCGTCCCCGACCGCTAAACTCGGTTCTATATTTATGTACGGCTTCACGTTCCCGGGCGATGGCTGCGGGGAGTTCCCAAAGGCTGGCTGGGATTCCTGCAGCTCCTCTCCCATCCCACAGAAGAGAGGCCAGGTCGGGATGTGTGTGTGGCACAGAGGTGGCTCTGCAGGCTGTGCTGGCTGTCCCCTGCCCGGTGCCCCTGCCGGGGGCTGCGGAGGTACCGCTGCCCCCACGGTGTGCTCTGCACAGCCCCTGGCCGGCCTGGCTGCTTTCTTTGGCGTGCTGGGAGCTCGCTTGGCTCTGGCCAAAAGCTGTCTTGACACTGATGTAATCGAAATCCAAATATCGCTGAGGGAAGCTTATCTGCAAACATGCCCAGCCCTGCAGCCAGCACCCCCAAGCCGATCCCGCTGCCTGAGGCAGCGCCAGCGGGGCTGCGTGCTGGTGTGAAGGCAGCTCCAAATGATGGTGTGTAGGCACGCAGCTGAGACCTGGGGAGGAGATTAGAGCTGGAAAAGCTGCCTGAACTGCCGGACCCAAGGGTCTTTGCTGACCTGGACCCTTTGTCTTTAGGTTTTGCTCCCTGGGGCTTCCCCAGAGGGTTTTCCTGTCAAGGAAGAGGGATGTGTACACCAAGTGCTACCCAAATACCCTCTCCGGAGCAACTCCAAGGAGACCCAAAGGCATAGGCAATGGAAATCTTGGTCTAGGTAGCAGATCTGATGAGTGCCCTTGCTAAAGACTGAAGCCAAGGAGGGATGTGGGCTGCTAAGGGAGGATTCAGGCCAAATGACATAACAGCAACAAAAGAGAAAATTTCTCCTTTGATTGGAGAAAAAAACCCTTAAACACTCAAAACCGTTGCTCATGGTATGGAGTTGGACAAAATGGAATGAAGAAAAGGGTGTCAGGAGGTAGGAAATTACACCAGTGCTGCTCCTGTTGAGGGAGAGGCTTGCTCCAGACAGTGAAATGTTCAAAAGATTTGTGAATGCTACAGATACCTTTGGGTGAACAACACCACAGGTGTGGGATGGTGGAAAGGAGCTCCAAAAGGAAGAATTCGTGTGTCAGGATGATTCAGTCAGAAGGTTCTGGTGTCTGTGCACAGGCAGCAGTGACTCCTTGGCAAGAGAGCATGGCTGCTGTGACCTTTAGAGCCAAGGGTTGCACCTGACCTGAAGTTTTCAGCTCACTCCCAACAGACCAGCTTTTCTTCAAGTGTGAATCCTCTCCTCCTCCATGTCTTCCTCTGGTGTCCGACACAAAGGCACCCTGTGTCTGTAGGAAGCCTTCTCTGGCTTTTGGGCTGCTGGCAGTGGCCCCCGGTGCTATTTTTCATCTTCTGACCCCACATTTCCAACAGGAGTGGAAGAAACTTGAATCAGAGCTGTTCTTGGTGGGTCCATGTCACTTGGTGTCGGTGCACTCTGACAGGGGTTGTCACTGGGTGCTTGCCCTTGCCCTGTGGCATCGGGCTGGGTGTGCCTTGGGTCTGTGCTGGCGCTGGGTTCAGGCTCCCCTGCTCTCCCCACTCACCTGCTCCCTCCACCCCAAGCGTTTTTCCAGACTGCACCAATAATCGAATGTGCAGAGGCAGCAGGGCACGGATCTGTCTGAGCCCCGCTCGCCTCCAGTACCCCGGGAGGGAAGCGAAGAAGTGGGGGCGGGGGAAGGCTTTTATCCCCTTTTAAAAAGCAGGAACATGGGATGTGCATTAGGCTTTCTTCTTCAGGGAGCATGGCTGCGTTTCGCCTCTCGCAGCTGTCCCTCCCCGCGCATTCCTGCACAAACCCCTTTTGTTCGCTGCCCTCAGCCAATACACAGGCAGCAACAGCAGCCCAGATGTTCCCTATCAAACTCAGAGCCATGCCAACAAACTTTGGCACACATGAAAGTGCGCCGAGGAATGGGCCTCCGCAAATACCATTTCTTTTTCTCCCCCCTTCCCACCCTTCCATTCCTGTAAGTATTTTTCAAACGCTAATGGCTTCCACGCCGCGACAGCCGGGCTGCGGGGGCGTCTGGCAAATTCGTGCCGCAGGTACCCCCGGCGCCTTGGCTGGGCTGGGCTGGCCTTGAGCCCCGGCCCCCATGTTTTCCCCGCTGCCTTTCCAAGGCCGGGCCCTGCTCCCGTGGACGATGCTGTTTGCAGGCAGCGACCTGCAGGCGATGCTTTGTGGGGATTTGCTGTGAATCTGTTTTCTCCCAGCACTGTCTGGGCTGGCTTGTGACGATCTAGAAAAGCATAATTAAAGATGCTCTGGGGGCTGAGTGGCCCCTTTAAGCTTGGCTTTGCCACAGTCCCAGTGCTTGGTGGGCGTGTGGAAGTGAGTTGTGTTTTTGGCTGGGGTGAGATGAAGTTTTTCATCTCTTTCTCAACATCTTCTCTGCAGGCAATTCCTGCTGCTGCCATTCAGCTGTGAGCCCTGGGTCATGATGCAGATGGGGCCACTGCACATCCCAGCAGCTCTGTTGGCACCACAGGCTGACAGAGATGACCTGGAGGACCAGGAGCTGAGGGACAGCGTGGCCAAGACTCAGCTCTACAAACAAGAACCGACCTAGCTTTGGCCATGAGCAGATGGGTGAGCGCATGAATGAAAACCTTCCTCTGTGCACAAGATAGAGAACTACTTATGCTGAGTAAAACACAATCTTGAGGCTCTGCACAGACATGCTTTGATGATGGAAGAGCTCCCTGTTGCACGCTGATGTGTAAATGTGGTTAAAAGTTGCTGCAGCTGCCACCCCTCTCTGCTCCTGTGCGGGCTCAGATCTGGCCCTCACTGCAGGTCTCAAATGGCAGAGCCATGTCCCACCTCTCTGGCTCCACAATGGAACTCCACGGGGTCAGTGCCAGGTTTGGTGCCAACCACCCCACCCGTGGAGAGATGGGCTTGGGCAGAAGACAGCAAATGCTACCCCTCACTCACTGAAGCAAGCAAAGGCCATTTCTGGCAGAAGAACCATTCCCATCTAACTTAAACAAGATAAACCCATTTGTTTCAGCACCAGGGCTCTTCAAAGACAGCTTGAACTACTTTTTTACCCCTCCACAATAATGGCAGTGATGTATTTTTTCACTCCTCTCTCACACTGTAAAGATTGAAGCATTTTTGCTCAAATTTAAATTAAAAAAAAAAAAAAAAAACAACTCATCTGGATGAAAACCAGAGCTTGCAAAGTTTCCATGAAGGGTGGTGAACCTCTCTCCCCAGCAGTGTGCTTATCTGAGATCATCTACTTGAGGAGTGTGCCAAGATTTCCATCCTGGAAAAAGACCCTTCTCTGAGGGTTTTGCATAAGAAGGGATGGAAGGATTCACTGCACAGTGAATTTGGTTAAGAGAGGAGGACGCACTCAGGGTCCCAGGGGAGGGAGAACAGCTCCATTCCAGCCTGGAGCTGAACAGAGATGAAGCAATGATTGCAGAGAGGTTCAGAGGAACCACCAGATGTGCAGGCAATAGCCAGGGCTGGGGAAGGGGGAGAAAAGGAGTTTGCACAGTTCAGAGGCAGGACTCAGCTCTGGCTACAAGGACATGCTGTGATGGCAGCAACTCCAGCTGCTGTGGAGAGGCCTGACTGGGTGAACTGGGCTGGGCGAGGGCAGGGGCCATTTCCAGAGATATCCATCCCCCCAGGCTTGTGCCTCTTGCAGTGGTGACAGTGATTCTCAAAAGGCAGCGTCAGCTGCACCCTCTGTATCCTTGTCCTGGCTGTGGACCTCAGAAAATAAGTGTAACCTTTGAGAAAAGGTTAAGATAAAGAGGTGGTGGAAGAAAAATGGTCTGAGCTGATGAAAACCCCATCTCAGAGGAAAATTGTGGTTATTTTTCTACAAAGGATTTGTAGGTACTATTTCTAGAAAGTAGGAGAAATGGAGCTCTGGTGAATTTCTCTGGTTCCCTTCATTAAGGAAGGAAGGCAACACACTGAATTTGCCATCAAAATAATAGTAAGAATAATAAGAAGAACCATAGCCCCTAAATTCTCTTATTTAAAAATAAAATAAAATATAAAATCAAGAGGTAGTTACCATTTCACATGTGGTCTGGTTTAAATCCTGGGAGCAAGGTGGCCCCTGAGATCTAACCTGTTGGAGTAGAGCCCTGCTGTGTTCAAAGGCGAGGGTGAACCCTTGAATTTGCTTTCAGACTTGGGCTGGGGCTGCTGAGGTTTTCTCTGAGGTTTTCTGAAGCCCTGAGCAAGTTGGGGAAGATCTCTTTTCATGACCAAACAGTCTGTGGGAAAAATCCATCAGTAGATTTGCATGGAGGGAGGATGTGAGGCACATGCTTGCTGGATTGTTTCGTGGCTTACACAGAAAGTCTGCAATTTTTGGGGCTTCATATAAAACCTGCAGGACAAAGGTCTCCTCTGTAAAGTCAGATTCCCCAAATGAGGCTGATTTCAGCAGTTGATCTTCATTTAACACTCCCAAACCAGATGAAAAATTGCAGACTGAATGTGACCACATGTACTTAGGAGGGGTTTCTAGTTGCTGGTGCACAGGTGTTGCTCCAGGCAGAACACAGACGTGCCCTGATGTACAATGCTAAATAAATAATCCTGCTTTTCTGAGCTGGACAGTCCATGCTGGACTCAAAGCTGGCTTGTTCTCAGAACTCAGGATATCTGCTTGTCTTCCCTTCAGTTTCTCTGTTGGTGAGCACATGGCTACACTGAGCACATGGACAGGGATTGCAGAGCCTTTTCTCCTGCTAGGAGAGGGGTCTGGAAACAATTACAAGCTGCTCATGCTTAATCACTGGGGTAAATCTTGAATGCCTGTCTTAATATTTTGCAGGACTGAAGATGGCATCTGAATTTTTGCGGTGTGCAGGTTACCCAGCAGAGCACACAGACTTTGACAGTTCTATTCTGTGCATGTTATGGGGGTCTTGAGAACCCCCCAGCTTCTTGAAATTCAGGTACAATTTCAAAGAAAACTAAAATGCAAGAGGGGAAAAAAACCCCCTGAAGTTTGCCTGATATTTGTGCAAATTGTCAGCTCAGTCATGTTCTTATGAACCTTTGCTGAACCTGACCATTTGTACCTCGAACTGCACAAGAAGAGAGCATTAAATGAGTTGAAAAAGAAAAAAATAAGTCCCTTGTGAAAATGAAGGCAACCAAAATAACTCACAAATCTGGGCTGAAGTCAGTCAATGACAAGACAAAACAATAGAAGTCTTCCTTTACTTCCTTAAATATTGAAATGTTTCCCTTCAGCATTTTCAGGCTGAAGCAGTTTGCTTTATTGAACACTATTTAGTTTGACGCTTTATTTTTTATTTTCATTTTCAATAGACCTAAATTTAAAAGGAAAATGGTTGTGGTTTTTTACACTGACTTTTTTAAAAGATGGAATAGTCTCCAAGCAAACCAGAAGATTTTGTTACTGGTCAAGCAAAATGTTTTTGGTTGACCCAAAATGAATCGAGCTTTCCTCATTACATTAAGTCCTTCCTCTTAGTTCAGCTCCAAAACCAGAATCTTCCACCACTAGAAGAAACCAGCCATCCTTGTTTTCACTTTCCTGCTGCAGCAGTCAGGGATCTAATTTTGGTTGCTCCTGTTTCAATCTTTATTCCCCTCTCGATGTATTGCAGGCTGAGCTCTGTGATATCAGAGTTTGCAGCCAGGGTGTGGTACAGATCTCTCTCCAGCTATCTCGGATACCTCACTAAAGAGCTGCTAAGCCTCCCTGGCCAGCAGCCTGCTTGTCTGCAGGCTTTATAGCTCCACTTCAAACTCTGCCAGTGACACCAACACTTGGAAATCCTCATTAGTTCGTGGCCTTGGTAAAGCCTGTGGGTGTCAGCTGGTGAGTAGTCATGGCATTGTTCAAAAACTAAAGTAAACACTCTCTTCTGCAGAAAGTGCTGGGAAAAAAAAAAAAAAAAAAAAAAAAAGCTTCTACACAAATATTGTGAAAGGCAGCAGCCAACTGATGGGGTAACTTTCCAGTGCCATGGAAAGGAGTTACCCACTGAAGCCTTGGTGAGATCCAAGCACGGCAATCCTTTGAAAACCTCCTCACAGATCCAGCCTTGGCAAAGAGCACTTCGCTGAGAGCATCTATAAACACGTGGGGTTTTATATCTTCTTTTTGTGTGCTTGTTACAGAGACAAAGCATCGACATTTTGTGAACTTTATTGCAGGAAAGACAAAATGTTTCATCTTAAAGACTTCCAAATTGTAGCAGGCGTTATCTGCAGGGTGGCCAAGGCTGCAGGTGGAGGCCGGAGCTGGGAGGGCACAGCCTCTCCAGACATGGGCACAGTTTGTTCAGGGTGACACTGGAGGGCTGCACACACAATTTGCTGGGCTGTCTCTGAGCAGTGCTGAGGATATCCCGGCTGACCTGGGCTCCCCTCACCTCCCCTTGTGGCTGCAGGGCAGTACCAGGCAGCTGAGGGATGGAGAGGTCCTAACCCTGCACATCTGCCTGGTGCAGCTTAAGTATTTGCAGGATGGGGAGGGGAAGTAAACCAGTGCATGTCCTGAGGTGCCTGCAGCTTGCTGGTCTCCAAATGGGTTCCTTGGTTCTTCTGCCTTGTATTTCTTCTTTGTATTTGTGTTGTAGATACCTCCAGAGACTCCGAGTGAGGTTCTAGATACCTCCAGAGACTCTGAACAAGGCTTCATGGAAAGTGTCTTGCTGCAAGGATACAGGAAAAGTGAGGGCTTGTTTTGCAAACAGGTGAGGTGTTGTCACACGTCCTCCTTTGGCACTGAACATGTGTCCCTTCAGCCACGTGCGCTGAAGGAGAGCCAAAGTAGCCTGCACTGACTGAGACACAAACAGCAGCACTTGTGGGGCTCTTTGTGGGAATGCAGCAGGATGGGAGCAGCAGCCCCCGCCACGCTCTGAGGGTCAGCAGCATTTCCCTTGCAGAAGGGAGCTGTCTAAGCCCAACGTGTTGCGTTGCAGAGCTGGGAGAGGTGAGAGGACAACATCCTCCTTGTGCAGCTGGAAGGAGAGATGTGAACTGGCCAACACACGGCGGGCTTGGCTGTCACATCGGGGCTAACTGGCACGGGATGGTAATAAAGTGATTTTCACATCATACGATACCCTGCTGCAAATACATCTTACAAGCACTGCTGGCTCTTGGGTTTGGCAGCCATCTGTCCTCCTGTCTTGCCTTGAAAGCACAAGAATTTCCCACATAGACTCACTCTTTCAGAGGCGAAACTTTTTTTTTCCACAGACTTTTTCAGGAGCTGCATGGCTGACTGGCATCCAAAGTGATCCAGCTGTTGGTGCCAATGTGAGTGCCCATGGGGAGGGTGATGGGGCTGTGATAGCAGTGGGAAGAAGTGGGAATGGTGTGGGAAGCACCACAGTCACAGGAACAAGGCTGGCAGAGGTGTCAGGAGCTGACCAGCACTCAGAGCATAAATGATGCAGAAAGCAATGTCCAAAGTTGCAGGAGCAGCCTGAACCCTGAGTCTGTGGGTCCCCATCTCCTGTGGAACGTGCGTGGAGAGCCACACACCTGAAATCTCCAAAACCTGCATCTCGCTCTCCCAGGGCGTTACTGACCTTGCCCAGAAGATGTTTATTTTTAAAAATACCTGAATGGAGATTCTGTGGTTGTCTTCAGTCAATTCTCTCCACGTTTTACTGCCCTGACTCCTCTAGCCTGAGTCTTGCTTTCTTCTTCACCTCTATCCTCCACAGGCCCTGAAAACACATCACCCTGTATCTTTACAGCTGTGCTTTATATATTTAAAGACGATTATCGTGTCCTCTCCCCCACACTTCTCTCCCATCCAGACTAAACAAGCACAGTTCATTCTCTGGAGCGTGTAACAACAATAAGTTTGTTTGATGAATACTCAATTTGTTTAGCACAGCGGTTCTAATCACTCAAGTTTTGCCAAAGATAACAAACCTTCAGCAAATTTCTCTTCAAATTTTTAGTTTTATCAACTGTTTTGACAGCTAGATTATAATTTTTACACAAAGGGTTAGAATGAAAGCAATTGCTTTCTAGTTTCTCTGTATAAAGATTTGAATTATGACTTTTACATTAGGCAATGCAATTAAATGCATTCTAGAACTGTCATGAAATATTAAACTTGGAGTTATAAAAAGTATTCTTTTAATGATTCATAGTATCTTTCAAAAGGAATTAGCTGCAACAGTATTTCTTAAACTATATAAAAATATGTATCAGTAATTGTTCATTTCCACTTGTTTTACTGTTCAGCTCCAGTTGTGCCAGCCAAAATGGTAAGTTTATAATCTTCAGGATATTTCTGGTAGTAATGAATTTTATTTTGTTTTACCAGCTTTTTTTTATGGCACTTTTAATTAGCCAGCGTTTGATCCTGTTTAGGTTTTCTTTTACACAAATATTTTAAGATGAGGAGTTATTACACAATATGTTTGTCCGTATGGAAAATTTATTTTAAGTACTCAGAGTAAAGAAAGACTCAAAAAATGTCAGCAGGAATTTATTTTTTTAAACATTTATATTGCATGCTGAGCTTCCTTCAGATTTCAGATTTCAGATTTTGAAAGCTGAACTTATCTTAAGGTAAAAGCTGAAAGGTTAAAATGTGAAAACACGGGGTGGGGATCTGAAAAGCTGAGAAGTTTTCAGGCTCAGTTTCAAAGCAAACACATCACTGTAATGAGCAGTGTCCTGCAAAAACACCCAGCTCTGCACGGGATGCAGAGAGGAGCAGGTTCAGCTCTGCAATGCTGTGGAGTCCCTGTGGGACCATCTCCCCCCAGTTTGGCTGCTGACAGCCCAGAGTACCCTTGGGAAGTTTGCCTTTTCCCTAGAAAATGTGCACAGATCCACGAATCAAAAGATGTTGAAAACCTTTGGTTTATCTTGTTTAAAAAACAGGGAGGTTTATGTCACTTTTTCCCACTCAGTAGCTCTTTAGATAAGTGGATTTTGGTTTTCCTCTATGAAATTCTTAAAAACCAAAAGTTTGCCTTGGTCCCAGAAATGACAGTGCTGATTTAATCCCGCTTACCAGGCAGTTACAGGAACAGAAACTGAGAAGGAATAATGCTGTACTTTTAATTCAGTCTTCTGCTAAGAAAGCCTGTTCACCTCAGGCTTTGAAGCCTGAGACAGTCCAGCAGAAAATCAACAAAATAAATTTTCAAGGCTCTCAAAAGTGATTTTGAAGGACAAATTAAATCCTGAGTTATTATCAAAACAGAAGACTTGCTCCTTGCTCACATAGTGCCATAGCTTATCTGGACATGGTGGCTATTCCTAAGCCAGCCTGTGTTATGATATGGTAAAGGATGGGGTAGTATTGATGTGGATACACTTTGATAGATTTTTTTTTTCATTAGAAAAAGAGCTAAATTGATTTAGGATTTTTTTTGGCTCTGTTATTTTCAGGATGCTATTTCCCTAGGTCACTTGAATTATATGCCAGAGTTCTTGGAAGCTCAAGATAGAGTCTGAAATGCAAGCAGAAAGGAAACTCTCCTTCCCTGTGCAAGCCTTTCCCTGTGTCACATCAGGGCTCAGTCCTTTACTGGGAAAACGTTGCTTTGTGTGTTACTGTGGCAGCGTGCAGAGCAGTGCAAGAATGAAGTTTTAAATATACATCTGACTCAGGGAGCCCTTTGACAGAAGATCTGATTTGGCTCCTAAAAACCCCACCAGTTTCAGTATGAAACCGATGCAAATTGATGTTATGCCCTGGTACAAATTGCTCCTGTCCTGGGTTGAAATGTCATCTGAGGTCTGACCCTGAGCTCTGACCTGGGCAGCCCAATTTGCCAGCCCATGATGACATTTCCACGTTGATTTGGGAACTGCACAAGAAAAGATGTTTTTGAGATCTGTTAGTGCTGGCTGCTTCTATTCACCAGACTCCAGGGCAATTAGGCCAAGGGAAAACGGATGCAGCAGTCATGGAGGTCTCCAGCTCTGCTCGTGAGAGAGCAGCTCTTGAAGCACAAAAAGATACAGGACTCAAATCCAGCCCCAGATGTAAGAGGAAGGTTTGTGGGGATATCAGCCCAGGAGGTGGAAAAGGTTTCTATTTTCTCCAGCCTGCGCTGGAGCAGCATTTGCCTGGAAAACCCTTCATTCTTAGGTGGCAAATGTTCAGTGCCCTGTTCCGCTCACAGGACTTTAATCAGCCGGAGAACATGGCCAGCCTCTGTTTTCTGAGCCTGCTGTTGGTAAATGCTCCGTGAAATGACTTCACCGCCACCGTAATTGTTCCTGGAGCAAGCCGGCCCAATGGCTGGCAATTAAACCTTGGGCTGATGGAAACTGTTAACAGGGGTTGCTGCCTTGCCCATAGCGTCAGAGTTAACAACTCCAAACTCTTTTTACTTTTTCTATAAAACACGTGGGAGCTTTATGCCTGGAATATCTGCAGCAATAAAGTGGATATGGTGCTTCACTTTTGTTTGTAGTGCTAAAACTTGCAAGAAGAAAGAACAACTGAGGTTCAAGATGAGATCTGGTGTTTGTACTGGGTGAAGCACATTCAGTCAGTATCTCTGGGTTTGGTACAGCCCATTGCTGTGATTTAGACACCAGATTTAGATCCATGATTCTTATATAGTCATCTCAAATGGAATTAGGTGCCTACACCTTGTTGTAAGCCAACCCTTGTAGGGCTGGCCAACACTGTTCCATTGTAAAATTCAAGCTGACACCTGGTTCTGCCATCTGGACTCCCTGGAGTTTGAGAGCGTTTCAGTCAAGGTTGGATTATGGTTCTCATTCAGATGTCTCCTGTGCTCAGTCAGGTTTCCCAGAGAAGCCATAATCCCGTGTGAAGGGCTGCTGGGCATCCCTCTGCCCCGAGCTTACCCAGGAAGGGCTTCCTGCATGAGATAACCACACTCTCCTCCTCCTCTGCTCGATCAGCATCTCTGCTTGGCCCCCAGGCTAAGCTGCAGGTGAAAGATGGTGGCACTCGTGTTCCCCCACGGCACTGAAATCCCATCAGAAACACTTAACGCTGCCAGCTCAGGGAGTATTCCCCTCGGAGCGGTGTTTATGGGACGCGTTAGTCACGGGAGCTGCTGGGAGCGCGGCCGCGGAAATCACGGAGTCCTACACGGCCGTGGAGCCATGGATTTGCTCGGGGAGGCAGCGGCGCTCCGGAGCTTGACTAATCCCTCACAGTCTGGAGCCGGGCAGGGATGTGGCGCTGAAAACATCCCCGTTTAGTGCCCATGATGTGTTATTTCAGCCTCCAGGCCCCTGGGCTGCTGCGGCTAAGCTGGGGGCTTCGGCCTTCCTGCTCCCGCTGGCTGTGTCCCCGTGGGAGGTGAACTCGTCCTTGGGGCCTCTGGCAGGCTTGCAGCACCACAGGAGTTTAGGATAGGCAGGAAAATGCTTCCTTTCCTGGATACTGAGGGATAATGCTGTAAGTTGTGGGGTCTTTTCAGTTTATACCGACGGGTGAAAGCGGGCGCGTGCACTCTTAGTGCACAATGGTCAAAGAGGATCTTAAAAAACACCAGTGTGGGCAAAATAGTATTTTTGCTTCTTGGCCTCCCAGTGGTTATAGAAAAAGAGAGTGATTTTTTTTAGATGGGCAGATTGTGATGGGACAAGAGGGAACGGTTTTAAACTAAAAGTGAGATGGAGTTTAGGTATTCGGAAGTTCTTCCCTGTGAGGGTGGTGGAGCACTGGCACAGGCTGCCCAGAGAAGCTGTGGCTGCCCCATCTCTGGAAGCGTTCAGGTTGGGCAGGGCTCGGAGCAGCCTGGTCTAGTGGAAGATGTCCCTGCCCATCACAGGGTTTGCAACTGGCTGAACTTTAAAATCCCTTCCAACCCAAAGCATCCAGGGATTCCCTGATTTCCTCACCATGCTGTCACTGTAACTTAGTAGACATGCTGGAGCAGGATCTCACCTGCTCACAGCTACTTAACAACGAATCATAAATTGCATGGGGGTACGTGTGATGTTCCTTGAAGTTTGTCTGCTTTTTCCGGGAGCGACTTCCCCTCTCCGTTTCGGCCTCATTAGCCGGGACTCACTGAGCCCTGTTCACTCACAGACTGGACTGGGTAAGCTCAGAAATCTTTCCCAACCTAATTGACTCAGTGATTCTTTACGGCCCTAGGTTCTCAGGAGCCGCGGGGACGCGCCCGCTAGAGCAGCTTTTCCCGGCGCACGGGCCACCTCCACCCCCGCTCCCCCTTCCCCCCTCAGGCCGCCATCTTGCCCGCCCCGCCCCGCCGCCGCGAGGCCCCCGGCCGCGCTGTCCGCGGCGTTCGCCTGCGGCGGCGGCGCGGCGGCGCCGGGGCAGCCGCGGGGCCTGCGCGGCGGGAGGAGGAGGAGGAGGAGGGAGCGCCATGGCCGAGGCCTGGGCCGGCTTCTCGCAGGAGGAGCTGCGGCGGCTGCGGGGGCAGCGCCCAGGTACGCACCGGACCGCGCCGGGAGCGCCCGGGGAGTGGGGGACAGTGGGGCCCGGAGCGGCGCGGAGGAAGAGCCTGGGCCTCGGCACCCCGTTAGCCCCCGCAGCTGCACCTGCCTCCCATCGCCCCTCAGCGCCCCATCTCCGCAGCCCCTTCAGTCGCACCTCTGTGCTTCCCCTCAGCCCCTCCAGCCGCATTTCCGTCCTTCCCCTCAGCCCCTCCAGCCGCATTTCCGTCCTTCCCCTCAGCCCCTCCAGCCGCATCTCTGTCCCTCCTCTCAGCCGCTCCTTTCGCATCCCAATTCCTCCCCTCAGCCTGTCCATCCACACCTCTGTCCCTTCCCTCAGCCTGTCCATCCACACCTCTGTCCCTTCCCTCAGCCCCTCCATCCACACCCCTGTCCCTTCCCTCAGCCTGTCCATCCACACCTCTGTCCCTTCCCTCAGCCTGTCCATCCACACCTCTGTCCCTTCCCTCAGCCTGTCCATCCACACCCTTGTCCCTTCCCTCAGCCTGTCCATCCACACCTCTGTCCCTTCCCTCAGCCCCTCCATCCACACCCCTGTCCCTTCCCTCAGCCTGTCCATCCACACCTCTGTCCCTTCCCTCAGCCCGTCCATCCACACCTCTGTCCCTTCCCTCAGCTCCTCCATCCACACCTCTGTCCCTTCCCTCAGCCTGTCCATCCACACCTCTGTCCCTTCCCTCAGCCCGTCCATCCACACCTCTGTCCCTTCCCTCAGCCTGTCCATCCACACCCCTGTCCCTTCCCTCAGCCTGTCCATCCACACCCCTGTCCCTTCCCTCAGCCTGTCCATCCACACCTCTGTCCCTTCCCTCAGCCTGTCCATCCACACCTCTGTCCCTTCCCTCAGCCTGTCCATCCACACCCCTGTCCCTTCCCTCAGCCTGTCCATCCACACCCCTGTCCCTTCCCTCAGCCTGTCCATCCACACCCCTGTCCCTTCCCTCAGCCCCTGCAGAGCTCTGTCCCTCTCCTCAGCTCAGCTGCTCCATCCCCACAGCAAATGCCCGCGCTGTCCCCGCAGCCCCTCGCTTGCCCCGGGCTGGTCCCTCCCATCCAGCCCCATCTCCCTGCTCCTCTCATGCAGCCCCTCTCTCCACCTGCAGCTTCTCCGACAAAAATCCCAAAAATCCCGGGCTCTCCAGCCCCTTGTCCTGCACCCAGATCTCTGCCCAACGCCCTCCTCACACTGCCAGGCTCCTCTTTGCCCGCGTGTCACCTCCTTCTTCTCCATTCTTCACTTTATAACCTCAGTTTCCTCACCAGGCAGACAGGGACCCTTCCTTAGCCCTAGATCTGCCTCGTCATGGTTATCCCAAGAGTCACCTCTCTCCCACCTATGGTTTCTCTTCTAGGCCAGCAGTCCAGGCCTCTTATTCCTCCCTCTCCTCACTTAGGGATACCGGTATCATTGCAAATTCCTGAATCTTAGGCTAACAAAACATTTCCAGCTTCCTGAGGTTTCCCCCACATTGCTTTCCCGTGACACCCTGCCTTGTGCTTTCCTTATTTTGGCTTTTGCTTGCCCAGAACAGCTCTGTCAGAGCCTTTCTTTGGTACTGAGATTTGTTTTTTAACCCTGTTTCTCCACCAACAGATTTGTACGAGCCCTCGCCACCGCAGCAGCAGCAGCAGCAGCAGCAGCAGCAGCCTCGCCCCCAGGCTGTGCCCAAGACTAGGAAGCAATTGCAAAGGGAAAAAGCCCTCCAGCAGCAAAGCCAGAGGCTGGGGCTGCAGGGAGGAGCAGCCTCTGTCACTCCAGAGCAGCTGCTTTCTGCTCCACAAGCCAAACCTTGTCACCCCCAGCAGCCCGGGCCAGCACCTGGGGATCAGAGGCAGAGGGACAGCCAAGAGCAGCAGGAGGGAGTGACACCGGCAGAGTCTTGTAATGGCAGGGACGGTGCCCAGCCCCGCCCTACAAAGCCCAACAGCCAAGTGGAGAGAAAGAAAGTGGAATTGTTAGTAAGTCAGTAAAATCAAGGGGTGGGTTTGTTATTCTGTATTGATTCATTGTTTGGTTGTGAAGTTAACTTATTTGTGTTTGATAGGAAGCTCTGCGAGATCAAATAATTCCTTTTCTGCGAGGCAGCAGCTGTGTGGAGAAGCACCAGTGGCTTCTCTCAAATTCTAAACTCAGAAGGATCCAGGAGGTTCTGTTTTGCAGAGAGGGGCCTTGAGAGGCTGTGGCTGCTGGCTGTGCTGTCTGTGATTTCCCTGCCCAGCTCCGGGCTGGGATCACCTGCCTGCACTCACTGCTCCAGGATAGCAGCACTTTGAGAGCTCAGATTCCTCCTGTGAGTGCAGCTCACCAGTAGGACTGGCTGTTCATCTCATTTTTGTGGTGGGAAAAACACAGACACTACTTGTCTGGGGAGAAAACAGCTGGAGCTTTGCTGAGAATTTTTTCACACTGGTGAAAGCAAATTACATTTAGCTGCAACAGTCACCTCCTGAATCTTCTGGATTCTTTTCAGACTTGAATTTAAATCTTGCTAGAAATATTTCTGTATGTGAGGTCTTAGGATTAGGGTGATGAGGACAAATCTGAAGAGACGTGCAGCTGAGTTATTCGGGTATTTTTAAGTCCAGGCTCCTTGAGTGAGGGCATGAAGAACATAGTGGGATGGAAAGCAGCAAACAGTTCTTTGTTTCTCCTAAATCCTGCCACAGATTGTGCTCCCTGACTAAGACCTGGCCTCCCATCCTTTGGGATGGTTGTATCTCTTAGGAGATGTAGCCTAGGAAATGGAATCTGTATCAGTCTTTCACTGGTGGCAAAAACAAATTCTTGTTCTTCCTTGCTGCTTGTTTTCATTATAACTCGTTCCAACCTTTCATTTATATCAATTTAATTATTTGGGAACTGTACTGTAAAGCAGACCTGTGAAAGAATCTGTTTTATGGAAAAAAACATTTCCAAAAAAGAGGCTGTGTTGGCAGACTGAACAGATGGTGACAGCAGCCAGTAAGAAACTTGAAACTGCTTCTACCTGATAGGGAAACACATCCTTTACATGAAAAATTCTGAAAAAGTGCTCCATGCAGCTTATTTGGTTATGCAGGTTTTAGTTCTGATCAGCAGATTTCATCTGGAAATGTTTTATTGGTCTGAACGGCTTCTTGCAGATGATTCTTCTTTCCTCAGAACCAAAACCTGTTTATTGTTCCTTTGACTTTTTAAAGACTTTGCTCCAGAATATATGACAGTGAATATTTGTGTTACAATACGGGCAGCAGGAAGAGAAATGAACATTCTGTTAATTTTGATGTTCTTGTCAATGAGCAGACAGGAAAAATCCCGATGGGAAATCCTCCAGCAGGAGCAGCGGCTGATAGAAGAGAAGAATAAACGCAAGAAGGCACTCCTGGCCAGAGCCATTGCTGAGAGGTGGGGCTGAGCCTGAGCAAGGGCTGACTCTTCATCTGCAAGCAGTTTCATAGCTTGAATTGAAATTCACTTTTTCCTCTTCTCTGTGCTCTGTGAGCAGCTGTGATGGACGTTTCCCTTGGATGACAAGTGCTGGCTAAGAAGTTGTGACTAAGCTTTTCACACTTCCCAAGCTGCCGCTTTGTGCGCAGATGATTACACAACTGGAGGATTAGCTGAACTTCTTAAATTTGTTAGTGAGGTCATGTTTGGAAGTTGGGGTGCTCAGATGCTTGTCAGGGTTCTGGTCCTGATTTGGTTTTGCTGGATGTAAGGGAAGTTTATTTGATTCGTAACCTGTGAGAAGAAGCTATTTCTGTTTGGACTTTTGGCTCATGAGTGTGTGAAAATGTTGAAAAGAGAAGATGACCAGCTTTAAGAAGGTACTGTTTTACCACTTGAGTGACTAGAAATTATAAAACTGCACATATTCTCACAGTTGTTAGCTCTTACTCTTCAGGGCAAGAGCTTTATGGCACCAAGGTAGTTTAAGACTCCAGGGAAGGCAAAGCTTATAGAGAAGGAGGTTAGAGCAGCTGCTAACACTGGATCAGGCACAGTGATGTGAAGTTTTCAGGCTTGCAGTGCTCTCCCAGGCATGTGTTATGTTCTGCCCATCAGAGCCCTTGGGTAGTACAGGTGAACAGGGCCTGTACTGTGCTGAAGTCCTGAAAATTTCATTTTCCTTTGCCAGGCAGAGATAAAACACAAGCACCTTTATTCTGAGTCACTGTAGGACATCAAACATGGCTGTGGCCACCAAGTTCGGTTCTTCCTCCCGGAAACAAAGCCTGAGGAGAGACAAGACACATAAGGTGACAGCTAAGGAGTTACTTCTGTCACTCAAAGGCCTTCCTCAGGCTCCCAGCAATACCATAGGATGTCTGTTTCCCTCCACCTGCATCACCTGGTCAAATGAGAGATGCTGGCATTGCCTGCACACCTTTCAGGGATTCCTTTCCGGGAATCTTGCTTTCAGGGACCTGCCTTGGGTGTAAAGCAGTGGCTGAGAGGCATCATTTTGCTGGTGTGATGAACGATGGCAAAGTGACGTGTTGAAAAAGCTTGTGGAAAGTCACTTGGCTTGCTTGGGAGTGAAATCCATCAAAACTCATTGCCCTTAGTAACATTTCATTTTCAGGACTTAGGAATGAATGGCCTAGTTGAAAAAGGTTGCATAAGGCTTGATTGAAATCCTTTGTGTTTAATGTAAAACTTTCCATTCACTTCACTGGGATTTGGCTGGGCCTTTTGGGAATAATTTTACAAAATGGAAATCAAGCTTAGGTTAGGTGACTTTTTGGCCCCTCCTAACTGGGCTCCTTTGAAAGGGGATATTTGCAGAACTAAAAACCCTTCCCCCTCTCACTTCCCCCCAAGCCATTTCCTGTTTCCTTACACTGAGAACTACTTAGATACAGCAGCTTCTTGTGTGTTTCCACAGTAAAGAAACACAATCCATTTTAGGCACTTTGATTATAGTCATTACATAATTTTGCCATAGTCATTTAATAGCAGGCATTTTAGATCCCTGTGGATGCTAAAAAAGATCAAAAGCCCTACACCATAAAGGAGAAACCTTCTGAACAGGTCCTAAAGAGGTCAGTTGCTCTGCAAGGGAAATGGGGCCCAGTATGTCAAGAAGAGAGGCTTGAAAAGGAAATTAAAACAACAGCAAAAAAAATCATCTTCCTTTTGCAGATCCAAAAGAACTCAAGCTGAAACAGTGAAACTGAAGAGGATTCAGAAGGAGCTGCAGGCTCTGGATGACATGGTGTCTGCTGACATCGGGATCCTGAGGAACCGCATCGACCAGGCCAGCCTGGACTACTCCTATGCCCGGTAAGTGGCACCCAGGGAGGGGCAAACAGGGAGCAGCCCTGCCTGAGGGGAGGGGAAAATGCTGTTTCCTCTCACTGAAACACTAATGAAGTCCTGTCACTGTAATAACGTGTAGCTGAAGCGGTCACAGTCTGGGGGGCTTTCAGATCTGGAAGTAAAAGTATGCTTTTTATTTCCTAATTTTTCCCTTGGAATCTGGGAGCTGAAGCAGGTTTTCTGACTGGAGACTGCTGTCATAAGACACAGGTCCTGCTTTAAGTGTGCAGCTGTCCATAAGCCCTGCTTTATTGTTTCAAGGTTGTTTATTTCTTCTCAGGGGGAAAGAGGTTTTTCTTGAAAAGTCCTGAAATGAAAATGCTGTTCAGGGAAATTTGCTTGTTCATGACAGCTCTGGTCCTGCTGGAATCAATGGGACCAATTAAGCTTAAAACGCATAATCCTGCTGAAGCATTTTTGCAACTAGGACCAAAAATTGAAGGAAGAGGGAAGCTTTTAACCCTTCACAATGTGCCTTTAATCACTCTGGGTGTGATGAGTTCCTTAAAGGCAAGAAATTAATGGGAACACTCCATTAGCTGTGGGTAAACCACAACATCAGTAGATAAACAGCAGCATGTTTGTGCAGCCAGTTCATAAAGCAGAAATGTTCACTCGCGGTTTTTGGTTCACCATTCAATGTGTTAAATGCTCATTTCTTCTTCTGACTTCTGCCATACCATGACCACAGGCCAATAAAGCTGGTAATTAGTCTTGAAAAAATAGCAGTGGTAGCTAAAAAAATTAAGATCTCTTTGGTGTAATTATCATTTGAAATGTCTAAGATTAAATGTAGTTAGCGTAGCTGATAGCATGTGAACCCAGAATTTGGTGTCCTCAAGAGGTAAAACATTTGAATGGATTTTAGGTTTCATCTGGTTTCTAAAAACATTAAATGCTCCTGAAATCTTCTTACCCAAGTTTTTTAATAATGTATCTATTTGAAATACTTACTGGCTAAAGCTCACAAGCAGCTCTTGACATTAGGAAAGCAGTTTTTAATGACCATAGCAAAAGGAGGTGCTAGTAGGACAAGCAGGTGAACTTCACCAAAATCTTAATGACTTTCATAAGTTTAGTAGGTGTTTTCTTGAGGGAGGGATTTGGCAATGTGAGGTACATACTTCCAGTGTCACAGTTCTTATGAGCCAAAGCCAATTTACTTCTAAGTGGAGTCTTCAAGCAATTTCTTATTATTTGACTTTTGTTCTAGGGCTAAAACACAAAGCATTTCACTGTGTTAAAAAGTGCAATATTAAATAGTCCTGAGCACATGCCTAGTTAGCAACATTTGACAATTGCTGTAGAATAGAATTTTTGTAAATACAGTGTGACTAATAGATGGTAATTCAGCCCAAAGGTTTAGCTGTGCAGATGTTTCCAGCATAGCATTGGTTTTGCCACTTCAGATATCTGACCCAGAGAAATCTTGACTTTCTTGAAGGGGAAACATAAGTGGACATCTTCTGCCCACTGCAGACATAGCCTTTACAGCTGGGTAAAAGTCATGTGGTTATTATATAAAAGAAGATATTTGGGAAGGCTTTTCTATGTCTTACTTCCTTCTGTTTCACTAAGCAAAGGACCTCTCCCATCTTTCTGTTGCTTTGTTTAAGCAGCTGCTGGAATCTGGTTTTATAGAAGAGCTGGATTCTTTATTCAACCACCTTCCTAATACTAGTTTTATGAGTGCTCTGTAGTCAGGCTGCAAAAGCCCTTGTGTGTTCCCTTTCCTGATGAGCAAGATTGCATCTGTCTTTTAATTAGAATTAATACACGGGTTCACTGATGTAGTGAAAGATGCATCATTAATGTGGACACCAGCCATTAAAGTGCTAGATATTCTCTGTCTGTTAACTCAATAAATACTTCAAATATTCCCTTTTTGCTGTATTTGTCATGACAGGAAGTGCAAATTGGCAGGAGGTGAGTGTCGGGACGGATGCTTGCAATAAAATTCTACATCTGTGTTGATGTCACGTGCTGTGTCAGTCTGTGCTGCCCCTGATTTTCTCAACATGGATATGGGTGGCCAGAAAAGCACATGATCCAAATGTCAACGTGCTCCATCGAGCATCTGTATCTGTGGGGGGGTGGTTGGGTTAGAAGAACACCCGACTGCTCTGTGGTGTTTGAGTTCACTGAGTGGGTGTTCGTTAGAAGTGTGAAAACACTGCCATTTCTGATGGGTTCTTTCTGCTGCCAGTGATGCAGCTCTTCAAACAGGCAGTAAAAATGGGTGTTTGAGATGCAATCTGAGCAAGTTAACTCTTGGAATACACAACAGCAGAGCCCCCAGTGTCCAGAGAAGTTTTGATCAATTCACTCTTATTTTCTTCCCTCTTGCTAATGTGGCAGCATGTCACGAACAGCTGGCACAATGCATTGCAGAGCACGTTGCATGGCAGGGGTTCTTAAAGTACCTGTGCCTGTGTCAGTGTGAGGTGCTGTGAGAATTAACCCTCCAGAAATGCTGATGGTTTTGCAGGAAGCGCTACGACAAGGCCGAGTCCGAGTATGTGGCAGCCAAGCTGGACCTGCAGCACAAGACAGAGATCAAGGAGCACCTCACGGAGCACCTGTGCACCATCATCCAGCAGAACGAGCTCCGCAAGGCCAGGAAGCTGGAGGAGTTAATGCAGCAGCTGGACGTGGAGGCAGATGAGGAAAATCTGGAGCTCGAGATCGAGGTGGAACAGATGCTGCAGCAGCAGGAGGCAGAAGCAGGGAGACAATCCAGCCAGGCACACAGCCACGCTGGGACAGCCCAGGAGAACCCTGCTCCCAGTGGTGTGGGGCAGGAGAGCCAGCAGGCTGACCGTGCTGCTGCTGCTTCTCCTGCAGTTTCTGAACAGTCTCAAAATGCCAGGACCAAATCCCTCTCCACCGTGGACAGCCAGACTCAGGCAGTAAATGTGACTTCAGGAAGCTCCCCAGCTTGTTCTGCCACATGACTGCTGGATGCAGATAAGCCAGTGGTTATGGGTGAGGTACTCTCTGCAGGCTTGTGGTTGTGTGTTGTACCTGGGCTTCAGCAGTGCCGGTAATATGCACTTCATTTCTCTTTTCCTTTTTACTGTTTTCAAACTTTAAACGCTCTCTTCTTTCCACAAGACACATTTAGCGTTCGTCACCTATCATCATTCTGGTGTACATTCATGTTCTACTGCCCAGCTCTTCATGGGTTTTTGTACCTTCCTGAAACAGGACACTTGGAAGTGAACAGTAGGGTTTGTCCAAAGATTTTCAGCTTTTTGATACCCATGGATACCTGTTCTGAGCAGTGTGCAAGAGAGAGATACCTACAGGAGAAACCTGGGTCTGCTTCAGAGCACATTCTGACAACTGCAATAGGATGTTTTTCTTCCTTTGTATTCATAAGGAATTAGTTTCCAGCGGTTTCTCCTGCTGTCAAACCCAAGTGCTTACATTAATTGCCTTCATAGGGGTTACTCTTTCCTGATTTAAGGGAAATTTGCATGTTGAGGCAAACTGCAAAGTCAGTTGTAATACCTCGTATTTATCACTTCTTTTCAGACAACGCTGAATCATGAAGCTGTACATTGATAACACTATTAGCTATGAAATCACAGCTGCTAGGGCTTAACAAAAATGATGGGTTGCAGTTTAAGACATTGCTGAATGTAGAAGTAGAAACACACAAAGGAGTGTGTGTAACATTTAAAGCTGTTCCATTGCAGAGATTTTTCTCTTTTGTAGTTGCCTCAAAGTGCCAATAATTAGCCATAATTACCCAATAATTCATTTAGTAATGAATAATCCCCACAGTATATTGGAAATAAGCCTATTTTTGTAGAACATTTAATGCATTTTCTTGCCTGAAGAGCAGGTTAGTACCCCAAAGAAGTTCAGCTGATTTGCTCTATTGCTGTTGGAAGGCTTTAAAAAAGCTATTCCAGGTGGAGAAAGCCTCAGGAATTAAAAGAGAACATAGGAAAATCTCCCATAGACTGATTGCAGCTGCAAACTCTGCACTGACAGTTAACCTCTTGGTACCAGGGAAGTGTGGGAATGGTTCCTGGAATACCTGACCTGGACATGTTGGGTGTGAGTTTATGAATGAGTTGCTGAATGACGCCACTGAGTCTATAAATGGGACAGTGATTGTCTCTATGGCTTGAACAGTGGAAAAACATGTCACTACATTTCAGTTTTATTCTATTAATAAATCAGTGCATCTTGTACGCAGTGTGTTTACTTTCAGTTGTGATATCTGAGACTAATACAGGGATCCAGGCCTGTTTTTCCACAGGAGATGATAAATGGTAGAATCAGATACGTCCTTTGGCAACTTTCCGCTGGGTGAAAATAAAACCTCAAAAAAGGCTGTTCCAAAGTATGGAAATGCATGAAGTAAAGACATGGCAGGATACAGCTTGGCAGGAATCTTTTCAACTAACTGGCTCAGGACAACGGTGGAAAATCTCTCCTAGTGCCTTCCTTACAGGGGAGAAAGTGGGATAAATATGCCTCCTAGAGCAGCCACTCATCATTTGGGCCAACTGGAGTTAGAATCTAACTCCAAAGTAGTATTAGAAATACATATGAAGCATTGCCCTGTTGTTGCTGGTACACTGCATTCCCTGTTATTTTGCTGGAAAACCTGACCTAAAAGAAGATTTGATAGTACTGTGAGAAAATTGTGACTGACTTCCTTTGCTGTGTCTGCTGTTGCAAGACACCTTGTAGTGACCTGCTGATGTTTTTCAGAATGGGATACCAGTAAGTGCAGCGATAATTTAATTGTACCATTCTCATTTCCATCCTCTGCAGCTGTCCCCATTTGTTCCTCAAGAGATTCAAAGGCCTAGAGAATAGGTCTGTTCCTCATTACAGTTGTGTTCAGCCTGTCAGGGACACACAGAAGAGCTTCTGACAGAAGAGTTGAATTTGCAAATGGTATTTACAGAAATCACACAGACACCATTTTGCATATAATTTATGGTTCTCT
Organism: Anomalospiza imberbis; assembly: GCF_031753505.1. Classification (NCBI taxonomy): domain Eukaryota; kingdom Metazoa; phylum Chordata; class Aves; order Passeriformes; family Viduidae; genus Anomalospiza; species Anomalospiza imberbis. The sequence goes on along the minus strand of NC_089689.1, from coordinate 2,078,311 downwards.
GGTAGGCTTGTCACAGGTAAGATTATTGTTTGAACTCTGAAAGTGGTGTTCCAAAAAGTTCCAAGTCCAAGGATTGTTTGACGACTGCTTAAGATTATGAGTTTCCTGAAAAGGAATAAGTTTATATGCAACAAAACTGTTTGAAGGCTGAAACATTCTTGTGTGCCATTCTGATAGTGCTGGTGCTGTTTCTGCCTGAGAGGGAAGATGCTGTTAAAATCAGCAGTTTCTGTTCTCTTACGAGTCCCTCGTTGAAGTTCTGGCCAGTTCTCTTTAACTTCTGAGCCTGCGAAGTGAAGTGGACTGGCTGGAAGCCACGTGAAACAGCCCCATGGAGTAACAATAGCAGCCCAGCACCAGACTGCTCTTGCTGGACAGGGAGCTGAAGAGTTAATTTGTTTGATCTCAGCTGTGAAGCCTTTCTCTGACGTGTGATATAAACCACTACCATGGTGTCAGTTCCACTTTGGAAGTTCGCAAATGTTTTGATGGGTGCCAGTGTGCCGGTTTAAAATTCCCCCTGTGCCGGAGCCAAGGAGTCCAGTCCTAATTGTAACAACATGTGTGCTGGTCAGAAATGCCAGGAGATGATTTTGGTGCAACAAAAGGCTTGGGTTTTTGTTCTTGTTTCTCCTTGAAGGAAAGAGAACTGTTGGAATTGAGGCTCTTCAAGCAAATCCATTTCTACCTTTGTGTAGCTGATGTTACAGTGTTTGTGCTGCTGACCCAGGTGTGCACTAAAGGCAGGTGTGCTGTCCACTTTTGTATCTTCAGAAAAATGGAAAGCTCAGCACAGCTCAGGGATGAGTGGGCAGATTTTTAGTGAGTGCCTCTTGCACAAGTAGAGGTAAAAGTCTGAGTGTGAAGTGGGCTGAGGTTGAACACCCATGGCAGGGAAGATGGAGACGTGTGATGTCTGACAGTAACACTGCAGGGCTTGGCACAGGGGACTTTTCCTCTGGCAACGTGGCCATTTCTATGTTGGATCACCACATTACCATTATGGGAAGAACTGGAAAACACCAATGTACACCACTGAGAAAGTTACAAAGCACAGTATAATTATCTGTATTGCATTTTGGCCAGGATGTCAGGATTAGCACTCCCTCCTCTGTCAAGAAATGTTTAAATGAGCACAGATGGTCATGACTCAGCCTGGGGTTCCCATGGATGTGTAGAGCATGGTGTAAAACACTTGGACAACCCCCAATCTGATTATGTCCAGCCAGATGAAGCTGGGCTCTCAAGAGGTTTGAGCGTAGGGGAACTTTCTGGGGAGGGACTCAGGTTCTCCATCAGCCATTTTTCTTCCTAATACCTTCTGTGATGCAGTGGAGTCTTTCCTTTGGGCCTGGATCCCATCTGAACTGAATGAGGAAAAGCTAGTAAGAGAGAAATATAGAGACTAGCCTAGTGGTTGGGGGTGCTGTGTTACCTGATCAGCTGCATTTGGAACATGCTAGAGAGGGATGCTCATGGCAGCTTAACCTCTGGGGAAGTTCTAGAGTCCAAGAAAGGGGCAGAGCACTGTTGAATTCCTTCCTTTGCTGGGATTCTGTTTAGTCTATATTTTCTGCTTAGGACAGTAGGACCTCAAGGCTTGTTGTTCCGAACTCCCTTCTGTCAAGGTTCAGGTTTGGATTAAACACCCACACCTGAGGCCTGGAACTTCACTAAATGCACCTTTTGTAGGATCTTGGAGCATCTGCGTGTCCTGGACCGAGCCTGGTACTTGAGTGGGGTTCTGAGTAACAGAGTCTTGGGTATCTGTGCTCCTCTCCTGCACATGCCATAACTGTGTATAAGTGCTCATGCGGTTGCTGAGAGATGCTAAAATTTTTCTACAGGCCTGATCCATCCCAGAAATCCTGTGTTCAGCACTTTGGTGTTATATCACGATCCCTTTCTAACTCCATGGATATCAGCAGGTGTGGCGTGTAATGGACAAAGGGTTTGCCAGTGGCAGTGCAAACAGGGTGTAGAGACATGGGCTGGTATTATAGAAACCACATGCTTATTAAGTGCCCTATTTAGGCTGGCCTGCATGGTCCCATTAAAATGAGTGTTGGCTCCTTTGATGGGGCATGAGACTGGTTTCCTTCATGGTTTCCCTGATTTATGTTCCAGCAGAGAACTCGGACGTCAGTGGGGAAAGACCAAGTAACAAGAGAAGTGAGCCAAGTCTCACCCCCTCGGCATGATAGGACATCAGATCCTTCAAATCCCTGCCTTTGGCAGCCTGTTAGTTACAGGGTTTAAATCATGCCTCTTAAGGCTCAGGTAGAGACACTAAAAAGCCTGGGCCTTTCTGAATTAGGGCCTGGATTGTGTAGTTAGGGTCATTTTCTCAATTAGCTAAACATAAATCAGTCTAACGAGGCACTTGGGAGCATTGGGCAGGTTTAGTACCTTGTCTCTCCTGCCTCTGTCCTTACCACTCCCACCTGCTTGTTTGGCTGATCAGCCAGTGATTTTATTTTTCCACGCTGCCAGTGCTGAGCAGTGGGTTTTGATGTCTGAACTGGTTTTCACACCTGGCACATGAGTGCAAGAGGGGAGAAATTGCTCTTGGGCTAGTAAGTAAAACACCTCTTAGGAGTGGCAGGGATTCAACAGTCTCAGCACTCCAAGCCACACTATCCTTCAGGGGCTGGGAATAGTGTCCCATTGAATAGGCAGGGGTGAGTGGTGACAGGAGTGCAGAAAGTCCAGCAGCAGCAGGAATGTGATATCTGGGACTGGAAAGCACATGTTGGGGCTGCAGTTCTAGAGCTGGGTAATTGAACACATGACTTCTTTTCCAGGAGCCTTTTCCTTGGCTCCACCATGTGCTGTTTTCTGGAGACTGATGGAAATTTGGGATAGAATAGGTTGCCCTGTACCCAGTTCAGCCCTGTGCTCTGACAGAGCCTTGAGATCCATTTCTGCAGGCAGCAAGAGGAAAACTTGGAGGTTTCTCACAGCAAAGAATGAAACCCCAAGAGATGAAAGAACCCATTGCAGGATTTGTGATGCATTGAAGTGGATAAAAATCTTCCCAAGGGAAAGCTGCAGTGTTGGGGATATCCCTTCAGTCTTTTACATTGTTCAGAACTGGGGAGGATGTGGCAGAATGAAGGAACAGAGTCACTTCACTCAGACCATGCACAGGTTGAAGCCATGGCCCTCCCTCAGTCACCTTTCAAGGGCTGGAGCTGAGTAAGACAACAACACCCAAACACCAAAAAATGCTTTGTGGGTAATAAAAGTGAAACGTGAGTCACAAATAAATCCCTGAGTGATGGACCTTTTTAACTTTCCCACACAAGGTTTCTCTGCTCTAGCAGTTGGTAAGGGCTGGTGATGTATCATGAACATGACTGCTGTGATCCTGTCATGTCCATGTTATCAGGGCTGAATCTCACCCTTCAAATGTCTGTCTGACATTTTTCTCTCCACTAATTGGTCTTTGTTCTGGTTTGCTGGTGTTTCCTGATTATGCAGGGCCAAATTGAGCCCCAAATCTCAGCATGGGAAAGCATTGCTCTGAACTTGCTGTGCCTCGGGAGCCCTCAAACACTGTGAAGAGTTTGTAATGGAACAGCTGCAGACAAGGACATGCAGCAGGAGCAGCTCTAAATGCACAATTGCTGACCTTGTGTTGCTCCTGCATTAGTCCCAGTCCCTAACTGTCCTGAAGGAGACCTCACTGAGTTAGTTCACCTCCACAGCATCCTCCTTCATGGAGCCAGTAAAGGAGGAGTAGAGCAAAGGACAGAGTCATTCCATGATCTACAAGCTCAGCAATGGTGCCTGGCTGGTGATGGATACCGAGCGAGGCTGTGGCTGCTCTGCAGTCCTAAGTCCAGCAACAACAGAAATAGGAGCCCTTCAGCTGCCTACCATGTAGCTAAAGGGCAGCTGACCTTCTTGGCCACTGCCTCCACGTGGGCCACTGTATCCCCAGGAGAAGTGAAGGGATGGAGAGCTCTGGGAGTCATTCCTAGGCAGCAGGTACCAGCCAGTCCCTGCTGTTGTGACTCCTTCACAGGTAGGAGCTGGGTATCCTGCAGATGGTGTCTCCACAAGCCACATTACTTTGCTCCCTTCCTTTTTCCATGTGGGAGGGAAGCCCTTTGTACTGCCACTGCCCTAGGAGGTCATGAGCCCTCAGCCCATCAAGGATACCTCAGTAGAAGTGTTTGTTGACTGCATTTAAGAGTCACAAAGTGGCTGTCCCTTGGATTGTTAGCTTGGGCAACAAACTCCTAGCAGAGCCATGCTGGGAGCCTCTGCCAAAATCTCTGCTGAGTACACTTGCTGCCTTGGGCACACGAGCTAGGTACATCTCTGCCTTTGCAGGCTTAAGTCACTTTCCCCATTCCAGTGTAGACAGACACTTTCCCTGTCCCAAGGAGGGGGTTAATCCAATTCAGACATCATTTTCTTCAAAGTTTCCCAGTTTGCATCTGGAGTAGGTTTCTGAGCATCACCCCAAACCCACATCATGTCCTAAATAGTTCTGTAGCTGTTTAGGTGATGACTCTGGCTGCTGATGGTGCATTTTTCATTGTCTGTGGTGCTGATGGTCTTCTAGAGGTTGTGTCTCTGGCTTGGCTGTCGTGTGAGCTGCAGCTGCTCCCACGTTTTGGTGGTTTGCTTCATGGAGAAGATGATACTCTTTGGCGTGAGGATGTGCTCATGAAGAACCAGGTCCATTCCAGGGTTTTCCTAACGTGCTTCTCTGAGCCTCCAAGAAGAACATCCTGCAGCTGTTTTAAAAAGTCATGCCTCATTCTCTGCAGGATTTTCTTCTTGCTTCCAGATCTCTTTTCCACCCATCTGCTAAAATGCCAGTTGTTTTCTTTTCTTCATTCCTCAAATCAAAATATTTAGCAGTGGACTTTTCTCCATGACACCCCACTGCATCCCTTAACTACTGTGGAGTATTCATCAGTCTCACTGACATTAACCAGTTCTGCAGGAAAACAGCACTGCCAAGCAGGCAGGCTCCACTCCTGGACAGTATCTGGTACTGTCAGTGACAGTCCCCCTGTGAGTCTCTCAGGGATGATGCTTTTGCTGGCAGAACTTGAGAAGCTGTTGGAAAATACTTTCCTTGGCCTGGCAAGTTGTACTTGGGCCCTCATGGTGGCTCCTTCTGGCCTCAACATCATCAAAGCTCTATCTGCTTTTCAGAGAAGGGAATCACCATTTGCTTTTCAAGGACTAGTCAGTCCCCTCTGCCCCAGCTGCCTGCCACACTGGAGCCTTTCATTACTTGCATCCTTCCAAGCCACTAGTCTTCTTTTCTCCTTCTGTCTTTCAAACAGTTTCTACTTCCAGCAGCTGCCAAGAAACTGCATGGACCCATCTGTCCTCCAGGCCAGGCAAATAACCAGGGCTCCCCAGAGCCACCAGGCTGAGCAGAAGTTGGGTGAGCACAGAGTGGTACTGGAAATGCTTTAATTTATAGAACTAAAACTCAGTAGGATGAAACTCACAGCCAGTTTTAGAAGCCCACGACCCTGCTGTTCTTCCCACTTCTCCCAGGCTTTGGGGGTATCCATGTTCACCATTACACCCTAAACACTTGCACTCAGAAATCACTGCTTTCACCTGCCGTGTTTGTAACCCCAGAGGTGGCTGCTTTGAGTTGGTCACCTCTGGGGAGGTGACAAATGATAACCCAGCTGGGCATTCCATGGAGAGCCAGAAGGAGACTTCCTGGTGGAGGCGAGGCCTGGGGAAGGCATTTGGGATGGCTGCTATCCTCAAACACATCAAAGTTGCAAATGGCTTTTATCAAGAGGCAGTAAAACTAATCTAAAGCCCACTTTAATGTATTTGCCACATATTTGAAAGGGAATGGATTTCAGAAATGCTTTCGAGAGTTTTAAAAATTCTTCTGGACCTGTGTCTTAGAGCTCTTTCCACTCTGGAAACCTGATGCTTTTGTTTCTGGGATCCCAGATGTTCTGGATTCATGACTGAGAGAAGACTGAGAACTTAAAATATTTCTAAATCTCTTCTGAAATATGGGCACAAATAGTTTGGCTTTTTTTCCTAGCTCTAAACCCCTGTTAAACTCGGGGTTTTATTTTTTTTAAACCCAGGCTATGCTTACAGTAAATACCACCTCCTCAGTCAGCAAGAGAGACATCCTCCCATTCAGTTGTCAAAAACCCCTCATTTCCACCTCACTAAGCCTGCAAGACACTGGCCTTTTGACCTGCTGGGGTGTTTGCCCCTAGTCTGGAGCTTTAGGGCAGTCTTGTTCTGCTGGAAGAAATCGACCTTTAGTGTTTAAAACAGGAGCAAATCCTTGGCAAGATCAGAGGCACTGTAGTCTTTCTGATTTTCTTTCTTTCTATTTTTTTTTTCCTCGCAGGAGAGTTTAAACATCGCTGCTTTCATTTGGAAAGGGCGAGTGACTTTCCCATGCCGTAATACCCAGCAAGTGTTGAGAGAATGTGGTTACATAAAACCATATTTTTAATACAACCGACAGACTGTCTTGAGAGCTAAGTGTTTTTTGACAGTTTTTATGCACCTGTTAATTCAAAGCTCTTAACATGTGCCAGTTAAAAAGAGCCAGGCACTAAAACATCCACCCTGTGGACGGCCAGGGCTCAGCTGCACACCAGAGCACAGGGAATCCATGCAAGGTAGAAACTTGGCTTGCCTCACAGCACCAACTGATACAGAGCTAATGCAACTCAGAGCTTTTGTTTCCCAGTCCTGCTTGGTCTCGTAGCTTCCTGCTTCTGCTTTGGACCTGAAGAACAGCTGACATTTCTTTGGGTTTCTTCAGTCTGCTTTGCTCACCTATGTCAGGAAGAAAAGATGCCAAACTTCCTGTCAGGGCTACATCCTTAAAAGACAATACTGACAATACTTCCCCAGGCTCCTCTGCTAAATTTGTGCCTCCTTGTTTTCCTGAAGTGGGGTTGCTTTTGGTGATCAGGTAGAGCCCAGATGGAAACCTGCTGCACTGTTCTCCAGTGTGTCTGCTCAGGTATTGTCTCCACTCCACTCCCTGCTCAGGTGGTCTCTTCAGACAGAAAGGAAGTTCTCCTCCTCCTCTTGTCTAATATTTTCCTTCCTCTTCACCCCTTCAATATTACAAACTTTCAATGTACAGATTTTCTCAGGGTCATTTTAAACCTCTCACAGCCAGGTCTTCCCTCTTCCTTCTGTGACTTTCTTGCCATACTGTATCATCTGCTCCCATCACAACTCCCCAGTGTTAGGTTTAGGGTTAGGATTAGGGTCTGGCTCTGCACTCTGTGGATCACCCGATGGCCTCATACCTGTGGAGAAAAGCTTGAAAACGCAGCACCATCTGACATAAAGCCTCAAAAAAGCCCAGAAGGCAGATAAAAACAAGAAAGCCTGAGAATTTTAAATACTTGCAGATGCTGACACAGTCGTTTCTGTGGTAGAAATGACCGGCTAACCCTAGAATGAGTGGCCACTCATTTTTTGTGCCAGTGACTGTGCATTTGGGATGTGTTTCTGTGTAAGCAAGGGTTAGCATGCCACTGCCACTCTCCTTCTGTGAAAATTTAGTCAAGCTTAATCAAGCCTTCAGCTGATAACTGCACTTGCCTTGAGGAGATGGAGCTGTGGTAACTCTAGACCTTTCCTTTATCTCAAGGCCAAGAGGCATGAGGAGAGTCTCTGGTGTTAAGCCCAAAGCTTAACAAAGCAAACATCAATATTCCTTCTTGCATCTCTGCTAAGTTCCCTAGAGGCAGTGTTGAGAGATTTGGCTGATGGTGAATAACCTGTCAGAGCAGTGTTGCTGTCCCTGAATGCTGCACGTGAGCTTGGACTGACAGGAGGGTTCTTTAAGCAGGGAGCACGAGGTGGGGGCTTGTCAGGACAATAGATGGGGCTAGGATTCCACCTCGATAGCACTCAGGCTGTTTATTGCAAAATCACCTGGCAGGACAAATGTGCTCCGCGTCAGGTGTGTGCACACTGCTCTTTGTGTTGAATTGGCTAGAACATGGCATATAGTGTTTTTATTGGCTTTACATTTTACAGTGACTGCAGGAAGATGTATTATACCCCATCTGGCATAAATCCTGTTGGACCACAGTTACAATTCAGAGGATAAATTGGACCAGGCAGAGTGGTATACACTCCAGTGTTTTGCTGCATGGGATCACTGCAGTTTTAATCATGTCCTGGGTACCCTCAAACAAATTTTTCTGTCTCAGTACTGCCCAGCTGTGCTGGTATGTGTTATGCTTATGATGTTTCCTTGAAAAACATGACTCTGCTCCTGCTGAAAGGTTGCATTGCTATTATTTCTTACTCTGCTACTTCAGCAGCTGCTGTGCATGGACTTGACCTGTAGCCTGTGTCTTTTCAGGGTGTACCTTCCAAGCAAGATTAATGTGTAGCTGGGGTGATCTCCTGTTCTGGAATGACAGAACTGGAAAGGATCTCAACACGTCTTCTAACTCATAGGCACAACCAAGTCCACCCTGTGGTCCTGACTGGTAACTGTCTGATAGTTCCTGCCTCCTGCAGTGGTGGACAAGCTGTCTCTCAGCAGTGGAAGCTGAGTGGAACCCAAGGTCTAACTGGAAACTCCACTGCCACTCTTGAACCTGGGTCTTCTTGCCCCATGAACTGTGTTTGAGGAGATTGGTTTTTCTCTTCCCAAGGGTCAGGCCTTTCTCTGTGTCACCCTTTAAAGCACGTGCACAGCAGGCTCTGCAGTGAGGCAGGGAGTGAAGTATTCGTGGTGGGAAGCATCCCAAATTCGCTCAGATCTGTTGAGATTCCAGCAGCACCCGAGCCATCTGTGACTCATCCTCGTGCTTGTGTCAGCTGGTGGAGAGATCCTCAGAGCAAGCAAGGCTCTGATTCCCTGCCTGCTCCCACAGAAAACAGCACCGGGTTCCTGGTGCTTTGTCCTCGCGAGGGGACAGGACTATGATGCAAGGTAAGTTCATAACAAGAGTATGGTGGTTGTTTACTGCTCTGAAACACGCTCCATTTTCAGCTACAGGAAAATTGTACGAGTCATTATCCCTGCTGAGAGCTGAGCTACTTCTCCAAACAAACTGACTCCATTTCCATCTGATTTAAATTTGAGAGAACTGCTCACGTCCCAAAGCTGAATGATTTTATCACCCCTTCACCAGCCCCAGCATACGATGACAGGTTTTTTGATCGAACCAGAGAATAACTTTGTTGAGAGATCTCCCAGTTTTCACCCATCTGAGGAGCCCTGATGTTTCCTTAGAATCCCTTTGCCCTTTTGCTGCAAAGATGGGTTGCTCTGAGGGCAGAAAGCTCTCTAGGGACTGAGAGCAAAGGGAGGCTTCAGCAGAGCCTCCAGATCAAGCCTGAAGTAGGAGCTTCTGTCCTTGAACTCAAAGAATATGTGTAATTGTTCATTTTTTTGAAAGTGTACGTTAACTCCACTCAGTTAGAAGAACTGCTCCTGGGGCAAAATGGGCAAACCTGAGTTAGGATGCTGAAAGTTAATTGCATTGCTCCAAAATGTACAGGGTAAAATCTAAAGGGCCTTTCCTTTGGCATGCTCTTTCTTCTTTAGAGAACTTCCTGAAAACCCCTTCCTTGGATTGGTGACTGTGCACTGTCTTGGAGCCAAAAAGTGTTTGGCAGAAAGGTAAATCCGAAATATCAGCCAGCAGTGAAGCACTCGAATGCTGCTGCAGGTCTCCAAATTAATTTCCAGGACAGATGCAATAGCTGATCCATCCTGGACAAAGATTTTCCTTTGCAGCAGTGAAAGCAGCAATTTCTGCTGATATTTCTGCCCAAGAACAGATCTGTTGCAGACTTCACCTCCCCTCGATTAAAGTATCTCCAAGTCCAAACTGGACAGCTTGGTTCCCTCGAATGTGGCTGGTCCTGAGGATCCTGGGCTGGAATTCCTCACTGTCAGCCATAGAGGGAGCCGTGATGAGAGGCTGGGATGTGCAAGGAACTTCAGCACAATAGGAATTGCCCGGTTTGGAAGGGAATTATGCAGCCCTTGCTGCGGGGAGAGCGGGGCTGATCTGCTCCTTAGGGTTTCTGGCCAGCGCGTTCTGGGGTGAATGATGGCGACCTGGGTGGATAAAGGATGCTTTGTGCCGTGCTCAAATTCAGATACCTGGGGGAGGGGAGCAGGGAATGAAGCACTTCTGTTTGTTTTGAACCAAAACAGTCCCAAAAAAAAAGAATTGGGGGAAAAATTTATATATTTATATATATATATATATATATATATAAAATAAATAAGAAATACTGAGTCAACTTAGGACATGATGTTTGATCAGAAACACAATGTTCCATTTTAGGGTTGAATTTCCTTTTTTTTTCTGAAGTCGGGTTTTTCAGTGAAACCTCCAAAAGGCTCATTTCAGAAACACCTACATGAAGTCAACCCCTTTGCTTTGAAAACACTTTGGAATGAAATGTTTTGAAGTTTAAAAAAGAGCCTCCTGTATTAGACTTGTTGGTTTTGTTTGGTTTTTTGGAAAAGGGTGCTTGTCAAATTCAGCTCAATTTCATGAGTGGTTTATGTCCCTCCAAAATTAAACTCTGGTCAAAAATACTGTTTGCTGCACAAATTCACCCAGTGTATCTATGGATCTGCCGAGGGCAAAACGGAGCCTGTGATTCAACCCGGAGCTGCTGGAACCAGGGAGGAGAACCCAGGGTGTTTGCACAAAGGAAACGATTCAGCTCTCTGCCATCAAACCCCAGCTCTTGCTTCCTTTCCAAGGGCATCTGGAGTCCCCTGGCTCCACGTGGCCAAAATTCCCATTGTCTCCATGAGGAGTTAAAACACGAAATGAAGAAAAACACCAAATGGAGAAAGGAGAAGAGCACGGGAAGAAATGGCCCCGACCCATCTGATTTATCTGCTTCCAAGAAAAAAAATACGAGTGTGAGACAGGGAAGTTTCTTTTCAGGCACTTTCTAATGACTTGGATGATCCAGTGAAACAAATGAGAGCAGCCATGAGAGCAGCAGGAGAGTGCTCTGCTCTGAAAGGGCAGGGAAATATCTGCCAGTGCAGCAGCTCTGCAAATGTGTGAGGCTGTTAAGCTCCTAATCCCATGTCTTATTTTTATGAATTTTCACACTAGTGGGATATAATGAACGTTGAACCCAAAGACATTAATTACTCGGGTCCTTTTTTTGAGAGGAATTTCGATGGAGTGTAACGTTTTAAATTACAAGGTGTGAAATAAACTCTACAAAACTTACAGCTTTAGTGGAGGAACTCCAAAATCAAATAAAAATGCAAAACCGCTGATGAAGTCCAATTTACTGTAAAATGCCCTGGATCATGGTGTTCCAGTAATTTTTTTTTTTTTTTCTCTACATACTTTGGTTAAAATAATTTATATCCGCTGCAGTGTTTATGTACCTTAAGCTTTATTTATTAAAGGATATGTATATTTCAAGCCCAGTTTTAATGAGACATGCTGAAATCTGTAAGGTACAGTGCGACTTTTGTTCTAATCAGCACTAAATCTCTTCTCTTTACTTTTTCTGTGTTGAAAATATTCATGTTGGACGGAAAGGGCCGTGCGTGTATATAAATTTCAGAAACGTATAAATATATATGTAAAGTAATAAGCAAAATTTATTTTTTTTTTTCTAGCATCAGAGCAAATACTTCATCATTGTTCAGTCTGAGCACTTAAAACCACGGATGGATTTTATCCTTGTTCTTAGAACGGGACAATTACTTCTTTTTGTAGGCAAATTATGTATTTGCCAAAGGCTGTGCTTTAGGTTGGCTGAAAATGTTTGGGAATTCACATCAGCTTGACGAACTGTTTTGGCAAAGGAAGAAAAAGAAGTCCAAGGGTTTTGGCTTTGTTTTCTAATGAAAAGTTTTGAGATTTCATTTTGAACCAACACCCTTAAACTAATGTCAGTACGAAGTAAAAAAATCTTGGGAAATGGAGAAACTTCTTAAAATTCTGAATTAAATGGGGCCTTGGAGATGTTCCTTGGGGGAGTTGATTTGAAAGTTTCTTCCTGTGCTCTTGTTCTTGCAAGGAAACAGAAAATATTTTTGTTTAAATAGATGAATTTGAAAACTGTAATGTCCATGCCTGTTCCAGTGTAGCAATAGCAGTAAGTTTGAAAATTATATTCAGTTTAAAGAACTTAATCAAACTTGAGCCATATTTTCAAGACATTGTAGAAAGCCTGTCTTTCACTGACACCTCAGGATGAGATAAAAGGTATTTAACTGCTTAACCTTTACTGATAGCTCTCAAATACAGACATGAAGCAGGTCATGCAAGTTCCCATGTAGTCCCTAAACGACTACTGAAAATGCTGCAATGGTTCCTAAATCCCTTTAAATGTAGTAAATGGTACCATGGGCAGGAAAGTGACTCTCTTTCCATAAAAAACAGCCTTTGATGAAAAGGAAAAAGTCCTTTTGCCAATTTTTGTTTTGATTTAATGAAAGAAGAAAACAGAAAAAACTTTAAAGATTCCTGCCACAAAGAGGGCAAAACCTCTCTGTTTTAAGAGATGTGGCAAACAGAAAATTTCTGGTAAAAACCAGATTTGCTCAACTTTTGCCCAAATATCTATGTTTCAGAGGAAATTTGCAAAATATAGAAGGTTTCAGGTCTGATGAGCCTGATTTCCTCACCATGCTTCCCTCTGCACAGAGAACCACATCATTTTCTGAAGGCACAAGTTCTCAGCACGGCAAAGTGAAATCTGGGAGCAGAGGGGGGAGGCTTCACTCTGTCTGTCCCATGGAAAATGTTTGCTTTAGAAATGAATGCATTTCTCAGAAGCGAACCCCGAAGCCCAGAAATGGCTGAGCAAGGAATGTGAAGGGAGAAACGCTGGGAATCAGGGAGCAGAGTAATAAAGTACAGGTTTGTTCTGTAACAAATTCCAGCACTTGCGAGACTCTTTTAGACATATGGAAGTCCATTTAGGAGGAAAATTGGTTGCAGCCGCTGACTCAGAACCTGTTGGAATCAGTGGAAACATTTCCATTGTCTTCTGTCCTGAAGAAATGGTGTTTCTGTCCTTCCTTCCATCCCTGGCCTGTGCTCACTCTCTGGGCCATATGGATTTCATCTCCCTCAAAGACATGTAAGAGAAGAGGGTTTGGCTGTTTAACAGCACGATGGAGCTGTGTGGACAGGAATGGCTGATTTCTGCTTGATTTGCTACAAATCAGGTAACCAGCACCTTCAGAGGAGTCACCTGGTGCATCTGGCTCTCGTATCCCAGAGCTGAACGTGGCTTTAATCACATCAGCATGTTAATTGTGCCCCTCAAGACGAGCTCAGAGGAGTGAGAGTCTTTCTTTCTGCAACCATCTGATTCCTGGATTCTGACCATAACTGCCAGGCTATCCCTGGGAAAGAGCACTGGGTAATTGCTGATCTGGATTGTGCCCCCCTTCAGCTATTTCAGACTTTTCTAGGGTTAAACCCAAAGCTGCCTGCAGGGAATGAGTGAACCAAGCCCATCAAGAGCTGATCTTAAAGGATTGACTCCTGTTTCTCTTTCTGCAAGGCAGGCTCCCAGAAATGGGGGCACAGAAGGGGATGGATGCTCCCAAGCACTCCCTGTTCTCACAGGGTGTCACCTCCAGACATTCTGGGGATCACTCTCTGCCTCCTACCACCGAGGCCAGGACAAGTCCCCACGGAAGGGGTGACAACCTGCAGAGCAAGAAATGTTCAAGTATTTCAGCCTCAAGAAGAAAACATTGATATTTTCAGAGCGGAGCTAGGCTCGAGGGAGTGCACGAGAACAGACGGATCAGCTCTCCCCCACTGCCACCTCAGACCCTCTGTGTGGCACAGACAGGTCCCTTCCCTTCCCTGCCCCTCATTCCCTTGGGTTCCCTCTGCCTTTCCCTTCTGGTGCTCCATGTAGGGTAAGAAGTGCCTTGCTCAGAGGTGCCTGTCTCCTGTTTGTAGTGACAACCCCAGTGTCAGCTCCAGCAAAAGTGCGTGTGCCAACACAGAAACCTCCCCTGAAGCCAGTTCTGGTATCAGCTGGCTCTGCTCTCCTCCTCTCACCACGGAACTGGGAGTTTCGTGGCAATCTTCTCTGGGTATTTTGGACAATGAATGTGTTTCTTGCCATGTAATTAAATTATCCACTTGAGAAAGAAAAAGATGTGGTTTTGTTCCCATTACAAAAACAAACAAACAAGGACTGATATTTATTACGGGCCGAGGCTACTCAACAAGTGTTTTCTGGAACTCTAATAAATTGCTGAAGAAAGTTTACAGCTGAGCCCTAAAGATGGTTTAGTTTTCCAAGGGGCTGGGATGTATTTATTTCCCATTTTCTTAACCCACAGTATGGTGAACAGCTTAACGTGCTCTTTCCAGGGTTCAGATGGTGTCAACCCAAACCCATGCTCTTCACCCCGAAACAGTTAACCACTTCTTAATTAAAACCACACCAATTATTCATTTGCAAGTTTTGCATTTATTTTTCCCCATTTGCTCAGCCTGCTATTTGGTTTTGCTCCCACTTCATTAAAACAGCTTCCAAAAATGTTTTAAAAATAAAAAAAATAAATAAAAAATAATAAAAATAATAAAAAATCCCTAAAACCTCCAGCCACACACCAAACCCAAACAACAGAAGTAGCCAGCAAGGAGCCTTTCAGCCAAAGTGAGGATCTTGTCCTGTGCACATGCTGTGGGCTCTCTGTCCTGTTGTGTCGCCTGTGCAAGGATTAGCCCAACAGTTCAGCAGCCAGGGACTCTCACCCTGCCACAGTTTAAACCCTCTCCTCCCTTCAGGCACATCATTTGTGCCCAGAGATGAGTGTGGACAGATGTGGGAGCAAGGCACTTAAACACAAGTTGGTTGTTAAGCACGTGCTTAAGTATTTGGCTGGATTAGCAAACTGGTTTTGAAGGGTTCGCAGTTAGAGAAAGCCCCCAAAACGTTAGAAAGTTGATTTTTTTTTTTTTTTCAGTTCATTACTGGGCCTGCCAATGACATCATTCGTTTGCAAGATGAGAAAAAGTGTTTAAACAAGATTAAAAAAAATTAAACAAGACGCAATTTTAATGGCCACTTACAAAGGAGATTTATGGACGTGCATAAAGCTGCTTTCCATGGGAGAGGGACTAAGCTTTTAACAGTTACCTTCCTTTGGATTTTTTTTTCCCCTCTTGCAATATAATACCCACAAATATTTGTGAGTTGTGACTGTGCTCCGAAGGGTTAGTCCTCTTCCAGAAAGGGGGGTGGAGGGAGAAAAGAGTGGTGCCAATTTGTCTGCCCAGACTCTGATTATGGGAGGTGGTGGGTTTTTTTTTTCCTTTCCTGTAGGGGAGAGAAGCTGGTGGGACATTTTCTCTCTCCGGGGTTAGGGATATCTGATACCCAGCCCAAGAGCAGTCCAGCAGACTGAACTTTCATCTCCAGCAGCAAGGGATTTAAAACAAAAAACCCAACCAAACCTCGTGGATAAACGTCTTAGTTAAATTTGCAGGAGATCTTGGACTTTCTGCTGGGGAAATTAGGGCCATTTGAAGGTCTGATTGTAAGGAGTAGGGTGTGTACATGGAGAAGGGGAGAGAGAGATCACTTGGAGGAAGGAGGTGGTTTCAATACATCTATTTATTTATTTGTGTGCCCTGGGCCCTGCCCTCCTCCCTCCTATCCTGCTATCCAGTGACCCTCGGTGCTGATTAAAGTTCCCGGGTGACCTCTGAGTGCTTTTGTTCCCCTGGCTGGTAATAAAACCCCGGTTAAACGGCTGGCTTATCCAAACCCAGGGCTCCTTATGCAGCCAGCTCTGGAGCCAGCTCAAGTCTGAGCCCTTGGGAACATGCAGCTTAGCCCTCATTTAGCTTGGCCAGCCCTGCTTAGCTGGCCTGGGGCAGGGGGCAGTGGCTGCAGGTCCTGGTGTCTGTCTCAGTGCCACCAGGTCGCTGTCATAGGGGAATAGGACCCCTGAAAGTGCCACAGCCTGGTTTCTTACCAGGCAGGTAAATCCACTGAAATCCTCCAAGGTGCTGCAGCAATAGACACAGGCATCAGCCACGTGCAGGACTGTGCCCTGTGCTCATACAGCTCACAGCCACTGCAACAAAACTGTGGTGAGGAGGTGTTTGTGCTGATACTTCTGTGGTTTCCTGGTGGAACCCACGGTCACGGATTGTCTTGAGAGGCCACAGGGTGTGACATCTGCCCCCTCCAGCCCAGACGTGCTGCCAGCCCTGGGGCCTGAGGCAGTGCTGCCAGCCCCATGGCATCCCTGGCAAGAGCAAAGCCAAGGGAGGGAAGAGCTGAACTCTAGTTCAGTTCCACAACCAGCCAGGCTGGGATCAGGACATTCCTCACAGCCCCTCTCCCACTTGGTGGAAAGATTATGGAAAAAGGAACCAGAAAAGCAGTTCCTGCCACTGGCAGCTGGTGAATGTGCCTGCCATCCCTGTTGAAAGCTAGGTGACAGCTGTGGCAGCTCTGGCTTGGAATCTAAAAACTGGGACTAGTAGTCACAGACAAACTGATAAACAAATTTCCACTCTCTCAGCCCCCTCCTCCACTTGTGTTTTATAAATGACAAGGCAAGGGAAAGGCTCCAGCCCAGACTGGGTTGGAAGAGGTCTGGGCAAGGCAGGTTGAGCCCTGGCAGTGAAAACTCCAACCCGGGTGCTGCAAAGCCAGCCCAGCTGCCCCTACTGTGAAAATCAAACCTCTGACACTTGGGGGGTACCCAGGAGCCGTCCAGAGGGGGCTTGGCACAAATACCATTGAGGAGGAGTTGTCCCTGGCTGCACTGGGCAAAGAACTCCCTCCCCAGCCCCCAGGTGAGCCTGCTACACAGTGCCAGGTCCCCTGAAGGTTCTGCTGCTGTGAGGTGGCTTCATCCCCGCTTTGAGTAACACAAAGCTTTCCATCCTTCCTCCCCACAAATGGCCAGAGGAGATGGCAAAAAAATCCCCTCAGCTGCTATCCTGGGACACCTCCCTTATTACACCTGGTGCACAGCAAAAGAAAAAACATAAGTGCATGGCCTTGCCCCACCATCCACATGGGGCTGGAGCACATGTGCAAGTGTTCTCCTGCCTCAGGTTCTAAATCCTGAACAGTGTCAGTGCTGTGATATTCCTAAATAAGTTCCCAGAGCCAAGTATTTATCACCCCCATGAACCAGTAACAAGGCACCTTGCTCTGACTGGAGATGTGATAGCACTTCCAGGAATGATTGTGTGTGCTGTGAACTCAGCCTCTGGTTCAAAATATTGTGCAGAGGAACAATAAATCTCAGTACTAAATTGCTGCCCCATTTAAGCTTTGATTAGACTCTGATGGTCCGTTCACCCTGGAGCTGCTGGTATTAATCTGCATGCTAAACCCTAATTATAAACTGCTCATGGCATTTCCAGATGACATCAAGATGTTTGGGATTAAAAGAAACCCTGATGTTGAGTTTACAGCTTGGAAGGACTGTAGACTACCTGATCCCCACAGATGTAATAACACACCTCTGCGTGGGGAGGAAAGAACAGAGGGAGGTTTGGTCCCAGTGTGTAGCAGGAGTTTGTGGGGGACAGGTCTGGCTGCAGACCCTGATTATGAGCACACAGCCCCAAAATCCCCCCCACACCTGTAAAGGGATGTGAGACGCACACAGGTGTTCCTGCAGGTGCTCCCTGTCCCCAGCTCCACGCAGATCTCACCCAGCCCTGACTGCAGCAAGTGCAGAAGGGCTCGAGGCCAGCCATGAAAGTGAACCAGCACGATGGGATGGCTGGGGGAAAACTTTCCAGGGGGAAAGAATTCTGCTTTGGCTCCACAGCACTGTGGCATCAAGGAGTCCAGCACCGGGGATCTCACTGGGCTGGGCAGGGCATGGGACACTGTGGATGCAGGCTGAGAAGAGCCAGAGGCAGAGAGATGCTCTGAATCTGTGCGTCTCATCAGCTTTCCCCTAAGGAGCCGTGGCTGAGGTTTTGGAGCGCAGAGGGGTGAGGGGTGAAGGTCTGTGTTGGAGCACTCCCTCCCTGAAGCTGCTCTGGGCCTAGGAGAGGAGTGGACGTCAGCTGTGCCCTGCTGCCCTCTGAACCACCAACCTAAACTGCTTGCACCCCATCCAGGCCCTCAAGAGAGCAAAGCTGGAGGGCATTCAGCATGTCTGCAAACAGCTGAGCACCCTGCACGGAGCAGGAATAGGTGGTGTGTGCATTTTGGTCAGGCTTCCTACAGGCACAGGCTTGTTCTGGCTGTCAGCTCCTGCTCCTCACTGCCCCCCCTGCATTATTTTTTTATTTAATTTCTAGGACGAAACACATTTGGCAGATCAAAAAAAGGGCTCTAAGACTTCACACACTGAAAATGAAGTAGGGGAGACCCAAAGGTCTTTCCCTCACTGAGCAAAATGCTTCTTCACCTGAATGCCATGATACGATCACCAGCTGAGGGCACACACCCAGGCACCACAGGTTTTCTGTCTGTTTTTTTTTATTCAGACCCAGGTGGAAGAAAAGATACCTAGGGCACCTGAAAGAAGGGGGCAATCTGTGCTGGTAGAGGCACATGGTGTGGTGGTCAGTGCAGAGGAGTTGGATGTGAGGGCAGGGCAGAGGAAAGCTTGGCTTTCTTGCTGCTTTGCACCCTCCTGCATCCCACTAATGCCAACCCCAAGGGATGCGAGCTGGGGATTTTACAGCTGCTCGTCTGCTCTGGCTGTTTCTTGTTGGTTCCAAGACCCTGGGGAGGCTCGTCAGGTCCTGTTTGTTGTACCTGAAAAGTGGCACCAAAACCGTGGAGCTCCGAAGCTGCTGTTCAGACAGATGAGAGGGGAATGTTTCTGAGGGTTTATAGCATACTTGGGCAGCTCACATTTTGGAGCTGGGAAGCACAGGAGCTGCCAGTGCTGGACTTCATGGGAAACTTCAAGAATCAAAAAGACACTCCAGTTAGGGGCTTTCTCACTGGCACTGCGGGGTGTTTGTGATTTTCTATGGGAAAAGAAAGCAGAAGCAAAATGTGCTGGTCGTCTGCAGAGATGCAGATATTTGGGGTTCCCCTTCTTGAAATGCAACTAGGGAAAGGAAAATGGGGGTTTCTGCTTCACTTTCTCCCAGTGTTGGACATGGTCACAGCAAAGGGGAGGTAGGTTTTGAGGCAAGGCTCCAGCTGGTGAGTCTCACTGATGTCCTTCAACATGATAGCCACTTTTGGGAGCAGAAGGGCAAAACTGGGGTCTGGCTGTAGTGTGAGGCTGAGCCTTTCAGCTGTGGGTGCTTCACCAGGCAGATTTCTGACTGGTTCAGGACTTCTGGGCTTTTAATTCTTCTCCCTTGCTAGACGTGGCTCAGAGGCTCCTGCCCTGCTGGGAGTGTGAGCAGAAGGCAACCATTTGCTGGACAGCTGGGAGAGCGAGGAATGGGGCTGTGAGCAGGCTCCAGGCAGGTGCACACTGGAGAGGAAAAGTGGGATGGGAGGATGGAGGGGAAGGACAGCTACCTGTTCAGCTTGACACCAGAGCAGTGGTGAGGGAAATAAATGTCTGATCAACTTCTTGATGGCCTGTGGGATGTTAAAAGGGTGCCTGGCTCTGCTGCCATGGGCTATCTGTGGCACGGCAGCCCTTCCCAGCCTCGGGACTGCGAGAACTGAGGTATCCTATCACCTCTGCTTTGGGTCTGATGCATCATAAACTCAGGTGGCAGCACAGGCACCATCCCTGTCAGAGCCCAGGAGGTTCCTCCTGCACTCATTTCCACATCCTAGGTGTGCCTTGGCATAGGGCCTGTCTGGCCAGAACAGAGATAATTGAGAGATGAACTGCAGCCCTGTGGTGCTCTGTGCAGGCATTGCTCCCAGTCTCCTTCCTTCTGGGACAGACAGAGTTGTCAGAGCTCCCCTTGGATTCAGCTTGTCCCTCCCACCCCGTGACAGAAATCCACTCGTGCTGTAGGAGGGGTTCAGGTCACGTTCAGAATGTGAATCAGGCACCCTCTGTTGGAATTCAGCTTGTGGGTGCTGCATGTGAGGGGAGCAGCCAGGACTCACCTCAGGATGAAGCCTCAGTCTTGGAGCAGGGTGCTTCCTCTTTCCAGGGGAAATTTGGGCTGCATTCCCAACCCCAGGGCTGGCAGGGAGCATGGTCTGAAGGGTGCACTTATACATGGGGAGATCTCACCAGGGATGTCTGTGAGGGCATTGCTGAAGGTGGCACAGAGAGCTCTCGGTCTGGTTTCTGTGGCTCCTGCTGACACCCCCAAGGCTAAGAGCAGACCCCACTGCCCGTGGAAAGGGATGTTTATGGCTGGGCCTCTGCAGCACCCACTCAGGACAGCCAGCTGCAAACATCCACTTGAAGCAGATCAAGGAGAAAGAGGGTAAACCCCAGCTCACCAAGAAAGGAGGCAGCAGGCAGATATCTGGGAAAAGCAGAGAAAAAGGGGCATTTCATGATTAGGGTATGTACAGGTGATCACCCACCCTGCCCAGCCTGGACCTGCAGAGCCACAGCACAAGATGCCAGTATACAAAAGCCAGCCACACACAGCCTTGCACAACTCCTTCCCCGTCCAACACGTGGACATGTACCAGAGGACATCACACAAATCCTCCTTCGGATGCAGAAGAAGTCACTCTGTGCTGCATACACAGATGCACCCACAGCATTTTGGGTGTGTGCACACCCACACACTTCTGTGCACGTGCACGACTTGCCCCATAGTTTTTTGGGTTTTTTCTGCCTTTCCACCCAGTACCCACCAGCTTTGTCTACCCCCACAACCCCCCAAACTGGGGACAGCAGAGCTCTGCAGCCCTGCCCTGCTCATTTGGGTCTTTGAGACTGCAAAGGGTAAACTGGGACCGGGGGCGGGGGGGGCTGAAAGCAAACTAATGATGAAAATGTCTCCTCCATGCCTGTGCCTTAATTAAATGCACGGAGTGGCTCGGGGAAGCACATCTGTTTTCAATCTGGAGCCCTTTGATGGCATCAAATGTTCTTTCCCCAGATCAGGGGGGATGGAAATTCTGGGCTGGCTGTGGCAGCTCGGAGCCCCGGCTGCAGCCACCGGGAAGCAGCGGCCTTTGCTGGCCCGCGGCTCCGGCCCCTCGCCAGCGTCCGAGGGCCACTACCTGTCCCCGGTCCCAGGGGCCAGCAGGGCCAGCACACACTGAGGGGACCTCTTTGCTTGCTGCCTGAAGAGCTCCGACTGTGTCCTCGGGTTTTTTGGGTTTTTTCCCCTTCCTTTCTGTTCTTTTCACTTTACTCCTGTATTGGTCCGTTTCTTTCAGTTCTCTGCTGCGCTTTTTCTTCCTCTTTCGCTGTTTTTCCTCTTCCTTCCCTCTCTCCTGTTCGCACTTTCTCTTCCATTACCCTTGCCCACCTTTTCATCTGCATTTCTCATTTTCGCTATTCCTCTCCTCACTCCCAGCGGCGCGCCCACCCTCCCCTCCAGGTGCAGCGCCGGCCGACAAGGGGGGACTGCCCAGCACCCCCGCTTTGGCCGCCCCCCGCGGGTCCCCAGCGAGCGCGCCGGGGCCGGCGCTGCCACCCCCGTCCCGGTGCCACGTCCCGGCGGGGCCCCGCGGGCCGCCCTCCCCCGGGTGCCCGGAGCGGCGCGGAGCCGCCCCCGGCGTTTGAAGTGCGGGGCGGAGGGGAGGGGAGGGCAGCGCAGGGGCGGAGGGAGCGGAGCCGGCGGCAGCGGGGGCGGAGGGACGGGGCGCACCCGCCCCAGCGGCCCCACAGCCGCCCTGCGCCTCTCGGCCGGCGGCAGCTCCCCGCGCCGCCGCCCCGGCGCCCCGAGCCGGCCGCCGCCTCTCCCCTCCGGCATGTTTTAAGCCCGGCCCTGCCCGCTCCCCTTCGGGCTTCCCTACCCGCCGCCGTCGGGTCCCGTCCCGTTCGCCCGGCTCCGCTCCTTGCGCGTTCCCCCCCTCGAAGCGCCGGCGGCTGGGGGGGCGCGGGGGCGGTGGGCGCCCGCGGGGGGCGAGGGCAGAAAAGCCCCGCTCGGCACCATGGCGTCCAGCTATGCCCACGCCATGGAGAGGCAGGCCCTGCTGCCCGCCCGCCTCGACGGCCCCGCCGGCCTGGACAATTTACAAGCCAAGAAGAACTTCTCCGTGAGTCACCTGCTGGACCTGGAGGAGGCGGGCGACATGGTGGCCGCCCAGGCGGAGGAGGGCGGCGGCGAGCCCGGCCGGAGCTTGTTGGAGTCCCCCGGGCTGACCAGCGGCAGCGACACCCCGCAGCAGGACAGTAAGTGCGGGGGCATCCTCCCCTTCCATCTCTCGCCGGGGCAGCAGCGGCGGGCGGTGCCGGCTCCGAGGGGGCTCCGCTGGTGCTTAGCCCGGCTTTCCCCGCTCCCCGAGCCGCCCTTCCCCGCCCTGCAGGGAGTCCCGGCGGGGTCGGCACCCACCGGAACGTGAATACCCTTGTTTTCCCCAGCCGCGTCCCGGGAAAGGGGCGTGAATACCCTTGTTTTCCCCCGCCGCGCCCGTCGGGTCCGGTGCCGAGGCTCCTGCACGCTGCGGGGAACCGGAGAACATCCCGGGGAGCAGAAGCGCGCAGGATCGGGCCCGCGGGCTCGGCCCCCTCGTCCATTCCTTGCCAGGGTGGGCTGAGAACGGCGCTTGGCTGGACGGGGGGAGTTGCGGTAGGCGCTGAGCCTCCGTCCATCCGTCCCTCCATCCGCCCGTCCGTCCGTCCGTCCCGCCCGTCGGAGCGGGCACCGGCGCCGTGGTTTGCGGGACACCGGGAGGCTGCTCAGGGATTGGATGGGGTCCGGACGATTGTCCGATGCCCTGCCTGGAGCGCCGGGATTCGCAAACAGCCCGAGGGTGCGTGCGCGGCTCCCAAGCGGAGCGGCAGATTGCGTCCCCCCGAGCCCCGGTTCTCCCCGATCCAGGCGGGCAGAGCAGGGCAGGGCAGGGGCCAGACCGGTCTCTGAGCTGCCCGTCCCGAACAGTCCGAGCTCGGCAGCTCCAGCAGCCGTGAGCCAGCCAGCCCAGCGGCCGTGGGCAGCGGGATGGGCGCCGGCTTGCGCGGCGTTTTCCAAGCGCAGCGCTGTCAGAAAGGCTGAGGGGGCTGTGCAGGGGCTGTGCAGGGGCCGTGCAGGGTCAGTAACCCCCCTTTAGCCGCTCTCTGTTAAAATAATTACATCCCCGGCCGCAGGGAGTTCCGTGGGGGTCCGGGCTGGCCGCTGCTGCGGACACGGGCTCGCTTCCGAGGGAGCTTCCCGGCGAAAAACGGGAAAAAAACAACGAAAGGAAACGAGAAGCGAACGAAAATGCCAATTGCAATTTTCATTCGCTTTTCGATTTTTTTGTTGGTTTGATTTTTTGTTGGTTTGTTTTTTTTTTTTCCCTCGCGGGAGCCGCCTCCGACCCTCTTTTCCCCGTGGATCCGACGTGTTTTTCTCGGTATTCCGAAGGAAACCGAGCTGGGGGAAGCGGGAAGCTTTCCCAAAAGCAGCCGCTCCTTGCAGAAGCGCCCCTGGGACCCCCGAGCTCGGCCCGGCCGGATGCGGTCCCGGCGGGGAGCATCCTCCCGGAGCGCGGTCAGAACGGAGCGAGCGGTGCGCGGCTGCCGGAGCCGCTCCTCTGCTCCCCCGAGAGCCGGATCCACCGCCGCTGGGACATGGCTTGCAAATATTTCCCTTCCCAGGACCCGAAAACTGCAATTTCTGGCTCTAAAGGTGTGTATTTTAGTGGGGAAAAGAGTGATTGCGGCTGCCACCGATTCAGCTCCTTGTGCTGCTGGAGAACCCGCAAGATATCAAATGCAGACAACGTTTTTTTTTTTTACTTCTGCTCTGTACCCAAATTACTTTATCATATTTTATTTGGATTTACTCCTGATTTGCTCCTGATGTTGCCCCTTGCCAGCTGTGAGCTCGGTCAGCGTGGAAAAGGAGAGCTGCATTTCACCAATACTTACCTTGCTCTTAAAGCATGAAAAGAACCCCCCCCCCAAAAAAAAAGCAGTCCAAGAGCTTGTTTTCTAGCCAGCACTGCTGAGCAGGGACCAAACTACAGCTTCAAATAATTTAGAAATTCTCTGAATGCTGTAAAAGTTTTAATACCGTTGCGGTGAATTAGAAAGTTTTAGAAGTATTCTAAAGTAAGCAACGACAAAAAACAAAAAAAAAAAAAAAAAAAAAAAGGGAGAGGAATAAATTCCACCAGGTTTATTGGGCAGAACTGTCATCTGGGCTTTCTGGCTCTCTCATGGATGCATTTAGCACATCCCGGGAGTCTCCGTGCCTCAGTTTCCCTACCTGCTGCGTGTGTCCTGTGAAGTGTTATGCAATCCATGCAGGAAAAGGACTGTGCTGGAGCTAGGAAGTGCAACAGAGGTAGGAGCTTTTCTCGGTGAAAAATGAGAACTGGTTCAGTGGAAAAGCTAACACAGGGCTCAGTTACTCTCCATGCTTTCAAGTGAGAAAAGGTAAAAGCCGTTTGAAGAAATTGTAAATTTCTCAAGAATACTAAAAATGTTTTTCCAGCCTGAAGGAAAATCAGCTGATCTGCCACTGATTTTTGTTCCAAACTGAAGTGAAAAACCAAATCATTGGTGCTGTTTTTGTAAACAAAAATTAAGAGAAGTAGTTTGAAGCAGAAATTACAGAAGGTTTTATTTGGATGTTTGAGATTGAAGGAACTATTTCACCACTGTTTTATTTGAGAGAGGTTCAGGATAAAACATTTCTCTTATTAAAAAGGAAAAACATTCCTGGGAGTGGCTGTGGCTGTAACACTTGCAGGGAGAGCTGTCCGTGGGTTAAGGAGCTGAGTTTGCAGCAGTGCTGCGGATCTGTCATTCTTACCAAGTTCACTTCAACTCCTCGCTCTGAGCACCTTACCCTAAAAGCTGATAAACATCAGGGCAAACCTCCCTGCTTCTGCTGCTCAGCTGGGAAAGCTTTGCAGTCCCAGTTCCAATTTGTCACAAAATAACTTCTTAAGATAAGACCAACTCTTGGCTGTGGTAGCGCAACTTTCGCTGAGTCGGGCTAAAGCTGGGATGAAAGTGCAGGTCCCAGCTGAGCTGAGGGGATCCCCCAAAGTTCCCAGAAAATGCAATGAGCTCCTATTGCTTTTGTGCCCTTTGAGGGTGACAGAAACCTGTCACTTGCCTGTGGGTTCCCAGAGCTTGTGGCTCTGGGGTAATTCTCAATTGTTTGGGTATTTTTGACTTCTGCTTTTTTTTTTTTTTTTTTGGTTGGTTTGTTTGAGACTCACTGTTGATGGCTCATAAAATGGTGTGGAGAAAGCATGAACAGCAAAAGAAAAATAGTTATGCTGGGATTTCTTTTGTAAGGAGTGAATGAACCATGCTTCAGTCCATTACATGCTCAAGTTCTGTGTTTTGGGGTTATTGCTGTCCTTTCGTCTCTCTTCAGTATAAAAGTGCTGGCACTCAGTTGGCTGACATTATATCAGGCTGATTCCCAATTAAAGCTGTGCACAGGCTGCCCGAGTCCCCCCCCACGATTTTTTTTTCTGTCCCAGTGAGCACCGTGACCCCTCAGTACTGCTGCTCCTTCTCAAGGAAATCCCAGAAACGCTGCTGGGACAAGGTGAGCGAGTTCCTCTGCTCAGGCAGGTCAGGCAGAGCATCGGTGTGGCTTCAGCCCTCTTCTCTGGCAGCAGGTCGAGGAAAGGCTTTTTCAGCCTTCTCACTGTTGGGTGATGGGGCTCGTCACCCCAGGATTTTGCACAGGTCAGAAATGGGTGTTATTTCAAGAAAGGACTGAGAAATTCAGGGAGGGCTGAGGATGGCTGCTCACTGCAGCGGTGTTTGGAGGCAGCATCTGGCTCAGGGAGCCACCAGTCACAGGCTGGAAGGATGAGCAGGGGCAGAGATCTCTCCCTTGCTGCCGGGGCTTAAACCCTCTGACTGCTGTTCCTGGCCGTCTGAAACAGCATCCTGAGCTGGAGGACTTTGGGTCTGCTCCCACATGGCTATTCATTTTGCTTTAATTGCCTCTTTTTAATGAGAACAAGTGAGGTTGCTGCAGGAGTAAAAGAGTGTGTCTAATACTGAATTATCTGTGCCCCTGTGCCTCCCCGTCCTTCAGGAAAAAAAAATACACCTTTGTAAAAAGAGGTGGAAAAGCTCTGCCACTGCTTGGAAATGTGGAAAGCAATTCCTTGGGCTGCTGAGCTGCTGAGGATGAAGGCGAGAAGAAGCGCCTGGGACATCTGCAGGGTTTTCTTTGCAAGCCTCTGCTTTATCTTGGAGTATTGAGCATCTCTTTTGTTAGTAAATCACAGCCCTTACTCCTAGAAGATGCTGAGTCCGTAAACAGGGGATGTACAACCGATAGATAGAAGAGGGAAAATTGATTGAACCCAGGAGCTTTCTTCCTGTCTTGTCCTGCTGAGGGACAGAGAGTCTTGGGGCAGCAGCTGGAGCTGGCGTCCCCACGTTCCAGCGGGGTGAGCCGGGGAAGCCGGCCGGTGCCTCAGTCCCCTCCAACAGCAGCAAATCTTCCTCAAGAAAGACTCTCCAGAGTTCTCCTCTTCCAGAAACCGATGTGAGAAAAGCCAGGATCAGATCATTATTGTTTTTGAGGCGCTTGTTGTAAATTATCTGCCCGAAAAACGCAGTTCTTTGTCGGCAAAATCTTTGCGCGTGCCGGTTCTCCTGCGCGTATCCTCGAGGCTTTGAGGAGAGCTCACTTTACTGAAGGTTGAGTAACAGATAACTAACACCAAGCAGTTGTTAGAAGTTTGATTAACTCCTTTCCATTTATGTTTCTTGGGCATATCTATCTAATTTTGTCCTCAGGCTGGCAGATGCATGGTTATTGCAGCGAGAATAGCAGAGTCAGATATTTTTCTTGCATCCCTGAATCCTGCAATCTGAAGTGGGAAAGCGTTTTGTGTTTGTTATGTAAATTTCTGCAGCTTCTGGACAAAGACAGAAGATGGAAGTGTGGCTCTGCCACATATCTGGAGTCTTAAAAAACAAAAAGGCACAAAGAAATAAACGAAAGTGGTCAAGGTACTGTTATTAACAAAGAAAAAAGAGCCACGTGAATGTAGAGGAAGGAGCTGGCTCTGTTTGTGAGTGCTTTTCTTTTTGAGGGGTGAAAGGAAACTTCTATTTGTTTGTGAATTTCACTTTTTTTTGATCATAATCAGTTTTGCTTCCTGGTTCTCATGGTCTCATAATTTGCTGATGGTATTTGTGTTTTCAATCCATCCACTCAGAGCTTCCAACTTTTTAATTTGAAAAAGATTTTGCCGAAGGTTTTTACTTTCCCTCCTTCCCCCCTTAATGTAATGAAAACATTTCCATGAAAATTAGATTTTGAAATCTCTCATAAAACTGAAAGGTTTGGTCTAAACTGCTTGAACGCTTTTAATGAACATCAGCTTTCTGTCATCTGCACTGAGTTTCCACTGCTAGCCGGTCTATTTTCCATCTTTTTGATGATGTATAAAGCAGTGATTGCATGGGAAAATATTATCTCAGGGTTAATTTGTGCAGGCCTTACTCACACGAGTCACTGCATGTGATTCAATGGACCACTTATGTGTGTGCCAGTTGATGAGTATTAGTGTTTGAAGACCTGACCAGCAGCCTTGAGTCATGCAAAAAAAGGTCTTTTTTTTCAGCCAGTGGAGTATTTTTGTGCGGGCATGGAACGGTTTTGCTGTCTGCAGTCGGGAGCTCGATCCTTTTGCCTCTCGGCAGAAGTGCAGAATGCATCAAAATCTGTGATGTGAGGAAGCCTGAAAGGAAAAGAGCAAAAGCACGGACAGAGCATAAGCAGGAGGGGCTGGGAGAGTTGGGTTTTTGACAAGGCAGACACAGAATTGCTGGACTGTAATTCCTTCAGGGATTTATTTTTATTTTCCCCCCCGGTAACCGAGTTGACTCCCATGGTTTTTGACATCAGCAGAATGACTTGATGGGATTATAGGTGTTTATTCCTGGTTGTGAGTTGTTTATGATATATTTAATCGTTTTTGAAACCCATATTAAGTAGCCCTGAGGGAGCTGTGTTCCTGCTGGGCCTCTGTTGCATAATGAAGTACATCACGAATATTTACCAAGTGTCACAGTATTCCAGACTTGGGCCTCTGTTTCTGGGGAGGATGAATCACTGCACTGCTGGTTCCCCACCCTGCTCGCCTTTCCGAAAGGAGGCTTGGATTTTGGGGCGGATTATGGAGATTTGAAGCGAGACTCATCACAGTCTGGCTGGAGGAGCTGTTGTCCACGGCTCTGATGTTTGAACTGTCCTCTTGGCTTTACATGCAGGGTACAGAAAGGCTTCAGCTTCTGCTTGGGTGGTGGAGCAGGTTTTTAGTCTGGTTCCCCCAAGAAAAACCTGTTGTTTGGTCGCTGCATGTGGGAAATATCTTCAGAACCTGCTGGCTGCTCTGGTGGGAGAGCAGGCAGCTCAGAGGAGGGGTGAAATCCCAGGGGCTTTTATGGCAGTCTGGAGGTCATGGAGAAGGATGGCAGCAGTGCCTCCTCCTGAGGGGGAGATGGAGCAGAAATCCAACTTCTTACTACCCACTGGAGACCTCTACAGAGGCTCTGTGTTACAGACTCAGTGGAAACTCACACATTGTAGGTGCCACCAGCCCTACAATGTAGGGATTTGTCCTTTGTTACCCTCTGTTGGGGCAGTTTTCCCATTGTTCAGGGCCAGCACAGCTCCCAGAGCTCCTCAGCACCTCAGGGGCTTTTCAGCTATGATTGGTTCTATGGAATTCCAGAATGGTTTGGGTTGGAGGGGCCAACCCTGACACCTTCCACCATCCCAGGATGCTGCCAGCCCTGTCCAGCCTGTCCTTGGACACTTCCAGGATCCAGGGGCAGCCACAGCTTCTCTGGGCAACCTGTGCCAGGGCCTCCACACCCTCACAGGGAAGAATTCCATCCATTTCATTCCTTAGCTGGAGATAATGTGAAGTTTTTCACGGCCCTGCTCACCTTTGCATTGTAAATGTAGGTTTGCCCTGGAAATCTGTGCTGTGCTCCTCAGCTGTGTTTCCCTTCCTGCACTGTTCCTGCTGGGCCCAGCTGATCTCTGAGATGCTGTGAGGTGGGGATGGGAGCTCAGCAGAGCTGCCCTGCCTGGCTGCTGGCACTTTGGGGCCGTCGCTTCAAGAGAAGTTTCTTTAAGTGAGAGAGTCTGGAGGATTCTGGCTGAGAAGGGAAGGGAGCAGTGACGCCGAAGCTGAGGGCCACCTCCTGCAGTGGAAAGCCTGGCCTCTACAAGGATGAGTCTGTGATGGCCAAGAGGGAAGAGAGGCCTGATGAGCAAGCCAGGGAGCATCTATTTCAGCTTACATGGCGTTCTGGGCTCCTCTCTCACCTCCAGGGGCCGAGAAAAGGTTACACCACTGTTTAAAGCACTGTCCCAGACAGTCTGGATTTCATACGTGCCCGTATGAAGTGAACATTTGCCTTGGGGTGGCAGCCCAGGACATCCTGGTGCCTCATGTTCCTGGAAGGGAAGGTTAGATGAGAGGCAAAGGGAGCCAGCTGCACTCTTAACAAATCACTACATCCTATTGCAGCATCCAGTTCATATTCCACCCAAATTTTCCCCCATTCTGGCTAGAGAAATTTTCCTACAGGAGAAACTCCAGCCAGTCAGCAAGACTGCTGGGCAGGGCAAACATCCAAAGAGACGCTCAAGATCTGGCTGGGACCCTCTCCACGTCTTGATGAGCTGCTCAGGCAGCAAAACTGCTTTTGCACCGAGAGCTGGAGCTCATCAGCAGCTTGGGGACACTGCTTCCTGCTCTGAGCCCACCAGCAGATGAACTTCTCCTCTGGCCTCCTTGACCAAAGCAAAATCAAAGTTCCCCTTGGTCCTGCCAGTCTGGGGCAAGAGGGAATTGCCAACAGCAGCTGCTGAGTGGGCAGGCTTGGCAAAGGAAAACGGAATCAGGCTCTGAAGAGAGCAGCAGGGCACTGGGATCAAAGCGGGGTGCCTGGTGCTGATGGAGTGAGGCTGGGTGGCTGCAGAAGGCAGCATCCAAGCAGCTTCCAGCCCTCTCAGGGTAGGTGCTGGAGCAGTGAAGGTTGAGTAGGTTTTGAGCTCTGGGGGCCTGGAGTGGTCTGTCTGCTCTGGGGTTTGTTCTGCTGGGTGAGTGGTGGGAGAGCTGGGCTGAGCTGCAGCCGGTGTGCCAGCGGGGCCCTCCAGACCTGCTCGGTGCCTCTGGAAATCATCTTCTTTTTTGGAAGTGTCACTAATACGATCCACATTTGTTTAAAAAAGAAAAAAAAAAAAAAAAAAAAAAAAAAAAAAAAAAAAACAGGGATACTTGCAGCTTTCAAAGAGCTGTCACTTCTCCCCATGTCAGCTCAGCCGCATAGGGGCTCGGTGGGGATGGGTTGGACTTAAAAGGGAAAAGTGCCTGAGCCATAACAGTGCAAACAGTGTTAATGCTCTGGGGCTGCTGCTGCAGAGGGCTGGCCTTGCTGGTGGCTCTGCAGGTAGCTCCTGTCCCCACAGGGCTGGTTTCCCATCAAGCTTTAGAGCACTCTCCCTACCTTGTGGCCCGAAGTGCGGGTAGCGCTTCGTGCTGATCGTCCTGCCAGCAGCCTCGCCTTTACCCTGGGTGGAAGGTACAGGGCAGGGCTTTGTGAATCCAGCCCAGAGTTCCTGCTTGGGATGGATGGTTCCTGTGAACCAGGAAGGCTGGAGACCAGGCTGTGTCCCAGGGACGGCTGGCTGTAGGCACGGGCTGTAGCGCTGCCTGTCCAGTGCTGAGTACTTGAGCTTGTCAGAGCAATTGTGTTGGTGATTTCACGCTGAGGGAGAGGAAAAAAAGCTCTCAAGACCAGCCCAGAGCCAAGCTCTGCATTCTGGTGCCTTTACTGTGACCGCTGATGGGACTCTGTCTGTCTCTCCACGCGAGCTGAGGTGGCGGTGGAAGCACAGCGTGGATTTGATGCACACACACAAGGCAGCCCCTTGAGGAGGGCGTTTGCTCCGTGTGTTCACCAGGCAGTGAGGGCTGCTCCACTTGGGACAACTGTAGGGCAGGTTTTTAGGGTCAGGTGTGTGCTGGTGCTGGGAGCAGCCTAGCCAGAAAAAGGCTTGCACCCAAAATCTCAGCTGGAACAGAAGGGCTTTTCTTCCTCCAAACATCAGACCGGATGATCCAGCCCGACTTTTGTTGCTCAAATACATCTTTGTGTGTTGGCCACAGAGCCTTGAGGTCTATTTTACTCTATACTCCCTCCCAGGATCACCTTGCCATGCCTCAGTTTTCCTGCCAGTATAACTGGGTACAACCCTGGGCCCTAATTAGGTCCTTTGGAATTTTCTGGCAATGTGTGTTATGTAAGAGCTTGGCTTAAACAGTAGTTTGGGAAGATTCTCCTCCTTCTGCACCATCCCCAGCAAACTGCTATTTCATCTGCTTGTCTTTGTGGAGTTAGCATTGAGATATCCCCTTCCAAGACCTGGAGTACCCTCAGCAAGGTTTGTTCCTGCAGGGAGCCCACCTGAGTGCACCCCATGCCCTTAGGGCCAGAGCTGTTTGCTGTGTGAACCCACGCGTGGGCCGGGATAGCTTTCAGGTTTAGGTTTTTGCACGTGGATGTGAATCTCCTGAACATCTTGAGGTGCCTGGGCTCTCCACAAGCCCAAGGCATGCAAGGAGCAGCACGTGCTGATCAGCTGGAAGGTCCCTGGAGAGTTTGGTGGCAGGCAGTGAAATTCCCAGCGGCTGGTTGGGATGGTCACACTCTTTTTCTTGGCTACAGCCCGCTCTTGAATGCTTGGCCAAAAAAGATCGTTACTTACAGTTTGTTTCATTTGGAAAACTTCTGATACATGTCATGGAAACTAGGAGGACTGCTCGGGAATAAGTGCTTGCAGCACTATGTTTGTTTGTGATTTGTTTTTCATTGTTTCTCCTCAATTTTTTTTTTTTTTTAAATCAACTAATCAGTAAAAAGAAACAATCACCTGTGATTTAGGAGAGGGATCTCTCATTGTAAATAATAAATTAGTGTCAGGAGACCAGGCAGACAGAATGGTTGATGAATATCCTGCAGGCTGAAAGTTGTTTATCAAGCCTGTTTGAAGACTTATGACTAACAAGCTCATTTACAGAGCTTGGAGTCTGTTCATGAACCGTTCTCCAGCTGGGAGGATGTGGGAATCATCAGAAAATGTATTCACAAGTTACTCGATCATTTAAAAAAACGATCAAACAAACAAAGACTGGTTTTTGGAAGGGAACTGTAAATTCCTCTTTCCCCCCCACTGGGTTTTCTGAGGCATTCCTGTTAGGAAAATGCAGGGCCTGGAGAAGAATGCAGAACCCCACGTCGCTCACTAACGACCTATTTTGGTGCAAAGCCTCCTGCTCCATGCCCTGCCACCAGCCAAGCCCTCCAGCTGCGGGGGAGCTGCTCCCCCACGGGAGCCCTGGCGGGGTGGATCCATCTCGTCTCCACCAGCGATTCTCAGTAGAGAACTTTGGCTTGCTGGGGGAAGAGGTTTCCCGTGCTCCTCTGGTGAGATCAGAGATTTCCCCATGTCACAGTGCAGTGTTTCTCCCTGGAAAGGAGGGCAGCACAGGATCTGCTGGTGTCGAGTGCCAGGGGGGATGAACTGGGAGCAAAGAGGCTCCGTTGGAGCGCTGTGGATCCATGCCTTTTGCAAATCTGCTTGTCTGGCCTTGGACCAGCTCTCCTGCTCAACGCAGAGCGCCACATCTTTATGAGAGGCAGATGTTTTTCACCCCCAGCATGTCCTACAGCTTTGCCTTGTTTGTGGGGCATCCTCTCCCTGTGCTGCTCGGCCCTGGGGAGGGCTCCAGGTGGGCTCTGTGTGTCAAGGAAGGTGCAAACTGAGTCAAAAAGAGTCCAGAGAAGAGGTAAAAAGAGCTCCAGCTCCAGTTTAAAAGGAGGGAAGAGGTGCTCAGGCTCAAGTATGAACTGAATTCCAAGCCCACCTACTGCCACTGCAGATGTGAGGCAGTAGGGAAATCATCCCAGGTCTAGAGAGGATAAGGAAACCTTGGAAGAGATTTCCTTGGAAGGAAACCTTGTTGAGACTTCAACCACAGATGTGATGGAGACAAACATGTCGAGGAATAAACAGCGTAGAGCTCATCCTACCTTGGGAAGGGAATCCTCCCAAGTTTCAGTGGCTGTATGACTTTAGTGGGAACTTGTTTAATCCTGAGATTCCTCTGTTCTGGCCAGCACAATAGTGCTGCCTCTGAATTTCCCCCACATTCCAGGCAGGTTGCTGTGCTGTGTTCAGCTGGGATGCCTGTGGGGCAGGAGGCACCCATCGAGCTGAGTGTGGATGGAGAAGGGTCATAGTCACTGCATGGAATGATGGAGAAGAAAAACTAGGATGTGGTTAGCAGGAAAACCTCCCCAGAAAGCTGCCCTTCATCAGTGCAGACAGGTTCATCTTTGCCTTTGTGCATTTTGTGTGTTCCTCTGACCAGAGAGAGCCGATGTCTGGAGGAGGTTACAGCAAATGAAGGGGATGCCTTGAAGAACTCTCTCTGGAGCTGGGTGCTGAGTCCTGGTTTTCTTGCTTTTTCATGGCAGGCTCCCTGTTCTCCTGCCTCTCTTGCTACACCCACGGTGCTGCTCCCCAGGAATCCTCAGAAGGACTTTGCTCTCTGCTCTGCTTCCCTGATCTCCCCTCTGAGTGGGAGCACTTCAGATTGTGTGACGGATCACTGTCCCTTTTGGGCCACGCAGTGGCAAGGGTTCTTCCAGACACTTGTGATGGTGGAGTGAAATCCACGTTTCTGTGACTTTCTAGGTAGAAGTCTTTCTCCCCCCTGCCTTTAATCTATCAGAAAAAGGTGGAATGAGAGCCAGTAGCTGGGAGCAAAAGCCAGACATGCATTCAGAGGAGGTAGGAAACACATTTTTTAGCTGTGAGATGCTGTGTAATCACTAGAAATAACTCCAAAGGAGAGCGCTGGCTGCTGCATCCATGAATGTCTGGAAGCCCTTTTGGAGGAGCAGCTTTTGTCAGCCGTGAATTATTGGTCTCACCAGTGGGGTGACTGGGTGAAATGCTATGGCTGAGTTTCACACAGAAACTGAAGAGGGACGGGAGATGTGCTGCACGATCTAGTGTCAGGGATGTTCCTGCCAGGAAATCAGAGCACAGGACCAGATGGAGAACACTGCTCCACTTGGTACGAGTCTGTTTACAGGTTTGAACCAAAACATAGCGAGAAACACAACAGGAAAGCAATGTCCTCATCTCTGATCGTAACTCAGGCCCTTATGCGAACCAGCTGCCACACAGTTATGGGACAATCCCCTCTCCAAAATCCCACTGTTAGGAATAACAGAGATAGGAAAGCCTCTGCAGGGCTGTGAAGGGCAAACATCAGCTATGGGAATAGCCCAACTTTCTCTTGTATTTCAGGACCTCTTTGGAGTTCACTGCAGCTCTGAAGGCAACAGGCCTTCACACAGCGTGTGATTTCTGCTGTTTCTGGCCAGGTTGAGGCTCTGAATGAGAAGTGTCTCCCGTAGCTACAACCCTGCCAGCTTCGGGAAAAATGAGGAAAACAGGGAGAGCTGCAAATCTAATCAGTGGTGGGAAGAGGGATAAACGTACTCAGCATCCTCGTGGGACAGAGCATCTCTGAAGTGGTGGGGTGAGCTCCTTGGGGGGGTCAGAGGTGGCTGTGCAGGGCTGACACCAAGGGAAGGGAGCAGAAGGGTTTGCAGGGTTGGGATGATGAGAGCAGTCACCCATCCCCATCCATCCAGAGTGCAGCATCCACACTCTGCTGCACATTCAGTTGTCACCAGCAGGGAAAGAGCTGCTAAACCAGGAATGCCCAAAGAGCTGCAGAAGGGCATCTCTTCCAGGAAGGTTCATAAAACAAAGCCCTTGTGGTTGGTTCTCTGCTCCACCACTGAGCCCGTGGCAGGGGGAGCCTTTTCCCACCTGGCTGCCGTGGTCATTTTCCAGCCCCCATGCTCAGTGTTTGGGGACATGTGTTCATGGATGTGCTGCTGGCCAAGGAGCATGGAGTCATGGAGGTTTCCAAATATCTCTGTTCCTAGAAGGGACATTGAGTAAAAAATGTGCCGAGAAATGGTTTGGCAAGCGGTTTGGTTTGGAGGAATTATGCTTTCCTTCAGTATGATTAATAACAGGGATGTGGGGGAAAGAAAAAAATCAAACTGCTTTAAAACTTTGCTGGGCTGAGCCATGTTCAAAACTCAGTCTGGGTGTGAAAAGTCGGGTGGTCTCTGAATTTGTCCCAGATCCTTCAAGCAGGATTCTATTGTAAAAGCAGGTGAACCCAGTGGGAAGAAATGCTGATGTGTGACTCCAGTTCAGAAGGCTGGATTATTTCTTTATTATAACTATACTATAATACATTAATATACTACTTAAAGGAGATATTAAAACTACATAATTACTTTTTCTAGCTACTATCTCTAACTCACGCCCAACTTGTGACCCTCTCACTAGAGTCCAGCCACAGGTGGATTGGATTGGCCACCAGGCTCAAACAATCCTCACCAGAATCCACTCAAGCAATCACCCCAGGTGAACAATTCTCCAAACACATTCCACATGGCAAAAGCAAGGAGCAGAAATAGAAATTGTTTTCTCTTTCTTCTCTCTGTGCTCCTCTATGAAAAATCCTGAGAGAGAGAAGAATGTGCCTGCCACAGGATTCAAGATTCTGAATCAGGCAGAGCCATGGCTGCAGCTCCAGGGCGTTTGGTGCCACCATGTAGTGCCCACATACATCTTGTTACATGTCACAGCTGAGACAGGGACTGGGTCCCGTCTGTGCTGCAGAGACCACCCCTGGAGACCACCATCATCTTTGCCCAGGTCCTTCTGAAAACAGGGTTTTTCACCTTGATGATCAGGAGGTACCACAAGGCAGGAATGGGAACAGGATCATCCTTAACTCTCTGTGATGTAGATGGATTTTGCTGCAGGATGTGCACTGGCTGTTAACTCTGTTTTGGGGCATCTTCTTTGTAAAGAGAAAAATTCTTGTGCACCTGGTGTGCAAGAGAGAGGTGAGTACCTCCTGGGGAAGATGCCCACCCTGGCCTGAGCCTGTCCTGTTGCTTGTTTTGAGAGGGTTGAGATGATGCTCAACCCGCTGGAGTCAGGGACGTTGTCATTAGCTGACAGCAGAAGCTGCTGGGGAAGCAGCACTGGCCTGTCCTCTAACAGTGTTGACAGTCACAAGAGCCAAAGAGAAGGGGACCCTTCTACCTAAAAATGTAACCTGGCACTTCTCAAATGAATTGCTTCTACATCAAGAAATGCAGACCCTGTTCGAATGCAGCAGGCAGAGAACTTCTGCCAGCTCTGGCTAGATAAGGGAAGCCTTCTCCAAATTGAAGCAATTATGGAGAAAGCAGATGCTTCAGATAAATAACTTTGTTTCTGTTCTTCATTTAAAAGCAGCATCTAAGTTGCAGGAGGAAAAAAGAGATTGTATAAGCCTCCAAAAGGAAGGGTATCTATTAGTTTGAAATCTCTTTTTTTCTCCCGGATTTTGCGTGGTAGAGCTTTCGAAGCCCCGAGGAAGTCAGCTCTGAGCAGGCTTTTAAAATAGAGAGCTGAGAGCCATCGGGTGGTGCCAGTGCCCCGTGCCCTGTGTGCTGGGGAAGGGATGGTGCTGCGGGAGATGGGGGGAGATGCAGAGGGGCTTTTCTGTTATTCTGGTGCCATCTACTGGCCCGAGCCCACAAGAAGGTCTGTGGCAGAATGGAACACGGATGGCCGGGGTGGGGTGGCCAATGTCCCCGCAGGAGCGGGGGCTGCATTCCCTCCCTGCAGGGCACACAGGTGCAGTTGGTGCTGCACTCCCCATCGTCTGCATCTCGGCTTTCTCCACGATTAATAGTTAAAAACACCAAAATCTGGAGCTTGGTCTGCTCAGTCAGCTCTTCCAGTTCTGGTCTTACCAGGAAGGTGAGGGGGGGGTTACATGGAGGTGGAAATGGTGGGAGTGCTGCTCCTGCCACTGTGCACCTCCAGGGATGCCCACCTGGGCTGAGCTCTGCTGGCATTTTCCTTTGTTTTGTTAGAGCAGCAGTGTGAGACTCTGGGTTCTTGTGTCTTGTAAAAGCTTGAGCTCACCCAACTGCTTGGTCTTTTCTGCTGACATTAATAATCCTCTTTCCTTTTACCGAGCCACCAGGTTTTCAAAAAACTAACAGGAGCTGAATTACCTTCACGATTTCTGTTCAAATGGTCAAAACGTGGTTGAAATTGGCCAATTCCTCAAAAACTGCCGTGAGATCAGAGGCAAAGAGCGCGTTGCATTGTGAGCATTTCCTCTGGCAAACCAGTTGAAACCAGCTGGGAAAGCTGGGCTGCCCTTCTGAAGGCACCTCGAGGGATTTGGGACTTGAGGGTTCAGTCTGCTCTCCGAACACCCAGCTCCTGTGGGAGGCTGCTGTGAGCTCTGCCCCATGGCTTCTTCTCCATCACTGCCTCTCTCCTGCTTGCCTCACATTCCAGGCTGGCTTTGCTGTGCCGGTGGCCGGGCCAGCCCCGTGTGGCACGTCCACGTCCCTGAGGAGGGGATGTCCTCTCTGTTGTGGCTGCTTCAAAGGGCCGAGGCCCGTCCTCGACTCGCTTCGCTCCAGCGTGGCAAGCTGGGCTTTGAGCAAGGCACAGCCGGCCTTGAGCTCAGCCAGCACAGGGAGCAGGGAGGAAGGGAAGCCAGGAGAGAGGAACAGATCTTTGATCGGGTTTTCCAGCAGCTTTTCCCTCTTTTTTTGATTTTGCAGTTTAAGGGCAAGACGCACGGCAGGAGATGGCGCAGGAGCAGCATCTCTGCTCTAGGAAACAGGAGGCATTTCCCCTCCTCTAATCCCTTTGGTTACTACCAGTAGCAACTTCTAAAGTGTTTGGGTTTCAAGCCCTTGACATTTATTTCCTCTGATGACTTGAGAGAAGTCAAAGCCATTTCTGTGTGAAAACTGGAAGCACGGGGAGTAGGTGAAAGTGAGACAGGCTGCTCCCAGTAACCAGGGCTGCCCACTGGGACAGGACACCCCAAAGCTGTCTGGGCAGTTGCAGGGATTTGGTGTTGTTTTGGGGCAGCCTGGCCCATTTCAGCCAGTGCTGGTGGAGCTGTGGGGCAGATCTGTGATGAGGGTGGCCATGGGCACCCTTCTCAGTGGGCATGGCTCTGGAGGAGTGCAGCAGCAGGGCTCCTGAGGCAGGCACTGAGGATGGAGCACCTGATTTTGGCCGTAGGCTGGCAGGTAACCAGGAAAGGGTATAACCCATGCCCAGGACTGAGGGGTTTGGTGTTTTATCACCTCTGTGCCCAGGTGGTAGTTTCCATAAAACTGCCAGAACAACTGAGAAACAAATGCCTGACCAACAGAAGAGGTCTGTGGGAAAAAGCTGTTGTATCACAGCCTGGGCTCAGCGAGCAAGAGGACTTAAAGTCAGCTGTGCATAAATGATAATCTTTGGGAGTACTTCAGCTCCCCTGAGCAGAGTCCTGTTAGCCAGAACCAAATGTAATACTTGTTTTAGTAACTCATCCATCCTTCATCGGGGATGAGTTTTCCAGCTTAAAAGGAGATTTTCATCTCCAGCTCCTGTAATGCTTCTAATGCTGGGACCTGATTTGGTTGAAATGCAACTGGGGTTTACTTTGCGTGGGGACTTGGGGTTTTCTTCCTGTTGGTTTTGATTCAGGAAAGTGTCTCTGTTCATCAGGGGGCACTTAAACTATCTGCTGAGTAAAAGCAGAGTGTGAGCTGGGAGTGGTCGGTGCATCCGACCCAGCTGTGAGCTGGGCAGGATCCGTGGCAGCGGATGACAGCGGTTTGATGCGCTCCTTCCCGTCAGAGGTTGGGAAATACAACAGGATTCCGGGACACTCATTTGATGATGTTGGCTTGGGAGAGTAAATTTAAAAGGCCTTTTTTTCCCCCTAGAGGACTCCAGGGTCTGCCTTCCTGGCTCTGCCCTGTAGAAATTGCCATCTGACTTGTGGACCGGGAAATGGCTGAGATTTTCCTGGGTGTTGTCTCAAGCTGGGCGTCTCAGCCTTTAGTTCTGTGCCTGACTGGGAGTGGCTAGAGCAACACCTGGCTCTGCAGGAGGATTTAGCTGACACACTTCAGCTTTTAAAACAAAACAACTGACTAATGACAGGCCATTGCTGCCGGGATGCCAGCTTTTGCCTGGTTCACTAAACAGAGTGCCCAGAGCCTTTATGGGAAGACTGTCACTTACTACCTGAATGTACCATGCCAGCACAGCCAGAGCAAAGCCCACTCTCAGCGTTGCTGTGACTCCTTGAAGGATCGTGGCTTTTAATTATCTATTTTATTTTTATTTTAGGCTTCAGATTCTGGGGTCGTGTTGAAACCTGGGATGAAAAAAGCACAACTCTGTCAGTGCGTGTACGGCGGAAGGATGAGACTCAGCCAGCTTTAAGGTTAAGAAAGAGCAGAGAATGCAGCGAGAGAAGGCACAGCCAGTCTGGAGCCTGTGTCGATGCTGATCTCCAGCGGGGGCAGTAGCACAGTTCTGGGAGGATCCAGCTTAGGATGCGTGAATATTTAGGTTGGTCCTGCTCTGGCTGCTCCTGCTGTGCATGAACAACTCTTGAGTGGCACAGCCATGGCAAAGCTTTCCCCTCTCCCCAGCCCAGTAAAGACTCACAGACACACTGAATTTGAAGCCAGGTGACAATTGCTGGCCTTGCAGGAGCAGGGGTTAACTGGTGCAGTCTGGGTTTTACAGGTGCTGGAGTGGGCAGGCTGCGTGCCACGGGCTGCAGCTGCCTGCACAAAGGACTTGTTTTCCCATTTCTTCTCTGTTGGTGCTGCACAAGTCCTGTGGATGGCTAAATCTCCTTCCAGGACAAGGTAGACAAAGGGTATCTGCCCAATAAACCCCTGTCTCTGTAGGTCTGGGGAATGAAACAGAAAAGCTTTTGCCAAGCAGACGGATGGGAATGTTTTACAGCTCACCGAGCAGGCTTCAGGTTTGTGGCAGGAAAACATAGCTCAGGCTGACCTTTCTGGAGCCCCCTTTGAGAGCTGGGGTGGAGACTGTTTCTGGACTGCGAGAACCCCTGTCACTTTTTCCAGGTTAACTAAAGATAGCCCTGGTGCAGTGCAGGCAGCCAGCGATGGCCTTTCCCTTCCCCAGGCGTGCTCTCTCTCCTGCGTGCACTCCGCGTGGACACGGCATTCATCCCGAGCAAACACCAGCAGGGATTCCCAGCTCTGAGCTCTCCTTTTCTAGAGCCTGAGTGGAAAAAAGCTTGAGGGCCTGAGGAGTTTAGTGGCAGAGCTCTTTCCTCCTCCCAGGGAGGTGGGAATAATCCAGGGACAGGGAATGGAGGCTGCCTTTTGTCCTGGCTTGTGGCCGAGTTGTGCTGGATCAGGAGGTGATGGAGCTCCCAAACCTCCACGCTGTTGACCTTAGTCTTTCCCAGCTGACCATCCAGCCTGGAAGAATGGGATGCTTCCCTCATATTCCTCTTTAAGTTAATGAGTTGTGGGGCAAATGAGCTCGGGGTGTCTTTGCAGCTTGCTTAGAGCTTAGCAGCCACTGGCTTAGCAAGGCCCTTGCAGAAACCAGCTCGCTGTGTCCTAAGCCCTGTGGCTGAGCTTGGTAGCGAGATGGAGAGTTGAGGAGAGGGGTATGACCAGTCCCAAACCAGGCAGCAGCCTCCTGAGAAGGGGCAGGAAGTGCTGAATTCCCAATCCCCCCGCTGAACCGGCAGCTCGTGCCGAGCATTGTCGCCGAGTGCGTTTGCAGCGTTTTATGGGGAATAATCTGTTGTCATCAAAGCCCATGGCAAATTCCGTACTTTCTGCAGCTGATGCTAAATAGGTCTTTTGAAGGTTGTAATTTCTCGTTTAACCGATGCCAGTTGCGAATACTTTGTGTTGAGGAATAACCCCTTAGTGCCAAATAAAATACAGTGGAAGTCTGTGGCGTGTTTTTCAGCGTATTGTTAGTTACAGCCCTCCTGACAGAGCACATTCTATGCTGAAGATAAATGCTTGGGAGTCTCTTGCCAATTTATATCCGAAAGGGCTTTTCTTGGATGTCCTCCTCTCTGTGGAAAAATGCTTTTCTGTTTTTCCAGCAAACATTTAATGAGCTGTGCTTAAAAGAAAAAGAGGGCCTATTTCAGGACCAGCCCGGCGTGCTTTAGTTCTCTCCCAGCTGGTTTGGGGTTCTTTGGGTGCTCTGATCTTTGTTACACCATGCTGCGTGGCAGTGGGCTTTGTGTAGCAATTTGCATCTTTCAGGACCTGCGTGGGGGATGTTTCAGTGCACCCAGCACCACACTGGAGTGTCCCTTGTGCCTGGGATGGAAGGACATTTGCAGCTGACCTGTAGCAGAAAACCCAGGCTCTGTCCAGGATGCTGATGGATTCCCATGAAAGAATTGAATTCAGTCTGTGACTCCAGGGCAGCCTGGAAAGTTGGTGTGAGTGGGCTGGGCTGTGGGGCCACTTGGAGGACGTGCCCACAGGCACCTGGGCTAGTGGTGACCCATGTCCAGGAGCCTCTGGTTGCTCACAGCTGCTCACTGGTTCCAGCTCAGCATGTCCAGTGCCTGGCTGGGCCCTGGGGCTGGCCAGAGAGGGCGTTCAGCTGGCCATACCTGGTCCCCTCTTCTGGGAGATGTGTGGAGCGCTGCATGAGGAAGAGGCAGAGGGAGAAAGCCACCTCTACAGGGAACCACCTGCACACTTGCTCATGGGACCAGAGAGGTTGGTGGAGATTTTCTAAGTGAAGTTGAAGGCTCTTGAAGTTTCTGTGAGCAGCCAGGAGCAGCTGAGCTTTCTTTCCTAGGGATGAGGTGGTTTCAGAAGTCCCCTTGAGGGGTGCTGCAGTGAAGCAGACAGAAAGCCAATCCCATGGATGCTTCTGTCTAAATCTGTCTGAATCCCAGGTGTGGGGTCAGTAGGTCAGCGAGGCTGAGGGAGGGTCTGCAGTGCAGCAGTGGGGTGATCTGAGGCTCTGTGCCCTGCTAGCACTGGCACTGGCTGGGAAATGGGGCTGCAGGACTCACCAACAGACTAGCTATCACCTGTGTGTGCAGCTGAAGTGAAACAGCTGCTCCGTGTACCTTTATACCGCACACTGAAAGTGGTTTCATTACTTGCTGTTATTTTATTTTCTGTGCTGTGGAGGTCAACAGCGTGAATGTAATGCCAGTGCATCCCACTTGGGATTTATTTGGAGGTGATTTGGTTTTTGTCTGCACCCCTCTAAGCAGTCCACCTCTACTCCCGGGCCATATGGAATTTTCATGTGCTTTTTGACCTACACTAGCCCTGGCACACGTTCCTCTAGCTTGCTTTGAGGACCTCTGAGGATGGAGAAATCTGTGTAACTCACACTAATCACCCCTGCAGTCTTGAATCTGGTGGAAGGTAATTTGCTTATTTCAGGGCAGCTTTGATGTGGATGAGTTTAAATCTGCACTTCCATACAGTGTTGAATGTGGCCCTGAGGCTAGGCTCTCTCTAAATATTCTCAAACATTGTTTTTCCAGTGAAAAACATCACCTAACTCCCAAAGGTTTTTCTGAGTACTATTTTGATTATTTGGGGAACATTTTTTCCTACATTTCCATTGCAAATCATATTCACATATCAGTGTTTCTTGGCTTAAAAATACTTTATACCCGATTTACTTTATTTTTACTTTAGTTGTTAGCAAAAAATATTTAATGAAATAATAAATTATTTTGCCAGAGGGTTGATAAAGAAAATCTAAGATTTCATCCTGCGCGTGTGGAGAAATCTGTTTAAAAACTTCTCATTGAACATAATGGCATTTCTGGACATGAGTAACACTGGGAAGTTTGAAAAAATGCCCATGCTAACAGGCTGGGGGACAGGAATTTGCTGTATTTGACAGGCTGGATGTGAGAAGGATGCAGCACTGCAAATTCGGCGGCGCAGCCTTGCCAACGTGTCTAGACAGCCCATCTCTATGAGGGAGAGAAAAGCTTATTTCTTGGAGCTGCTCCAGTGAGACCAGACCACTTCTGGTCTCCTTTATCCATGGAGACTTTCATCCAGGCTTGGGGTTTGTGCTGAGCTGGCTCAGCCCTGGTGGCTGATGATCCATGTGAACTGATTTCGGCGAGCTGTTCAACCTTTTGTTGGTCTTGAGATGCTCCTGGGTAGGTGAGGATATGGCTGGTCTGGCAGTGGATGTGATTCATTAGTTAGAGCCCTTTAAAAGGCTTAAATTGTGTTAATTTTTTTTTGCTAGAGCAGCAGCAGCTGTCTGCTAACCCTGCACCAGAACAAAAGCAGGGTTTTGTGGCCAAGATATCCCACGTTTCTGCACAGGACCCCTAAATTGTCCAATCCTCCAGGTAAAGTATCTAACATTTTAGGCAGATTAAGGGCAGGAATAAACAGATATCCTATAATATATTCATCACCTGGAGGCAAAAATTATTACTCTATATGAAGGATTGTCATTTCCAACATATCCCTTGTGGGCCTCAATTCACGGGAACTCTCATAATCATTATTTTGCCTCCTCTGCTGGGAGTTGTGCTTTTCAAACTGCAGTGAACTCTGGAAAGACAGGGCTTTCCATTCTTCAGCTTTCTGATTTCAGATTTCTGGATGATTGTTCCACTCTGGCAAGGAACCATTTAAAATACATTCCAAAATATTCATCATTCCAGCAGGC
The DNA here is from genome assembly GCF_031753505.1 of Anomalospiza imberbis. Lineage (NCBI taxonomy): Eukaryota > Metazoa > Chordata > Aves > Passeriformes > Viduidae > Anomalospiza > Anomalospiza imberbis. Next base: position 2,034,665 of record NC_089689.1, on the reverse strand, counting down.
TAAGAAACATAAGATGTAGCAATTTATTAGCTAATGTGAAATGCATCCACCGTCCAGAAGAGGCAGAGGATGGAGGAGGTTCTGAGCCTGGTTTCCCTTTGCATCCTGCAGAGCTGGGGTGTGGAGCATCCTGGAGCCCATGGTCTGTCCCATCTGCCTTCCTGTTTTGCTGGATGTCCCTGTGTCCAACAGAAATCTCCCAGACACCAGCAGCAGCCTCCTTGTCCCTTCTCCTTAGAAGAGCAGGTTTTCACTGTGGACCTGGGAAGGAGAAAGTTGTTCTAAAATGGCCCTACGTGCTCTGATCCCTTTGCCTCTTGCAGCGACTGTTAAGGTCCTTTATCCCCCAGCCAAGGACTGTGCTCCTGGTCAGGATGCTCAGCCCTTGCAAAAGGCAGGTGGGCTGGATGCTGAGAGCCAGGCTCAAGTTATGTTATTTCTGGACCTTGGATGCCATCGTTTTTCCAGTTGTGATCAAGAGGGACCCATAAAATCCATTAGCAGTAAAAAAATGGATTTCTAAGTGAAGCTTTGCAGCGGCTCCAGTCCAGTTTGCTCGGGAAGGGGTGGTGGTGGTCCAATTTCCTTGAAACACATTTGTTCTTGGATGCTAATGAAAGGGGAGCACAGCTTTTGGAGAGCTCGTTGCCGTGTTCTCGCCGCCGGTCGCGCCTCCCCTGCTCCCGGCCCGTGGCGCCCTGTGGTCCTGGCACAGCCATTCTGTGCCATGCAGTTTTGCAGTCCTGGATATTCCAGGAATACACAGATGAAATATCCATTGGGAGCAGTGTTCCTGCCTACCAGAGGAGCCAGCTGGCGTGTGCATCCCACTGGTCATCGTCAGTCTGTTTGTGTAGGTCCCACATAGCAAAACACCCATCCAAGTGAATTTCCAGATCCAGTCGGGATGGCTGTTGGATAATGGCACTTCTCAGCAGCACAGTGGGCACCTGGACGAGCAGAGACAAGGAGCCACTCAGCTTGAGTCAGTCTTTCTCCCTGAGAGGAGCTTGCTGGGGAGTGTTTGCAAGACTCTTGTGGCTGCCACAGCATTTGGAAATGAGCCAGCTGGAATGCCAAATGGTTCATCAGCAAGGGATATGTGGACTGGAAACCCCCCCCCTCCCAAAGCAGCTCTTTTCTGTCTTCACAAAAACCCTTTCTTTTTTCTTCCCTCGCCTTCCTTTTTATTTTTGCACTAGTCAGCTTGTTGCAAAAATATCTGATTTTCCTTAGTTGAAAGCTTTTTTAGCTGAAGTTCATGAGGATTTTTTGGCTACTTTTTCTAAATGTGAGAATAAATTTATTAAAAGCAGAGTTGCCCGGAGTTCAGGTGCCAGATCTTCACTTCACAGCTTCCACCTGTTCATGATTCATGGCAAGCTATAGGTCTGGGGGGGTCACTTCTGTACATAAAGAGAAGGGGACACTAGGAAAATCCAGCGAGGAGCAGGTGGAAATAATGCCATGTGGCTTTTGCATAAGGTGTAACCCCACGGAGCTCCCTCCAGGGGGATAGGAGTGTGGAAAATAGATTTGTAACCTGTCCTAATTGCAGGGTTGCTTGTTGCCACTGTCTTTGAGGCAGCTTGTGGGGTACATCCAGGTGGATGCGGATATTGGCCTTCCTGACACTTCAGTCTGCTCCTGCATGGAAAGGGTTAATTGGTCCAGCTAACAGCGGTGGTGGCACTGGAGGACACTCTGAGCTGATGTGCTGGTTTGGAGCACACCACGTGTGCGTGAAACGGAGCAGTGTCCCACAGCTTGGCTTTTCAAGTCTGTGGAGAAGGGAAGGGAAAGGGTGCTGGACAGGAAAGGAGAAATTTTTATTAAGGTTTTTTTTCCTGGAATGAAGTGGGGCAGGGAGGGGATCAAGAACGTGGAGAGGCATCTTTGGGAGTAAGAAGATAGCGATGGAGCAGGGCGGAGGTTGGGAAGTTTGATCGGTGCTGAATCAATGCCATTCCTGAGATGAAACACAGGACACATGGCACAGGAAGGGGAGCTGATGGGGAGAGGTGTTGGAAGCCAAACCCCTGACCTTGCGAGGCCGTGAGTTCACACACGTTCAAGCACTGATCCAGATCTGAAACTGATGCCTCAGGTTTTAGCTTTTATATTTTTCACAATCTGTACTGCTTTAGTGTGTGGTTCTGGGCTTTGTATTATGGGATGGTGAGCTCTCTTCACAGAGCAGGGAGACAAAACAGTTCCTGCCCCAGCTGGGGACCAAGGACAAATGATCCAGATCTCAGGCCCAAGAGCACAAACAACGTGGGCTGGAGAGAGAAAAACAAGCAGGATGGGACTTCATGGGCTGGAGCTGTAACTGGACAATTAACTCCAATATGCAAATGGAGCAGAACTGATCAAAGTGAGAGCCCCTGTGACCTGGTGTCCATTTTTTGTGACCATTTGGGTTACTTGGGTGCAGCCCTGGCTGGGCTCTTGTGCTGCCCAAGGTGGATCTATTGAGGCCTCCTAATAAATCCCTGCTTTATTCTTTATTCCAGCCTCTGTTCTAGGTCAGCCTTCAGAAGGCATCAAAACCAGGAGTGAGGAGGCTGTGGAGGCCGAGAGGCTCTCGGGAAGCTCTGGAGGTCACGCTGGCACCGTGGCAGCTCAGTGCTGTGCTGGGACATTCGGGGTGTGACACTTTGGGGTGTGGTGGTGGGGTTTGGCCGGCGCGGCTCTGCGAGTGCATTTCTGCTCCTCTGTCGTGGTTCCAGTGTCTCTGCAGCGTGGGGCTGATCTGAAGGGGGACATGGGGGAACTCAACCCCCTTGGATCCCGTCCCCTCCCGAGCCTGGTGAATCCGCACTGCTGGATCTCCGCCACGGCCTGGTGGTTTGGTCTCTTTGTCAGTTACAAAGTGCAGTCTCACAGAACATGATTTGCCGCTGGCAGGCTTTTAAATGTATGTGTTTGCTTTTGATTATGTCTGTTGTTTTTTGGGGGTTTTCTTAAAATTAATTTTCCAAGGATCAATGTGGTAATGCATATAAAAATTACAATATGTAAAACAAAGTATAAAAGCATACAAGGAATTCCAAACACATAACATACTGTGCCTTGGAGCTTACGAGATCCATACAGTGCTTATTGTATTATGGGAACACTCTGACCCCAAGACCCGTCGGAAAGGCTTGTTAGAAGAGCAGGACTAAGCTGTGTGCCTTATGAGCTGTAGGATGCCCAGAAGGAAAACTCTAGTGAATATAAAAGCAGAACTATTGCAGGAGAACTCAGAATGGTCTGTGGGATGTAGGGGGACTTTCCATGGCTTTGTACCAATTTCTGAGGAGGATATAAACTTCTGCTCCCGCAAATGTTGTTCTCCCAATAATTAACACTTAATGTTCATTAAGTCTTTCCAGGGAGGCTCTCTGGATTTCCATGGGATAATGATTAGTCTTTTTTTTCCCCCCAAATATAATTTCTCTGTCAGCTCCAGCAAGTGGGAACATTGAAATAGTTAGGGAGAGCTCACATCTTAGCTGCTGTAACTGCCCATGTGCTCTACAGGTTGCCACCAGATGAGAGGCAGAGCACCAGAGCCGAAACCACCCTGAAAAGGAGTTCTGGCTTACTTTTGCCTTAGGATAGGACTCTTGGCTTCTCGTGCTGCCCTGACTGTGGATCAGGAGCAGGGCAGGTTGGGATTTTGATGGGACCGTATCCCTGCAGACCAGAACACGGGGAAAGCCTCTGCACTCATGTCCCCAGTGCCTGGTAAGTTTGGGTGAAGACTGTTTGCATGCTGGAAACCCTTTCCAGGAGCTTGGAGGTATCTGTAGACTCTCCACCTGGAAAGTGACAACCCCAAGACCTCATTCCAGGGGCCAAGAGTCACTGACTGTGCAGTGCCTCGAATCCCACCTGGGAATATCTCCTTTGGCCACAGTGCAGGTGGGAGCTCCCTCTGCTCAGGCCACTGTCCTGAGGGAGGACAGCCTGGCAGGCAGAGCCAAGTGCAACAGGGTGGTGCCTTGAGAGGCTACCTAGAACAGAGGCTAGACAGTGTTAAAGGAATAAAATAGGGATTTATTAAAAAGGCCTTAAAAGGATAGAGGGCTCTCCCTGCTATCCGCGCAGCAGCTGTTCACAGCTCTGTAATGATCTGTAATTGTTCGTGTGCAGGCAGCTAAAAATCACCCTGATAAGTCCCACATTGCAGACACTTCAGAGAGGAGCTGCTGTAGCCCCACAGGTAACACTGAAAATATTCATGTTTTTCTGTTTAATGTTAAAACTCAGGTTTGGTATGAAAAATTCAGTGTCGCCTTTCTGAAGCTTTGTGCTCATGCAGAGAACAACTTCTTATTTATGTGCAAAACTTGAACCTGACTGCGAGATAATCACAAGAGATGGCTTTTAAAGGAAATAGAGCATCTGTTTCTTTGTTGCATTTTTTTTCTATGTTCCTGATGCTTGTAACAAGACTGGTACTTTGGATACTTGAACTTTCTGTGTAATTTAAATAATTTAAACATTAAGATAGTGCAGAAATAAAAACCAAACAGCAGCGGTTAGGAAAAAAGCTCAGCTAGTGTTGTGTAATGAGAGGAAAATGATAGTTTAAAAAATCTCTATAGTCTGACCTGTAGTCAGAATAAAAACCTGCTGTTATCACTGTTGTACAGCTGGGCTCGGTATCGCTGCTGTACTGAAGTACATGACTTAATAGGCATCTCCTACCTTAACATATTTACTTTTATTTAAGTGTTATCTTCATGCCAGATTGCCTACATTTGTGATAGCTGCTGTGGGGTCCTTGCACCTTCTCTGTGTAGCATTTGTGTGCGCCGAAGTTAAACTTCATTTCCATTCAGAAATACTTTTCTTGTGTGCAGAAATACGCACGAGCTGGAGTTCATTCTCTCCTGGGAGATTTCAGAAAGAAATACTTCAGGCAGCTCTGGGCATGAAATCTTATCCATTTTTGTCCCCCTGCCCCTCTTCTGCCCCTGCTCACATCTGGCAAAGACAATGGATGCTGCTGCTGGACAACGGAGCCCTCGGGAGGAGCGGGGTGGAAAATCGAGTGAGCCTTGTCTCAAATCAGTGGGGCTTTGTCACCGTGTGGGTTTTGTGTGTTCCCATTCCTCTGCTTGGAGCCTTGTTTTTGCTTCGATTAAACATTTTGGGTCTGGGTTTTGGTTTTGGATATTTTATGATGCCAGTTGACAAAGCTGCCCTGCACGCAAAGTGTTGCAATGTTTTGGAGGGATGTCACGAATCGAAAGCAAAGCAGAGCGTGGGTAAAACTGGACTGGGAGTGTGTGATGGGCTATAAACTGGATGGCTGATGTTGGGGAGAGGAGCCTGCCCAGAGCTGGGGGAACACCCAGAAATATTTCTATTCAAGCTTCATGAAATTTAAGTTTAAACCAAATAAAAAACCCTGTTTTATTCCCTACTATTCTCCCTTTTCCTTTCTTTCTCCACCAATCTGAATAAAACTTTCTCGTTCACTTGCTTGCAGTATTTTTTTTTTTTTGTATTTTAAGAGTTTTGAGTTGTTGCCTTTTTAATTTATACTTTATTATTTTTTTCACTGTGAAATCATTTGTCTTGCTTGTTCTCAAATCTGTGCTCAAATGTTAGCTTCTTATTTTGAAGGCTGTAATTAGAGTGTGATTCCTTATTTTCTTCCTGGAATCCTTTCTCAGTTTACAGTTTCTATAACTGGTGTGACAAATCTTTGCTGCCTTACCATACATTATACTGTGGTTAAGTGTCTCTGTCCCTCCCTTAATTAAATCCAATGGTTTACTTTCGATTCGGATCCAATGAATGAACTATAATAGCTGGTTCTGCACTTAATAGAACTGGTCAAAACTTTTCCAAACTGCCCACACAATGTAAATCCCATCTGGAAATTAGCTTTTGTTCTGACCTGGAATGAATGCAAATATGCACAAGCATTCCTGTAAACTGGAAATCTAAAATATGTTGTGGTTGTAAGTATTGATGAAAAAAATACCAATCTTGAAACTCCTACATAGGCATTTAGTTCTAAACTCTGATCTGGTTTTTTAAAATGTAATTTAATTTAATTTAATTTTTGTTTTGTTTTGTTTTTTTTTTTAATTTGTTGTGTTTTTTTTTAATTTTCAATGTGGCATCCCAAGAGGAGCTGCCTGCTGGTGCCCCAGCGATAGTTACAGGCACTGGGACAGACACTGTGCAGTGAGGAGAATAGATTGCAGTGTCTGCAAGTGTGGATCTGCCTCGCTGCAAGAGGAAAAAAGAATAGGATGTTTCATGCTGAATCATTTAGGAGCACTTGAAAATGCTTTGGTGCGTTTGTGTATGACACCAGGACCTGCATGTTATGGGGAAAGGTAGAAATAACACAGGAAAGTGCAAATGTGGAAACAGGAAGCGTGGTCCCAGCATGGAAGGTTGGGATTTGGCAATGAAATTCCCAGATTTTCCAGCATTGGGTTCCTGAGAGGAGAATGCACGTTTCGACCTCTCTGCGAGGCACATTGGCAAGCTGCTCAGCTTTTGAGAATGCTGTGTGTAATAAAATTTTTCTGATTAAAAGAACGTTGATGAAAGACTTCTGACCTACCTAAAAAGCTTTAGAGCTGTTTCCCTCTCCTCTCCGTTTCTGCTGACTCCAGTCACTCATGCTGTCAACAGTGTTTAGGAATACCATTTTTCAGTGTTCAGGGTTGTTTCCTGATAAAGAAATGATGGCAGAGAAGAAGAAACACCGTGCTGACATGCTGGAGGCAGCCGGGGAGCGCTGTGAGCAAGATGACATGGGCAGGCAGGCTGGGTTTAGCTGTGTGCAGTCCCTCCTTAGCAGCACATGGCAAGACACAAGGACTGACCAGCCCCGTGCTACTCTGGATTAATATCCTGTTGTTATTGTTTTTTCCCCTGCTACCCACATCGCTCCTGTAGACATTTGGATCTCGCGCCGTTCCAGAGGTGCGGCGACAGGAGATCCCAAAATTCCAGAGCTCCCTGTCGCAGGTCGTGCTTTGCTGTCGCCTCCGTGCAGCTCTGTCCTGGAAAAAGGGGGTGACTGACATCCCTGCTCCGTGGCAGCCCAGGCTGGGGTGCTTTACCCAGCCATGAGTCACCCAGCACGGACACTTTCCGGCCCCCAGCCCGGCTATTTTTGGGCTCAGTAATTACGAGGTGAGCTTGAATCACCGGCGTCTCGCTTTACGCCGGGAGGAAACCAGGCAAATTGTGCTAACGTGCTTGGCAGGGGGAATTCTTGTTCTCCGGTGTTCTACAGACTTTGGCCCTTCTTCTTGCTCCCCAGAGGGATGTGCTCACCCTTCCTCATGTGTAGCTGTCACGCAGGACCCAGTAAGGGCCAGACTCGTGTTCCCTCCAGCCGGGTGTTGTGTTCTGGACAGAAATGATGCTTCAGAGGCCTGGATGGGATTCTGAAGGGGTCCCAAAGGCTTTGATTCATTTGTTCATATGCTCTGCATAGCCAGGGTTTAGATTAGAAAACAGCATGAAGTGGGTAACTCCAAAGGAGGCCGTGTTGTCTTTGGGCTCTCCAGCAGCTGGTCTTGCAGTGTTTGTGGCATTTGGAGGGACGTTTGTGCCCTGAGGCTCTGTTTACTGTGCTGTGTGGTGCACAGCAGCACAGCTATGTCGAAACTCGCCAGCAGAGCCAGGGGGAAATAGCTGACCCCTTTTGAGAAGGGTTTGGTGATGAGTCAAGAGAGGGACATACAGGGGTTTTCTCCTTCTTTAGAAGGGATGGACCCTGTGGCAGCATTAAACCCCCCAGCAGGGAGAAATGTGTGCGGGGCGTTCTGCACAAGCAGCAGTTCAATCTCATCCCTCTGCTCCACTGCTTTGCTTCCCGTCAGCTGAGCTGATAGATTCACCTGTAGCCCTGCTTTACTTCATTCCTACGTGCCTTTGTTTCCCTTGCGCATTCCTGCCTCTGCCAGTCCCTTCCCAGCTCAGCTTTACGACTCAGCATTCCTGTTAAAAACCGGTCTCCAAACACTTCCTTTCAGAAATGGGAAAGCCAAGGGTGTGTTTTTGCACCCAGGAATCCCCAGGCTGGAAAGGAGCCTTCATCAGGATCATCAGGCTGTTGGAGGAGGATTAGGGATGGAGGCACTGTAAACCTGGAGGAATTTGAAAACCGTGCTTTAATTTAAGAGGAATGTCCTTTTGTTCTCAAATGGATGGGCCTTGCTCCAAAGGTGTTCAGGTGCAGTAACTGGTACCAGATGGGCTGTGAAAAGCAACACAAACAGGTGGTGAGGACAACAACTGCAGACTTTCATTTCCTCATCAGCCGGTGCCTTACATACCCCCTGGAGAAGAGGGGCATAAGGGGAGCTGTCATATTTGCACATGGCAAAAGGAGTGACTGCTTAGGGGTTGTTCTCCATCTGTACATAGCAGGTCAAGCCCTGGCACTCTCAGTGGTGACACTGTCACCTGGGCCAAGGTGTGCAGTGATGAACTTAGAATATGATTCACTAGCTTGTGCATTTTTATGGATTCAGGGATCAATGCACTTTAATGCTGACATGAATATTGGCTCAGGTCCCCCCAGGGTAATGTGGATTTTTTGGTGGCACCCCACACATACTGGCACGATGCAGATGTGTTGATTATTTCTGAGTAAATGCAAACCAGGTACAAAAGAGTATGTGCTCTTATGGGTGGTTGTTCAACGCCTTGCTGGGCTCGGCAAGGCAAGGAGGATGCTGCAGAGGGCACAGCTGCTCCTCACTAGCAGCGTCCAAGAGTGTGCTCTTACCCCAGAGAGCTGTGTTATGTCCCAGTCAGAGCAGTCCTTGGAAATTTGAAGCAGTGAGAACAGGGCTTTATGATTCTTTGCCATCAGAAGAGATTTCCGGGATTTTCAGGAATGGAGAGTTGCATTTTGGGCTTTTTTTTTTGTTGCTTTTTAGAGATAAGGAAGCTGAGACCTGGGGTCGCTTAAGAGATCTGGCACAAGTCTTATGCAGTGGAATTAAAAAAATAAATGCTTGGGATCAGTGCACTTTCCACCTCCTCTTCATGTGGGGACTAACACAGTGAGGTTAACATGTGGGGTTAAAACTGTGCAAGCCCCTTCCTAAGCCCTTTCCCTCTTGAAACCATTGAGGTCATTCACCCCGTGGCTGTGGGCTCATGGCTTTCTCACTTTTCACATCCCCAATTGTCTCTCCTAGATGATCAGCTGAACTCAGAAGAGAAGAAGAAAAGAAAGCAGAGGAGGAACAGGACTACCTTCAACAGCAGCCAGCTGCAGGCACTAGAGAGGGTCTTTGAGAGGACACACTACCCCGATGCCTTCGTACGGGAAGACCTTGCACGCAGAGTCAACCTCACTGAAGCCAGAGTTCAGGTAATCCCACGGCTCACACCCAGGCACACCTCGCCTGGGGGACAATCGGGCCACTCCAGCAAGGCAGCAGAAGTCCTTGAGGTCTTGTGAGGCACACAAGGGTCACCAAGCTCCTGGCTCGTGCTGTACTGCAGCACCATGCCTTGAGGGAGACTGCCAGGCGTGACCTGCCACCCCGTTCACCAGCTGCCCGCTCAGGTGCGTCCATGTGGCCGAGATGTTGGATGCTCAGGCTGCTGATGTTACCTTGAGCTCTTAGCTTGCAGGCCTGCACCTTCTGCAGGTCGAAGCAGACCCTGGAACACGGTGTGTTGGACGGCACTGCCAGGCCTTGCTGCCATGGCACAGGACACACCCGTGTCCCTCAGCCAGCCCCTCAGCTGAGGGCTTGATCAGAGCAGGCACCAGGATTATCCCATCCTTAGGGTTCCCAGGGACAACCTGGGAAGCAGCCAGCTGTGAGTTTGCAGGCCCCACGCTGGGCAACTCCCTGAGGGCTCCCCTGACAGCGGGAAACCCTTCTGAAGCAGTTCTTTGTTAGGAAAAGCAGATGCACAGGACTTTTTCAGTCTTCAGCTTCTTGTTTTATTGTTATCTTATCATGACTTCCGCACACTGTCTGCACACAGACCTTGCATGCCGGAAAACAGCACAAAATGGCTAACAATCTCTTGTTACAAGGCATTTTAAGTCTAATCAAAAACTAAGCTACCCAATTCAGGAGTGACACCTAGATTATTTCCCTTTCTAACCCAATAACCGACCCCTAAAGACCCGCAATGCGGATTTTTCCACCCAATTACAAGACACCACCCAAACCCAAGAAGAAAGAGGAAGAAGAAGAGAGAAGAAAGGATCTCGAGACAACACCCTGTATCCTCCATCTTGAACCCATCTATAACATACTAAAAATCCTAAAACCTAAATGTCTCACCCATGTGACATACGACACTACTCTCTACAATCCCTACAATCTATTTCACACTTTCCTGGTTTCTGGTTTACCTTGAGGCTTAGGAGGCCTTCTCCATGAATGAGGGTCAAAGTCAGTGTTTTCCTGGGAGTCCGAGCACCCCAGGGCAGACACGGGGATATTCCCCCTGCCCTGGGTTCCCACAGCCAGCCTTCCCAGAGCCCGCAGGGCACGGTGGCACGGGGATGGAGCGAGCGGCACAGCAGAGCTGTTGTGATGGTTGGTGGCCCTGTGCTGTCCCCCCTGCAGGTGTGGTTCCAGAACCGGAGAGCCAAGTTCCGCCGGAACGAGAGGGCCATGCTGGCCAGCAAGAACGCCTCTCTGCTCAAATCCTACTCAGGGGACGTGACGGCCGTGGAGCAGCCCATAGTACCTCGCCCTGCCCCCAGACCCACCGACTATCTCTCCTGGGGGACCGCCTCGCCCTACAGGTGAGTGAGGGACCCCGCTGGACCATCCCAAAAGCGGCCCTCAGGCAGCTCTGGTGTATCCACAGCTGGAGGATCCAGCAGTCTGACCATCCACTGGTTTTCCTCACCTGTTCCCACCCCATCTCCTTGCCTGTTTTGCAGTGTGGTTCCAGCTCGGTGTCGTTGTGTCTTTCTGGCAGCTTCTTTTCTGGGGGGCTCTCTCTGCAATTCAGGCAATTTCGAAAGAGGTTCAGGTAGAAATACATGGAAACAGAGGGTTTTCTCCAGTGCATCTGGTTTATAGCAAGGAGGAAAGCTTTCCATGGCACACAGATCCAGGAGAGGGAGGTCAGAGCGCTCGGCGAGGCTCAGCCACCACACAGTGGCCAGAAGAGGGAGTTCTGTGGCTGTCCCGTGGCACACTCCCTGCTTGGGATGCCAGGAAGGGCTGGGAGCTCGCTTCATCCCTGTGGAGCAGTGCTCTCAGCACTGGGCTGCTGAGCAGTTTCTTTCTGTTGCTTGAGCACGTGTGTGTGTGAATGTTGCACTGTGGTTTGCCTGCATGAAGGGCCAGGTGACAGACTGGTGCTCAGCGTGCACCTCCTGTGGTCAGTGCTGCTTAAGGGGTGGCAGGAAAGGAGCATGGATGTGGCAAGCCCAGTCTCAGAGGAGCTGGGATGTCCGTGCACATCACAGGCCTCCCTGTCCTCTCTGTGCCATTCCTGGCTCTGCAGGAGCTGGGTGTGGATGCAAGATCCACAGGATGTGTTGGTTTGTGGGGAGCCAGCTGGCTCACAGGCAGTTAAAAATGAGGTTGGTGGGTGTTCTTTAGCACAGTGGCTCTATTGTTGGTCGGGACCATGAAGCCTTTGGCTGGATTTCTTCCTGTTCATCTGGCCTGGTCATTGCCAGCTTCCCACTGCCTTCCAGGAGCCACACCGTGCACAGAACCTCTCTTGCTGGGTCACCTTGACCCTCTTTTTGCTCCAAGCATTGTTTGCACAGTAAGAGCTGCAAACACATGGTCTGGTCTTCCTGCTTGTTCTGTGGGGTCCTCCTCATCCACCCTGTATGTCCACAAGAACAAGTCATAGACCCACCCACTCCTGCTGTGGAAAAGGATGCTTTTGGTGGCCACCAGCTTCATCTTAGAAATGGCCCTTATCCTTTGGATTTTTTCTGAGGACTGCTCTCTGTGAAAATCCCTCTTTTAGGGATTAAGGCTTTCTCCCTGTGCAGTGTTCCTTGGTGTAGCATTCTGGGGAGGTGAGATCAGGGAAGGGGAGCGAGTTCCTTTGCTACCCCAGTGGGAGTGCACTGGTGACTGTACCACATCCCTGCTCAATGCTCATGGCTTATTTCTACCTCTCACACTCCTAAAAAGAGATCCTCCCTCCCGAGCTGATGTTTACACAGGGAGCTTCATAATCACAGCTAGGAGAAGACCCTGCAAAGGTAACTCCCAAGGGCACCCTGGGAAGGGCTGTCTGAGGTCACTTGCAGCACTTGGGATGTGCTAATGAGAGCTGGGGAGAAGGGACAGCCTTAGGGATGGTTTTCCAGCCCCTCAGCTCCAGGCTGTGTCTATCCACGATGCAGAGACACACCTTCCCCTTGTCTTGTCTGCAGCCAAGATGTTTCAGCAAAGGCATTTGCAGCTTCCACACCAAAGCAGGCTGGAGTGGCGCCCTCCCGCTGCCCTGCACTGGCAGAGGAGCACAGCAGCTGCTTTCCACACTGTGGGGTGCACAGGACCCTCAGACACTCCATGCTCCCCAGGGTTTCTGATCCTACTGCTCATCTCTTGGCAATCACATTCATCTGAAAGGGCCGGGCTGTCACAGCCTCATTGAAGCTTTGCAGTGAGGTCATTCAAATATTCAAAGAGTGAAACCCTCCAGCCATGTGGAGTGTTTGCATGGCCCCCTGCCCCCTCCCCATCTTCCCAGCAGTGCTATAGCAGCCTCTGATTAACAGCCACTCCTGGGGAGGGCCCAGAGCAGCGTGGCCAGGGCTGGTTTTACTCTTAGATCTGGGAAAAGTTTTCAATCCGTGTGTTTATTCTCCAAATACATTCAGCCACAGGTCACCCAAAGCTATTTGCAGATCTCTGTCACACAGACAGTCAAGTAGATACTGTGCTTTTTTTTTTTTTTTTGAAGTTGAGAAATGCTTTACTTAGGCATTTTTTAGCATAGGTTCTTAAGAAAACAAGACTGGCAGCCCACACTTCCCACTCCAGCAACCTTTGGCTCCATGGGCCACTGAAAACCTTATTTGAAAGAAGGATTTTAGGCCTCAGAAACACGATGCTCCTCTGTGTTTCATGAAAGCAGACAGCTGAATGGAGGAAGGAGATTTTTCTCTGCCTAAATGGGGTGGAGGGAGGGGGCAGCAGGGTGACTTCAACCCTTATTAGATCCTGGAGAGTCTCTGGAGCAACCCTCAAGCTATTCTGGTGTTTGGACACAGCCTTCTTGTGCACTGCTCCTGCTGGAATAACTTGATGAAAGAAAGCACTTCTAATCCCTGGTTTAGTAGGGATTTCACTTGGCATCAGTAAGTGAAATCATCTTCCCCACACCTCTGGGGAGCTGGGAGTCAGAGGCTCCCAGGAGTTTCAGCCCAGACTTGGCCAGCAACCTGGTTTTGAATGGGGACAGTTTACAGCCCTGACTGAAAACCCCTGCTTTATCTAGTTTGGAGTAGCCTTGAAGGTCTCCAAATTTCTTCCAGCTCAAAAACACGGGAGAGATGCACACTGTGGAAGAAGATGGGCATGGGGGCTTAAGTAGCCACCACCTTTAGACCTTGTGGAGCTTTGCACCCTCCTGCAGGCAGCACCTGGGGGTGAGGAGAGCAACCTGCCCAGCCATGCAGAGGGAATGAGGGGGTGCAGCTGGTTGAGAAGAGCTCCAGAAACACACATCCACGTGTTCTGGAGGCTGGTGAAATGCAGATATTCCCTGCAGACTGAGGATTCACACAGCTCTGGGTGGCAGATAAACTCCTGGGAGGTCAGAAATACCAGCAGCACATTGGGGTGAGCAGGCACAGCTCCAGCCTGGGTCTGTGCAGCAGGTGCCTGAGTCCCTGCAGGGAGAATTGCTGTTGCATTTCCAGTTGTGGAGGTCAGTGCTGGAATGATTTTATTTTTTTTTTTTAAGACAGAAAAAGGAAAAGACAAAAAGGCAGAAAAACCCAACCCATCTTGGTGTTTTGGTCTGTGGATGGAGCAGAGCATTTCCCAGAGCCTCAGCTGTGAGCCACCCGGGCAGGCAGATGGGAAAGGTCAGCACCAGAGCTGAGCTGGCCTCCAGCAGAGCATTTGGGCTTTCCTCCTGAACACTCTGTGTTAAATGAGCACCTCTAGTTCATGTGGTGCTTCTCAGCTGTGGACCCATGTAAAGGAAATGCAGCAGGTCAAATACTTTGCTGGGTTTTGGGGAGTTGGCAAGGGGAGCTGCTTTTCACAGAAACCCACGGGACACATGGATGAAACAAGTTTTCTAGTGGTCTGGAAAGCAGCTTTGCAGATTTTTTGGTAGGATAAGAAAGGAGTTGGAGATCTTTGTTCAGCCTCTGCTGTCAGAAGTGATGTTTTTCGTGAATAAAGTTGCAATTTGAAGGGAGAAAAAGCGGTTTATGTTTTGGGTTTTTTTTCCTTCAACCTTTAGGACATGCTCTTTATAATTAGCTGAAGTTTTGAGGGGGGAAAAAATGTGGAAATTTTCATTCCAAAAAGCTGAAATGAGAAAACATCACAACTGTTGAAATGGGTTTTTCCCAGAGTGTTTCTTTAATGTAACATGTGTTTCAGAAGTGACGTGATTTCACAGGCTGTAAAACCAGCAATTGGTCTCATCAAAAAGACATTGCTTCCAGTGGGAATACTTTTAAGGACAATGGTCTAACTGGCAGGCTGACCTCATTGCAAACCTTTTCTGGGTTAGAAAATAGGAAGTGGAAATTTTTCCTGTTGACTTCAGCCAGCTTTGGTGCTGGGTTAGTGAACAGCAGCGGAAAGATTTACGGGGGTGTTAAATAAAGGGGAGTGGTAATTCCCTGCTGACACCACACCAGGATTACATCCCACAGGTATGGAAAAAACCTGGGTTTAGGCTCTGCTGTGGTTTGGAGGCCACGTCTGACGTGATGTTTCTCTTTCCATCCCTCAGTGCCATGGCCACCTACTCTGCCACGTGTACCAACGCCAGCCCGGCGCAGGGCATGAACATGGCCAACAGTATTGCCAACCTGAGACTGAAGGCAAAGGAATATAGTTTACAGAGGAATCAGGTGCCCACAGTCAATTAACAACTGGGGGCAGCTGCCTTGCAGAAGGAGAAAACACAACAGCACCCGTCCTGCTTCGCAACCTGTCTGTGCTGAAAGAAAAAAAAAAGAAAAAGAGAACAACAACAACAACAAAAAAAAAAATACACAATAAAAGAGAAAAAAAAAGAAAAAAAAAAAAGAAGTAAAAAAAGCCAACCCTCACCCAGAACTGATCACGGGGAGCAAACCGAACCTGTGAGTGATAAGGTTCCTCCTTCCTTTTGGGATAATGCCACCATTTTTTTTTTTTTCTTGTTATCGTCGGGTTTATTGCTTCTGCTCAATATACTACGAGCTTCTTCAGTAAAGGACAGTCTCACCCTTGCTGGTTTCCATTTTTGTATGGGACTGCAAAAAGAATCCTCTGCCAGTCTCAGCCCACGGACGAGCCCCACCACCAGCACGCTGAGGTACAAGGCTTGCTCATCTCCCCGCTGCCCCAGCTCACCCTAGGAGAAGAATTTGTTTGGTCACCAATTTCCATGGTATCCACCTGACCCTCATCCCTCCAGTCCCTTGTGCCACAGAGGCAGCACATTCCTATCAGTCTGCCAGAAGCCCCTTTAATGCAGCGAGATGGATTCCTGCTGTCCGAGTTGCCTGGAAAACCTCCTTGGGCTCTGCAGAGCTCCATTGTTTTGCTCAGTACTCCCGGCACTGCTGCCTCAAGAAGCCAAAGAAGAGAGCAAAGCCAACGTGGGTGTGTGAGCAGGGGGAGTGGTGTAGCAGGGGGATCTCTCTGCAGTGCCAAGAACAGGACTGTCAGGACACTCCTTTTTATGCCTTACAGTTTGTGCCACAGGGAAAGGCGTTGTCCAGATGCATTTGTTTTATATATACTGTATATATTTATATATATAAGATAATACATGCAAGCTTGGTTGGTGTTTTTTATTAAACAAAATAAAACCCATTGAAAACGTTCGGGATGTTTGTGCTGCATCCAGGTGGAGCTGTGCATTGAAATTCCAGCCACAGCCTCTCTCAGCCTTGGCAGAGCTCTTCCCTGCAGCCTTGGGCAGCTCTGGGAAAGGCAGCTCATGTCCTCCCATGAGAAACCCCAAAGAAGAGGTGCTGGAGGGAGCCACGCTCCTCTTTGCAGGTTTTCCCCATGGGCAGCTGCACAGAACACAACAAGGATCTCCTCTGCAGCCAGACTGGTTCATGTGGCTTTTGGGAACATGAAGGGATATCCCCAGGGAAAGTCTCTCTGGGCAGAAGTGATGTCTCAGCAGGGAGTATCCCACCAAAGATCCCTTAACACTGCTCTGTAAGGCTTGTTCTATAACCTTAACCATTTCCCCTACCTGCTGTCCTCCCTCTGGGCTCTGGAGACATAATTAGGACCTAATTAATTTATCTCCATGAAGAGTAGAGGAGATGCAGCCCAAAAGGCATTTCTTCCACACAAACATCCTGAGGAAATGAGGATCTTTCTCACTGCTGGTGATGCCCGTCTCTCCCATCTGGGGGAGGAGGGGGTTGATTTATGACAAACAGCACTTGTGTCCAAACTGAGATGGACAATGCCATGGAATAGCCCCGAAGGCAGCAGAGCTACCCCATGGTCCAGGCTGCACCATCAGGGAAGGAGAATGAAGCTGAGCCATGAGAAATTCTTCTGGTAGAGTGGCTTAGATCTCCAGCCTGGTGTTTGCTGCAGGCACACAGGGCATATGTAGATGTCTGACAGCGGGCTTTGATAGTCTTAAACAGCATGTTGCAGGAAATGAGGAATAAATCTCTTTAAAGTGTAGGTGAAAATTAAACTGGCAGAGGATGAGTGGAAATCCAGCCAAAATATTTGAGCTAGCACAAGGAAAAAAGCCCCGAATCCAAACTGGAGTAAGTTGTGCCTGTGATTGTATGCATTGCTGCTGGATTTTTTTTCTCCCCCTCCCTGTATGGCTATTTTTGAGGGAAAAAACCTAATTGTGATCAGGACAAAAAGCTGAAAGTCACAGGCAGAACACCAGGGAAAGGGAGGCAGGGCGAGTACTGTGCTTTAAGAAATCCATCGTGTTCTGTTTGATCCCATTTTCTTGGCCACCTGCAGTCTGGAGAACCTCACATGTATAAACCAAAATATTTCTATCCTGCACAGTGCAGGTCCTGCTCCTAGAGCCAAGTGATCATGTTGGAAATCTCAGGCTGCACTTAGAAACTCACTCCTGCTTCCTGTGCCTACACAAACACACAAATTATTGAAGAATGTGGTCAGAAAGGACCCAGTGCCTTTGAGTAACACCACTCAAAGGCTGAACTGGTTGTTGAGTACCTTAAGCTGGTGCTCTCCACTCCCCTTGCCTCGCTGCCCTCCTCCAGAGCCCCCCACCATCCCAGCAGTGCCAGCAGCCTGGGTGAATTCCCCTGTGCTGGCCTGAGAGCTCACCCTGGAGTTTCAGCTCTTTCCTTCAGCATCCCTCAGCATTTGGCTTTCCCCAAGTCCTTGCTCAGCTTTTCTGCAGTAGAAAAACCACCTTGAGCAGCTTTTGTTGTTGTCTGTGTAGGGACACCCCTTTGTGAGGTTATGAAGGGGCAGTTCAGGGAGCACGAAGCTCCTGGTGCCTCGTCACCCAGCCATGGACTGAGATCTCCATCTCCACACTGTGATGGTCACAAATGCCAGTGCAAGCCCTTATTCAGCCTCCTCCCTTTATCTGAGTTCTCTGGCAGGGGGCTGCTCCTGCAGGGAGGCTGTGGGAGCTTCTGCACCTCCACTTTGAGCTGGGTCTTGCCTTGGGTCGGGCTGCTTGGTCAGGGGTGCCACCACAGCTGACTGGGTATCAGTCAGTTCAGATAAAACCTTTCCATCCCCTTTGGTGACCCAATATTGCTTTGTTTACATGGATTTACTAACCAGAGTCCAGCTGCATGAACAGACAGCTTCTGGTGTTTGTTTCTTAATTGCTGATGACCTCAGCCAAAAGACAGCGACTTGTCGTCGCTCAAGCCAAAGTGAAATATTAGAATTGTGTGTGTTTAATCTGTATTTTATTAAACCATGTAAATATATGTGCAAATCAAGGGCCTTATCCTCAAAGAGTGGAGTTCTCCAGGGTTTCAGTAGATTTCCAGTTGTAGCTCTGGGAAGTTGCCATGGTTACCACAGTTATCATTAAGTTTGGGTTCCATTCAGGGGAGAAAATGTGTCTTAAGGCATTTTCCTCTTGCCTACTCTGTACGAGCACTGTTTTCTCAGGCTCTCCCTTTCTCAGCAGAGAAACAGGTGACTGGTTCCCTCAAAGTGGGAATTTTGTGCGTGGCAGGGATGGATGATTGACGAGGCTGCCGTGAAGCCACGGGATTTCCAGATGGAAGTGTATCCTGTAAATTATCTCTTGCTTTGTGATGTAAAATGTACAGTGTTTGCACTAGAATAGAAATGATCATTTTCAATAAAAGGGGGAAGAGACTCCTCAATCCTTTCTATAAGCTGCCACATCTGTGTCACGTGTTGCTGCCCTGAGGTGTCCTACAGCGTTGGCTGGGACTGGGAACCCTCTGGAACCTTGTAGGGGGAACAGGAGCCCGTGGAGCCGGGCTTGGGGTCAGGCAGCTGCGAGTCCAGCAGCAGTGTAAGGCAGGAAACATCCACAAAGCCTTCTCCTAGAAGAGGTGGAGTTCAGGAGGAGTGGAGACACACCCGTGGCTTTGTCCCAGCTCCCTACGCCCCACCGGGCTGGTGAGACACCAGGGGCTGAACGTGGGGCAGAAGGGGAGCAGAGAGGGGAGGTGAGGGACGGATGGACATCCCCCTGGGGGTGCTGGGGATGGGTGACCAGCAGGGAAGGAGGGGAGGAGGGAGAGCAACAAACGAAGAGAGGAAAAGGGCTGAGTCCCATCCCTGCACAGGAGTGAACAGAGCTGGGCTCAGCAGGGAGATCCCTCCACTGCACAGCAAGGCAGGAGGGCAGAAGGAGCTCAGAGGGTCATCAGGGCTAATTAGTGAAGCACTGGGGTGGGAGTGGGGCTGTGGGGCTGGTTTTATCTCCTGAAGATGTGGAGCTGGGCTGGAGTTGGTGAGCTGTGCTCCTCTGCTGGGGTCTGTTGGGAGCTGCAGCTGGCTGGGGGGAGATGCCGGGGGGCTTCTGCAGCTTCCCTTCTTGGTCACTGAATGATGAGTTCAGATTCGAGCCAGCTGTTGGGAATCTGGACTGTGTCTGGCTCAGCATCCAATCTCCCTGCTGATCTGGCTTCTGAGCCTCCCTGGGCAGTCAAATGTCAGCAGGGCAGTCCCCAGAGAGAGCCAGTTAAGGGGAGATGGGTATCTCTGCAAGGCCCTCAGCAGTCAGCCAAGCTTGCATTCCTTGGAAAGCTGATTATTCCCTCCTCTGAAGCTGAAATAATAATAATATCACCCTCTTGCTTATTATTTCTTGGTTGCCAAAAGAAGTAGGCTTGTAAATAGCATCGCTTCCAAGTTGATTTTGAGACTGGAGTGGTTTGGAGCAAGTTGAAACAAGCCTTGATGTCCATCCAGACCTGCAGCCAGCTCCTCTGAGCTACATTGGGCACGTGTCCATCTCCTGGCCTGGCCCTGCTGTGCTGTGGCTCCTCACCTGATGGCTCCAGCTCTCAGTTTGGCTTGGATTTTCCAGCAGGATCCCCAAGAGCTGTGGCCCAAGCAGGGCGTGGCAGCCTCCCCTCAGCCTGCAGGTGTCTGCTGAACGTGCACTGCACACCTGTGGTGTTCCCACCACGGACTTGGGTCCTGCTTCAGAGGAAAGCCACATCTCCTGCTCACCCCTCAGCGACAGGAAAGTGTCTTCATGACTGAGGGTTTGCCTACAGGGGCTTTACTGTTCACTCTTCCCCTTCCTGCCCCTCCAGTGAGATCCCAGGTGAGTAGGGGCAATGCCCAGCAGCTTCTTTGGGTCTCTGCAGCCTGGATTTGGGGCTTAGCACTGCTCCTGGGCTCGCCTCCTTGTCTTTCCCAGCTTTCCAACCAGTTGTTTTTCTGCCCCTCGGCTGCTTGGAACACCTCTGACTTTGTCATCTTCTCGTCTTGACAGTTCAGCCAGCTGTGGCACAAGTGGGTTATTCTGTGCCTCTGCCTGCTCATCAGATGTGATGAAATCACATGAAGCGGCAAAATTCAGGAGAACAGGAGTGGGGAAACCCCAGGTCCTTTCACAAGCCAGGAGGACCTGTGTGTCCTACCAGCAGATGTTCAACAGATGCAGAGTGCACTCAAGGGGGTTCAGAAATTAGTTCTTGCAAAAAAAAAAAAAAAAAAAAAAAAAAGTCTCTGGGAGGGAAGGCAGACAGGCCAGCAGTCACTTTTGGGGGGCTGGAGAGGACCATGTGCTGTGTCCAAACCTTCCTCCATGCCCCTGATGGCTGCTGTGGGGCAGGAGGGCATCTGTGGGGCTGCAGGGATCAGAGTGCCCTGGGTGGGAGAGGTCTGGCAAGGCTGGGGCATCATCCAAGAGCCAGGAGCTGCTTCTGAAATGACACTGAAAGGCCACGGAGAGGAGGGACCCCTTCTAAGGTGGGGCTGGGAGATGGTTGTGCCTTGTCCTTCCCTGCAGTCACCCAGTCCAGACCTTGGAGTTCTGAGGGCACTGCTGGGATGGGGCCCCAAGGTCTCCAGCTGTGAAGAAAAAGCTCAAGTGACTTTGGTGGGGCAGGGGATTGACATCCCTGTGCCATGGCAGGGAAATGTGCTGTGGGAGTTAACAGCAGCCTGAAGGATGATAAATGGCAACCAGCACCTTATGATGTCCCATTATTATTTTTTTTAATAACTTTTTTAAGATCAGAGTTACTCTTTCCAGCATCTTGGCCAAATGTTGCTCTCTCTGGCTGCAATCCCTCAGCACAGACACTCTTTTCCTTTGCCTCCTGCCTCAGCCTGTCCCAGCCATGCCAGATGTTTCAGAGCAGGGCCAGGTGGAGCCCTCCTTTCAAATGGGAGGTGCTAAAATTAGCCAGGCCATAAACCCATCTTGGGACATCACCAAGCACCACATTTCAGTGGCCAGGCAATGGGCTCGGTGCCACTTGCCCAAAAAGCTGCAGTGTGAAGGAGATGAGTGCTCTCCATGGCCACCCCCGAGGAGCAGAGGAGGTGGTGAGCTTTCCTCAAGGATGTGGGGTGTTCTCAGTCCCCAGAGGAGGAGCTCAGGTGAGACCTGTCCTGTCTGGGAAGCACTGCTCAGCAGAGACCAGCATGTTCAACCAGGAGAGGAGCCAGGGGGGAAATGACGCCTCAGGTTTTAGCTTTTCTATTTTTCACATTCTGTGCTGCTTTAGTGTGTGGGTCTGGGCTGCATATCAGGGGATGGTGAGCTCTCTTCACAGAGCAGGGAGACAAAACAATTCCTTCTCTAGCTGGAGACCAAGGACAAATGATCCAGATCTCAGGCCCAAGAGCACAAACAACGTGGGCTGAAGAGAGAAAAACAAGAAGGATGGGACTTGGGCTGGAGCTGTATTTGGACAATGAACTCCAATGTGCAAATGGAGCAGAACTGATCAAAGTGAGAGACCCCGTGACCAGTGGTCCATTTCTGTGACCATTTTGGGTTCACCTGGGGTGCAGCCCTGGCTGGGCTCTTGTGCTGCCCAAGGTGGATCCATTGAGGCCTCCTAATAAATCCCTACTTTATTCTTTAACTCTGTCTAGTCTTTGTTCTAGGTCACAAGGCATCAGGTCCATCCCACGCTGGAAGGAGGGGACTCCCAGAGTTTGTGGGGCTGCACCCCACAGTTTGTGGGGCTGCACCCCACAGAAGTGCCCAGCTGCTGCAGCAGTGCAGGTAGAAATGGTGCCTGGAGCAGCTGTGCTGGGCACTCCTCAGCTGACACGTGGGTTGATGTGCCTGGGCTGGGGCTCATCCTATTCCAGACCCGGGAGCTGAACTATTTTCCAGTCAGCCCCATCATTTCCTCCCTTGCCTCAGCAAAGAGATGTGAGTCTTGTGGATACAGGACCCTCGGGGGACTGGGATATCTTGGAGGAAAACTGAGCTCTTTGCTCATCTGGATGGGACAAGGAGCCAGGGCACTCTGCCAGGTGCCCCCTCCTGCTGTTGCCTCCCACCAGCATCTTGTGGGAATATTCAGCCCATCCTTGGAGGGGTGGGACAGCAGCACCTCCCCAAACTGGCTGCAGGACAAAAGACCTTCTGGACCATGTTTTAAGCCCTTATCTGAGAGGCTAGTACAGCTCCCCAGGCTGGCAGAAGATTTGTTGCTGTGGCTGAAGGCTGTATCTAAAGCTGGTTGAAAAATGGAGTTTCTTTTCCTGTGGCAGCTTCCAAGATTTACATATTTGACTTTGTCCCAAATCAGGCCGGGGACTGGAAATCTCTAAAAATACTGCAAGGAAAATGCAAATATGCACAGGCATGGCAGAAGAGCTGACACGATAGATTTTTGAAGCTTTGCTGAAGTAGAACATGTTGAGCTTTTGGGGAAAAGCACTCCAAGAAAACTCTTGTATTTCAGTGATGTCTGTGCCCCCAGTGAAGGGTCCCGGGCTTGTCAGGACCTGGGCTGTTTTCTCTGTTCTGGGCCAGTTCTAGGTGTCTCCTGTGAGTGCCCAGGGGATAGATCTTTACAGGAATGGTGTGCATGGACAAAATATCTTGGCAAATTCAAGGACAGCCCATATCCCTGCTCCATGCCCATCACCCATGTGTTTTAAGGCCATGATGACCTCCCAGTGCTATCCAGACTGAAACTTGGTCTGGGAAGAGCAGAACCCCAGGAGGATGGGCTGCCCAAAAGCACAGGAACCTGGGCTGGGAGTCATAGTGAATGTGCTAACTGCTTATTTTGGCAATGCATGATACTTCCTTCTTTTTTTTTTCCTTCCTTTCCCTTTGCAACACATTTGTCAAGGTGGGGTTTCACTGATGGAATGCAGATGTCCAAGAAGATTTTCAGAGGTAAATGGGAGAATCCTTCCAATGCAATGGCTTGCCTGTCACAAGAGGCCAGAGGTGAAGGTCCTGGTGCAGCGCTGATGCATCTCCTGCACCACAGGGTGACACCTCCCTCCTCAGTCTGCAGCTGTGGGGGGCAGCTGTGGCCAACCCCACTTTACCAAGAACAGCTTGCTGGCCAAACATGGCATCTAGGAATAATAAATAGTAATAATCTGTCTCTGATTTCAGCTCTGTTTTTTCAGTGATGAATGGCTGCATGGAGGAGAAGCAGCTGCTGATGGGGGGGGCAGGGTGGCTTCTCCAGGGTTTGTTGTTTTAATCATGGCCTGAGTGAAAATGACAGCCTGGAGACGAAATATCTGCTGAAAGGAAATTGTAACTCTGGGTGACTCCACTTAGCTCCATGCCTATTAAGAACTTATTTTTGTTGGACACCAAGGAACACGATTTCAACCAACTCTGCGCTTAAATGCCACTTCTGTCTGTGTTGATGCTGTTGGGTTTGCAGTGTCTCTGCTGCCTGTGTTGGGAGCTCTTAGACCAACCTGGAGCCTTCTGCTGGGGCCTCCCCAGCCTTGCCAGGCATGGCTCATTTTGGTGGATCTGTGCTCATGAAGGAATGGAAGCCACGGCACTGAACAGGGCTTTACCATCCCAAGGGAGACAAGGGAAGGTGGTGGGCATGAAGTCTGCTCCCTGTTCCAGGGGAAGAACCCTTCCAGTGGGACAGATGGATGCCAACAAATGGGGGGATGCACTGGGTGACCCCTGGGCAGCTCACACCCTCCTGGTGACCACCCTCACTGGACACCTCTTTCTGTGCCCAAGCTCTCAGGTCCTTTTCTGGGTGTCTGCAGTGCTCAGCACAACAAAACCCTGCTCTTCCCCCACTGCTGGCCCAGAGCCAGCACCAAAACGTGTATTTTGGGGCACACAGAGTGTCAGGCCACATCCTGATGATGATGATGGTGGTCTTGGTGTAGGGTGCTGTGAAGCTGTGGATGGATGGACAGCAAAGAATTTGGTCTACAAAGGGCGTGGTCATTCCACCAGTCTGGGGCTCCTGCACGTCCTCTGCCCAGGGCACAGATGGAGTTAAACATTCCATGTTGTTGCTCCAACTGGTGCATCTCGTGTCCAAGCACCAGGAATATGGGGGAGAACGGTTAAAAATAGCATCTTCCAATGTTCCTGCAAAAAAAAAAAAAAAAAAAACCAAAAAAAAATGTTCTCATGTGCTCTGCTGGCTGCAGCTGCTGTTATGAAACAAAACATTTCCCATCAACAATTATTAGCCTTGGAGCCTGGGCTGCAATGCTGTTTATTAGAGTAAGAGTGGTTATCAAGAATGGAACAGAAAAATCAGCAAAGTTATGATTCTCCTAATTTAAAAAACCACATCGTAGGTTGCTAATGGTGGCAGGAGGGGCACTCTACTTCCCCTGCCTAAAGTGAATTTTGTTGCACGTGCTGGCTTTATTGAAACTAACAGGGAGGAGATGCTGAACAATAATGCTGATTTCTCTCTGAGTTTTTTGTTCACCTTTCCTCGTTAAAAAAAAACCAAACAAAAAACCCCACAAAAAAACAACAACAATAAAAAAAAAAAAAAAAAAAAAAAAAAAAAAAAAAAAAAAACAGAAAAAATCTGGAGGGAATTGTTAAGAGAAAGAAAGGAAAAAAAAGTATTTCCTGGCCAAAAGATTCACTGAACAAAGACATCCAAAATCTTTCAAGAGAAGGTTGAACATGTGAAAATTGCCTCCAAAACTCTTATGCACTCAAATCTCACTATGTCAATGAGTTCTAACAGTTTATTAGATGCTGTGTGATGCTGCCTGTGCTTGTTTTTCCTGGGATATTATCAAGGTGTGGGTCATTAAAAAAGCAAAGCTTGAAAACACTGGTGGGCTGGCCAGGCTGGCAGCAGGGCTGGCCTTGTCTTGTGAATGAGTAGCACAGGAACACACCCTTGGTTATCAGTGGCAATCCCCATGGAAAGAGGAGCTGGATGGAGTGGGGTGTGTCACTTGTGACCCCAGGGAGCCCCTGCTGCTGCCAAAGCCTGCTCAGAGCAGTTGATCTGAAAACTGGGCAGCAGGGAGGGAGGTTTTTAACTTTTTGATACCTTTTCACTACTTCTTTTTTGGTCATTCATTGGAGGTGTGCATTGCTCTGTTCCATCTCTCGTCATCTCAGGAATGCCTGTGTCCATCCTGATGTTGTATGGATGTATCCACTCACAAAACAGGGGTTTTCCCTCCCAGCTGAGCTCTGCCCTCTGAGTGAAGGATATCTGAGTATCTGGAAATTTCTGCAAGCAGTAAATACTATTCTCAAGCCAAAGAATTGAATAGAGTAGCCGGAGCATGTCCTGGTCTCCTCTTGATGAGGCTGAATTGGTGATGGTGCTGCTTCCTTATAGAAAAACCTGTGCTGTTGTTTGCTCAAATAAAGACCAAACTCATCCTGGTAACAGCCAGGAGTGGAACTTCTAAAGCTAATTTAATTCCCATCAAACCTGCCCTGTTTTATCCAGTCTCAATGGGAGCTGGAGAGCAAAGGTGATGCTGATCCTTCAGGTCAGCAGTTCCAGTGCTCAGCTCTGGAGCCTTGTTTCTCCTCCCAGCACCTGCTTCTTGGAATATCAATCACTTTAATACGTTATTTTAATCACATGAATCTTGTTGATGGTGTCTGTCTAGGCTGAGATCCAGGAGGGAACAATTTCAACCCAAAGAGGTTTGTCTAAGGAAGGATATTTTCTGTTGGAGCTTAAAGAAAACCATTGCTCCAGAGCTCTCCCAGCAGAGAGAAAGATCTCCTGAACTTGCTGGACATGAGGATTTGTTCCTAACCAGCACCCCCTGGAAAAGCCCAGGCACAGGGGACTTGTCAGACCAGGTGAAAAGCCACCTGCAACACTGAATTAATTTATGTTTGTGATGCAGCTTGTCCCAGACTCCTGCAGCTTGCATTCAATAGCAGAGCTGTGAAATGTTTAGAGGACTTTTGGGCTGGATGGTTCTTCTCCATCTCTTGGAAGTGGATGTCCTGTAGCCGCACTGCTATTTCCTGGATTTCATCCCTACTCCAGGCATCCTGCTGTTCCCTGGTGCTGGTTGGGACCCTTTGCAAGGAAGCAGCACAGTCCCCCTGGCATCTTCCCAGAGAGTGCCCGAGGTGGGTGATGGGGATGGGCTCTCCTGGGGCTGGGCCGTGGTGGCTCCCACCCTGCCCTTCCTTGCCTGTCACGGAGCAGGAAGGAGGGGAGCACATTCCAAAACTCTTCCCATCACCAGGCAGCTCCCTTAGGCCTCATGTTTAGTTTTATTAATGAAAAACATTGGCAGGGCAATATCAGCAGGCTGCAGCGCTCCAGGACTGAGCCTCTCTGAGGGATTGTCCTTGGGCAGGAAGGTGCAGTGATCTCTGTGTCCCTGATGGCACCTCCTGTAACCTTACCTCTGGCAGGCCCTATAAATCCTCTCTGATTGCTGAGAGGACGTAAATCTACCCCAAACTGTGATGCTTACCAAATATGATTGCATTAGTGAGCCATAAATCCCCCGTCAGCTTAGGGAAATGTCTGGGCCTGTCGAGCTAAAGCAGTCGAGACAGCCACTTAACCACTCCCAAGCATCAGCCTAAGATGCAGGCAAGGAGCAGCTCACAGATATTTTCTCAGCAGTCATTTATCACATTTGTACAAGTCATAAACAGGTCCATGGCTTTTGGCCGTGCCTTTTGATTTCCAGAAACAGAGACGTGGCCAGGAGGAGCAGACACAGGAGCATCTGTTCAGGGGCAGGGGAGGAGATGGGGCATCAGCCTCGCTGCTGCAGAAAGGACATTTTTGTGCTGCAGGCACAGGTGGTGCTGTGGCGTTGGCAGCTTCCAGAGAGGGTGTCTTGGTTTGAAAAGCCAGGTGTCTGCTAAGGAAGGCAGGAGCCTTCCCTGAAATGGAAAATGTAAACCCCCTTCCTCCAAATTATTATAATTTTGAAATTAAGGAACTCTCAGGCAAAGATATGGGAGCAGGAATAACAGTTCTTTATTAGGGAAGAAAATAAAAATAAAATAAACAATGCAGTAATACAAAACAACACTGCCAGAGTCAGAACATGCCCTGGCACCCTGTGGGTCAGGGGGGTGGCAGCAGTCCCATCCCATGGTGGCTCAGCCCTCCTGCAGTGCCAGCTGTGCTTCTGCTGGAGCAGGGATCATGGACAAGGGTGGAATTTTCCTCTGAAGCTCCAGGACTGCTGGAGATGGGCCTGGGCTTCCTCTGGGAATGCAGTGGGGAAGAAAGCTGCTCCTCTGGGAATGCAGTGGGGAAGAAAGCTGCTCCTCTGGGCATGCAGTGGGGAAAGGCTGCTGTGGTGTTCCCAAGGTCAGATTGTATCCAGGTAGGAATGTTTGGCTCCTCCCCTGGGCAGAGCATCTCCCCATGGGATGATGGAATTTTCTCAGCCATGCAGGAACGCTCACTGGCCATGAACAGGAGATAATTAATAATTAATGGCCCATGAACAGAAGAGATCTCCTGGAGGGAGGATGGGCTGTGGGAGAGATAAAGGAAACTGCCCCATGAACAGAAGACAACTGCCCCATCAGATAGGAATAGAATACACCCCCCATTTCCAACCTAAGACAAGGCTTCCCAGGAGGGGAGTAGAGATAAATATGCTTGGGAAGGGGGCTGAGATAGTGGGAAGCCAACAGCTCCTAAAACCCAGTGAGGCAAAAGATGAAAAACCATGTACTGATATGGCGAAGTAACGAATAATGGAGATTTTGACAGCCTGGGTAAGAAAAAAAAAAGCAAAAAAAAAAAAGCCTTTCTGTGTCAGTATTTTACCATCCCAGGCTGCAAATGAATCCTTGTCTTGAGCTGGAGCAGTCATGAATCTTCCCCCAGAGCCAAGGGCAAGGATTTCCAGCATCTCCTTCCTGTTGCCCTCTCCTCCAGCAGGGTGCCTTTCCCCCCTTGGGAGTCTCCCTTGCTTCTCACAATTAGCTTTTGCTTGATGTGCAGGATGGTTTTTTCCCCTGCTGGAGCACAGGAGACACTGTTTATTCCACAGCAGCTCTTTGACCCACCAGTGTCTTGGGTGCTCACAGGCTGTGGTGGGGAACTCCTGGGAGCTGCTCCTTCTGCAGGCACTGCAAAAGCCAGGGCTGCAGATCCTCTTTCTGCGAGGATCCGTGCAGGTCTCCCTACAGGAAACTGAGTCAAACAACCCTGTTGTGTTTGCTTGGGGTCAGGAGAGAGGAAGATTTAAACCCCCTTCCCTCCAGGACTGGAAGCACCACCAAACAAAATTACTAATTTTGTTAGTAATTATAATTATTACTTTATATCTCCCTTATCTACAGGGATTTTTGAAAAATAAACCGGCCAAAATCCTTAACAACTATATTTATAGCTCAAATACAAAAAGGGGGAAATCTAGATGAGCTTAGCAGCTGGTCTGCAGGCCAAATGACTAAGAAATTGATAAAATATGAGTTTATCCATAGCAAGGAAGAAAGCAAGGCTGTTAGCATGGAAACCAATAAAACAGAAACAAAAGGGATATTGACAGTTAGAGGATCCGTGCCTTAGTGAGCAGCCTATGTGCCTTAATAATTTGTTGTAAACTCTTACCAATTAATTGTTGACGTTAATTGCTTTGTACCAATAAAATACAATGAGCTATTGCTTTGTCCAATGAATATAATGAGCTGCTTTGATGTAACTAATGACTTAAGATCGCCCTTTGTTAAGGGTATAAAACTCAAGAACAACTTGTAATGAAGAAGAAGCCATTGTTGGCTTCCTCCATTGCTGGCAGCCTCCAGGGGGATGCTGGTTTTGGGGAGTCTCCAGGGTTGGATCAGGACTGGTGCAAGTACCCAGTCAGGATGTCTCACCATCCTATTAGGAGCCAGCCTATCCCATCCCATAATTCCCAAGGGAACACTCACACACATAAGCCATCAAAACCAATAAATGCCTCTCTTTTGTCTGCAGCAATCCTGTGCTTCTTTCAAAAAATATTTGCAGCTTTATTGGTAGACCTCAAAGAGGTCAACCCATCAGTTAACCTGCTTGGTAGCATGTCCAAAATTCACAGGACTAGGTAATTTAAACATTTTGTGAGCTCAGTGTGTGCATGCAGCCACTCTCAATTCCTGCAAGCAAAAAAGGACTTTTTTCCCCCACTTAAAAATAAACACAAGGATTGCTGATAACTTAATTTGCACGTGGAGCCCTATCCACTGCCTCACATCGTTTCCTAAAGGGAAAAGGGCAGACCTGGCACGTGGAAATGTCAGCCCTTTAAAGATTGTGGTATAAAAGTGGAACACCTTGCAAATGCCCCAAGAGCTCCAGGAGGCTGATTTCAAAACGAAGTTTCTCTTGGGATACAAAGTCCCTTTGAGACAACGTGGTCAAAACCAATTGGTTTTGAAAGTAGAAGTTGGGTGTGTGCAACAGGCTGTCAAATAGCAGCCAGAAAACCACTCCCCAGGGCTGAGAATAGGTTCAGAGGAGACTCACATCATCCTGCCCCTTGCTCAGAGCACCCCCACAGTGCCAGTCCCTGGGGCTCCTTAGTGCCCAAAATGTTGGCATCCTCTGGGCAAGCAGTGCTTGTGCTCTGTCTGGTAAAACTCCTGACAGTGCTGGGTGGTGTGTACCCAAAATCTGAGCATCACATCCAGGCCTGAGCCCTTCTGTGGCGTTGGAAGGAGAGGCACAGCCATGCCCGCTGAGCGGGATGGAGCTCTAGGTCCAGACCTGTTATCCCAAGCAAAGGAAAAGCCCAGCCTGGAGGATGTCATCAAATTCACAAACTGAGCAGTTTCCCCTCCAAAAAACTCTGCTGGCTTCCTCCCATCCAGCTGGGCTTTACCCTGTGGGCTTCACCCCTGTCCTCAGGGCTGGGGTTCATGCGACCTACATCTGATTTCTCACCTCCCTCTGGTGAGTGTTTGCATAACGCTTTTCTCCTTCCCAGAGCTGGGCACCTGCCAGAGCTCAAATCCTTCTGCTCTTTGACATCTCATTTGGTTCTCCACAGGATATTTCCTGGAGGGCTCACAGGAGCCTTGAGAGAGGCTGCCTGACCCTGCAGTGAGAGGAGCTGGTGCTGGAGGGGTCGTGGTGATGCTTTGTGGCCCTATAAAGGGTTGGCAAGCACCAGACCTGACACAGCCCTTGCCAGGCTTTTTTTGGTTTGTTTTGTTTTGTTTTTGTTAGGGTCGGGATTGAAAGTGCTTGAGACAGTATTTTGTGTTTGGACTTAGATGTTTATTATTTGTTATTTAGATTATGTTTTTTTTAAGCTGTGAGTTTTAGAGCATTTTACTAACAAGTTACAAAAATGGTTTTGTATTTATTTTTACAAGGTCTTTTAAGGAAAAACTATTTAATTAAGAAATGACATTTAAATTATTTTTTTAACTCAATAACTAACTACTCATGTCTTGTAATGTGGACTTTTTTGTCTAATTATACAATATTACTTAAACTAATGAAGAAGAGGGTGAAGAAGGACTAGTTACTGCTTTAAAACTTCTACCTTAGCTTTATGTGTATTACTATATTCTAAAACTTTAAACTCTAAGTTTTCTAATATGTGATATTATACACTTTTATTTAAACTACACACCTATAATCTTAGTTTTATTTTCCAAGTTTGGAAGCCCTTTTCACGGCCTCAGGTCAAACGTAGTGTTCTCTTGGGGGTCTGTGCTTAAAAACACAGAAAGTCTAAAATTCTCAGCATCCAGGGTTCTAACCCCTGGGATTTGGTGCAGGGTCGTGGGTCAGTGCCTGCACCTGGGGTGCTCAAGGCTGGTCCTGCAGCCCCAGGAAGGGTGCTGAGAGACTGGGAATGTCTGGAGATGCATGGGAGGCCTGGAAGGAGAGAGGTCAGACAGCAGCTCCTTGGAGAGAAGATGGGGAATGAGTTAAGGATGGAGATGAGGAAATGGGGACAGGGATGAAGCTGCCTGTCTGGAGGGGGCAGCAGAAGTGGGAACCACCAAACTATCACCTGCAGCTGGTTGCTGTGGTGGAATCCAGGGGTCAGGAGGGACTGATGGGGTGGGTGGCACCCAGCAGTGCAGGGGAAGCCGTGTGGAGCAGGGGCTCTGCTGTGTCGTCTCTCTGGGCTCCGCTGTGTCCCCTCTCTGGGCTCTGCTGTGTCCCCCTCTCTGAGCTCTGCTTTGTCCCCCTCTCTGAGCTCTGCTGTGTCCCCTCTTTGGGCTCTGCTGTGTCCCCCTCTCTGAGCTCTGCTTTGTCCCCCTCTCTGAGCTCTGCTGTGTCCCCTCTCTGGGCTCTGCTGTGTCGTCTCTCTGGGCTCCGCTGTGTCCCCTCTCTGGGCTCTGCTGTGTCCCCCTCTCTGAGCTTTGCTGTGTCCTCTCTCTGGGCTCTGCTGTGTCCCCTCTCTGAGCTCTGCTGTGTCCCCTCTTTGGGCTCTGCTGTGTCCCCCTCTCTGAGCTCTGCTGTGTCCCCTCTCTGAGCTCTGCTGTGTCCCCTCTGTAAGATCGGCTGTGTCCTCTCTCTGGCCTCTGCTGTGTCCCCTCTCTGGCCTCTGCTGTGTCCCCTCTTTGGGCTCTGCTGTGTCCCCACTCTGAGCTCTGCTGTGTCCCCTCTCTGAGCTCTGCTGTGTCCCCTCCTGGGCTGTGCTGTGTCTCCTCTCTGAGCTCTGCTGTGTCCCCTCTCTGGGCTCTGCAGTGTCCCCTCTCTGAGCTCTGCTGTGTCCCCTCTCTGAGCTCTGCTGTGTCCCCTCTCTGGGCTCTGCTGTGTCCCCTCTCTGAGCTCTGCTGTGTCCCCTCTTTGGGCTCTGCTGTGTCCCCTCTCTGAGCTCTGCTGTTTCTCCTCTCTGAGCTCTGCTGTGTCCCCTCTCTGGGCTCTGCAGTGTCCCCTCTCTGAGCTCTGCTGTGTCCCCTCTCTGAGCTCTGCTCTGTCCCCTCTCTGAGCTCTGCTGTGTCCCCTCCTGGGCTGTGCTGTGTCTCCTCTCTGAGCTCTGCTGTGTCCCCTCTCTGGGCTCTGCAGTGTCCCCTCTCTGAGCTCTGCTGTGTCCCCACTCTGGGCTCTGCTGTGTCCCCTCTCTGAGCTCTGCTGTGTCCCCTCTCTGGGCTCTGCTGTGTCCCCTCTCTGAGCTCTGCTGTTTCTCCTCTCTGAGCTCTGCTGTGTCCCCTCTCTGAGCTCTGCTGTTTCTCCTCTCTGAGCTCTGCTGTGTCCCCCTCTCTCTGAGCTCTGCTGTGTCCCCTCTCTGAGCTCTGCAGTGTCCCCTCTCTGGGCTCTGCTGTGTCCCCTCTCTGGGCTCTGCTGTGTCCCCTCTCTGAGCTCTGCTGTGTCCCCTCTCTGGGCTCTGCAGTGTCCCCCTCTCTGAGCTCTGCAGTGTCCCCTCTCTGAGCTCTGCTGTGTCCCCTCTCTGAGCTCTGCTGTGTCCCCTCTCTGAGCTCTGCTCTGTCCCCTCTCTGAGCTCTGCTGTGTCCCCTCTCTGGGCTCTGCTGTGTCCCCTCTCTGAGCTCTGCTGTTTCTCCTCTCTGAGCTCTGCTGTGTCCCCTCTCTCGGCTCTGCTGTGTCCCCTCTCTGGGCTCTGCTGTGTCCCCTCTCTGGGCTCTGCTGTGTTCCCTCTCTGGGCTCCGCTGTGTCCCCTCTGTAAGATCTGCTGTGTCCCCTCTCTGGGCTCTGCTGTGTCCCCTCTCTGGGCTCCGCTGTGTCCCCTCTGTAAGATCTGCTGTGTCCCCTCTCTGAGCTCTGCTGTGTCCCCTCTCTGGCCTCTGCTGTGTCCCCTCTTTGGGCTCTGCTGTGTCCCCTCTCTGAGCTCTGCTGTGTCCCCTCTCTGAGCTCTGCTGTGTCCCCTCTCTAAGCTCTCTGAGCTCTGCTGTGTCCTCTCTCTGGGCTCTGCTGTGTCCCCCTCTCTGGGCTCTGCTGCCTGCTGCTATGAGGACAGGGCTGGCCTCAAGCCCCTGGAAGTGTCATCAGGGTCTCCATGAGAAGATGCTGAATTACCTACAGGAGAGCTGATGGCACTATTGATAACTCCCCCTGGACTTTACAGGGAGTGAAATGCTGCTTGTGGAAAAGAGCCCTTTCCCATCCTTCTGCCCATGCTGCTCTTTGCTTGAGCTATCCATTTTCTTTCCCCATTTTTGTAGACATGTGCCTTCCTGACTCTGCCCTCCTGTCCCTGCTGTCTGGCTCCTGGGTAACATTATTTTTGCAGGTCTCTGTAGCTCACAGCAGAAGCTGCATCTCCCAGTCTCTGCTTCCCAGGACTCTGTGTTTTCCTCCCAGGTGCTTTTAGCCCAAAAGTGTGAAATCCCCACATGTTCAGGCTTACTTGACCTAGTCTGGAGACGTGTGGGCTTTTCTCACTTCCACCAGTCCTTGCAGTGTGCTTGGAGGCTTTGTGGATCAGATGGAGCCCTGTGAGCCTCTGGTGCTGTGGGAAGCCTGCTGCTCTGGAGCTGTGGAGGTGTTTGGGTGTCCCTTTGGGTTCTTTAGCCCCACTGGCATGGCAGGCAGGCCACTCCTTCCAGCCTTCCCACTGCCCAGCAGCTGCTTTATGAGCAGTGAAGCTGTGGTGTGCTCTGGGCCACGTGTTTGGAAACGCCTCTGGAGAGGAGCCATCTTCTGGTGCCTCTGCTCGTTGGACATCCCTGCAGGCTGTTGATGCTCCTCTCACATCCCAGGGCCTGAGCTGGTGCCAGCAGCTCTGCCCTCTGACATGGAAGTGGCCAAACTCCGTTTTTGGTGTCCCTGGCTGCCTTTGATGTGCCGCCTCGCTGCCCCGAGCCTGCGCACCCCAGGCCGTGCTATTCCCTGAGGTGCACCCCTCTTTCCCAGCAGCCATGAGAAACATCCTCCTTGCGGCGCTTCCAAAAGGAAAAATATGTCCTTGGGTGCTGTAAATAGCCCAGAGGAATGGTTTCTCATGATCCTGCAAGGGCCTGTGTTTCTGCTGCTCGGGCCTCGTGAGCTCCCTGGGCAAATGTCAGCAGAGAGCCCTTCCCAGCACTCTGGCCCTTCCCATGCTGCTGGCTGCACACAGGCCCCAGGAGCCCCTGGGAGCCAGGAGCCTGCCTGGCCCAGGTGCTGTGAGAAACAGCCCTTGCCTCTGGGAAGGCACAGGGAGGGTCAATGGGCCTGCTCTGCACCTGCCAGGTGAGTCCTGGACCCCTCACTGACCTCAAGCTGCTGGATAATTAGGTGGTGAATCTGCAGGAATGACTCTGGGATCCTTTTCCATGGAGAGGAACTGACCCCCCTGAGTGTCTGTGCTAGGACAGGTGTCTCGGAAGGTGCTCAACAAGTGCTGCTGTCAGATTCTGCTCTTTTCTGACTTAAGAGTTTTAAAAACTTTTATTCCATTTTCAGACTCATATGAAGGGTGAGACAATACAGATGTTATAATTCTCGCTATTACAATCAGAAGCCAATTATTTCTTAATTACAATACACTATCAACTGGCTTATCAACTTTTACAACACCACGTTGTAAATTCCTTAAAGCCAATCATCTAAAATTACCCCTCGTGGGTCCTACTACAATGCATCTTTCATGGTTCTATTTCTCCAAAGTATTTAGTCTTATTTTCAAAGCCATCTTTTAAAACTTGTTTCTAGTTCCATTCCTCTCTCAGCAATGTCTGTCCTATTCCATGGCATTTCTAAGCCAGCATTTCTTATCTCAAGGTTTGCATACAAATGCACACTATGTGAGCCTTTGATCAAACTTTAAGAATTCTCTACAAATTCATTCCTCCTCCACTGGCAGCGATCTCTGCGGTGGGGTGAGGTGGTCCCTGTCCCACCTGGGGACAGGACAGCACACGGAGTGTGGCTGCCTCTCTCCAGCTCCACGGGTTTCACACACCTCAGGCACACGTCCCGTTCCCAGGCTGGGAAAGGTGGGGAAGGAAAGCAGAGCAAACCCATCTCACCCTTTCTGTCCCTGTTTCTACAGAGCTGCAGCCCAAGAAGGGCTCCCAGCAAGGGTCACAGCTGCTGCCTCGCTCCTGTGATGAGCTCCAATGCCATCCCTTTTCTGAAGGTACAGCCCCATCTGGCAGGGCAGAGATGGAGGGAGGCTGGGCTGCACTGCTGTTGTG
This sequence comes from Anomalospiza imberbis, assembly GCF_031753505.1. Classification (NCBI taxonomy): domain Eukaryota; kingdom Metazoa; phylum Chordata; class Aves; order Passeriformes; family Viduidae; genus Anomalospiza; species Anomalospiza imberbis. Next base: position 1,999,565 of record NC_089689.1, on the reverse strand, counting down.
ACAGTGATAGCATCTTCCAGGCCACCTGTGTGGCCACTGGCAGAACAGACCATCCCAAATCCCCACCCATGAGCTGTGCAGAGATCCAGCAGCAAGCCAGCTGGCCTGGCCAAGGAAAGCACAGGGAGCAGTGGAGCCACCGCTCCCTCTGCAGGAGGGCATTCATTCCCTTCCAAAGGCAGTGGCAATGTGCTCCCAGAGCACCCCAAGTGCAGCCTGGCACCAAACAAGTTCCTTTCAGGGTGTTCCTCGCTTCTGAGGCTGCCCTGTGCACTTCCAGGCTGGCACAGAGAGAAAATTGGCAAAACTGGGGGAAAAGAAGGGTACTTCCCATATGGAAATAGGGCCATACACAGGGAGCTCTGCCCCTATGAATCACCCTCTTCCCAGCCTCTGGGGGGAACGTGCCACCAGGGGCAGACCTGGCACTTGGAAATATCAGCCCTGAAGTCAAATATTATTTGGAAGCTAATGACAAAATCTATTTTTGCAGTGGTCTTGTTTAAAATATTTCCCCTTAATCCCCTTGAAACAGCAGTAATTGAAACCGGTTCTGTGCCATGCCAGGGCATACTTCTTTAATTATATCCTGCACTGCCTGTTTCCAATGAAAAGGCCCTATCTGTTTGCACTTACTGGCCTTATGAAAACCAGGCTTGGGCCCAAGTCAGCAGGAACCCAAAATAAAAAACATTTCCCTTCAGAGGCATCATTTGAGCTAATTAACTTCAATCAGCCCAGAAACATCTCTCCGAGATTTCTTCCCCCACCTCGGAGCTGGGGCTTTTCCAAGCAGCCCCGAGGGTGATGGTGATGAGCCTTGACTTCCCAGACACAGTAGGACTGGGGTGATGCTGTCAGCCAGGGGGACGTGGGCTTGTCCCACAGTGTATAGGGTGAGGGGTTCAGGTGCTCAGCCAGTGTGGGAGGGGGACAGTGTCTCATCCCACTTCTCCCACCTTGGCACAAGCCCAGGGACAGCAGCTCCCTGCTGGACCACAGTCAGCTCATGAAAAACCTCAGCCCCAGGCAGGGTTTGGAGCAAAGGGCAGAGGCTGAAGAGCAAACCAAAGTGAATTAGGAGCCATCACATCTCCCCACGTGGCTTGTGGGGGCTGCTGGAGGAGCTGGCACCAGACAGGGCCTGCTACTTGGAGCCTGCAGGTGAAGAAAGGAGGGGACTGCCGGGTGTCTGCTTCATGTGCTTCCCCCTTCCCCGTGTTTGGTGCCTGAGCTGTCCATGGGTGGGATTTGGGGCAGAACTAACAGGTTTCCCCATAATCCAAACCCCACAGCTCTGGCTTGGCTCAGCATCACAGCTGTGGGCACAGAAACCTGGGCATGTGCTGGATCCCTGTGCCCCACGAGCCTGGAGCTGGGGGAAGAAAGGAGAAATCATCCCTGCTGAAATGAGCCCGGGGCTGCTCACCCCTGTGCCACGTACATCCCTGGCTGCAGCTGGGCCATTTGGTTATTTCACCAAAATGCTGCTCACCTGCTCTTTACCTTGTGCTGTGGTTAATTCACAGAATCACAGCATGACCAGGTTGGAAGGGATCTTCAAGATCACCGAGTCCAACCCAGCCCCAACACCTGAACTGAACCCTGGCACCCAGTGCCACATCCAGGCTTTGTTAAACACATCCAGGGATGGTGACTGCACCACCTCCCCGGGCAGCACATTCCAGAACTTCATCACCCTTTATCACCAAGGGAAATACAGGTTGGAAAAAGTAAAAAGTAAAAAACTTTTTCCTAATATCCAACCTATATTTCCCTTGGTGCAGTTTGAGACCTTGGAGCTGAGGCTCAGAAATTTGTCACTTTCCTGAGAAAATTCTCAAGCCAAAAAATTCAATTCTGCACTTAATTTTAAGTAGATGGGTTCAGTTTGACAAACTTTCTACTGCAAGGGTTTTTTTTTCTTCTTCTTCTAAAGGATAGGGTGCCTCCCCAAGTCAGAGTGAGTAATTTTGTGGGTTTTTTTCATTTTGTTTTGCTTTTGGTTTTTTGTTTGTTTGTTTGTTTGTTTGCTTGTTTGTTTTGTTTTGTTTTTTTGGTTCTTGAGCAGCAAGAGATGTAAAAGAGCAGAAGATGCTGTAGCAGCCCTGTGGGTCCCAGCACAAACTGGCTCCCAGACATGGCCAGGAGGCAGGGGATGGGTCAGGAGCATTCTGCCATGAGGCTGGGGGGATTTTCTACCTTAGATACCCAAGTATTTTAGGGCTGCATCTGTCAAGGCTCCCAAAGTGCCTGGCTCTTAGTTTCCCAGGCTGGTGATCCAGGGAAATCCATCAGCAGGAGATACTGGCTGTGAATAGAAACCACTGGTACAGAAAATGGGGGAAAATATTCTTGTGAGCTTGTTGGCAGGGCATTTAAAAGTAGTTACAGGAGCAGAAATGAGTGATTGCTCACTTTGCTGTCTGCTCCCTGTGCACTTGGAGAGATTTATTGACTGGTAGCAGAAGATCAGATCCCTTCATTCCAGATTGTGTGTGCAACTGAGCACTAATTATGGTTAATGGTTGTACTGAAGTGGATAATTTTTTTCTAGCATGACAGCAAGAATAATATGATTTAGCAATATCCCTACAGCAAAAAAGGCCAGGAACTGTTCTGAGGTTATTTCTGCAAGCTTTGCACAACAGGCAGAGCAATGGCAATAAGACAATGGGAAAGGGCACTGGCATGGAAAGAAATCAATCCCACTCATGTGGGGCTTGGGATGGGCTCAGCCAAGAGAATTGCTCATCCAGAGCTCTTGGGGCAACAAAACCACAGAGGAACAGCCCCAGCAGTGGTTTCCCATGCAGAGATATTTCTCTCCAGCTTCCTGGGCTGCAAGGGGCTGATGTGTTCACAGAGCAGGGAAGGGACTGAGGGAGGAGTGACAGCCACAAGTCCTCTCCACTCAACAGCTGCCAGCTCCTACTCAGTAGGAGACACAAAAGGGCAGAATTCTGTAGGTGTGGGGAAGTGCAAGTCCCAAACTCAAGGGATCTGTGATGCACCTACTGCTGGTCACAGTGTTTTGTTTGTACCACCAGGAATTTGGTGCTTTTGCCTCAGTCCCCATCTGCTCATTGGGACCATCTGGGAATGGGGAATGGGAAGTATAAACAGGCTGCGGGTGAGCAGAACAAATAAAACAACACAAAAACATCCTAACAGTAGGGATATTGCTTTTGAGTATGGGATTAGGGGAGGTTAGAGAATTCATAAGTACATAAACCAGCTCACAGGGTTATGGGGTAAACGACCAAATACAACTTGGAGCAAGCAACCTACAGGGCAAATAAAATGTGTGGTGGGGAAGCTCCTCTGGGCTGCCTTCCCTGGGGCAGCGGGGATTTAGCATCCTGCAAGGACAGACGCAGCTGGAATGAGAGTGTGGATGTGAAAACCCAAATGCAAGGTGTGCTTTTGTGTGATAAGGTCTGGGCTTTGAAGGGGAAAGGCAGTGACATTTCACCTGTTGATTCAGAGTTTCTCCCAGGTTTCCTGGCACAGCAGCAGGACAAACTGGATCATGTGTGTGATGTCAAGGCCTGTTTAAGCATCTGGACACATTTTACTTTAATTGTGTGTTAAGTAATTCTAATCTATGACTGGGAGCTATAAATATCCCCACAGTGACAGTAGGATAGCTTTATCCAAACCAAGATTTGAGCCTGGATACAGGAGTCACAAGAGGGAGCTCGAGGTGAACTTTAGGGTTTTTTTAAGGTGTTTTTTTCTTTTTTCCCCTTTTACAGTAGGCCAGAAATCCCCAGTGGAGAGAAAGGTGATGCTCCTTTTTAACGGCTTTTCCCCCAGAGTGTGAGGACCAGGCTGAACATTTTCCTGGCTGCTTCCTCTGAGGCAGTAGCACAGCACTGAAGGTGTCCAGCTTGCAAGAGCCCATCATCCTGCCAGCCCTCAGTAATTCTCTAATGGGGAAGGCTTGGAAATTCTGGGTTTGCACCAACCTGCACCCTGAGACTCATCTCCACTGGAGGAGATGGGACCAGAGCTGCCCCCATGGAAATGCAGCCCTGGAGGTGCTGGGCTGCCTTTTCTTGCACTGAATGTCCCAAACCACTGGAAAACTTCTCTGCTGAAGCAAGGAGGGGATCCTTGCCTTTGATCCATGAGTTAAAAGCAGTGGTTCAAGCCATGGATGGCAACTTGTCTGTGCCACTGGGGCTGGGAGGCAGGAGGTGAGGGCGACAGGTTTGTTCTGGGGTTAGTCCCTGCCTTCCTGTTCCAGGGGGTTAAACCAGACCCCTTCTGCTGGGCACCTCTCTCCCAAGGACAAAAGAGGAAGCACAGATAATCACCAGGAAATCTGTGATTGTTTGTCAGTTTGCAGGCCCCAAGTTGGGCAACTCCCTGGGGGCTCCCCTGGCAGGGGAGACCCTCCTGGAGCAGTTCTGTGTCATGAACCAGAGATGCATTGGACTTTTTCGGTCTTCAGCTTCTGTTTATTGTTATCTTATCAAAACTTCCGCACACTGTCTGCACACAGACCTTGCATGCCGGAAAACAGCACAAAATGGCTAACAACCTCGTGTTGCAAGGTCTTTTTAAGTCTAATCAAAAACTAAGCTACCCAATTAAGAAGTGACACCTAGATTATTTCCCTTTCTAACCCAGTAACTGACCCCTAAAGACCCGCAATGCAGATTTTTCCGCTTAATTACGAGATACCACCCAAACCCAAGAAGAAGAAGGAGGAAGAAGAAGAAAGAAGAAAGGAACTCGAGACAACACCCTGTATCCTCCATCTTGAACCCATCTATAACATCCTAAAAATCCTAAAACCTAAATGTCTCACCCATGTGACATACGACACTACTCTCTACAATCCCTACAATCTATTTCACACTTTCCTGGTTTCTGGTTTACTTTGAGGCTTTGGAAGTTTTCTCCATGAATGAGGGTCAAAGTCAGTGCTCCCCTGGGGGTCAGGACACCCCAGGGCAGACAGAGAAATATTCCTGGAGCCCTGGGTTTCCACAATTATTAAATCCACCAAGGCTCTTCGGGCAGGTGGGGCCACAAAGCCTCCTGGAGCAGTTTGGTGCTAAAACTTGAGCTGCTGGTGTCCTGTTGCTGAGCAAAGGCTGTGTTTGTTCCTTATGCAGAAAAACAGCTCAAACCTTGAAATCCCAGCCTGGGACCTCACCAAGACCTGAGGCCCCAAGCAAGGCTTGCACATGGGTGACAGAGGACACTGACAATATCCTGCTGATGCCTCTTTGGGCTGACCTAAAATCAGAGGCCAGACAAAATCAGGAGAATAAAAAGGTGTTATATTTATTGAAGGGCCTTCAGGTACATTTAGGGCAGACAAAGCCCCCCAGGGGCTACACCCAGAATGGATGATGGGTCACAGGTTTGCACACTTTCATAAGTTTGGTCCATTTGCATACTGGGGGTAAATCTTCCAATTACAGCTTCAGGTAATGAAATCATTTACCCCAAGTTTGCTCCTCCCAACTCACTTTTGTTCCCATCTCTCTGGCCTGAAGCAGTGAGGTGTCCTTGATTGCCAGGCCTGGAGGGGAATTGCTGTGTCTGCCCAAAAGGGGAAAGCAGCAGCTCACGCTGTGTATGGAGTCTAGAGCTAAACACTAAAGAACTGCAGGACCACAAAGAGATGAAAAACAGAAAAGCCAAAATCCTGAGGCATCACTGGCAGGGCATGGGTTGGAGAAGCAACCAGGGGAGGAAAGGTATTTTACTGAAAGGAGAGTAACCCTTGGCAGGATTTCCTGTGTTTGAGAGCAGATCCCATGGCTTCTCCATGTGTGCAGCCCCTCTGGCCCCAGGAGAACTGCAACCACCCCCCTGCATGGCACATGGATTGCTGGGCAGAGCTGTGCTCCAGCAAAGGCATTTCAAACAGTCCCTGCGGTCTGTGCTCCTCCCAGCTGGGATTTGTGGGGCTGGGAGCAGAGCCCAAGCCAGCTGAACACCTTTGTGTCTGGTGATTGCCCAAGGAAAGGATTATTCTGAGTGGGATCCCGCAAGCCAGGTACTCTCAAGCAGCTTATGCTGTGACAGGGTGGTTGTGGCTTCCTGGGAGGTTTCACCCAGTGCTCTCAGCAGTTTCTGCTGCTCCTGCCTCTAGAAAACAACACGTAGGCAGGAAAAAGGAAAAAGGAAAACAAGAGGGAGGACAGAGAGAAGATCTGCCTAAGGACAGATCCCAGAGAAGGGGTGGAAATGGTCTGGAGGTCCGCAGGACACCAAGCTCCAAGGCTGGGTGGCAGTGGAGGTGAAGAGGGTTAAGAGGAGAGATGTCTTTGAGATAGGTGCAGTGAGATGTGTTATCCTGTTGCAGCTGCTGTGTCCAATGGAGATTTCATGAGAGGCAAGGTGGGTTTTTGTTTGATTTGTCCTTGTGAGAGGTGCCTGCAGAGCTGCTATCTCCACTGAAAGGGTGTGGGTCAGAACAGCTCCCTAGGGAATGGCAAAAACCAACTTCCAAGGCAGATGGAAGCTTAAGGAGGATGAAGAGGACACTGTAACATTTTCTTCCCTATCACAAGGCCTTAGCTTCCCCTTGGGGTGTTCCATTCATCAACCCTAAACCTACAGTCCTGCAGCCCTTTCTTGGAAGGATTTTGCTCACCAACAAAAAATGGGGGAGAAGGGTGTGGAAAAGCAAATGAAATACGGACCTTTGACTGCATTCAAGAAAAACAAGAGCTGGCTGGGGATGCAATTAGAGCAGAGCCAAGGCGAGGGGAATGTTCTTGTGCCTCGCTTTGTGCTGCTCCAGCTGCAGATTTATTGTCCCCTGAGCGGCCTTGGCTGCCGTGGTGCTGCTGGCAGCTCCCAGAGCTCTGCCCAGCCTCCATGCAGGGTGGTTCTCATTTCAGACTTCAGAGATGCTGGAACAATGCAGCTGCACATCAAAGGGCCGAGCAGAGCCCGAGGGATGCGGGAGCAGAGGATGATCCCTGGCCCCACCGGAGCTGTTGGCGTCTGTGGGGCACGGAGTCCCAGCGCTCCCAGTGCTCCCAGTGCTCCCAGTGCTCCCAGCTGGGCCAGTGGCGCCTCTGGCCAGTTTGGATGGTCCCTGGCTGATGAGTCAGGAGCCTAGCTGCAGCTCTCTGGCCAAGGCACTGTGCTGAGGTTTGCTCCTTTGGGGTGCAGTGAGGAATCCTTCTGTTCCCAGCTGTTCCAGCTGGAATGCTCCTTGGGGGAGCATCTCTGGGTGTTGTGCCACATCCAGCCGAGGCATGAGCAGCACAGCACGTGGGCAAGCTGTGCCCAGCCTTGGGCTGTGTGCTGAGCTCCCCTGCGGCTCCTGCCTCAGACAGCCTCTGCAGGCAGCAAAAGGATCAAAACTGGAGGGGTTTACCTCTCTGCTTTGCTGCTGCTCCCAGTGGGAAGGCGGGGCATGGCCAGCCCTGGCCACCATCTGCCCTCTGTGAAGGAATAAGGTGTCCTGGTGCAGCAGCCAGGGCACACAGAGCTGCAGTCACACGAGCTGTGCGTGGCCCCAGGGTCACGGCACACACCAAGGCATTGACCTCCTGTGGCTCCTGCCACCTCAGGTTGTCCCTGGTGCCTTAGGATTTTAGCTTTTATGTCTTTCAAATCCTGTGCTGCTTTAGTGTGTAACTCTGAACTCCATACAGAGTGTTAGCTACTGTCTTCACATTTTGGTCAGACAAAACAATCCCTCTGGGCCTGAAACTCAAGGACACCTGAAAAGCATGAACAAAATGTGAAATGGGGAGCAGCAAACTGGGGGTACATTACTTCATTCCCTGAAGCTGTAATTGGAGGATTAACCCTTGATACGTAAATGGACCAAACTTATAATTGTCTGAAAAACTCACAGCCGTCATCCATCCTGGGTGTAGCCCCTCTGGGAGGCTTCTGGCTGCCCAAGGTGCGCCTATTTGAAAAACTTCAATAAATACCTGCTTTTATTCTCTTAATCTTGTCTAGCCTCTGCTCTAGGTGGCCACTCCAAGGCACCAGCCCCAGCAGGATTCCCACTGTCCTGTTGTGACACTCTCTGAGCATCTCAGGAAGCACCTGCAGCCTCAGCCATGCTGTGGGGCAGCTTCAGTCTGGAAAGTGGCAGGATTTTGTAGGTGAGACTTTCCGTGCTTTTTCCCAATTGTTTGTGCTCTTTTGGATGCTGGGAGCCCTCTCTTGTTGTTTTCTTTTAGCATGTGACAAAAATTCCATCAAAAGTTTGCAGATGTTGAGCAGAACCACCTCTATTGCCATGAGAAATGTTGAAGCCTTTGATTTTATTTTTGTCTCTCTCTGGGGATATTTGACCACCTTAACTTTTCTTCTTTGCTCTGCCTTCCCACACCTGCAGTTCTTCTTTCCTTTGTTTCTCCTTCTTAGAGAGGAGAGAAGAACATCCAAAATGCATTTTTTTTTCTCTTTTGAGGGAAACTGCAGTTGGGAAATGTCGAGTCAAGAGGTCCATGGCCTTTTCCTCTTTCAGTTGCTTGACATCTGTGTCAACCCAGGTAAATGATTAACTCTTCCTGCAGCTTTATTCCCCTCCCTCTGCCCTGGGATGACCTTTCCTGTCCCCATGCCAGGGCCAGGAGCAGGCCTGCTCTCACGCTGTGCATAGCTCCTGGCTGTTGTTTTCTGACAAATCTCTTATTTCACAGAAGTCCTCCTGCAGGTTACAAATAGGAAACAGCGGCCAGTGGGGTTCATTTTCAGTGGTGCTGAGGAATCCAGGAATTTTCAGAGGTCCCAGGAATCCAGGATCACCTGTGGGTGCTCAGCATCTTCTCAGATTAATTAGCAATCCATGACTCCTCCATCCCATTAATCAGTTCTCATTTAAACTGAGGGAGGGGTGAGGCTACAAAATGTTCACAATTATCCCCAAATGTCAGCCTGGCTTGGATGTGGGGAGAAAAGATAAGTCAATCCAAAAAAAAAAAAGTAAGCCTGGTGTTGTATGGGAGTCTCCAAAACCAGAAGTTCTTAAAACAGGTGATGGAAACAAGGTGGTCGAGGTCAGTTGGAGCTGGGTCAGACATCCCTAAGGTCCCTCCCCATCCTGGGGACTGGTGAAGTATTGGAGGTGGAAGGTGTGCTAGCTGATGAGAGCTCCTGCAGCTCCACAGTGCCTGTGCTGGCTCCACTGAGGGGTCTGAGAGCAGTGTCTTGCTCTGTCTTGGGGGTTTGTCCTCTTAAAACCCCTAATTTTGGGGAATAAATGCACAGAAGTGCTCCTGGCTGGGAGGCTGGGGGTGTGCAGGGTCACATCTCTGCCTGAATGAGGAGTCCTGCCTTGTCCCTGTGCTGGGGTAGGAATGCCCAGCCACCACACCTCAGCTGGAGACACTCTGGGAGAGGCAGCGGGGATTGGAAGCATGGGAGCTCAGTCAATATTTACAGGAAGGGTCTGAGTGGAATTCTTGAGGGTCAGCACTGAGTGGAATTTTGGAAAGCACTCAAAGGCTGATGGATGGCTTCAGCTGTGGTGGTAGGCAGGCACCTCCTGCTCAGGCCGTGCCTGCCTTAACCTTGTGCTCTCCAGACAGCTCCTGCTTAGGATTATTTTGCTTAGGAGCTACCTGTTTGCTCTGACAGTCTCTCCAGTAGCTTTATTGCCTGTGAAATGACAGGCACAGACAGGAACAGCTGAGAAGAGCTGAGGAGGGTCTGAGATCCTTCCTAGTGCTGCGTGCCATTTGGGGACATCTCCCAGGGAATAAACAGGGATAAACACACAGGTTGTGTGTTTATCCACTCTGAGCCCTGCCTCAAGGATGTGGTGCTAAAGGGAGGGTGTAAATGTCCTTCAGGGTTGGGAAGCTGTAAAATGTACATTTGAGAAGCTCCAAAGCCAAGAAGTTAAAACCTGCAGCTCTGCAGGATTTATTAACACAATAGGTTTAACAACGGCAGCAGCCTTCTCTTGAGAAATTCCACAGGTTACATGCCTGGAAAACACGGTGACTTATTAATTCAGGTTAAATTTTACCAAGAATGTTGGAGTAAAACACTTCTGCTCTCCATGCAGAGACCTCCATGCTTAACAAGTAAATCCCTCTCCCAAAGTCCCTCTACAGCCCATGTCTGCTCCAGTACATCCTTTGGATCTTCTTAAAAGTGGTATCTTTTGAGAGGTTTCAGGAAGAATTCAAGATATTGAACGTATCCAGCTCAGTTTAAGCAGAAACAGAAGTGTCCTGCCAGTGTTTGTCACTGGAATTAGCCTCTATGTGCTGGGAATAGTAAACAGGACAACAGGACAACTCCCTGCTTGGGGAGGGCTTTTCTTTGGTTTTGAGCAGGAAAATGCCTTTTGGCCTTGGAAGAGAAGGAAAAGCTTTTTTTTTTCTTTAAATTTAAAGATCAAAATCCAGGCTCCAAGAAACTGGGGGGGGGGGGGGAGGGTGGGAAATACATTTTTCCACCAGCAGCTGCTTGCAGCCTTCTTCACTCACTTGGTGGAAGGCCTTGTCCTGCAGCTCTGAAGGAAGCTGGGTGGGGGCAGCTGCCACCTTTGGGGCAGTATTGTCACTTAAAGCCTCTGGACAGTGAGGGGAGGCGGTGAGACCACGGGAGAGGGGACAATGAAGTGCCTCAGTGAAGAGCCCAAAGCTCACATCCCACCAGGTCCTGAGCAGCTGCCTGGTGCTGGCTCCCCTGCCTTGCTCCGAGACCGGCTTAACAAGAAACTCCACTTTTGTTTTCCTTTTTCTTTTCCCCCTTCAGCATGGCACATGCCAAAAGCTGCTGAAACAAACCTAGAAAACAGCAAAGTGGTCTGTGCTGAGACTTGTTTGTGCAGAGATTTGCCCCTCCTTGGCCTGAAGTGTCATTTTAAACAGATATTGTAAAACTGGTGCCAGAGTTTTGCAGAGAAGGTGAGTTTCCCGTCTGATTCAGACTAAATGCATATATTTCGTTTCTCCTTCCTTCTGCTTTAAGGATTAAAAAGGTTATTGCAGAGCCCAGGCTTGTGCCACAGTGCTGGGGATCTTTGCTTCTCAGGAGGACAAGGGGCTTACCGGTGGACAGGCACATGAATATCCCAATTCCTGGTTCTCATCCTCAGCCACCTCTGGATATTCACTGCTCCTGGCTCCTCCTGAGCTGTGCCAGGGCTGCCATGCCCAGCAGAGGTGAGTAAAGGAACAAGAATTTCTCTGTGTTCTCTGACAAGGGCTTTGCAGCGCCCTGGGCTGTGTGTGTGCATAATTACAGTAATTGCTTCCCTGCTATCTCATCTCCATCTCCTCTAACACTTTGTGCTGCACACCTGGCCCAGACCCTGGCTATTTGTGCAGGGGAACACCACAGCCCTAAGGCAGATTACTGAGGCTTTGGAGGTATTTCTACCCTATACTCACATGGTATCACTCACTGCATCTAGCCCTGCACCTCTGAACTGGATTCCTCACCAGAATCAGGGCCAGCCTTACTGGCAGCAGCTGCAGCAAAGGCACCTGGTCCCATTTCTGTACCAGCAGCTCATCTTTGCCAAAAACAACTTGTTCTCTTAGAAAGCCTCCCTGAACTGCCCTCCTAAAAGCACTAACACCACTCCTGGAATGCTGCCACGGTATCCCTCTAAGTGCGAGTCACTTGAACGCCTGCTGGGGAACTCAAAAAAAGCAGAAGCATGTAAAGAACATATTTGCCTTAGTGGATTCCTGACTCTTTTTTTGCTGAGTGCTGGTGAGCGTCTTTGAAGGAGCAAGGTGCTGTGCAACTGGGGAAGGGTCCAGTTTTTGGTAAACACCTCCCTTCAGCCTCTGCAAATCAAAATACAGGGCCAAAGCAGACACCTCTGTTGGATACTTTATTTACCACCCACTGCAGACCTTGGATGGGTTTTTCTCCTCCCTTGTGGACTCCTTGGTTATTCAAACTGCTAAAAGAGCTGGTACCAAATCTACCAAATCTGGGGCCATTGCCCTGGAAGTGTCTTTATCAGTGACAAGGTGAGGCCTTAATGGGGCTGGCAGCTCTGACTGTGTCCCCTGCACTCACTCTGTGAGTTTTGCTGTCACCCCCATGGCACAAATATCTTTGTCTTTTTCTAAACACTGGTTTTCCTAAACACCCAGTCCTCCATCAACTGTCTCACCATGGCTTCTATGTTCTCCATGCCCAGCTGGATTCATTTGCAGGCATTTCATACTTTCTCACCAGTCACCCCTAAATGAATATATTCAGGGGTGACATAATTAATGTCACCCCTAAATATTTGAATATATATATTGAAATATATATATTATTTCAATATATAAATAGATACTGAAATACATTGAATATCTGAATATCCAAAGCCACCCTTAGGGTTTCCATGATCATTTACTCCTGGGAGATACCTGGATGGGCTCTATGTCCTGCACTGATGTTTCAGCCAATAGTTGCCCTTTCTGTGTGCTTGGGACCTTGGTACACAGGTTTTGTGGCCATTTCAGGCTCTCTCAGGTGCCAGAGGCAGCCTCCTGCCCAGCTGTGGCACTGTTGGTGTGGCTGGTGGCACAGCGCGGCCTCCGTGCCCCATGAGCAGTGACCACCAGCCCAGCTCTCTGTCCTCGAAGGTGCCTTGGGCGCAAAGCCCTGACAAACCCCTGCTGTTTGTCTGCAGCTTCAGCCCCTTTTCGGCAAGTAGCCAGCGGGCGAGTGAAAACTTGCCACAGCTGGAGCCCCTGGCACGACTGCGGGGCACAGCTGGAGCACTCCACTCCCTGCCACCCCTTCAGGGATCAACAGCTGGGCTGCCCAGGGCCAGCAGGACACTCAGCCACTCCTCCCACAGCGAGTTGTGTAACTGCTCTGGGAGTGGGGTGGCTGCCTGCCCTCCCTGCCCTGCCAAGCTCCACGCCTCGCCTATAAATCCCGAGCGAGGGGGACCCTCCCTTCCCACAGCAGAGGTGACACAGAGCACAGCTGCCTGGGGCTGGAGGTGAGTGTTCCCAGAGAGCTGAGAAACCTTTCCTTCCCTCCCTGTGCCACACCTGGGCTCTTCTGAGTTTGGCTGCTTGCAGGGTTAGCGTGGAAAGTGTGGCAGGAGCAGGCACAGGGTGGCAGAATTGGTGTTTCTTGGGTGTTATTTGTAGCTTCTCCACAAGAAGGTAGGGAATCAAATAGCAAATGTATTTTTGCTATTGTAGGTGTTTGTGATATAAGTTAGCTCCCACCATACAAAAAAGGTGTAGGTGATATAAGTGTAGGTGTTTGTGATATAAGTTAGCTCCCACCATGCAAAAAAGAAAAGCCTCCCCCAAAACAGTTAACAGTGAGCAGCTCATGCTAGTGGTTTCTTGATTTACAAAGGAGAAAGTCCAGGTTTTATTCCAGCCTAGGAAAGCAGAGTATTCATTAGGTGTTGCTTTGTGACTGAAAGTTGAAATAGTTCTGGACAATTTGGTGGGTTTTAGAAAATACTGTGTCCAACCCCATTTTTCTACTGAAGACTTTTTTTTTTTTTTTTTCTTTTTCCTGATGATTACACCATCCTCTGTGTCTGGTGGGAGCTGAAAGCACTTCTCAGGCCAGAGGAACTGGTACCACCCATAGTGACATCCTGCCATGCTGAATTAATAACTCACTTGAGCAAGGTGCTCCCTCCAGCCCCGGGGTTAAACCACAGATTGCAGCAGCACCCCCGGGGCACCTGTGTGGGGGTCCTGGCTCTGGAATTGTCCAGCCCAAGCCACGGGACCTGGCCATCACCCCTTGTTTTATTGCCTGGCACTACCAGGGATTAGGATCCATCGTCCTCACTGGGAGATTTGTAGGGCTGGATGTCAATCCTGAAAGGCTCTTGCTTTTCAAGCCCTGGGGTGGAGCTGCTTTCAGTCCTGCAAGAGACACAAAATCATCCTCAATCCAAGGTGTGCCACACCTGCAGCCCCTCTGTCAGCCTCAATGGCCATGTCAAAGGCAGCATCACCTTCTCAATGGATAGGGGACAGCACCCTGTCAGAGAGGCACAAACTGAAGAGTTCCAGTGCACTTTTTTATTTTTTTCTTCTGAGAGAGGCAGGGGCAGATATCCAAAGATAAAATACAAATATTTGCAAGTCTGATAAGGCAGGATAATGTAAACCCAGCTTGTAAATAGAAACTGGCAGTGAATTGTGGCTCAACTACATTCTTTCAAAGCCAGCTTCCAGGGCAGCTGCAGGGGTTTGAAAGCAGCCCAGGGAACACACTGGAAAAGTGGAGAGATTTTTAAAATAAAGGGGAAAAAAAGAAGAAAATTATGAATTAAGACCTTTAATCTAACTTGTAAACAAAGAGCCCAGAATGCTGGTAAACGGAATGACGTTTGGGGGTAGCACATGGGGGAATTCCCTGTGGAGGGCATGCCAGGAGCGGCCCCCTGAGAGTGTGATGATCATGTGCTGGTTTCTTTCAGCCCCGCTGACAGCCTGGGAGCCCGGCAGAGCCCGCAGGGATGAGAGTGGCCGTGGTGGGCGCGGGGGTCAGTGGGCTGGCAGCCACCAAGTGCTGCCTGGCCGAGGGGCTGGAGCCCACCTGCTTCGAGCAGAGCCAGGACATCGGGGGGCTCTGGCGCTACACGGTGAGCCAGGGGGCCTGTGCTCCTCCCTGTCACTGCAGAGATGGACACACCACACACTTGTGCAGAGACAACAATGGCTTCTTCTTCATTACAAGTTGTTCTCGAGTTTTATACCCTTAACAAAGGGCGATCTTAAGTCATTAGTTACATCAAAGCAGCTCATTATATTCATTGGACAAAGCAATAGCTCATTGTATTTTATTGGTACAAAGCAATTAACGTCAACAATTAATTGGTAAGAGTTTACAACAAATTATTAAGGCACATAGGCTGCTCACTAAGGCACGGATCCTCTAACTGTCAATATCCCTTTTGTTTCTGTTTTATTGGTTTCCATGCTAACAGCCTTGCTTTCTTCCTTGCTATGGATAAACTCATATTTTATCAATTTCTTCTTCTGGTAGCTCAGTCGTTTGGCCTGCAGACCAGCTGCTAAGCCAGTCCCCACCTCCCCATGGCAGCTGCAGCTTTCTTTGCGGGGTTATGGGATGGTTGGAGTGGGTGTGGAGGGGTGTGAAGGCTTGCTGGGCGCTGAGCTGCACCCGCTGAGGCCAGGGCAGCGGGGGGACAGTCCCCAGCCCGGGCACAGGGCTGATGCAGCCCGGCGTGCTGTGTCAGGAGCACATCGAGGCCGGCCGGCCGAGCCTTTATCCGTCAGTCATCAGCAACACCTCCAAGGAGATGTCTGCCTTCTCCGACTTCCCCTTCCCCGAGCACTTCCCGGTGTTCCTGCCCAATGCCCTGCTCCTGGACTACCTCCGGCGCTACGCTGAGCGCTTCAGCCTGCGGGAGCACATCAGATTTGGGGTGAGTGATGGGTGCCCTGCACTGCCCTGCTCCCCACCCGTGCAGGGTGCCCGCGCTGACTTTGCTTCGTTCCCACGTTTCAGACCAGAGTTGTCAGCATCCGTAAGCACCCCGACTTTGCCACCACGGGCCAGTGGAATGTGGTCACAGAGGCAGAGGGGAAGCAGACATCACATGTCTTTGATGCTGTTATGGTTTGCAGTGGCAGTTTCTCGGAGCCATCCCTCCCCCTGCAGTGTTTTCCTGGTATGGTATAGGGCTGCCTGTGGTTACCTGCTTCAGGGGCAGGGGAGGGAAGATTTAGGGCTTATTTCAGGAAAATCCTCCCTTTCTTTTCTTGCTTCTGCTTTCCAAACCTGCTGGCATGAACAGCAATACCTTCTCGTGCTTCAGCGGCTTTGTCTCTCAGACCCCATTTTGGAGAGGAAGCTTCAATTAATTCTGTGGGCATGGGATGGAGGGCTGGACCTCCCCAAGACCCTGGTGGCCAGAGATTGCACTTCCTTGCTCTTGCCATGTAGATTGTTTTTTTACACCAGTTCTCCCAACCAAATCCACAAATGCTCCCTTACTTCAAAGCTCTGCTCCTTTTTCCCCCAAGGCATGGAGAGGTTTCGAGGGCAGTACTTCCACAGCCGGCAGTACAAGCATCCCGACGTGTTCCAGGGCAAGCGTGTCCTCGTGGTGGGCATGGGCAACTCAGGAGTGGACATCGCAGTGGAGGCCACTCGTGTCGCTGCAAAGGTGCCACCACCCTGCCACCCCAGGGCTGTGGGGAGAGGGACACTGGGGACAGTATCTCAGTGTGCTGTCAACACAGCGACGTGGTGTACAAACAGTCTTTCTGAGCCTGAATTTTTTGGTCAAAAACCTACCTTGAAAGCAAGCTGGTTTTCTTGTCTCCTGTTTCACTTCCATCACCAGCAGCCAGGAGAAATTAAAGATGCTGTTGCTGCTTTTCCATTGCACAGCTGTCTGTGCCATGCCCCTCTGAGTTTCTTTATAAAAGAAAAGCAGCAAACTCACCAACTAAACCATTGGTTCTTCTCTTCCAGGTGACCATTAGCACCACTCGAGGAGCCTGGCTGCTCAGCCGTGTGTTTGAGCACGGCTACCCGTGGGATATGATTTTAAACACTCGCCTTATGAGCCTGATCAAAACCAACCTCCCTGCACCCCTTTCATGGTGGTTGATTAATTATAAGGTGAACCAGTGGTTCAACCATGAAAACTATGGCCTTCAGCCAGAGAACAGGTACTACTTGGTGGTCCCTATCCCATGCAAATGGGCTTGTGGTGTGGGCAGGGGAAGATATTCAGCAACCAGCATCAACCAGTGCCCAGACTGGGGTGATCTCCAATGGGGAGGAGAAAATAGCTGTAGCTCCCTTAAATGGCGAAAGATTGGGCATGCTGGAAAAGCCCAGGAAGGCTAAGAGGAGTTTTCCTTGTGAGGGTCTCTGGGTAGAGGAGAAGGCAGGCTTAAAGCACAGATCAGTTCTGGAAAGAGATGATTTAAAGAGTAACTGAGTGAAGGGAGTAAGGCGGCAGGAGATGTCCGTGAATCACTCACGCTGTGGGACAGGGTGACACTGGTGACACATGTCATTGTTTGGAGGTGGGGGGCAGGGCTGTTTATTTAGAGAAAATGACACCAGGAGGTGTGAGTTGGTGGGCCTGGGGGAAGGAGGAGCAGGGGATCAGCAAGGCTTGCTTGTGGTGCCCCACTCTCAGAGGCTGGCTCTCCACAGCTGGCTGGTGCGGGAGCCCCTGCTGAACGACGACCTCCCAAGCTACATCCTGACAGGCAGGATCACCATCAGGCCGGGCGTGAAGGAGTTCAAGGACAACTCAGTCCTTTTCCACAACTGCCCTGAGGAGGAGCCCATCGATATTGTTGTCTTCTGCACGGGCTACACCATCTCCTTCCCCTTCCTAGAAGAATCTGTCGTCAGGGTGGAAAACAAGCACGCGTCCCTCTACAAATACGTGTTCCCGACCCACCTGCAGAAGCCCACCCTGGCTGTCATTGGGCTGATTAAGCCCTTTGGAGCCATCATGCCCGTGTCAGAGATGCAGGCACGCTGGGTGAGCCGTGTCTTCAAAGGTAGGGGAGCAAATGTGAGCCCTCCTGTGCCCCAAAATGCAGCTCAGACAAAACTGGACACGTTTTATCCCTCCAGCCAGGGAGATCCCAGAGCTAAGGAGTTCAGAGCGGACAAGGGAGCATTTCCAAGGCTCAGACTTCCCAAGTTATTTCACTTCAGCTAAGCTACAGCCAACATGAGCAAGGAAAGAAACCTACTGGTGCTTTGTTTGGGGTTTTTAATAAAAATACTAAGAATAACCTCGTGGAGGGCTGGGTCAGGACTGCTCCACAGAGATGAGAAGCTCTGGGGTTCCTCTTTGGGATGATCCTCTCTGGGGCTTGCACAGCCCATCTGACCCCAGATCACCTGCCTGTGCCCTGACAGCACACATCTGTAAGAGCAGGAGGAGGTGTGGGTCAGTTTGGAGCACTGGAGGGCTGGTTTCGGGCAGGACTGCCACTGCCAAATAAACTGCCAGCAATGACGCTTTCCTGCTCTCCCAGGGAAGGGATTCCCACGTTTTGCAGCACCGAATGAGTTCACAGCTCCCCCCCCAGGAGTTAAACCTGGCAGGACGCTCTCCTCTCTCTTCCAGGCTTGTGTCAGTTGCCTCCCCAGTCTGTCATGGAGAAGGAAGTAAATGAGAAGAAGAAAAACCAAATCCAATGGTAAGTTATTCCCCAGAGCCCCAAAGGTTTTTTGGTGGATTGAAAAACCTCTGGATTTTTTGGGGCAGCAACACACGGGCTCTCACTCTGTGCCTGTTCCCTGCATGGCAGAGGAGAGGGGAAGATTCCTGGATCCAGCTTTCCCTTTACTCAATTGCAAAGAGCCAATGTAACCTTTGATTTAACATTGATATTTTGCCTGTTGGTGACAGGAAGAAATTAATTCAGGGTACTCAAGGCTAAAGCTTGCTTGGGAGTTGGGGAAGAACGCCAGGATCCCCAGGGACTGAGAGATAAAATGGCAGAGAAATTAATGGTAATAAATGCAAAGCAATTCAGCTGGAGGGGAGGAAAAGCCAACCCACAAGCAATGAGGTGCACACACAGATTGGCTCATCTCACTGCATGGAGACCTGACTCACTGTGAACAGGTGTCTGAGCACACTGGTGTGTGGTTCACAGGCAGGCAAAAGGCTAGAAAGGATTAGGGAATGAATGAGCCAATCCCAGGAATCTGGGTGATCTATAAATCCGTGGTTCACTTAAATTGCTATAGGAGTAAAGGTACAGAAGAGTGAAGTACAGAATTGCACAGAACAACTGCTGTGCAATACAAGGCTAAATGGATATGGGCTGTGTCAGACCTCTGGAGGCGGGACATGAAGCTGTGAATTCTGCAGAGAAGGTGAACTGGAAGCAGTTCTCCAAGTCACTGTGTGTTCTTGCAATATTTGGTGAAAATGAACGTGAGGGATACTAAAGGGTGCCATCTTTCTCATGCTGCACATGACTTTTCTGCAAAAAGCAGAGAGATTCGGTTTTGAGGTTTCTTTTTTGTTTTGTTTTGAAAAAGACCCAAAACTGCCTTGCCAAAAATCTGTTAACAAATATTCACCAAGGGGAAGGGGGGGAACAGGTGCAACTTGTGCGTGAGGAAGAGAAAGACTGAACGAGCCAGCATCACTTCACTGGTGCTGTGTCGTGGGCAAGATTTGTGTCACAGGTACCCACTGCACCTACATCCAGTCCTTTCCTAAAAAGAACCCAGTTGCATGCCAGATGCAATAACACCAAGGATGCAGAGGCCCTCCACCCCAGTTCCTCTAAGCCCTGTTGATACCAGCCTTCCTCCTGCCTCTTTCTCTTCTCTGGTTCATTCAGGTTTGGTCTGACCTTTGACGAAGTCCTGAAAACCGAGTGGCTGGTGTACCTGGACACGCTGGCCTCCTTCATCGGTGCCAAGCCCAACGTGCTGGGGCTGCTCTGCACAGACCCTTGGCTGGCCCTCACCATCTTCTTCGGGCCCTGCTCCCCCTACCAGTACCGCCTGGGGGGTCCTGGGCACTGGGAGGGGGCACGGCAGGCCATCCTCACCCAGTGGGACCGTGTCCTAAAGGCCACAAGAACACGAGTCCCTGCTGGCTCCTCCAGCTCTTTCCCTTCTCTCCTGACTGTGGTGGGATTCCTTCTGCTCCTGGCTGCTGTGATTTTTGGTTTCCAATAGCTTTTAGAGCGTGTTTGTTTGGGTTTTATTTTCTTTGTCCTGAGGGATTTTATCTCAGGTCAGACAGCTCCTCAGTGTGCCAAGGGACTGGGGAAAAGGATTTCAGTGGAGGGCAACAAACTTTAATCTGCAACCTGCAGCATAAACCTCCCTCAGCTCCAGCTCAACCCCAAGCCCAGCTTTGCAGACCTCATTAGCCAGGTATTGTAAAAGCAGGTGAACCCGGTGGGAGGAAATGCTGATGTGTGACTCCAGTTCAGAAGGCTGGATGATTTCTTTATTATAACTATACTATAATACATTAATATACTATTTAAAGGATATACTAAAGCTACAAACTTACTTGTTCTAACTGCTATATCTAACTCACCCACGACTCGTGACCCTCTCTGAGAGTCCAGCCACAGGTGGATTGGATTGGCCACCAGGCTCAAACAATCCTCACCAGAATCCACTCAAGCAATCACCCCAGGTGAACAATTCTCCAAACACATTCCACATGGCAAACCAAGGAGCAGAAATAGAAATAGTTTTCTCTTTCTTCTCTCTGTTCTCCTCTATGAAAAATCCTGAGAGAGAGAAGACTGTGCCTGCAACAGCCAGGGATAGTAGCCTTGCCCAAGTGTCTGTTGCCCCTCTGCTCTCCTGCCTGCTGCCAGGAGCAGAGCAGGGATTGGTGGCATAATTGTGCCTGGATCACACAAGATGGGATGCAGACAGGACAAGACCATCAAAAGTGGTGGTGTATCACAGGAGCAAGAGTGCCCAGGAATTACCTGGGCTGTGTACACAGGTCAGGCTGTCCCCTTCTCCAAACCTAAACACTGTGACCCCAAAACCCCAGCTGGGGTTGAACTGGTGCATCTTTCCAGTTGTGGTGGTTTGTCACAAGGGAGCCTGTGGGGCTGAGCACTCCTGGCTTTGCTTCCCTGTGTGCCCCACCACTGGACAAACCTGAGGCTTTGTTTTGTGTGTGGAGAGACTTTAAATGAATAAAATCTCAGTGGCTGTGGCAGCAGTGTGCTGCAGATGCCTCCCTGTCCTTTCCTTGTGTGCATGGGAGGAGCTGGCGGGGAGAGCCCGTGTCTGAGTCAGGGCTGTGCCACCAACTGCTGCGGGCAGCTCACAAGGCTGGGTTTGCCAGGGCTCTCCCTGGCCCCCTAAAATGAGGCTGCACAGTGCTCCGTGTCCCGCATCCACACTGTCTGGCCGAGGGAGCGTGTTCTGATCTCCTGGGGATGCCAGGGGAACACGAGCCCAGCACAGGCACCACAAAAGGGGGTGGATCAGGACAGCCCCACGCTGCTGCCTGGGCTGGAGCCATGACAAGTAACAGTGTGGGAATCCCTGCAAGCGTCTTCCCTTTGGGATTATCTCTGAATAGTCACCTGGCACTGCCACAGGGAGCCTGAGAACTTTCTTCCAGTGCATTTAAGCCCACAGGGCAGGGGAATGCAGGTGTAAAGGTCAGTGGTGCAAGAGCTGTAGCAGCTGCCTGGACTTCAGCCTTCCCTTCAATCCACGGCCAGAGAAACTCCAGGGAAATTCGGCCGAGGGCAGAGCAGCGAAGGCGCAGTGCTGTCCTGCAAGGTTTGCTCCTTGCTTCTTTTGGGGGGGTTTGGCAGGGTTTAAAAGTGGGCAGACAGCTCTCCAGGGTTTTGGCATTCACTGCTGGCTTTGCCTTGCTGCTGGTGGGGGGAGAGGGGTGTTGCAGGGACCCTCTGGAGTAAAACTATCTGCAGGCAGCATTGGAAAAGTGGGGTGACTTGAGCACCCTGAGCTCGCCTGCCCTTTCCTGAAACCAAAGAAGGCTCCAGAAATGAGGCAGGTGGCTGTGGGCATGTCCTGCCCTGTTCCTGCAGATCAAGGAGTGGCTCAGGCCAGGCTTGTGGATGCCAAAGGGGTTGTTTTGCACCTCCCTCATTTTTTCCCTCATTTTCTTCAGTCTCCTCCAGTTTCTGTTTATGTTAACTTACTTTTTGACACAAAACCGATAGAAAAAGTTATAACTTACTCTTTCTGCAGACCCTGCAGTAGCAGTATTTCTTATCTAATCAAAGTTCACGTGGGTTCATTTTTTCCTAGTTTCTTTGCTTTTCAGTCAAGCTTGGTGCAGCTCAGTTTACACACCCCAGCTCTGAGTTCCTCCCATTTATACCCAGCGTTTCCCGGGTTTCTTACCTTTTGTATGTCCTGTAATCCCAGCCTTGCTTTCACAGAGCTGTCTAGCTTCTGAATGGCTGCGCCGTGCTCCTGCTCAGCCAGGCATTGCTTTGCTTTTTCCCCTCTTTTTAAACCCTTTTTGTTTTCAAGAGATTGTTCTTTAATGGAAAGTTAAAAAGGAAAGCATGAAAACGAGCCAGCTTAGCTGGAGTTGTTTCTCCCAAAGGTTTCAGGGAGATCGCTTTGTGCAGGCAGAAGAAGATAGCTGCAGTTTCTTTGCATGCCCTGGTTTGGGCTGGAAAAGAGAATAAATCGAAGCGGCAGAACAGCGAGGTTTAAACGTTTTTCACCCCATGGAGGAGGGAGATTCCTGGACCCCCAGAGTGGGTTTAGCACAGCAGGAAGGGTAATGAGCAGGATGTGTGCACAGCACTTGCTCCAGCAGCTGGCCATGGCTTTCTCCCAGGACAGTTTTCCTTCATGGACACCTGCAGCCAGAGCAGACCAGGGGTGTTTTGCTGGGGATGGGAAGAAGGGACTGGCGTTTCTGCTGCTGCCTGGGCTGTTGTGTTTCCAGCTGCTCTCACACCAGCCTGTCACCTGCTGCAGGCCAGCATGGTTCGGCGTGTGGCCGTGATTGGGGCCGGGGCTGGGGGCTTGGCCTCTGTCAAGTGCTGCCTGGATGAGGGGCTGGAGCCCACCTGCTTCGAGAGCAGCGAGGACATCGGCGGCGTCTGGCGCTACACGGTCAGTGCCCTCTACGTTTGTCCCCGGGTTTGTCCCCTTCCTCGGATGCTCTTGGACTGCAGCAAAGAGGAAAGGGTGGCCACGCGCTCAGGGACTGTCCCTGTCCCACTCACGGGGCTCCTCCTAACTGGAGGATGGAGAAGGAAATGGAGGGTGTGGGAAATGGATGGAGGTTTGCACCTTAGATAAAGGAGCTTTGCAAAATAGATTTATCTACATTGATTGTTATAGTGACAATGTCAGTGATTGTGCCTTGCGTAATTCACTGCACACGGCAAACGATGAACAAAGCCGTCAAAGAAGTTTTTTCTGTTCAAGAGAGGGGGAAATGTGGGAAATGGATTTGAAGAGAATTCTCAAAACTTGGCAGAAGGCTCACACAGTGAGCATCTGTAGGCAAGCCTTGAGATAAGAAATGCTGGCTTAGAAATGCCATGGAATAGGACAGACGTTGTTGAGAGAGAAATGGAGCTAGAAACAAGTTTCAAAGGATGGCCTTGCAAATAAGACTAGATACTTTGGAGAAATAGAACCATGAAAGATGCATTGTAGTAGGACCCACGAGGGGTAATTTTAGATGATTGGCTTTAAGGCATCTACAGCATGGTGCAGCAAAAACTGATAGGCCAAGAAATGATTATAGTGTATTGTAATTAAGAAATAATCGGCTTCTGATTGTGATGGCATAAATTATAACATCTGTATTGTCTCACCCTTCACATGAGACTGAAAATGGAATAAAGGTTTTTAAAACACCTCTCAGTTGCCCCATCTCTGGGTCAGAAAAGGGCTTAATCCAACAGAGGGAGCAGTAGCAATTGTCTCCAGGTGCTAGTCCTGGCTTATTCCTTGTACCAAAATGGGACGACAAAAAATGCTCATGTACTTGATGGGGAGAAAGTCTTCCCCTGCACACCTGGAAACATCACCACTGGCTTCACACAGGACTCCACAGACAGCAGGAGGGTCGCTGTGTACTGCTCAGTCATCACCAACACCTCTAAGGAGATGTCCTGCTTCAGCGACTTCCCCTTCCCCGAGGATTTTCCCAATTACCTGCCCCACAGCCTGGTCCTGGAATACCTCAGGATGTACGCCCGGCACTTCGACCTCCTGCGGCACGTGCGCTTCCAGGTGAGCAGAGACCCCAAACCCACGGGGAGAAGAGCCAGGGGTAGCTGCAGATTGGAGGTGGGAGGACAAGGCCGGGTGCCAGCCCGCAAGGACCAGGTGCCTTTTGCGCCCTGAACGCAGCCTTTGAGCCCCACGTTTGAAATAAGGCTGGTTTAACACAGGCTTGCCCCCCAGGGCCATCAGCAGGGGAAGGGTGCAGGGTGGGGTTCAACAGCTTCAGAAGTGACACGCTGCTCCCCACGGACCCAGCCTGCTCCCAGCAGCCCACACAAAACACGGCGTGATCCCTGACCGTCGCTGTTGAGGCAGGGACGGGAATGAAATGACTCCATCGTCAGAAGGCAAAGAATGAACCTTTATTCAAAAGTACATCACTCTTTCATAGAGAACATCGTGAAGACTAATTTCATTGGTCTTAAAGTAAAAACATTTCACCCATTGGTACACTGGACTTAGGTCAGTGTGGCAGAACGTATCTATAAACAATATGAACGGAAAACAAGATAACAGATGGTTTACATTCCTCCCAGACTTTTTCCCGGGCTTAGCCTGGCAGAAATCTTTCTCTTTTTCTCTCTGACTGAACTGAGAATATCCATACCTGACTGCTGTTCTGTTGGGCTTCTGTGCAAGACAACAGTTCTCAGCGTGAGGAAGCGCCCGGATTTCAGCACCTCAGGCCAGTGGGAGGTGGTCACCGAGACCCATGGTGTCCGTGAGTCCCACGTCTTCGACGCTGTCATGGTTTGCACCGGCCACTACCAGAAGCCCTACTTGCCATTGGCTTCTTTCCCAGGTAAGCTCTGTCCCAGCAGTGAGCTTGCCCCGCAGGGTTTCCCCCAGCACCCACGGGATTTTGCTCTGCAAGCCTGCCTGCTCCATGAATCCCCCATGCTGGAGCAGGCAGGACCCTGACCCCATGGAAATGGTGGGGAGCATTGTAGGGAATGGGAAAAATACCTTGTAAAGGTGCAGCCAGGCTTTTCCCTTAGGATTTGCAAAGCAAGACTGAGCTAAGGAGGTACAGGGGACTTCCATGGGCTTCTCAGCTGCCAGGGGAGGTGGGAGCGGGGCTGCAGAGGATCTGGGCACAAGGCTGGGGCGAGTAAATGGATCTGGCAGTAGGAGATGCTCCCTGCTCTCCGCCTAGGCATTGAAAGTCGCTTCAAAGGCCAGCTCCTGCACAGCCAGGAGTACAGAGATGTGCAGGATTTCCGAGGAAAGCGCATCCTGGTCGTTGGCGTCGGCAACACCGGCGGGGACCTCTCCGTGGAGCTGAGCCGTGTGGCTGCCAAGGTACAGCTCCATGGTGGTCCAGACGGGACCTCTGAGAACCAGTGGCTCTGATGCCTTGTGAAGGCTGACCTAGAAAAGAGACTAGACAGAGCTAAAGAATAAAGTAGGGATTTATTAGGAGGCCTCAATGGATCCACCTTGGGCAGCACAACCCAAAATGGTCACAAAATGCACGACCACTCACGGGGGCTCTCACTTTTATATGTTTTGGTCCATTTGCATGTTGGAGCTAATTGTCCGATTACAGCTCCAGCCCATGGTGTCCCATCCTCCTTGTTTTTCTCTCTTCATTCCACGTTGTTTATGTTCTTGGGCCTGAGATTTGGATCATTTGTCCTTGGTCCCAGCTAGAGAAGGAATGGTTTTGTCTCCCTGCTCTGTGAAGAGAGCTCACAGTCCCCTAATGTGAAGCCTAGACCCACACACTAGAGCAGCCCAGAATCTGAAAAATATAAAAGCTAAAACCTGAGGCATCAGCTCAAGGTACCACAGGAAGCTTTGCCCCCAGGTTCCTCAACAAATTCCACTTCTCACTGAGGGCAGTTAAAGAAGCTTTGCAACTCCTGGAGAGTTTGGGCTGCCTGAGGACTGGCAACTGAGCAGCTGTGGGAACTTCATCAAAGCCACCCAAGCTGTTTGGTTCATCTGGATGTCATCTCCTTCCCTTGGGTTAACTCTGTGTTGGCTCAAGTGCAGGAGATGGAATTTGACACTCAGGGCAAAACCAACGAGATGCCTGGGCAGGAGGCTGAGACCTGCCTTTTCCCCTAGGTGTTCCTCAGCACCAGGAGCCACACGTGGGTCATCAGCCGGGTCTCAGACCACGGCTTCCCCTTGGACATGGTCAGCACCACCCGCTTCAACTCCCTCCTGGAGTGGCTTCTCCCATCAGCCCTCACAAGGAGGATCAAGTTTCGGAAGTTCAATTCATGGTTCAACCACACAAACTATGGCTTGGCTTCCAGCAAAAGG
The DNA here is from genome assembly GCF_031753505.1 of Anomalospiza imberbis. Classification (NCBI taxonomy): domain Eukaryota; kingdom Metazoa; phylum Chordata; class Aves; order Passeriformes; family Viduidae; genus Anomalospiza; species Anomalospiza imberbis. Next base: position 1,973,642 of record NC_089689.1, on the reverse strand, counting down.
TGTTTTTTCTGATTGTTTTGCTGGGTGCTCAGGGAGTCTTTATAATATGAAATGCTTAATTTTCAGTTTTGGGGGATATTTGTGGAATAGCAAACCCTCGGAGGGGAATTCTGACCATAAAAAAAGTCATTTTAAGTCCCTCCCAGATGCTAACACTGCTGCCCTCTTTTCCCCGCTGCAAGCTCCAAATTTAAGATGATTATCAATGAAGAGCTACCATTCTGCCTCCTCTCTGGGACTGTGGTGTTGAAGCCAAACGTGAAGGAGTTCACTGAAAGCTCTGCTGTTTTCGAAGACGGGACAACCGAAGGCAACATTGACGTGGTGCTCTTTGCCACAGGCTACAACTTTTCCTTCCCCTTCCTCGAGGAGCCTGTTCGCAGCGCCATCAACGACAACCGTTCCCTCTACAACTGCGTCTTCCCTCCCCAGCTGGAAAAGCCCACGCTGGCCATCCTTGGCTTGATCCAGCTGACGGGCTCCATTATGGTGGGATTGGAAATGCAGGCTCGCTGGGTGACAGGGGTCTTTGCAGGTAGGACATGGGGGAGATCTTCTGGGCGGGAGGGCTTAGGGCGTATTTCAGCTCCATGGGCAGCCTCTGCCCACCAGCTGCATCCCACACCTCGGGAAAGGTGCTGGGACCTTGGGAAGGGGCTGACCATTTTCTCTTAAGGTGCTGCTGGAGCTCGCTGGTTTCTCTGTTCTCAGGCTGGAACAAGCTGCCTCCCCCCCGCAGGATGATGGCTGAGGTTTCGAAGAGGAAGCCACCAGTCAAAAGGTGTGTGATGCTCCTGCACTCGGGATGAGACAGGTTCTGTGTGCCAGGATAAGCTCGGGAAAGGGGGGGACTCGATGGCAGACATGGGAGGGACCTGCTCAGGACACCCAACTCTGCATTTATTACCTCACCACCCGCAGTGAGCTGGGAAAATGCTTCCTTTATGGAACAAGACACCGTAAGCTTTTCTGGAGAGGTTTATGACAAGACCAGGGCCTGCAGCTCCCCTTCCCTCTCTTCCCATCTCCTTTGCTCCCTCCCTTTCTCTCCCATTCTCTGGAGATCCCCCTCTGCCAGGCCTCCAAGCCATGTCCTTGTTCCCAGCATGTCAAGATGAAGGTTTGGTTTCCTCCAGACTGAGGGTGCCATCTCGTGGCTTCTCCCTCCCAAATCCGGGCGGTGGGGAGAGCTGGGTTCCATCCAGAACCCCCCCGTGGAGCTGGGCAGTGTGGGAGGTGACAGTTTGTGTCACTTTTTGGCAGGTCAAGGTGAGTGTCCCACCAGGCTGCCGTGTGTGTGGGAGCTGACAGCCTGCCTCGTTGGCACTGGGGTCTTACAGGAGGTGGAGATGTGTCCACGAGGACGTGGGATGGATGATGATGGAGCAAGGAGAGGACCCCGGGGTTGGGTCTGCCAGCAGGGCAGGGCTGGCTCGTGGGACGCTGGGGAAGAGCTGGGCCAAAACAGAGCCACAGAGATTATGACCAGGAGCCCCAATGACTGCACCACGGTGCTGTTACACAGAAATATGGAAATTTCTGTTACACAGAAATATGGAAATTTCTGTTACACAGAAGTATGGAAGCCTGAGGTGCAAGGGAAAAAAACTTGAGGCTGTCTCAAATTTTCCTGAAGCAGATCAGCATGTCCTTGCGTCTGTGAGGGAGATAAGGTTTCAAGCAGAGAAATCCTGGAGGTCCCTCCCAGCATGGGAAGCTTTCTGCATTTCCCAGATTTTCCCAGTCCTCTTGGCACCCTTATCTCTGAAAGTCTACACCTCTACTTCTCAAAATCAGCCAAATCCACACCCCCGAACCTCAGGGAAGGACGTAGCAGCGTTGTGGCATTACAATGATGCTACTGTTAAGTTGGAGCTGATTTTGAAGCCACAACTATGCTGCAGAGACAAAACAAGCTCCTGCTTATCCCCTGCCCTCGGGAAGTGCTGGCACCAGCCCCACAGAGGCTCTTTCTGTGTCTTTGGCTTTGTCTGGGGCTAAGAGAGCTCTGCCCCAGAGACTTGGGCTCACCTGATGCCTGAGCCCGAGGCCTTTGCTTTCCATGGAGCTGGGAACCGAGGCAGGGTGGTGCCATCTGACTTTTATTTCTCATGTCCCATCGAAGGAATCCATCTGAGAGGGAGAACCTGAAGATGAGTTTTATCAGCTACATGGACAAAATCGCTGCGTGTGCTGGCGTCAAGCCCAGCGTGTCGAGGCTGCTGCTGACAGACCCCCAGCTGGCCCTGGCCATCTTTTTTGGGCCCTGCTCCCCATACCAGTACCGGCTGGTGGGACGGGGCAGGTGGAGCGGGGCCAGAGCTGCCATCCTGACCCAGTGGCAGCGCTCGCTGAAGCCCTTGAGAACGCGGCTGCTGGGTGACAGCTCCAGCAGCTCCTCGGGCTGGTGCTGGATGTGCCTCCTGGCTCTGCCAGCAGCTCTCACAGCAGCTTGGCTCTTCTCTAAATACCCCCAGGCAGGCTGGAGCCCCCGGGCAGGTCCCCAGCTGTAGAAGGAACTGAAGAGACGCGATGCCAGGTGATGTGGGGACGGTGCAAAGCTGTGCCAGGAGGGCTGGAGCTGGCACCAGCAGGAGCCTGGACCCTGGGGCTGAGTGCGTCCAGTCACCCCTTGTTGATGTTTCACCAAAGGTGACACAGAGAGTTCACCCCGAACCATTCTGGGATGAACTGCTGCGCATGAGGCCAGCCTTCCTCCCCCCTGCTTCCTGAAATTTGGGCAAGACCCACACCACCTTGAGATTTCGTGAAACATGACCCGTCGAGAGCCACTTCTGTGCCTGGTAACTTTTGGGACGTCAAGGAGGGAGCCACAAAGAAACCTCACAGATCTGGTCTTTGCTGATGGTTTTACTAATGGTTTATTATCAGGGTGTGTGAGGCGGATCCCAAGCTGTGGCAGAGGGGAGAGTCTTGCCCTTGTATATGTAATCTATAGAAATATCAACAAATAAAGGTACATGAGAAATGTATGTTCATGTATTGATATCCAATACCTAAATGATCTATGTTAATGTATTGATAGCTAATAACAAATCACACATACAGCGACAAATCCAAGCAAGCAGGAATCCCTGACATTGCCTGAGCAGCCTCAGGATTATAGGGAACCCTGAATTCCTGGGATAGGACCGGGATAGGACCGGGATGGGGCCTGGATAGGAACCGGGATAGGACCAAGGTAGGAACCGGGATAGGACCAAGGTAGGAACCGGGATAGGGGCCGGGACAGGACCGGGATAGGAACTGGGATGGGGCTGGGATAGGAACCAGGATGGGGCTGGGATGGGGCTGGGATAGGAACCGGGATAGGACCGGGGTAGGAACCGGGATGGGGCTGGGATAGGAACCAGGATGGGGCTGGGATGGGGCTGGGATAGGAACCGGGATAGGACCGGGGTAGGAAACGGGATGGGGCTGGGATGGGACCGGGGTAGGAACCGGGATGGGACCTGGATAGGAACTGGGATGGGGCCTGGATAGGAACCGGGATAGGACCGGGGTAGGGGCCGGGACAGGACCGGGATAGGAACTGGGATGGGGCTGGGATGGGGTTGGGATAGGAACCGGGATAGGACTGGGATGGGGCTGGGGTAGGAACCGGGATAGGAACCGGGATAGGACCGGGATAGGAACCGGGATAGGACCGGGATGGGGCCGGGGTAGGGCCCGGGATGGGGCCCGGGATAGGACCGGGATAGGAACCGGGATAGGACCGGGATGGGGCCGGGTTAGGAACTGGGATGGGGCCTGGACAGGAACCGAGATGGGGCCGGGATAGGACCGGGATGGGGCCCGGGATAGGACCGGGATAGGAACCGGGATAGGACCGGGATAGGAACCGGGATAGGAACCGGGACGGGACCGGGATAGGAACCGGGATAGGACCGGGATAGGAACCGGGATAGGACCGGGATAGGAACGGGGCCGGGGCCGGTATAGGACCCGGGATAGGACCGGGACAGAACCGGGCCGGGGCCGGCTCGGCGCGCCCCGCCCTCCGCCCCGCGCCGCCAGGGGGCGCACCTGTCCCCGGGAGCCCGCGCGACTGCGGCACGGCGCTGTCACGTGACCGGCGGCGCGGGGGCGGGACCGGCGGCTCGCGCTGTGCGCGGTGACGTCAGACGTCGTTGGCGCCCGGCTTGGCCGCCCGCCATCTTGGCCCCTGTGTGCGAGCGGCCGAGGCGGCGGCGCCGGGAGAGGCAGCGGCCCCGCCGGCACCGGGACCCGCGGGCAGCCGAGCGCCGCCCTGCGCGCCCGGTAAGCGGCGAGGCTCCTCCGCTTCACCGCGGCGGAGCGCGGGCTCGCGTCGCGGCACGGCGCCGGCAGGAGCGGGCGGGCGGCCTGCGCCGCATGGCCCCGGGCGGGGGCGGCTTCCGCCCGGGCGGGCCCGCGGCCGGCGGGTGAGGGGCGCCCTGGGCCGGCACCGCCGCCGGGCGGAGCGGAGCGGAGCGGGGCGGGCGGCCGGGCCGGGGCTCGCCGGGCCGGGCCGCCCCGCATTGGCGCTCGGGGCCGGCCGCGCCCCGCCGAGCACGGCCCGGGCCGCGCCCGGGGCCGGCGGGAGAGGCGGCTGTGCCGGCACCGCTGCTGCGGGCGTGCTGCTTCCTTCTCCCGCTCTCTTTTTTGCCCCTCGCTTTTCCCCCTTTTTTAACGGCGCTTGGTCTCCTCCCCCTCTTGTTCTCTCCCAGCCTTTCGCTCTGCTCCGGAGGCTCCTCGAGGAAGGCGCCGAGCCCTGCGTGCGTTCGCGCTCGCTTCTTCCCGCGGCTCCGATTCTTCCCGCAGGAACGGGGGGGAGAGCAGCCTTGTCTTGGGGCTGCTGGAGGCGAGGCGCCTCGGTTTTCCAAGTCTGAAATTCGCATCCGGGCTTCTGTGATTCTTCGCCTACGGTAAAAGGCAGTTCTCGGGTGGTTTGGTGCGGGACTGAGTGAAGGAAGGCATTGTTAGTGCTGCCGGGGCCAGGGTTGGTAGGGCTGGGGTGGTCAGAGCCAGGGGTGTTCTCGTGGATAGCGCTTCAAGGATGTGAGAGCGTGGTGAGATGACAAGGCTGAAATCCAGGCAGTTGGTCTGCAGTGGGCATAATCCAGGGACGCAGGGATTGAAAATGTTGAGGCTAAAAGATAATTTGCAGTTCAGGCCCTCTTCCCGAGGAAGGGGACATGCACGAGAGCGTGGTGCTGGGCTCTGAATGGAACAGTGTGGGTTTTCTTCCTTTTTGTGTTTCACGTGGGTCTTCTGTAAATTTATTCTTTGGTGGAGCATCTTGAAGTCAGTATTTTCAAGGAAGGACCGTTTCTCCTTGTTGCCCTGATTATTGGGGTTAAATAGGCATGTTACTGGAAATGAGCAATATTTCCAACAGAAGGAACGGGGCTGTGATTTTTAATAGTTCTGTTTCTTGTGCAATGAGGCATCTGGCCTACTTGGTGTCTCAGAGAGCTCTGCTCAGGCAAGAAACTGCTTTTGAAGGGGCAGGAAACAGGACATGATCTCATTTGTCCATGTATGAGAAACAAAAGGATTGTCCTTAGGTGCTGACTGCCAGGAGCTCTGTGTGGCTATCAGAGTTGGTTTTTTTTAATCTATAGTCTAGAGAATTTTGATTCTGTGTAAATTTTGTGGTGTTTTGGTGCAACTCTGCAACCGTTTTCTTGAGCATAAAGAACCTCAAAGTCGTGGGAGTTGTTTGAACTGGAGGAATGTTCAGTGGTTTGGTGATGTGGGCTTGAGGGGTCACTCTTTAAACTGAAGTGAGAGCTTGGTTCTCTCTTAGGCCACTGCTTGGAGACCAGGATTGAGGCTCTGTCTGCCACCTCAAGCTCTGCCTTGCTGTGTGGATGTGCTTGTATGAACTTCTTGGCTTTTGTAGATAATAGCCCATGAAATATGTATAACTCAATATACAGTTGCTTCTGTGAGTCTTGGTAATATAAATATTCTGTGTCCTGGCAGTTTAATAGCAATTTATAATATCTTTGCTCTCATTTAGGCTTTCCATAATGGGAGCCCTGGTTTTTTTGTAGAGCAGAACAGTTACATCAGTCTCCAGTTTTAACTTGTGCTCCTGATCCAATGCTACAGATTTATGGGATGTACCTTCCATAGGTCCTGTGTCCCTAGGGAAAGTGAAACAGGCCCCAGTGAGCAAAGGAGAGATGATGCAATTCCAAAGGGAGTGTTTGGGGCTGTCTGAATGAATGCTGGGTGGCAATTGAGAGAAAGAATGGAAGTCAGAGCAGGATTCTGTTCTGTGGGGCCAATTTCAGCCAGGTGTCCTGCAGGACTGGGAATACAGTTCCTTTGTTCCAGACTGATTTCCAGGCTAAGGAGCAGCAGGGATGTGAGAGTAGAGAGAGGGTAGGATAAATACCATATAAGGGATGGTGTGGATAAAATGAGGAGATAAAAATCTTGCAGAAGAGTTCAAGCCTTGCACAGTGTGCTCTTGCAGAGGAGTAAACCGTTGTGTAGTGGATTGGGGGTGTGAGAGAAGGAAAAACATTTCTCTTCAGAGGCTCCTGCAGTAGTGCAGGGTTTGAGGGGGAAAAGCTCCACCACATGAAAATGCAGCACCTTCCCACTAGCTGGGGATGGATGCTGGCTGGGCTTGTAATGACAGCACTGCTGGTGGTGTTTTACTGGTAGAACCAGTTCATCTTGTGTAGGAAATTTTTCCTTTGCTCAGCCTCACGCTCTCATTGGTGTTTGGGTTTTACAAAACCAGTGGAAGCTTACGGGTGAAAGTAGTGTAAAAATAAAAAGCTGAAATTCGTGTGAGGACATGGGAGGGAATAATACTGAGTATTGGTGAAACGAAAATGGAGTACACAGGAGTCTTAATGCGTCAAGAGCAGAGGAAGATGAAGTCCTAATAAAAATCAGATGAAGACAGCTTTTATGTCTATGAAGAACAGGCTAACAGAAATAGACTGTTTTTATTACAAATACCTCAGCCATTACATAACATTCTAAGTCAATGCTAACGAGCTCGTCTGTTACAGATTGCAAACACATACTAAAGGGAGAAACTGTTTAACATTCACATTGTTCATGGTTTAAATTATCTGACACTGTCTTGATTAACGGGGAAATTAGAGTGCAGAATCAGCCTGAAGGATGATGGTGATAAATTTTAACTGATGTTTATTTGAAAATAACATGGGCTTCATTTCCAGGGTCTTCCAGCATCAGAGACAGGAATGGCTGCACTTCATGTTCAGCTACAACAAATGCACAAGTACTGCCTGAAGAACTGGGGCATCACCCAGTCCTGGGTAACTGAGAGGAGTCTCTTAAATACCAATTTAATCCATGTTCAGCTGATTCCTAAGTGAAGTGGCAGCCTTACTAGGATTTTACCGAGTTGGGCTGTAAATCGTAGTTTGGCAGTGATCAGGCTGCCTGGTTTTTGCTGCTCTGCTTGCTTAAGTTAGCAAACCAAACTTTCTGTGCTTAGAAAAGCAGCCCTTTTCAGGCTGTCCTCATGAAATCGACTAAACCACTACACCTTGGTTTGAAATTCATATTTTGTTAGCATGTGACTGTTGCTGCATTTTATTGTTTGTAAATTTTAACTTACAATTTCAATCTACAGTTATAATTTTAAGGAATGTTTGCAGCACTTAAAATGATTTGAACCTTCAGCTAAGTGCAGCAACATTTGCTTTTTGTTTGAGAACCCAATAGTTTCCTCTCAGTTAAAGACCTGATATTGCTTTAGGACTTCTGTTTCAAACTCAACAGATATTTCACTGAAGGACTTCTGTTTCAAACTCAACAGATATTCCACTGAAGGACTTCAGTCTTAATATCAATTAATTGATGCTCTCACTTTGAAAAAATATAAATACTGATTTACAGGGCTTGTTTTTTACTTATGTTTAGTTAGGACAGTCTGTGCTTTGTTTAGGACACAGCAGAAGTCCTCTAATGAAAAGGAGCAAGAACATTTTTCCTTGACAATGCATATAAGAAAGATGTATTTTAGCAAGAAAAGCTTGCCTTTGACTTGTGGCATTTCAAACTGATGGCTTTGCTGGAGTCACCTTGGCTAAGAGATGTTTTTCATGCCACAGATGAAGCCACCAGCACAGACAGTGCTTTGTAGGACACACAGAGCTTTGGATAACCAAAAGTTCATTGATAAGTATTTTGATAATGTGTTGAGCCTGGATTATTACTGCATCTTGAAAGCAAAGTGTCAAGGGATGTGTGGGTTGTTTTTTTCTGAGCAGAATAAATAGAGAACCAAGAGCAAGTGAAGATGTTAAAGCTCATCTGCAGCCATTTGCCAGATGCAAGTTAACTTCCATGGAAAATGGATTCTGGAGTGCTGAGAGACAGATGCATAAGGCTGCCTATGCTGATAAGGCTTTTTAAATTTAGCTTCTCATCTTTTTTTCCCTTTTTTTGCGGTTAAACCCAGTCTACAGCCGAGGTCTGAAGTCGACCCTTACTGTAATTAACTGGTGTTGTCCAGAGCTGTTGTCAGTGTGGTGTTGGCAGCTGCATCTCTTCCATGCTGAGCATTCCTCAGTGAACAAGGAGATGTGTCTGTTCCAAGAAATGAGTGAGTCACAGGGAAAAACATGTAACCAGAGATCCAGAGGATAATGGGCAGCAGGTAGAAGAGGCTGTGAGCTCTCTCCAAGTTGGACCAGACCGAGGAACAAAATTCAACCACCTTTATAGGCATTGCAGTGAGATTTTTTTACTGAAACTGACAGTGTGTTACAAGCTGGAGCATTTGGCAGTCCTGGCTCTCACTATCATGGTGGGAGTATCTTAAAAACCTTCAAAATATGCTGCGACACCTTTTTAATACAGAGAAGAAATTAAGTTTATTTTTGATGTACATGAGTCAGGTTAGGAAAATTATAGGAGTAATGGGCAGCAAAGAATTTGGGCAAGGTGGGCAGTTTTGAACATGATGACAAGTAGGTTAAATGACTGATTAGAGTAACTATTTTGAACTTTTTTATATAATGGTGAGGTTGTACAAGACTTCAAAACTTTTTTCTGTAGTTTCTCACTGTTGAGTGCTTCCATCTTCAGGTTGGACCCTTCAACAACAAAAATAACTTGAAAAGATGAACAGAAAAGAATTGGCAGGGAAAAGCTGGCAAAGAGGGGATTAATTTTGGCACGTGTGTTTGTAAAGAAGAGGGGAAATGCTTAAGGATGTAGCCCTGGAGTGGTTCTTGTGCACTGTCAAAATATTCTGTAGGAGCTCATAAACAGGAGCTTACCTGAACATTATTTCAGAGCAACAAATTTCCAAAATAAAACCCTTTAGATGTATTTATTTCTTATTTAAGGATTAACTTATGAATAGGGGATTTGGAAAAACAAATTATATATAAAAATTTTTACTTATTTGCAGTTGAGGTCAGGGATACTTTAAAGATGCACGAAAGCAGGATGAGAAATCTGCTGCTTAACGTTGTTTTCCTGGGGAAGAACGCTGAAAAAAGGTGTCACTTCTTTGTGAAAAAACATTGATTATTTCACTGGGGCTTGGAAGTTGGGGTAAAGGAGCAGGAAATTGAAGTTTTTTAAGAGATTCCTTGAATTATTCCCAGCAAATGAGTGGTTTTCACTTTTTTTTCCTAATCTGTCCTCCTCCCTTCCGGTGTCCAAGCCTACATGGGGTGGGTGGGAAGGGTTGAAAATGTGCCACCAGCTCAATGAGGGTTTGTAATAAAGAGGCTTTTGCACTAAGTATTAAAGGGAAAAATGAAACAGTGGAAAGATGGGCATTGGCTGTAAATGGCTGCAGGCTCTGCTCATCTGTTGGGAATCTGGTCTTTTTTCATGTACTTATTGATTTTCTTTCATCAGCTTCCTAAAAGGAAGTGTTCTGCACCAGCTTATCACTGGGACCTACTTAGGAGTTGACTCCTGCTCAGCTCAGCTGTTCCTGGTAACTTCCCCCAGGCAGCACCTGCAGAGGAGCAGACAGCTCATCACAGAGCAGAGTTGTGAGGCTGCTGCTGTAGCCCCACTGTGGATTTGTCTTTTGTCCCCCTTTCTCAGCCTGATATCAGCCACTACTCAGGATGCCACCAAGGAGGGCACTCCCCATGTCGCTGTCTCTGTGTGTGGGGAGAAGGAGTTTGCTGATATTTTTGCCTTTCCAGGCTTCTGGAGTGGTTCAGCTGAGCAAGAAACAAAGTGGTGCTTGTGACAGTCTGCCGAGTGTGTTTGTAATTTTTTATGGGATTGTTTGTGATCCTAACCATTAAGAGATGCCTTTACAGAGAGCTGCTGTGGTCTGGATAAACTGATCAAAATTAGCTATTAAGAAGTTGGTGAATAGTTGTAATTTTTTCAGTTAAAAATCCTTCTGACAGGTAAGACAGGTCATGGTAGTCTATTCAGAGAAAATGCTGCCTCCCAGGCTGCTGTTTGAATCCTGCACTTTGATAGCAGGTACACAGCTTGTTTCTGCAAGAATTTGGCTTAATTTATTCCCTTATCTTGTGCTCAAATAGGCAACGATTCAGTTTTGTGAGCTTTGAAGTTTTCCTCATTCTTCCAAATAATGGAAATTTCTTTAATAAATGGTTTTGCAAATCTTAAAAATAAGTCTCATTTGGCATCTGCAAGTTGAAAAGCTAATTGGGCGAAAGCACTTGCATTGTTCTGTTTCCAGAAATAATGAGAACGCTTATCATTATGATGCTCTCTGTAATTCTATAGAAACTCTTTGGGGTTTTTTTTCTGGCCCTGGCTTTCTTCCAGAACTTCAAACCTCCTGCCTCAATTAAAAATTTACTATTTATGAAAGTTTCTTAACCAGCTGCATGAAACTGGAAAATCAAAATTTGCTTAATGCTTGGTGTCAAAGAAATAAGAAAAGACTTGTAAAAACATTGTCAGGCTAAGAAGAAATAAAGTAGCCTGCTCTAAAAGTGACCTGCAGAGAAACCTGAGATGTTAGGTTTTCAGAGAAAAATAGATTTTTAGTTGCAACATGTTTGGTAATCTTCTGAAACGTCTGAATTGTAATTTGTGTCTGAGGATTGTCAGCTCATGGCCAGAGTAGCTGTGTTGGGTTGGTGCATCGCCTTTGTCCAGTGCTGGTTCTGACCTAGGTGGGACACTCACTGTCAGTCTCTTTACTGGAACGTCTTTAAGAATCCGTTCTGGCACAGAAACTCGGCTAATTTGAAAAGAGCTGACCCTAGAAGGAATGCTCTAGTACAGGTATTGGTAGTTAACTCCTCTTTCGCACTTGAGCTGTGGTTGAGGTATCGAGTTTCTCTCCACTGGTCTGGTTCCTGTAGAAGGAATGAGAAAATGAACTGGACACTTGGGGTACCAGTGAAGGCTGTGCTGTGTTTACCTGGTCACCGTATTCCACTGTGGTGCTCTCATCTTGCAGTTAGGAGCCTTTTTGGCCTCTGGCAGCTTTTTATTCATGTGTCAGTGAGCAATAAGGTTTGTTTTGCATTGCTGCCTTGCTATGCCTCAACCCAAACTGGGAATTGCTCTGAAAAGAGCTGGACAAGTCTGGTGGTCATTGCTCTTGGAATCTGCAAGCAGTCATGTGGAGAACTATTTCATTAAACATGATTCCACATCACCTCCATCAGCAGTGGAACGCTCTCTGGGACAAGTGCAGCCTTACAAAACTGACTCTGCAGACAGACGAAGATGTGCTGCAGTGTTGAGGCTGGTGTGCCTCTGCCAGGGTCAGACTGGACCATTCCAGTAGAGGGGAATGCTGGACCCAGGGTGCATTTGGCACATCCGGGTTTCTGATCCTCATGACTTTGTGGTGCCTGTGCAGTCGGGTTCACAACTTCAACCTTCAAGTCCCTTCTCTGTAGTATTTGATTGTATGCAAATTCCATCAGTCTGTTGGCCTAAAGAACTATTCCTCATGTTGCAAAGAAGTTTGAAAAAAATGACCAAAGTAAATTTTCTGAACTCAGAAACCAAATTAAAATCACTTCTATCTAGATCTTTTAAACCAGTCATCATTTTTTTTGACTAAAGACTTGAGGCTGAGTCTGGACATCAGGTATTTCACTTCTTCAAGGTACTTGACCACCAGAGTAGCATTTCTGTAGGAGTCTTACTTGCTTAAAAGTGCTGCTGCTTGCGGTTGCAGATGTTGGGCTTTCAGTTCAGAATAGTGGAAGAGCTTTTGTTAAAACTCTCTGGTGATACTTGTACCATTTTTTGATTATCTAACCTCTGAAAATTTAAAGAATTACTAGACACAAAATTCACTGAAGGGAATTTCTTAAATTTACCTTGTTTGATACTCCATTTTGAAAATCAATATTTTTTGAAATCAATTTGTATTTTAATTGTAAAGTTATCATTAAAATAACAGTATTTAATTTTAAAGCTGCAGCAGACAGGGCTATTACATTTTCTGCACGTGCAGTAGTTGAGAACTGAATGAATTTTTTAGGGAGGAACTTCCTAATGTCAGCATTTTGTTTTAAGAATTTATATAATATTGAAATATATAAATATAAAATTTATATTTATGCTTGAGTGCATCTCTAAATTATCTCCTCAGCTCCCTGTAAAAGGCAGAAGTAAATATAAGAGGTGTCTTGATGAACAGCTTCCCTTTCTCAGTAAAAAGCTGACAGACCAAATTCAGGCCATTGGTGTAAAACATGGAGGAAAGAGACAAACATTGAAAGCATTGAGTTCCTGGATAACTGCATTGTTCTAGGTATTATTTAGATAGTATTTGTGAGGATACTGAACAGATTTATTTGATGCTCAGAATATAAACATGCAAAAAAAATTGACTAAATTAAACGAAAACTGCTTTATTTCCCCCAGAGTTCTTAAATAGCTGCACTGGCATCATTTCTGCCTGTGAAGGGAGGGGATGGGATCAGAATCTCTCAATTACCTGAGGTCACCTAAAAACGAGAAGATTTCATAAGCAGAAGAAATACCAGAATTCATCTTAGCTGAAAGAAAGCAGCTGTGTGACACATGAAAATATTCAGTGCATTTTTGACAGTTTTATTGCCAGTGAGTTTAACCTGTCTGTGGCTTTTTAATCCCTTGTTATATGGACACATTTAAGTCACGCTGATTCTGAGTGAGCTGCTGATCAAGCTTCTTTTGTCAGGGCTGTTCCCCAGGAGAATGGTTTTGTTGAAATACTCATGCACATACAGTTATATAGATATTAAAATCTATGGATAGAGACAAATTTGAGGTTTGCTGTACTTAGATCTGTGGGGTTTGTAATTATTTTTTCTTTTGTTCTCAAGAAAAAAAACATGACTAGAACTGACAGATTTTTTTTTTTTTCTGGAATATGCATCCTAAAAGTTTGGTTAGTGCCATGTTAGTCTTAAAATGCTCCCAGCAAAAATTCCCTGAGCTGTTGTGGTTTGTTGCTGGTTTTCCTGTTGGAAAGCCAGGGTTTAGGTGACCAGTATTTCTCCCAGAAAATGGGTTCAGCAGGCTGCCTTGCAGGCTTTCTAAAGCAGCAGATTTGTTTGCTCCATAGATTGCTGGTTCAAAGTAACATATGCTTTGTGGAGATGTTAGGTTCTGAGTAGAGTGGTTTTTTGTGGGTGGCTAATTTGGGTTGTTTTTCATTGCTTAGCTTAGTAGCTCTATTTAGACTGTCGTTGCATGTCTGTTAGAATTGATGCAGACATATTTGTGGATGCCCGTTTCTGGCATCCACAAACTCCATTTTTATAGATGCATCTGTGGGGATAATACCCTAAAATGGCTGCCTTGTGTCATAGTGTGTTTTCCACCTGACATACACAGTTTTGGTCCTGTTTTGGAAAGACTTTCTTAGGCTTTAAAGAGGAGCTATTTGAGGAATGATTGAACTAGCAAAGCCTGCTTTGTTCCAGCTTTGTTTCAGGATGGAGTGTCTTGGTTCTGAAGAGCCAAACTATTTTGATTTTTTTCCATTTGGTGGCTGTTAACTCCTCTGTAGATTGTGCCTGTCCTACAGTTCTCCCACTGAGGTGATGGGTACAGAGGAGATGGTGATTAAAGCGTTTTCTTGTCCTACTTGGCTGCAAATCTCCATGGATTTCATAGAGTCCATGCAGTCAGTGCTTTGGTCCCTCTTTCAAGCTGTGCTGGAAACCAGTGAGCCCAAAATCTAGAGATGGAAGAGTTTATTAGTGAGACTCTAAGGAAGTAAAACTTGTGTGGGTCTTGTTCAAGAATGAACTGTACTGAGATCTACCCAAGAACTCTTTAAAGTTTGAAGAGCTTCTCTTCTTGTTGGTCATGATGGAGGTACATGAAGAAAAACTTGGAGTCCCCAAAGATTTCCTGCAGCTTTCAGCCTGCTTAGCAGCAGTCTGCTTGATAATGAACCTTGCTGCAAGTGGCTCTTGGAGGGAAGGGAAATCCTGATTTGAGAGGCTTTATTAGATACCTAGATTTGACAGAGACTTCTTTGCTACCCAGGTGTTACCGGGGGTTCTCCAAGCTTGTTTTTGTGTCATATGAAGCTTTAGGTAAGAAGTTCTTAAGAATTCTTAATACTGGGATAAATGGCCAGAACTTTTGTGTATTTGTTTTGTTGTTATGTTTTTGTAGATAAAAATTGGGCTAAAAATGTAGGTTCCGGAGTTGAAAGTATAAGGTCATGAGGAAGATATCTGTGTCAGAGAAGTGAAGTCAGGATGTTCAACTGTAATTCCATTTTATCTCTATGCAACCTTCCCTATACAAAACCACATCCAAACCCCATGTATTCAGTAATTGCACAGTATTTTGGAGTGTCATTTTAAGATAATAGGATTCCTTGAGACTGGGTTACAAAAAGCACCAAAAAGGCTTTCTTGGGTTCCAAGTACTTTGACTCCGGTGTCCTCTGTTTCTTTATTTTAAATTGGCATTCTGTTTCTGTAATTGATTTAAATTGGTGTCTTTTCTGAAGAGCACACAGTTGTTTTTCAAAAATTTGTATCTACCTGGAGGTTATGCTTAGATTTTACTGTAGTGGGCAATTTCTTCAGTTCTAGAATCTAAATATGCCAGACTTACAGTTCAAAGAAAACTGTCTGAATTTTTTAATGCTACATTTTTGTGTGCAGTGAATATTTTTTTGAAATTACTAACACTGATTTGGGAGCATCTGACTCAAACCAAAGGAATATGTGATTAAAAACTTTAATTACATATATATTTTTTTTTTTAAATAATTTTTTTAGTAGTTGTATTTGGTTCCAGGATTTACCAGAGCCACATGGTTCAGTGTCCCAGAAACAAAGCTATTCTTAGAAAAGTGAAGTTATGGCTGTATACAAATAACAGATTTGTATAGGATGGTTTTTACTCTTTCAGTACTTTTAGTGTGCTTAAAATAGTGTATGGAAATTCTTTCTGGATTGGTTTCT
This sequence comes from Anomalospiza imberbis, assembly GCF_031753505.1. Lineage (NCBI taxonomy): Eukaryota > Metazoa > Chordata > Aves > Passeriformes > Viduidae > Anomalospiza > Anomalospiza imberbis. Next base: position 1,958,259 of record NC_089689.1, on the reverse strand, counting down.
TGGTTTCTGTTTTGAGAGAGGTGCTAATGTGTCCCAGTTACGGATAAACTTTGATGTAGTGTTTTTTGTGCTGTTTCCCACTTCACAGATGGGCATTGGAGGCACTGAGAGTTCAGATCTTCAGCTGGTTTGAGTCTTCAGTGGTGCTCTTTGCCTTAAGTCATTGCAGTGCATCTTTCTCCAAATGTGGCCAAAACATAGCCCTTGGAGTAGAGGTGACAAGGACTAGAGATCCTTGCTGTGTTTAATAGGGATTGTGAGAGTTATTCCAGTATTTTTAATGTTTAAGACTTGAATCCTGGGAAACTCCTGTCCAGGTTACTTGTTCTGATTGAGTGCTTGTAGGCTAAAGAGGTGTGGGGTGGGGGGGTTAAGATGAAGGGACTGTATTAAAACTAACTGCAATACTACTGAAGAAGTCTCTTGACATGCTGCACTAAAACCCAGACCTTTTTTTCTAGGTAGGGGTTTAAAAATGCAGTGTATAAAATATGGGTCGAGAGAGTTTGTCATCTGGCCTGACAAGAATTTAGGAGTTAAGTTGTTAAATGTTTTATACTTCTTGCCACTCAGTGCTCAAAATATGTAATATTTTTACCTTGTTTAAGTAAAACTTTTTTCTGAAACAGAGGTGACACCTTTTCGAGGCTGCAGTAGGCACACTATTCCAAGTTTACAGGAGTAGTAAATTGTGTCATTAATTTCTAAACAAGTCATAGAGGTGAGTTCTAAAATGATCAGGAGAGCTAGGAATTTAGTGGAATATGTGTGATGTGTGTGGGGTTTTGTTTGCTGGAGTTTTACTATTAAAAATATGCTTTTGCAGTCTGGAATCCACTGCATTCAGTTTGTTTTTGTACCAGCTCTAAATATCTAAGAGAGCACAAGTTAAGTTCCTTAACAGAGACCAGGATAGTTAGAATTTATGGCAGCTCCTTTGTGTGCTATTTTCTGTATACAAGCTTCTGAGTTCCTTGCAGGATCTAAAACAGTCAAACAGCTGGAGTCTGAAAAAATAGTCTGGTACAGAAATGAGAGTAATAATTTTTACTCTCAAATCTTCAAGCCACAGTGAAGTTCAGTTTACTTATTTAATAATGTTGCAGAGCAGCAGAAAGGTAAATGTTTGCTCCAGAATTTTGGGGGCATTGTGCTCTCTGTTGTGCATAATAGTAACTGTAATCATTCAGAATGAACAGCTGACTTTCTTAAATTTCTTAATGGTGCAGTGAACCCTGCCAAGTGCCGTCATGGCTCGTGCTGTTCCTGTCCTGGTGGCTGTCACAGAGCTTCCTTAGCTAGGAAAGTGCTCCTGACATCTTGTGTGTGTTCTCAGGGCTGCTCACAGCTGCCTGGGGATACAGCACACAGCCTAAACCTAGTGCACAGCAGCACTTCGCTGTAAGGATTTGATTAATCATCGTAAAACACGGAAATGTTGGGCAAATTGGGAATCACCTGGGGAGAAAATGCTTGATGTGTCCTGTGCTGAAACACCTCAGGTGTTCTGTACAGAAGGACTGATTCCAGTGCTCAGGTATAGGAATGTAGCACACACAACTGAAGTTTGGATGAAAAGTCAGAGGTCCTGGAGCCGGAAAGTTTCACATGGCTCAAAGTCATGCAGCTGTCTCTTCATAACTGTTGTCAGATGGCACTGAGTGCTCGTTTAATGTGTGACTCTGCAGGATGTTTGTGGAAGGCCACACAGGTCTTCAGAGGGAGGGTTTGTCATCCCTGGCTTGAGTACCTGGCCTAAAGTCTTAATTTTGTAAGAATATCTTCTGTGGCAACCAGTATCTGGTCTAAATATATTTAAATATATATATATAATATATTGTTGAATATATTGATCTGCCTAATTGAAATTATTTCTTTTGTGCAAGTCAGATTACTGAGGAATGTGCTGTTTTAGTCATTGTAAAACAGTTTATTTTTCTGTGTAGTGTAAGTTGGGAAAAACTTGTCAAACAGTATGAATTTTAATAGTATAAAAGGCTCAGAGCTCAGTTGTAATGAGCAGGCTGATTTTTCTAAATTAAACATAAAAAGGGGTATTCAGGGAATATGTTCACTGGCCTCTGTTCTTGAAGCTGTCAAACGTTCTAGAAAGAGCAGTTGTTACAATGAGGGTCTGCCCAAGTATGAAATCTGTATTGCTCTGTAAAAAAGAGTGTTATTATGATTAAGATTTTCCATGTTTCATCTCTACCAGAGGTGCAGGCTTTGGAAAAAGATGACAAAAGATTATCTTAAACCACCCTCACACTGCTTTCTGCTCTGTCTGTATCTGTGAGGGCTTTGCTGCTGTTGACAATTCTGGGGGTAAAAAATGACCCAAGTTATCTTTTTTTAATTAGTTTGTTTTGTTTGCTAGTTTCTAGATAATTCACCATTATGAAGCTGCTTCTTGTTTACAAACTCCTTGGCTGGGATGAGTCTTGGGCCAAAAATTAAAACTTTGTATGAGCTCTTTGCACTTGAAAGAACGTGTGAGCATAGTGATTGTAGGGTATGACTTGATAGAGTTATGGGCTCACCTGAAAGCTGGTTTGCCACCTGTGCTCCTGGCAGCTACTGCCCAGCACCTTCTCTGATGCCCCAGGATGACTGTGGTGGACTCTTCATCATAAATACATGATCTACACTCCAGCCACAGACTTGGCTGCTAGGCTATCCTTCATCTATCCAAAAAAAACTACACTGAGGCTGCAAGGTTCCACTGGAAGTCAAAGCTCAATACTCAAATATCTTTACAGGAGACAACTCACCCAGACTGAAACATGAATTTAGGCAAGCTTATCTTTGGAGTTATCAGCTGAGCAGATTTCAAGCAACCATTCACTCTTCAGGCTGCCCCAATACTTACTTGCAATTCAACATGTTAGGCTTTGCCCATCAGTGTTATTCATGGCCAGACTACTGCTTTCATCCTGTCTGGAGACCTGAATCCAGGCAGACTTGTTTATCAGGCTGAGTCTAGATCAGACATGAGGCTCTGCATTGGCCTTTTCTTCTGGAAGGAGATTCAGTTTACCGGAAGGTATTCTGTGGAAGAACCTGGCAGACTCTGTCCCTTCAACTCTTCTGTTCCTCTCTGTTCCCAGCCTCTTACTTATAAGGAGTCTGCCACAGTCATCCTGGGGCATCAGAGAGGGTGCTGGGCTGTAACTGCCAGGAGCACAGGGTGGCAAACCAGCTTTCAGGTGATCCTTTAACTGTGTAAGTCATACACTAAAATCACTGTGTTCACACATTCTTTCTAATGCAAACAGCTCATCCAGAGTTCTGATTTCCTGCCCAAGTCTGGTTTGCTCGGTGGGCCGGGTTCACCCTGCTCCCATCCTGCATTTCGTATTTTTGGATGACACACAGAATAACTGTTGGTGTAACACTTGCTGTTGAAATAGCCAAATGCTGACTAATCTGGAAGAAGAATCTGGGAGTTGCTGGAGTCTTTTTCTGAGGGGAGGATATATTTCTTTGCTGTGTATGTGGCCCCATACAAGGCTGGAGATTGTCCCCTTTGCAGCAGTCTGCATGGATTGTAATTGAATAGCTTCTGGCCAAGTTACGCTGAAGCTGAGCCATCCCAAGGTTATTTGCCATCTTAATTTCTTTTCAATCACGGCTTGTAAATTGAGGTAGAAGGCAGAGGAGGATGGGAATGTTATCATACCTATATAAATTAAATTTCCATGGTCTTTTGACATTGCTGAATGTCTGTCATGACCAAGTAGGTGCTTTGATCTTTAGATTGCTTGTCCTTGCAGACTCTTCTTAATCCATGAGCACCTTGCATGGGAATCACATTCCCTTTGAAAATCTGCAGTTCTGAGTTTGACACGGGAGTTTGATCACTGAAGGGTTTGAACAGGATGTCTTGCTTCTTGCTGCCTGCTTTTAGAATGAAGCACAAGTCTTTGAGCATATAGCACTCTTCTGGAATTCATATAGAAATAGATAAAAAATTGTTGTAAAGAGGGTAGCAGGATTTTTGACTGTTAAAAGAAATCAACTTGTGTAATAATGTTCTGTTTGAGTGAATGCTCACTTGTGTTCCTGCCTGGTGATGAGCAGCAACTCTGCAAGTTCCTTCCAAGAGCTTCTAGAGAAGTATCACAGTTAATTACTGGGTTCTTTTTCTCAAGGCCTGTTATTCTGGGGGAAGGAGGGAGGAGAGGAATGGCCTGCTCCAAGAGCCCTGTAATTTACTGCTGCAGGAAGAATAGTGCAACTCTTGGTTTAAGGGATTCTCACTCTCCCCCTCTGAGCATACTGTGTTCTGGTTTTGACAAACAAAACATTCTTACTCTGTGTATTTAGTGTCTCTGGCTGCTGTGTTCGTGATGGTTTTAATTGGGGAAAAAAGAAGCAAATTCCAGAAATACTATACTGCAGTAACTGTTAATTGTGTCTCAGTACTTGGCTTTGGGAGTGGGTGAGGTCATTGAGCTTCCCCAGTGGGGAAAGAGCTGCTGGTGGAAATTCTGTGTGTTTGTGGGGTTTGGGATTGGGTTTTTATTTTTCATTTTCTAGTGAAATCATGGATGGTATTTACCACTTTAACAGTGTTTGATGTTAATTAAATGCTGAGCCTCCTGATTTTATGACATTCATATTGAAGAGATAGAAATACTTTAGATTCCTGATGTTACATAAGGATAAGGTTTCTGGAGTTAATGCATTCTTTGGCATCCTGCAGAATGCTTAAATGAAACAGTGCTAATGGTGTGAAATATGCTGTCCACTTCTGCCCTGTGAACTCTGACTTAAGTCTTGGCTCCTATTCAGATTGCTTTACTTGTCTGTTGTTTTGCTTTACAGGCAGATTTTGAGGAGTGAACGGAAGGTACCGGACTCGATGAGTTTCCAGCGAAATGTCGGAAAAGTCAGGCCAGAGTACAAAAGCAAAGGATGGAAAAACAAAGTATGCAACACTCAGTCTGTTTAATACTTACAAGGGAAAGTCACTGGAAACTCAGAAAACCACAGGTGAGTAAGCTCTCTTTAGAGTTGCATTCTTTCAGTTTCATCATTACTGCAGTGCTAATTAAGAGTGCAGAGTATATGAGCACTTAACCACAGCATGGTTTTTCATAACTGCTTGGTGCAGCAGTGAAGTGGAAGGATTGTGGAAGGCAGCATTCATTAGTTTCTGTTTACTTGTAAACAGGAGTGTCAGTTCAGAGAGAGAGCATTTGCAGTCTAGTAGGAAGCAGAATGTGGGTAAATAAAGACATGGCAGTCCCCAGCTGTGCATTTTACTGCATTAACATTTGCCACACTGGAAGTGTTTAATTGAGGAAAAGGCAATGCTCACTTACAGCTCTGGGACTTAGATTTTTTGACAAACACTGGATAAAACTTACACTGATATCTCAAATAAGGTGTCTGTGAGCTTGCTTTTTCTTGAGCCATTGAATGGAGAACCAGGGGGAAGTGATGTTCTGAAGGTTTTGGACTTGACAAAGTTGCCTAAATTGTTAGTAAAAGAGAAAAAGTGTGCCCAAGCTTGTTGAAGGCTGCCACAGTATTGTTTTTAAAGGTTGAAACTGAGCTGTTTGTTGTGGTACGCCTTACCCAGGGCGGTAACTTGTGCTTGTTCCCTGAGTTGGTTACTTGGCAGGTTGAATGTCCTGTGGGGTACATTAGCTTTGTACTTGTGGTCTGGAGTAAATACATTTTGTAGGAGTGTTTTTGCAAGGGCAGCATCTGCCAGCTGAAATTTGCAGCAATAAAGAAATGGGCTAGACCCATGGGGGTATTCCTGAACTCATCAATGTATATTAAGCTCCAGAAGAGCCAGAGAATAATGCTTGATATTAACATTGTGTTGTAAATGGCTTCTTTAGCTTTCTGTCACTGGATGTTGTGTATAAAGGTGGGACCATATATCCTTTTTAATCTCTGGAATAGGCTAGCCATAATGACTCACTGCTCAAAAAGTAGTCAGGTTTTCCCAAACCAGGTGTTTTCAATCCCCATTTTAAAATATTAAATTCTGAAGCATTTTAAATTTTTAATTCTTAACATTCTTCATTTTTTCTGACTTTCTTACAAAACATTTTTATGTATCTCTGTCTAAACAGAGTTGTTAACTTGCACTTTCTGTTCTGGCACACAGTTGCTGCACGCCATGGATTGCAGAGTCTTGGAAAAGTTGCTATTTCCAGGAGGATGCCTCCCCCAGCTAATCTGCCCAGCCTCAAAGCAGAGAACAAAGGCAACGACCCCAATGTGAACATTGTGCCTAAGGACGGCACAGGATGGGCTTCAAAACAAGAACAGCACGAAGAAGAGAAGTAAGTTTTTGCCTTTTTTTGCACTGAGAATTAGAAGAATTGAAATTAGACAACTCTAGATATTCTATTTCTTGCTGCTTAATGCTCAGTGTGCTGCAGTCAAATATAGAAACTTTTCTCCTTTAAGCTTTTATAGGATTTCTCTGGAATTAAAAAAAAAAAAAAATTAATACTGGCTTGCTTTGCAGGGCCATTTCTCTCAAGTTTGCCCAAAGCTTGGGATTGGCAGGACCTGGGAAGAAATTTGCTACATTGGAGTGTTCTCAGTGTAGCTACCAGAGAGGAAGTAGCACCACTATTAATTTCTGTGAGGAGGAATCTTGCTAGCAGAGGGATAGTTTAAAAAAAAAAAAAACCTTGCACAAAAAAACCTCCTCACATTTAAGTTGAAAATGGTCTGCTTATAAATTCCATGTTAGGGGAAGAATATTTCACTGGATATGTAAGTTTTGATGTCTACTGATAGGAAATACTGCAGCACATTTTTGTAAGATCAGTGTCATCACCTTAAATAAAATTCTCTCAAAACCCTAAGGAATATACCTGGAAAATTAGAGAACAGCTTGCAAGTTCATCAGAGTATGCAAAAATCAGCTTCATTGTGCTTGTGCTGATGCATGACAGAGAAAACTCAAAAATTCTTGGTTTGCATGTTTGTTGTAATCTTTGCTTTCTTTTCCTAATGGTCAATATTTTCACTTTAATTTTTTTTTTGTTAGAATGCCATAAATTGTACAGACTTTCATATTTTTTTATCTTAAGCTCTACACTATTGTTCCAGACTCCTCCAATATGTGATGCAAACAAGACAGAAGTTGTGGTAGTGTTGATGCACTGCTGTATACCTTGTATGATACAAATTTCCCATGCTCAATGCAGTTTTATGTGCTAGATTTATTTCACACTTGTACAGCTAACTAGGATGAAAGGATCATAGAATCATAGAATATGCTGAGTTGGGAGAGACCATCGAGCCCAACTCCTGGTCCTGCACAGGAAGAAACTAAATAGAAACTGAAACTTTTCAGTTTCTAATTGGAAAGTATTTTAAAGCAGTTCTTTTTTGCCATGTAAGCTTAAAATAGGATGCGATTCTCACTGCCTAAGTAGAAGCAAGGTTTAAGTGTTAATTCTTTTCATACAACTTGCTCTGGAAAACACTGGAATTTAGGGACAGTGGTTGTATGTTCGTAGTGCTTGTGAAAGCAAAAGATGAGGTTTAAAGGTTTCCTTCCTCATCTTTCAGTTTTCTTTTATATATTCCTACATTTCAATACCAATTTTTGACATCTCTCTAAAAAGCTGATAGACTTCAGGAATATAGTGTTGTGTTTAGCCTTTTATTTTGAACTTTTGAAACTGCAGAGTCACAGTTTTCTGCCCAGTGTTTTGTTTGGTATTTTAACAGCATCTACCTGTACTTCAAGGTCACTTACACTTTGCCCTGTTAAATGTGTGTTGAGCTGGTAGCTTGTTTGACTAAAACAGACCTTTGCATGGCCATGTGTTAGGAGATGGCAGTAGTTGATATTCTGTTTACAAACAAATAAATAACTGTCCCTTATCTGCAGCTAGAAGTTGTTTGTATTTTTGTATGCATTACTCGGATAAAGGCCTCAGAATCCAGATAAAAGTAAAACTAGTGAGGGAGAGATTTGTTCCCAGGAATAGGTGTGTATGCCCAGGCCATGAGGAAATTCTTCTAAATTTGGACCATCTGATGTGTTTGCTCAGATCTTAAAATCATTTATTTGACTACTGCTGTGTTTGTGATATTTCAGTGTGCTTGAAATGCTGCACTTTACATGTGAAGTGTTTTATTGTTCCTCTCAGAAGTGTTGCAGACAAAGGTTACATCTTGATAACAGCTTGCTTTAGTTTAATGCACTTTCTCTTGTATCATTGCATTGGAGTTCACAGGGATGTGTTATTCCCTGTAATAATGAAAATTAATTACTTTACTGCTTTCTCAAGTTGTCACTCATTCTGTGGGTATTGCCCCAGTCTCTTTCCTGGATAGTGCAGGCTGTTGTGTAGTGATTTGATTAATTCAGCTGAGTTCTTTCACTCATCCATATTTGCAGGGCAGTGCTTAGATAACTAAAATTCTAAACAGGCTTGTATTTGAAACAGGAGAAATGCAAGGTGAATTTCTTTAACAGTCTTGTTCCTTGTGTCACAAAGTTCAGCCATGTAAGTCATAAATTCCCCAAAGCCTGCTTAGAAAATATGCAACTGTAAGAAATGCAAGTGAAAAACAGGAAAAAAATGAGAACTTTTTTTTTTTTCCTAGACTGTAATACTCTCATGGAACATGAAAATTGCATTTTGTTATCCCTATGAGAAGCTTGTGTGTTTCTGCCCAGTGGTGGTATTTTTCATGGTATTTGCTTCTCTGTCAGTTCTGAGAGTCCTGTGTAGGACTTTGGGTTGATCACTGCAGAACCCAAATGGAACTGATTTCTTAGTGGTAGTCCTCAGAAACTGAGGATCACTTTAGGATCTACTTAAAGCATTTACACTTGTTTCTTGTCAGTGAAGTGACACGATACCACACTGCTTCTGTCTTCACTGGTGTAATAAAGTGATTCTAGACTACAGGATTTGCCCCGTAGTTCCTGTTTTATCAAAGGTTCTACCGAGGAGCTGGAGGGTTAGTCTTAGTTGGTTTTAGACACTAATGCTTTGAGTCTTAAGTTTCCTGAATATGCAGATTTCAGAAATAGCCTTTATTGAAAGAAGTTGAACAGTATGACTGAATCTGCAGACTAGAAAGGGCTTGTGTCTGGGTTTTTTACACTGGACAGAATGAGTGCTTGTGCCTCTTCATTGTTAAGATGGTGGGACTGAGCCCATTTCTTAAGACTCAAGGTTCTGGGCTCGAGTTTGTGGTACCCATAGAGTTTTTCATGATATCTTTAGCTTTCCTTATCAGTTCCTTTTATTTGGGAATTCCTGACATGTATTTGCCTTCTTTCTCTCATGATGGTCTTGAAGTACTTTCCTGTGTTAACCCCCAAGGCAAGAGAATGTTAATCCAAATTATTCCCTTTGATGGCTGTAGATGGATTGTTTGTTTTTTTTTATTGTCCAATACGCTTCTTTAAAAGCTGTAATTCAGTTCATGCCTGGCTGCATTTTCTGCCCAGCCATTTTCATTCATTCCTCTCCTCTTTGGGAAATGGAATCTTGAAATAATTAGCTAATTTATTCAAATTTTAAACTGTTACTATAACAACTCTTTTTATGTAAGAAAACGCCTTTTCTGAGGAAAAGTAGTTATTGGTTCTTCAGCTGCACAGCTCCCTTATTTTATTCCCTTGTTTGCAGTAGCCATCCTGACACACTTACTCTGTGCTCACCCTCTTGTATTCACAAGTGCTTTTCCTCTAATTCCAGACAGCCAGATGTGCCCCAGACACAGCCAAAACCTGCTGTTCCTGCTCCTCCAGAAGCAGCTCCTGTTGCCAAATCCTGGGCCAACACCAAACCAGGAGGACAAGACGGTGAGTGCTGCTCAGGGTGGAGGGGTTCTGCACTGGACACCAGGCTGGGATGGGCTGGGAGAAACCCCCACACTCAGCAGTCCCTTGAGGCTTGGCCAGGCCAGTTGGGACTGGGGAAAGTCGTGGAGGCAACGTTCCAGGCTGGGAAATGAGCCCATCCCCAGTCACTGGATTTATCAGCGGGTCTGGCTGACTTTTACAAGCTTGGTGTAGTCACCTCTTTTGAATTGACAGGGAAGTGATGGTGGCAGCATGAAATCTTCAGTGTGGCTGTGGTGAGGAGGGCAAATCACAGTCAGTTCTTATAATACAATTTTGGCATGGGAAGGAGAGATGTAAACAGTTGGTGGTCATTCTGATCATAGTTTTGGATGATTTTGTGCAAAGTATGTGTAATTTTGCTTCTCTTTAAACATGTGAAACAGCAATACTTTTCCCTTCATTTTATAAATTCCTTGGTTATTTTAATATCAAAGTGATAGTGTTTAAGTCATTTTCTTTCTGGTAAAAACATTAAAGGTGTGTTTCAAGGGTTATTTAACATAATTGGATGAAAGGATGGAAAATTGTTTCCATCAGTGTGACTCTTAGCTTGAGTGTTTCCATGACAGATGTAAGTTCAGAACTAAATGTTCAGGAGATTTTTTTAAAATGCTTGTAGGGTGAGAGATTACTTACTCTGTCTCCATTAAGATAAATAACCTGCAACGTGTGTTATTCCTTAAGTTTGAGACTAGCAAGCTTTCCATGGCTATAAAATGGAGTTTAGGCTTTCCAGTTGAAGAATTGAGTCCTTAAAATAATAAAATATTAATAGCATGGAGGTAATTTCTTAGACATCACATGAAGTTTAACATCACGTATCTCATGATTTGGACCTTTTTTCTGCACTGAGAATTAGAAGTGACAATTCTAGATACTTCATTTCTTGCTGCTTAATGCTCAGTGTTTTGCTGTCAAATATAGAAACTTTCCTCCTTTAAGCTTTTGTAGGATTTCTGTGGAATTAGAAAAAAAAAAGAAATGAACACTGATGCAAAGTGATCTGCATAGCAGCCTTCCTGCAGAAGCTGATACGATCATCTCCATGACACAGGAAATAGTGATTCGCCTCAGTAGCTTCAAAATGCATTTAGCTAATTATTTCATGGTTACCATGGCAGCTCGTGTGCCAAGCCCAGATGGCACCCTCATTTCATTCAATTAATGCAGCACTGGGTTTGCAGTTTCAGGGTTTCAGGAAGCAGCACTGGATGTGAATTGGCAGCAGCTGCTTGCTGTCCTGGGTTTGAAACCCAGCATCCACTTGTTGTGCTCCTGTTTTCCTGAGCTGCAGTTGGCTCTCAGCACTTGCAGTTTCTCCACCTGCCTCGTGCTCTTGTAAGACTTGAGTGAGGCAAGGCTAAACCTTTCTCTGATCCTCTTGGTGGCCATGGGGAAGGGAAAAACAAAATGTAATAGCAGCATGTATTTTTCAGCTCATGCTTCAGTTAAAATTTGGAGTAAATTACTACTAAAATATCTTTGAATTTTTTAACTTCTTTCTGAACTGCTGGTTGCCAGTCTGGCTTCTTCAGGTTTGTAGATTAAACAAAGTCAAGGAGATCTCTGGTGTTGTTACTTTGCCATTAAAATGTTCACTGTGTAGGCTTGAGCAGAAAGCATTTTTCCAGATTCATAAAACTCAAGAATGTTGCATGCCACAGGATCTCAGAAGGGGTTCCCTTGCCTGGCAGGTCATCTGGTTAGTGGGACTGGTTTTCTACAGCAACAGCCCGGTGTCCTTTAAGAAAAATCAAATTATTGTGGTCTGTAGTATGCAAAGTCAGAATAAAAATTGAAAGAGTTCAAGGAAATTTGTAGACACGGGGATAAATACTGTTATGTGCTGGCATGCCGTTTTCACAGCACAGATTAAGGAATTTATCCTGTGTTTAACTCTTAAAAAAACCCAACCAAATAAAAGCCCACTGGGATCCCTGCATTCTGTCTTTGTGAATGATTCTTTCAGAGACTGGAGAGAACAGAAGTTTTTCTAGTTGTTAAAAAGAAGCCCATCACTGGGACGGGGGGGTTTTGGACACCATGTATTGAGATCCCTGTTTGTGAGCTTGCCCTCTCCCATAAGCCATGTAGCCTAATGCTATGTCCCTTAGAGTAGTCAGTGGTAGAGACAGGTTCAGGAACAGGCCGTTATTCAGGCTGTTGGAATGGAAATCTGCACTCACTCAGATTATTGGTGATTTGGCACAGGAATGCTGCTGATCTAATAGGTCACTATACATTATGTGTACGGGGAGGAAATTGATGCAAAGCAGATGCCAACAAAACCTTCTAAAAAGAAGACAACCTATATATTTGGCTTCCATACTATGTACAACAGAAATCTTAACTTCCAGCCTTGAGTATGATGTCAAGGGTTTTAGCAATCAAAGAATGTTGTTCTGATATTTTTCTCATAATGTAGAATCTGTGGCCTTTTAAAGTCCTGGAGATTTCTTACTAGAACAATAATTAATCATAAATGTGTTTGCAATTACATAGTTTCCTATTCTTGGTGGACTACACTTTTAGAGTGAAAAGAAGGAAATCTTTGTGTGGAAGGAGTGGGGAAAAGTGTTTACAGAGCTGAGGAACTCCAGGTACTCCCTGGGCTAAGTCTTGTTCCATTGTCCATTGTTGCTCTCTAGTGCTTCTGGATTTTTCTCAGCCTCAACAGCTGTCATAGTTGGTCCAATAAATTCAACAACTTTGGAACCCTTTATATTGCCAGTAAATGACTGTGGCTTTAACATTTAATGTTTAACTTTTTTATTTTAAAGATTTAATGTTCACTTCTAAGGGATGATCAGGCTTCTGTTGTTTTCTGAGCTATTTTGTTTACAGCAAGTTGTGACTTTCTGAATATCTTGCCGTGTAGGTCCACCTATTCCAATCAATAGTTATTTCCAGCAAGAATTCCCCAGTCTGCCGGCAGCTGGGGATCAGGAAAAGTCAGGCAAAGATAAGGATGCCCCTGAAGATGGATCAGGAGCCAACCTACGACCGCAGAGTAAGTGTGAGCTACAAATTGCTGTGAAATTGGTTTGTGTGGAACTTAACTGCTTGTGCCCTGTACAAAAGAAATAGGTTAATATGTTGTTACAATCAGCACACTCCTACATGGAAGAAGTGGATATTTGGGGCTTTATTCTGCTTTTCTGTGTTCGTGGTGTGTGGAAAATAGTGTTTTTAATCGTATCACTTCCCATTTTCCCAGTGTATGCAGTACTGTAGTTGTGCTCTGGGGTACATTTGTTAGTTGCACAATACTGGGATTTTCTTACTTCAGTCGCTGATGTCACAGCAGATGGGATACCTCTTTAAAGACCTCTCCTAGAATTCACTAATTACACAAATGGTGATCAGGGCTGGCCTTAAGTTGTTAGTACTCCTAAGAGTAGAGCCTGAAAATTATTTAAGAGGAAGTCCAGTCTACAGGATGCCAAAATAGGGGGTTGTGCCTTTAAAGGCATTGGCATCTTCAGCTCCTGGATGCAGTGCTCTGACCAGCTGGGTCTGTTTCAGCAGTGGGGGATTAGGTCTGGTGAAAACAACTCTAACAGTGCTGCGTTTACATCTCTCAGGAAAGAAATGTGTATTTCTTCCCTAGATCACTTTAATGGGAAGGTGTTCGGGACTGTGCTTGTTACCAGTGGAGGACAAGGTTCCTTTCTCCCTCTAAAGTTTGGTTATGATGAGGTTTGATGGACTAGAGGTCCTGTCCTGCACTGTGGCTGGCACTGTCCCGTGCCAGTGATAGGCACTTTAGAGGGCTTGGGCTCTCAGGGAATCTGTAACTCCTTTCCTTGTTACAGGTCTTGCTTTTCCTTGATTTGTTTGTCAGGTGCTGCAGACCAAGACCATGTGCCTGTTCATGACTTGTCTTGATCTAAAGAATAAGTTGTCAGGAAATGGGAGAGATGTCCAGCACCAAATGAGAGCAGCTACGTGTCTGTTCAGCCTCCTGCAGGCAGTTACAGTTTTGGTCAGCACTGTACATGCTATATTAAGCCCTTCTTTCCTGTCTGACAGCAGAAAGCTAAATGAACTTGGCAAGTAATCAGTCCCCCTTTAGCAGCTGTGCTTCTCAGCAAAGATAAGTGCAAGAACTGTAATGGATACTTAGGAGCAGAGTTTAACTCTGCTTAAAGGTTTGTGTCCCTAAAGGAACATCATTTACAGTGTGTGTCTCTGAATTTTTGTTTGTCTCCATTGATCTGAGCACTGCTGCTAAGTTTACCCTGGTGGGTTTTATTTTGTCTTAACCTGTGCTCTGCAGGCAGAAACTCCTAAAAGAATGGAGTGCCTGGCACAAATGATAAGTCATTAAAACCCCTGACTTTTCCTGGACAATTTACTAGACATTCACACCAGAAGCACAGCCCTTATCACTTCTGTTCCATCCTTATCAGGCAGAGATGCAAACCAGACTAAACCTGTCTTCACTTGGACACATACTGTGCATTACCTTTCTTTCTGAGCTGCTTGAGAATTTCCTGGTAGGCCTTGGCTGCTTAGGAGCCTTGATCTTTGTCTTGACAGCATCTTCACACTGAGTCAACAGTGGCCCACTTAGCACAGCTAAATCTGTTGTCTTTCTTGTGCTATAATCAGTATCCTTCCAAAATTGCACTGTGTTTTGGAAGGTAGAATGGGACAACTAGAGCAGGCCATAAATTTAGCTCTGACCCTTCGGGAACACAGCTAGACCTAGGGCTGAAGAGGGTCAGGAAGCAGCTTCTGTGGATTCTCGAGTGGCCACTGCTTGTTTCAGTAGCAGATAGGAACATGTGTCTGCTGTGTCACCGAGGACTGCGTGGGAACAGCGTGTTCTTCACCATCCCTGGCTGGAAATCTGCGATTTCAAATCTATTTCTGGCTTTTCGTGTGCTGATTCTGTCCATGCAGATGCTACTAGTTGGAGGGATGGGGGTAATAAGAACAATTCTCCTGGTTCTCCAACAGATCAAGAAGCTAAGGGACAAGAAGATGGCAGCGCTACACCAGCAGAACAAAATGAAGGCCAGAAGGCGGGAGACAAGAGGGATGTGCGGTTGCCCCAGGTGCCTCAGCCCAAGCTGAATGGCCAGCAGCAGCCACCCATCTCATCCCAGTACAGAGCAATGATGCCTCCTTATGTGAGTGATGGTTGCATGAACTGTTTTTAAGCAGCAGGGATTGGGGTTTGGCTAGTGGAATTTTCTTAGGCCCCTTTCTCTCCCCTCCATGGAATTCTTACCAGTTCTGCTGGAAGGGCAGGGTTGAAACCCAGCACAGGCTGTGGCTACCTGTTGCTACATGGAGTTTGAACTTGGCAGGAGTTGATTAACACTTCCAGTCACTTCCCCTTGGGGACTTGATGTCACCCACTTGTGATATTAAGCAAACTTGAGTGGAGAGTCTCACTTTTATTTCCATTATTTCCTTTGATGGTCTCAGTGTACTTAATGCAGTAATACATTTTAATGAGCGGCTCCTGTTTTTAATCCTTTTTTAGATGTTTAATCAGTATCCCAGAATGGCATATCCTCCCTCCATGCAAGGTCCAACAAGATTTCCTAATTCTGAGCCTAGCAGGTAAGAAACCTAAAAATGGTTGTGGCTTTTATCTGGGTATGAACTCTGTGACTTAATTTTAAAAAAAAGAAATCATTTGCCTGAGTATCTCGACGGTGATTATACGCTGTGTAAGAACTGACACTGGTCAGCCTCCCAAGTTTTGCTTGTGTGGAGCAGTGTCATGGGGTGTCTGGAGTTGGAGAGCTCAACTGGAAAACTTGAGGCAATTCTACATATTACAGGGATTTTGATTGTGAAGAGCAAGAGTCACTTGCAGGAACATCTTTGAAACTTAAACCAGTATTTTGCCCATAAAAGAACTTTTCCATTGTTACAGTGAAAATAGTCAGTTCCTTGTTCTCAGCTTTGATGATTTCCAATTAAAGTTGAGCTCTAATGCACTATAAAACTAATTTTCCACTTTTCTGTGTGTTTTTCCATAGTGTAGGATAGCTGTGCACGTGGAAGAGTAATTATTTGAATTCTGGTAGTCCCACATGTGGATGAGAGTTCACTGTGCTTGAAACAACAGTGCTGTATATTTCAAATAGTGGTCATATAAGTTGACCTTTTTAAGTGGTGACAGTGGCTTTTGTTTCTCTCATTTTTTAGAGGCCCAAGGGGAAGAGGCCCACCCTCATGGTGCTCAGAACCTATTGAACGCCCATCCATTCTTAGTGCTAGTGAACTCAAAGAGCTTGATAAATTTGATAATCTGGATGCTGAGGCTGATGAAGGCTGGGCAGGTAAGACCATCAGATTAATGGTCTGTTATTTGTATGTTGAATGCTTCTGAAAGGTTAATTGAACACTTGTTTATGCATCAGGTGCTCAGAGTGAAGTGGATTACACCGAGCAGTTGAATTTCAGTGATGATGATGAGCAAGGAAGCAGTCAGAAAGAGAAGGAAAGTGGGTGAGTTGGTGTTGCCAATTAGAGGGGAAATGTCACTTAACTAGATTTTGGAAAGATTAATGAAATGAGTGCAAGTACTCATTCCAGTAGCACTAATTCCAGTAATTTAATACTGTATTCAATTGCATATCTGCCTGCAGACTCCAGTCAGCTGGGTGTGTAGAAATTATCCTGACTGAGAAACACTGAGGCTAGGAGATAAATCACCAAAATACCTGTGTGGAGTATGCATTCTGTTTTTCTTATTTCTTTGCACATAGTGATGAACAAACACCAGCAAAAGATTCCCAGAGTCCTGATGGCCAGAAGGAAACCGAAGAACAGACAAATGCCAAGTCTGCCACCCAGGTTTCTGCAGCAGCAGCCAAAGGGTCTTACAGCAAAAGCTCTCAGCTTGATCAGGTTTGTGTGCTCTTCTCCTCAGCTCCTGTGGCAACAGCCTTGTCAGGAGAGCTCTGACTCAGGTGTCTTTCCAAACTGTCAGGTCAATTAAGGTTATGAACATGAGAGAAGGCATTAGCTGCTGAAAGCATTATCTGAGCTGTGCTAACTGATCAGGTGCTGCTCAGACAACTTAGCTGCCTCTGGTTGCAGCACAAAAATAGCATGGCTTTATGTAGTGTGTCCTGCCCCACACCCCTGAAGGGTGAGAGCTCTTCATCAGGCACTGGGGCTCAGCTGACAGGCTCCATGCTCTTGTGTGTCCATCCCTGGAACTGAATGAAGCCATTCTGGTGTTGATCAGGTTTTCCAGTGGACACATTTTTCATGGGTGTGGGGATTTTCTTTAGTATCATGGTCCACTTTCTGCAGTGCAGCTTAGCTGTAATGTGACTTCATTTCTCAGGCTAATGGGTTTTATACAGACCATGTAGCATTCATCAACTGGGCCATTTTTTGTTTTCTCTAGTAGAGGAATATTGACATCCACCTCAATTTATGCCTGCTACAGCCCTATTTCCCATCCCACCCCCCCCCAGGAAAAGCTGCTGCTGGTTTTGAAAATTTCCCAGACATATTTTCTCTTGACACCAGTAATAATGAGGATGGGAAACCCGAGAACGGTTTTACTTGCACTTTCTCTCGGTTTTAAAGATCACACAGTTCTTTAAGGTTTGCTACATTGAGTCTAAGGAGAAATGGCGCAGGAACATAAACTTAAATTGTTCAGCTCTCAGCACATAAAAGTGAAAATGTTTTTGCCCTTGTTTCGCATGCAGATTCGTGTTGAATGCAGATGCCTTATTGAGTGTAGTATCTTAATGCAGTAGAAAACAGTAAATCTAAAATTTTTCAGCTTGGCTGTGGTTAGAGGCTTGCTTAACTGTGGTACTGTTTTTGACCCAACAGGATCGAGGTCCACCACAGCCTTCTATGCATGAAAGAGGTGGCCCTGCTCTTCCTCCAAAATCTATTCTACCACCGGTAAGAAAGATTAGAATTGTCCTTATTTCCATGAGTTAAATTCTTTAATGCTGTGGTAGAGGGATTTAGACTAAGAAAAGTAAAAATATGTTTCACATAATGATAAACCTTTCCTTTAATAAGTAAAATGATTGTGGTGCCTGGGGCTGGTAGGATGGGACCCCAAAACAGCCATGCTGCAATTGTGTAAAGCTGCCCCGTCTTGTAAGTGCCATGTGAAATGCACAAGAATTTCAGGAGCTTTTAGTTATCCAGCCCCACTTGGGAACTGGAGAGGACAGGAGCAGGGGAACAGTGCTGGAGGGATGGCTGCCAACACAGATGAGGAGATGGAGTCCCAAATGAAATGTGAACTAAAATCTCTCTTATCCTGAGCTACCTTGAAATTCCTTGGCTCCTTGAGGGACTTCTGTCTGAGATTTAGAGCAGCCTGTAACCAAATCTGAAATATGTTTGTGATCTTTGCTGTCACTTCGCCTTGATGGTGATGGGGAGGAGAGCAGACGTGAGCCCAAGCGATTCTGTGCCTCTCCTTTCTGAGCGCAGGCTGTGAGAGGTTGAACCAGATCAGGAAGGTGGGGACTGGCTTTTTCTTCCAAGTCTTGTTTTTTAAAGATGCCATGCAGATACACGTGTGTTGACAAATAGTTAAAATGTAGTATTTCAGCTGGCTGCTTATATAACACGTGTTCAACGTGATTGATTTTCTTCTTGCAGCACCCTCCTCCCCCTGATCGGCAGATGGGAAGGCAGGGACCCTTTCCCCCTAAACCAGTACCAGATGACGATGAAATTTGGAAGCAGAGGAGAAGGCAGCAGTCAGAGATATCAGCTGCAGTGGAGCGAGCCCGTAAGCGGCGAGAAGAGGAAGAGAGGAGAATGGAAGAGCAGCGAAAAGCAGCTTGTGCTGAAAAGCTCAAACGGTTAAACGAGAAATTCGGCTGCGTGACAAAACCCTCCCGGGAAGACCCTCTGAAAGAGAGAGAAAGGGAGAGGGAGAGAGAACGGGAGAGGGAGAGAGAACGGGAGCGGGAGAGGGAAAAGGAGAGGGAGCGGGAGAGGGAGCGAGAAAAAGAGAGGGAGAAGGAAAAGGAGAAAGAGAGAGAAAGGGAAAAGGAAAAAGAAGAAAAAGAAAAACTGGAGAAGGCAAAAGAACAAGAAGTGGAGAAAGAGAAAGAAAAAGAGGTGGAGAAAGAAGAGAAGGAGAATGAGAAAGAGAAAGAAGAGGAGAAACCAGCACATGAGGTTCCTGAGCCTGTAGAACCTGTGGCAACACCTGTAGTAGAAAAACAAGAAAGTGAAACCAAGAATAACAAGGAAGAAAAAGGTATGCTTGCACACAAGTAGGAGTTGTCCTTCTTAAAGCTGAGTCACGGAGCATAGCTGTTGTCTAGAAGTTTCATTTGCATACCTAATTAACCTAGTGCATCTAGACCAATTATTTCCCTGGCGCATTACAGCTGATAACTGTCCTTTGAGCTAAGCCTGTTTGCCCAGCTCATCAAAAGATTAGGGGGAAAAATGGCTTCTGTGATTTAGGCTGGACTTTGAGGAATACAGAAAGAAAAGCAGGCTTTCTTCTCTTCCTAAAGAAGGGTCAGCCACCCATGTTGTTAAAAAAGCAGTGCAAATTATTTCAGCTGTTCTTTCAGCAAGCCTAGAGAAGTAGACACAAAGGACACCTATTTAAATGGGGTGCATTTTTTGTACTGAAACTTGAATGCCACAAGAAAACTGTTAGACTGTGCTTTATATTAGATTTAGGTGGATAAAATTGATTGTAAAACCAAACCTTACTTAATGAAGAAAAGTTGATCCAAATGCGATATAGTGTCATTGATACAGCACTTCTTAAATCATATAATAGCTGCAACCTGAATGCCAGTGGTTGATTTCCCAATGTATCTAAGTTTAAAAAAGACAGAGGTGTATTAAGAGCAGTTGTTCTGTTTTGAGGGGTTGTCCTTGACTTTTTGTGCCTTTACTGGTTTTGGAACTGTGAAGTTAGAGAAGGCAGGCATTTTAGAACATTATTTAGCTGATATTCTGGTAAAATTGTCAGTTTTAGGATTGTCTGTTGTCTCACAGAGATGGGGGTTTTGTTGTTTTTTTTTCAGAAGATCAAGCAGTCTTTACTCGACAAGACAGTGGTCGGAATGAGAAAGAGGTTTCCCAGGTGACTCATGAGAATGAGCCAGACTCAGGATCCCAACCTCGTCCTGCTGTTTCCTCGGGCTATTCTAAGCAGTTCCAGAAGTCATTACCACCAAGATTTCAGAGGCAGCAGGTAAAAAAGCAGTTCATTAAAAGGAGGCTCATTTAAAGAAAGCTATATTCTGCCTCATTCTGAAGAAGGAGGTGACCATAGGAGTTTCAGAAATCCTGAGTTTTTGCTTCCCAGCTTCTAGAAAATCGTATATGGCAGGAATTGCTCTGCCTGAAACACTTCTTGTCACTTGCAAGGTCTGTAAGTGAGCAGAAGGCAAGAGAGGCTTTGAAACTGGCCCACGCTGGCATTGTCCTGGGCTTGCCTGTGGAACCTGAAGTCTGATGATTGATTATTTCTGCAGTTTTTCCTAAAAGGGTGTTGCACTCACAGTTGAACTTGGGTCCTGTGGTCTGAGGAGCGCTTTGCATTAATGACATGCACAAAGTAGAGATTGTTCTGTGTCTCAGCTGCACAGCAGTTAAGCTGTAGCTATTGTAAGTTGTCCGGTCTGGTTTTCTCCCTTTTCTCCTACATCATCCTGATGCATGTTAACAATTAACTTTCAGAATACTTGCTGTCCTGGAGATAATTGTACTCGTTGTTTCCAAGGATTATTAGAACTGTGCTCAAGTCTTCATCTTATCAAAAAGTCCTGTAATACTGGTTTTTCATCTGCAGGAGCAAATGAAACAGCAGCAGTGGCAGCAACAGCAGCAAGGTGTCCTTCCACAGTCTGCTCCCTCCCAGCCTTCGAGTGGCCCTGTCCCACCACCCCAGCACAGACCCCTTTACCAGCCCATGCAGCCCCATCCCCAGCATTTGGCTTCCATGGGCTTTGACCCCCGCTGGCTCATGATGCAATCCTACATGGATCCACGGATGATGTCGGGAAGACCTGCCATGGATATGCCTCCTATTCATCCAGGTAGACCTGCAAACACTTTTTTTGCTGTTGAACTTATTTGATTTTGAGCTCAAAGTCTTTCCTTAACCACACTTTGTTTAGTGAATGGGTGGGTTTTTAAGAAGAAATCTACATTATTTTACTGTTTGAGACAAAATAGGTTGTAGTCATATGTGACTAAAATCGTAGTCCTATGAGGATGTGTACCTTTGACTATAAAGTAAAATCCCAGCTGTCACACTGCAAGGCATATGAGTGACAGTTAAGATGATTGAGAATGTCAGCATAAGCCTTTTTTGTTACAGACAGAAAGCTGACAAGAGTTAGGTTGAACTGAGAAAAAGTGTATTTACCATTTGTGTTTCATTACATCTTAGCACTTGGCACTACATTGCTTCCTAAAAAATCCCATGAAACTTTGCTATTTTTATATTACATATTAACGGCTCCAGAGTCTTAATGAGTCTGTGGTTTCAGATTCTTGACCCTAAAAAGTCCTTTTTAATTTGTGGAATGGCCATCTGATTTGCAGTTAGGAAAGCCGTTGGGCATAAATAATAGAAGTGTGTCATGTAACGTAATGGAGATACCTGCCCAGCTGAAGAGCAAGGGAAAGGGTATCCTCAGTGAGTGCAAGGAATGAACAGAGGAAATAGCAGGCTAAGCAGAGATAGTGAAAACTACAGAATTTCTTTGAAATGGTACAAAGGAAAAAGCTGGAATAATAGAGTATGAAAACCCGCCTGTGTGTACACTCTCCTTGCCTTTTGCCATTCAGATGTTACAGCACAATCTTCATCCGTGAGTTTACAGGTCCACAGGCTTGGTTCTTCCCATTATAGTGAAAGCAGACAGCTTTTTTCTTTTGCTGACACATGGGTTACAAGTGTTGAGTGTGATTTAGTCGGTCTGAGGTTGGCTGGCAGGGAATAGACATTTGGTTTCAACACGGACACTCAAAGGGAAGGAGATTGGAGGGGAGAGAACAGCATTCCTTGATCCCTCCTGACAAGCTTTGTTTGTATTGAGGTCGGTTTCTTTGCTAATGTTAAATTTGTTTCAATTGTTGAACTTCACTCTGCCACAGGAATTATGCCTCCCAAACCACTGATGAGAAGAGAGCAGCTGGAGGGCTCAGCAGCTGGTTCAGATTCGTTTGAGCACATGGCTCGCTCTGCAAGGGAGCACAGCGTGCCTCTGTCAGAGCCACGCATGATGTGGGGCTCAGAGCCCTACCCCCACGCAGAATCTCAGCAGTCCACTTCTCCTCCCAAGGTCTTAGAAGAGCCTGATGATTTGAGGTAAGCCTGAGTTGTGCCACTCTCCAAGTCACACAGGTTGTAAAATGCAGTCTTGACTGACTGGGTTGTAGCTTCACGTAAAACTTGAAAGGAGGTGTGACTGGGGAATGCAAAGCACTTGGTGCTGTTGTACAAAACAGAAGACCCTGCTCTGTAGCAGGGTGTAGAAGTACAATTTACTCCTTGTTTAGGATCATTAGCCTAGGTGAATGGTGATTGCCAGATTATTTTGAATTTGCAGTTTGTAGAACATTCCTGCAGTCTTCTCTCCTCCATTTTCTCTCAGTTCTCCCTGTTTTAGAGAACTTTTGTCCAATGTTTGTTTCAGGAGTGGTGTGTTAAGTAAAAATGGTATAAAGCAAAAGTCCCTTTTGGCCTTTGATCCATGGTGAATTGTCAGGATTTTCCTCTGCTGCTTAGAAGTATTCAAAAATTAATTTGTTCTGCTGCTGTCTGGATAATAGTTGGTGGCTCCATTAAAAATTATTTCCTGTTACTTCCTAGAGCCAACATGGGTCCTTAATAGAAAATTATTTGATTTGAGTAATTATGTATGAATAAATTTTGCCCCTACATGCTAATACTCTTAAATGCTTTCTGCTTAGGTCTGAGGCACACTTGGAGCAAGAACGAGTTGCTGTCCCTGCCAGTGCTTATCCTGTAGAACACAGCCAGTTGGACTCTCATCCAAAGACAGAATTTTTCAGAGAATCAGGAGAAGTAGAGATACAGAAGTTCCCAAGCAGGCCTTTGGAAGATGTACAACCTCTCCAAACTGACACAGCTAACACAGCAGTTAATTTTGAAGGAGCGAGTGAGAAGGTTACACGTAGTTCTCCAGAAGAATTGGTGCCTGTGGGGGAAAGTCACTCTTCATTAAAGAGAAGCATTTCCCATGGTTCAAGTCACTCTCTGAAATCAGAAGACCAGAGGAGTGACACAACAGCAAATATCCCTAAATTAAGTAACAGACCTATTGAGACAAAGGAGACAATTGAGAGACTTGAGATTAAACCGAAAAAAGAAATTTTGATCACTAACAGAACATCGGAAGGACCAAAACCTGAGAAAACTTTCAAACCTAAGTCTGAAACAAGATGGGGTCCTAGGCCAGGTTATGGCAGGCGAGACGAAGGTGGCGACAGACCAGTGAGAAGATCGGGTCCTATTAAGAAACCTGTGCTTAGGGATATGAAGGAAGAGCGTGAACAGAGAGAAGAGCGTGAGCAGAGAAAGGAGAAGGAAGGAGAAAAGACAGCTACTGAAAAACCAGGCAAGCCTGAAAAAAGTGACAAAAAGGAATCACCTCAAGTGCCACAGTCTCAGGCTGAGCCCGAGAGATCCACCTCCAGCAGCGCTCCTCTGGCTAAGAAGATAAGCCAGGATGCTGCTCCAGCACCAGCAAGCCAGGAGAGCAGTCAGCCCGAGGCAGCAGCTAAGGCTGTGGTGCAGCCCCCCGCCGCTGCAGTCCAGCAGCAGCTCCCAGCTGCCCAGCCAGCCACTGCCCAGCTGCCCCCGGCCATCCCACAGCCCCCGGCCGCCCTGCCGGCTGCTCAGCCCCCGCCCCACGCACAGCCCCCCGCTCCTGCCAGCAAGGAGGACAAACAGGCTGAGAAGGTGGTGAGCAAGGAGGTGGTGGAGAAACCACGCCTAGAAACCAGGCCAGTGAAAAGAGAGCCTGGCTTACCACCTAGGACATACTGGAAGGAGGCCAGGGACAGGGACTGGTTCCCAGATCAGGGATACAGAGGCAGAGGTCGTGGCGAGTATTACTCTAGGGGCCGTAGCTACAGGGGTTCTTACGGAGGACGTGGTCGGGGCAGTAGAGGCCACAATAGAGAGTACCCACACTACAGAGATCCTAAGCCTAGATCAGAGCACGTGCCTTCAGGGCCTGTTAGGCAAAGAGAAGAGAGTGAAACTCGTAGTGAGAGTTCTGACTTTGAAGTAATCCCGAAACGGCGGCGCCAGCATGGCTCGGAGACAGATTCTGACAGCGAAGTGCACGAGAGCGCAAGTGACACCCTGCTCTCAGACAAAGACAGCATCATCAAGGGCAAGCACCCGAAAAGAGAAGAAAGAGCTGATGGCAAGAAGCCTCCAAAGCCCCTGTCATTCAAACCTGAGAACAATATCAGAGTAGACAACAGATCCCTAGAAAAAACATACATCAGAGACTATGAGAGCAAGCCCAAACCAGGATTTCTTCCTAAAGGAGAGCCTTCTAGACGAGGCAGAGGGGGAATGTATAGGCGTGGTGGCAGGGATCCCGGGGGACGTCCTCCACGTCCATCCACAATAAGGAGACCAGCCTACAGGGACAATCAGTGGAACCCCAGGCAAACCGAGATCATTAAACCAGAAGATGGAGAGCCTCCAAGGAGAAATGAGCATTATGGTCCCATACCAATTGATAAAAGACCTCCGAAATTTGAGAGGAAGTTTGATCCAAACAGAGAGAGGCCACGACGACAGAGGCCTGCCCGGCCTCCAAGGCAGGATAAGCCACCACGCTTCAGGCGCCTAAAAGAGAGAGAGGCCGCATCGAAGATCAGTGAGGTGGTGACCAGCTCCACGACGAGTGCCACAGTTAATAATGCAGTTAATGAGCCCTCCAACCCTGCTCTGGATGTGTCAGGAAGTAAGACACCAGACTTGTCCAACCAGAATTCTTCAGACCAGGCAAACGAGGAGTGGGAAACGGCCTCGGAAAGCAGCGACTTCAATGAGAGACGGGAAAGGGATGAGAAGAAAACAGCAGATGCAGCAGCACAGGTTGCTGCAAAGGCAGGAGAAAACGCTGGAGCTCCAAAAAGGGAAATAGCCAAGAGAAGCTTCTCTAGTCAGAGGCCTGGAATAGACCGTCAGAACCGACGTGGCAACAATGGGCCAGCTAAGCCAGGGAGGAATTTCTCAGGGCCCCGGAGTGAAAGGCGGAGTGGTCCTCCTCCCAGAAGTGGAAAAAGAGGGTGAGTACTCCACCTATGTGAGGAAGCACACAGGGTGGTGGCCTTCTGTCATCCTCTTGCGGTTTGAAACCGTAAGCAGCTAGTTCAGATCCGTAGAGTGGTAGAAAGACACTGATACGTGCACCCGTGGCTCTGTACTTTGTTTTTTCTGTTTATATATAGACACCTGGAACCTGAAGCTGAGAGTGGAGTGTTCTTGTATGCACAATGCTACTAAAAAAGCCTAACTGTAAAAGATTGCAGTACTGTTTCTGAGTTGAGCTGTGTTTCTCAAGATTTGGATGCAAGCAGAAATGCTCATGTGAGCAGTTTTGCAGTTAACATATAAATTGCTGCATTTTAGATCAATCACCTGACACGGACAAGCAGGTTGAGAAATGCTTACCATTTAGACTAAACTTTATTTTTCCATGTGCTGAATTTGATGGAAAATACAGCAGGGCATTTGAGATTTCCCCAAAACAGCTTTTGCTGTTGAGCTTCTCGTTAGGAGCTGAAAGTAAAAAGTCTGGACCCTACTACTAAGAAGTCAGTAAACACTTACAGCCCTGCGGTGGGGTCTGAATTAAATTGTTGACTCCCTCCTGAGCGTTCTCTGTGGCATAATTTTCAAATGTTTTTTTCTAACACAGGCCATTTGAAGAGCAGGCACTACCTGTGCCTGGTGTTGATCCTGCCAATGGCAACTCTGTACATCAGGAGGATGGAGGTGTCACTGCTGCAGGACAGAAGACCACCAAGGATGCAAGTGGCAAAAAGAGAGAAGAACCAAAGGCTGGTCCAAAGAAGCCTAAGGAAAAAGTGGATGCCTTGTCTCAATTTGATCTTAATAATTATGCAAGTATGTATTGATAATATCCTAATAATTTTTGATAGTTCTGCTAGTTTTGTTGCATATAGAGCTAGATGTTTGAAAACATTTTAAAAAGGGGAATTTTTTTAAACAGTAGAATAATTGTACACTTTGAGCATGGCTATCTTTGTGATGCCTAATAATGTATGTGCCTCTAAAGGTGGCAAACCTAATTGTGTGTTACGTGTAGATGAGAACAATTTTGTACAATCATAACCTTTCATTCCTACCATTCTCCATCACATTCTCATAATTTAGTTAATTTTCAAAAATAAAGGCAGTGGTTATCACTGCTGAGCTTAGACCTGATATCTGGGAGGGCTGTTCATAATTCATTACTGTGTTTTAGTGATTTCCTGGAGAATCTGGTACAGGAAGCTCCAGTTTTAAAGTTCTTAAATATGATCTCCTTGCCTTTGAGCTCAGCAGCAAAGCACTTGGCAAGCAGAAGCTTGCCATTGATCAGGGCCCCCATCTGTGTCTGTGGGGAAGTAACTTCCACTCCAAAGCCAATTTTGGCTTGGTGCGTTGCACCTGAAGCTGTTGAAACAGCAGCATCTATACCTTTCCTTTTCCTATAGGTGTTGTGATCATTGATGATCACCCTGAAGTGACAGTAGTTGAAGACTCCCAATCTAACTTGAATGATGATGGTTTCACAGAAGTGGTGTCTAAGAAGCAGCAAAAACGCTTGCAAGATGAAGAGCGCAGAAAGAAGGAAGAGCAAACAGTGCAGGTACAAGACCAGCATTTATAGTGGGGAAAAAGCTGCTTGCAGTACTGGGAATGTTGTCAGGGGTGCAGAAACTTCCTTCCAAAAAAGCTGTATTTTCTCCTTCTAAATATAACTGCTTAGTAATATTTAATATTAAAGTTGTTCCTATTTAGTAAATAAAATTAATTTTTATTTAGTCACCTTGGGATTCTTTACTTCTTAATTGGGCACTGTCAGGCAGGTGGAATTGGCAAACTGATAAAAACACCATTTTTCATGCTGTGATAAAGACTTAACCCTATTGCTTGTGTATCAGTTGATTCCAAGAAGAAAATGGATGAGAAATCATTGTTCCTGTTGTTAAATACCCCCCCAAAAATAGATTTCCTGTAAGGCTGGGTTAATCAGTTTGCTTTTTGCGCTCTGCAATTGCTGTCTGTACACATTGTCACCTGGAAGAATAAAATTGGCTTCTCCTTACAGGTTTGGACCAAAAAAGGATCAAGCGAAAAAGGCCGAGGTCAGAATTCCAAGCTGCCCCCCAGATTTGCCAAAAAGCAGCAGCAGGCAGCGGCTGCAGCTGCTCAGCAAGCTCAGGCTCAGGCTCAAGCTCAGGCTCAGGCTCAGCCTCCCTGCCCAGCCCAGTCTCCAGCCCAGCCCCAGGCTCCTGTTCCAGCACAAAGCCAGGCTGCAGGAGGGACAGCCAGCACAGACTACACCGTGTCAGGCAAAGTCCTGCAGAACAGCCAGCCTCACAACGGCCTGGGAGCTGAATTATGGGACAACAAAGTGCCTCCTACAGCAGTTCTGAATGACATCTCCAAAAAGTGTGAGTGCTGGTGTTTGGATTTGAGGTGGGGGGAAGCAAGCATTCTATTTAGAGAAAGCTGGTGGCCAGCTGGCTTTCTGGTTGTATTTTTACCTGCAGATGGATTCTGCACAGGGAATGACAGCAGCATACCCAAGTGCAGCATAGTAACCTCCAAAAAGAGGGGTTTGTAGTATAGTATTAGTCGGTAATTTATGTTATTGTGTTCTTCACTCACAAGAAATGAGCAACTGTCACTCCCTTGAGGAGTCTTTTTTGTCAGACTTGGTTATTGTTCCAGACATGTTAATTGCCCCACTTGAAAGCACCTGAATTGGTAGCACATTTTTAACCACTGACGAGGTTAATTAAAGCTTATTTATGTGAGACATGTGTAATTTACTTCTCAGTCAGTCAGTACATTGATTTGAATACCTCTAGCAACATTGAGGGGTTTTTAAGCTCTTTCTTTTCTTAATTGCCAGTGGGACCCATTAGCCCACCTCAGCCACCTTCAGTCAGTGCCTGGAACAAGCCTCTGACATCTTTTGGTTCAGCTCCATCTCCAGAGGTAAGAATGAGGGGAAGAAGAGTAGCTGTGAGTGAAACCCAAATTGTATCTCACTGGGGTTGGGCACAGGTTATCCATTTATCCAGGAGTGCAAATACTTAAGGTAATGTGCATAGAATTCCATGAAGTCGGGAGATAGTACAGAAGCATGGGATATAGGCTGGTGGTTTTATAATTGCAGCAGAGAAAAGCTGTTCTCTTGATAATAACTCAGCCATTCACAAATTCTATTGATAGCTGTTATTCATTGCATTTCCAAAGGAAAATACTGCCCAGTTTGCCTGTTTGTGTAGGGGTCAGTAATGTAGACAGAAACAGGATGCCTCCAAGGAACTAAAGGGGTTTTGTGTTCCTTAAATTTGAGATACAAAAAGCAGGCAGTGCTTTAGAATGATATTATCTGTGGATATTTCCATGGAATTTGCATAGCCTTAAATTTTACATTTAAAGTGCTGTGGTTTTACTTTCCTGGTACTTTTTTGGTCTTAATTGTTTTAAACAACAAGAATGTTGAGACAGCTGTTGTAGGAGACCATTTGAACTGCACAAGAGATCTGGAAATACTTTTATATTTCTTACTGTTTCTGTTGAATTGAGTATTAAATTTCAAACTTCCCAGAGAATGTTGTGCCTGAATCTGAATTGCACTTGTTCCTCTTGATCTTGGTGATGTTTTCATATTTCTTCACTGTTTTTTCCTTGAGCTCCTTTAACAGTTAAAGACTTGAGGAGGAGGAGGTGTATATTCAGATATTGTTTATTCTTGCAAATCTGTTGCAGTCACAAATGGGTACTTCTGCACAAGATAAAAGTACCCTTCTAGTGGTTTTCAGCTGAGCATGTTTTGTGCTCTTTTCTGGACCATTGCCATTGTACTGACACAGAAGTTTTTGAGAATGGGTTAAATGTTTGCTTTTTGACCAGGGGACCAAGCCTGGACAAGAAGGTGGAGTCGACCTTGGTATAGAAACCATTCAGTTTGGAGCCCCAGCTTCCAGTGGCAGTGACAATGAAGTTGGTCCTGTGCTGTCTGAGAAGTCCACAGACAAATTACCAGAACCCAAAGAGCAGAGACAGAAACAGCCTCGGGCTGGACCCATCAAAGCACAAAAGGTAAAAGGTCATAATTGCAGTACAAGCTTGTAAACTTAAAGAAATTGAGTCAAAAACGGGTTACAAATAGCAGAATAGAATACTGTGAGTTAGGGCCTTAAAATTGCATCCCTTTTTATATTTCCTAATACAATCAACAAGGTGGTTCTTGCAGAGAAGATGTGCAAGGTAATTAAAAAACATCTTAGCCCAGCAGAGGCTGCACATTGGTTCTGTGTTTGGAGCCAGGGATGGGAGTATGGATTTGTGATAGCTTTGTTGGGAATCTGTGGATGTGGTGGAGTGCTTTGATTTTGTTTGTAGTTTGAGTTTTCTTTTTTTTTTCTTGAGCTTGCTTCACTCAGGCCTTGAGAGCTGTTTGGAAGCAGCATTGCAGTGCTGCCCTGGCTGTGACTGCAGCTGCAGTGGTTCTTCCTCCCTTGCCCCTTCCAGTGATGAATGGTGCCCTGCTTAGCCCCTCTTGTAGCCAAGTGATCAACTGATCAGTACATGAAGTTGCAGAAAAATAAGTGTTTTGAGGAAAGGGAGGAATGTTAGAGACATTAGCTTGAGGTCTCCAATTCAAATGCACAGATGTCTGAATAATTAAAATTTTTGCAACTAAAACTAAATAGTTAATCAAACTTATATCTGCTTAAAACATGTGTGTTGATTGCCTTCCAGAGATTTTCTGTTATTTCCACCTCCAGCGCACACTAATCTGTGCATCACTAGCACTCAGCACCAGCTTCTAATTCTCAGAAAGAGAAGGTTATAGCAGATAAACTTGTCTGGTGACTTAGAGCATCAGCTATTCCAGTCCCTCTTGATGTCTGAGATTTGGCAGCAGTCCTGATGTAATTAAAGCCCTTTTGTCTTTGTAGAAGAGTGGCTGTTTCTTTGTGTTGGTTGTTTAGGTTTTGGTTGTTTGTTGGGTTTGTCTCCCCCCGCCCCGCTCTAAAAAAAGAGCTGAAATCTGAAAGTTCAGTCACACACAGAAAGAATTTAACTTCTGCTGTATGAGATGCTGAGTGGATGGGTTGCAGTTCATGGCTTTCAGTGCAGAATAGAAAACCTGTTCAGCAGAGATGCACTGATGAAAACTGCTGGTGAATTGCAGTACCCCATGTCTCAGATACACTGCAGCATGCCCAAAACTGCCCAGTAAAATCATTTTCAGGTACTGAACTCCAAAGTTAAATATATAGAGAGACAGTCTACTTGACACTGTGTAGAAAGTTCCTTTTTTCTGCTTGGTTAGAGCTATCAAGAGTTCTGCAGATTTTGTTGAAAGACACATGTGACTAAATAGTAAGTGCATTGGAGGGTAATATTTTTCACACTGCTTTGAGTGAGGCAGCTGTAAATATAACTCCACAAAAAATAAATCTCAACAAACAATTCTTACACACCCACCCCTGTGGTGATATTGTTTGCTGTGAAGCCTAAAGGCAAGCTTATGCTCAAGATTGGAGGTTGATATTGTTGAATTAATATGGCCAATGTAAGAGGACTATACTTGAAACAAAGCAATTTACCTTTCCAAGGTAAAGTGTGAAGGTTTAAGTGACCTTCAAGCGTCTGGAGGAATTTCAGCCTCTAGAAACTATTAGGGAAAAAATTATTTGGGGTATTTTAGAGAGTCTTCATCCACTCCTGAAGTACCTGGTTTGTATTGAGAAGAACAGTTACCAGCAGCTTGTGTCTTTCTGCTATCAAAGCTTAAGGAACTGGATTTCCAGGACTGCCTTGAAGGGATTTTAGTGCTGCTCAGCAGTGAGGTGGGCTGAGAGTCTCAGCCAGAGAGGAGGTGGCTGTTGAAACAGCAGAGCATTCAGGTTCCCTAGGGCCCTTCGTTCTGCTGTAATTCAGCTGCACAGAAAGGAACTGCTGAATTGCAGCAGCGATGCAGCCATGGTGTCTGCAGTATAAGGCAACACTTGCATGTAGGTGTTTTATTTTTTCTGGATTCCTTTAGTGTTTAGTTTCCAGGGGAAAATGCTGCCCACATCCATATGTCAAGATAATTTCAAATAATTCTGTTCTAGTTTCCTGGGGCCCCATAAAATGCTGAATCTGAAAATTAAAATAACCCGTAGGTATACAAAGTCATGTTGTTTCTGTATTTTTTGTGCTTTTTTTGTAAGGACAATCAAACTGACATTATTTTATTTGAACTCTGCCACTTCACATAAAAAATTCATTGCTTGAAAACAATGGTTTATATTTCTAATGTTCAAAATCAGTGCATTTCATGTGCCTATCACTAACTTAGTCTCAAATTCTTCACCTGCTAGAAAGCGCTTCCCCTTGAAAAGCTCTGTTATGTTTAAACATAATTTTAGCATGTTAAAGTACTTTTGTTGGATAGGACACTGAGAGGAAGGCATGACTGACAAGTTAACACTAACTTAGCTTCCAGACTTGAGCCCTGTAGAAAACAAAGAGTATAAACCTGGTCCTATTGGGAAAGAGCGTTCTTTAAAGAACAGGAAGGTGAAGGATGCCCAGCAGGGAGAGCCTGAGGGACAGGAGAAGCCATCTCCCACCTCTGTGAGAAGCCCGGAGCCTGTCACTACAAAGGAGACCAAAGCAGCGAGCGAGCTGAGCACGGAGATAGGAACGATGATATCCGTGTCTGCTCCAGAGTTTGGGACAAACACAAAGGTAAGAAAAATACTGCCAGATTACTGAGCACTGTATGTAAAACGTGATTACAGTGAGGTGGTTGACACTTGGTCGCCTGCTGGTGGTGCTTGGACAGCAGAGCCCACTGAGTAGCAGATAGGAAACATTGGTGCTGCTTGAACTTAAAAGTGCTACAGAGATGTGCTGTCTTGTCCCGGAGCACAGATCAGCTTGGAAGTCTGTTCTGCTGAATGGCAAAAGTCATTGCTGAGCACTGCTGTGGAGAGTGGCACTGGAGCCTGGTGTAGGCAGAGTCTGTAGACTCAGATCAATGTGATGTATGCAGGATGACTTCCAGCAGAGAAGTGAAGTCGTGCATGATTGCTGGATGAGTGTATGGATGACCTCAAGCTGTGAATTAAGTGCTGTTCTGTGAAAAAAAGAAATCTCTGAACTAGGAATGTACTAAAGCTTTAGATGAGGCTTGTTCTGTGTCCCTAGATGGTCATGTGTATCCTCTTGGCTTGGATATTTTCTAGATATTCCTTGCAGAACTTCACAATATTTAGGACTCATCATAGTCCCCTGTTTGTTTTTTTTTATAACTGTTCAGCAGTGAGATGGTGATCTGGTGTTGGAATTCATTGTTCTGCAGGTCTGTTCTTAGATGTGGCTGAAAAACATCCCCAGAGGCATCTCCTTTCTGCCTGTCTTGAGCAAGTACTCTGGTTGTCATCTCTCAGATGTAAAGAAGTGATGCAGTTTGAGTAGCTACTGCTTAATTGTTACACCTGCTCTGGTAAAGGAAAAATGCTCCTTGTAGGTTTGAAAAGCAGTTTACTAAGCATAGACTCAGGCTGGTTGGCTGCTGTCTCAACCATCCTGGTCTTAAGCAGAAATCTTATGATGCCATTTAGGAAAACTGATCCTCTTTAAGAGTTCCACTAATAGTTGAAGAATATGAAATGTAGATCACCCCCAATTCATCTTTGTCACCCACAGCTAGGAAAAGAACCTCAAAACAAAGGACAGCTTAGGCAGCTTTTTGCTATAAAAGATGCTGTCTCAGTGAAGTGTTGCTACAGAGCAAGTAGAAGGATATTTGTGTCCAAGATGGAAGCTGCAGGCTTAGAAAATTCAGTGCAGGGATTTCTCATCCTTCCTGCCATTTTCCGTCTTGTAGGTAGGTGTGAGTGGTTTATGTTCATACCAGAAATTGATAAAGTACGAGAATCAGAAGTGCAGAGCAGTAAACACCTTGCTCAGGTGTTTGGTGAGCCTGTTTGGATCCTGTGCTTCCCAAGG
Source organism: Anomalospiza imberbis (assembly GCF_031753505.1). NCBI lineage: Eukaryota > Metazoa > Chordata > Aves > Passeriformes > Viduidae > Anomalospiza > Anomalospiza imberbis. The sequence continues at coordinate 1,925,152 of NC_089689.1, read as the reverse complement.
TCCCGCAGACTCCTGTGGCCAGAGCTCAGGACAGGAGAAGAGGCTTCTTCTAAGCCACAAACAGAATAGGAAACACAGCTTTGATTACTGCAGGCTGGCTCAGTGTAGTCAAGCAGCTCTGCTAAAATCAGCACAATTTCCTCTCTGCAATTGTATTTTTTGAAGTATGAGTTTTCAAAAGGGAAGTCTGGACTTTGTGCCAGCCTAGGTTTAGTTTAACATGGGTTGCCAAGGTTCTTTGAACTACCACAGTACTAAAGCACTGAGGTTTTGTCTTCTGGAAGGAAAACCAGAGTGGAAAAAGTTCCCAGTAATTCCTTATAGGGTGGTTGCTTAAAGAAGCCTTTAATAATAGGCTTAAATACTCCTGTCTTAACAGCACCAGGTTTGCTTTTAAATTCTTCTGTTAGGAATAGTTCCTGAGGCAATAGTAAGTTGCTTTTTCTAGGAAAGAAGTGGAAGTTAAACCAACAAAGTTACATCTCTAGAAGTTAAACCAACAGTGTGCAAATTTAAATAAGATAACTTTCATGTAGGTTTTTTAGGAGTAAACCTGCCATAAATGTCCCTTCTTTTTTAAGAGGCTGTAAAAAGGGTTTCAAATACTGCTCCAGCCTTGGAGTTCTTGTACTGTTGTACATTGCAATTGCTTTTTCTTGTCTTGGTTCTCTTTCCATTGCTTGTTCATGAGGGAAGAGGTGTTGACATCTTTAACCTGTTATTTCAATGTTAAATGCTGAAGTTTTGGCAAAACTAAATGGCTTTTCTTTTGATAGTTCTAAACATCTCTCTCAAAAATTACTGCTCAGCTTCCAGGAATGCACACTTGTGGTGTATTTGATTTAAATGTCTGTAAAAGCCAGCTGTCCTCCTTCAGAAGCTTTGTAAGGGTACCCCATCCATTCCAAAACAAACATCTTGATAAGAGCACATGCATTTAATCATACAAGACTGCTTAGAAATTGTATAAATTCAAATGAACTCCTACAGTGAGATGTTTAAGTTTAGTACATAAGTATGATGCTCAGAAGCCATTGCAGCTGTTTCTCTTGGATTTTGCAGTATTTTTGTAGCAAAGGCAGTCTGTGTTAGTTTCTGAATCGAGTAAAACATCTTAGTCCTTGCCTTTCCCAGCCTTCCATTTGAGCCTGTCAAATCCCAGGAAGATCAGTACCTGGTTGTGGACACCAGTGAAGTATTTGTACAGGTAGCAACTGTTGTGTCTTACAGATCATGGCTAAAAGGACACACTGACTGGTTTTCAGAAGATTTTGAGTATCTTTCAAGCTCTAATTTGGGTGATTTATGTAAATCAGGAACAAATCAAATAGCTAATTCATCCCATTAAGTACCCTGATCCTTTACAGCAAGGTCAGCTCTGAGGTCTGCCTTGTGCTTTGTTCATCAGGTCACTGGAGGTTTTGTGATCTCTTCTTTTTCAAGGAGGTAGTTACAAGAAGTCTGCTTGTTCTTATTCTTCAGATACAAACAATTTGTGGAGAACTCCAGAAAAAGCATAAACATAAGCTTTTTGCTCTAGCTGTTACTAGTTTATAATAAAGTAATCAGTAGGTTTCTTCAGTCAAGCAGTTGTACAGGAGAATCAATTGAACTGAATTACAAAAGCTTATGGTGATAAGCCACATCTAACAGAATCCTGGACTTAATGTACCAGGAAATGAAGGATGGGAATTAATCTACAGTTTATGGGGTGGTGTTCATGTGGTTAAAGCATTGTCTCCTCTGCACGTTTAGCCTGTAAACCACCCTTGTGCTTCAGCATTGCACATTGATTTGTAAGAGCACCAGAGCTGATACAGTGGTTTGGGTTTAATTCTAGTGAAAAAGCTCTTTTTGTGCTGTGAGTTTGCAAAGTAGGAAAGTTAGCAGTAGTCTTGATCCATCTTCTTTCATAAGGAATTTCACTGCTCAAACCCTGAAAAAATTGCATCTCAATCTTGAAGGAAATTTAATAAAAACACTTCCTTTTTCTTATGCAGTAGCGCATCCTTAAAATAAATATGAAGCCAGTTAATTGATTCATTAGAAAGCTTTTGTGATTAAAGCAGCCTTGCATGCTTGCCTTGTTTAACCCAGATTAAATTTGCCTTTTGGAATCCAGTGCAAATATGCAACTTGCAGTTTGGTGGTTGGGATTGTGGGAAGCACCACATGTCTTGTATTTCACCAGTTTAACAAGTCAGGGAAGTAAATAAATGGAGCAAAGAGTTCTCTATTTTCTTCATAAATTATAAAAACAAATCACTGTGCACATTGTCCTCTCTCACCCTGTTATGGTTTAGCTTGTTCTGGTCTTTTACCAAAATGAGCCCATCCTTTTAAGGAGGATTCTTTGTCATCTGTCAGTTACTATCTCAGTGCTCTAATTGCTTTTTTAGAGGCATTGCCACAGGCCTGGGGAGTAAATTGAGGGTGCACTTTTTTAATAGCTTATCGTCCTACTGGTTGGATGGAATTAAACAAGCATTATATGGTTTGTGTCTTCAAAATCACTATGAGTTGGCAAGTCCAGGCACTCAGTAACAGTTCTGCTGCTGATTTGTCCTTCAGTTCTTTTGTGGTGTTTGCTTCTGTCAGGATGGTGGAGCCTTTCCTGGGCTTCAGGGATGTAAAACTTCAGACACTGAAACTTGCTCAGACCGTTTGTATCTACAGCTGCAGGAGTCACTGCCTACAGCCAGCACTGAAAGGACCTTGTGTGCTGAGCACATGAAGGGCCACTTAACTGGGACAAATAGGCTTCAAGGAAAGCCTCTGAGCAGACTGGAAACCTCAGTCCTTTTCTTCCTCTAAGTCATTAAGCAGTGCAGAAATCAGAAGGTAGCCTGCACCATCCAGAGAATCTGAGTCTTGTGACTTTCAGAGACAAAACTTAAAGGAAAGAAAATTGGTTTGCAAATTGCAGCCATCCCTTTGTGTTCCTTTTAATCCTGGAGGGCCTTTCTCATCATACCAAGAAATTTCTGTATTTATTTAAAGCTACAGAAAGCTTTCAGCTAAGATATTTGACATTTTAAGTAGACTGAAAGGGCCTGCAGGTGGCTGAAGCATCTTGGGTGACAAATGATAATTGGTTGCACCACCACAGTCCAGTTTTACAGTGCCCAGAAAGTACATTGCTCTGTATGTTCTTACCTTACAGACTGTATTTTGACTTTTCTTCAGATGTACATTGTGAGGTCCTGAGGCAAACTGTAATCTTCTAAGAATCCTCCTGACCTCAGTAGCAATTCTGCAGTAAGGATTGCTAGACATGACTTGTAAGAAAAAACGGTGTGAATTTCTAATCTTCTGTTGCTTGCTGAACTCCTCCTGTAGAAAGGCTGACATCTGTCCAACAAATTGAAATGGAATTTAGGTAAGGGAGATATTTTAATTGAATTGTTTTTCTTCACAGGAGTCTGTAACAGACTACACTACACCTTCTTCTCATCCTAACACAGTGGCTACTAGCAGTACAAAAATGGAGGAGACTTTGGTGACGAACGTAAGTCCATTGCAGTGATCGTCTTGACTTTGAAGACAAGAAAATATTTTCACACCTCTTTTAAAGCACCAAATAGTGCCTTCAGTGAACAAGTCCACAGGGTTCCTTTCATGTGAACTGGCTGGGCTTTTTCCAGTAATCTTACTCTGAAGGATATTTGGTTTGATCAGTACCCACTCTGGAATTCTTCAGGTATTTTCTTGTCTTTTGAACAATCACAGTGAGCTAAAGAGCACAGAAAGTGGAGATGTTTATAGGGACAATTTTTTAAAAAAGCAAAGATAGGCATAATGAGGGAGTGTGTTCTTGGCAGCAGTTGGGACTTGAGAGCCTGGTACCACTAGCAAAGCTCTGTAGGCTGAGTTTGAAGAAAGGCTCTTCCAAACAAAGGAGTTTTGAACTGTAGCCTGAAATCACAGCAACTGCATGCAAAGGGAGCAGCTGAATGGTTGAGAGCAAGACAGCAGGCTTCCAGGTGTTCAGTTGCTACGGAGATGAGATGTTTGCAGCCCTCAAAACCAGTGCAGTGATCCTGACTTGTGAGCGTGGCACAGTGAATGAGAGAACCAGCTGGGTTGTGACTTGTAGCAAAATCAAGTTTGCCTAAAGTGTGCTGGGGCATCAGGGAGCTTGGATCTTGTGATTCTTGTTGTTTGAGTAACAGAATTAGCTCAGGGTTGAGTCACTTGTTGATGGGGGAAGGAAGAATCATACAGTAGGATCTCAGGTTTTTTATGAAGTTGTCTTGTGAATTCCATCTCGAAATGCTTTTCAGCTTACTGCAGCACCGTTTGGAAGCAGTACTGATTGAACTTCTTACTCTTCTGCTGGCTTTTCTGGTAGTGTTGTTGTTTTTGACTTTGGTGGTTAGTGTGGAAGACTGAATTCTTTTGTGTTAATGATGTCCAATCTTTGTGGATGTTAGAGTTGAATTTCTAACACGGGAATTAGGGGTTCCTGGCCACAAAGGATCTGTGCCATCCCCTGCTTCAAAGCTTCAGGATCTGTCTTTTGGATTAGCCTTATCTCATCCAGTGGAAGTCCCCATTAGCTAAGCTATGAATAGAGAAAGGAATAGTTAGGAGTAACAGACTGGACACTGCAGTATTTTTGATTCATTTCCTTTAAAACTTCTAGGAAATCCATTGGAGTTTTCATAGGCAAAGATAGCAATAGCATTACCCCAGGTTTATTTCCCCAAGTATCACATCTTTCATCTTTTGAAAGAGAAAATAACTGAATTCAATTATTGGATGGCAAAATCTGTTGTAGTTTGTTTCGTGGTCCTGTGATTTTGCAGGTCTATAAAAGCTTCCTCTTTTCAGAAACTGCATCTCAGAACTCAAGGTCATGAAGCCCCCTGTACTGTATTGGTACAAAAAGGGACAAACCTGGCTTGGGAAGAATTGTTGCAATCAGTAAACTGAAATGGTACTTGAAATTAAATCCCCAGACAGACAATTGGTGTTTGTTTATGCAGAGGACATGGACACCTTAAAACCTTAATCTTCAGCCTCTTTGAGAGATGAGAAGCATCTTGGCACCTGCTGAGTGGCCTTTCTTTGCCTACCAAATTTTCACCTTATTTTATCAGTCTCCCTGCCAAATGCTCAAGCCTTGAAGAAATTGTAGCTCACTTGATAAAGCTTGAGCTTTGCTTTCTGGGGCTTTTCTAGTAGACGTAGTTAGAATGTGATGTGTGTTGCCTGCCTTTCAGGTGCCCCTGCCCCACACCCTTCCCCTCCCTAGGAGGGAGACTTTACAACAGAGCTCCAGCCTAACTCCAGTTTCTCCCGCTACCGTCGACCTCACCCTCAAGGTATGTACCACATCCCTCTAAGGGTCGTTTTCTTGCATGCAGGGGAAAAAAGTTATTGGAGAACTTGCTGGTGAACCTTTTTTTAGAGCCTTCCTTTGTTTCCTCTGCTGAACTGCTTTTGCATATAAATGGATGGCTGAAACACGAGACTCTGTCGAAGGATGCATTTAAACCATAAATTTCTAACCCCGTTTTGCATTAACACTTGGCATCTCAACCAGTCTTGGCTCCCACTGCCCTGAAAAACCAAGATCCTAGAGTTTTAGCATTGAACCACAGTGCTCATGGCAAGCCATCAGAATCTGGCTGAGGTTTTTTGAGCGTTGAGCTTAAAATAAGTTGCCTGGTTTGGTGTAAGGGCTTGAAGGATTTGCTTGATAAGCAGAGCTTGATTTCTTCTTAGTTGTAAGACTTTGGTGCAGTGATAATGTGGTTTTGAGTTGGATGGCTGAAGTTCCAAACAGTGACGTGTATGTAGATGGTGTGCTGGTGTCTCTGAAAGGCAGTTAGAGCAGCGAGTCAGAACGTGTTTTGTAGTGTTGCAAATGTTCTGTTTTCTGCTTTCCAGTGCAGAGCAAGCGTGGAGAGTATTTGGAGTGCTGTTTTCCCATTTTGGTGGATTTTGGACTGTGTGCATTGTATAACTCACTAACACAGAGTTGGGCTTTGCTAATGTATTTTTAGAAGTTGTTGGATTTTTTTCTTCTTTTGGTGTCCTAGATCTGCTTTGTCATTGTTACTGCAGGTGACTGAGCCAGTAGAAGTGTTGTTGCTGTTCGGTATTAAGGATTAGTGGTGTTTGACCTTAGTTTGTCTAAGTTTATAAAAGAAGAAATGAAACTTGACTGGATGCAGAATTAATGCTTTGGAGGAACTTACTTGTCCAATCCCAGTGAGACTTGTCTCACTGGCTTGATTTGACAGCTGCTTACAGATGAGAAATACTCATGTTCTCTTGTTGAATCTCTGCTTTTCTTTTGTTAACACTTTATTTCCTAAAAGAATTATAACACCTCTTTCAAACAGTAGACCTACAGAAACGGGGAGAGCACTGTGGAGGGACAAGTAATTTAAAAAAAACCCGGGTTTCTGCTGCATTCTTGTGTAATGAGTTATCCTAATGTGACTTTCTGGCGTCTGAAAGTGTTGTTCTGAAATAGTCTCTGACTGTTTGGCAGCTGGAGATGGAATCCTGTGTCATACAGGTAGGGCTCAAAGTTACCTGAAAGTTACCTCAAAGTGTGGGACACGGCCCAGTTACAGAGCAAACTGTGGTGTCTGTGTCATTCATCCTGCATTTCTTTTCCCACTCTTGTGGTGTCGGTGATTTATCCGTGGACGACAGATTTTTGGATGTGTAGTAACAAAATAGGTCAAAGATCCGTGTTTTGGGGCTATCTTGAAGAACCCTCTGACTGAAATCTAGGTGGAAAGCTATTTGGAAGCAGCTTTGTCCCTGATTTCTTCATTCCAGCCACTGGAGCTCTACCTTCTCTTCACAAATGCAGAAGGCAGCAGGCTTGTTCTGAAGCTCACACCGAGACTGTCACTGTCACAGCAGGCACAGCTCTGCTCTTTGTCATCCTCTTCCAGTACAGCCCTTGCATCTTTTAAAAGATACTTCTGGAGCAGGAGAGAGGAAAGCATTTCCTTCGTTTTCTTAAAAGAAGAAAATGTCCAGGCACTGCCTGCATAAAGGATTAATCCTTGCACCTGCTCTTCCCTCCATCCCCTGTCACAGAAAGCTGTCTGTGAAGAGACTTGTAGGGAACTTGGCCACAATTGCTCCCACTGCTTGGCATCATTCTTCAGTGGAGGTATAAGGTGCTTGTATGGGAAGCCTTGCTGAGATCTTGTTTCCTTGGAGTAACTTTGCTAAGGACACCTTTACTCAGTCATCCTCTTAAGGACTTGGCTCATAGGGCTGTTGTAGGCAAGGAGCTGAGCAGTAGAAAGTCCAAGGCAATCTCAAACTGAGCTGCTTGGCCCTCTTCATGTCCAAGGTTTTAGCTAAAATTCCTCTGTAGGCATCTGGTCAAGAAACTGACATGTTTGAACTTCCTTTTTCTGACCATTGAGACTTTGGCGTATTTAAGGAAAGGCACACTGGGGTTTGTCTCCAGTGGAGGGTTTGGGTCATAGGGGCAGGACTGTTCTGCAGTGTGAAGGCCCCAGTGGAACAGTGATGAAGAGAAACCTCAGGCAGCCACGAGCTCTTCCTTATTGCCCTCCTTTCCCCTAACTGAGCAGTGAAACTACAGCACTGTCCCCAGTCTCACTTAATTTAGAGCCTCTTATTCCTCCATATCTGGTCTGTAGATGGTGCTGAATAGGTATTCCTAGAGGATCAATCTCTCTTGCATCTTTTTCTCTAGCTGAGAAAAGTTAGAGGTTGCTAAGAAGCTTTCCAAAAGCAAAGCTGTTTTCCAGAAGAAAACTTCAGGACTCTGATATGCTCTAGATGTGACATAATGCAGTGTGTAGCTTTTGCTATCAATAGTTTATCCAGGACATCATGAAAACCAGTGAACATAGAACCTTCTACACCTTCTCTAGTCTGACAGTCACATGTACTTACTCACTTTCTCTCAGTGCCAGTGCAATACACCTAAACAAAATCATTTCCAGCATATCAGTGATGAATGAAGTTTGCCTTGTCTGTAAGAATCAGAACCAGTTTGGAGGAAAATGTTTTGGAGGGGAAACAGTGAATGATTGCTGGGGAAGATGATCTCAAAAATGAAAACAGGTGACTTGCCCCCAGAGGACTTAGTGTGTAACTAAGTTTCCCTTCTCCCTCTTTATTCTCTTCAGGAATCCAGAAACTCATTTTCCACATGGGTGTGTGTTGATCACCTGTGACCCACTTCTTTCAGTATTGCTCTGCTTTTTTATCATTTCTGAAGCATCTAGACAAATAACCTAAGCCATGTTTGGTGTGTCCAGACTCTGCCTAACATCATGTAAAGCAGGGCAGGTTGACAAGTGTGGCTTTGAGAGACTGAGCTAGGGGATCTCTCTGGAGCAGGCAGGGAGGGCAGATGTGTGGTGAGTATATATTTGCCCCTTAATATCCACCACCAGAGACAGCACCTGGCCTCGAGAAACAGTGAGCAATTTCAGCTCTGCTAGCTGAACTTGTGTTTCCACTGGAGACACCTGAAGATCGTGCAGAAGTCCGTGGACCATGTTTGAGCTTTTAAATTAATGAGCGTAGTATAAACATTAATATTTCCTGTTCAGTGGACCCTCAGAAGTGTCTCAATTTAGATTTCACATTGCGTGGCTAACATAGCAAGAATTAGATTTTATTGGCTGCAGTAAAACAATGGTTGTTTCCACTTCTGGGGGAAGGTAACTGTGTCTATAATATTTAAAGTTTCATCTCCCTTGCTGTGCAAGACATAAGCTGATAATTACAGAAATAGAGGAGCACGAAGCATTTTTTAGCTTTAACATCGCAGCAGCGCACACAAGCTGTGTCAGCTTGTGGTTGCTTTTTGAGCAGTAGTTGCTTTGGAAATCTAAACTTGACTGCTGTCATGTTCACTGAAGTGTGCAGTAGGTATCTTTGGTGGTCACTCAAAGTGGATTATTGACCAAGAAAGCAAAGGGCTGCTTCATTTAAATGGCCCGAGTAACTTGGAAGTAAAGGACTTGATGGAAATATTTAGAGGGGTTTTCCCTTTCTTTTGCTCACTGTGTCTTTGCTCTTCATGTGAAACAAAACCAAGCCAAATTAGTGTGAGTGAATTCTCTTTTGAGCATTGGCTGTTAGGATGATGAACTGTGCACATGTGCAGTTGGAACAGATGAGCAGCTCCAACTTGAGGCTGTTTGCTTTTTGCATGAACAGAGTTGCACGATTACAGTGACTTCCAAAAGAGGCTCGCATGAAGCCCCAATTGCCTTTTAACTAAAAAGAGCTGTTAAAAGAGGAATGAGGACTGCTTGAAACTTCCTAATAGATGAGGATTTTTTTTTCTTTTAAATAGATGGAGTCTGCACGCAAAGCATGGGAGAATTCCCCAAACATGGGGGAGAAGAGTTCACCAGTGACCTCAGCAGCGTCTCCCATTGCTGGTGGCAGCAGCAGCAGCAGCAGCAACACTGGGCCAAGCAGTGGCACTTACAGCTCTTTCTCAAGTGCATCAATGCCTCCTATTCCTGTGGCCTCAGTTACCCCCACAACGTCCCTCTCAGGTACCACATGTCAAAGCAGTAGTGTCCCCTTGTGTTCTTCCTTGCTTATGTTTTTCGAGGGATTGGATTCCCTTTGGAATTGTTTAATGCAAAGCTAATAGAAAGTTTGTGCTAGAAATGGAATGTCACATCTGAGCAGCAACTTCCCAAGTAACCTGTTAACTGACTTCACCTGTTTCACTTCAGTCAGCTGAAAATAATGCTAAACTTCTCTCTGCCTACTTATTTGGACTTGAAGGAGGAAGTAAACTTCTCTTGTCTGCCGGTTTCATTTTGTTCAGCCAAATGGAGGCAAGCATGTAGATTTTGGGGCAGAGGATAATTCTGATGTTTTACTTCTATTTGTACTCTTGCTTTTTAAGTTAAAGCTTCAAGAACTCATATCAAAACCTATTTGCAAAAGGCAGAGCAAATGCCCAGCTGCTCTTCACAACCAGTGCTTGGTTTGCCACCTTGGTTCTTGGCAGCAAACAAAAGATGGTAAATCTGGTTAAGTCTTAATGCCTTAGAATATTAAAATATATCTCCATGAGAGGCACAACCACTGTGGGTTGGAAAGTTTTGTTGAGTAACTGACCAAGCTGCCTCTTTCAGTACCTCTGTGTGCTCCTGTGCCTGAGAAGGGAGATGTATCAGGGTTGCAGCACTTCCCACAGTGAACTCGACAGAATCGGCTCCATGTTTTTCTTGGGTTGGTGGAAACTGCTGCATTAGGTTTCAGTGTTCTTTACCAGTTGTGGCTGTGCTCACAGAGCTGTCCCAAAACTTTGACCTCTGAATGATGAGGCTCTGAAATGTCTTTGATTGTTGCATCCCTTGCTTCTCTCCTCCTAGGAGCTGGAACATACACGACCTCTTCACTGAGTACGAAGACTGCAAGCACCTCAGACCCTCCTAATATCTGCAAAGTGAAACCCCAGCAGCTGCAGACAAGCAGCCTGGCTTCTGCCAGCCACTTCTCCCAGCTGAGCTGCATGCCATCCCTCATTGCCCAGCAGCAGCAAAGTCCCCAGGTCTATGTGTCTCAGTCTGCAGCAGGTAATGGTGTTTGTGGCTGAGAAGCCACGCATCTGCTTTTGTTTTGTTTTTAATTTTGAAGCTGGAGAGTTTAATTTGGTTCTGGTTTTGCTCTGCAGTAAAGACAGAATGATAAAGAGTGTTCTGTACTCAGATTCACTAATTGTCTTACTCTAAATCTGCACTGCTTTATCAGGAGGTACAAAGGTAGTGCTGTATAATTTGTTGAAGAAAGTAAGTTTGAGTCTCTTAATGTACCAATTTTCTGTTGCAGAATTGTAAATTGCTATTTAAAACCAGGAGTGATTTAGTTTTCTTTCTTAAAATGCTACAGTAATTGAGACTTGTGACATTTTTTTCTTTAAGGAAAATCCTGTATCTAGTTAACAATCTAGTTAAATTACATGACAGTGTAACACATTCTTACCCTTTCTTCACCCACATACCTTCTTTGCCCAGAATCTGTTGTTCATCCCTCCAAAATTGTGTGGGATTAATGATACCTGTGCAAGACTGATAGATTTTGGGGGGTGAATTGGAAAAGATACCAAAGCTTTTGAGGCACCCAGCTCTCCGGTGCTGCTCCTTCTCCCAGGCTCTCTGGTAGCTGTTACAGTGAGAAGGACTGACAGCAGCTGCATCTCTTATTCTTGATGAAAACCTTTCTGGAGGGGTGTTGTTGGGAATCAGGTACTAATTGTACTGCTCTTCCTGAGGTACTGCAGCTCAAATCCCAGCATTTTACATGGATACAAGTCACCTGTTCAATACCCAGCACGCACGTTTGGCACCACCTTCTCTGGCCCAACAACAAGGCTTTCAGCCAGGGCTTTCTCAGGTACTTGGGGATTCCTAACTCACTTTGTTTCCCTCCCTATCCTTATTGCCTTTAAAGTTCTACTAATGATTTGATGGGGGCAGGGGAGAGTGAGACTAAAGACTGCAGAACTGAGGTCATGCCTGCCCTTGCTGTCTGTTGTGGTGCACGCAGGCAGTATTTCATTGTTTGCCATGGAAGTTGAGAGAATAAGCTTCCACTCACAAATATGTGGGAAAGTTTATATTCCTGGGAGGTGTTTCTGTGGCCATGGGAGTGCAGGCTTACTCAACTTCTGTCATACAAAATTATATGCAATCTCCAGCAGTTGTTTTATATGCAGATCTGAATATTTCACTCAGTTTCTGCTGGTTGGTTGTGAGGAAAAGTATAAAATTCAACTAGAAAGTAATTTTCATGAGAGCAGCAATACTAGCTCTGCATGCAGCCTTGGGATTTGACATTCTTATTTTACTTTTCATAATGCTACACAAATCCTTAATGTTTTCTCTTTTATGCAGCCTGCTTCAGTTCAACAGATCCCCATCCCCATCTATGCACCTCTGCAAGGACAGCATCAAGCTCAGCTGAGTTTAGGAGCGGCGCCAGCTGTTTCACAAGCCCAGGAGTTGTTCAATTCCTCCTTACAACCTTACAGGTAGGCAGCATATGCCAAGTTCTTTGGGGTTTTAGTGTCAGAATTACTGAAATTCGTTCCCTGCAGACTTGTGTTCTGTACTCCATAGCTGCCTCATCTTCCTGTCTTCCCCAAAATCTCTTCTGTCTGAGAACTCTGTATGCAGATTGGCTGCCTTGTATAGGTGTAGTTGTGAAATCCCGGGTTAAAAAATGATGCATGATAGCTCTATCTTTAGGAACCCAGGCTAAAGAGCTGAAAGCATCAGTCTGTCATACTAAGAGAACAGAAAATGTCTGTCCCTTTAGTTCAGCAGTTTGTTTTTCCTAATCAAACCAACACTGGAGTCTTGAAACACTGTGAGGTTCCAGTTTGAGCTCCTGGGTAGTAAAAACCTCATTGCAGATGTGTGAGGGGCTGCATGGTATGCTTTGGAATGTTTTCTGTTTGCTGCAAAAGGTAACAGTAAGACCAGTATCTGTCCAATGGCACTGACAGCCAGACACACTTCCACTGTAAGCCTTTCAAAGCTTCCTTGTACTTCCTATGAAAACTGCTTCACAGCAGTATAATTCTGACAAGTGTTGTTAGTTCCACTTGGAGAAAGCTGCTTTGGAAGTTTAATTAGAGGGTTTTGCATGGGCTGTAGTTAAATCTCCTTGTTGCAGTGTAGAAGGCTGAGGCCACAGAAGGTTTAATTAACCACATTTGTATCCTGACTTTCTTGCTTGGCTGACTTGGTGGGACCAAATATTGCTTGTCCTGCTACAGCTGACAAAAGCTGTTGCAAACAGTTGGCTAATTGCAGAAACACAATCAGGCTGGCATGTGGTCCAGATTAAATAAATCTGATCACACACAAACATGGCATTAATGGAGTTCTAACAGTGTGAGTGCTTCTCCCACGTAGAAAATGTGCAGAGGAGGATAAGCTTGGAGACGTACAGGTTGCTGGTTTAAAACGTTGCAACCAAAAGCTAAAAGTGAGCTAAAAAAAATCTTGGGAAAAAAAAAATTCTGGCTCTGTTGAAGGCCAGTCGTGTGCATCCAGTCTGGAAGAGTTTTTCCAGTGCTCAGAGGATGGCTGTAAGAGTGTTGTGCAGTGAAGGGAGGGTGCAGAGCAAAGCTCACCCAGGTGTGGCACAAGCACACCCCACCACACCAGCAGATGAGCAGGAGCAGTGCTGTGCTCACACAGAGCCAGCACCAGGTAAAGCAAAAGGTGTTTTCACATCAGAAACACTCTCCTCTGAGCTCAAAAGCTTTGAGAGGAGCACTTAGTTAAAAACTCTTGATTCTTCAGTCTGAAGGTGGCTACTCACCAAGTTCTTAATGAGCATGTTCAGATAAATACTTCTGATGGACTAAACCTGTCTGTGGTGCTTTGCTGTACTGGCTTCAGTCTTCTTTAAACAAACTGCAACTTCCCCATGCTGCTGACAAAGGAATTGAATAGCTGGTTAAAATTAAAGGCTGTGAGGTCTTTGAAATCAAAGCATTGATTGGAAGCTACCATGGTCAGCATCCAGTGACTTAAGCTGTATTAGAAGTTGGACTGTGGAGCTCTGTGGAGTCAACAGAACAAAGCAGTTCACTTAATGACTAAGTGGAGCTACTCACATGTGCTTTCCCATCCCACCTTGTAGCACAGGAACGAAGAACTGGAAGCTTTTCGATGTTACAGTTAATTATCGAAGAATTGTTGCAGCATGAACATCTAAATAGCTAATTGTGATTTAAAATTTTAGTAAGAAGCCTCATTGTTTTTTCCTGTGGCCTTTAGTAGCAGCTGTTACTTTGTTTTGTGCAGAGTAAATTGAAAAAAATCTACCTTTCTCAAGTGAAAAGGTGTTCAGTAGAGCTAAGCATCCTAATTCTGTTGAAAGAATATAAGCTGTGCTCTTCGTTTTTGGTGGCTCATTGTTGAGCTCTGTCAGAATTTTTATGAATGACACTTGAATCTCTTGCAGATCCCAGCAAGCTTTCATGCAGAGTGGTTTGTCTCAGCCATCACCGGTGGTTCTGTCTGGCACAGCCTTACACAACTTCCCAGCAGTGCAGCACCAGGAGCTGGCTAAGGCACAGTCCAGCCTGGCATTCCAGCAGACCTCCAATACTCAGCCTATTCCTATCCTGTACGAGCATCAGCTTGGGCAGGCTTCAGGACTGGGAGGCTCTCAGCTGATTGACACACACATCCTGCAGGTAGGCAATGCTCCACGTGCAGACCTTCTGCACTGGGCTGATACAGGACATCAAGTCTTGCTGTACTTGGGTGGCAGGAAACTTAAGACACTTGGAGGAGAATGTTTCTTTTAATTTAATAAAGGTACATTAGCATAATCTCTGAATTGAGGTTTGTTCCCCAAATTACAGGGCTTCCTGTGCTTCTGTCATTAATTAGAGCTTCAGGTTTAATTTCTCTTAATGGTGAAAGAGACTCCTTTGAGCTTACAAAATACTGGTGTGTGGAGCTTAGCTGGTGTCCCTGCCCCTGGTGCCCCTCTGCTCATTTTGCCAGGAGTGCACCACCCACACCCTCTGCACAAGAGCTCTCTGCAAGGCAGCCTCTGCTTCCCGAAGAAGGCTGCTCACTGTTCTTTTTCTGTTCACTCTCTTCTGTTTGAGGGCTGTATGCTGCCCTTCCCCCAGATAATGGGTGATAAAGGGCTGTTCCACCACCTGCAGATGAGAGCTTTATCACAAAGGGAAAGCTTCACATTTGTCAGCTTCCCTTGCTGGGGTTTCTCTGGCACTGGTTGCTGCACCACAGAGCTGCTCTCCTGAATGCTCCTGATGTGGGATGGTGTCTCTTCTCTTCCTAGGCCAGAGCTACCCTCACTCAGGCTTCAAATCTCTACTCTGGGCAAGTTCAGCAGCCTGGCCAGAGCAATTTCTACAACACTGCACAGTCTCCCAGTGCTCTCCAGCAGGTAAACTATGGCATGGTAAATTTCCTACATTGTATTCTTCCTAAAAGCATGTCGTGGTCGGTGGTGTCTGTGGAGTGGGAATAGAGGGGAGGGCTTGAGACAGCCTTTAATTCTTCCAAAACAAAATTGGAATGTTAATAGTGAAGGAGGGCTGCAGCAGCAGCACTGCACTAAGGGAATGGCTCAGAGGTTGGATGGCCTGCAGTTCATGTTGATCATTGTCCCTGGCATCCTTCTCGAGTAGTTCATTCTGCAGTGATGGGCAGATACTTACCTGGCCCAGTGCTGGTGCTAGTTGATTGAGGCACGTGATGCCTTTATGAAGCAGATATCAGGAGTGGTGGAGAGAGAGAGAGGGGCAAAGTCCAGGTGCTTAGTGCAGCCTAATTGTTAATACCAGTTCTCACTGAGCTGGATGCCAGGAGTGCTCATAGAAAATAACTGAGAAGTCAGCAGATAGGTGATCATGCAGGACAGCCAGGTCAGTAAAAAAACTCCACTGATTTGAAGGTTTTTTCATTCTTTTGTGAAAGAACTGCTAAATTGCTCTGTGCAGGCATTCTGTCATATTTACAGGATACTGTCTAGTGTTTCCATCTTCTAGTTCCTTTTTTTTTTTTTAATTTAAAAGGCTTCCAAAAAAAAGCTTGAGATGGATTGATTTATTATAATAGCCTACCTCCCATGCAGGAAAAGCTGCCGAGACAGAAATCTAAAAGAGTTGTAAAAGATTGGATGTTGTCTGTTGGAAATCTAGCAGAGTTTTAAGGACCTTCTAGAAGAGTTGGTACTTTCAATGTGTTCAGTTGTGGCTGTCTCTCTGATTTTAATCTGTCACCCTTCAGAGCAGAATCCTTGTAAGCCTTTCACATTTGGGAATCTCTAATCATTCACCTCATCACACTTAGAATATAATTTTGCAGGTAGTGGTTTGTCAGACCAAGACATGCAGTGACTCCTGCCAGCCAGGTCACTGCTGTTATATTTCCATGTTTATCACTTCCACACTCCGCTGTTTTCAGACCACAGCACTCGTGGTAAATGCAAGCCAGGGACAGGGGGTGTGGTTTTGGCATTGTTTTTAAGCTCAAACTGCTGGTTGTTGGAACTTTGGAAAGTAAAATCTAATTTTTATCCCAGTGCCCTTTGACTAGAATTGTTCGAAGTAAACAAATAAGCCTGTCCTGTCCCCCCCACCCCCAAATTTGTTATTTTATTCTGCTTTTGTTTTCTGAGTTGAATTAAATTTCCCTGTCACACGGTGAAATCAAGTTGAATGATGTTGGAAGTAGGAGATCTCATACACCTTTGTTTCTGAAAAGCAAAGACCCAAATGTCATTACAACTGTTTATAAAGGCAAAGTGAGCAATAAATTCCCTTGCTTTACTTGCTTGCAGCTCTCTGGTTAAATAAATGAACTCATTAAGCCATTTGCCTGGGATAAAGCTGAAACAGCTAGTAATGACAGTGACATAATGGCCTTTGTGTCTCTGTTACTGGTGATTTTGTGCTTTCTCTCCAGGTGACAGTACCTTTGCCAGGATCACAGATTTCCCTGCCCAACTTTGGATCCACAGCACAGCCACTGATTGCCCTGCCCCAGTCCTTGCAGCCACCACTACAGCACACCCCACCACAAGCTCAGGCTCAGAACCTGAGCAGACCTGCCCAAGTGACCCAGCCCTTCAGAGGATTGATCCCAGCAGGAACTCAGCACAGCATGATTGCTGCAACTGGGAAGGTAACAACATTGCCACTGCTACAGGACAGAAATTAATGTCAAGCACAGCTGGTTTTTGGTTTATGTAACCAGCACAGCAATTCACCCTGACTTCTTGCATCTTAAAAATCTGCCTCAGCTTTAAAAGATAAAAAAGCCAGTCAGGGTTAATGCCTGAGCGACTGGGTCTGTGCATTTAGCTGAGGTTTTGTAGCTAACTTGGTGCTGGTCCATTTGCACTGCAGGAATACCTGGTTTGACAGTGGCATCATGGAATAGATGGGGATGTCATGCAGAAGCCATGTGGAAAACAGTACTGAGATAGTGTGGGAGCAGCAGGGGAGCAGCAGAACTCTGTCAGGGCTGGGCCTGCTGGAGTTCGTTGCTTTGCTTCTGGACTCAAACCAGAGCAAACTGTTTGGGTTCAAGGGTTTGCAGTGCAAAATGGGGAGTTTTAGGGGCTTCAGTGGCTCTGTATCAGCCATGACCTTCAGCCAGAATTGAACTCTACTATTATTGCTGGGGGTCTGCCTTTCTAAGCAGCACAGCATGGTGCATATTAGGAATGTAGCCTTGTATGCAAGACAGGATCTTTCTGTAATGAAAAAAGAAAAGGCTGGTCTTGCAGCTCAGGAAAACTGAGCGACAGGTCTAGTAAGGAAATAACACTAAAACAGTGCAAGAAACTCGTGTATCATGGGGGGAAGTCTCTCCTCACCTTTATGTGAAGCTGCTGAGGTAATTGCTGATGAGGGGATGTGTGGAGCTGGCTTCCAATCACAAGGTCTCTTGTCTTAGATGGAATCCCAGCTTTACAGGCACCGGGGATTTTCGGATAGTGTGCAGCACTCGGCAGTTGCAGTCCGCTTCCAGGTGAGCAGTGGGTGACACCCTGGACATGGACACAGCTCAGCTGACTGGCAGGAACAGCAAGGTCCTCCCACCTGAGGGACTGACCCACCTCTGCACCTGAAATCCCTGCAGCTTCTGGCCTAGATTTCAGGGTGCTTTTGAATATAAAATAACCCCACAGTCCCAGTGATTTACAGCTGCAATAAGAAAAATCTCGGGTGTTCATTCCACGTCTCGGACAGTAATGGCAAGCAGAATTTCAGACCACCTAGATGAAGTTTGCATCTCCTTGCCCCCAGAGCGTCTACAGGGGTTTCTGCACCGTGCAGTTTTCCAGTTCCATGGGATCTGGCCAAATCTTTTCAGCTTGGCAGTTGTTAGGAGCCCATTTTGCAAGCAGCAGCATGTTTCTTGCTGCAGTTGTCACTGCAAATGATCGCTCATTTCAGCAAAAAATGAGGGAAGAGCTGCAGTGGGATGCTGGCCTTAGATGACTTTCCTGCCCTGCTCTAAGATTCCCATCATGTTGCTGCTAAAGAAAGTCAAATTAAAACAGCCTCTCATTTTTGAGTGATTTATTGTTGCTGTTATGCTTCATGGCCATGTGTGGAATACACTGTTCCAAAGACTAATTTATTCTTGTATCTGCAGGATAGCATTCAAGAGTCATTGCTCCAGTTAGTCTGGAGATTGTTCTGCATGAACGACAGCTCCATTTTTGCTGTGATTTGGGATTGTTTATATTTATAGACCTGGACTATACTTTGGTATTCTTCTTCTCAGCATTTCTCAGGATTATTTCTAAATATTTTCATGTGGTACCTGAGATGGGAGTCTTGGATAAGGAGATCTCAACTCCAAAACATATCTTTTTTTCTTTTTTTTAGGGCCAAATAGATGAAATGACTCTCAAACCCCCTGTCATTATGCAGGAGGAGCAAGTTAGAAAGCCAATACCATTGCTGCAAGTGCCAGATAGGGCAGGAAAATTGTACACAGAGGTGCTTGTGGTGCTGGGCCTGTCCTAATTAAAAGAGGCTGTTCTGCAGTCAGGCTTTCATCTCCACTTAAGTGACCTCTTTTCATTGAGGTAAGCTAACAGCTGCTTAGCAAATGTAATTTTTTTAATTAGAATTAACATGTCAGTTGCTGTGTTTTTCAGATATCAGAAATGGACCTGAAGGCCTTTGGAGGTGGCATTGATGTTAAACCTGGAACACCACCAGTTACTGGCAGGAGCACTACCCCAACCTCCAGTCCCTTCCGGTAAATCTCCCTTAAGCTCAAAATTCCTTAAAACCAGAGCTAGAAAATGTACCTAGTCATGCATGAGCAGCCTTTTCTGGAAGATATGAGGTGAGGGGCCACTGATACACGAGACAGTGCTTAATCTGAGCTCATGAGCAGCATTCCAGTAGGTCATCACACCTGCTGTAGTTAAACAGAAGGAAATGGCTCTGAAGTAAAAGGTGAAAAGTACTGGTTTGGGTAAATGAAGCTAAACAAGAAGGGGCAGGGAAGATGTAGTTTAGGATAAAACTGTAAGACAGTTTATCTGAATTGTGGTGTTCAAAGTAAAAAGCACTTAAAGGCTTAGACAGCAATTGTGGCAGCAGTTCTGTTAGAGGAGTAAGTGTTGTTGCTAGGTCTGTAAGCTGCTCACAAGTGAAATCAGTAAACAAAACAGACTCCTTTGAGCTTACAAAATACTGGTGTGTGGAGCTTGGCTGGTGTCCCTGCCCCTGGTGCCCCTCTGCTCATTTTGCCAGGAGTGCATCACCCACACCCTCTGCACAAGAGCTCTCTGCAAGGCAGCCTCTGCTTCCCGAAGAAAGCTATTCACTCTTTCTTCTTTTTCTGTTCACTCTCTTCTGTTTGAGGGCTGTTTGCTGCTCTTCCCCCAGATAATCAGTCAAGCTTCATGTAATTCATGGTGATTCAACATCCTGGAAGTTTTAGTGGAGGGTCATGTTCTTAGCCAAGTAAAACGGGGAAAGCATTTTCTGTGAATTCTTGAAATCTGTTCAAGTGCATTTTGAAACATAGGACAGCAGGTCAGAGTAGAAACAGCTGCATGTTCACTGCCTGTTGGGACAAGCTCTGAACTTGCCATGGTAGAGCAAAGAGTGACTGCAAAGGAGCAGGACTGAACATAAGATAGCAAGGATGGAGACTACTTCTAACATCACAAACATCACGAATCTAACATCAGTGTTTGTGTCATGAGTACTTGGGGGAAAGGGCTCTTAGATACAGACATGCCCTGGAACCTCTTCATAGCCTAAATACTTCTGATTTTGCTTTCTCTTTGAATTCTGAAGTTCTGAGGTTTTTTGCACATAAGAACTTCTGTATAGAAAAGGTTTCACACTTTTTTGAATTCAGGGATTCATTCTTCCTCCCTCCAGTGCTGAATTTCTAGTTAAGTTGTAACTGGGGGCATAAACATCCTCTGAATGAAAGCAGTTGGTTTTAACTGGAGTTCTTTCTTTTAGGGCCAGTTCTACAAGTCCTAACAATCAGTCCAATAAAATGAACAGCATTGTCTACCAGAAGCAGTTCCAGTCAGCAGCTGCAGCTGTGAGAATGACACAGCCCTTTCCTGCACAATTTGCACCACAGGTAGGTGATGGGTGGCTTCCTGCAAACAGATTTGTTCCTCTGTATGACCTGGTGGCTCTGACTCGACCGTGTCTCCTCAGGTTTTGTCATGGGGAGATACAAAATGGAATCCTTAAAATGAAATGGCGTAAGAAACCCGATTTCAAGATCAGAGCAAAAAATTACCTCTCTGATCTTGCTTACAAGTAGTGCTGATTTTGTGGTGTGTAAATTTGAGTTGTGCACACTGAAGAATTTAATGCAAGTTGTGAATGATGTAGAACAGATGGGGTTGTAGCTTTCCCAGGCAGCTGTAATGCACCTCGTCCTGCAGAGCCAGGGAGAAGCTTTGTGTCTCAGAAGGGTCCCAGTGCATATTTTACACGTGTAAAGACAAAGCAGATTTGCAGCTCTGAAGTATGGAAGGAGCAGTTCAGGTTGGAAAGGGTCTCTGAGGTCACACAGTCCATACAAGGCAGGGCTGATGGCAGAGGGGTTGATGTGCTTTGGCATTCCAGGGAGCACAGCTTACAAGGGTGGTGCATCTCTGCTGCAGGTGACTGGAGCCAGGCTGCTAGGGAAATGTAGCCTCTCTTTTATAAAAGAGTAGGATATTTCTGTCTTCCTTTTCTCATTTGGAGTGTTTGCACGACTTGAGCTTTGATTTCTGGATTGTCACTGGCAGAAACTGCCTCGCCTTCCTGGGTCTGCCTTTCACCAGTGACTGCTCCGCTGCCTTGTGAGGGTCTTCTCCCTGGTCACGAGCTGGGTTGAAGTTATTGGTGCTGCTTTCAGGCACAGCAGCCCTGCAGGGCTGTTTTGCTTTTGCAGTTCAAGCCTGTTTTCTTGACACTCATTTCATAGCAGAGTAGCAGCTTTTTCCCCTCTAAGATAATGCCAACGTGCAGTCGAGTTGGCAATTTTCTAATTGAGAAATGTCTCTTTTTGTTGTTTTTCCCCCACTTAGATCCTCTCTCAGCCTAACCTGCTCCCTCCATTGGTAAGAGCCCCATTTACTAACACCTTCCCAGCGCCTGTTCAGAGGCTGCCGGTAGTTCTGCATAGTCAGATGCCGTCTCAGATGACCACAGGCCTTATGAGCCACCCTCAGTTACCACGTGTGGCCAGAGGTCCTTGTGGATCAGTACCTGGAGCCAGAGGCACTCAGGCCCAGGCTGCGCTGAAGGCTGAACGAGATGTGAAGGTCAGTATGTGAACAGCGGTGCTGTTACCAGCAGTTCAGTCTGACAGCTCCCAGGGCAGGCATGTCTCTGCAAGTCATGGCTTCACAAAGTGCCTCTGGACCCCAAGCCAGCAGCCAGGCTCTTAACAGACCTTCTCTAAGCCCTGGTGGTTTTTAATAAGAATTCTAGACTAAAATATTTACAGGGAGTTCCTGTCTCCAGTGGTCTCGTGGTCAGCAGCTGTGGAGGAGCCACTGCTGTCCAAGGCAAAGCGAGGTGTCAGGAGCCTGGTTACCTTTGAATGAGCAGTGAGGCTGCACACCTGGCTGTTAGCTGTCCCTTCATCCCCAGCTCCTCCTGTTCCAGCCAGCCTCACTCCTTGGGGACTCTGGAGAGTCTTTCCCCATGGTTTGAAGTGCCTGTGGTGAATGCAGTGCCTGGAGCACTCTGCAGAACTGCATTTCAGTAGCAGGTGATGACAGTCACCCTAACTTGTTACAGCACTTTGGGACCCTTCAGTTCAAGGCAAACTCTTCTTCCAAGGCAAGACTGCAGGGTGGGACATCTGTAGGGACACTCCTGGACACTGAGCCTGTCTGCTGCAGAAGAGGAGTTGCTTGAACAGAGGGCGCTTAGGGGCTCCTTCGTCTGCTGCCATTCCTGTAACCTGTGCACTGAGGTGTCCGAGCAGGAGAGTGTTGTTCTGGGTATGCACGGCTGGGGGAGGGCTGATTAACCCTTCAATTCCGGGTGTTGGTCCATTTCCTGCTGCCAGTTCATGCAGCCTGGAGATGCTTACCAGGTGATGCTTAACAGATTGTCCTGAGTGTGCACTGTGGATTGAATGTAGCCAGTCAGAGCAAATACTGACACGGTTCTGGTGTCTTTAATCTCCTGCAAACACTGCTGAGAGCAGTGAGAGTTACTCTGTCATGCTTGGTTACTGGTGATCAAGTCATCCAGCCTTAACCTCAGGGGATGGCTGAAATTTGGGCAAAAGGTTTCAGGTGTCCATCTGGCTCCAGTTGAATTAGGCTGTTGCTGCAGTCCTGCAAATGAGAGTTCACAGGTTTGTTTTCTGTTCTGTTGCTGCTTGACTTACTTGGAGCAGCTACAAAGTATGAGAGCCAAGGCCTCTTGTTCCAGACTTGTGCTGTTTTGTCTTCCCATTGTTGTGTGTGTGTGTCTCAGCCCTGTTTTTTGTAAAAAAGCAGAAAATATTCAGAGAGGTACATGGGGTTTTAGTGCCTGTATTGTAGTTCAGGTTCCTTGTGTTAAGGTACTCCTTTCTAATTTAAAATAAAAAGGTGTTTGCACTGGGCTTTATTGTTCAACTTCTGAATGGTTGAACTCTTAATGAGTCTCTGCAGTCTGGGCAGGACAGCCAAGTGCTTGCTCTGAAGTGTCTGATCAGTATGAGAACTGTAACTGGAAGGTGTCACAGAGGGAGTTCCACCGGTGCAGGTCAGGGTTGCTGGTAGGATTCAGAGGAGGGAAGGAAGGCAGGCAGGCAGTTTGTGCTGCCTGGGATGAGAGCCCGCTCGGAGCGGGAGGCAGATCAGGCTTCAGCTCACACAGAAAACAGCTCTGACCCCGGTTCATTTCCATCCCAGCTGCAGGCTCAGTCTGTGCCCAGAGCCACGGGAGGGAGCGGGGTGCTCAGCCTGTGCTGCTGAGAGAGCCCTGTGCTCCAGAGGGCAGCAGGAGCAGTGACAGCTGGAGTGGCCCTCGGGCCCAGGCAGGGTCATGCAGGCACAGCTGCCTCTGCTGGTGTCTGACCTGTGCTCAGGGGAAGCCACAGCTCGAGCTGCTGTCAGCAGCGCTCGTACTTGTACAGCTCTGCAATAGTAGTGCCATAAGAATAGGTTGGGTAATATTTCAAACTGTTGTCCCTGATCCTCTTTTTCGGGGAAGGATTAGGAAGAGCAGGGGAAGCCTAGGCACGATGTTAAACTACTGCTGAGAAGCCAAGCACCCAGATGTGACATCAGGGAAGCAGCAGGATGGACACTGCCTGTGTAGGAAACTAATCTGGACACTGTGGTCAGTCCTTCCCCTTTCATATGGGAAATACTTGTGAAGTCACTCCAATTCCAATGCCCTCTCTTCAGTAAACTTACTTTCTCCCTCTCTTAAGGCAAAGCAAAGAGCAGAGGTCCTTCAGTCCACCCAGAGGTTCTTTTCTGAGCAGCAGCAGCAGCAGAACAAACCCATAGGAGGCAAAGCCCCCAAAGTGGAGGAGAACGGGAGCAAACCCAGCGAGGCAATTGCTGACTCTCCAGGAGTCTGCCAGGACAAAGCCGAGGAAAAGGCCGCCCCTGCGCCTGCCGCCGCACCGAAGCCTGTTAGAACTGGACCAATCAAACCCCAGGCTATCAAAACCGAGGAAACAAAATCTTAGAGGCCGTGTTCCCGTGGAGGGGGGAGAGGGGAGGGTGGGCGAGGTGTCAGCAGCGTCAATTGGTGGCCCGAAGGATGAAGAGCAGCCTGCTCTCCCTGCCGGGCTCTGAGCAGCCCCACGGGGCGTAGAAGCCAGCTGCAGTCGTGGTGCCAGCTGCAGTCGTGGTGCCAGCTGCAGTCGTGGTGCCAGCTGCAGTCGTGGTGCCAGCTGCAGTCGTGGTGCCAGCTGCTGTGTGTCCAGCTGAGCCCCGGGCTCTCGGGGCTCACATCTGCTCTAACAGCATGAAGGCTGCTTTGGGGTGTGCACGTCCCACACGTGCGTGCCCCGTTTGGCTCGCACCCGCCTGCTTCCCAAAGCCACAGCACGGAGAAGTAGCAACGGTGGGGAGGCATTTCCTAGCTGACACGATGACTTCTTATTTTCTTCAGGCTCTGATCTTCAGCTGCTATTTATCTTTTTATAAAGCCGTGAGTATGAGAACATGCAGATCTGAAGATGGTGCTGGGCCAAGTAATGTGTGTTAAGTTTTTAGTGACTTAAGAAGCTTCTATCTTGTATAAACAGAGGGATCCACGTATTTGCCACACAGGACTTAACCTAACACAAAGTAACACTGGCAGTGTTGGATTTCCCTCTGAAGGCAGTGCTTTGCTGGCTGCTGCTGCTTGGATGACAATTTACTGCATTTAGATCACCATATGAAAAAGCTACTTGGCCACCTGTGTCCTCTCCACCCGCTGCCCCCTCAGTGGCTCTCACCCCTGGAGTTGAAGGTTCGTTGCATCAATAGTCAGATTTGTTCCCTTCACCCCTGTCCAGCTGTCTTTATATGATGCGAGTGGTCCCTAAACGGTTTCCAGTTTCTGTCTGTAACACAGCAACGAGCACTTAAACTGTGCCACAAGAATAAAGAAACCTTACCAGATTACCGAGAGTTTTATCTCAAAGGTGCGTTCTTTATATCAGAGCTGCGTTGCACCACCTCCTTGCCCACGGTGTGCTGGAAAGTAGAATCAAGTCAAATAAATGCCTTTTTAATTGTATCCTCTAGTATTCTAGCTGTAGGACAGTACTGTATGATACTTCTGTGAATGTAAGATATCCTGTACCCGCTTATGATATGTAGTAGTGACTGTGCTATACTGGAGCTGTTTTTAATAATGTTATTCTAGAGGTTTTTTTCCAGACAATGATTGAAAAAGCTAATAAAAAGCACCAGGTACCACATCAGTAGCAGAATTTGCTGGTTTTTTTCTGGGATTTTTTTCTTTTTTTTTTACGTTTTTTGGAAGGAAGAGTTGAAAGTCTAATGTGTATAATTTTGTTCAAATGACTGCAGAAGCTGGAAAGGCTGTTGCTGCTATTGAAGCCTAGTGAATCGCTATTGGTTATCTTTTTATATAAATATATATATAATTTGAATTTTTGGAAACTAGCTGTGATGTCAACTTTGGAAAAAAGTATCCCACTTGTAGTGTGAGTTGGCATTGTACAGAAATTAACAGCCATATTGGTCTAGAAATGTTAAACTTAATTTTTTTTTCCATTTGTACAGGGGTAACGCACTGTATGAAATATGTACGGTCTTATTTACATGGGTTTGATTACAGAAACTAATAAAGTATTCTCTAAATAAAGCCCCTGGCTGCTCTCATGATTGCTGCAGGAGGAGAGCAGTGCTCCCAGGGAAAGGCTCCTGAAGGAAAATGCTCCCAGAAGCTCCTTTGTGTATCCTGGCACTTTCCCAGCTCTTCTCCAGCCAAGGGCTCGCAGGATGTGGCCACCACTTGCCCCAGCAGGAGCCTGGTGGTGTTTGCTGAGAATTCCACCTCCAGCTGATGGAGCTGGGGGTTGTTCCAGGCAGGAGCTGGGATGATGCTGCATCGGCCAGTGAGTGACAGTGATGCCTTAAGTTCGAGCTTTCATGTTTTCCAGATTCTGTACTGCATTAGTGTGTAACTCTGAACTGCATATAAAGTGTTGGCGAGTTCTCCTCACAGCTCAGGCACACAAAACAATCATTTTCCAGCCCCAGAACCAAGGACACCGCTGCAGCTTCAGCCCAAAAAGTGCAAACATCAGGGAATTGAGGAGAGCAGACTGGGAGGATGGGACTGCATCACCTGGAGCTGGAATTGGACAATGAACCCCAAGATGGAAATGGACCAAAACTTATAAAAGGGTGAAAACTCATGACCTGGGGTCCATCTTGGGTGTATCCTGTGAAGGCCTTTAATAAATCCCTGCTTTATTCCTTTAACTCTGCCCAGGCTCTGTTCCAGGGAGCCTCTCAAGGCACCAGCAGCACTGGAAGAAAGGTGCGAGTTCAGGAAGCCCTGGCCTGAGCCTTCCCTGTCTCCTGCCCTGCCCTGGGGCTCGGGACAGGCAGGACACGCTCAGCTGGCCACCAGAGGGAACTTGCTTCCCACAAACACCAGGAACTTCTGGTGTCGGTCTCTGGGCAGTAATTCCTGCCTGGGGAGAAGGTGCTGGCTGGCTCTGCGCCTCTGAGGAAAGGGAGGGCGCAGCCAGGAGTGTTGGGCTGGCTCTGCAATGCAAGCACCACCAGGAGTCGGGCAGGTTGGCCTTTGGTCAGAGGTGTCACTGCCAGCCCTGGGGTGGGTTGGGAAGCAGCAGCTTAGGGCCCCCAGAGGAGCTGGAGTCCTTTCTTGCCCAGGTTGGTTTTGTTCAGGGTAAAACTGCAGCAATGTGGAGTGAATCAAAGGTGCTGGAATCCAGAAATGCAGCTATGGGCAGAGGGAACCTCTGAGCAGGTCCCACTCAGGGTAAATCACCTTTTCCACAAGGATCTGTGTGAGCACAGCTGCAGTAAATGCTTGGAAAGGAGGGTGGACATGGGGCACTGAGTGAGTGTGGACACTGCTTCCATCTAGAAACGTGCTATAAAAGTAACTCGGGTGTGGTGATGTTTCCCTGCTTTGAGGTTGTCTTCAGCCTGTTTCATCTTAAAAGGACACCCCAAAAATGGGAACTCATTCACCAGACTGTTCTATTTTTAAGGAAACGCTGCTGAAAGGATTCATGTTCAATTCTGTAGTAATAAAGCCATTGGGAAGTCAGAGGAATTTCCCACAGTCGGCTGTGGGAATATACCAGGCTTTGGACTATTTTGTGCTCAGAGCAGAACAAGGGGAGTATTTCTGCAGAAGTTTAATTAAAAGTAAATGCTTGGGCATTTTGTGCCTCCAAATAACCCAGGTTTGATGTGTACCTCTCCAAAACCCCAAACCACGCCAGCTGCCTTTGAGGCCAGGTGGAGCTTTCAGTCACTGAGCCCGGTTGATCGGATGTTTTATGACATTTCATCAGATAACTTGCTCCTGGCTATTTACACTGGAGTAGCTCTTGCTTTTTTTAAATTTGAGTGGGATTTGGTTTGTAGTATCTTTTCTAGGACTCTAGTAATCAGAAATACTTGTGCCGAACCTCCCAGAAGTTAGGGAACAATTTTGTTTGGGGAATTCAATTTCTTTCTCCTTAATAATGTTGAGGCTGTGAAAAGGTCGTAACTTTCTCCAGGGCAAGAGCCAGAGAGGGGTTAAATGTGACTGGGGCCAGATCCAGCAATCCCCCTGGGCTCAGGCTGGCTTCTTGCTGGGATGTGGGCAGGGAGGGCTTGTTTTCCCAAAGCCTGTTAAGTAAAGCAGTGTATTGAGCGCTGTTCAGCTCCAGCCCAGCTTTCTGGAAATCCTGTGTACATTGGCTTGTCCTCCTTTATTTTCTCAGTCAATTAAGAGATGGACTTCCCGGCCTGAAAAGGCCCCGGCGCGGGGACGGGCAGGAGCTGTCTGCCCTCGGTGTCTGGGCTCACCGAGGTGCTGCTGCTCCCCGGGGCTCTGCACAAACCCTGCCTTTCATCCCGGGGCTTGGCTCGTTCCCCCGGGAGCTGCAGGGTGAAGGGGGACTCCAGCCCCGCCTCCCTTCCTCTTCTGGGACAGAAATGCTTTTCTCCCATCCTTGGTGGCAGGTTTGCTGGGCACTGCTGGCCCTGGCTGCTGCCTGCTTGGCTCTCCCCTGCCCTCGCCCAGATCCTGCCCTGGCCCCAGGGCTCCCCAGCTCCGTGTGTGACAGTGCCAGGGCTGATGTGTTACTGACCCTCCCGGGCTGAGCCTTGCTGCAGAACCTGGGGCCATCACTGGCCACAGGGACACCTTCAGTGGCCCTGGCTCAGGTGAGATTCCCAGCCTGGCTCTGGGCCTGCCCAGGAGCAGGAATGGGTCTTTCAGCCTCCTCTCTTCATGCTGGGCTCCCACCTGCTGCCCCCCCTGCAGCTCACCAAACATATCTTACACAGATCATCTCACTTTCTACAACCTTCTCCTATCTTCCCAAAGTGAAGCACGGGGATGATGGAGAAACCAAACGCTTCATTGTGATATGCAAGCATACAGTGCTGCTACACTT
Organism: Anomalospiza imberbis; assembly: GCF_031753505.1. NCBI lineage: Eukaryota > Metazoa > Chordata > Aves > Passeriformes > Viduidae > Anomalospiza > Anomalospiza imberbis. The sequence goes on along the minus strand of NC_089689.1, from coordinate 1,897,034 downwards.
ACAACAACAGTGTTAGTGTCAGGAGGACAGCAGTGGGGTGAAGCATCTCACTGAAAATCCCTGTAGCTGCAGGTGATCATCACAAATGTCCCACTGCGTTCCCTGTCCTTTTCCACTGCTCCAGTACCTGGTGTGTTGCTGTCAAAAGATGCCTTCCAAAATGCGTCATTTTCCTGCTCAAGGCTTTACAGGTCCCCCCACCAGCACCTTCAGCCTGCAGGTGCATCAAGAGGGGCACCAGCCCACCACACTCCTTGGAAAACAGGCTCGGAAAGACGAGGTGCGAAGGCAGCAGAGGTGCTGGGCAATGTTTATTGGGCCAGGACCCTATGCAGCCCCTGGGGAATGTGGTTGCTGCTGCCCCGAGTGCCACGGGCAAAGAAGCCTCCCCTCCTACAAGCTTTCTACAATAAATAGATAAAGCAGCGTGTTTTGGACGGGTGCGGGGGAGCTGCTGGCCTGGGACGGCCTGTAAAGCTGAAGCACATGGCTGGAAGGGCTGGGTACCGAGCGGCCACCCGGCTGCAGGATGCTCTGCCAGCACTCCTCACCCCTGCTCTCTTGGCTGCTTTTTTTCCCTCAATAAAACAAGGCTTGTGCAATGGGTGTCTGTATTTTCTGCTGCTTTTGAGCCTACTCGATTTTTGGAGGTGGCTGAGCTCCAGGATGCCCTTGGGCACTGGGAGTGTGGGATGCCAGTGGAGCTTGTGGGATCTCTGCATGAGAGCTCTGCAGGGCTGAAGCCTGGAAACAACAAACCCTGACCCCACAGAGGGGATCGCTGCTCACAACTAGGGAAAAATGCTTATTTTAAGGCAGGATCCTCTACCACCTGTTCTGCCCAGCCCCCACCATGCCTGAGCCCTCTCTGCTCCACATTCGGGGTGGCTAGGCTGGGTGCTCAGAGAGGTGCTGGAGCAGCTCAGGGCTGGGTGCTGCTGTGACCCATCCGAAACCCACCGAGGCTGGTGAGAGGCATTTCCCTGGCTCGGCCAGGCTCTGGAGCAGTGCTTCATCTCTCTCTGCTGCATTTGAGCACAATGCGATGTGGCTGCGCAGCACGTGGCCCCCAGCACCACCCGAGGCTGTGCGAGGTGGCGCTCCCGGCCGTGCCGGGGGAAATGGGGAGGGAAGCAGGGTGCCATGGCACACACAAAGGCCCCGGGGGCCGAGCCGGCGCGTTGCCAGCCTCGGCTCACGCCCGGGAGAGGCGGACGGGGTAGGTGACCATGTTGAAGCTGTCCCAGGCGAAGAGCCGCCGCTCGGCAGGGTTGTAGTCCAGCATGCTGAGGTAGCGGAAGCGGTTCTCGAAGGGGATGCTGAGGGCCCGGCTGGTGCCCGTGGCAGTGTCGTAGGCGAAGTTGATGGTGGCGTTGGGCGCCGAGTAGCTGCTGACGGTGTAGAGGGTGCCGCAGATGAGGAAGGAATTGGCCACCCCCCGCTTGCGGATGTTGGTCTCCCAGGTCCGACGGATCTCCAGCGTCTCGGGGTCCAGCTTGGACAGGACGATGGCTCCCCGGGCCTTCTCAGTGCTGTAGATGACCCAGAGCCCCGTCTCATCCACCGCCAGGTCGATGTCGGTGTAGCCCCCCCAGGAGTAGGGGTACTGCCCGTGGTAGCCGGCGCCGGGGATCTCCCTCTCGGCCGTGATGGTTTCTCCCCGCAGGTCGTAGCGGGCCACGGAGCGGGACCGGCGGGGCTGGAAGAAGAGCCCGCCGCGGTAGATGACGGCCCCCGTGCTCTCCAGGGGCCGCGGCAGGATGTGCACCTTGGCGGGGTAGCCCCGGGCCAGCTGCTCGGCCTCCTCGTACTGGAAGAGCTGGCGCACCTCGGTGCCCACGGTGTCCACACGCCAGGTGTTGTCCCGGGTGAAGGGCGGCACGGGCTCGGGGTCCTTCATCCACACGCCGTACTTGCCCGCGATGGAGTCCGCCCGGCCGAACACCACGGGCTCTCCCACCCACGCCAGCTGGCCGCAGCCTGCTCGGGGACAGGACGGGACAGACAGGGGTCACCGCCAGCCCCTCGTGAGCAGCGGGACGTGGGGCCGGCCCGGCGTGCCCGTACCTGAGTCCTCCTTGCCCGGGCGGCCGAGCGCCGTCTCCTCCAGCAGCCGGGACACGGGAAGCTCGGTCCTCTCCGACTGCAGCTCCTGGTAGCTGAGGGGCTGCGGCTCCCAGCGCGGCGCTGCAGCGGGGTCAGGCACAGCGTGAGCGGGGCTCAGCCAGCCCCCTCACCGCCCGCCTGCTCCTGCCGCCCTCGGGGGGCTCCGTGCCGGGCTGCTGCTCTCAGACACGCCGCAGCCTTGGGCGGGAGCCCGGTGCCCCCTCCCACTGCAGCAGGGCACATCTGTGACCGTTCTCTCTGGGGGAAACTCCTAATAGCCCAGATTAGCACGGAACCCCACATCCCCCCTCTGCCGCGGGGCAGGCGATGGGATGAGGCGGGGTGGGGAGGGAGCTGTGGGGCAATGGGCTGCCACCTCCCAGCAAGGCTGAGCCCACCAGGGTCCCCAGGAGAGGGGGGCAGCAGTGGGTGCACAGCACGGGGGCCGCACAGGGGTGCCGGCCCCGGCACTTACCCTTGGCGGGGGCACGCAGCGTGTCCCGGCCGGGCCCCTCTCTGCCGGGAGGGCAGCGGGCGGCCCGCAGCCGGGTGATCTCCTGGGCGCTGCTCTCCAGCCGCCTGCCCAGCTCCTCTTTCTCCCGCTCCAGCCGCCCCTTCTCCTCCTCCAGCCGGGACTTGGCCCGCAGCAGCTCACCGTACGCAGCCTCCAGGCGGGAGGCCGCGGCCACCTGCTGGGGGTCCCGGGCGCCCCCCGGCTCGGCTCCCCGCGGCCCCGAGCCCCCCACTGCTCGCTCCCGGCTCTCCAGCCGACTCAGGCGGGCGGCGAGGGCGGCCAGCTCGGCGCGCAGCTCGGGCACGCCGCCGGCAGCCTCGGGGCAGGCGGCCTCCACGGGGCTGGCGACCGTGAAGGAGTAGGTGCAGTGCCCGGAGCTGTCATGGGCACGGCGGAGGAAGGCGGTGTCCGCTCGGCCGCCCAGGGCCACGGAACCCCAAAGCAGCAGCCAGGCCCCCAGCATGGCCCCGGCGCCGCCGCTCTGAGCGCGCCGGCCACCGGCGCCCGCATTTATAGAGCAAGAGGGTCGGGGCGGCGGGGGGCGGGCGAGCCGGAACCTCCCTGATGCCTGCGGGGGCACCGGCACTGCCCCGCCGCCTCCCCGGGGCCGCTGGCCGAGGCCGTGTGCCAGGGGTGACGCCGGCGCGGGCGGGCCCGGGGCCGAACCCCACGGGGGCCGCTCGGGGCCGGGGCCGGGGCCGGGGCCAGGACCGAACCCGCGGGCCCCGGCCCGCTCAGGCGGTCCCGCCCCGGAACGGCCCCGCCCCGCCTCAGGATGGCCCCGCCCGCGTTCCCGTTCGTGTCCCCGCCCCGGAACGGCCCCGCCCCGCCTCAGGATGGCCCCGCCCGCGTCCCCGCTCGTGTCCCCGCCCCGGCCCGCCCCCATCGGTAGCTCGGCGCTCGGCGCGGCGGGCGGAGCGGTCGATGTGACAGGACTCTCCGGCACCGGCCATTTCCCGCCGGCCCGGCCCGGCCCGGCCCGGTGAGCGCGGGGGCGGCGGGTCCCGTCCTGGGCCTGCCCGGCGCTCCCTGCTCTCCCTTCCAGGCTTCTCCCCCCGGGCACAGACCCGCGGCACAGACCGGCCATGCCTCCCAAATTCAAGCGGCACCTGAACGACGACGAGGTGACGGGCTCGGTGAAGAGCGAGCGGGTGAGTGCTTGCGCGGGCTCGCCGGGCTCGGTGTCCGCGGCAGGGCTGCCTCGGCCGGGTTTCTCAGCCGCGGGGCCCGCCGCCCGGAGCGCGGGGACAGCGCCGTTCCGTCGGTGAGGGGCTGTCCGAGCGCCAGCCGCGCTCCGTGTGTGTCACACCGGCCCCGGTACGGCTGTTTTGGGAACCTGTTGCGGCTCCTTCAGGCCGCATCCATGGCCAGGAGATGCCGGTGTGCTCCAGCCTCCTGCCCTTCCGCAGAGCCTGGCAGGGACACGGCCTGGCTCTACTGCCCACGTTGGCTGAAGCAGCTGAGTGAAGTCACCCTGTGCTTTACAGCTGATTTTTTTTTTCTGCCGTCATCACGGTCCCCTCACACTTCAGGCTTTGAGTACAGGTCCCAGCAGTTGCCTGGCTTGGACAAAGTGGATTTAACCTGCTGGGGTCAGGCTGTGCTAAAGCTCGCTTTAGGCTGTGGTCGGAAATGCTGCTGCAGCTCCCGACAGCTGCCAGCGAGACCAGGAGCCCGTGCTGCCACGAGCTGGCTGCTCCTCCCTTGAGGGAAGCACTGGCTGGAATTACTGCACGGTGTTGCAGGTTTGCTTGAGTTAATTGAGCAAATGTGCCAGGGTGGAAATGTAGGTGAGCTGCAACTTCAGAGCATCAGGCTTGCAGGTGGGAGCCCAGATCTACACACGGGAAAGCAGCAACTGTTGGTACCCCGAGGATCATCTGCTGGGTCCCTGGGCCCACACCTTTAGTGTGTCACCTCCCCCTCTAGATTGTTTTTCACCCTAAGCAGAAATGTTTTTGTCTGGAACATTCAGGCTTCTGTGGGATTGTGGGGTTCCTCTTAAAAATCAGGTTTTGGATCCTCTCATGGAGTGTAGTGGATCAGCAAAGGGGAGCCCCAGGGAACCCTTTGGGGTGACACAGAGGAGCTGCCAGACTGCTCTGCCCTCCAGCCCAAGGAAGCCAGTGTGTTCCCTTGTGGTCATCCCTCTTACACCTGCTGCCATCAGATGGTGGAGAAACCTCGTCCTCCAAATCCAGTGGATCTGATTTCCCGTGTGGACGGGACAGCCCAGAGTGTCTGTGGGTGATCTGATAATTTTGGTTGCAGGGCTGGGGATTGTCCCTTAAGCAGAGAGGGCCTCCCTGCAGTCAGAGGATGCTGATTGCATCCTAAGAGCTGGAAATGTGGGTGTGAACTGGTGGTTGCTTATTGATGAATTGTTTTTTCTATGTTTGCAGAGGAACCTGTTGGAGGAAGACTCAGATGAAGAGGAAGACTTTTTCTTGTGAGTTGGAATGCAGTGTCATACCTGCCTGTAGCTCTGAGGCTGGGGGCTTGGGAATGACAACCTTTGATTCCTTTGGGATGTTCTTCCAGGGCCTTGGCCTTGGGCATGAATTAATAGGTGTGACCTTTTGTAAGAGTGAGATATCCCACGGATCCTAAGATCTGGGAGGGACTGATGGGAGGTATGAAAACGATTCTCTGTGCACAAGGCGTTGGTTCTCTCCTCAGATCTTTTGGGTCTGGTTTAAAAACATGTTTTCATTGTACCTAACCTGATTGCTCTTTTCTGCCTGCAGGAGGGGGCCTTCTGGACCCAGGTTTGGACCCAGGAATGACAAGATCAGGCAGTAAGTTGTTGTTGCTTAGTGTCACAGAGATAATAATTTATTCTGGCACTGTGAGCTCCTGCTGCTGTCTGGTCAGAGTATTTCTGTGTAGCTCATCATATGAACATTCCTTGTGCCTGTGTTCTTCTAAATAGTATGTCCTACCCCACATATCCACAGCTAAAGGGAATTTAGTTTTGATGCAGCCTGTCAAGAAATTGTGTGTTGACAGAGCAAGGGGATAAGATTACACCACAGTAGCTTATTGGAGTTTCTGAAGCCCTTTGCTGTGTTCTGGTGCTGACCTGTTCCATGTTTTTGGGAGGCTCTTTCTCTACAGCATTCACTCTGAATTTTAACCTTTCCTAGCACCATTTTTAATTTTTGAGGCTTTTTTTACCTCATCCTGCTAAATGCTCCTTAACGTTTCAAGAAAGTAAGTGGCCAGGAACACACCAGGACCACGGGGTTTGGGCAGCACCTGGTCCTCTGGCATCCTCTTCTCCAGATAACAACCTGATAGAGGTGACCTGGAGATGAGCAGTGACTCACTGGGGTCAAAGCAGCAGGAAAACAGGAAACCATTACAGCTGGAGGAGGAGTGGGACAAGAAGGAAGGAGTGAACACCCTGAATCCTTCTCCCATCGAGTCATTTCCTGGATGAAGCTTGTTCAGGGCTCTAGTTTTTCCTGTGAAGGATGCAGTGGTGGTACTGAATCAGAAGTGTGGGGTTACTCACAGACCTCTGGTCTGTGTTGCCCTGTTCCTTTGCTGATCTCTGTGGAGCCAGGACAGAGATCTGTGTGGGTACTGCTGCCTGGGCATTGTTCAGACTATTCATTGTTTGCAGCCTGTGTGTGGCTCTTGGTTAGGGATGTTTTCCATGCCAGGAAGAAGCCAGCACGGCTCTGGGATGACTCATGCCACCATCAGCATTAGGTTGTGCTTGTTATCTTGAGGGGTGAAGGGCACTTGAGCTCCACGAGAGGCAGAGGGCAGGTGGCTGCACCCTGAGTTTTCAGGGCATCTCTGTTCCCTCCAGAGTGTGAGGATGCTGTTGGTATAGAGGAATTGTTCTTTGGAGTAAGTCAGTGTGGACAGAGCCTCCCTTCTAGGGCATGATCTGGAGGGAAGGAGAAAGCTGAGAATTTGGTTTAGGAGTGGGGTCTCACCTGCACAGAAACGTAGAGATGAGACAGTGTCCATCCCTTCATCCTCCTCTGCTGGACAGCACCTGCAGTGTCTGCTGTGTTCCCTGCTGGTGGGAGAAAACAGGAGCTCTTCTCTTGCCTTTCTCGGCCTGGCAGAAGGGAGCGGTGGCTTAGGTAGAGGAGGACACTGCACCTGTGAAAAGGAAGAAAAGTGAAAGGAGCATTTAGCCAGGAGCTGGTGGGTCCATAGGTGTGATGTGACTAATGGCCCACACACGAGGCTTGCCCTTTGCCAGAGATTGCCTGGATACAGTGGATGTGGCATGGAATATGTCCCTTGGGCTATCAAGGGGCTACATCTATGGAGCATCTGTTACAAAATAGAATTTATTTTCTGCTCTCATCAGCGTTGATTGTTTTGTTTAATAAACCCTTAACACCATGCAATCATCACTTCTTGTCATGAAGATTACTGTGAAGTTTCTGATCAGTTCAGCCCTTGTGCTGTAGGGATCAATGCCTGGTCTTATAGTGACTCAGTTTTCTTTGTTTCAATAAAGAAAGGGTTGGGTTGCTGCTGAAAAACTGTAAGGAAAAGACATTTTAAGGAGGAATTTGAGCATTTGGAGAGCTGAGGCATAGCTGGGCAAAGCTAGAGAGGCCATGGCAGTATGGGGCTGGAGGAACGAGGTGTGAAGATGGGCATAAAAGGCAACTGGGTGGAGGATTGGGTAGAGGAAAAAGTGATGGGATTATGGGAGCAAAGGTGTGGAACATGTTCAACGTGAGGGGCAAGTCTGGAAAGTTTTCCTTGTTGTGCTTGGCAGGAAAGGGGGATGGATTGGGTCAGGGTGGAGTTTGGCAGCAGAGACCCTCAAGGCTGTCTCAGCTGTGGGGAACACTGCAAACCTTGTAGGGGAAAGAGGTGAGTGACACTCAGCAATGGTGACAGGAGGAAATGTCAGTCCCCTTCAAGCTGAGCTTTGTCCTGATGTGTCTGGAAGCTGCTTGGTTGGGGTGGACTCTCCTCTGGTAGTTGAGAGGCCACATCGGGTCCCTTTGAAGCCTCCCCTCCCCAGGGTGGGCTGGAGCTGAAACACAGCTTTAAAAGGGTTTTCATTCTTTTCCCCAAAGGTACAAAGAACAGGTAAGGGAGAGCTGTTCTCCTTTCTCTGCCTTTGCCTTGAGGCTTTGGAAGGAAGTGCTGGATGTGTGCATGAGAGCCTTTTCAAGGGAGGCTGGGATGTTCATCTTGCAGCTGGATTTCTTTAATTTGGAAAAGGAGCTTCTCATCACAGACCATCTTTTCAAAAATTCTGCTAAAATCAGCCCCTTTTCTGCACTGCTTGACTCACTTTACTGCTGATGTTTGTGCTTTCAGGGATCTGTGCCATTGGGTTCTTGTTCATGCTGCTGCTGAGGCTCGGCCCAGTGCTGGGGCTCCCCAGGAGCCCCTTGGTCTCTCTGAATCCCCCATTGTGCAGCTTTGGGGGGGTCAGCATTCCCAGCCCCAGTGGCTCTGGCTGGCTGCAGGCCCTGAGCAGGGGGAAGGTTTGGGGAATGGTTTGAACTCTTGAGGCAAGAGCTGAGCTTCCCAGGGCTCATTGCAGCTTGTACAGTGAACCCCAACCACAGCCCAGGCTTTCATCTGAAGGTGATACCAAGGCCACGCTGACAGGTGTCATTGTTGGATATAAATCTTTCAATGACTGAAAGGCTTCAGGGAGGCATAGACTGCTGTTTTCCTCCCAGCTGGGACTAAGCAGGAACTTTAGTCCAGGCTTTGTGGCATGGTTCAGCACTGTTACCCCGTTGCTGGGAACAGTGGGGCTCTCTGCAGTGAGCTGGGGAGAGCTGTGCAGCCTCCTGCCTCTGTACCCTCCATCTGCCTTGGCTCTTCCTGCTGTTCCCTCTTCCCTGGGTGGCTGCCACAACCAGGGGTGTTAGGGTGGAATGTGCACCAAAGTACACACTGTTAATATCACTGGGGTGGAAAACTGGAGTGTTATGCTGGCTGCAAACAGCCAGCTTGGAGACAAGCAGCAGCCTTGGGCAGCACATCCCATGGTGTGTGCACAGGCTGTTTACAGTGTCTGGAGAATGCAGCACTGTTGTTAGCCCAGCACCCTGACCAGCCCAGGCAGGTTTTCAGTACCCAACCAAGGTGGCCAAAATGGAAAGGCTTATTCCTCCCACTTTGAAACAGCAGAGCACAAGAAGAGAGGAGTCTAAAGCAAGCTGAGTGCCACTGAATCTCGTTGCTTTGATGGTATATGCTTGCTGGCCTTGTTAAAAGCATCAGACTTGCAGTAATTAGTGAGAAAGAAGGTCGTGGGAGACATATTTCATGTTTTTGTCTTGCTCCCTTTCCTGGCAGGTATTTATTCCACTTCATTTCTCTTGGAAATCTGGCAGGAGTAAAGCACATGAAGTGTATGTGTCAAAAACCCATAGCTCCCCAACAGGAAATACACTTTGTATTAGAGGACTCATTCCCTCTTGCCAAATAAAACAAGAAAATATTTTCTTCTTGATGTGACTTGAGTTTCCTACCTCAAGCATGCCTGACTAGTGGGAATTTTTGAATATGTTCTGAAGCTGCTGGGCTAATACATAGGCTGAGCATTTTTCAGCCCCCTCTTGGAGAGGCAGCCGTGAAGGGTGGGAGAGAGGAGAAAGAAAGGGCTGGCTTAAGGTATGGTTGAGGTGCTGTGTGAAGGTCTGAATTTCCCTGGCTTGGCCTCTTCCTTCCTGTTCTTTGCTTTGTTGTTTTGTTGGTTTTTTCCCCTCAGATGGCAAACTGTGCTACCCAAATGCATTTGTGCTCCATAGGAGTCAACACCTCAACAACTGTGGGAGTTTATAAGCTTTGATTTCTTTGTGCCTCCATTCTTCATCTGTGAAATGTTTTGTTCTCTTGGGGACAGGTGACAGCTTGCCAAGGGTTTGGGCAGTAACAAGGGCCCTTAGCATTTTGCCAGCAGCTCAAGTGAGAAGAGACAGGATGCTGAGAAGCAGCTTGGGCAGTAAGGGTCTGTGCTCCATAGCTCTCCCCCACATACTGTTAACCACCACAGCAGCTTGAAGTTACCAGCCTGTTTTGCCTCCAGCACTTTGGGGTGTCCCAGGACTGCAGCAGCACCCCTCAGGGCTCTGACCTGCACTGGCAGGGATGCAGGTGGTGTTGCATGGCTCTGCAAGTTCCTAGATGCACTGTAACCTTGTGTGCTCCCACTTCTTAGTTGTACCAGGATAACTTGGTGACAAATCTGTTGTGGGAGGAAATCTCTCTATTTTCAAGCCAGAAAATGATTTTAGAAACATTTACATACTGCAAATGTAGACTTCTGCGTGTGAAGCCGATGTTTGAGGCTTAGAGGTTTTGCCAAGTTGGCTCATCTGGGGTAGCAGATGTTGGTGCTTTTCCTCTCACCCCAAGCTGTAGCTGCGTTGCTGGCAGCTCCAAGCTGGGACTTGTTGTGCCAAGGTAAGGAAAGCCCCTTGCAGAACGTGCCTGCTTGTCACCCAGTGCCCAGGGATGGGCCACGGGGCTGTGTGTCCTGTGTGGGGTGGACACTCGGCTCCCCAGGGCACTGCTGTGTTTCCTGTCTGCATCCTCAGTGCCACCTTCCGAGCTTTGCCAACAGTGGCAGCTCTGCCACTCGCCTCAGACTTTGTAAAATAAACAGTGGATCAGAGCAGGCTCCTGGGCACGGGGCAGTTCCTGCTGAGAGGTCTTTAGGGATTATCTGTGCCCTTCCCCTCCAGAGAAGGACCTCCTGGCAGTGTGGAAGGCGGGAGCTGCCACCACACGGTGTAGGTGGGTTCAGAGAGATGCTGCTCCCACACACTCTGATGCAGCAGAGAAGGCAGGTTCCTTTCTTATGCTGTCCTAAATAAAGCAATTTTTTACATGTGCTGCTGGAGTCCAGCGTGTGCCTTACCACAGCTGTTATCAGAAATTTCAAAGGAGTTGCCTGGCTCTTCTAGCTCTGGAAGCCAAAGGGCAGTGGTGCTGGAGAGCTTGACTTGAAAGGCTAAGATGGGAAACCCCTTCATATTTAGAGATGTGGAACTCTTTCTAGAGCTTTCTGGGGAGGAAAATGCCTTTTAATGACTATTCTCCCCTGTATTTGGAACAGTAAGTAAATGTGAGCAAGTATTGTGACCACTATTGCTGGTTGCAGCTGCTCCTCATCAGCACAGGTGTCTGCTTGGTGAGAGGCACATAGCTGGTAGGAGAAGTAGGTCAGTGTGAACCTATGTCTCTAATTAATTAATTAATTAGAAGCATGGTGGTGAGGACAGAGCCCTGTTTCTGGTGCTGCAGTGCCCCATTGACTGGCCTTGAGTCTGTGTTGGCCCCAGTTTCGTGGGCCTTGGGGGAGGATACGCTGTTTCTCTCCGGAGCTATTTCTGTTTTGTTGCCTCCAAGATCCTGCTGTTGCCATTGCCTTTCTGGGAACGGTATGTCTCAAACAATGTATTATCCCCCAGGCCTCAAGAAAATCCTCATTTCTATCTCCAGGAAAATAAATGTGTATTAGCTCCAAAATACAAACCAGAATGGAGTAGTACTTTTCCACCAGGAAAATTTTCCTCTCTTGCCAGTGTAGGTTTTTTTTCTGGAGCAAATAAATGCATTTTTAATAACCCTACGGGTGTGATTTAGGCTGCTGTTCAGTGAAGGCTACCCACAGAGTTGCATAACCTAGGAGAAGATGAATTATAACTTGGTTTAGTTCATATCAGCCATTTCTTTGCTATCCTCTTGATGCCCCTGGCAGAGTAGGTTTAATTTAGTAACTCAGTTCCTGGAGGAGGGAACTGATTGAATTTCACCCCAAGTTATTGAGCAAAGGTGTGATGTGGCGTTCCATGAAATGTAGAAAAATAAGGTATGGTTTTTATACTTTCCTCTTTGGGAGCTCTTCTGTAGCAGAGGTGCCCACCAACAGCACATAGTGCCTTTTCATACTGCATTTGTATGTTAAAGGTGTTAGAGAGGACGTCCCACTTCTGCTGACTTCCCAGTGCTTTCAGCCCCTTGTGTTCCCTTGCCCTTCCTGGGATTGCCAGAGATCCACCCCATGCCATGTCTCTGGCTTTCTCTGCATCTCATCAACCCCTTTCCACTGTTGTGCCCTTTCATTTCTGTGGGTGAGCTCTCAGATCCCACCAGGCTGGGCAGCTCTGGTGCTCACTTCTGCCTCTCATGCTGCCTTTGCCCTGCCCCAGTGTCCAGAACCAGGTGGATGAAGTCATCGATGTCATGCAGGAGAACATCACCAAGGTGATCGAAAGGGGCGAGCGGCTGGACGACCTGCAGGATAAATCAGGTGTGATGTCAAACACAGCTCTGCTGGCCTGCTTCCCTGGCTGCTGGGCCAGGTTAACCTGGGTCAGTTCTGAAAGCACCTCATGTCAGACCTGGGCTTACATTTCTGTCCTTCCTGAGAGTGGTGTTGCTCAGCCTCAGGCTGCAGATCTGACTTTCTGCTGACTCTCTTTCCACCTTTACCTGCTGTTCTATGCAGAGGCATTAGTTTGGAGGTGTCTGGGTGCTGGGATCTCGTTGGTCCTTCAAGCAAAGGTAGATTGGTCTGTCTCCTGGCACGGTCCACTGGCTTGCAGAGCACATTCCTGTCCTCAGAGAGCAGCCAGTACAGAGGGAGCACAGTGGGACTTGTGTGCTCTGGTGAAGGGCATCACACTGACCCTGCTATGGCTTTGGTGAATCATGCTGTGCTTGGGTCTTTTACTGCCTAGAACTTAGTGCAGTTAGACCAGGTGAGTGGGTGCTGTGACAGTGTGTGCACCACTGAACTGACTCTTTTTCTTTCCTTTAACAGACAGTTTATCAGACAATGCAGCAGCTTTTAGCAAAAGAGCCAAGCATCTCCGGAGACAGATGTGGTGGCGAGACTGTAAGGTGAGCAAGAAGGGGAGCAGGCAGGCCTGGAGTTGTGGAAGGGTGGTGGCCCTGGGAGGAGGGGGAGCAGCTCTGCTTCCTAGCTGAAAGCATGCTGGGAGCAAAGGCCTCCTTTCAGGTCGAAGCAGCTGCCCCTGGCACCCTGTGTAAGGTGCCTGTGTGCTCCTCTTGCAGATGAAGGCGATCATAGCGATGGTGGTGGTCATTCTCCTGCTCGTGATCATCGGTGAGTAGCTCCACATCAGCCCAGCCATGTCTGGCATGGACATCTTGGTGGCACTCCATGCTGGGAGTGACACTGTGGTGCTGTTGTCCCTGAGGGACAGCAGCTGAGCCACCCCATGGCCTCCACTCTGCCCATAAGGGGTGCCTGCAGAGCATTCTGTGCTCCTTTTCCACACAGAGGAGCAGGCTCAAACCTCGTCCTGCTGACTGTGACCAGAGAACACCAGCAGTGCCCTGCCAACCTTGTACTGACCCAGGGCTGGCACTGGCTGATCCCAAGGTGGGTGGGAGTACATAGAAAAGTTTCAGGCTAGAGCAATGTCTTCCAGAAACGTCTCTACATGTATCAGCCACCTTGCAATGAGCCTGCTGTGTACAAATGCTCTTCTCCAAAGTTGACGTGCTGTTTAATTTCCATTGAGTAGCTGTTGTGGCTTTGCCGTTGGCCCCTTCCTGTGCTCTCTGCCTTTCCTGGAGCTCCCCAGAGCAGAGATGTCACTGCTTTTCCTACCAAGCAGCTCAGAATGACCAGAGCATGTTTCTTCCAGGCAGGAAAAATTGATCCCTCTGCCTGCAGAATGACATGCTCCAGGGATCCAGGCAGTCCAGCACGGCAGTGCAGCTCTTCTGTGCCACTGGGTCTGGAGGGTTTTCCTCCCACTGAAGTGTCCAGGGGCAGCTCTGTAACTGTTCTTGTTCCTTCAGCCAAGTCCTTGTGGCCTGTTGTCCTTTTAACACACAGCCTGCAGTGGGAGAGGCAAAGCTGGCAACAGGGTTGTGAGAGAGGCTGATGGAAAATCCCATCTGGTTTAGTTTTGGGAAGCTGGAAGGAGATGAAGGTAGCAGGATGTGTTGTCTAGCATGTGTGCAGACAGCAGATTGCTTTAGCTTGGGGCTGGGAACACACTTCTGCTCGCAGCTGCTGGGGTTTGTCACTGCAGAAATGGGGGGACTCCCTGGCAGATCCCTGTGTGTGGTGAGAGCTTCTTTCTTTGTATTTTGCAGTGCCCATAGTCCTGAAGTACCGTTCCTGACAGGGCAGCTGGAGGCTTCGGTGGATCTGCCTCTGGGATAACCAGTCTGCTGTGTAATTTAAGTGAGATATCTGTATATATCTTGGAAGTTGTTTTTTCTCCTGGGAGCAGGAGGTGGTGGCAAGCAGCCAGCTCTAAGAGAGCGTTTGAAGAACTACCAAACAACCCTTTTCCAGTCGAGTACCTGTTCCTGCTGTCAGACTTTTTTTGTATAACACAAGATTCAGATCCCAAATCGCCTGTTTTGTGGAATTCTGGGTCTCTGGTTTGGAGCTGGCTACTTGCCCCTACGGTCTATCTGTATATATGGTTGAGTTGTAATATTAATAATAATAATAATAATGATAATAATAATAATACGGTTTGAACAGCTCCTTGCTGCCTGCTGTGGAAGGCAGAGGGTAACTCTGTCTTTGAATCAGAAAAGGAGGGGATAAATGTCTGATGGGAAATATACCATTATAGGGAACTGATTCTTTTGAGGACAACTGCAAGGGTGTTGTTTTTCTCTTGTTCAAAAAAAAAAAAGAAAAGAGAAAAAGTGAAATTAGGTTTTACAATCCAGAAGACCTTCTGGTCCTGCCATGGGAATGCACAAGCTCAGTGTTTTCAATATTGCTCCTTACAGCTGTGTCTAAAGACATTCCAGTAAACCTATTTTTGACTGTACATGTGGAGTTTTTGCACGTCTTCATAAAGTTTTGGAGGACATTCAGGGCTCTCCGAGGCTGGGAGTCCCTGTTTCTGTGTGTTCTTAACCAAAAGCAAGAAATGTGTGTAAAACCCAGCAAGCAGCACGATTATATAAAGGCACAGCTGGAGAACAATTCTCCTGACACTCATCCACAATGAAGAAGCCCACTTCATATTCAGAGCCCTTCACCATGATGTGGTGGTCGTGGTCCTAAGTGGCAGACGATTTTGCTTCCTTGTGATCCAGTGGGGTGGGGATTATTCCCAGACATGGGCACTGGGGAGCTCTAGGGACCCCTGTGCTGGAATGAACAGGAACTGAGCTCCTCTGTCCATGGGTGGGACTGTGGTGTTTTGGCCGTTTCCAGCCTTGGTCTCAAGTGTTGGTGGCATTTCTGTCAACCCTTTCTTTTTGGGAGCCTTCTCCTTTCCAGCCCTGAGCCTGGCACGTTAGCTGAGCCAAGCTCTTCTGGTTCTCTTTTTGGTCCTTCCTGATGAGGGAAGCATTGTCCTGCTAAGCACGTGTTTGAAGTTATTCTGGAGAGGGGAAGTGGTGCCCCAGAGAATTTCCAGTGCCATGTCCCAGCTTCCTCCTCTGACCCTGCCCCCAGGACCTTGTACAGTTTCCACCTGAGTGCTGCCCCATGCAGAGAAGGGGATTAGGAGCGAGCACGGCAGCCTGGAGGGTTGGATGTGATTCAAGCTCCCTTGCCCAGCTGGAATATAAACAGGGCTCTTCCCCTCTGTGAGAGCCGATCTCTCCAGGTGGGAATCAGGAAGGCAAGCTGGGTTTTTCCTCCTGAAGTATAGGCTGGTTTTAACATCATACATTCACTGGAAGGGACAAAAGTCATCCTGGCTGTGCCTTTGGCTACTCTCTGCCTGCAAGGGATGATGAAGGTGGATGAGGAGGGACTGTGTCTGTCTCCAGTGGGGCTGCAGATCTCACTGAGTTGTTTGGTACCATGGCCTGCCAGCTGGAAAGTGAGTGAATTCACTCCTGCTGCTGCAGAGCCTCTGCCTTTCTCCCACAGCCCAGCCTTGCCTTTGCTGCTGCTGCTGCCACCCACAGCAGGACCTTGGTGCCACGGGAGTCCTGGTCAAAAACATTGCAGGAATAGAATTTGTTAGGTTTTATAGATTTTTTTTTCCCCCCACAAGGCTGGAAAGACCATTAGAAATGTCTGCTCTTGGGGTGGTACAGAGCAGTCCTCCACATATTCCTTTGGTATTGTGGTTTTATATTGCAGCTTGTGCTGTCCTACCCTGGACTGACGGCAGAGAGAACTGCAGTCAGCAGAAAGGGAAGGGGTGTTTATTCCAGCAGTGTCTGCATGCTTGGGGATTGGTTTTCACTTGGGAGATGTTATGAAGGAGATTCTACAACAAAAACAACTCCTTCACCCAAGCTTTGGGTCTGTTTTACCCATTCCTGCATTGTGCAGAGGACAGACCATCAGCTGCTGTTTTCCACATGATTTCTTTTGTGCAGGGAATGGCATCCTCTGGCAAAAGCAGTGCATTCCTCCTCTCGGGATTGCTGTGTGAGCCTGTGGTGTGACCCCAGGTCCCCGTGCCTGAGGGCAAGGGGGGCTGCAGGGATGTGACACAGGTGCAGAGAGGCCTCCTGGCTGTGGCAGCTGGGCAACCCAGGGGGAAAGAAGTCCCTCCTGAGAAGTCCCCTTGTAAAGCAGGAGCCTTGGCAGGGTCTGGCAGTGAGGGGGGCCTGGGTGCAAGGTGGGACAGCGGGGACTCTGCTGCTGCTCCTTCCCAGGGCTGCTCCCCACATGCGCTGACCTGTTCCTGCAGGGCTCCACACCGGCCCCACGGACAGAACTCTTGACTCGAGCCTCGAGTTCTCCTGCATTTACCTGAGATGCAGGGCAGGGAAAGCTGCCACAACTCAACCAGCAGTGCACTGCCCCGAGGTGCTACAATTGGGTGTTGATCAGTTTTAGGTTCAAGTCACTCAGTGCTGGGGTCGTCCTGGGCACAGACATTGCCAAGGGACAGCCCTGGCTGTGAGAGGCACCGCCAGCAGCAAACCAACAACGGCGGATCGCTCCGACACAGGAAACCCGATGACAGAAAGTGCAGAGACGCGCCTGAGGTCGGAGGCTGAACAGCAGTGAACAGTGGCTTGGAGCACAATCCCCTCGCCGATTCCCCAAGTACAGCTGATTCTACCTCGGGAGCAGCAGCGCGGGATCCGAAGGCCGGGGCCGTGAGCAGGGCCCGGGGCCGTGAGCAGGGCCCGGGGCCGTGAGCAGGAGCCGGGGCCGTGAGCAGGGCCCGGGGCCGTGAGCAGGAGCCGGGGCCGTGAGCAGGGCCCGGGGCCGTGAGCAGGAGCCGGGGCCGTGAGCAGGCCCGGGGCCGTGAGCAGGGCCCGGGGCCGTGAGCAGGAGCCGGGGCCGTGAGCGGGGCCCGGGGCCGTGAGCGGGGCCCGGGGCCGTGAGCGGGGCCGGGGGCCGTGAGCGGGGCCCGGGGCCGTGAGCGGGGCCCGGGGCCGTGAGCGGGGCCCGGGGCCGTGAGCGGGCCCGGGGCCGTGAGCAGGAGCCGGGGCCGTGAGCAGGGCCCGGGGCCGTGAGCAGGGCCCGGGGCCGTGAGCAGGGCCCGGTTGCCATGGCGACCCGCCCCGCCCTCCGCGCGCCTCTCGCGGCGCGGGCCGGCAGCTCCCGCCTCTCTGGCGTGGGCGGACGCCCTTCCCATTGGCCGGACGCTGCGGGGCGGGCACGTTTCCCATTGGTCGAGCGCTGCGGGGCGCGGCGGCGCCGCGGGCGCTGATTGGCGGCCGGGCGCGCAGGGGCCGCGCGCGCGGTCAGCATGGCGGCGCCGGCGCGGCGGAGCGTCGTGTTCGTGACAGGCAACGCCAAGAAACTGGAGGAGGTGAGCGCGGCGGGACCGCGCCTGGCCAGCGGGTTTGCCTCCCTCCCTCCCTCCCCTGTCACTCCCTTCTCCCTGCGCAGGTCACGCAGATCCTCGGGGACTCCTCTCCCTACACGCTGGTGGCGAAGAAGATTGACCGTAAGTTGTCGGTGGGCCCTGGCGGGATGCGGCGGCTCGGCTCGGCTCGTCCCGGTCCGGCCGTGTGCTCAGCACCGCTCCATCCCCGTGTCCGCAGTGCCCGAGTACCAGGGGGAGCCAGACGAGATCTCGGTGCAGAAGTGCCGCGAAGCCGCCCGGCAGGTCACTCGCTCCTTCCCCTTTCCCGGCGGGATGGGTGTGGAGGGACCCCAGACAGGGACACTGAGGCATCCCAACCTCGCTGCTCTCGCATCACCCGGCTGTTCTGGTTTATGCTGGTGTGTCCCTCTAGCAGCGGGAGGTCACGGAAGCTCCTTCAGTCCAGGCCCGCTGGCTGCAGGACAAAGAGTTTTATGTCTGCTGAACATTGCAGAGCTGGCTCTGGGCTGGGTGTCCTGCAGGCATGCCTCTGGAACACAGGCTTTCCCTTTCCTCGTCCTCCAGGATGGCAGGGAGAGTTCAGCTCTGCTTGTTTTTCTCCGTGTGAAACCCTCCCTACTGTTCTTCAGCCTCTCTGGCCTGCCTGGGGGGAGTTTGGGTTTGGTTGTGTCTGTCTGGTTTATGTTGCCTTTGATCTCACGTGGAAACACGAGGATGGGACGGAGCAAGGGAATGGGTTTGGAGGCAGTGCCTTCCTTTAGGTCTAATGTTCTCCTTCTCTTGGGCTGTCACTGTAGGTTCAGGGACCTGTTATAGTAGAGGACACCTGCTTGTGCTTCAATGCCCTGGGGGGCCTCCCAGGACCCTACATGTAAGTGGCTGTTTCCCCTTTCACGTGCCAGGGTTAGGAGCACGGGCTGGCAGGGTGGGCTCCCCACTCCAGGAGCAGTGGGGTCAGGGAGGTGATTGCTGTGCCCTGCCCCTCATCCTGCAGCCCAGGGGCTGCACTGAGCTCCTTAAGCCCTGTGGTAAGTCATGGAGCAGGAATGGAGAGACAGACCTGGGCTGCTGGCTCTGGTTCCCAATCTGTGGTGCCTGCTCTGGCAGCTTGGGAACCTGTCCAAAGAGCAGGTTCTGTGCAGCAAAGGCACCAAGCCTTTCAGCAGGACTCTGCCATGAGTTCCCTATAGGTTCTCCTAGGGACAGCTTTAATCCAGAAGATAACAAAGTTATTGTGTATTTATATACAGTAAATACAGTAAATTAAATACCCCACTGCTGTTTTCACCGTGTCCCCTTAAGCTTAAGAGGTAAGTGTGTCCTTCCTGGTTAATAGTCCAGAATGAGTGATCTTACAGCACCTTGAGAGGGATTCAAATGCCTGTGAAAATGTAAGCAACAATGTCACAAGCATGCCTGTATTTCTGAGAGATAATTGCAAAAATTGATCTTCCCTCTTTCCTTCCTTTTCAGAAAATGGTTCCTGGAGAAACTCAAGCCAGAAGGTACTGCACTCATGTTACTGCTCCGTGTGTAACCCACTCCTTTGCCCCTGAAGTGGCTCCCTACCCATGCTGGGGGAACCAACAGGTTCCTTGAGCCTGTTCTGTGCCCTCCTTCCCAGGATGTTGTTTTTCTCAGTAGTTCCATCCCTGGATTCCCAGACTCCTGCTGCAGGCTGGTGGCAGGGCTCATGGGAGCATCTTGTTTGTCCTCAGTGTGACCTGGAAGATCTCCTGCTCCCTGTGGCTTCAGGGCAAGCCCCTCTCCACTGTTGCTCCCCTCCCCTGCTGTGCCTTGATGCCACAGTTCAGAGTGTGACTGCAAATCCTGTGCTGGTCTCATTAACATGGGCACTAATCACCTTCAAGCACCAGGGGCTTTAGTTATGCTGGGTTGCTTCCACTCACAAATTCATAGCAGGGCTCTGGAGAAGAGATCGGAGGCGCTGGCTTCAGGCACAGCAGGGATCCTGGTGCCTGAGCTTTGTCACCTCCCGTGGTGGTTGGGAATGCCACGTAGAACACATCCGTGCCTGGGTGGCTGTGCTGGGCTCCCAGGGAGCAGCAGGGACGCCAGGCTCCCTTCTGTGTCCCCCAGGCCTGTACAAGCTGCTGGCTGGCTTTGAGGACAAGTCTGCCTACGCGCTCTGCACCTTCGCCTTCAGCAGCGGGAACCCGGAGGAGCCAGTGAGGCTCTTCAAAGGCCAGACCCACGTAGGTGCTGTGTGCTGGGGGAGCAGGGCTCTGCTGGGACTTTGGTGGCAGCACTGGCTCTGCTGAGGACAATTGTGGTGGCCTCTGGGTCGCTGGATGTTGGCAGCAGGCTCAGGGAGAGCGCAGCTGGTGGGAGGGGGGTGCTGAGGGCGCAGCCCTTTGTTCAGCGGTGCTCCCTGAACTCTGCACGTTACCCCCATCTCCCTCTCACAGGGCTGTATTCAGGTTCAGTTCTTAGCTCTGTTATTTGGAGAGGTCAGAGCACTGTCGGCACTGGGCAGCGTGAGTTTGGAGCTGCTGATTTCGGTCACATGCTGGGGGGGAGCTGGGGAGGGGACAGCACCCTGCAGGGCCTGTGCTGGCTGCAGTGTGAGCCATGGCTGCGTGTCTCCCTCTGTGTTTGAGATGTAACTGCAGGGGAACTGCAGTCTTTAAGGGTTTTTTGTGCTTTTTTGGTGTTCTTTTAAAGTTGTTCTGTGCTTTCTCATGGCAGGGACTGATAGTGGAGCCCAGGGGCCCTCGGGATTTTGGCTGGGATCCCTGCTTTCAGCCAAATGGCTACGACCAGACGTAGGTGGTGTTTTACCTACAGCTCTTTGTGTAAAGCAAACCTTGGTCAAGGGTGTCCAGGGGAACTTGCTTGTGAGGAAGGGCATGAGGGAGAAATGTCCTCCTGGATCAGAAGAGGGTGGGTGCTGGGAAGCCCCCGGTTCAGGGGTTGTGTCACTACCGATGCCCCGCTGAGCCAAGCAGGGAGGCACAGGGGAGCTCTCGGCGCTCCAGGAATGTGCTGTAGTGTCCCCCCTACTGACACTTGTTTCTGTCCCCTGCAGCTACGCTGAAATGCCCAAGGCAGTGAAGAACTCCATCTCGCACCGGTACAGGGCGCTGAGCGAGCTCTCGGCCTTCTTTCTTCAGAGCGACTCGCCAGAGCCGCGCCCCGCTCCCAGCTAGCGCCCGAGCCGCGGGCTCCCAACCACACAGAATTCCTGGGGTGGGCAAGGACCTCTGGAGATCTCCTCGTCCAAGCCCTGCCAGGGCAGGTGCTGTGCACGTCACACGCAGCGCGGCAGACTCCCGCCGCTGCGGGATGCCATTAAAGCCGCTCCTTTTGACCCACCGCTGCCTCGCTCTCCGCTCCTTTTGTTGCTTCAGCAGTGCCGCAGAGCCCAGCGGGTGTGCGCTGTCGAAGCTGCGCGGTTGTGACTCGGGGGCGGCTTCGGACCGGCACCGGCACCGGCACCGGGCGGGGGCGCGCCGCGAACGCTGCGCGGTGGAGCGCGGAGCGGCCGGGGCGGAGCTGCAGCCAATGGGGAGCGGCCGGGGCGGAGCTGCAGCCAATGGGGAGCGGCCGGGGCGGAGCTGCAGCCAATGGGCGGCGGGCGCGCCGCGCCGCGCAGCCGGAAGCGGTCAGCGCGGCGGACACGTGGGGCGCGGCGGGAGCGGGGCCCGGCCCGGCCCGGCCCGGCCATGGAGCTGCTGCCCCGCAGCCCCGCCGAGTTCGGCTCCGCACGCTACTGGGATCGCTTCTTCCGCCAGCGCGGGCAGCGGCCCTTCGAGTGGTACGGCGCCTTCCCGGAGCTCTGCCCCGTTCTGCACAAGTATGTGCGGCCCCGCGACAAGGTGAGTCCCGGCTGGTACCCAGCGCAGTGTCCCCTCCGGGCTCCTCCTGGGCGGCGAGCGCTGAGGTTGGTTGCCTGCAGAAGAGGAGGCTCAGGACTGACCTTCTCGCTCTCTACAACTCCCCGAACGGAGGTTGTAGCCCGCTGGGGGTTGGCTTCTTCTCCCAGGCAGCCAGCAGCAGGAGGAAAGAACAGAGTCTTGAGCTGCGCCAGAGAAGGTTTAGGGTGGACATTTGGAGGATGGATTTCTTCAGAGAAAGGGCGCTTAGACATTGGAATGGACTGCCTAGAGGGAGGTGGTGGAGTCACCGTCCCTGGCGGTGTTTAAGGAGAAACGGGACGTGGCACTCGGTGGTTGGCATGGTGGTGTTTGGTCATAGCTTGGACTCCATGTTCTCAGAGGTCTTTTCCCGTGGTTGGTTCTAGTTGGTTCTGTGTGCAAGGTCTGACACAGATGATGTGAAGCCCCCGTTGTGCCTTAGCAAGAGGACGGGAGAGACCCCTGGGTGGCCCTGGTCTGGGCAGCTCTGGGGTTTAAAGCGGCGACATCCTTCTCAAAAAACATGCAGCAGACGCATCACTTCTCTGCCCACGGGACTGTTCTCTGTGGACGGGTTATCTTAGGCCACGGGTTATCTTAGGAGAGTGAGGCTGCAGGCCCTGAGGGTGTGGTTTTCACAGACACATCTGATACTTGCTCCTAGAATGGGGGGGTTATTTCCAGGGTGTTCTCACCATCACGCTGCTCTCGTGCTGCTGCCCAGGTTCTCGTGGTGGGCTGTGGGAACTCGGAGCTCAGCGAGCAGATGTACGACGTGGGGATGTGCCAGGACATCGTCAACATCGACGTCAGCGACGCCGTGATCCGCCAGATGCGGGAGCGCAGCGCGAGCACCAGGCCCAGGATGAGCTACCTGCTGATGGACATGCTCCAGATGGACTTCCCTGATGCCCACTTCCAAGTGGTCCTGGACAAAGGCACGCTGGATGCCCTCCTGACTGATGAGGAGGAGGCCACTTTAGCCAAGGTGGACCAGATGTTTGCTGAGATCAGCCGGGTCCTGCAGGTAGGAGGGCGCTACCTCTGCGTCTCCTTGGCTCAAGCCCACGTGCTGAAGAAAGCCGTGGAATACTTCTCCCAGGAAGGCTGGGTGGTGCGTGTCCACCAGGTGGCCAGCAGTGGGGACCAGCAGCAGTTTGTCCTGCCGGTCTTCGTGTACGTGATGACAAAGTTCAGGAAGATGCCTGGCTCAGAAGCACGGATCCTGGAGATCTGCCCCGAGGAGCAGGACAAGCCCATGCGGGTGGAGAGCGCGGAGCGGCTGGTGGCAGCGGTGAAGGACAGGCAGCATTATGCCCTGCTCTGCAGCCAGATCAGCAAAACCCCCTGCAGGGAACAGGTTTCCTTGGATCTGTGTGACAAGGAGAGTGGGAAGCCCCGCTACACGCTGCACGTGGTGGACAGCCCCTCGGTGAAACCTTCCCGGGACAATCACTTTGCCATCTTCATCAGTGAGTACGGCCTGTCCAGGCTGCAGTCAGGTGCTGCAAAACAGCCAGCCCTTCAGGGCCTGTTGAGTGTGGGGCTGGAGAGGGGAATAACCCACCTGTGTGAGTCGGGTTGATGTTTTAGTCCTGGCTTTGCGGTGGGATATGTGCTTGCCTGGTGGTGCAAGCAGAGGTGTGGCACAGAGCTGCTTGGGCAGAGGGACACTGCCTGCCCTGCCTCCAAGGTGGTGTTTCCTGCCTGGATGCTGGTGACAGCCAAGTTAGCACCTCGTGGCTGGGAAGGCATTGCTGCTCTCTCTGGGTGTCCTGGCTTGCAGGGCCAGACCCCTGGGGCTGCGCGCACCGAGATGTATCGGCCTCTGCCAGCAACACCATTCCCTCCCTGCATCCCTGCAAAGCTGGGGCTGAGCAGAGCCTGGAGACAGCCCAGGAGCCTCTTGGGCCCCTCCCTTCTAATGAGATGTGGCTTTTCCAGCTTCTTGCAGGAGCCTGCCCAAAACAGGGGATACCCTGGCTCTTTTGATGGTCACAGTGCACGGCTCTAGCCAAGCAGTGCTACCTCCCTTAAGTGTCCTGCCATTCCCGGTGGCTCCTCCCTTGGAGGCTCGAGAGCCAGGAGCAGCCCAGGCTGATGGCATGATGGCAGCCCCTTCTGCAGTCCCACAGGGCAGGGAGACCGAGTGGCTCTTTGGGACGGAGGAAGGGCGGAGGCAGCTGGCGGCCAGCGCGGGCTTCGGGCGCCTGCTGACGGTGGCCCTGCACAGGGAGCAGCGCTACGAGGGCATGGCCGCCATCCAGGCAGAGCTCTCGGGGAAGGTGATGGAGCTGGCCCCGCCGGGCCTCCCTGACCGGCAGCAGGTGAGCCCCCTCTGCCTGCCCCCTGGCTGGGCTTCCCAAAACAAGGCCAGGCTGGCTCTCTGCCAGCAGGGAAACCCTCTTCTCCAAAGGAGACCGAGCTGCAAGGCGTGAGCTGGATGCTTTGGTGGGAGGGAGATAGGCCTCAGGTGCAGCCTCTCTTGGCTTTCCCTCCAGCTGTCTGTCTGTGCTTGGAGGCAGGATTTGAGGTGCTTGTGTGGTAGGATTCAGTACAAAGTCCTTGCCCGCCAAAACCCAGCATCCCAAGAAAAACAGAGATCCAGAAATCCTAAAAGCATCCAGCCCCCTGTCTTAATCCTGGCTTTAACTTCTGTTCCTTCTGTCTTCTCTTTCCTGCCCCAACTCCACACATCTGAGCTCTTGCAAAGAATCTTGCTGTGTTTGTTCCCCTGCACTCCCTGTGTTCACTGTGGGAGTGAATCTAGTGCAGATCCCCAGCTCTCCTGTGGCTTCCCACTGCTCCTCTATTGTGTCTGCTTCGTCCTGGCTCTGTAGCCATGGTCAGGACAGTGGGAATGCCAAGCTGTCTTCCTGTAGCCTTCCTCATTCCCAGCAGCCCCTCTCCTCCCTGCAGGTGCCCTTCCTGTCTGTGGGAGGGGACATCGGGGTGCGGGCGGTGCGGCACTGTGGCAGCAGCCCCCTGAGCGGGGAGTTCGTCGTGGAGGACGTGAAGGGAGATGGCACCTGCTACTTCCGCCGCCTCGTCTTCCTCCAGAACAGGAACGTGGTGCAGTCTGAGGCTCGGCTCTTGGCCCCCACACCTCTCCCAGGTACACGGGGCAGGGGCCCAGGCTGATTTTTTAGGGTGACAGAGAGTGAGAGCAATACAGGAAGAAGGTAGAAGTCCCGCTGGGATCTGCCTGTCGTGCCCCAGAGCAGCCCTGGGAGTGTTTTTACACCGTGGGTGGGACAGGGCTGGGGGTGGCTTTTTCCCAGAAAGCACCTCCATCTCCCCCCTTGTCTTACTGGCTGGTGTCTCCTGTTACTCAGGCCAGAAGAAGAGGAGGAAAGACAAGAAAAAACCCAGCCCCACTGAGCCACCTGGAGCCATCGACAAGAGCTACCTGTGCTGTGAGCACCACAAGGCCATGGTTGCGGGGCTCTGCCTGCTGGGGGGCCCCGACGCCCTCCCAGGTGACGAGGCCAGCAGTGGGAGGCTGTGCTGGGGCAGGTGTCCCCACGCCACAGCCCCTTGGGGAAAGGCTCTTTTGGCCAAGGTGCCCCGTGCACCATTCCCAAAGCGGTTTGGGGACGGTGGGTGGGACGAGCAGTGGGATTACGGCATCCTGGTGGCTCACTGGGTGCTGTCGGTTGGCAGGAGAGCTGGCAGTGCTGGTGGTGGGGCTCGGCGGGGGCAGCCTGCCCCTCTTCGTCCATGATTACTTCTCGCAGGCCCGCGTGGCCGTGGTGGAGATCGACCCCTCCATGCTGGAAGTGGCCACGCGCTGGTTCGGTTTCTCCCAGGGTGACCGCATGCAGGTGCACGTCTCCGATGGCCTGGACTACGTGGCCAAGCTGGCAGCTGAAGGTACCATCTCCCAGAGCATTTGAGGTGCCCCATCGAGCCCAGTGGGTGCCATGCTGGGTAATGGAGTCCTGGGCTGTTGTCACCACCTGCTTCCTCTTCCTGCCCATCTCCTGCTGTGTGCCACAATCTCCAGCCTCACCAGGTGTCTGCCGCTCACGGCCTGTCCTTGCCAGCCTGTGTAGTGGATCTGAGATTTGTTGCCTCCCCCAGCACCAAGGGCTTGTAAAGAGAAACCCCAGCCGAGAAGACCCCCATAACATGGCAGAAGGGGTGTCTTGACCATCCCTTCTTTGGCCTTCCTATGTGTGTAGCTCACCTCTGTCCCATAGGATAACAACTGTCTGTGCTTTGTCCTGCAGCACCAGCCCAGTATGATGCCATCATGTTTGATGTGGACAGCAAAGACCTCACGGTGGGGATGAGCTGCCCACCCCCCGCCTTTGTGGAGAAGCCCTTTCTGCAGAAAGTTAAAACCATCCTCAAGCCAGAAGGTAGGAGGGGAGATCTGGCCATGTCCCCATGGCCAGGCTGGCCAGTTCTGAGTGGGGTTGGGGCCGTGCCACCGCTTCTCATCCTGGAGAATAGTGGCTACAGCCAGGATTGCTGCATGGCATCCCCTTCTACTGGCGGGTCCTGCATCTGGGTGTTTCCGTGGGCACTGTGAGGACAGCAGGATGGAGTGGGTGCCCTGAGACGGGCTGAGACATCCCAGGGGCCCAGCAGAGTTTTCTGGAAGCAGAAGGTGTAGGCGGTACCTGAGAACAGATCTCATGGCCACCCACAACCCGCGTGGCAGCAGGGACGTGGAGCGGGGCTGGGGACACCGGTGAGGGACACGTTTTCAGCAGGGTGGCACAGGGTGGCAGGGAGCAGGCTGGGGTGCGCAGGCTGCTCTGAACTGCCCTCCCTCTCGCCCTGCTGCAGGCGTCTTCGTGCTCAACCTGGTGTGCCGCGACGCCCGGCTGAAGGAGTCCGTCCTGGCCGCCCTCAGGGCCGTCTTCCCGCTGCTCTACGCGCGCCGCATCCACGGGGAGGTCAACGAGATCCTGTTCTGCCAGCCGGGCCCCGCGGGCCGGCGCGGCCCCGCAGAGCTGGGGGCGCGGGCGCGGGCGCTGGAGGGGGCCCTGCGGCAGCCGGGCCGGCCCTGGGACAGCTCGTACGCGCTGGCAGACATGCTGCAGGCCGTCCTCGTGCTCTGAGGGGGCTCCGCTGCTGCTCCGGCACGGCAGGCCTCCTCTGGGGAGGTGCCCGTGGCCGGCACTGCCGCCCAGCTCTGGCCTGGGCCTGCTGGAAGGATGGGACGGACACGGGAAGGTGCTTCCTGAGGAAGGGCTCCAGCACCATGCAGGGCTGTACGGCGTTCAGCTGGTGGGCTGAGGAAGGTGCTGTGGGACTGGCAGAAGTGTGCGTTTGGGTCTGTCCTCGTTGCTTTCCCACCTTGGGAGGAGCATCCCTCTGACCCTTCTCCTTCAGCACAGCTCCTTTCTTTCTTTCTGATGGTGCCTCTCCCCCATCTCCAGCATTCCTGGTGTCTCTGCAGGGCCCCAGGCCTGCTCCAAGCCTGCTTGTGGATGTGTGTGGGTGGGCTGCGAGCTGTGAGAATAAAGTGCTCAGGGGTGCTCTGAGGCCTGCAGTGATTTGCTAAGGCTTATTTCTGAAGCACCCAGACCCCTGGAAAAACTGCAGTCACCTCTGCACTTCAAAGCCATGTCCTGGGAGCAGGCAGCTGCCCCTTGAACCCCACTCGCCACTCACCCTCCCCAGACTGCATCCCACTGTGTTTCCCCCCTTCTGAATCTCTCCAGCCATCACCACTGAACTGAAACCCCGAGCTCAGAACCCTTCTGCCCCAGGGCCAGCAGGGACCCAGCCCTGCGCTCAGCCTCCTGGCCACACCAACCCACTCGCCCACCTAGTGCAGGTCAGCCTTCCTGCAGGACGAAAGGGCAGCCAGAAAATACCCATTGGGATGTTCCCACAGCACCCCAATCCTGCCCAGAGAGCTCATTCGAGAGCTGGCCTGTGTGTCCTGGTTATGGACCTGCAGGGTCTCATTCATTCATCAGAAGCTATTTTTGGGGGCTTGTCTTTCTCCCCTGCAACAGCTGGTGCCAAAATGAGCCTCAGACACGGTACCGAAGTGACCGGCTTGCAGACAGCCAAGTGACAAACTGTTGCTTTGCCACTGATCCTGCACCCTCACTCCATGCTCCCTTCTGCCACTGGCAGCCTGAGAGAGGACAGCCTGTGAACCAGCTTTTCTGGGAGCTGCTTCCCAAAGCAAACCCTCCCCAGCCACCTCTCCACAGCCCAGGGAGGTAACAGCACACCAGAAGTAGCTCCAGGAGGGATCTGTGTCTCAGCATCCCTGCTGGGCCATCTCCCAGCCCTGCAGCTCACACCCCCCGTCCCAACAGGGCTTGGGCTGCCCCTTCCTTGCTTGGAAGGAGCCAGCTCTCCTCCATCTGTGGGAAAACCTCTGCCACTTTGAAAGCAGAGTGAGAGGCTGTGTGAGCTGAGAGTTTGCGGTTCCCCAGCTCCATGGGGCCATGGGAAGGACACTGCAAAAGGCTCTTCTTGTCTGATTAAGCCCTTTTCTGACCCAGAGATGGGGCAACTGAGAGGCATTTTAAAAACTTTTATTCCATTTTCAATCTCAAGTGAAGGGTGAGACAATACAGATGTTATAATTCAGAACACAGTCAGAAGCCAATTATTTCTTAATTACAATACATTATAAGTGTTTCTTGGCCTATCAGCTTTTGCCACACCATGTTGTAAATTCCTTAAAGCCAATCATTTAAAATTACCCCTCGTGGGTCCTACTACAATGCATCTTTCATGGTTCTATTTCTCCAAAGTATCTAGTCTTATTTGCAAGGCCATCCTTTGAAACTTGTTTCTAGCTCCATTCCTCTCTCAACAACGTCTGTCCTATTCCATGGCATTTCTAAGTCAGCATTCTTATCTCAAGGTTTGCCTACAGATGCTCACTACGTGAGTCAGGCTTTGAGAATTTTCTACAAATCCATTTCCCACAGGTTCTCACCCCCTGAAGCAGTGGGGACCATGTGGGCACTGCCCCAGTGCAGGAGAGGGGCTGTTGGTGCCCAGCATGCACCATGGCAGCTGTGCTGCCAGCAGCTGGGGATGTATTTTCATTTTAATTTGCCAGCAGGGTCTGCTTTGGGAACTGCTCTGTTCAGATCCCTTCTCTGATGCTTCCTTGTTCCCGTTCCCACAGAGGGACAGATGGGTGCCCTACTTTCTCCCTGGGCTAACCTGCAGCTACGCAAAGGGAGTAGATGCTTTTTTAATAAGTGCTTGTGATGGTTCCCAGGCCCAGGAGAGCAGGGCTGGCCTGCTCCCTGCCTCAGATAAAGGCTGGCAGCCTGGCTAGGTGCCCTCTGTGTCACCACCCAGTCACTCCTCCAGTGATTCTCCTCCTTCTGTGGTGAGTTCAGCACAGCACGGGGGAGAAACAAGGCTGAAGCTGGAGCTGGAGTGTGCCTGCCACCATGCAGTTTCTAAAGCTCCTCTGTGATGAGCACTGTTCTGAAAGATATCTATTATCCACCTC
This sequence comes from Anomalospiza imberbis, assembly GCF_031753505.1. NCBI lineage: Eukaryota > Metazoa > Chordata > Aves > Passeriformes > Viduidae > Anomalospiza > Anomalospiza imberbis. The sequence continues at coordinate 1,868,366 of NC_089689.1, read as the reverse complement.
GCTTAGCAAGGGCAGATTTCTCAACTAGATCAGCCGTGCTGCGTTTACTCTATTTTTAACTTAGTTTGCGATTCTCCACATAATCTTAACGACACAGGTTAGTGTGTGTGTGCCCTTTTTTCTAGCAAAACCATCTCCTTTCTTTCCCAGGAGCTCATACAAAGGCTGCCTTCATCCCTCCCTTGTCCAGTCCTGCCTTTCTGTTGTGCTTCCGAAATGCGGCATAACGCCACATCCTGGTGGAAAAACAAAAGCCATCTATTAGAAACAATGTAAGGATGAAATCTCAGTTCATGGCAGCTGTTCTTGCAGCTACTGACAGCCCGACAACTTTGGTCTGGAAATTAATTTCAGCTGGAAAACTGGCAAATTCATGAGTGCTGCAAATCCTCCTCTGCAGGTAAAATGCTCCAAGGCTGGAGTAATTGACACGTAGTAAACATTTCTCTGCTGGCAGCCAACACACGCAGCTAATGTATATGTTTGGCAAGGGTGATTCTGTGGAGAGTTTTGGCAGTGTACTCATGTTTACATCCCTTACTCCTCACTTCCTTCCCTTGCAGCGTAGGCACGCTGTCAGTGGCGGGATAGAAACAAGCTCTGCCGTCACTTAGCAACCCCCACTGGCACAGAGATGTTGACTTTTTCCTTTCTGGCTTTCCCAGCACAAAAAGAGCCGGGTGAAACTCAGCCCACGGCTCAGGTGTGAGGCTGTGGCTAGCTGGGGATGCTTTGGGCTGGCCTGGTCCCTTCTCAGAGCGTCCATGTCCTGCTGCTGCTCCAGAGAACGAGACACTGCGAGTTGGTGGGTCAGCCCTGAGTGTCCTGAGCTTGGGTAGAAGGATGCAGAGAGGTTTTTTGGCCCAGGGTGGCTGTCAGCAGGCAGCTGGTGGGATGGTGGCACTTTGAGGCAGGCACTGATGGGGTGCCACATGTACACCCCATATGGTGTCACAGCCCGGGTCCCTGTTCTGGAGAAGAACAGAGAAGAGAATGGCACCCCAGTTCCCTCTGGGGAGCAGGCTGGAGGTGGATAAGGGACATACTGTTATCAGCTCGAAGTACAGCAAGCAGCTGGGAGAGATTCTGCAGCAACAAAAGCTGTGGGGACTGAGCCCCGGGCTGATTCCCTTCAGCTGGGCAGAGCCTTGGCCCCACTGCCTGGGGATGCTGCTGTGGCGTGGTCCAGCACAACGAGGGCTGCAACAGCCACTCCCAGAGGCTGGAAGCACGTGGGAAGTGTTTTGTCCACGGAATCTTCCCTTGGGGAAGCACTTGGCTTGTCTGGCTTTGTGGCCAAAGAAGCAGGCATGCTGCCAGGCTGCAGGGAGGGAGTGCAGCTCTTTCCTAGGGTGCTGAGGGCTGCAGGGAAACACCTCTGCAGGCTGCAATGCAGCACCGTGCCCTTTTTCTACCCCGCAACGGGATGCAGCTGGAGGTCACAGGGCAGGAGAGAGGAGAGATGGGACAGGGACTGTGTTGTCCTGCCATCAGTGAGTCAGCAGTGCCCCGGGCTATGGGGGGAAGGCAGAAAGCACATCTTTACACAGGAGAAATGCTGCAGCCACTGCTCTAATCACAGCCCTGCAGCCACTCTGGCTTTCTTTCACGGGCTCCAGTTCCATCTTTTGCAGCTTCAGGGTCTGAGCTCTTATCCTGGCAGATGCACAGGCATAATGCTGACTGGCACCTTCGTGCAGCTCCACTGCAGAGCCAAGTGCTGCCGAGAACTGGGAGCTGCCCCTTGCCCACACCTCCTCCTGCTCTGTGCCCATCAACTGCCTGAAAAGCTCTGCCAAAACTCTGCATTCGTGTCTGAAGCAAGAAGGAGGTTGTAAGAGCCCGTCTGAAGCCCCTTGTTCTCCATTCTGCCTTCCGATTGCCACGAGAAAGAATCCCTTCCCCCGCTGCAGTTCCGGCTAAGAACAGGACACAGTGCAGGTGGAACCGCTGAACCATCATGCTAGCTGTTCCGAACAAGGCCTGGCAAGAACTTGGCAAGGAGTTGGCAAGGACTTGGCAAAGACCTGACATGGACCCAGCTCGGGACAGCCTGATGCGCAGCCTGCTTCTAATCTCCGTTCTTAAGCCGAATGAACTTTTGGGGTGACTCCTGTGGTCCTTCACTGAAGACCCCTCATCTGCCTCGTTACCACTGTGACAAATAAAGAACGAGAACCCTCCTCCCAAGGACTGAGACCGAGACCCCTACTATAGGGAGGAGGGGAATTTGGTGGTCTGACCACTAATGACATGACCTGTTTCCCTTCAGTAATTTCAATGGACTTATTCTTCATTGTATTCGTCTTGCTTTGGTGGTTTCTGTGGACTCACCTGTTCCCCCGTGGCAATTACAATGGACTTTCATTGTTACACTTGTTCCCCCCTCTTTCCTCTGTGGACTATAACTGGAACCCCGAGTCGACCAGAACTTCGGAGACTCCCCCGACACGACAGACGGATCCCCATCGTCCGGACCACTGAGGATCTCGCCTGTGTTGGTAGCTATTCCCATACCCCTCTCATCTCTCTCCCTCTCTATTCTTTTATCTCCTTTCTGATCCCCACTATCGCATTTACTGTTTTGGCCCCTAATAAAGGTGCATTTGTTGTGATTAACTGATAGTCCCTTGTTGTTTGCCTTTTTGTACTTTTGGGATCGGTGAAAAGAACCATCACGACACCCCGCAATAAGCGGATCGTGACAGAGGTGAGGAAGGTCCCTGGAGAGACGAGCAGGTGTGGAGGAAGCTGCCTGCTCTTCGGGGAGAGGAGCAGGCTCTGCTGTGCTCTGCTGCCCCGGGCAGGGCAGCGTGGCTGGCTCTTCAGTGCAGGCATCTGCAGCTCCCCACTCGGCTGGTTTACACAGAACTCATTTCCCCGGAAGGGAATTGCACTGCTGCGTGTTTGGGAAGCAGCCTGGGGTCTGGTCCAAATGTCCTCAGTGTTAACGTCACTGCCTGCTCAGGGAGAAGTGTGTGTGTGAGTTTGTGGGCTCAGCTGCACCCTGAAGCCAGGCTATTTTTGCCATCTATTTCTCTGGAAGTCGTGGCAGGACTAGCTTGCTGTCGGTAGCCTTGATCTTGTTATAAACGCCAATCACTTGGTTTTTAAAATTTTAAAAGTTTAATAATAATAAAATGGTTATAAAAATAGCAATACAATTAGAGTAATGAAAATTTAGAGTTAGGACAATTACAAGACAATAAAAAGCAAAGAATTACGGACGTCCGGATGCTCTCGGGCACTTAAGCCCGATAAGCATGCCTTGTGAACAAAGGAATAACCTTTAAAAGCAGTAGCCTGTTGCATATTCATACATCTCATACATGATGCATAAATTCCTTGCAAATTAAGAACTTTTCTGGTTTTTGTCAACTTCTTCCCCTTAATCCTGGTGGTTCCATAAAGACGGAGAGAAGGTGGAAGAATGTTTGTCTTTTCTGATAAGGAGGCAGTAATTCTTTATGGGCCCCCTTCATTGTCATCACTGTGTGAAGAGTTTCTTCATTATCTCATCTCTTGTTTGAGCCAGTAAAAAAAACCCCACATACATAGGTTCTATTTTAACTACAAAACTACATTTACCATACTATTAAAATGTTAATACAGCACTTCTAATCAATGTAACATAATACATATAGTATTCAATTTAATATTTGTGAAAAGCCAATCATAAAATATGCATTTTTCACACTCTGAAATGCACGGGAGGCTGTGACTGGGGGCCCCAGGCAGGCTGTGCTGGAGCTGGTGACATGTGACATCAGACCACACTGCTGCAGTCACCTTGGGGACCAGGGCACCCACCCTTCCTGCCATGCCAGGAAAGGTGCTTGGCAGAGCTTTTCTCTCCTTGCTGAGCCTGGCACCCAGCAAAAGGAAATGATAAATATTGTATTTTATTGTATTGTATTGTTAGGGGCACGGCTGAGCACAGCAGGGTAAAGCCAGATTGTGTTTAGCTGGTTAACCAGTGAGCAGCACAGCTCTGTGCTCCTGGGGGTTGCCCCTACTGATCCCCCAGAGAACAATTTCTTGCATGGCCCCCTGACACTGATTTAGGTCTTGTATTTCAGGGTTATTTGTTACAAGAAGCTTTGCAGTGGTCTAGTAGCACCCCTGTTTCCTTTAATTTAGCCACTCTGAATCTTGGCAAATTCAGAAAGCCAGGCTAGGCTCTGCATGGGAATTTGGAACAAGGTGGCCAGAGAAGTCAGTCAGGAAAAGCAGAGACCTAAAGATATGCTCGGGTGCCTCTCCTCTCTCCTTCTCTGCTCTCTTGGAGGTGTTGGAAAAACGAGGAAAACCTCTCATGAGGTTTTTGGGGTGTTGGAAAAATGAGGAAAACCTCTCACAAGCATCCATAATGAAATTGTTTGTGCTTTTCCCAGAAGGTGGGGAATCTGTATTTGGCTGCTTGTGGCTTTTTTTTTTTTTTTTCTGGAGGGAGGAAAGTTGGATTTTTTTAAGTGATAGAGTTGCAGGGTGAATGTGGGCACTTAATGGCTTTAACTCTGCTTCACCAGACAAAAAAATTTCGTTTGGAAACTTCCCAGGGAATGGGAATAACTTGGGGGAATAACTCAAACTTTTCCTAATCTTAGTTGTTTTCCTAATTAATTTTATTTTAATTGTGGAAGCAGACAAAGCTGTAATTTAAAGACCTCACAGAAAGAACAGTTCCTTGGATTATCAGTTTGAAGGTGTGCATGATGCTGCTCCCCAGGCATGGTGCCTTTCTCAATCTTCATTTTTCTCCTGTGGAGACACAATCCTACGGCCAGGCTGCTCTTCTACGGGTCTTAATTATTTCATGGGGGCAGCAAAAAGTGCTCTGGACACTCATAATGTTCTTCCCAACTTCCAGCCTCCATAGAAACCCACGAGCTGGAGGAAGGCCAGGCAGCTACTCCAGTGCCTCCTGGCACAGCTTGCTCGCCCAGGAGTGGGGAAAGAAATAATCATGCTGCTAATTGGCATAATTATGTCAATAACTCCCAGGCTCCCAACTAGACAGACACGATGGCGAGGCTTTTCCCAGAGGCTGTGGTCTAACTGCAGCGGGGAGGAGAAGCCGTCTCTGCCTTCTGCCGATTCAAAACCGCTCCTTGTTTCCAGAGTTATAGGTCAGGCTGCTGTAATTTTTTACACTTATTGAGAGCTCTGGCCAAGAAGTTTTGATAATCCTCCAGATGGTTAGTCTCCGTCAGCCTGCGGGATGTTCACAGCTCCCTTTGTTTTGCTTTTCACGCTGAGCGAGGCCGGTGTCTGCTGGAACAGAGAGGGGAACTTTTATCGCTGCACGACTCCAAAGCCTGCCTTTCAGATATTTTCACGATGTGACTGCTGCCAGTAATCGCAGCTAAATCTCATCTCTGTTGTGTGCCTGAGCTTTTAGCTCAGCCTCAGCGTGCATTTTTAATTGAACCCGCTGCAGTGACACGGCTAGGACCTCGATGTCGCTTCCCAGCTTGCTCCTGAGCCGTCACCTGCTGCCCGCCCTGCCGGATCCAGCTCCTCCTGGGAACGTGCCTGACCCTGGCAGCGCTCCTGCCTGTGCCCAGGCATTGCACAGCCCTTCCCAGTGGCCAGCTGGGGCTGGGCTCCCAGGGGAGAGGGGCAGCGCGGTGGTCTCGTGGTCAGCGCACAGACCTGGGTGAACCGTGCTCCTCGTGTCCAAGGGTCTCAGCAGCGGGGTGGCCTTGTCCTCAGGCAGGAACAGAGTCACAGAATGGGTCAGGTTGTCAGGGAGCACAGTAGGACATCTGGTCCAATCTCCCAGCTCAAGCAGGGTCATCCCAGAGCACAGGCACAGGATTGTGTCCAGCTGGTTCTGGGATATCTCCAGTGAGGGAGACTCCACAGCCTCTTTGGGCAACCTGTGAAAAAGCAATCCCTAACAAGCAAACTCTAAGTGATGTCCAGGTGGTAGAAAGACAAATTACTGATCAGTAAAATTGCCTTTTCCAGGCGATTGTTAAGGTTTAGGGCCTGACATGTTTGAGTTATGTCAGACCTTGGGAGAGGTTACCAAAGGTAGAAGGGTGTACCACTCCTAGCTGACACAAAGAATGCAGAATTTAGGGGCTACGAGGACATTTGGCAGAACACCCAAGATAAGGAAGCTACTAATAAAAACTGAGCAACTGTGCTGAAATCAGCTCTGGCTGGGTAAGAGGCAATTCTGCCAGGGGCAAATTGTGACCCCTGACTCACAGACCACTGACCCAAAAACCCCAGGAGCTGAAGAGAAAGGCTGAGCATGCAGGCTAATTAGCACTGGATGGAAGAGCATCATTAACCAACAGAAGACAGAACACTAATTAATAAGCGAACTAGATAACCTGCAGCCAATAAACATCAAGGCCTTTGGTTTGTTAAAGTCCACAAAAAGGGAAAACTTTTGACAGTTGTCGTGCTGGCTTTGTGGATTTGTCACCCGGCCATCTTTCTGCGCAGAACTATAAATAAATCCAAGCCCTTGACTCCGAGCGTGGATGGGCCTTTGGCACAACGGGGGGAAGAACAGATCGCGGGACCATCGCGGGACAATCGCGGGACAATCGCGGGACAATCGCGGGACAATCGCGGGACAATCGCGGCACCGGCACCGGCACCGGGACCCGCACCCGCACCGGAGGGGGCGTGGCCGCCCCACGGAGGCCCCGCCCCCAGGCCCGCGGAGGGAGGGGCGCATGCGCAGTGCGCCGGCCGTTACCTGTCAGCGGCGGCGGGCGGAGGAGGCGGCGGCGGGATGGAGGGGCTCATCCCGCTCGTTAACCGGCTGCAGGATGCCTTCGCGGCGCTGGGCCAGAACTGCCTGCTCGACCTGCCGCAGATCGCGGTGGTAGGCGGGCAGAGCGCCGGCAAGAGCTCCGTGCTGGAGAACTGCGTCTCCAGGTGAGGGGCGGCGGGCACGGCACCCCCGCGCCCCCCCCACACGGCCCGCGGCGCGCCACCCCTCAGAGCGGCTGAGGGGGGGGAGAGGGGGCGGTGTCGGGCGGGGATGGACGAGGAGGGGTTTTTTTGGGGGGGACAGTTCGCGGCTCCGAGCCCACCGCGGGTGCTCGGTCCCCACCGAGGATGCTCGGTGTCCCTCCCCCCGCGGTGCCTCGGGGGTGGCGGGGCGGGCCCTGGCCCGGCAGCGCCCGTGATGCGATGTGCGCGCTGCGGGGAAGCCGCCGCGGCTCCGGTGCCAGCGCGTTCGTGTGCCCGCTCCGTGTGTGTGTGGGGGTGACCGCTGCCTGAGAGGAACGAGGTGTTTGCAGCCCAAACCCTGCTTTCGGTGCGGTGCTGGCTCCGGGCGGCTCATTCCTCCCGTCCCGTCGCATATAAATTCGCACCGTCCCAACGCGCCTGTGGGTATTCGAATCGCGGCGTCATTAAGGTTGGAAAAGACCTCCAAGATCGTCAAGTCCAACATGCGCACCGTTTCTAACGAATCACCGACGGGAACAGGGGAAGCCTGACAATTCAGGCGGTGCTTTCTGACGGCCAGGCGGTGCCTCTGGAGGCGTCCCGAGGTAAACATGGGCTTCACGTGCTGTTTGAGGTTCCTGCTGCGTTTGCCTCAGATAGCTGCGGGCTGGCGGAGAGGTGGTGCTCCCGCAGCGGAGCCGCGATCCTAGTCCGCATTATAGGGTCGAAATGCTGCTGTGTGTCGGTGACTGGGGGACTCTGATGTGCGGAGATCTTCAGCGAAGGTAATATTAAATGCTGTGACACTCCACAACCTGGCCGTGTGTCAGGCTGCAATAGCTCTTGATACCCGGTATAAAAATACTGTATAGTGGTTCTTCATCTCTCCTTCAGAACTGACTGTGTTAAATATCAGTTTTTTCTCTTCTTTCTCCTTGAAGACTTTAGCTAGCTACTGGTGTTGACGGTACTGGCGAGTCTCTCGGGTCTGGAAAACATAAATGAGATCTTCAGAAAGCACAATTAGCTATCCAGTTATTACTGTTCTCTTCAAACAAGTCCTTAAAAAGTATTTTGGTAACCTTTTGACTTTTTGAGCTACAGTGTCCACAAAGCTGTGCAAAGCACGTGTGCTGAGGGGAAAAAGCACCTTCATTTTTCTTGTCAGTGAGGCTGTTTTGGTCCCTGGGGTCGGGGCTGAGTGAGGTGGGCGGTGGGCTGATGTCAGTCTCTGGATCCAGCTGTGCTGATGGAAGATCATACTGCTCCCAGATGCTCGTCACTGCTTGGCTGCCAGAGGGATCTGCTCCATCTGATCCGCAGGTGAAGCTGTTCTTTTGAGCCGCCTGGATGTGCCTGGCTGGACCAAAAGGTGAAAACAGCAGTTTGTGCTGATCTGGCCTCTTTGGCCAGGAGGCTGGAACCAGCTGCACGAGTGAGATGTGGGCACTTCTAGGAGGAATTAGGAAGGAGGGGTAAGGGCAGTAACTGTTTTACTGGTGTAGTTATTCACTGTGCAGCTTGCAGACACTTCACAACAGTCTCTTTAGAGAAGAGATTACAGGCTGCTATGAAACACCAGAATGTCTCTGTCACATAGGATTTGCAATTGGGATTCTGTCAGCCTGGTTTCAGAGTTCCACATCGTTGTTTTATGCAGTAACTTCTTGAGATTCAGCATGAACCGATCTGTAGTACCTCCTGACTTGCAACCTTAGAGTTTGTTGCAAAAATGACAGTAAACTGTATAGTTTCAAACCTATTCCAGGAGACTTGAGCACGGATATTTTGATTGCGCCTTTCCTCCAGACCGAGTATGTGTGGTCAGCAGATGTGCCCTGGCTAAGCTGTGAAAACTTGGTTGTGAGCCCTCAGAACCAGATTAATAAATATCCATGAGCCCAGAAGAGGATTTTACTTGTTAGATCAGCAGACAAATGGCCTGTGTCTCTTGTTAGTAAGCCATAGAATATTCCTATTTTTATGCGATAATGCAGCTGCTCTCTGCAAACAAGTTTATTTCATCCACATCTGTCTTAATATGGCTTGTAGAGGTAGAAAGTCTCCCTGTAGACCCATGCTGTTCTCATTTTTCTTTGTTACTGGTATATGGCATGACCTCTGGAAGCCACAGGGCCAACTTTAACTAATAGTAACACAACTTTGAAATTGACATGAAAATAAACCAGTCCTTGCATTGCTCTGAAGTTTCAGCATTAATTCTCATGGCTTTTGTTTAGTTTTTTTGGTTTGGGTTGTTTTGTGGTTGTGGGGTTTTTTTGTGTTTTGTTGGTTTCATTTTGGGTTTTTTTTACCACATGAATCATTATCATTAGTAGATTTTGAACTCTTAGCCTTCAGAGAGATATTGAAGATCTCTTTTCTTCAGGAATAGCTGTAATTGGTATGAGGAAGGCATGATATCCTCCATGGGTCTTGATACAACCATGCTGCTGGTTGTTAACGTGTATTGTCAGCGGAGCTGTGGTGAGGTTGGCAAGGCGGTTTTAACTCTAGGATCAGGCTGTTATTCCCTGCTCTCTGTAGCCACTATAGCACTGTGGGTGTTTCAGTTTTCCACAAGACCTTCGGCTGTGCAAAGATTACTTTTTTTTTTTGCACTTGGAGAGTAGAAACTATTTTCTGACTTGCAGGTGGTATCAAGAGTTAGAGCTTCTTCGTGGCTCCTAGGAAACGTGCTGGCTATGGAGGGTTATCCACAGTCTCGTTTATGCACTGCCATTGTTTTTCAGAAGGGTTGTGAGGAATCTGGTGTGGCACAGTTGTGTGGGCTGGCAGGTGGCCTGGGGAGTGGGAGCCAGCTCCTGCTGAATGATACATATCTATCACTGCCTCTAGGGTAGCAGCAAGGCCTGTTCAGGATCCTTAATGACTACCACCATGCAGGGAATATGTTGGGATTAGCTCACATGTGTTTTGCATAGATGGTGGTGTTGAATGAGGATGGATTCTGCAGCAATTATGGGACACCCAGAACTACTTGTCTCATTGTAGGCTGGCTTTGAACTAAGCTGGAATGAAGCAGTGTCAAATCTCCCAATGTATCCATTGCTGTTGCTACTTGGATTAGCATCCCCTGAGGAATGTGGAGAGTTTCCTCTTTATCTACTGCTCCTCTGTGTGTAAGGAGACGCTTTCTTTTGATAGTCAAGGACTGTGTGTGAAGGTTTTTCTCTCAGGATTCTGGTTACATTTAGATGGAAACAGAGATTCCGGAGAGCATCTGAGGACAGCAGTCATTTCCATTTACGGGTTAGACCTTCGTGTGTTCATAACTGGAGCTCCTGGTGTGTGTTTGAGGAAATGAAGTTGTCTGAAGAGCAAATGTTCTTCCTACCTCCTTCTGCTTCCCTTTGTAGGAGTAAATGTGCCCAGAAAATGTTGAGCCAGCATTGAAGCAAAGGATCTAATGCAGCTTTCTGGTAGAGGTTGGTTGGAGAGCGATTCAAAAGCACAAAGGAGGGTCAAACAACAAATGCCAGCAGATTGCCAGTGGGAGAAGGCCTCTCTTGTTCCTGTGCTCCTGAGCAGTTCAGGGCCAGCAGCTTATATGTTGTTTGTGCTTTTCAAGCTGGCTTTTGATAATAATTAGGTTACTTGAAAGAAAACTACCGGCAGGAAGCAATCCCTGTAAACTGTATTTGGAGAGAAAGCACTTTCTATTATTTCATCTATAGCCAAATGGGTTTTTCAGATAACTGAAAGCACAGACAGCAAGCTACCTTCTCAGGGCCTCCTTCTTCAGCAATCAGAACCTTGTTTTACTCTTAAAAATAGCAAGAAATTAATAATTAGGCTTCCAGCTTGAAAGCTCTTCACTTCCCTTTCTGCTTAATATAATACAAACTGCATGAGGCCAAATAATTGTTTTATAAGAGATGTGAACTCTTGATTGTAAGCCTGTCAGTCATAATCAAACAGGCACTTTCCTTTTAAGAGCCTGAGGTCTGATTGTGTAATTCAGCTTTGCAGCTTTTTGATCTGAGATGCTTTTGACAATCTTAGGGCCACTGCATGTAAGTAGAGCTATTTATTATGACATATGTAGTGATTATTTCTTCTTGAAATTACTGTTCCTTGTGTGCTCAGCTCGTTCTGTTCTGCTTGAGATGGCAGTTGTGAAAAGGCTGCGTTGAGTCATTAGGAGAAAAGAAGGGACTTAAACTCTGGCTGCTAGAACAGAAAATTTCTCTGAAGAATGTAGACACATATTTAGATTGATGCTTCCTGGGGGATATGTATTGAGATTGGTGCAGGTATTTTATTATTTTAGTTATTAGGCATTGACAGAAAAACTTTTTTACAGAAAATCTCCTCTTTTGTGAAACAGGCAGGAAAAAGCTAAGCAGTCAGGCTGAATACAAACTGAGATACAAACGGCGACGTGGTGCTGTGTACTCTTTTTTAATCTTAAGGATCTTCTGGAAATAAGAGTCAGCCACTCCTTTTCCTGACTAATTAAGACACCATACTGCTTGGAGTACAGTATTGAGTATATTAACCTAGTTATCAAAATACTCTGGTGCAACGAAAGCAAGGATGTTCTGGGTTTTTCATTTATTAGAAACAGCAGCAAATGAGACAGTGGCTCATTTGGGTTTTTCCCTGAGTAAGTTTTTGCATTTATACATTGAAGAACAAACTGGCCGTTTAGATGGGATACAGATGGCCTGTTTTTGTCCTTAAATGTAACTCCATTGTTGACTTAAAGTTCTTTTCTTTTTCTTCGAGTCTTGAGAATTGATATATACAAAGTAAAGGAAATGTGTATTAAAAAACAGACATGCAAAAAAAGAGCTGTTTTTTCACCACCACCCCACATGTAATTTTTTTCCTCTAAAACTACTTTGAGGTTTTGTCTCTTTTATTTTTGGCATTTAAATTTTGCCAATTAAGAAAAGCTGTACTCTATCACAAGGCATAGTGTAGGGAGCTCTGACCTTTATTGTGGCATTGAAGTTCAGCATATCAGGCAGTTTAGAGATGCTAAATCAATAAGTAACGCTTCACTTCTGTAAAGTGTACCTGTGAGAATACATAGTCTTACTATAACTTCAGCATGCTGTGTATAATCAAGGTATTGTAGCATTTAGTGAACACAAGTGTAGTATTTGAAGTCTGTGCTCTAGACTTCAGAACGACTTCAAAACCCTGCAAAAAGCAATGTTCAAAAAAGCCCCAGTCTGGTCTCGAGTGCCTTGTGAGAAATCAGTGCTGCAGATTCAGTGGCAGTTGTTAGTGGGAGTTCAATCCATCAATGTACTGCAGGTGGCTGCACTCCTCTGATCGTTTTTAAAGGAGAGCAGTCATCTCAGGAGAGGTGTGTGTGGGTTGGGTTTTTTCTTTTTTTCAGACCATGGGAAGCTACTTACCTTTATCCAGACTTCTGAAAGTTTCACAGATTGTCTGACTCTCTAGACTCTTGTATAATATTATAAATCCTGTTACTCACTCCCTTAAGGAAGGAGCCTACACTTGGGATTTTGTAGTGTTGAAATCAACAAAGAACCAACACCTTTGTTGTCTTGCTGTTTCTTGATGGGCATTGCTGCTCATGTTTCAAGCTTATGTCACTTTCCTGTGTAGATGAAATAGCAAACAAGGATTTCCAGCTTAGATAAACAGATGTTAGCAATGGATTGTTTAGACATCCACCAGTAAACATTGGGAGTGATGCTGCCATGGATTGCAGCACAGATATGGAAGTGTGGACACTGCTCTCTGCTATTCTTTACTGTGTGACCTCAAACAGCTTTTTAAATATTACCTGCATGTGTTTCCACACGTGCCTTACCTGCATGTAGAATATAGATTTTTATTCCTTTATTTTTAACTTGCTACTACCTGTAAAGGAAGATGGTAGCATATAATCTTAAAATCAGTGTGGGATAACTGTGATTGTTGTCTAAAACTTGCTGTTATGCATTTCTGTTGTTTGAGTGATGGCTGATTTAGATTTCTGTGTGGAACCAAAACTGAGCCTTGGATTCTGCTTTGAACAGCTGAGATGTAGCACTGTTTCCTCATCTCAGAAAGGCACCAGCAATAGCTTAGTCATTGAGAGAGAGATCATGTTTGTGGTTTGCCTTCCTTCAGTTCATCACTGAGCAAATTGATGATGCTCCTCCAAGTATTTATGGGTTTGTCAAGCAGTGCCTAGATTGCAGGCTTGAGGGGGAGAGCCTTTTTTGCTTTTTCTGGTTTGGTTTTCTTACTGTTTTTTGGTGGGGGGGGGGGGGAGGGGGTTTAAACATAATAAGGCCTTCCAGTAAATATAGGAAGTCTGTGAATTCCCCATTTCTGTGCTTGTGCGTAACAGGCTACTGAGAATCCCTTTAATGCTGTGTGTCTGCAGTGTAAACCTGTAGTGTAAATACACTGAGAACAGGAAATGAGCATTATTTAACTGTGACCTTGCGTCCTTTTCTTCAGCAAGTTGCATGGAGATGAACAAGGCAGCATTATTGAACTAGAGAGGAGCAAAATCCCATTTGAGTGGGTGCTGGGCTTTGATGTGCTGCCAAGCACTGTTGTCTGTGATAGCCTCTGGGATGTAAAGGAGACTGTAGCTGGAGATAAGAGAGGTTTTCAACCCAAATGTCTGCTGATAATGTCAGCCTTTATAATTTGTGTGTGGAAGTTACACTTTTAATTCAGTACCTGCTTTCTTTGTTCAGGTGTGCAGGAGATGCACTCTGTGCTATAATACAGATTTCAGCCCTCACAGATGAGATCATCAAAGCCTGAGTCTCCTTCGGCACTTGGTCCCTTGTTTACTCTGTGCACTGCAGATGCCTAAACCGTGCACATCCATTCCGTGGCGCTCAGCTCTAGAGGATGCTCTGAAGCTGCTTGTGTGTAACTCGCCTGCAGGGAACAGACAGGGCTCTGCATGGCGAGGATGAGAACCACTGAGAGACATCTCTGCTCTCTGCTGCATGTCGGGGGGAAATGGGCTCTCTTCCAGCCCTGCTCATCAGCCAAGCTGGAAGCTGCTGAAGAAATTTTGGCATAATCCATCAGAGGCTGTGTTGTGCCCTTGTGTGCTCACCTGTTTATTTGTTCAGGTGCTAAACAAACATTGGCAGAAGATCCTCAGTGTCTGTCAGATTTGGGAAAGAGACTGAGAAACTCAGGAGTCTGGACTGAGACCTGCAGCCTAATGACTTTTTTAGTGTTCTGGGAAGTAGCAGCACAAAACACTCTTTTGGTCAGACTTCTGATATAAATTTTTCTTGGGGTAATAATTCAGTTTCCAGTGAGCAGAGAGATGGGAGATCATGGCTAATATTAAATTTCACTGTTGAGCTAAACAGACTTTACATTGTCCTGGACAGTATATTAATCTGCACGTACTACAGGCTCAGAGAAGGATAAATGGGCAGGTAGAAAAGGATAAAATGGCTAGAGAAGAGAAACTGTTTGAGAAACTTGGATCACTTGTTTTGGAAACAGTCTCCTTTCCCCCTTCCTTGTCTTCCTGTCAATAAATTCACGCTCTTTATACTTTATATATACTCTAAATATATACAGTTCCCACTGTGTATATATTCCAGAGGGAGTACAGGAATTTAATCCAGTTACATTCCAGATCTGCAAAATGATCTGAGATGGCTTGTATTGTACCAAAAAAGGTAATTGTACAGTTTGACACCTTGTCTGCTACAAAAGAGAAATGTATTTTCATGATGCTTCTGAAAAATTCTTGGATTTTATTAGGATGTGTCACAGCTGACTGTATACTGTGCTACTGCTTAAAAAGTCAAAGTTTGTATTGATGGATCCCAGCTCAGGACAGTGGGATTTGGGAGGAAGAACAGCAGATTTTTTCTGGGTTTTTGGAATTCACAATATCTAAAAGATTTGTCCTGAGAGAGTATCAAGAGGTTAATTATTTCCTAAATGCAAGTATTTCTGTAGAAATTAGCTTCATGTAACTGATATGCCTGGTTTGTTGGGACATGTTGTTTTCTTTCTGATTCTTGCAGTCTGATTTTCATCTCTGATTATATTATGGAGGAAAACTTCTTACTCAAATCTTTCTAAAGAAACATTGTTAATTGCATTTGGCAGCTGGAAGTGATTGGGAAAAAATCCAAACAGCCAAGGTCTATTTAGAGCAGTGACAACAATTTAAAGTGAGTAAAGAATTTTTGTTGTTTGTTTCTTGTGTTGAGATACAGAATCTTGCTGCATTAGTATTCATCCTGAGAATGCATGGGCTTTTATGCACCAACATCCTATGCAAATGAGTCCTTTCCTAAAAGCAAACATATCTGATTAGGGAGAATAAGTTGTCCTGCAAAATCCCCTTTATTCTTTTTGACACCAAAATTCTGAGAATTGTTGGGCTTTCTTTGTGTTTTGTGCTTCCTTTCTCCCCCTTCCACCACCACTTGGAACTGACGGAGAGCACCGTTGGGCAGGAAATAGCAGAAGCTTTTGTAAAATCTTAAAAGGGACAGAGGAAGAAGGGCATTCTCACCCATGGAAGGAGGATGATGCAGCAGAGGGCTGGCAGGCTGCCGGGGAGGACAGATGCATCGTGCATACCGTGCCTTGCCCACGAGCCTGCACATTGGCAGCTTCCCCCTCTGTTCAGCCAGCGAGCCCAGCACAGCACAGGCACTGCAAACAGAGCACTCTTCATCTCACACCCCTGGGCTTCTGCCTGGCAGGTTCTCGTGCCTGTGTACGGCAAGCCTGCAGTCCTGTAAATTTGCTGAGATTTTAAAACTTTCTGTCATGTGAAAGAGATTTCTTGAATCCTAGGAAGTGCATTTTCCGTCCTGGAGCCAGTGAGCAGTCTCACCTTTTTCTGTGTGGAAATGTGATGTGGAGTACTGTCACTGCTGTCAAAATACAGCATTAGATTGCTCTGAGATGGTCTGTGCCTTCTTAGACTTGAGTTCAAATGTTCCCTCCTTTCGAGAACCTGTTGATTCCAATTTTGTTTAGTGGAAGACTTCGCCACTGGGACCAGAATTATTTTTGGCACTGATTTTTCTCATAGCCCTGTGATGTCTAATGGGGGAGATGTAATAACTTCTGGCAGCTTGTTAGGCAGAAATGCTGCTGCTACTTACAGAAAGCATCTTCCAGATCCAAGAGAAGTATAATGACAGGGATTTCTGAGCCTGCTCTCTCCCCAGTGTTCCTGCATGAAGAGCAAATCTCAAGCCTTGCTTTTTCACCTGAGTGGTGCCTAAGCACTGGCATTGAGCATATTTGTTAGGGAGGTGCTCAGTTAGCGTAACTGGTATCCCTTGCCAGCTTACTTGAAGTTTTTCAAGAGCTTTTAAAAAATGCCTTTTTTTGTCACATTTAGAATCAACACTCTCATATTCCACAGCTGGGTCTTTTTGGGTAGACTTTTTATAACATTGCCCTCTGGGTTTTTTTATAGTTGGTCTCAATTCCATAAAGGAGTGGAGGGAAAAGGGACCCAAAGAGACATTTTAGGCTGCTAGCTGTAGTGCTATGTAAGATTTTCAACACTTTATTTTTTATTTTTCTTAATTCAACCTGTGTTCTTACTTGAAAGTGATGGATAGGATACTTGGGGTGTCCCTGCTTTGCTGTTGAGGTCCAGTAGTTCAGCAGTGGTGGTGAAGGACATTGATGGATTGGAAAATGGCTTCTCAAAACCACCAAGTTTATGTACCCTGCTTGACCAGGAGGAGGAGTTGACTGCCTGAAGGTATCTGGATACTCTGGTTTTTGCCCCTAAAGCCCTGCATGCACTGCATGGGCTGAAGATGTAGGTGCTGTGCTTGATTTAGCAGGTTAATTAAAATGATCCATCAGGAGAAGGAAGATTTACCTTGAAGGAGTGGTTGCTGCAAACTGAGACCAAACATGAACTAAGCACCAGCCATCTATGCTGTGTGGTTTCCAAAAAACACTGGAAGCATCAGTACAGAGCTTCAGGAGCTGATACATCTGAGATCACTAAAAATCCACAACCTCTAAAATGCTTTTAGCATGCCTGGTAGGCCTAATTAAGATAGGTATCATTGGTCTTCGATAAAGCAGATTAATTGTCTTGTACATCTTCCTGTAAGGCCCATTATGTTAGGCTACTGAACAAAGCTGTGGGAGACCCTTGATTGACAGGCATTGTGCCAAACAAAAAACCACTTACGCTTCTGTAACTAAGGAAAGGAGGTGAGGGATCAAGTGGTGACTGACAATGAGAACTGGGCTCTGTTCTTGGAGCTGATGAGGAACAACATACATGGCCAAATTTCAGTGTCATGTAGAAGCACTCTTGTGTTACTGAATTGAAAAGGCACGTGGTTGAGAACATCAAAGCACAGCTGAGGCAGTACTTCTTGAGAACGTGTCCTAGGATTATCTTTGTTCTGTCACTTGAAGGGTAGTGTGTCTTGTGTTGGTGATGACAACTCTCATGGACTTAATTCCTAAGAAGGCCTCTGTGTAAATGCAAAGTACATTTCCAGTCTCTTGGACATACTTTGCTTTGTAATGTTTTAAAAGTGAGTGAAGGGTCTGCTGCTGGATCCTCTGTGGGGCTGGCAAGCACAGGAGCAGGTGAGATAGAATGAGCACATCTGCAAAATAGGTCTGCAGATACATATTGTTAGCATTAGGAGTTCCCCAGTTACAAGTGACCTGGGTGTGTGGTTTATGGGCTTTTAAAACCTGATGAAAGACGTGAGAAATATTTCATGCCTCCCATCCTCAGGCTTACTCTGGACCATGCTTTTTCCTATTTCTGGAGTTTTTTAGCACTTTGCTTTGAGGCTATCTATGAGAAATGGAAGAAAAATGAAAGCTTTTGAGTACCTCTGTGTGTTTTCCACAGAACTTGGAGATGCTGTATGGACATGTGTCAGTGTTCCTGTGGAACTGTGTGGTCTCTTGCACAAGGCATGGTCATTCAGCTGCTAATATGGGCCACAAGTGCTCCTGGTGTGCCAGGCTGGAGTTGTGTAAAACAATAAACACTGCTGGAAAAAGGCCCGGGAAATCTTTTGACTTTGGGCACAATTGCTATTAAAGCTGTGTTGCATTCCTTGGCAAAAATTGGGAATAAAGGCCTGTGGGGAGTGCTACCAGTGCACTGTTGTTTTATTAGCTGCTGATGGATCCGGGCCTTTCTGCATTTTTGAGGGTGGTTTAGGGTCTTGGGATGGACTTTGTGTTAGTGGGAGAACTCTTGTGCCATTGCTAATGTTGTCTGGCACAATGAAAGAGATGGGTTGCCTCTGCTTCTCTGTAAGAGAGCTCTGGCTCTTGTCCTGAGCCTGGCACATTTCTGTGCTTTGTGAGAAATGTGGAGGCTCTTTCTTTGGAGGCAATTCTGATTTTTTTAACAATTCATCACTATCAATTATAATTGTTTGTAGCTCTTTAATTATGCAGTTACTGTGTAATCATTGACATTTTTCTCGGTTATTTGATTTCCTGGATTCCCCCTAAGTTTTGTATGAATTATTTATATTGGTATTGATGTAAATTAGTTGAATTTTTGTCCTGTGTGATACTGACCATGTAACTGATCTAAGCACAGGACATTTCTCAGCCCTATACTGGCAAAGAAAAGCAAATGGAAGTTATTCTTTTGAAACTACAAATAAGTTTTAAACAGTGATGCATCACCACTTTTCACAGAAACTGGGCATTCTTCTGTTTTGTTATTTTTTTTTTTTTTAACATAATAAATACTGTTTGTGTGCTAAAGATCTCCTAAATGGAGACTCTCCCTGGAAATCACCCTGAAACACATTATGTTTATTTGTTTGATGTGTTTTCCTTTGTAAGCTACAGTCCTGCGTTATGATGAGACCACCTCACTGAGGAGCCCCTGTCTAGTTTGCTTTTCAGCATTTCCCTAGTTTCTGCCCTTCCTGAAATTTCTATCTCTTCCATGAGGCTCTTCAATTAATGAGTATTCTAATTACTTTTTCACCTTAGGGCCCAAACTGGCTTGTTATTATAAACTGCTGAAGTGTTGGTATGGCCAACTTGTTTCACCATCCTGTGGTATAAGTTTGAGACCTGGCTTTTAGCAAGTCAAATTCAAGCTATTATATGTTCCTTTATGCATTAAACAAACAGTAGGCACCAAACTTAGTAGATACACTTGTCCAGATCTCTGATACTGGAAATGAGCAGTACTAGAGAAGACAATACAGCTTATGTTATGCAGTAATAAATATTAGTATAAATAATATTAAATTAAATTAAGAATAAATAAAATAAATAGTAAGACATGACTAATTTAATAGGATAAAATTTCTTTAGCCCTGAAAATATTTTGGTCTTGAAAGTATTTAACAGTATTCTAACAGCTGAGTGCATTCTAAGATTGACAAGTTCCTGAAGGGCTGTCCTGGCAGATCTGTTTGCCTCCTCTTTGCATTTGATAAATTCCGCACTGGCCAGGCCTTGCTGATGGGCTGTCCTGTCACTGCAGTGCTGCTGCTGAGCCGGTACAGCTGCTGTCAGCTCAGTGCTTTGTGCTGCGAACGCTCTGAGAGTGAAGATGTAAAAGTAGTTGGAATCTTAATGCAGGGTGAATGTCTCTTAAAGGAGCAGGGCTTTCATTCCCAGTGTGTTTCTTCTTTCCTGCACCTCCTCATTGTTAAGTGGTCCTGCAGTTGTACACACAGGTGCTCCCAGGCTCACTGCCCCCTCCACAGAAAACAGCCTTTTCTCCTCTTGTTGGTGTCTTTGAGCACAAATTCTCAGGCATGAATATTTTCCTAGATAGATTTCTTTGCAGCTGCTTCCATTCTGATGTGAATTTTTTTCCCCAGCTTTCACTAAAGAAATGTGTACGTGCTTACCAAAAGGTGTGGCTAGCAGCTGTCTGAAGTCTGTCCTTAGAAGAATGTTAGGGTGTGCCATCAAGACCTGGAGGGGCATTGTCCTTTTGGTCAGAAGGAACCTTTGAGGCTTGGCTCTGTTATTCCTGTTGTATTTCTTGCTGCTGTTACTTGTATAAGTTGTGGGACCGTTTCTGATGCAGAGCTGTTTGGTTCAGCGCCACTAACAAACCCTTTAGAGAATGCTTTCTGTTCCGAGGGGAGAGGAGGGGGAGGAGGAGCTGCATCCTGTCCTGTGGATGTCAGAGTAGGCATTTCTGCAGAAGCAGTTGTACAGCGTTTAATCTGATTCCCTGCTGTGTGGTACTGCGTTGCTTTTCTTAAAGATGTGCAAGCTATGTTTCAGATTTGACTTACATTTCTGTGTGTGTTTAAGAACTTGCTCTTTTTTCTCTAAGTAGAGTTTATGTATTTGTAACATCTGATTTGAGCTGTACAGAGAATGCACACGGGTGCTGTTGCCTTGTAGCTGAAGCTGAAATTTCAAATGTTTTTAAAAAAAAAGCCTATCTCTGTGGGCAGATTGACGTCAGTGTCTCTTTGATAGAGGTAACCCATTCAGTGGTTAAACGGTGGGGGGGAATTTTCTCCTGAACTGTCCCTGTGAAGCCCATTACCCTCATTCTTTGACTTCTTCCCTCTTCAAACTGTGCATTTGTAGCAGAAGTTTTATGTCCTGCTGCTGCCCTGTTGAGTTGGTTATGTGATCAACACAGCTCTCCCTCTCACCAAGCAGGAACCTCTCTCTGCTGTTGTTTGCTTGAACAGAAAATAGTTCAGCTCATTGGACAGGGGTAAAGAATGCCATCACTTTTGGGCATATTAAGAGGATGTTCTGAAGGAAAATTTTTGTTTTAACCTTTCTTTGTAATTTTGCTGTTGAGGAAAGGTTAGCGTTGTGTGCACTGGGAGCTGCATTAATGCAGTGTTCTTTATTGCTGAATGTGCTTAGTCTGAAGCAGAAAATCAATAAATCTTTTCAGCCTTTGACTCCCCAAAGGATTTTCTTGTCTCCTGTGGTGCTGTAGAGGACACTGGTTTAGGTGACCACTTTGTCCTAAATGGCAATTCATTTTAGCTTCTTGATGGGAAAAAATATATAGATTATTTTTTAAACAGATATTACATGCTTGAAAACCAATGTATTAATTGTAATCTTAATTTGCTATCTCCTGGGCTGCGTTCATTTCAGTGCATACAGAAGTATGACCATGTTCCCATTACTATTTTCTGTTTTCCCATGAGAAAACAGCAGATGTTCATTGAGGGGCAGCTTTCTCTCCATTAGTAGATACTGAAATGATGATAGAGACCTATCTGAAGGCCTTTGGCATCTCTTTAAGCTAATTCCTCTATGCTGTTTCTGTCTGAAACGTTATAAAGCATCACAGCAGATTTAAATCGGTACACCTGATGTTTTTGCAGTATCTTTGCTTTAGAGATTACCTGAATTCCTAATCAATTGTACTTCTGCCTGCAGGTCTGAGTTTGCATTGGGAGGTTAATGAGCGAGCTTGTGTTTGAACAGCCTCCCCTTTATGGTGCGCTTTGGTTTGCAGAGTAATCCCACTGTAAGCACACATTAACAGGTACTGAGAAAGGGAAACACAATTTAGCTACAAATTAACACTGGTTCATTCAAAATGCTGGGAGTTCTAAGGTGGTGCGGCACAGAACAGCTGGCTTTATTCCTCAGAGCCTTAGAACTGCTTGCATATGATATTCTAATTTTTTTTTGCGTCTAGATGTTAGGAAGGAAACTTTCAGTACTCATATCACAGGTAGAGTTGCCGTGTTTCTTTTCTGCTTTGTCACCTTGTTGGTGCTTGTGGAAAGAGGTTCACTTTTGTGTTCCTGAGCCTGTCTTGGCCTGGGACTGCTCAGACCTAATATTCTCTGATTTGCACAAATAATATCCTGGATATTTGTGGGGTTTATTTTTCATAGATATACCCTCAAGGCCTGTTTTAAACCACACAGGTTTGTGTGCAGCCTTTAAAGGAGCTGTGAAAGTCAGGCTTCCATTAAGTAGTGCAAGGTCAGTGTGAAGATCCTCAGTGGTTACTATAGGCAGGAGGTGATTTCCCAAGTGGCTGGAGCAGACTTATGTTAGCAGCTCTGTCTAAAGGGCCAGCAGGGCTGTGCTTTGTTCTTTGGCTCTTGTCCTTCTCCCCATCCCTCCCAAAGACACTGCACACTTCCTGCCTCACCTTCATACAGGCACTTAGGTGTATAACAGCAGTCACCCAGATCAGCTCTGCCCTTGGGCTGCAATTTCCTGCCCTAAGCCTTTGCTGCATTGCTTTTCACCTGAGCCAGAGAGGTGAGTTAGCAGTGCTGCTAAGGCAGACAGGAAAGTGATTCAACATCTCTTGTGAGGCAGGAGAAACGAGGGGATTTTGATGAGCTTACACTGATTGTGAAACTCTGTTTACCCCTGAATTTTACTCCTCTGAAGATGCGTATTGGAAGGGAACGCTTTTCAAAGCCTCTCACTGAACCTCATCTCATAGTTTTTAAATGTTTAATAGGTCTGACAACTGGGGAAGACACTGAGAAAAATGTATTATTTTGCTTTGGGTTTCTTTTTTTCCAGTTGCATAAGGAGTCTCCCTGTCTTTAGAGACATGGAAAGGCTCATGGGGATGCATAATGATATGGTAGAGCTGGTGTCTTTGTTTCCTTGCTTGCTTTCTGGTCCAAGGACACTCTCCCCCTCTGTCCCAGAGGACTTCTAGCGTTCTGCTTTCACTCAGAAGCTTCTGGGCAGGCGTGTTGGTGGAAAAGTTATCTGGGGATTTGAATCGGCAGAAATTAAGTATTGAAAGAGTAGTGCAGGGTGCTGCCAGTTTGGTTTGTCCAGAGCTCTGGTGTGGTGCGTGAGTGTGTGCATTCCTGTGTCCAGATCCTCTTCAGATTAAGTGTGCAGTGATGACAGAATCATTTGGGAAAATCCGGGCATGGCTTCAGGTAGTCTTACTGTGCAAGGTGAGATGCTACATGTGATGGCCTAGAGGAGGCTTGGGAATGCCCTGAGACAGAAATTTAGTTTTAATGCACATTTGTCTAATATGTAATGACCAACTGCTGTCTTGAACCAGAACTAACAGCCCTACTTTATAGGAGTATTTGCTATCAATCTATCCACACCACCTTTCCATTTTCATACAGAGGAGGTTCCAAATTAGTCCAATATCTTATGTAACTGCACATTGCTTCTGGCTAGTAACTATTTTTTAATGTTTCTAGGGATTTTCTTCCACGAGGTTCTGGCATTGTGACAAGACGACCATTGGTCCTGCAGCTCATCACTGCCAAAACAGGTAATCTCTTCCTCTTTTTGGGTCAATGCCTGGAAAAAGTGCTGATGTACTTGAGTAGGAGAAAAAAACTTCTCTAACAGGACATGAACAATGTGAAGGAAGATGCCACCAGACTCTCTGGAGCAAAGGGCTGCTGCTTCAACACTGTATGCTCAGGACCAACTCATCACATTTCCCATTGCGGGAAAATGATAATGTCTAAATCTTAGAGCACATGGTGAATTGAGTCCACATCATTACATGCAATATGCTTTGGAAATTTGATTTATTCATTTCTTGATGAACTTTGCAGTTGTATTAGTTAACACAGCGAAATTGCTGCAGTTCTACCTTTTACTTTTGCTCCAGTGCACAGAGATTTGATTCCACACAGGCTGCTTCCAGAACTTGTCTTTTTTGGTTGGGCTCACTACACTAAGTAGAGCAGAAGGTGGACTGGGGAAAAACAAGTGTTCTGTGTATTTGTCTGGTCAAAGTATAAATATTTTTGGATTTACCACTAAGCTATGGGACATATTGAGATCTTTCATGAGAACTTACCACTCTGTACTCTTCCATGAGGCACTTGATCTGCTGTGGTGTAGCTCAGTTCCCTGGCATATCTAAAAGCAGTTATGGTTCACCATCATTCCAGTTTTTGGTGTTGTTACTTCTAAACCAATGTAAGCAACAAAAATCACTGGTTTCCTATTTACTTCAGCTCAAAACAGTAAAAAAAGAAACAAAATAGCATCCAAACCAGCACTGAAACCAAAAAGTGGTGTTTGAATTATGTACCATGATGAAACTGGGGAAAAACCAAAATTATAGCTGCCTGTAAGACTTTAGTCTGTCCCTGTGTGTGAGATGTAGTTAAGTTTTTGTGTGTATTTCTGTCCTGAAGGTCTTCACAGTGTTCAGCAGGAAGGTAGACTGCAGTCTGCCTGGGCTTCAGGGTTTTTTCTGAATTATTGCTTTTAAAATGTCATCGTACTTTTATAGATCGTACTTTTATAGAGGCACTACATATATAGTGCCTCTATAAAATTTTCCATGGAGTTTACACCGTGGAAGAGAGAGGAAAAACAGTGGAATTTGGTATTTCTGCATGATCAGCTTAGAAACTTTAGGATTGTCTTGTGTGTCATATACTTATAGTGCTTTATATATGGTGTAAATTAACATTTGTTTAAGTTGTAGGCATAAACACTTGCCATTTCTGCAGATCTGGCTTTTGACCTCTGACAGGTGATGCAGAAATGCATGAATAAGGCTTAGCTGTGGAGAGTCTTCATCTGGTCTTCATGGTCTTTGCAGCACCATGCAAGAGCAGAAGAAAGAAAACCTTTGAGCTTTGTGCTGGCAATCCTTTCAAAAAGACTGGGCTGAGGGGACCTGTCAGTAAGTGAGCACTTACTTCTGACCTCAGGTGGTTGAATACATATTCATTGCCACCCATCCTAAACCTACCTCTGTGTTGACCTCTTTTATAAAATCATCACTGTTCCTTGGTTTAGGGTTTTTCTCTATCTGGTTTTCCTCAATACTATGTTCCCAAAGTTTTACTGCCTTTAGGTAGGCCTCTAGGTTTCATACAGGTACCTTCTCTGCTGAAAATTAGTTCTTCATTATAGCTTAAATAACACAACAAAAACCTTAAAAAATTCAGAAGAATTGAGCTTCAGCCCAATTTTGCCTTTCCTGGATGTCAAGGTGTATTTCTCCCTTTGGGAAATGCTGCGTAGTTCTTGTTTGGGATTAAATGCCAAGACCTTTAAAATGCGAGCTTTAATTATGTTGTTACTTTCTTTAAACTTTGTTCCACTGTTGTTGTTTTTGATGGTGAAATTCCAAGTAACTTTATCTTTTATGTCACCTTTATCTTTGTGAACTAATTTTAAGAAAAGAAAATAAAGAAAACTGCTTAGAGAAGCACAGTGTTCTTTTACAGGAAGCAGATGCTGGCCTGATTTCTATGAAGCCCATAATTATCCAGAATGTTACAGAATAATTAGAGGGCTGTATCAGCTTCTTGTTGCTGTAGTAAACAAAACTAATTTTTAATTCTAGGATTTTTTCTTGACTCTTAGAAGTAACTGTTCTTAATCTTGGAGTATTCCTTGGGAGAGAGGGGCCACTTTCTATGCAGGCATGCACAGATGACTACAAGATACTTCAGCAGCACCTTGGAAGTGGCTGAGAATAGTTTTGGAATGTGAATTTGTTTGACAAAGGAGGTTAAAGCCTCATTTGAGTCACTGCACTAAGAGATGAAAATTAGCAGAGGAGGCATTTGGGCACATTAAAGTGAGAGAAAGCTTTGCCCATCCATTATTAGGGTCAGACATGGCATGGAAGGGTGCAGCAGGAATTGCTTGGGAGGGGTTACCAGGGATCCTCCAGCAGCTGAGAGATCTGACACACCTGAGTAAAGAGCTGTAAACATTCAACAATTTAATAGTAAGAAATGCATCTCATGAGAGCTGTGGAGTATATATGGCGGGTTTTTTAGAATTTTGTTTACCTATTTTAAAAGTTCTGTGTAGTTTGTACAAAGCGATTTCTCAGTGACCTGTTGGCCTCATTTAGTCACTGACGTGTTTTGGTGGTACCAGTACAATTCCTAAATGGCTTTATGGCATTTGCACTCCACATTCATGCAAATTTGTACTCTGATGAAATACTGAAGGCAAATATGAAGTTTTAAATTAAATATTGCAAGTAACAAGTCAGTCTTTAATAGTTTTGAGTATTTTTCTCCGAGTTTGATAATGTGAGAAATGGTGTGTCTTTAAGATGCAAGTGTTGGTGCACAGATGACCTGGATGAGAGTTTCGAGTGTGCTTGTGAGCCAGTGGGTTTTTCTTCCTTTGAGTTGGTGTTCCTTAATTTTTACATTAAAACTTATTTCTTCAACATTCTAAGTTTTTGTTTCACAACTTTAAGTATAGTTCTTAGCTTGGTGGTTTTTTGATCTGATACAGCGGTAAGATTAAATAGTTTTTGTTGGAGTTAATTGATGTTTTAAGTGGTGCTGCTGAGTAAGCTTTAGAAGGTAAGGACTTGAAATTTCTGAGATCTTGAGAGACGGGTTGGTGTTTTTGTTGGTTTTTTGTTTGTTTTTCATTTTGTTGTGGGTTTCGTTTGTGGTTTATTTTTTTCTTTCTGCTGCCACACATTCTGTATAACCGTAGGCAACCTGTTCTTCTTGCTGTGCTTTCTTCTGCCTCTGCAGGTGAGATAATGGCTAGATTCTTAGAGATTAGGTAGTACATTGTTTTTGAACAGCAGTGCCAACAAAAATATGTGAAGCCTTTGTAGTAGGTCTTCTCTTTGTTAAAAATACATTGCCTGCTGTGTAAATCCTGGTATTTGTTATTTACATCTGAAATATCCTGGCTCTAGGAGAGTTACTTTCCTTATTTTGATAACTGGTTTTGGAGCAGTTTCAGATTTTCTTCTTGCTTCAGCAGATTAACAGATTTTGAAATTCTGTGCTGAGGTGGACATTTGTTAGAGAAATGAGTCATATTTACAATACCCACATTTGTTTGAGTTCTGTTAATTAGAACACTAAGTGGAAATGAAATCATAAGGTTCAAAAGACATTCTGATTTTTTTTTCTGAAGTCTTGCAGATGCTCTTTTCTGTTGAGGTTGTAGAGCTTTAATCCAAATTCTGTGCATTGCAAGACTACTCCTCACACATAGCCATCTTCTGTTGCCATCTGGTGGCAAAAACAATCCTGTATCAGAAAAAGAAATAGAAAAATAATTTAGACTAGTTATTTCAGCTAACACAAATTATCTCAGAGATTTCATCAGACGGCAGGCATTTGGAGGTCTTCAGGGACAAAAACTGGAAAAATGCCACAGTGCCAATATCAGGAAAGAGAATGGACACTTTACAGGGAGGAAAGGCAGACAGTGGCTGCCATTTCCTGGATCCCACTCTCATTCAGATCATGAACAGGGATGCTGGAGAGATCAGTAAAACCACTGAGGTGTGTACCCCAAAAGCTAAAAAGTGCCACCAGCAATAAGAAAATGTGGTAACGATGGGTTGACCCCTTTTTGAGCTAAGGAAAGGGTCATCCCCCAAACAGTACTGACATCCTGGAAGAGAGACAGTGCTGCTGGTCTGAAACCTGAATTTAAGGTCAGAGAGACTGCAGATGTTCCTTTGCACCTGCAAATCTCCCAGTTGTTGCTGTCTGTACTGGTGATCTGAGCTAATCCCAGTGACTGCTGAGGTCTGGCAGGATGGCTTGGAGGGCTCAGCCACTTGTCCCATCAGGACTCTCAAAATGGGATTTGAGCTTCGCTCATGTTGGGACAAATTAATGGTACCCACAAAGACTTGGTTTTACAAGTGGGTTTGCCTGGAAACTTTTGTTTCCTTGATCCCAGATTGGTGCTCAGTGACATTAAGAAGGATGGAATCCCCTCATTAAGATTGAAGAATGGCTCTATATATGCCCATCTTCATAAAGATGATAAAGCAAAGTGACAGAAGAATCAAAGTTCACTTCTAGGCAAAAGAAACCTATAAGTAGTTATTAACTAACAATCTGAAAGGTATTTGAGATGAACAGCAGCCAGCACAAACTCATCAAGGGAAATATCCCTGCCATATCAGTACAATATTTTTTTTTTTTATTACAGGGTAGCAGGCTTGTAAATTAAGGTGAGGTGTCATCTTACCTTGGCTACAGTAAAGCTTTTAAAATTATCTTCCTTTTTTTGAAAATATCATAAGCAATCTTGGGAAACATGATTTAGCAAGGACTCCTGTGAGATGGATGCACAGCTGTGTACAGAGTGGAAGGGACACCCCTCCAGGTCATGTTCAGTGTTTTGTATTACTGATAGGATGACAGAATAGAGACTGTGTTTATTAAGCTGGTGTTTGGCAAATACAAGCAAGAATATGAAAGATACTGCTGGGCAGAATTGGAATTCAAATTGCTTGCAAAAGAAGCCAAAATAAGAAGCAATTCAGCTGGGATATGTTTTTTTGCTGTACTGAAAGGCTGGTATTTGAGAAAAAGGTTGGTCTTCAGGAAAGGACCTGGTGCTGACAGTGAATATCTGATAGAGCATAACTCACTGATATCTGCTGTTGTGAAATACAGAAGTAAACATTGTACAAGATGCAGCACAGAAATGCAGTCTTAAAGGGCTCTGCTTTTCCTCAGTCCTGGGAAGGAGAGAGCTCTGCCTCTGTAAATTTAGGAAAAAATGCCTGGAGGAGGGCTGTGTGAGGGCTTGGAACTATAGAAAGCATCACCTATAGGATATGGTTGAAAGAACAGAGAGAAATTCCTTCTACAAACAAAAACTGTCAAGGTTGAGGAAGTTTTTGCTTTTCCTCCTCTGGTACAAGTGTCTCCCCTTCTAATGAACCATTTCACTGGTTCCTAAGAGCATGACCTGCTATCTTGTGGTAGCTACTTTATCAGCTCTGCAGTCTTTTCCATGTTTAATGTCTTCTGCTATGATATTCTTGTAATTCTCTGCGTTGCCAGGATTTTCTGGTTTGTCTTCAGGAAATACCAGGGTACATCTATTTCTTATACCCTTTCTGCTTGAAGGTTAGCAGTGGAATAACTCAGTTTTGAGTATTTCATCTTCAGCTTGTTAGAAAAGCTACAGAAATGGCCAAGCAGAAGAGGGATTGTAGATTGGGTAGGACAAGGGCTTTTGATACTTCCTCTCTTTTCAAGGAAGCACCATTGAATGATTTGCTATGGTCCAGATTCACTTAACTGCATTTACTTTGTTCAGAAAAAGCTGTCCATCATCAAAGAAGAGGTGAAGTACTTTGGCTAATGACATTTATTTGCATGTTTTTAAAACACCCTCTTGAAATCACTCTTTTGGAAGGAGCTCTGAGGCTTTGGCAGATGCTTTATTGAAGGCAAAAAGTGTTGTTGCTTGAGTGATATCTCCCCAAGGGGCAGACAGAAGGTGCAGTAACAGCAGATATTCCTCCTGTGCTGCCTATGTTTAAATTGTTTGCTACAGGCCTACAATTTAATGAACCACCTTTTGGATCTCTTTGAATCCCTGTTGAGTACTCTACAATGGATACTGCCACCAACTTGGAGCAACTCTGCTTGAAATCAGTTTGGGAGCAGTTCTGAATCCAGGTCTCTGATCCTGGCGAATTCCTGACCTCTAGTAACAAATTATTCTGTTTGGAGTAAAATCTTTGGGCTCTGTAAGCTCTTGGGCTCAGCCAGATGTGGATCATCCCTTATGTACTCCTAAGGGCTGATCCTTGTCACTTGGCTCTCTTTAGCTTAGAGACAAACTTATTAAATATCTCAAGTGTTTATATAATTTAAATAGTTTGAGAACAGCAATGGCTGTTTGGTGCTCATAACAATATATCATTGTGCTAGATTAAATCATAAAGGCATACTGAGATATAACTGACAGGAAAAATAAGGAGCATTTTAAAATATGTGACCCCTTTCACTCGTTTGTATGATTTGTCTAATTTAAAAAACTGAAGAGATAATCACTTGTGGATGCACTGAAGGAACTATGCTATGGTAGACTTTTAATTTTATGTTATCCAAGGTGCTTTTAATGAGTCTGGGGGGAAAAAAAGAGTTATTTTACATGCAAGGGCTGTTTTTAATTTTGTATCTAATTGTTCTTTCTCTTAATGTAACTTCAGTTTTATACAAAGAATACATGTCTGAAAGTTAGATGTCAGGCAGGATCACTTTTTCTTGTCTGGCTTTGTGTCCATTCCCGCAAAGACATAAATAAAACATTTTCCTAGTGTTCTTCTGTGCATGAAAGCTGGAAAGTGAAGATTGCATTAAAGCATGTGCTTCTCCAGCCTGGCTGAAGGCATCACTGCCAAGGACAGGCTGAGGGCTGAAAGGAGCAGAACAAAGCTCTGCTTGTCCCTTGGAATTCTTATTCTGTAGGCTGCGTGTAGCACCACAGGTTAGGAACCACTGTAGAGTTTATTCTTTCATCCCTGCTGGCACCACAGGTGGCACCAGGAGCAAGGAGTTCTGATAGACATGAACCCAGCTAAAAAGTAGCAAACATTTTTATTTGGATTGCTTTGAAGCCTTGTCAGATAGTGAATTTATTACTGAGTGTGAAGTGGGAAAAAGAGAAAAAGCTTCCTTGGCTACTGAGTCAACTGATTACAGCTGGGCACCAACTATCAATTAATGGATTTAGAAATAATTTCATCAGAGAAAATCTGATGATCCACTGGAGAAGAAAAAGAACTAAGAAGAACGTGTCTGTTTTATGCCAGGAGCTGTGCATGAAGAAAGTGGGATAAAATATGAACCACTTGTCAGCTCTTTTTTTCATTAAGTATCTATTTGCCAACCTTGAGATGATAAATTTTACAAATGTAAATTCTCAACTGAGATATTTTATTTTGTGCACCATGTTTTCTTTTTGAACTATTTGAATATTCCCTGGGTTTTTCTTAATGAACAGTGGACAATGAAACAAAACTCCCATTCATTGTCATTTTGCTGCTGGAGCTGAAAAAAAAAATAAAATAAGGTGCTTTTTTGTTAGGTGCGCTCTTGTTTTTAAAATAAACAATGTATTTTTGTCTGAACAAGGGTGAGTTTCCCTGTTCCTCACACACTGAATCTGGAGGGATTATGGTATTGTAGCACAGACAGGTGGGTATTTGATGTCTTCCCCTCCACTCTGTGTTTTTTTTTTTCTGTCAGTTTGCTTTAACTATTTATTGTAGTTCTGACTATTTATTCAGTTTA
Source organism: Anomalospiza imberbis (assembly GCF_031753505.1). NCBI lineage: Eukaryota > Metazoa > Chordata > Aves > Passeriformes > Viduidae > Anomalospiza > Anomalospiza imberbis. The sequence goes on along the minus strand of NC_089689.1, from coordinate 1,837,497 downwards.
TTTTTAACAGCTCTGTCAGTAATAGTAACAAAATGACTTCTGAGGAACAGGCTTCAGTACTGATACATAAGGTCCTCTTTTAATCCATATTCTCATGTTTGGTGTTCTCAGCTGCTGTTCTTTGAGTACCGAGCCAGCTCTTTGCACTGGGTGTCTGGGCTTGTTACCAAGTAACATTTTCTGGGGAAGAAACTTCTGAAGGGCGCTTTGGGATCCGGCCTCGACTGCAGGATGAAATGAACTGGAACGTGCACAAGGCTTTTCAGCCTTTCCCCAGTCCCGCAGCTCCAGCCTGCTGGGGACAGGCTGTGAGCTGGTGTCTGGAATTGCTGTTTATGCCATCATTTCTGATGGCAGCCTCACTATGTAGATAAACTTTTGTGTTCTGCTTTGAAGGAAGAAACTCTGGTTTTAAAATCCTGGGATGTGCTTTTGGTTATGTAGGCAACCAAAAGGTTGCAGTAACTAGTATCGGCATTTGGATTCAAAGTCAAAACAGGGACTTAGTGTTGAGTTTGGGTTTAACAAATTATCTGTCTCTGATTCCTGGTCAATGCTCTTCTAAAGTAAAACAGCAACTTATATGAAATTAATGGCTTGGGAATTGTGTTCTCCCACTTCAGCAAAATCACAGCTATTTCTATAGACACTTTTGCAAACTTGTAAACATGACTCATTTTTAGACTACAGGACACTTTTAGGAAAGGAGAAGCTGTGTTAAAAATGTTTCAGTGTTTTTAAGTGGTCTTATTTTCATTTTGAATTTGTAAAAATTTACCGAATTCCTTTACGAAATTCACGTGTAACATGGGATGTAAGTTTTTGAAGCAAATGCTAAAAATCTTTGCTGGTGCAGAATTTGAATTAATTTTACATTTATAATGTATTAGAGGCAAATGAGATCAGATGAAAACTCAGAATCTCATTCTTAATCTGTTCCCTATTCTATTACTGTAAATGGCATCTACTTGAAAGATTCAGTTGTTCCAGAAGATGATGTGCTAAAGATAGGAGCAGTAAATCACATCCAGTCAACTTGACTTTTAACTGAGCCTTTCTTGTTGAAGGCTGGTTTTCATATGTGCAGTCAGAATAATGCTTTTCTGATAGCCATGATGACCAATTTTTGTGCCCACACATCTGAAGAACACTGGGGGCTTGGAAGTGGGTGTGCAAGTCAATGAGCCTGTGAAACACAGAATTGTTGTTGGTATTCTTGACAGAGTATGCTGAATTTCTACACTGCAAAGGGAAGAAATTTACTGATTTTGATGAAGTTCGTCAGGAAATTGAAGTAGAAACAGATAGAGTAACAGGAATGAACAAAGGCATTTCTTCAGTTCCTATTAATTTAAGAATATATTCTCCACATGGTAGGTAAAATCATTCTGCTTTACATTTATGTCATATAAACATAGTATGTAGCTCCGTCTGTGTAGCCATCACCTTTTGTATCTGTTCTTATTGCCTTATTGCTTATTGGGCTGGAAAAGTTTTGAGGCTGAGTTAGTAAAGACCAGTGATGGGACATAGTAACAAAACTTCTTTTTGGCACTCTCCAGAGGAATTCCTTGATCTAGAAAGTCTCTGTGTCTCCCTGCCTTACTGAAAATTTACTGTTTGCTGTCACTGAAGATATAAGCAGACAATAATAGTGTTTGAAGTTGCTTCCTGGTGAAGACCCCCTGTATATATCAAAGTTGGTTCCTCTGGTTGCCATCTGTCCAGTTTAATAAAGACAATCTAGAGAAAATGTTTTCCATTGAATTTGTCTTTGATATAGGACAAAAGTGGTATGTTTGAGTGAAGCACGTCATTTTTCTAGCTGCAGAAAAGCTCAGCTAAATCCCCTGCCTCAAAGCTTGTTTGTTGAGCATGCTGACTTCAGGAGAAAGTAAAAATGTCCTACCTATTGCTCTTGCTTTGTTTTATTAGGATCAATCTTTTAGTTCAGCCATGGTTGTCTATATTAAACACACTCCAACTACACTTCTGATATTTCCTTCTTAGGAATTGCATTTTTCTTATTTGTCTGAAGGATGCCCTGTTACCCCAGTAGCAGGATGCTTACCCCAAGCCAGGATGCCTCTAGTTGGCCCTGTGGCCTTTACTAGGGAAATCATACCAGAGCAAACCAGGTTTTCTTAATAGATTAATTTTTTCATCTTTCTGACTTTTCTGATGATGTTACAGATTGAAAAAAACAACAAAAAACTCCCAAACCAACAACACATCCCCAAGCCCCTAAACAACAGTTTTGCTATATAAGTTAGGCTAGCTATTGATTGTTTTTTGGGAATTTCTTAATTGGAGTTGAAAACATGGTCAGAGAAGCAATATATTTTAAAAGAATCCAGACAACTGTTTTGGTTTATTCGGAGGATGCAATGAGAGTGGTCTGTTGCCTGTGCTCCTGTTGTTGGACAAAGCTCAGAAAGCCATGTTAATTTGTCTTAGAGCCCTCAAGGATATTTGGTATAAGTATCATTTTATACCAGTTACAGTATTTCAAATATTAAATAGTACTAATAAATCCAGAGATGTAAGACCAACAGGGAAACGAGTCTTTGCAGATTGTCAGGCTTTTTGTTTGAACTGTTGACAACTGTTGACATATTTATCTGCCTGTAAAGGTAGTTCTGTGGGGTTTTATGTGACCAAAACTTGTCTGCAGCCATAGATGTGTAGACCCCTTTGTCATGTGTGGCACGCTAACCAGTTTTATGATCCGTGTTGTCCGTGTAGTCTTAAGCCTGACCCTTATCGATCTGCCGGGAATCACTAAAGTGCCAGTGGGGGATCAGCCTCCAGATATTGAGCAGCAGATCAGAGACATGATAATGCAGTTCATCTCTCGGGAGAACTGCCTGATCCTGGCTGTGACTCCAGCTAACACTGACCTGGCCAACTCAGATGCCCTGAAGCTGGCAAAGGAAGTGGACCCTCAGGGTAAGCAGGATTGAATGTCACCACTTTTTGTTCTCAAGTGTAAGAACATAATTGAAAATAACAGACCAACTGTTGTGGGAGATTCTGTAATTTATAATATGTAATATAGATGTCTATTTACATTCTCATATGATCTTCAGCATCACAATATAACTGTTAGCTCAGTGTTGTTTGGGTAATGTTGCTGTAAATGGATTTTAAAAATGTTGTCATTATCTCTTATAAGCAAGTGCAGCAGTGCTTATCTATGAAGTTTTGTAGTACTGGGCAAAATAGGGGATGGTGCTGATTGGATTTCTGGATACTTCCATCATCAATTTTATACAGTCATATTGTAGGGATGCTGAGCCTTGTTAAGGAGTTTTGAGGAACACAGCTCAGCACTGGCAATTATGTTCCCTTCTTTTCCAGACATATCATAATTTGAGGTGGAGCTGTTATTGTGTGATAGCTTTGAGAAGGGCACAAATATGTTTTAACATAATTGTAAGGTATAATTGTTCTTCTGACTCAAAACGATTCTTCAATAACTTTTTCCTCCTGCTTCCACTCTGGTCAGGCCTTAGAACCATCGGTGTGATCACAAAATTGGATCTGATGGATGAAGGAACAGATGCAAGAGAAGTTCTAGAAAACAAACTCCTCCCTCTTCGAAGAGGTGAGAATGTTCAGTTGCCTTTATGCTTTGCAGTCAGATAGTGGTTTGGATAAGGATGGTGTTTGGGAGTCCTGGAGATGAATCAAAGGTTATGCTGGACTTGATGTGTTCCTTGCGTTTGCAGTTATCTATTCAGCAAACATAAAGGTGGCTGTGCTAAAAATATCCCTTCTGGACCTGGAAAATCCTTGCTTCTTCTGTAATATGCAGTGTAATGCCAGCACATGGCATTAGCCAGTATTTTTTTTTTCTCTGCCAGATTCCTTTTAACAAAAGAATGTTTTTTCTTTGTGTTATGACAGAAGCAAGCACCAGAGCTTGGGTAATCTCACTGTAAACCAGTTTTGATCCTTGTCAGAAATTTTCCATGTCTGGCAGCTACTGCTACATTTGCTCATTCTGTTAATAATATCAAGAATTTTGATTCTAGTTGTAATCTATTGATGAGTCTGCTGTCTCCTCCTATGGAACATGTTGGTCCAGCAAATGAGAAGAAGTTTTTTTTGTATTTTGTTAATGCCATATAATTTTTCTGTGTAGACCTATGTGTGCATTTCAGTTTTATTTTGGATTTTTATTTGTTTATTTTTGAAGTGGTTTCTTTAGGCTTCACCGGAGTTTCAGATATTTCTCTATTTGAATTGGTGGTGGGTGATTTAAAAGGAAGTCTATCTGTTATATGTAAACAGAATGAACAGTTTAGACAGTGCTAAGGTTACTATTCTACTTGTAAACATGATCCAGAATGCCTGAATTGGAAAGTTTTGTTTGAGCTGAGACAGTCTGGTTCTATTTAAGATGAATTCCGTGGTTCAGGCAATAGCTGCATTGATTTACCCATTGGTTTTGTCTTGTTTTAGGTTATATTGGTGTTGTGAACAGAAGCCAGAAAGACATTGATGGGAAGAAGGACATAAAAGCAGCTCTTCTAGCAGAAAGGAAATTCTTTCTTTCCCACCCATCCTACAGGCACATGGCAGATCGGATGGGGACACCATATCTCCAGAAAGTTCTAAACCAGGTAAGACCTGATACCTTTGTGGTGAAAGGCATCTTTGTAATGATAGGGCCAATATAAAAACTGTATTAAAATGAAGTTGGTCTCTGAACCTCACTCATCCTTTCCTGCTTTCAGTGTTTTTAATTTGCAGAAGGTAAAAACAAAGCTGTATATTGCATGTAGATACAAAAGCTTGCTGTGAGTTGTAGTTTCTGACTTTTACTGGCAGTTCTGCACTCCCCTCTTCATTAGAATTCTGAATATGGGCATCAAAATCAAGGTTTCCCTCTCTGGAAGTATCCCATCCTATTCCTCAGTTGTTACATTTAACTTGCCAGTTGCCCAGTGTTTTTGGTATTCCTACAAGTCAAACTTAATACTGTTTTATCCAGCTCACTGTCAAATTGCAGATTTTCATCTGGAATAGACAAAGACCAGGTCAGCCTGGCTTTGTCCATTTTGGACAGCAGCTGGAAACAGCTGGGATGTTCCTGATTAAAGTAGAAAACTAAATAGCTGGTCTGCTTAATTTTTTGCTACAGTGACTTTGCAGCTGTAGCTGCAAAGCCAGGCTATGAAATGCTCTGGGCTCCCTCAAAAAGACTACTAATGCCATTTATTTGTGCATCAGAGCCAAAGTCTTCATCAGGATGCAAGAACTTGCTTCTACCCTGCGTTTTTCTGTGTTTAGAATGTTTTGCCTTGTTTTACATCTTGTAAGTTTAATCCATATGTCTTAGTTTGGGACTGAAACACAAGCTGCACATACTTTTCAACTGTCTTGTCTGTCCTGACTTCTGTTGCTTTATATGCTATTAACTTTTTAGAGAGCTGTTTTCAATATTTACCTACTTCAGTAGGAACTGTTGATCCCCTGTTGCTTCTTCTGTGTGTGCAGTGTTACATATGGGAAGATCTACATAAGTTCTGTCCTTAAGATACTGGGGACCTATTGTGGTTTCAGGTGATATTTCAGTTTCTTTGTATCCACAAGGTGGTGCTCCAGAGAAACTCCAGCTCTTGATTTTGTGCCTGTCAGTCTGCTGAGCAACTTTAAACTTGAGTCTATATATTTTAGTGTATGACAGTTTAAATGTATAGCTTGTCTGGCTGGGATTGGGAGAGGGTTTGGGGCATAGTGGAAGAAGTCCAGTTTGCTTTTAATTAAAAAATGTGTACAATACCTGAGGAATTTATGGCACAGGTAAGTCATGGACAGTGCTGTCCTAACACATTGAAACATATATATATATATATATATATATATATATATATATATATATATATATATATATATATATAAAAACATGCTGTGGGTGCTCAGAATATCTTTCTTTCCCACTTTGCCTTGTGGCTGTAGCATAAAGGAGTTGTTGTGCTCAACAAATATATAGGGAATTGTGAAGCACCCTTAAGAAAAGCAGCAAAATGGGAGTGTGGCATCAGCACAGAGAGATGAGAGGTAATTTTAAATTATCTGTGTAATGTGTGTAACTTTTTCAGGTGTAACTAAACAGGTGCCTAGTAACAGGGCTCAGTGAGTGAGAGGATGAAGGAATTTTTTGAGCCTCCTTACAATGTGTGTGCACAAGGAGTATTTAAAAGTCTCCATTGCATCAGAGATCAAAAGGAACAACACTGGTAAACTAGCACAGGTCATGGCTGATATGGTTGGCAGTCAGAAGGAAATGGTTGTGCTCCTGCTTTCATCTTTTCAACAGTATAAAAAGACCTTTATTTGCTTTTTAGCAACTTACCAATCATATTCGGGATACCCTGCCAGCCTTCAGAAGCAAACTCCAGAGCCAGCTGCTTTCTATAGAACATGAAGTAGAGGTATACAAAAACTTCAGACCAGAAGATCCCACCAGAAAAACAAAAGCCCTGTTGCAGTGAGTGTCTTTTGTCTGCTTTTCACTTTGAATGGGTTTGTTTTGCCTTTTTGCCCCTTCTTTCTGATTGGTTTAAATTTAATCATTAGGATATTGTTAAAGATTCTTTACACAAGCTCCAAGGATTTCTGTGTTTGATGTTCCAGAACACTTTATTCTACAATTTCAACAGAATTTTCCCTAAATTAATTTTAGTAATCCTAGAAAAGGGAGAAAGCAGCACAAGGAAAAGGCATGAAGATGTGCAGCAAAGATGATCAAAGGTAAAAAACTGCTTCTGATTGTGTAGACATATTCTTCTGTCTGCCAAAAAGATGACCTCAAGCAAGGGAGAGACATTGTCTTGGAAGTCTGTAAGGTGAGGAGACTGGAAGAAGAATAAAGAATTCTTCTTTTTCTAGTATAAAAACCTGTCTGTCCAAAAGAACCTAGAGATGGCAAGATCAAAATTAATCAAAGATGGTCATTCTTTATATTTTGTGCACCTAAGACCCAGAGGTCTTTGCTGCAGGAGTTGTCAGTAAAAGCTTGTGTGCTTTCAGAAAGCAGCGAGGCAAATTCTTGGGGGTTATCATCATCAGTTCTGAACTGATTTTTCACTGCTGAAGTCACTGTCTGGTTTGGGTCTCATCCACAAAATAAGTCTGTCTGGTGAGACTTTGATACCAGCCATGGAACAGAGATGACTGTTCATCTGACTTGGAATCAAGTGCAGGTGGAATCGCAGCCCTGTCTTGACTGTGGATTTAGCACCAGGGAGAAAGGTCCATGCTGATGTTGTGGATTGAACACCAGTCAGCACCTGCTGCTTTGCTGCATCTGCTTCCTTCCTTGGCCTGTTTCCAGGGATGCTGGGTACTCAGTACTGCCTATCTTTTCACCTGAAAGAGCTGCCATTTTCACTCTCCCATTTTCTTTTTCTTTAGTTGTAGCCCTCTGTGTTTATATGCAAATAAAATTTACCTCTTAGAGTGAAAGCGTGTCAAGGAAGAAGGAGAAGTGTAAAATATACCTAGCTCTTCTCTCTTATATGCCTGTTGTCACATTCCTGCTCTGACTGGTTTCGGAGCTTTTCAGCATTCTAATTTCTCTGGGATAGATGGTAATAGCACTGGATTGTGCTAATGTGTAAGTTTGGGGCTGGATTCATTCTCTAATTAAAACTTTGGAATTCAGAGGGGAAAGTAATCAGCTGAACTAGAGAGGCTTTCTTGAGCCAGATGAAGACTCTGATTTACTCCTTATTTTGGTAACAACTGTGTCCAAAAGAGTAGACAGTTCCTTGGGACTTTACTCCAGGTGTTTTGGTTGCAAAAACAGAGGGACATCACCTTTGACTTTTCCATGACTGAGAGACCTCTCCTGTGGGTTTTTTTTCTGAATGCTTCTGCTGCAGAAGTGAAAGCAGAGCCAAGTAAGCTGGAGATTGTGGTACTGACACATCACCATGTTAGTACTGGTTCTTGGGCTTGCCTTTTGACATGGGGAAAGGAAGTTCCTTCCCAATCTCCTCTGAATTTTGCAGCACTGGATTCACATCATGCTATTAGACTGTACTGCAAGACAGCAGGGATGCAGGGGGATGTGTAGGTAGGGATTCTATGGGTTGGCAACTTGGCTGAATCAGTTGTACAGATACTTTTGGCAATTGCTAAATATGTTTGAATAGGCAGTACTAGTTGAATAGTATTGAAATAAGAGTTGGTAGTTTATATGCTTAAATTGTTCTGGGGTTTGTTTGTTTTTTTTTTCCTTTCCTCCCCTCCTTTGCCATTTAGGATGGTACAGCAGTTTTCAGTGGACTTTGAAAAAAGAATTGAAGGATCAGGAGATCAAGTTGATACGCTGGAACTTTCAGGAGGTGCCAAAATCAATCGTATTTTCCATGAACGTTTTCCCTTTGAACTCGTAAAGGTATTTATCCATCTTGCTGATGTGCTTTATTTTATTTATGTATCCTTATGTTTGTACTGATAGTAGTGTAGCCAAGCAAAGATCTGATTTAAAGAATATGCTTTTAACTGTGGAAGAAATTACATGAAGTTGTAATTGAGACATTTGACTTAATTTCTAGGATTGGACACTGAGACATGTTAAGAATTCTAAAATACAAGAATTAGAATATAATTATAATCCTATTTCATACTATTTTCTGTGCTCTCCTCTTGTTTTATTACAAATGGCATCTTTCTTTGGTTAAATGGGGCAGGCAAGCAGTTACAGTTGGTAAATTTGACTTGTGTTCAAGTGGCTGGTATCTATTAAAATGAGAGTTATGGAAAATAGACCTTTAGGTCCCTTCCAACCCAAATCATTCTGTGATGGTTTGACTTAGGCAATGACCCTTTCATTTGAGACAACACTGACTTCTCTTCCAGCAAGCTGGCTTCCAAGAAGCTTAAAGAAAAGCTTTATAACTTCATAATTGGGACAACTCCTCTCTTAAATTTAGTTGAAAACTGTAGAATGGGAAGGGGAGGATAAACAGATCATAATCACGGAAGTTGCACCACTTTAAGAAACCAGGCTTAAAAAAAAAAAAAACGTGGAGTCTTCCAAATCCTGTTTCTGGCTTACTCTGTCAACTCTTCAAAATCATTCCAGCTGTTGGTATATCTGGAATGGAAGAGTGTGTGATTTTCAACAATATTTACTGCTGCCTGTAGCCTGAGTGGTAAAACATTTTAAAATACTTATGCATTGTTTGGTGTAATTAGAAATGACTATTTCAACAGCTGAACTTGCTTGTCTTATTGTTATAGAGGGAGAGGGGATATTTTGTGTTTTGTTGAAGCCTTCCCCTAATGTGCTCTTGTGTGCTGCTGTTCCTCTAGATGGAATTCAACGAGAAGGAACTGAGGAGAGAGATAAGTTATGCCATCAAGAACATACATGGGATCAGGCAAGTACTCCAATGTTTTCTTGCCTGGTCACCTGATACAGGGGGACTAGCTTCCCAAAGCATTGCTTACAAGCTTTGTTGCTCTCAGAGTTTTGGGAAATGTTTCTTCTGTTACTTAATTGGTAAATTCTCAGATGGTTGACACTGGTAGCCATGGTGCAGTATTTGAACTTTCCTTGCCTGATTGCTGGAGAGGTCTTGATTTATCATAGTGAACTGATAGTTTTGGGTGTGCTTTTATAGTTTAGTTTTTTTATATAATTTATCTACCAAGGCAGACCTTGGAGAAGAGTGTTTGAAAGAGAAGCAAGGCTCATTTGTTTAGAACTGGGTCTGTGGGGTAGCTGTTTACAGGTTCATTTACTCTGCAGTAACCAACTGTGAAATTCTCCACGTCAGACTCTAAGTAACAAAACCTAATTTTCTGGTGTGAGTGAAAAGGGCAGCCATAGGATTCTTATGGATTTGCTGTGCAAGGGATTGTGCATGGAATGCTTGCAACTGCCACTCATCCCTAAGGTTTGATGCACTGCTGCTGAGGCTTTTCTGCATTATAGCAGTATTTCTTAGAGTTCTTGTAGTTCTCTTGAAGGAGTTTCATCTTTCAAGCATGTTTCTACTTATATTCTTATATTATGAGTATACTTTTACTCAGAATGACACTTCCTTTGAGAAAAGCAAATTTAGTTCCGTGGAAGTCTGTTTGTGTAGGGATTGTTATTACTCAGCTCTGAAAGCGAAGATTTGAGCAATTTAGTAAAAAAAATCTTCCTTGCCTCATGTTTTTATTACTGTCTTATATATTCTTTTATGTCCACAGAACAGGTTTGTTCACTCCAGATATGGCGTTTGAAGCCATTGTTAAAAAACAGATAGTTAAGCTGAAAGGACCTTGCTTAAAAAGTGTGGATCTGGTGATGCAAGAGTTAATCAACACTGTCAAGAAGTGCACTAAAAAGGTAGCTTGCACATAGATCTGGTAATGTAAGTAAAATGTAATGGCATAGTACATAACATAAAGCCTGACTTGCATTTTATGGTGTTATAAGAGATTTCTGATTCAGTCACTTGTTGGACAGAGTAGGTCTTCCTCAGGTAATTAATTGCAACTTCTGCAAAATGCTCAGAATTATGTAATGATGGAAAAGTTCAATTTTTGGTTCCTTTGTTTTTATTCTTATGGTGAGAGGTGTTTTTGAGTCAAGAGATGCCTCCTTACAACCATGTTTTCACTTCTTAGCTCACTGGCTGCTTTTGCAGTCTCACCTGTCTATCTGCCTGTCCCACCATCCCAGTGCAGGGTACCCCATAAGAGTAAGTACAGGAGTGATTCTGGGATGTGAGCACAGGTATGATGAGGTTGTTGAGAAATATCCTCTTGCATTTTTTTTTTCTGAAAAAAACCCAAAATTTTTTATGTCAATGAGCAAGTAAAAGGAGATACTTCTTAAAACCAGAAGGACAAAGAACAAAGAGAAGCAGATTCTCTGCTATATTTTCAGCAGAGTTTCCAGGTTTTTTTTCTCTTTTGTCTTCCAGACATATCACTTGAATTAACTGTGCAGATGCTCTTCCCAGTGGTATTTGCCAAATTTACCACTGTATCTTGTTTTTTTCAGTATTGTTATGTAGAGCTGTTGCCACAAGGTGGAGCCTTTAAAAAAACAAGAAATTTGGAAATCATTTAGCGCACCAGTCTGGAATTAGGCCCAGTAGAAGAGAGAGAAACCTCACCCCAGATAGGCTGTGTTTCATATGTCCAAAGTGTCTCTTCCTCAGTGTTCCCTGGAGGAAAAGAACAGCAACAGTCCAAGGGTTTAGGTCTCTCCAGTCCCTGAACAACAGCAAGTAAGGCTTGCTTTGCAGTGTGTTTAACTTCTAGTCCCAAGCATTTATAATATTTGCTTTCTTCCAAAGAGGAAAGCTGGAGGATCCCCTGTTTGTATTCCACTGAAGCCCCTCTGCAGGTGTAAATTTCTATTAATTTTTGGTTTCAGTTGGCAACATATCCAAGGTTATGTGAGGAAACAGAAAGAATTGTTGCTGGCTACATTCGTGAAAGAGAAGAGAAGACCAAGGATCAGGTGAGAATAAATAGGAGATGTGACAGTTTGGGGAAGTGTGTGAGGAAGAATAGTTCTTACATCCAAAGTGCAGTAGGACAGTGAAAGATTTATATTTTTTAAAATAGGCTGCACATTTTAGAGAGGAAGAAAAATTGCTTCTTTACCACTGAACTTTAACAGAGACTAGAATTGTTACAGAAAGGTGAAGTAGTGTTGGCTTGTTCCTGTGCCAGTGTGCCAACTTGTTAGCTGGGCCACTAGAGCTGTTTGTGGGAAATCAATATTGATTAAACAAACGCACACAGCAATAGCTACTTTATTTCCAGGTGTTTTTAACATACCCATCCCATGCACCCACCCCTCACCCTAATTACAGTGAGGCTCACAAACAATTGTATGGGGACCCATGAGGGAGTGACAAGCTTTCCTTCAAGTTTGAAAAAAGCTAAAAAACAAATAAAAATTCAGAGAAATTTGGTTAAAGCATTCATCACTTAGCCAAACATTCCAAATCCAGGAAACTGCAAATCTGAGATTACACTTGAGAAAATCCAGTGGAAGAGAAATCGGGAATTATTGTCTGGAGAGTGCAGAGTGTGACAACAGAAATATTTGGGGAAGAAGAGCCCAGCAGACCTCCTAAGCTGTTCTGGACTCCTGGCTCTCTAGTCCTATCCCTGTGCAAGTTAGGGAGTTGTGCAGCACATCCTGCTGCTGCTTTAATCTGTCCTGCAAATGTAGTCATAAAAATAATTGAACAAAGAAAAATGTTAGCTGGGCTTTTCCTTACAGGGAATTCTAGTCAGAACACTCAAAATTTTGGAGAAATTATCTCAAAATTTTGGAGAAAATACAAGTTGTTTAAAATAATTGACTTTTATTCTCCCGTTCTTCATTGTATGCACATACCTGACTATTTCTCAGAACAAAGAACAAAATATGAGCTTTTTGTAAATGCCAAAAATTGACCAAATATGTTATTGTCACATTTACATCATTATTTTTGATGTTAGTAGTTATCCTTAATGAATCAAAACATTAGTGAGAATGTTTTCAGAGGTAAGAGATGGAGCAAAAACATAGTGGGGATTTGAGTCTAAACGAGGCTCTAGTATCTTCTGGAAATCATGAAGGATTTGGGAGTGATGCTCTATTTGAGAAGCTGTGCAGAAATAAGGTTGAAGAGATGACATGCCACCATTTGGTAACAACAGGTTCTTTCCTTGCTCTCTCTGATAAATGGGAGTCTGAAAAGACAGGGGTGAAATGCAGTCTCATGCATATTCCAGAGCCTCTTGGAGGGTGGGAAGGAATTGTTTGCTGATTATCTTAGCAAGTTCTTTGCTGAGTTAGATTGTCAAGGTTGAATCAAATTCTCTGCGGGCTGCTGAAAGACTGACAAGTGACAAGTACACAAATCATTGTGTTACTTTGTTGATAGCCCATCTCTCAATCCAGATGTGCACACCAGGAAGGCTGGACTGGATGTTTTCTGGGCCGGGACTGGATTACTTATCACTTCTTTGTGTGGTACATAAAGAAAGTGTACGTACCTGGATTTTAGGTTTAAGGTTTAGGTTCCTTGCTGACTTGGCTGGAATGCTCAAGATAGGCAGAATTTGCTTAACTTGCAAAATGCAGAGCTGGAATCTGTTATATAATTATTAAAATTCTCTCTGGCTGCGTATGATTGATCTTAACGGAATGGACAAAGGCCAAGAAGGTGAAAAATGAGGTCTGTTAGGAAAAAAAGTAGGAAGAGGGAATAAGACTTTTGTAGTCTAACTTATTAAACAAGCACAGAAACAGAAGCGGTGGAATTTAGAAAATATTGCTTTTGGCTTGAAAAATTATGAAAACAATATTCTGTAATGCAGAGAACTCAAGAGTTCTGGTTTTTTTTCTTCCTTCCTTTTCTTCAATCTCCCTCTTCCACCTTACCCATCCTATTTTGCTCTCCTGCCTCCCATAATAGATGCTGCTGCTCATTGATATCCAGGTTTCTTATATCAACACCAACCATGAAGACTTCATTGGCTTTGCAAAGTAAGTACATGGAAAATTTGTTATAAAGACACTGCAAGGCTTTTTTGTTTATTTGCTTGGCATTTTTTCATTATGTTCAGATGACAAGTCCTGTAGTATGACAGTGAAGATCCAGGCTGCAGAGTCCCAAATATGCAGGACCGTGCTCTTTCTCAATAGCCACAGTGTTGAAGTCTGTCCCAGTTGCAGGGGAGTCTTCACCCAGTTCACAAGCCTGGTTTCACTGAAGCTGGAGCTTATGTCTTAGTCTGGAGTCACACGCATTTCAGGACACAGAAATGGATATTGGTGGTCTTTCCACATTGTTATTAATACATACTTTAGGAGCTGTGATTCTGTGTGAAACAGTTTTGCACAGAATAATGGATGTCACTGAATTATAAGTGTGCCTGCTGTTTGGCTGCAGAGAATAATAGTAGCAGAATGCCCTGCAGGGCCTGGTTTGATGTTCTCCTCACTTAATTGAAAAGGCAGTGAGAATATTTTCCAGAATGTTCTCCCTCAGTTTCCAGCAAGTTGTGCCTCAGGGACTTCATACCAACATTTTGACACTAGTAAAAACACTGAAGATGTCTTCACTCTTTGAAGAATAAACATTCCTTCAGACACATTCATGCCGTATTTGCCATAACAGTGATTGGAATCCCAACAGGTTTTGGCTGTGTGAGATGCTGGCAACAAATTTTGGCACCACAGTATGTATTTGAGTGTGGCCAATTCTAGCTGGCACAGTGAAGGAAGGTGCACATCTTTGGCAGTGTGCCTTGAAGGTTTAAAATGTGGAGTTCAGTAAGCTGAGAGGGGAGAAGGCAAAGCCAGGCACTGTTTGTGTGTGTGGTTTGAGCAACTTTCTCTAGAATTGTTTGCGAGTCCTACATATCGTTATCAGTTCTCTTGACAAATAACAGGATGTTGTAGGAATGGTGGCTGGCCTTCTAGAGGTCAAGATAACAACCTGCCTGCTATTTACTGCTCTTCATCCTTTTCTGACAGGAAAAAGGCTGCTAAAAACACTCCATGTATATTCATGGTGTGTGTTGTGACCTTGGGAAGTCACATAGTCCCACCTCCTGCTCAGAGGAGGGTCCATGCTGAGTTCAGACCAGGCTACTCAGGATTTTGTCCAATCAGATCTGAAGAATTCCCAAAATTGGAGGTTCTCCAGCCGTTCTATGCTAGCCTGTTCCAATGCTTGCCTCATCTCAGTATGAAAAGACTTTTCCTTGTGTCAAGTTGGAACTTTCCATATTTTATAGTACTGGATTCTGGAGTTCCAGGTGTATCTGTAGCTGTTTCATTATGCTTCTCCCCTGGAAAAATGGGTGCTGCTCCTGCAGCCTCCATGGTCCTTGCTGTTGTGTCTTTACAATTCCCAAGTTCAATTTCTTGGGAAAGCTGCTGCCTCTTTTGCCAGCTGAGATCTGGAAATCCCCAAGTGCTGTGTATGGGGCATAAGCAGATAACAAGTGACTCTTGGCTTAAGTTCACTGGTAAGTTTAAGCAAGGGTTTCTCTAGGTTGGAACAGATGGGAAGGAAAGTAGCCTTGTTGACTTCTGCTCAACTAAAAGAGAAAATTTGGATAGCAAAGAAGAATTTAAAATATATTCACTAATGAGACAAACAGGAGAAAATACTAATTTGAAACTGTAAGTGTATTATTGTTACAGCAGTTATGTTAGAACTGAAAAATGAAATAAATTGGGTAGCACAGGGATTTCTGCAGTATCCAAACATCCTGGACTACAGATTCCCCTGATTCTCTGGTGTTTCCTTTCCTCTGCTGAGCCTTCTAGCCCCTTGTCTCATGCAGCTGCAGCAACAGTCTAAGTCCTGTGAAGCTTGGTCATAAGAGTGAGAGCACAAGATATTACAAACTACTCTGCAGCACTGCAGGACCTGAGGCAGGTACAGTGCAATGTGAATTGTCTTGAGAGGGATTTAACAAGGCCAGTATTTGGAACAAATCTGCATAGTTATAAAATTGCAAAATCTTAGAATGTTAGCGTTTGTCTTGTTTGGCAGAGCAAATGGCTAATTCTGGGCTTGGGTTTGTTTCCAGTTGGTATAGCTCAGAACAGCGACATGCTTCAATCTATGTAAAGAGTAATTTGTATTTAGAACATGAAATAGAGGACCAGTTGCTGGGCTATTTCTGAAAGGCATGGGTTTCTTAGTATGATGTTAATGGTATAATTAGCGTTTCTGAGTTGATAAAACTAAGAAAAAAAGAAAACTTAGATGATGCACCAGGGACATTCAGTATTATCTGGTGAAAAGGATCAGGATTATCAAGCTAAACACAGTGAGTAGGCACATGGAATAAATATCCTTGTGGATCTTCTCCCAGACAGCATGTGGACTGCTGGTTTGATAGTGTGGTCCAAAGGGCAGGATCAGAATTTGGACAAGGGTTGAGTTGGGTGCTTCATCAATTCTTTGGAGCAGGAGCTGTGCACCAAAGAGCAGGATTGGCCACAGGCTCTGATCCAAGCACACCTCTGCCTTTCCCTGTCAGAGCAGCCTTTGTAGCTGCTGGCATATGGATGCTTCTGTCTTCAGTGAATCAATGCCTGGTGAAATGGTATAATCTAATCCAAACAAAACTTCCTGTCACCAGTGAAGTGTTGGTGGCTGAGTAGCCAAAGCCTGCTCTTGGAACACTTTTCTTCTTCTTTCCAGCAATATTTTAATTCTGTGGCCTAACACAAACCACCACATAATGCAAATGCTTTTAGAATTAATGGCAACTTGTTTAGTTTTGAGACAAGAGTGTGTTTTGTTTCAGGAGCTGGGATTACCAAAGTTCAAGAATTGAGCAAAATATTTTAAATATGGTTTAGTTTCAAATGTGCTCTATTCTTACAAGATTTCAGCTTTGAACCAGCTTTATGAGGGCTTCATCTATTGGTTGTATTTACACCCTCAAAGTGCATATAAATATTAGAATAATATCCAAAACAAACTGTCAAGACAAAGCTATTAAGGAGCCTCCAGCAGGGGAGGATTTTGTTGTACTGCTCTAAATAACAGAAATGGCTTGCTTTTTGTCTGCTCTGGATATTTATAGAGGGTAATGTTTCCAAAGTTACCCACATGAGCCATAATTTCTCCGTGTTTTTAGTAACCTTTACCAATGCAAGAAGGATGTTGTTTCAAAGGGGATGATTGGTAGGAGCTGTCTGCTGTGCATGTCCCTTCTGTCCTTTAGCAGGCAAATATCATCAGGTAGAAAAGCAGTTGAAATATGCACATATATGCAGTGATTTTCCTGTGTTTCTTTTGCTGTGTTAATCTAGCTTTCTCTGCTGGAATCAAAAGTAACTATTACTGCTAAAATTATTCCTCAGGAACTGGCTTAGTTCAAGTTTCCTCAGCATAACTCTTTTCCTCTGCTTCCCTTAGTGCCCAACAAAGAAGCAGTCAGGTTAACAAAAGTGCAGTGGGAAATCAGGTAGGCACCTAACAGAGAATGGATGATGGCATGTGCAAGTTAATCCCAGCTGTTTGGTTTTCTTGGCTGCATTTTCTGTTTTAAGTGTATCATTTACCTTTGTTTGCTTCAAACATACATAAATGTGTCCTCATTGCCTTGTTTTGCTGAACTTTTCAAAGCCACCTGACATCCATTGTTATCATCATTTGCTGTTTAGCATTTCTGCTGCTGCTTTGCACTGCTGGTCAGTGTCTTCCCTCCCATGCTGTTCAGTGCCTTGAATCCTCATGTTACACATCGGTGTTTTGTCATTAACTGCAAACTTGTGAATTTCAGAATCCCAAATGCTGGTGAGTACTTGCCTGTGTGTGCTTTGTGTGTTTTGCTACTCCTGATGTGTTCACAGCTGAACTGCAGTGAAGGGCAAGTCAGCAAGCAAATGTGGATTTGCCTTTACCTCTTCTGAAACCTTTCAGCTGACATCACACAGTTGCTGACTATGTACCATAGGCCTTTCTCAGAAAAAACAAAGAATAAGTGGTTGATGCTCTCAGGTTAATTATTATCTTCACTGAAATTCATTAATGAAATTGTTTCTTTTTGTCACGTAAGAATATGGGATTGATTCTGCAAGGTGCTTGGTCCTCCTGAGCCTGCCTTCCTTCTCTGCTTTTGTGTGGGTCAGGGGTTCTTAGTACTTGGCAGGATCAGTCCTCTTCTTAATATGAGATGAAAATAAGCAAAATGCTACTATTTGGAGAGTTTCTGCTCACTTTGAGGTTTTTGCAAAGTCTTAAACAGAAAAAAATTGTTATGGAACTAGTACATACTTGAGAATGAAATAAAAAATAGCAGTAAAAATAAGATGATGAAATTTTGTAGAATTACCAGTATTGAATATCTTCCTGATGTTTTCACATGCAATTTGGTCAAACAATGCTCAGGAGGTTCCAGCTCCTGATGAAATGGTATAATCTAATCCAGGTTTCACCTCCTGATCAAGGTTTTGAAATGTTTTCTAAACTGAGTTTAGATCCAAGTGATAAACCTGAAATTTCAGAAAGTCTCCTATTCGGCTGCTGTTGTAGACAACAGTTCTTGGCAAGAGTTGTAGTCATATTTTTGGGGCTAGAAATTCAATTTCTTCCTCTCACCAAGAAATTGCTAGTTATTTTCAGGATATTTCTTAAAATAATCCAGCAACTTCTTGGATGCGATGGTTCCCCAGAGCCTGACCAGCATGAGTGGCATTTTTGATATAATATATGGTTTGGATTAAAATGAAAAAAAAACCTGGAAGGTCTAAACACTGCAATGGCTTCAAAGAGCAGCCTGTCCCCTCTGAGGAGAGATTTCCTTCTTATCTAGCTGTGCCGGAACATGTGTCAAACACAGCGACTGTCATCACTTTGGAGTGTCCCATAAAAGGAAAAGCAACCAATTATCTGGTTTTCAAAAATACACAAATAAAATGAATGATTTTTTAATTGAGTGAATGTTTTGTCTCTAAAGAAGTGAAGAAAAAGCTTGGCTTTTTTTTTTTTTTTTTTAATTCAATGTTGAAACTTGGTTACTTGTGGTATAAAGGACTTTGCTGAACCTTTTATTGTAGAGATAATAAGCAGATGTTTGTAAGTTGATTGTTTGGAGTTGAAAAGAATGAGAAAATGTTTCTGAAATAAAACTTCATTTTTGCAATTTGCTATTTCAGGGAACCAATCTACCGCCTTCAAGGCAAATTGTACGAGCTAAGTTCTGTAAGCTTTATTGTTGCTTTTTCATTTAGCTTCTCAGAGGGCAAAATTTGTCTCTAACTCATTGGTTTGTCGAATACTTGCTGCTGAACTATTTAATGTCAAGCTGTCTTGTCTGTAACACTACCTCAACAAAGTGTAATTGCAGTTCATCACTTAACTGCTACTAACCTGCTGTTACCAGTCTGAGCTAGTATAACTTCAAATGTTGTAGAGGACTTTGCATCAAATTAATATTTTTATAATTTAACATGTTTCTCAAACTAAAATGACTAATTGGTGTTTATTTTATTATATAACTGGAAAGCAGTTTTTATCTGATGTAACTGCCTCTGTTCATAGTAAACCTGTCTTTGAAAGGTGGGCAAATAAGTTTCTGGTAACCAAAAGGAAACATTAGCTCTGGTGTAAATGAACATGCTGTTTATGGATACAGGTACTGTTCTTGGTGGTTTGTTTATGTCAAGGAATTACTTTGGATAGAAAAATATGAGTTTTATGAATGAATATTTTCAAGCCTTTTTAATATTTTCAAGCCTTTTTAACATTCTCTTCATAGCACCAGGAGGATCAATATCTCACAGACAGACTCTTTTCTAACCCTTTCACTTCATGAGTAAATAAATATGTGAATGTCTTTAATATTACTAATTAGAATTAATTGTCTAAACTGCAGTTAATTTTATAACAAGTTACTACCTGTTCAGTGATGGTAAAGTGTAAGAAATAAACTTCTGTATTGTGTCTATTATTTGGCAATATCTGTGATAAAAACGTACATTTTTTCAGTTTGTTGCCACATCATCAAATTCTATTAGTTATCATTTTAAAGTAAACTTATGTTGAGTTATGGAAAAAGGTCTAGGCAGCACGGATTTTAGCAGCAGTTGAATTGAACCCCTTGGGGAGATCAAGATCACTGAATTTTCCCAAATTAGTGGGATGCTCATTTGCAATACTTTGCTTTTCTTTTTTAATAGCTTGCTTTGGGCTGGAATGATGCAGATAACTATTAACTATTTCTGCGTCTCTTGAAAATAAGATGAGCACAGCAACACCTTATTTTTGGACAATAATGCAAATTCCTCTTAGCATGTTTTTCTCCTTTTTCCTCTACTACTAATTAATCCTCTCATGCTTAATCTGTGGCCTTTTTTTGTTTGTCTTTTCTTTGCTACCGCCTGAGGTTTTGACCTGACTCCACAAAGTTTCTTTTTAAGCCACAGGTTAGTCTCTCTTCTCATTTGCTTGGAGTACTCTGTGCAATGCTTGGTTTTACACAGCACACCAGCAAGGTTTGGCTCCTGAAAGCTGACCCACTCTTAATTGTGTATGTTGTGTGCTGAGGTTTGTTTTGGTGACTAAAATGCAATGTTTTAAGCTCCCCTTGATGATAAAGCTTTAAAGATGAAGGTGTCATTGCTCCATGTGCCCAAATGAAGTGTGTGAGAATGCAAGACACTCCGATTATGGAGGATTATATATAATTTATAGGTGATTTGCTTCTGTGGCAAAATTTGCTGTTGTGGTTGAAGTAGCCCTGTAACTGGAGAAGGGGCTTAATGTGAACTGTGAGTTTAAGGCACTGTCCAGGTGTTGTGGAGGTTTAGGTCTGAGGGGTTTGTTTGACCTGCCTCTCTTCAGTGTTACACCAACAACCTGATTAATTTTCTGGTTAATTTCTTCTGGACACAAGTAGCGTTCAGACCCTATCAGCTGGCCTGAACTACAGTCCTAATGAGTAACTTTTCCCCTTGTAACCCCTTTTTTCCTTTAATCCTGCTTTGTAGCATACTTTGCTGTTTCTTTTCTTCAGATATACTTAAATCCTATTATCCTGCATGACCCAGGAAAAAAATGCTTATAGAATTTTTTGAAACAACCAGATGGAAATGGAGACTTTTGCCATGGTCAGTGAGGTGATCATGAAAAATCATAACAAAGCTATTCAGTCAGTATGTCAGTATTTCTGTGAAAGCTCATGGTGCCCATGAGCTAACACATTCAAAAATATTTCAAAATTTAGCAGCATGAGACCTGCTGGTTTTGAATTTTCACCTTATCAAGTCTAGAGGAGTATTGCTGTTCTAAATAGCCTTTAACTATTTTTTTAGGTTAATATCCCTTCATGTTTGACTTACCTCAGTCTTTGTTTAAATATATTTGGAAGTATGTTTCAGGTTTTTACCCCTGAGAGCTTTGCTCCAGTAAAGACTAAATTTTTCTTTAAAGCAGACATGTTTTTAGGACTTCAGCCTCTGACACTAGTTTTAAGTTATGTAATGCATTGTGCAGTGATTTGTAGGGAAGCAATGTCACAAGATCTCGGTTGTGTTCAGCATCAGAGCAGATCTGATCAGTTTATGCTGTGACATTTGTCAAATTACAGTGAAATACTGTAATAGGTTTCCCCTTTAATACGTTACAGCTTCTGTAGTGTGAGGATCTTCGTGACTGAATCCAAAGAACCAGCAGCTTCTAAGGGCACCTCCCTGAGTAGTTTTTGTAATTTTTATTCCCTCAATGTGCTTACTGTTCGGTAGCACATGTTGTAATGACAGTGGCTGGAAGATGGAGTGATACTGGGAGTTCTGTTCTGGGTTCAGAATTATTTCAGTGGAGTTACACAACACAACTTTAATGGTGCTACATTAACAGTTACTGCTGAGTGTCTCCTTGTGGGAGTGTCCAGTCCCATGATTCTCACTCTTGTGTTTCTCTCTGCCCAGTTTCATGTATCTCACTTTTCTTGAAGTCATCCTTCAAATACTTCTTTAGAGAATCAAAAGTGTCCCATTTCTTTCAATATATTTCTTTTACAAATGCCTTATTTGATTTAATGCAATTAAAGCCATGCAGCAACACATAAAATGTGCTTATTGTGTCAAATTCTGCTTTCCTGTTTATCCATGAAGTGGTGGAGGGTAAGAACAGCAAATATGATTTGGGTTTTGTGCAGCTGAACTATGAGAAAGTGATTTCCTTCTGGCTTGTTCGTGTGCATTGAGAGGCTCTAAGTTTCATTTTTCAGTCACCCAGATTAGGTATCAGGATCCTGAAGGAAGGAACTGTGTCATCTCTTGTTCATCCTGTGCATGGAGTCCAGCTACCGGTCAGAATATTGTCTCCAGTAGCTGTGCCCATGTTTTTCACCTTCCTGAGGCTCATAACTTATGTCACTAACATCCGCTCTGCACAGAATGACATTTAGAAATATGATAGAAAATAGTGAAATGGATCTCTTAGATAGAACCCAATGAGAAAAAGAGCTAGTGAGACCAATAATGAAACAGTGCTTTCATTTTTCAAGCTGAAGTGCTATAAAACATAGCTAACACAACAGTTTAAAAAACTCCAAAATAATAATTCTCCTTCAGAATTTTTGAACTTCAAAAGTGTCTTTGAAAAATGTTACCTTCGAGGAGGATTTCTAAAATATGGCTCGAGGGTTTGGTTGTGGTTTTTTTTTTTTTTTTTGTTTGAGAATTTGGCCAGAGTCTAAGGTGTCATTCAGCTTCTCTGGAAAGTGAAACTATGTTCCTTAATCTCACTTTTTCTTGCATTACACCTTGATCCAACATCTCCCTCTCCTTTACATCCATCACTGATGCTTAGTGTTCTGTAAGTGTAGCTTTTTAGAGTTAACATAATGTGCCTCGGAAATGGGAAAATTCAATGAAAAGGACATGGGCTTAGCACACTAAGCTCATCTTCTCCCTCTTGGTATCCTCTGGAACAGCTTCCTAGTATTTTAGATTGTTATCACCTGTTGTAGAGTCCAGGATATTTTAGAGAACACAGTACTCTGTTTTCCCAGAGGTGTATAGATAAACAGATCTAGAAATTTCACATGAAAAACACACACCCAGAATATTGGTGTAGGTTGATGTTCTGCTCTTCTGCGGGGTTGCGTGGGAATGACAGCTGGCTCTAATCCTCAGCATGCAGAATTTTTGAGGAAACTACTGGCAAATTCCTTCCTTTATGAGACAGTGACCAGGAATTGTCCTCACAAGTCAGCTTGTTTCTGTCCACACCCCATGATGGTTGCACATTTATGGGGAGATGTGCTGGACTGGAGCATGACACAATTCCTGCCTTAGAAGTATTGAAACCTTCAGTGCTTCTTAAGTGGTTTGTATAGTTTAGTTTTTAAAATGCTGGCTTGGTCTGTTCTGAGACCTCTACCATAAATGCCTTCTTGTCGAATTGAGAAAATTGGACTCTTAGTAAGCTGTTACAAAACCTGTGGTAATGGTGAGGAAGAGGATGGAATAAGCAGAGAGTGCTCCTTCCCTTCCCTTTGAAGTGCTCATCACCTGTAAGGTTCTTGAACCTGCTGCTTAGGTGTTCCTGCCTGGTTTGCTTCTAGAAACCACCGCTTTATCTTCACAGACATCTGTGTTCAAATCTTTTACCTTCCCTGAGATATTTCTCCAAAACATTTTTTCTTCAAATCAGGTGCTGGCCAGCCTGCCTGGGCTTCCTGTGTGTGGATATGAGCTTTACATGGAGTAACATGGCATTTTCAATTGCAGACAATGTGGTTCAACAGCATCCTCTCTCCCAAGCCTCTTATTTCAGCTTCTTTATAGCATGGGAACACGTGCTGTGAAGGATTTAGCCTGCTGCACAAATATAGCTCCCCTTCCTGCAGAACTAAGTTCAAGTGAATGCAGAACCTTCATTTTGTTGCTTTCCCCCAACTTTTTTTCCCTTTGCTTGTTTATAGTTCAGTGCAGAAAGAAAAAATAGAATTAGTTTGGTTCCACAACTTGTCCTGTGGCAGCTGCCTGAAGGCCAGTACACTGGCAGTATATGCATGTTACTTGTTTCCTGTTAAAATCTTACTTCAATGAACATTGCAAATAAAATGAGGATTTGATGGGTAATCAAGTTCTTATCAATATGTTTCCCTTAGCTTGCACTTAGGCAAGCAGTCCATGTGTGTTTGTACACACATGCCCCTCTCCACATAGGTTTCTCCCCCCAGTAAACACAAATATTTTATGTCCTGGCTCACTTTTGTAGAAATCTTTGTGGGAGGGGCTATTCCATCTAATCTGCTTGTGCCATACCCCTGAATTTCTTTACAGGAATCATGTCCTGTTCTCTCATCCCTTACTGTGTGGTTTCAGACCCAAATCAATGCTTTCTTAGAGATTTTCTTACAGGCTGAAAACTTACAGCCTGTTTTTGGATCACCAGGACTTTTCTTACACTGCTGGCCTGGTTGTAGTAAATGGGAAAACATGTTTATCTTCCTTGAAATGAAACTGATACTCTTGGATTATGTGCATTTCCATACAATTTCCTGCTTTTCAGGTGCAACTTCTTTGGTTTAGTTATCAACTATAATTCACTCCCTTACCCTGTGCAAAACCAAAGCTGTTTTTTTTTAAGGAGCTTGCAAGAACATCCAGACTGGATAGGAGTGAATTCTGGTTTGGAAACTTTTATAGATGGCAAAGAATAGATGGTGAGCCATGTTCTTCTTTGGTGAGTTGTTGGTATTGGAGTTACTGGTTTTGTAAAGCCCTATGAGAGGAATGTTTGTCTCATATATTTCTTTAAATACAGGAGGAAACTCATGTTTGATCACACAAGTCGGTTCCCGTGGAGCTTCTTGAGAGGGTTCTGAAGGGCTTCTCTGAGCACTTTTTTGTGTCTTAATATTCCATTGGCAAGTGAAGGGTGTTGCTGTGGGGAGAAAGAGTAGAGCTGAGGTTCCTTGCATTTGTGGTTGGGAGGGTTCTGTGGTCTTGTTCAGAGCATGATAGGAAGGAATGTTTGCTTTCTCATTTATATTGGAAAACAGCAGCTGTTCCAATAAAATTGAAAGTTTCCATCTCATCCGTAAATGAATTTTCATGGTTATACTCTTCTGCTGGGGAGTTGTCTCATTTCTCTTAGGTTTCTACTGTCCCCCTTTCTTTGTGCATGATGTAGCCTCCTGGTCTTAGTATTTATAGGTATGTTCACATCTGTTTCTTTCATCTTTTGCTTGTATCTATGTTATAAATTTTTGCTTTACCTATTTTCCCCCTGATTTTTATCGCTGCCTAAGATTTTTTCCTCTTTTCTTTTTCTCTTCTATCCTATGACAAGAAAATGGCTCTCACATTCCTCTCCTTACAGCTTCCTGCCTTAATTTAGGTGCTTTTCCTGGTATCCACCTTTAGCGATGACCTTAAAAATTAGACCAGAATAGTGTAGTCACAGATTAAGTTGTATGGGCTTTCACAATGTATTCACATACAGCAAATAAATATCTTCAAGCTTACCTGACCCTTATCTCACTCACAGTTGCTGAAGTACAACATTCTGATAGTTAGGCTTCTCTCTTTCTCCAACCTTCAGACTGAAAATATAATACTCACTTTGTTACTTTTTTTTGAATGCTGCAAAAACTGTTGAATTTCCCAGAGACTGAAAAAATGCACCTGTTTGTGTTTCATTCAGCAAATCCTTATTTAAAAGAATGAATGCAGCAGCAGAACTCTATCAAGTGAGTAATGAACTAAACTTGTACCTGACTGCACCTCTGCATAGGTCATCCGGAAAGGCTGGCTCACCATCAACAACATTGGCATCATGAAAGGAGGATCCAAGGAATACTGGTTCGTCCTGACTGCAGAGAGCTTGTCCTGGTATAAAGATGATGAGGTAAGGAATGAAGAACATTTTTCTATTGGGGAAAACCCCAGTATTCATACAGTATTCTGGTATCAACTTGAAATATTTAATCAGTTTGTGTAAACTTGAACTGAGAGATTGTTTTAAGGTTTTAGCTGTGTTCTTTAAATTTCTGGTTTGATTCATGGAGAATGCTGACTGTCTAAGACTTCTGTTGAAATGCTGATAACAAACACAGGGTGTGGTGTGGGGTATTTTTTGTTTGTTTAACTTTTTTCTTCTCTTCCTGTGATTTCCACACATTGCTTTAAAAAAGATAAAAGGAAAAAAAATCCCAGGCTGTTTTAGAATACTCTGCTTATTGCCCTATCTTGCTTGGGTTGATCTTGTACATCTACTGCAAGCTGATCATAAATTGTCTGGGTAAATTTACTTCTGAAAGTAACTACAGCAATTGATTTAATGAAAACAGCTGGTCTCCGGTCTTATGTTCTGAGAGGATGAAAAGCACATCTGCAGAGTTCTCTAGCTGGTTGGTGTGGATTTTCAAATTTGACAAAAAATGCACCTTCTTGGGTGATCAGTAAATCTGAGGTGAGTAATATGGAAATAAAGAAAAGGACATCCACATTGCTCACTTTGAATGTACTGTTAGGCAGCTTGTCTGTTCTGTTTAATGACTTTTTCAACAGTGTGTATAATGATACATTTTATCCAAGACCTCAGCATAGGGCTACATTAAAAAAACCACTATTATTTCCTATTTGGTCCCCCCCCCCCCAAAAAAAAGTTAAATGTTTTTAGTAAGAAATTATTGATTTTTCGAGCAAACCAGTTCAATGGATGGAAGAAGCACAGGTAAAGAGAAAGCTTTAAATGAGCTCTAAAGCATCACTCAATCTTTTCATCTTATTCTAAGTAATAATCAAAACACTGGTTGAGCCCAACAAAACAGGTTGATGGGGACTGTGCAAATTCATATTCTTTTTAAACATCCGTGGTGTTTTACTGCAGTGGATTCTCTGGAAGCCCTGGGGAGAGGGCCTGCAGTGCATAAGGCAGAGCTCTCCCGAGTCCTGCAAATCCAGGATGTGGAACTCCTTCAGTAATGCTGCTGAGGGTGGAACTGTGCTGCTCAGAAATTGCTTTTTTTCCCCCAGTCCGTAGCCATTTCAGGAGAGACTTTAAGGCAGAGTGACAAATTAGATTAATCTTGAGGATTTTGCTCCTTGCCCATTTATTTAAGTTTTAAAGGGATTCAGATTTAGTGTAACAGAAAAACCAGTGCGTGTCAGGGAGGAGCCAAGGGGCAGGTGTCAAGGGGGGAAATTTTACTCTCAGATTGCTGAAATAGAATTTGAAAAAAATGCAAAAGTGACTTTATGAATTTGAAAATTCAAAGTTGTTTTTTTGTGATCTGCCTGGAAAGTTACTAGAAGCAGCTTTCTTAGGTAAGATACAGGTAACTATAACTAAAAGAAGCAATGTGGCAAAACTAACACACCTGCTGTGTTTTTTATCTCAAGCAGTTGGAGGTGCATCCTAGATCAGCTGTGGCAATATTTTAGGTAGTTTTGGTATTGTCTTTTAAGTCTGATTTTTGTTTAGTGAGAAATATAAAAATTCCTGAAAATCCTAGTGGTGCATCTTGTGCTGTGCAACTTTAAAAATAAATAGTTTTGACAATCTGCTGAGGAGGGTCACCTGGGAAGCTCATGAAAGTACTCAGAAGGAAGTGGCCACTGTGTGATTTCCATATGCATATTTTAAGATAACGTCTCTTAATTGCCAAACAGTTGTGTTTTGAGAATCATGAAAATGTCACTAGTTAATTCAGGCCATGGGAGATCACTCAGGAGTTTCTTAGAGTGGTAAGAAAATAATTGCATAGGATAATAGCAGAGTAGTATTCCATGAGGATAATAGCAGAGTACTATTCCATGCTCTGCTGGTGAAAGAAGTTGCTCCTTAAGTACAGATTAGCTGTATAATTTGATTATTTTGTCCTGGAAAAGAGTTTATAAAGTTATGATTTTTTTGTTTGTTTTGTTTTTTTTACTGGACCTTCTCAGTGAGACTGAAAAATCAGTAAGGCTCCTCAGCTGCTGGCTGGAGTGGCTGTGTGGGGGTGTTTCCCCCAGTGAGATGTGCAGTCTGGTGATGTGAGAAGTGATCCCTGTGTTTGTGTCTTGTGTGCCCTGCGAGGTCGTGGGGAGTTCTGAGCCCCCAGCCCCTGCTCGGGCTGGTCAGGAGCTTTTCCCTGGCAGCTGGGGAAGGTGCAGGGCCAGCTCTCACCTGGCTTCCCTTGCCATGCTGAGGAGTTTGTGCCCTCTGTGCCTGTAGCCAGTGCTGCAGCAGCTGTGGACCAGAGAGCTCTGGCAATGTGTTTTGCAAAGCTCCAGAGCCTGCTGGGGCCTCCAGGGCTGTGTACCCCCTCTAGTGTAAGCTGAGCCTGTTTTCTAGTCTGGAATTTGCTCTGAGATCAAAATCACTAGTGGTGACTCTAGTACTGTTAGAAGGATGTAAATTCCTTGGTGAGGTGCAGCTTTATAAGTGATAAAACCACAGTACAATGTATTTAGAAGCAAATTGCTATGGCAAAAGATTTCAGATTATCCTGTATGATATCAGTATTAGAAAAGAAATAATTGTTTTCTTCACATGGCTTTGTTGGTCAAACATACACCAGGATTTTATTCCTGATGATAGGGATTCAGTGCCCAAGAATGGAGTTTTTAGACTTGCAGTTCTGGAAATGCCAGGTTGATGTTTGAACAGTGTTTTTGGAGCAGTTACAGTATCGGTTCTGGGAGAACTAACACGGATTAGTTTCTGATCCTGCACACAGTTGCTTCTGTTTGTAACTTTGCTGTGTGACCAGTACCATGACTTTGTGCTTTTCTACTTAAAAACCAAGCAAGGAAAGTGCTGTGTACTGGCTTTAAGGCTGCTGTAAACACGTGCAAGATCAGCACGCTCCGTGACCTCACAAATACAGATTTTTTTCATAGAGTATTCCATGTAATCCTAGCTGAAGCATTATAGGGCACACCTACACATACAAATTATTAAATTTGAGCATTATAGCTCTCAGTTTTTACTGTATTGTTAAGTAGCATTAACTAAGGTTCATTTGAGAGTCAACCTGAAATCTGAAGTATGTGAATTAGCCACTTCTGCATTAGGATGAAACGGATTTTGGGAATGTGGAATGTCATTCTGTCTTGTGAATAAAAAACCTCTTTACTGTAAAGATATGGATGCCATTTGTAAAGTGGTGTAGCATCGTTACGGTGCATGGTCATAGAATGTGATTTTATTCTTCGTTCTAAAGCATCCACTGGCATTATTGCTGTGCTAAGGATGCCAAGCTGGACTCTGGGATTAGAATTTCTAAAAATGTGAAATTTACATTGGTGGGGGAAAATCTCCTGTAGTCTTATTTCCAAAGAAAATATTTCCATCCTGTTTCAATTGTAAACGATACTATTGTCAACATCAGTGATGGATGCAGTTTGTATTATAATTTCACTGTTTGTTCCCAGTTGTAAAATGATGTGAGATTTGAGAGCGAACTTACAAAAATAAGGGAGGAGGTGAAAGAGTGGAAAGGAGAGAAGTTCCTCTAAGGTCTGCCATTGTGTATGTTTACAGAATGAACTTGCCACACAGTAAGCTGCTCTTGGCTTCTGTGGCGAGCAGGAATGTCGGGGAGTTTTACACAGCAAGAATCGAGCGATGCCTGGGAAGCAAACGGGAGGACAGAACATACGGCGGTGCCGCAGGGCTGCGGATAAATCCAACTTACTGTTAGTGAGCTCGTGAGAACAACTAGGAAAAGAGTACTATAGGAAGCACAGTAAGAATTTCAGCAGTGGGTTTTATTGTACTTGACAGGCAGTGCTGCTTTGACTCTGGGCTTGGTGACTGACCGGCCGTCTGAGGTCCAGAGCGACTCTTGGCTGGAGCTGGTGCTGCAGATGCTCTGGGCTGTCAGAGCGGGGTCCCACTGGCGGCTGTCCCTCAGGCTGGGTTGTCATGCGACTGCCTGTCTGTGCCTGCTGTACAGGTGAGAGGATGTTCTGCACAGCAAGTGTAGACAGGCAGACACATGACAACTCCGTCCAGCCAGTCCCTTGGAGCCATCGCCGCTGCTGTGCAACACTTTGTGCCAGTCCACTTTAGGGAGTGTTTGTTGGGGGGAACACACATAACAGAATTAAACTTTAAAACATTGGCAGCTGCAGAACAAGAACAGAACTTGATTTTATTCAGAAAAGAAGCTTGGTACATGAGTTATCATTGTGCTGACACATATCAGGGATGCGATTTCAACAGACTGCTCACGCTGAACATTTGGAAAAGCAAAAAGAACCGAAGCCGTGGTTTATTTTATATGCAATTTGTACAGGGTTTTGCCTACACATTGTGCTCACACATAGTAATTTAACCAGATGTTTTTACTCTTCATGGAAGCACAGAAATACTGAAGTTCAAGATAAAGGATATGTTTATACAGTGCATATTTTCTAGGCGCAGATAAGTACAATAATCTGGGATGTTAAAAATAAAAATCCTTCTGTATAAATGGAGGCTGCAACTTGCACATTAACCCCATTATAGGGAATGTGCTGGAAAGAAAACTGCACTTTGGATCGATTTTGCTAATATGTGATAGCTGTACATGTATTATATTCCTTTTAGTATTTTGGTTTGCATGTTATTTAAATTTTGCTTTGTCTCAAAATCTGTACTTTCTGACAAAATAAATTGACCTCATAAAACTTCAGTAAATTTTTTTCAGTCAAATACGGACTATACTAGAGATCAAAAGCATGCAAATAGCATCATTACACATCACAAAATGTGCTGCTTTGCTGAATTTTCTCTATACACTGTCTCTACACACAGTGACTGTAATCCAACTTTGCAGTGACATTTGAAACATTTCTGGGGTATTGTTTCAGAAGGTATAAAACCCATTGGAACCTTAAAGGGGGAATAGAATAATTGTATTAATTTTCTCTACAGATTAAATGTTTCTGGTTTGTAATGGTGTTCTTGAATCTCTGTTGCTCGCTAGTGCCACCATAGGTAAGCAACAAAGTTGTGCTTTCAAACCCTTCTCAAACATACCCCATTCAGAGTAGCAGCCAAACAAGCCTGAAAACTGATTATAAATTACCAGAGATTAAAGGTGGAGATAGTGCTGAGGTTTTATATTAAACTAATAATAAGTCAATATGTAATTATTCAGGTGTTCTGTCTCTAATAATTTTGCCGTAAAGAATAATAGACGTTTCAGTTAATAAATAAATTGACTATACAAGTTAAGTTTATCAATTATATGAATAAAATTTTCCTTAAGCCTAACAAGGTGGAATAAGATGTCTTAAATTAATTAATCAACCACAAAAAATGGCTAATTAATTCAGAGATGAAAAATTAATTCCAATATATTAAATGCTTTGTCTTTATAAAATGTTTACTTATATTTTTATAGCTAAAAGTAAAATTTTAAGGCTGTGTTTTAACTTTCCATTTCTTGCTGCCTGCTTTACCATTTTGAAGAAAAACAGAAGTGGAAAATTAGAAGTATTTTTAAAATAGATATAATACACTGATTGTTTCATAGATTTAATCAGATTTAACTCCTGCATTTAGTTGCTGAAGTAATGAAAAATCTTTAGTCTGGAAGAAAATTAGGTCTGACCTGCTGTTATGGATTCTTCTTGAAATAACAAAGAATTGTACAGTCAAAGTCATTGGCAACCTATAGTACAGAATATTGGAATAGCAGAAGTATGGATTTTCTAGAATAGATTTTCAGTTAGCAGCTGTCAGGGAGGTTGTGCTGGGAGGAAAATCGTAAGTGGAAACTTGGTGCTGTCTTTCTAATAACTGTACACAAGGAGAATTCATCAAAGAATCGGCAAAAAGCTTTACATCTTGACAGAGGCAAGTTTGTTTTCCCTTCAGTTAATTCACTGGGTGCTGCTAGACATGACTAGATTAATATTTCCACTTGATTTTCATTTAAAAACTGAAATTCCTTGAAATTGTAGTTAACTTGCTTCAAGGGCTTAACATTTTTGTGTGCTGTCTGGTTGACACACTGAGTCAGTAAAGGACTTGAATATTTTAGAATACTCATAATAAAAAAAAAATCTCATGATTGCCAGTATTATATTTACAGAAATGTATGTTAAGGACCTGACTTTAAATATGGGTACCTTGGAAACTGAATTGAGATATTTATTCCCTCCAGTTGTGATCAGGACTCTTTATTTAAGGGAGGGCTTTTATTTTTAGGTACTGCTTTGCAATGCTGTGTAAAATGCAGTACAGAACTACAGTAAAATAATTCAGGAAAGTTTCATTCTTAACTCTGGCATTTCCTGTCTTTTTGTAGGTTTAATCCTGACCCTTAATAGTATTTCAATTAAGATTTTTTTTTTCCCTAAATAAAGTACATATCAGGAAGCAAAGCCTTTTACAAGAAAAAGTAAAGTTACTTGAAAGATGATAATGAACATTCTATGTAGAAGCCTGGAATTTTTATGCAGGTATTTTGCTATTTTGGTTATAATATTTTCCATCTAGAAATGATACTTGGGTGGTCTGGAGGCACAGTGATAGTACAGGAAGGGGGGCAAGGAGCGTGGGGCGGGTGGCAGTGTCTTCATGCTCTGAAAATACAGATGCATTAAATAGCACTGGCAATGGTCATACAGGAGACAACATGCAGCTTAATGACAAGGCAGAAAGATGGCAAATGACATGGTTTTTTAAAAAAGTAACTAGTTTTTTTCACATTTGGATACTTATTTGATCTATATTTATTTCTGTAAAGTTAGCTGACTTTCCCCCACCCTTCTCTCTCTTTTCCTTTTATTTTTAACATTAAAGGAATAGTCAGAAAAGGTTTGAAATATTTTCTTCCTCTTTCCTGTTTAATTTTTTTTGAGTGCATTTAAAAAAATACACTTCCTAAAGATGCAAAAAAGTCTATTATATTGGAACACTCACCTATTTAAATGTTCCTACTGGCTTTAATCTGCATTTTATGGTAATATTTATCAGTTCACACAACAGGCTTAAGCATTGGTATCGTCCTGGCTTTAGAGAACTGTCACCATGATTAGTACGCATTCGGTCCTGCTAATTTCTTTTTTTATTCATTACAAAAAGTAATATTTGGTGGTTTTTTTTTTCCTCTTGAAATATTTATATGCCACCTATTTGTGTTTGTTGACATGCATGTTTAAAGCATCTTGTTTTATTGCTACTGAAATCTCTTCTCTGTGGCTATGACCAACTAGGAATTGTTTCAACTAAACCAGCAGTGTTTTAAGAACCACGGAATCACTTAATTCACTTTGAAAATGTTTTGATTACTGAGCCGAGGTCGATATACTTCCTTATTCATTGCTAACAATGCAGCCTTTCTTTCCATATCTGCTGCTTTGCACTCTGCATTTCCCCCCCGCCTCCTTTCCAAGCCCCATGCCAAGGGGGCCTCCTCGATCTCAGCCTTCCAGTCTAAAAATGTAACTTTGAAGAGTCATGGGTGTATGGGAGGGGAATCACTTCCTAAATCCAGAAAGGTCATTTAAAATAAAGATTAATGCAAATAGTGGACTGGAGATAAGAGAAACACTCGTTCCATATGTTTCCATCGTCCTTGCTTATTTAGCAAAAGTTAACACAGGCTATCTGCAACACTATTCTCATGGAGAGCCTATTATTCCCTGGATAACAGTATTTCCTTCCTTAATTTCTAGATCAGAATTAAAAAAAACCAAACAAACAGTAGCTTTGCAAGTAAACGTTAGAGAAAAAAAAAAGTGCAAATGATCATATTCCCCTTTTCCCCTTGAAAGCAAAACTGGGTGAGTTTCTTAACAAAATTTGGAAACATTTTTCTACCGCTTAAGCAAAATCTAAGTCATAAAACTTTTCAGATTTGTGATGCCTAAGACAGCAATCATACGTAAAGATTGAGAAATATTAATGCCAGTTTGACTCTACTTCCATTCCTTTAATTTCTTCCTGTTGCTACAGATTTTCTCTTAATAACCACATTTATGTGTGTATTGTAACTCCACTTCAAAGCAGAATGAGAATAAAAATTCCATCTGCTTATACTACAATGGACTAAACCCCACTAAGTTAATTCTAAAAATAATCTTCTGCAAAAAAAAACCAAAAAAAAAAAAAAAAGAGGCTGAATAACTTACAAGTGTATAGATAGATTAAAAAAGAGTTTTTTGATCAAAATAAAAGTTTTGCTGGGAGGCAGAGGGAAATGACAGTGCTGGTCCTTGCTTTGTAAGCTTTAAGGCAGCCAGTCCAGGCACCATCACACCAACGCTACATGACCAGTTCTCCCCAAAAGCTCTTCTATTGATTATTGAAGGAGCGATGGAAAGGGTCAGCATAATATATAGATTTTTTAAATAAAGAAATTACAGCATGACGGCTGTCTAAAATACCGTGCACCTTCTGCAAAGTCGGCTGGTTATAATATTAACGGCTGCACATTTATGCTAATTCTTTTTACAGTACAGCTATTCCAAGCCTTCCTGGCAATAATGAGCACCATATAGGTGGGATTTTTTTCCGGTTGCAGTAGTTTGTTACTACTGTTAACTTTAGGGGAGCTGACTCTGGAGTTCGGCTGGTATCAAATTGCAGCCCAGACTTTTTGTATTATTTTGTCCGTGGGGATTTCATTCAGCCTGAGGGTTTTTTTCCCCTACCAGGACAGCTGGAAATTCACCAAAGCAAACTTCTGCATTGGTTTACAAATTCCATTTTTATCAGTGGGATTCAGGACAAAGTAACTTATCATTTTGAATGGTAGAAGAATTATCAGCGATTCAAAGTACACATGAGAGCGGCAACAATCAATCGGTCCTGATCATTCCCATGCAATATCCAGCCAGGTATTGGGTTGGAAAGCTCTTTCTTCCCTTTTATTTATTGAGTGACTTTTTTTCCATCACATCCTGAACTTTAAAAGGTAATTTTTCCTGACAATCAAAGATTTTGTATTCTACATGGCAGAAGCCTAGCATGGAGTAGTTAGTTTTTCTATGGTTTCTCTCCCAGTTTTCATTAGCACATCTAGCATAAGTTACTTGCAAAGTCTCAACTGCATATAAAAAATTAAGTACAATTTTCCCAGAGGTGATATATTTTACAATAATATAAACTATTATTCATGCATTCTTTTCTAGTATTTTATTACTTTAAGCAAAAATAATTTTTAAAAAAATTGATCTTCAGATCATAGATCACAACAGAAGCTATTCAGAATACATACTTCTAGCAAGCCTAAGAAAAGAAAAATTATATACTTCTTAAATATTTATACTAACAGCTTCAAGTAAAAAAAATTAAATTTACCTTTTTAATTTGTTGGGGAATAAAGCTTTATTTTAAATTAAAAAAAAAAATTAGTAAAAAAGAAATGACCGACTTTAGCTTTAGTGTTGTACACTTTTCTAGGCAGTGTACCTCTAGGCAATATACCTCTCTCATTTCTTGCATGGCTTTTAGTGCACCATCAGAGCTCCATCTTTCTTGCAGTGATGACTGGAGGAAGGGGGGAGGGGAGTCACCTAGGTTCGCCAGGTCATAGGCCAGGTGTTCTTCCAAAGCAGGCCTTACCAGAAAGTCTTCCCCGCTTTATTCTGCAGTCCTCCTTTTTCACAGTGTCCCTTAGCGTTTCTTATTCCCTAGTGTGCAAAACCTGTGAAGAAAAATACTGGATATGAGATCTGAAAGGAGCAATGAGTGTCTTCTCCTTGGCAAAGAGCAACTTGCGTCCCCAATAGTCCACGCCGCCGCTTTGCCTTGCCCAGTCTAACCAATGTGCAGACTACTGTACAACAGCATTGTCCTGAACAGGTAGTCTGAACACTGGGGCGACGGAGCAGGATCTCCGGACGCGTCTATTTATTTATTTTAAATCCTCTTTTAGTCTCGGGGAAAAACTGCCTTCCTGCATCACGGGTTGTGCTCGGCTCTCGCTCACACTCTGCAGCACTCACTGAAACACACTGAAGTGCTGTGATTTCCAGTCTTGACGTGGCACATTTGCAGCAGACTGGGGATCTGGCAATGAATTTAGGACCAGGAAAAGGGGGAGGGCTGGGCCTGAGAGTCCATATATGGGATGATGTCACCCTGGGGAGGTTTGGGTATGCACTGTGCCGCTGGTGAGACCGCTAGAATTGCCTGCTCTCAGACATGGGTCTGTGTATAAAATGGTACCAGATGTTTTAGTGTAATGTTAAGCAGTCATTTCATCTTCAGGCCAGATTTTTTTCTTCAACTGGGCAGGAAGTGGGCCCCAGTATGGAAAAGCTGTAAAAAGTCAAGATGTACAGTTTCGCTGCAGCCAACAGAGAGCGAGTTAATGTAGATACAGAATTTGCTCTTTTGTGAAGACTGAAAAACAGAATTTATAAAAAGCATTCTGCTAAGGAAGCTAGTGTAATAAGCCAGTGCTTATTTTCTTTCTTTTTAATAACTCTAGTTGTGCTTTTCTATTTTGGCGTTTCAGACCAAGAAAAGGGCAAATAGGTTCATTTTTTCTTGGAACTGTCAGCGGCATGCAGGCTGCTGAGACTTGAACAGTAATTAGAGTTACTTCCTGAAAGTGAAGCCCCCATGAAAAGTCTGGAGAAATGTTCTTTGTCATAGCCTCTACATGAGTAATTAGTTCCACATGTGGCCTTCCTATTTCCCTTCAGCTATTTTGGCTGGCTGGCTGAATACTTTGCTATAGCTCAAGACTTAAAGAAGCTTTAAAGTTTTCATTTCAAGCATCCACTGTGAAAATAGCTATTTCTGGTGTCATAATAAATTGCTTCTGGTAGATCAGTGCTATTAGGCCTGGCATTGTTTTTCACTGGTAACCCTGCTGGTCCCATTTTTCTTTTAATGGTGCTTGGTGGAATTATTCTGCTGAATTTTATCTTTGATGTTTACCAGATCTATTGAATTTTGCCAACTATGACTTTACCGTAGATTTTAAGATATTCTCCCTGCAGGCAACCAGTCTTATTCTCCGGTAATTTTTTTTTCTTTGTTACTCATTCTCTTGAATCGATCTGTTGTACTTAGTTTGATTTTGTTGTGTGTTTTTTTTTTAGTTTTTTTTAATCTGCCTTAGCCCGTGGTCTAACACAACAGCTGACAGAAAATGCTAGCTCTTCTCAAGTCGAACTTGGAGGTGATCGTGTCTGGGTCTGGATATGCAGATTGTGTCTGGGTGTGCAAGGATGCAGTTGGTGCCAGCAGTTCTTTTTCTGCCTGGAATTCTGAGGCAAATATCAGTGTCTTGAGAGGCAGATCTCCACCAACTTCCTGGACAGGAATGTATGTAAATCTAAATGTGTACTGTGAGCTCTGGTGTCCTAAATAAATTCTGTATGATTCGGTTCTTCCTAGGTGCCAGCAGATTCTGAGAGTCATAGTTCCTAGAGGTGTGCACAGGGCAGATTGTAGAGCTCTCTCTCACTTCAGGGAGAATGAATGGAACAAACTTGGATGCTAGGGAATTGGAATTGGAGTCTCAGTCCAATGAAAAAGAAAAGTGACCTTCAGGCTGCTTTGTGGTGGTGGCTAAGCACTGAGAGTCTGTTTTAGAATGAGCACCCTCCAGCTCTCCCATTTGGGTCACAGGGGACTAACGTGTCCAAGCAGTGCTGGGGTTTCTTGTTTAATTGGCAGAGGTAAAGGTTTGGAGAGGTTTAATGTGTTGTGTGCTTCACTTTCTTAAAACCAGCAACAAGTGTATCAGAGAGAGTGAGCTGGTGGGCAAGGGCTTTTGAAGATAAAATTGCAACAAGGGAGAAAGTAGAGCACAACATGGATAAACCAGGAGGGCACCTTGTCTGTGTATCATTGCATGTGTAGGGGCTGGCTTTTTTATGGTATTCCCACTTGGCACTTGCCTTGTGGAAGAAGAATACAATTTTGGAAAGACTGAGGAATGATTTTTGTGAGTGGGACCCTCAGTAGAGTAGTCAGATTTTCCCCAGTGAGGAACTGTCAGAGATTAATTACTGCATGTGTCACCAAGAACAAGAAATTATGTTGTCAAGGAAAGACGGCATTCCAGGGATCTTCTTTCCATACCAGCCGAAAGGGACGTAGGCTGAATAAAACAGCAGGCAAAACATTAATGAGCCAAGCAGGTTTAGGGCTGAGGGAAGTGAAGTTTGGAATCTTGCTGCCAAGTGCAGCAGCGTTAGTCTGTGAGTTTTTCCCGAGATGGTTAAATAGAACCAGAATGGCTCCCCACACTGCGGCCTGGAAATTTGTTCCCTCTGTGTTTTGTTTCCTGGCAAAAGCAGAACTTCAGAGGAATAAAGGAGAACAGGAGGTTTGGGTTGTTCTGGGAGCCCAGGAAGATGCTAAAGCCTTGTTGGGGAGAACCTCTACTACAGTGCAAAGCCATTCAGACCTCCAATGCATTTTTTCTTTCCTTCCTAAGGGCTGCTCAACTGCTTACACACCTCTGTCTTAGACGTTTAGACCAAATCCCTCCTTTTCCACTTGATTTCGGTTTGGAAAGGAATAGGCCCAGAAAGCCATTGACATTTCTATTCCTTCTGATGCCAAGTTGAGACTAGACTTGAAATATTTGAAATCTTTCACTGAATAGCTCCCCATCTCTTCAGTGGGATTTGAACTGCTTCCAGTCAGCTTCCGAGGTCATCCTGTGCTTTCAGCCATCATGGCAGCAGCATGGCAGGCTCCACTCAGTCAGTATCAATAATAAACTGTTACCCATAGTTTATATTAAGTGCCTTCCAAAGGTAGTGATAAACTTTCATTTTTCATGAGTTTATCATCATGCTGTGTCTATGAACTCAGCCCCATGATTAAATTATTTTCCACAAGCTGACAATATTCTTTGATTTTCAACTTGGACGAAACTAAGGATTTCGGGAAGTCCAGCTTCTTCATTAATGCTTATTTGGAGGACCACTATGAAAAAGAAAATAGCTGTATTTCTGCTGGATTGTTTTCTTCTCCAGACACTGCAGACCACTGCAGACAGCAGTGTAGTGCCAGTGTAGTGCCAGGCCATTCTTCACACTGAATGGGATGGACATCTTTGAAATGGTCATGAAGTGTGTGGGTAGCACAGGAGCTGTGTGCTTCTTGTTTGTAAAACATCCCAGACTGCATTTACGTGGTGAAGTGGCTGAACTGCCATTAGTGTGAGTTTTTTGCATTAAAAGGTTGCCGTAGAAGTGTCTGGAGAATTGTAAATTTTGTATCTCTGCTTTGTAAAAGCATTAGATATGATCCAGGGAACTCCAGAAGAGTAAATGGGTGTCTGCAGCTGATAAATGAGTTGAAATAATAGCAGGCAATTGTACATAGCTATTTTTGAAATTCTCAAGGAGAAAATTGTCTGCCATGATTTGCTGTAGCTTTTTTTGCACATACAGCAGCAAAGGTTAACCCTTTTTGGAGCTCAATAATGATTTAAAAGGATTAAAAATAGGTAGGCATATGATACAGGCAGCAGTATGAGCAGACTGTCATTGCCATCGGAGCACAAAACCCCTGTGAAACTACCTCCAGGGTCTATTAAATGCCAGTGAGAGTGAACAAATGCAAACGGTCTCAATTGTATTCACTTTTATGCAGAATGCTTGGGGTATGGATGAAAGAAGGAAGATGGGGATAACGTAGGGACAGAAGAGGTGAGGGTGGAGGACAGCAGCACATGAGGTGAGAGTATCTGATTCTTGTTTCTGTGGAGTTTGTGACCCTTCTGTTAATGAATATCACTTATGGTTGGGCAAGGTCAAATGCAGTCCTGCAATCCTGTAGTTTCTTGGTCTTCCACTGCAATCAGACTCATTTTTTTAATTTTAAATTTACAAAAAAGAAAATTTGTCCCTAAGCAATATTGTTCCTTCTGGCCAATGCATGTAGGCATGATTTGTGCTTTTAAGTAGCTGTGCCCATTGTTATGAGAACATGCTATTGAAGTGCGGTGCTCATTTTCAGCTTGTCCCATCATCCTCATGTGTTGTTTTTAGCATTATTCGTGGTGTCTGGAAAGACTGTGAGGCTGGCAGGAGTTCAGCAGTGCTAACTGAAGCCCCCTTTGGTTGGGACCCCTCTGTGAAGGTTTTAGGACTGCTCAGAGCCACATCTATGTGCTGCACAGTTTTCCAGGCAGTCTGGTCTCAGTATTGCAGTCAGTGATTTGATCTTTTATAAATTAGTTTAGTACAGCTCTGGACAATGTTCCAGCCTAATGTCCCTCTGTTGTGTTGTTCCTGTAACACATAATGGACTGGTGAAAACCACAGTTCTAAACACTGTATCCCCTGTTCCCAGTCATTTTTCCTTCCTCTATCCCTTATCACTTGTTCCCCTGTCCTCTCCCTTCTCATCAGACATGTAGTTGGGATGCTTTGGATATTTACTCTTTCACCTACTCTTTCATCTTTTCTCTGCCTAATTCCACATTTCTGCTCTACGTGCTTTGTCTGAAACTTTGTTCAGGTGTATGAGAGAGACACAAATGAGGAGAAGGCAGAACTGGAAGGGCTCAGTCCAGCTATTTTGGATATCTGAGATGAAATTCATAACCACGTTCAGGAGCCCGTGTTTCCTTTACCTTTGGTGTGTGCAAGGGACAATTCAGCACCTCTGAGGTGGACACCTATAGAGAGCCACTGCCGATTTCTGTCCTCCCAGCAGTGAGGAACCCAACAGCAGGTTCAATATCAATGCCACTTCTTTTTGCCTTTTCAGCAGTCGAGTTATATTCACCCTGGTTGTAATATATGCATCACTTTCTGGTCTGTATTATTCAGTGTTTTTTCTGCCTTTTTAGCCAGTGGTCAAAGTATATCAATGAATAACCTGAAACACTGGAAAAGAACCAGTGTGGCACAGAGCAGGTATTTTCATCTACAGCTGTTTTTGTGCTCACTGTGCATTTTTCAGCTCAAATTGTGGGTGTGCACTCATGCTCATATTATATCTAATATAATATACATAAATGAATACATTATTATATGTGATATATATTTGAATGTCTAAACTGATATTTGGATAGTAAATTGATTTGGGGGAGCCATGTGTGCTCAGCACAGTGGTAACAAGTGATTATAATGACTGGCAATGTTTAGATTCCATATAGGTTATTTCATTCCTGCTGAAAAAAAAAATAGCTGCCTTGTTGAATTGTTGTGGCCTTAATGGGAGGTATCCTCTCTGCCTGTCATGTTTTTCTTCAGGAAAAGAACAGGATATGGAATAGCTTTGACATTTCCTTAGTCATTGCTTACTCATACACAACACACAATTTGTGGGGATGCAAAATTAGCTGAGCTAAGTTAATTTTCAGAGCAGTGGTGAAGAGCACGATATGCCCTGGATTAACACTGTCCTCTTTCTTGACTGCTGTGATCTCCTCAACTGTGTTTTAGCCCTGCAGCACGTTAGTATTAAGCTTTTGGACCCTTTATAAAACCCAGATGTGCAGCTGAATCGAGTGTTCCTTTTCCCCACTCAGGCTGAAATGTTTTTCAGTCAGGTTACCACATCACTGGAATAGCATTGCCTCTCTCACAGGAGATGTCACTTCTGCTACAAAGTGATTGTAGCATTCAGTAAAGCAAAATAACTGCACAGTAAGGGGGTGCATTTGAGGGAATGGAGGAGCCTGTTGTTTACTGCTTAACGAAAGCCAGAATATATAATGGATAAACTTGTAGTGGTTTATGTTTCTTTTTCCATTCTGTTCTAGAAAAAATTCTCTTTATAAAGAGAGCTGCCTGGGTGACTGAAAAAAGTGTATACTTCTAGAAGTTTCTAGCTAAAAATCCTGTGTCTTGTTGGTTTAAACTGCTGGTTTTGTCTAATTAGACTTTGGGGTTTGATTTAACCCTCAGAAATATTTTTATGAACATTCTTTCTTCTGCCCAACTGAGAGACAGTTTGTTGTTACTTTTGTGGGTTTTTTTTTCTGGCAAAACTTTGTGTTGCAGCTATTTCTATGTTTCGGTAACATAATACACTCTGGGGGCAGATCTTGGGGATCTTTGACTCTAATGAATACCAGTCACGTGAGAGCAAATACATGATTTATTACATGAGTATATTTTCAATAGTAATGCCTGGAGATTTTTTTTAGTGGGGGGAAGGGAGATAACAAAAGAGAAGGATGCAGTTGAAAGAAATTAGTGGCAAAGTGATGTTAACTCTCACCTCAGTTCAAGCCTGTGGTTTGCAATTCCAACATTGTGAATGATCCCAAAACAAAAACATCCATCCTTTTCACATTGAAGAACAATCTTAAGGGAATTGTGTTGTAGAAGCAGTTCTTAAAATGAACGCCAGCAATATTGCTCAGGGCCTCTAAAACCGAAAGCCATTTCTTCTAGTATTTATTGTCTTTGGCAGGACTATTATCCTCTCTTTATATTAACTGCTGCATGAAGTGTCGTCTTTGTCTTGCCAAAACTTCTGTTCGTAACATAATTTATTCATAGGTTTCTTGTTTTTGATAAAGACTTAACAGTAACGAGCCAGGTTGTGGAATGTGAAACTGTGAGCTCCTTTCCTGAGGCTGGATGCAGCAATCTGTCATTGTGCTGTGCAGAGGTGTAAACTCTGAGAAGTGACTGTCAAAGCTGCATTGCTGTAGCTCCATGAAATCCATGACAGAGTAACTCTTCCTC
Source organism: Anomalospiza imberbis (assembly GCF_031753505.1). NCBI lineage: Eukaryota > Metazoa > Chordata > Aves > Passeriformes > Viduidae > Anomalospiza > Anomalospiza imberbis. Next base: position 1,795,424 of record NC_089689.1, on the reverse strand, counting down.
TTTTATGAAATCTAAATCCGGTTCCCAAAGATTAATAAGTGATATCCAAGGAGTAGTCGTGTCTGACTTTTTCTGTAGGTAAGAAGATTTAATCACTTACTCTTGCTATCTGAGTTAATTATGTAGACATAAGCATTTAAATTAGAATTAAGGGCCAACTTAAAAGGCCTTTTGATTGATCAAAGATTTTGAGATCTGATTTCTGCAAAATTTTCATGGGAACTGGTGAATGATAGTGCTCTCAGGCATAATTTACAACCTCCTTGAAGCATTAAATATGTTTCTTGAAGATGTGGGAAACAAAGAGTTAACAGATCAACACAATGTTATAATTTTTGTTACATTGTCCCTCATTTTATAGTTGCTTTTTTAATCAAAGTTCCCTAGGAAGAGAGGTTTCAAATTTCCTTCCTCATTACCACTCTATGTATCTCTCAATTAAGAAAAACAGAATTTTTTGTCACTTGAACTCCTGGAGCCAAAAGAGAGGTTGTGTCCTGCCTTCGTGGCAGCATGTGTTGGTTGTTCTTATCTAAGCAAGGGATAATTTATCAGTTTAAAATTCTGATAAAGCTGAGCTACTAACAGACTTTCTCTGTTATCTACTTCACCTTTACAAATAAAGTTTTAGTGCTTTGCCTTAGCTGTTGCTTTACATGCAGTGCAGGAAGATGTGTGTTTATTGTGGCTTGACTAATGTTCTCTTAGCAGTTGAGGCAAGATGTGTTCTAAAAACCTGTGAGCCATTGTGTTGGCCTGGTAGATATTTCTTAGTGTTTGACAATATCCAACTGCCTAAACTCACTGTAGCTACTAACCAGTAGTTTAGTAAAACAGAAGTTCAGTCTTGTTATGTTCATAGTAGTTTCCTTTTCTCAAATTACTAAGCATTTTCAAATGCCTATGTAAGTTCCAGAAAAATGAAGCAATTTACTGAAAGTTTGAGAGATGGAGTCATGTGAGAGAGACTGTGGAGAGCTTTTGAAGAGTTGATTGAAGTTCCTTTCCTTGTGGATCATGTTAGACACAGGGGATGCTTCAAAAGTATTAGTCATGACAAACACCTCCATTGATGGCTCTTGGTTCACACTCTTCAGAGATCAGAAAGTTCTTCCCTCTCCCTTTAATTGTTTGAAATCAAAACAATTCACCTTTGCAGTGCAGAACCCCAAAAGGAACAGTGTTCATTCTTTGAAGTCCCTGTTACTGCTTCAGTATGTTTTTCTGGGGGATGGTCCATGACTCTTCTCTCCTTTCATGTTCTTGCAGTGCTGATCTGTGCTCTGTGGTTTCTCACTGACAGCAGCCATCACTGCGTATTGATCTGTTCCTTTCATGACAGTCTCCACAGCTTCATCCCAGGCCTTCCTTTTGCTGATGGAATGGCTTTTCCTTGGATGTACAGAATTACCCCCTCTGCTGTCCAACTGGGTGCTTCAACCTAAGATAGCAAATAGTTTATCCAAGTCTTTTATGTGTAACACTTAACCTCCTGAGGATCTGGTCTTGATTGAAAAGCAGAGCCTCCAAAACAGCCAACAACCCACCCACAGCCCCTTCTGGCAGGTCCCATAGGTAACACCCAAAGTCAACTTGCCCCATCACTGCTCACATTTCACATCTCTGCAGTGGTTCCCTTTGTGATACGTCAATCTCAGAATATTCTGAAGATTGCCTGAAATTTAGGGATGAAGTGGACAGCTCTGCTCTCGATTCCCTAAGGGACTTCTGTCATCTTTTACTCCAGCTGCAAGGGGTGTTTATTAAATGTGTCTTTTCCTAAAGCCTTACAAAAGGATTTTTTGTTGAGCACTGCACCAAAACATTGCCTCATGTTGGGTATCATGTGGGAAATGTGGAAAATACAGAAGAAGCAGCAATTTTATGCATTTTAATGTTGCTTGGCAAATCATTCACAAACACTATTCATGCAGATTGAGACCTGAAAATGCAGTTAAAAGGGTAAAGTCAAGAGAGAGCCAGGAAAATGATGAGTTTATATGCCTGAGATGCCTAACTATGCCTCTGAAATTCTGCATCCAAGCAGAGTTCACAAGCCTGATGAAGCTGAACTTCTTTACAACTAAAAAATAATAATAATGATAATACCTGGTGTATGTATTAAAAAACCCAAAAGACTTTGTAGTACAATATTATTTTCCAGTACCTCTCTATGTTTTTTTCTGGACTACTTCAACAAGTGTTCTAATTGTTACTAGATGTGTTAGTCTCTAATGCACAGAGGAAGAAGGTTTCCAGATTTTATACCTTGTAGACCAGGACTGGCTGAAAACACCAGGGAGATGTCCTGGGTTATCCCACAGCTTCCCTCCACAGGTAGATCTGTATAGTTTTTGGCATTTAACAGAGAAAATATTTTACTGTAGACTTCACAGTAAAAATTAGCAAGCTGAGAAGGGTTGTCAGGTATCTGAGAATTTTCTGAAAACAAATTCAGTGTCTGGAATGGTGAAAACTTAATAAAGTTGGGAAAATGTAATTAGAAATAACTGTATGGAAATGGGAATAACCAAGAGAAAGGTTTGTTCATGCAAGTTTGGCTTTGTTTGGACATGAATTTAATGGGAAGATTCTGGGATTAGAAGGTGTTGTTTTAAACCTTGAATACTTGTGTTTTTTCAACACCCTGACCTGGCTGATTTAGGGTCAGCACTCAAGGATGTGATGGTCTGAAGTACCAGGTAGAACTGAGCTAATGTGGGGATGCCAGTTCTGTTACACGATTTTAGAACATGTGGTGCTGTACAGATAGTTTTCCATGTTAATAGGTGTAAAAAAAAAAGAAGTAATTTCTTCTATATTCATATTTTTCGGTTTTTTGTGAGTTTTCTACTGACTACTTCTTTCCCTGGGTAACATTTTTCATTTTCATATGTGCAAATATAAAGAGGCATAAATGAGCAAAACTTCCTTTTCTTCTTTTAACATGTTAAAGAATTCTCAGCCCACAGTTCTCCATGAGAAATAGACCTACAAACCAGGTAACCTCTGTGCTCTGGATTTTTCTGAACAGGCACATCAGTGCACAGATGCTGAGCACCTCTTACAGCAGCGGCTGTGTCTGTCAGGCAGGATGTGTTCATCCCATACTGCTGCACATTCTCTCAAAGGCAAGATACTGTCAGATAGGACTTTGCTACGTTTTGCTAAACTTGGTCTTTGCTTCCATCTTGCAACTGAGCAGAACTTTAGTGTCTTGTCTTCCCAGGGAGCAGTGCTGTGTGGTTCTGATGTGCTCACCAATTAGTGTACTTGGGAACATTTTTCTACACAAACATGCCCTCCTACCTGGACTTTTACCTTGAGAAAGCACAAGAGAAGGTGTTCCAGATGTTCTATTTCATTTTTGCATCCCACTTAAAGCCAATCTTTAAAAGGAGTGAAATCCAAACAGTTGTTAACTCATAGAAACAACAAAGGCATCTGAGAAACAGCAGCTTGACTTTCATTCTCATTCCCTGACATGGAAACCCCCAGAGAGTGGGAGAGAAGGAGCCTCCTGCTTTGTAAACCTCCTTTGGTGTCTGATAGAAACATGGCACACTTGCCTTGGTGTTTGGATGTCACCAGGAACTGCTGAGAATGCAAGAGGAAAAAAATAGTTCAGACTATGAGGAATAGGAGGAAAAGATTAGTTTTATGTAAACAAAGTCAGAAAAACTTTGGAAATAATTACTCACATCAGCTAGGAAAGCTGATGGAATGTCATAGTTATGGAGGCTTTTTGGCAGAAGTGGTATTTATTGGCTGGGTTTAGTTTAGCGTGGAGAATGTCAACTAAGTATAAAGTTGTTAGTGCTGGAAAACCCTGCTGCAAAAAGGTGTAAAATGCAGCAAGCTGTGTGCTGCACACCAAACCTGGTATGTCTGAAACCAACAGGTTCACACAGACACAGCCAGCATCATTTGAGTGTGCATATTCTCTAAACACTGATTTATTACCTAGATCCAGTGGTTCTTTCTAGGAATGATTTACCCTAACAAGATAGAGCACAGACGGATTGCAGCATTTTCATGCACAGAGTTGTCTCCTAACTCCTGTGCTGACAAGATTCTGAAAGTGGACTTCAGATCCGGATTTGTGGGAGGGATTTCTTCGTTGACTCTCTATGAAACATTGCATGGAGGAAAATGGAAACCATATGCAATTCACTACACCGATCTGTTTTTCATTTAAATCTTTTCCTGTATTATATTTTCTGCTAGTAGAGGAGAGAGAAACAAACTGCTAGATGAATAGTATGGAGCTTAAAATGAAAGGAGTGTGGTTTCCTTTTTTTTTTTTAGTGAAGAAAAAATTTGATCAGCAGTATAATTTCATGTAGGATTCTATATAGAAAGAAGATAATTTGTATAGAATATGTTGGAACATCTGTTAATTTAAGTCTTAGTGAATTGAATTGAGATCAAAGATCTGTGAGGCTGCTGAGTTGATAGAGCTGTAGCACAGGAGAGGCACCACAATAAAGGTCTTGATGAGCACTGCACACAGAACTAAAGTCTGCACTAGTGTCTGATACTGTTCAAAACATCTGAAGCCACTGTGGACTTGTGGAAAATTTCACCATCTCTGAAAACAGTGCAGTAGATATACTCGGAGTCTCAGGGTTTAGATTTTTTTTTTTGCCGAGTTTTGAACAGCAGTTCAGTTTTTAAAAGTTCCCTGAGACTCTTCAGTGCCGAGGTAGTCCCTTGGTTTTTGCGCAGAGTCTGGGAAAAGGAGCGCCACAGGACAAATAAAAAAGAGTACACTTTGCACAGAGCTGAGCTTTTTCATCTATTGGATATGTTTGTACTTCAGGCCTGTGAGTGAAGGACTTAACTGGCTTGAAAGGGAAGTTGTGAAGATCTTCTCCCTCTTGGACTTTTTGGAAGCTGTACAGAATGGAAGTCTCCGGTGGTAATTACCAGGAGCTCAGCAATATGTGTGTGCACGTGGGAAACACCCAGATTTGGCCAGTGATTTCAGGCTGTTATACATCAGTGTAAACAGCGTGGTAAGGAATTTCATTCATTCAGGGTAGTAATGAAAATTAACCAAAAGACATGAATCCCTAGGTCCAGTTTCTTAGATTTCCAAGGAGAATAGCTAAATCTGAAATAGTGAAAAATAACACCACTATGATAAAGGAACATTGCAGACAGTCAGGAGTGTTTCTGCACCTCCTGTCAGCTTCACAGGTTAACCAAGGCTGAAGGACCATTTTCAGTTTCTAGATCTCTTTGAAGAGACTTCCAGTGTTTTCATCTAACTGTTACAAGAATACTAAAGCATCTTCTGAGCAGTAGAAATGCCCAGATCAAGTGACAGTACACACTTTAAACATGAAGAACTGCACAAAGAGGCCCTGAGCTCACAAAAGCCATGGAGGGCCTTTGAGAGCCTGAGTGGATTGCAGGCTGATGATGCTACTGTTGTGCAGTTGGCTGAAATCGGTCTTGATTCAATTAACAGCCAGGACTTGAAGGCACATAAGGGCCTAACCAAAAAGCAAGTCAGAAAAGCCAGGGAATGTTTCTGCTGTTCTGTCAGTGTCGCACAACTCAAATTTCTCTCAGAGTATTTGAATTCTGAGCAGGAAAAAAGAAATGGAAATGTGATTCAGTGGAATGTAACTCTGAATTTCTACCTTCTGAACATCAAATACAGGAGAGAATTGTTTCTCCTCTCCTTCCTCTCCTTCCTCTCCTTCCTCTCCTTCCTCTCCTTCCTCTCCTTCCTCTCCTTCCTCTCCTTCCTCTCCTTCCTCTCCTTCCTCTCCTTCCTCTCCTTCCTCTCCTTCCTCTCCTTCCTCTCCTTCCTCTCCTTCCTCTCCTTCCTCTCCTTCCTCTCCTTCCTCTCCTTCCTCTCCTTCCTCAAAAAGGTGTTAATTATATATACCTGATTCCTGTATTGACTCTTTTTTAAAAATGCACTTAGATTCCTGTCCTGTGAGAGAAACTGCAGAGTGATTTGGGGTTGATGTGGTCAAAACCTTGCACTGAGAGAAGGGAAAAAAGGATATTTTGATATATGTAAGTGAAGTGCTGAGTAGACAGGAGAGGTAATAATTGTATGCTTGTGTCTTATTGACAGAGCATGTAAGATCTTATTTTGATTACTACAGTATAATATGTAAACATATCTCATCAAAACCCCAAAGAACTCTAACAAAATTATGTTAATCCTTATAAAATATGTTTGCCTGGTATAGTTCATTCCCATTTAATGTTTTCTGCCTGTGTCTTTGAACTGTAAGCACTTAAAAATACTGATTGCCTCTTGTGTCTTTAAACTGTAAGCACTTAAAAATATTGATTGCTTCTGTGTGCATCCAAATCTCCATATAACGATGTGACCCTAAGTTACAGCATTTAGATACTGCTGTAACAAAAATATTTACCATTGATGTTTGGCTTGCACATTGTTTCACAGAATCTCATTTGGGTTTTAGTTTCTATTGGGTCCCTTAATTTTGGAGGGGTGGGAAATATTTTGTTTTTCAGATTGGATCAATCAAAATGCTGTCTTTAGTCTGAAGTTTTCCAGTTAGCTAGGGAGAAACATGTTTTTTGTGTGGAAAATGTAGCTGTTTTAATGTATTTGAATTATCTGAAATTTTATTTATATGCTTTCCACCTGTTGAGAAATATTTGTGGTGTTTTTTTAGCTTTTGTTCATAATTCAAGCTCCTGTTTTGATACTTCATATTTGGCATACTCTGAGGTATTGACAGACTACTGCCTTGACTAGGAAAAACAACCATGAGCACTTTAAAAAAAACATTGTTGGTGGTGTCCTTCCCTTCTTGACTTTGAAGATCCACAAGGCATCATGTAAAGTCCATATGCTGCTATTTTGGAGTCTCAGTTATGTTTAAATATACTGTGCATTCAATTCCAGAGCTGTTAGTGTTTTGTTCATTCACAGAAGGGCTGATAGAAAATTTCCTGTACAAGAGGGCAAGTTTGCATAAATCTCCATGTAATGAGACTGTTTCTCTTCGTGGCCACAGTTCATTGTCTGTTTATTACACCAGCAGCTTTCTTTTTCTAAAAACTGCACATCTCTTGCAATTGGAATAGAATCGTAACATAGGAGTTGAAATGAGGTGATCAGTGACAGGAGACAGAGAGATAGTAGAGTATAAAGGCAATATTTAATTACTTGAGAAGGGGTTGCCACAGCAGCCGTGGATGTGCTGGATTATTCAGTCTGCTCATTAACTCCAGTGCCACTCTGCTCCCAGGCACCACACAGCCCCTAAAAACCAACCACCTGACTGCAAGTCAGTGAAGAAATTGCAGATGATACTCCAAAGAGAGAGGCCTGTGTGAGGTCTGCACAAACCCCTGCTCCTGAGCTGACACTACACCTGTGGATGTGCACAGTGCTTTGTATAATGAAGAAACCACTGGGGGTTTGGTTTGGTTTGGTTGTTTTTTAACAAGATGGTAATTTTTCATTACAGACTTGGAGACTTAGAGACACAATGATAATGATTCCATCCACAGGAGGGTATGCTGAAAAAGCATTAACTCAGGGAAGAGAGAAAGCAAGGAAGCTCCGTAATGCATCAGTGCTGGAAACATGCTGAAGAATTAAATGTATTTATTGATAACATGGTGAGAATAAGCAGTATGATTGGAGTGAAGACTGAATCAAGATTTTTGCTCTTGTCTTTGTCATAAACTTATATGACCATGAGCAAATTAGGTCTACTTTGGGTTCTTTCTCTTTTCTGTAAAGCCTTCAGAAGAACTTGTTGAAATGGAATACAAAGGGTTTGTTTGGGGCTGTGATCAAATAGTAGCAAAAAACCAGGTAGTAGAGAATGTTTGAAGTTAGGCAAGACACACTAGGGAATTATGCAAGGGGAGGTGGTTTATGTGTAAAGGTATGTTGTATAGGCTGTAAGATTGAATTCTGTTCCACACAATCTCCCACAGTGTTGCCCTTTATGATAACTCTCAGAAGTCCTGCATTTGAACAGCTACAGCGGAAAAAAAAGTCTTTATAGAATATATTGCCTCTGTCTCAGGACAAGAGGTTTGCACAGATCATACTTGGATCCAGCCTGACTAGAATATTATCTGCCAGTTATTATCTGTCTTCTGGATCCTTAACACCTGTAAAGTTTGCCTAAGCCTACATTGAACCGTAATGCACTGGATTAAGTTTGGACCTTGAGTGGAGTCTCCTTTGTCATGTGGCCTGAAGGCTGTGTTTTTTCATCTGTGTTTTCAAAGCCACATCTCCTGTGTCATCTTTCAGTTTCTTGAACTGGTACTATCACCATTTATCAATCTCTGACTTAGGGGACCTTCAATTCCTTCCTCCAGTGACTTTCACTCTTCCACTATTATATCTGCAAGCCATGATCTCCAAAAAATTGCCTCTGGAAGATTTAATATTGCAATTCTTTCTGTACCCAGTCCCTTTACTCCCCAGAACCAGTCTAGTCCCACACCATTTACCCATTAATCCATTAATACTCTGATGGAAATCTGGTTTTTGTTTTTCCTTTTATTCTTCTGTTGTTTTGTTGCTTTGCACTTACCTGGTCATATAGAAGGAAAAGCTGTTAGATTGTGGCCAATCTTTCATAATCTGTGACCTTTCTATGCCACATGGAGTTGAGTTTGGAAAGACCATCTTCTGGAGAGGAACCTGTGGAAATCATGCCTGTGTTACTCACCTGCTGCAGTCTAAATCTCCCACAGAATTTTGCATAAAGGTTATATTTATCTTCACTACTGATCATAAATGTCAATATTTTAAAGTAATTACTAAATATGTCTGTTAAAGGCCAAAAAAACTAATGGTAAATTCCTTTTACATAGGGTATGTGCATATAATTAAAGAAAAACATACTCTAGAGCCAGAAGTCAGAAATGAGGCCTTACTTTATAGTAACAGAAAATAACATCAGGGAGAGGTATTAAATGTGTACCCAGTTCATAGTCTTCTGTGTAGAATCTGATATTTTACACCATGTTCCACTCCTGCTATTTATCAAAGTGTTGGTGATTCATTCTTTTAATGTAGCTTTAATACTATGCATGAATTTTGTTCTCTTGTATATGAGGACATGCTTATCTGACTGAGTCCATGTTAAATATTTTTGGTGGGATTGGTCTTAATTCTTTTGCATAAGTGAATCATAATTGTGTTCCATTTGTTTACCCCTAATTACCTTCCCCAAGATAATCTGTGACTTGGTTTGCAATGATAGTGGTATACCTGGTCTGAGGCAATTAAATTGTTCAGTCTTGTGGGAGTAAATGTTATAGAAGTAGCCTCATCTTGTTAAGATTTGCTAAATCTCCCAAGTTCTTATTTCTGTGAACCTTGGGATGTGTTTATAAAGAAAGGGAAAGTGGAGCTTATGTCAGTAAAGGAAAAACAGCAGCAAAGATGCTGAGCAAAAGCTATCAGATGGAAGGATGGAGAAGTGGGGAGGACAACAAGCTTGGAAAGGGAGAGTTGGGGAGGGAGCAGGCTCTGTGCTGGACGTTGTCTCCTGAACAGGTGGCACTGCAAGCCTTAGCATGTGTTGTTAGACAATCCATAAGGAGCCTCAATAATTCTGGCAGCCTCCCAGAAACCTTCGTATGATGGTTGTAAGTTTAATGATAAGAATTCAACTTGGCAATAGCAGCTAAGTACTCCAAGGGTTTGTGGTGCAAGTGCAGGTGTCAGATGCTGAAAGAGCATCCAAAGGTTGGAGTAGATGTGCTTGAAGACTTTGTTCTCTGGTTCAAAAATGAAGGCATTGCTGTTGAGTTAACCCTTCAGTCACAGCTGCTCAGGAGGGAATGTTAGCTCTGTCTTCTGCTGTGTGGAAACACAGGACATTACATTTGGCACTTTGTGTCTGTTGAGCCTAAATATACCTTGAGGTGGTTTGAGCAGGTGAAGGAGATTGAACACTCCCACAGGCAATTAAGGCTTAGTCTTAGGGGCTCTTTCTATATATTCATTACTTGCTGTTCACAGTGGTTTGCTAATATTGTTCTGAACAATATTAATTTTGAAACAAAGTTGTTTCTCTAGTGTGCACGTGGGGAAAAACACTGCTTTGCTGTCCTGTAATTATCTCTTATAACTTCTGAAAATGAATGACCCTGTTTGTGCCTTTCAGTGTAGATATTACGTATTGAGGACATTGCTAAATCATGGTTATGTACATTAACAGAAACCTCTCCTTGCTTCCATACAGCTTGTGTAATAAAGTCATTTCAGTGGAGAAGGCTGCAATCTGCCTTCCATCTCCATTAAGACTCACTGTAAGCCATGCTATGAAAATTCCTGAATGAATGGCAGAATTGGAGACCTGCTTACCTGTTTCCAACAGAAATGAGAAACCAAATTTAGATGAAGTGTTTATTCTGTCTAGTGAAAATCTTGAATTTGCCAAGGATATTTCCTTCAGACCTTTGTGCCAGTTTCTTCCCAATGTCAAAGGGAAAGTTTAAGAATTCTTTCAAGCCTTGGGAAGCATGGAAGGCAACCAGAAGAGGAGATGGATTCTCAGGGAGATATCATACCTCTACTTGTAATCTTCTTAGTGGTGACTATTTGGGGGCTAGATTTTAATTTTACTGCTTTCTAGTGCTCACTGCCTTACTTGCTCACACAGCTATGAGAGAGTAAAGCACAAACAGTAGTTTGCAAGGTTCTGTTTGCTTCTGCCCAGTTAAAAATACCCCAGTGGCTAAAGGAGGTGAGCGAGCCAGATTTAGCCAGAACTGCAGGATGTATGTGACTTTAGGAGGTGTGGCAGAGATCCCTAGCTGAGTTGGCAAGAAGTTTTCCTCCATGAGCTCTCAAAGTAAAACCAATGAGACCTGATTATATGGGACCCTTCAATAGTGTTTTTATGGGTGTTTTTTTTTAAACAGAACCAGGTTAATAAGCTGTGCTTTTGGACATCTGTTTAGGAGCTATGGAGTAAAAGTATCATGTGTGTATTTATCCAGTGCCACCTGCTGAGCCAGCAACTGCAGCATGCACTGGGGCTCTTCCATCGTAGCAGTTGATGCTGTGATAGTCTAACTCAGGTATAAAGGCTACTTTATACTGCCTTGGAAGACATGATTCCAGAAATTTGTATGAGCTACTTTCTGTTTTTCTTTCAAGTTGTGCTGGGTAAGATTTGTGCCCTCGCCTGCAGCTCAGAGCTTCTGCTTTGCTAAAACAGCTCCAAGGGTTTTAAAGGGAAAATGGGGCTTATTTTATGTGTTACTATTTTCCTTGTATTTTTTGTAACAGTGCAATTAAAATGCTATTTACTATAGGTTGCCCTGCAACCCCCACCCCCACCCTTCTTAATTGTTTACTTGGAGCTCAGAGAGCACAGTTCATTGTTAGGAAGAAAGAGAATAATTCAGACAACTTGGTCAATCAGTCTGCAGCTTGTTTTAATTTTTACACTGCCTCTATTGTGTGGAAAATATGACTTTTATAAGCTTGATAGTGCAACCATGAAATGAGAGTGTTTGCAAATGTTACATCCATAAAATTAGTAGGTTTCAAAAATTGATTCTGTACTCTTAGGCAAGACCGTCAATCAGGTTGTTGCAATGTTTTTAGGTGTCTGCTGTACAACTATTACAACCAGAAATATACATGAAAGGAACATTGTTTGCAAAGTCAAGTACTCAGAAGCTAGGAAATAGTAGATTTATGCTTGTTTGTACAAATGTAATTCCCTCCTCTTGTATGTGCTTTCTGCACAGTGAATGAGGCAGGAGTCCTGGAGAAAAGCAGGGCACAATCACGGAATCAGATAGTTAATCACAATGCCTACACACATGGAGCAGAACAGAGGTTCTGTGTGCAGCCATAAATCTGACTCTCAGGTGCTTGATGTTGAAAGAATTTCATTCAAGTTGTAACATTGGTTGGTCTGGGGTATGATTTCCTAACTTTAAGAAAGAAGGAAGGAAGACTAAAAGAGTTTATTCAAATCTTGAGGTTGGATGCAACCCTACGGGTGGAGGTTCAGGGTGAGGGGCTGAGCTTCACAGCTGGTCCAGTTCTCAAGTGTCACAGTGCAAGCTGTGGGAGCACTGCAGTGCTGGGGAGATCAGCTATGTTTGCCTCAGTAATAAACTTACTGTAACCACTCTCTCTGCCTTTTAGACTTTCACCCTCCAGCATTGCCAGAGGAGTTGTAGGGATTAGCAATGGTCACTGGCAGGATGAGAAAATTGTCTCAGTGCAGTGGCAATTCACTGTCATAGTCAGGTAACGTGGTCATGACAAATGCCCAGTGCAGAGGATTTCCTTCTGCATGAAGAAAAGTGAAGCAGAATTTCATAGGTCGGAAAAAAAATATTGTAAAATCTCCTGGCTTGAAGAGTTGTTTTGGTTTTTTTTTTTTTTTTCTTTGCTGTGTCTTATCAGGAGGTACAGATTTGGGAGATCATCCACAAGATGGATTAGCAATGGGAAATGTGAGTTAATTTTAGATTAGTATCATCTGCTGAATTTGAAATGGTGTTATACCCAAACTGACTCTTGCATAGTTCATCAAGATTTCTGGAAAAGACTAGGTGGTTGTAAGAATGTTCAATTTATCTTCTGTAAAAATCCCATCAAATCTGATGGATAATTGTTCAAAAAATACAACAGCCATCTTGCACAGAACCGGCCAAACCAAAACAACTATTCCTGCCAGCAGTGAACTGCTGCTGGGTAAGCTTCAGGAGCTGGGCACAGTTGGTCTCCCTTGTCAGCCTGCCTGACTGCTACATCACAGCCTGGAATTGCCTGTGCTCTTGGACCCCAAGTGGGATTTGTGCATCCAGCACTGTATTTGGGTCACAGAGCTTGCAGTCAAGTGAGCAGATTCTTGGTCTTCGACCCCTGGCTTTTTAATACCTCACCTCAGTTGTGTAGCTCTCATGTGGAACTGCACTGATCAGAAGTGTAACGTGAAACTGATTTTGCAAAACAATAAATTGCAGAGAACTTGAGGAAACAGCTGGTTTTGGTTAGTAAATTGCACATAAAATATAAACCATCAGTAAATGGAAGGCTTGGCCCCAGGAGAGGAGAAGCAGGGTTTAGCCCCATTGCTTTCCCTGTGCTGGTGATTGGTTTGAGCTCACTTGCTTTTGGCCCCAAAGGGGGCTGTTCCAGCAGCCTGGAATAGCCAGAGCATTGCAGAAGCTCAGTCACAACCTTCGTGTCTGCCTTTGCTGGAGATTGCAAATAGCAAGTTACAGCAGCAAGGAGTGGGAGCTTCCCTCAGGAAAGCCTCTGACAGGGGCATTTCCCAGGTTTCTGGATTTGCCAACTCTGTGGACCCTGGTGGTGGCCAGAGTGGCAAAATCCACTGGGTTAGCTGGACCCCAGGTGTAAAATGCTTCTGCCCTTGCAATGGCTTATGATTTGCAAAGGTAAATGAAATCACACCAAGAAAAACAAAAAACTATCAAAAAAAAATCCCAACTAAACAAATCCTAAAAAATAAAAAAGTCCTTCTTTTGCAGTTAACGCTGAGAAATTAGGTATTCATGAGGTTCACACTAACTGCAATAATAAAATGTAGTTGATATTGAATTAATCTTACCAATTTGATGCATGTGGTAAGGATGTGATGGCTGCTTCAATCCTTACTGTACCAGAGATGTATAAATGTAAATTGTTTTTTCTGAACTGGAGCTCTCTTTAATGTTGACTTCTAGCTGTGTTGCAGCTAAACCCGTGCCCAGATCCAAGACTGCAGACGCTCACACACAATTAATCTCACAAATTTATGAATGCCAGAGCATGGAGCAAAATGAAAACAACTGGAGGAATGTATAAGGGGAATAATTGGACTGTATCCAGATGTGCATGTGTAAAACATCACTGATTGACTCCTCCCCCGTATCCTGCCTGAAGAAAGGAATTTTTTTTCAAAAATAAACTGGGGTTATTTGAAAGAAGTTGTGGTGTCTGAATGAAATCTAATAGGCAGGATTAGTAGTAATTAGGTACATTCTTTGCTCATTGGTTTTTTGGTTTTGTTTTGGTTTTTTCCAGCTCTTTAAGTATCAGTGAATTTAGCAGATTCTTTGCAGTTTCAGTGTTACAGCTGGAGCTTTTGCCTCGCTGATTTGAGCTGCAGGATAGTAGAGGAGAATCACAAGGATTGCATGTGTGTTTGTGTGTTATGCATTGCAAATTTTATGAGCACTACCAGGCATTTTTAAGTTCTGTATCAGGAGATTTTTGTGGTGAAGGTTGATTCAGAGGCAGAGGGACACTTGAAAGTTTTTCTATATATAGAATTTACTAAACAGAAAGGGGAAAAAATAAAGAAGTGGCCCTTCCTTGTGTTGCATCTACAGATTGGAGTGGAAAGGAAGGTGGTAAACGTGCTGTTACCAGAACTGGTTAAATGTCAGGCTCAGGCAGCACACGCAGGCAGGGCCAGCCTCGTTCCTCTGCCACCGCTGTTTGCTCTTACAACAGGCACGGGAAGGCAAGAAAAGGGGAAGGGAAAGGAAGGAAAAAAGCCTAGACTGGAGAAAAATCAACTTTTGCTTTACTGCTTTGTTGATTTAAACGGAATAGATAAATCTGGCATTTCCATAATTATTTTGATGCCCTTTTTCTATTCCTCCTCTTCAATAAATCACGTTGCCCACTTTTAAGCGCTTGTGTGCTTTCTCAGCATAAACTTTTCCTAGACGTTTTGTAACACTTATTTTTCTCCCCAAATTAAAGTAGCAGAAACTTTGGCTGAGTTTCACAAAACACCCTCACCAGCTTGCTCTACTGTTTTATGTTTACTTTGGTTCTGTACCCAAGTAGGTTGAGAAAAAAGAAAGAAATAGCACTGAATCTTCTTAAAAGCTGCAATCGATACTTACTGCGGGGAAGGCTCGTAATGTTCTGATTCTTTTTCTAGTCCTTGCTCACACAGCACTGTCCCTGAAGCCAAGGACATGAAAATAAAAAAATTCTTTGGGGTTTGGACCATGAGACTGTAGCCACCTCCCTCCACTAAAGCCTTTATCACAGAAGGACTCTGTGCTGATTTCTTTTCACAGAATCTTGTTTTGGACTTCACCCTTTATTTTAGCTCTGCTTAAAATGGGGTTGAAGCAATATTACAGTTTGGCTCCTGTTGAAGGGATGGGTTAGAACTTAGGCTTTCTGGGCTTCATGAAGTTCGACTTTTTTCCCTCCTCTAATGGAAAAGAACATGCTAAACTGTCCAGGCAGGCTTGTAGTGTTGCCAGGGATGTAAAATTCCTGCGCTTACACCAAATAAGCACAGAGGCACGATACTGTTTCTACACCAGGTATAAAAGTGCCTGGCACAAATCTGATTTAATAGAATATGCGAATATGCTTTGGAACTTAGTGTCACAGTGTCTCCACTAGAATACTGTGATCGATATTTTTGAAAAATAATCATAGTCCTTGGATAAAGAGCTCCAGAAGTTCATCTGAAAAGACTCTTTAGAAAAAAGTAAATTTCAGAGTTGCCACAGCTCGTCGTGTTGCTTCGCTGAAGCTGCAGCAGCTGTCGAGGTGAGATGGAGTTGCTGTGGCAACAGCACATATTGTATAACAGTACCACACCACCATCAAACCAGTGAGGTGAGAAGTAGTTTAAAAGCATTACTAAATTTTTATGGTACGTCTGCTACATTTTCAACCTTGTGGTTGGCTGAGTTTACTCTGTGTAGCCTTCCTGGAGCCCAGAAAGCTCAACTGCTGAATCTTGTTCAGTGAAGAAAAGGGAGGGGGGAATCCCTAATATGTGTTCTTTTTTTTTTTTTTTTCTTTAAATGCTGAAGTTAAGCTGTCTTTATATAACTTTTTCTAAAATTATGCTTATGCTCATAATGCAGTTAATGTTTTACCTAAACTCATTTTTCTCTCCTTTTTATACCTTCTATTCCAAGCTTTTTTCACTGTTTTGAGTAATGAAAGCAGGAGATATTTAGAAGAATCTATTAAAACTTAGCAGAGAAAGCCCCCAAAGATGAAATTGGCCTGGTT
Source organism: Anomalospiza imberbis (assembly GCF_031753505.1). Classification (NCBI taxonomy): domain Eukaryota; kingdom Metazoa; phylum Chordata; class Aves; order Passeriformes; family Viduidae; genus Anomalospiza; species Anomalospiza imberbis. The sequence goes on along the minus strand of NC_089689.1, from coordinate 1,779,412 downwards.
TTAAGGTTGCATTACAAATATGGGCATTCAAATGGTGATATCTTTTATGATGACACACAGGTACTGTGCTTTCTTCCCAGTTTATTGTTTTCCAGTCCTTTGTGCCTCCCACAGCTGTTTAATTTAATAAAACATAAAATCACTTCCCAGCTCACTATTCACAAGGGATATCTGCTGTATGCCACTCCCTCTGTATTATGGATTCAACCAGAGAACTTCAAATCTATTGTTTTATGAGACTAGTGGCCTCCAAAAGATCTTTAAGGTTCTTTTCTGAATTGATTTACTAACAAAGTATGTCTTGGTGGAGAGATTGGTCATGTAAATTTTTCACTTACCTTCACAATTATTGCACTTCTTGGGCAATTTTGACAGGGATTTAGATCACCTTGTGTCTTTTTTGGGTGGTGATATTTAATGGCATTAATTGGAAACCAGGCAAAAACCAGGGGGGTATGTTATTTCATGCTTTTAAACTTAAATCTGAAAACAAAACAAGAGACCCCTTGAAAAAAAAACACGGTATGAACCTTAAGCTGAGGGAAAAAAGCAGCAAGGGGAGCAAGTGTTGTGAAAACCCTGCAAATCACAACCACCTGGTTAGAGCGGTGAGTCCCATGTAAATTAAAGAAGAACTGCCTTCAGTTGCAGCATTCAAAAAACGAACCTACAAGACGCTGCCCAAAGCTCTAGTTAATAATTATTGTAAACAGCTTGGAGCCAGCCCAAATTGTCCAGGACTGTTGGATCCTCTCAGGGGTTCGTGCATACCACAGTGATTATTGCATGCTTTTCCAAGCTCCATTGTGTGCTCTTGCTCGTGGGATGTGGTGCCTCTAGTGCTGGGCTGTGGAACTCTGTGATAGAGCTCTCTCAGCGGGTGTGGTCACATTTCTGCTCCTTGTGACCTCTCAGTCTATGACAGCTGGTTTGAAGTGTGCTGGACAGACCTGAGAAATGGTTTCTTGTGCCTAGGAGCTGATGGAGCTGTAGAATATATTGCAGACGTTACTCATAGTGTACCTAAGTGCTGTTGGAGTTGCTGCTGCTGAGTTCTTCAGGATCAGAGGACATTTCCAAAGCATCTCCCCTTCTCAGCTGTATTTCAGGCACCTGTGCTGATAACCTGATTAAAATTCTGGGCTCACTAAACCTGGGTGTAGCCCTTTGGAACCAGATCTGTCCTACTTCCAGCTCTTCATTCCATTCAGAGTTGCCATGTGTAGAATGATGCCCTGGTGACAAAGAGCAATCTAGCAGGTCAGACTCAATTCCTGCATTGAGTTCTCTGTCCTTAGCACAGGTGAGGCTGGATTCTCTCTGCCAGTGTTGGTCAGTCCAGCAAAGGATCTTTGATATTTCTGGATTTTGAAGACAAGGGAGAAGAATCTGTAGTAATAGTGATGAGGGAAGGAATCTGTCCTTTCAACAGACTTTAAATCCTACAAAACTATCTAGTCTGAGCACTCCTTTGTTACTAGCCCATGTAGTTTGTTGTGCAGTTGCACAGCTTTACACTTTAGGCTTATTTTGAGTAAGGTTGTGTGGAGGCAAATCTTACCAAGTAGTTATCAGTTTGTAAATAATCCTCGTTTTCCTTACATGACATGGTTTTGCAGCCTTTGAAATACGGTCTAGCTCCACCATCAGAGGGGAGTGTCTGCTACTGGGACACTGCCAGATGGCCTCCAGACTTTTACTTATGGTGACAAGGCTTGTCAGCCCTCGGGGCAGGAAATGTTACAAGTGTTTTTGCAGTGCCAGTCTGGAATATTCCCTAGATGTTCCCACAGTGCAGGTGATGGTAACAGTCCTGTTACCAGTCCTGAGTTTAGCAGTAGGTTGACAGAGTCTGCATTTCTCAGACCTGCCCACCTTTTTCTGCTCCCATTGCATCATAGACCCACACATTTGAATGTATATTTTTACCAGTAATCAGAATATGACTGGAGTTCTGCTGAGCCATTTCTCTTCGTTAACCACAAGTAAGAAATATAATAACTATAGCACATTTTTGGCTGAAACATTTTGTTAATTGCTTATGTTAGTAGCTTGGATGAGTGAGCTGGCCTATTAAATATTCCAGTGGTTTTAAATAATGGTTTAATTTTTGAAAGGTAATTTCTATTAGCTGAGGAAACCAAATTATTGTCTTGGCAGTCAGAGTACAGCATATGCACTGGAGCAAAAACTAGGAGGAAGAGGATCAGAAAACCAGGTAGCATGTCAGGCTGGAGAGGAATGAGAATAGTCCTGAAGCCTTACGTCTCTGAAACGTGATGCCTTGTGCAGCAGGAATAGCAAAAGCCCTCTGAATGTCCTCACTGAAGCTCCCATAGGTGCAGCTGGGAAGGGTCAGGCAGGTCATGGATACCCAGTGTGTAACTCTGGTAACACTGGTCCAACTCTGACCTCGGAGCACACGTGGGGTTAAAGCACTCTGTGCCCTGGGCATGGAGACTGCTGCAGCTGTGTCTGCAGGGGCTTTGACTTGGCTACCTGGCTTCTGGGAGTCCTGAATAAGTGACCAAGGCCCTTCTTTTCTACTTAGGAAAGGTGACCATGGGGTAAACAAGTCTTTCAGGCAGTGTTGGCATACACTGGAACAGGTCTGTTCTACTGACTGCTAGAGCGTGGGGCCTCAGCAAGGTCAACACACTGAAACAGGCATAGAAAGAAATCATTCGAGTATGAGTTGAGGTACCCTTGTGTTCTGTTAAAGTGAAATTTGTTATTTTTCCCATTCATGGAGTCACCTAAAAAGTGGGGGAGACTGGAGATGGTATGAGGATGGTAAAAAGCATCAGTGTAAAAGATGGCAGTGATTCCAGTCTGAAAATAAGGAATGTTCTAGTTTAATTGATATGGGATTAATCACTGTAGATAAGACTGGCTTCAGGACTGGGTACAGTATCTCTTCTGTTATTTGTTTTTTTCTAACTTCTAGTCAATCTTGGGCAATTGATAAAGGTCATGAAAATGAACTGTAACTTTCATTGGTGTGACTAGCTTTTATGTGATCCATCATCTGTTACAAGAGACATCCCATGTCTTTTGCATATTTCTAAGCATATCTAATGTGCTATCTGTTTATCTAATTTTTTTTTCTTTTCATTTCCCACTTTTGCAATGCCCTTTTATTTTTATTGCCTAGCTAACAAGTGAGAAATAAACTCAGGGTAGTGGTTTAAACATTTTGCAAGAAAGAATAGACTTGTAACTAAAACATAAGATGAAAAGTTAAAAGCTATGATTTGGTTTCTGATTCTACTGTTTATCTTGTTGTTAAACTCACTGTAAAGAGATACTGTCAACATAAAATCAGACTTCAGTCTACAATTTTCTTATCTCTTAGATGTAAACAAAAGTTTACCATAATGAAAAAGCTAAGGAAAGAAAAATCTCCAGTTTTGACATTGTATATATGACAGCATTTTGAAAAGTACCAATTCCAGTCCTGAATCAGATCAGTGTGTTTGTCAAAGCAGCAAATGCCAGATGCTCCAGAGGAGCTAAATCTAATAGAGTGCTGCAGCCCCCACAGCAGGCAGCTGGGCAGCGTTTGCCTCCCTCCCTGGCTTTATGGAACTTTATTGTCCTTGCATGGGTTCCTTCTTCCTCTTCTGATGCAGCTGGGAACTTCCATAGAAGAGGATTCCTTGAGTCACACTGAATTCTCAGTCTCGAGGATGCTTGGCATAAGTGCAGGTCATAGCTTAAGTATGTGCTTTGTTTAAAGAAACTTCTGTTTATCAGCCTTCACAGCGGAAATGCAACAGTCAGTGACTTGTTAGATTTCATCTTCTGTTTATATTGGAGAAAACAATATTCACAAACACAGAAAATTAATGTTAAAGCTACAGAATGGTAGGTGGGTGCTTAGAGGAACAGGTAGAACCTTACAATACTGAATGCAGTACTGGAGTTTTTTGTTTTAGAGTAAAACATCAAATAAATGTCTCTTTGCAAACTCACTGATAAAAAACTGTGCATCTTCCCTGTAAGACTTCCATTTAATAATTACTCTTTATAGAGAGTGCATAGCTCCATTACAAAATGCATAAAGTCAGAAACCAAATACTTCCTGAGCATTTAAATGCCAGTGGCCAACAGTGGGTTAAAAACCCTGCACATTTTTGGAAACGTTAGAAGCCCTGATGGGTGGAGTAGGCAATGGGCGTTGTGATGTGGATGCTTTGCTAACCCTTTGCTGTGCAGCTGCAGGACAAACACACTGGAGCCATGGCCAACAGCAAAGTGGATTCCCGGGGAGCTCTCTTTCTAAAACCCTTCTCTGTGCAGGAGAGAGGGAGTGATTTCTGCTGCAGGAAGAGCAAGGATTTAAACTGTTTTCTAATCACTAGCTTTTTCTGGTAAATACTGTAGAAAAAGCTTTAAAGAGTTAGGAAAGCTCGTTAGCAACCAGTTGCCAAAATATCTGCTTTTACATACTCTACACAAGTTAGAATAATCAAATTGAATGAAAGGTGGTTTTTGCATCTGGTTTTGGATCTGGAAATAAGTTGATACAGACATTCACTGAACGGTTTAATTGCTGTAATAAATTTGCAGTAAACCTCGTGAAAATAATATTTTCTTTTTTCACTGTGAAGACAGATACATCCCTACATAAAGAGAAGTTTGCTTCCTCCTTTGTCTTATTGTTGACAACTGTAAATTTTCAGTTAGATTTTTGTAATGGGTAACTACACATAAGAAATCCCATCTGTATGAAATACTATGGAAAGTGTAGGCATCCACAGAGGTGGTCAATAAGCTGTGCTGCTAACAGCAGAAAGTCTAGCAAGAAATGTCTTTTAATTATGCTTTGGGAAAATAGCCTCTGAAGATCCCACACGGGTGCTTTGTGGGAGGGCATTCCACACTGCGGGAGCAGAACAAGTGCCTTTAGGCATCTGAGGTCAAAATGTGGACAGGGACTTCAGACATTTATTGTTGTGCTTCTCCCTGCTTACCAAAAAAAAAAAAAAAAGCTCAACAGTTTAGGGATAGTTTGTATAGCAAGCTAAATTTGGGGATAAGCAGCACTTTATTGGCACAAGTTACGTGAAACAAGGAATTTTAAGTTCTTCATTATTTCCATCATGATCTTCTTTGCTGTGTACAATGCACAAGTTCCTATGGCCTTCATGTGCGATGTGAATTGATGCTTTTCTGTAAGTTATTTTCCACTGAGGTGATGGACCAACACCCTACTCTACCAAATGGAAAAGATGAGTAGCTACTCCTAGGCTAGGCTGGTACCCAGCCAGGAGGGATGAATTAAGGTGTGGTGCTTTATTCCCAGAGCCTTGAGCCCTTTGCTTTTGGAGCAGAGCCCAGTGTGGAGCTCCTCAATGGAAGATGAAGATGGATTGAGTCTCCTGCTCAGCTGGACTCGCGCCTCCTCCCTGGGTTTGGTTTGAACTCCCAGTTTATTCCACAGACTCGAGGGGGTCTCATGCTGGGTGAGCACAGGGTGCTGGGGCCTTTCAGCTCCACACAAACAAGAAGTTGCATCATTCCTGATAAATTGAGTTTGTTTAGTTCTATTGTTAGAGCCCATGTCTTGTGTCCCTATCTCAAGCACCTCTACCAAGCTGTGTCTAACACACCACCCTGAGCACCTTCCTGAGGAGCATGGGATGGGAGCTGGGACTTAGAAAAGTTCTGGAGAGAAGGAGCTGGTGGATGCAGGCCTAGAGCATGGAAAATTGTCTGCACCAGGATGGAGCAGAGGGGAAAAGAGAATGTGCTTGAAATACAAAAGCTTTTGGGACTCCCAGGCTTTCCTTTTGGTGAAGTCTGTGTGTTGTCTTGAACAGCAGAGATGCTGCTTGCAGTGTAAATAGCAGAGTAAGAGCAGGGCATAGTTCCAAGGAGCTCTTGGGCATTTTAAGTCAGGTTTGCTGCTTTTTTCTCTCTCTGTAATTTAGATAAGAAGTTTACACATATCAGTTGCAGAGTTCTCTTATTACTTCAGGCTGTTCATTTAAAACTGAGCACTTGAGAGAGCTGAAGGAATGGGGTGGGGGTTTAACTGAACTTTGCAGTTTATACTGGTGCTTCACTTTCTTTAGCCTTATTTTATTTTCCTAATATCTAGCCATAGACAATTTTAGCCATAATACTTTTTACTGCTTTTTAGTGAAGAATAATGTAAAAGAAGGATTTGAACACTGGAGCTTTTTCAACATCTCTGCATTGCCTATTAATGGGTTTCCCCTCTACCAAGCAGTAGGTCAGCTTTTTCCTTGGTGTGATTTTTTAATTAAAATACCTCATTGAGTTCTCTACCATGAATCTGTATCGTGATCACTGAAAGTCCTGGTGATGGTGAGGCATGTGTCCTTTGTTGTTTTATTGTCTTTGGGAACGTTCTCTGTTGTGCCAACCCCACACCAATCCTTGTGCTTTTGATATGAAAGATGATGCTTTTCCAATGATTTTCTGTCCGTCTCTCTAAACAAGAATATAAAGATATGTCCGTTTTCCAGAGTAATTATGCCACTAGATCTCTGTTAAATCAATTAAGTAGAAATTTTGGTTCTGTATTATCTAGCTTTTCCTGTTTGTGTGCCATTACTAAGTCAGTCTGCAGATATTTTAGATAACTGTGCAGCAGTTTGTTCCATAACCTTTTCCTAACCTTATTCCCACCTCTACAGCCACTTCTCCAGGTCACCATGTGTTATAGCTATCAACTATATGAGAAGGTGTTTTTACCTTCTCATTTTCATCTTTGAGGTACTCTGAACTGCTTTTTTTAGCTCCTTGCTAGATTCTCCCTTCCAGCCCCACCTCCCCCTTAGCACATGAACAGCAGAGTGTTCTGATTCTGTAGTTAACAGTTCTTTTTGAACAAGTCCAGAGGAGGCCATTGAAATGCTCAGAAGGCTGGAGAACCTTTTCCATGAGGACAGGCTGAGAGAGGTAGGGTTCTTCAGCCTGGAGAAGAGAAGGTTCCAGGGAGACCTTAGAGCAGCTAAAGTCTAACTTAAAGGAACTCCAAGAGAGCTGGAGAGATACTTTTGACAAGGGCTTGGAGAGGTAGGACAAGGGGTGATGGCTTTAAATTGATAGAGAGTGAGTTTAGATCAAGTATCAAAAAGAAATTCTTCCCTGGGGGGTGGTGAGGCCCTGGCACCGGGTGCCCAGAGAAGTTGTGAATGCTCCATCACTGGAAGTGTCCAAGGCCAGGTTGGATGGAGTTTGGAGCAACCTGGGATAGTGTAAGGTGTCCCTGTCCGTGGAAGGGGGTGGGAATGAGATGAGCTTTCACTCTCTTCCAATCCAGACCATTTTATGGTAGGACTTTTTCCTTTTGAAGCAGTGCTGTGTCTGTGTGGATGTTTGTGTGAGGGCAGTGAGGACTTTCTCAAACTGCAGAGTAAGCTGAGAATTTGCAGCCTAATTCAAATCAATTAGAAATGTTTTCCTATGCAACTCAGCGGCTGACATCAGTCAACTTCTGCACTAAATGATCCGAATCATGAAATAATGAAGAATTTTTGTCTGTGTAGTTTAAGCTGAGAGAACTTAGTATCCAATGGTAATTAGAGTATAATTATTTTAGATGGAGGGGCATGCATCTGTTATGGTATATAAAATTTTCCTCCTTTTCAGTAAGCAGAAGAAAACGATTCCATAATGTGCTTCTCTTCAAGGTGACCTTAGTGTTCTGAAAGGGTCTGGGATTTTGTTTATGCCTGCAGAAGATATCGGAGGTCACTGATCCCAGAGTTTCCCATCTTCACTTCCCTTTTAGGAGGAGGTAGTGTCAGTTTTGTAAGAGTGCAGTGCACGGTTCCAGTTGCTTTACTAACAGTGTCCTTCTCTGCAAAAAGCACCTACAAGACAACACTGGCCAGAGTTGTCTTTGCATTTCTGTAAAGTGAAAAACACTTCTTGCACCAAACGTCTTTTGCAGGAGATGTGGGAGGTGAATGGAAAAAGGAAGTGAGTGCAAGAAAAACAAGAGGACTCAGAATTCACCTGTAAAGGCCCTGTGCAGCTGCCAAGTGAATTTGATTTTAAACCATAGTTTTGTCTTCTTAGACTAAACTGTGTTTTTCCCCTTCTGAATTAGATTCTCCCCACCCGCATTTCCAAAGTGCGATTTCAGGGCACATTTAAAGGTATTTTGAGGCCTTCTGTTTTCATTAGGGAATGGGTATTTATTTTAAATGTAAATTTTCCAGGCTTATAACACTTGGTTTGGGGAGGATTTTTTTTTCTTTTTTGAGCAATGGCAATTAGTTCTGTAATGCATTTATTTAAATATACATGCATTTAGCCTTGTCTATTGTCATGTACTTTTTTCCTGGGAATTACTAATAATTATATTTTGGTAATGTATTAGTATAAAACCCTTTTATTTCAAGCTATCTCAGTATAATGTATTATTAGACATTTAAAACAAATCTTAACTGCTAGAATCTAATTTTTGTAAGCTTGGGAATATCCTTAAAGGAGCACAGAATGTTATTTCAGCAAAAGTAATGAATTGAGACAATTAAAATATACATTTAGTTTGAGTAATGTAAAGTCAGAGAATGGATCAGAGAAAATCAAATTGCTGAATACGATGCTAAAATAGCGCCTGGGCAGACATAGAACACTTTTAATGAACTTTTTATTTCAGTATTTCAATTCTTTTGAGGCTTTTGAAGGCCAGAGGGGAACTAGCTGAATTGTTTTATTTGTTTTATATTGTGTTTTAAAAATTTTGTTGCATGGACAACTTTGCAATAAGCTGTCCTCCCTGCTTTGTGTCTTTGAGTGTCCTGAAAACAAAGTGTTTGTCTAAAATGTTCTTTATTGCTTTAGAACATGTTAAAGGATGATTTCTGATAACAGAATTACTGTATGTGAAATGAGCTCATTGACAGCTAATAAAATGGTTTACATGAGTAACGCTTAGTTGTATGAATTCAGTTTTCAGAATCCATCATAGAACCAACTTCTGTGTGAAAAATTACAGACTTGGGAGTTTGATAGTTTCACTATTCTAGATTCCTTACTGAAATTTGATTTTGTATGAATATTTGTAAGTTAGCTATCTTGTTTTCACTTGGATTTTTGTTGTGACCATGCTGCTTTCCCATGGACACACTCTCAAAATGTCAGTGTTAGAAAGGAGTTGTAATGGATTTTTCCAGCAGCAGTTCCTCATTGGTTGCAGTATCTGTAAAAGCTAATGACATTAAGGAGTAATGGAGTATATCTTTCAAAGCACAAGTAACGAGTAATAGGGGTATTTTGACATAGTGTTTAAAGAAAAAAAAAACCCATGGAATTTGGTTTCCTGCCCAGAACTTTGACTGACTGTCTGGGAATTCAGTGCCGTATGTCAGTGCTGTGTAGAATTGGTGTACATACGCTGCAGTGATTCTTTACAATTGTTATAGTGTCCTGCAAGTTTAGGGCCAGGGAATAATAGTCTCCAATATTTTGAGTCAGCATCGATAAGGACTTACACAGTTGAGGAAGTGCTGCACAGTAAATATTTCCCTTTCTTCCAGAGAGGCAGCGGTGTTCATCTTCCTTGTCCGCATACAGTAAAAATTCACCATTTTTGCAGGCATGTTTCAACTTCTGCATTTCAGTGCACCTTTTTTGTTGTCTTCTGTGTTTGCAATAATGTCATTACCTCTTGCATTACCATTGTTTGTGTGGAGTTCTCAAGCTCCTGGAGACTTCCAAAGCCATCGCACCGTTCGTGGATTCTTTGAAACAGTTGGGCTTAAGCATGTGTAGCCAGTGCTGCTGAAGCAAAACTTTACACCTTGTTTATTGAGTATTTTAAAATGTTGTTTTCATAATATCACTTCACCAACGATAGCTAACCAAGCGGCATGTTACACATTTTTAGAGCATGATGAAGATAGTTCTAACAGCTATTGTGATCATTGGTTAGGGTTTTTTTCCTTAGGAAAGAGCTCCTTTCTAATTGTGCTCTTGGGGAAGCCAACTGACAGTATCTTAACAAAGATGATTAAGTAAATGCAGGTGTTTGTCATCTTAACACAACTTTGAGTCTACACAATGGTGTATTCAATCTGTATATCCCTCCCTAAGCAAACAGCATGGAATAAAAGAGGGTGTTAGGTATGAATCAGAGTAGTAGTTGATTGCTGGAATCCAGACATGGGAGAACTGGAATTCTTTAAAGATGATGTTATTTCATACAGAGGAGAAATGACATATTTTTAAATGTCACTGCAAGAAAAGACAAGGTTTGGCTTCCAATCCAAGTCTGGATTGGAAGAGATATGGAGAAAAGTAGAAAAACAATTAAAAATACTTTTGAATTATTAGTAAGGTTTTTATTTTGGGATTGCCAAAGAATATGACTGTAAGATTCTTAAATCTGGCAGTTACTGAAGACTTCATCCCCCATGCAAAAGCAAGGGAAATGCCTCCTCCCAGGTGCTGATACTCTTGAGAAACACTCTCCTTGCCCATTCGTGCTTGTCGCTCACAGCAACGATGATTGAGTCCCTGGTTGGCTGAGAGTTTGTTGCTGCTTTGCTAAGGACGAATCTGGAAGCCAGAAGCATCACAGATGTTGTCCCCTGACTTCAGCACCCCACTTCCCCTGTGCCCCTCGCAGTGCTCAGTGGTAGTCCAGCTTTGTTCCCAGCTCTTGGCTGTGACAGTGCATGCTCTGCCTCAGCACAAACCTCTGCCTGTTGTCTCTGACAGAGAGAAACTCATCCCACATGGCTGAGGATGTGCTGTTGATGCCTTAGAGAGGCTGGCTAGACAGAATTAGAAAATAAAGTAGGTATTTATGGAAGGATTTTCAATAGGCACACCTTGGGCAGTGCAGGAGCCTCACAGAGGCTACACCCAGAATGGACGATGGTCACGAGTTTTTCAGACAGCTATAAATTTGGTCCATTTACATATCAGGGGTTAATCCTCCATTTACAGCTTCAGGTAATGAAGTCATTTACTCAAAGTTTTCCCTCCCAGTTTGCTGTTGTTTACATATTTCGGGGCCTGAGACAGTAAGGTGTCCTTGAGTTTCAAGCCTAAAGAGAATGGTTTTTTTCTGAATAAAATGGGACAACAGTAGCTGACAGGCTGTGGAATTTTAGAGTTATACACTAAAGCACTACTGGTCTGAAAAATACAAAAGCTAAAATTTAAGGCATTACTGTGAGTTTGTGCTTGCAGAGTGTTTGTTTGCCTGTTTCTGCTCAAGCTGGCTGCAAAGGTGGCTTTGGATGATCTGTCCTGGACATGGCACAGCCTGCTCTGGGCCTGCAGGAGTGCCAAGGATGGCTAGGCTCTAAGGCTTTGGTGTTAGGGGTGTTGTCCTTCACTGTGATTCAGCAAGGGCACAAGGGTGGGCTTGGATGAAGCTGACAGAGGTGATCTGTCAATAAATAACCCAAGGTCCGCCACCCCACGAAAGGCAGTGACAGCACTTGAACAGTCCGTGGTTATTTCAGTTGTGAGGATGTCCCTGTCCTTCCAGAGGTGTTGCTGTGTGCCTCCCCAGAGTGTGCTACCTCCTGCTGAGCTATCTGCCTGAGTTCAGCCCCTGCCAGGCTGTTTGAAGGGAGCACGTGGCCAGGGGCAGTGGAGTTTGTCCCTGTTTCAAGTGTGTGTTTTTAAGGTTGACATACTTTTCCTTGGGTTGATGCTGCAACAGGCCCTCTGTTTTCTGTATTATACTGCAAGGGAACAGCTGATCAGCACAATCAAAATGATTTGCAATGTGGCCAGTGTCCTTCATGGAACACACTTCTGCCTGTGACAAGCTAACATACGGTTATCAGGAAGGAGCAACATTTGAACACTTGCATTTAATCTGCAGCATCTGCAGACTGACAGCCATCATATTTGGCAGCTCTCCTGCACACCCTTCCTTCTGCACACACTCCTGGTGGTAGGGGTGAGGAGGAGACCAGCACTGCCTGGCACCTTGCAGTCACTTTTTTTTGATGGCAGTAGCTTTGATGGAGCCAGTCCAGAGAAGGGCAACAAAGCTGGTGAAGGAGCACAAGTCATATGAGGAGAGGCTGAGGGATCTGGGGTGGCTCAGCCTGCAGAAAAGGAGGTTCAGAGATGACCTTATTGCTCAATGTAACTATGTGAAAGGAGGCTGTAGGCAGGTGGGGTCAGTCTCTTCTCCAGACAACCAGCAAGACAAGAGGAAATGGCCTCGAGTTGAACCAGTGGACCTTGGTACCGGATCATTTGAAAAATTTCTTGGATGTTCTACTAACCTTTTTTTCCACATTCCCGTGCCCCTGTTTGTCAGGTTCCTTTTTTGAGTTGAGTCAATCCACACTCACATTCCAGTACTTACTGGGACAGGTGATGGATATTCAGAGGTGGCTTCTGGCCGAGGAGGGTTTGAGAACACAGAAAACCTAAGGTCAGTTTGAGGAGCAGCTTTGGCTCTGAGCTTCAGGAGTGCTTCACTCTGGAACAGCTTCATGGGAACATTCCTGATGAATATTTTTGAGGAGATTTCAATCTAGTATTGGTTTCCAAGGACAGAGAGCTGCAGGTTTTGCTGCACATCGCTGTAATTATTTTAGGACATCTTTTGTCAAATTCTGAGACACATCTCAAAACTTTTCCTTGAAGATTTGATGGCATTATGTGACTTAGCATTTGAAGGTAATGTTTTTGATATGAAGTAGAAATTGTGCTTGGTGGTTACAGTGTACTCAGTTTTCTTTGTTTATTAGTCATAGGAACATCCCAGGGTTACTTATTTTACAAAAAAAAAAAAAAAAAAAGCAATATGTTGTTGAGATAGGGTAATCAGGTGATTTTGTCACTTGTGTTATAATTCAACAGTTTTTCTTTGATGAAATTGATAAGCCAGAGTATATTTATACATATGATGTGGAGCAAGGAAGGAGATAGCTTCAGACAGTTGTCTCAGAAGTTAATGTTTTCCATGACCCAAGTATCTTGGCTTCATTTAAAAAAAGAGAGAGAAGAAAGAAGGAAAAGCTGAAATGTACCTTTCAAAAAGTGCTGCTATTAAAAAACAACTAAAGAGGAGGGGTGCAGGGGGAGAAGCCTTGACACCAGAAGCTCTGTCAGAGCAGGGTTTCTCTCGGATGTCTGGAAAAAGTTTCATACTTCTGGGATGCTTTCCAAAATATTTTCAATGACCATTGCCACAGGCGTGAACTTCTTAATGCATTTTGCAGTAATCTCCACCACAGTGAAATTGATTGCTGTCTGAAAGCTTTTAATGATAACAAGCAAGTAGAGCAGCATAAGTGCCATGAGCTAACTTGTGTGTGTGCATTATATTGCATGTTTAGGAGTCCTGCAGAGACAGATGCATCACCTCAGGAAAATCCTGCTTAATGTTTTTTACAGAATTATGTAATTGCAGATTTATCATTTTACATCTTGCAGGAAAGATCTTTTTTCTGCATATACAAAGGATGTGGGGTCTCTGGAGATACTTCAGTTGGTACCCAGGGAAAGGTCTCTGGTGGCTTCCTGAGTTTGAGCTTTTCTAGGGTTCACTTTATAGAAGCTGAAATAGACAAAAATCCAGAGGAGTTTTAGGAAATGCCTTTCCAGCAGACAAAAAGGTACCTCATCAAAGGTGCACCTTCTTCAGGTGCCTACCATGGAATTGCAGGAGGCTTATAAATGAAAGATTCTCTTTCTGTCTTCAAGTTAAGGGCATTGAGGAAGCTGAAAATACAGTGCAACTTCCTGGGGTTTTTTCCATATTATCTTAGTATTCCTAATGCAAGAGATCATTAGAACTAGAGAGGTTCATCCACCCTGACCATCACTTTTCCAAGACTGAAATCTGAGCTACACTTCAATTCAAAGAGAAGAGGGTTCAAGAATTATGTTTTTTCTGTAAATAAAAAAAATCCCACCACCAAAACGTGTGTATACACATATATATAAAAACAACAGTATTTTTATACACACAAATATATAAATGTGTGTGATAATGAAAATTGTTAATGCAGATTGCCAATGGAGAAGCCTGATCTAACAGACCCTGGTGTGTCACTGTCCCTCTGTGCCAGCACAGACATTGCTGCTCCTTCATCCTGCACTACTGCTCCCACAAACCACTGTGGTTGTTGGATGGTCTGCAGAGGTGAGGAGTGAAAAACAAAAACTTGAGCACCAGCAGAGAAAAACAAGCTGTCCTAAGCAGGCTTTGTAGCAAGGGATAAAAAGGTCAGAGGATCCATTTATCCCCCTCTACCTTTGGAGCAGCCACTTGGCACATCCAGCAGAATTTTTCCAGACTGTCACTGGCTCATCAGTCGGGGCTTTCTCTCAGTTTTAAATGCCAACATCACTTCAGTTCAGAGGAATTGCTGGCTTCTTTCCCAGACAAGATTTCCCAAATTCAAAATGACCTTTCAAGATCCTAACTAATAGGAGCTAAACAGAGATTTCCTCTTCATCAGGCCCTTTCTCAGATTGATCCTTTTACTGACAGCACAGAGCAGAGAAAGACCAGCCCTTCACTTGTGATAATAAACACCTCTTTTGGAGAGGGGCAAACTTAACATTGAATTTATTATATACTCCAGAAACTATTGCCCTTGCACTTGATGCACTGATTATGTAAAGGCATAGGGGAGTACCAGTGGAATTAGTAGATTTCCTTTTTTTTAATATTATTTTTTTATTTAATACAGCCATTCAGACTCTGCAATGGGATGCCTAGACAGCCCCCCTCATTACTGAGGGAAATGGGGGAAAGATGTGCAGGCAGCAACCCCATGGAATTAGCCAGGTATGGCAGGTTTGTCAGCTCCCACTTCAAGGCTAGCTTAGCTGCTCAGCACAGCTCTCCCCAAGGATTCTGTGCCCATCCTCTCTTCCAGGCAAGGAGAAGGAGGAATCTGGGGCTGCCTAGCTCTGAGCAGGGAGGTTGTGATGTTCTGCTCTGGGGTGTGCTGTAGGAATTCACGCTGCAGCTTCAGCTCCCTGGAAACCTGTCCTGCAAAAGAGAGATGTAGAGACAGCCTATCCTGATGTCCTTCTGGGAAGTCTGGAAATGTGGCAGGATAGAAAACTGCTTTCAAGGAAGAACCAGTGACCATTTCTCATTGAAGTATTTCAAATGCAGTGTTGCACACTCTTGTTTATCTATTCCTGAGAAAATTTGGCAAAAGAAAAGTGCAGAAACAAATACAATGCTGGTTCTTATGAGAGAAAACCACTGTGGGAAATGAGTGACGCTCTGCAAAATGAACAATTAGGCCAGACTAAGGACTGATTTACCATTAGCATCATTTAGTCCCATAACTGAATTCTGATGGAACAGCAGAGATATAACAAGGCTCTTAAATTTTTTTAATAATATGTTGTGGAAAAAGTTACCAAAAGATTGGAAAAAATTTGCAGTTGCCAGAAGTATGCATAATTGCCTGAAAAAAATAGTACAAATGTAAAATATATAAAGATAATAACTGAAACCTGAAATAAATTGGTTCTATCATGAGATCTTTCTTTCAGCTACAGTTTCAGATTTGGCATTTTCAGCTTTGATTTATATAAGAAACTCAATATTCTGACCATGGCAAATATAAAGACTTGTAAGACTGAAGGAATATAAGATTTGGTATTTGTGCTCTGCTCTTTTAACAGCCCAGCTTATCAGCCTGGGCCGTTGTCACATTTTTGTCATGAGATTTTCAATTTGGAGTTGACTTTAGAAGACTGGAGGAGAGAAGTGCATAGATGGAAGGAACATGTTCTCATCTGCAACTTA
The DNA here is from genome assembly GCF_031753505.1 of Anomalospiza imberbis. NCBI lineage: Eukaryota > Metazoa > Chordata > Aves > Passeriformes > Viduidae > Anomalospiza > Anomalospiza imberbis. The sequence continues at coordinate 1,763,667 of NC_089689.1, read as the reverse complement.
TTAAGTATTCTTTTGCTTTTCATAAAAATGTTAGAATATTTAGGTGCACATTGTTTTTCTGGTAAAGCAGCTCCTTCTTCATTTTATAGACGTGTTAGAATTACGTTTTCTACATCTGTAGCCAGGAGCATGCTCAGGCCTGAATCCCTGCTAAGTATTCTGTAATAAAATAACTTGCTTCATTTTTCTTCAGAATGTTGCAGTAGTATCTGAGAATCTCATGCTTCATTTTTCAAAGTATGCTTTAAAGCCAAGTGTGGTGAAGCAGAGACCATTGTGAAGATGATGTGTGGCTTTGTCAACTGAGAGAGAAATATAAACTGAAACAGAAACACAGGAAAATTCTCTTGGGTGTATTTAAAGTCAGAATATGGTAAACTCTTGGATATTGATTTGAATACTAGAAAGGTTTCTATGAGGCATCTTAATAGTTTTCACTTTCATCAAATGCCACAGTGTAGGCTGTTGGCACTGGCAGCCAGAGTTCCAAGGTGTAAACAAGGCTGAGCCTTTCCTTTTTGGGAGTAAACAGGCACAGACCACCAGCAGTTCCTTACACTTCTATTATTTCTCTTCTCCTTTCTTTAGTAAGGATCACTCTGGCTCAGCAGGTTCACAAACCACTGCTTCTTGTGTCTCTGTAGAATGTGTACACTGCTCTGGCCATATAAAATAGTACAGTCCTGTACAATATCTTTGTTTTGGGACTGTTTTCTGCCTCTGCTGCTTAACTCCTTTGCCAAGTAGTTGCTTGGCTTGAGTGTTCCACCTACACGTTTTAGAGCCCTGATTGAAGGATATTTAATGATGCCCTGCCATCACTGGCTCTGGCAGAAAGAAGGTTGAGCGTGATGCCTGTGAGTCAGGTAAGTATTATCCCCGAGTATGAATGCAGAAACAAATCCAGAGAGCAGTACAGTGTTGGTCTGAAAATCTAGTCCAGAGGCAGAAATGCTAAGTTTTTTATCTGCTGTTGCCCAGCTTTGTTTCAAAGCTGTTCTTCCTCAGTTTATGATTTAAAGCAGTTTACTTTTTTGCCTAATCAATGTGTAATACTTGTTACTGCCTCATACTAATGGCAGAGACATTTTGTGGATATCTGCATTTGCTCTCAGTACACAGTAAATACTCCTGAGATTTGTGCTCTCAGCTGATGCAGAGAATGAATCCTGCTGTAAACCAGCCTTTGTTCCAACCTTTCCAGTGTGGCCTGTGCTTCCGCCTGGGAGCTTGGTTTCTTTGAGCTTGAGGTCCCTGCATGGACAGGTTTTGGTTGGAGTCATGACCCTCCATTTCAAAGCTGGTGTTCTAGAAGGCATTGGTAAGTGGTGGGCAAACCAGCTCAATTCTCTTGATGTAGCTGAAAGTGCAATTGGGCCAATGCTTGAATCTATCCTGCATTTCAGAACCTGAGCATCGTGTGCTTGAGCTGTGCTGCATAATCTTGAATTCTGTTCTCTTGTGGAAAAGAGCCTGTGCTGCTGCTGTGCCATAGCCAGCCTGAAGTGACAGAAGAACCACCTTTGATAGCTGGAAGAAACTGAAGTCACTTAATGATTTCTGTCTTTAAAGCAAGAGAGTTCTGTTCCTCATCCGGTTTGCTGACGTTGGGTCCAAGGTTTCTTTTGCTGTTTTGACTGAGCCTGAAAGTTCCAAAAGCACAGAACACTTTCTGAAGTGGTTCCTGCCCCTGGCTGAAAATGCAGGGGAGTTCATTAGCCTGGAAGTGCTGGCTGAGACCCTGCTGGGGGAAGGGGAGCTGCTGTTGTATTTTTCTGTATCACTTGTGCCATTTTGGACTTGAGCAGTATTTATTTTTAGTAAATTTAAACAGTGCAGAAGGAAGGGGCAGTTGTAATATGGCATATTTACATCATGCTGTCAGTTCCTGGCAGCTCCCTTGCCTGTCGGAGAACAGAACTGGTCCATTAAGGATGTGAGTGCTACTTGTGCCCACGAGTGGTGAAACATCGTCTGCAGGGTGGGAAGGCCTCCCCAGGCCAGCAGGTTCGTTTGTTTTTCTAAGGTGGAGTATGGGGAATTTTTTTCATGTCACAGGCTCAGGAATGGGCCATTCTACCTCCCACTTTTTCCTTCTTCTCCTCTACTCTGGAAAAAGAGAGGCGAAGTCTCTACGTGCGATCAGCATGTGCTGGTTTTTCCCCTCATGTCACGCTGAGGTTCTCTGCCCCTTTATAAAAATAAAAATCTATAAATAAAAAAGAACAAATGCTGAGGGGGACAAACTGGACCCACAGTTATGTGCATGTAGTCACTCGTCGAAGTGTGCCTAGCCCCATTCCTCCCAGGCTTCATGCATTCCCTGTTTCTTATGCTGTCAACTTCTCAAGATGGGAAACATGCACAAACAGTCCTGGATGCAGCTTTTTTTGCCCTACCATAACATAATATTAATTGACCTTAGGCTGAAATGTTGGGCTCATCTGCAGTTGAATTAGCTCGTTCTCCATTTCTGTATGTTTTCTCCCACTTTGGAGGGAAAAAACATTTTGCAGTGAGTTTTGGTGCCACACTTTAATGTCACAATAATACCTTTCTCCTGGAATTAAGCAGTATTTAGCTCTGATCTCTCCTGTGTGACTGTTTGCCTCAAGCACAGGCACCCTGTGATTTCCCTTTCTTGGAAACTGCCCTGTCTCAGCATGTGGGTAGGAGGCCATGTAAATAAATACCAACCACTTCTTAGCCTTCAGTAGGCATTTCCGTTTTCCTGGTGGTGCAGAAGAAACACTTTCTCACAGTTTGGCATCAAACATTTATATAACTTTCCCTCTTGTGGAATTTTTGTTTAGACAATCAGATTCTCGGTATAGTTTTTTTCATCAGTTTCTATTTTTATTCATCTGTGGTTGCTTGATTTGTCAGTAAATAGTGTCTGTCAGAAGAAACACCTCATCAGAAACTTCTTAAATTTTCAATAATTGAATAGTAAATCATGATAAGTCTATTCTGTAATACCAAAAGATAAGTTTAAAAAAAATTAAACTTATCTTGGAGTTTTTTCCTTAGCTATGATGGAATATATCTGCCCAAAGGAAATATTTCTGCCCAAAAGATTCTTTAAATATATATAACCTGCCTTAAGTTTTTGAAATAGAATACAAAATATCTTATATTGCCTTGCAATCCAGCTTTCAGCTGAAAAAGAAAATATTTGCTTTTGATACAAGGTTTAATATATGTTAGAATATTTTTCAAGTGTGTCCCTTTATCATGGCAGCAGAGCTAATACACTGTTATCCTTTTATTTAATATACTAGTTAGGACATAAATTTAAAATAGCAAAAGAGATCATATCAGTACAAATCAGTATTAGAGGATAGGTACTTCTAATTTCCATACATAAATATTTATAAAATCTTTATTTAATGTTGCTTACCATTATTTTTTAATTGATAAATTACGAATTTACATGGCTTAGTTTTATTTGTCTCAGCGGTAATTCTCACTGAGTGGGTGGTAGCATACAGTCCCTGCTGGGAGAGCCCCAAGGCTTCAGACCATACAGATTCTGGAAGCAGAATATAGATCTGAGCTGTGATAAACAGCTACAGAGTGGCACAGAACTAGACTCTATTGTGGGAGCAGATGTGAGATGAGGGAGTGAAGAATATACCTGTGTATCTTCTTTTGGAAGGAATAATGTCTAGGGTGGTTAACATAGAGGCAGTTTCAACATCCATCAGATGCTTTTTATGTAATACACAGAATTTGATAACCTTTGTATTCAACAACAAGAGAAACCGTGCTTTTCCAGAAGGGCTTTTGAAGGGCTTTTTCCTTTCCTGAGGCCTGCTAGGAGGCTGTCTAGGAAAGTGAGCCTTTGTTGGCCATGTCATGGTATTTTTATAGTTTCACTCTTAGGGCCTTTCTCGTCCAGCTTAGTTTTGCAATCTGCTGAAGCTCAGCCAAGATGAATTGCATCTGCCCTCACAGAGCACACGTTCAGCCCAGCCAGGACTTCTTCCAGTTCTGTGCACTGTGAGTTGCTCGGTGTATTCTGGGAAACACTCACAGAGAAGACGGAGTCCTAGTTTGGTTTGTCCCTTTGTCCTGTTTCCTGGCATACAATAAACTGTTGTCCCATGCATATTTCTTCCTGAGGCAAGCCCCATGAGTGATGTCCCAGCCCAGAATACTTCAGGAAGTGCAGTGCTGCTGGACTTCAGAGCTGGCTCTGGTGGTGGCTGGGCACAGACCAGTCAGCCTTGCTTCATGCTGGCTGATAAGGGACTCTAAAGGAATTTACGCTCTCCAACTTTGGTGATTTATTGAAGTTCTCTAGGGGTAGTCAAAGTAATGAAAACCCCATTTATATCCACTGGGAGAATTCCAGGGCATAAAGCCTCTCTGCACTCCGTTGCTGCCATAGTGGCACCAACCTTAACAGTACCTTAGTGGCTTTTAGAAGCTGTTAAACTGCGCTGTGTTAATAACCCTGTGAGCAGTGCTGTCATGATGTGCAAGCCCAGAATGAGAGCTTTGAGGATGGCCTCTTGTCTTTGGATCCTTCTATTTAACATCAGGTGTGTTTGCAAAGCAAGCTGGAGAGGTTAGCTTCAGTTTATCCATCAGTGCAAGCACTTAAAGAAGTTTAACACAATGGAAACAGCTAATAATCTCAGGGTTCTTTTTGTTCTGACATAACAAATTACCTTGGGAGTATTGCTAATTCTTAATTGGAAGTGAAGGAAGAAACTTGGAAAAGGTGAAATTGCAGTGATTGTGCTGTAAATGAAGGTTGTGATGAAATTGCAAAGGAGTTGGCTACAGCAAGAGTGAATAACTCATTCCTATTTGGAGAAATAAGCTGGTTAGATTAGAGTCTGATTTTGGTTGTACATGGCATTATTTTGATTGATTTGTATGGATTTTTCACTGGCAGAATGAAAGTTTATGTGTGGGTTTACTGAATGCCATGCTTAAATAATTAATAACAGCAACAAAGTAGAGATGAACTTATGTCACCAGCTACTTCACTTGCTGTGCACACATAGAAGAGTTCTTTTTTGATCAGACACTTTTATTTTAGTGAAGTCTGACCCTTGCCTTTTTAGAATTCAGAGGAATGAAAAATAACAAATGTAGATGTTTATGTGTTTGAGGTGAACTTTTTTTATTAGGAAATGTTTTCAAAAGGTCAGTGAAAAACAGAACTGAAACTGAAGTTTTATTTCTCTTGCAGGTAGGTCTATGAAAGATAAGCAGACATTTAAATTTGGGTATTTCCTTATGATAACAAATGTACCAGGGTCATTACCAACTCAACAGATCTTGCTGACATCAGGCTTCTTCTCACACAGTGTTGTTTTAATCTTTTTTTTTTTTTTTCTAGGAAAAAGAGAAGAAGTACATGCTGCCTTTGGACAACTTGAAAGTGCGAGATGTTGAAAAGAGCTTCATGTCCAGCAAACACATCTTTGCATTGTTTAACACAGAGCAGAGGTAAGAAAACGTGCTATTCTGCAGACACTTCTATCAAATGGTATCTAGCTGGGCAGTTTAATAACTGTGAGTGCACTTCTGCTGTTTCCACCATGTTGAGTACTCAAGGTCTTGATAATCTTGATTTAGCTGCTGCTTTGCTGTTGCATAACCATGGGATGAGAGGTTGGTGTCCTCCAGGCCACTCATGGGGTGAAACAGCTCCATGATGAGTCAGCCAGTCCTTCCTTATGGCTGAATAATCATCTCCTGATCCTATTTTTGTTTTATTTGGCAGTCACCTAGGCTTACCAAAACATTCATGACTTCTGTACCTTGTGACCAGATTCAACTGGTGTAAATCACAAAAGTGTCATTGCTTTTCACTTTCTCCAGTGGAAAATCTTGCTTGTCAGTAATGTTGGGACTCATTTGATTGTTTGTTTGGGTTTAAACACTGCTGAATGGAGAAAAATTAGATTCCTCTACTTCTTTAATTAATAAAATCTTTCCCTTTTAGCTTTTGCCCCACACTTTTCCTCTCAGACTCTTCTCTGTTTTAAGTGGTGTGGGTACTCCATGGAAGCTACTCCTCATGCACAGCCAGCTCAGTTTCCTTAAATGTTGCAAAAGACATAAAAGTGATGTGTAATTTTCATTTTTTTAACTGAGGAGGAGAGTTGCACTTGTAGCTGTCTCAGGGGAGTTGCATTTTAGCAGATAAACAGCAATTTCTGTAAGTTTTTTTTTTTTCAGGCAAATGTAGCATGGATAGATATCCTTGTTTCCCTCTTCTGCGAAATTCCTTCACACCTGATTCTCCCTCACATCACTAAAGCTTGGCATTGCCTTCAGATATTCAAGATGATGAAGGTTGGATGTGGCTCTCTGCAGAGGCAGCTGTCTTTGCTCCCAGTCTGGCCAGACATAGTGGCCAGAATTTTGGAAGCAAGGAGTGCCCCTCCCTCCTGCAAATCAAAAGCAAAGCACAGGATTTCTGGGCTGTCAGATTTCTGCTGACCCCAGAAATGTGAGGACACAATGACAGTCTCAGTCTGAACTAGCCCAGGAAGGCTCTGCCTGTGCCTGCTGCCACCTCAGCCAGCCTGCAGGGTCTGCCAGGAGATGCCCTTTGAAAGCATGTCACACACATGCTAGCTGGGAATAACATTTCAAATGCTTGACCACTTGTGTTTCTGGAGCACAGAAAAAAGCTTTGAAAAGCTTTTCATGTTCTTGAAAACATAAATGATCTTTGGATGCTGGAAATGAATGTAATGTGACGATTTTTGCTGTAGATATGTGTGGATCCATCAAGAAAGGTAACTTTGTCCTGGTGGCTTGATAGCAGCTGTACATATTAGGTTACTTCCATGAGAAATTTGTTAATTTAACTCATTGTTTCTCCTTTGGTTCAGCTAATGGCTTTGAATATTATCATCATCATAAATACTAATCATTGAACTGCTGTGAAAATGCAAGGGCAGCATTTCCATTGTCAAGTTTGGGATTTATTGAGGTGCTGTATAGCTGGACATTCATATTTTCCCTTGATCTTCATCCATACTAGACATCAAGGATTTCAAAATCAGATGTCTAAAATGTTTGCCATGTCTGTAATAGCCTTGCCTTTTTGGACTCTGAGTAGACCCTGCAGCCTCTGCAAGCTGCTCTAAAAACATCCTTACACTCACATGGGCATGTTAAGACATGACAGCACAGCAGTAAGACCACAAAATACCTTTGCCTTGGGAGAGGCAGATCATGGAGTCAGTCTTGCAGCTTTAAGGGAGGCAGAAGTTGTTTTTGAATAAATATTTATTGAATTCTAATTAAAACAGCAGTTTCTCTGTTACTGTAAACCAGATGATTTTTGATATTTCTAAAAATCTGCCTCCTGGCACAAATTGATCAAAACAAGATTAGTATCACTTTCCACTGAATCCTGAATTCATAGATGTGTCAGCAAAAACAGGAATATTGGTTCTCGAGTAGAGCGATCTGGCTGGGGACTCTGTCCCCTATCCCACATTCTCAAGGAAACTAAAAGAGGGACTTGATAAAGATACATTGAAATAAGAATTCTTATTGTTGTTCTACTTTGTGGTAGTCTGTTGAATCCTGGTTTCTGATGTGTGTGTGTGGGAGTATGTATTGCTTTTCAAAGATGGTGTAAGAAATTACATTAGTTTCTGGTTGGCTTTTTTTTTTTTTTGTTGAGGGTTGGTGGAGTGGTTGCTTTTTTTAATTAAAAAAACCTTAGCAACTGAGAAAGAAATCAGCTTTCGAAGTCTGCCCACTGAGGGTTCTGCTTATGGAACCATTTTGCTATTTAAGATGTAGATCATTAAAGAACAAAGGCAAAATCATCTGTTCCAGCTTCCATGATAGCACGGAGATTATTCTGTATCTCTTTTTCCCTCCCCCCATAATCTGCAGCATGTTTTTCCTTGACTATGAAATCTTCCTTAATCTTCAATTAAATTATTTTAATTTTCAAGCAAAAACCCTTTAGGAGAAGAATTTTAATAAGCTTGTTCTCTTTTTCATTCCCAGCCCCTCACTGCATAGGTATTTGCTCCAGCCATATGTTTCTGATACTGTACATTTCAATAGTTTCCTGGATTATGCACTGCATTTTTTCCATTTATGAAAACCTTTCCAGCTCTGAAATATAGTTACCAGGAAAATACACATTTCACTGCATAGAAGGAAAAACCATCTTGAGTTAGCTGAGACTGGGGGATAGATGGAGAAGGAAACTAACAGTATCTGTCATTTTGATTTACTGCAGAAGTCAACAGTTCTCTGACAGGAATCAAATGTGACTTGGTAATGCAGAGTAAATGGAGACTGTGACGATTGATTTCACAGTGAAGATAAATTCTCATGAAATGAACATAATTGTGTGTTTATGAAAAGGCTGTGTTGTGAAATAATTAAATTATTTTCGTGTTACTTTCTAATTAAATCTTTAAAAAACCAAAAAAAAAAAAAAACAACCAAAGAAACAAAAAAAGGTGAGAGTGGGAAAAGGAAAACTTTGCCTGAAATAGTTAAAGTATTACTTAACAGGGAGGTTAGGTTTGTTTTTCTGCAAATTAAGTAATACATTTAAAGTTTTTGAATGGGCCATCTACTTAATTTATAGACACTATGGATGACCTTTGCAATGGACTCCTCTAGTTTCCTTACTTTAGGAGTACTAGATATTCAAACAAAGTAAATTCAAGTGAGTGCCCTGTGATTCCTGGATCAGTTTTGGCCGTGTCCATGTGCACTTCAGTGACTGAAGCTGAGCTGGGGGTTCAAGCAGTGTGTGTCTAACCTAAAGCTGTCAAGTGAGTGCTATTTTGTGTTAGCCATCTTCTCCACAGGAAACTCGTGGCAAGTCTGGTTTTTTTTAGACTGGAAAAAGAGATCAAATATATTGAGTATTTTAAAATAATTATGCTATAGGAGAAGAAAGAATGTTTGCAGTACTGCTGTAGAGCTTACTGTGAAGTTGTGTAGATGTAGCCACTGACTTTCTAGGCAGAGCTGAGAATGGAGAAGAGAGGATTTTGTCAGCATCTCAGCTCATATTCAGTAGATTAACCTGTCATGTTCTCATTGCTGAGTGGGTAAGACTCTTGTTCAGAGCTCAAGAACAAAAAAAAAAACAACCAGATTCTGTCCATCCCAGAAAGTTCACTGTCCTTACAGGATTTAATTCCAAATACTTGATTTATTCTCCATGTATTTCTTGTAAAAATTATTCACTTCTTGGTGCTTTTTCTGTTACCCAAGTACTGTAGCCTGGAACAAGAAATGTAGTCTTAAATGTGTCTCCCTTAAGGATTTGTGCAAGTCCTACCTCTCCATCTCCCCTGAGAAGGGCAAGCAGTCTTTAGTTCTCATGGTCTTCTCCTGTTGATCCACATGGTACTATTTTGACAGATTGTCTGTTGTTCTAAAGTAATCTCTTGCCTTTGTAGTAGTGTAATTACACTTTTTTCCTGATTTACTGCTCAAAAATTGATGTATTACTATATTACAACTCCATTTATATACTTCTTCCCTTTTAATTAAAGAAATGATGCTGAGTAAAAAAAAAGAACTGTCATCATTTGCTAGAAGCAGAGAAAAAGCTTCTTTCCACCTCTTCTCCAACTCTGGAGAGATGAATTCTCTTTTATAGGAGTAGGGATTCTACTAGGTATAGATTTTGGGGGTTATAAATGGGAGTGGGCTGAAGTGTTTGTTAAGTTGGTGAATTTTCAAGCCTTCCCTACCAATAGTGGGAGTAGCAACCACAGAGTGAGGAAGGGTTGCCTGCTGGAGAGTCCTTGATCAGCAGCCTTCCTCTGCTCCTCTTCAGACTCATTCCTTTCCTTGGCCAAAGGAGCAGAACCAATGTGTGAAATTCTGCCTTCCTTCCAGAGGAGAGCCCACCAGTTCTCCGTGTCTTTTCTTTCCTGCACAACCAGTGGTGCCTTGTGAAGGCTGCCCTAGAACAGAGGCTGGACAGAGTTAAAGAATAAAGTAGGGATTTATTAAAGGGCCTCAGCGGATCCACCTTGGGCAGCACAAGAGTCCAGCCAGGGCTGCACCCAAGGTGAACCAAAATGGTCACAAAATGGACCACTGGTCACGGGGTCTCTCACTTTTATAAGTTCTGTTCCATTTACACATTGGAGTTAATTGTCCAATTCCAGCTTTAGTCCCATCCTCCTTGTTTTTCTCTCTTCAGCCCACGTTGTTTGTGCTCTTGGGCCTGAGATCGGGATCATTTGTCCTTGGTCCCCAGCTAGAGAAGGAATTGTTTTGTCTCCCTGCTCTGTGAAGAGAGCTCACAGTCCCCTAATGTGAAGCCTAGACCCACACATTAGAGCAGCCCAGAATCTGAAAAATATAAAAGCTAAAACCTGAGGCATCACCAGGACCCAGATGAAGCTGAGTAATGTTGCTTTCCTCACCTCTGTGGTTCTGTGTGATACGGGGGTGTGAGAAGGAAGTGCAAAGCACAGAACTGTTCCTTTTGCTCTCACGAGAGTGGGTTCCTGAGAGCAAAATGCCCCTCAGTAATCATGAAGCAGTGGGACAGAATCTGCCATCCCTGCTCCAGAGCTGCCTGTCTGTAAAAACAGATCTTCAATCTGACAGGCAGATGAATGTCCAGAGGAGAGCGAGCAAAAGGCCGTTTTGAGGGCACACAATAGGACTGAAAATAGAACTGCCAGATGAGGAATTGTAGCTACTGACTCCTGAGTACACTCTGTCTGTCAGGAATCATATTGCACGGAGAGCTGTGGTGTCTGGTAGGACCCAGGAAATGACACCGTGTCTACTCAGTGAGAGGCCTCACTGCCTGTTTGGGGTAGATGCTGTTGGCTGTGTGTTGCTCTAGAAGGGGATGGAGCACAAGTTGTTTCTGGGACTCCAAATGTACTAGAGCTGTAAGGACTGAATTTTTTGGCCATGGGCAGCAACTGGTTAACTGCTATCCATATATTAGGGAAGTTGGGCAAGAGCCAAAATAAAGGGAACTAGTGAAAGGAGACCGGGTCAGAGGAGGTGTTGGATAGAAGCCAGGCTAAAGTAGAAAGCCTAAAATGAGATGTATGTTTAGTTACTGTTTTTGAATTACTCAGAAAGCTAAGCCCCAGGAAGAGCTGGACTGTAAGCTATTCAGAGCCCTCTCTGTTCAAAATGGAAGAGAGAGAATCTGTTTAATTAAAAAGCCCTATAAATTTAATCCACAAAAAAAAGCTGCTAACATTTCTAAACAAACTCCTAAAATGCTGCAGAGTACAATATTTAAGAAAAAAATATACAAATCCAAGGAATAGCTAGCCTTTATTGCCAACAGCTTTCCCTTATTAGAAAGAAAGGAAAGAAAGGAAAGAAAGGAAAGAAAGAAAGAAAAAGAAAGAAAGAAAGAAAGAGGTTGGCTGGTTTTGTTCTGGAATATATTCTTTTTTGTCATTATTGACAAATATTTTTTGCATGACAAATACTAGAGAATATGGTGCAGGTACTGACAGCTGGGGACAGCTTTTGTGCCTGTGTGGCCCCACGGCACATTCCAGGCCAGGCTTCCATCCCTCACCACCAAAGGCATCAAACCTTCTCCTCCAGGGACTGATGGAATATTTTAGTGGCAGTCACTGTTACTACTGTGGATTTTGGCCTGTGTGGTGTTAGTTTTGGCTGCATTTCTGTTCTGGGTTACATATAGGACTCGAGATACTTCATTGCCAAGGCTGGCCTATGTACTGAGCAGCACATCTTCTGTTCATTTGCACCTGAAAGTTGTGGGGCTTTCTGTGTGTTTTGGGTGTGTGTACTTGAAAAGATTCATATGCTTTTGGGAGAGCACTCACATGACACAGATGGCAAAATCCTTAAGTGTTATTATTTCATGACATTGTCTCAGAGATTGTCTCCTTGGCTTTTCTGGATATTAACAAAAAATACTCTTCAGAGCCATGTGTAATTAATTTTAATTAGCATTCACATTGGAGTGATCTGAAATGGTACGCCTTGATAGAAAATGTTAGTCATTGCTGTTAACTCAGAGCAGATGGCCATTTTTGTTTCTTCAAAATATATGATTTGCAGAGCTTCTGGTAGAGCTTTTTAATTTGGGGAAAAAAAAAAAGGTGCATATGCTTAAACCAGCCATTGTGCAATTACAGGTGTCCAAAATCACAGTCTAAGACTAAATCTGAATAAGCAGAGTGTGCACAGTGGAGTTGCAGGTTAAATAGATAGAAAACATACAATTTCATCCAGGATTACCATTCCCAGTAGCTGGAGTGTCTGGATTCTGTTCTTTTCTCCCCTTTTCATTATAGGTGACTATTCATTAAAGCCATATTCTTTATGCTTTCAATTTCAATCAAGTGAGAAATATGTAAGAATTGAATCTTTTGTGTTTTTCATGGAATAAAATGGGACCAATTTGCATGTAGTGCTAGATTTCTAATGTTCAATTCTGCTTCCATCCTAATAGAGATGAGATGTTTACAAAAAATCACTTTGAAATCCCTGTAAAAGAAGCTATTCCTTTATCTTTCATCTGTGAGTAGCTTCACTTGTGTCAGTGTGACTGCTGAAGCTAAATACGGGTTTGTGTTCTTTGGAGGATTAGGGTAGTTTATAGGTCCAGTTCTAAAAAATGTCACTAGTATTCTTGCTGTGTAATGGTTGTTCTGTCTCCTCCTACATTGGCAAGAATAAATGCATTTTTAATTAATTGTGGTTTGTATTTTCTCTCTATGAAAAGAAATTTTATGCATATCCAGTACAGCTTTGGCTAGAGAAATCCAGATCCAACTCAACCTAAAAGCTCTCCATGCACATGGTTATATGTGAGTATGCATTAATATATATACACACATGTTAACTAGGTTTGTAATGTGCCTGCAGTGGTTGTCCTTGAAAATTTTCTAGGCTTGCTGGAGATAAATATTTAACCCTATCTTAGTGTTAAGAAATTGCAAGAGGTGCAGTCCATCTTGATGTGCAGCAGTGGATGCGCTCAGCGCGTTCTCATGTGCAGCCACCATGGAGAGAAACCCAGTGGTGTTGCAAGGGCTGTTCTTTCTGGGTGATTTTCAGGGGTGTCATTCACTCCCTGCTCCTGGACTGCAGAGATTTGGTTCATAGGCAGTCAAGCCTTCCCTAGGCAGTGCTGACGGCCCAGGCTTCAGGGTGGGTGGAAGGGAAATCTCAGTAACTCACAGCTGGGTCAGTCTTCAAACTTATCTGGCATTTTTCACTTTCATCTTGGGCACTTTGAAATACCTTAATCCAGTCCTGTTAGGATTCTTTCATGATGGGAGGAGTTCAGGACACACCTATGGACATTTCTGTATTAGGCTCTGAAATATATAGGGGAAATGAATCAAGAAATCAAGGTAAAAATAAAGTGAAGAAGCTGTAGGGTAAGCAGAGTCCCAGCTGGGTGGCTGCTGGACTTTGAGGTGATGGGCCTGGCCTAGAGAAGGCATGTCCTGAGTGTGGAACCTTCCAGAACTGGAAATGATGCTTTTAGTCCAATTGTCTGTTCATCCTTATAAGCAATGATGTTGTATTTCTAGTGGAAATGCAGTTCCAAATGGACGTTTATTTATCTACAGTGCAATAGAATCTGCACATAACAAATGGTGGCCTTTTGTACTTTTCAGTCTGGGAAAAAAAGGCAGTATTATCAGTACTATGTTGATTTCCAGTAATGCCACTGTAGTTACATTTTCATGAACTATGCATGATATTTAAATTACAGTGATGAGACTCCAGGAGGAAGTGGAGTAGGTAGATGTGGTAGATGCATGCAGCTTTGCAGTTTCCTCAATTATGTGTTCACATTTAAGAAATGTTAAATGTTCAAGGGAAATACTACTTACAGATGGCACTTGTAGACATGTTCCCATTTTCTGTATCTGTCTTGTTTCTGTAGTCCCTTAGATTTACAGATGCCTGAATATCAACAAGATTGGTATTGTTGAGAGTTCATCCTTCCTGGTATCCTTTATTGTGTCATAGTCTTTGATGTCCAACATCCCATTTAGCTGCTATGGAGATGAGGGTGAGAACATGACTTCACAGTATTCCATATGGAGAACACAGGTGAGGCTTGAGTAGTAACTGGTGCTGTGCTGATGTCTTCAGCCATTTTAAGAAGTGGAAGAGAGAAGAAAACAGAAAATCTGAATTATTTTCAAGAACGTTTTTACAGCTTTCCATGAGACGCCAGTGGATTCCTAATGAGTAAAACATGTTAATGTGTTTTTGTAAGATTCCACTGGTAACAGGAAAAGGACACTCTTTTCAGAAGTTACTGAAAGAAGTTACTTTGGCTTTTTTTCCTTTGAAAAGTTCCTATGCTTGTTGGCCTTTCTGGGAGAAAGACAGTCAGGGGTAGTCCAGCAGCAAGGCAGCCAGCTGGGGAGACAAGCATCCCTCACCTGCCCTGCTGGGACATTCCTGGGAGCACTCCGGGTGTGCATCCTTCAGTCCCTCACACATGCTGTGTCTTTGCCAGTGGCAGTGGAATAGAATGAGCTGCACAAAAAAGAGCTCTCAGATCCTACAGGGAGAAAGAAGGGCCTGGGACATGTGGAGACATCAGCTGCTGGGCCATGAGGTGTCCCCAGCCCCAGGAGAAGTCCTGACACAGAGACAGAACGCAGGACTGTCAGCTCCCACAGTGTTCAGAGTGCCTGGCTGAAATCTCTGCTCACACAGCCACGCCGCTTGGAGCAAGCCACAAAATGCCAAAAAGTGTAATATATAACATGACAGGCCCGAAAAAATGTTTTCACAAGCTGGTGTCATGTTGTTTTGCTCTTGCAGATAAGTGTTTTTGGAACTTCCCTATCACTGTTTTACAGCCTTTATTTGCTCTATTGTTATTTTTAGTCATCTTTGCTGAGAGTACCCTTTTACCATTTCAGCTTCCTAGTTCTTCAAATTATAGCTGCTTCGTTATCTTAGCCAGAAAAGCTTATCTCAGTAAAAGTTTCTCCTAACAATAAATTAAAGCGTTTTTCTCTGGCAATTTCATTATGCTTCTCCCTCTCTCTTTTTTTTTTTTTTTTTTTAATTGACTTCTTTGTTTTGCTCAGTAAATGCTGACTTGGAGTTTCACAATATTGCAAATTGAATAAAAATCAGGTGTTTGCTCATTTTAAAGTAACAGCATCTGATAAGATCATCCAGGGTATTATTTCCTTTAAGAGAGGATTAGTACTTTTGGAGTCGGGGAAGAAAAAGGATTAATTTTAAATTTCTCAGTCACTAAAAGAATCCACAGAGCTTTCAGTTGTTCATCCTGTCAGTGGCTTTGGCTAAACTGTGCTATAAGGCCCATTATTGCCTCTTTGTGACCTTTGGGGCTGATTTCTGTGGGAAGGAAATGCCCTGGTGGCACCTCCAGTCTGGGTTTTTGAAGGGAGTAGTGCAAGCCTGGTGCTGCAGATTTAGCCTTTGAATTTGGTGAGAATGGAGTGACCAATGTAAGGACATAATTCTGAGTATGCCCCTTATTCTTTGCCGTTTTGAATTCAACCTATGAGCCTGCTAAAAAATACCTGATTTTGCTCCCTTCAGAGTGGGTGCGTTCTGGTTGTTGTACTGTGGTTTCATAGGTGACAATTTAATGATATGGTGTCATGGCTGCTTCATGCCCAGGTTCAATTACACTTTTTTAACCTTTTTTTTAAACCTGTTTCCTGAGACTGCCCCTAAAAAGCAAGGCTGAAAGAATCACTTCTGTGAGTGGGAATTACATCAAGTCAGTTGTGTTCCAGCAGTGTGGCAGTGAAATCCCACCAGACCCTGAATGCTAAAGAAATTTGTCTAGGCAGTGACAATAATAGCTTTTTTTCCTTGTTCTACAGCGAATTCAGGTTTTTTCCCTCTCAGAATATGTGGGAGAAATGACCTCTGTAGTTGCACAATGAAACCAAAGGGCCCCTTGTCACTGAGAGTGAAGCAATCTCCATCAACCCCTCTCCTCCACAGCTTGCTAAGGGAGGAAGACAGTCTGGTTGGGATGGAAGATTGATCCTTGTGCAGCTGTTAAGATCTAGCAAAATGTGGTTTCCTAACCCTTTTCAGCTAAGCTCGCGGCCTTTCCTAAAAAGACTGTTGGCTGACAAATTTACAGTGATCTGGTCTGTGTATAGAATTGGAATTCAGAAACTAATGGCTAAACCATCAGGGGAAAATCTGTTCTGTTAATTGAAGAATTTACAAGTGCCACCTTCCTACAGATGTAT
Source organism: Anomalospiza imberbis (assembly GCF_031753505.1). Taxonomy (NCBI): domain Eukaryota; kingdom Metazoa; phylum Chordata; class Aves; order Passeriformes; family Viduidae; genus Anomalospiza; species Anomalospiza imberbis. Next base: position 1,747,453 of record NC_089689.1, on the reverse strand, counting down.
TTTTCCTCCTTTCTCTTTTCTTGCATTAAGTGATTCCCTGTATTTATCTCATTATGTGAACTGCCTGTAAGAGGTTTTATTTAAACATGTCCCAATTTTCTTACTATGATGAGAGACACCTGAGGTTTGTTTTGTTTGTTTAAAAATATCTTGATTATCATTGCTAGTTTTTTCCTCTTTTACTGATGATGTCTAAAAACTGAAAAGGCTATAAACTGGACTGAAAGGATTTAACATGGGAAGAAGTTGCATCAGTGATGATTTTGGTATTTATTGGTTACAGCAGCAATCCGTCACAAGCTGTGCTGTTATGGTGGCATGTCTTATGTGTTTGTCCTCTTCATCACAACAGCCTTTTTTCCCCTAAAAGTGCTCTGTTTTAGCAAAAGCAGGAAAATTGATTTTAAGTAGTTTCACGGTGCCTTTAGCTGATTATTATTTCCAGAGCTGTGCTGTAGCATTCTAAGATATTTTTAAGTACTCCATGTAATTATTAAACAAGCACCTGTCCCATAAAGTCTGTTGTCCACAACAATTACCAAGTAATTTCTGATCCCAAATGATTTTTAATTTTAAGTGCTGTGTGCATGATAGAGAGTAGTAAAATGTTAGTTTTACAATGTGGTGCTCTTTGTTCTAGGAATGTTTACAAGGATTACCGTTTCCTTGAGCTAGCCTGTGACTCCCAAGAGGAGGTGGATAGCTGGAAGGCATCTCTGCTACGAGCCGGTGTCTATCCTGATAAATCCTCAGTAAGTTAAAAGCTCACTGGTTTGCCAGTAGCTGCTCTGTTTGAGTCAAAAAAAACAATTGTATCATCTGGGAAAACACAGTGTCTGCAGATATCTCAACAAAGAGCAGCCTTTTCATTGTTCTGTGGTAATTCTAAAATATTCATAATTAAATATTTTAAGACCAATTTGTGCGTCAAACCTCAATGTAAAAAACCCAACCAACCACAAACCAAACCTTCCAACATGTTTCTCATTGGATCCTTGTAGTAAAAGCATTGAGCAATTTGGGGTTTCCTGAGCTTCGTTGTTTCTATTAATGTTTTCTAAGGTAAAGATGTGCTTTGAAGAGTTTATTCCCTCAAGCTCTGGATTACAGAAGTGACAGAAGCATTCCAGGCAATCATGTATATTTATTTTACTTATTCACTGCATCATTTTTTGTGTATGAAACACGTACTAAACCTTTCTAAAGGCAGTTTTACTCAGCTAATCATCACGTGGAGCAAATTGAACAGGATACAATAAAAAAGCCTCTATTCGTTTACTAGAAATGACAGAAAGTTGGGAAGCAGAATATGTCCAGCTACTATTTCATATTTTTTGGACCTAGATATCTTGATATTTTCCTTCAAGTGAAGGTTTGAGGAGATGTATCCAAAGAGAAGGCTGACTAGAAGAATCACCTGGCATTTGAGCCTTTAAAGTTTCTTTAATGCCCAGCTCACCTTTCTGCAGTGAGTGCTGGATGCCTGCATCAGAAGATCTGCTCTGAGAAATGATGCTTTGATTCTGATGAATTTGCTCTTCTTCCTGATTGTTTTCCATGGGAAGGCCAGGTTCCTTGAGTCCAGGGTCTTGTGCTGTCTTCTTTCTTCATCTTTTTCTTCCCTTATAGTTGTGATGCCTGCATGGCTTCCAGTACAATTCTGTCTGCATCTCCTCCAGGAGCTATTCATGCAAAAAAGCTCAGCTTCTTCTCTTCACACGAAGTTTCAAGACTGCCATAAAAAAATAAATAAGAAATTCTTATACTCGTGGATTCTCCAGTTATTTTAGAAATAAACAGTGATGATGGTAATGATGATTTTTTTTGAGAGACTAGTGCAAATATGCATTTAGCAGGAGACCTACCAGGTATCTGAGACTTTACCTTCAAAAAGTAAAACAGTGTGGGTGATTTCTCAGTATGTTGCCTGTTCCAGTAGATCTGTTCCTAGCTAAGAATATCAGAAGCCATGTAATGAGAATTTGTTATGAGAGGTTACCTAATTAATTACTGGGACCAATATTCTGTGTTGCTTTGATTTTTTCTTGCTTAGGTTTTAATGATGATTTCACAAAAGACTCTTGCTGCCTCTGGTTTAATCTTGTGTTCTGTGACGGTTTTATCATAATGGTATATCTGGTACTTTATCCTAAAACAAGACACCCTAGTTGGATTTCTGAACTTCTCTTCTGTCTTCCCGTCTCTCCCTTCTCCCTAAAAATACTTAGTATTCAAAATATGTTTACAAAAATTTCCTGGTTTTGTTTAAAGTTGGTCTGTCAAAGGAGTCTTAGATGCAAGACGAGAGACTTCCTTGAAAGGAGTAGAAGGGAGTCAAAATACAGTTCTCCTTTGAGCTGGAATTATCTTTACATTATAAGAGTAAATATTATTGTTCCAAATGCCTGTAGTTTGAAATTCGCCCAGTAGTTTATCAAGCTGTTCAGGAAAGATGCTCTGTGCTACTCTAGGCCTCCAAAACTTTATTCCTAAAGGAGGTTCAAATGTGGACTGCGAGTCTGCTGTTCAGAGTTTTGAATTTTGTAAATCAAAATCTCCAAGGCCCCAGGTACCTTAAAAGAGCCAGTGGATCCTAAATAAAAATGAGCAGCGTTTCATTAAAATCCTGTGCATGCTCTTCAGTATCACACCTTCCTCTGACAATATAAAATTTTTTTAGAGACACCCTCTAGTCTTTTATTCTCCTTCAAAGATTCAGAGACCATGTTTTTAAGTAGGAGGGACTGCCAGGAAATGGCAACAACTTGAGTTTACTTCAGTGCTTTCCCCCAGCTTCATGATCCCAGAGTTAGAAAGGCAAAGAGGTGCCTAAGCCCCTTCCCAGCGTGAACTTCTCGCTCTCTTTTACCTGTGAGGCACAGCTGGGAACTCTGAGTATCCAGGGTTTTGGCACCAGCAGTAGAAGAACTGCTGCTTAGAAATGAAAACTAAAGGAAAAGTAGGAATCTGGCACTGATTGAAGAGCTGTGTTCTGAATTCTCATAAAGGGCAAATCTCTCAACTAAGAATATTCATTTTTCTGTTGATTTTTTTAGTAGTGCTAGATACAATTGTTTGATTACAGTGGTAATGGGGCTCAGTACTTGCTACCACTAACATGGAGTGTCTGCTTCTCATTTAATCCTGTAAGCTAAAGTCCAAGGTTCTAGATTTATAACCTTTCTTTTTGCCTAAGCAAACCTCATTATTACTTTAAAGGCCACATATCACCCCTTCCTCCATTTCCTTGCTTCATTTTGCTTGTCTTCCCTGTCCCTCTGTCCATGGGGATGCACAGAGTGACTGTGTTCCCATATTCACTGTCCCATGAATTACCTGTGAACAGCCCTCAGCATGCCTCTGAATTCTTTGCAGTTTCCAAGTCACCTCCTTCCCATTCCATTTGTCTTTGTGAGGCTGTGGGCTTTGACAGCCACCCAGATAGCAATGAATCAGTGTTTTTATTTTTCCAACCCATATGCAAGTCAGCTTGCTTGATATAAATCATCTTGTGGCCAATTCACTTTGAAATGGGATATCCATTTACCAGCTGACTTTGCTGCTGGCTTTCTGGACTGATGCATCCAAACCCCTCCTTTTTTTGTTAAAAAATGACTACAACGTTGTGACTAACCTTTCCAGACTGTATTTCTCAACTGGTGTAGGCTGGTGTTTATGTTGGCTGCCTTCCCACTGTATAATATACACTGTTCATGCCAGCTCATGGCAAAACTCACAATTAAACCAAAATAATAGCCCAGATGTTTGTCGTAAGTTGCTCTGCACACTTTACCTTGTTAGCACCACCCATTCCCTCTCCCCCCGTGCACCTCCCATGCCATCTCCTCCTTATTTTTATTACTAATCTAAAAATTCAATATTTGCTTTTTAAAATGCTTTGAATCTTGAAACTTTCCATTAGCTGGCAAGTTGTAGGGAATGGCTGTCTTGGAAGGCTCAGCCAAGCTGGTTGCTTTGCATACTGAAGTTCAGTGTTACTGACACACGAAAATCCCTCTGGCTGCCATCCCATCCCATCCCATCCCATCCCGTCCCGTCCCGTCCCATCCCATCCCATCCCATCCCATCCCAAGACCACTTCAGGCCTCTTTTTCTTCTCCCTTGTATTTGTATCCAGTGACTTCCCAGGAGCTGCTCCTGATTTGCACCAGGTCAGAATGTTTGTGTAGTGAGGAAAACAGCTCTGCTGAACATTTAAATCCTTTGCAAATGTCCTGTGTTCCCCTGGAAGCTGTCTGACTGCAGGATTCAGTGAATGTTCCCTGAGTCAGTTCCTCATTTGGTTTGAGCCATTTCCAGAACTGTACAAGTTAGGCTGAATGCATGTAAAATAAATATAACTAATATTTCTTTTTCCCCCCCTCTTTCTTCCGTGCTGCATCCTGCAAAGGGGAGCAACAAAGTAAGTTGTTTGTCCTTTTACAAAATCCTTTTGTATCCTGTCTGAGGGACTTTGTAATGAAAATTAGTTTGTCTTTCAGTTCACACAGCTATTGCCTGCATGCTCTTAACAGCAAAATGTGATTAAAAATGTGGGTGCACAAGTGTCTTCAAGAAAAGGTATAACTGGCTCTTTGTTTTAATTTTGGGGAAAGAGTGTTAAGTGTTGCTGAGCTGTTTTTAAGGAGGTTCAGTAAGAACGATACAATAAAAGTATTGGGCCCAAAGATTATGAAGGTATAGTAATAAAGACCTTCTGAGGAAAGGTTACTACAGTCTGATGAAACTCATTACAGCTGGGTTTTTTGACCATACATCAAAGCTTGTATTAATGGGCAGTTATAAAAACCCAGCACTAAAGTCTTAAATAACAGATTTGCTGGCGCTGTTGGCTAAGCTGAACTAGATCAGTGTACTGGCTTTGAAGGTGCCTTAAAATGGATGGAGGAGGGTGGGGTCAACATTTGACTTGGCTTCTAGACCCTTGATGTGTTCCAGCTGGACAGCAGCAGAAGGGTGTGGGGTGTGGAGAGGGAGAGCTGAAATATGCGTGGTAGGGGTTTTTTTTGAAAGTAAAGAGCACATAAAAAGACAGTTTCACTGATGTTGATCTGATAAACGAATAATCATGCAGTTCCCAGGGTTAGGACTTCTTAGTGCCATTTTTACTGAGCTTAAGAATGGAAGTTGCACATCTCACACTTTGGAATAAGATGCAGAGAGAGTTTGTCATACTTCAGAAAGGAGTTATACAGCTTTTGTGACTTTTTCCCCCCCTCCTTCCTGTTTTGGTATATTAACCCTTAGGAAGATGAATCTGGAGCATCAAAAGATGCTTCACAGCAAACGTTGAAAGTAGCCTTTGAATATTGCCTGTAGCATCTCTTTGTGAGCTGGAAGATTTCTGGGATATTTGGGAAAGACCCAGGTGGGTTTTAAAGGTTTTGAAGGTTGGGGAATTTTGTCTGCTTCTGTTTTTTGTATTTCTAACAAGTTTTTGACCGCTCCTCTCTCCACAGTGGCTGGGCTCAGAAGCACCAAAAATATTCTGTTTTGTTGGCCTGCCTGAGAAAAGGTGCTCTTAGTGTTGGGTGGGGAGGGCTTAAGAGAATTGGTGAATTGATGGCATGGAGAGAGGGACTTTACATAGGAGGTGGTGTGAAATGTAAATGTTAACTGTGTACACTAAAATGTCAAGGTGGTGTTTATAATGTTTCTTTACGACATGCTGGCTTAAGGGTTTGCTGCTGCAGGGGATGCTGCTCTGATCTCAGAGGAGACTGTAGATGCTCTGTTTAGGAAAATGGGGATAGATGGGACACCACTGAGCTCTTGGGGCTGGCACAAACTGAGTCTGGAGGTCGGAAGTTGCATGAACCTGCTCTGTACTCCAGAGCTGTGAGCTCTGGGGCACCCCAGGGAGGTCAGCACGAGAAGGAGCTGATAGATATCGGCAGGATACCCATGAGCAGGGAGAGGAGAAGCCTATGAGATGTGAGGATTTGGGAGCTCTTAACTCTTCCTTCACTCTGAGCCAAGGGCAGTTCTTGCTGTAGGTTCAGAAACTCCATCTGGCCTGGGTTGCCAGCCAGAAGATAACTCCAAAAGAAACCTCCAGGAAACCATCCTGATCTTTCGCTTGGACCCAGTTCCTTGTAAGGATTTGTGTCTCATCATCTGTGTGTCCCCCTTCTCCTTCACACAGATCATTCCTGCTGGAGTCTGGAGATCACCTGATCCCAGTTGGACAGATAGAACCAACCTGCAGCTGCCTGCAGAGGCTCAAACTCCACAGTCTTGAGATTTCTGTACCCAGTGGAGTTGGAAAATGATGTGGATAAACCTGGAGGTGACCAGAAAGTTTCTGAGAAGAGGTCAGGGGGAAAGAGGAATGGCAGATTGACAATGACAGTGTCTTAAAACTTCTAATGCAATTTTATGCTGAAAAGCTGCAGAATCCTTCCTTACTGTCCTGGCACAGCTTTCCTGGGTTGCTATCAAAGCTGCAACCCTCCTCCAGTGCTGCCCAGTGTGCTGTTCATGCACTGGATCCTGTCATATGTTCACATGTCAAGATCCTGTACTCACCCATCCGTTCAGACTGTGGCCTCTTTTATACCTCTGCCTTTAGCTTTGCACTCTTGGACTTACAAAAGTAAAAATAAACATTGGAGTAATGAGTCCGTAAGAAAAAGGGGGAGGAAGGGAAGTGAAGAGGGTTTATAATCGTCAGCGGACTACTAATCATTTTTATTTTTACTTTTTATTGTTGCACAATCATTACTGTAAGTGAGATTTCTCACATGGTTAAAGATAAATATATCTTCAGAAGCTTTGTTGGATAAAATCTGTAAAAGGGTCGTGTAGAATGAGGTAATGGAGACCTACCTCACTCAGCAAGCACATGTTGGCAAGCTGCATTTTGCTAATATTAACACTGAACTCCACAGCCTTGCCTGGGGAATGAGTGCAGAATTGTCCAGAGTTGTGCAGGGTGCTGTAGCTTCAGCCCAGCTGCTAAAGACAGAGGAGCTGAGAGCTTCTGACTGTCCTAACCCACCACTGTGGATTTGCTGCTTACCCTGTGCATCTTCTTTACCCCCATTTAAAAACCAAATCCCCTCGAAACGGCCCTCCAGACGCTGCTGTTTGAAAACAATGTCAAAACCTGAACCTTTCTCCCAGAGCACATCTCCATGTGCTTCTAACACTGTTGGGTTAAAAGAGTAGATAGATGTTGGGACCTTATGATATTTTGATTCGGAATCCCTCGGCACTTAAGCAATAAAACAGAAGCAACAGAAAAATCTCAAAAGCTTAAAGTGCCACTTTTTAATATAAAAAGTCACCTTTCCTTTGTCATCATTAAGCCCTGAGTTAGCCAATAATTTCTACTTGATTCAAAGTACCAAACACTTAAATGCTGAGCTCAGACTAGAGAGACTTTGACTTGAAAAACCAAAATCTCTTGAAATTACTTTTTACAGATAGTGACTATAAATTTTTTGCCTTTGAATTATTTTGCATTGCTGTTCTTGCTGATACCCTTTCCAGAATGTGTAGAACTAAAGTCTATAAACTCCATATTCACATCTCAGTGGAGTTGTCACAGTGCAGATAATGCTGCGTGTGCAAATGGTCACTGAATATAAAATCAGTGTAATTTAGTTGGGATTTTCTCTTTGGAAAAGCAGAGTCCCCCTGAAAAAAGAAGGAAAATACTCTTCCTGTCAAGTCAGTTTGCCTGTTGGTCCTTCAAATACTTTTTGGTGACATATTAATGGCTTAAATTCAAGTCTTTCTTTTCTCTCCCCATTTTTTCAAAACTTCTTATTTTATTTAAAGGGGAGTTAGTGTTACTAAACCCAGATCAGATTCCAGATCAGCTACTTCATTAAGGAGTCCAGATGTCCTCCTGTCTCTTGAGACAGTTCTGGAAAATGGGAACATCGTGAAGTCAGGATCCTCATTCTCCCTGCATATATGACAACAGTGCTCTGAGTTCGTGTGTTTTGTGCTTGGCTCTTCCATGTAAATGCAGGTGCAGTGCCAGAAGCTGGAGGTGTCTCACACTGGAATAAAGCTCTGGTGCTTTCTTTTCAACTCTGGCCATGTTTCTGAAAGGGTTTCAGTTCCCTCCCAGACATAACTGTGTTCCTGGCTGTGGTGATGCTCTGCCAGTGCCCCGGCCAGATTCAGTGGTTCTGCTCTGGGATTGCTCAAGTCCCTGCCTGGGATAAGTCCCTAAAGTAGAAAAAGTAAAAACTTGTTTGGGTTTGTTGAAAATTAAACTGCTGATATGTCAGAGGGCAAAGCAGTGTAGTCAGAAGTGTAAACTCTGCATTTACTGAGTTTACTTTTTTTAAACTAGTATATTTTAGAAAAGGCAGGCATTGAATTCTAGGAAAAGAAGAATTCATTTCAGTTGTGACTAAAGGTGGCTTCAAGCCAAGTAGGTTTAAAAATAACTTTTAAATGAAGTGTTAATTTTTTTTTTTTCAAGTGGAAAAATGCCATGATTTTATAGACAGTGTTTCAGTCATTGCTTCGAACAGATGAGTTGGATTTTACAAGGAAGTCCCGGTGTAAAAGAGCAGCCCGAGGGGGTGAGGGTGCATGCGCACACACGCTGTCACAAGCAGTCCAGAAGCCAGGCAGGAAAGGAAATGGCAGGCTGTTTTCCAGTCCCCTTCTCCCTGCCTTGCTGCTCCAAGGATGTGAAAACATGTCGCAGATGAAAGCTATCTTCTGCTTCTTCTAAATATTTACTCCTTCAAACAAAAAGTGAAAAGATGAAACCTTGCTCCCCAAATGCTGCCAAAGAAACAGAGCAGCCCTGGTTCACGTTCCTGTAAGAGTAAAAGAACTTCTGTCCGAGAGAGTTAAAAATGTCCAGGGGAGAAGAGATTCAAGGATTGCATCAGTTGCAGGGAGTGTAACAAGATGCGGGCTGATGTTCTGAATGGTTCCACAGCCAGTCTCGCCGAAGCTGCTGATGGGGTCGGGGGTTCAATGGCTGTCACAGGGTTTTATGTTCCTGCTCTTAGCTGAGGCTGCTGACATTAAGCAAACTCCAGGAAATTTAGAAATGAGCAAACATTTTTTATTTCTGTTATGTATTCACGGTGGGCTCTTAACCGTGCTTTTGGCAAGGTATCTGCATACTGAAAATATTTTTAAATTCTTCATTTTTTATGGGGCAGCTAGCTTTTGCACCACTTCACTCCGATGAGGGATTTTGATGAAACTCTGCAGAAAGGTGAAAGCTCTCTGGCTGTGAAGTTTCAGGAATGTTAGCCCCATTCTGGACATTAAGTGAGGTTTCCCCTGGATAAGGCATTGAGGGTGGCCAAACTCTTTGGGTGCTTTTCCAGAGCTGGTCAATGAGCACTGAAAGTTGGCTGGATGAGATTAAGGTGCTTCTGGGCTGTGCTGCAGCAATCTCAGCCACAAAGGTCCTTTGGAGCCCAGGCTGATACCTGCAGCTGGAGTCCCTGTGGCTCCAGGAATAGTTGTGGTCAAGAAGGGCAGGTTGCTCCTTTAGCATATGGGATCAAATTATCACAAGGTTTTGGGACAATCCTGAAATATCTTCCTTGTCTTCCAAGTCAGTAATTGCACAAAAGCTGAACAGTAATTAGGAGTAAATAAAAATTTGAAACTTTTTATTTTTCCCCTGCCAAAAATGTCACCAGGCTGAGTCTTCCATAGCATGTACAGTGTAACAGGAAGTGTCATCATTGGACATGAGGGTGGAGGGCAGCTGGTGAACAGCCAGATACTCCTTTTTTCTCATCTAGAAGGGAAAACAAGATGATCAGGAGAAACTGAATGTTGCTTTCCCTGACTCTGTTTTGGACTAAAATGAAGATAAGCAATGCCTACTCTGACACATAGTTCATCCTGGATTTCTTTAACCTCCTCTACCTACCTTTTTTTGTGGAGACAGGTTTATGATTACTTTCCATGTGCTGAGTCAGAATCAAGGCCCATATTAAGGGTGTAAAAGCCTCCATTCTGGAGCTGCATTCTTTAGTTACATGACTCTCCTTCCAGGATGTCATGTGTTCCTGTTCTGTGGTCCCTCCTCAGCTCCTGTTTCCCAGCCCCATTGTGGCCTTGGACTGATGTCTTCCCTGTTCTCTGTCTGGTGTGTGACACTTGGTATCTCAAGTGTGCCAATTTTGGAGAATGGTGATTTCCCACTAGGAGGAGCTGTCTGTGGACATGTTCAGGTGTCTGATCAGTGCAGGTTTTGGGTGACTTTCATACCTTTGTTCCTGAATCTCTGTTTCTGCAGCAGAGAAACAAGTGATCTCATTCTGTTTCCTTTATATTCTTCTGTTTGAAACTCAACCTCTGCTCTTCTGTAAGCAAGTTATTTATAATTAAAAGAAAGAATTACTTAGGAGAGTATGTGCTCCTGAGTTCAGGTAACATGTCACATTATTGAGGTAGGTAGAAGCTCACTGGTGGGTGGGTACAAAATTACCAAGAGCTGTAAAACACGGTGTCATGCCCCTATCAGACCCTTTAGCAGCAGATACGCAAACGTTCTGCTTGCATTTGCTGCACAGTATTATCTTGACCTGTTCACCAGTTGGGGTTTCTAAACTGGGTGGCAGCAAACCTAAGGGCATTTATGGAAATCAAGTAAAGAAACTAACCCCGAGAATGGAAGATAAATCCATGAGAAAAATCAGTCTTGTGCAATGTAATTTCATGTTCAGTTGTAGTTTGGTTTAATACTGTTTGATTTTCAGATCTAGATATTCTTCCAGTAGAAGCAGGAACCTTCTTGTAGTGAACAGAAGCCTTTCCAGTCACAGGCCAGCTGTCCCTAGCTGTGTTTTGCTGGCACTGTGTACAAATATGGAAGTTGTTCATGACCACAGCCTGGAAACAACTGCTGTACCAGATTTCTAAATTATAGTTATTAAAGGTTATCTGGCTGATTCAGACAGCAAATTCTCAGAAGAAGTGTGAGTGAGACTGTGCTTAGCTCTCCTAAGGACTGACCTTAGCTCTGCTTAGCTTAGCTTTCATCCACTTTTGCAGCTGCAGACAGGGCAGGCATCCTCAAAAAGCACAGCTTCTCTTTCAGATCACCTGTGCCTCAAGATGTGGCTGCAAACACTCAAGAGATGTGTTCATGTCAGCTCTGTGCACCAAGGAGCCCTATGGGCAGAATTCCCTGCTGTTCCTCAGCTGAGGGCTTTGACACAGGTGACAGTCTCTCTCCTGCATTGTCTGCAGTCCTTAACAGCACCTGTGTTGCCCTTGGTATGGTGAAAATCAAGGCTCTTGCTTTAGGAAACTTTACCTTCAGTTATTTTTTTAGTTTGAAAATATCAGCTCCCTCTTTGTTATCTACTGCTCCACAGAAAATATCTGTTAATGTGATGGGTGAACGTGTGGGCTCAGAAATGGTTTCATTTCAGCCAGGCTGGGTCATGGTCAGGCTGGAAGATGGGCATGGGGAAGTCAATGCCATGACTTCCAGAGAGTGAGAATTTCACCTGTTGTGAGTGGGGGTGTTGTCCTTAGTGTTGCATGACTTTGGGGACTGTTTGTTTTTTTCCAGTGCTTTTTGCAGTCTGATTAGTGTTCTGCTAAACTAAAGATCTTCTTTCGTAGAACCAATCCTATCTTTGTCTCACTGGGGCTGTGATTTCTGTCCCATGTCCCATTTATTTTCTTGAGCTCCCTCTTCTTTGTACAGTTTCTTTTGTAAGCCCCAGCATGATGCCTTTCCAGCAGCTGGTTTTAATGTTGGGAATAGATATTATTTGTCTAGGAGTTGCAGTTGCAGATCAGGATCCCATTTTACAAACTGAGAGTAAGAACATTGTTCCTGGCAGTCCAAGAATGGCACGAGAGAATCAATGAAGGACAGTGTGGTTTGTTAAAGGTTTGTCACTAGCACTAGAGTGCTTCTCTAGAAACAGGGTTTTGGGGCACACTACCTGTTTGGCACTGGTCTGCCTAGCAAAGGACATTAGTTCTTTAAAAATACCTCAGTCCAACTTGTTTTGAGTATGCAGGGATTTCCTTCTTCCTGTCTTTTAAATATAAAGGGGATTAACCCTCCTGTTCTGATTATTTCTCAAATACTATTCAGTTCTTCTCTGAAATTTGACACTTGTTGATTTGAGTGTCCATCCTTACATGGTGGAACCACCTCAGCTTAGAGTATGATTGAAAATTGCTCAAAAGTGTGTGTTGGGTCAGTTGCTCAAGTAGTAAAACATCAGTAATCCTTGTGAAGTATCCTAGATGTAGGCATGCATATGAAGTTCTCCCTCCTTGTGTACCCAAGACTGAGTGTCTGTGTATTTTCCATGACTCTGGTTAATGTCTTTGTTCAGGCACACGGGATGGGCTTCCTTTAGTGTATATAACCATCAACATTTTCCCATCAGAATTCAGGTCCTTTCTGATGGATTCCTACTGGAGAATTGCATTTTTAGGAGTCTGTGTTTAGAATAATCAATGATTGTTCCTTCCAGGTCTGGATCTCTTGATCTGCTTCACTCTCTCTTCATTGCCAGTGGGTCCCTGGAAGTGCCGGGTGTTTAGGTCATTATCTTTGAGCAGCAAAGCAAGGGAACTCAGATTTCCAATGGAGTACTTAAAATAGACACATTTCTAGTGAGGCTCTCAGTGTGACCTGTTCCTCTCTCATGCATTGCTAGGGGTTTTTTTTCAGGCAAAGTCTCCTTGTCTATGCTCCTTTTAGTTGAATCTTCCACTTGAGATGCTGGAATTATTTACCTGACCTAAAAGATGCTCCCTTTTTAAAAGAGTTCCTTATATCTTATTTGCAGCTGCTCATGCTTCTTCAGTATAGGTGGTATTTAGAATGATGTTTCATAGCTTTTTAAAAACATGTTTCATCATATGGAGAAGAATGTTAAACTATAGTCACAATTACCTGAAAGATTGTCACAAATGCCCCATTTCTTCCAAATTCAACCCCCAACTGACAATGGAAAATTGCAGTTCAAATATTGGTGAAGCTCCTGCTTTTGTTGCTGAGCATTTGGGTAAAAACGCTGCTTTACTATGGTAACTTCTCATTCCCTTTGGGAATGACTATTCCTAGGCTTTCAACCTCCTATTTTTTTTTTCTTGACAATTTTCTGGCTATATGGAGTCTGCTGTGGCTCCACAGCAGCTGAGGATAAACTAAAACATGTTCCTTTCAGTATGTAAAGGTATAACTTTGGGCACGGGAGATGTTTCCAGTGCAAAATAACATGTCCACATTCACACGTAGACTAAAAACTCATCAGAGAATGACATAAAATTGCTAAGAAGTTGCTCCCAGGTTCCTACTCAGTCCTCTTGGATATCTTCAAAAACTAAGTAGTTTTGCTAGAGAACATAATCTCTGCTTGACACAGAAATGTTTCTGTTAACATTCCTACCTGGAATTTCCTAGTCAGTCCAAGTTCAGTGTTCAGATCTGGTCACTTACTGGGAAACCATTGTGATTTCTCATCATTTTACAAATGTACTGAGTTTAAAGTCTCTTGCTGGAAGGTATGCTTAAAAACCCTTACTTCCAAAATGTTGTGCTAATAAAAAATTTTTTAAAAAAGAGAAGAAAGAAAATAAAAGGGAATAACCTCTTCATAGTCAAAGAAGTTCTCCATTGTAAAGTATATCCTTCCCTTCTTTGCCCAGTCTGCTGTGTGTCTCATAAGATGCTCCAGAGAGAGATGCAGCGACCTTTCCACTCTGCGTCTTTGGGTGTGGTGTGGCAGGATATTTGAATCCATAACATTTAGTTGTAAACCTGCAGAATGCATTGAAGTCCAGGCATTTATGTATCTTGAGAGTGCACCTGCTTGTAGTCAACAGAGGAGCTGTTACAAAAAGCTGCTTTTTCACACTTCCTCCCAGTTAGGATGAGACGTGTCACACAAGAGCTGGAATATGAGGCAGTCTTAGCAAGCAGCCACAGCAGTTCTTACTGGTTTTTGGGCTTCCCAAAAGGATCTGTGCTCACTAGGTTGTTCTTCTGCCAGAGGTTTTATCATGTGGACTGAATATTGTAACAGAACAGACAGCACCATCTTCATGCATTTTTAGACATGTTATTTACTGGGGTTTCCCTGAAGAAAGCTTGGGCATTCTTTCCTTATGAGTCACTAACAAAGTGATTGTTTTTATATAAACTTTCCTTCAGCTGGTTAGAGTTGGAACACAGTGTCTTGTACTCTTTCTGAGGTCTGACTTTCCTCTTAATTTTTTTTAATAGCTGTCCCTGCAGCCAGCAGTATGGTTTGAACCTCCTGGCTTTCCCTCACACTCTCTCTGAGTTCCATAGTGTTGAAAATCACTGTTCTGGCCAGCCGACGTGCTGGTGGTGATCACTGTGTGTGTGTGACTCCACTTCTCAGCTTTCTACCTTGTGCTGCTTTTTCAACTCTGCACCTTCCTTGTGGTTTAAGGGAGAACGTGCTGTTGACATTACCCAAACTGGAGTTTGCATTTCATGTGCTGAAATGAAAACAAAATTTTCAAGAATGTTGATAGTTGACTTCAGCGGCAAAAAGGTTAAAAGCTGTAGAGCTCTGTGTTTCCATAATGGAAATCACTGGAGCTGGAGAGACACATCCCTTCCCTTGCATATGCCTGAATCCTTTCCCACCCTCTTTCAGTGGTGCAGAGTCACTTTTAATGACCTCCCTCCACAGCTTTTGAGTTCAAGCCCAACTGATGGCGCCAGGGGCTGAACCACAAGGAGAACTCCGGGCAAGCCGTGCCTGTGGCAGCCTTCTCGCCAGGCAGATGCTGTGCAGCCCACTGCACTTCCTTGTGGTTTTGTTTTATTACATTTTACATTTTTGAGCCTGAGACAGGAGCTGTGTTAAATCTACTAAATCAGTAATGGGCCCATAGGTGTGAAATTCTAGGCTACACTTACCAGCTTCTCTGAGCTCCCCTCAGGTATTTAAACTCTGTGTGTGCATGGGTGTGATCATATGGGTGTCTGACTTCCCAGGTAGCATACTCTGCATTTACAGATCTCTTAAGATGCAGGGCATTACTTTAACCCAAGAAGTATGCAGAATTCAACGAGTCTTTTTCATAACCCAAGATTGGATTTCTTTATTTTTACAGGAACAGGAATGGTTTAGCTGGAATGAAAATGTTCATTCCACTGCATCATTAGCTACAGGCAATCTTCAGTTGAAGCCTAGCCCATTTTTCATGCTAAAGCTCTAGTAGTTTGATCATTAATCAACATGTAGGATGAATTTCTGGGGCTGAGAGAGCTTGTCTGTATGCCTGTAATTTAAGATGAACTCTTTTTTGGTTTTTTCTTATGAAAGGAAGTTAGTCAGAAAACAAATTATATTTTAAGGAGTTCACCTCTCTCTCACCCCTTTCTACCATTCCCCTTCTGATAAACACCCCAAAACTTTTCATGAGATGGATATGGAGTTTTAGCTGGAGAAGCAGATCCTCAAGTGTATCATTTGATCTTCCAATAAATCTAAAGCAATCTTCTGTTAGATGAGATCAGTCTCTGACATGGTCACTGTCTCAAGTGTCTTTAGTACTGATAGTCCAGTCCAACTTGCTTTCATCACTTTAAGTGTTAATTTTAGGGTCCTGGATAAAGTTTTTCCTTCCCTCCTCCATCACATGGAAGCTGTAACCAGCAGCCCACGGGAGCATCAAGGTCTGTAGTCAGCTCTTCACCTGCCTTTTCTGCTGCTTGCTCTTCTCTCACAAGGTGAAAATTCAGAGGACTGATCCTCCAGTTTGGAGACAGCAATGGGAAAATCCTGCTTCAAAAGGCAGGAGTTGTTTCCTTACACTGCTGTTTTACTCTGGTCTGACCAGGCTCCCAAGCTGCTCTGCACACACCTGTGGAACATGCACTGCTTCTCCAGTCACATGAAGAAAGTGCTCAAACAATAATTTCCTTGCCCAATAGCCTAAGAGAAGTCTTCTCCAAAGGCCACATTTCCTTTTTTTCCAGCGCCTCTAAGCAGCAGAAGCAGCTTTGGGTGGATCAGTGAGCGCATGGGAGGTTTTGGAGAGCACTATCCAAATCCCTTCCCTCTTTTCTCCCTTATGTACTCCCCAGCTTCACGTGAGAGCTGCTGCAGAGCCCTTTCCAGCCTGAAGGCAGGGGAGTATGGTTTGGAACATGGACAAGGATCTCATGGAGGAGGAAGGAAGAGAGCCATATAGTTCATATAAGAGGCAGAGTTATTCCAGTTTAACTGTCCAGGGCTCTCAGAGGCTGCACTGCTCTACCTCAGGGGAGGCTGAAAAACAGTTTCAATGCAATGAAAATAAAATACTCTTGTTCTCAACATGCAGTTTCATTTGACTCTTAAGGAAATAGTGCAGCAGCCCTGGGAACAGGGGAAGGGTCAAATGTTATCTGTCACCAGGAGTCTCGTGGCCTCCTCCATCAGTGCCTGTCAGGGTCCAGGACATCCCCCTGGCTGCCCTGGCTGTCTCAAGACCCTGGCAAGGGGCTCGGAGGCCTTGGCACAAAGTCAAAAACACCTGTGGCTGATTTTAGCCCATGGAAAAAGCTGCCAGCTTTGTATGAGGAATTACAGGCCACAAGGGTTTGAGTAGTGTGGTAGTTGAATTAACACAGGGTGCAAAAGTAGAATTTTGGGGCTTTTTAGAATGGGGTTCAAGGGGACAAGATGGAGGGATTTGGGCATGTCCTGACCTTCTTCTCCTTGCCCTCCATGTCTTGCTGTGATGGTGACACTTTTTATTGGTTTAGGGTAGAGACACACTGTCCAACACAGATGATAGATACTGGCACATTAATGTAAACATGGTACATGTAGTTTTTGGTATAAAATATAAACACTGCCCTAGAGGGCAGACAGAATGCCATGGCCGACCTGCTGGACAGAGCTCAGCAGGGCAGAGAAAGAATGTTACAGATAAGGGAAAATAAACAACCTTGAGAAGCCGACCCTATGCATCCAGACTCCTTCTTTGGCTGCACGGGCTGGGAAACGAGGACTGTTACACTCTCGGGGTCATCCCGACACACGGACCCCCAGAAGTGCCCAGTCCTGTACAAAACAGTGTTACCCCTATTGCACACGCACTCCTCAGAACAGACACCACCAGCACGTGTGCTCCTTCATGGCCACATCATCGCAGTGTCTTGGAATCATCTGATGCTCAGTTGGCTGTGCCTGGGCTTTCCTTTCCATTTTTATTGCCAGCTGCTGAGCTCCCTGTCCCATGCAGCAGCTGTCATTGGTCTGTCAGCATACAGCTATGATTTGATCCTGTTTCTGTTCTTCCAATCCTTGAAGTTATTCGTGTCTTCCAGGACAGCGTTCAGTCTCCCATTGTGTTGACACTACCCCACAATTCTGTCTAATGGGCAGGATCAAATTTAACTGGCAAGTTTATGCTATTTTATTTCAGTATGACCCATCCATTCAACACTTTGATGATTAAATCCTTCAAGGCTGTTCGTTCTTCTTTCCACATTAAACAAATCCTTCAAGGCTGCTAGTTTTTCTTTCTACATTATAACTTGTTTATCTGTTAGAGAGTTGTTGTACTGCACTATTCTTTCATTAATAGTCATCTTTATAAGCTGATTTGCCAGTCTCCTAAGGGTATCCCTTTGCTGAACCAAAGATCTGTCAAGTTTTCTTTAGGCAGAAAAATCAGTTAACTTACTGAGTTTGGCATGCTCTGCCATCTTTATTTTTCTTTTGTTGAATTTTATTTAAGGTCTAAGCTCTTTGGAAGCATGTTCAAAAGCCTTGCATATAGTCGTGGTTTGACTAACAAGCCTGTACTTGCGTCAATTTTCTTCTCATTTTGTTGAGTCTGGGTGCTGCACTTGCTGTTCCACAGAACCAAGTACCATGGTGGTACCTTCATGCTGTGATTCTGCACCCACTCCATGGGCAGTAGCAGGAGCTGCTGCATTACTGGGAGCTGATGTCTGAGGTTTGGTTGGTTTTGTTTGGTTTGGCGGGTTTTTTTGTTGTTGTTTTGTGGGTTTTTTTCGTGGTTTGTTTGTTTGTTTGTTTGTTTTGATGGGGGTTTTTTGTTGTTTTGGTTTTTTTTTTGATTTTGTGGTTTTGTTTTTTTTTTTAAGGTAGCAATTTATTCCCTCACTGTTTCCCTTCACATCTCCTGCCCTGGTTAGGAGAGAATGATGATTTTGCAGTAAGGTTTTTTTCACCTGAGAAAGCTGGTGCAAGAATTTTGTCTGTAATAGTGTGGTCTGAGGAGCCCAATGGAAATCATCCTGTCAGATAGGAAGCTTCAAGGCAGACGGCTCAGGTTTTCCCCTGCCCTGCTCTGGATGACAGAAAACTGCCCGTGAGTGCCAGTAATTCACACTTCTGTGCCACAGCATTTTCTCCTTTGCCATGAGTGAGCTGCACCCTGACACACAGCCTGTGATTCCAGACCATGGTTCTTCTCCTGTGCTTCCTTTGCTGCTTCTCTGGCCACTGAGTGGTTTTTGTTTTCAGATCCTTTCATTTTTCTCCTGGTTCAGTTCCCATTCCTCTTCCACATTCCCTCAGGCGAGTTGGTCTCTGAGTTCGTGTTTCCATAAGCCCTCCCTTTCTTCAGCACTGCTTCCTGTGAACCTTGGATCACATCCTCCTAGACTTTCTTGCCACTAACCCATGCCCCTGCACTCACACATCCTATCTGTATGTGGGGGAAAGAAGGACATGCTTTTGTAGGCATCTGAATTGAAGTTGTGCTAGTTCATGCTGAGGTAGGTGTCTGTCTAATTCTAGACAGCATTAGGCACAAATAAGAATTGTTTAATGTGGAATACGTAATTATTAGTTGAAAAATCTGCACGCTCTCAGATGCCTTGTCAACACTCCATGCCTCAAAATGTGCAGCATCCAGCAGCTGTGGTGTTAACCTTTGCTAGGCCATGCTGAACATGGGAAAAATCAGTAATTCTTGTGTTTGCATGGGATCTTTGTTTGCTATGATTAATGGTCCACTCACAGTGTCCCGTGCAAGTTCAGTGCAATGTACAAAGTGTCTTTGATGCCAGACATTCTACAGTGCTGTGCAGAAACCAAAGTTAATAGTTGTAAGCCTGAGAAGACTGGAATGTTTTCAATTTACTTTTAAACAAATGACTTTATTGTGCCATTCTCACATGGGAGTAAATTCCACAGCCTTAGTGCCACATTAGACAAAACTTTTTTACCTGCTGGTTTCTGTATATACTTGGAGAAAAGAAATTAACCTCAGTTAGGAGTTGGGGGGAATAGGACAGGACTATTAAACTCAGTGGGAATTATGGCAGGGGTTTTGCTGGGAGCAGAGTGGGATGCAGGAGTACAGGATGGAGCTGGAGGATGATTTGTGGTGCAGTGTGGAGTTAAGGAATTCTTTGTGTCTGAAAATCAAACTCGTGAAGGACACCTGTAGGAAAAGCATTTAAAACTGGTTTTGCCACACCAGAAATGTAAGGAAGCAGTTGTAGTCTTAAGTAAATGCCAGTGGGTACTGGGAAGAGATTCCTGGTGACTCTGGTAATAGAATAAATCTTGCTTCTCAATCTGGGACACTCCTGTAAGTAATGGGGGTGTGTATCCATCCAGGGATGACAGCTCATGACCCCAAGGAGAGAAAGTATCCCTGAACTTACCACATTCTCCTATAATGGTAGAGATTTTCAGACCGACACGGGGAAGTTCTGAAAGAATTAGACTTTAATACTTGCAGGATGGACTAATACTGTGAATTTGTAAAAATACGAAATGTGTGCAGAATGCCTAAGTAGGAACATGGATGCATCCAGCACTGCTCCAAGTGGGAGACCCTCTGGTGATAATAAGTGCATTGTGATCTTCTGGTAGATAAAATGCACATCCCATTGCAGTAACTCCTTTTGACTGAAACATGAGTGTACATTAATTCTTAACAGAACCAAGAACACTGGATGGTTTTTTCAACTGCTCACTTGGCCTTTTTTGTACTAAACCTTTTTTTTACAAGACTTTTGTTTTGTGCTTGTTCCATGGTTTCATGGCTTTATAAATCCATATGCAACCAAGAAAATAATTTGAGATTTGTTTTGACTAGTTTTTGCTTTTACTTGGGCCATCTACAGTTCATTAGTATTTTATGTTACACATCACTGCATAGAAATCCAAATGGAAAGAAATTAGAGGTTTAAGTGATGCTCAGGTAAATGCAATTGCAAAAATTGGACAAACAAATCCCTTCACCTGAAAACAGCATTAGAGTCTGTTGTCTTCCTCTGTTTCTAACCTCTATCTGGTCTTTTCCAAAATAGCAGCTCCTCTCTGTGCAGTGGCTTCCCATAAAACCTTACCTCAGTTAGAAAATGACCAATGCAAATGGTGCAAATAATTTTGCTGTGTCTTCAGAGTCCTAAAGCCTTTGCTACCACTTGTTTGGCCCCTAGAGTAAGATACACCTAAAGGTGATGCAGAATGTGGATGAGGAAAAGGGTCTGAGAGTTATTTCCCCTTCAACTTGTGAGGCAGGGAAAGTCTTTCAGCTAGATTTCTTCTCACTGTGTGGCCTCTTTCCTATGAAAAAGAAGTGGTGTATATTGATCATTACTGAAAGAAACCAAAATGTGTATAGCAGGCTACAGCTTTTACTCATCCTGAGTCAAATCTGAGATTAGGAGTGGCACTCTCAGTGCTTGTGGGGGCAGAGGCAGGGCCAGTCCTTCCCAGGTGATACGTGAACATGGTTTATTTCCACGAGTAGAACAATGATTTTGGTACGAGTCTGGATTTTCCAAACTGTCAGAAATGTACTACAGGACTTGTTCTGGTCCAAGTCCTTTTCCTGTGGTGGGGAAGAAGCTGTGTAGGAGAGGACAGGATGGCTGCTGCTAAACCTGAGTGCTCCTGGGCAGCAGCTCTCCATCCTGCCCAGCAGCAGGTGCCCAGCTGCCCTCTTCAGATGGGAAACACGACTGTGCTGAGCAAATACCAGCAGGCCTGAGGCTGGTTTGGCTTTCCAGACTGGGCAGAGTAAGGAGCAATTATGTGCTTTTGCCTAAGATTCCTCCAGCCCTCTCTAACCCACTCACTTCCTGGCCATCTGGAAAGGCAAGCCTCTCGCTTGCAGAATGTCTTGGGAAAAAAGAGGAGGAGGGAATGTGCTGGGCTGGAAGTGTCTCATCCCCTTTATCTCCCAAACGCCCGTCTACAGCAGGGAAATAACCTGTGCTTCAAGGTGGCTCCCCAGGCCCCCCAGTTTGGCAGAGTGGTAGAGAACACAGGGCTCTGAAGGCAGAGGGTGTCTCAAATGAAATGATACTCCAGTCTTGCCACGAAGGTCTTAATAGTCCGTGAGTTTTAATACAGGCATAAGGCTATAAATTCAGGGATTCTGACCTCAAAGTCTTTGAGCATGTTTAAAAATAGCTCACCCATCCTCATTTTATCACTTCATATACTCTGACACAATTTTGGAACCTGCCTCCATCCCACCTAGCAGGGGAACACTATAATTAAGAATCAGTTTTGAAAGGCTGTTCTCTTTTAGCTTAAGGCAGAATAAGGCTTTTTATGTATTTTGCACGAGATTATAAACAATTCATTGGCTAAAATTAGCAGTAAAAAGGGAGCCCCAGCTCTTTCCTGCCCTGTGGTTTGTACCACAAAGACTTAGTGTTTTTAAATCATGACAGAGCTCTCTAAAATCCTTGAAAGCATATTATGTATGTGTCACTTTGGCTCAGTTAGGAACAGTCTCACCTCCAAGCCAGAAGGCCATGGGTTCAAATTCCATGCCTGCCCCTGGATATTGCTGTCTCCCAGTAATTTCATTGCAGAAAACCTTTAGAACCATCGGGGAAGAAGAGGGAAATTTCCTGTGTGTAGCTCCACCGTGAGACATTCCATCCTTGGGATGATACATTAACCAGGGCTCTTCCCCCCAGCTTCGCTCAGCAGGCACAAACCTGGAGCAGCGGAGGGAGAGCCCTAATGGGGGGGCAGTTTCTTCTCCTCTTGACAAAAGCAGTTGTAATCCTCAGGACTGTGTGTGAGCTGCTGCTCCTCGTGGTGCTGCCACGAGGACAGGGTTTCCTTGGCATTGTTGTGAAGAATGAGTCCTGACTTTACCTTTTGCTGCTGATCAGTGGCAGAAGGGGGAAAACCAAGAAATCCTTTTGAACTGAAAATGCCATAATAGGTCATTGAACTTTTAAAAAAAGTTAAATTGCAGAAGTAACCCACTGAAGTGCCAAGTTAGGGTTATTTGTGGCGACAGCAAAGGCAGGTAATTTTAACTGCAAAGGTAAACTCCATACGGTCACAGACCTAATCGCTGATGTCCTTTACCTTCCCCACAGAGAGGAGGTCAGAGTGATTTAAGCTTTAAACTTTATAGTTTCATTGTGGTTTGTGCCAAAGGGAATGTGGTCTTATAACATGAAGTGTTTATGTTTGTTGCTTACAGACATGTGTATTAACTTACCAAAATCTCACCTTCTCTTAAATAAAATTTATTTTTAGGAGGAAAAAAAAATTTCTTTCATTTTCTACTGCTTTTATAGAATACATAGAAGGGGTTTGTCATAGTTATACAAATGGAAGCCATGTCATAAATGTAATGTACTGCATAGTTGCTCACAACTCATTTCTTACCCTGAAAATAATTTTACCCAATAATTTTCAATGTCTGTTTTTGTGGCATGAATCCAAAATGCTTCTCTGTAGATGATTTTCTTTTGTTTAGAGGTATTTATTACATTTCAGTAAAGCGCTCAATGTTTTCAAATTCCTCCTCTGCTCTATTTTGAGACGTTTTTGCTACAGGAATGTTGCAGGTCCCATTTTTGCTTGCAGCTTCATAGTTAAATGGAGATTCTTAAATGGAGACTCCTAAATGGAGCCTGTGGATATGGTGATCATTGATGCTCTGCTGGGGAAAGAGTTCCTGCCACAATTTGTAGCCCACTGTCACTCTGCCTGACAGAGGGCTTATGGAAAACTCACTGATGTGGGTGAGAACTTTGAATCTTAGGACCTGAATTATCTAATGAAATGTTTTGATGAGGACTCTGGCCAAGCTATCCTTGAGATATGATTAACATCTGGGAAAGGCAGATTTGTCAACATAAGATGCTGGTGGTTCTTGTGTGTCCACTTACTAAATTAGATTAAATACATTCCTCTTTCTTACTAATTTTTTTTTTCCAGATAGGCAATTACTATGGGTACTACAGAGACTTGAGACAATGAGACAATGAGAATTGGGCCAAGAGATGGAGAGATAATCCATCTTGTCCTGGCAGGAATGTTGGCTTATGTAGTCACATCTGGCATGTGGGTGGGGTGGTCCCTGCAAGGCTTGAGTTGGTAATGGGCTGTCAAAATTCGGGGTAAAAGGTGGGCTAGGGGGTTGTCCACAAGACAGATTTCTGTACTGTGATGTGGTCCATGCTGGGAAAACAAGATTGAGAGCCCTTCCCATAGAGCCTGGCTGAGCAGTGCTGGCTGAAAGTGAGGCAAAGGGAACGGAAATGGTGCTGCTCCCGAGCACAGAGGTCCAACTGTGTGAAACCAGTGTGGGTGCTATTAAAATGCCATCTTCCTCTCCCTTCCCCTTTCCTTCCTCCCTTCCTCCCCCTCTGCTGTCAGCCTGGCCGAGGAAAAGTCCAATAACGTACGACTGTGTTCCTTGGCATCACAACTGCAATTTCCCTTTAGGGGCTTCAGACTTAAGAATGGGAGGTTTTAAATCTTGCTGATTCGTGCTATTCCAGCGAGCATATGTGTGAGGAAAAAGAACAATGCCAGTTCGAAAGAGAAATCACAAGTGAGAAATCATTGCTGCTAAATCAGGTGTTGCAGAGGCCAGTGGAAAATTCAGGCACTAAGAGAAGTAGAAAATGACTTAGTTTAGAGCTGGGAAGGTTAATGAGAATGAATTAGAAAGTGCTCTCTGTGTATTCAGCCCCTAAGGATTTAGAGGGATTTATTTACTGATTATCCAGACTATACAACTGGCAATAAGATTAAGTGAGGAATTTTGGAACATGCTGACATTTCTTATTTGCATCATTTACTATGGAGATCATTTGTCGGTGCTGCACTGAGTTTGTGGTGAACCAGGGCTTAGTCTGGCCCAGCAGAGACAGATCTGGTACTTCTCATGGCTCGAGGGATGTGGGGGTGAAAGAGTTTAACATCCTCTTTTGTGTCTCAGAGAGGAAACATCAAGTTTGTCTAGGTGCTTATCAGGGGAGAATTTCAGAATATTTTCCTAGAAACCATTAATTATGGAAAAGAGCGGAGTTATAGGGGACACATTGCATTAGATCAAGTAAAAATAAAAGACAAGGTTGGAATTTATAGAGGCCGGCACTGGATGCTGTGCAGAGCTCCCCGACTGCGAGGCCCCTCCGAGCCCCTCCCTCCGGCATGCACATGGGTCTGCACACGGATCTGCTGCCCTCCTCCCCTCCTCCTCCTCCTCCTCCTCCTCCTCCTCCTCTAGTCACACTTACTTCAACCAGGCTCCTGAGTGCCCAGAAGTTCCCACCTCAGCTGGAACAACTGAGGAGAGGAGGGACCACGGAATAGGAGTTCAGGACAGGATTCACTTAAAACAGAATTATGATTTTAATTCATTATTCTGGGTACCTACCAATGAAATGATCACATTTGGTGAAAAAAAGTGCAACTCTTAGACACGTTAAGTTGCAAGCTGCACTTTAACCATGTAATCTCAGCCAAAGTATTTCACTCAGCCCCTGTCTGTGCACTGAGCACTTACTTGCCCCCATTTTCATCTCGAAACTAAGAAAATTCCTTGTTCCTAAAGGAATCCTTCAGCGAGCCTTGTGCACTGTTGCTGGAATAAGGAGAATTTGGTCTGTGACCCTCTCTTGCATGGTTACTGCTAAGGGAGGTAGATAACAGAGAAGAGAGGCAAGGTGTGATTTCAGTGTTGTTAATTCTTCCCTGATCAGCCTAGTGGATGACTCATTCTCTTGCTTTCTGTTTTCATCCTCTTTGGTAGAAACTCTGGGATTTGTGTTTGTTTTGGTTCTTAGGGGACTGCATACCAGAGGCAGTAGCTTTAATCCTTTAATCCTGACATGTCCGGCTGATGCCTCCACCCATTGATTGCCTCCTTTCACAGCAGATGATCCTGTTCCCCTCGCAGCTAATGGCCACTGCTGGATCAGGCTGCTGCCTCTGGGAATGTGTTTCATGCATTTGGCAACAAATCCACAATACATTTCAGCCTGAACATCATCTGGGCCAATCGCGGCACTTCGAGTCATCATCATCATCATGACTTGAATTCCAGGGTAGGTCACCATGTTTGTGACTTCCCAATATCCACTGACATCCTTCTACACTGAAATAATAGCAAAGCCCATGCCAATAGTATCTCATATCCTAGATTTTTTTTTTCTTAATGTGCTCTTATAAATATGGGGCTCTTCATGTGTTGTTATGACAAGGAAATTCTTTGACTGAAAAGTTTGCAAATTCCACAGTAGTATTTGTTTTATAAACAAAGGTGCTGTTTTCCTTATGCCAGCCTCTTTCTGCTTTTGCTTGTCCAGCAGTCTGTTCTGAAAGGCATGAAGCAGCTGTTGGCCCCCAGTCAAAACTTGCAGTGTAGGGAGGGTTATGTAAAAGTCCTTTGTGTGAGAGACGTACATGGCTGCAAATGGTGAAATTGGAGTGCACATTCTTTGAGGGGAGAAAGCTATTCACAGCAAGGTTTTCTTTTTTACTTGATTTTTGCATAGAACAAAAAGTAGAAGATACTGTAATTTTTTTTTTTCATTTTCAGAAATCCCTTTTCTTGTTGCAGTGTTGTGGGTAATTTCACACCACTGTGTACCCAGTAGCACCTGCTGATGGAAGGCATGTGAGAGGTTGCCTATTTCTTTTTCTCAAGGAAAAGTCTCTGTACCTAGGTCTTTTCTGAGGGATGCTGCTCTAATCCTTGGAAGAGATTTGCAGCTCTCCTAGTCCATCTATTTCTGTGCCGCACTGTTCTTACCATAAAACACTTTCCAAATATTCATTTGACATCTTTTTCTGTCTGCAGAGATGCTCATGTCTCCCGTTCCACAAGTGATTTCTTTTGAACTCACCAGTCCCAATTTATCTTACCTTTTCCCTTCAGGTAATATTTTACAGAGCCCTGAACCATCTTCAATGGCTTCATGTGAACACTCTCAAAATGTTCCTTAAATTTCTGGTGGTGTGATAAGCAGCATTGGCTGCACAATTCTTGTAATGATTTTATAATAGCAAGACATTATTGACTCATGCTGTGTTTATCTTGCACTGTGGACACAGCTCCTTTTCTGCTGAACTGCTCCATTCTCACATATAAATGATTTATTCCTGCCTAAGGAACCCCATGGTAGGATTCTTGGGGTGTCCTGTACAGGGCCAGGAGTTGGACCTAATGATCCTTGTGGGTCCCTTCCAACTCAGGAGAATCTGTGGAGTCAAATACTTTCTATTCATAATGAACTCACCTAGGTTTTGAACCTGTTTCTGTGGGTCATTGTGAACTCCAGTCCTGTCATCTAACTTGTACACATTCCCTTCCAGTTTCTTCTCATCTGTACATGTAACAAGCCCAGGCTATAACCCACCATTCTGAGCATTAAGACTTTAATAAGCCCATTATAAACCACACTCCATAGGAAAGTCCCTTTAATACAGTTCTCCACTTTGCCAGTGAGCCATGGATAGCTTTTCTATGGCAATGAGCATCCAAGCAGTAAGTGCAGGGAAAGCACACTTCCACTAATGAAAATGTCACTTGAGATTGTGTCAGAAAGCTTTACTGAGGTCTGAGATGTGGTATCTGCGTTAATACCCATAAGATCCTAATCCCTGCTTGAAAAGGAGATTGGACTGGTTTGCCACGATCAGTGAGATGAAAGTCAGTCCAGATTTCTTGCAGTTCTGGTAAATACACCGTTCCCCTCAGTCTCACAGTTCCAAATCAGCTTCTCTACAGAATAAGGCAGGGAGAGAGCCTGCCAGATTGGGAATGTTTGGGATGGTTAAAGCCATGGAGGTACCTGGGGAGCAGTGTGTGCATTCAGCAGGAGGATTTAGCTCATGGTCTGTACTGGGCAATGTGTGTAAGCACAGAGAAGACTCGGAGTAAATGATTGTTTAAGGTTAATCCAGAGAGTGAAATACATGTGAACCAAACTGCACTAGGGTGTCTCATTCTTCTGGGGGTTATGAAGTGAGAGAGATGCTGTGTGTGAGGGAAAGCCAGATCATAACCTCTGCTCAGAGCAGTTCCAGGCTGCTAACGAAGGCATAGCAGCTGAAAGGGGCAGCCTGTGGGTGGCTCAGTAAAGGGAACAGCAGTACAAAGTCAGGACATGCTGAAAGCATGGAAGAGAGTGGCAAAGTCACCCTCTGTGAGGGAAAAGGACAGCTTCCAAGCTACCCGGGAAGTGTTCTTTTTCTGCTGCTTGCTTTGTTGTAAATATACAAAAGTAATGTATTGTCATTTACTTGTGGTTCCTTCCAGTAAGAAAACCTCACTGTGTGAAGCCATCATGTGGTTTCAGCAGTCCTCTGGCAAAAAGCACGCTATGTACAGCTGAGAGGATCTTAGCTAAATTATATAGCCAGCATCAAACTGCAATGAAGAGAGAACCAATTGTAAAGATTTAGGGAAAAGCAGGGGGGGTTAGGACAACTGCAGTGTGCTGAGTGTTGGTGCATTAAAGAAAAAACTTACTTGGACAGGGATACATAAAATAGATTTTATGTGTATTTTCAGCAGCTGTGAATGAAAACATAAATGCAATCTGGCTGGAATAATTAATTCTCAGGTGGTTGTTGTTGTTATGAACCTGGAACTGTAAATGAAAGAGCTGAAAGAGCTTTTAAATGAGCAATTTCTTACTGCAGCCATGGACATATTTCGTACTGCACAGAGCATTGCTTTGCTGCTGCTCTGATTTTTGCCCTTGAGTCAGTCACCTTCCAGTCTGCTTCCTCTTGGTCACTGTTAATAGAATGCCTTTTTGATTACAGAAAATTGGTTGATACACTTCTCTAATGAAAATGCCAGACAAATGCTCCTTCTTGGAACTGACATCAGGAATGTTATACAAGACATTCTTAAATATGCTGGCAGCTGCCCTGAATGTAATGAAATCATGGAAATTAGAAGTATTGCTCTCTCTGTGTGGCCAGCTCAGGACTGTTTTCAGTGTGTTACCCAGTTTTGCTGTGAATTTCAAAAGGAATCACTTTTCATTAAGTTTCCTCGGGACATTCTTGAACTTGCTTATAATTTCTACAATCAGAAAGATTACCCTGCTATCCTAAGGTATTCCTCCTTTGTTTTGGATTGCACATAGTTCCTCATGCCTGCATCCCCAGTACCACACTAAATCATTCCTCTTGCAGCAGAGAGTTCACAATCTTCAGAAGATCGATAACATTTCTGGTAGAAATGATGAAATCCTATTCCCACTGCAGCCAGCAGTAAAATTCCCACAAACTTAAGTGGTTTGGATTTCACAGGCAGTTTCTAGTCTGCTCTTGTATGACACATGAGTTAATCCTTAACACATTCCTAGTGCAGAAGGTGTCTGAATGCAGGGAAGTTGGAGAGCAGCAGTGGTGTACCTTGGGTTTCAGTAGCACCTTTTTATGCAGGGATCACAAAGCAGCTTCTGAAGGACAGGTGAGACCCACAGCAGAGTGCAAGGGATCGATGTCTTCAGCCTTCTAAAGTGCAGGGAGCAGAAGGGAAGGATGCTGTGGGTGTGTAGAAGAATATATGGAAGCACCCCCCTGGCTCCCACCTTACCTTCTCTTCATCTGTGTTTTTTTCACCTGTTGCTTCTTTGTAGCCTTGGCATGTTTCCATCCCATACGCTGAGTTAGAGTTTTCCCAGATGAATTCATTTCCTTTACCTGTTTTTTAGCACTCTAGCTTCTTCCTTAGCTTTCTTTGCTGGAGGTTTGCAGAACTCTCTAAAGTAATTGCACTTGCATTCCTTTGAAGTAGTAATATTCCATTCCTGTCAACAATTAATAGCAGCATTAAGCAAGAGACAACTGCCTAAAAACCTAGTCCAGATTCATGTGCTGTCACTTAACACTTGGTGCTGGAACTAGTGAGTTCTGGCTTGGGGACGAGGAGCTGAAAGGACTGGGGCTGTCTTGGCTGCTGGGAAAGGAGGCATGGAAAGCTGTTTGCACCTTCTTTGTTCTCCCTTCCTGCTCAGCTTGGCCATGCTGTTAGCAGTGGCAGAGAGCTGGGGGAGTTTGCTCCCGTGTTCTGCTTTGGGTTCATTCACTGAGCAAGCTTTCACTGCAGGAGCCATGCTGTAAGAAACAGGGGCAGGGGCTTGCGCTGAGGGATGAGCTGCACTGAAGGTGGGGTCACTGTGAGGCTCAGAGAGACAAGAGCTGCAGTGAAAGAACAGCCTGGAGGTGGAATAGGGCATCTCTGTCACTTGGGATGCCCAGCCTTACCAGGCAACCTCATTTCTGGCTGCTGCTGTTGGCACAGAGCTGAGGCAGCTGAGCAAAGAAAGCTTTCTAATGCTTGGAGGTGTCCTGGAGGGCACAGAAACCTGCTGGAAGCAGATTTCCATCTGCACGATGCGATGCAAACAAGATGGTTTCTGGCATGAAAAGCCTTCAGTTGAGACATCAAATCATTAGGAATACTATGGCCAGAAGCTTTCATAATAAATTACTGTAAAGTCATGAAAGATTGATCTTTTTTGATTTCAGAGAAAATAAATCAACAGTATGAAGTCAGCTCTGTTACGGTTTCAAACAAGAGACTATTACCCTTTGCCTTAAAGATCAGACACAAATTACTATTTTTACTTTACATTCTCTTGATGAGGATAATGATAAACATCTGTCACTTTGCTGCTTAGCCAGTTAGGAATCTTACTGCAATCTGTAATTTAAAGACTGAAAAAAATAAAAGGAAAAAAATACATGAACAAACTGCACTTTATGTAGACAGCAAAGAAGAAAAGAAAGAGAACAGATGTCAAATACAGGGGAACTGGGAAGGGGGAATTTTTGTTCTGCAGTTACTTGGCTAAAATATGCAGATATATGAGAGATGTATGATTTTTTTATTTATTTGGTATTTCACAGGGAAAATTGTCATTAGTTTTTCTTTAGACGTGGAGGCTAAGGAAAATAGTCTTTGCACTGTGACTTTTGGCTACATGCAGTTTATTAACAAAAAGATTAAGGTTTTTAAGGTAGTGTCTACCAATGTTACAGCATTGAGAACCCTGTTTTCGTCAGGAGCCCTTTCAGTGTCCTCCACAGTCACAAGATTTTTAGGAAGCACAGCTAATTGTTTTTAAAGATCAGCTGCTTTTCCAGTAATTCACTCGTACTTTTGAAAGTTCTTTTACAAACACTCAGTTTTGTTTCTAAATGGTACATTGGGTCTTATTTCTTAGCAAAACTAGAACTTACCCCATCACAAACACGCCATTGCCTTTAGCCTGGACTGAGCAAGCTGTAGTTTGAAAGGTTACAAGTGCTCTACCTGTCAGTGCTGCGTGAGCAGAAGCAGACCCTGCACTGGGACACGAAACCAGGAATCCCTTCTCGGCCCAGTTTCCTGCAGGGAGAAGCCTCTTTGGTGACATGTTTGCATATTTAGCACTAATGGCCTTTCACTGGTGGCTTTGATACTGATCTCAGCTGCTCCAGAAATCTTTAAAGCGCCAGCCATGTGCCAATTTTAGCTAAAAGCTCTGTTGTAAATGGAGCTGTGCTGGCAGGGCTCTGGCTGATGCTGAACTCGTTCTCCTTGCTGGCTCCTTCAACTGTTGCAAGTGCTTTCTGTTTCTTCCTGTTCCTCATGTCCAAGGCCAGGTTGGATGGGGCACTGAGCAGCCTGGTGTGGTGGGAGGTGTCTCTTCCTGCAAGTGGGTTTGGAACAACATGAGCTGCAAGGCCCCTTCCAACCCCAAGCACCTTGTGATTCTGTGATTTTATGCTTCTAGGTACCCACAGAACAGATTCAGATTTTATAGTTGGTGCTATTAATGCTCTGGCAGTTGTTTTCAGGGAGAAGTTTGATATCAGAGTTTGGGGACTGTTGTTCTTTGTACTCTCTGGGTAGAAATTCCATTCTTTTGGCATCTTCGAGCCCCAAACAGCAGTTTGATTCTCACCAAAAGGTTATTATTTTTCTTTAGGTTTTCCTATATTTATACAGGCCAGACTGAAGCAAAGTGTAGGCCTTTTAGCTTCCAGTTAAACTTCCTGGTATTTAATTGGGTCAGCTGTTGACATACAAAGAAGTTTTTTTCTATACAGTGAAAAAGAGACCTCAAATATATAATCCAGCCTTGGGCATTGGAAGCAATGATGCTTTTGCTGTTATCTTTTATAAACCCTTTGTTTATATAGGTGCTATTCACATCTAAGAAGTCTTGAGACTGAACTGCAAAATTTGTCACAAAGTAGTCAGTCTTAAATATCAAGGGTGGGTTTAACCCACAGAAGGATAAAATTCAAAATCCAGACTTGTGATGCTGCTTTCTTGCATGGGTCCATCCGGCTGAATGTGAAGGGTAAAAGATTTGATAATAAGTATTGCAGTACGTGATCTGAAATAATTTCTTGGTGTGATAATTACTACTGTGCATCTTTGTCTGAAAACATTCTTTAACATAAAATGACAAACTTGTGTGGAAATACATACATGTGGTTTGTGCAAAAGGTCTCATTTGGCATTAAACTTTAAAGGTCCAAATTTCATGATGCTGAACACTAATGTTAAACAAGCCAAGACTTCATATTTTAACCTGTGGATAGTCTTTGTATGAGTTATGTTGCTGGATTACTCCAGTGTAAATCCAGAGGTTTTTCCCCCCAATACATTTCAAATTTACTGCAATCTGAAAGGCTTTTTTTTTTTTTTTCTTTGTAGACTGAAACTGAAGAGAATGGCCAAGCAGATAATTTTTCAATGGATCCCCAGCTGGAAAGACAGGTGGAGACAATTCGAAATCTTGTGGACTCCTACATGTCTATTATTAACAAATGTATCCGAGATCTGATCCCGAAAACAATCATGCACCTCATGATCAATAATGTAAGTAGCAGCCATGCTTCTAAATTAGTTCAACGTGTCTGTCAGGTCTCTCACTCTCAAACACACCCTCTGGAACACAGCAGCAACAGCAGGTACTAAGGAGAAGAATTAATGTCACACTCATAGACAAAATATTCCAATATTCCATAGTACTTGGAAGTTCTGCAGCCTTCTCGAAGGCTGGCACACTGCCTTGAGTGCTTATCCCAAAATCCTAAAGAATTCATTTACATATTAATCAGAACAGAAGTGATTATTTAAGGGTAAATCAAGGTGGTTTTGTTTTGGTTTTTATTTGATGTCTTGCTTTTGATGTAACAGGAAAAGGATTTGGGAGCTTTGTGTGGGCAGCTGTGAGAGCAGTAGAGCAGAGTTGTGCTTCCTTGATTTTCCATCAGCAGGCCTTTGTCAGGGTTCATAAAGCAGCTCTTATTTTGTTTGGGTTTCTTTATATTTTCAGGTTACCATTTTCAAGGAATAAATCTGGAAGCTTTGGACACTGTTGTTTAGATAAGCAGATGTGGTTGGTTGATTTATTGTGTGTGTCTTTCTTAGATCTGAAGATTATTTGGTTTAAAAAACGGCTTTGAGATACTGTTGTTTTTCCACTGCAGTGTGATCTCAGCCTTCACATCCTGGCAGAGTTCTGAATGGACCTTGTTGAAATCTAAGCTTAATATTAGTGCCACTGCTGCCATACAAATTCCTGATGGGACCCACAGAGCCCCTGCTAGTTCTGAGCAGCACCGCTTCTGAGAGGTCATCACACCAGTCAGCCTTTACCAGCGCAATATGCTGTGAGGCAAACGTGATTAGAAGGTAGCATTTACTTTTGACTCAGAGCCACCTCTAGCCTTCATCTGATGGATTTCATTAGCCCTGTGGAATTTGTGTTGCACTTAAGAGTTAGGTGGTTGGACAGGAAATTTCAGTGGGATTTCCTGGTACATTTATTATGAGCAGAATTTTTGCATGAGGGCAAGAGATTTTTCATTAAACTTCTTCAGGTTTTGGGAGTCAGAATCTAAGTAATGAGTGAGTTTTCACAAAAAACCATGGGAACAATGTAACTGCCTTTTTTTTCTGGAAATCAGCCATGCTCCAGACTTCAGAAGTTGAGTGTGTGTCCCCACTGCTCTTTCCAGATCATTGCTAGCAGCTCGCTGCTTTGACTTAGCCTATCTCCAGTGCCCTTGGAAAGGCTGGGGTTTAGCTTTCATTTCATAAACAGCAGAGCTCAGTGAGCAGTTGCTTTTGAAAGCTTACATTAAATTTTCTGCCACTCACCTCCTCATCTGGAATCGTTTAGGGGTCTCTGAAGTTATGCATCCCTCAGAAGTAGATTACTGTGAGATTTTGTGCTTTCAGTCTCATCAGCTGTTGGTGACACTGATAAAGCCTGCCAGGCTGGCACACAGAAACCACACACTTAAAATATCACCAACCTTTCAGCTGACCTCAGTCCCAAGCTGCATTTGGGCTTCCTAGTGAGCTGAGGCCTGCGCCTCCACCCCAGAGGTTAAATCTGTGACAAAGAATCCAAGCATTTTAAAGAACTGTGAAGAGTGACACTAGAAGCATTAATGAATTTCTTTCTGTACAGCATAGGCAGTAAAATGCCATATTGAAAACAACAGGTAAAATAGCAATTTTTAAAAATCAGGGCTATTGAAAAGAGAAAGAAATGGTTGAATCAAGAGTGCTGAGCCCTGCCAAAAGGTTGTGCAAAGATCTGGAAAGGAGTGGAGCTGTGATGGAAGGTGGGTCCTGTGAAGTTGTGTGTGTGCTCCTTGGAGTATTCAGAAGTCCAACCCATCCACCAGGAGTTAAGTGAAAACACTTTCCCTCCCCCTTAAAGAACATAATCTGTATTTTCTGCTGCCCCATCATGTTGCCTCCAAAACTCTGGAAACAAATCGATCCCAAGGAATTTGTTTCCATGACAATTGCAACCTCCCAAGTTTTCCTAGAACTTCCTCTCCACTTTGTGGGCCCATAAACAAGTACTTACAATTCAAGGAAAGTATCAGATTCAAACTCGGTGTACAGAAAATAATTACATGCTGTCCCTGAGCATATTTTGGGGCCTAAGCCTAGATTGTTGTATTCCAAGTTCATCCCTTGTTCTTCCCCTAGGGTGGATGTTGATTACCTTAAAAGCAAATACATTTACCACACAGAAGTGCATTGAGTTACCATTAACAATTTAAACATGCCCAAACAAAAAACACAAGCACAAATTTGTATTTCATGGTGCCTTGGTCTTAAGAGTAGTCAGTGTATGCTCCATAAACAGTGCTGATAGTGATCTCAGCTGAGGAGAAAAACTCCAGAGGACTCTCACTGCCAAACTGCAGGTCAAGGAATGGTTGTGTTTGCATTTGAGGCAGTGCCATGTGTTCTCTTCCCACTGAGGAAGTTCCAAGCCCACCTTACCCCATTTCAGAGTGCCAGGGCAGATTTGGGGCACTGGCATTTGGATGCTTGCTATGGCTCAGCTTTGACTGCAGGCCTGATGTCTGTGAAGGAAAATGTTTTAAATCATTCCTGTGAGTCTGCTTTCCAGAAAGGAGCAAACATGAGTAAGCATCACTTTCCATTCCATTTCCAAGCTGGAGAAAGTGGCTCTGGTGGAAGATTTTCCTCTGTCTAGTACAGCACAGGAGGGCAGGAGGCTGATCCAAGATCCATCCTTAACGCAGCAGTCTTCCCTTTCCGGAGGAGTTCGGGGATTTACTCAAATCCTCTGCCAGTGACAGGGACCTCTCATGATAATTGTCACAGGCTGAT
Source organism: Anomalospiza imberbis (assembly GCF_031753505.1). Lineage (NCBI taxonomy): Eukaryota > Metazoa > Chordata > Aves > Passeriformes > Viduidae > Anomalospiza > Anomalospiza imberbis. The sequence goes on along the minus strand of NC_089689.1, from coordinate 1,712,587 downwards.
TTTTTTTCAAACAGATATTTGTGGTTTAACAATGCGTTTACAATCAGCTCTGGCCTTAATCTAATTTTAGGACTTCTTTTTTTGAAGTGATGCCATTAAAATGCTCATTTCATCGAGCAGAATGTGATGCTGTTTAACTATGATATCTGTTTTTAATGTGGAGTTTTTGGCAATCACAAGGAAAGTAGTGTACTCTGGCTCTTGATCAGTACCATCTACTGGAAAACAGCATGAAACTCATGGAAAAATTGTGCAGGCTTTGCTAAGAATTTGTGCATCTCCTGTCATACGTGAACGGGAAATGACAGCCAAGCCCGGGCAGTATGGTTTTGTTTCTCTCTGAGCTCTGTCCTGGCTGCCTGCTCGTTGCTGGTGACCAGAAAGGGTCCCATGGCTGCGCTGGCTCACTGCTCTCGCTGACCTTGTCTAAACACAAACATTGCCTTAGTCTCACTGTCAGGCTTTAAATGACAAAACTAGCACAAACCCATGAGCAAACGGAGCTCAGGTTTATGTAATCAGAATCCTGGGAATGTATTATCATCAGTATCTCCAGCTCAAAAAAGCTTTATGGAGCAAAGCACCAGATGAGAAATAGATCAGAACAGCAACAAGTCTCAAATGCAAGGACTTAGTAGGTCAGCAGTTGGTCTATTTACCACAGTCTTATTTAATCAGAGTACCTCTAGCTTTTTATGTCTCTTAATGTGGCCCAGGTTTCCATAACCAGGGCAGGCATAGCAGGAAATCAATATAGTAAATTAGATTACTTGGAGACTTCTCCCCTCAGTTTGAATGTGTGTGGATGGGTTATTCAGAGTCTGACAGACTTGCTGGAAATGAAAGACGCTGTCTACAGTAGGGTAAATTGTTGCTAAGAAAGTAATTGACAGGTATGTCAAAAAGCCTGAAAATTCCCATTCCCTGGGGAATTTATATCTGATGGTACTGCCATTTACCTCCCAGTCAGCCCTTAGAAATGGCCCAAAATGCCAGCTGGCTCCTGGGAGCTGTTGGGAAACCTGTTTGAAATGAACTGTAAGCAGAGGTGTCACCTCAGAGAGGCAGAATTGCAGCAGAACTGGTGTAAGGTAATAAGAGAAACTGATTAAATCTCCTGCTTCCATTGATCTCCCGCTGTATTTGTTCAGCATTGTATTTTCCGTACAGACTTTTGTTTATTTCTTTGGTGGTTTGCATTATTTTTTTTTCTGTCTGATGAGACAGGTGAAAGAATTTATCAACGCAGAGCTGCTGGCTCACCTGTATTCTTCTGAGGACCAGAACACTCTGATGGAGGAGTCGGCGGAGCAGGCGCAGCGGCGGGACGAGACCCTGCGCATGTACCAGGCGCTGCAGGAGGCGCTGGCCATCATCGGGGACATCAGCACCAGCACCGTGTCCACCCCTGCTCCCCCGCCTGTGGACGACTCCTGGCTCCAGCAGGCACGCAGGTGAGCAGCCTCACAGCTGGGCTGCCACGAAGCTCACGACAGGCAGCCTGGCACCACCACTGGCTTTGATTCTTTGTATTTAAGAAAGGAGCAAACATGAGTAAGCATCACTTTCCATTCCATTTCCAAGCTGGAGAAAGTGGCTCTGGTGGAAGATTTTCCTCTGTCTAGTACAGCACAGGAGGGCAGGAGACTGATCCAAGATCCATCCTTAACGCAGCAGTCTTCCCTTTCCGGAGGAGTTCGGGGATTTACTCAAATCCTCTGCCCCTGACAGGGACCTCTCATGATAATCGTCACAGGCTGATTTTTTCAAACAGATATTTGTGGTTTAACAATTTTATTTAAGGTTGGGATTCAGTGTGTGAGATGTGAGATGGTATTTTTCGTTCGGATGTTTATCAGTTTTTATCTCTATTACAGTTTTATAAACCACGAGTTCTACAGCGCTTCACTCTAATAAACTAAAAATGGAGGTGTATTTCTTTTTCTACAAGGCTTTCAAAGGGTAAACTGGCTAATAAAGAAATGACACTTAAATTATTTTACTTTTAACTTAATAACTAATTACTTGTGACTCGCAATGCAGATTTTTTTATTTAATTATACAATACTGCTCAAACTCATGAAGAAGGAGGTGAAGAAGAAGGATTAGCTTCTGTCTTAACACTTCTATCTTGTCTTATATATATTACTATATTCTAAAACTTTAAACTGTAAGTTTTCTACAGTGTGATATTACACACTTCTATTCAAACTCCACACCCACAATCCCAGTTCTGTCATTCCATTTTGGAAGCCTTCTCTATGGCCTCAGGTCAAATGCAGTGTTCTCTTGGGGGTCAGTGCCTGTCAGAACAGAAAGTCTGAAATTCTCAGTAACCAGGGTTCCAACAAGATCAGGAGCTCCCTCCCTGCCTGTCGTTTTGGGAAGATGCTCCTCCAGGTCTTAATGACATCTGTGAGGCAAATCAAAACATTTTCCCATATATAATATGGGAATATTCCCATAGATAATGTGGGAATATGTTTATATATATAAACATACCCACCTATTCTGTGGGTATGTTTATGTGAGCACCAGACAGGATATTTGCCTCGCAAAAGACCGTCCAGTGGACTTACAGCTTCTCTGATGCTTCAAATAGCAGCTGCTTCTGTCACCTCAGTTGTGTATCCACTTGGCCTCCTTTTGCAAGCTGTTATAATAATTCAGCATGTCAGGCTCCATGTCCTAGAAATTCCACTTAACAAAACATTATTAGGACTCGAATAATAAAATCCATTTTATTCACCTCTTTGCTTGTATGCTGTCAGTGGGAAACACGTGAGTCTTAATTGTATGTGGTCCTCTGACACTGACAGCAAAGGCAAATGCCAATAAAAAACATCTATCATAAGTCTTAACTTTTGCCTAAAGTAAAATACAATACATCAAAGAAAACCCAAAACCCACACCCCCACCTTACTGAACTTTTAAAATCTCTGATATTTCACCAGATCACCTCCTCCAAGTCCTTCAACTCCAAGGAGACCTACACTGAACAATCCCCCAACCAGACCTTTATCTGGCCGAGGACCCGCTCCTGCCATCCCCTCTCCAGGCCCTCAGTCAGGGGCTCCCCCAGTCCCGTTCCGCCCAGGACCTCTGCCTCCGTTTCCCAGTGCTGAAGCCCATGGAGGACCTCCCCAGGTTCCCTCTCGGCCCAGCAGGGCTCCTCCCAGCGTGCCAAGGTAAGAAGTTTGGTGTTCCTGGTGGTGGCATGGTTCTCTCCCTCTGGCATGACAGACAGACTCTGCACTGCTCCGTGGGTGGGAAGGCGAGCGCTGCTGCTGAGAAAGTCTTGTAGGAAAGCAAAACTGGGCATTCCCTGCACAGTCAAAGGTGTTTGATGGAACCATTTTTTAGCACATATCCTCTTTGAAAAGATAAGAAGATTTTTTCATCAAAAAAAAAATTTGTCAGTCAATTGGAAGATCCTGATTTGCTCACATTAAGAACCCCAGTTCTGGTTGTGTTGTACCCTCATAAGGGCTCAGAGAGAGAGAGAGGTCACCTACACCCACGAGGAGAGGGGCAGCTCCTCACTTCTGCCCTTCTGAACCCTCACCAGAGGAAGCAGGGGCTCTTCTGGGAGAGAACAAGAGCAATTCTTGTAGAACCAGTGGAACAAATTGGTAGGAGTCTGATTCTTGTCCTGCAAAGCCAGTAATTTCCAGCCAGTTGAAAACAGTTCCTAGTTGTCTGACAGAGTACATCATATGGTACCAAGCAATTAGTTAAGGAACAAGGTTGTCTTCAGTGCATTATTTCCTTTCCTTCCCTTCCCAGGGCTTTGCATTTATCAAGGACCTTTTAAAGTAGCTTTGCATATTGTATAATTTTCTGTGGCATTAACTGCTTTTTTATATGTTATATGAATAGAATGTCCTTAATGTTTATTTTCACAATGATGTAATACACATAATCACTTATACATATATATATATATATATATATATATTAAAACCTCTGATTCTGAGGGATTCATTAACTTTCTAAATTATGAGAGGCGTGGGCAGATAAGGCAATGTTGGAACAAAGGGGTTTCTCCACTTTTGATAAATTAACTGTTACACTGAAAGTAGTCACAGTTTGGGAAAAAAAAAGAGCCAGCGAAATAGGAATAAAAATAAAATGTGCACATTTTCAATTTTTAAAATGGTAATTGAGAAGAGAAGCTTTGGAGAAGAATTTTCTTTTAAATAGGTGAGATCTGTCATAGTTGTCAGTAACTTAAATTCGAGGCTCAGTGTTTACAATATAATTACCCTTTATAATAGAAAGCATAAATAAATGAGGTATATCAAAGGAATGAAGTATTTTTATATATTTGCTATGAAAAGGGTGTTGTTGCATCAATGCCCAGCCATGAAACACTCTTTCACCTTAGAGGATATCCTGTAGCTTGCAGCAGGGACCGCTGGGGAGAAACCTGGAATTGCCTTTCCAAACTTTGCACTGGAAAGGAGGAACCCAAGGACCAGCCCCTCGCTGGGAGAGCCTGGGGCTGAGCCAAAGGGCGCTGGCCCTGCTGCTTCCCGTGTGCCATCAGAGCCCAAATCAGTGGGACGCAGGGGTGAGGTGCAGTTGTGCCAGCTGTGCCACCAGAGAGAACCATGGCTCCTGTCCCCTGCCCCGCAAACCAGCGCGTCTCCTTCCCCGCCCGCCGTGGCTGTGCATGGACGCTGCTTTCCCAGGGTGCCTTGCCAAGAGCATGTCTGCTGATCATCCTCTTCATGCCAGAGTGATAGGTGGGATGGAGACCTGAAAGGAACTTTCTAGCACGCAAAAGACACATGGGTAAGCAGCCTGGGAGCCGCTCCGTTCGGGACCGCCACTGGTGGCATGAAAAGCAGTGGCGGCTAAAGGAGGTCAGTGATTTTAAAATACTGTAGCTGGATACAGACTTGAATGTGAGACTGCCTGACATTTTTGTGGAAAAAAATAATCTGCAATACACATCTTCTGGACCAGATCCTAGTTCTCTCTTTTAGAGCTATGAAAGCCTCAAACAGAAAAAAATCTCAACTGCTAAAGAATGAAGGAAGGGTTTGCCATTCTGCTGAAACTTCAGGTTTCTTCTGCTGACTAAACTGCAAGGGAGGAAATCCCAGGGAAGGGGCTGCAGGGGAAATCACCTGAGGGGACAGTGTGGCCAGCTCCTGTGCCTATTAAATGTTTCTTTTGAGCCCTGGAATTTCAGCTACGCTTGGTCTGGTTTTAATAACAGCCTTTGCAGGATCATAGGAAATTGACTCAGAAAATGGGTCTGAGATATTAAAAGGGGAAAAAAAAGAGTTTTGAGGAAGAGTTCTTGCGGAAACTTGAGCTTTCTCTGTGACTTATTTTTGAACTGGGGCTCTGTGCTCTGACTGTTCCACTACCATTTTCTGCAGTGATTCCTTGAAGTGTTGGGATCTCTCTTATCTAGGGAAATAGTTTAGCTTCCTGAGAAGAAAGTAGTATTTTTCAAGTTTATCTCACTTTCCAAAGGAGCTTTCTGTTGCAGCCCCTGTCCTTGTCACACGGAGCTGAAAATCCTGACATGCTGAAGAAATACAAAGTTTCCATTTTATCCTGTTCTGCGTTAAGATAAAAAGATCATTTTCAGGGGTCAGACTTGGACCGTCCTTGTCCAATGAGCAGATCAGCACACCTTTGATGTGAAAATTTGGCACCTCACTGTGAGATATAGCCTCTGTCTTCAAAAACACAGGTTTTTTTTCTTCTACTTTACTAGCATTTTTGAAAGGAATTGTACAGAAATGGTGAGCTCTCGGCATTTTCTCACTGTTCCTCCCTTAATGTACAGGGAAAGGAAAGGAGTTAGGAGAGCAGGAAGTCATTTTCTTCCCTGCTTTGCTCTGATTCTAAAGCTGGTTTGGGTTATGTGCTCTGAATATTTCTGTAAGGAAACAGAAACTATTTGCATGATACATGCCTCTTTTAATTAATCCCACTTGAGGTGGGTGGATCTCTCCCAGCAAAGCCTGTGAGTAAAGGCCCCTGGCTTTAAGGGCTTGATGCCAAAGCATATATGATTTGTGAAATATTCCCCATTGCCAGAATCTGGATTCTTCCCCCTCTCTCTTAAAAGGCTTCAGTAGTATTTTGAAAGAAAATGCAGCTGTGTGCTTGCTTTGGAAGGACGGCTTTAGGCAGGCACTAGAAGCACTTCAGCTCACCCTGATGTGTGCTTGCCTGCCTGTGTAGAAAGCCTGATCTCAACCAGTTTAAGTTCTACTGTGGATGCCTGATTTTTAGCTTTTAAACATCCTGAATAGGAATCTCAGCTTTGCCACAAGGAAAACAATTGAACTGGAAATGTTTTTTCTCTTGGCAGCAGAGCCCATGGCGTTTGTGTGGGTGGAAGGGTGCTGCCCTTTTCCCCCTGTGTCCTGCTCTGCAGTGCTGCTGTGGACTCACCAGGGCTTGCCCAACACAGCCCTGGAGCTGGTTCCTGACTTTGTCACTGAGACAAAGGTGACCCCACAGGAGGTGAAACCCTGGAGCACGTGTGTCACCCTCAGGCAGGCTGGGGCTGCTCCCCAGGGCTGGGGCTGGTCTTTACATGTGAGGCAAGTTGTGGGGAGAAAATTCACATTGTGCTGCTCGCTCTCTGTCCCTGCAATTTACTTCCACCCACAGCCAGCCAGCAGGGAAGAGCTGGTGGCAGCTCTGCAGCTCCCCTTTGTTATGCCACCAAGGCTAATTCCATCACCTGCTGTGTTGGTAGCTAATCTACCTTGTAAGCCACCATTACAAATTTCTGCCAGAAAAAGGTACTTTTACCTGACAGTTACTGCAGTTAGAAACTTTCAGACAAAGTCAGGAGCAGAGCAGAAAGCATTACTGCCTGATGTTTCCCAGCCCCCAGGCTCCCACTCAGCTCTTTGATTGCCAAATATCAACCATTCATGAAGTTTTCTCTCATGGATTTTTATGGATTAGAGTTCTTTGAAAAGATTTAATAAAATGTCTAACCCTGTGCATTGAATGATAAGGAGATTCTGTGCAAAAATTGCACATGATCCTCTGAATAAAATCTGTCATAGTGCATAGGCATATAAGGCCAGAAGGGTTATCCTGCCTGAGCCTGGGAATCTTCTTTCTCCTGAAAGTTTGGCCGTGCAGCCTTAAAAGCTTACTACTGTATTTTTTAATGGAATATAAATTGTAATCAAATAGTCATTGCACCAAATTCTTCTGGCAGGATGAATGAGAGCCCACCTTAGAGTGTTTGCATGCTGACTTGCATGATCTTAATCTGAACACCCAAGTAGGAGAGCACAGCTCTCTGTCCTCTTTGACTGGATCTTTGGCAGAAGTTATGTTCAAAAAGTATAGTCTGCAATTAGGATTGTTTCATGCAAGCAAAAAGACAAAAGTGTTACATGGACAGAATTCAAATTCCTGCTGAACCTCAGGAGAAAAGAAAGCCAAAGAATAATTTAATTTAATTCTGCATCTCATGTCTGTGATCAAAAGAATATACAGCTACGTGGGCAAAGCCAGAGCCCCTCCCAGGGGGGACACTGCCCTTCTGTAGTCAGTATGTTTCCAACTCTGCCTGTCTGAAGACCCCAAAATCACAAGACCTAGGAGAATATCAGTTATTATTTCTGAGATTTCTGCCCAGAGGGAGGACAGCCCTGTGTAATTTGTTACCAGTCTAATGTACATTTCTTGTTGAAATGCACACCCAGTAATATTTTATTTCTGCTGCCGGCTGCTTCGAGCAGCAGCAGACTCCATTTATTTTCTCTTATCTCTTAGAAAGAAGCTCTGCATTTTCCCCTCCTCCACTGGGTCCTTTTTCACTATTTTCCCTTTTTTTCTCAGCCTTTCCTCTGTGTCCCTTTCTTGACCATCCTGTTTGCTTCCTCTTTCACCTCCTCCTTTCACTTGGTTTCCTGCCTGGTACATTTGTCTCCCTTCCCCATGTATTCCTTCCTTTCCTTCTCACATCTTGTCTTGGTTTCTTTCCAGCCTATCCCTTCCCTGGCACCTTTGTAAAGCTGTCACCTTGCATTTCTGTCTTTAAGAGTTTTCCAGACAGTTTTCAAGCCATGGAATGCAACATTTGGCAATCTTTGTTAACAGCAGCCTGGTGGCAGTGGCTGTGACACCCATGAGAAACACGAGCTCCTCTGCTTGGGGCAGTCACACTGCCAGGTGCAAACCAGGGCTCATCGTGCAGCTTTGGTCATGGGATGGAATCAAAGAGTAGAATCACTGAATCCTTTGGTTTGAAAGGGACCTTTAAAGGCCATCTAGTCCAGCCCCCCTGCAATGAAGAGGGACAACAGAAGCACTGAAAGAAGGAGCATTCTGCATGAGGATAAGTATTGGAGGGCTTGGACAGAAAGCAGGTCCCAGCAGGTTGTAAAAACATGTAAAATGTCACAATACAACAAGTCTGGCAGTTTCATTGTAATTCTGCAGTACTGATCTTATGAGAAATTTGGAATGGCATTTGCACAGAACTGATTCTCCAGCTGCCTGAGCTGTAATGCCATGAGAGATACAGGAGAGTCTTCACTTCTGCTCCAGGAGCTTCAGTGATTGCTGCTCCTAAAAGGATGACTCTATTTCAGACTGGCAGTAGGGTTTTGTTACTGCCTTCCTTTATATTCCTCTCCCCCAGATGACTGTCCTGAAGATCAAGGAAAATGAAGTTCTTGGGATGGCAGACATTACAGCCTGGCTACCATGTCTGCTGCCACTGACTCTTAACTTCTCTCAGCATCTCCCTCCATCAGCCAGAGACAGGCTGTCCATATCTTCAGTGGCCCAGGAATTTTCTGATGGGCAGTTCACTGTGGCAGTTAACAAAAATATCTGAGGGATCGCTTGCTCTGCATGGGGTTGAGGTTTGATCTGTCTACTCTATCTCAGGTAGCTCTAATCATCTTGAGTATTGCTCCTGAGCTACGTGTCCTGCCTTATTCAACAAAAAATTGTTTTCAAACAAAGTGACATTCAGCTGGGACTGTTGCAAGTCTTTTTAAAAGTTCAGCAAAGAGGATCTGGCCATGAAATGGCTTTTCATTAACTCTTAGTGTAGACCAGAGCTATGTGATGGGGAAGGGTAAGTAAAAGAGATGCAAGAGGGGGGGAAACAGAAAAACAAGGAACCCGAAAAGCATCAAAAGAAGTGATTTTGGAATAAAGATGATGCTGCAAGTGCAGTCCTCAAACATAGTAGGAGTGTCAGCTGATGCACAGAATGAATTTCAGCAAAAATTTGAGTTTGGTTTGGTTTCGGTTCTTTTTCTTCTTCCTTAGCATTTTCTCTCTCAAGGTACTGTTAGTAGAAGGAAATTGTTTTATTTTTAACATCTCTCTACTTGAAGAAGAAAAGTAGAGTCAAGCAATAGCAGTTGTTTGACAGAAATACAGCAACCTGAAGATGTGTTTTGTCCCAAGAAATGGTTTAATACCAGTTGCCATGAAGACATTGCAGGATTAGAGTGACGGTGTTGAGCAGGGAATTCCTGCCATGTCTGAAAGAGTGGGCGAATAGCAGTGCATTTCTAGGCTGTCTTATGGTACAAGAGAAAACATCTGAGAGTAAACAGAGATAAACAGGGATGATTTGAACTTCCTGCACCTGCAGGCATCTTGAAAGGCTGTCTTGAAACTCTCCTGGCCCCCGCGAGCTGTGTTGGATCAGTAGTGAATGAGGGCAGTCCGTGGGTCCCTTAACAACAGTGCTAATCCCATTAGTTGGCATCATGGACAAGAAGAGGAGCAACTCCAGCTGGAGGTGACAACCAGGACATTTGCTCCCCTCTTGCACCAAGGTAAGTAAAGAGGAGAGAGGCAACAAGGCAAGGGAAAGTCAAAGCTGAGTAGGAAGGAAGAACAGAGATGTGTTCAGAAGTGGGGTACATGATTCACACTGATGGCAAACAGTGCAACTACACACAGAGAGGTCCTGAGCTGCTGTGAAAAGATCAGATGTTCGTCCTGCTGATTTTGTGGCCCTTCTGTTGTCATCTTCTATGCACAGAACAGCATTCTGAACATTCTCACTCAGCACTCCTAACTTTTTCTTCTTCAAGGCCAGTTGTGACCCTCTAGACCATCCTAACCTAGGGTTTCTAAAAGGTTGGGACAGTATTCCACAGATGCTTACTTGACATGTTCCCTGCTGAAGGGCAAACAAGAACACACAGTTTCTTAAGAATAATAGTCTGTCTCGGTCACTCCGTTGAATTAATTTTGTGTTTATTCAAGCTGAGCTTTTCATATGACACATTAATTCCCTGAAATGACTAATTTGAAAATGCAGTGTTCACATAAACATACAATATATTTGTATGTGTGTGTGATGGACGTTGATTTATTATGGTCATATAGAAAACATAGCTTGAGTTGTAGATAATAAATTATTCTGCTGGAACATCGTATTTTGGACCACATTGCCTCTGAAAGGAGTATCTGTATTAAGTTAAATCTCACACAGTGGAACCTCACTAACCCTAGTGCTTTCAAACAGTGTAAGCTTTTGAATTCATGGAGATTTATACTGCTGCAGTGTAGTGGTGGCCAGTGAAGGACACATTCTTCCCATTCACTCTTTTTTTTTTGTTTCTTTCACTTAATAGAAATAGCTATCTGATAAAACAGCATAATCTCATAACCTTAGCTTGCTTATACTGAACAAAAAAATTCTTCCACTGAGAGAGCACTGTGCAGTGGGGTCATTTGCAGTTTTGGGGTTCAGCTGTAGGGACAGCTGAGACAGTCCCTGGCAGTACAGTCTGAGCACGTCCTCTGTGTTTTGTAGAGCCAGAGTTCAGCTGGAGAACTGCTTCAGAACTAGCAGCCACCCTCAAAAGCTGTGCCCTGTGCCTGAGGGCTTCCCTCCCTGACTTGCCTGACCACAGTGATCCTGTGGGCAACACTTACCTACAGAGGTTACAAAATGACATTTTCCAGTACAGAAACAAATCTGAGCAATTCTCACTCTCCTGGACCATTACACTGGGCTAAGGGACCATCTCAGGCAGATATTCCCCAGCTCCTTTCACCCTTCATCACCACTCAGTGCAGTTTCTCATTTCCCCCCCAATCACCATCTCCTCCTGATCCCTGTCTGTGATTCCTGCTTTACTCCTCCTGATGTCATCATCCTTTTTCTGCTCTTCCTGCTTTGTTATAACCTGTGTCACCAGGATCAAGTGCCTTTCTTCCCCCTGGCTTTCCCACTTCCACTCCTGAGCTGATGTTTGGGAGACTCTGCAGCAGCTGGGCTGCATCCGCTGTAGGACAGAGCTTCAGCCTGCACAGACTGAAGACTAATTAGGTCTACAAACCGTGTCTTGCCTCTGTTTTTCAAGCATGATGGGTACAGTACTTTCACTTCTGGTTTGGATTGTCCTCCGAATCCTGAGGCTGATGGAGGTTGAGAGATGCCAAATAAAAGTTAGGTTGATACAAGAACCAGTAAGAATAGAGGGTTTGGGTCCCTCAGGATCTTACTGAAACAGCAAAAGCCAGAGAAACAGTACAAAAATAAAATCAGTCAAAGCATTGTAACTTTCTCAGGACCAAGCTGCTTAGTTCTCTAAAGAATCACGCAAACAGGAAACCAGATTTATTCCTCACCTGCAGTAAGGCACTGCACTCTTACCATACACCTCACATTCCAGGTTTGTTCTGTCACCTAAAACAAATTTGCCTGCAGTCAGTCTTAAAGCTGCTTAGAGATTTGAAGTATTTTCTTGTTAAATTCTACAAAGACGGTGTCACATATCGGGGTACTCCGAGAGGGCTGGGTTATAGGGAAACCAAGATGATGGAAAAGGGAGAGAATAATGGGCTTCTGTTCTCAGCTTCAGATCTATAGGATGTATTGTAAAATAGAGTTCTGTGCATGCCTTCCACAAGTGTTCTCTGGTGGTCACAAGTGAGCAAGAACGTCAAATCTAAGTGGAAATGAAAGCCTTTTATTTGGAAGTCCTCTGGCTGTGCTGTGAGAAGCCATCTTCGAGCGGGGCCTCCCATGGTAATTACAGCCATGCTTTACTGAAAGCACATTTTGTGCACTCTGTGTGGGGAGCGATAGGACTTCTCAAAAGGCAAAGGCTTGAAGAACTCCCATATGTTTCTGATCTAATTTTAAGTCTAGACTTGCTTTATTTAGTTTCTTTCACTCGGCATTTGCCTAGCTAAAGTTTTTAGGAGTTCTTTTAAAACTGGAAACGTGTGGGGGGGTGGTACTGCTACGGTTAAAAATAAATGTAAAAACTTTTCCTTTTTAAAAAAGTTTTTGCATGGGGGTAAGAGCTCCCCTCCGTTCAAAACCCCACTGAGCTCTTCAAAGGAGAAGTCTCTGCAGCAACATCAGGGAGTTATTAAATACATACTTAGACCACAATTTTCATTGGTAAATTCTTTATGTCTGCTTAATGTGTGCTAGTTAGAAGAACTGATTCTTTTCGCAGACTCGTTTACTCAACCCCGGGGGGATCTATGATCTCCTGCCCCTTTAGCACTAACTTTTACAAACAGTTAAAAAAAAAAAAAAAAAAAAAAAAAAGAAAGGCAGTAAAACAAATAACAACAACGGAAAGACAAGAGAGTGAGTTAAACGGGCCAGGCAGCGGGACACGGCCCGAAAACGCAGCTGAAATGTTGGCGACAATAGCCAAAAGGGTTTCCCGCAGCCGTTTCCCTGCGGAGCTTGCAGCGGGGCCGGAGCGCCCCCGGGCTCCGCTCGCCGGGCGCTGCCCGGCTGCGATAGCGGGAGAGACCCGGCCCGCGCCGTCTGCGCCGCTATCATCCGCTGGCCTCAGACTAAACACTGAACTGGGCTTAGTCACACATGTACTCACGGGGATGGCAGCTAGCGCGGACAGGGCTGCGGGGGAGGCTGTTTTTGCCCGGTTTCCCCCGGCCGGGCCGCGGGCAGGCTGCAGCTCCCCCTGGCGCTGGAGGGGCCGGCGGCTCCCGCCGGAGCCTCGGCCCGGGGAGCCGTGGTGCCGAAGCCACGCTCGGCTTCCTCCGAGCTGTGCTTGGTGCAGCCGCCCCGGAGCTGGTTGCTGGCTTTGTTGTCTCAAGGTGGCCCAGGCTCCTGCACCGCCGGGTGCGAAGGAGCCAGGGAGAGACGAGAGACACGGGGCTTGGCCTCGCCTCTTGGTTTCGGGGTTGAGATTCCTGTTAGGGGGTGAAAAAAGGTCTGAATGCTGCTTCCAGTGTAGAAATGGTCACAGAATGATTTGTCACCTGGACAGGGAAGTCTAGGACAGGCAACTTCAGGGCTTGTTCTTTCCTTCACTTGCACTTGAGCTCCAGCTCGTGCCAGCTGATGCTGAGTGCCAGTGGCAAAGGAAGGGAGCTCTGTTCCCCAGGCTGAGCCCGGTGCTCTGCCCCGGGCCTCGGGAGCACGGTCCCCCTTCCTCCACGGCTGGCACCGGGAGCTGCAGCTATCCCAGGAGACTGTCAGCGGCAGGCTGCAGGGAAATGCTGCTGCTGCTGCTCTTTTCCCCAGCGCTGCCTTTCCCAAACACCGCCACTCCTCCGGGAGGCTCTGCAGGTGGAGGTGCTGCTGCCCCGGTCGTGCTGTGCCGGGTTGAGGAGCTGGGAGTGCATGGGAGACAGGCAGCACCCTTGAGGGGCTGGAGCTGAGGAGGGCTGTCCCTGCTCCTCTGGGATGTGCTGCCATGCCCGCTGGGAGGACACGCGGGTCACAGTGTCACAGCATGCCAGACACACGTGGGAGCATCCTCGGAGGGCCGGGCGCGGCTGGAGGCTCCCCGCGCTGAGCACACCTGTGTGTAGGGCAGTGCCACAGGGACAGAAGGGTGGGTGGCTCGGCAGCGGCTCCATCAGAGCGTCCCCTCGGGGGAATCGGCTTCCCCTGGAGCGCTTGGCACTCTGCAGTGCGAAACGGCTAATGGGAGTTCTTCTCTCCAGCTCTGCACTGGGCTTGAGTGGAAATTCAGAATAGCGGTCTCTGTGCAGGAGCAGCGCTGCTTCAAGGGGGAAACGGGCTTGATCGTGGTTCAGGTTTGGTTTGACCGATTATCTCCAGGAAATCCTCCCACTGTGCTCTCCAGTTTCTGATCCTGCTGTGTTAAATAGCAATTTGGCTAAATTGCATTATTTGAATCCAGTGGACTGCATTTAACCTGGTATTAAAATGCATGTTTGGGCTTTTACATTTGATATGAAGACAGCTGTATGCATTTTCCCTTGTTTGTCAATTGCATACATATGATACGATGTTTTCAGTAAGCCCTAAACAATGCAATGTGAGGCATTTCAACAAAGGAATAATTTAATGCAATCCAGCAGAAATGCAGAGCCTTAGAAGTGGTTCTTTATGAAACTACAAATTTTGGAAATGGGTCCAGAAGACCTACACTGGAGCAACACAAGAAACAATAGTTAACACAGTAACATTTTTCCTGTAAGAAAAATACACCATGAAGAAATTATATTTTGCCTATTTTTTTTTAGTTTGTTGATTTACTTGAATGCTTTAGTTGGCATATTTTGTATTTGTTGCATGGTAGGGATTAAAATTCTCGTTTCTTCACCAAAAGAGAATACTGTCGCACAAGATGCACTTTGAGCCAAATGAGATTTTTTTTTGGTCAAGTGTAAATTTGTCTCACATATTTTGTTCCAGTTCAAAGAAGATTAACACATTGTTACATTCTTTTCATCTTCAGTTTAGCTTTAGCAGAATGAGACACATTTCCTTCCTAATCTTCTTCAGAGCCACAACTGTCCCTACGTGCACAGGTGGAGGATGGGTTAGGAAGGGCTGCACATTTGTTGGGCAAATTATTCATTTATTATTATTATTAATAAATTATTAATGAGCTCTGTTGGAGCTGATGGGCACCAGCCTCAGCTCCTGCCTTGCTCAGAGTCTGGGTGCAGCCATGAGCTCTCCTGGAGATCTGGGCTGGGTAAAAGAACAAAGGGAGAGTCCCTGGTGCTTCCTGCTGAAGGGAGCAAAAACACCATCTAGGACATGGATTGGGATAAATGCAGCAACAGAGCACTGCTGGAGGGTGCTGGAGAGCTGGCCAAGGGAGCAGGCTGGCTGGCAGGAACAGTCTCTCAGGCTGTTTGTCCGGCACGCAGCAGTGCCAGGCAGGACTGTGCGAGCTGGTGCAGGCAATTCTCAGACTGCATGGGCAGAGGTGGAATGGAGCATCAACAAAATACTCTTTGTAACTAAGCTGATGGAATTACCTCCACACAGCCCTGAGGTGGACCTTCCTGCACACAAAAGGTAAAGTGTTACATAGCTCCCAGAGGGACTCTGTCTACAGCTCCAGCAGAGCTGGGTGTTATCCTTGGTGAAGGGAGGGAGGGAGGAAGGGAGGGATAAGTGCCAGCCTGGACTGCAGGTAGAATGTGCATGGAGATCACACTGCTGCTAACTCTTGCTCTGGGGTCTCTTACCAGAGGATGGCACAGTCCAAATTAAAATGCAGGGGTTTGCAGTGCACAGGAAAATTGAATGAAGGCACCTAAGTCTTCCCAAAAAAATCTGTGACTCCATAGCACTTCTTGAAGTTGATAGAAAAATGCATTTGTGGTAAATTAATGAATCCAGCAGCCCTGGCCACGACTGGCATTTTCAAAACTGGCCATTGATATAAAGCCTCAAAGTGTGCCTCAGATTCCGGCACATTGATAGGCCTACAGTTTGCCCAGGTGTGTAAGCAGCTGCAGGTTTTCCTGCTCCTGCAAAGCGGACCTGAAGTTGCTGCAGGCTGTTTTCCCCAGTCCTGCTGCCCGCTCTGAAAGGTGCCTGTAAGTCTGCTCTGTGACTGTCCAGGCTGGGGCTGACCCCTAAAACCAGGGAACAACGACCCTCCCCTGCTGGTTTGCGTGGCTCCAGAAGGCAGTGGAGAACGCCCAGGCTGTGCACAGTGATGGGTGAGAGGGTAAAGCATGGCAGAAGTGGCAAACCCATTTCCTCCTTCCTTCCTGTGGGTGCTCGGGGTGTCTCGCTTCAGCCGTACGTGGCAGCAGGATTGCTGTGAGTGCGAGCACATGCATGTCCATGTCACAGCAGCCAGAGGTGCCGGCTTTGTGCTCAGGGTTTGTGCTCATTGTTTCTTCTCTCTCTCTCTCTCCAGTCGAAGACCGCCCCCTTCACCTACTCGGCCCACTGTAATCCGTCCGTTAGACTCCTCCCTGTTAGACTAAAAGGAGTTTCTGGCATGTCACTCGTTGTTAACCAAATGTGTGGAAACAAATTGCTTGGTAACTGTCACAATAACCAGTGTATAGTCGCATGTATGGACATCTCTAGGCAAGTAACCAATTTTACTGATATTCTCTGTCCATTCCGCATTGTTTATGAGGTCTTCAGTGTTTGGGGAAGGTCTGTGCTGCCTTGACTTTTCCTTCTGCAATAACTGATGTTAGCTAACTTACTGACATATCTCCGCCCAGACAGCTGTACTCACAGTCCTCTGCAGCAAGTGGAGGGCTTGACTCTGTGTGTCTTTGTGCATGTGTTGATTTGATCTGCTGCTTTTTTTCCCCTCTTACCTGAAAGGAATCTTGCTTTTATTTGTACCTTCCAGGTTTTCTATTTTCTCTTGTAATGGCTAAACTGGGCAAACTGTGGTTTCTTACCAAGCTCTTCTGAAGGCCCCACACTTCCAGGCCTCTCTTGCAAGAGGCTTGCTTCTCCTGTCAATTGTCCTTATCCGAAATTTAGTTTTAAGGAATGTTGTTAAACGAGCAGGGTGTGTGTGGGACAAGGCGTGCTTTGCTTTATTTCCTTCCTAGCAGCTGCCACGCCAGGTTGGTTGGGGTGCTGAGGAGCAGCCTGGGGTGCCCCAGCTCACCGGGCTCAGCATGGAGCCAGGACGGGACAGGGTGGTTTGGGGTGTGACACAGCAGCGTGTGGCAGCTCCCTCTGTCCCTGCTCACACTCCTGCTCCCACTGCGCTCCTGGGAAGCGCTCAGGGGAGTGACTGCATGGCAATGTGCTGTGTGCAGGATCCAGGGAACTGAGCACTGCTTTTGGTCCCTTTGTGACCCAGAAGGACACAGAGACACAGGTGCGTGCACAGCTGGGCGTGGTCCCCCTCCTGTGCCCACCTCCAGCCTAGACTGGCAGCTGAGCTTCCCAAGGGCCGGGTTGGGATGTGAGATATTTGTGGTATTTTCACATGCCAGTCAATCAAGTTTCCCTGTGCCCCCGGTGTAACCATTTTCTTTTTGCATTACATGGGACTTGCACACACCTTGGTTTACTGTTGCTGTATCCAGCTGAGTTCTGGGAAGTGCTCAGCTGTGCATTCTGGATTATTTTAGCAGCTGCTCACTTGCAGAGCAAGTTCCCTCTGCCTCTTGGTTTGCACATTATAAATTAATGCATTATAAAAACCTTTTGTCTTAACTGCATTACTTCACTTTAAACACTTAGGGTCAGTGTCACCCTTAAAGCTTAGAACTTAGTGAGTTAAGAGAACGAAACTAGAGAGGAATTTGGCCATGTTACTTCAGAAAATACGAATTGCTGCTATTACAGTTATAGTTACAGATCCCTAGGCAAAGCAATAGGTGGTTTCAAAGGCCCCCAGTACAGTCAGTCTAATAAATGCATTTATTGAGACTGCTTGTAGGACTCCAGTATGCTGTAGCCCTATGGTTAGGAAGAATCCAGTCAAAGAGCCACAACAAATGGGGATTTAGCCTGTTAATTCCCAGGCTGCTGATTAGCTGTGCTCGCCAGTGCAGCAAATCATGTTTCAGCCTGCAGAGGAGAGGCGAGCTTGGGAAAGCATCGTGGTTTGTGTGTTAGCTTAACTGTAATTTCCTGTCAACCCCATACTTGTGACACACACCTGGGGAGTCTGGAGGTCACATGTGATGCACGGTGAAGATGGAGTTTGTCAGAGCCTGGCATCCTGGTGATCTCAGCAGACTGCTGGTGTTTGTTTGGGGAACGGGTCCACATCTCCAATGCCAAGTGCACAGAATCGGCTTTCAAGGAAAAGAAAAGGTTGAAAACACAGCCACGGTCATACTAATTTTTACTACGAAAAAAGAAAACATATTTTGATGATTCTTCTTGTCTTCTACACAGCTTTCCACTGCTTAGTGCTCTCTGCTGTAGCCTGCGCTGCATCTGTTGGATATTTTTTGTAAATAGCCACAGTAGCCCATATTGTTGCCTTGCCAGCACTCCTCTATATCCAAACAGTTTAGCAGAACTCTGTTACTGACTGGCAGCTGCCAGGTTTAATGCCTGAGCCACAGAGATCACTGATATCACTTCTGATACCAGAATATCAAATTCTGATACTTACTTGGTGATCCTCCAGCCAGGATGGATGGGTCTTTCAGCAGCCTGGCCTAGTGGAGGTGTCCCTGCTCATGGCAGGGGCTTGGAACAAGATGAGCTCCAAGGTCCCTTCCAACCCAGCCCATTCTAGGATACTGCAAGGCCACGGTCTGGGTTTATCCCACCATGCCCCAAGGACTCCGCCTAGTTGTCCTTTGTTCAGGGGGAAGAGCATCACCTCCAGGAGGTGATTCAGGCCAGTGTGGCTGCATGGGACACGAGGGCAATGCTGGAAAGTCAGGAGCCTCAATTACATGGCACAGCTCCTGGCCTAAAAATGTGCTTTGAAATGCTCTCTACTTGAGACTCCCTAATTTACTTTAATGACTGTTTCTCCCAAGCATAAGGAAGTAGGTGGCACAGTTGAGCACTGTCCTTTACTCTGCCCCAAGAAACTATTTCTCGGCAGTAATCCTGAATTGTAACTAAAGCTCTCGAGGGTGGATTTACCCGAAAGAGGAGGAGGAGGCAGTGAGGCATCAGCACCATCTGGTTCTGTGCTTGATGCTGAGGGTGCAGGACACAGCTGCACAGCCCTCCTTCCTCTGCATCCTCATTCAGATCTCATCTAAATCTGGCCCTGTGGCCTAAATGCAACACTTTTAGGTGTGCAGGTTAATAAATAACCATGAGCACGAATCCAGGGTTTGATGATTTCACCTCTTCTTGCGTATGCGCTTGTGAGAATAAACCACGTAGACTTGTCTCTAGGAAAACCACTTGAATGCTTCCCAAGAAATTGCCACATCCAAGTGAGTAAGTACTGTCCTCCAGCCTTGGCCCACTTCCTTCTGCTGTAGAGTGCCTGGAATGGGTTTGTTTGTTTGTCCCACTTACTCCTGATGCTGGCGAGTCCCATCCATCCTGTCCCTTGTTCTTGGAGGAGCAGCCTCAGCAGCAACTCACTCCATGCCCAAAGGAAAGCAGGACAAGCCCCCTGTGGATGTGCCAGAGGGACTGAGCACCTCTGCAGAGCCACTTAGGTGGGATGAGCCAGGTCTGAGCTCCGTGTGTGAGAAGCGCAGCTTGCTCTGCCTTTCCCTGCTTCCCTCTGGCACAGCTCTGGTTGCCAGGGCATAGTGGGGCAATGATGAAGCAACACTGGATGTCTGATCTTACCTGAGGTGCACAAAGAGCTGCGTGGTGCAGTTGCTAAGTTTCAGGAGTTGGTGTACTTGCTAAGTTTCAGGAGGATGCTCATCTAATACTGCATTTAGGCTGAGCCTGGATCTGTGCCCAGAGAACATTTCCACCTCACCCTGCTGTGGCTGACCAACAGCTGAAGAGCTTGTGCCACGAACATCTCCCTGCCTGGGATCTCAAGGGATCTTGTGCTAGGGTTAAAAAGATTGTATGTTCAACAGAAAGGCTTATGTACATAGTTAATGTGTGTTTATTTTATTGCTGATCTTGTTGCACTTTCTGAGTAGCCTCCTAAAAGTAGATTATTTATTATATTAAAGAAGATACATTATAGGTTATGGCATTTCGTGTTCAAGTATAACATAGAAAATATTATCCTCTCTGTTCCAGACAGCTCCACTAACCACGATGTGTACAGCATATTGAGATTCCTGACTAGTTCTGTCCTTCTGTCTTAAAATAGTCCAAACCTCCTGAATTGAGAGCAGACCTGCTTTGTCCCTGTGCCACCAGGGAGCCTCCTGGTGCCCTCCTGGCACAGCTCCTCCTGCTGTGGCACTGCCCCTGCTCCCAGGCTGGTGCAGAACCGCTCCCTTGTGTAAATGAATGTTACTCTGCCTGTCTTTCCTCTTGCTTTGTCTGCAGGCGAGCTGATGCCGACGGCTCCTCCCGTCCAGACAGCCCTCCACTCTTGCTTGATCTATGATTTGTCCCACCTTGCCGGCCGTTTGCTTTACTGCTGTCTCTTTACTTTTCCAGGACAGGCTAAGCCATGACTTCTTTTTTGTAAGAAGCAAACGCATAATTTCTTTCTGATTTTTTTTTTTTTTTTGCTCTGTATGTTAATGCCCTACTTCATGTGAGCCAAAACATCTGCCTTTGGTTTTGTAATCTGTAAATGTTCCTGGTGTTGACCTTTGAGCACAGCGAGTGGATTCCCGAAACCGTGGTCATCGCTGAGCATCACAAACACCTGCTGTAAAAATGTTATGCTGCATTTCTGGACCTGAAATAAACTGTCATTCTTGATGGGCTTTTATTATTACTTTCTGGATGTGTATGAGTGGTGTCTTCTGTCTCTTGCACCATCATCTCAGCATTCCACACTGCCTCGGTGGGGACTGCAGGGAGGATTTATTGGCGGTGCTGTTGTGCTGAGATCACTGGAGATGTCATTAAAGGGGAGGTGGAACCTGCTGGGAAGCATTCAGCCTGTTCCCCTGCAAGGGGCTTGGAGTGCTGCAGAGATATTTTGCTGGGAAATGGATGAAAGTTTTACAAGCAGTACCTGGGGTTCACTTCATTGCTGAGGAAAGCACGTTCAGAGGAGTTTCAGAGCTGTGCAGAAGGCCAGTCTCAGTCCTCCAAAGCAGGAGCTGGAGTTAAAATATGCCTGAAAGGGATTTCCCCCTAAAGATTGTGTACAAATGTGCAGATGTCCTGATTACTCATTTCCTCCTGCAGATCAGAATGAGCCAAGTAGCTGCAGTCAGTGCTTGGAGATGGTCTGTAGGGCACAAAGAACACAACGGTTTCCTGTGGGAACACCACAGTGGCTAAGTGGGTCCTTAGGTTTTGGGAAAGGAGGGAGCAAAAGGTGGGATGAGCACAGCAGGAACATCCCTTCTGGATCCTGTAACATTTGGAGATTTCTTTATTGGTCTTTAATGGCCGTGGCTGAGGCAGTGTGTGACCGTCCCTGAGGGAACAGCAGTGTCCCACGTGTCCCCTCTGCCTGGAGCAGGTCAGGTCCTCCGGGATGAGCCTGGCTCCAGGAATGTTGGTCAGGTGGAGCTGAGTGCTCTGTGCTGGGTACCAGGAGGAGCAGCTGCTCTGTGCACTGAGCCCTCACTGCCACGGGGCTCTCCAGCTTCGTTTGTAACCTGTCCCAGCAATGTCCCCTCCTGACGCCCCAGTCCACCCCACGGGCCATCCTGTTTGATCATTCCTCATTTCATCAGAGCCTCACAGAAGTTCTACTCAGGAACAGTGTTTGAAGCAGATAGTGGTGAGAATTTTAAGGCTGCCTGGGGAAAAGCTCTTGCAGAGGGTATAACTTGCTGCAAGAAAATTAGAAAGCCTGTGACCAGTGACCTCCACACCTGGGATGGGATTGTTCTGGTTCTCTGGCACTGGCAAGCAGGAGGGAGGCGGTGAGGATGAAAGCCAGGCTGTGCTGAGAGCCAGCTGATTCTAATCTTGCTCTTGCTCTTTTCCTTAATATGCATGTTCTGTGCCTTTTTCTCTTTACCCATTTTATTAAGATAATTTTGTATATGAGTCATTTTATTGTATCTTGGCCTTTTGTTTTAAATCTACCCCTCTCCCAGTGATTTTTGGGTTATTTTTTGGTTTTTTCCTAGGCGACCTTCACCAGCTGTTCCAGGAAGATCATTCTAACACACATTTCTTTTGTGTTACATGCAGTGTCTTTTTTTTTTAATCCAAAATTACCTTTAATTTGCACTAGCCTATTTGTAAATGAAATATTTTATTTTCAGATGTCAGTGATAAGCCTGGATGTAAAGAAAATAAAAATCTGACTACAAAAGGAGTGTGTCCTGTGTTTGTATTGGAGGGTCTACTCACTCTTTCTCACACTGAGACATTCTTACCCTGTGGGAGAAATTACCGGGGCTCTGTGGAGGCTCCCACCCTCCAAGGTTGTGGAGGGAGGGATGGACATTCTGCTGGAGTTCCAGCACCTCTGAATGCATTCAGCACCAGGATTGCTCCATGTCAATGGCTTTGGCTTAGCACTAGCAGGAAGAACAGCCAGCAGAGTTCCAGAACATGTCCAGCGCACCAGCAGCAGCACCTGGCTGAGCAGAAACTCGAAGGAGCAGCAGTCTCTAGACAGTCCCTAGACTGATTAATCTGCACAATTATAAATAAATTACGGCTGTTCTGACCATTTTCTTCAAGCTAAACATCTGAATTCCTTGCAAGCCGATCTCACTGGAGCATCTGAGCTCAAACAGCTGTAAGGAGCTACCTCTGGGATTCCAAATGCGTCCATCCCTGTGGGAAAGAGAAAATCTGGGATTTAGATGCTGTGCTTGTTTTGGGTGCCAGAGAAGTCTATGAAGAGTCAGATGGGTTTAACGGGCTGTTTTTCCTCACAGGAAAGCCAAGGGGGTATCGCACAAACCATGCAGGTAAGTCAGGAGGCACCACTGGGCACTGGCCTCCAGCTTGGTGTTCCAGGAGTCCTGGGCAGTAGGGGTTGATGGTGGCAGGGAGCTGCAGTGCTCTGCTCGGGATGGGGCAGAGGAGGGGATGAGATCACTGTGTGTGTGCAGAAGGGCCAGGTGACAGCCAGCCTGTGCTTGTTTTCAAGGCTGGTCTGACGCAGCTTTGCTGAATTTGGGCAGTTCCTCTTGTTGCAGCTGATTTAGGTCCTGCTGACCTCTAAAATATCCAGGGAGCTGCTGAACCACCTGCATGAGCTGGTAAATACCAGACACTGAGTTTGCTCAAAACAGAAGGGGATATAAGACCAGAAAGCTGTAGACTTACAGACATTTTTCCTTCTTCTCACTTGGACTTGGTCTTTTGCTAGAGAGAGCATGTGCTAAACTAGGAATTGCTGGCACCGGGCCAGGTGCTTCCCAGCACCCTGAGACAGGGAGCAATGGAGACCTACAGTTCCGGGAAAACAACGGGAAAACAACTGGATCTACAGTTCCAGGAAAGCTACTCCCAAGAATGGAGCAGCTGAGGGTGGCTGTAGCTTTCACCTGTGGAACCCACCAGGTGCTGAGGCAGAAACTCCTCAGCAGAGTTCAGGAACTGTGCACTGTCAGGGCTTCTGCAGAAGCAACAGTGTTTGTACTGGTGAGCTCTTGAGGAGGTTCTGCCCATGCCTCAGGTAAAAGGGAAGGGGGATAGACTGAACTTCACAAGCTGCTTTTTCTCCAGGTTGTTCAAAAATCCATTCTGTGCTGGGGGAAGCTCTCCCTGCAATCCCTCTGTGCTACAACACGGTGCCAACAGCAGATAAAGGTGGATGATACTTTACTCAATGGCCTGGCCACAGCACCCAGCCAGGAGCTGGCGCTGAGCTCCCAGCTGCCTGCTGGTCTCCACACATTAGGCTGGAAGGCACAAACTGGTCTCTTGGGGCATTTTGTGCTGGTAAATCCTCCACACAAATCTTTACCTTCTTATGAAATATTTGGTAAAAAATATTGTTGAAAATAGGACTCCAGATTCCATGGGTTTATGGTAGCCATTTCTAAAATCTATTCAGGAGAAAGGCACAGGAGCTGGTGTGCTGGGAAACCCTGGCACATTCTTCAACATCAGCTCACAGGGTGGTTTTCTGAAGAAGCTGTTTCACCTCGTCTGTGCTGTCTGCAGCCTGTCCTGGTGTTGTGGCCAGGGGCAGGACAAGGCTGCACCAGTGACATTACAGGGCAGTGGGTGGGTTAGGACCAAAATCCTGTTTTGATTTCCTGATCAAAGAGCCAAGCTTTGTTCTTCACAGGCTTCCCAGCTCCAGGCCCCCACGTGGGGAGGGACGTGGCCCCCTGACAGCACGGTGTGGGTGGCTGACACTGGCCTTTCCCTGCAGCAAAGCTGGAGATGGACATTCCAGCTGGCACGTGTCAGCAGCTCCCCCAGGAGCAAGGCTGATCCCCAGCCACTTCACAGCTACTCACATTCGGCCAGCTTCAAATCAAAAGAAAAAGTCCCATGGAAGCACTGATCTCAGTGGACTGAACCTTAAGGGAAAGAAACTTGGAATGCAAAAGAACGTTTAACCCCGTAGGGTTGGTTGATGAAGTGTTTGTTCCATCAACAGCCAAGGACCCACTTCTTGGGTCTCAGTGGGGGTTTGCTCAGGGAGCGAATGCCCAAAGGACATGCAGCTTTACTGGGTAAATGTAGAGTTGTGGCCAAATCCTGCTCTGTACAGGATACTCTGACCTCAGGCATGCAGACATACCAATAATGGCCATTTATACAGCAGCTTAAATAGCAACAGCACTGCAGAGCACGTGTCCTCAGGAGAAGGTCAGGGAAGTCCTAGGGAAACCCTGCCTGCCCTTTGTGTCTCCTCCTCTCCTCTCCCTGGCTCTCTTCTGCATTCCTCCTTCCTTCAAGGTCCTTTGTGCTTCCAGGGTGTGGATTTTGTTTTCATTTCCCAGGTTAGGGTGGGCAGGGGAGGGCTGAGCCTTTCCCCAGTGGGTCTCCGGGCAAGGACTGAGGCTGTTCTAATCTAATTCTAGAATTCTATGGCTCGTTCTAAGGAAATGAAGGGAAGGATGGGCAGAGCAGAGAGATCTGGGGCTGTGGGCAGCGGGCAGGGCTGGGTGGGACACAGTCTGCATCCCCCGGAGCCGGGGGATGGAGCCTGCTGCATCTGAGTCCCCGGATCTGCACAGGTCCTGCTCCAGCTGAGGGGAAGGTGGCAGCCTGTGCCCATCTCCACCACCTGAAATGTCTGAGTGGTCAATGCTTGCATTTTTCCTAACCCACAGCTGCTTTTGACAGTGTGAATGTGGGAAGGGTACTTTGTGGGGAAGTATTTCCCAAGGAGGAGTGGGTGCAACAGAAACTCTGCTTTCTTGCAGCCTCTGCTGTGATAGCCAGGGGCCAAGCAGACGAAATTTGGTTTATTTTTGATTTACAGTCCAGCCTTGCCCCTGTACCAATGGGCTCTGTGAATCTGTTTGGGATGGCAGCGTTACACTGGCATTAGCCCAGTGTCAGATGGGACATCGGGGTCACCGAGCAGCTTTCTGGGAAACCTCCCTGTGAAAAACAGTCTCCTTTCTGCAGAGCTAAAAATGTCATCTTGACTCTGAGCATCTGGCTGCTCTGTGCTCCCTGCGAGACCTGAGCACGGGCTCCAAACTTCTGCAGCCTTTAATTAAAAGCAAAATGAGATGTAGTCGTTACCAGGGCGACAGCAGCAACATTTAACACTTGGCAAGAGCAGTAACAAAGCACTGGAGGTGTTGGGGACTCCGCCGGGGGTTGCTCATTTCCGAGAAAGGCCGAGGAGCGCGTGAAAGGCGCCTGCTCGCTGGGACGGGGAAAATCGAGCAGAAACTGCACTCCTGCAGCTTTTCCGAAAGAGCAGTTCCATTGCCACCGGGGCGATGCCAAATGCAGCCCTGGGAGATGGGGCTGGGGCAGGTGTGGGCATCCCTTCGCTCCCGTGCTGCCGGCTCTGCAGGGCTCTGCTCCCCGCGCTGGCCGGAGCAGGGCTGGGCTTGCCGAGGGACGGGGACGGGGCCAGGCAAAGCGCCGGGGAGGTCCCGCAGCGGGGCTGCCTGTCCTGCCAGGCCTCCAGCGGGACTCGCTTGCCGGGAGCGCCCTCTGTTGTGGTGGGAGCGCTGCCGGACAGACGGACACCGGGCAGACGGCGTCGCTGGGAGCTGCACGTTGGCCTGGCATGGCCCCGCGGGGGCTGTGCGCCCATGGGGGCTGTGCTGAGCTCCATCCCTCCGCCTCGGGGTCTGGCCCTGCAGCAAGGCCAGATCTGCCTCTGGAAAGGGGTTAGAGAGGAGAGGAAGGCGTGATGCCCTCTCATGCCCCCATCTCCTACGGGATTTAGGGTAATGCGGTGTCTGGCGGTGGTGTGAGGCTATTCTGGCACCCACAAGGGCCACGGTGCAGGTGAGGATGGCTCTACCCCGTTCCAGCCCTGGCGCCCTGCCCTCCGGCCCGCCCGGGGAGCGCCGGCAGTGGCCAGCACCCCCTGAGGGCCCTGGGGCCGAGGACGCCGTGGGACATCTCCCCGGTACCCGCGTCTGGGCCTGCACGGCCAGAGCCGAGTCCTCCCCGGCTGCCCTGCACCCCTGCGGACCCAAGGCGAGCAGCGCTGGGAACACAGCCTGAGGGGAACACAGGAGTGGCCGCGGTTGCCGTGACAGAGACTTTATTGGCTCAGGTGTCCTCCCCACAGGGCTGTCCCCCAGCCAGGACCTTTCACAGCTCAGAGGGTCCCCCTGGGCCAGGCCTATGTGAGGAACCGGGAGAGGTCCTCCTTGATTTCAGCCTCGTCCCACGGCCCGTGGATGTTGTCCTTGAGCAGCTGGAGGCGGATGAGGCAGTAGGGGCAGAGGCAGGAGATGGCGAGCAGCAGGGAGGCGAAGAGCACGGCGCCCACGCTGGACACCGTGGCCAGCCCCGCCAGCGCTGCCAGCGCAAAGAGCACCGTCACCCCCACGTAGCACCGGGGCGTCCGCGCCTTCAGCTTCTTCTGCAGCATGGGCCACAGCGCGAAGATCTGCATGGCGAAGGTCACCATGACGAAGGCGTGCAGGGAGCGAGGCAGGCGCGAGGCCAGGCACACCGAGGCGAAGATGGCCATGTTGAGGGACAGCGTGCTGGACACGATGGCAGCGTTGGCGCCGTAGTCGAAGAAGATGAGGTGCCCCAGGAGCATGAGGGCCGACATGGCGTAGATGGTGTCCGTGCTGATGGACTCGGTCAGCGTCTTCAGCACCGGCGAGAAGCCGTAGGTGAAGGCGGTGAACACCAGCGTGCTCTTGAGGTCAGCCCAGCGCGTCCGCCCGCTCGCCCAGCGCCCGGCCCCGCCGTCCACGGCGTCGAACAGCACATAGCCGAGCAGGGAGGACACCAGCGCCGCTCCGAAAAGCCCCTGCGGGCTCAGCATCCCGGCGTCCATGTACCACCAGGTGAGCACGAAGACGCAGACGCTGCACAGCTGCTGCACCACGGCTCCCGACTGGAAGACCACGGCCTGGTACCGGTACTGCCGGGCGTGCACGTTCTTCCGCAGCTCCTCCAGGAACCGCTGGTCCACGTAGTTATCGGGGAAGGGCTGGCGCTCGTACAGCACCTTCTGCCACCGCCGCCCGGGCACCGGCTCCATGGCCCCGGCACGGGCCGGGGGGCTCCGCGGCCCCGGCCCCGCCGCCGCCGCTGCCGGAGGTGGCGCAAGGGACGCCGGGGCGCTCACGGCTGCCACCTCCCGGCCGGAGCCGCGGGACACGGCCCGGAACCGCGGGACACGGCCCGGAGCCGCGGGACACGGCCCGGAACCGCGGGACACGGGCCGGAACCGCGGGACACGGCCCGGAGCCCCGGGACACGGCCCGGAGCCGCGGGACACGGCCCGGAACCGCGGGACACGGGCCGGAACCGCGGGACACGGCCCGGAGCCGCGGGACACGGGCCGGAACCGCGGGACACGGCCCGGAGCCCCGGGACACGGCCCGGAACCGCGGGACACGGCCCGGAACCGCGGGACACGGGCCGGAGCCGCGGGACACGGGCCGGAGCCGCGGGACACGGGCCGGAACCGCGGGACACGGCCCAGAACCGCGGGACACGGGCCGGAGCCGCGGGACACGGGCCGGAGCCGCGGGACACGGGCCGGAGCCCCGGCGGAATCGGGACCCGGGGCCGGGCACCGTCACGCCTGAGAGGGGTCACCCCCCCACGCCGGGCTGCGCTCCCCGCTCCGTGTGAGCTTCAGCAGCTTCTGGGGCTGGGTTCAGGCACACCGCAGCTCCGTGCTGGGTGGGATCTGCTCATCCCGAGAGCCGCAAGTCCTTGTCCCACTCGCAGCTGCTGCCAGTGCGTGCTGGGGGCTGTGTCGCTTCTGCCCGGCCCCGCAAGCCGGCCGTCCCAGCGAGCGGGCAGGAGGGATGCTCCTGCCCTGGTCCCACACCGCGGCGAAGGGCTGTCTCCTTGCAGCCCAAACGCAGCCGCCGAGAGGGCACAGCCGGCCGATGGGATTTAGCCAGGGCTTCTCTGTGCTTGGATATCCCGGTGCTGCTGGGAGCATGACCCCAGCCCATGCTGCAAGCCCCACTCCGTGTCCAGCGAGGCACCTGCTTTTCTGGCCAAACCAGGCTCCAGCAGCCAGCTCAGGAATGTGGGTGTGATGCTACAGGACACCCTTTCCCTGCAACTCCTGCCTGCTTACAGCTCAGTCCTGCCCTGCCTGAGAGAGGAGCAGGAGGAGGAAAGCAGGGCTGGAGAGGTGCAGCTCTGCAGGGACATCCATCTCCTGTGCTGCCCATGTCCATGCCAGAGGGACTCAGCATGTGCAGCAAGGGGACAGGGGCATATTAAGGGAGGTTTCACAGAGGCCAGAGGTGCTCAGGTCAGAGCCTTCCCAGCCCCGGAGAGGAGCTTGCTGCTGAGGAGCTGCTGAATTTGGCCTCAGCCGAGAGGCCTCTGCCCGGGGCAAAGCAGCCCTGAACAGTGCCCTGTTTGTGCTGTGGGAAGGGGCGTTCGTGGCCCGCTGTCCCAGCGGCAACAGGCGGAAGAGCTGTCGGTTGTTTTCACCCAGAGCCTGCCACAGGAGGCTCTCCAAACAGATCCCACCTCATCCAGATACGTGCAGAGCAGCAGGTAACACCCACACTGCTGCTGTGCCTCTGGGGGGGCCTCAGGCTGAGGCACACCACAGTGACATCTCAAAAGTGCCACCTCCCAGCCCCGTGTCACTGCACTTGCTCGGCAGGGCAGAAGCAGCTGCTCACCCTGTGCAGGTACCCCATGCCAAGGGGCGATGCCAGCAGGCTCCAAGCCAGGATGGAGCTGGACTCAGTTTCAGCTGCCCTCCCTAAAAGCCCCCAGCCCCACGCTTTGCATAGAGGCATGCACCTGCCTCCATGTGCACAAGGCAGTGCCCACAGGGACAGGGAGTGCTGCCAGCTCCTGTGATTGCTGGCATTGCCTTGGTGCCCAGGGCCTGGGAACTTGAGATTTTGAACGAAATGTCCTTCTCCTAAAGTCATGGAGTAAAGCTGGGGCATGCAAGAGGAAAACTGGGAGAGCAGAGTGCCATTCCTGCTGCTCTGAAAAGTGCCACGACCACCACAGAAGAGGAATGCCACCTCCCGTGGGCATGGACAGGGCACTGCTGTGCTCTCGGTGTGGGTGGTGACAGCAGGTTTGCTGTAACCTGGCCCTGGGCTCTCTGCACATCTGTGACGCTTTGGGGACCAAGAAGAGCAGGCTGGGCTGGAGCATGAGGCTGCTTCCACATGGTCAGATCCACACAGAAACCTCAGTGGAGAGAATAGAGGTGAGGGGTACTTCGTGTGCCCTTTCAAATCTCTGCTGTGGCCAGCAAAGTGCCTTTGGAGGCAGGAAGAGGTGGGAGGCTGGGGCTGGCCAGTGACTCACAGCGCTCCTGAGCCACGCTGGGTGATGCCAGCAAAGCCAAACCCCTCTGGGAGATCCAGCACAGCAGCTGGAGCCCCCCACGGGTGCCCAGCCGGACAAGGGGATCTCTCTGGCCTTGGATCTGCACCCCTGGCAATGCCAGCCCAGTGCCACAGGGCCCGGCACCCACCTGGGGCTTGAGAGACCCCAGCAGGGTCTGGGACAGGGCAGCTGCCACTGCTGTGCTGGCACTGTGTCCCTGGGAGGGGACAGCGTGTGACTGCCACGTGTGATGGAGCCGCCCACGGTGCAAAGGGCAGCTCAGCCCTGCCCAGGTGGCCCAGACTTTGCCGCGGGGCAGTGACTCTCGGGGCAGTGACTCTCCTGCCTGCACAGCTGTCCCCGCCACGGGACCCGCCACGTCACTGTCACCAGCCGGCCCTGCTGCTCAGAGGGGACCTTGTGCCACGGAGTCATCTCTCACCCCTCCTGGGAGCTCTCGTGGCAGCGATAAGCAATAGCTAAGGTCAAGAATACAAAAGTCCTTTGTGAGCATCTAAATTCCCACTCTGAGTTCCGTGCCACAAGACCTCCCTCACCTCACAGTTAGGTGTCCCCAAGTGCCACTGGCCTCTGGAGAGGCTGTGGGGTGGCGAGTGCTTTGAGCCCCTCTGCTGAAATGCAGGGATGAGGAGCTGGGTGCCATGGCCCTACAAACTCCCTGTATGCTGAGGCTTGGCTCTGCCCTGCCCCCTGCAATGGGACCCCACTACAGATTGTTCGGTGTCTGCCGGCTCTGAATGTTGGAATACACTGCTGAAGTTGTTTGGAGGGAAGGCTGGAAAAGGCGATAGGCTGGGACCGAAATAGCTGGGATTGACCCGGACCTCCACTGCAGATATTTGAATATCAAAGTATGGCAGGCACTGCACCCCCACCACTGGCCCGGGGCTGCCCCCGGGTGTGTCTGATCCCCTTGGGACGGGCCCATCACTTGTGCTGCAGGGACAGGCTTCACAATAACTGAGCAGCACACTCTGCTACGGGTCCGGGTCCGAGCCGGCCTGAGGCTGCACGGATGAGGACGGATCCTGTACCTCTCCCTGTCCCTCAGACAGGGCTCTTCCCCTGCGTCCCTGCGTGTCACCCCACAGGAATGACACGGCACAGCCACGGATCCTTGGGCCTCGTTTCTCTGCCAAGCCATGCCCCAGCCTTCCCCTCTGACCCTGGAGCCAAACCCTCCCTCCACAGGAATGTTGTTCGGGGAGGGGGAGGTTTGCGCAGCTCCAGCTGCTGCATTTTTCCATGTCCAGAGATGTCTCCTGCCTTAAAAGGCCCCGTGACACAGGCTGTGCCTGCTCTCCTGCAGTCACCTATTTAAGGAATGTTTGGATTCAGTCCCCAGCACGGACTGGGACGACACCAGCCCAGTGCCCTGCAGCTGGGCTGAGCCCCGTGGGGGGATACTGGGGCAGACAGGGCTGGTTGCCCTGGGAGCCCTGCAGGGCCTGGACACGGAGGAGTCTGGTGCTGCTCCAGCTCTCCCAGGCTCTCCCTTTCCTGTGTGCAGGTCAGATTTCCTGAGCTGAGATGAGGAGGTACCAAGGCTGCTGGAGATGCAGAAACCCTGCTCAGGACTGGGCTGAGCAGTCCAGGAAAATGGGATTTGGTCTGAGAAGCCCACACTGGACTGGCATCTGCCCGGGCAAGGTTTGGGATTTGCTGAGCCTGTTGCAGGGGGAGAAAGATGGGAAAGCTGAAGATCTGGCTGAGAATCTGGTGCAGGAGAGATGACATGTGGAAAGATACACGTCTGCAGGGATGTGACCTCTGGAACACAGCACGTGGTGGGGCTGTGAAACGGAGCTCCCTCGCTCCTGGCATTCCCTGACGGTCAGCATGGATCCCCGCAGCCCTTTGGCAAAACAGCCTCCCCAGCACCCACTCTGGGCTCTGGAAAAAGGGACAAGCCAGCCTAGCCCAGGGCCTGGCCAGCTCCAGGGCAGTAGGTCACAGCAGGGCCTGTTTTGCAGGGGAACTCCATCAGGGTCAAGCTAGTAAAGATGTTTTTGTTTATAATCTGCTTTTCAAAAAGAAAACCCCTAGCCAAAAATGACATCAGCAATGTGCTCTGCCAGTTGCAGGGTGCTCCAGGGTGGGATGAGTCCAAACTTCAGCTGCTCAGGTAAGCTCAGCTCAACCTTCAGCTGTATGTGGCACATCTCTAGCACACAGATGCAGGAAAGAAACCAGACCTGGGGATAAAATAATAAAACTGCCCCTGGGACCTGAGCTGGAAGCTGGAAGGTGAAAAGTGAGATTTGGGAACAAGGAGCGTTTTACGGTCCACATGGGTGTCTCCAAGACCCGGCACAGCAGGGCTGGGGCTCCAAAACAAAGCTTTGCCAAGAGGTTTCTCACTCTGTTCCCCCTTGTTTAGCCCTACATGTGTAGCGTAGGGATGGGATGTGAACTGCTGACCCAGCTCTTCCACAGCTGGTGGAAAGGCATC
The DNA here is from genome assembly GCF_031753505.1 of Anomalospiza imberbis. Taxonomy (NCBI): domain Eukaryota; kingdom Metazoa; phylum Chordata; class Aves; order Passeriformes; family Viduidae; genus Anomalospiza; species Anomalospiza imberbis. Next base: position 1,680,491 of record NC_089689.1, on the reverse strand, counting down.
AAGAGCTGCAGGTGGCAAAACAGTGAAAACCCAACTGCCCAGAGGGTAAAAGCAGTGTCCCCCCAAGGGATGGAGCCCCACAGCAGCTCCCCAGCACCAACTCTGCCTGCCCTGAGCCTCCTACACAGCCACTTCCCTCCCCTTGCAGCTCTGGGACACAGAGGGAGAAGTGTGAAGGGCCCAGAGTTTCTAACAAGGTTTGTAGTGTCTGCCATGGAGATATTTTTGTTCTGTAAATGGGGAGGGGGATATTGGATGAAACCGTGTATGCAAACACTGTTGGTTTTTCTAGGAAATGTAGCTGGGAAAAAACTTGCTGTGCACAGGTCAAAAAGAGGTTGCAACTCCCTGTTTCAGCCTGGTATGCTGCGAGAGGATCCTGCTCTATGCTCACCTTTCCCACTTGCCTAGTAAAGAAGAAGCTTTTGTTCAAACACAGCATGGCCTCAGTGTGGAAACACAGTGATTTCCCAGGAGACACTCACACCAGGAGCCCTTCCTGCCCTCTTCCCTGGAGCTCCAAGCAAGAGCCCAGGTGCTTGGGAAGAGCAGTGATGGGCTGAGGAGTGTTTCACACCTGCAGTGCTTCTCCCTGCAACACCAGCTGGTCCTGCCCCAAAACACGGGGAGGGGGTGCCTGGTACGCCTGTTCCCCCGGAGCATGAGTCCCTGAGGAGTGACACTCCTGCTGCCAAGCCACCCCCCTACCCCTCTGCCTACTTTTAAATAACTGGCAGGGAGGGGATGGAGCCAGGTGGGAATTTAGTTTATTTTTACAGTCGGCAGAAAGGGGAAGGGAGGGGGTTGAGCCTGTGTGTGCCTGGTCAGCCCTTTGGGTGCCTCATCCCCAGCACTCGGATCCAGCAGAGGTGCTGGTGCTCCTGTGTGGGCTGTGCCACCCTCCCATGTTCCTGGCACTGCTGCCCAGGGCTCTGTCCACCCTCCAGCCCGAGGGTGTGTGGGGGGTGGGTCTCAGGTTTGGGTTTGTGCTGAGAAAGCCACGGATGCCCTGCCCTGCTGGACCAGGCGCCTGTGACATCCCCCACTGTGGCCTTGATTTGCACAGGGCCACAGAGGAAACCGGCCCGGGGCTGCACCAGGTGCTTTCCCAGCCCTTCCTCTCACCCCAGGGGCAGAGGGAGAAGAGGGAAGGGGAAGCTTCAGCCCACACTGTCCTCCCAGAAATGAAGGCTAAAAAAAGCTTCACAGTTTCATTGTGAAGTTTTGCCGTTTCTCGGTTTCTGCAGTGAAATTTGATTTTTCTTTTCCCAGGGGGGCTCGGACAGCAGGTGTTGGGAAGCACCAGGGGCACCAAGGCACCCAGCATGGTTCACCCCACTGCAAGCCCCCAGGCCCACACCACATTTCCATCTTGAGAGCAAGAATTAATTTGGATTCTCTGTGTCCCAGCTGTCAGCAGCCTTTGGACTTTCCCCGTTCCATCAGCCCCATCAGATGGCAAGAGAAGCTCCCCAGTGGCTGACCACGTTTGTCTTCTCCAGCACCAGGGCTCTGCACTGGTGTCACAGCCAGGTGCTGCTGAAGCTGTGCTGGAACACCTGCCACCCAGGCTAGGATAAGGTGGATCCCTTCCCCCAGAAGCCGTTTTCCATCCATTCCCAAGCACTGGCTGTAGGAAAGAATGTTTGCAGTCATGCTCTGTGGTTCAGCAACAGGACCAGGAGATGCTGCAGCTCTACCCTGCCTGGGCATCCCCACTGGAGCAATCATTTTATCTCCTATTTCTAGGCAAAGTTAAAATTTAGCCAGATGAAATGAGAAACCAGAATACAAAGGTTTTCAAAAGTGACATTCCCACCTCAATTCATTTTCTTCATCTTACACGAAGTTTTGACTTCCAGGTTTTGAGCTAAAAGCCCACTAAGTCCCCACTCAAGAGGGGACTCAGAGCCAAGTGGAGGATACCTGGACCTGGCTGTGCCCTGCACGAGCTGCCCAAGGGGCTCTCAGGTGCTGCTGGCTCCATGCTGCTTTTGGAGCCGTGGCACCGTGCCACCTGTGCCAGAATTCAGGGCTCTTTCAGGCAGGGCTGGGGCTGCTGGCTGCAGATCTGAGCAGTGGCTCTCCTGCACCAGGTCAGGCGGCCCCAGCCGGGTGTCACCGTGTCCCTGCGTGCCAAGGCTGCCCGGCGCCAGCCCACGTTCATTAACTCTAACCACGATAATTAACCCTAAGCAGGCTCCGTGCACAGAGCGCTCAGGCGACCCCGCCTGCGGGAGTGGATCAGGCAGGAATGTGCCGCTGGATCAGGCGGTCACTGTGACCAAGGGACTCTCTCGGCATCTCCCGGGATTTAAAGGGGTGTGGGAGTGGGAATCAGAGCCCGTGCAGGGGGATGTGGGACCACAGAGGCACAGCCCATGTGTCACAGGCAGTTTGCTGAGTGATGAAAGGGCAATTACCTGCTCAGCTGGAGGTGCAGTTGCTCCTGTTTGATTTTCCAAGGAAAATGATTCCAACCTTTATTTTTTTGCACAGCTTTCCTTTCGGTGCGGATCGCCCGAAATATAAAAGAAATTGAGGTTTTTTTACAAGTTTTGTGCTGGTTTGCTGGATTCTCTCCTGCAAGTGGTTAACGGTTCATCTGAAGTCAGAGGAAGGTCTCTGAAGCAATCTTGCAATTTACAGCTTTTCCTTTACCAAGTAAGAAACAGTCAGGAAATTAAACAGGAAATTGTGTCTGGAAGGAACAAAAGTTGCGTTGTCAGAACCTGCTTATGAAAGATTTAGTTTATTTTAACCAGTAAGGAGCCAAGATCAATAGTCAGAAGAGGAAGGACTTTGTGTGAATTAAATCACATGTGGGGAAAAAAAAAAAAGAAAAAAGGCAACACTTGGGAAAACAAGAAGCCTTTGTGAAGAACAGATAGGGATGAATGGAGAGAAGGTTTTGCCACTGCAGCAAACAAGTGCTGCAAAGTGCTGAAAGGCAGAGGCCCAGGGTGTACCCCAGGATCAGCTGTCTCTCCAGAAATCACTCCTAAAATGCCCAGATCTCTGGGGGATACTCTACAGCCAGCCTGTTGGAATGCTGGGGTGCAATGGACGAGCACTGCCCCATCACCCTGCAGGTAAAGCAGCACCACCTCCTTCTTCCTGCTGCTTCAAAGGTGTCCCTTGGGCGGCCTCCTGCAGCTTTCCCTACCCAGGGTGCCAAGCACCACAGCCCAGGTTTTATTCCTGGTCAGCAGAGTGATGTTCCCTGCCCAGGGGATGCAGGGTGAGCTCAAATTCAGCCCCTGGACTTCACGGGAACTTCACTGGGGTTTTCCATGAGAAATTTGGCCAAGAGCAAGGAAAAAAAAAAAAAAAAGAAAAAGAAAAACCCTGCTACAAACATGCAGCACTTTTTGAGAATTCCATACAAATATTTGCTCTCTGGTAACCCCATGTGCCACTTGGTTGTGGGTTAATTAGGGGCTCTAGTCAAGAGATTGGGTAATCTGTCATTTTTTGACTCTTAAATTGCTCATCAGTGTTTGGGAAACAAGCTTAGCAAGCACTGGCGTGTGGGTATGGCAGAGACGGGGACATCAAAACCCTGCCTGGCTGATCCAGGCTCTTCTCGGGGTGCTCGTACCCGGTGGGGACTGACTCAAAGGGGCTTTTCCTCCAGGGTCCCAGCAGTGTAAAGCTTCCCCTGAAATGACGCGTCCTCTGTGAGAGCTCTTTGGCCGTGTTTGGTCTAAGCTGTGCTCACTCCTAACGGGATCACAGCGTGTGGGAGCCGTGCCAGGAGGGAGCAGCCCCATGGGCTGAGCCAGTGTGGCTTCAGAGCCTTCTGCAGTGGTCGAGGAGGCTGCAGGAATTCCTGTCCCTGGAATGGAGACAGGCTCAGCCATACCCCGTGGCAGCACTGAGGCCAAGAGCTCTGGCTGGCAGTACTCAGCAATGGGTTAATGAATGTTTACCAGCTCTTCCAGCAGCCACATCAGCAGGTGTTTGAATTTCCAGTGCTTCATGGATGGATGCTCTGGTCCGGGCCATGCCCAACAGGTACTTTGTGGCCAAGGCTGTGCTGTTGGGATGGGCAAATGCCCCCGAGGCACCCCCAGCCTGGCGGGGAGAGGCGCTCCCGGACCCGGTTCAACAGAGCGGGTGGGACCTGCGCTGCTCCCGCGCCTCGGGAGCTTCAGAAGGGCAGGGAGTACCAGGCGTTAAGGAAGGCACGAAATTACAGCGTGAAAAATCCGGGAAAGAACAGACGCACGGACTTTCCAGAGGTCTGCACGGCTGGCTGGCTCCAGGCACGCCATCGCAGGGCTCTGTAAGGGCCGGGCCACGAGGCTGGAGCTGCTCCGGGGACAACAGCGGCTGTGACCTGCTGCAGCTGGGATGGCCGCGATCCACACCCTCCCCGCGGGCTGAGCCGTCCTTCCTCGTCCAGAGTCCCGCCACGTGCGCGCTTCCAGCGGGCAATCTCCGCCTCGCCCAGCCGCAGCCCGCGGCTCCCTGCGCCGGGCCGAGCTGCTCGCCCTCGCGTCTCTCACCGGGACCCCGATCCTGCCGGCGTTTTCGGCAGCAGTGAGCCGCAAGGAGGGTTTTCCTGCCTCGCTGTGGAGACCAGCGCTGCAGAGGGGCACGTTTGGGCCGCGTTACCCACAGAACGCGTTTTGTTAACAACCGGCGTGTTCTTCTGCCGGGCCAGCGCCGGGGAGGCTCCCCGCTTCTGTCCCACATGCTAGCTGGCCTGTACTCCCTGAGCGTTCCCCAGGAGCGCTCCCTGCTCGGCCCCCGCTCCCTCGATGGATACAAATGTTCGCAGACACATCCCGGGCGCGCCCACGAGCCCGGGGTGAAGCCGGGCCCCGCTGCCCCTCACGGACCCCTCAGGGCGACGGAAAATGGCGGCCGGAGACCCGCGCTTCGGCCCTAGCCAGCCCGGAACTACAACTCCCGGCAGCCTCCGCGCGGCCTCCCCCCCTCCCCGCGGGCCTCAGCGCTCGGCAGCCTGCAGACAAGCCTGATCAAAATAAAAAAGAAATAATTAAGAGATGTCACGCGGGCGCGCCGCTGCTCGAAATGCCCCTAGAAACGGAAGCGGCGGCGCTCCTCAGGCGCCTGGCGGCCGGTGGCTTGGCCGCCAGCCGTCGTTCATCCCTATGGCGATTTCCCTTTAACGGCTTGTTTGCCGCAGACGCCTGACGGAGCGGGGTCCTTGGAGGGGCAGGGAGAGGCGAGCCCGCTGCCCAATCGGCGGGGCGGGGAGGCGGGGCCAGGCGGCGGGGCGCTGAGCCCATTGGCCGGCGGCGCGGAGCGGGTGACGCGCATCCTTCCAGCTCAGCGCGTGAGGCGGTGCGAGGGGCGGGGCGGGGGCCCGGCCCGGCGGGCACTAACGGCCGCGCGCGCGGGGAGGGGCCGTGCGCAGCGCCGGCCGATCCGCCGCCCCTCAGCGCCTCCCGTTCCCCCTCAGCGCGTCCCGCCGCCCCTCAGCGCCCCTCAGCGCGTCCCGCCGCCCCTCAGCGCCTCCCGCCGCCCCTCAGCGCCCCTCAGCGCGTCCCGCCGCCCCTCAGCGCCCCCCGCCGCCGCCGCCCGCAGGAGGATGCGCCGCCTCGCCCCGGCCGCGCCAGCCAGACGGGGGAGACGATGAGGGAGCCGCCCCGCCGGCCCCTGGCGCTGGGCTCCTGCCTCCTGCTCTGCGCCCTGCTCTGGTGAGTGCCGGCCGCTCGGCCCCGCCGCCGCCGGGCACCCCGGGCCGCGCCCGCTGCCGCGGTGGGGAGCGCTCGCCGGGCGGGCTGCGGAGAGCCGGGGTCGGGAGGTGGGGCAGTGGCAGGATCGCTAGGGCTGCAAGGGAGCTGGGGAGATGATCCGGTCCGGCCCCCGGCACCCTGGGGCAGCTGACACCGGAGCGCGCCCGGGTGCGTTTTGAGTGCTTCCAGCGGGAGAAACCCCACGGCCTCCCTGGGCAGCCTGGGAAGGGAAGGCGCTTCCTCCTGCGCTGCCCGGGATGTGTTCTCGTGCGGTGACACCCTGGGGAAGGTGGCGGCTCTCGGGAGGGCGATTCCCGCTGCCAGGAGCGGCAGTAGTCACCCGGCGGTGTCAGGTGAGGGCTGACCCCACGTTCCGAGGTTTAAAGCGTGTTGTGTCTCCGTGCTTTCACCGGAGGCATCCTTGCATTTCCAGTTTCGGGCTGAGCTCTTGCACTGTCCTCTGGAAGACCACGGTGCCTTATTCTTGAAACCCTTTCTCTGAGTCTGTCAGGAGTAGTGTTAAGTTAAACCAAATGAACCCTATTATTTTTGCATTGATTATGCCTTTAACAGTGTTTTTTATAGTGGTTACCTGAACTGTACTTTGTTCCAGCATCCCCTGTTTACTTTCTTTCAAACTTCCTTTAAGAGATGACATTTACCAGAATATAAATATTAATATAATGTATTTCTGTATGGTAAGTTCCAACCTTCTTAAACTTTGGCCCTCTTTGAACTTGGTGAGTCAGTGTTTGAGAGCTGATAGCCAGCTTGACCAGCAAACTGCAAATATTGCAAATGGAACAGCCACACTCTGCTGTATTACCACAGCTCGGTTCCTGTAGATTGTTCAGATAGTCTGCTTGAAAAAAGAAATCATCCTGAGGTTCTGGCCTGTCTCACAGCTGGGTGAAGAGTGGGAACCACAGGCACCTCTATTTTACACAATCAGTTGCAAATCTGCTGCTGATACTTGTGTTTGGACGGTCCTGAAGCAGCTTTGGTTCCTGTCATCACATTTTGGTGTTTGGAGACAAACACACATCTAAAAAGTGCTTGAAAACTCGGTTGCTGTGTCTACACTTAGCAAAATTTAAAACAAAAAAACCCTCTTGGCCACCTGGGTTTGATCAGGTGAACTGTGAGCCTCATGAACTGTCTCCAGACAGCTTTGCTTTGCTTTTGCTCCTCGGACAGTGAAGTTCTGGCAGCAGGTTTTAGTTGTATAGCTAAGATTCCTATTAAGAAAGCAGTTTTTGTTTCTTGTTTAGAGTGCCCTGAGGGCTGACAATTGGGCTGTTCCTGCCTCCAGGTAATTTGTTAGTGGAAGGGTTTTTAGCTTAATGATCAATAGGTGGTCAGGTTGATTTTTCTGTGCTGTATTCTTAGTCTGCTGTTTCACCAGGACTTGATTTCGTGAAAAAGTTCAGGCTTTTTTCAGGATAATTCCATATTAATGAAGGAATGTCAAGTTCAGCTGTCTTGTTGGAGTAATGTATTTGTTCTTTAAATCTCTGACAACTTCTGTGTTCTTCTTTGGTGTGGTTAGGAGGCAAATGGAGCTGCTCTTTTTGTTACCCTACAAAAGGGATTGCTCTTTCAGGCTGTGTCTTAACTGATCTCAGAGCTTGAATTGGAGTGCCCCAATGCAAAACTCTAAAAAAGAGTTTAAAAAAGCAGCCTGCTCACTGGCTGCTATTGGTTAGGAGCCAGTGGATTAATTTAAATGTTGAGGGATGCAACTCCAGTTTCCTAGTCTGCTGTACAAACATGAATTCACATTAGAGAGTTTGAAACCCTGGCTGCAGGATGGCATTGGGACCTGCATTAATTTCAGTAGTCATGTCAGAGTTGTAATTAGGAAGTCTTGAAGTCTGTTGGTTCACGCACAGTTGGTGCACTATAGAAGCTGATAAGTTGTTATTTATTTAACTTTTTACTGTAAAGAAAATCAGCGCCTTTGTTCACTTCAGCAGTTAAGAAATTTCAAATAGCACGTGGAAGGATTTGTGTTATAGATGTTGGCTTTTTAAATTTAGTTGTTTTGAGATGTAATTTTCAAAGGACTTTGTGCTAGTAGGAGAGAAATTTTTCCTTATAGGTGTAACTGGTGGTCAGCAGACGATCAAATGGAGCCCCAAAAGTCAGGGAAAAACCCACAAGACAAAACAACTACTCCAAGAACACTGGAGGCTGTTTGGACTTCTTGCTCCATTCGTTTTTGTTTTTTTTTTTAACCTGGGCTTTGTTTTCTTTCTGAGTAGCTATTGCTTCTTTCCTTGAAACTAAGCTTAAAATAGGAATCTTCAAAATCTCTCATGATGCATTTTCAAGCTCACCTAAGAAAGTTGGTTCAGTGGGGAAGTACTGATTAGTAAAGATCAGATGGGGGAAAAATAATTGATTTGACATTTGAACTGGAAGATGTCATCCTGGGCTTTGAAAACACGGCAGTGTTTTAGGAGATGCACAAAAAAGCAGAAGAGTGAGTAGGGGTTTGTTAGCCAGTGCCTTTTCAGTGAAGGGGATGTGATGCTCTTTGGGTCAGTTATCAGTACTTGGGGCTCTCTGAAGCTGGGCCAGCCACAGCTCCGACAGCCCTGAGCCAACAGGATTGTTCCAAGTTTCAAAAGAGCAGGATGGCTTTGGGGAAATACTTCTGCTGGAGGTATGGCTCAGGAATGTAGTGCTGCAAAAATAATAGGCATCTGTGTGTGCAGTTTGGGGCTTCCACTGTGCGTGACAAATGACTGCTCTTGTCCTGAATTCAGAGGCCTCCTTAATGCTCCAGTTAATCCCTTTGTGTGTGTGATCATAGTATAAAAAATACATTTAAAACTTGCAGTGCTTTGTAGTTTGCCTCTATCCAGAGCTGAGTAAGTGGAGTAGGTTTAGAAGCTTGTAGGGTACCAGGACTATCTGCAGTGAGACCAGCTGTGATGGCTGTTGGAAGAGTGACCTGTGTAAATTATTCTGACATCAGCTTTTGCCTGCCATAAGCTGCACTTAAGAAGTGTTAACTGGGAGTTTTATAAAGATATTGTGCATCCAGTAATTTGTCTTTCTATCCCAGAAAGTTCATTGCTGTATCCTGACCTACTTAGCTTTTATTAACTCTGCTACTTAGCTTTACAGCTGTGAGTAAAAGGAGGATGGGGGTCAGTGCATGTACACTTCAGGATCCTTCAGTTTTTACTCAGTGAGTATCTTGCATCAGGAAATGCCTTGTGTCAAAGTGATTTAGCAGCAAGATGTGCTGGTTTTGATGGCAAACCCCTGGCCTAGGAGCTCTGACTGAAATCCGCCTTGAGAGTGTACCCTGGAAATTGTAAAGGTCGGATTGGGTCAGTGGCACAGCCAGGAATGAAGCCTGGGTTACCAAGTGCAGTGGAAAGGGATACTGGTTTTTAGTCACACCTATTAATGTGTGGATTCATGTGGATTTTAATGAGAGAAGATATTTCCAGTTTGGGGTTGCATTTCCTGTCTGGTGTGGAAGGTGTGCTTGTTGAAAGGAGGCTGTGAGGAGCTCTGAAAGCCCCAGTGCTGGACTGGCACTGTGGTAGCACCACCGGCTCCATTGTGTGCTGCTGCTGCACAGGTGAGAGCTGTGAAACCTACACTAGGGATCACACGGTGGAGCTTTTGCTGATTGAACGTTTATTTGTCTCATTATTGACTTGTGGCTTAAGCCTAGAGCCTCTGCTAATTGCACAAAGGTGTGACTGGTAGAGCTGGGGAGTGAGAGGTTTGTGTTCCAGTGTGCTCATTAATGTGCCTCTTACCACTGAAATCCTTTTTTTTTTTTTTTTTTCCATGGCTGCCCTCATGGTCTGGATAGGACTACAAGAGTAACTGGCCTGTAGTGGGGCTCAGAAGTTTTTCTGCTGATTCTCCTCTTGAGTTCTTAAATCTCTTCAGAAGGCTGATACTATAGTAAACATTGTGCATGTGCATTTTATAGCAGGAAGAAATGCAATTATTTGAGCACTGGTATAATCAGAACTGTTGTTCTAGGCATCTGATTTCAGAATGGAAAGTATGTTCCTAGGTGTGGAGTATCCTGTTTGGAAGGGTCTTTGCTCTGTGGTTAAGGCTGGGAGGAAAGCTGCACTGGAACTCTTGGACTCCTAGAAATGAAAATCGAATCTGCCCAGCTTACAGCCTGCTCACGCTGAACGTGGTACGTGCAAGCAGTGGCCCTGGTGTCTTATGTGAAACAAGTGCTTGGCTCAATCAATTATTGAATATTTTACCTTCTAAACTGATTTGAAAATCGGTGAGCTGCTTTCATGCAGTATCTTCTAAAAGACATGTCCTAGAAACTTCAAGTTAGTTTGTTTGTTATGCAAATGGTGTACTGAAGTGGCCTCTACCCCATCACAGGGTGTCTGTGTTGGTGTAGACCTTGCCTGTTGCAGTGAAATGTGCCTCCCTTGAGGACTTAATTTGAACTCTTTCTGAAATGTCTTTCTCTAGTGCTATTAGTTGTTTTTCACTTTGATGTTCTTACAGGGAGTCTTATACTGAGTCGTTTTTTTCTTGTTTTTAGTTTGCATTACTGATCCAGCTTTTGGGAAGTTCTGTGCCTCTTTCAAGGGGAGGACATGCAGTGTGTTTTAAAGTTCCCTCTGGAGGTGCTGCAGCCTGGAGAGGATGTGCATGGAAAGTTTTAGCCAAGAGCAGGTTAACCTAGAACTGTAAATCTGAAAACTTTCTTAATTCTTGCTGGAAATACTGAGCTGGTATAACAGACAGACTCATCCCACAGCTTGGGTGAGTGAAAATATTGATGTGAATGACAGACTGGATTGGAATATTAGTAAAAGGTTCCAACAGTTCAAAAATCAGCTCAGGTGCACAAAGGAATGGCAATGACTTGGTTTGGCTAGGTTTTGAAATGGCAATCAGGATAATGCTGAAGTCTCTTACAGATAAGAAGCCTATTCAAAATACATCATACATGTCTGGGAGTCAGGTGATAGCAGCTGTACAGTGATCTAGGCTGAAATTGCTGCACTGAACATTGCTACACTTCCAGGAACATCCCCCTCCTGGCACTCTGCTGAGCTGTGTTGCACTGAGGGTGGGTTTTTAGCATGACTTGGGGCAGAGCAGCTGCTGCTTCTGACACTGCTGTTGCTGTACCTGTGTGGACAAACTTACGAATTTAAGCAGTGAGGGAGGTCTTGAAAAGTGTGTAAGTCAGATATTTCTACAGACTCTGGAAGCCTTAAAGTTTACTCACAGTGCATGGCTATTCTGTTCTCCTGTGGTCTTTGTGGTTCCTATCAGGTTTCATCGTGTGTTTTTTTGGTTGTTTTTTGGTTGTTTGTTTTCTGAAATGGGTGCTCTTCCCCAAACTCTTGCATCAGAGAAAATAACTAGTTTGAGAATGCAGGGAGCTTCTGATACACTGCAATCTTCCTTCAGTATTGCAGAAGTCTGTTTCCAAGGAACACCAGGAACTGCCTGTGCCTTTGGCTGCTTCCGGAGGGGGTTGTGACTTCTGCCCTGCTTTAAGTGCCTGAAATAGGGCACCTGGACACTCCTTTTGAGAAAGAGGTTTGTGTTTGTTTCAGTGTTACACTGGAACCTGCATTTAATGTAGGTTGTTGTCTGTTATGGTCACAGAGTCCTGTGAAGGTGCTGTTATCTCCATGACCTTTTCCAGGAGAGAATGGGAGTTACCCTGGGAGCACTGCAAGCAAGGAATGAAGTTGGTTTCTGTTGTTTAACTTGGGTCAACAGTGGACAGTCAAGAGCAAATATTGTGTTCCCCTGTGTCTTCTTGAGTTGGATAGCTGAGCATTCCTTGGATCAGAGCTGACTCTCTTCCCCCCCTCAGGACTTACTGGAATGTCTCCACAATCTCCAGAGCAGAGCAGAGGGTGCAGATCCCTGTGTGCCTGAAGGGGGGATGCAGTAAATCAGTTCAATCTGATAAAGTATCTGGTGCTCCTGGAACCTCCTTTTGCAAGCTTTGCATGTTAATGGTATTTAAAATGCTGAAAGCCCTATTTTGAACCAAAGGTTGGAATCACATTGTATGCAGCTCTGAAATTCAGTATGGTCAGAAGTATCTTTGTGTTTGCCTCCTCTGAATAAGCGAAATAACTGTTTGGAGAGCACATTCTTTGCAAAGTGTGGGCAAGCTATTAAAAACTTAATTGCAAAATACCACAGATTGGTAAAGAATTTGCAAAAAAAGCTCCAATTTCAGCTTTTTTGGGCTTGGGTTTTTTTTAGTGGTAGGAAATGAGGTGATGCCAGTGATGCTTAGTCTAGATCTGTAATTTTAGTTTTCAGCTTTTTCCTCCCTTAAAGGTTCCATCATAACTTTCAAAATTATCTTAGTAACACATGCTGCTCTTCTGTGGTAATAAATGGCTTCTAAATGAAGGTTTTTTTTTTTCGGGTTTTCTTTTATTGAAGAAGATTAATAGTTGTTCTTTGCATTTATCAAGATGCATTTCCACTTCACGTGCAGAAATGAGTGTTGTGTCTGGCGAGGTTGTGCTGCAGCAGTTCACTGTCTTGCAAGTGGCTTTCCTCCTGTGGCTGGTTGAAATAATGTCCCGGTCTTCATTTTCCATGACATTTATTTTCTCCTGCAGGCTCTTTTAAATACAAGTCCCCTGGCTGAACTGTTGGGAGAAAAAGACTGATTCTCTGAAGCTGCTGGGGAGAGAGGAGGGTTCCCTGCCCTTGCTGTTTTTCCTGTGTTGCCAGTGGCTGCGAGGCAGTTTGCTGCTGACTGGAGAGTTTGGTTGTGGATCTGCTGAGCTCCTCATTCCTGCAGAGCCTTTTTTCTCTTTGTCAATTAGCTGGTGAAAGCAGTCAGAGACCTGTAGGACTTGTTCACAGCAAAAGGTGTTTTGCTGCTTTCCTTGCCCTTTCACAGCTTTCACCTTTTCAAGCTCGTTAATCTCAAGTCAGTCTCTAATGAAGAAGGTGCCTTTTCCCCACTCAGGCCTGCTCTGCTGGCCCAAACCCCTCCTCTTGCACAGGCCTATCTGAAGGGATCTGTGAATGTTTTGAGTAGGGAATTGTCACCTGGCAGGGACAGTGACATCTTCATTCTCCCTCTCAGCTGTTGGGCACGGGTACATCTGCAGGTGTTGGTAACACAGCCCTCTGGGATCTGTCAGTGGTTACCCTCCCTGGGGGGAAGGGCTTGGGGTCAGCGCGCTGGTGATAAATTCCTTTTCGTTTCCCCTTGCTTCACATTCCTCTGTCTTGCAGGTGCCAAATGTAAACTCTTCTGAACTGCTTCACTCTCCTGTGTCCAGAAATAGGTCTTGTTTTGGGAGAATTTATGAAATTAATCATTTTGAGGACAGATGTGTTTGAACTGAACCCGTGTGTCAGTGTTGTATGAAGTCTTTGGAAAGTCTAAGCTGTTTCTCTCTGATCAAATTGTGGAAAAACTCCTCTTACCTTCATATTTTGGATTTTTTTTTTAGCTGTAAGTTGTATGATTATTTTATCTTACCAGTTGTTTGTTTTCTACTTGAGTTTTATGCCTGTCAGAACAGTTATCTGTAGCTTTGCTATCTCTGATAGTTTCTGCAGCCTTCTTCACAGTTACTTGAAGTGTTTCAGCCAGATCAGAAGTGAATGGTCTTTCACATGAAACCTACACTGCCATCTCAAAACCACCTGCACTTTTGAATTTCAGCGTTCCTTTTCAAAAGCAGAAGGTTCATCAGCAGACCATGGCCAATTTGTGTAGCAGCGAGTGTAGTGAACCATCCAGATAGGGGTGAGCAGCATTTCTGCTTCAATGGGCAACCACAGTATGAGCCTGCCCTGAGAAAAGTAAAGATTCCCCCACCCACCCCTGCTGCTTTGTCTGAGCTTGTAGCCTTTGCTTTTGGGTTGGTGCACATTAAGCTGGAAAGTTCATGGTGTTATTAGAGAAAATAGCTTTTAAACTGCATTAATGATAGGACAAAGAGTCATGCTCAAGTTCCTTTGTTCTTGATGAGATTTAATAGCAGGTGGTGTTTTGAGTCATGCTTACAAAAATGGAACTATTGAAAACTCCAGTATCTATGTAAGTCAGCAGCTGTGGGTTATGTGTTTGGAACAATCTCTTCATTTGAAGATCTACCTCGTACCTGAGACAGTGTCTCTGGGGACTGATCTCATTTGGGCATTAGGTCTGCTTGGTTCTGAGTCAGCATTCAAATCCCACTCGTGGGTCACAAGGCAGGGAAAGATAGATTAGTATGTGCAGAAACTGCTGTACTTCCCCTGGGTGTACACTGCAAGTCAGTTGAATTCGAGGGGAATTCTGCTCTCTGTAAATTAATGCTCGGTTTCTCATCTTTGTTGGGTTTTTTTTTAATGGTTAACAGAGGTGCTGTACCATTGGGCAATTTATTTTTATTGTCAGCTCTATCAGCTAAAGAAACCTGTTGAATTAATATGCAAAATGTTAGAAGTCAGACAAAAAAAAACTACTGCTGGTGGTCTTGATAAGGTTATTAACTTCTCCCAGACTGGCTGGTCTCACATGGGTCTGTGTTCTGAGTCTGTCGGAGTTCCCTGGCAGTAGTTGAGTGATGCATCCTGTGGGCTGCATGCTCTGCTGCAGGAGGGATCAGGTTGTCCTGTGGGTGCATGCACACACACAGAATGTGTTCTCAGTCCCCTCCCTAGCTTGGAGGGCTTTTGGGAGACTTGAGGCATCATGTTGGAGTTGGGGAGTAGACCAAGAAGAATTTTGGAAAATAAGTAAGAAAGACATTGGACACAGGTCCTGTCAGAGTAGCTTAAATCTGAGCTGTCAATCTGCATTCTTCTAAAATCTGTGTTTCTGACCTGATAAAGCCTGATTTCTTGCATGAAATCTCTCAATAGATTAAGGCAAGAAGTATATGCCTTCTGTGCTTTTAGTGCTAAAGCAGTTATTCATGCATTTGTGAGGGTAGACCTTGCGTTTTAAAATGCCATTTCACAGCCTTTGAAATCTTTCCTTTTCTGCCCCCAAGGAGTTACTGCTGTTCTCTGCAGCTCACCCGAGGTGCCCCCCAGAGTGGAAGTGAAATGGGAAACAAATGCCTGTGCCTGTGTAATGAAGGAGTGGGATGATGTTCTGTAATATTTGATGTTTCTGGTGTATTTTTATGAAGAACCAGGGAGTCCTTATATCTCAAAAGAGAGGTACTGGAGTTTAAGAGCATGAGAATTTCACAGTGAAATGATTGGAACCCCTTTTCAGAAATATAAATGGCTCAAAGTATTTGCATAACTAATTTTTCCAAGTGAAAGCTAGGTAATAAGGCCATAGAAACCCGGTAACATTTCATTCATGCTCTGAAATGAGCCTCCTGTGCATAGGGTAGGACAGAGGTTTGGTGGAAAACTCAATACAAACAGGTAACACATGATGGGATGGGAGTTTAAGATGTGTGAGAAGCTTTTGCCTAATTCTTAACTGAGATGTGAGACTTTGTACCTGCTACAATATGTGCTTATTACTATTTTCATACCTTACATTCAGTTCTTTATTTTCCACTAACTGCAGCTGCTTCTGCCTGACTTCAAGGCTTTCATTTAGTACAGAGGAAAGATGCTACCTCAAAAAGAAGAGAAATTATTGAGGTGCTTTGGGGCTGAGACAGAGGTGGAGCACCTTACTTGCTCATCTCCATAATAATATTTCAGATCTCTCAAGTTCCTTGTGCACTGTCTCTTCTGTGGAGAGAGCCACTGAAAAAAAAATATATATAGATACATGAAACTTAAAATGTTAGAACTTGTCTTTGGTCCGTTGTTTCATGGGTTCCTTCTTAGTGGAGGAGTCTACACTGCATAGACTTCCCAATAAAGTTGATATTCAAGTCTGAAGACAGCTGGTAATTCAAATTCCAAGCATAGTCATCCCAGTTGTGTAAGTGAATAATGAGCTCCTAATAATCTTACTGTTATGATTAATGTTAAGGCTGTTTCATTTCTCAGAACTACTGTCAGAAGGTTGCTGTATGCAGATTTTTCTGTGCCGTAGACCTGTCTCTCCTCTGAGAAGAAGGTGGCTCTTGTTTTCAGGGTGCAGGGTGATGTTTGTGTTTGTTCACAGGAGGTCATTCCAATCGCCTGATTGTTATGGAAACAGCATTTCCTGAAGGGAAAATGTTTGCGTTGGAAGTGGTGGCTAGCTGGTGTTCCAGCATTGTTGAAGACTCCATAAAAGCTCAGTTTGCTTCATGTTCTGCTGGCCTTGGTTGAAATCAGCATGAAAACCTTTGGGCCTCCAAGCCTGATGGTTCACCGTAGATGCTCCCTAGGATGTGAAGGGACCATGTATGATAAGTACCTTCTGGTACAAGTGTTTGTAGAGGCTTTTCTGCAGAAATAAATCCAATTCTGCTGACAACTAAAGCTGTTGGAATAAAGTACAAAACAAATCTCATGGGAGGTTTTGCCTAGGGCTTTTTTTAGTGTACTTATTTTCTCTAATTTTCTTAAATGTGCTTGGTGATATTGACTATACAAAACCTTCTCAGGTAGGCTCTGTACAGGGGATTAAAGATATTTTGCTTTTTAGTCTGTGACTTAAGTTTTTGCTTAGTAATAATGATTGCTAAAAATATCTCACTGCTTTGTGAAAAAGGATGTTGATTCAAGTTGTTCCTAACTTGCTGTAACTTAGCTGATTTGTGTCAGCTTTCACTTTTTGATGTGGTGACACTCCAGGATCTGGTTTGATGATACTTTTTTCTTTTGGAAGTAGTAAATTTGTGGTGTTTTCTGTTGCTAACTACTTCTAGTGAATCCTCAAATGAGTTTTTTGAATGAGTATCCATGAACATGTATTTTTTAGATGCCTCATGGGAACAGCTGAAGAAGATTGAGGGAGACAATGCTGAGGGAACTCTAAAATTTCATTTTAAATAAAGCTTTTTGACTTTGTTTTATAGGCTTCCTGTTTGGAATGTCTTTTGTAAAGACACTCTCTCGTCAGCGGTGCAGTATGCTTCAGGTGATGCTTGTGCCCTGGCCAGTGAGGATGAAAATGTCCAGGAAAAGGTATGCTGGATACATCATGCTAATTACTCACTCTGACTAAATACTAAATTGTGAAATAAGATTCTTCATAGGATCTTCTTGGCCAGAATGTTTCATGTACTCAGTTGTTCTTTGAGCTGTGATATCTTCCCAAGTTTTTATTCTCCTTCATTTCTTGCAGTCATGCAACAATTCAGGTGGGTTGTTTGGGGCAAGAGAAGGAATGAATAGTAAAGCTACTGATGTGGTTTTTTTTGGGGGGGGGGGGTTTGTTTTGTTTTTTTTTTTTTTTTTTTTTTTTAATTTGGGGGCCAGATGTTAGAAGTGGGCATCAGGGAAAGTGTGTGTCTCTGTAGAGCCGCAGTAGGAGGTGATGGGCTGGGTAAGTCTAGGCCACATTATGCCACTTCATCTGTGCTGTATTAAAAACTGTGTACAGATGATTGTTACCCTAAAGAGAAGATTTAAGATTAATTGGTTCAAGTCAGTATTTATCACTTTGCATTCCTTCTGTTCAATAATAATTAAGAAGGCCAAAATGTGTTTCTGAAAGGTATAATGAATAAGCTGTGGTCCCTTTCATTTCTACTTTACTCAGCACTTTAGGTTAATTGAGTGTAATTGTCCCACCCTGATTAAGTCATGGCAAGTTTCTGCATCTTGCATTGCATAGTGAGTTCCCAAGCTGTTGAGTCAGAAAATCATGGCAATTTCATTCATTTATTTATTTACCCAGGTACAGAATCAGTCCTATTCTAAATGTGGGTAGTATTGATATGTTGGTTTTCCTATTTCCTGCAGCAATCTGTAGTAGTGTTAATCACAGTCCTCATTCCAAAAAAGCTTTTATATGCCACAATAAACTTGGGAAATGTGCGTGAAGCATTCTAGCTGGCTCAAGTGGAGAGCTGCCATAAAAAATCCCTTTAAACGGTGTAGGTATCTTAAGCATTGCACCAACTAGAGTAGCTCTGTTTTTTGACAGCTTGTGCAGCCAAATAGCATTCCTGTTCTTCTGGCTGCCTAAAAAGAAGCTCTGCTTGAATTTAATGTCTGATGCAATAACACTGGAAAGATTAAGTAAGCTTTGAGACTGGGAAGCCACTAGTAAATGATTCCCTACTCTGCAACATTCTTCCTTTCATTCTGTTAATGTGGATGCATAGGTAAGCAGATTTCTGAACTTAAACCCAAAGATGTGAAAACTAATGGTAGACTGTTGTTTTCACCCATTAAAGAAAATCTCTTGGGTGGATGAGAAATCCTAAGCAAGTGTCTGTTACTCCTAATTAGGCTGCTGGAGCTGTCCTGCTCCAGAGGAGGAGTTCTGCAGCCCTTGATCAGTTTGCCTTAGATCAGTTGTCTCTTCTGCCATTGATGCTATTTCATCTTAGGGGCTGGGATGTGAGCTAATAGTATTTGGGGGAAAATGTTGCTCAGTCGTCTCTAAGGTTTATCAGCTCAGATTTGTAGCTCCTGCACTTCAGTGGATGCTTAATTCCCTCAAATTAATATCATGTAGTGCTGTATAGCACAGCAGCCCATTTTGGGTCTGAACACTGGCACCTGAAGTATTTGGCCACAGGATTTTAGATAGCTCTTAGAAAACAAAATGGGTGTAAATTTCTTCCACATTTCTTGCTGTATTGTAAAGTATTGCTCAAAAACAGCTTGCATGTTTTGTAGTCATAACTTCAAAAAGTTTGAAGGGCAAGTGTAAATTCTTGCTAGTTTTAGTCTGGTGGGTTTAAAACTTTTTTCCCCTCAAGTGTTGATACTTTTATTTTGTGAATTCACTGCACTTGATGGTGAATTTTCAGCTGTAGAAGAAACGGTTTCTTTAAGAGGATCTGGTAGATTTGTGTAATTACTGTAGTTCTGCTGATAAGACTGCTACAACTGAAACGTGCCACGTGTTTTTTTTCTAATGGTTGTCTGATGCAAGTCAGCTTAGGATTTTCTTTTTCTCCTCTTTTGGGCAGCAGGGAGATAGGGGAGGGTTTGTTGACATAGGAAATCATCGTAGAATGAGGAGCTCTCCTTAGCAAACAAATGGAATGATTTTAGACAGTGCTAAAATGTTCATTTCAGGCAAGATTTAACTGAACCGTTTTAACTTGCTGTAGTCTTTGTGCAGTTGAGATTTTAAACATGGGTGGGCAATGAATTAATCTTCTTCAGAAGAAGATTAATGTAGCTTAGTTCCTTTATGTTTTGCTGGTGAAAGAAGTGCTGTTGTTCAGTGTGTCCCAGAGGTAGCTGCTCTGGCTGAGCATGGAAGTCCTGTGGCTGCAGACTGACTGTTTTACCTTCAATCTCCCAGGGGGAAGAGGCTGCTCCCAGCCTGGAGCCTGAGCCTGCAGACTCCAGCACACGGAGTTACTCTATGGAAGAGCTGCTCAATGACTTGACAAAATCTGACCAGGCAAGGCTTTTGTTTCATTCACTGTCTTCATACAGTCTTCAAATGCTTCTTGGATTTCAGTCTTTCATTTTGGTTATCTAAAGTTCATAGTAACCATCTCTCACATTTCATGTGTATGCTGGATTGCTGTCAGACTCATGTTTCCAGTAAAAGAGAGAATGTGTGAGCTAACAGACCTTGCATTTCCCATGTGCATAAATAATGAGTAATTTAGTATTTGGAAGTACTGACTAAAAACTTTCCAAGATAAATTAAAATTGGATGTTGTAGGTATGGATGTCTATTTATAAATAAAACAAAAAGTCTTTTGTCTGAGGTCTTTTATGTAGATCAGGCTTGGTGATTATGGCAGTCCATTTTAGCTTTGATCCCTCATGGCTTCTATCACTTTCATTTCCTTAGTTAAAATGGGAAAAGGGTTGTATCTCAGCTCTGTGCCATTGATACTGTTAAGGCAGTGCTTGGTGTTAAATGTTATAAACCAACTGTTAAAGATTATTTAATTGGTTACATATTTTTGTTTTGTAGATTACATGATACATAGGACAAACTTCAGAATATTCATTTCATGGTTTGGGTGTTAAAATCTGTTAAAACTTCCTGACCCCTTCATGTTTAGCGAGGTGACTTGCAGTAATGTAACTATTTACAAGAGACTTTTGTACAATAATATTTCCTTTTGCTGCAGGAGTTCATCTGACCTGTTTCAGTGGTTACATGCTCTTTCAGATTTACAAAGCCTTATTTTGAGTGTGCTTATAACAACTGAAGACCTAGAATAAATAATTCTCAAGACTACTAAACACTCAAAAGTGAAAAATGATTTATCTCTTTGTTCACTTATAGCATGGAATAGGCTTTAAATAATTTCAGACCTCCAGTGGAGTGATGAAATTAAAAGCCTTCTCTACAATTTAGGATGAAAACAGTAGATTTGATTGTAATGAAACATGCAAATAGAACTGTTCCTTTTGGTTGCTGCAATATTCAAGCTGCTTTTTTCATGGCAGTCTCTATAGGAATGCATCATTGAGGAAGCTGTTGCACAGGCCTGCTCCAATTGATATTTTTACATGATTATCGCAGACAACAGAAGAGTATTTCAGCTATCCCAGAGCAGCACAGAATGCCCCCTAGGTCTAGGAAGAAACAAAATGAATTTCTGACAGAAATCCAAACTGTTAGAACTCTACAGTAGATGTTATTGTGTGAATGTTTTTCTTACTCGGGTGTTGAAAAATGTATATTCACCTGGAATGTTTTTACAGACAACAGAAATAAGTGAAACAAGCCAGCCTGAAGTTGGGAGTCCACCTTCAGTAGATGTAAATGAAGCTTCCTCCAGCATAGTCCCAAGCACTGAAAACACTTCCAGTTCACCTACCTCAGAGATACCTCCAGTCTCACAGCCCAAGTAAGCGCTTGCAATTTTGTTCTTTTTGTGTTTGAGAGACTATCACTCACTCTGCTCTTGTTAAGATGTGTAGTAGGGATGAGATGGGATTGTTCCCCACAGTTGTTTTGCTGGTTTATGGTGTCAGTGCTCGTGGAGCGTGCCACCATTTCCTCAGTGTGTGAGTGAACAGTTGTGCACTTGCATGAGGTGGAATACCAATGCCATGATCAGTTTCTAAGCCTCTTCTTTGAAAAAAGCCAACATGCTTAGGTAATCTGTACTATAAAAGCCCTCAGGGCTTTACCATTAGGATTTCTGCCCTTCACAAATGTGCTTTCACATGTATGTCAGCAAGCATTGAGGCTGCTTCAGCAATGGCCTCTGCCTTCAGTTAAGGAAGAACTCTGCAGAATTTTATCTTGGGACTTAAAAACAGTCTCAAGTTCTGAGAAATAACAAATTCTCATATAAATGCAGTCGAGGCAGTTTAGTGCTTAGTAGTGTATTGCAGAGCTGCCTCTGCTGCAGGCAGCTTTCTGGAGTCCCTGTACTTCCTTTTGTTTCCCTTTTCTTGTGGGATGTTATCAAATGTGAACTGCAGTGTGGAAATTCATGTGTGCATCTTCCAAGGATTTCCCCAAAGTCCTGTTGGGGAAAGGGAAGTAATCTTGTTCTGACTGGTGATAAAGATGAAGTATTTTGTTGGATAAAAGTTGAACAGATTGAAAATGAAGTAGACTTGTCTTTGCTATTTTGGGTTTTTTAAGATTTCAGTTTTTCTGCTTTGCCAAATTTAATTTCTTTACCATAGAAAAGATACGGACATTTTGTTTGCTGGCTGATCTTGCCTAGTCTTCCAGGGCTAACACTTAAACACATTTTGGTACTTCATCAGTGTCTTTCATTGGAAGCCTTCCAAAATTTGTGGTTTTTATAAGGCAAAACTGGAATGTATCTTCAGCCTGTTCTTTTTATAGCTTTTTTTTGACTACTCCACTGATTTATTTGTGTAATGTGTTATAAGCTCTACTGTTGTCAGGTCCTAGAAGGAGACAGGATGTTACTTTCTTTGAAGCATTCAGCTTGGTGTCTGGTAATTGTTGGAAATTGTCTGGCTGTCACAGCTGAGGAGTACTGGAGTGGTGAACTCCGAAGACTTGAGCTGTGAAATGAATGAAAATAGAAACTTGGTTTGGAGCACCTGATGGATGAGTTCATGCTGGGCAGTGGTCTTGTGACACCAGTGCCATTTGCAGGAAGAAGGGGCAGACCTGGTGTAGCAGAGAAGCTAAGAAAATAATGTTTATCCATTATTTCAAACTGCACTTCAGCTCTCAGTAGTCATAGGTGGTCTCTTACTGAACAGATTAATATCCAAACTGGCTCTGCTCCAGCTCCATACTTAAACAAGATCTTTAAAAATACACAGTTGCATTTGTTATCTTCAGATATTTGTAACCTTTTTGCTGGTTTGGATGCTGATTCCTGATAGTGTAACAAAGTCCAGCTCTCTCAGGTGTTACTGATTTAATATTTCAGCAGAACTTTTTAGTCAAAACATTTTGAAAGGAATTTTATCCCAAGCAAGTTTTACTTTGTGGTGAATCCTTTTTAGAATAGCACCGAGTGTAACTTTTCTACCTAAGTCTAATCTGAGGAAAAATTACTGAAAAATAATCTGGGCTCTTTCTGTCTGGCGGTAAGGAATGTGCTGTGCAAAGTGAGCTTAATAATGCATTTTAGAAATTAAGGCAAATCAGGGTACTCAAAGGAGAGGGAGCACTACAGCTTTTAGACTCACCTTCTGCCAAAATTAGTTACTTGAGGCCAGTCAGGTACACCCTGAGAGCAAGGAATTTTTAAGTTCATTCTTGTCCCATATTTTATTCAGTTGATAATTATTCACATTGTCACCTACCCACTGAAATGGAGACTATGTGGAGCTTTTCAGTTTTGTGTAGTGGTCAGCTTTATTAAGTCAGTAAAGAGTTGCAGGCACAGCCAAACACTGTGCATCTCAGATGGAGGCATTTTGGGGCATACAGGGTAAATACTCTCTGTTTATAGCTAATAAATTCTTGTATTCATGATGTTTGTTAGATTTTGCTACATAGCAAAAAGTCTTGGAATACCTAGGAGTCTTTTGTTTTCTACCACAGGAAATTTATCATATGAAAGGTACTAAAATTGTCTCCCTGGGTTGTTTGCAGCTGCTTCTGTTGATAATTGTAGCAGTCAGGGAACCAAAAAGATCCCCTTTTAAGTTGCTGACGTGCTGTTTGTGTTTTGGCAGCTCTGTCATGATACTGGATTAACCTAGTTTGTGCTTCCATTAAAGAAAGCTTATGTGGAAATTCAGGAGGCAGAGTAAAGCTTTCCTTAGATCTGGCTGTAGGCTGGATCAGCATAGAAGTCATCCCTGTGCTGGAGAGGAGAGGACAGCCAGAAGTTAGCACCTGAAAGTTACTCTTTGTCCATCTTCTTCTCCCCACCCATTCCATCATTCCTGAAGAGCAGAGGGGAGGCTTTCTCTTGGGTTTGTGCCTCAGGATGTGTCTGAGGTGTGCTCAGCCTTTCTGGGAGAGAGAAGGTGAAGCAGGGGGCACATGAGCTGGTTTGGGCTGTTGGTACAGCTTGATAATGGTCTGCTGGGTTACCTGATTTTTATTACACCAGCAAAAAAGAAGAAATACATTAGTAGAAAGGAAGTCTGGCTGGTTCTGCTTTTCTCCCCCCTATTCTCCTCTAGTTTTAGCCAAGTTCTGTTCTGACTGCTTCCTCTGGACTTGAGAACATGAGGAGCTTTTAGTGAGGGAACTTGTTCTCACGTTATCTTCCTTTGTTGAAAGGGAAAAGAAAATTGCTGGCAGCCAGGTAACTATGAAGGTGTTGTTAGCTTGTAGTGATGCTGGGAAGAATTGTGCATTGCAGTGTTTGGTAAGATGTTAGATGAGAGTCCTGGGAGATGAGAAGCCTGTTTTGAGTTCCTTTCTGGCACAAACAGACTGGAAAAGGAAATTCTGTTCTTTCATGGGTATGGCTGAGAATGCACTTCCACAAGTACAGCATGCTTCATTCTTCCTTTCTTAATTATTTCTGTGAGACTGTTGCTTTATTAAAACTTTCACTTATCTTTGTGGTTGATTGTCAGGGTTCCTTGTATTATCAGAAGGCTAAAAAAGCATGTTGTTTGTTTCCCTTCAGTGCAATAGAGAATTCCCGTGCTGATATCCCTGTAGTCAGCTCTAGTGAAGCTGAGCAGTCAGAACCTGACTGTGATATTGGTGGGACACTTGAGGCTGACCCTCAGAGTGAGCCTTCCTCTTTTGTCAGTCCATCAGAGAGGTGAGTATCCAAGCAGGTTGTGCGTGACTCTGAACACTTCAAAGGGAGTTGTTCTCTTCTGTGCTGGCTTTGCAACAAACATTTGCATGTGCTTGCTTATCTGTGTACTTGTGTGTGTGTAATATTGCATGTGGCTGACTGTGTTACAGATCCTAATGCTCTTTAAACTTCCAGCCTTGCAGGCCAACATATAGAGAACATATCATCTTCACATGGCAAGGGAAAGAAGACTAAGTCGGAGTTTGAGTCCAAAGTTTCAGCAGCTGAAAAGGGGGCAGATGAGCAAAAATCTGCTCTTAATGCTTCGGAGAACTTAAAAAGGGAGGTAAGTTGGTATCCCCTCGGTGCACACAGGAGTAATGCCCTCTCTTTGGTTATTTCCACTGGTAAAATGTGTGGTGTGCATTTATTCTGTCCCAGAAGTATCACTTGGTCCTTGTTGCAGTGGGATATGTAGCTGGCCAGGCCTTCTGTGCTTAACTGTATGACTTTTTTAATGCTCTGGTTGTGAGGTACTTCCTAAAGCTTGTGTTTTTTTGATAAGACTCTTTTTACAATTAGAATGACTAAGGCTGGGGCAGTATCATTTTTTGCTGGTTTGGGATCATGTTTAAACTGTCACTTGGCAATTACCTCTAAAATGTTGTCTCAAAAATAACCTCTACACTTGCAATGTTTACCCAAAAATGTTCACTCATCTGTTGGTGTGCTGAGTATGTTTGTACAAAGGAGAAGTGAAGACATGAAATGGAATAATGCACAGTTGAGTTGACAAGGTTTTTGCTTCGTTAGGCAAGTCCAAAACATTATTTCTGAGATATTTGAAAAGGGTTCCTTTTAATGTTTAATCATTCTGCTGTTTTTGACGTGTTCAGAAATTCCAGGGAACCTTTGGGATTCTGTCATGAACAAGCACTGATGTTTAAAGATTTTTGCTACAGGGAAAGCTTTCTTCGTTAGGAAGAGGAAAAGCAAAAAATTGGGAAGAAAATACAGGTGTTGGAAAAGAAGGCTTACATTTAATTTAAAATGTATTAGCTTAGCCACAAAAATTGTCAGTGTTTCAGTGAAATAATCTGTAATTCTGAGAGAAAATCATCACATGTTTTTTCTGGCTTATAATCTTGCTTACATTGGCTCTAAGTTGTTAACATGGGTGCAAATGATGTGTCTGCCCTTGACTTGATCAGAGCATGCTTTGTTTTTTCAAGTTTATCTTTGTTTTTATTGTTGCTCCTGAAAAATATTCACAATCAGTGGGTCTTTCTTTTGCAGAAAGACTTTAAGAAGACAGGAGAAATTGACCCTACATCAGTAATAACTCCAAAGGACCCTGGAGATATTCCAACATTTGATGAATGGAAGAAGAAAGTCATGGAAGTGGAGAAAGAAAAGAGTAAGTTCAGGATTCATTAGTTTGGTCTAAATACAGAGCACTGTCATCTCTTCCTAGAGCTGAATAGCAGGACTGTCTCCATTTGGAATGCAGCCTGGAACTTCATTTTTCTGCTAGAACTGTGTAATTAATAGCCTTCATTATATAAAAGCAATGAGCAGAAGTACCCTGACACTGCAAATACTGCTTGTTTGTGTGGTTTGTTATAGTAGCAATATTTTCTTGTTCCTAGGTCAGTCAATGCACCCTTCTGCTGTTGGTGGGCAGCATTCCACTAAAAAGGTCCAGAAAAACAGGAATAACTACGCCTCTGTAGAGTGTGGTGCCAAAATTTTGGCAGCAAATCCAGAGGCAAAGGTAAGTATTTATTAATTATTAGTCTTCAGTTTTTAGTGTACTGTTAAGCAGCAAAATGCACTTAAAACTGAGCACTGGTTTGTGAAGTTATTCTGTGTATGGTTTTATTGGGATTTTGATTTATAAAAATAGGACATAAGCAATGTTTAGTGCTTTTTCAAAGTGGGATTGCTGTAGAACTTGATGTCTTTTTAAGTGAATTCAGAAAATGGGAGCAGAGTCTACTTCCTGCAGAAACTGAGCAACTGAACAGTGTTATATTAAAGAGCTCACCACAGTAAATAATCCATGATTGCCCCAAAGTATGGCCTATGTGTCATGGATAATTGTCTTGCTCAGAGTGTTGTTGATACTAGTCTACAAACCTAATTTCAAACTTAGTGTTGGAAAGAGGGTAAAAATCCTTGATGCTGTTGGTATCTACCATGCAATTTAAAATAGAAATTCTTTTCTTTCTGCAGAGCACTTCAGCTATTTTGATGGAAAATATGGACCTTTATATGCTCAATCCTTGCAGTACTAAAATCTGGTAAGTTGCTGAGGTTCACATTTGTGGCAGGAGTGATTACAGTGTTCCATTGCTGTGGGACTGACTTGACCTTGATGTGTTGCTCCTTGGAATGGGTGTGTGAGGAACTCTGACAGAATTAGCACAAGATGGATTATTATGTCTTCCATAGAAATCTACCTCTGGTATTGAGAAGTAATATTAAGGTGACATTTTTATTTATCTTAATATATCACTTTTTTGTATAATTATAATAAGACTAGAATTATAATAAGAATATAATAATAATTTTTGCATAATTATCTTATGGCAGATAAAGCACTTGAGCATTCAAATAAAGATTCTTGATTTCTTTCCCTGTCAAATAATTGTAGGACAGGTGAACAGAATTTACCATACATTAATTGGTACTTCAGGTGTGATTTAAATTGTTTGCTGTCCTTAGTTTTTAGTTCTGTGACTTGATGGCTTTGAGCACAAGATGGATGAAGCTCTTGTAGCTGCAGGTGCTACCTAGAGTTTTTAAAGTAGATGTTCAGAAAAACACCTAGACTTAGTGGTTCTTATGGTACAGCATTTTTGTAGTGTCCTCCTTACAGCCAGTGGAGGATGTGATAATGAGGGGAAGGACTGAAGATTGTAACTGCAGAAGGAAAAGTCTTTTCTTAAAAAAATATTTACTTTTTGTCTTTAAGGTTTGTTGTTGAGCTCTGTGAACCAGTGCAAGTAAAGCAGTTTGACATTGCAAATCATGAATTATTCTCTTCCACTCCTAAAGACTTTCTGGTGTCAATTAGTGACAGGTATGTTACCTAAACTTATCCTTCTGAATGAAAAAATGAAATAATTATTAGATGCAAGGCTTTATATGAAGCATGATCTCCATATGCTTATTATTATTATGCAAAGTGTAATGTAATGTGAAGTCACATGGTATTTCTTTGTGTATATGTCAGTTGCTAGCAGTTTTTTTTTTCCTTTTCCACCTTAAAAATTAAAAGAAAAAATTTGTTGAGGAGCAGAATTTACGCAGTAGATGGGTAGTGGGTGGCAGGTTATAAAATTCCTCAATAAAATGATCCTGCGTTTGTGGGCTCTCCCCTCCCTTGTCATTCAGACCATTTTCACGTGGTTTGAGCTGTCTTCAATGCTGAACTATGTCCAAACCCCCACAGATTATTCAAAAAGAAGAGAAGAGTAGCACACCATTGCAAAATGGGAAGGGGGTGAGAGTGCTACAGGTTGGCCAGATGGCTGCTTAAGCTGCTTTAGGGTGATTTAGGCAGTGCTGTGCCCTCACTGCTTTCTGGAGTGAGCAGATAATTCTGGGCTGAGTGAGCAGGCATTCAGAGGGCATCAGGAAAACTCCTTTTCTTCTTGGATGCCTAAAGCAGGTGGGGTTAGACTTGGAACACTTGTTCTCTTGTGCAGTTCTAGCTCTGCTCTGCTCAGTTTTCTACTGCCTGCTTACACTAATACAACCTGCCAGTGTTCTTCACTGTTCATCTGGGGGGGCTTCACTCTAGACTGCCTGAATTTCAGTGATTGGATAAGTCTGGGTTTTTGTGCTTCAAGGGCTTCCACATTGCTGTCATTGTGTGAGGGTCATGCTGAGGTTTTGGGTTGGGAGCATTGCTGCTACCTTGCAGCTGGAAAGAACAAAATGTATTTCTGTTCTGGAAACTCAGTTAAAATATCTGTAAACAGTGAGTTCCTGCATTTCATTACCTGACTCCACTGTTTCCTTTCTAGGTATCCAACAAACAAATGGATTAAATTAGGTACTTTCCATGCCAGAGATGAGAGGAATGTCCAGAGCTTTCCTCTGGATGAACAGATGTATGCAAAATATGTTAAGGTAACTCAATACTGCAAAAGCATCCATGCTCCTCAGGGAAGGAAGGGCTTGCTGGGTATCCTCTGTATGACAGCATCCCATGAAATGTGTTATCAAAGCCTGCTGTACCATTAATTGCCCTTGGTTAATTAGTGGCCCCAGCTGGGCTTGTCTGGGTACTAAATCCTTGTCACAGTTGTGACCTTATTACTTTGCTCACTTTGGTAATTGAGAGGATCTTGGGAAGCCCCTTGGGTCCAAGTACATACTTAGCTGATACCCGAATTAAAGAAAATCTAGACAAAGTTCTGTTCTATTTGACTTAACCAACTGTCCCCTGAATGTAAGATGAGAAGAATTTTGACCTATTTTCTTGGCTGTACCTGCTTTACATATATATACATATATCTGTATTTACATGTTAAGATATATATGTATATATACACACACTGCCCACTCAGTCTCTGGAGAAGAGATCAGAATATGCCTATTTCTTGAAATTTTTGTACCCTGCTGGGCTGTACAATTTAGTGAGTCTGAAAGTGTACGTGGTTGCATCTTGGTTCTCATGAAGAGACTCCAAGTGCAGTTTTCCAGTTATTCAACCATAACTCTGACTCAGGCACATTATTTATGCTCACTGCTACTAGAGCATTGCCATGATACCTCCACCTTCTGTCTTTACTCGGGAGACTCAAAGGGAAAAAAACTCCATAAATAATTAATGTGGTACTTGAACTTGGGTAAAAGCTTCTGTGAAAATATTGGGTTGTAGTGAAGGTTTCAGTTCAAATAAAATACAGACCTTTTAGGTCATTTTCAGTGATGTGTTATCTTCCAGTTACGGTATGGCCAAAAAAAAGAGATTAGTTTGTGCTCCTTAATTATACTTTGTGCTTTTATGAAAAAGTAGCAATGAATGATAATTGTCTAACTTCTTTACCTAGAAATTCTGCATGAGTCACAGAGCAGAGATTTCATGTATTTTTAATTCTGTTTTTCTGGCTGAATTAATTAATGCCTTAAGGTAGCTGCCATTGTCACTGAAGTTGCAGAATTCCTGTAGATACTGCAGCACTTAATCCCTTGGTGGATACAGTGCTCTGCCTTGAATAATGGCATGGTAAAATTTCCAAAGGTTTGTTCTCATAATGTTTTCACTTCATAGTGCAAAAAGTAAGCAAGTTCTGAATATGTCTGGTCTACAGAATGAGTCCAGAATATTTTCAGAAGTTAAATTTTTTGAAGTGGCTTACTGAATTTGTATCAAAAACAGTGGGATTTTTGTGGGACTATTTGTCTTGGTCTCACGTGCAGATTATTCCAGTCCTTCAGTGATAGTGTCTACATAGTGGTTTAATAAATACTTGCAAATTAATTCAATTAAATAAATACCAGTGTGTAGTCAAGGTTGCACTAGAAATACACAGATGTCTGAAGCTCCCAAGTCTGTCATCAGCTGCTCTATTTTTGCAGTTGTGCTTCTGTAAATGGATGTATTTTATAGTGAGTTGAAGCAGCAGCAGTACATATAGAATGCATGCTATGTGGGTTTGTTTTTCCTTTTGAGTCACTTTCTGTAGTCTATGTTCTTTAAGGGGAAAAAAACCACTTAGTTCATTTAACACACTTCAATATTCTGTCTGCAGTCATGCTGCCCTGAAAAATTGAATAACTTCAATTGCTTAATGAAACACTTGTTGCATGTTACCTTCAATCTGCAAGGTACAAGGGCTAAATGAAATCTTGCTACCCAAGGCAGATGAAGTTGTGTTACAATTTAATCCTTCCCAGCTTGTCCTCTTAGGCATTTTTAGTGCTAAATTAAACCCAGCAGGACTCTGTAGTTGCCTGTGGCATGTGTTCAGCCTTTGTACTGACATCTACTTTTTTTTTTGTTTTTTCTCCTTTCCTCTCTCTCGCTTCAGATGTTCATCAAGTACATAAAGGTTAGCAACTCTTCTTGTGGAGTGATGGATGCATGGGGCTGGGGGTGTTCTCTGCTGCGGCTCAGCTCTTTAATGCATGGCAAGAATAAATCTGGGCTTTTCTGCTGTGGGCAATCTGCAACTCCCTGGAGTGAACAAAACTTGCAATTTCAAGATTGAATGTTTATGTTAAGTGAACTTTTTGCTCTGTGGGTCTTTGGAGTTTTACTTTAAGTACCTTTTATTCTTCAGGTGGAGTTGATATCACACTTTGGATCAGAACATTTTTGTCCTTTAAGCCTTATAAGGTAATACTTTGTGTTTTGCTTAGTCTTTCTACCTCCTTGCAGTGAGGATTAGTCTGCAAATGGATTAAATTAGGTACTTTCCATGCCAGAGATGAGAGGAATGTCCAGAGCTTTCCTCTGGATGAACAGATGTATGCAAAATATGTTAAGGTAACTCAATACTGCAAAAGCATCCATGCTCCTCAGGGAAGGAAGGGCTTGCTGGGTATCCTCTGTATGGCAGAATCCCATGAAATGTGTTATTAGTGAGGATTAGTCTGCAAATGGATTAAATTAGGTACTTTCCATGCCAGAGATGAGAGGATCTACCTCTCATCTACCTCCTTGCAGTGAGGATTAGTCTGCTTTTAGAATAGTTGGGCAACAATTCCAATTTTCAGTTGCAGTTACTTGTAAGTATTGTGGATTGGAGTAGTTGCCTGACCTGCCTGCTGTGTAGTGTCTTTCACGTCTGTTTAAAGAAGCTTTGAATCTTTTTATTTGCTTCGCCAGTATGTCAGGAATAGTTTATATTTGCAGGGGGAGGGGAGGAGGAGACAGGAGCCTTGAGCAGCTTTAGAGCAGGACATGAGCATTTCAAGGCTGACCAAGCAAAACAGGGAACAAGTGGTGAACTAAAAAGAGCAGGTATGGTGAGTGCTTTTTGGAAGCTGCTGGGTTGTTTGGCACCACGGGTGTGTGCAGTCAGTAATGCTTGCAATAGCTGAGTAGAAACACCTGTGAATTTTTGAGAGAACCATCAGCCTCTATACTGCTCCTAAAAACAGGTTTTGAACCTGGGAGGTCTCTGGTATTGGAAGTCAAACCATATTTTTAGTTCACGAGACTGCTTTACACTGGACTGATTTGATTTAATTTTGGCAGAAGAGGTCAAAGAGAATGTGGCATGCAAAGGGAGGTAGTTCTGAATAGATATTCCTAAAGCAAGTCAAAGGTGAAACTGAAGAGGAGGTAGCTCATGGAAAGCCAAAGACAAGGAAGTCTAGCTGTGAGTTTAAAGGGAAGAAAAGACTCTTTGGAATTAGAATGAGAAGCAGGATCTTGTTTAGGTTCCTTGTCGATACAACTTAGAGAAAATAAATATCCCCGCTGTTTGATCTTGCTTAACTGACTGCAACTACTGTATCTCATTTACTTGTTACATAAAGGTAATACTGCTTATCAGTTATGTCACATGATTCCTAATACTAGGTTTTTATTTTAAAACTTTGATCATAGAGTATTTGGTACTAGCATGGTTGAAGAGTATGAAGAAATAGCTGATTCTCAGTATCAGTCTGAACGACAGGAACTGTTTGATGAAGATTATGGTAAGCAAATATTTTGTGCATTTTTAGCCATTCAGACAGCTCTTGTGCTGGCTCATCACTTCCTGCATATGATGAAAGATCTGACTGTTAAATTTACTTGTTGACAGTGTTTCAGCATTTCTGGGCTTTTCCAATAATCCTTTGAAGTTCTAGACAATGTGTTTAAATGTAGCTATGGAGAGGTTTGCTTTGAAATGATAGTAATAAGTCTCTCTTTCACTTGGCAGAACAGGCAATTTCTTCATGTGCTGACAGTAGGAAAGGATTACTAAAATAAAGCAGCTCAGACAAAACAGTTCTATCCTTAATGTCCATTTCAGTTTGTAATATCTCACCTCAGGCTTTCTGTAGTTTTATTTCCACGCTGTCAAGTTGACATCATTGAATAACATCTTAAATCTTGAGGTTTATATTCTTTGCCTATGACAGATGAAACTCTAATAGTCACGACTTGTTCTTCTTTATACATAGATTATCTATTGGATTATAACACAGGGGAAGAAAAATCTTCAAAAAATCTTCTTGGTTCTGCTACAAGTGAGTATGATTTATTAGAAAAAGTTATTCCTGTGCTTAAAATGTGCTAATTGAAAGTGGCATGACATTTTGTTGTGCAACATCTACAACTTTTATATTCTGCTGAGGCAATTTGTGATTCTTCTTTAGTTGAGTAGAATAATTAAAAATTTGGAGTTGGGGGATCGTTCTTAGTGTTCTAAAAATGAATTTTCAATTTGTAAGGATATCTGTTTTGTGAAAACTTGTTTTCTCTGCTTAAGGATTCTGAATACTGAAGATCATGTAAAAGTTGCATAGGGCTGTAAATGGCCAGTACTGAAGTGCTATAGAACTATAATTTTTGGAGGTTGGAAATCTGTGTTTAATTAAAATGCTTAACCTACAGGAGGCAATATAAAGATTTCCTTTGTACAACTTTAGGGGGAGAGAAGGATGCAGAATACTAGTTCTGAGAAGGTTTTATGTAAATACTGCAATTTATGTTCTTCATAAGGGCTGTGTTTTTTGAGACAACTAAAGGTTCTTGACTGTCTCCTCTCACTTTTCCCATTGGAAAATGTCCATGTGTAGGGCTTGTTTGGCTGAGAATCCTTGTATATTCAGTTTTAATGGTATTCTTTACTGCTGAATTATTCAGGCTGGTATCACCTCCACACACATTTTCCTAAGGAGCTCTTGCACTTGTACCATTCTTCTGTCCCAGCTAATGAAGATTTCTTATTCTAGTGTAGATCTGCACTCAGTTAATGCTGTTTGGAGTCAGGCTTTGCTTTCATCCTGTAGGGGATCAGAGCTACAGAAATCTTTCTTACTTTTTCCATTGTTGTCTCCTGAGAATAAAGTCATGACAGGAATGTTCACGGCTTAGAACAGTTTTCAAAAGGGAAATACATACTTGAAAAGGCAGTTTATTTCTACATGTGTGCCTCTCACAGATGAGATAAAGCAGTAAATTCTTCCCTGACACTGCTTATCTCATCTTTGTGACTTCTAAACTTTTTATCTTGAAGCTGTCTTGGTGATGCATATTCACATGATCCGTCTGCAAGGGCAGTATTACAAGTTTATATTCACTGTCTGAAAAAAGCAGTGACTTTCCATTTAATTTTTTAGATTAATTGAAAGATTTGAAACACCTGTTGCTGATGGTGCTCAGCTGTCTCTCTAATGCACTAAAACATTTCAGTGACCAGTATTTAGCTCTGTCTGGTGGGTTTTGTTGCTGAGAGCTTTCCTCTCTGTCAGAGTGGTCAGTGCTCCTCTTCTGGAAGGAGTAGAGTTTGTGGGGTTTGTTTTTTGGTGGGGTTTTTTAATATGCACGTAGACACATGTGACAGGTTTCCATTTTGCATCTTAAATGTAGACTGAGAAAGAGGGTCCTCTGAGGAGGAGATGGAGGGCTCTCGGACATTTAATCTCATAAGAAGCATTTTGCAGTCTTCCACGAGTCTGAACCTTTGAGGGTGGCTTGCTGTTCTTTCTCCTGCCATTCTCCCAATTGTAAAGCTTCTATACCAGCTCTGTATTCTCCCTCATTTTCTCATTTTTCGTAAGAAACCATCCATAGCTCAAGCATCTTTTGACTATTGTGACTTTTCTCCTTATACAACCCCAGATTAACATAAATCAGGAATGCAGCTTCTGACATATTCTGGAGGAAAGGCAGAACCAAAGTTCTGAACACAACTTCCTGGAGCCCAAGGAATTTGTCATTGCTACTAAAATGCCTCTTTAACAGGACGACCTTGGCCATGTGACATACACTGCCATATGTTGGTGGTGGGGGAGAAATGGGCAAAGTCAAGCCAGCTTCTGTGTGTTTACAACAGAGTGCTCTTTACCTGTTCCTCATCTTCTAAATAAGCCTGGCAATTGTTTGTTGTCAATATCAAGACCAAAGAGTAGCTGTGTTTAATTCCTGTGCTGATGTAGAGCAGGACCTCTTGGAATTTACTTCTGTGAATTCAGAGGGGAGAGGAACTGTCCTACTTAACAGGTCCTTAAAATAAATCTTATGTGTAAGCCAGATCTGTGGGTGTTATGGTACAGGTTTTCAAATCCAGGTTTCTAGCTTACACGTTTACCTTTGAAAAAGCAGCTGCCTCCAGTGTAATAGAATGACCAGATATTATGTCCTTACACTGTGATTCATTTCAAGCAAGTATTGCAAAATAGCAAATTTCTTGGTGCTGCTGATCTCTGGGCCCTCTGAGAGTGCCCTTGTTGAGTAGTTGTTGTCTCTTTCAGATGCTATCCTGAGTATGGTGAACATTGCTGCCAATATGCTTGGAGCCAAAACTGAAGAGTCATCTGAAACTGAAGGTACTGTAGTTTTTTAGATGAAAAGCATTCTGGAGAGTTTGCATTTCTTTAAGTTTTTTTTTTGTTTGTTTTTTTTTGGGATTTTTTTGGTTTTTTTAGTTTTTTTTTTTGTGAGGAGTTGGATAGTCTGTGATGGTTTAAATGAATTTTTTCACCTTTTGTGGCACACCTGATTAGTGTCATAGAACTTAGTGACTGAAAAGTGGAACAAAGATGATGAATTTGCTGAGAAGAAAACCCATACAAAGATGACACATGTGCTTATTCAGCTTTATTTGGAGAGCTTTACTCTCTGTGTTACCCAGTTGAAGTTGTAAAGTCCTAACTTGCTGCTTCTTTCTCAAAGTATTTTGAGACTGTCCACATCATCATACTCAAAAACTGTCAGTAGCATTTCATTCAGATAACTTTGGATGATATCTGCAATTAATTTGATAGCACAGTTAATCATAAAAAAACCCCACCAATAATAAACCCAGACCTCAGAATCTGTTGAAAACAAAGATGGTTCTTGAATTTCCATGTTCACATTTTCCTCCTTCCTGCAGCTGGGAATAAAAGTGTGTCTGAAAATGTCACTGCCACCCCTGCAACTTCAACAGCTGCACCAAGACTGCCTGAACCAACACCTGTTCCTTCGCCAGAGTAAGTGATTGCTCTTGGGGTGTTTGTAATCTGCTCCAGGCAGAGACAAACATGGGCCAGGCTGCAGTCCTTGGTAGTAGGATGCTCAGGTATGGCATGCAGACTTAAACAAGGGAAAAAACAAGTATTTGGTAAAATCTGTACTGTGGTAGTGGCACTAACCAGAGACATTTAGTGGTTTTGTTACTGTCTGTTACAGCCTATTTCCATTACAGTGTGTTTTGTTTTGACACAGAAACTGGTTTAATATTGGTCCAGGTTTTGTGGTCTCCTGCAAGGGAGACTAATTAGGAATGTAAATTGTATTGCTGAAACTTCAGTTAAATTGTAGTGACAAACTTCTGGTTTGGAAGTTTTTACTTGGTAGACTTCCCTTAATGAAAAAACGTATGCAAATGTACAGAGTGAGCTTGAGAAGTTCTGTATAGATTCTGTTGTTTTTCAGT
Organism: Anomalospiza imberbis; assembly: GCF_031753505.1. Classification (NCBI taxonomy): domain Eukaryota; kingdom Metazoa; phylum Chordata; class Aves; order Passeriformes; family Viduidae; genus Anomalospiza; species Anomalospiza imberbis. The sequence continues at coordinate 1,645,022 of NC_089689.1, read as the reverse complement.
AATTACAGTTGCTGATAATTAGGCTGCTTAAGGCCAAGATCCTGGCTCTTAAATGTTAATACACGACTCGTGCTGTATTTAGTGGCTTTACGGTTTTCTATCACTCTTGCTGTGAGACTGAGGAAGGTCAGTGGGAATGTTGTGATTCTTGCATTTGAGGATTGCATCAGCAGAGTAAGATGCTTGCTGTGTAAAATGAGGATTTGAACTGGTGACTGTTTTCAGGGGTGAGAGAAGGGGCAATATCTAATTGAAAAGGCTTGCTGTTTGAGAGGCAGGTTTTGAAATTATTTGTTTGCCTATTGGGACTGAAAATCACCAGAGAAAATATTACCTTGCAGAATTTCTGTCTCAGAACTGGCCCTTGGTCATTGGACTAAGCTTTGCTAATTTTCTGAAAGACTATTTTCAGTCTTCTGGAGCAGGGATGTAAAACTGTTGAATTAATGCCTTGTCTTTAACTCTGTTGTAGACTTGTTACTACAGATATTCCACAGATAGAGAAGGAGCAGTTAATGGTGGATTTGACTAAAGAAAGCCCAATTGTTCAGCTAGTGCAGGAGTATGAAGAAGATACAAGCCAGTCTACAGTAACTTTGCTGTCCAGTGATGAGCAGGAAGAGGAAGCAGCAGCATGGTTTGAGCTGGAGACAGAGAAGTACTGCTGTGACATGGCAGCAGTGTGCTGCATTTCCACCTTCTCGGAGTACCTGCTGAAGTGGTGCTCAGTTGCAGCAGCCATGCATCGGCAGCACAGTAAAACTGGACGTGAAGAGAGGCCACCTCACCCTGTGGACGTGCAGCAGCCACAGCCATCTCTGACTGAGTCTGCCCAGACAGCAGCAGAGGAGCCTTTGCCTGAGCAGCTGGACAGCAAAGCTGAGAAACCCCCTGGGTCTGCTGTTGCAGTTGACTTCAGTGCCGTCCATGAGGAGATGAGTAATGAGACCACAGAGTCCATTGAGCTGGAGCCTAGCCATCCTCAAACTGTCTCGCAGTCCCTCCTCCTAGAAGTTACTTCTGAAGCAAAGCCATCCCCCACAACAGACATGGTGCTGGAGCCTCCAAAAGAAGACTCAGGCCAGGTGGCACCAAGGGCAACTCCCCAGGTGGATGTCCCAGAGCTCAGCACTGAAATGGAAAAGGCTGAGAGCTCAGTTGTAGAAGAAAGCCCCGAGCCCAGTGTGGCCACCGAGGTAAAGGAGATGAGCACAAGAGAGACTTTTGCTACTCCAGTGATTCCAAAGCCTACAGAGACTGTTCTGCAGCCTGAAAGCACAGTGGACATGGTAGCCAGCGATGCTGTGGAAGGGAAGGAGAGCACTCCAGAAGTGCAGAAACCTGCTGTGCCTCCTGTCGAGCCTCCTGTGCCTGCCGAGGGCAAGGAGGACGAGCAGGCGGCGGAAGAAGCTCTGCTGGCGCTCCCGGTCTCGGGGGGGCCGCAGAGAACAGCCACAGATTTCTATGCTGAGCTGCAGAACTCCACGGAGCTGGGCTATGCCAACGGGAACCTCGTTCACGGATCCAACCAGAAGGAATCCGTCTTCATGCGCCTCAACAACCGCATCAAGGCCCTGGAGGTCAACATGTCCCTCAGCAGCCGCTACCTGGAAGAGCTCAGTCAGAGGTGAGGCTGAGCAGGGCTGGTAAGAGTCCAGGCTGTGAAGTACAGGGGAAGTTGGGCAGGGGGTAAGTCACAGCTTAAAGTTTTATGGAAAGCTGAGGAAAGGACCCAAGCCTAGGTGGCTGTTGGAGTTACCCTGTGTGAATCGGGGCTTCTTCCTCTCTGTAGTTCAGATAAAATACTGTTTGGTTTATTTTGAGGAGTATTGCTGTGGGTTTTTTGAAAGGATAAAGTGTTGTCAGGATGTAGGTACTAATCCTGTCTGTAATTCATTCTACAAAAGGGCACATCCTTCTATTACTGTTGAACTAAATGTCACAGACCTACAAAGCCTTTTTTATTAAATTGTTTCCACTTAAACTACTCTGTTATCTGTAGTAACTCTAGTTGAATAAGTGACTGTGGAGAGGCAACCAAAAGTTTCCTGTGAAGGATGTCTCTGTCTATTACTGTTTATCTGTGGTGTTCCTTAGCTACAGGAGAGCGGGGAGGTGCACCCATTTCAGAATTGGTTCCAAGGAAGGGGCTCGCACTTATATTTATTGTGCAGAGTGAATTCAGTAAGTTGGTACTGAGCTTGAATGTATTGAAATAGATTTGACCATAACCTTGGGGGAAAAAACCAAAACAAAAGGCATATCTGTTTTATTTGTGAAACTTAAAAGCAGGTACCACTTGATGTTTAAGTAAAGCTCTTTGGGCAAAGAGAAGGTTTTTGCTGGCATAGTCATGTTTTCTGAAGACAAGTCTAAGCTGAGGAGTTTTGTGCACTGATATTTCAGCCTTAAACACTTTTTGTTTTAGGTACCGAAAACAAATGGAAGAAATGCAGAAGGCTTTCAATAAAACGATAATAAAGCTTCAGAACACCTCAAGAATAGCAGAAGAGCAGGTATGATTTGTTTGGAGTATTGAGGTGTTTTCCTAGTTAGAAGGGCTTGCTTTTAATGAAGCCCTGAGAAACTCCTGGGTCTCTTGTTGCAGTTGACTTCAATGAAATCTCTGCCACAGAGGTGCAGAAATCATCTACCAGCTGAGCTGTAGATCTGCCTTTTAAAAGCATCCATTCCATGCTTCCCTATTTTTGTCCATTATAAAATTTTTAGACATGTTCTCGGTTGTTTCAGAATAAAGCCATTTTCAGCACTGTTTTCTGATTTTGTACTTGAAGAAAAGACCAGTTGTCGGCTAAAACTCTTTAATGTCTTTGGTAATGGCTAAAATTCTTTAATGTCTTTGTCAACGAAAAAGTTACCCAGGTCAGTTCCAACCCTTGTTTCTTGGTTGTAACTGCACTCAAAACAATTTTTTAAACTTGGTTCATTTATCATATCTGATTTAAAGTATTGATAGACAATTTCCCTGCTGCTGAAGAGACTGAGCCTACGGAAAGGCAGAGTGGTACAGTAATGGCTTAGGCCAAATCTGCATTTAAAAATGATGTGCATGTAACAAAACCTTAACTTCATTCTTTAAAATGAGGATTTTCCCTGCTCTGCCATCTTGACTTTGCTGAGCAGCTGTGAAATAGAGCAGTAACTGCTGTGGTAAACATTCACTAAAGCAGCTGTGCACGTGACAGAGCAGACTTGATCCCAAACTATCTGGAAGTTTCTGAAGTGCAGTCTCAGGCCTGGAGTTTCTTCATCCATGAACAGCAAAAAAAATGGCAGGTTTCACGTGTTGCCTTTTCGGGGTTGGGTTTGAGGGTTTTTTTGGAAGAGTATCAGTGCTGGTCAGTCTGAGGTTAGTCTCCTGGTGTTCTGCTCACCTTCCTTAATTTCTCATAGGATTGAGTCCTGTTAGGGCTCTTGGTGCCGCAGCTGTTAGCTGGGAAGGAGCCATTCCTGGCTGGTCTGGGCTCCTGTCCGTAACTGCTGCCTGTGCATCAGCCTTGGGCTGGAGCTGTGCCTGGGCAGCTGGGTGTGTGTGTTCTGTGCCTCCTGACAGCGACTGTGTGGAGCTGCCTGCTCGCTCTGCCCGTGATGAGGACAGCAGAAGTCTCTCTAATGAAATGCACTTGGCATCATGTGTAGGAGGTGTTAGTTGACAAACAAAGATGTTATGTGAGCACCGTGTTGGAAACAATGCTGGGTAGGCCGTGTGGCTGTTGCTGTGTCAGACAGAACACTGGTTCTGTAGCCATGAGTGCATGTGACAGTGGGAAGCTGGCCACTGACAGCATGCCCATGACTCTGTTCACCACAGGATCAGCGTCAGACAGAGGCAATCCAGCTGTTACAAGCACAGCTCACCAACATGACCCAGCTGGCTTCCAATCTGTCAGCGACCGTGGCGGAACTGAAACGTGAGGTAATCACAATCCAGAGGAAATAGGTGCATGAATCTATCTATCACATCTCTATTTGAAGAGACCAGTCTTCAAATTGAGTTTTAAATTGTCTGCAGTGTTGCTTTCAGCCTACTCTATCTGAAACTTCTAGCTGCAAATTTGAGTAACAATGAGCTGTCTTGTGCACAGCAAAATTGGTCATGGTTACTGCAGTCTCTCTAGCCTGCATGATTGTAGTCTGAGCCAAGGCACCCTTCTTCTTTCCCTACTGGCTATTGTCATCTTTAGAGATTAGGGAGATCTTGGCAACAATATTAGGAACGTTTTCTCTCCAGTGTTTATGTTCTGCCTGCCTGACATTTCAAGCAGTACCATAAACATGATCTTTTATATTTTGTGCATATTGCCAAAGACCTCCCTTGAGCTAACACTTGCTGAGATTCCTCCTTTGATGCCTGGCTGGCTGAGCTCCTGTTTGAGTACTGTGGTCAGTGAAACCACATTGAATCAAGTGATTATGATGGTATTTTGTGAAGTAGTGCAGTGTCAGCTGATAAAAAGTAATAGTGTTGCATCCATGTCAGCTGTGAACCAGAGAAGTTGCTTTCTGAGTCTGGATTCTTAGGGGACGGGTATTGCTTTCAGGGAGGTTGGGATGCTGTTTGCAGGGGGTGGCAGCCTCTGTAGTTGTGCTGCTATTGGAGGCAGGGGAATCTTGTCCTGTTAGCAGCTGGTGGGATTCAGCCTTCACTTCTGAATGCTGCACGGCCAATAGACTGCCTCAAACCTCTGTAAAATTACTGAAATACGATCAGGTGTTTAGTGAAACTAAAGAAAAGTCAGTTGAGAACATAGCACTTGTCTTTAAGAGCTTAAAACATAAGAATGGCAATGTCATGGAATTGTTGTGTCTTCAGCAGTTGTCTCAAACCCCTGCAGGTTTCTGATCGCCAGACTTACCTGGTGATTTCTCTGGTTCTCTGCCTCATCCTGGGCTTGGTGCTTTTTGTGCAGCGGTGCAGGAGCCCTTCTCAGTTCTGTGAAGATTACCTCTCAAAAATTCCCAAAAGCAATCACTACCCTAGCCCCAAAAGGTAATGTATTTGTATTTGAAACTCAATTGTTCTTGCAGTTTTTATTAATGTTTTCTAAGTCTGCTGGTACTGGCACATCTGCTTTAATTCTGAATTTTCTTTCTGCACTCTCAGAATTGATAGCAAGGGGCTCTGGATCATAACACTCTCCTAGGAGCATTTTGGGGCTACTACACATGAAAAACATGCCTTGATAACTTGTAGCAAACAGTACTGTGTCTGTTAGCCAGGCTTTGTTGGGCATCTCAGCGGACAGTTCTGTCTTTCTGCCAGGAATGATTTTTAATGAGAAATGTACATGACAAAATCCTGAGAAAAATGTGTTAAAAAAGCTTTCTGGAATTTCCTAGGTGTTTCTCTTCCTATGATGATATGAATTTGAAAAGAAGAACTTCCCTTCCACTGGTCAGATCCCAGTCTTTTCAGCTAGCTGGTAAAGAAGGTATTATTCATGTCATACATCCAGTCTGTGGTGTTGCTCTTAGTGCTGCACAATGTGTGTGTGGTTCATGTATGTGTTCTGGAAGAAAAGGTGGTTTGTGAACAAGTTACCAGATACTCATAAAACTGTGCTGAATTACGCTGAAACCTTACATGCAGTTTTTGCTGCAGATCCGTTCTGCTCTGCAGATGGTTCTTTAGGGTTAGGAGCAATCAGTGCAGGCACTCAGGTCTGCAAAGCTGTGAAGATTGCAGAAAGCAGCTTTTTTTTCCTCTTGGAAATGCCAGACGTGGGAAGTCTGAGTGTCCTACTTTTCTGAAGTCCTGATAGCCTATGTTTGAAACTTGGCAGGTAATTAGGATTCAAATGTCACAACTTCAGTAAGAAAGCTTAGACCATTTATCTTGGCTTGGGTATGAAGAATGATCTGATCTTTGTAGCATTCGTGGTAGATTTGGGACAACTGAATTTTGATTTCTTAGGCCGTGAGTGTCATGCAAAAGCAAGTGTTGCAGACCATAGTAACTACCAAGTATGCTGCTGACACAGCTCTTCTGGGTGCAGCAAACTTGCCTCACAGGTTTGTTCTGTGAATAAAACTCCATTAAAACTCTGGAGTTGGCAGTGTGATGCCATGAACACTAGCTAGGGCCTAGACTATTTTTTTTTCAAAACAGTGCTTTTCCCAAATTCTCCCCACTGGTCTCACATCAGTGTGAACATCTGCCTTGTTGGTGGGTGCACATCTGTGCTGTCGGGGGCAGGCTGCACATGACACACTCTTACACTGGGAGCAGTTTGTTTTCCTAGACTTCAGCACTCACTGACTCCTCCTTTCCCCCAGAGGATGTTCTTTGCACCTCTCCCATGGCCATAACTGTGAGGAGCCTGGGGTTTTCAGGTGTGTGTCGCTGACAGCTGCCACGACAGCACAGGGGAATTTCTCTGTGTGCTGACTTTACTTCCAAGTGTTTGTGTTGTGTCTCCCTTAACTTGCAAAGGGAGAGAGGGAGAAATGTGCCTGCTCAGTGGAATATTTTGTCACGCTGCTGTTAGTTGGGACTGTGTTGCTCTAGAGCTGGCAGTGTCAGCACTGTTGTGTGTCTGTTCTCTCTCTTACAGTGGATCCAGAGGATCTGTACATTGTGGAGCCCCTGAAGTTTTCCCCAGAGAAGAAGGTACCGTCTCACCCTGTGGGGAGGGAGCTGGTGGGGCTGAGGTGTTTGTGCTGGCAGGGGGTGCACGTCTCAGCTGCTCTCCCTGCTGGTTCCTAGGCTTGGCTTGCACGCTCTGCTTGCCTTCCAGAACCTCACCGCTTCTTTATTTTCACTTGTGGTTTCAGAAAAAGCGTTGCAAGTACAAAAGTGAAAAACCAGAGACTATTAAGCCAACAACAGAGCCCCTGCACCCGATAGCCAACGGGGAGATCAAAGGAAGGAAGCCCTTCACGAACCAGAGGGACTTCTCTAACATTGGGGAGGTTTATCACTCTTCCTACAAGGGCCCTCCCTCCGAAGGGAGCTCCGAGACGTCGTCGCAGTCGGACGAGTCCTATTTCTGTGGCATCTCAGCGTGCACGAGTCTGTGCAACGGGCAGACCCAAAAGACAAAGACTGAGAAGAGGGCTATCAAACGAAGACGGTCGAAAGTTTCAGACCAAGGGAAGCTCATAAAAACTCTAATACAGACTAAGTCGGGGTCAATGCCAAGTCTGCATGACATAATCAAAGGAAACAAAGATATAACAGTGGGAACACTCGGTGTCACGACAGTCTCTGGACACATCTAAACCTAGCTGAACTTCTCAAACAGGAGAGTGTTTGTTCGTTTGAGAACAGTCTGTGGTATTCTGTGGGAGGACAGTGGGAGACAAAGAGCTCAACTCATTGGAAAGTATTCAGAAATTTGGTTTCTGCCTTTTTAAATAGATGGGATTGTGTCAATCTTGGCTATAAGCTGCAGCTTTACAAGGCTGATAATTTCCTATGAGAACAGCGTGGGGGGGAGGGAGAGCAGGGTTCATTTTATAAAGGTTTTTTTTCACAGTTCCTGGGGCAGAAATTTTTTGAAACCCAGTTTGTTGGGTGGAATAGGGATAAAAGCCTAATCCTCTTCCTTTAGCTTTGTTCCTATTTCTTGCACCTTCCCATATTTATGTGCCTTTTGTCTATTTATAATGCCACTGGAAGAGGGGAGATACAATTGTTTGTCATTTGATTTATTTTGTAATTTCTCTAGCTTTTTTTGAAGATGCAACACTACAGTGCTGTAAAGGGACATGTTTGCCTTCAGCTGGACTCAGTAATGTGGACTGGATACTGTAAAAATACCAAGAGATGGACTTGCCTGACTAGATTCTTGTTTTGCAAACTCTGTTGCGGAAAATCTCTCACCAGGGATGGCAACTGTGTTTACTTGCACCTTCAGTCACAATCGGAGCTTACTCTGATGTGCAGAATCAGTGACGGTGGCTGTTGAGGATTTCCTCTTGGTGATGGAGGCTGAGGAATGCATTTGTCACCTGAATGGCCTGCTGCAGCTCTCTGGAGGAGGTGGATGAGGAATGCTCACTGCTGTTGTGCTGAAGAACGTGAGGGTGCATTCTCGGAGCCTGCTCTGGGCTGTTGAGGTTGCCAAGCCTGGGAGCCTGAGCCTTCGGGCTGGTTCACAGCAGGTGTTTCCATAACGTTTGCTTTTGTATTGGCTAACAAATGTGCAGTGTTGGTATGGCTGGTATTTCATACTCAAGTGTTTTTTATTTTGACTGTGACTGTGTACTTGGATACTATAGGACGTGTGGTTGCTGAACTGTTGAGTGTGGTTCTGAGTGAGTGGAATAAAAGGTTATTCCTTTTGACAGGTGTTACAGGTTCACGTTGTACAAAATAAGTTAATTTATTGAGCACTTTCAGTGGTACCCTTTTTAACAGATCTGATGCCTTTCCTAGGTATTGTATGTAATGTGACTTATTTAAAGCCTTTGTTTTTTTGCTGCTTTCTTGTTAGTTTATGAGTACTTTAAAGTGATGTACTTTCAGAGTTGATCTGCACAATTAGCCAGTCAGAGCACATGAACCAGACGTGTTGAACGTGAATTCAGAAGGATGTCAAACCTGGATGAAGAAAATTCATACCACCAGAGTGCAGCATCCAGTGTTGTGGAGCAAGAGTATGTAACTACAGAGCTGTAGTGCCATTAGAAACTGTGAATTTCCAAATAAATCTGAACACTTTGTCTTTCATTTACTGGCTTTTTTTTTCCCTTTGAGAATCAAACCATGGCTTACATTCTTTGCAAAGGACTAGTCTTAAAATTGCAGCCCAGGACTAGGACATGGGATCCTTTGGGCTGTAGTAAGGAGTTCATAAACTTGCCAGCCTCCATGTGTTTTTCTATTTAAATAAAGAAAAGTGTGGGGGAGTGGATTCTGAGGGCTGAGTGGTGCTTTGTCTGAAAGGTCAGGAATTGTGGCCCTGTGAAACTGCTGGAGAGGTTTCCAGCAGTCAGTTCACACCTTGTCCTGGGGGATCCCTGCATGTGGTGGCTCTCTGTGAGAAGAACTGTATGAAATGACTTCTTGTTACTCAGAGCTAAGGCTTGTACCCTTAAAAAAGGTACAAAAGGCCCTGAAAGGAAAGTGAGAGAGTCTTACCTCAAACCAGAGTTCTCAGCTTGAAGCTTGCCCCTTATTGATCCCTCCCCCCGTGACTTGTTTCTGTCAAGCCCAGCAGGACTTGTGCAGGCAAATGCCAAATTCACAGGCTGGCCAGCATCTGCTTGTCAGAGGAGACCTCCCCAGCACTGAGTTTTCACTTGAGTGTCTCAGGACTCTGCTTCATCACAGAGCTATGATTTAAAAATATAACTGAATGTGGAGTTTGCTGAGGGAGGAGAGTGCTGGGTGTTTTGGTGGGGGGTATAGGAACTCACCCCCTGGTTGGGGTGAGCCAGAAAGGTGGAAAAGTCTCTCCTCCAACCCGTGTCTCCAAAGAAAGACTCAGTGGTCTTCTGTTGTCCGGTCTCAAGGTAGTTTATTGTGTGTTATCTGAAAGATTTCTCCCTGAGCTGCTGCGGTCCGTTCAGCAGTCAGGCAAGGGCACACTCTGACGCCCAGGGGGCTGGTGCCCTCTTTTATATCATACATTACGTGTTAAATGTTTACGGTTTTTCCCCAGTGCCACCACCTGTATTGAACAGTGACTTTCTACTCTAAACCAATCTGTGAGTGCCAACATCACCAAGAACATGGAGGTTAGGAAGGAGAAGGAAAGAGGACAGGGCATGCCCAAGTCCCTCCATCTTAGAACTTCTGACCCCCATGTACAAAACTCAGACCCCTCTGTACAAGGCCTAAAACCCCCCTGTACAGCACTCAAAAACTCTTCCTCTCACTTTGTGACTACTTCTACTATAATATCTGAACTTGTGTGATTTCTTGTTCTTCCTGCGAGGTTGGTAAATTGTTCCATGGATCAGGTTCAAAGCCACAGGGGTCTGTGGCTGCATTCCAGGGTCTCAGATGCTTCTGACCCGGGCCTGGAACATCCAGGAGTGTCCAAGGGACATTCTGGGTTCTGACAGGGGGGAAGTGTGGGTTTCTTTTATTTACTCCTTCCTCTTGTTATGGCACTTTTTACAAGTGTGTGTACCTTTATTGCCCAGGGCTTTTCAGTAAGAATCACCTGAAGCTGGATAGGACTGAATTCTTAAAACAGCCCTTCTTAAAACAGACACTCTGGCTATGAACTAAAGGACTCCCAGCTCTGTCCTGTGCTGATAAATGAAGCTGCTTGTTGAAATCCCAGTCACACATTCAGATTTCCAGGTTGACAATTGCAGATGTAAAACCAAATGTAAATCTAATCTGGTCCCTTCATACCCTGCTCCCTCTGTACTGGGCCTGACTTGGGTCTAAGGGAATTGATGCATTCTGTGGAAAGATACCAGTGATAAAGCTTGTCCTGTAATGAACACATGGGAATAAAGCATCTGGAGGAACCCACAGGGCCAGTTACAGTTTTGCAGTTGAGAGTGTGTTCTGGTAAGAGATTGGAGATTGAACCACAGATTCCACCTGCTGCTGCCACCCTGCTTTTAGTTATCTGTAACCACTTCTTTAAAAAAAGTTCTCTTACCATCAGGTTACTGTTGCCTAATGTTTTCCTTTCATGTGGGCTCTTGAGTCATTTTTTACTTTCAGTTTTATTAATGTCACGCAATCTAGCTTTCAAAATTTGGTTGTATGGAATCAAGTCTCTTAAATTGGTTATAGACTTTATGTAGGAATAATAATTTCTGATGAAGACAGTTTATGCATCTGAAATTCCTGTGTTACAGTCATGATATTGCAAGCAAAGGTTGGACAGCTGTTGGTGTAAAACACCCAGAAGCCAAAGTGTGTGCTGGAGTGAGGATGGTGTCCCTCAGTCCTTGGGCAGGTCCTCAGCCCAAGGTCAAAAAAATCTTTAATGTGAAGGTTTCCATGTGGACCTGGTGTAAGTGCATTGCTGTGTTTGCCCAGGTAAGGTGTTAGGGTTATATACATTCAATATCAGTGGAAATCCGGGCTTTCTTAAAGATGCAGACCCTACCAGCTGTGTGGTGCTGTAAGCAGAAAACTCAGATCTAAGGTGGTGTCTGGCTTCTGCTTTTTGCCCACTTACAGCACGGGGTGGAACAGCTTAGCAGGTTTTGCTTCATGAGGTACAAACATGTTCCACTTCACTTGGAACAGAGACGTGGAGAGCCCTGCCCACGGAGTGCTGTGGGGTGTCTCATCTCCTGGAAAGCCTGAGTGTCCAACAGCAGCTGCTGCTGGGCTTTGAGACAGCTCCACGAGGGCCTCTTCCCACAGCTGCCACAGGTGAAGGCTTAGTGCTGAAACTCGCTCACCTTGCTCGCTTAGCCCTTCTCTGAGTCCAGCAGAATGGATTTGGAAGAAGCTTCCAAGGAGGCTCCTGCTGTGTGACCCTGAACAGGGGCTGGGGGCTGCAGCTGGCCCTTGCTGTGCTGCTTTCCACTGAGTCACCAGGAGCTCCCACGCAGCAGGGCAGCTTTCGGGAGGCCATGCAGAGGAGCTGAGCTCTGCCCCTTGTGGACCTAGAGATGGAACAGAAACGTTTGCCACCTTGGGGCCTGTTTTTCTGCCCTGTTAGATGTGGTTGGAGCCTCCGTCCCGCTGCAGTGCCCTCTGTGAGCTCGCAGCAAACAACAGTCCCTGTCTGCTGTTTCTCTTTCCCCAGAAAAATAACTGGAAGCAGCTACTGAAGCTTCCGTGAGTTGTAATGACACAGTTACCGTTTGTTTGTCTTGAATGGGCTGAGGCTGGCTGCTCCCAAGAAGAAATAAACCTGTCAAGCACCAGCCAGGCCCCCCTGGCCAGCAGAGCCAGCTGGCGTTTGCCAGGGCTGGGGCTGGCTTTGTGCCCAGAGGCTGGGGCAGGGCACAGACCCTGCAGAAGGGCTTGGGAATGAGACCCTTGGGAATGTCTGTCCTCCCTTCAGCTGGGGGGACAGGAACTCAACACCTGCACGTTCTCTTGGTCTTCCTCACAACTGGCCACAGCACCTTGTTCTGTTTTGTCCTGTGGCACCATGTTTCTCAGAATAGATCCCCTTACCTCATAACCACTCCACCTCATTTCCCTGCTCTTACCACAGGCACAGAAGAAATGAAAGCAGCAGAGTAATGTTTTAATTACTCCTCTCGTTCTCATCTGCTTTGGCCCCTTGGGTGCTCTCTCACCTCAGGACAGGGCCCTGTTTTGCTGAATCCAGGGCTGCTGGCTGCTTGTTGGAATCAGGGTGAAGGAGAGGACAGAGCACCTTGCTCACTGGAAGAGAAGTTCAGCACTGTAATGCCAGGCCAGAGCTGTTAACAGTGGACTTTAAAACCTGTTCTTGAGTGTGAATATCTGATTGTCCTTGTCCTGGCTTATATGTGCAACAAATGCTCCTAGCAAGGAGAGCAGATGTTGAGGAAATGAAAAGCATCACCTTTATTTGAGAAACCAAACTGTTAATAAACACACAATAAAGAAAACAACATGAAGATGTTGGTGCTAACTGCAAAGGCTGGGTGAGTTCTGGTGCCTTCCACACCCCTCCGAGGCTTCAGCAGATGGAGGCCCACTCCATTTGGAGGCAGCTCTCACAAGCATCCATACCAGTGTTCGGTCAAAAATCCATCTTTTTGTTCAAACTCCTTCAGATTTGGCTCACAACTGGTGGCTCCTTTGGAGGCTTTTTATTCTGTGAGATTTAAGAGCTCTCTGCTGCTGGAAATCATCCATCCCTCTCTTCACAGGTTTTCCACATGCTGTCCATCCCTCCTGGCCAATCTGCTCTTGAGCAGACAGATTTGAACCTCCTTTCTGTCCAACAGTTCCTGCAACTTCTTCCAGAGCCTCTCTGGAGTTGAACAGACTTGTGAAGTGAGTTCCAGGAGTGTCTGTAGCTGTCCAGAGCTGTGTGTGAGCACTCACGGGAGCTGTGGGCTTCCCCTGCTGGAAGCTCATGTCCAGCTGAGGTGCCTCTCAGCTTCAGACTTGTTTTCTTTCTAGCACATTGTTTTCTGCCCAAAGAGCTTGATCTGCAGTCTTTGTTCCTTGCCTGGTTTTCTTTTGATTTAATTCTCTGTCCTCATGATGTTGAATCCTGTGCTTTTGAACGCGAATGATTCTCAACTTTCTCAGTTGCTCTTAGGTGCAGTTACTGCAGCCCTGATGGCTTTCAAGAGTTGCTTTTTAACATTTCCACTAGTCATTAGTGTAATAGGAAATATTTGTTAATTGCTTCCAGAGAGACTCTGTCCAAAACACAGTGAGAGCCTCTCCTACACAGAGGTTCACACTTCAGTTTTTGAGTTTCAGGGTTTATGTTCTGTCTAGTATTAGATCTGGATCATTGTTCAAGTCCTGCTTTCTTTGGGCTGTTTCAGGCAGGTCCCTAAATCCTGCTGATACAAACTCTTAGCTGCTGGCTGATTCTCTGCCATCAACTTTAACATAATTGTGTGTCTTGTTAATAAGAGCTCCCACCTCTCCTCTGCAGGTGAATTGGGGAAGGAGAGTGTTCTTCTGAGCAAATCCTCTTTTGCAGTCTGTGTAATGTTTTTTGTTGGTTTGGTAAAGGGGAACAATTCCCTGAGGAGGGCTATGGAAGGTGCTTCCATTGGAAAATATTCTTTCCTGTTCAAGTGACATAACAGGGCTGCTGGAAACAGGGTGTACAGACTGGTTCAAGAGGGGGATAGGGTGGTGGAGGCAAATCTGACACCCCTTTTGTCCTCCTTTATGCCCTGTTTTTCTGCCCAGCTGTCCTTGTTAGGATGGCCTCAGCCTTATCTAAATTCTGGCTCTAGAATGAATTTGACCTTCTAGCAAAATTCACGTGACTGAAGTGCCTACCCACAGCAAATCGTCCTGCCATTATTTCAGTAGTCCTGTTCATATCCTGTGTCATTTGAGCACAGGAAGCCAGCAGAACACAGAGCCTGCAGGCACCACAACCTGCTTTTTTTTGGACTAGAGGATCTCCAGAGGTCCCTTCCACGGCCAGCCACCCTGTGGCTCTGAGAGCCTGATGTGCTGTGCAGACACAGCCCTGCCTGGCACCATCTCCCAGTCAGGGTCTGTCATCTTGTGGTGTCTGAAGGGGGTGGCAGGAAACCAGAGAGTGACAGCAGGACCAGCAGAGGGAGAGGTCCCTGAAAGCATGTTGTGCACTAAGCATTTTTGATGGTAAAATAGCCCCAGCCTTTGGTTTGCCACCACATGGGGTATTAGCAGGCTCTTGATCTGGGCATCCAAAACAGAAGGTGCAGCTGAAATGGCTTCAGTTGGTTTCCTTGTCTCTCCCTCTCACCCACCCTTTAAAAAATATCTTTGTGAAAGTGGGAAGCAGTGGGTGTGGAGTAAGAACACTTGTGACATTTAAGGGAAACTGCTACTCTCTCCTCAGTCCCACCTCAACAAGCTGTTGGCATTAACACAATGTCAGAAAAATGTGCAAGTGGATCCTCTCCAGGCAAAGCCATCGTGCATCGTGTGACCCTCTCTTGTAACGGCTGTGGGAGGGGATGGGGACCTGTCCTTAGGTGGCTGCTCTGGGACAGAGACAGGGGGACTGAGCCAGGCTAGGCACGACCAAACTTGAACTTGTTGCAGGTGGATTTCTGCTGCTTTTGTGTCTCTTAAACCCTGAAGTGTGAGGAGGAGCCTGATGGGGTTGTTGAAACCTGTAATGTGGATTGCTGCTGAAGCAAAGGGCTGGTGAATATCTTCAAAAAGCAGTGGAGTGTCTGGTGGTGCAAGACTTTGTAAGCACATCTGATTTATTGGTGTGGTTGCAGGCAAAGCTGAGCCCTTGCTTCAGAGAAACAAGTGTACAAAGGTTCAAATGTGCACTTTTCAGATCCCAGTTTTGATGTTCAAGATCAAAGTCTGTGTATTGTGATTGCTTCCTTCAGCCACAGGAAACTAATCTCTGGTTTGCTCTTGTGTTAAGCATTTCCTTTTTTTTAACACTACCCCACAAAAATACTCACTTCAACACGGGTTGAAGTGCAAGGAAAGGGTGTTGCTAATTGCTTGTGTGCACCTGTAAATCTCTGGGGAAATCTCACCGTCCCCACTTAGAAATCTGCAGTACATGAGGAATGGAAATTGAGAAATGAAAATGTCCCTGTCTCTTTTCATTAGGCTATTGTAATGAGCTTTTAAAAGGGCTGGCCCTCGCAGCATGCTCTGGACTCAGTGTTCTTCCTTGGAAGGTGGAAGGGCAGCCCCGGAGCCGGCTCTGCCTGGGCTGCTCCCGCTGGGGCAGCTCTGCTCAGGCTGCCTTCCCGTTCTCGGAGGCTTTTTTACCGCGGCAGGAGAGCGTCTGCGCGCTGTGCCCGGGACCGTGCCCTGCGGAGCTGCCAGGCTGGGATGCCCGGCGGCGAGGAGCGGAGCGATCCCCCGCGTGCCCCGGGCTCGGCCCTGCATCCCCCGCCGGGGAGGACTCCCGGCCCCGTCCCTCCCTTGCGGCGCAGGGTGCCGGAGGCTTTGCCGCTCCTGTGGCTGGGCAGACGCGCCGGCGGTCGGGAGCGCGGAGCAGCGGCCCGGGCGCTTTTGGGGAGCGGCTGCGGGTGTCGGACCGCGGAGCCGCGGGCCCCCGGAGCGGGGCTGTGGGAGGAGGGTGGGTCCGAGCCCCAGCCGGGCCGGAAGGGGCTTTGCTGCTGATGCTTCGAGGCTTTCGGAGTCGCAGCATCGCTCGCAGCCGCACGGATGCAGCCGTACCAGGGCAGAGCCGCCCCCGGGGCTCGGGCTGCGCCCGGCCCGGCGGGGTTCGGGTGCCACGCGGACGAGCCCAGCAGGCAGGTCCGGCCCGTGCCGCTGCCGCCCGTGCAGCAGAACCTCAACTACTACCCGCAGATCTTCTGGGTGGACGGCTGTGCCGATGCAGGGGCTCCCTGCCCCCCGGCTGCCCCCGCGGCTCCTTTCCCACCGCCCGTCCCCGAGCGGAGCAGAAAGCCACGGGACCACAGGGAAAGGACGAGCGCCGGCTTCCTCGTGATGTTCTTGCTGATCCTGGTGGCCTTCACCGGGGTGGGGCTGAGCATATTCAAGATTTTTCACCTGGAGAAGGAAGTGGATGAACTCAGAGAGGTGAGGTCTGCCTGGCTGGGCGCAGGTCCCTGGGGAAACGGGGAAAGGAACTCTCGGGACGGGGGCTGAGATGCGCCCAAGGGGCAGGATGGTGGCACGTCGGTGTCTGCTGCGACAGAGGAAGGGGGTGCTTGTTCCCGTGGGGGACCGCGTTGGTGACTGATTTATCAGCTTATCCCCGTGCTCCTGAGCGCTGCCAGCTCTCTCCCTGTGAATTTCTTAGCAGTGTGCAGCTCCCCATGGAGCTAAACCCTCAGACTGAGCCACTGCCAAAGGCAGTCCCTGGCTGCTCATGCTCTCAGTCTGAGCCACTGTCCCTCTTCTCTCTTGCCAGTCTGCCAGCGCTGAGCGCATCCCTCCAGCCTCGCAGAAACTCACAGGTGAGTCCGTGCCTGCAGGAGGAACCCAGTGAAATCCAAACTTTCCACAAGAACCTGCCAATTCTTGTAGATTTCATTGAGGAAAAGAAAAATAGTTTCAATTCGGGTGGAACAATTTAAGAATTGTGGTTTGAACTTCCAAACTATTGCTTTTCTTTTGCATTCCATGTTAATGTTATAAGTGAGGGTATCCTTTTCAAAAATGGCCAAGTCAGAAAGGAATTTTCAGTCCTCTAGACAGTTTTTTCTAGATCTGAAAAGTTTTAATTTTTTTCCCCCATTATTATTTTATTAATTAGAAAATTTATTTTCAAATTTGTTCTGATACTGAATTTAAAAAAAAAATGAAATAGCAAAATTCTTGGCAAAAGGAAGTCCTGGTTCTCATCAACTCCTATACCAATAAATTTTCCCCTTTAGGGGAAGGTGAGCTCTCATTTGAAGTGGATGCCCAGTGCTCTGATCACAGGCTTCTTTAGCAAAGGCTGAACATAAATAATAAACCTGAATTTCTTGAGGCGGCTGGATAAAGAAATAGAAACAGGGAAATAGTGTAAAGGAGAAGGGGGAGCGGAGAGGAAAATTTAATTGGCTCGAGAAAAGAAAAGGCTGCTTCTGAAATTAGAGAAGATGAAGGAGATGTTGAGGAAAAGTGAAGGGATGGAGTGGGATGGGCTCCAAATACCGAGTCCCTGGAGTGGGCCCATCTCTCCAAAGGGAACTCAGCCCTGCAGGGCAGGCAGAGCTTTCCCAGCTGTGCTCTCCCTTCCTGAGGACAGCCCCACTTCCTGGCTGGCCAGGGGATGGATGGCTTGCAGGGTCTCCGCTGTCCCCCCTGCTCTCTGGGCTGGCTCCTCCGTGGAGCTCGTGGCCAATGCCTTTTCTGTCTTTGTGCAGGGCAGAGGAAGGAGGCGAGGGGGGCAGCCCATGTCACAGGTACGAGCAGGGCTGGGAGCTGGGATGGCAGCTGGGGTGGGCTCAGGGGGTGCCACGGCAGCTGGGATGGGGTCACAGGGTGCTACGGCAGCTGGGATGGGTTCAGGGAGTGCCATGGCAGCTGGGATGGGGTCACGGGGTGCTACGGCAGCTGGGATGAGATCAGGGGGTGCCATGGCAGCTGGGATGGGTTCAGGGGGTGCCATGGCAGCTGGGATGAGATCAGGGGGTGCCACGGCAGCTGGGATGGGGTCACAGGGTGCTACGGCAGCTGGGATGAGATCAGGGGGTGCCATGGCAGCTGGGGTGGGCTCAGGGGGTGCCACGGCAGCTGGGATGGGGTCACAGGGTGCTATGGCAGCTAGAATGAGATCAGGGGGTGCCATGGCAGCTGGGATGAGATCAGGGGGTGCCATGGCAGCTGGGATGAGATCAGGGGGTGCCATGGCAGCTGGGATGAGATCAGGGGGTGCCATGGCAGCTGGGATGGGGTCACAGGGTGCTACGGCAGCTGGGATGAGATCAGGGGGTGCCATGGTAGCTGGGGTGGGTTCAGGGGGTGCCATGGCAGCTGGGGTGGGCTCAGGGGGTGCCATGGCAGCTGGGGTGGGCTCAGGGGATGCCATGGCAGCTGGGATGAGATCAGGGGGTGCCATGGCAGCTGGGGTGGGCTCAGGGGGTGCCATGGCAGCTGGGGTGGGCTCAGGGGATGCCATGGCAGCTGGGATGAGATCAGGGGATGCCATGGCAGCTGGGGTGGGCTCAAGGGGATGCCATGGCAGCTGGGGTGGGCTCAGGGGATGCCATGGCAGCTGGGATGAGATCAGGGGATGCCATGGCAGCTGGGGTGGGCTCAAGGGGATGCCATGGTAGCTGGGGTGGGCTCAGGGGATGCCATGGTAGCTGGGGTGGGTTCAGGGGGTGCCATGGCTGGAGTCATGAGGAGCCCACCCCACAGAGGCTTTGCTCTCCTCCTCGGGTGACACGTCTGCTCTGACAGTGGAAATTTGCTCCTCAGACAAAGCCCTCCCCCTCATTTCTGCTTCTCACGAGGCCTGGCTTTGGCTTGGTTTTGGGGTGTGCAGGGCAGGAGCTGGCCCTGGGGCTGGCGTTGGTGAGGGGTGAGGCCTGGGAGGATTTTCCATGCTGCAGGCAAGGCTGGGAGAACGGCTGCCTTGTGATGTGGGCTGTGACCTGAGCAGAAACCACCCAACCCAATGAGCTTCCCACCTGTTTTTTTGGTCTTGTTTTGGCTTCCAGGCAACCCAGCCCAGCAGGACCTGCCTCTGGAGTGGGAGCCCACCTCTGGCCATGCCTACACCAGTGGCATCCAGTACCACAACCGGGGGCTGCTGGTCAGCGAGCCGGGGCTGTACTTCGTGTACTCCAAGGTCCTGTTCCGCGGCAGCGCCTGTGACAGCCAGCTCCTGTCCCACGTGGTGTACAAGAGGAACCCGGCCTCCCCGGGCAGCCTCGTGCTCATGGAGGACAAAGCCACCAACTTCTGCACGGGCCAGAGGATGTGGGCCCGCAACAGCTACCTGGGGGCTCTCTTCAAGCTCAGGAAGATGGACAGCTTGCACGTCAACGTCTCCAAAATAGCCCTGGTGAACTTTGAGGAATCCAAGACTTTCTTTGGTTTGTTTAAGCTTTGAAACGGAGCGTGGCTGGCAGCCCCTTCACAGGGGCTGAGTCCTGCCTGGGCACCACAAAACCCACCCAGAAACCGTGTTTGGGCTTCTGCATGAGGGGATCCAAGCAACTGGGAAAGGCTTGAGAGCAGACACCTGGAAAGCACCAGGCTGTGCTGCATCAGCCTGAAGAGAATTGCACATATTCTCCTTACAAAAACCCCAACAAACCCAGAAAGTGGCGTGCTGGAGACCCTGCTGGAGCTCACTACTTGCTGCCTGAGAAGATGCTGGGACCTGCTGCTCCCCGGGGTGTCACAGCCCTGGTGGGGACAGCTGGGGGGTGTTATGGAGGTGTCTGGGTCGTGCCACAACACCACACACAGTGGTGTGGGGATGAGCAGTGTGAACAACTGCTCCCCCTGAGCCATGGCTGGCCCTGCCCAGCACTGGGACTGCTGTACCACAGGCACCTCCTGCTGTCTGGGCTGGGATAGGTGCTGTGTTCATTTTGTGTCAAGCTACGGACCGTTCCCACCCCAGAAAATGCTCCCCAACCACTTTATTTAACTCATCCCAGCTGCCTTGCAAGGAACATGCCAGGAGCAGCAGTGCCCTGAGGGATGTCCCAGAAGTGGCAGTGTGACCACACCACGGTGGTGGGGATGGTGGGGTGGCCATGGGCTCTGCTGGTGAAATCTAAGCTTCACAGCAGTGCAGGGCAGTGGGGCTTGAGGTGAAAGCAGCATCTCAAGCCCCCCTCCTGTCCTTTCAGCACAGAGGGTTCTCCATGGAGGCCTGGTCTGCCACCCCTTTCCTGATGCAGGTGCTGACATGCTGGCACCTGTCAATTGCATGACTCTGGCTGGCCCCTTGCCGTGGGATGTTCTCTCCTGAGAAAAACACAGATAGTAAATATATATTTTTCTAGTGAGTGGTGCTGTCCTCTCCTCATTTGGTGCAACAGGCTGGGCCATGGCCAAAGCACTGCAAGGCCTCTGTGACCAGGGGTCAGTGCCTCATTCCTTCTCCAGCAGCGTGGCAGAAATCTGGGAGCCTCATCCCTCTTTGCTGCCTGCTTGGCACGGCACAGGGCCTTTTCCCTGAGGCTTTGGAGCTCCAGCATGGAAACATCAGGATCTGGGGCCTGGGAAGGTGTGGTGTGGGCAGCACAGAGCAGGCAGCCCAAGCCCACGGTGGCCACCAGGAAGGGGCTGATCTCAAAGCCCAGTTCAGAGCTGGAGAGCAACCAGGCACTGGTGGCTGAGCAGAAGTGCTGCTGTCTGTCCCCAAAGGCACCACCTGTGTGACCTCTGGCCCCAGAAACACTTCTCACAGAGTGGTCTGAAGGGCAAAGAAACCCCCAAACCCTATTTGTCCATGCTGGTGTCAGCTCCACGGAGTTGTAACCCCGGGGCTGTCACTGCCCCTGCCACCAGGCAGGACACAAAGGCTGCAGCTGTTCCATCATCACCTTTGCCCTGCAGCTCTGCTGTTGCTCTCAGTGAGTGTGGCTCCTCAGCAGCCTGCAGCGTTTGTTTCCTTTGCCACGGTGCTGCTCTCAGCTCGGTGGCCTGTGGTTTGTGTTGTCTGCTTCAGAGAAGTTAATTTCTTCAAAACTTCTCAGTGGTCTGGCTACTGCTGTGGCCAGAGGGAGGGGAAAATGCAGCCCTGCTCACATTGCTGATGTTTCCACTGCATTTCTCAGGGTGGGAAGTATCTCAAAAGGATGAAGTTCAGGGGTCTTCTGGCTTGACTTTTTCTCTGCACATATCAGAGGGTAAAACTGCACAGCACAGAGATGGAGCTGCTGCATCCAGACCCTTCCAGGAAAGGCTGGAAATTGCTGTCCTCTTCTGACTGCTCTTTGGGCTGTGCTGCTCTCCTGGTGATGGGACATCCAAGTGGGGAGTGGGAAGCTCTTTGTACAGCTGTCTCTGTAGCCAAACCACCTGAGCTCATCAGGTGCTTCCCTTTTTACTGAGGAGCTGCCTAGAGAGAGGCAGCGCATTCCTGGCCCACAGGAAACCTGCCCTGCTGCTCCTCTGCCTGCTGGCACGGGGTTGGAAGGGCTGGAAGGATCCCAAAGGCTTCTCTAGGTCACCCCACAGTAACCCATGCTGTGGCTGCAGGCAGCTCTGGGGCAGGACGAGCTTTGGCCCTTGGGGGGACGAGATCTGTCCTTACCTGAAATGCCAAGGGCACCCCAGAGCTGCACCTTTCAGAGACAGGGGCACAGTGGGGTGGGCAGTGTTGTTATAAACAGTGCTGGGCCTCCTGAGCTGGGCAGAGCTGGTGCAGAACCAAGCTGGGCTCCCATGCTTGCTCCTGGGTCAGGGGCACAGGTGCCAGCAGGATGTGGGACGTGGTTCTGCCCCGTGATCCCTCCCTCAGACATCCCCTGGAGTGCCCCGAGCAAAGCCGTGCCGAGCTCCTGGGCTCCGACTGCAGGCTGGGGCTGAGCTCATGGCAGGATTGGACCATTGCGATTCACAGGCTGCTTGTGCCACACTGACTCGAATAAAGTCATCAGCTGATCTAGCAAATTAGCCGTTCATTCAAAGACATTTTTGCTAATTGTTACCATTAATTATTCAATGGGTGTTTAATGCTGATATTAGGCTCTCTCAGGCTGAGAGAGTTGGGGTTATTCAGCCTGGAGAAGTTTCCAGGGAGACCTGAGAGCCCCTTCCAGTGCCTCAAGGGGCTCCCAGAGAGCTGGGAAGGGACTCGTGACATGAGCATGGAGTGACAGGAAAAAGGGGAATGGCTTTAAACTGAAAGGGTGCAGGTTTAGACTGGACATTGGGAAGAAATTCTTCCCTATGAGGGTGATGAGGCCCTGGAACTGCCCAGAGAAGCTGTGGGTGCCCCATCCCTGGAAGTGCTCAAGGCCTGGTGGGATGGAACTTGGAGCAACCTGGCCTAGCAGGAGGGGTCCCTGCCATAAACTGGGGTTGTTGGAGCTAACTTTAGGCCAAACCATTCTGTGATTTATAATAGCTCTTGGGCTGTACTTAAAATTTTTAAAATAAAAATAAATTATTGAAATTTAATTGGAACTTACCAAGTATTTTGTTCTCTCCCCAGCAAGGGAAGGGTCTGTGCACGAGGAAGGATACCCCAGGTGCACCGGCAGGACTGACCATTGGGATGTTTGGGTTTTCCCTGTCAGTGCTCTGAGCTGACATCCTCTCCCCTGGTGGAGCAGCCTGGGTCAGGCTGGAGGTGCCTCAGGGGTATCAGCACCATTTACAGGCTCCAGAGACACCCGCTCTGCAGAGAACGTGGCTGACAAGAAGTGAGGAGCCCAGATGATCTCCTGATCAGAGTTCTCTGGTCTTCTCCCTGGCACACAGACAGCTGTGGGCAGCTGAACCCTGCCCAGAAGGTGCCCATGCGTTTGGACATGCAGCTGCCCAAACTGGGGCTCTGCATGGCAAATATTTATTCTGTTTTGTTCTGCACAGAGAGATGCTTGGCAGAGATTTGGCCTCTCTTGTGGCTGATGTGCATTACATGCTGCATCCTATTTACCTGAGACCAGGTTCCAGTGCCTTGCAAACCTTGTGTAGGCTCAGGATGGGCTGTAACCAAGGGGTTACATCACAGACTTCTTTTTTTTTTAATCTCTTTTTACCTCCTCTTTTTCCCTGAAGCCAGCCTTGGGCTCTCTGAGTTTCTGTTACAATATCCTGTGTGAGGTTACTTCTTCCAGCCCAAGGAGCTGCATAGACTCTGGCACATTTTTACCAGGTTGGGAAGGAGTTTGTCTGGCAGTCAGAAACAGGAGAAAGGGAAGAGGGGTAGATTCAGATACTGCTTTTATTCTCCTAGTGCTCTGACACATGGGTGCATTACATCATGGTTACAGAAGTGGAATTTTAGGCATGACTAAGTGACTGAGGTTCAAAGCAGCAGAGAGGAGGAGATGAGTAAAGAGAGAGTAATTTTGCTGCAAGGTGAGGCAAGTTGCATGTGAATTTCTGGTTTATTTTAATGACTTAAAAAAAAAAAAGGAAAAGAGGAAGAAGAAAAGCTTGGCAGCTTGTTGCTGATTGTTGATCTCCTGGGGTAATGAGGAGAGCCAGGTGCTCTGTTCCTGCACATGGCCTGTCCCAGGAGCTGTGGGACTGCCCTGCCAAGCCAGCAGCAGCTGTGGGAACAGGCACAAAGGCTTTCTGCTCCAGGGACTCCCAGGTTTGATTGGAAACAAGCTGCTCATTCCTCTGGGTAGCAGAGAATCAAAGCTCCAGGTGGAATTTCAAACCACAACATGCTTTCCTCTCCCTCAGCTGCCTCCCCATTCCTCAGCACAGGCTGTGAGAGAATCAACTCTCCCCCCTTACAAACCACCGTGGATATTTTATTTTAACTGTCCCTCTCTCTTCTTCCCATATTCCACAACCAGTTTCCTTCAACAGCAGTTGAAAAGTCTCCCTGTCCAGATTTGTTTCTTGCTGGGGATTCCTCTGGTTCCCCTTGGTCAGGTTATTTCTGGGGACAGAAAGCCAGCTGGTCACCTAATTCCCTGGGGAATTCACCTTGGACAGCTGCCCTGGCAGGGGAATAGCTGGCCTTTTGAGCCATCTGAATGGCTACCAGGACTGGAGTGCATGTTCTCCTCAGCTCTGTGCTGGGGACATGCATTTCCCCTGATGTTTCTCTCTCCTCACTCCTGTGAGGTTTATGTCAACACACAGGCAAAATACATCTGAGAAAAAGGCAGCAGAGAGGAACGTTTGTGCTTCCTAATAAGATTTCTGCATAAAGAAGAGATTTAAATTATCTGAGACTTAACTTTCACTACAGTCCTGAAAGAGAGATCCAAACCATGGAAGATCAAGAATGCACAAAAGAGAATGCCATTTTCTCAGATTCCCTGCTTGATATCAGCAGTGAAGGACCAGGAGGATTTCAGCACATTCAGTAGTTAAATCCCATTGCTGCACTTGGTTTGAGCCAGGGTGGGTTGGCTGACTGTTCTTTTTCCTTAAGCAGGAGAAGGGAATGATCATTTTGCTTGAAATTCTCCCCTCACATCCTGTGCAGACCCTGCTTGCTGTGCTGGGGAGGTGACTTGGATAAGGCTGTCAGTGGAAAGAAGGGGATGGTAATTTCCTAATCCAGTTTGAACCATCCTCAGGTCCTGTCTCCCTGCCATTGAAGAGTTTATTTTGTCACCACATGCATTTTATTCTGCACAGGGGGGTGTTAGTGACAAACCAGGTTACAGATCCATCTGCCAGTGAATCCATCCATGCCTCCAGAGCCCTGCAAGGCACAGATTAAACACGTTCCAGAGCTGTGGGATGGCAGTGCCACAGGACAAGTGCCAGGGCTGTGCCCAGGATGCCTGCAAGGAGCAGAGCACCACCTGCACAGGCTCCTGCTGCCATCAGACTCTTTGCTGTGGGCTGCTGGTGGCCGTAGGTGGCACTGGGAGCTGCTGCCTCTGTCGAGTTTTTATCTTCTTTTTTGCCAGAGTCGGGATTAAATGTGTGAGATGGTATTTCTTGTTGGGACTCAGGTGTTTATTAGTTCTTATCTCTGTTACAGTCTCACAAACTCTGAGTTCTACAGCACTTCACTCTAACACACTAAAAATGGAGCCCCATCTCTCTCTCTACAAGGCCTTTTAAGAATAAACTGTCCAATTAAGAAATGACACCTAAATAGTTTTCACTTTTAACCCAATAACCAACCACCCGTGCCTGCAATATGGGCTTTTTTATCCAATTACACAAAACCACCCAAACCCATGGAGAAGAAGGTGAAGAAGAAGAAGAAGGAGAAGAAGAAGAAGAAGGACCAGCCTCCACCCTAAAACCTCCATCTTCCTTTATATATATTACTATATTCTAGAACCTTAAACTCTAGGTTTTCCACCCTGTGATATTACACACTTCTATTCAAACTCCACACCCATAATCCCAGTGCTATCATTCAATTTTGGAAGCCTTCTCCACGGCCTCAGGTGGAATGCAGTGTTCTTTTGGGGGTCAGTGCCTGGCAGCACAGAAAGTCTCAAATTCTCAGCAAACAGGGTTCCAACACGCCTCCAAGTGCTGATTCCTCTCTCCTGCAGGACACTACCTGAAAGTCCTGACCAGCGTTTCAGCCAAAATTTTTCCACTCATTGCCATCCTTTATCTCCCTGCAGACAGAAGTAAGCAAAACCCCAGCCCTGGTGCTTGAAGGAAGCTGGAGGATGCACTGAGGGGACAAAGCAGGAGGACATGGGGACATGGTGGCAGCCACCAAGGCTGCCACGCTCAAGAGTGCTGTTGGGGACGTTGGGGCTGAAGGCAGAGTTGCCAGCAGCCACACAACCACTGAACTCTTTGAAAAAACCCCAAACCCTGAACTGGTGCTTGGCAGCAGCACACGGGTTTCAGCTGAGTGCCTGGAAGCCCTGGCTTTGGGGGGCACTGAGGAGAAGCTGCCTGGCTTCCCGCAGTGCCTGTGGTGGGCTCATGCCCAGCTCCAGAAATGTGTGTGGAAATGGTGATGGGGGGAGCTTGTCCCTCCCACCAGCCCGCAGCCACCGAGGGCAAGAGAGAAAAATGTTCTAGGAATGATGTGGCTTAGAGGAAAGAAATTCATTATTTCTGTCTTAAACCCTTGTCTCTCCAGGAACACCACTTAGACAGCAAGTGTTGCTTCTTTGTACGGCCTTCTTTGGAAAACTGACCTTTTCTTGTCACCAAACTGCTCTTCTTCATTTTCTTGCAACTCTTTTCGAGTGGTTTGTGTCCTCTGTAATTCTGGTACCACTGTTGAACACTTTGCTTTTGCTCTTAGGGTGTGAAAACCTCGTGCAGAACCATTGAATCACCTGCTAGCAGAACCCATCACGTAACTGGTTCGGAAATTCAGCCTTTTTTTAACGACTTTTTACTCATCTCATTCTTTACTTCTAATTTCCTCTGTGATAAAAAGAAAAAAAAAATAGTCTCCCCTGAAGACCTACTTTTAAAAAGTGCTATTTCCTGTGGTCTCCAAGAGCACATTAATTCACAGAAATGTGAAGCATCTCTGCTCTTTCTTGCTGAGTGTAAAGGGGCTGGGCAGTGAGACTCCGTGGTGACTTCCAGCAAACCCTCAGCCTCACATGGAGCTGCTGGGTCAGCTGGGCAGGATCTGTTGGGAGCCCCTCCCTGCCCGGGCCCTGCCAGGGCTGCAAAGGTGTTTCTGCCGGAGATGCAGATGGAAATGCTTTCTCCTCCCCACCCTCAGCATCCCTGTGTGCTGAATGGGGCTAACAGGGCTGAGCCTGGTGTGATGCACTCAGAGTCCCACCTGGAGCTGATTTACTAAAACATGAATATCGATCTAATATCGATATCCAACTGAGACAGACAAAAACTCTCTAACAGTTTAAAGTTAGGAAGTGAATGTTTATTGCAATGGCCGGGCAGCGCGTGGGATAATTCCCTAATGCACACTGCAAAAACCACAGGCATTACAAAGCCCTTTTATTTACAGAAATCTTGGACACACAAAATATGAATGCATATTCATATCCCTGTCACTTCCTCTGCTCCGCTTCGTGTGCTAATTGGCAAAAAGGCCATTGAGCATGCTAGTTCTGTTCCCTGAAATGAGTCGGGGGTCCATTTTGGGGAGGGGTCTCCAAAATGAGGAAGTAAATAAGTCTTCCTCCTTCTGACCTTTCTACCTTTCCTATGCATATGTGACAAATGAATCCTTGTGGTTTTCCTGTGTTCAATGGATTCCTCAAGTATGGGAAGTCTGCAACTGTTCTCGTGTCCCTGAAATCTGTTTATCACATTCTGTTTTTCATGATAAGCACAGCTACCCAAACAGAAAGTTGACAAGCAATGAGTTACTAGATCCTGGATATCTTATCTCAGATCCATCTACTGTTAACTATGAACAAAGCCCATCTATCTACTTCCACTAACTCAGCAACATCAAATTTAACTATCATCTGAGCTTTCCTAAAATTCTTAATTCTTCAAAATTAATGTCTCAGAGTGTGCTATAGAAGATACACCTGCTGGCTGGACACACCTCTCTGTGCTTGAAATTTCAATACTGGGCACTTGTGCTGGGCTGACCCCAATCAGCTCCCCCACAGCCACCCAGCCACTCTCACTCCCCCTCCCAAACAGCACAGAAAATGAGTAGGAAAGGCTCATGGTTGGGAGAAATGCAGGTTGAGCACTTACCAGTTACCCTCGCTGCCAAAACAGACAGAGGCTTCGATGGTGAGAAACAAAGACAAAGCAACACCTTCCACACGCCTCCAGCCCAATTTTTCCCCTTGGTGCCTTCATTCCCAGCTCCTCTGCTCCCCCAGCTGATAAAAGAGCTCCCTGCCACTCCTCCCTCCTCAAGCATCCCCTGCCATGGCGTGGACCCTGCAGAGGCACTAATGCGAAGGAAGGTGTTGGGGTGGGGCACGCAGGAGGCTCTGGAAGTGGCTGTGGAGGAGACAAGCTGGGCTGTGCTGGCACAGTGGGTGACGTGGCTGAGCTGCTAGAAGCTGTGGCAAACGGTCGGTGTGGAAAGTGACACTCATTATTCATCAATAAATGCTATCATTGTCTGTAGACAGGCGTTTTCCTCCCTAAATGAAGCAAACCTACCCATAATACAACCTGCAGCCAGCCAGGGCAGGTAAAACTGGCAGCACTTTAGGCGGGACCCTCGAATTGTGCTGCATTTAAATTCGCAAGGAAATTGAATGCAATTGCTTTGCAATTGATGTAATGTTTTTATTTCCTGTCTTAGAGAGTCCCCCAATATCTCTATTAAAGCCTGAAGGCCTGGAGGACTTACATGGGCACTTCTGTTTGTTTTGTGCTCTGGCTGGAGCCACCTGAGCTGCTGGAGATGCACCAAGCCAAGTCCTTATGTGTGTGTTGAGGAGAGGGTGGTGGTCTGAACTCTGCCAAAAGTCAAATTTCTCTGCCAGTGGCTGGAAAGGAAAGCCGGATAGAAGCAAAGAAATGCTTCTTTTTAGTAAGGAACAATTCAGGGCAAGAGGGAGAACCAGACATAGAAAATGTTTCCCTTCAGTGCCGGTACTTCGGGGACACTGGTCTGAACCGACTCTCATTGTGCCCTTTGTGAGTTACATTTTCAGCAGAAGGGTGATGCCTTAGGATTTTAGCTTGTATATTTTTCATCTCTTTGTAGTCCTGCAGTTCTTTAGTGTTTAGCTCTAGACTCCATACACAGTGTGAGTTGCTGCTTTCCCCTTTTGGGCAGACACAGCAATTCCCCTCCAGGCCTGGCAATCAAGGACACCTCACTGCCTCAGGCCAGAGAGATGGGAACAAAAGTGAGTTGGGAGGAGCAAACTTGGGGTAAATTACTTCATTACCTGAAGCTGTAATTGGAAAAATTACCCCCAGTATGCAAATGGACCAAACTTATAAAAGTGTGCAAACCCTTGAGCCGTGGTCCATCTTGGGTGTAGCCCCTGGGGGGCTTTGTCTGCCCTAAATGTACCTGAAGGCCCTTCAACAAATATAGCACCTTTTTATTCCCTTGATTTTGTCTGGCCTCTGTTTTTAGGTCAGCCCAAAAGGCATCAAGGGGAGCAGGACAGAGGTGTGGCCACACACACCAAGCCTGCCGTAAAGCCAGGGCTGGAGCCAGGGCTTTGAGGGGAGGCGCAGCATTTGGCCAGCTTTGGCAGGGACTCCGTGCTGGCTGCAGACACGGCCCTGCCAGCAGGATCTCTGCTGGCACAAGGAGAGCTGAGCAGGTCCCGGCTGCCACCGGGCACCACTGCCACTCAGCCATCCCCTCACACGTGTCCCTGTGTCCTGCCTGCTGCCAGGAGGAACTGTGCCACCCCCAGCTGCAGGGCTGCTGTGGCACTGTGACACAGGGGTGTTCCAGAGCAGCCTGGAGACACCGAGGCCCAGCTGATTCATCAACATTTGCATCCTGCAAACGACTCTTCACTGGGGAAGGTGAGTCACAGCTGCTGCTGCTGAGGGCTGGGGGGACAAAGGCCATCCTCCCATGGGGACAAAGCCCATCCTCCCATGGGGACAAAGGCCATCCTCCCATGGGGACAAAGGCCATCCTCCCATGGGGACAAAGTTCATCCTCCCATGGGGACAAAGCCCATCCTCCAATGGGGACAAAGCCCATCCTCCCATGGGGACAAAGCCCATCCTCCCATGGGGACAAAGGCCATCCTCCCATGGGGACAAAGGCCATCCTCCCATGGGGACAAAGCCCATCCTCCCATGGGGACAAAGCCCATCCTCCCATGGGGACAAAGGCCATCTTCCAATGGGGACAAAGCCCATCCTCCCATGGGGACAAAGCCCATCCTCCCATGGGGACAAAGGCCATCCTCCCATGGGGACAAAGCCCATCCTCCCATGGGGACAAAGGCCATCCTCCCATGGGGACAAAGGCCATCCTTCCATGAAGGCTGGACTGCTGGGCTCTTCCCTGCCCCAGGTGCTCTGGCTCCATGGCCCGTGCAGAGCTGAGGACCTGTGGAAGCTCCTTCCTCCCTGCTGATGAATGAGGTGCCCACCTGCTCCTGCAGGGCCCATTCCCTGTGACCAGGGAAGGTGCTGAGGGTGTCCAGCACCCTCCTGGCACCCGTGGGCTGGGCTCCCCTCTGTGCAGCGTATTCCCTGGCCTGGAGAGCTCCACTGCTCCCTGAAAGGTGGGAGGTGACCACCAGAGGCTTCCATGTCACCTGGTGGTGGCAGGGGCAGGAGCTCCAGGGTGGGATGACACCTGCCAGCACTCTGCTCGGCTGTTAGCCTTGCCTGGCACAGGAGGCTGGACAGGGACTCCCCAGAGAGCCTTTCTCACCTTCTGATCCTCTGGCTCAGTGCCAGGCCCCAGCTAGAGCTGTCCCTCTCTGTGCGGTGTCTTTGTGCTCAGGGTGATGCTCTCAGGCAGGGAAAGCCTCCTCCAGCAGCCAGGGAGGAGGAGGGGACGTGCAGGAGGGGGTGAACAGCTCCTCCCCACTCCAGACACCTCTGGGGTGACAGACTTCTTCCAGCTGTAGGTGCTCCTCACCCCCAGTGACGCCTCTGCCACCTGGAAGGGAGAAAATCAGCAGCAATGGTGATAAAGAGCTCAGGGCCTAACAGCACAGCAAATACAAACAGAAAATGTTTCTTCTTTATTTGGTGGAAAGGCAGCTACAGGAAACCAAGGCACGCTGGGCAGGAAGCAGAGGTTACTGAGGACAGGGACAGGACAGCCAGTGGGGGTTGCATGCTTCTGGTGGTGGTGCTGCTGACCCACTGCTGCTCCAGAGCTGTCATCACCTCAATTCCCTGACAGGGGAGCCCCAAAGGGCTTCCGGAGGGGCAGCAGGGATGAGACACAATCCGCTCTGCTGTGCATCCTGCACCTCCCAGTCATGGCTGGATGAGCTTTGTTGTTGGAACCCTGGCTGCTGAGAATTTCAGACTTTCTGTGCTGACAGGCACTGACCCCCAAGAGAACACTGCACTTGACCTGAGGCTGTGGAGAAGGCTTCCAAAATGGAATGATGGCACTGGGATTATGGGTGTGGAGTTTGAATAGAAGTGTGTAATATCACAGGGTGGAAAACCTAGAGCTGAAGGTTTTAGAATCCAGTAGTATATATAAAGGAAGATGGAGGTTTTAGGGTGGAGGCTGGTCCTTCTTCTTCTCCTTCTTCTCCATGGGTTTGGGTGGTTTTGTGTAATTGGATAAAAAAGCCCATATTGCAGGCACGGGTGGTTGGTTATTGGGTTAAAAGTGAAAATTATTTAGGTGTCATTTCTTAATTGGACAGTTTATCCTTAAAAGGCCTTGTAGAGAGAGAGAGATGGGGCTCCATTTTTAGTGTGTTAGAGTGAAGTGCTGTAGAACTCGGAGTTTGTGAGACTGTAACAGAGATAAGAACTAATAAACACCTGAGTCCCAAGAAGAAATACCATCTCACACATTTAATCCTGACCCTGGCAAAAAGAAGTTAAGACTTTGTCAGGAAACAGCTCTGCAGGGAAGAATCTGAAAGTTACGGCAGCTTATGAACTGCTGTCATCAAAAACCAGGGAGGCCTTGAAGCCTGAGGAAAGGAGGTTTAAAGGACACTGTTTAAATGAACACCCTGCTTTACACAGGCAAGCCTGCAGACCTGTTGAGATGTGACCATACCAAAGTGGGTTTGGGCAAAATCATTCTCAGGCTGCTCTGAGAATGTTAAGTGGGAAGCTGAATTCAGAGTAACCTGAAAAGTAAAATCCCCAGGAGACTCCAAAGTAGATTAGGATCCAAGGAAGCATTGGCTGAGTTCAAAGCTGGAGGTGGCTGTTGCCAGCTTTGTGTTACTGGGGCTGCTCACCAGGTAGGCCCAGGAACGTCACTTCCAGCTGTGTCCCTGAAGAGCTTTAAACAAATAAGGTGACATTAAATTGCTTAGGGACTGGAGCTCTCCCAGCTCCTCTGAAGATTTGTCACATCGACCTCTTGGGACCAGTGTGGGTTGAGTGTGATATGAAGTGTATCAAATTAAAAGTTTTAAGTTGGTTCATCAGCAAAGTGATGTGAAGGCAAAGGGCCCAAGCACACAGAAGAGGAACCCCTCGATACCTGGATGGGTTTCAGTCTTCCCTTGCTCTTCCTCTGCTGTTGATGACCCAGTTAACTGAGAAGTCCTTGCCAAGAGGTCACTGCTCTCTTCATTGCTCAGTGTGCAAAAGACTGTCCTAAAAAAGTCAGGGATTTGTAACAAAACCATCATAGGCTTGGAAAGAACTATAATTTTGGGGAAAACAGCAAAAGCATGTGGAAGTGGAGGAGTTTATTGGACTTACATGGCAAGGTTTTGGTAGCAAAACCTCGGTAGTTAAATTCTAGTTCACAATTAACCATTCTTGGGAAAAACCAGAGAAAGCTTTTACCCTTACTAGAGAAAGGCCACCGATGAAAACCAGCCTGATGTGGGTGAGGAATGAAACACCTGGTGATTAAGTAGCCTGAGGAATTCTGATTTGCTCATTCTCTACACCTGTGTGGAGAACAAGGCACAGCAAAGTTTAATTGCCCTGATTGGGCAAATTACTTAAGTGGGGGGTAAGGTGGCTGGCAGGTGAGGTTGTGTGCTTTTCTGCCTTTTTGTTTTAAATTCTGTAATTTAATGTTCCTGCCTGGGTCAGTGTATGGACTTGGGTTTGCTGTGGGCATTTGACAGTGGCCTGGCTTTGTGCTAATTTGCCTCTGGCTGCTGAGACAGTGCTCCAAAAGGAGGCTTGGAGTTTTAATAATGCACCGAGTATCTACTTGTGGGTAGTGCCCAAAGGTGGGCAGAGGCTTTTGTGTGACCCAGAGCTGTGTGGATGTCACATTCCCAGTGTCACTCCTTGGAACCACATCTCCAGAGCTCTTTGGGACAGCTGCTGAGGCTGGAGAAACTCCAAAGGCAACAGAATCCCAGTCAACAAGGAATGCTTTGTTTCCCTCCTCTGTGGCTGACACCTGGAATGCAGAGGGAGTGGGGCACTTTGGCTCTAAAAATCTGCAGTTCTATCTAGGCTGCCCAGCTGCAAAAGCAGTGCAAGCTGTGCCTCTATGCCCTTGGCTACTGTGCAGCTCCATACTGCCCTGTTTGCAGGCCTTGGGGCTACAAGATTTTCAGGACTGTGGGCACAAAGATATTTTTCTGCGGTTGCGAGCCTTAAATCTCGCACGAGAGCGAGCAAGGCGAGGCTCAGCAGCTGTCACACAGGGATCAAACAGTGTTTACAAGAAAGGAAGCCACCTAAGAAATCCCCCTCGATGACTTTACCTGATGAGAGAGCTCTGCTGGAGCACTGTTGCTGCCACACACGGGCCAGAGGGGCTGAAGGGCATGTACCCCAACACGGGCACCTCCAGGGTAGCGTTCCCAGCTCTCCTGCCATCAACCCACTGGGAACAGGGAGCATTCCCAGCTCTCCTGCCATCAACCCACTGGGAACAGGGAGTATTTCCAGCTCCCCTGTCATCAATCCACTGGGAATTGGCTGGGCTGGGCTGGAGGCAGTGATGGAGCTGGCTGTGGACACTGCTGAGCATGGTAAGGGTAAAGAGGGGCTCTGGCTGTAGGGTGTGGAGGGGCTCCTGCTCCAGGGTGGGGTTGGCTGCTGTGCCTGGTGTGTTTTGGGTCCAGCAGTGGTGTTGGGGGACACCTCTGTGCAGCTCATCTCAAGCTCCTCAGCACTGTTTGATCAGAGGCAGTGCAGTGCAAGTGCTTCCCCTTCGAAAGCTGATCTGGGGAGATAAGATACCAGGTAGGCATTTCCATGAGACATAAAAGAAAAGAAACTCTTTTCCACCTCCACCACGTTTGTTCCATGCCCTGGTGGAAGGAGATGAGCAGGCAGGAGGGCTGAGTGGGTCGAGCTGAAAGCCAGTGCTGGCCCAGGCTCTGGCAGAGCCCGGGAGTGTTCTGCGGCTGTATGGGGCATGGAACAGGAGCAGGATTCACAAGGAATGGCTGTTCCAGCACTGTTTGTCAGCAGCCCCTGCATAAACAGGTCTTTGAACTCACCCTGTGCCTCAGCTGAGTGTGCTTCTGTCCTTCCCCTCTGCACAGCAAGGCTGGAAAAGGGCAGAGAAGCTCCGTGTGTCTATTGAGGAGCTGTGGGGGATAGGAAAAGCCCTCTCCATCACTTGCTTTGAAATGATTATTTTTTTAAACTGTTGTGTTCTCCCCTTGGTTTCTTTGCATATCAGAGGCTGGGCCTCTTCTGGACAGGGAGCTCAAAGCTGTGCCCAGTGCCAGGCTGTGCTGCCACAGAGGGTAAATGTGCTTGTCCAGGGCTGCTGAGACTGGATAGTGGGAGCTCTCTTCCCGTAAGTGCCTGGGAAGGTTTTTGAAAGGCTTTGAGTGAGGAAGGCTCACTCCTTGCAGTGCTGTCTCCATCCTGTAATGCCTCACACTCTCACCCATGCTGAGGTGGTTTCTACCACTCCTGAGATGCAGTATTTTGTTTCAGAGCTGTTATTTTTATGCGTGAAATGAGCTTACTTAAAATAAGCAGGAGAAATGCCATTTCTCTTTCCAAAGCCCTGCTCTAAAACTCCCTGTTTGGGCAAAAGCATTGCAACTGCCCAGGCTCAGTTATCTGGTCTTTCACCAGGGGATGAATGTTTGTCATCAAGTGTGGGGGATGGCACCATGTTTATTTCCAAGATAACAGAAGAATGTTCATTTAAATATGTGTTTGAAAACCACATTAGTGGTTTACTTTCCCACATTGATTGGTAAAGGGAGTTGTTTTTTCTTTAATCTGTTGCAAAATCCTCCCCAAAGGTATAAAAGTCTTTATTCTAGCTGGAGTTCTGATGTTAGAACAGCAAGATTCTTGTGATGCTTTTTCCTCTGAGGTTTTGCACTATGTTTCTGATTTTTTTTTTACTGTATTTATTTGTAATTCTGTGAACATTGCTCCTGGTGCAAATGCTGATGGTGGTCAAGGGAGTGGGGGAATCATCTGGGTGGCATTGCTTGCTGTGCCCGAGGTGGCACCTGGCATACTGGCATAAAGAAACCTGCTGCATTGGTGCTGCCCCGCGCTGGAGGCAGTGGGAAGGGAGGCTGGATTCTCTGGAGGAGCACTGGGAAGGGGCTCTCTGGATGCCAGGCAATCAGGGAGAAAGGGAAATGCAGGTGTAAAGAATGAGCAAATCAGAATTCCTCGGGCTGCTTAATCACCAGGTGTTTCATTTCTCACCCAGATCAGGCTGTTTTTCACCAGCGGCCTTTCCCTAGTAAGGGTAAAAGCTTTCTCTATTTTTTTTTTCCCCAAGAATGATTAATTGAGAATTAGAATTTAACTACCAAGATTTTGCTACCAAAATCCCAAAACCTCGCCATGCAAATCCAATAAACTCCTCTCACTTCCTGCTGCTGTTTCCCCCAAAAATATCGTTTCTTGCAAGCGTGTGGCAGTTTTGCTGCAAGGAGCGGAGCGCAGCACCGCAGACTCTGAGAGAAGGCGCTCGCCAGTCCCGGCGCAGGGGCGGGGAGCGGTGCCGGCAGCTCTGCGCGCTGTGCGGATGCCATCAGCCTTACAGACACCCGGGTAAGCAGGAAAACCCCATCCTCGCGGTGGTTCTGCCTCTCCGTAATCACCAGCATCTGCATTGTTTTTGCCCTGCCCACGGTGTTTGGCATCTCGGCCGCCCCGAAGCCTCCCTCGCAGCGCTCGGTGACTCACGCTGTCCCCCGCAGGAAACCGAGCGCTCACGCCGCTGGCAGCGGCTCCTCCTCAGCCCCACGGGCCCCGCCAGCTGCCGAGTGCTGCAGCAGCAGCTGCAGGGCATCCCCACCGCCTCACATTCAAATGCGCTCCGGAGAGGAAGGAGCCGCGCTCCTCCTCCGCGGCAGGGTCACCTCTGCACGGAGCGGCCGGGGATTCCTCCCGGAGGTGGATTTTCTCTTCCCTGCTTTGAGCTGGGCTTTTCGAACGCTCTGAGGGCTCTTCTGCCCTGTGCTCCAGCCCTTTCCTCTGCGGGAGCCGTGTCTAACACGCTGTCACACAGTCTCACTGGGGATGTTTCTGTGCACAGCAAGGTGAGGATGTTCTGGGGAAAAGCCCGATGGGAATACCCAGAGCAGGGTGGGAAGGCTGTCTCTGTTTTGGGATTATAGTCACTCTAAATAACTGCAGAAAGCCAAGGCAGGCTGTGGGTGCAGTCTGTTGTGCACACAACTACCAGGGCAGCTCTCTTGCTTTTTTTTTTTTTTTTCTCATGAGATTTTTGCTTTGCTTGGCGAAACGGGGGGAGTTGAGGATTTCTCCGGCCTCTCCTGGAGGCCTGGTGGTGGTGTCCAGCTGTGTTTGACTGTAAACTCTGCACAGGTGTGAACCTCAGTCATTGCCATCTGCCTCCCCCACCACCCTCTGTGTTATAAACGCCAATCACTTGGTTTGAAAATTTTAAAAGTTTAATAATAATAAAATAGTTATAAAAATAGTAATACAATTAGAGTAATGAAAATTTAGAGTTAGGACAATTACAAGACAATAAAAAGCAAAGAATTACGGGCGTCCGGATGCTCTCGGGCACTTAAGCCCGATAAGCATGCCTTGTGAACAAAGGAATAATCTTTAAAAGCAACAGCTTGTTGCATATTCATACATCTCATACATGATGCATAAATTCCTTGCAAATTAAGAACTTTTCTGGTTTTTGTCAACTTCTTCCCCTTAATCCTGGTGGTTCCATACAGACGGAGAGAAGGTGGAAGGATGTTTGTCTTTTCCGATAAGGAGGCAGTAATTCTTTATGGGCCCCCATCATTGTCATCTCTGTGTGAAGAGTTTCTTCATTATCTCATCTCTTGTTTGAGCTAGTAAAAAAAAACCCACATACATAGGTTCTATTTTAACTACAAAACTACATTTACCATACTATTAAAATGTTAATACAGCACTTCTAATCAATATAACATGATACATATAGTATTCAATTTAATATTTGTGAAAAGCCAATCATAAAATATGCATTTTTCACACTCTGGAAATGACTCCGAAATAAGACTGAGTTTGCTGGGGGAGACAGGCTGTCCTCATTTCAAAGTGGAGATAAAGAAACACAAATTAAGGCTGAATTAACGCCTGTTTGGGCGCTCCAAGGAATCTGTCAGGGTGGTGTGAATATTGCAAGGTGTGTCAGAATTGAGTGTGCTCAAAGCTGCCTTGCTCTGTGTGAATTCAGTGCTGCACCTCCATCCCACCAGGGGATGGCTGCCAAAAGCCACAGCCGTGGGGGTGTGGGACAAGGCTGAGCACGGTGATGCCTGGGGCATGCCCTGCGGGACACAGCTTCCTCAGGCAGCAGTTTCCCTGTGAAATGGGCATCAAGGTGTGTACTGGGGACCTTTCAAGTATCTCAAAAAATACAAACTCTTTAAAGCTGTCAGGGTCCCAGGCCCGTGCTCTAATTCTTGGAGAAAATCCCTGCAGAACACGGGGAAGAGCAGAGCTGAGGTCTCTGTACTGGATCACTGAGTGATGCCTTCAGTCCTGCCACTGAAGCACTGCTGTGCTTGCTGAAGTCTCCCATTTTTTGGGTTTCCTGTCACTCCTCGGTGCTTTTTATTTTGGGCTGGCAAGTTTAGTGTTATCAGGGCAGCGGCATCCGTTGTCTTTCCTGTGTGCACGGGTGCACAAATGTTTATCAGATGTGCATCACGCAGGCTGTGGGCTCCCTCCTCTTGCCGTAAGGCCTGAGTTCTCAAAAATACCCATTTCAAATTTGGTTTGAAATAATTTGTTTTGTGACCTGGGTTCCCTAAAGGTGCCAGGGGAGCAGAGCAGGGTGGGATGGGATTTGAAGCGTTTCCTTATTTAATTGGCAGCTCCTTGGGGTCACACAGGTTTTTTGGGAGTGTGTGGGAGCCCGACAGGGGGACACGCCTTGGTTTTGCTGTGGCAGTGCAGACGAAGGGTGGAGTTTGAGCACAGGCCACTAGATGTCTGTAGAAACCAGGCTGAGACCAGCAGCGTTCCTGCTGCCGCGTTATTGACTTCCCCCAGCGGAGGTGTGAAAAACGCCAATCAGTTGTTTCTAGAATTTTTAAAAGTTTAATAATAATAAAATGGTTATAAAAATAGTAATACAATTGGAGTAATAAAAATTTAAAGTTAGGACAATTACAAGACAATAAAAAGCAAAGAATTACGGACGTCTGGATGTTTTTGGGCACTGAGCTGCCAAAAACCTGCCTTGTGAACAAAGGAATAACCCTTAAAAGCAACAGCCTGTTGCATATTCATGTACCTCATACATGATGCATAAATTCCTTGCAAATTAAGACTTTTTCTGGGTTTTGTCAACTTCTTCCCCTTAAGCCTGGTGGTTCTATAAAGATGGAGAGAAGGTGGAAGGATGCTTGTCTTTTCTGATCAGGAGGCTGTAGCTCTTTATGTGCCCTGTCGCTGTTATCTCTGTGCAAAGAGTTTCTTGATTCTCATCCCTTTCTTGAGCTAGTAAAGAATATCTTACATCGCAGAGTTTCTATTTTAACATTGTGTTGTAACCTAAAACTATATTTAACACACTACTTAAGAGAATTAATACAGCACAACTTTCTAACATAACACCTATAATATTCGTTTCAATATTTGTGAGAAGCCAATAATAAAATCTGCATTTTTCACAACCCCACCTCAGTCTCTGCTGAGAGGGGTTTGGTGCAGCTGTGCTTTCCCAGGGAACAAGATGCTCTCCCAGTGTCCCCGAGGTGGGCATTAAGGTGTGTGTGGAACACTTTTCGTGCTCTGGGCTTCAAAGGAAATGCAAAACTCCAGGTTCAGATGATTCCACGGCAGATCCCTTTGGAAAGAGAGGTCAAGGTGGTGAGAAGGATCCCTGCTGCCGTTCCCTCACTCAGAGAACAGCTCTCTGCTCTCCAGGTTTCAGGAGGGTTGGTACCTGTGTCCCTGCCAGAGCAGCTCGCTTTGCTCTGCCCCTGCACGGAGGGTGCTGCCAGCACCCTGCTGCGAGGGAGAGGAGGAGGAAGGGGCGCTCCCAGGGCTTCTCCTCTCGCACAATTCCTCCGAGCCCACTAGAGGGCAGGGAGGCTCCGTGGAAGAGAGGGTGCAGCGAGCCCGGCCACCCCTGCGGAGAGACATCCGCACCTGCGGCAGGATCCTGCTTCCTGCGCGGTCCTGGGCTGCGGCGGGAGCAATCCCTCCCAGATTGCCCAGGTTCCATCTTCTCCCTCTCTGCTCCGCTGGCACCTCCTCTCATCCACCTAGACTCTTTCTGCTCTGCTCCACCCTGCTCCCATGCCCTGTTCCCGATGCTCCCATTATGCTCCCATGCCCCCTTCCCGATGCTCCCATTATGCTCCCATGCCCCTGTTCCCGATGCTCCCATTATGCTCCCATGCCCTGTTCCCGATGCTCCCATTATGCTCCCATTATGCTCCCATGCCCTGTTCCCAATGCTCCCATTATGCTCCCATGCCCCTGTTCCCGATGCTCCCATTATGCTCCCATGCCCTGTTCCCGATGCTCCCATTATGCTCCCATGCCCCTGTTCCCGATGCTCCCATTATGCTCCCATGCCCTGTTCCCGATGCTCCCATTATGCTCCCATTATGCTCCCATGCCCCTGTTCCCGATGCTCCCATTATGCTCCCGTGCCCCTGTTCCCGATGCTCCCATTATGCTCCCATTATGCTCCCATGCCCCGTTCCCGATGCTCCCATGCCCTGTTCCCGATGCTCTCATTATGCTCCCATGCCCTGTTCCCGATGCTCCCATTATGCTCCCATTATGCTCCCATGCCCCTGTTCCCGATGCTCCCATTATGCTCCCATGCCCTGTTCCCGATGCTCCCATTATGCTCCCATGCCCTGTTCCCGATGCTCCCATGCCCCTGTTCCCGATGCTCCCATTATGCTCCCATGCCCCTGTTCCCGATGCTCCCATGCCCCTGTTCCCGATGCTCCCATTATGCTCCCATGCCCTGTTCCCGATGCTCCCATTATGCTCCCATGCCCTGTTCCCGATGCTCCCATGCCCTGTTCCCGATGCTCCCATGCCCTGTTCCCGATGCTCCCATTATGCTCCCATGCCCCTGTTCCCGATGCTCCCATTATGCTCCCATGCCCCGTTCCCGATGCTCCCATGCCCCTGTTCCCGATGCTCCCATTATGCTCCCATGCCCTGTTCCCGATGCTCCCATTATGCTCCCATGCCCTGTTCCCGATGCTCCCATTATGCTCCCATGCCCCGTTCCCGATGCTCCCATTATGCTCCCATGCCCCTGTTCCCAATGCTCCCATTATGCTCCCATGCCCTGTTCCCGATGCTCCCGTGCCCCTGTTCCATCCCTCCAGCAGTCCCGGCTGGAGCACTCTGCTGTAGAGAGCAGCGAGGGGGGACCAGCAGCCTCTGAGCGTGGGATCTCTGGTGTTCGGTGTTCCTGGCCCTGGCGAGCTCGCAGAGCCCGGGGAGAAGCAGCAGAGGCAGTGGGCCGCAGCTGGAGGAAGAGCCCGGGGGAGCTGGGGAATTGCAGGGGGCACCGGAGCCGTAGCAGGGCTGCAGATGAGGAAAGGGGTTCCTGGACAAAGCTGACCCCATCTCCTGCCCTTACCAAAAAGAACGTTTGTCTGGCTGTTCTTGAGGGGCTTTCAGGAAGATCCTGCCCACAGAGGTCTGTGCCCTATTAGGATATTGCTCAATGGGGTTTGTCAGGGCCAGCGTTTGTGAAGCATGGAGCAGGCTGTGTGTCTCCTGAGGATCCTCTCTTTTTGTTTTTTTCTTTAATTCCAGTTAGCAAGGCATTCTCTC
Organism: Anomalospiza imberbis; assembly: GCF_031753505.1. NCBI lineage: Eukaryota > Metazoa > Chordata > Aves > Passeriformes > Viduidae > Anomalospiza > Anomalospiza imberbis. The sequence continues at coordinate 1,604,689 of NC_089689.1, read as the reverse complement.
AAAAGTTTGGACAGATAGCTTCCAAATGAATTGTTTAAATCGGGGTTTTGGACAGCCTCTGATGTACCCCTTTGAGGAAACCAAATAATCCACTGCTAGCTCCTGTGTGCCCATCACTGCTGCACCTAGCTTTGGATCCAGAAAATACATTTGCCAGCTGGTGTGGCAAAGTGTAAGGGGAAAGGACTATATTTCTTTCCCAGGAAATAAATTTTGAGCACTTGCCTTTCTGACACAGCTAGGAACAGAGCACGAAGCCTGTGGAGGCAGGGCTGAGGTTCAGCTGGGCCAAACTGGAACTTTGCATCCTGTGCCCACAGCATGGGTATGTGTATCCCCAGGCAGGCTGGTCACACAGAGATGTTTTTTTAATAACACAGAAGGATTTTTTATAACTTTAAAGCTCTACAGGTTGATGTATTTGGCTGTATAATAGTCAGGCTTTTAAATCTCTAAGCCCTGGATTTACTCCCAAGCCAAGCAGATAGTATTGTTAACACTGCTTGTGCTTTCTGGGAGTGCTGGAGCACCTTCTGTATCCAAAACTAAGCACCAGGAAAATGGCATCTTTTGCTGCAGTCTCCTAAGTGGCAGGAATAGATTACAGCTGGGTGCAGAATAACTGTGTGAGCAGGAGAGGCCTCCCCAGGGCAGCAGAGGCAGAAAAATACTTTGCTTTTGTGGATGCTCTGGGACAGGATGCCTCTTCCACCACTGGAATCAGGGGGTGCCCCAGTGCTGAGCAAGCTGTGATTTGTTTCTTGCTGAGCAGTGTCACATAATGCCAGAGGAGTTCAGAAGCCTGCAATCCTTTTGCTAGGTGCCATCTCCCTTTTCCCATTTCCCTCTATCCTTTTGAGCTTTCTTCTTGCAGAAACCTCTTTGCCCAGCACCTTAGCCTCTGTTTTGCTTCCCGTGCCTTTCCTGGCTGCACTTCCAGCTTGTGAAGGAGCAGAGAGAACCCAGAGAGGAAACAGGGGCAGCCAAGAGCACAAGGAGGACAAAGAAGTTTGTTCTGTGAGTGCTCAGAGCTGTATTTCCTGGCTCCCAGCTGAGGAGGTTTTTCAGTACCTCCTGAAGGAGCAAGCTGGTACCATGGGGACTGGGCACAGGTTTGACAGCATCAGGGTCTGGGGTGCAATCCTTGATCAATGTTTGCAGCTGTGGCTTCTGCTTGGTTTCAAATTCATGATTAATTTCCCATTTTGGATTGGGGGTCCCATCTCAGCACCCCCCCCCCACACACACGTTTTATTGTATTTGTTATTTTGGCAGCTGCCTCTGGCCTGTTGGTCCCCTGCAAGCCCCAAAATCCTTCAGGCTGCACATTGTAACCAGGTGGGATTTGTTCTTGTGGTCTGCTCATCAGTGCTGAGCTGGCATTCTCCTTGGAGATATTGGGAGAGGACTTGAGGCCACCCAAGACCACAGTGACCTGCTGTAAGCCCAGCCTTGCTCTGCCACATGTGGGTGAGGTGTTTGGTCTCCTCTGTTTGGAGATGTTGATGACAAGGGAAAATCCTTCCCCAGGGTTTAAGGTGAGGTCAGGAGCTGGAGCTGGGAGATTTGCACTCACCAGCTGTGTCCCCAGCTGTGTCACTGCCCACTGAGCCTGGGGTAACCCCCAGCCCTGCCAAGGCTTGTTTTATAGCATGGTGAAGATGCAGGGTTAGAGCCAGCCACGAGTGTGCAAACCCAAACCATGCCAGGGAAATGAGCCAAACCCTTCAACAGCCTGCACTGAGTGCCTCTGGCATGTCTGAAATGTCATGCTGAGCAAGTCTGGATGGCTCCCATCTGAAGGCAGCCCTGACACCTTTCTATTGGCAAGCTTGGAAACTTACTCTTCATCCTGTAAAAGTCTAAAGGAGAACAGCTGAAATCCCCCATGAACCAACCATTGTAGCCATTTCTTGGCCAGTCTGGTGGATTCACTCTTGCTCTTCAGAGAGTTCTTTCAGTGTCTAAAAATGCTTTAATTCCTCTGAGCATGCCTCAGGCAAGCTCAGAGCTGCACTTGTCCCAGCAGATGAGCTGGTTGGCTGGCTCTGATGTGGTTTGTGGTTACATGTAACATTGCTCATGTGGCCCTCCTGTGCTTTTGATTTTCTGAATCACCAGCGAGTGCACTTTCACAGGCAGGTGTGAGCCTTGCTCAGATGATGTGTGTGAATACCCTGGGGAGACTCTGAGAGCCTCAGCTTCTCCCAGCCTCACCTGAGGGGTCCTGTGCCCACAGCAGGTGTGGGTGTGTGGCCTCCGGGTGTTGCTGCAGCCCCAGGGACACCCTGCCAGGTACAGCCCTTGCACTGAGCTGCTGGGGACTCCAGCCACCCTCCAGTGTGGGACGGAGCTCCCCAGGGTCCGATGGTAGCCAGTCTCATTCCCTACCTGCCAAATTCCCACCTCTTCATTGCCAAGTTGCTGCAAAGCTGGAATTTTGACAGATTCAAAGAGTCCTGGTGTTGACGTGCCACAGAATGGGAGCTTTGAAGGTGTTTGCTCTGCTGGTGGCCTTTCTGTGTGCATTAGGTGACTAAAAGGCAGACACTGGTGTCCCAGCCTGCCAAACCAGCCGTGGCACAGCAGTGGCAGGGGCCAGGCATGATGCTGCCATTGGGACATGCTGTGCCTTTTCTGCTAGGACATGGCAGAGCAAACAGTGGGCAGTAAACCTGGCAGGAACCCTGGTTTCTCTGAATTTGTAGGTCAGGCACAGCTGTGTCAGAGCCTGGCTCCAGTTTGGAGCTACCACACTGCTGCTGGCCCAAACCCTGAGGTATCTCTCCCAGAAATGCTGTGCCCTGTTGTACTGGAGATAGACCCACAGGAGCTGGGTTTGGTGCATCTGCAGAGCAGGACCATGAATCACACAGGCCCAGGAGGGGCCTCTCTTGACCTAGCAGGGTGATCATGAAAAATGTGCCATAATCACTTTGATATGAAAATGTGATATGGATAAGTTGATGAAGCAAGACGCTGATTAGAGGAGAAGGTACCTAAGAACAGGAGCTGGTCCCATCACACTTCAGCTTGTAGTTTGTCTGTCTCTTGTGCTCTTAACTGCATCTTCACCCCCCTGAGTTTCCAGCAGCAAGTTGGCAAAGCCAGCTAAAGCAGCAAGAGGAGCCTCCAGCAAGGCCTCACCCCATGAATGAGCGATGGAAGCTCCTTGCCTCTGCTGAACAGTAGCCAGAGGGACAGGATGTTATTTTGGCAATGGCAGTAGATGTGCAGGGTGTCTGAGTGGTAGTGGGAGGATGATAGGAAAAAGGGTGCCCTAGATGAGAAGGGGATTGCAGCTCTGCTCCAAAATAGCATGCAAGGAAACAAAACAGTCCGTGAGAGGCATAAACAGAAGGAATTTGTGCAGCTGGAGGTGAGAAATAGAAACTGGTGGTTGAAGTCACCCAGAATCGAGACTCAATCTGAGAAGAGATTTAATATGAAAACAGGAATACAATTAAAGCCTTTTTTTAGAAAGGTGGATGTTCTACTTTGTGAAGACCCTGAGCAATTTCCCATAAAACTGTGGCTTGGAGATGAGCTAATGTCAGCATTAAAACCTGGCTTCTGATCCCACCCTGACAGATGAGAAACAAACCAGGGAATACCGGGAGTATCCTCTTGTACTGAAGGGTCTCTTTGACTCTTCTAGAAAGGAAATTATGTTTTTCTATGCTGCTTTCCTCCTGCCACCGAGTTCATAGTCCTCTGCTGCCTCCTTTAAAGAGGAGGGGGGGAAAAGCCGTAAGAAGCAAATTAGCCAAATCACTGTAGCATATCTAGGGCTGGACTCCTCAGTTTGCTAAGGCTTTCCTGCAATGTTTTCTTATATTTTGGTCAGGTCAAACCCTTATGAGACCCTTAGAAATAGAAATGTCTGTGTTTGTGTTTGCCTTTTTGCCTTGTGGGTAGGTGCCCTATGCTCCTATTGGTAAGTTTGATTTGGTGCAGAGAGTTTGCATCCTTATGGATTTGGTTGTTGAGACCTCTGACCTGAGCAGTGTTCAGCTCCATCTCCCAGAGCCTGGCCCATTTCCTTTTGTTGTGATGTGCAATAATGCATTTAACTTCCAATATCAGAGGCTGGCAGCGCTCTGCAGCTCTCTGAGAAAGGTCACCGAAAGTCAGAGGAGTTTCACAAAAAACATAGATGAAAAGTTGACTCAGATTCACTGAAATGAACAAAACTCTTTCCTCTTTTTCTTTTAGAATTGTCTGTTTTTTGTGAAACTTGCTGGTTTTGCTGTGACCTTTATCTCTTACTCACTTGCAGGAGGCTTTGTTTTGGCAAGCACAGGGGGGAAGGACTTCACTACCGAGTTTGCAGCCCGTGCTCGATGCTGAAGGATGGATTGAGATTTCCTGTGGCAATCCTGTCATCAATTAACAGCCCCTGCTCTTGCTGGTGCCATGTGGGCTCTGGGGATCATATCCAGAATCTTTCCCCTCAGCTATGCAGGTGCTGAAGAGGTGCCTCTTCTCTGATTTTTTGCCCTCTCACCAGTTTTTCTTGCCTGCCACTGACAGATAAAGATCCTAGAAGTTCAGAGCTGTGGCCTCGGTATGAGTGGCAGCATTTGGGGCTGTTCACCAGCCTGGCCTGAATTTAAGGATTTTCCTGGCCCCCAGCTGCAGTGCCAGGCAGACACACTGTTTGTTTGGCTCCTGCAACCTTTTCTCACTTCATTTTATCTTTTGTAACCCAGCAGTGATATCAGATGAGGTACCAAGAAGGCACCAGTGTAGAACAGAGAGCACTAAGAGGTTCTGTTGCTGTCAATGTTTTTTGGAGAGGGGTGATATTTGAGGTAGTCCCAGTCTCAGGTGACTTTGGGGTGCTTTAATAGCCTGTCAAGCATAACAGCTGTGGCAGCTGATGGCCCCTGTGTGGGCTGGTGGCTCTGCAGACACCACTGAAAGCAGTGCCTTTGCCTTGCCACTGCCACCTCAAGGGGTTGGATGCTGGTTTTGGGATTCCTTTTTCCTCTGTCAAGGTCGGCATTGAAGGCACTTGAGATGGCATTTCACATTCAGACACAGGCATTTATTATTTCTTATCAATGTTACAGTCTCTCAGCAATGAGTTCTGCAGACTTTCATTGACAAGGCACAAAATGGCCAACTGTCTTTCTCTACAAGGTCTTTAAAGGCTAAACTATCCAATTAAGAAAGGACACCTAAATTATTTTTGCTATTAACAAAATAACTAATCACTCAAAGTCCGCACTGTGAACTTTTCTGTGCAATTACACAAACCCACCCAAACCCATGGAGGAGAAGGAAGAAGGTAAAGAAGAACAACCAGCCTCCACCCTAAACCCTCCATCTTGCCCCATATATATTGCTATAGTCTAAAATCCCAAACTCTTAAGTTTTCCACCCTGTGATATTACACATTTCTAACCGACCACACACCCAGTGCTGTCATTCAATTTTGGAAGTCTTCTCCGCAGCCCCAGATCAAATACAGTGCTCTCCTGGGGGTCAGAGTCTGTCAGCACAGAAAGTCTCAAATTCTCAGCATCCAAAGCTCCAACAGCTGGGGAGCTCAGTGAAACCCCAGTGACAGGAAAACATTCCCTCCTCACACATCTTCCCCTTTCAAAAATCCCACAGGGACGTGTGTCAGCCCTGACTGAGCCTGTAACAAAGGAAGAAGCTTTCTCAGGGGGGAGAGGGCTGGCCAGCAGAGACCAATGTCCCAGTGCTGCAGGATGGGCAATGGCAGGGGGTCCTGGTTCTGCCCAGCCAGTGTGGTTTTTAAGGAGAAGGGGATTCAAGTGTTGGCTGCAGGGCAGGCTGTCCATGGTCCAAACAAGAGGCCTCTCCTTTTAGTGTTTTGAGGGCTGGAGATGAGTTCCCTGGATTCACCTCTCCTAGCCCAGGAGGGTTTTGCCCAGGGGAATTAATTGATTTTTGACTGCAGCAGTAGCCCAGAGCTCTGGAACACTGCCAGGGTTCCAAGCCCAAGAGGTCTTTGTGTGCTGCAGCCATTCCCATCCCTCCAGGCAGATGTGGGCAGCAGTTGCTGTGCCTCATCATGGCCATGGAAAAGGAAGGGAGCTGGCTAAGGCACGTGGGTCACTTCACCATCAACAGATGCAAAATCATAAATTGTCTAATTGAGAAATGGCACTTAAGTTATTTTTACTTAATAACTGACTACTTGTGGTTTGTAATGTGGACTTTTTAATTTAATTACACAATATCACTTCAACTTGTGAAGAAGGAGGACTGGTCTTTGTTTTAAAACTTTTATCTTGTTTTAGCTATATTATTATGTTCTAAAACTTTAAACTCTAAGTTTTTCACTGTGATGTTACACACTTTTATTTAAATTCCACACTTACCATTTTAGTTCTATCATTCAATTTTGGAAGCTTTCTCTATGGTCTCAGGTCGAATGTAGTGTTCTCTTGGGGGTCAGTGCCTGTCAGCACAGAAAGTCTGAAATTCTCAGTAACCAGGGTTCCAACAAAATCCCTCAGGGTTGGTCACCAGTCTGACATAGCCCAATCAACGTGCTCAGTGGCTGGGTGGATTTGGTCTAACTGCACCTGAACTCCATTTGTGTTTTGTGACACTTTGAAACCAGATGGGAAGCTGGGAGGAGAAAACTGATCTCGATAAAAATGTAACTTTGGCAGCATCTGGCTATATCTTCCAACGACTGAACAAAGTGCAGCCTAAATTCTGAAGTAAATCCAAAGAAGTCTCTTTGAAGCTGTACCTTCTGTCTCAGCTACAGGAACAGCAGCTGTATTCCTGCATTATTTTGAGGGCTGATGGGGCCTGGCTATCTGGAATGTGTATTCAGATGTTTCCTTGGCTCCATGTCATGTCTTTCCCATCCGCCAAGGCAGAGGATTCATTCTCAGGGCATGTCCTTACTATGAGAATACAAGACTGGCCCTCTCAGTGAGTTGACCAGCTGATGGGATGAAGTGTTGTGCCTTCTGTGGGTTGACACAGGGATCCATATGTAGGTAAACAAGAAAGAAAGCTGTCTGGATTTAATTAAAGCTGTGATTAAAATCTTTGCCCATCAAACTGGGGTAGAGCTCACAGAAGAACCCCCAGGATTTGGGTATGCAGTTGGTTTAGGATGCCTTCAGGTGAAGTGGATTTGCTGAGCAGCAGGAAATGTGTGTTTGGCCACCTTTGACCATGTGGGAACTGCACCTGGGTGCACCTTGAGAGGCTCCCTGGAACAGAGCCTGGGCAGAGTTAAAGGAATAAAGTAGGGATTTATTAAAAGGCCTTCAAAGGATACACCTTGGCCAGTACAAGAGCCCGGCTGTGGTTACAGCCATGATGGACCCCAGGTCATGAGTTTTCACCCTTTTATAAGTTTTGGTCCATTTCCATCTTGGGGTTCATTGTCCAATTCCAGCTCCAGGTGATGCAGTCCCATCCTCCCAGTCTGCTCTCCTCAATTCCCTGTTGTTTGCACTTTTTGGGCTGAAGCTGCAGCGGTGTCCTTGGTTCTGGGCTGGAAAAGGATTGTTTTGTGTGCCTGAGCTGTGGGCAGAACTCGCCAACACTTTATATGCAGTTCAGAGTTATAAATTAATGCAGTACAGAATCTGGAAAACATGACAGCTAAAACTTAGGGCATCACAGGCAGGCCATGCCTCTCCCCACTGATGCATGCACATGCTTGTGCCTCTGATGATTTGCAAACCCTCAGAGGTTTTCCTGACAGGCAGTGACTCCAGGGCTGCTGTGAGCTGGTTTCAGCCCATTAGGAGTCAGTAAAAGCTGACAGGAGAGGGATAATTCCCTAAATGAGAATGAGCATCCAGAGCTTTTGTGCCTGTCCAGCTTCAGTAGATGCAGCTCCCAGCTCAGCTCCACTGGCACAGCTCACTGTGCCCCTTCACCAGCTGGGCAGCACTCCATGAGGGAAAACAGCTCCTAGTTAGAGAAGACAGGAATTGCTCCACTGGGAGACAACCAGCTACAGCAAAATGGGGTCCTGGCATGGCTGGAAGTGAGGGGTGCTCCTTAGGGCTCAACCTTAGCTACTGTTTTCCTTAATTCCCCTGGTGCTGGTTAAAATATGCTCGGACAGCAGTTAGGAAACAGCTTCAGCATGGAAAAGAGCTAGAACATCGTACCAGGAATGCTGAGACCAGAACAAAAGGGTGAAACTCAGCAGTGACTAATAATGAAAAACTGCTCTTTAGCAGGAGCCTGATCAGTTAGAAAATACTGAGAAGGAGAAAAGATGTCAGTGTAGTGGCTACTCACAGGATGACTACGAATCATCCATATTATGTTCTGGTGAAAAAGGCAAATTGGGTGTGAGGATCCAGCAGGTGACTTGTGACCAGCCCTGGTCCCCTGCATGGTGCAGCTGTGAGGAATGATGCTGGAGATGTCTGGGTGTTTATTACACGAGACCACATTGGAAATAAGCCTAAAGACATCCACGTGCAGCTGGAGCGGTGTGAAGTCACAGCCAGTGTGAGCTGATGTTCTTCCAGCCCCACTCTGAATGTGTGTCCCTGCCATGGTGATTGCTCTTACACAAAGCAGGCACCCACTGCTCTGCCAGCCCAGGCTTGCATCTGCACTCCCGTGAGGTTAGGGCTGCTCACTCATCCCTGGGAACATCAATCTTGCAACCCAAAGTCATTGTTCCAAAGCTGATGTCTAGCAGGCTGGCCCTTAGCAAACCCAGCTTTTTAATTTTTTTTTTTTAAGCATCAACTTTCAGCGTGTTTTCTGTTTGTTCTGAGAATTGCTCCAAACTCCCTGGCAGCGGCTCATTCTCATATTGCTGCTTTCTGCTGAGTTTATTTCCCACGGGTGCCTTTTCCAGCCCCATGTGGTGCCCCTGTGGCTGCCCTTTGGGAACAGCCCAGAGCTCAGGTCAGAGGCAGGGGGTCCTGCTGAAGCAGGAGTGCTGTACCCTCCTTTCTGTTTGCTGGTAACGGAGCTCTGGGCAGCTCTGCACGGCTCATTTCCTTGCTTTGCTTAGGCCAGACAAAGGGGAAGCTGCTGGAGCAGCGTGAGAACACCTGATCCGTGCCCTGGATTTTAACAGAAGTGGGAAGCAGTGGCTACCCAGCCCTGGCTTCTCTTTGTGTTGTTTGGAGGGGCTGGAAAAGGCTGATCTGAGCAGGGCTGGAGGGAAGTGAGCTGGGTTTGGGATTTAGCAACCAGAGGTGTACCGGCACCTGTCAGTGACTCAGTGCTGGATGGGTCACTCAGAAATGGCTTTTAAACAGAAATTCTCATTTGGAGAAATCTCCTTGTGGGTTTCATTCTTGTCCCACTTGCATCCTCCTTTCTGAGGTGTAGCTTTGCTTAATATTTCATTGGAGTTATTCTAAACCCCCTCGATGTGAGTGAAATCAGGAGCAGCTCTTGTATTTTTAAATGCAGCTCTCTGTGTGTAGCAACTGTCAAATATCAAGCTTACTCCTAAAGCCACTGGTTTTAAAAGAACCACTGGAGAGTTTAGGATTTCACTTTGACTAAGGCTGTTTTTCTTTTAATGGGAACACCACAAGGACTCTCCTGTTTTGATACAGTTTTGAGCCAGCAGGTGCTGGTATAGCCCCTTTTAGAAGCGGTCTGTTTGTTTAAATTCCTGTGAAATTCAGACTCCAGGGTGAAATGGTTAATAGCACGTGTTTGTTTTTGTTTCGGGACAATGTTTATAAGCCAAAGTACACATTGGAGCTTGTTGTTTTCCTGATCCAGGCAGCGGAATCATCCAGATAGCAGGTTTACCAAGACTGACTTTCTAGTAAGAGTTTGTTGTTGAAGTTTCCTGAAAATTGAGTGCAGGAAAGTCGTTGGGTCAGAAAAGGTGGATTTTTCTACAGTAAAGTCTAAACAGGTCAGTCTTTCTTTAGCAGCAGAATATGAATTGTTCAGGGTTTCACTTAGCAAAGCAGAGGCTCTTTTTTCATAGCTGCCAGTCAAACAGTGACAAATTACAGATAAACTGGCAATGCAACATGATAAACTGTCATGGTATGAAACCAAGTCTGCTCAAACAGCACCACTAATAAATTCCTTGTGGCTTGATATTAATGATGCGGTCTCTACTATTACAGTTAAAGAAATTGAACTGGGTGTGATTTTAATATTAACCCAAGAAACACACTGAAACTTGGACTTTATCAGCAGACAAACTGTCATCTTTATTTACTGTAAGCCTTCTATATTTTCTTTTCTGGCAAAAAGGAAGACTACTTAGACTGTCAGCACTTGCTCATGTAGATGGGTATTTATCTGGAAATAACTGCAAGCTTCAGCTGGGGAATTCTGATTCCGGAGGTGTTTTGGGCCAGCAATACTGAGGGTCTGGGTAGATGAGCCTGACTAACTGCAAGACTTTTTAGGGTTGCCACCATAACCTCTCCCAGCTATCTTAGCTTGACTTGGCACTGGGAGCAATTTTAACCTAAATCTTGTGCTGAGAGCTGTAGCCCTGAGCTCAGGTGCCTCTTTGTGTCTGCTCCTGGGAGAAGAGCAATTCCTTCACTGTTTTGTGGGAGCTCAACAAATCCAGCACAAATCTGATACCCTCAGTGTCCTAGGAGACAGGGACACTAAAGTTTACCTTCCTACAAACAGGTATGTGAGGGTGAATTTGGAGAAAAGCAGTGATTGAGAAATGTCTGTAGGTTCTACCCCTGCCATTCCATGCAAATCAACTCAACTACTGCTTTGCAGTGGGCTTTGTGTCATTTTTGTGCCTCCATTGACAACCCTTGTCCCCAGATTTGACGTAGAGAATCCATGTGCTTATTTTGAATTATTCATTCCAGAGTGTGCACTGGCATTGTTTCCCTCACAAGAACCATGGGCAGTTTCGACAGATTTAATCTGCCTCTCGTGCTCTGGCTGCAGAGGAATAACTACTGACAGCTTGCTGAGCTCTTTGTGGTCCGATTTGTGGCTTTGCTGGCACCTCTTCTTCCAGCGTGGTTCAAAGCTCCCGGAGTCTGCCTCTGGAGCCATCCTTGGTGGCACTGAGGACAGAGCAATGGCAGAAGGTGGCTGCTGCTGCCAGAAGGAGATGTGCCTGGGCTGAAAGTCATGAATTCAGTCATCACACAGGGCACCACTAAATGCCAGTTCTTGGCTTCTTTTCTCTGTTGAGGTCAGGATTGAAAATACTCGAGACAGTATGTTGTGTTCTATTGTAAATGCAGGTGAACCCGGTGGGAGGAAATGCTGATTTCTGAACTCCAGTTCAGAAGGCTGAATGATTTCTTTATTGTAACCATACTATAATACATTAATATACTATTTAAAGGAGATACTAAAGCTACATAATTACTTTTCTAACTACCATATCTAACTCCCAACTCGTGACCCTCTCTGAGAGTCCAGCCACAGGTGGATTGGATTGGCCACCAGGCTCAAACAATCCTCACCAGAATCCACTCAAGCAATCACCCCAGGTGAGCAATTCTCCAAACACATTCCACATGGGAAAAACAAGGAGCAGAAATAGAAATTGTTTTCTCTTTCTTTCCTCTGTGCTCCTCTATGAAAAATCCTGAGAGAGAGAAGAATGTGCCTGCCACAGTGTTCAGATTCAAATGTTTATTTTTTCTTATCAATGTTAGAGTCTCATGAGCAGTGAGTTCTGCAGTATTCCACTAAACTATAAAATGGCTAACTATCTTTCTTTACAAGGTCTTTTAAGGCTAAACAATCCAATTAAGAAATGACACCTAAATTATTTTCACTTTTAACCCAATAACTAATCACTCGAAGTCTGCAATGTGGACTTTTCTGTCCAATTACACAAAACCACCCAAACCCATGGAGAAGAAGGTGAAGAAGAAGGACCAGCCTCTGCCCTAAAACCTCCATCTTGCTTTATATATATTACTATATTCTAAACCCCCAAATTCTAAGTTTTCCACTGTTTTCCTCACACTTCTAATCAAAGTACACACCCGTAATCCCAGTGCTATCAATCAATTTTGGAAACCTTCTCCACAGCCTCAGTGCTCTCCTGGGGGGCAGAGTCTGTCAGCACAGAAAGTCTCACATTCTCAGCATCCAGAACCTCCAACAGCCTGGGTTTGCAGTGGGTGGGACACACAGACTGACACCCAGATTGTGGGTGGCAGCATCAAACAGAAATTCCAGCCGTTGCACAATGGAAAGAGGATCTGCCCTCTCTCCGAGTGCAGACTTCTTGCCCAAGTAATTGATGACTTTTCAGTTAATTCCTGCCATTTATCAGTTTTGTTTGGTGAGGTCATGAAGTGTCTGTCAGCGTAGGGGAAGCTCAGCTCTGGTGTCCCAGGCTGTGGAACACTCCATGGGAAAGCCTTGCTTCCTGAAAGCTGCTCCTGACAGATGCACTACTTTCTTACTCGCCCTTTGAGGGACGTGAGACCTGACAGCTCTGCCTCCACCTGGGGAGCAGATCCGCCTGCTGTTTCAATTTATCTGTCTTTTAAACTTTATGTTTGTAAATTAAATTAAATATTCTGTCTATAGAGAGGGTTCTTTACTTCCCCATGTGTATTTATCTGTAAATGCTGAGCGCTGCTCGTGTCCTTTGCAGGGTCCCCTTGTACCCCTGGCAGAAGGGCAGATTGGTGCTTGATAAAACATGAGGCTGTTTTATCCTTCTTCCTCCTCTCAAGCTGGGCTCAGGCACAGCTGGACACATCTGCCTGGGTGGGGCAGGCAGAGCCTCCATCCCACACAGCAAGCTGTGGCTGCCTCCTGAAATCTGCTGGGCAGAGAAGGATGCTGGAGCTGCTGGGGCCCTTCTGGCTCTGCCCACAAGGTTTGCAGCACTCCTCAGTTCTCCAGTTGCTCGGGTTTTGCTCTAGGTTTTTGCAGATCACTCCAAGGCAATCCTTCTGTCCCAAACACATGCTCTGTGCAGGCAGCACTTCCCCTCTGTGACTGGGGCAGTCACACAGAGGTGGTGGTGTGGTTCAGGATATTGGGACCTTTGACCCTTAAAGTGGTTGGATTTCGATGTCCTGGATGGCAAGAGCAAATATTTCCTGCAGTGATCTGTTCTGTGGCAGCCCAGCAGAAATGCTGGGGCTGCCACTGTGGTTGTTCTTGATTATGCTGCTGTTCCCCAAGGCCATCTGGGGCTGCAAGTCAGGCAGAGCTGAGCCAGAAGCAGTGTCTTGAAATATCTTAGTAAGTACAAGGGAAGCATTGATGGCTTTGCCAAAACCAGCACACACCACCTTTAAATCAAAATCAGCTGATGAGCCAAATTACTTTTAAAGCAGGAAGCTCCCTTCAGATTTATTGCCTTTTAAAAATATTTATGATTCAACTTCCTTCTGCTACACATTAATCTTCTTCTGTACTGCTGCAATCCTCTTGATTTCTTGCTGATACCAAAAATAACTGTGACAACTCTGTTACTGCCTCTGTAGGATTTCCTGACTAATTCCTAACTGATTGAGCAGAAAAGGGAATTTTGGTTTTATTTTTGTTTTGTTTTGTTTTTTTTTTAACAACTTGGATACTGCTCTCACTTCCCATGTGCAATTCTTCAGAATAAAGTAATTTTGTTGTTGCTTTAGTTTGCCAGTGCTTGGAGGTCAGTTCTACTGCACCAGTGCTGTGCTGCTCACTGAGGCTCTGGACTTGCCAGCTGTTCCCCATCCCAAACACACACACATGAACTTTGCTGTTTGCCAAGCCTGCTGCCTTGTGCTCACCGATGGTGGGGAAATAAACGCCTGGACTCTGACACATCAGAGTCCTCCACCTTGCTGGTGTTACCTGCTTGGATTCCTTCCCATGGCATCTCAGTGCAGAGGTATTTTCTGTGTGGGTGAGAAAACCCCCTGGGTCTTCCTGATTGCACTTTTCATTTGCAGGCCAAACAATTTGCAGAGACCTTGGCAGGATGGTGCTGGCACTGGCATGTGAAAAAGCAGAGCCCAACAGGATTGGGAGGGTTGTGTGGTCCCTGTCTGCTGGTGGTGGTGATGCCTTAGAGGGGCCACCTAGAACAGAGGCTAGACAAGGTTAAGAGAGTAAAAGCAGGTATTTATTAAAAGCCTTCAACAGGCACACCTTGGGCAGCCAGAAGCCTCCCAGAGGCTGCACCCAGGATGGACAATGCTCACGAGTTTTTCAGGCAATTATAAGTTTGGTCCATTTACATATCAGGGGTTAATCCTCCAATTACAGCTTCAGGTAATGAAGTCAGATACCCCCAGTTTGCTCCCCCCAATTCACTTTTGTTTATACTTTTCAAGGCCTGAGGCAGTAGGGTGTCCTTGAGTTTCAGGCCCAGAGAGGAACTGTTTTGTCTGAATAAAATGAATAGAATAAAATCAAATTGAATTGTCTGAATAAAATGGGAGAACAGTAACTAACAGGCTATGGAGCTTTAGAGTTATACCCTAAAGCAGTACAGGATCTGAAAAATACAAAAGCTAAATCCGAAGGCATCAATGAGGGGCACACTGCTGGTGCTGCCCCCCACCCCAGCAGGCTGGCCAGGCCACTCCAGCTCTGGGAGCACGCAAGGCAGCCTGTCAGTCAGTGATGGTGGCTGCAGTCAGTGCCTTGGCTGTGAGCAGGCAGCTTCACAAGTGAGCTGGGTGTCACATCTGGTTCTGTAGCAGCAGGGATGCCCAGTGGCACAGGAGCTGATAAAGGATGCTCACAACTGGCACCACAGGACAGGCAGGAGGGTGAGCTCAGTGCCTGAAATGCTGCTCCTTGTCTTCCTTCGTAGCAGAAGCTCATGAACAGCACCAGGGGAATGGCTGGGAAATGCAGGATGCTGGAATGCCAGGAGGCTCCAGCTGGGCAGGGTTTTCAGATCTTGTTTCTGCCAGGGGTATTGCAGAGAGTGTGCTATCCCTGCTATTTCCATCCCTGCTGGGAGACTCCTTCCAGGCATGGCTCAGGAAGCTGTGCCTGCTGTCAGACCCTGGAAAGGGACCCTGAGTTCTCTAACCAGGAGCAGCTGGAAGCTGGTGGCCTGTACCTTGGGGGCTTTCCTGTCGTGGTTTTTGGGTGCTGGTGGAATCCTTGGATTCCTGAGTGTGGGTGTTAAACTTTGCAGCTCTCATGGCTTATTTTTTGACATGGAGTAACATTCAGAGGATGATGCTTAAAATCCTGGGGGTCTGGCTAGAGGAGCACAGGTACCACACCCCAGGGAAGAGTGGAAAGCTTTTTCCATGCACACCCTTGCGGTTCAGGGCAGGGTGGAAATCTTCCACAGTTTGCTCTGGGCTGTGGTTTAGATTGTAGTTATGTTTATTCATTAGCTCTTGATACTGTTTGCTTCTCTGTAGGCTGCCTGAAAATAGGAATGAAAAGGAATCTGGTAATAGTGAAGTTATGAAATAAGTTTGTGAGGGTTTAGCCTGTTTAATGTATTTACCACCGCTGCTATCCACTAACAAAAATGTGGGTTTTTCCTAGCACAATGTGTTCCTTGGAAATGAGTAACAAAACACAAAACCCCACAAATATTTGCAAAACAAAGGCAGTTGCATCAGTCTGCCCATTAACAGAGAGGGTGCTGGGGATATCACAAAATCCATGTGACTGGGTGAGAATATGGCAAATGAAGTTTGTTACCAATCACTGCAAAGCAGCGTGTGTGGGGAATAAGGGCTTGATTTAGGCACGTAAAAATTGACACTGCAATTGGTTCCTTCCTCTCTGGAAGGCAGCTGGAATTGTATATCCTGCTGAAAACCTCACTGCAGCTCTCAGTGGGAGCAAACAGGGAGAATTTGGAGCAAAGTGAAATATAAATCCATATTTAATATAAATATAAAATATTAATTTTAAGTGAAATAGAAACACAAACATCTGCAATGCTGGTGGCAGTTCCAGCCTGAGAAACTGCAGTGCAGAGGGGTAGGAAATGCAGGGCTGAACTGCGGTGGTGAGATTTTATGTGAAAGGCGAGCTCACAAAGCTTCTTTGTTTAGAAAGAGGCAGTTTGGAGGAGAAAGAGACAGTTTTGGGGAGAGGTGCACTTATCCACAGAGAGTTGAGATGTGCTACAAGCAATCACAGGTGAAACACAAGTGCAGAGAAACAGGGTGAAATGGTTCAGCTGCGGGTGAGCCAAAGGAAGTGGGGTTTTCCCAACACCCCATCCACGTGCAGGGAATTGCTGCAGGATATTTTTGAGGCCAGAAATGTACCTGGTCACAGGGGTTAGTTACATTTGTGGAAAGTTGGTCTGTGACTGACTTAAATTCCTCAGCTGGGGAAGTCAGCAAATTCTGCTTGCTGGGATGGATAAAGCAGGGTCCTGTACTATGCACACACGTTTTTATACTTTGTGCAAATCCCTTTTTAGCACTGTTAGAAAGAGGTTGCTGGGTTAGACAGAGCAGCTGTCCTGGCTGAGGGCCATGGGTGTGTTTGTGTAAACTGAGAGCACTGTGGTGGTTAGGGACATGTGTGGACAGCTTGGAAGGGATGTCTTGGTTTCTTGGGAGATGTTTAATCACAATATCCTGGTACTTTGTACTGTGAGCAAGGAAACATTAGCCAAGATTATAGAAGCTCTACCTGTAAATGTTAGGGAAAAATCAAGCCAACAGTCTTGCACGTGCTTTGTCAGTCTGAGGACTCCTGGGAAAAAGAGGAGCTGGTCTTCCAAACTGCTGCCCATTCTCCTTCTTGGCATGGAGCATAAATCCCGAGATCCAGAGGCAGAGGATCCTGTAGGAAAGTAACTGAGGAGAGCTGAGCATGTGTTCAGAACAAACTCCCAGAACTTCATCAGCTGCTAAAAGGAATTATCTGCTAATCAGCTTGCAACTTCCTTGGTGTCTGATGTTTTGCAGAAATTTCTTTCTGAGAGGACCCTTCTAATGCTCAGTTATTTTCTGTTCATTGCTCTCATGCTTGGATTGCATAGGATGTGTGTGGGCAGAATGAAAGGAAGAGGAAGGAAGGAGAAGCTTCACATAGTTTTTTGTGGTTTCACCCACAAGGGAAGCCAGATTTCCCCTTGTTTGCATGATCTCCTCTCTTTGGGATAATAGCTGCCCTTTTTGGGTGTGGTGGATGTTCCCTGGTCCTGTGAGCTTTCCCATCAGACCCTGCATCTGCTCTCAGAAGGCAGGCTCAGTGTTCTGCTAATTTTCCATATATTTATGACTTACAGAGAGTGTGGGCATTTGGTTGTGTAAGGTTCCTAAGAAAGGGCTGAAGATCTCTCAGGAACCTGTGACTGACCTGGGGATTTTGTTGCTTCAGTGTGTCGAACACCAAGAAATGGATCTCCCACGTGGACCCTGATATAATTTCCTGCTAGGAAAAGCATAACAACAGTTTGCTATTTGAGCTCAGAAGATCCACAGAAGGATGTAGGTGTATCCTCACTGTGCTATTCCTTCTAAAGCACTTGCTGGATGAGGTAAATGAGATTTCTCATCCCAACTACCCTTTACTGCCTGATCCTGTGCACAGATGCAAAGACACACCTTTCATCAGTGAATATCTGCCTGCAAATCCAATTTATGTCCCCTTCCCACCAGGGGACTGTCCTGCAGGAAGCTGAGAGAGGCTGAGACAACAGTGTAGGTCTCCAGTGCAGGGAGAGATACCTGCTCTTCCCAGCTGGGGTTTTGCAAGCCAAGCTGGGCTGCTTCAGACAGTCCTGCACTTGTGTTCCATGTTTGACTCCACTGCCTGGTCTGAAGGGAGCTTCTGAGAGTTCTTCACCCTCAGAATTGTTTCTTGTCACTTGGAGTGCTGGAATCATAGTGAACATCATAGTGGGAATCATAGTGGATGTGTTCTTCCCCTTCTTGCCACCAAGAAGCTGCTCACAAATTCCAGGGTCTCTGGCTCTCACAGAGCTGGATGGAGCAGCAGAGGGAGACAAGAAAGCTCCACACAAGATGCAAAGTTTTACTCCAAGCTGAAATCTCTAAGTTGCAAGGCCTGGAAAGCACAGCTGTGAAGGAAAGCTGCTGTTTTAGCAGGTTCAGGTTTTAGCCAAATGATCACACAGGGGGTGGAAGGTTGTGTTGGAGGTTTGCACAAATGGGATGGGACTGCTGGGAGATGTTCCTTGAGCTTTAGTATGCCATCAGCTTCATCTCAGGGTTGAGACAATTGAAAGATGGCAACAGCTCACATACAGCCAGCAGCAGCCAGAGATTTCTTTGTTACAGATAATTTTAAAAACTTTCTAGCCAATAGCATATTGCCAAAGCTTACAGACAGTTGTTCTGGCCAATCACTAAGAGCACACGTACACCTGCTTCACACAAGGCTTGCTTGTCTGCTCTCTATTAACAATACACAATACACCATTATGAAGCTTAAAACCTTCTCCTATCTTGTTAGGCATATTTTTCTGCAGTCTTAAGGTCTATCTTGGCTAAGCCTAAGACTCAATTGTTGTTTCATGTCCTTGCTTGCTGTAACTTTTCTGCTTTCAGACTTTGCAGCTGCAGCTAGCTCTGAGTTCTCTGCTCTTTCTGTTTCTGAGGCCTGCTTTCACAGCTTTCTGAAAGCCTTCTTAGCTTTGCTATTTTTCCTACAGAGGGTGATGTGTAGCCTCACCCACTCCTCAGAGGATGGTGTGACTTTGCTAGCAGAAGATCTGTCGCCTCCTAAATCTGCACAAGAGCCCTGAATGTGACTGATGGATGTGCCTTGCACGGATCTGCTCCTTGCTACACAAATAATCCTTGCAATTCTATTGAAGAGGGCAGGGGGAGGACTTGGCTTGTTCATCTCACCTGGCTGCTGAAATCTGGGGAGCTGGGGTGTTGTGGTTGTCCTTTCCAGTCTCCCTACACTGGATATTTGCAATATGAGGAAAAAGGCTTCTATTTGATCACCTCTGCTCTTCGTTGCTTAGCATTGCCACCTAAACAAAGAGTTGTCATGTTACAAGTAAGAAAGCTGGTGATGATAAAGTCTCTCTGGAAGGACATAGCAGGGTGCTGACCCACTCCAGAGGGAATCTGACCTTTTATTAGTGATTTCCTGATGTTTAACCCTGTTCTTAGGTATTACAGTTGGGTAACAAAACCAGCTGACTCAGATGCTTGTGTGATGATTTCTGCTTCCCACTTCTGCTATAAAAATACTCTCTCCAGGAGTTTATAGGGGTGAATTAAGGAATTGAGCTGGGAAATCTTCATCCTTTATACACATATGAGTTATTTATTTACGTGGCTTGCATGCTACCACCAGCTCAGCTTTTTGTGTGATCAGTGATTGTCTCTTGGCCTTGCTCTCATATACAAAATCATTTTCTGTGCAATTGTTCAAGACTGGATTGTCCCTCATCCTGCTAATGTGATGACTGTCATTCTTTTGCTCTGACTATTGGGAAAACACATGTTCAAAATGGCTTCTGGGAGGAGTATGTGTAAATGTTTCTGGCCTAAAGTAGGAAATGCAAGTTGGCACATCGTGTGTTGGAGAACAAATGGATGGCATTAGAGCAGAGGAGGTGGAAAATAAGATCTCTTGAAGCTAGGCGAGCCTGATTGGTGCTTTTTGCTCTGATGTGAGTGAGGGACACATCCACCAGAGCCAATGAAACATTGAGAGAAGTATCACAGGAATGAAAGACCTGAGATTAAATTAAACTCTTGGCCTTAAACTCTTAAACTCTTGTGAGGTAAACACAAGGCTAAGCCCTTATCAGTGTGTGATCAATGTGCTTCACCTACTGCAGGATCAATTCCCTGGTGCACAGGGTACAACAGCCACCTCTGAAATCACCTTCTCTAATGGGTTTATCTTGGTGAGAGGAGAGGTGGGGCTGAGATCCAGTTAGGCCAGGAGTTGTTATTCCAGAGCTGCCAGGCAAAGCTGGTGTCCTTCTGCACATTGTCACCTTGAGGCCTGATCCTTCTCCTCCTTTCCCTTTACATCTCTGCAGTTTGACTTTCTGTTTCAGAAGCATTGACTGAATGGAGAGAGGCACTAACAGTTATTTCTTGTGAGTCTGTTCTTCTCTCTGGTGTTGCCAGCACAAATATTTACAATATTTGTCATCTATTGCTCCACATGCAGATGCTGCTCTTTGAGAGTCACTTCTGCCTTCCATGTCTCCTCTTTCCTCCTGACGCTATCAGGCAGTCAGGCATTGATCCTGTGACAGATTTAACCTTGTGGCTTTCCATCCAGACATCTCTTGGCCCTGAGGCTGTGTAGCACCTGGACAAGTGTCCTTTGCACCAGGTGTGTGGCCTGACTGCAGTGTGACATTGCCCTGTCACTGCTGTGCTTGCTCTGCTCCTCATTAGAGCTCTGCTGTGGTTCATATTCCAGGGAAATTGTGGTCAACTGAGCAACAGCTGTGCCAGCACTGAAAAATATTCTGTCACAGAGCAGAAATCCTGTCTGATATTTCTAGTCTCTTATTAAATGTGGGCATTGAAAAGAAACCCTTCTCCTTCCTGTTTCATCCTCCCACTGCTGAGGTCTGATGCCTCTTGGTACTTTCCTTTACTACCTGAATTTCTGGTGGAGCATTTCAGAACAGTCTGTGTAAGCAGAACTGTGGAACTATTTTATTTTCATACTCTTTGAATTTCAAAGAAGTTTTGTTCCAGAAAGGCACAGTCCTTTTGCAAAGCAGGTGAGATGACACAGCTCAAATAAAGGAGGTGCTCTGGTCTCCTAGGCGTGCATCACTTCTGGTTTTTTCCTCATGTGAGGTATATTAATGCCTTCTTTAATAAATGTATTGATGAGAACAGGCATTGGGTTGATAAACTGTGCTTCCCCATAGGATGGACCTGCTGGTGCCTCCAGCCTGCCAGAGAATGCAATCTGTCCCTGAGCAGGAATAGGAATCACACGGCAGAACCTACTGCAGAGGTTTCATTGATAAAAAATAAAAATCTACCCTCTTCCCATGAAAAATGGGAATGTTTAAAGATACCCATGTTTGTCCTGTGCTGAGAAGAAGCAATCTCAGAACTATTTGTGGAGGTGGGATATCAACAGTTATTTGAAAATGGCCTTGTCCTCAAGAAAAATGTCATCATGTTATCTCCCAGCTGGAGCCTTTTCTCATCATTAGCTCCAGGGAATGTGGTGTGGGAGAATTTACATTTAGGAGAAGTTCCTCTAGTCTCATGCCAGTGCTTCTGCAGAGGAGGCTGTGGTACATTGTGGGAGCTCATAAAAATGAACAAGTAAAACTCTTGGATGATAGCCCTGGTGTTTCATCCAGGCCTTTCAAGTTGATGTATCTGGATGGAAAATAGGGCTTGAATAAAAGCACTGCAAGAAATGGTTACTTTTCTCTCTTGGAAAACCTAACCAGAAGCATCACTTGATATTTCTAGAATTAAAAAAAAAAAAAAAAAAAAAAAAAAAAAAAAAAAAAAAAAAACCAAGAGGCAAAAAAAGAGGTGATTTTCTAGGGAAAATGGTGCATTTTATGTTTTTCCTGAAGAAAAATGTTCCCTGTGAGAATTTTTCCAGGCCTAAACCTGCGTTTACCAGGGGGGAAGTAGAAGAGAGAGCCTCTGAGATATATGTTTTTCTAAGTATTATCCAGTTCCTTGGATCCTGACAAAGAAGTCTGGGTGGCTGAAAGCTTCTCCATGAACTGTCCACACTGACTGAGGTCCACAGCTGGTAGGGAAACACAAAACCTTTGCCCGCCTTTAATGGAAGGAGGAATGTGCTGGCTGGAGGCTCTGAGGATGAACAGCAGGATTGGAGCTCTCTGGGTGTGTGGACAGAACAGCTCATCGCCCACGATAACACTGGAATTTTGCTTTGGAATGTTGCATTTTATTTTTTTAGAGTGTCAGCCCATCTGAGCAGGGAGATGGTATGTCTACCAGCCCTAGGGACATTTTGATAAGTTGAAGTAATTCTTCATTTTTTTCAGGGACTGAGCACCCTGAATTCAGCTTGCCAGAATCATTAAAGAAGTTTCTGCAGATGGGAGCCTTGCTCTTCTAGGTGAAGATTAGGTTTTTTTTTTTTTTGCACGGGAACTACTTCAGGCTTGACTTCGCTAAAGTTCCATTTGCCTTCAGTGGCTTTCAACCAGCATAAATGTGGTTACGCTTTTGTCATGAATGATAAATGTTTCCTGCCTTTGGGCTGATAATTAAAATCTCTGAGCATTCTTTAGGCTCTGAAGACCACCCTGGGTTGATGCTTACCTGGAGTGAAGGCATAGCTAACTTGCCTCTAAAGGGTATCAGTGGTCAACCCTCAGGGCAGCTAATGCTCTTAGGATCACAAAATCATTTAGCTTGGGGAAGACCTTTGAGGTGGAGTCCAGCTGCTGCCCTGACACTGCCAGAGGGAATCATAGAGCCCTAAAAGGTGGGAAGTCAGCAGTAGCATCTTTGTAGGTATCTTCTTGTCTGGGCACTGAAGTTCAGATACAAACTACTCAGACAATCAGAGATTAATTAATTAAGAAAATCAATTTTCTTTACCTCCTTTTTGTGTATGCATTGATGTCTGTGCAACAGCAAGGGAAGAGTGCAAGACTTCATCAGGACTTTGGAATGTCTTCTGGAATTAGCAGCAATGGGGAATGAATAATGTGATCTCTGACAACTCCTGTTTCCCATGCTGGGTTGCTTTTGGGAAATGGTGTTTGCTGTAAGACAGAGGCTAAGAAGAAATAGCTTTTTCTCCACAGCAACAGCTGAGTGCACGTTACAAATCCTGAGCTGATTCCGTGACAAATGCCGAGGCAGAACTAAACTGCATCTTCGTCAGACTCTGTGAGGGCAACTCCAAGGAGGAAAGTATTTTACTGTGCAAGAGAATTGCTCCAAATCTGAGGTGTGTCCATCCTCACTTGTTTTGAGTCCATTCTTGGTAAAAGTAGGAAAGGCATTGCTTCCCAATGGTTTGACTTCTTGGAAAGAGACAGGTAGCGGTGCAGAGGGTTTTTTTTTAACGAAAGAGCTGAGGGCTCAGCCTGGAACAACGTGTGTTTTCAGTTTTTAAAACCTGGACCATCCTAATTATCTGTGCTGAAAATCAATGCTGTGAGCTGTCCCGAGGCAGAATTTCCCCAGAAAACCAAGATCAAGCAGGTTGTGTCCAGGCCTTTCTGGATTTTATGGACAGCAGGGGCCAGAGCAGACCTGTCCAAAGGCGAAAGGGATAGGATCACAGCCAGGGGGTTCCTGAACTTCTGCACAGTGACAGGTTCTTTGGGGTTGTGGTGCCTTGAGGTCTGCATGATGGGGCCCATCTTCTGTGCTGGGTGGGGCTGCCTGCAGCCTAATCCCAGTTCCTGTCAGGTCTTTCCCAAAACATCATGATCTGGCTGGTTTTGGACAAGCCAGCTGCATCAGTGCTGTGCCACCTCTGCCCTGTCCATCCCCAGGCTGTCCTGTCCCTCCCTGCTCCTACATCTGTGCACAGCTCACAGTGCTTGCAAAGCTCTCTGCTTTGTACAGACAATTACAGCAAGTTCTCTGAGAAGAATAATTACTCATTTTTAGTGGAAGTTTTAAAGAGTCTTAAATCAGCGGAAGTTGTCAATGGTTTTAAATAAGATCAGGGTGTGTATTGAACAATGAGGAGATAACAAATGACAATTAACACTCAGCAAATGATTTTTTGGCTATTCTGTGTGTGATGATGCTTAGGGAAAACCACTATTTTTAGGGGTAATTGGAAATTACGCCATGAGTGTTTGAAGGGACAAAGGCAAGCTTAATTCAGGTGCTTCCCAAATCTTGACTTGCTAATAATTACTTTCCCATGTGCTTTTATTTTTGTTCACTTCCTAAGTGAAACTATCTGCTTACGTCTTTCTTATTTTTTAAAGAAAGATAACCTTGTAAGAAACATATTCTAGTGACAAGAATAGTCCTTCTGTTTTGTGTTCTTTAATCCAGTTTATTAGCAAAGCAGTAGGGTTCTAAATAAGGATCATGGGTCTGAAATGACGCTCTTCCTGCTCTGAATGCCAAAGAACAGGAGGATTTTTGGAGCTGGCTTATATGGGCAGTGTCCAGCTGTCTTCCTACTTCTAACTCTGGATTTTCACATCATCTCTGTGCTTCCTTCTGTCCAGCAGCACAGGGTTCCCCCCGCTGAGAGATGAGGAGCTTTTCATCTTGGGCAGTGCTGCTTCAATCTTTGCAAAGCACTGACACTTAAATGAATTTTGACAAACAGGAGCATCCTTGATGGAAGTTCCCTCTTTCCATTTGAGTGACACCAGGCAATCTCCTTTCCCTACTTGTGTTTGATAATTCTGTGGTTCACACTTTCTCTGGCTGTCCCCGCAGAAGCAGCATCTTCTCTGCCATTTATACACATTTTACCCTTTTTCCCCCCTGAGTCACAAGTTCTTTTCCTCTCAGAAACCAGCAACCCCTGTCCAAAGGCACTGCGTTCATGGGAAGCTTCTCTTATTATTATATCATCGTTCTCATTATTCTCATTCTTCTTATTATTACTATTATTCTTCTCTTTACTATTCTCTTTATTATTCTTTTTATTCTTCTCTTTCTTCTTCTTCTTTTCCTTCTCTTCCTTCTCCTCCTTCCTTCTTTTCTCCTTCCTTCTTTTCTCTTTCCTTCTTCTTCCTTCTTCCTTCTTCTTTCTTCTTCTCTATTACATATTATTATTCTCTTATACCTTCTGTAGAGAATTAAAAATTGCTTTGCAAGTTAGCCTGGACAAGACAAAATATTTCCTGTTGAGCTTTAGGAGATCACCCCACTTCACCACCTTTAGGGGCTGAGAATTCCTGACAGCCACAACAGCCATGGAATTTTCTCTGGTCCAGGGCTGAGAAGAATTTTTTAAATTGATGATGGTGATGATCACTGCTCATTTT
The DNA here is from genome assembly GCF_031753505.1 of Anomalospiza imberbis. Lineage (NCBI taxonomy): Eukaryota > Metazoa > Chordata > Aves > Passeriformes > Viduidae > Anomalospiza > Anomalospiza imberbis. The sequence continues at coordinate 1,579,905 of NC_089689.1, read as the reverse complement.
GATCATTTGTGATTAATGCTGCTTGTGATATCTTAGACAAAGGATGTTGGCTATGCTGTGTTTTCCTGTTGCAATATTTTTGATACCATGGCGTTTTAGAAATGTCATCTTCTAAATACGTTGTATTCTAAATATAAACCCAAATATTTGGTAATGGCTTTCTTATGAGAAGGTCACAGGGGTGAGGATAATTTAATGAAACAGTCATGAATTATTTACTTTGGGTTAAATTAAAAAAACATTGCCTGTGGAACTGAGCCTCTCCCTAAATCAAAAAGTTTTGTGGATTTTGGCTTCCTTTTGGTCTTTTGTCAACAAACAGAAAATTGTTCTTTATTCCCTTCTGGACTGACCAATGGGAATTTTACAAACCTGCCCCATCACATGTAAACCTTTTTACCTACTTTTGATGTAGCTTCTTCTATGATTTGTGGAAATAGGTTTCTCTCCCATTTTTAGAGCTGCCAGCACATACTTGGAGTCGTAGCTCTAGGGAGGAGAATTCATTTTGGGCTGAAATCAGTGAACCTCCATATTCACCATGGTGGAGGGAAAAATAGGTAATAAGTGGTGATTTGTGAGAAGTATTAGGAGGCTTCAAATACTGCTCTCCTTTATGGCCTTATGCTGTTTGGACAGAGAATTACAGTGGATAGAGGGAAAAAAGGAAAAAAGAAAATATCCAGGATGTATTTGCTTAGCAAAGCTCCAAAGAATGTGGTCTGAGTGGGATGAGCTTTTTCCAGTTCTTCCAGGCTTTCCCATATGCAGATTTTTAACTTTAATAATTGTCTAAAAAAAGACTTTTGTAGCTTAAATATCAAAGTATGTAACAAAAATAGTTTGAAGAATGATTGGGAGACATTGTTTTATTAGAGAGCAGGCAATAATGGAGGCAAGTATAGCTAGAATTGAACTTTGTTGTGATTTAAGATATTTTTCTAGAAGAAAAGCTTTAATTAAGCCAAAAACAAGAGTTTAATGAAACAATTAACCAGTCTGTGGTTATAGAAAGTTAATTGAGGTAACATCATTCAAGGTAGTGTCTTTAAATTCACCTGATGGTAAATTAAAAGAATTATTCTAATGACACATTTAAGCAACCACGTTTTCCAGCCTCATTGGTTTGGGAGCATCACCTGTCTGTGCATTCTTCCTGCCTGTGTGCTTTGCCCTCTTTTCTTTTTGTCTGCATTTCAGATGCCACTCACTCAGCACGGACAGGAGCAGCTCTTGCGTGTTTGAATTCCTCACCACAAGGATTTTAAGTGCTGTGGTTTGTGCTTGGCAGGGCCGTGCTGGCAGCCTGAACATGATCCCCAGTCATTCTGAGAGCCAGGTACTTTCTCCTCCCTGAAGCAAGAAGACAATTCTGTGTTCTCTTGATGCTCAGTTATCTGAGCTTCTGTCATCTGCCTTGGGTGGAGTCTGTGTTGTCTTGTGTTTCCTATGAGCTGATTTATCAGTGACTCTCAAGGTGAAGCCACAGCAAGCAGGGCACCCAGAAATGGGCAGGCTTCCTTCTGATTTAGCAGCCAGCGTTTAGGAGATGGATTTCAAATTCCTACAGAACTGTCATGAGCAGGATTTCCATGGATCCCCTTCTGCGGTGTGTGGGGAGCCTGCCAAGCCACTCGTGCACAGATACATCTGGCTCAGCGAGTGCTGGATGCCGAGTGTTTGCATTTCAGAATTCCCTGCTGTTGCCACAGCATTTGTGGTTCCTTGAACCAGCACAAGGGTTTCCCAGAAGCTGCTCCCAAAATTGGTGAGTTGTTAACAGAACTGGTAACAGCAGCTGCTCCACGGCTTTCAGTAGCGACCACAGCACCCAGTTTCCACCCAGGGTTTATTTAGAACTTGTGTCCAATACCACATCAACAGAATCTTTCCTCTTCTCCATGGTGAGGTTTTATCCTTGTCCTTCTTTATTGCCTTATAGCTGTGGGGCACTGCACACACCGTCAAGAATGAACAAGTCTGGTAAATGGAGGAGCAGCTTTGTGGCAGCTACAACTGACAGGGAGTCTCCATTGCCCTGTGACAATGAGCAGACTGGGTTGATTTGCTCCTGGCTTTGATCCAAGCAAGGTGAGAGCTGCTTCTCCTGTCCAAATTGGCCAAAGCTAACTCACTGAAACAGAAATAGTTAGAATTATTTTCTGTAGCAATCCGTTCTCTAACTACAAACTCCTCAACTTAGAACTACTCCCTTCTTTTGTATATTATTTTGGCATTATTTTTAGGCATCCTTATACCTTGGACCAGTACTTCTTTCAGTTTTAGCAGCTGTCACAGAATCTGCCACTGCCACTAATGCAGATAGCATCAAATATGGTTTTTAATCTGTGCTAGACTTGTGCTAGCTGAGCTGCTACATGGGAGAGCAATGAAGGGGGGATGAGGAAAAAGGGACAGGGATGCAGGAAGGGAGTGGAGAAAAATATTGAGCAGTAATGTTTGACCTTTGTCAGGGTACTCTTTCTAACTGAATTGTTTACTCACTGAACTTTCTTCTTCAGGGCTGTGTGAAATCCCCATTTATGCCCCCGGTTGTAACACTCCTCCTTCAGCTGCCTCTGTGACAAACAGATTGGTGCATCCTGCTCCAGCAGCGGGGATTTCTCCTGCTGTGATGTGGGATTGCTGTGATTCAGCAGGAGAACCAGGGCAGCTGCATCAGCTCTGCAGCACTTGGAGCCTTCCCGTTCCGAGGAGGCTGTAACCTGATTTTAAAACTCCTCGCATGGGACACCCGATAAAACCCCATGGGCCTGGGTCTGCTCCCGGGCTCCTGGGATAAAACGGACTCTTGTGCTAAACACAGAGACTTGTTTTTGTCTGCTTTCCCTGCCGTGGCTTCCCTGGACAGCTACACAGCGTGAGCAGCCTGGCAGTGCAAAGCGTTCCTTGCTTTTGCAGCCTTTTGGGAGAACAGCATTGTTGTAAAATGCAGGCGAACCCAATGGGAAGAATGATGATGTCTGGCTCCAGTTCAGAAGGCTGAATGATTTCTTTTTTATAACTATGCTAAAGTATATTAATATACTATATAAAGGCAAATACTAAAGACTACAAAACCTACTTGTTCTAACTATATCTCTAACTAACTCCCAACTCGTGACCCTCTCTCGAGAGTCCAGCCACAGGTGGATTGGATTGGCCACCAGGCTCAAACAATCCTCACCAGAATCCACTCAAGCAATCACCCCAGGTGAACAATTCTCCAAACACATTCCACATGGGAAAAACAAGGAGCAGAAATAGAAATTGTTTTCTCTTTCTCTCTGTGCTCCTCTATGAAAAATCCTGAGAGAGAGAAATGTGCTTGCCACATAGCATCACCTGACAGTGCCAGCAGTGACTAAAGGCTTTCAAGTGCTTCAAGGAGAGATTTCACGTGTTGTTGTAGTATAAGGAGGTCAGGGCCACCCACCCATTTATTCACAGGTTGGCATGGCCATGAGGGACGCACTGTGTGCTGCCCATTAGTCTGAGCATCTTAAGCTGACTTCAAACAAATGAAGCTCTGCCTGTTTCCCTGTAGTTTTGCCAGTAGGTCTGGTCCAAGTAATTTCCCCCTCTCTCTTTTAATTTCTGGAGGCTAAAATCTGTTTATTCTACCAGAGAGGGCTTGTGGGGCTCATTGAAAACTTGTAATGCATTTTTTAGATCATTGGCTAGCAGATAAAAAGCAGTGGGAAATACTTTGGCAATTAGCTCATTGTGAGAGCAGAAGAAGCAGTGGAATCAAGCTCTGTGTCTATCAAGATGTCTTTCTGGGGTGAGTCAAGGTAATCTACCCCAGGTCACCACTTTCATCACTGGCCACCACAAATGGCCTAAGAGAAAAGGGGAGGAAACCTTAGGGAAGCTGCTGAGTTGTTCTGCAGGGAGATAGCTTGTTGTTGTTGTTGTCTTGGAGTTAAATTCTTCATTGCTGGTGACTGTGAACACGTAGCCAGCAGCTGGGAACTTTGGGGCAGCCTGGCAAGAGGAATATGAGTGTCTTACTGCATGCTTAACTTTTAATGCGTAGTCACAGGAGACGCTGTGCTCCTTCCCAGAAGCAGGGGACTCTGGTGGTGCTGAACCTGAGGCAGAAAGAATTGTCTGGATCTGGACTGTGGTTTATTCTGATATGAATAAGGTTTCCCGGCAAGCTCCCTTTGTTTTGGAAGCTGTAGTACTTTTCTCTTTAGGATTGGCTGGAGTTCCCTGAAGCTCAGGGCCTGCATGCACAGCTCTGGAAAATGCAGTGGTGATTTTCTGGCTTTCCATGACTGCCTGCCTGTGCTGAGAAAAGGAATTTCACTTCTCTGTATTTTTTTATCTGAAGAGGGATGGAAAAAACATAGTATTTTTGCTTCTTAATGCTGGTATCATTATTTGCATTCAAATGAGATTAAACCAGTAGTAAGCAGGAGAGAAATTCTGGCTCTGTTAAGCAGACTAGAAGACTAAGACACAATAATGATAATTTTGGGGCACATTTCTTATTGCCTTAGATGATAACACACCAGTTTAGCGAGACAGCTAAGTCTGTGCTGAACTGCAAATATGCAAAATTGCCTCTGAATTTAGGGAGTGTTTGGGGCTGTCCTTCTCAAATTTGATTTTCCTGGGCCTGTGCTATTACCTCACCTTTATGACAGTGATAGAGGAAGGGCTTTTTAGCCACACATGATGATGAGTGCCCAGGTGAGAACACTTGAAATAGAGCTCTCTGAGTGGTGGACCCTTAGAAAATCAGCTCCACTGTGGTGTCACCAGCAAAGACAAGTGGGAATTGAAATATTCATACGTGCTAATGACTTTGGGAAATGCTGTGAGAGCATTTGCTGTAGCCAAGGGTGATTCCAAGGGAAATCCCAGAAAACTGGGAAACTTCTGCAGAGGTTGAGAGGCAGCGGTGCTTGCACCTTGCCTGCTGGTTTGCTTTGAAGTTGGATGTGTGGCTGCTGCACTGTAAATCTGCACGGACTCCTGGCTGGTGGCAGATAATCCAAATAGGCACAGGCTATTTTATAACCAATCCCTCCCTGCCCTGAATGACAGCATTTGTTTTTATTTTGTGACCTGCAGATTGGGCATTTTATTATCTCTGATGAACCTGACATGTCTCTCATGACTGCAGAGCAGGATATTATTGTGGCTTTAGGTTTCAGGCAAAGCTTCATGATTACTACTGCTACCAAGCTTTTCCATCTGGGATGTTCTTACTTCTGGTATGTGCCTGTGAGGGTGAGGGAGAAGACAGGAGCAGATAGGGATGCATCAACTCTTCCTGCCCTTTCTGTATCAGGTGATAAATGGCTGATCTTCCTTCCTCTTCCTTGACAGCAAGGGAATGCTTTGAGCAGGTTGACAGCCCTATCTCTCTGTTTATGAGCTGTTAATTGCACGTTGTTACCTGTGGTTATTATGGTTTAGGAGAGGGAGTCCTTCCATCCTTGCCACAGCTCTTTCTCTTCAGATAGATTCTCAGAAGAGAGAGAATAAAAAAATCCCCCTAACCTTGGAAACTCCCGTTACTGAACCTCTCTTCTCCCAACCAGGACCTGCCCCAGTTCTGTGAACTAACTCCACCTGAGAGTCACCCTGTGACACTGCCTGAGGTTTGCAGAGCCACTCTACATGAGCAAATGCTTATTCTTGAAACCAACCCCAAGGCCATGAAAAAACTGCCTTCCTTCTGTTACCCTGTCAAACTTCTTGAAAAGGAGACAATCTCTAAATGGGAAGAGCAAAAATATTTTTTGTCTTCTCTTATTCCTCCAGCTTCTTAGTTTACCATACCCTCTTAGTTTACCATACCCTCACTTTTGCTTGACACAAACCACCTCTGTGTAGGAGTTATCTTGATTTCTGATTTTTCGTTCCAAATTATTGCTTCCCCCTACTTATCCCACTCTTTCCTTGGTCAGTGCATTCACTTCTGTTTGACACAAACCACTCCTGTGTAGGAGTTATCTTGACTTCTGATTTTTCATTCCAAGTTATTGCTTCCTCCTATTTATCCCACTCTTTCCTTGGTCAGAGCATGCATTTCATGTCATTTGTGTGACAGAATCTCTGGGTCAAACACCGGTGTCCTTGTAACTTGCTGGTTTTGTGCTGATGCCTCCCTGTGTTTGACCCGCTGCTGTCCCTTCCTACAGACTGGCACTGGTGCCAGGGAATCTGTGCCTTACTGCTGGTGGCAGCACTTCTCTTGCCTTCTGCTTGAAAGATGAAAAGGGGTGTCCTCATCTGTCACCTTCCTCTGCTACAGGGCAGAGAGCAAGGGAGGGGAAAGCCTTGCTCGGGTGTGATGTGCAACAGGCAAAATAGTTGATTTGCAACTGACCAAATCCTGAATAAAAGTGGATTTATAAGTACAATTCGTTGTAGTTTACAGTCCTCCTTTCTGCCTAGCCACCACAATGTGTTGAAAATGCCAGGGCAGACCAAGGACCCACCCTTTTAAAGCGAAGCTTTTCCTGTCAGTGTTTTCAGTGTGTGCTGTGTCCATCCTGGACTGAGCACTTGATGGAGATTTTGGTCTCCTTGGCAGGCTCTCCTTCAGTCTTCCCTGCTGTGCTTTCAGGAAAAGCTCTCAGAACCATGACAATATTTGCTTTTGTGCATCTGAGTTTCACTGGGACTGGCTGTACCCCTCACCCAATCTTCCTGCCACAATATTTATGCTCTGTTTTGAGGGGAAAGCTAAGAGATAAAGGCAAGACTGACCTGCAGTAGTGATTCCCAATTAACTTTAAGATATAAGCAATATCTGCTCAAATAGACAGGCCAGGCTGCTCTGCCAGCCCTGAGGAGTTTCCCACTGTGGTATAGGGCAGTTTCAAAATGACTTTGAGCTGAGCTGGTGCTGGAGTCACAGTGAAACCTGTGTGGTCTGGTTACTGCTAGTCCACCACTCCCTTGGTTAATTCTCTCTGATGTCCCAGGTCCCTTGGCAAATGTTGCCTTTGGGGAAGGGGGGAAATGGACATCACCTTTGGGTGCAGAGGGTCCCTCTGTGTCACTCTCGCTGTCCCCTGTGCAGACCTGTTGAGGGGGGCAGTGCAGTTGGCAGGAGCTCACCTGGGGCACCTGAAGAAGTGCCAGAAATGCCTTATCTCTTCAAGTCAATGCAGAAAATTGGTTTAGTCTGGTTTATAACTCGGTATGCATTTCAGTCGAGTGCTTCTAAGTCATGTTTTGAGACAAACAGCTGTCACCTGAGCTGAGCAGATCTCTAATAAGAAACATGTCTGATTGGTCTGTCATCATTGTTGGAGATAGGACTCGCTCTTCATTCTGAAATCCTCACATTTCAAACTACACTGGTCCCCTGTGGATCAGGCAAACACTTCTGCAGTTAAATTGTAAGGGTATGTAGGAGTAGACACTGAAATATCTTAATCCAAACATCATTCTAAAATCACAAATGCGGAGACAAAGTCTGGGGCAAAGCTCTTCCTTGTTGGTTGTCAATGTAATTTTGAAGTTGACAGTAAAAGACTAAATTCTGAGCTGAGGGAAAAGTGAAGGCTTGCTTGCACATCTTCCTTTTTGCAAGCTCTGTTCATTTGCAGAATTCTTGCTTTGTATCTTTGTATCCAAGCCTTAGGCTAATATTGGAGAGGAGAAGCCACTCTCAGGAGCGCACAATGAGCAGGCAAGTGCTTGCATAGACCTTGGGACTCTCCTCTGCTGGCCCTGAAGAACAGCTGCTTACAGCCATTGCAAAAATCAGTCCTCAAGTAAGAAAGGGCTGCTGATCATGTGGTGTCACTCTATAAAATGGCCACTTCTACAGCTGTAGCCAAAGGCAAAACTTCTTGGATCTGAATGTTTGAATTGTCTTGTGTAATTTGATCCTCTCCAGTTCTGAATTAACATGCAGGACAATTCCAGGTTGCTTCCAAAGGGCTGTCACAGGATCGAAGGAAGCCAATGGATGTGTGGTGCAGAATGTTCCTATCTCAGAATAGCAAACAAGCTGAAAATGCCTGCTGAAGTGTCTCCACTTTGCAAATATTTATTAACTTGGTGGCCTGCTCAAGTGAGTGAGTGGAAGTTCTGGAGTCAAACTCTGAGAACTTGTCCTGGTCAGTGCTGGGCATTTTCAGTTCCAAGATGAATGCCAATAGCCTGTGCCCTGCTATCAGCATCAAAGATCTACTGGCACAACCTGCAGACAGGAGCAGATGTGTATAGGTACATCTGTATAGAGGAAAAAGAAAATAAGCCTTGAGTTAGACTGAAGAATTCACCTGCAATTCACCTGTGGGAAACCAGTCCTGCTGGAGGTAATTCCAGTCAGGGGCCATTTTGGCTCAAGAAGGGAATCATTTGTAAGAGGTTTAGCACACTCACAGCTGATTCCAGGCTCTTGGAGGAAGGGAGCAAGGCTGTTCAGGATGATGGATCCCATGGTTTGTTTATGGGAAAGAGCTGTGGTGGCTTTTTATAACCTAATGCTGTGTGAACAAACCTTTGTAAGGAGGTGGTCCTGCACAGGAGCTGCAGACCTCTGTGTCTGTGGTGTCTGGGCCAGAGCCCTCAGATCCTGTGGGGTAGAAATAAGGAACGGAGTCCAAGCTGGGATCATTGTTCAGGTGTGGAGGGCCAGCTAAATACCGCCCTGTTGTTGTCCTGGTCCAGGGAGAGAAGCCTAAGGGATGGAGGAAGGCAGGGCCCTGAGCTGCATTCTCTGCTCTCACTTTGCTTTACAGGAAGAAGGGGCTGGGAGGAATGGTGTGACATTATTGTGGTGACATTTCAGTGTGACGTTTGGAGTTCAACTACTAATGGCAGCAGGAACTTTACTGGGCTGACTCATATTGCCCAAAAATACGCTTTCGTTTCTCCACGTATCCCTGCACAAAGGAAGAGGAGGTGGTGCTGCAATCTTGAATTATCACAGCACAGAGGGAATGTGCTCCTCTCTTCCTTCTGGGTGCCTGGGAACATCCAGGCTTTTGCCTTCCTGAGATCTGAGCTAATGAGAAATGTGAGGAATCACAGATGGAAACCTTGCTGGAAAGCTCCACAGACAAGATCTCTTGCTTGTTTTTTGCAGTTTAGTTTTACTTGCCTGGGCTGTTTGTCCCTAAGCCAGGCACAACATCTGGAAGGAGTGTCTGAAGTCATGCTTTGTGTCCCTTTCTTCCTGGGGTCAGGAGTTTCTAGGTCTTTGTCTTATGAAGCCTTTCTAGCAGTTTTAGGCCTTGCACTTATTCCATCCCTCTTACTGCTCTGTTGTTTGGAAGTGGTCTAGTTGCAATGGGCTTTGTTGGATATCGTTGGACAGCAGAAGTTGCTGGAGGGTTGTGAATGACCTTGTGGTGGTCTGAATGGTGAAAACAAGGATCCCAAGCCTGTGGCAGCTTAAATAACTTTTGGCTGTAGGAGAGGTTGGGTGGGATGGTTGGAGAGGGACTAACTGGTTAACTTCTGGAATCAGTCCTTTGCCTGAGAGCCTCAGAAGGTCACACCAGTGAGGGCCATGGAGCTCCTCACCCAGTTTCCCAGAAGAGTAACCCATGGCAGATGCTTTGTGTGAGGTCTTGTTGATGAAAAGCCACCGACAAGCTGAGCACAGCTCCTCCACGGGCTGAGCAGGACCACCGTGCTTCTGCGGGCGAGGCCTGCATGGCTGAGGCACAAGTGTGGTGAGTCTGCTCGGGTACATCTGGGGTATACATCCTGCACATCTGGGGGGTGCAGGAACTCCTGGCTGTGTGCCTGCAGGAGCCAAGGAAGCTTGATTTGAGCCTGTTACGAGTTCAACCAGCCAGACAGCATTTCTGGGCAGAAAGAGACAGTGCAGCCTTGGAAATACAGTGTGTGACCCCCCGAACTCCAAAACTTCTGCTCTGAAAATTAAAGATGGGTAAGGCCCATTTGGAAGCAGAGGGCTGACATAACCATTGCACAATCTGCTTCTGTGCTGTCATTTCTCTTTCCCTATTTCCACCTTCTGGTAAGAGTTCTCACTATTGAGCCATACAGTTATCTGGACTTAATTTTCTTTCCACACAGACCTCCTGAAGCCTGGCTGCTGTATAATTCCTCTAGTAGATGAGGTGCTGCTCTGTAAAACAGTGTTGGGCTGGTGGTGGACACACATCTCCAGCCTTAGGTTTTGCCTCACCCCACAGTTCTGCAAAAAAGGGAAAACACAGAACATCTTTAAGGCTCTGGTCTGTCTGGTGCAGGTGGCAGCAGAGTGGGGCTTTTGGGGGTGCTCAGCTCTTTGGTCCAGCATGATGGCATCTCTCTGGAGGTAGCCCTGGGGACACTTCTCCATCTCCATCTGTCACTGTTGATGTGCATTGAGCCCTGCTGCTGGCACCACGAGAGTGCAAGGCTTTTAAGAATGCTGAGCTGCCTCCCCGTTGATGGTAACCCTCTTTGGTTTTTTTTCAGTTTGGTTCCAGTGTTACTTTCCCCCAGCTAATAGGTGGTGCCAGCTGACAGATGATGTCCCCTGCAGGCCCTGGTGAATGGCAGTGTAGGAGAAAGCCACAGCAGTGTCACCTCTGGTCACACTGGCGTGCTGGGAGCGCAGCAGGCAGGCACAGCACAGGGACAGTGTCACAGGGACAGCGTCACAGGGACAGTGTCACAGCCTGGGGCTGCTGTGTGCCCCAGCCCCTGGGGCTCAGTGCTGTGCTCTGGACCCCCAAATTCATGGATGCGACTGGGGCTTTCCCACTAGAGGGCAGTTTTATCATGTCTGCGCTGCCAGAGGGTGCTGATCCCACTGCACAAAGCTTTTAAGACCGGCAGAAATTCAGATGAAAGCCGTGATTAATGTTTAATTAGTCCAGCAGCCACCGAGTGGCTAATGAACGATAAAGCCACTGATTTGGAAATACACTACTCGAGCTAAAGGAGGTACCAAGGCACAGGTTTTGGGGGGAGCATGCAGCAGGAGTGTCACAGGCACATGGAAATGAGTGTGGCTGAGGGGTGTGTTCTGCACTGAGAGCAGCCCCTCGTGGAGCTGCTGAAAGTGGAGATAGAGCAGGTTTGTATCATGGAATTTGAATGTAGTAGTCATATATATATATAGAGAGAGAGAGAGAGATATCAATTTATTTATATATTCTGGAACTTTACAAAAGAAAACTAAAAGACCCTAACTATTAATGGAAAAGACAAAAGTTCCTTACTAAGACATCAGCAGACCTGGAGGTTTTGCTTCTCAGGTGAGTAGTGATGTACTAATAGACCCTAATATATTGCAAAGTCAAGTGAGTAAAGCCATGATTTCAGGCTTACTCAATAATGCAGACCTCAGGAGACCTCCTGCAGCTGAGGAGATGTCTGCACTCTGGGGTGTGGCTGTGTTGAGAGTATCCCACTCAGTTCTGCCCATGACATGTGAGAGATGGGAACGGAGTTTCTCAGCTAGTGAGGAGCACATCATCATTTATGGTCTTGTTCTGTAACCCAAATTTGGGCATATTCTGATATGACATTATTCCCAAACACTGAAGTTGGGCTTGTTTGCTTCTGCTACTCCTCAGCTATGTATGCACAGCATGGAGGGAACGTGCTCCTCTCTTCCTTCTGGGTGCCTGGGAACATCCAGGCTTTTGCCTTCCTGAGATCTGAGCTAATGAGAAATGTGAGGAATCACAGATGGAAACCTTGCTGGGAAGCTCCACAGACAAGATCTCTTGCTTGTTTTTTGCAGTCTAGTTTTACTTGCCTGGGCTGTTTGTCCCTAAGCCAGGCACAGCATCTGGAAGGAGTGTCTGAAGTCATGCTTTGTGTCCCTTTCTTCCTGGGGTCAGGAGTTTCTAGGTCTTTGTCTTACGAAGCCTTTCCAGCAAAGCCTGACCCAGACACTGTTACGTGTACGTCTGTGTTGCTCTTTTCCCTCCTCCGTTTGTGAAGTGGGTTCCCCGGGGAGCAGGGTGTGAATTCTGCTCAGTGCCTGGCCTGGCTCCAGTCCCTCACTTGTTGTGAGGAGACAGCAGTGCCTTTTGGCTCACAGATTCCTTCTCAGCCCTGCTGGAAATTGCCTGACCCCACCAGAAGCCAACAGTGCTGGGTTGTGGCACCAGGGCCTTACTCTAGGTGCAAGACAAATGTATAAATCTGTGAATCTTGCTTGTACTGGGAGCTCTGGCTGTGATGTCCCTTCCTCGTGTTGCCTGCCAGAGTTCTCTCTACCTGATCCATCCCTCCAGGACAGTCAGAGCAAGTTTTCAGTTGTCAGGACCAGAAGGATGGCCCTGGTTGGGCTCTGTGGGGCTCAGCCCAGGCAGAGCTGAGCAAAGCTCTTGTCCTCAAATTTGCCTCGTAAGACCAGGCTCCAGTTCCATCTGTGGCCTCCTCAGTGCTGTCCCCTCCTGGTCTTGCTTTTATAGGACTATTTTTAGGAGCAGCAAGGAATTGAGTCACCCTTAGCTCACAGAGTTGCTGAACTGTGCTGAGGCTGCTCTGGAGTGTGCAAGCCCTGGTGGGATGGTCTTGGGGGAACAATTGCCTGTTACCCTTTCCACTCAACCTGTGCTCAGTACTGAGTACACACCTTGGCCACTGTCGGAGGTCGGTTGTAATTATCCTGGATCTAGTCTGGACTTAAGCTCGCACCATGCAGGTTTTTTCCTGACTTTAATTAATCTTTTGGAATGCAAGAAGCATGCAGCAAGAAAGAAACATGGCACCACATCCCCACAGAAATTCATCTGCTTTCCCCTAGGATGTAAAGCAGGGGGTCAAGAAACAGGGAAGGCAGCAAAGCAGAAAAAGTAGCATAAAGCAGGAGATGCACATCTGCTCATTCATGTGTGTGCCCCTCTTCTGGCAGTAACAGCACAGAGAACCCCAGGCCTGTGCTGCAGGCTCTGAATGTGGCCCTGATGGCTCTCTCTCTCCCTTGCTCAAGGGAAATTTCCAAACAAACTCTTGCCTCTGACCCTTGTCTCCAGGAGGAAGCACAGCTCTGTCCCGATCCCTTCCACCCTTGTGGATTTGATCCCACATGGTCAACGAGGCTTCTGTGACAAGCTTATCACGTTGTTTTGGGATCTCACGCTGCTTGTTTGTTTTTCTAAATGTTTCATTTTCTAAATGTTTCCAGACAAACTGTAGGCTGCTTCCTGTTAACTAGACAACCCTCTGTTCTCCTCATCTACCTCTCCTCTTTTCTCAGGTTCCCCATGAGAAGTTTTATTGCTGTTAGGAAACTTTTTCTTCTTTATTGTCTTTTTGTCCAAGAAGCTTTTTTTGGTGCAAATCTCTGTCCAGTCCTACCTTTCTCTGCAGTGGTAAAGCTGCACTGACCCAGGCCTTAGGACAATTATATTAGCAGCTTCCTGCCTTCTTCAACAATTAGGAGCAAAATCTGTGGTTTTATTTTTCTGTGAGGTTTGACTAGAAGTGTATGGGTGAAATCATATTTAAATACCATTTTGTGGTTGCTCTGATGAAAAGTAACTTTTGATGATATTTCTTGATGACTTGCTCTCTGGTTCATAACTCTGTTTCTGCTAACCACCAGTCTTAAAGACAGAAAACAGACTGTTGAGTTAATTCTGCTTGTCTGTGGAAGATGTGCTGGAGCTGCCTCTTTCTGCCATGCTCTGCTCAGTTAAACTCAGCTCATGCTCTTGCCACTTGAAATTGCAGCTGCTCATCCTTTAGATTCTTTAGGGCTACTATTGTATGACACAGGATTTGAGAGGATTTTCTTGGGCAGGATGATTTCCTTAGGAGTATCCTTAGTCTGGTCCTGCATGCGGGTTCCAGGTTGCCTCCAAAATAGAGCTGAAGCTCACCAGTCTGGCAAGTGTTGGCAGAAAGAGCTCTGTTGGATTGTACAACCTGCTCTTCACCTCTGTGCTCTTCTTCCAGTGTCTATATTCTGTTGCTAGTTGGGGTTTTTTTTTATTCCATTTCTATGAACTATTTCCATTCCATGAACTATGTTTTATTTTGACATAGAGCAGTACAGGCTGTTAGATTTCTTGTTTGTTTTTTAACAAGTGATCGGGCAGAGGCACAGTGACTCATTTTGATTCAACTGAGGTTTTTCAGAAGACGTAAGGCAGGATGAGGCCTGAAACCTGCCTCACCTTCTCATTAGCGTGTGTGGCAGATCAAGGGACTGTACTGACGTATTCTGAGAACTCTTTCTGTGAAGCCCAGCATCCCAAAATATCAAGGGAAGCCTCAACTCCCTGTTCCAGCTGGCATTGTCTCCTGCCAGCCTGGTTTTCCAGAGCAAGGAGCTGCAGTGAGCCAGGGCCCCTCGTGCTGCAGGAGCTGCAGGTGGTGCCTGGGGTGGCTGCAGGGCCCATGTCCCGAGCTGGATAACTCTGCCTTGGGTTGGAAGCAATTTTCTTAACATCAGAGGGTTTTTAATTTTTCTCTTCCCCTCTTGTACCCCTGTTGAGTTGTTTTAGCCAAGATGACCCAGAGCTTTGCCACCCACAGCCTCCTGGTTCTGGGAGAGTGGCAAATGGGACACATCACCTCACATCCCAGCTTATCACTTGTTTCCTGTGTTCAGCCCCAGCACCGTGGAAAATGACATGAGTGGTGCAGGGACAAGAGACTTTATCTTTCAGTTTGCACAACAAGAAGCTCTGGAAATAGCCTGGAAGTTGCTGATTTCTGTTTTGCAGTGAACTGTCCTAATGGCTGTATGTACAAGACATTCTTTGATTCAGTTGCTGCCCATCTCGTATAAACGTCTTTAACTAGAGTGAAACTATTTAATTCTTCTGACTCAGGGATTTTCTTTTGTAAGAAGACAAGTTCCAGTGATATTTCCACTTATCTGGAAGAGCTGAGGGAGTAAGGAAAATAACTCATGACTAATTTCACTTGCTGGCTCTTCTGCTATCGCATATTCCTCTTTTCCTGAGCACGGGCAGTGAGGGATTCCCTGGCATTAGGCATGAGATTTATCACTTTGGTGATCTACCCCCAAGCTGTCCCACAGAAGATGGGCACTGTTGCTGTTCTGTTCTCCCTTTAGTCTTTGATTATTGTGCCTTTGCCCAAAGCAAGGCCACTGTCAGGTGAGTGTTGGCTTTAAAGATTCCATTATTTTCTCTAAAAGAAAAAATGGAAATACCAACAGTAAAAAGTGCTGGCAGCCTTTAGTTATACAGCTCAGCATTCCTGTGGGTTTTAGTCCAAATAAGGCTGCAGGGCTGCATGGTGGTTTGGGATGAATTGCCAGTGATTTATCAGAAGAGGAGGGGGAAGCTGCTGGTCAGGTGAATTTACAGAGCAGAAAGTTGTTTTCTTCTCAGCCATCACATGCAGCCTCTCTTAAGCACAGCATTCCTCTCTCCACAAGCAATTCCTACACTTCCTGCCATGGCTGGGGTAAATATGTCCCAAAAATTATTCTGTTGAGAAAGAAAGTCTGTTGGTTGCCTTGATATAGTAAATATGTTGGCCTCAGGAGAGACTTCTTGTTTGTCTTCTCAAGAGAAAGGTCTGAGAGGTCCAGGTGGGTTCAAAGAGGGTCATGCCTTGTTTGTATTATGTCTGTTGCCCATTGCAAAATCACCAAAGGAGCTGATGAAAATTCTGAATTTCCACATCAAGTGATAAAACTCTGAAGTGTTAGACTGAAGCGTGTCAGGAAAAACTGGTGCATATTAAATTGCTGAGCTATTTTTGGCATTTCTCCAGACAAATATAGTTTTGGTTAAAAACACTGTGTCAGGTTTGTCTGTTTTCTCGTAGTTCAGTATTAAGTACAATCTTTCTGGGAGCCTCTTAACTCATGAGATACAGGCTGTGTTTAGGCTGCTGCCATTCTAATCTTGAATACAGTTTTGTCTATGGGGGCATTGGCTCCTGCAGCATACACAGCTTGAGTCAATTAAAAATTGTACAAGAAATGCAGTCCTCTAAAGAGCCTAGGAAGAGTAATTTTTTCCAGACTGCAAGGAAGGTGTAGCCCTGCATTATCTAATGTTGCCTGGAAACGAAATAGCTGCAGGACAGGTCAGCAAAGTGAAATATTTAATTAGAAAGGAGTGATCTGACCAAAACTTCGCTTTATAATTTTCTTCCCAGAAATTCAAAATTTAAAGATAAAAAAGGGGAGGGGGTAATTTGCTTTTTGTGGAAACTTCAGTTTTCCTGTGAGAAAACTGTTGCCATTATGTTCAATCCAACTTTAAGAGGGAACCTATCAGTTCTCCTTTGAAGAAAGCTATGCAAAGCAATCCACAAATTTTAAATGCTTAGTGCACTGTTGGATTGCTACAACTCATGCATCATCTGAATATCTGCCAATTACCTGCTTTTCTACTGTCTTCTTCTGTCCCTGTAATTTTATAGGCTGTAATCCTGACCCTACTCAGGTCAACACCAAAGCGTTCACTAATTTCCTTTGAGAGAAGGGACTTCACCTGCTCTCTGTTTCAGTAGTGGTGGGTAGAATGCATCTTAGGCATCAAAGAACTTCTCTGCAGTGCTTTTCAGTTCCTTCTAACTCTGATTTCAGTCCTGCCATGTTTTACTGCTTCTGAGAGAGAAAGCCTCTGAGGAATCCTAAGAGTAAATCTGAGTCATGTTCTGTATTTTATATAGTAAATTCTAACTTCTCCTATTGGAGTCGTGGTGAGGAACTCCATATCTAATGGGGGCTGCGTTATTCATAGGGAAATTTTTGTTGTGTTTTAGCATTGCTGGTAGGTGTTCTGGAGATTTTGTGTTAAAGAATTGCTGTGAGTTTGACAATTTAATGTCCTAACGTCAGACAGATCCCCAGCTGCATGAACTAAGATTAACCTGGTCATAGGCCTGGCAGTGGGGATGTGATTATCACACACGAAGGGAGGGCCCAGGTGAGATTTGCACTATTCTGCTCACTTATTTTACTAACATGCAGGTTTTTGGAGTCTTCATTCCACACAAATCCTGTTCTGTAATTTGAGACTTTACTCAAACCCTTGAGCTGTAAAATCCAGACACATCAATCCCTCTCCAAACCACAAAGAATATCTCCACATTGTTAGGAGAACACAAATAACCATGGCCTGTTGATTGTCTTGGGCTCTTTAAGATCTCCAAGGTAATCAAAACACAAAGTCTTGCCTTCAGAGGCTCCCAGGGTACTGAAATTGGGGTAGCCTGAGGAACAACCCAGCCTCTGCAGAGGGGGCAGCAAGGCACACTTGTTGTTAGTCCCCCTTCTCAACTGTTGAAGTTTCCTCCAAATTTCTGTTCCTTGGGAGCTGTTTTGAGGCTGAAATGCTGCTTGAGATTGATTAGTTTTGCAAAACCCATTCGATTCTATAAGTTCTTTTTGTGCCTCTGTCAAGGTCAGGATTGAAGCACTCGAAATGGTTTTTCTTGTTCGGACTTAGGTGTTTTTTATCTCTTATCTATATTAGAGTCTTACAAGTCGTGAGTTCTACAGCATTCTACTAACAAGCTACAAAAATGGCTAACTATCTCTCTCTACAAGGTCTTTTAAGGATAAACTGTCCAATTAAGAAATGGCACCTAAATTATTTTCACTTTTACCCCAATAACTAATCCCTCGTGTCCCGCAATGCGTATTTTTCTGTCCAGTTACAAAACACCACCCAAACCCATGGAGAAGAAGGACCAACCTCCACCCTAAAACCTCCATCTTAGCTTTATAGATATGGCTATATTCTAAAACCTTGAACTCTACGTTTTCCACCCTCTGATATTTCACACTTCTAATCATACTACACACCCACAATCCCAGTGCTATCATTACATTTTTGGAGTCCTTCTCCACGGCCTCAGGTGGAATGCAGTGTTCTCTTGGGGGGTCAGTGCCTGTCAGCACAGAAAGTCTAAAATTCTCAGCAGCCAGGACTCCAACAAACCCATACCCTGAAAAATATTTCAGCTTCATTCACACAAAATTAGCTTTTTGGTGCTTCACATTCTCATGATTGTTCTGCTCCTGGTGTCTCCCTGTACCTGCTCTTCTCTGTCTCCTTGTTTTTATCTCTTGGAGAACTGATGGCCTTTGTGAAATACAGGCCATTAGAACACCCCCACAGTCCCTGCTCACCTCCCAGGTAAGAGGTGGTGTTAACTTTCCATGAGGAACCGTGGAAATTGGTGTTCAGGTATCAGCCAGAACTTTCAAGGATCCTAAAGGCATTTTCTAGTGGAAATAGCTCTTTTCAGGGAAATAGGATTATATTGGCACACGTATAAAAAGAGCCACTTCCTTTCCTGGGAGATAGGTGCTTTATCTTGCCATAAAAGAATCACAAGGATGTGACAATTCAAGCTGGGTGAATAACTGTGCTTAATAAGAGAAAGAGAATTTATTTACCAAATCTGGAAAAATATGGAAACGTCCAGTGCTGAGGAAGAGGGCTCTCCTGCAAAGCTCCAACCCACGCAGCATCCCAGCATCCTGCCCTTCTGCATGGGGGGGATGCTCTCAGAGGACAGCAGCATATGCACTCTTTCACTTTCTGGCTTACAGTACATTGCATCATGTTTATCAGCACGATGTTTATGGATTTTAGGAGACTGCATGATGATGTAAATTATTTTGCAAACCAGCTTTTATTTTTAGCCCCTGCAGTTTCCTATGGGAGCTCACACAGACTCTGTAGTAGTATGCAGTAAAGCAAAAAAATTTGTTTCTTATAAATTTATTCCCTGAAAAAGTCATTGTCTGCCTTTGGATTTTGTGCAATGAGGAATCTTCTTGTCACTTATAGTTGCATATCTATCTACTGTCTCTTCTTCCTAAAGTTTTCCAAACTGAAAAATCCTTTTCTGCCTAATCCTTATTCAGCTTCTAAGCCTTTTTTTTTTCACTTGCCCTTCTCATTGCCTAACTCCAGAGTGCCTAACTCGTTGCAAAACTCCAGTTTGCCCTCAGTGTTCTGTATGGGGACAATGGGTTCTCCTTCCAGATTAATTCAGAAACAATTGGCATGCATGGACATTGTCAGGTTTTCTCCCCCAGTTGTATTACACAGCATTTACTGACTCTGAGTTTTGTCTGCTGGTTTTCTGCTCACTTACCCTGGCCCACAAGAGCCCTCTGTGACTATTCAAATTCACCTTCAGGTTTCACTATTACGAATATTTGAGCAAAATTTATTGTCTCAGCCATCACCCTGAATTTCATTGATCTGCAATGTGAGGAGCACACGTTTCACCTGTTGAAATTAGAACATTCAAAACTTGAAACTATTTGAAAACCTCTGGGGAAAGCAACATTTTTAACCTTCAGCCCCTGACGTCTTATTTTGTTGTCAGCGTCTTTTGAGAACTATCCACAATGAAATCTCAAATTAACTTTTGGTGGGGTAGGTGTATCTCAAGCATTCACAAATCCCTCCTCTTACTTGTCAGTTGAAAAGACTTTTGAGAGTTTTTCTTAGTTTGAGAACTGTGTACACACACATCAAATTTCCAGTATTAGTAGGTGATTAGCAATTACTACACTTTTTCCTGGAATTTCCTCTCCTGCTGGGAAGCAATGTGAAATGGGAATACTTTCCAATTAAATGCTGTGTTCAGTTAGTTGTCAGTCTGCCAGACTTATGGACACAAGCTGCCAATGCCCAGCTCTGCCCAGGAGAGAACAATCTGCCCCTCTGCAGCTCCTGTGCTGACCAGGGTTTTCCTTCTGCCCCTCAAATGCCTGTAGGAATTTGGTAGAATAACCCTGTGCAGGCTGTTGTAAGTAAAGCAGAAATGAGTCCAAGGGCAGGCAGATTGAGAGGATTTGTCTGCATCTCCTCAGCAGTTCCTGTTTGGCAGCCAAGTGTCTGTGTCTGGCGGGAGTCTGTCTACGCATCTGGTCTGTGGTTTTGCCATGTCATTTATCTTCTGCATCAAGCAATTTTCCTTTTGATGGGCTCAAGGGCAAAGAGGTTGCCTTGGACTCTCAATGCTGCCAGCTTTTCCCCCCTTAAAGATGGAGAAATCCTATAGAGGCAAGTAGGATAAGATGCAGAGTAGAGGGGAAGTGTGGGGATGTGGAAGAGCTGGGGTGTGTGTGGGTCTGGGAGAGGGAGCTGGTGCTGCCAGTGGGGTTTCAGAGGAGCAGTGGTCCTACTGTGGGCTATGGAGGGTGTCTGGGCCGTGCAGGAGCAAGCCAGGAGTCAGGAAGACCTGTCCAACCTTTGGGATACTATTAGACCCTAATAGTATTCCAAAGGATACTATTAGTACTAATAATATCCCAAAGGATACTATTAGACCCTCGACAGACAGTGTAGTGGCAGAATTTTCTGATCTGTCAGAACACTTTCCTTTGCTTACAAATGTCTCCTGAGCAGCTGTTTGAGTTGAACTTTCAGGAACAACCCACCTGCATTTTTTTCTGAGCGTTGTTAGCAATTCAGGACCCAGAAACAGCAGCAAGAAGCATAAATAAATTCCTTCTAGTGGCTTTTTTTTTTTCTATCTGTCAACAACACAATGTTTCCATTTCCACAAATGTACCTGCCTGACGCAGATCCTGCAGAGAGGATGAGTTTGGGTTTCCATGTTTAGTCTACCTTTATCTTCAGATCAAAGATGTTTAATTTTAAGGGGAGAATTTCTTAGCTGCTAACTTAATTTTAAGATCTGGAGCCTGAGCTCCTGTCACAGCTCATGTTATCACTAGAAATAAAGGCTGTGCCTTACAAACTCAGCCTGACAATTCTGGTTGATTCTGATGTGGAACAGGAGCTTGCTTGTTCTTCCATGGAGGTCTTAAATATTTGTAGCTCAAATTACCTGGGACTACTCCATGTGAGAAAAGAAGGATGAGTAGGGGTAGAACAGTATTCAAACAAGCAAATAAGCACATGCAGAGAAATAAATTATTCTCCAGGTCCTTTGTGAGTGGGAAAAAAGGTAATAAGCTGGAGGAAATGTCTCCCAGTAGTGAGGATGGTGAGGCACTGTCATCAGTCGTCCATGGCAACTGCTGAGGCTGCAAAGTCACAGCTTTTCTGGACAAGTGCAGTTGCTTGTAGATGTAGTTGTAGGCAGATGTTCTCATTAGCACATAAAAGTGCAGCTGCAGTCTCATCCCTTTCCCCTTCTCAAAGGCAGAATGCCCTTTTTGCACTGGTTTCACCCCATTAGGAAGTTCTGAGTTGCTTGGTTTCTCTTGTGCAAGACTTTCTCCTTTGTCACATACTCCCCTGGATTCCTCGAGTCCTGGTATCTTGGTGCATGCTTATGTGAAACTGTGCTGCCGCTCCTTTTGCTGTTTCAACTTTTGTTGCTATTTCAGCACAGAAGAGAGGTACTGTGTCAACAGAACACTTCCCCTCCAGCTGCTGGGCTAAGCCTGTGCAGGTGTGCACACATGCACTCCCTGTGTTTGAGCTGGGAGATTTCCAAATAATTGAGAAGTGACAGGGCAGCGAAAGATCCTGGCATGAGTGAGAGTGCCAGAACCGCTCCCGTGTCCTTTGCCCGCCTGTCCTGCTTTTCTGGTGCCTTGGTGTTGTTATCAAGTATTTCATCATGTAGGAAACACAGAATGTAAGGGAAAGAGATAATGAAAATATCCCTGTGCACAGGAAGTGGAACTGCCCCAGTGCAAGCCAAGCAGTGACCTGGAAACGAAGTGTTCTGAGCCACCAGGGATAGGTGCTAAGCCTCTTTGGAAAAACAAGTTCTTTGCAATATCTGTGAGGCTGCATGGTGCTGCTTTTATACACAGGCTGCAGGATGGAATGAGCTGTGTCTGTGAGCTCAGAATTCCTTCAGGGCTTTGCCAGAGTGCTGAAAGAAAGGTCTGAAAAAACAGTGGGAAAGGGCCACTTCCCCCTTTGCCTAATCATCCACTGGCTCCTGCAACCACAACTGCAGCAAGGACCACAAGTGTGGCTGTGAATCACCACAGCTCCTGAACAGGCTTCTTCTCAGATTTGCTCTCCTTAGCCCTTCTACCACATCAGGAATTAACCCAGGCTTCCACCCATCAAATGCTTAACATTTCATTGTCACAAGAGCCAGGTAATGCTCCAGCTGGTAAACGTGGAATTGCTCTGGAGGCTTGCCCACCCCTGATTATCTGACAGCAAGCTGAGCTTGATGGCTGATGATCTTTGAACCGATTATCACACAGAGCCACTGTGCAGCCAATGCGTCTCAGCTCCAAGGATAAAGCACCTGGGGATTGCCAGGATTTTAACAGCATAGCTGAGGCTGTATTGGCCGCACAATACTAGTAAGGACTGTAATTTTGAAGGTGGATCCAGTTTTTCCAGGTGATCAGTGGTCAAATTCTGCCCTGACATTTCAAGCATTGTGTGATAATGTCATGTGGATGAGATGTTCTGGAGGTCACAAACACCATGTACTGACACAGCCACTAACACAGCAAGTCCTGAGCTGCTTGGGAATACCTCTGAGGAAGGCCTGTTCTTCAGAGATATGGCCAAAGTGGTGCAGACATCGAAAGAGTTAGTGAAAACAAGCTTTTGGTGTGCTCAGCTAAGAAAACCTAAGAGTCTGTGTTTTAGTTATAGAAGGTTTTTTATTAGCTAGGTAATGTACTAGTCTCCTAGGTGTCCTCTGACACCTGTGAAAAAAATAAATGTTTTTCAGTTTCAGAGTTATGATTTGGCAATGAACTGAGTGGGAGAGGGTTCCTGTGTTCTGCTGTTTTCATTGACTGCGACGCTTTGCAGACAAGAGCTGAGCAGTGCTTGGCAGTGGGTATTCAGGCTCTAAGCTTCTCCTATTAATTCCTTGTTTTGGTTGCCTTTTTTGATTTGTGTCTATTTCATTAAGTGTCCTGCTGCTGACTATGCCCGTATTCTTGACCTTTATAGTAATGCAATCACTTTCTAGGGTATAACATCCAATTCATCATGAATCCTTTTTCTTTCTGACATTTTGGGAAGGCTTGGGATGGTCTCACTGTAAGGGCACTCAGGCAGGCAGAACCTCTGACACAGGGAAGGACAAAGGGGACTTGAGCCAAAGCAGGAGGCTCCCCATGTACAGCACTGAAAGAGGGAAAGGCGGAGTTGTACAGGACACCTTCCAGGGATGACGCTGTTGAGCCAGCGATGGGCGAAATGACTCGCACGATTTCAGAAGGCAAACGAGCGTTTATTCAAAAGCACTTCTCTCTTTTATAGAGAACATCATGAACATTAATTCCACTGGTCTTAAAGTAAAAACATTTCACCCATTGGTACACTGGACTTAGGTCAGTGTGGCAGAACGTATCTATAAACAATAGAAAAAAGATAACAAGATAACAGATGGTTTACATTCCTCCCGGCCTTTTTCCCGGGCTTAGCCTGGCAGAAATCTTTCTCCTTTTCTCTCTGACTGAACTGAGGATATCCACATAGGGAACCCTCTGCCAAGCCAGGCTGAAATGGGACCAGTGCCACTCTGCAGTATTTTATGTGGTTTTTTATTTCTTTAACAAACTCCTAACTCGTTTTACCCTGCCCTCACCTCAACATTAATGATTTTGTCTCTGCAAACTATCTTGAGAATTGTTAAGTCAAGTGTTACTGTGTGAGGATAGGCTGCAGAGCAAAAATCTGATTTCCAGCTTTGCCCGAAAAGAATTAATTTTCCTCGGTGTAATTGTTTTTGTTTCAGAATAGATTGTAACGTGTTCTTGTTAAAATTTGGCATTCTGTTTCAAGTCCTGCTGAATTGTCCTTTCTGCTGTGTGCTACATCAGCTGCTTATTTCATCCTGCTAATACTTCCTTACCATTGCCCATGTTGGAAGGTGCACTCTGTCTGCAGCGTGTCCTCTTTGACACTGACAGAAAGAATAACATTCCTCTTTTTCTATGCCAGTAACAATAATTACATAATATGCCCTCTTCAGTTTTCCGCATGCCTGGTGTTTCAGTTTCTTTTTTCATTCTGTTTCTGGATTTGATGCATCTCAGAACTTTTTGCAACGACTGTAGAAAGGGATAGCTGCAAATATGACGTGTCCATGCAGAAAGTCACCCATGAGTCATAGCAAATCTCTGGTTTTGTTGTTTGCAGTCAATGTTGGTACAAACGTACCCGGGTCTTTGGCGTTCAGAATCCTTTGGATCTAAAAAAAAAAAAGGATCTGAATGGATCTTGGGATTTTTAGTATAATTAGCTGTTTGCTCTGCAACACTTTGAGTGGGGATTTAAAATGCCCCGCATGACAAAATGTTGCCCAACTGGAGAGGAGGCTAATGATGAAAACCAGAGTATTTTGATATTAAATGGGATTGCTGGAAACACTTAGTTTATGCTTTTATTAATCAAGTATTTGCTGGGTACACCAGTCTTGAATGAAAAAGCACCAAGTGGGCTATTAATCACCTTCCCCAGTTAGCTGCTACAGGAGCTTAAAATTTTCTCCAAAACACAAGATCGTCATTGCCACCAAAGGACCCAGTAACTGGTAAGAAACTGATTGAAAATCTTCCCAGTTCTGTGCAGTGACCCCTTGACCAGGCTGGTGGTTTCCAAGCATTTGGTGCCCATCCCACAAGCTTCCCTGTACCCAGCAGGCCTAAATCTCATCATGGGAGAAGTGAGGGTTGAAAATGCTGAAGTCAGCATAAAGAGGTTTTTGTGTTGGTGGTAAAACTGCGTCAGTGTGTGGGTAGTTCATAATACTGGCATTTCTCCAAATGCCCACTCTGCCAGAGCAGGCATTCCTGTTCCTGTGTGATGAATCAGAGTAAAATTTAACGGGGTAAAAATCAATTTGGATTTAGGTGAAATGTGCCGTGTGGTAGCTTGCTAACATGGGTAAAATATGCTGTTTAGTCTTTTAACTCTGCTGTGCTTGTAAAACTGTCCCAGGCAGGGAGAAAGAATGCAATCTCCAAAGGAAAGAAATAAGAAGAGCCCCTTAAACTCTAAAACAAAAAAGAAAAAAACCAAAGCTAAGTCTGCAAGAAATAGACAAAGAAATTAGAGAGTTCTCTGTATAAAAAGCCAACTACAAATTATAACGCAAAATCAGCAGAATGAATGTGCATGAACCTATTGCAAAATTCTACATATAGGTAAATTAGTATAGAGTAATTAAAAAGAATCAAGAATTCTCAAGGGCACACATGTCCTTTAAAAGAAAATCCCTACGTGCACCCAGCGCTGTAATAAACATAAACCTACAAATCTTTATTAGAACTGTGAGATCTTAATTTTTCACTGCAATTCAGTGTCAAGGAAGGAGGTCTGGCAGTAGGAAGTGGGAGTACTTCTGTTTTCTGCCATTTCTTCCCATTTGTGCCTCAGTTGTTAAGTTGGGCCCAGCAGCCGCTCTGTGCTGCCACGTTCAGAGGGTGGACCACACTCTCCAGGTACAACCCTGAGCAGAAATGCAGGGAAATGGGGACACGTTGTGGCCCTGGGGACACCAGTCCTGTCCCAAATGCACACGCAGCCAAGCACTGCTTGTGCAGAGGAAAGGTAAGACTTGTCCTGGGCTTTTCAGTCACGAACACCTGGTGTGGGAAATGACGAGATGGGGCTGTCTGCCTAACCCTTCCTTTTGCTTTTCCAACCATCTCCTCTGGGCTCAAAGAGAGCCTGCAGCCCAGGAAGGCTGGTGGTTCATCACACCAGCTGGGCTCAGATCCATGAGTCAACAGGATGGGTATTTAGAGCTTCAGTCGCAGACACCAAGCCAAGCTGGTTGTGCCAAGCATCCTGTATCTGGTATCTGCCATGATCAGCTTGCAGTGGGCTAGTAGAGCATTTATGTCCTACATTCCTTCGGCTTGGATGCTTTTTTCCCCATTATCTATCTTCAGTTCATAAAGACTTCAAGTCCTTACACTGCAGAAGCTGAGGAAAGCAATACTAAACATCTGAGGACCACATTCCTTCTGCTTTTGGGAGTGTAGCTGTGCATTAGCAATGCAGGCAGTGGAAGCCAAGTGAATAGAAGGGAGTCAGGAGACTGGAGAAGTTGTCTTTGTTTTGCAGCATTCTGCCAAGGAATTTCACTCAGATGTAAGAACAGCGAGCCTTGGGGTTACAGGTGGTGATGTCGTCCCGAATCACTTTTCTAGGCAAAAAATTCTAGGCTGAATTCTTGCTGTTTCAGCCTTCCCTTTTCCCTGAGATGTTTCCTAGGACTGAGTCACAGCAGAAACCTGTACTGTTGGGTTGATGCAAAGAATTACCAGGGAACAAGGGACCTTTTCCCCATGAGCAGTGCTGTGCGTGCAGCCTGGGGTGACAAAGCACAGCTGCACTGACATCAGGAACAAAATTTACTAGAGAATGACCCTTCCTTTCCAAAAGGATTTATCTGTGTCTAGCTTCTCCGTGCTGCCTGCATTCACATGCTCGGTTGTCCGCTCTCCTGGCTCGAATGGCAGTATTTATCTCTGGTTAGGTCAGTGAATCTGGAGACATCACAGCTGCCCTTTGAAAAGAGTGTGGCAGGAGCATGAGAATGAGTTGGTGCCTCCATGGTGCTTTGTCATTAGGTGGGGATCAAAAGGGATGGAAAGGAGACAAGTGAAATGGCAAGTGTGAATATCTCAAAGGAGGTAAGAGAAGCTAGGGAAGGAAAGCAGCAGCTGTAGTCCAAGGAACAAGTGCAGTGAAAGTCATGGGCAATACAGCAAAAGAGAAAATCATCTAGGTCTGAGCTGCTGGAACCTGGGGTACCCTTGGCACTTCGCTGAAAACACTTGGGACTTGGACTCCATTGCTGGCCCTCACTGTCTGGCCAAGGCTAAAAAAGGGGTAGTACTAAGGAAGATTTTACCAGCAGCACTGGAGCTCCAGTGATGCCAGGATGCCTTGGCTGAGGTTGGGACCCTGTGTGAGATGTGTTCCAGGTGTAAAGTGCACAAAAGTTGTGTACAGATCTGAGTCCCCATGGGTGGGGGCACAACTGGCATGGAGCAGTTGAAGATGAGCAGCTGCAACGTGGCCAGGCTGAGGGTGTCAGCAGACAATATGTGTTTGGAAAGGGCTGTGGTGGAGCACAGAGCTGTTGTGATGTGTCAAAGGCAGGTGTGCAGAAATCAGCAAGGTGAATGAAGGAAAAGAGAAAGGTCTTGGTCTTCTTTGGGGAGGAAAGAACTCAGGGCCTTGTGGTTTCTGCCTGACCCTCTTTGTGAAAGAGCCAACTTCAGGGGTTCTGTCTAGAAACTTCCCCTTTCTGACCTTCCTGATTGCAAAGCCAGAATGAGAGAGTCTCTAAACTATTGCCTTCCTGTGGCTTTATTCTTCCCTCTGAAGCTGCTGCCAAAATTCTTCGCTTTGAGTGTTCTTAACTGGAATGCTATGGATGTGACTTAAATCTTCCCACCCCAGATCATCTTTCCCAAAGCAGGAAGGACATCGGTGTTTCTCACATCCCTTCTTTTGGCATCAGCCTTCAGGACAGGAGGAGACATCCAATGCTTTCTTTCCCACAACAGAGGTACTTCTAATGCTCTGCTCTCATGGTTTTGTGTCACCATGAAGCATTTTTGTACCTTTCTAATATCTGAATGCTGCAGAGTCCCATGACTTCTGAAACCATGTCAGCAGACACATCTGGGCTTGGATGCCCATGGAGGAGTGTGTGCAATGCTGTGCCACACACAGCCTGGGCTGATCAGCCTGAGGTCTTATCCTCTCTGCTGAGATCTGGGGGAAAAAATGCAGCTAAACTTCCTGAAGTTGTATTGGAAAAGTGAGTGTTTCATCAGTTTGGCCTTCCAGGTGAGGCAGGGAGAGCTGGGTGACTTGTGCATGGCTGCAGCAGAAGCAGCTTGGATCTGTTTGCAAGACCACCAAGCCCAGAAAGCTTTGAGGAGTGTAAAAGAGACCTAAGTGCTTTGTGGTTTATCATCATGTTTGCTAAAAAATACCAGGGCTGCAAAACTATCTAGATTTTTTTTTTGTTGTGTTATATCTTACCTTCTCATCTATTATTTTGGAATAGTGCTAGGGGAATCACAAATTCAAGAAAATACAATTCAAGAAAGTCAAGATGAGTCCTGATTAGAGAAATTAATTTCAACTATGAAGTGCTAAGCCCAAACTGGTTTTGTATCCAAATATGCCTTTAGACTCTAGAGTATGAGCAGCATGGTTTCTTTTGGATGCATTAAAATGAAAATCAGCCCTGCTCCTTCAGAAGGGATTGATGCTGATTTGCACTTGTGAGAAAGACCTGTTTGCCTTAGTGAGAGAATAGCTTGCTGGGGATAGCCATGGTGAGGTTAGTACTGCTTTGGTCCATCACAACAAGTTTAATCTAACCAAAAAGACTCTGGGTGCCCTGGTCCTTACATGGAGATGGCAGGTGGAGGGGAAAACCCAGGTATTTGTCAGTTCTAAAGGTAGGCTGGGATAGCCCACAGAAACATCTGGCTGATCTTAAACTGAAGTGGAAGTATCAGACTCTGGGCACAGAATTTCAGCCAAAACCACAAAGCTTCAGCTTCATTTCCATGAAGGAAGAAGGTGACATGAAGAACGGTGATGGACCTCCCCAGCTGAGCAAACAGTCCAAGCAAGGGGAAATGCAGAATCCCCATAGAGTGCAAGGACAGACTGAATGTCTGAGGAACACACAGGATTCAGACTAGTCATGGATAATAAATTGAAATGAAGCATGAGAAAAGAAATACGAGTAGTGGAAGGAAAATAATTTGGCCTCCTAAACTGAAGGAGAAAAGCTGTGGAGGAAGTGGATGTACAAGTGATGTACTTGAAGGAGGTTGTGTAGGTTGAGGTATGGCCCAAATCCTTTTAATGCCTTAACTCAGTTTTCAGTAAGGCTGATATGTAAAGTTAATGGTAGAGTCTGCAGTGAAAATGTAAGTGTGGTAAGGTAAATGTAACATCTGGAATGGAAGCAAAATTTAGGCTAATTGCTATGAAAATATGATGGTCCCTGAGTGAGCTCTTGTCTTGGGTACTGAAAAAAAATGGCACTTGAAACTGCAGATGGATTTGAAGAGATTTTTTTTTATTAATCTGTACATTTGGGAACGGAGAAGTA
This sequence comes from Anomalospiza imberbis, assembly GCF_031753505.1. Taxonomy (NCBI): domain Eukaryota; kingdom Metazoa; phylum Chordata; class Aves; order Passeriformes; family Viduidae; genus Anomalospiza; species Anomalospiza imberbis. Next base: position 1,550,973 of record NC_089689.1, on the reverse strand, counting down.
GCAGATACAGTGCCTATCTTTAAAAATGGGAAACTCTCCTGCCCTGAAATTTATTCATTTCTTAATTTTCTGCTAAGTGCATCAACTCTTGACATGGAAGAGGAAGGATGACTGAGGGTTGGGAGGCAATGGAAGGGGATAAAGAAAAAACCTTCACACAGGCACACACAAGGCCAGTAATTTCGGAACTAATTTATTAGATTTTGCAGAAAGATTACTAACTTCTTAACGGGTAATGCTATGGACATAACCAAGAGTCAAGCAAAACGCTGATCTGTAACCTCCATAAGGATCTCCTCTTCAGTGGCAGAAATAATCATGGAAATTGCAAGATAAAGATGGACCAAGTTAGGATTGACGGAGGACTGACGTTATTTATTATATTCCTTGCTTATGAATTAGGCCAAATTAGAAATTTGGCTATGAAGTTTGCAGCTGACACAGCTGGGATTAATGTCATTACTGTGGAGGGAGTTTTTTAGAAAACTCAGTTCTCTTTGATCTGAGGATTGAAGGCAACAACATCAAGTGTCCAAGTTGCTTTTTTAGGATGAAAGAAGAAAGAACTTTTGCAATATTGTGGGAAATTGTTCCTGAGAGAGGGTGGAGTAGGAGAGAAAAGGATGGATTGCCTTTGTGACTCAAATGTAAAAAGACCTTATAACTCTTTAAATTCTTGGTAAAGACAAATCTCAAATATTAGTATAATTGTAGAAGCTGTTTGAAGACCCTATTTGAAGTACTGATCCCTGATATTTAAAATAAATTAAATAATTAAATTACTTGGAATGGTGCAGAAGGATTCCTAGCATGGCCAGGTCAGCCTTCAGAGGTTCATTGCCAATAAATAAAAAAGAGTGGGGAGTTTTTGTTGTTTAGGCTTAGCCAGATGGTAGATTTATAAAGCATGCCAAGTTTCTCTATAAACACATAAACCTTCAGTTTAAGGTTAATTCTGAGACCAAAACTAATAGCTCATTAATAGATGGAGCTGAAAATTGCCAAAATTTTTGTAACCATTCTGAACAGCTTTCTGGGAGACTTGTGAGGTTGCTCCTTAAAAGAGGAGATAAACTGAGGGTAATATTAGAATAAGGGGTGGAAATTTTAATAGCACCAATCCTTGGATTACCAGGAGAGCTAGTAAGAAAGGGATGCAGGGTGCTTCACAGTTGGTAATCTTTGCTAATACTGATATTCTGCTCTGGGATTCTGTCAGTCACCCACTGAAGTCAGGGGGCTCCTGTTTTTCTCCCTGGTGCAAGCTGATTTCTGTGTCTGGTGCCACTGTGAGACTCGGGTGAGCACTGGAGTCAGGAGGACTGCAGTGTGCTGGTTCTTTTGCTGGAATCAGAGGCTCTGGTGCTCAGGGATCTGCCTTACTCATGTCCTTCTCACTTGGCAGATGGCCATATTGCAGAAAAAAAGGAATTTTTTTCTCTGAGACTGACGCCGACTGCAGTGTGGAGCACAGACACATCCCAGCCACAAGCAGGGAGTTCCACCTGAAAAATTTCCTTCTCTTGCCAAGCAAATAGAGAACATTTTTTGTTTCTAAGCATCTCTTAACCTGGTGACTGGAGGCCTCTGTTTTGGCTAATACTTAGAATGGGGGCTGTTTCTTGGAAATTCATCATCTGGAAATGGTGGGAAAAAGGAGGACTTGAGTCTGTTAAAAATTTACATAGGAAGCACATTCAGCCTGTGGCTTCATCACAGGCAGTCTTTCCATTTGAAAGATTTCTTACTTTTCCTTTCTTACTCTCTATTTTCTGAGGAAAAGAAAGCATGAGAAGCAATGCTGAAACATGTTATGCATTCCTGCTTTATAGACCCCTGTGTGAGTTATTTCCTTTCTCTTCCAGCCACAGAAAATAAGGAATTAAATTATATCCTGAGGAATATTGTCACTATCCTGGAGGCTTTAGTTTGTACTCAGTGCTTCTCCCTTGCTACCCTGTCAAATACAGGCTTCAAGAGAAGAGCAGAATTTCAAGAAGTAAGAAGGGCTCCTCAGCCTCACGTTTTTAAGCAGATGATGAAATTAGGATTTAATTCTTGTCCTCGTGGTTTATTGCACATAATTATGAGGCAGCCTGACTTCCATGTGCCTTCCTATGACTGATGGCCTTGCTGCACTGTGTGAAAGAGTTGGCACAGGATCCAGATAACCATAAACTGTGCAGGACAGTTGTGCAATAATGCACAAAGACAGGAACAGCCACTGACAATTTCAGCTCTTCTCTAGGCCTTTATTGAGATGCTGCTGAGACTTCTAAACATGTTTTTTTTTAATTCTCTCATCCCCATTGGGTATGACCTTTTCAATACCCTGAAACCAAAGAGAAGTGTCTTACAGAAATGAAACAAAAATGGAGAGAGCATGATTTCCATGTGACTCGAATTATGTCAGATGATGATTATATTCAGATGTTCAGAGGAGGGCGAACACTGCTGCTCTTTTCAGGGATTTTTGTGCATTTTGCTGGTTCTGGTGGGTCAAACTTGCCAGTCTGCCACGTGCCCACCCTGGCATGCTCTATCTCTCTTCTCAGCAGGACATGAGGAGTAAATAAGATGGAAGAGCTCATGGGTCAGGATAAGAACAGGGAGATCACTCACCCATTACCACCACACAAAAACCAGATTTGACATCAGAATGATTCGGTTAATTTACTTTTGTTTGGTTAATAAATTTAATTTCATTAATTTTATTGCCAGTTGATTACAGAATGAGATAGTGAGAAACAAAAATATAATTTTAAAAACTTTTCCTCCCACCCCACTTTTCCCAGGCTCAGCTTCACTCTTGGCTCTTCTCTGTCCAGGACAGGAACAGCTCCTGATCTCTTCTCTCAGAAGCTCTCTCACTCCTGAATCCCTCCCTGAGGTCAGTCGCAGTGTCTGCAGCAAGAGACATTAAATTTAGACTCCCTTTGGCAATGGCAAGGCCCTGATCTGAGCTGCTGTTAGTTTTGATCTGCACAAACATTTCTGGGACACACTGTGTTGCAGCTGTTACAGACTGCTAACCACTCTCAAAGACAGGCAATTCCTTAACCTTCATTGCTAAAACCTAGAAACTTTAAAATCTGATGAGCTGTGTCCTTAGGAGGGTCCTTCCAAACTGCACCACAGCTAAGCTTTCCCTTCTCTGATGGGGAGCACCTCTGAAGGTGTCACACGTTTGCTCCTCGCAGAGAAGGCCAGGAATGGTGCTGGAAATGAGGCAGAAATAGAAAAGTCTGCAAGCAGAATGTCCCTGAGCAGCTGCAGGGCAGGATGTTTTCCTGCATTTCCTGACAGCTTTCTAAATGAAGCAGTTGTCATCCTGTGTAAGTTATCACAGCTCTGCTGAGGCTGTTGCAGGAGGACCTGGCCTTGTAGGTTAAAAACTGGGGTTTTTTTTTTATAGATTTTTTCTTTCTTGAGAAGTGTTGTTTTCAAGAGAAATGAAGGGTTTTTGCACCATCTGACTGATGGCTCCATATCAAATAATTTGTCTGCAGCTAACAGTACTGGGAAGAAAGCTGTGAGACACACACAAGGCAGAGACTGATTAAATGTCTCCTGGCACAGATTCTTTGCTGATTCACAGGCCAGCTCTAGGCCTGGGGAAGTTCAGTTGTATTGATGGATAAAACAGTTAGTGTTTTGCCAGGATCTGCCATCATTTCCTTGATAATCCCTTTGTTGCTAGCCAAAATAGGATTTTAGGATAATGCCTTGCCACTATTTCAAATAGTCCATGCCTAAAAGTGGTTAAAATCTTAGATAAATACATGTAAAATATAACAGTAGTAATTTGTATATGATGGATTTGAGCCATAAAAGTCAAGGTGAAACAGAGAATTTGGTCATGTCTGGTATCGTTTCAGAGCCACCAGCCTTTTTAAAAATAAACTCCAATGAATGCTGTGAAAAGGCTTGAAAGTACAAGGTGATTTCCAATTTCAGTTGGCTTTTTTTATTCCACCCCTTTGGTGTGCTGTCCTGCAATCCTAGCCTTAGTCATCACATTACAGGGTGTGAAGTATTTCATGTTTTCATGTTGAATAAACCCAAGACCTGAGATTTAAACACAGAAAGCTTCTGTGTTTGAAGTGTGGTGTGTTTTTCTCTTTCAGTACTGTTTGGGAGTCTCACCATCACTTGTGCTGTTTGATGCTGTTATCTATTTTGGTCACAAACTTTCATAAGCCAAGGGAGCCAATAATTTGTGAAGTTTTGGTGGTCCCCGATTCTCACGTGTAGTTCAGAGAAGCCATCTGATGGTGAAGGGAGGAACGTAAGGAATCTCATCAGGATCTGAAAGGGGAACCACTCGGGGTATCTTGCTGAAGCTGCTGATTTTTTGTGTGCCCTAAGCAGTAAATCTCTTCTCGGAACAAGAACTTTGTGTAAATAAAATGTAGCCAGCTCAAAGGACACCTATGCTAACTTGGATGCAAATGGTGAGCTGTGAGCAAATGCCTCCCCACAGGAGTAACTCTTCCTGGCCTTTGCAAAATTTCCACTCTAGGTGAGACCCTGCAAGGATCCCAAACCCATCCCTGCTGTCATTAGCAGTTGTCATCCCAAAGTGATCCCAGTTGGCACTGCGGTACCGTGTCTGTGATTCATGTCTGTCCTGCTTTTGGGTAGTACACCCACAAATAATTGTTTCAATTTGCTGTGGACTTTGTTTATTGAGGACAAAAAACATTGAGTCCCAGCTTGTCCTAGTGTAAAGAACTAGACAGGGTTTTTCTTTTTTTCTTTTTTTTTTTTTTTCTTTGATTCTTTGAAATTACCCCTGTAGAGCTAGACCAGGGAAGAAGAGAGGTGAAATTCTGACATCTGGCACTGCAAATGGCTTGAGGAGGAAGGATTCTGCTTGATCAGGAACTGGTGGTATTTTTGGGCAGGAGGATACCTATGCCAATAGGACAGACTCCATTCAAACTACAAGTGAAACAGGTAGCTGCCACTTCACATCTAGAAAGGTGTCATCAGTGGTTGGGTGTGACATTGCGGTTTGGGGTTTGAGTGGGATGCGGAGGTGGCATTAAGTACTTTGATTTAAAACTCAGTCTAATTTTAGGTGCCCGAGAATCAGTCTAGCAGAAGGTAGGCTCTAAGGCTGTATTTTTACTTTGTGTGTGTGGATTGATGTCTGTATTTAGAGCTGAGCTGGCAGAGCACAGGTGTGGTTGCTCTAAATCAGAGACCATTCTTCTCTTGTTTGTACATGCTGAGTAAGCAGGTCTTTGTGCACAAGAAGAATCTATGTCAAATTAATGTTGAACTGAAAATTAAAACTAGCAGTGGGCACCATCCATACATCAAATTCAAAGCAGAAATCTCTGTTGAATACCTCAGACTGCACCTGTGTGTTAAATTACTTTGAAGGCTTATGGGTCAAGCATGCACAAACCGGGAGCCTGAGAGCTGCCCCTGCATCTTTAACTTGGTTGCTGTGTTCAGGAATCAGGGCAAACTTTTATTCACTGGTCATATTCTTGCTCTGTTTGCATGCTCTGGGACTTTACTGCCTTCAAGGCAAGGGTGAGGATGTTCCCTAATTTTATTTTATTTGTCAGAGTGCAAATGACCTTTTCATCTAACCTGCAGCTATGGATCCATGTAGCTGTGAAAACAAGAGGCATCTCAGAGAATGAGGAATGCACCATTAGCAGACACTTTTAAGAGGTTTTGGTTTTGTTGTTTGCTCAGCAACACATAAATATGCTCTTTGTGGAGGGATAAAATGAAATTATGAAGCTCTCCTGAAGTCATCAATGAGTCTGCTGTCTGTCAGCTTGCAGTCCTCTGCTCTGTGCCCTGTGTATGGTCCAGCTTCTGTGGCAAATGTAGGCAGAATAGATCTTCCTTTCTTACTGGATCAGATCCATCCCTAATGGATGATATTTGCTGTGCAGCAAATGAGACCTGGTGTCCTGAGAATGTGTGGTTCACCTGCACACAGTAACTAGAATTATGTTTAGCATTTGCAAAGCAGTTTGCATTCTAACATTTCCTCAAATTGGGACACTCGAGTCCATGACATGAAAACATTATCTTTTAAAATGTTTCTTTTGTACCCCTGTATTATTAACACTGTGTTGAGGTTTGACACTGGCCAAATGCCAGGAACCCAGGAGAGTCACTGGATCACCCTCCCCTGACACAGCCAGGCAGAGGAGAGAAAAAAAATTAACAAAAGATTCATGAGTTGAGATAAGGACCAGGAGAAAACACTCCAAGGGCAAAACAGACTCAACTTTTAATCTATAAAGTGAATTTATTGCTAACAGAATCAGAGGAGGATAATCAGAAGTAAAACAAGCCCTTAAAACACCTTTTTTCCCCCAGCCCTTCCCTCCTTCCCACTGACAGCACAGGCGAAAAGGCATGAGGGTTTTGGTCAGTTTGTCACTCCAGATTTTCTTCTGCTGCTTGGGGAGAGGAATCCTTCCCCTGTGAGACCGCGGAGTCCCTCCCACGGGAGACAGATCTCTGTGAACTTCTCCAGTGTGGGCTCACTCTCACGAGCAGCAGAGCTCCCCAAACTGCTCTTACCTTGGGGTGCAGTTCTCCAAGGACTCCCCTGGGAGCAGGGCCCCCTCTCTCCACCGAGTCGTCCACTGGAGCACAGCCTCCTCCAGGCATCCACCTGCTCCGGCGTGGGCACTTCTGCCACGGGCTGGGGGTGGATCTCTGCATCCCCCAGGGATCCCCAGGGGCTGGGGGTGGATCTCTGCATCCCCCAGGGATCCCCAGGGACTGGGGGTGGATCTCTGCATCCCCCAGGGATCCCCAGGGGCTGTGGGTGGATCTCTGCATTCTGTGGATCCCCAGGGGCTGTGGGTGGATCTCTGCATTCTGTGGATCCCCAGGGGCTGGGGGTGGATCTCTGCATTCCGTGGATCCCCAGGGGCTGGGGGTGGATCTCTGCATTCCGTGGATCCCCAGGGGCTGCAGGTGGATCTCTGCCTTCTGTGGATCCCCAGGGGCTGCAGGTGGATCTCTGCCTTCTGTGGATCCCCAGGGGCTGGGGGTGGATCTCTGCATTCTGTGGATCCCCAGGGGCTGGGGGTGGATCTCTGCATTCCATGGATCCCCAGGGGCTGGGGGTGGATCTCTGCCTTCTGTGGATCCCCAGGGGCTGGGGGTGGATTTCTGCATTCTGTGGATCCCCAGGGGCTGGGGGTGGATCTCTGCATCCCCCATGGATCCCCAGGGGCTGCAGGAGCACAGCTCTCTCACCCTGGTCTCACCATGGCTGCAGAGGAGTCTCGGCTCTGGCCCCTGGAGCACCTCCTTCCCCTCCTTCTCCACTGATCTTGGTGTCTCCATGTTTTTTCCCTCAAGGGTTCTCACCTCCTCATCTTCTCTGGCTAGGAAAAAGTATCTCTGCTTTGTTTTGATTTTCTTCTTAAATCTGTTATCAAAGAGGCGTTACCAACCTCTGTAACTGACCCACCGTTGGCCAGCACCATGTCCATCTTCAGAGCCATCAGGGACTGGCTCTGCTGGACATGGTGGAAACTCCCAGCAGCTCCTCACAGAAGCCACCTCTGTGGCCACCCTGCTACCAAAAACCAGGCTGAGCAGACCCAACTCACACTGAGAGAAGCAAGCAGGCCTGGCAGTGCTGGGTGGAGGAGGAGCTGCCTGCTGCCTTGCAGGGGCATTTATCCAGCAGACATTTTCAGGATCTTAAAAGGAGAACATTTTGTCCAAATGAAGAGCCAGGAGCTGACTGCCTGTGGTTAAAGAGAGCAGAGACTCTCTTTGGCTGTCACCTCCACTCTGGAAAGGGCAGAAGGCAAGCAGGAAAGCCCCAAGAAGGCACATCTCCAGTCCAGTGCCTTTTCCCCACCTGCGAGCATCTCTTGCTAATGTGGAACAGCTGCAGGCTTTCAGAAGAAATTGCTGTCTGCTTTAAACTACTTTCCTAGGAAATTGTAGGAGGTAGACTTACAGAATCCCCTATTTGTGTGCTTTGCTCACATAGCTCATCCAAGTGGAAACAGACACACTGAAGTGTGCAGGAGGAAAAACTGGGAAACTTTGAGTCCTTCCATGCACACAGCCCCAAGAGATCATGCACAAAGGGAAATAATACAATGAATGAGAGGGAAAGGAGACCTAAGCACTGCCTCGAAGGGGAAAATCATGTGAATGTCTTTACTGCAAGGCACTTGGGTCTTCTCAAAGCAGCTTGAAATTCCTGGTCCACCAGTTTTGAGTGCCACAGCCAGTGGCAAGGTCATGCTCTGTGGAGGATGTGGTCTGTGTTGCTGAGTATTACTCAAAAGGGATTAATGGCTAGGCTAGATGCAGGGTGCTGCAGGGATGACATCTTCTGCAGATTCCTGGCTGCACCTGAAAATTAAACATTCGTCTTCTTTGCGTGTCCCCATATTTTTTCCTCTGTGTCCAAACAAGTGAGATAAAGCTCTTTGAGGGGAAGGGGGGCAGTGGGTAAATAGCCATCACCCTGTCCCTGAAGTCCTGGCTCAGGAATCAAGGCAGATGTGCTATAATTCCAGACCTGTTTCAGCTCATCTGACTTCATGCTCATCACTTAACCACTTTTGTTTCCCTACAAGCTGGAATGTGAATTCCCCTTTTCTGTACTTAGAACAGAAGGCATTTGGGGCAGGGGGTCCATGATTGTGCAGTCCTATGTACCACAGCCCTTTCACTGAAACTGCATCAGTGAAGAACTAGTGGCAGAGTAGGGATAAGGCTCCCACAAGGGAGGGACCCCTCCAGGCTCATCAGGAACTGTCCCACCACTGCCATAAGCAGACCTGACCAGGTGAGACTTGAGTTACCTGCTTAGTCCCACAAGCAGAGCTCAGATGAAGTGAATTCCAGCAGTTCTGGAATTCAGTTCTGTCACACTACAACACGAAATAACTCAAACACGCACACTAAGATCAAAAGAGTAAAAGGAAGCAAAAGGAAGGAACTTTATTTCTGTCCTTGCAACATATAGAATTCTAAAAGTGGCAGTGGATTGGAGGATAAAATTGTTGCCTCTCCAACCACACTGGTTAAACTAACAGTCTATTAATTCTCTCTACTCACAAAGAAGATTGCAAAACAATCATTATTTACATGACAGTGCATGAGAAACTCCAGTAGAAATATGTAAACGTCAGAAGGTACAGAAAACTTTTAAAAGAACTTTAAAACCTTTAAAAGAACAGGGTGACACAGTTCCAATTTCTGAGCACTCTTTGTAGAAATGTTTCCTGCTCTCAGTTCTGATCTTATGTTCATAGCACTGGTCCAAGTTCATCACAGCAGAGTCAGGACAGCTCTGTTTTGGACTGTAGTACTCCAATGGGATTCCAGGAAAAAAATCACTGAAGTAACGATAGGAACCGTATCCTTATTGCATTTCTTTGCACATCTAATTAAGAGAAACAACTGAACAATTATTTAATAGCTACTAGTAAAAAAAAAATCATCTTGTCTCTGCCCTTGAAGGCATGCCTAAATTCCTGCCCCTTTTAAAGTTATCCAGATGAGCTGTCAACACAAAGCTAAGGATGAACACTGCTGAGGGCAGGGCAGTGCCTCAGCCCCCCAGTATTAAAAGGCCACATGGTTAAGATGATGATACTGAGCTGGACTGATGTCCTCTGTCTCCCCCATTTACGTAGGAATTACTTGAAACAGTTAGAGATAAATTGTTTATATGGATTTCCCCACCAAATTCTATTAGTATATAACCCAGCTTGTGTTTTCAGTGTCAGGACTGTTGTGAAACCGTCTGAATTTCAGCACATAAACAAATATAATTTTTAAAAACATACATATAAACATGTTGGTAGCCAGGAAAGTATTTCCTAATAGATCTTCATCAACAGTGAAAACAAATTGTTTCACTTAGACTGATTTAATAAGCCAGCCTGCAGTATATGCACTTTAATATGTTTTGATTCCTTGATATCTTCCCTTTCCTTGTCAGTAGCCCAGCTGTGTATCGGGCTGAGGTCTGCACTTGGCTGCCTCCAGCCCAGCAGGGTTTGGATGTCCTCCCTGTGCTTGGAGCCTGAAAGTCTTGGAAGCCTAAAGCACCTCATGCATTTTCATGTTCAGAATGAACAAAATCCAGGGAGATTTGGATCAGAATCTGATGTAGCTGTGGTCCCTAGGCTGTTTTTTTTTCAGTGCTTTCTCAGAATGTCCTTGTTGCCTTTGCTGTTCCTGTGCCTGTCTTGTAGGTAGAGGCTCCATCCCAGGGAAGGGATGAGCAGGACTGAATTCCTTCTGACGCTCATCTAAGGGTTTGTACCTCTGTTGTCTGAGGTAGCAGCTCCATCTGAGCACATTCTTTGTGGAACCCCTCAAATGGGGGGTGAGAATCAACAATTCTTATCTCTGAAAAAATTCTTATCTCTGAACACTGGCAGTGTCCTTCAGGGAGGATGGGAGCCTTTCACTGGGCACCTGCTGCAGCTGCCAGGCAACACCAGAACATCCCATGGGCAGCACTGAGAGCCTCCAGGTGGCAGAGAAACAAGGTCTGCTCTTTGCCCAGTGCCAGGAAGAGCTTGTGGCACAGGGCTTTCTGTTCTTTGCCCCAGTCTGGCTTCATGCTTGTCCAGATAATTGTCTGCAGTGAGAGGGAAGGGGAGCTGGCTGTGAGCTGGCTTCTCTGGGTCTGGCTGTGGTATCTTCAGCAGCAAACTGAGCAGCTCTTCAGTGGCTCTGGCACAAAGGAGGATAGTAATGAGCAGCTCCATTGTTAGGGTAGAAAACACACATATTAATGAATGAATACAAAGGGAGAATAAATATGAGGGCGTATAAATATGATTGTAAGTGGCAGGGCTGGGGCAGAGTGACTGCAAGTCATTTGAAGTCTTCCCAGCCACACAGAGCTTCTCCAGAGGGGTAAGATGATGATTCCCTGCAGGGTTTTTGGGGCAGGTACAGGAAAACCAAAGGAATCATTCTGAAATCAATGTGAATGTTGCTATTAACGTTCATCACTCTTCAGCCTGTAATGCAGGTTTCATAGAGCAGTGTGTTTAACAGTACAGAAAGAAATTCCTGCTCCCACTGTCAGGTGATCAGTATGTGGCTGGACAGCAGATTTTGGTGCTGTTGTTCTAAATCCCCAAATATTCGATCTTGTGATGTGTTTCTTCACAGTCGACTAAGCTACTATAAATTGTCATCTTCTCCACATAAAGGGGAACATCAGATCAAAAACCTGAGAATAGAGAGCTTATAAAAGTGTCAAATTTCCAGAGAAGATTTCAACACCAGTTACACGAAAGAGCTGTATATTCCTTAGGGGTAGAAAGAGTCTGGCATCAGGCTGTTTCTCTGCATGTGTCTCTGTACCCTCTGCACCGACCATAATCCACCTGTTTTGTACAGCTGGTACCAGCCCAGCTGGAAAGGGGAAGCATCCCAAATTGCTGTGGTTTTGGCACAGCAGGGCTGATGAGTACAAGACAGAACTCAGTCGGAATCCACTGCACGGGACAGTGTAAGCTCCAAGTTCTGGAAGGGCTTCTCTCAGAGCTGTATCTATTTTCAGCACTGGATCCCAGCTTGCCACAGTCCAAAGCTTTTCCCCCATGCCCAAGGAGTAAAGGCTTAAGCCATCTCTAATTTTTCATTGTGCACTGCAAGATTTTCCAGCTTTTTCTCAAAAAGAGTTGTGCCTAACACGACTTAGCTGTTACAGATTCATCCCTCGTTTCCACCCCCACTAGCTTTTCTGTAGTCCCTTTTCTTAAAAGTATTTAAACACATCCCCAAATTTCAGTACTGCTGCTCAGGCAAGTGTTTAAATGACTGACCAGATCATGAGGTGCTGTTCAGGTGTTTCCTCTCCCTCATGTGAGAAATGACCTGTCCCTGCTTCACTTCTCTTTTCATGGGTGTAGACTTGCTGTGTGTGAAGGGAATATTCAGGAGGGAAGAATGAGAAGAATTTGCATGACCTTTTAGGAGAAGGGCTGCAGATACAATTAACTTGATCTGCAAATATTTCTAGAAAATTTAATCTGATGAGGACCAAAAGCCAGTGGTATTACTCACTCCGGCCTAAAATGCAAGTTCCTGGATTAGCTTTAGATCTGGAATTTGAAAGATCTTCCCATCATTCAGCTCCAGCTATACAGTTATGACACACATTTGAAGGAATTTGGGGTTTTTTTTCTGACTGGCATTCTTTTCAAGACATGCCCTCTGTAAATTCCTGGGCTGCTGAGATTGGCACAAAAATAGCTAAAATTGGAGCTTGATCTTGTATTCCTCTCTTCACCACATCTTGCAACACCTTCCATGCATCTCCAAAGTTTGTATAAGTTTTTCAAAGTTAAATCTCATAATGGGGTCCATAGCAGGGAGCACTTAAGTATTTGCTTAATATTGCTAGTATTTTTATATGATTTACTTGATCTTCTCTTATTGCTAATCTCAAATATTCAAAAATTTTTATAACGGCCTCAGATACTGTGAAAGCAGGTATAAAATGTGGAGAGTATCAGAAGCAGAATACTTAGTTTCTGTTCTCTTGGAATCTCTTGATACCTTGTTTTCTTTTTATTTTTTCATTTTCCTCCAAAGCCTCTCAGGAAAAAAGCGAACCCTTTAACTGAAGCCTGCATTGCTGGTGCTGTGAGAAGTCAGTGGCAAGGCTCCTGTTTAAAATGTTGTGACACTGTTTGAAGAGAGGTGGCAGTGAGCTGTCACCATTCCAGGAGGGTTAAGGAGTACTGGGAGCAGAAGTCTTGTTCACAGAGGAGAGGGCATCAACCACCCCTCTCCTGGAAGGGTTTAAGGGCTGGAAGGACCCAAATCCCTCCAGCTGGGGGGAACCCAGTTCTCTCCAGGGAACCGACAAGGATGGAGCTGGGGGGAAGGTGTTACCTGTGATATCAAGAAGCGAGCTGGGGGCTGCAGGATGGAGGAGCATCCAGCTGACCCCTCTGGCAGGATGGTGTAATGGAATTCTTGGGCTGATTTTTATACTGGGAGTGAGTCATACCCCCGTGACTTCCCTTCCGTGGCTCTTCTGTGAATTGTTTACTTCGCAAGGACAGGATGTGTTGCCTCCAAATCCTTTCTACTTCTTCAGAGGCTTGCCAGAAGAGGAGGCAGCTTGCTGGTCATGTCAGCAGATGTCTTCTGCAGCAGCAGGGCCACACCATGAAGCAGTTTCTCCCAAAACCAGTCTGGACCCCTTGTAGTGTTTATCCAAAAGTCCCAAAGCAGATGTGTTTTCTGCATTGTGCAGTAAAGGCTGTGGCAGCAGTACCCAGTGATTGCTGGGGGGGGCACTGGCAGCTGAGGTGCTCTGGGGAGGGATGGCATGAAATCAGAATTTCTTCTTCACAGGTTGAAGTTGGATGGCAGAGGAAAGAAATGCTTTTGTGTGTTTCCATCTCAAAAGAGATGAAATGTGGGATTTGCCAAGTTTATTCTGGGAGAGCCATTCAGTGTGAAATCCTACTTCAAGAGACCTGAAACAGAAGTGGATTTTGCTCTTGAGCTTGAGAAAGCCTAGGGATCCATAGCAGAGGCAGGTGTCCAAGGAGGCCAGAAGTGGTGGGTGAGCCCTGTGATGGCCACCCTGGTAACACCACCCAGGGCTGCACCACAGTTGTGTTCCTGGCACTTTGGTCCATTCCTGGGATATCCTGAATAGACAGATTTCTTCAAAAGAAGGAACAAAAATTGATAATCAAGTCCATATGTGGCACACTCTGGGTTATTTCCTCAGTGCTCTTATCACTGTTTATGGTCCACGATGATGATGTTTGGTCACAGAACCTCAGAGTCTCAGGGTCAGTTGGGTTGGTGAGGACCTCTGAGATCAGCGAGTCCAGCCCATGACCCAGCACCACCTTGTCACCCAGGCCGTGGCACTGAGGGCCGTGCCCAGTCCTTAAACGCCTCCAGGGGCGGTGACTCCACCACCTGCCAGGGCAGCCCGTTCCAGGGTCCAGTCACCCCTGCTGTGTAGAAATTCCTGTGAATGTCCAACCTGAACCTCCCCTGGCGCAGCTTAAGGCCGTGTCCTCTTGTCCTCTCAAAACTAACCTGGGAGAACAGGCCAAAGCCCACCTGGTTGCAATCTCCTTTCAGGTCACCCCTGAGCCTCCTTTTCTCCGGGCTGAACAACCCCAGCTCCCTCAGCCTCTCCTCATCAGACGTGCTCCAAACCTTTCATCAGCCTTGTTGTCTTTCTGTGGACATGCTCCAGCATCTCAACACATCCATCCTAAACTGAGGGGCCCAGAACTGGACCCAGAACTGGACCCAGAACTGGAGGTGTGGCCTCAGCAGTGCTGAGCACAGGGGAGGAATCGCATCCCTGGTCCTGCTGGCCACACTGTTCCTGGTAACAGGCGAGGATGCCTTCCCCCAGGTCCCGTGGCTGAGTTTCATCTCTGCTTATCTGCAATTCTGGTGACCCTAAGAAAATCACAGCATCTTGCTGTGACTTCCTTCCCTGTCTCTAAAGTGCTGATGATACTTTTATCCCCTCCAAGTGGTGTTCTGCCTATTAGACCAAAATCTGTGCTGACATAGGCTCTCTTGTACTGCGAGCAAAGGTACAGTGCCCAGCACAGTGAACCCCCAGAGCACAGAGAAACTGGATGTGGCTGGTTCCACACAAAGCATCTGCTCACGTCACCTGCCATGGACATTCCTACTCCCATATCTTTGCCTGAGAGCCCCTAATTTCAAAATTATAATAATTCAGAGAGAGGGGGTTTACATTTTCCATTTCAAATGAGGCTCCTGCCTTCCTCAGCAGACAGCTGTCTTTTCAAACCAAGACACCTTGATGAATTCTAGAGGGCTCTGGTAAGAATAACTAAAAGCACCTTGGCTGGAGCACTCTGTGGTTTAAGCTGTCTAAATACATTGTTACATCTCTGCCTGCTGTGCTGGTTTTGATGTGCTTTGTGGCACTTTCTGGATGAACTTTCAAATCATCCTTGAATGCTTTTGGTGTGCCTGGGAGGTGGAGGAGCTGTGTATGATGCAAGCCCTTCTCTAATCTGGAAGGAGAGAGCAGAAATCCAAATTGCCCTGCCTCAGCTGGGGTGTGTGACTTGTCACCAGAAACCTTTTGGGTTGCACCATTAAACCTGCACTCAGCTGTGAAACAAAGACCTGTTTCATTCACCTAAAGAGGATTTAGGGGATGTATAATTAAACAGGTAAAAGCTGTTGTCACTCTGCAGGGATGGGAATAACAAAGTTACGTCTCCACTGGCTCTCTTGGCAGGCTGTTTCAGCAGTTTTGAGCTTTCCATGCACTAGTCTTTAGAGCTGAAATTAACAGTCCATAATTTGTGGTGCCAGACTGAATTTACTCCCTGGAAAAATCCTATTGGGACAGTTTATTTTCGCCCTGGACGCACAGGCTTTGTAATCTGGAGGAAAGGCTTTTCAGAGCAGCCATCATCCCTCCAGGACCAAAGCCAGATTTCTTAAGTTGCAATGTCCTTATCTGCCTCATTTTATTGCACCGAGCTGCTAAAGTCTTGAGCACTGGAAATTAGAACCAAAACGGATGATAATTCTGCTTACACAATAGAAGCTACCCTGTAAAATTGAGTCTTCAGTAGTTTGCTTGAATCAACCCAAATTAAAGGTTTTCATTTACCTTTTCCTCTGTGGTTGGGCTCGTGGTTTGTGAGCAGAGGGACAGCACCATCCACTCATTTCACTGACCCAGTGAAGTCTCCCTTGTTTTTGAGACACAGGCAGAAACCACTGTGACTTTGGGCAGTTCAGAACTGGGACTGCTTCTTTGAGAGCAGCCTGAGAAGCCCCTGCAGGGGAAGTGTCCCCAGCAATGGGGATTCTGCACAGCATCATCAGAAATGTTTCCCTGTGGGAGATTAGGACTCTTGGACAACTAACTAATGTGATTAAGCAGAAGCCACTTTGTTGCTTACATTATTTTTATTTGTATTTTCTAACACTACTGTACCCGCTGATCATGCATTTCTTGATTGGTGTTTCTATCTTGTTCACGTGGTTTATATGTATTTCTCAGGATATGTGATTGGTTACAGTTTAGATGTGTCATTGTTCTCTTTTATTTAGTTCTTGTGGTCTTGGAATTTTGTTTTTAGTTTCTTTTTTCTTAATTTAGTACAAATTATGTCTTAGTAACCTTGTGTCCTGGACTGTAAGATGTGTGTCTTCTATTTGCCATCTGTCAGAGGTGTGGCAGTGGTCTTGTGTTCATTGGGCAGTTTTCTTTATCTCTCCCACAGCCAATCCTCCCTCCAGGAGATCTCTTCTGTTCATGGGCCATTAATTATTAATTATCTCCTGTTCATGGCCATTGAGTGTCCCTGCATGGCTGAGAAAATTCAGTCACCCCATGGGGAGATGCTCTGCCCAGGGGAGGAGCCAAGCATTCCTACCTGGATACAATCTAACCTTGGGAACACCACAGCAGCCTTTGCCCACTGCACTCCCAGAGGAGCAGCTTTCTTCCCCACTGCATTCCCAGAGGAGCAGCTTTCTTCCCCACTGCATTCCCAGAGGAGCAGCTTTCTTCCCCACTGCATTCCCAGAGGAAGCCCAGGCCCATCTCCAGCAGCCCTGGAGCTTCAGAGGAAAACTCCACCCTTGTCCAGGATCCCTGCTCCAGCAGAAGCACAGCTGGCACTGCAGGAGGGCTGAGCCACCATGGGATGGGACTGCTGCCACCACCCTGACCCACAGGCTGCCAGGGCATGTTCTGACTCTGGCAGTGGTGTTTTGTATTACTGCATTGTTTTTTTGGTTGGGTTTTTTTTAAATTTTCTTCCCTATTAAGAACTGTTATCCCTACTCCCGTATCTTTGCCTGAGAGCCCCTAATTTCAAAATTATAATAATTCAGAGAGAGGGGGTTTACATTTTCCATTTCAAATGAGGCTCCTGCCTTCCTCAGCAGACAGCTGTCTTTTCAAACCAAGACACCTTGATGAATTCTAGAGGGCTCTGGTAAGAATAAATAAAAGCACCTTGGCTGGAGCACTCTGTGGTTTAAGCTGTCTAAATACATTGTTACATCTCTGCCTGCTGTGCTGGTTTTGATGTGCTTTGTGGCACTTTCTGGATGAACTTTCAAATCATCCTTGAAGAACCTCCATTGACTCTGGAGAGTGCAAAATACCGAGATGTGGGGGTGATAGGTGGCTGTGGCTGTTTGTTGAACAAAAACCTGCTGATTATATTGTAGTTACTTGCATTCAAGTATTTATTTGTTTAAAAATCTGATTATTTCTTTTTTAGGACTACGTTTTGGCTAGCTTCTAAAGAGACCGAAATGTCTCCTTCAAGGGCCATTTGCATCTCTGATCCTGGGGAGGCTGTGCAGTGTAGTAAGCTTCTGACAAAGCAGAGAAATCCCCTAGTCCTGTTGAAAAAAACACTGCAATTTTTTTCCATGGTTGAAGGCACATGACTATCTATTTATACAGTCAATCTCATGATGTATTCATTTTCTTTGAAATTATACTTCCTATAGATTTGAAAGCATGCTTAATTAAAATGCATGGTGACATAAAGAAATACACTGCTTTTTCACAACCCCGCAGCTCAGTGAAAAGGCTTTCCAAGAGGCAAGTCTTCATTTCAAAATGTTGAAAAAAGAGGAGTTTTAATGTAAATTATCGATTTGACAGTTCTGCAGAGAGATTTTTTTTTTTCAGGGAGGCAGTGTTTCCATCCTGAGCTGTGTGGGGTAACACGTCTTTTGGATCTGCTGTGCATTTCCAGATGCCGGGGCGAGGAAAGGAGGAACATTTAAACGTTGAAGGAATCACGACACTGGCATTTGGTTCAGGCTGGCATTGATTACTCCTAAAGAAGGATAAGCAATTAGTACTGGCATTCAATTGCTGGTCATCAGCCATAATCTGCCAATGTTCATTTGGCTTTTTCCCTGGCCAGGCTGGAGAATGAGAGTGTGAGTGAGGGATGGCACCTCTGTCCTCCAAACCTGCTGCTGCTCTGCAGTGCCCAGCTGTGGGGCTGCTTGTAGCATGGCTGTCAGGCTGGAACACTGGGGCTGCAGCTGTTCATGGGGCCAAATCAGCTGTGATCTCAGAGATCCCACTCCAGGCTGCAGCAGGAATTTGGTGCTGTGGGACAGCAATAGTTTTTGAGTCAGACAATGCAGCCGCTCCATGGAGTGGATGTGCTGTAGTCTCTGGATTTCTTTTAAGGCCAAGATCAATCTCAAGCCAAAGGACCTCGTGTTACTGTCCAGCAGTGCCAGGCTGGACTGTTCAGAATGGACAGGGACAAGCAGGAACTCTCCACGTGTGCAGATTCCTGTTTGGCAGCTGGTGCTCTGGCACCTGATGCTGCAGCTGCCAGTGACGGAGAGGCTCTGGACGCTGCAGCATTCCCACATCTGTCCCTTTGCAGTACTTCAGAAATTTAGCTTGGGAATATTTGTTCTAACAGCGTGACCCATTTAGCACATTCGAATGTCTCCTGCTGAAGTGACAGGTTTAACATTTCCCTTTAACCAGCGCAGATTTTGCCACCTCTGGTAATGTGTGAACAAATGCCATTGTTAGCACTGTGCAATAAACCACTTTTAGCTCGTGCTGGGAGAAGCCAGCGAGGCCTCACCGACACCACACTGGCATTGAAAGCTGGGGCGGCGGACCTGAAACCAGCTGATATTGGCTGCCCAGCACTGTGCACAAAGGCTGAGCCTCCAGGAGGGAGGTAGAGCTGCCTGAAATGGGAGAGGGGATGTCACAGCTCCCAGGGGTGCTGTAAGTGCCACAGAAATTACCTTGGCGTCACCCGAGAGTGCAACAAGTGTCAGAGACCAAACTCCCCTTTTGCCTCCTGTCGCTTGCTCCAAAGAACAAGGGGAAGGCAGCAGCAGTGAACACCAAATTCTTTGGTGGTGGCAGCCCTGCCAAGGCCGTGCTGCATCCCCACATGCTGAAGACATCCTGATCTGCAGTTCCCAGTCAGAGTAAAGCCACCACTTGATGTCCCTTTCAAATGCTGGTGGTGAGAAAATGGGACAAGGTACCTCAGTATCTCTCCAGAGTCTGTTCAGGTCTTTGGGACAGAGGACCCCAAAGGAAGCTTGGTATGATATATTAATTATTCCCATAAAAGTGGTTTTTTCAGGGTTTTTTGCCAGATGGCTCCTTTGATAAGAACCTGTTTATTCACTGGGGTGGTCAGATCTATGTAACTTCATACACTGGGAAAAAGAATAAGCACTGCAGCAGCACTAATGCCATATATACCAGCTTGCACTGACCCTAACAGCCACAGGGCATATTTGCTGTTTAAGAAGAGGTTTTTAATGTACTTTGCATGCTTTAGCATCATTAATGGCTTAATGAACAAGGCTAATAATGACTTTTCAGTTGGATATAGGCTTCCATACAGATGTTTAGCATCCTCCATGGGACTGAAAAGATGATTCCCCTTTCCCTTGGGGCAAGCTGGGAAGAGGAGGAGATGCACAGTGGCTGAAAGGAGCTGGAGATGGTGGGTTCCTGGTTGTCCCCAGGAGAGCTCTGCAGCTGATGGAGCCCACAAAAGCAGGCTGATGCTGCTCCAGAGAGGCACAAAGGGAGGGGGTTGCCTGCCTTTTGGGAGGGAGAGGGAGAAAGAAATAGGTGTGGGGGTCCAGCAAGAGAATAAATGCAGGAGACAGAGCCTGGGCCTGGGTGGCTGGGGAGAGGAGCTCTGGTGGCTTCAGGTCCTGCTGGAAGAGCACTTGGATAAAGCTGCATGCTCTGCACCAAGGCAGCTTCTGGAGCATTTAACCATTAACATCCTGGCACAGCTGGCCACGGGCTGTGACCCCAGACCCACCAGGCTGGTGACCCAGACCCAGGCAGGTTGGTGACCCAGCAGCTGGACTGTCCTGTCCCTACCAGAGTCCTCCAAGGGGACTCTGTGAACCCTGTCCCTGCAGAGCCTGGAGCTCCTTGGTTTGGCTGTGGGCCCTGGGATGCTCGGGGCTGTTCTCACCCCAGGAAGGACTCAGCTGTGTCTCTGCCTGAAAGTACAGGATGCTGCTTCCAGCTCTGCTGCCTGCGTGATTTTTGATTCACTAAGTGAAAGGGAGGAGGAACTGGTGCACTGTGGTGATTTTCCTCTCCTTGGGCTTAGCTGATCTTTGGGGTCTTGGAGCCAGATCTTCAGGCCAGCTGTTGCAGGGTCTGGGATTTTGCTGGTCTGATGTGCAGAACACGAAGTTCTTCATCCCCAGCAGACCCTTTTGGGCTTGCTTTGCCTCAGAAGTAATTGGGGAGGGTGGGTGGTGCATGGAGCTCCCCATGGAAGATGCCTGAGTTCTGCCCTGGGACTGTGCAGTGCAAACTGATCTCACTCTGTGCTGACATTGCCAGCCTCTCAGAGGAGAAGAGGCCCTTTAGTGAAAGCAGATAAAGGGTAGAGAAATGTGTCAGTCAGTTATTTTTTCAGCATGTATCAAAGAACTGAGATACACTTGCGGTTTGTAAGGGTGTTTTTTGGTTCTTTTATTTTTTTATATATTTAAATTAAGGAATCAACAAAGCAATGTAAGAACTACAGTATAATTTTAATTGGTAATAGCTTGTATGAAACTGAACACAGGACTGCAGACATATCTGCAAAAACTTGACTCTATGTTCTCTGAAGTTACAATACATAGAATATAAAATTATAAGAGCAAATAGCACTCCTAACTGCCTCGGTCCACCCCAAGTAATCATTTCTTTCCATCCCACTTCTCAGTTGCTTTGCTTTCCCATGAAAGTCCATCCCCAGGGCTCTGACAAGCTGTGAGGAATGGTGGGAGTAGTCACCCACGAAGGTCCAGGAGGAAGGAAAGCAAACACCAGAGCCCCTGGGAGAGCCTGCCTAGGCAAGGGAGAGGAGGAACCAGGCTGTGAGGCAGCTGGGCTGTCCTGCAGCCACAGCCACTCTTCGGAGAGCACTCGGCCTTTGCTGAGGTTCTGAGGTGTTCTGAGATCTGCAGGTGATCCGATGCTTCTTTGGGGAAGCACAGCAGACAGACCCTGGAGTGACAGGTGAAGGATGCCCTGTTTCCCTGCTGGCTCACGTTTTCCCTGCTGCGGTGCTGGCAGTGCTTTGTGCTGGATGTCAGAGCTGTGTCTGTGGGAAGGGGGGGATGCTCAGCCCTTCCACATTTCACGGCAGGACCGTGTCTGCCCTGCCCTGCTTACAACACCCACTACACAGCATAGAAAAAAAAATTCTGGGAAGAGCTCTCCAAGCCTCCATCCTCTCTCTCTCGTTGTCTCCCCTCTGTGCTCACACTCTTCTACCATTAGCTCTCCTCCACAACCTCTGTGACACTCAGCAGCCTCGGCTTTGTGCTGCTCAGCCAGCAGTGATCCATTTCCCGTGGCATCTGCCTGGGCTGCATCCCAGGCTGCCTGTGCTGGGGCTGTCTGCTCCGTGCCGTGGAGCTGCCTTGGATTTGCACTGCTTGAACTTCACTGGAAAGCTCCTTGTGCTCTGAACTACCTGTGGAGATGGAGCTTCCTTGGCGTGTTTCCCTTGCTAGTGGCAAGGCCGTGGAGGGGGCTGAGAAGCTTTTCTTGTGTTGTTTCTGAACCATTTTGTCCCTCTGCTGTGGACAAGTTGCTTCACTGGCAGGTTGTGCGGGAAGGATATAAAATATCTTGTCTTTATGTAGCACCTCCTGTTAGAAGGGACCCAGCTCTGAAATGCAGCCAGCTGCAGAGTAGAGCTCCTCCCCAGCTCAGAACAGGCTGAATATAGGCACTTGTTTTTCCAGGATCTCAGAGTCAACCCCACAACGCATTGAGGTTTTTTTTTCCTCCATCTTTTGCTCATACTTTGTGTCCATCAGCAGCCATTCATCATTACCAAAGTTTGCTGTTCACTGTCACTGCAGGACAAAAGCTTACTGTGGCACATATTCCAGCAAGCTGAATTTCACCCAAAGAGACATTCCACATTCTTCATCCACAACCTAAGGTTTCCTGGAGGAAATAAGGGAGGAGCTGACTCAGAGCAGTCCTGCTACATTTTAAACAGGCCCCAATAAGTCTGGTTCTCTAGCAGACTGTCATCCGACTTGTCGTTTTTCTTACAGTACAGTTTATCTCCCTCCTGCAGGAAAAAGGGTCTCGCAAAGTTTACTGTGCCATTCTCATGTCCCACAGCATTGTTGAGGGCGATTGTTTTGTTTTTGTAAAGCATCAGCGTAAAAGGCTCTTTGAGGGTCTCCTTGCGGAAGAGCTGAGCATAGATGAAGTATTTGCCACTCTGCTGGATGATGAGGTACTGCCCTTGGCCCTGCACGATCCCGTTGCAGTGCTCTAATTTCCAGTTCCAGATCAAAACTTCTGGGTCTTGTGTAGAAGACTCGTTTACTGAGGAAAGCACAGACAAAATGGTGTGGTGAGTAATTATGTCCAATGATAACCTTGTTCTGTACAGGAGCCTGTTTTATCACTGTTTCCCATCTCCCATTCCCCATTCGCTTCTTGACTTTCTAACAATTAATATTTACTTGTTATTCTACTTGCTGGTATTATAATTATTATTGATCATTCTTTTTGAGTTTGCTGACTTCTAAGAAGTGCTAGAAAGGGGTCTCGATCTGCCAGGAGAGGCTGTGAAGGACCTCTGTGGCTATGGGTGGCTTGGAGGTGCTTGCTGCCAGGACAGCTTAGCTGTGGAAAGCACCCTGGAGAGGGGAGATCTCCAAGACTGAGGGCTGGGCATGAGCTGGTCTCTAATAACAAAAAATTCCTAGGTGGAATTTCAGCTGGATCTGAGGCTGATGAGGATGACAGTAATCTTGTGGGCTGCTGTGGTTATAGCACTTCAGGAGGGGAACATTATTCATTCCTGATATATTCCTGATATATCCTGATATCCTGATATATTCCTGAATATATCAGGAGGAGGAAAAATAGAATTAGCTGCAATTCTATGTGTGCAGAAGTTTTTCATTGAATTAATTAAATCTCTCTGAAGGTCTCAGCTACTCTGTGGGGCGTTACTTTAGAACTGCCCTGGGGTTTGCTTGGAGAGCTGGTGATTAACACCCAGCAGCAGTAAAAGTGATGAGCCCTGCTGGTGCCTTGAGAGGCTCCCTGGAACAGAGCCTGGGCAGAGTTAAAGGAATAAAGTAGGGATTTATTAAAAGGCCTTCAAAGGATACACCTTGGCCAGTACAAGAGCCCAGCTGTGGTTACAGCCAAAATGGACCCCAGGTCATGAGTTTTCACGCTTTTATAAGTTTTGGTCCATTTCCATCTTGGGGTTCATTGTCCAATTCCAGCTCCAGGTGATGCAGTCCCATCCTCCCAGTCTGCTCTCCTCAATTCCCTGTTGTTTGCCCTTTTTGGGCTGAAGCTGCAGTGGTGTCCTTGATTCTGGGCTGGAAAAGGATTGCTTTGTGAAAAGGATTGTTTTGTGTGCCTGAGCTGTGAGGAGAACTCACCAACTCTTTATATGCAGTTCAGAGTTATTAACTAACGCAGTACAGAATCTGGAAAATATGAAAGCTTGAACTTAAGGCATCACTGTGGGTTTCACAGGCTATTTTTGGGGAGGGGCAGCTGACTCACACAGAGAGAGGCAGCTGCTGGCTGCCAGCCCTGGGTGCAGAGCTGGGCAGCTCTGTTTGTCACAGTGCCCTGGGGACTCTGTCAGTGCTGACCCCTGTCCTTAAACAGCACCAGGCCTGTGACACTGTCATCTTGTGTCACAGCACAAGGCAGAAAGCAGGTCTAGAAACTCCATACTTACAAGATCCATGTGCCCAGCATGACCCTGGTGCCTGTGGAGAGAAGCAGGGTTTGGTCAGTGTTTTCTCCTGTAATTTTCCGTTTATCAGTGAGCTCAGTAGAGGAGCATTATCATTACAAGAGCATGAAAGCATTGTCCCAGTAAGAAAAGTTGTTTTTCTATCCACCATTACAAACACAAGCACTGTTTTGTTACAAAAAAGCAGATGTTTTCCAATGAAGTTATGAAATGCCTAAAATTGGTCAATTTTTTCATATGCATTTTGGTGGTATTTTCACAAAATTAAAAAAAAAAAAAAAAAAAAGACAACCAATCAGCAGTAGACCTGGTAAAAGTTCTACATTCATCTTGGGTGACAGGATTTCACTCCATGCCTGGACTCGGCTCTTGTGGATGCTCACAAGCAATGGCTCTGTGGACAAGGACTTGACTTAAATCCAGTGCATAAACGTGGGAAGCTGCACAGTGCTGTGCTAATTCACCCTCATTAAAGCCAGGACCTTTCCTTCTGTGCAGTGTGGAGTGACTCAGGCAAATAAAATCAGCACTACCACACCAGCCAGGCAGAGCAGGGAGGACAGCTGCCTGCTTTGAAGCCTTCTTCCCTCTAACTGCTGCACATGCTGAGCTCAGGGCGACAGGCACGGGGCTTTCTGATCCAGCAGTCAGTTCTGCAGTGCCTTTCCAGCCCAGGGAAGGAGGTGGCTCCATGGGTGCCCTGGTGGGAGACTGTCAGTGGCAAGAGATTTCGGTCTGTCTCCGTGACTCACGGCTTGGGCTTTGCTCGTGGAGCTCTTCCTACACAGCAGCTCCGCTCTCCCTCCAGCAGAGCCCGTAAAAAGCAGATTTGGGATCAGCTTACAGATACAGGGACCTGGTTCTGCCTCACACCTCTCACATCTTAATGAATACAAGCTCAGAAATGCTTGAATTTGCTCTTGGAGCACAACGTCGTTCCTTCCTTAGGAGGTTGCTGTCCTGAGTGCTGGGGAGGCTGTTGGCTGCCTTGCAGGGAAAGGCTTTCACTGCCCTGCCCTGCTTCCCCAGTTAATAGGAATCAACAGGACTGAAAGCAGTCCTTTCACTTACTAAAGAAACTTTCTGTTTACTAACAGAAAGTTAGTAAACAGAAAAACTTTCCTGGAAAAAAAAAAGAAGGGAAGGAGCGGAATATGTGCGAACAGCTGTGTGCTCATTGCCATCGGGGGGTTCAGTTGTAACTGCAGCTCACAGAGCTGGTGCTTCACAGCTCCCAAATGGGTGATGGAAGCTGTGGGTTTGGGGCTAAAAGTGGATTAAAAGCAAATAATTTATTTTGGGTTTTTTATATTTTCCTGCTATAAGGTGCAGAGAACATTTCTCTCTTGTAGGAATTTAGCAGACTTCATATTTTATTTTTAAAAATTCTGTACCTTGTAGGATCAGTCCTCAGAGGAGTTCCTGGCATCATTATGCCCCAAGCAGCTCCCAGACCATGAGAACAAACTACCCTTCCTCTTAACAGAAGGGGACTTTTTCCTTGTGTCTTCCCCTGAAGAACTGGAACTGGAGGGAGGTACATTACAGCGGGATCAACCTGGCATCCCAAATTATTTCTTGGCTCCTCCAGGACAGAGATTCACATTTTGGAAAGCAGAAAATAAGAAGCTGATCTTCAGCCCATGAGTCACTCGGCTCACCCTCTATTTCTGTTCAGTGCTATGTGTACAGTTAGAAAAAGCTCATGAAATGCAGAGCAAAACTTGGTTCAATCACTGGTTTTTGTGCTAGATTGTAAAAACCAAGTGTGAAAAGACTTTGTGCCTGGTGAATTACCATGACTTCTCTGCCTCTCTGGTCCCTACAGAGCATCATCACTTGATATCAGATTGGAACAGTGCACATCATAGGTGCAGGAGAAGAAAAGCCAGAGAAATAAAACCTGACTTTTTTAAGCTTAAGGAAATTAAGGGAAAACACTGAAGACATTGAGGAATCAGTGAGACAGTAAGGGATTGGTGAAAACGTTATCAGCTGAAATCTTGGAAACCTAAAGCATTAGCAGTCTTCAAAGAGGAGAGAATTGAGGAGTCTTCAAAGAGGAGAGGTTGGAGTTAGCTGGTAGCAGCAACACAGTACTGTTAATAATCAGGGATACTGCACTGCAGAGTTAAGAATTTTGCTTTGTCCTTACCTGCTGATGATGGAGCAAACAGAAGATGATGGGAACCAGGGCTGAGATAACAATCAACACAAAAATGAGAACATGAAAAGCCACCGGCGGTCTCCTCTTCTCTGGAGCATTCTTCCCATTCTCCAGCATGGCTGGTGCCTCCATGATGCCTGACATTGGTACAGCTGGAGGGGAGGATGAGGATGCAAACAGCACCAGTGCTGAGGAAGGCACTGCCGGGATTCCCGGGGTCCGTGTAGCCACGGCAGGACATGGACAGGATTTTATGCTGGTGATTTCCCCATGCTAATAAGGCCAAGAGGAGGAGCCACCAGGTTTCATCATCAGCCCAGGCTGAAAAGCAGTGAGTTTGCACTTCCTCACAAAAGTGAGGCAGGCAGGGAGCTTTCAGCTGGCTCCTGGCCCAGGAGGCCTGAAATGAAACCGGCAACGGGCTCCAAAAATCACCTCGGAATATCAGCGCAAGGGGTCAAGGTTAAAAACCCTCCAGGGAGCACAGAGCTCGCTGGATGGGGGATGAGGGGATGAGGTGCCAAGCACAGGAACCTCACCCTACCTGCTGCTGTCTCTGGAGGTGCCAGTGCTTGCTTTGTGCTGGCTGAGGAGCTGGCAGCAGATGGGATCTGGTTCTCGTTGTGACAGCAGAGCCGATGACAGAAGGGCGTTTTTCCAGTTCCCCAGGGACGTGATGCATGCAATAAAAGTGAAACCACACTCACTCCAAACTGTGACGCCACGCAACAGTCTTGGCACCAAAAGGGAACAGCAAATGAAATCCAACTGCTAGCCTCCTCTCCCTCTGATGCCACTCAAGGACAAGGAAGGGTAGGAAAAGGTTGGGGTTTTGTAGATGCCTTTCAGTATGCAGTTTGAAATGAGCTGGGTTTCAAGGTCTTCCTGAAATAAATTTTAGCTTTTCCTGGTTCTATGTTTTTTTTTTTTACCTGCTTTTTTCAAGGTCTTCCTGAAATAAAGTTTAGCATTTCCTGTTCTATTTTTTTTTCTTACCTGCTGTTTGAGTTCTGTATTGTGGGAACAAAACTGTGATTAAAGTGTTGTGTGGAAAAGGCAAAAAAAGAAGCTTTAAAAAAACAAATAGGCTTGAGAAGTAAAAAACAAATGTAAACTAAAAAAAAACCAAAACACCAGCTAAAAGAAATATTTTAACTGTCAACCTTGAAAGCAGTTTCAATTTTTACATTCTGCACATTCTTTTGAGTTTTCTTTTAATATGAAAAAGTGCTCTTCATTGGTGTTTATTTAGAAAAGAAATTCTGATGTCACAAAGATGTCACTGAGAGATCTCTGCCAGCTCTTCTGCACTCTCTTTCTGGGGATGGAATGCATAAAAAATGAACTTTATAAACTTTACTCTTGGTTCTTCTCTGCCTCCTCCCAACCTGTGGGTGAAACCTCAGCTCTTCTGGCTGCATAAAACCAAAATTAAATATCTGTGTGGAGCTGCCTGCTCGGGGCTGGTCCCTGGCAGGGCTGCCTGCCCTTCAGGGCATCCTTTGTGGGCAGCTTTAGGGCAATCTGTGGAAAAGGGGAGCCTCGGGGTGACTTTCCTGTGTCACCCCCGCAGCCTGTGGAGGTTTCCTGCCTGACTCAGTAGTGATTTCACATGATTGATGGCGAGGACACAAGGTACTTTCCACAAACTCCTTCCAAAGGAAATCATTTAAGGACTTGGCCTGTGTGGGGAGACCTTTTGATCAAACACAGAGCTATTATTGCTACCACAGATAGAGCTCGGGGCAGAAAATGTCAGTCCTGGGATGCAAAATTTGCCAGTTACTTCAATAAATGCAGGGTTTAAATGGGAATGATCACACAAGAGTGGGATCAAACAGGACCAAAAAGGGTCTGGAGTTGAATGTTTCCAAATACTGGACAGGCTGGACTCCACCTTGGCTCCAGCTAGTATTATATTTATTTTCTATCCATGATGTCATGTTACATTTAGCATGGATACAGTTGCCTACGTGACCCACTGTGTTAAGCGGCAGCACTGGAGGGCAGTGGCCAGGGACTGTAAATCTGCCTTTCCATGGTGTTATTTGTAAATACACTGCCAGGGAGAGAGCCCTGGCACTGCAGTCCTGTGCCAGCATGCCAGTGATGCCACAAGCCCTGTGCAGGGCTGGAGGAGCCCTGGCAGGAGGCAGCAAGCAGCATTTCATTCTGCAGGTCCTACCAGCTTCAGCCAGGCTTGGGAGCAGTGAAATCGCTGTTTAAATTAAGGCTCTCTCGCTCTCTACTTGCAAGAACATTTATGGCTGCATCTCAACTGTATTTTGCCTACAAACCCCAGCAGTTTTTGTTCAGCCAGTGTTTAACCTTGTTGCTTTCAGTTAAAAAAAAAAAAAAAAAGGACTCAGGCTAAGCAGAGCAGAATATTCAATTACAACCAGATTTGGGCTCATTCTCTTCCTCATTTCTCAGACTTCTCAAAAGCAGCCTCAGCTCTCGGAATGGGATTTTGCAACCAGTGTGTAAATTGACAGGATGCCCACTGTATGTTGTTTTCATCCTTCTTTTTCTTTTTTTTTCTCCCATCCTCACAGTCTGTTAGGGAGGTATGGAAACAAATTTAGTGCAGGAGCAGTTGTGCTCTGCATGGAGGGACACAGGGACATGGTTTAGTGGTGGACCCGGCAGTGTTAGATTCATGGCTGGACTCCAGGATGTTAGAGCTCTTTTCCAACCTAAATGATTCTAAGGAGCAGGGTGTGACTCTTACCTGCCTTTTTGCCCTTACTTCCCTTCTCTGGTATCTTTAGAACACGAGCATTTGGCAGGCTTCACGCTGGCAGTGCCACAGCTCAAAATACACAGAGTTAATTTCTGCCTTTGATTGTCCATTGTGTTGGAGTGCGTAGGTGCAGGTGTTTGACTCCCTGCCAGTTTCTTAATCCAAAGTATCTGTTCAAGTGATTACAGGGACTATCATGTGCTTCACTGGGGACCTTACTTCCTCTGCCTAAGCCCAGCCCTGGGGACTTGTGGTAATGTCTCAGGCATAAACTGGAAGCAGCAAATTTACCACACGCATTTTCAGGCAGGAACTTTCCATGACTCTGTGTGGCACTGTGCCCACCCTCATTAGCACGTTTGTCCCAGCCCCTCTGGCTCAGATGCACTCTGGTCTTTGCAGCCTGTCCTCTGGGCAGCTGCTTTCCAAAGCCTCATAAATATCTGCATTTTTCATCACCAAATAAGGCACCACTGGTATGAGTATGAAGTTTGCTTTAACTCTGAAGTAGGTGTCTCAAATCCTGACCAGCTTGTTTTCTGTCAAAACAAAGATTGCCCTGTCTTTACTTTGTGGTGCAGCCTGCATTTCTGTGTGTTTGTGGGAAGGCTGGCACGTTTCCAGCTGCCACAGCTTTCCAGGGATATGAGAGAGGCTTTAGAAGCATAGGAAAACCCTAGAGGAGTTTCAGCCCTAGTCTACAGGAGCAGAGAAAGAGAAGGATTGATTAATTTGAATTTCAGGTCTCTCTGTTGCACCCTGTGTCTGGGCACTCCTGCTGCCCTTGTTTCTCCCAGCCTGAGTGCTTTGGGGTCACGACAATATCAATGGGCTGAAATGGAAAAAACAACTGGGGCTCCACGGGGAAATGCCAGTAGGAAGCCACGGCAGGATGCCTTTTGGGGCAGCCCCTGGGCACTCTGAGTGCCAGTCTCAGGGCCACAGGCTGTGCAGCAGGCACAGTGCCAGAGGGGGAGACCACAGCGGTGAGGGCCCTGGTGGGAATCCTGGGTGTTAAGAGTGAAGGAAGTGTTTGGAGTTCTCTGGCACCCTGTCCTGGTTGGTTTCTCCTGCACTGTCTGCCCTTGTTTTCTATCTGTTTGTATTCCACTCAGCCCCTGGCTGGGCTAGGAGGGCTGTGATCTGAATAGTGACTGAAGTGAGGGGTGGCTGAAGGCATGGTCTCCTGTTAAATGGGATCCTGGAAATTTGCCATCTGGGTTCAGCCTCAAGGGCTGAGTGTCTTCATCAGCCTAATGAAAAAGATTGAAACCCAGAGAAATTGTGGAGCAATATTGTCTTTGGCTGTGTTTTCAGCATGTGCTGGGGTTAGTGACAGGTGAGAGCTGCCCTTTGGGCCAGGGATGCCAGTGGAGGGAGACCTGCTCCAGGCTCTTGGCAGTTCTTGCTTGGGTGAAGGATGTCAGGGCCATCTAAGCTGTCAGAGCTGCAGGGACAGCACTTTGGGTCTCCTGTTGCAAATGCAGATTTGTCAAAGAGATTGAGAGTCTCATTCCAATTGCCCAAGTCCTGCATTGAAACCAAAACAGGGGCAGAGGACTTCAGAGAGGGAGCTAGTCCTCTATCTGGCACCTTGGAGGAAAAGAATGATTTGCCTAGTTCAAAACTCTAAAAAAGTATTTTTAGAAGCCTTTGTCACTGGGGTTGGAGGAAGCAGTGCAACCTCTTCTCTGCTGCCTCTTGCTGCAAAACTGGGGGAGTTGTGGCGTGAGAGTGTAAGTGGAAACAGTGTGAATGGGACAGGATGAAAAAGTGCTAATTATGGTCTTCCAAAGACATCAAATAGGGAAGTGGTTGTTCACATATTTGCACTTTCCTCTCCCAGAGAGTACCAGTGGTCAAGGCTAATCTGGAAAATCAGAGTGGTTCTGCACCAGTCTCAGAAAATCTGTTTGATATTTCCAGATAGATGGGTGAGTTTATTTTCCAGCTCTCAGTAGAGCTGTTGCAGAAACTCGATGCTTATTCTCTCCTTCAGCTGCAAGCACCATGTGCCCGGGGAGGTCCTCTGCCCCCTCACCCCACCCCATCCCATGGCAGGAGCACCAGCTGCTTCTGGGATGGTACCTGAAAGGAAATTGTCCAACTAAAGACCCCAAGGAGGCCCTCTGTTCTAGGTCTTCATTCTCCTTAACCATGTGGGGCTTGTCCTCTGTCTCCCATGGGCTTCCAGGTTAAGCCTTGGCCCCTTTCCTATGCAGCCTGGTCAGGTTATTCCTTTCTCTCTGCATCAGTCATTTATGGACAAATCTTTCCAGAGGACAATGGGACTCTTGGGAGATGTTTCCCCCATCTGCAAATATCCCAGTTTTCCTTCTAGTCACGACTGATTCATGCCCTTTCAGGAAGTGGGATACTTGCTTCTAGACTCAGCCCTCCCACACACACCTTCCAGCTTCCTCGTACAGTGAGATTTCTGCCTTTTCCAGCCAGTGTCACCTTCAGCTGGTCCCAGGACTCTGCAGTCCCCAGGTGCTTTCCTCACAAACTATTCACTCCTTATTTGCAGTTCTGCTGCAGACCATTCCTGCCCGTGCAGAGTAGGAACTTGCACCTTCTTCTTCCTCAGTTGTGTCTCATGTTTTCCAGCACTCTGTGCAGACCATTTGAATTTCACCCTGCCCTTCTGTGACACTCTTGCTCTCGTGCCCAGGTTTGAGACATGTGTACTTGTATACCTAGCCCTGCACATAGCACATTAATGGAAATGGATTGTAGGAAAATGTGGGCTGCAGGAAAGGAGATGTGGCCAACAGGTCAGGGGAGGGGGTCCTGCCCTTTTACCCTGCTGGGGTGAGACCCCCTCTGGAGTCTGCATCCAGCTCTGAGGCCCTCAGCTCAGGAAAGACATGGATTTGTTGAAGCGAGTCCAGAGAGGACCACAAAAATGATCGGGTGGATGGAGCACCTCTCCAATGGAGAAACATGAGAGAGTTGGGGTTGTTCAGCCTCAAAAGCAGAAGGGTCCAGGGAGGCTTCACTGAGCCCCTTCAGTACTCATTGGGGGCTTATAACAAAGGTGAGGGCTGACATTTCAGACAGACAGGACAAGGGGTAATGGTTTTAAACCATCAGTTTAAATAGTTTTAAAATAAGGTCACTTCAGATGAGATATATGGAAGAAATTTTTTACCATGAGGGTGGTGATGCTCTGGCATGGAACAAGTATGTAGCAATGTCTTTTCCAGTGTGGGAGGTTGTGTGCAGAAGGATGGGACTCGGTTTTTGTGTGACATTTCTGAGCTCTTGGGTATGCTGAGGAGTGCAGGGGTGCCTGGCATACCCAGGGCATGTTGTGGCAAGGAGCCCAGAGGGAGGAGTGGAGGAAAGAGCATTTGTTGCCTCATTTTGCTCTTTCACTTGCCTTACAAATTGCTTTAGGAAAGTGACTTACTGTTTGTTTATTCACCCATCCTGCTCCTCCTCTGGCAGAGATCCCAGACTGCTGAGATGGGAAAGAAGAAATCCTTCTGAAAGCTGTGAAGCCTTGGCATGGTTCTTTCCCAGCCCAGGGCTTGCATCACCCACCCAGACACTGAAATTCTTCTTCTTCTAATCCGTCAGAAAGACTTAGAGCTCAGAATCTCACATTGCATCACCATCTGGCAGGCAGCCTGCTTCTCTCTGCTCCTGCCCTCCCTGGTAAAATGAAACTGCCCTGCTCTTGCTGTCACTCAGCTCGGAGCTGCCTGTCCATTCTGGGCCAGCGGGCCAAGAAACCCAGCTCTGAAAATGTTGGCTGAAAACCTGGGTTGCTTTTTAGCTCAAAATGTCAGGGTGCTGTGCAGTGTGAGCCAGGCACCTCCTGCCTTCCCCAGTGCCCCCCAAGAGGCACAGCCCAGCTGTGGGGTGAGCCCCCAGCCCCTGCCCTGGGCTGTCCCTGCTCCCCACAGCATTGCTGGAGGGTGGCTGTGCTAATTAAACACTCTTCTCCTTGTGCATGGATGTCTTTATAGTCCCCCCCTCCTGACTTTCTTCCCATTGCATCGTCAGAAGCAGCTTTTATTTCCTCCATGCATTTGAAGAACCACTGCCTTACGACGGAGCTGGGGCTGTGTGATCAGCACCTCCAGTGCTGCCTTGCACAACTCCCTGTCTTTAATCACATGAGCTTTGCAAGAGGGGATTTTTGCCCCGGCAGGGCAGCAGATGCCGAGCACTGCCACAGGGATGCCCAGCCCTGGCACATGGCATGGAGCTGCCCACACTGGGCACAGACAGCCTGGCCTGCCACTGCTGTGTTTGGCTGCTCAGCGCTGAGAACCCATTGTTCTGGAATATTGCCCTTCCCATTCAGCCTTGTACAACAGTGGTTGAGCTGAGTGGGCTCAGAGGCCCATCCAGTGTGGTGTCCTGCCTTAGACACCAGGTCTGATGTGTATTCTATTTGTTTCCTTTCAGCAGTTTCTGAGGGATTCCTTGTGTGTGAACTGGCTGCTTTCTGAACCTGTCCAACCTTTCAGCTTCTTCCTATAGCAATGACTTCAGCAGGTTATTTATATGGCCTATTGCATGAAAAAACTTCTAGAAGTCCTTGTTTTCCGTTTAATCCTGCCATCTGTTCATTTAATGGGATGCTCCCTTCTATGTGAGCTCACTTTGTAAGGAGCAGCCAGCACAGATCCCATGTCACCCTCCTGATGCTCCTGGGTCCAAGGGTCCATGCAGGGTCCTGCAGCTGCAGGGTCCTCTTTGGTCTTCCCAGAGTGAGGCAGCTCAGGATGCTCCTTTCTCCTCGGACCATCCATGATCCCGGGACAGAGGCAGGGATCTGGTGGAGGAAAATCTCTGGAATAAGGAGTTAGGATAACCCCACTGTAGGGTTTTTTGGAATCCATAGCATTGCGCCATCCAGAAGACCAAAAAGTGCCTCCTGTGGAGTTTGTGGTGAGCAAACCATGTCATAAATTCAGCAGCCATGCTGTGCTGTGGCCCACACCCTCACAAACGTGCTCCAAAAGGACCACAAGGCTGCAGCAGGCGCGTGCCAGTCGCCTGTCCCTCATCCTGCCTCTGCTCCCTGGGGACAGCAGCACACGCGCGTGCGACACCGTGACCAGCCCCTGGCTGCTGGGCTGGGACCCTCGGCAGCTTCTCCTGCTCTGAGCCGGCCTGACTTGGCAGCCTGTGAGCCCGCTGTGCTGTCAGACACCCGTGGCTCCCTGTCAGAGCTCCTCAGCAGGAGTCTCCTTCCCGAGCAGAGGACGGTGAGCAGAGTGGAGATGCCGTGAGGAAAGCAGGCTGGGGATCCCCCTCAATCACCCAAGGCAGCCCCTTCTCCCCTCGTGCTCGCCTAGAAGTCAGGGGAGAGACATCCACACCCTGAGCTCAGTGTTTGATCTCCCTGAGCTCAGCCAGCTCTGGCACCCGAGCTGGGTCGCTGCCCACCCTCTCTGCATGTTTGTTTTTGTGTTTCCCAGAGCTCAGCTCCTGCTACTGCTGTCTGCAGCAAGGCTTAGAAAAACAGGAGCCATCCTCAGCCCAGACCAGAAGCCAGGAAAAAAAAACCCATCCCTTCACACACCTTTTTGTGCATTATCACTGCCAAGTTCCCCAGATTTGTGTTTCCCTGCACAGACTTCCCAACATCTGGGAGATGTCCTGGACAGATCCCAAGGCTTGTATGAAAAGCCTCCCTGGCAGTGTGTGACTGGCTGGTTTATGAACTGAAAATTTGTAAAGACCAAGAAGGAAAAACATCTGTTCTTGCAGACAAAAATGTTACAAGTTCAGATGTAAGCAAAATATTTTGTTTTGCTCTCAAGGCTTTTATTTATTTGTCTTGGAAAAAAATAGTGTTAGTTTTGAAATGAAGCCTTTTTTTAATATGAAACATGGAAACAATCTTGAAAGGAATCAAGAGAAAATTACTGCTTGTGGGAATGTGCCTTCATTTGCATCAAAATAAAGTTAATAGGATTGAATCCAAGCCTTCAACTGATTTTATCCAACTACTGATTTACATTCCTTGGAGGATTTGGCAGAAATTAAGGGATTTTCACCCAAATCAAGTATGTTTCCCCCGATAAGGGACAGTCACCAACCTTATCCTAAAATCTAACTTTTCAAAGGCAAGATGCTTGAGAGATTGTGTCAAGAGCTGCCACTTGAGTATTTGTGTACTCCAACCCCTGCTCACTGACCTCTTCTCACCACTGGGATCATCTCTTCATTTGGGAGGTTTCACAGCAACCTGTGCCTGGCTTCTGCACGCCCTTACCACGACGCAGGCACCAGTTTAGGAGTTTGTTTTAGTAGGGAGCTGGGAGCAGGGAGACGAGGCAATCCCCAGCACAGCTCAGGGTGGTGGAACACAGCCAAGCAGCTGAACAGCAGTTCACCTGATGGTGCCTGGAGGGTGGAAAGTGAAAACCAACCCTCTCTGTTCATTCAGCTGCCCTATTTATTGTCAGAACAGAAAAGCTGATTGAGACTCGGGCAGAAGAAAAATTCAAGATTTAAGCCAGTTTTGTGAGAAATGCATATTTTATGATTGGCTTTTCGCAAATATTACAATGAATATTACATGTGGAATGTTAGAAAGTTGTGCTGTATTAATTCTCATAAGGAGTGTGTTAAATATAGTTTTAGGTTACAACACAATGTTAAAATAGAAACTCTGCGATGTAAGATATTCTTTACTAGCTCAAGAAAGAGATGAGAATCAAGAAACTCTTTGCACAGAGATAACAGCGACAGGGCACATAAAGAGCTACAGCCTCCTGATCAGAAAAGACAAGCATCCTTCCACCTTCTCTCTGTCTTTATGGAACCACCAGGCTTAAGGGGAAGAAGTTGACAAAACCCAGAAAAAGTCTTAATTTGCAAGGAATTTATGCATCATGTATGAGATATATGAACATGCAACAGGCTGTTGCTTTTAAGGGTTATTCCTTTGTTCACAAGGCAGGTTTTTGGCAGCTCAGTGCCTAAAAACATCCGGACGTCCGTAATTCTTTGCTTTTTATTGTCTTGTAATTGTCCTAACTCTAAATTTTTATTACTCTAATTGTATTACTATTTTTATAACCATTTTATTATTATTAAACTTTTAAAAATTCTAAAAACACTGATTGGCGTTTTTCACAGTTTTGCAACCATAGTGAGGTTTTTTTGCCCAGCCCAGAAACTGATGAGCTTGCATTTCCAGCTGGAAGCTGTTGCATTCGTTTAATGATCAACCTCCTTCGGAAGCCCCTCCCGTCAGCATCCCCAGGCAAAAGAACCGAAACTTCTCCCCTGCTCCTTTTGGTGAAGCCAGATGTCATTTATGGGCTCACCACCGGGACGGGCTGCTGACAGGTCTCAGCTGCCCACACAGCACCTGGCAGGGTGATCTCATGTGCTGCAGCTCTCCTGAGGAAAGGAGGGGTATATTTTTGTGTTTGCAGGCGTTCGGACCTCAGGGCATCCGGGGAGATTGCTGCCAGAAAGGTCTTGTGGTGGCAGGGCTGTGACATTCCCTCTCCCTGCAGCAAAGCCTTGGGAGCTCCCACTCCACACCTCCACACCTCCACACCTCCACATCTCCACACCTCCACACCTCCACACCTCCACACCTCCACACCTCCACACCTCCACACCTCCACACCTCCACACCCACATCTTTGGTTTTCTTTACAAAGATGCAGGTGTTTCCCCCACGCTCCCACTTCCCATGTGCACACCACCTGCCAGCTCATCAGGAGACATCCAGACCTCAGGAACGGAGGGATAGCCCAGGCATCTTCCCCCCCAAGGCTGCCCAAGCTCTCTGGCATGCACTGTAGTTAGAAGTCTCTCCGCTGAGCCTGAAGCTCCCTGGGCAGCTGATTTTGTCACCCTGACACGACTCAGCGTGCCTGCTCCCAGCAGTGAGGGTTCTTCTCACCCTGCTCAAGTCCCGTGACAATGTGGATGGAGATGGGAAATAACCTAAACCTTCATTCCCAGGTGTGAAAAGCGCCAATCGCTTGTTTTTAGAATTTTTAAAAGTTTAATAATAATAACGTGGTTATAAAAATAGTAATACAATTAGAGTAATAAAAATTTAGAGTTAGGCCCATTACAAGACAATAAAAAGCAAAGTTTTATGGATGTCTGGATGCTCTCGGGCACTAAGCCACGAAAAGCATGCCATGTGAACAAAGAATTAACCCTTAAAAGCAACAGCCTGTTGCATATTCATATATCTCATACATGATGCATAAATTCTGTCGAAACAAAGAACTCTGATCAGTGTCAACTTCTTCTTCTTAATCCTGCGGCGCCTTCAGGGCTGACCAAGGCAGGAAGAAGTTAATTTCTTCTAATTAGGGAGCCATAAATTATTTTTCTCTGGAAGATGTAGGTGTCCTGTGGCTGCTATCTCAATGCAAACACCTCATTCCTTTCTTCCCATGTACATAGTTTCTATTTTAACTACAAAAGCTCTATTGTAACTACAAAGCTACATTTACCATACTATTAAAATGTTAATACAGCACTTCTAATCAATATAACATAATACATATAGTATTCAATTTAATATATGCGAAAAGCCAATCATAAAATATGCATTTTTCACACAGGGAAACTTGAAAAATCAGGCAAAGACTGAATTCTGCTAGTGACATTGGCCTGCTTTTGCATGGGGAAAAAAATCCCACGTGAAAGACAAGCAAGAGGCATCATTCAGCCTCGGGTGAGACTTGGCCCCATGATGAGACCTCTCTCACTCGTAGTGTCCTAATCCTCATTGTCCAAATTTTTATTACTCTAATTTTATTACTATTTTTATAACTATTTTATTACTAATTGTAAAAAAACGCCAATCACGTTGTTTTTAGAATTTTAAAAAGTTTAATAAAATAAAATGGTTATAGAAATAGTAATACAATTGGAGTAATAAAAATTTAGAGTTAGGACAATTGCAAGACAATAAAAAGCAAAGAATTACGGATGTCCGGATGTTTTTGGGCACTGAGCTGCCAAAAACCTGCCTTGTGAACAAAGGAATAACCCTTAAAAGCAACAGCCTGTTGCATATTCATATATCTCATACGTGATGCATAAATTCCTTGCAAATTAAGATTTTTTCTGGGTTTTGTCAACTTCTTCCCCTTAAGCCTGGTGGTTCCATAAAGACGGAGAGAAGGTGGAAGGATGCTTGTCTTTTCTGATCAGGAGGCTGTAGCTCTTTATGTGCCCTGTCGCTGTTATCTCTGTGCAAAGAGTTTCTTGATTATCTCATCCCTTTCTTGAGCTAGTAAAGAATATCTTACATCTCAGAGTTTCTATTTTAACATTGTGTTATAACCTAAAACCATATTTAACACACTACTTCAGAGAATTAATACAGCACAACTTTCTAACATTACACATATAATATCCATTGTAATATTTGCGAGAAGCCAACCATAAAATCTGCATTTTTCACACTAACAAACTTTTACAATTTTAAAAAACAAGTGGTTGGTGTTTTTCACGCACCTCAACCCTCCTGCTGGACTTGTGTCGCCCTGCAAAGGGATGGGGCAGGCGGAAGGAGCCAGAGGGACCCCAGCTCCGCTTACGAGGCTGTGGTGGGTGGCACATCCTTCGTGGATTCTGCTTTGGGGCCTGCTTTGGGTAAGCACCGAAAGCAGGTGCAGGAGCAGAGACCGGAGCTGCAATGCTGACCCGTCCTTTCTCTCCTTGGCTTCGGGGCCGCAGGCTGGGTGTGTGTGGAGTCATGGCTGTGCCGCCTGCTCTCTGAGCTCTGTGGCAGGTGGCACCAGCCCCAACCCCTGCCTGAGGCTGCCTCCTGCCACTGCCTTCTTGTGTCACCTCTGCTGCGTTCATCCCTCGGCTGTGAGCGCATCAGCAGCCAGCAAAACTCTCCATCCCTCCTCTGAACTGTGTCACAGCGATTCCTGCAAGCCCCCAGTGGCCACTCTGGTGTTTCGAGCTGTAGAAAGCCACTCCGGCAATTCAGGACCATCTCAAAGGAAACTGTGAGCCCAGGCCTGAGGTTCATTTTCCCACCACGTTGCTGAATTCATGCCCTGCTCTTTGCTGAAGTTGGTCTCACAGGAGCTGGGAGGAAAACGTGGCACACCTGGCATATCTGCACCTGTGTGAAGGGTGTGCAAGCATTGCAGAACAGACTCAGAAATAGCTAAACTGAGACGGGCAATCCTCAGATATTTGTGACACAATACCCGTAACCGCAATCCCTGCTCAATCTGTCTTAATTTGTTGCTGCAGTTTCCTGGGTTTGGAGAAAGTGCAAGTGTAAAACTGTTGCAAGAATGAGACCAAATGTACTTTCATTTGAAGTATTTTAACATACTCATGCTTTTGATGATCGTGGTCAGGAGGACAAGGAGAAAAAGTTTCAGACCTCGAGGTCTGACTCACTGTGCTCAGTTTGTGATGGAGGGTGCAAAACATGACAGAGGAAAAAAGCCAAGCTGCTCTCACATGCCCCTGGGGCCACAGTGGCCAGATAGTGCTGGCTCTCCAGGATGGAACTGGTGCAGACAAAGCCACTCATTCAGAGCTATGCTCCAGAAGTACAAGGCCAGAAAATGTTTCCCTCAGGGTGGGGTCATAGTACAGCCTCGGGCCTAAGGAAATAGCACAAGAAGTGAGACATCTGATAGGCATCAGTGCTGAACAAAACACCTTAATTAATGTGCTGGTGGCCCTCAACAGATAAGGTCATTTTTCATTACTTGAGAGAAGTTCTTCCCATATGACTTATGACTATGTTCTCTGACTAAGCTAGCTTGTTTTTCAGTCACAACAATTCTTGTTTTTGTGACTTTACATGCATTTGCTGTGGTGAGTTGTGTTACAGACTCCCGGTGCTGTATGATTTAACCCTTTGCCCTGGGGAGCTGCTAAGCCAAGAGCTGTCCCAGCCTGTGTGTCCTTCCCAGAAGCCTTCCAGGGCTAAGTGCAGTGCTCTTCATGGATGTGGTCTGTGAGTGAGGCTTTCCCAGGATCCCAAACACACAGTCCTGGGGAGTCTGTGTGCAGGAGCTGCTCCCAGCTCACCTGCAGGTTGTTGCACCCAACACAAGTGGAGGAGCCACTTGTCTCTCAGCAAAGCCATCTTCACAATCTGCTTGGAAAACCCCTCAGAGCTTTCCCTGCTCACCCTTTTCTTCTCACCCTTTGGTGATTTTGTCTCTCTCTGCTTTTTTGATCAGCTGTGTGAAAACCACCAATCACTTGTTTTTTAAAATCTTAAAAGTTTATTAGTAATAAAATAGTTATAAAAATAGTAATAAAATTAGAGTAATAAAAATTTGGACAACAGGGAATAGGACAATTACAAGACAATAAAAAGCAAAGAATTACGGACGTCCGGATGTTTTTGGGCACTGAGCTGCCAAAAACCTGCCTTGTGAACAAAGGAATAACCCTTAAAAGCAACAGCCTGTTGCATGTTCATATATCTCATACATGGTGCATAAATTCCTTGCAAATTAAGACTTTTTCTGGGTTTTGTCAACTTCTTCCCCTTAAGCCTGGTGGTTCCATAAAGATGGAGAGAAGGTGGAAGGCTGTTTGTCTTTTCTGATAAGGAGGCTGTAGCTCTTTATGTGCCCTGTCGCTGTTATCTCTGTGCAAAGAGTTTCTTGATTATCTCATCCCATTCTTGAGCTACTAAAAAATATCTTACATCTCAGAGTTTCTATTATAACATTGTGTTATAACCTAAAACTATATTTAACGCACTCCTTAAGAGAATTAATACAGCACAACTTTCTAACATAACACATATAATATTCATTGTAATATTTGTGAAAAGCCAATAATAAAATATGCATTTCTCACCAGCTGTATTTACAATGTGAAGCATGGCAGGTGTTAATTATGCAGCACCAGCTGTTTCCTCTCAGTTTGAGTTTTGATCACCGATTCAGCCTCTTCTCTGGTCTAACACAGCTTTCTTTACTCAGCGTTGTTGTGCTGACCTCAAATCTTGGCGTGTTAATGGTGTGGCTGGTGTTCAGCTCAGACCAACACCACCTGAGCACAGTTTCTGCAGACAGCTACGGGTCAGTGGAGGCTTCTGTCCCTCCATTGGTTTATTTGGAGGTATTTTTGCAAACCCAGGCATGGGGCAAAGGTGTGTGTGGCTGTACCCACAACAGCAAGGAGGAATCCTGGCTTTTCTGGAATGGGCCAGGTGAGGTTTCTGGTTGCATCCATGGCAGCAGAGTCAGTGCAAACATCAGGATTTGGCACATGGGCCATGAAGCACTGGCTCGGGAAGGCAGCACCTAGCCCTGCTTCTAGAAAGGACATTTCTGGGAAAAGGATCAAGCATCCCACTAGGAGATGACTTGAGTTATTGAAACTAACTGGAAAGGCAGTGAGATTTTTCTCCTGCGAGCTGGAGCAAACCTTTTCTTGTAAAGTGTGGATGCTGCTTGGGATCGTGGATAATCTGAGTCTTTTCAGGGTGGGTGAGCAGCTACCAGGGTTCACATTTCCTGGGCAGAACACATGGAACAATAGAATTGTTTAGGCTGGAAAAGACTTTCAGACTATCAAGTCCAGCTGGTTTTTTAGCACACAGGAGACATTAAAGAAGTTTCCTGCTGGCAGATGTGTCAATGTCTCCGGGTCCTATGGGAAGTGACAAAGGGAGAAGCAGATCAACCAATGATTCAAAATGCTGCACACAACCCCTAAAAAAGTCTGAAACCAAGTCTCATCTGTTTGTCCTCATTGGGTGTATGCATTCTGCTCATTTTCTGTGCTGGTGACAGTAAACCAAGTAAGCAGACACTGGCAGTAGTGGAAACCTTAAATCAACAAAACAAGAAAGTGAGTCCTTTCAACTCCATGAGATAACACCGGGGATGTCTTGTCTCAGGCATGTACTGGGTGATGAAATCATGGGGCTGCTGTATCCTTTATGCATCAGATCCTGTGCTGGGTTAAATGTTTGTCCTTGCAGTGTGATCACTACCACCTTTTCAATATAAAGAAATGAAACAGGTCTCTGGATTGCCAGGAAATAGGCGTGAATTTTTCCTCAAAGCAAACACTGAAAGCAATTATTAGGTAAGTACATCTGTGCCCACATCAAGTTTTGTCCTGCCCTGTGAACAATGCATATTTTATGATTGGCTTTTCGCAAATATTACAATGAATATTATATGTATTGTGGAGGGTTATTTTGTAATACTGTACTAATCTTTTTTAAGTAGTGTGTTAAATATAGTTTTAGGTTACAACACAATGTTGAAATAGAAACTCTGCGATGTAAGATATTTTTTACAAACTCAAGAAAGAGATAAGATAATCAAGAAACTCTTTGCACAGAGATAACAGCGACAGGGCACATAAAGAGCTACAGCCTCCTTAT
This sequence comes from Anomalospiza imberbis, assembly GCF_031753505.1. Classification (NCBI taxonomy): domain Eukaryota; kingdom Metazoa; phylum Chordata; class Aves; order Passeriformes; family Viduidae; genus Anomalospiza; species Anomalospiza imberbis. Next base: position 1,508,923 of record NC_089689.1, on the reverse strand, counting down.
CAGAAAAGACAAACATCATTCCACCTTCTCTCCATCTTTATGGAACCACCAGGATTAAGGGGAAGAAGTTGACAAGACCCAGAAAAAAGTCTTAATTTGCAAGGAATTTATGCATCATGTATGAGATGTATGAATATGCAACAGGCTGTTGCTTTTAAGGGTTATTCCTTTGTTCACAAGGCAGGTTTTTGGCAGCTCAGTGCCCAAAAACATCTGGACATCCGTAATTCTTTGCTTTTTATTGTCTTGTAGTGTCCTAATCCTCATTGTCCAAAATTTTATTACTCTAATTTTATTGCTATTTTAATAAATATTTTATTACTAATAAACTTTTAAGATTTAAAAAGACCAGTGATTGGTGTTTTCCACATGCCCCAAACTTTGTCCTGTGCCTTGGCTGGCCACCAAAGAACAGCATGGACTACCAGCCCCTGCAAAATGCAGAGGCAGCAGAAAGTGCAGGCCCAGGAATGAGAGTGCTCTTGTGCTTGTGAGCAAGTGGGGCTCACCCCTTGGGGCACCAGGTGAGCACGAGCACAGAGCTGTCCTGCTGGAAAGGTAATTGTGCCAGAGGAGGAAGTGGCTCTTTGATGAGGCAGTGGCTGTGTTGAGGTGTTTGCAGAGGTTTGGTTCACTGAGAGTGAGCTCACAGGAGAAACTCTCCTTTAGTCCTGCCTTCCGACTGTCCTACATTCCTAAAGTCCTAAGTCCTGGACCCCTACCAGCTTCACATCTCCCCTGAGCTTTCCTTCCCTGGGCTCTGTGCCTGGTGTCCTTGCTCCCCTGGGACAGGTCAGCCAGCCCCACTGTCCCCTCCTGCCCTGGCCTGGGGCTTTTCTTGTCCTCAGGCTCCTCCTTCCTGGTGCAGTGGGCACAGGGAGCCTCTGCCAGCACAGGGTGTGGGGTGTGCTCTGCCCTGGGATGCTGAACAGCTGTCAGAAAGTTGCCTTGCTGGCATCTCCATGGGGAGATGCGCCCCAGCCTCCACTCTGCTTGCTCAGCTTTTTAGTCCTTAAGAGTTTCACTCATCCTCTTGGAGAATGGAGCCCTTATCTGGATTCCTCATCCACTTGGAGAATGAGCAAACAACCTCCTCATCCTCTTGGAGAATGGAGCCCTTATCTGCCTTCCTCATCCACTCGGAGAATGAGCAAACAACCTCCTCATCCTCCCTGGCCTTAGGGCATATAAGGCTGCAGATAAATCCTTCTGCTATGCTCACCACTGTCCTTTTCTGGCCTGGCACCAACTCCTCCCAGTCCCCAGTGAGTGTGTTGCTCAATTTGCTTATTTTGGTGGATTATTATCCCATAGCTGGAAGCTATGGGGCTTGTCTGGATCCCTCGGAAAACAGGAACCAACTGCCAGCTCAAACCCAGCTCTGAAGTTAGAGATGCTGCTGAGAAAAGTCTCGTAAGTCAAACCTTCCCAACTAATTACTGCAGGAGGCTGCTTGAGTCTGTGTCATGCTTCCCTGATTGTTGAATAAGGAAACAAAATTCCTGTGTTTTCTGCTGCCTGAGCTGCACAGTGCTGGCTCTGCAGCAGCAGCAGCAGCCAGCTGCGCTTTGCCAAGCACATTTTGGCTTTCTCCTTCTCTCTAGCGAAGCTGACAGGCAATAGCTGTGACTCAGGCTGGCTGACTAAACATAAATGGTGTCTGAAAAACCACAGGCTCGTTAGCCATTATTACTGATAACCATATGTGGTAGAAAATGAGGTCATTTTCACACGGGTGTGAATGGACTGTGAATGTTTCCCATCATAATTTGTGCAAGGAGAAGCGACCTCCATCCCATTCTGCTCTGCGTGCCTCCTTCTCCGCTGGGAGCAGCGAGGCCAGCTCCTCCCCAAGGGCTGGCCATGGCTCTCACATCAGCTCTGTCATCCTTCAGGGCAGCCAGGAGAGATGGGAAAGGAGAGGGAGAAGGGAGGGACTGCACAGTGGCTCTGTAGCTGCTGCAGCAGCATGTGTGAGACAAAACCACAGCAGTGGGAGAGGCTGCCTGGACACCCAGGGGTCAGGAATGACCCAGCTGATGGCTGCGTCCTGAGAAACGGCCTCGAGGAAATTTCAGAAATTTAGAAAGGCTTATTAAACCTTATCAAAAATACAACAGAAGACTGAATAGAGAAAATCTTACAGCGCCGAGAGCAAAGGATGCTTCCCACCATGTGCTCAACCACACAGTGGAGGCGAGGCTTCGCCTTTTAACCCTTTAGCCCCTCCCAAAGTTCTGTCCATCGACTCCTCCTTCGCTGTCCACTGATGGAATTTTACTTCCTTAAATCTTGATTGGAGGTCAGATGTCACCATAGTGACAAGCCAACCCTCCCAAATGTCCCAACCCCGGCTGTCCCTTTTACCAAGGCTAGGGGGTAAAACATAACTATAAATCTATAAAACTTTTCTTAACTTATATACGTGATATTTGTCGAGATACAAGATATTTGTCTGTTAATTGTGAGAGTCAATCGTCGCATTAACTCATCCATCACAGAGGACACACCACGAGGTCTCCTTTCCGTGACTGGAAGCGCAAGAAAAAGAATGTGCTGCCCCTCTGTAGTCAGGGATTGTCTCCAGAAACTGCCCGGTCCAGCCTTGCACTTCCCCAGCCCTGGCTTCAAGGGGTGGCCTAAACCCTGGGTGCACTTGAAATGGAGATTTTTGGCGTTCGCTTGAGTTAACAAAATGAATTAAGCAATTACATTTTAGCTTGTAGAATTATGTGTTGAATTATAAGCTTTTACTTAAGAAACCTCTGCCATGGTACAAAGGGCATAGGAAAATGCAAATTCCCGAAGCTTCTTCAAGGGGTGGCCTAAACCCTGGGTGCACTGGCCTGGCTGAACAGAGCTGTAAGGTGAGCCTGTAGCACCATTGGGGAGCTCCTACAAGGCCTCTACAACCCCAGCAACAAAAACCAATGTTTCTCAAATCAAAGAGACTTTTAACCTGGTGGAAGAAAGGGGTCTCTGGATACAAACAAATGGTGAGGGCATGGAAACTTACTGATGAGGGCAGTCAGTCCGTCAAGTAATCAATGGCAGGAGTTGAATTGTTTCAACCTTTATTTCCAGACAAGTGCAGGTATATGTATAGATATAGATCAGTCCCGTTCAGCCTGGAAGTGCAGTGGGATCAGTGAGTGAAATGCCCTCTCCTACTCTAAACAAGAAGAAAGGGTGCAGCCTTCCAAAAACAAATCCATTTGTGCTCTCCAGGCTCCATCTTTCTCGCTGTCCTGCACACCCCTGCACACACCACTGGCATGGCCTGCCCTGTGTTAGCACACGTTGGGTAGCACCAGCCCTGCACACCCTCGTGGAGAGCTGAAACAAAAGCTGAACTGTAAAAAAAAGGAACTATGTGAAAATTTCATGTAGTTTCCATAGCATTGGAAATGTCTGCTCAAACACTGCATGTATCATTCACCAGTCACTTCCAACCTCCTTCTCCCCCAGCCCCCGCCTCCAAGGGACACTACAAACCCCAGTGTTGCAAAGGAAAAATTTATTCTTTTTTAGGAAGAGAAACACATTCTCACTTCTGCTGGGGAGTGACAGTCCCCAGCCTCGGGGAAGGGTGCAGCTGCCTTCAGTCCCCGTGGTGGTGAGCAAAATATCCCGTAATGATGAGCATCCTGTGGGTGCAAGTCAGCCACAGCTTCTCAGTTGAGGGGAGAAAGCTGCTTCTTGGCACTACGTGAGTTGACTGCTTCAGCCGGTTTCCCCTGAGGCTCTGGCCTGGCCCAGGTAGGGAAGCTCCTTAGCCTAAAGCCCAGGAAAGCTCTCCAAGGCCTGGAGGATGTCCTTAGTTGCCCGTAGCACCTGAGCCTGCTGGAGTGCTCAGCCATGAGTGCATCAGTCCAGGTCTGGGTGCCTGCAAAGCAGGAACAGCCCAGAGCATTGGAAGCATTTTCAAAGAGGAGTTTGGTGCTGACAACCTGCTCTGAAGCCTTCCCAGTGTTTCTAAGCAATCTGATGTAACATTCTTATGCCCATCATTTAAATACATAAATACTTCTAACAAAAGGCTTTGGAGTGTGCAGCCAGCAGCGACACGCTGAAATGTTGATGGAGTTCCTTGGGAGACACGAAGTCAAAAACTGACCGTGGTTAAAATCTGCCTTTGCTGCGAGCAAAAACCTCCCAGCTGCTGGCTGTGCTGGGGTCAGGGGCTGCCTGCAGCATGGGCAGGACCTGTGTGCAGCAGCTGCAGTGAGAGCAGGCGTGAGCAGCCCCGGGTCACTGAGAGAGCTCGGAGTGCAGCAGCAGCCAGGCAGGTGTGCCTGCTGCCCGTGGAGGCCGTGCCTGGGAATCTCTGGAGCTCACCTGTGGGGCAAAGCCAAGGGCAGGCATGAGAACCATCCGAGTCCTCCCTGAGGAAAGGCTGCACAGACCTGCAGCTTCCCCTTGGCCCGTTAGAGAGAGCTCAGCACAGCTTTGCCCAACTTTTTGTGTGCCTGGATCACTTGTGGGTCAAGCCAGCGTGTGTGTGCTTGAAGGAGGTTTTCCTCTGAGGCCTTACATCTCAAGAGGTGAATGTCCCAGCAGATGGGCATCAGTAGTCTGCAGACAGCTGGAACAGCCAGTGGGGCTCTGCTCTCAAAGGCTGCTCCCCAAAACTCCACAGTCAGTGCTCCTGCTGCCCAGTGCAGTCCTGTCAGCTCATTTCCAAACACCACCTTCCCTCACGGCCCTTCCCTCTCACACAGCCTTTATCTGGCTCACTGCAAAGGCATTTCCTGCTGCCTCTTCCCTGTTTGCCATCTTGCTGGGCAGATTTGTGCTCCTCCTGCTCCAAGTGGCTTCAAGACACTTGAGGTATCTTCCTGACTCACCAGACTTTTATTTGAGAAAAAACACAACACATTTCTACTATATACACATACTGTTAAGTAAATAGGGAAGCCCAGGGTTTCTCTGAATATGAGCTAAGCTTGGGTGACTTTCTTTGGCTTTTGTTTCTGTTCTTCTCAAAGAGCTTCACGCATCCCTTTCCCCAGTGCTGGAAAGATCCATCCTGGGTAGCAAATCAGCTGCAGAGAGCTCCAAAGAGGCGAATCCTGCATGCACTATATAAAACCTGTGGTTCATCTGCACTCCCACCGAGGCCCTCCACAGCCCCACGGAGGGGTTCTGGAGCAGTCTGCCTGTACAAGTACAAAACCTACAGCTCGGTGGGGAAGGCTGTGCTTTCCGTGCTGCTCTTCAGACTCCAGCTCCTGCAGCTAGGACTTGTTCTCACCTACTAACACCAGGCTGAAGGTCAGGTCCGAGATGTTGGCATGGGAGCTGGTCCACAGCGTGATGCTCTCCTGCTCGAACAGGTAGAGCACTGTGCTGAGGTTCACTCTGCTCTCATTGCCCTGCAGAGTCTCCTCCCACGGGACTCTCCTGATCGTCTTCTGTGTGACCTGCAGGGTCAGCTTCAGCTTGACCCCGTGCCTCTGCAGGAAGATGGAGCTCCTCAGGGCCACGAGGTACAGGCCGTCACAGGGGACCAGGATGGAGCCGTTCCTGACCTGGATGGGCCCGAATTCCGCAGTGAGGTTCACGGCTCCTCCTTCTGTGCTTTCACCTGGAATGGAAGGAAGCAAAGATGATCCCGTGGTGACAAATGTCTTCTAGGAAATGGCTTGGTTTGCACCACCTGACTGCAGGGAAAATTTGAAAACTATAAGAAAAGGGGAGAGTAAACTAGAGAACAGGGCAGACCAATGTGAGAAATAGATTTGTAGAGAGTTCTCAAAGCCTAACAAGAGACTCAGATAGTATACATCTGTATACAAACTCTGAAATAAAAAATACTAACCTAGAAATACCATAGAATAAGACGTTGTTGAGAAAGAAATATAACTAGAAACAAGTTTCAAAAGATAGCCTTACAAATAAGACTAAATACTTTAGGGAAATAAAACTATGTAAAATACATTGCAGTAAAACCCACAGAGTAATTTTAGATTATTCACTTTGAAACATTTACAACATAGTGTAACAAAAACTAATAAACCAAGAAACACCTTTCATATATTGTAATTACAAAATAATTAACTTCTAATTATAATGTAAAGATAACATCTGTATTGTTTCACCCTTCACATAAGACTAAAAATAAAATAAAAGTTTTTAAAACACCTCTTAGCTACCCCATCTCTACGTAAAAAAAAAAAAAAAGCTTAATCCAACAGAGCACAGCTAGAATATTATCTACCCTAGCCAGACATCATCTCCCATGGAAATTTACAGATTACCACTCTTGACTAAACTGTGCCTTTTGGCACATGGTTTATATGGATTGCTCCTCCAGATTTTTATTTATGCACTATTTACTTACTCTGTATCTTAAAATACAGAAAAATACAGCAAGTAAAGCATCACTGTGAGTTTAGAAAGAAAAGGTTCATAAAAAGAACAGGAAAATTAAGAAAGTAAATAAGATGAAGAAAAAGTATATAAGTAAATAAGTAAAAAAGTAAATAAGATTAAGAAAAAGCATCCAGAGCTGGAAGACAAAAAGTGCTTTCTGTGCAGATACTGGTAACATAAGCCCTTGTCTTAGAGTTTGGTTGTGGGTTTTTGTGGTTTTTGTTGTTGTTGTTGTGTTTGGTTTGGTTTGGTTTGGTTTGGTTTGGTTTTTTTCCCCAAAAGACACGATGAAAGAGCAGCAAAGAGAGAGAAGCAGAAGTATCTAATTAATACAGAGCAGAAAAAGGAGAAATTGAACGTGGCAAGAAAGGTTTTCTGGTGGAATGAAGAGTACCAGCTCCCAGGCTGTGCTGGCCATGTTTCTCTGCTGTGCCCCGGGGTTCTCAGCACACCAGCTGAAACCCCTGGGACCAGGGCAGCCAGAAGGGCTCCAGGCAGGGAGCACAGCTCCTCTGGGCTGGGGCCAAATTTCTCAAGCTTTTCCTCCGAAGAACGTGAGTTTCTATTAGGTTGGACTCCCTGCTGCCTCGCACTTCTGACTGGAAGTAAAACTGTCAATAATGTTTTCAGTATTATTTTAATAGTTTTCCTGATTGGTTTTTTTTTGAGGTGTGGCATCAGACAAACCTGCAGTGTAGCTGCCAGGCAGAGCAGCACATCTGATATGGTGGGTGCTCCCACCCACTCCCCCTGAGGAAATCATTTACATTTTTCATAAATCAGGAAACCATTGACTTGTTTCAGAAAAACCCAAGAGCGTGCTGTGTGCATTTAGTAAATTGTCAAAAAAAAAAGCCTTTCTTGTTCATTCACAGAGCGGAAGAGTGTTTTAGGAGATGGGAGAGGGCTGCAGGGATCCACGCCGATTTTCAGGATTTTTGTTCTGCTCTGGGAAAACCCAGTTGTTTCACCCTGTCCCCTTGCAGCACTGGGGCAGGCTTGGCCGCTCTCCCCCGACAGCTCTCCTGGCCCCTGTCCTCCATCAGAAGAAGCAGCCATCACTGTGCCCCCAAGCACGTAGGAGCCATTTGGGTATTTTGGGGGCCACGGATGCCGCGGAGGTGCCTGGCGGCTGTGGTAGGGTGGGGATCCCCCCACCCAGCGCGACGGGGGATGTGGCCCGGCGGTGCCTGGGGGATCATCAAGGGTCCCCCCGGCTCCCCCCAGCCCAAGACCCACCTGTGTAGCGGATGTGGGTCCACAGCACTTTGTCGCTCTGGCTCTGGAAGACAAAGCGGACAAACGCTCGTTAGGGCGGCGGGCCGGCGCGTCCCCGTGCTGCCGGCTCCGCTCCCTGCCCGCAGCGGCGGAGCAGCCTCGGGGCGCAGCCGCTGCCAGCCGCCGCCTTGTCGCCGTTCCCGAGTGATTTCTGCCTGCTTCCCAGGCAGTGCGGCTGCCAGCCCGGCGCTGAGCCCTCCCGAGCGCCGCGGGTTGGTGTGTTCAGAAAACCGCGCTGCTGTGTGCATCCAGGCAGAGCAAGCAGCAAGGAAAACACAAAAATTATTTCTCTGCCTATCCTAAAATATCCTAATCTCCCCCAAAAATACCCTATCTTTAACCTTCATCCATTAAAAAAAAAGATCTTCCAAAAGTTTAAAATAAATTAAAGTATACAAATATGTAAAATACATTATAACTTAGCACAAAATTAAAAAAAAAACTTTGACGTTTTAAAATAAATAAAAAATAATAAATATAAATAAAATATAATAATTATTTAAATACTAAATATATAAATATATAAAATATTAAATAAATAAATATAAATAAAACTAAATTTAAAAATTTAAACATTATCTAATCTCCTTCATATTCTCCATCTACTCAATTTTCTACAATATTAAAAACAGAAAATAATTAATTAAAAATACACAATGTAATTGTTACATAAACAAAAAGTTAATTATTAATAAAAAAATTCTAAAATCAGTGCGGAGAGGAGAAGGCTCTAGGGAGAACTTAAAGCACCTTTGAGTACCTAAAGGGGCTCCAGGGGAGTTGGAGAGAGGCTTTTGACCAGGGCTTGGAGTGATGAGGGAGGGGGAAATGGTTTTGAAATGACAGAGGGCAGGTTTAGGTTAGATATTAGGAAGAACTTCTTCCTAATTTTGGTGGTGAGGCACTGGCACCGGTTGCCCAGAGAAGCTGTGGATGCTCCATCCCTGGAAGTGTTCAAGGCCAGGTTGGAAGGGGCTCGGAGCAGCCTGTGACAGTGCAAGGTGTCCCTCTCTGCTTATGGCAGAGGGGATGGAAAGAGATTATCTTCACGCTCCCTTCCAGCCTAAATCATTCTGTGACCCTGTGATTTGTATTTATGAATGTAACAGAGAATGTGAATGCAGATATAGAAGTGTGTATCTTTCTGGCCAGATATGCAAAACACCAAACTTCTGCGCTGGATTTTTAAATCTGACCTTGGCATCTCAAACTCGTCTCTCGTCATAACCACAGGAGACCCAAATCTGCAGTCTCCACCCAACCACAAGTCTTCAGCCTTTTGCCTGATTAAAGAGTGAATCTTGGGCTCGGCACTCTGTGTTCTTCTCCTTACCTGTGCCAAAGGCTCCCTGCGGGAGAAGAAGTGCCCGTGACATGGGATTGGGCTGGCTTCCATGGCTTTGGGCTGGGTGGCACAGGGGCACAGGGACCGCGCAGGGTGTGAGCGCACACCGCAGGTTCGGGGCAGGGCAGGCGGCAGGGGAAGGCTGCGGGAGCTCGGAGCGCTCTGGAGCCGAGGTGGGAGCTGGAGCTGGAAGAGGTCTGCTCTGGCACCCTCTAGTGCTGCCACGGCTGATGCTCCGCGCCCGCAGGGCTGGACACCGCTGGCAAACACAAGCCGTCATCGAACTGTCTCCCTTGGCACCAGCGTCCCTTTCCATTGCCTCGGCTCGAATCTCATGCTTGATCTTATTCCTGAGCGCACAAGATTTCTCTCCTGGCTCACACAGCCGGGATTTCCATGTAGTTTCTCAACAAGACAAGAGCAAAGCACTCAGCGCGTGTCTGGGGCCGAACAAGGTCTGCCACAATCTGTGTGATCTGGCCACTGATGGACAGGGTGTAATTCAACACTGACAGCCTGGGCCAGCCACCTACATCAACCCCGCTGTCACGAATGCAAATTGCCTTTCACACATCTCTTGCAGTTGTTGTGTGATCTCAAAGCACTGTGCAGGTACCCACTGGTAAATCCTGCTGAGCACACGATGTGCTGCTGGCACTGGAAGGGCTCTGGGAGCTCGCAGCAAAGTGAGTGACTTCTCTTTCTCTGCTCTGCCTCCACATGGGATGTGGGAAAGTGTGCCAGGAGGGCTGAGGACACGGAGGTGCTTCTTACTGACAGCCTCAGGTTTCCCCATGCCATTTACACACAGACCCTTCCTTTCTGCCTGTTCTGGATCCCTGAACAGGGGACTTGCCCCTGGCTGGGACACTGTGTCCAGGGCCGTGCCACCTGGCACCAGTTTCAGGAATAAGTTTGGACCTCACAAAGCAAACCTCAGAAGGCTGATTGAGGGCACTGCCTGTGCTCCACGTGGAGCTGTCCCATGGGTGGCAGGTGACCATCCCCTGGAAGTGGGTTGTACCTTCTCCTCACCAGGATCAGGGATTTTACCTGCCAAGCAAGAGGAAAGGTGTGGCAAGAGAAGGCAATTCCAGCAGAGGTGGGAATTGCAGATGCAAAAGCAGACTATCACTGACCTTTTTTTTAACTTCCTCATTTGGAAATCTCAGCTGAGGTTTGTTCTCCAAGGGATATCATGACAGAAATGAGATCACTGTCCCTTTTTGTTAGCACAGTCTAGGCTGCAGATGCTGACTACTGAGGATGTGCCATGACATTATTTATCCTCTGTTTTCACAGAACAGTCCAGGAGGGCTTTTTTTTAAGAGCCATGTTTCCACAAGGACAATGGAAAGGAATCAAATATGGTCTCTCTGTGAAAAAACACAGTTATTCCCTTGCAAATAAAGTTAGCATGACACTCTGCACCTTGGAGAGCAGGAGACTCTTCCCAAGGATAGGGAGAGACACTCATTCACTCCCATGGGCCACTCTCACGCTGCTGTGCCCCTACTTCCATAAATATGCCTAAACTGCCCCAAAAGTCAAGTCAGATCCATGCTGCTGCCCCTCCAGGAGACATTTATATGGCCAGTTCATGATTATCCAGCTGAGCCCTGTGATTGCACTGCAATGAAATCTCCCCATGTACTACTCCTGCACAGAGCAGGGCACTCCAAACAAGACACCAGGGTTATCTGTTAAACTAGTAGAAATAATAGTCCCAACCCTGTAGTTACCAAGTGTTTAAAACTGAAAAGGTCCTTTGGTGATTCTCAGGACCTGGACTTTTCATCTGTTGCCATTGCTGCCCCTCGAGCACTCTGTTTCAGTTATTTCTGTTGAGGAAGGGAAGCTCCAGACACGTACCGTGTCCCTTGACCTACTGCTGCTCCCTTGGGTTTGTAAGGCTCCCAGGCAGCATTGCCAGGCCCTGCTATCTTCCTCTGGAAGAGGAGCATTTTTACAGAAGAGCCACATGATGAGAGATGGGGCTTCACAGCCAGAGTGTGACCTGGGAGAGGTTTCTGCACCTTGAGCACTGTGACTGCTTGCACTCCTCTGCTGCCTTACAGTGCAACTTCCCAAAAGTTGCAAAGTTCTCAAAACTTCTCTCCCAAAGCAGGGGAAGGAGAAGAGGATTGACCTGAATGACAAATGCTGTCTTTCAGTGTTGTCAGGATCGTTATTGTGCAGTTCAATAGCCAGAGCGAGCCTCAAGTCAATGAAAGCTGTGCAGAGCACAGAGGTTTCGTTAAGCAGCACAGGACCTGGAGCGTGAGGCCACGGTTACATGCCTGGCTTGCTTCTGTGCCAAGCCTGGGTGGGAGGAAAGAATGAACTCGGGTAAAATGAAGCACAACAAGCTTTAAAGTGGTGCAAAGCTCTTGGAGAAGGAGTGGGAGGAGAAATCGCTGCTGCACGAGCAGCTCTGAAGCAGCAGTGAAAGGTTCTTGACAATCCAGCAGCCTGCAAGCACGTGCGAGAGGCAAACACGTATTTGCTGCAGCTTGTTCTGGAGCACTGTGAGCCCCAAGCATTTTTGTTATTTGTCCTGCTTGCTCTGGTGCTGTGGGCACACCAAACTCTCTGTGGACACCCCAGCCTTCCTCAGGCAGGCACAGAAGGAGATGACTGCTCCTAACCCTGCTTTATGGGCAGGCTGAGAGCACCCAAAGGTGTCAGGAGGTCTTGCTAGAGCTGTCACAAGGGTGACTTGCTTTCTCACACATCTGCTTGCCATTTAGTACACTCTGAAAGTTCAGGAGGTGTTGATGAGCACATTGGGTTGTCGTTCACGCACTCGAGCTTATGCAATTAAATATATTCAATTCAATAATTAAATTAATAACAATTAAATAATTAAATAGAAATAATTAAATAGAAATAATTAAATATATTTATATTAAATATAAATTAAATAGATTGAATATATATAATATATTTAATATATTTAATATATATACATTAAATATATTTAATTGAAATACGCACAAGTCACTGCAGGGAGGGGCAAGAGTGGGAGGGAGTCAGACCTCCCTTCCCCAGGGATCAGGGAAAAGAGCATTCTTGGAACAGTCACTGTCCTGGAAACTTGGGCTCAAACCCTGCACTGGGCAACACTGAATGTCATTTCGAGGACAGGCAATTAAAATAAAAAGAAAATAAATTTTAAAAATACTCTATCATACAGAAGGGATTAAAAACTTGAATAGGGATAGAGATAAACTTAAAAGCTTTTTTCTTTTCTTAAAAAAAAAAAAAAAAAAAGAAAAGAAGCCCATATTGCTGGCTTTGCAGGCCAGCAGACAGAGGGTTGAACACGAGTTCTTACCTTTGAGGGCCGCAGAAAATGTACACCCAGGTAAATCAGGCAGGCAAGCAGTAAAATCCACTGAGCCACGGCGGAGACGAGGTGCAGCGTGCTCCTGAGCTGCCCTCCCTGCCAGAGCTTCCACTCGTCCTCTGCACGTTGCCTTTGGGGCTCCAGCTGCTCCCCAGCCCCTGGCTCAGCGTCGGGCTCTCCTTCCATCGCAGCCCCCCCTTCCATCCCAGCCCGCTGGCAGCAGCCCCTGGGGAAGGCCAGGAGCAGGGCAGGAGCCCGTGGGGAGCAGGGGCTGTGAGCTCCTGTCCCAGGAGCAGAGATGAAGTGAAGACAGTGCCTTCAGGAGATCGCTTTATGCACAGAGAAGCAGGCGGGGGAACTTCTTTGTGACTAATCTAAATTTCCCCTTCCTTCCTTCCTTACTTTCTTTCTTTCTTTTCTTTTTTTTTTTTTTTTTTTTAATTTTTTTTCTTTTGGTTTTTTGTGTGAATGCGGGGGCTGATTTATTGCATCCCAGTTCAGTTTTGAGTAAGGGCCTTTCAAAGGAGAGATGTTTATGTCTTTCATAGCTTCAACTGTGGATGTGTGTTCTTTCCAATAATAACGAAGATTTGGGTGGACATTGCTTGTCTTGACTCAACCTTTTGTCAGTAAAAACTCTCACCACTCTGTTCACCCTCAGGTGGGGAGTTTACAGGGCTGGCTCTCTCCCCTTCTAGCATCTTATAATGCTCCCGAAATCTCTTTTCTGCACAGAAGCAATGAATAGGAAAGGATGTGGGACACGTGGATAGCACAAGGGATTGGAGAGAAAACAGGCACTTCCCTTTTCACGCTTTTTCTTCCGGTTTTAAAGCCTTGGGATGCTGTGCAAAGCATAGGAAGGAGAAAACTGAGAACTGTTTGAGAACAAATTCCCCTTTTGCACACTGGGAAACCTGTAGTCCAGGAAATGCCTCCAAAGGGGCATTTCCTGGCCATGCAGGCTTTTCTCCTGGCAGAGGGAAGCCTGTCCCTTGGGATGCCTTTGGCTTGTCTCTGTGACTTTTGCTTGTGACACCCAGAGCTGCCAAATATCAGTTGGTTGAAGCAGGGACCATCTCCTGTGCTTATTTTGGGTGGCAGACTTTGCATCACGCTTCGGGGGCAGTCCAGCACTGCTGTTTCCACTGCTCTTTTTGCTGGACTTTTTTCTGCTGTAAATTACCAAATCATGACCAAAGGCAGGTGCTGCCTTTTCCTGGTGAGGATGGAACCCACTGGGAGTATAATTACCTGCCTGCCTTCTAGGGATGAGTTGTCAGAAAGTTTCCCTTCCCCAAAATGTGCCCTCTTAACCTGTCACGAGGCACATGTGCTGACATGTAACCTGCATGCAGAGGAAGCAGGAGCAATGTTCTTTGATGTGTTCTCCCATCTAGGCAAGGATATTTCCTGTGAACATAAACCAGATGGAGAGGGGAGTGCAGCAGCTGGGTGGGACCTGCTGTGAGGACACCCCACGCTGAGCTGAGGGTGGCTCGAGTCAGGGATGCACTCTGCTGCAGAGCACACCACAGGTCATGGAAGCTGAGTGGAGATGGTTCCGCTTCCACATCTTCCACTGGTGTGGAAGTTCTCCTTCCCTTCCCACCTCTGGTCACTGCCTGGGTGTGCTGGAGCTCCTGTCTGAGCCCCAGCCTGATGAGAGCCCCCAGGAAGAGCCCTCACCCTCCTTCCTCCACCAGAAATACGACTGCACACGGCAAGGAGGGCTGGGGCTGCCCCGGAGCAGCTCCCTGGGATGCAGAGTGTGAGCTTGGCGTTTTGGGTCACACAGCACCTGGGAACCCCGGCAGGGATGGGACTGCCCAGCCCTGCAGAGGAATGAAGTGATGCCTTGAGGTGCTGCAGAGGGCTGTTGGGGCTGGAGGGATGTGAAGAGGATTGTTTGCTTCATTGGATCTGCAGTGTCATGTCTAGGGACGAGGAGGTCCCCAGGAAAGCTGCTCTGAGTGGTCCCAACCTGCTCCTTCCAGGAAAAGAAACTTGGGCTCACTGCTCACTGCTCCGTTTCTGCAAAAACACCAGGATGCTGAGCTAAGACACCCCAAACCCTTGCAAGGCTGTAATTCTCACATTTTACACACATGACTTGGAACCAGATGCGAGCTCTTCCCAGTCTCCGTCTCCTCTCTCCCTGACCCTGGATTTTGTACTGGTTTTCTTTCTAAAACTCTAAAAAAACCTCTGTGTGAAGGTTCTGCTTATGTATTTCTGGAATTGTCTTGTCATTTCTGTACTCCCCCAGAGCAAGTGCCTTTCAGCCTGAGTTAGCAGCACTGGCAGCAGGAAAGCTGCATTGCAATTTTGTCCTTGGCACAGTATCCAAAACAGGAGAGAGGACAACACCTTCAGGGGCATCACAAACACCCTTGCACAGACTCTTCCGTGGCTCTGGTTGTTTTTAGCTTCTCTTCCTGCCTTGCACAGGAGGAGAAGCCTGCATGCTACCTGGTGGCTTTCAGAGGCCCCGCTCTCCCTCTGAGACCTCCCAGGTCTTTGGAATCCCAACGCATCCCAGAGCCGCTGCACACACTCAGCATTTCCCAGAATCCGCTGTGTTCATCAGAACAGAATAATTCATCAGAATGATTTTGGTTCCTCTTCCACAGGGCCCTTGAAGTTGGAGTCTCTTGGGGTTTTGCAGTCAGCTGGTCATTCTGGTGAGCAGGCAGGCTGGGAGGGCTTTGGGCATGCCGGTGCTGTGGTCGCCTAGTCAGTATTCCAAAGAAATGCCTCTCGGTGGCACATGCAGGAGCTTCCTTCCAGCAAGGACTGAAGGAAACCAGGGCAAGTTGGCAGCCAGGCACGCTGCTCTGTTTGGTTTTGACAACAATCCAATATCTCCTCCATCAGTCTGTCATTTCTGGGCTTCCCCAGACTGGGGAGCTGAGTGATTTTAAACTTTGGCTGAAGGGTGTTGGTTACAGCCCAGGCTAAATCCTGCAGTGTCATGGTTGCACCAGGACTCAGCTGGAGCCCCGGCCTGGCAGTGCCCAAGATCACTGGGCAGGGGCACAGAGCAGAGCCCCTGGCCCACGGGGACACTCTGTGTGTGACAGTCACAGAGCAGAAGCCTTTAACCCGGACTGGGCAGCCCTTACCGGCACCCACCTTCATTTAACCCCTGTTTCTCAAGGGAAAGTGCTCTCATCTCCTCAAGAGGAGGAATTGGGGAGTTACACAGTGTAGGAAATGGATTTGTAGAGAGCTTTTAGGGTTTGATAGAAGGTTTGCACAGTATGTATTTGTATGTAAACTCTGAGATAAGAAATGCCTCTCCATTGCCCCATCTCTGAGTCAGGAAAAGGGTCAGACAATATAGGAGAATTTAACTTCTCAGAAGAACAGTGGAAGAACCAATTAAACTGTTTGCAAAGAGCTACAAGGAAAAAGAAAGCGAGTAGCAAGCAGTGTGGACTTGGAAGAACAAAACCAGGTGCTGCCCGTGGGGCAAGGAAAACTCTTGGGCAGAGGAGCAGCTGTGGGAATGCACTGCATCTTCAGCAATAGCCTTGTTTCTCTTTTTCATAATACCTGTGAAGCATGGTCTGGGTGAAACTGCTGCTCAGCAGGTGGGGAGGTGATGGAGTGATTTTGAATTGTGTATAATGAATTTTTTAATCAAAAATTGTTTTTAACAAAATGGAAGGATGGACCCTGTCCCCCTGGACCTGCCCGTCTGCAGCGTGCCCTTTTCCTTGGGGATCCTCTGGCAGGCCAAGCAGGAAGGGGGACATGCTCACAGGTGGGAGCCTCTCAGCTCCTGCTGGTAGCTTTTATCTATAATTTACCTTTTACCTGTCATTTCAGCTGCAGTCAAGCAATGCAACTGACACTGGATGCTGGGTTGTCCTCCTGTGTGTGGGCGCCTGTCTTCCAGCAAGGTGTCATGGTTTGATTTAGTAAAACAGTAGAGAATAGCAAAGGAAGCCTTTGAGGGGGAGAAAAGCAAACTGTTACAAAGGCAAGGTTTTTGTGTGCCCCAGCAACTGCTGTTCAATGTCTCTGTCCACTCCAGAAATAAAGTATTTTATAATTAAGACAGATTTATTTGTCAAAGTCAGGGACTTCTGCCTAAAAGGTTTGTGGGGTCCTGCTCCAGTGTCTCTGAACCACATGAACTATTTGTCTCCCTTGATCATCAGAACAGAAGACACCAGTGTCTCTCACATTTAGCACACTAAGAATCTGATGATTTCTGGCTGATTTTAGTTGCTAAACTGGAAAAAAAATACTATATATGTTTCCTTTGCTAAAATAGATTATGAATCTGAGCTGAAAAGTTATTCTTGGAGGTGGCAGGTAGAGAGGTCCCTCTAAAAATTCAGGAGGTGGGCTAAATTATCCTTGTGGATCCCTTCCAACTCATGATATTCTATGATTCTGTGATTAATTACACTGCCATGTGGCTTTTCCTTGCTCCTTGTGCACAGCCACCTTTTGGCTGACGTGCGTGTGTGTCGAGGGTCTCTGACAGCAAAGGCACTGAGCCAGTAAGGAGGAATTCCTGTTAGTCAGGCTCATTTTGGCAGTGTAAATTAGAGACAGAAAATGTGGAAATGCTGTGAAATCACAAAAATATTGACATTTAGGCAGAGCCAAGATCGTGTGGCGATATCCCCAAAGAGGAGCATGATCACCTCTCTGGGGTAAATCCCACTGTGCCCCACCCCACAGTGCTGCCCTGGTGGTTTTCCTAGGAAGCTGCTTTATGGGAGCAGGGAGATGAGCAGTGGATGGGTTCCCTAGAGCCCACCTGCAGCAGCTGCTGTGAGCACAGTCATTTTTCCTGCTTGTCAGAGTCCCTGGGCCAAGAGAAGGGACAAGAGGACAAAATGCTGAGGTGCATTGGGCACAGCAAAGCCAGGCAGGATGAGAAGCTTCCCCCCTGGCAGTGCTGGCAGCTGCTCTGGTGGTGCCTGGCTAGGTGGGATTTGGGCATGGACACCAGGAAGAGCCTGGTGCTCAGTGGTGGCTCTCCAGACCAGCTCTGTGGTTTCCAGCACAGCCCCAGGGGCAGCAGTGCAGCCCTCCCAGCACTGCCGCGGCTGGCAGCCACCACCAGCCACAGCAGACTTGCTGGGGTCCAAAGCTCAGCTGCTGGCTCTTTTTGGATGTGACAGGAGATTTCCCACTGCTGCTGGTGGTCTTTGCCCTGAGCTCTGTCTGTCTCTGTGCTGTTCTGCTCCTGGGAGTGGACTCCCCTTATCAGCCATCATCTGAGTGGGTCAGGGCTAAGGGATGCCTTGAGAGGCTCCCTGGAACAGAGCCTGGGCAGAGTTAAAGGAATAAAGTAGGGATTTATTAAAAGACCTTCACAGCATACTCCTTGGCCAGTACAAGAGCTTGGCCGTGGTTACAGCCAAGATGGACCCCAGGTCATGAGTTTTCACACTTTTATAAGTTTTGGTCCATTTCCATCTCGGGGTTCATTGTCCAATTCCAGCTCCAGGTGATGCAGTCCCATCCTCCCAGTCTGCTCTCCTCAATTCCCTGTTGTTTGCACCTTTTGGGCTGAAGCTGCAGCGGTGTCCTTGGTTCTGGGCTGGAAAAGGATTGTTTTGTGAAAAGGATTGTTTTGTGTGCCTGAGCTGTGGGGAGAGCTCACTAACACTTTATATGCAGTTCAGAGTTATAAATTAATGCAGTACAGAATCTGGAAAACATGAAAGCTCAAACTTAAGGCATCATAAGCATCCAGTGTGGCACCTCTGAAAAGTCGAGTTCAACTTATTCACACACATCTTCCTTCCTTTTTCTTACAGCTGCTTCAGCCAGAAATCCCACCCTAACTCACTGTCCTGCTGTAAGGTATCGGCAGAGAAAAACCAAATACATCTTTTGAAATTTTTCTGGTACAGAGAATAAACAATCTATGACAAGAAAAGAAAGAATTCTATGGCTGACATTCAGAAATGGAGCTCTTGCAGAGGTATCTGGGTAGCCCAGCTCCATTCCCACTCGTTCCTGTGGTGTCAGAAATCCCCAGGAGGGACATGAAGACCCTGATGCCCCAGATACAGCTCTGCTCTGGGTTGAGGAAGTGGTTTCTCTTCCTATCTGGCCCTGCCGTCATTCACCTGACTGCTTCTCCTAATCACCCCTGTGGGAGTTTTTTGGCCAGCAAAGATGGTCTCAAAGTCATCCCTTCCGAAAATGAGGTTTTATTGCAGCTCTTGAATCTTCCTGTGTGTTTCTAACCTGTTCACTTCTTTTTAACCTGAGAAGAATTTCAAGCAGATTTTGGGGAAGGATTTGCAGGCAGAGGTCCTTCCTTTTTTTAGCCTTATTAATTCCCTTAAATAGCTGAAGCATGAGCAGTTGGGTGGTGGGCAGGTAGACACTGCAGTAGGAAGAAAGGGAGTTAAGAGCTGGTGGCCTCTCTAGGACAGAGACATGTTGGACACTGCAGCAGCTCTGTCTGCAAATCCCCGCCTCTGTTTGGGGGTGACTTGTGCTTTTTAATCAGTGGCGATAGCCCTGCATTTACTTCAAACTGTTGCATTGCAGAGGTGGAGAAGAGTTAGTTGTTATCCCTGCCCCAGCCAAGCCCAGCAAGAAAGATCCACTTTCCTGCCTAAGTGCCATTTCCTGCCTAAGACACTTCACCCCTCTGCCAGTGTTTTGTTGGGATGGTATTTTAGCATCCTTTGCTGATCAGGATGCATGCAATACCACTTCACCTGCCTCTCACCATCAGCTCCACCAGCAAAGGTTAATCCATTGGCTGTGGAACTTCAGAGACTGTGTCAGGACCTGGTGTCAATAAAACCACACTGATTAGGGTGATGCTTCACCTTCGTGAACACTGTGAACTCTTTCCTTTTCTGTTTTCTCAACATTGCTTTCTCATTTCTAACAGCTGTCAGGTTAAGCTTCTGGCTAAATTGTTTCCTTCTCTGTCTCTCAAATACATGTTAAAGAGTTCATTAACTTTCCATTCACAGTCATTTAGCTATTGTTCTTTCCACCTGGTCAGTTTGGCTCATAATTTCCTCTAACTTATATTAGCTCTTTTGCAATATCGAGTAGCTGTATTACTGGCTGGGGCTGCCCTCCTTTTGCTTATACTGACTACAGTCAGGTCATGGTCACTAATCCTTAAGCCCTGACCACTTCTTCAGCAATTAAAAAACTTCAGCACTTAAAAACCCACCAAATGTAGCACTTGCATCCAGGATAACAGTTCTACTGTAACTATTTCAATATTAGGAAATGTCCATCTGAAGCCACTGTAAACTCTCCCAACATTCTCCTTGGTCTCACACAAGGCCTGATGGAGATTTTCCCTTCTCTGCACCCTGCAGGGGGAGGGTTGCTGGGTTGTTGGTGCCAATCTCTGTTTTAACACAGCACACAGAAAAAAAAAGGGGCTCAGTTTTCTCCTTTTAATCCTTTTATTTGCGAAACACTGAATTATCTAGGTGCAGCTTTAATGAATGATTGAAAAGTTATCATCACAACAGGGTTTCTGTAGGCTTAAACTTCTACTTTTGGGCGAGATGAGGAAGGACCCATAATCTCCAAAAATCAGGCAGTCGTGGCCCCTTACCCAAGGGTGCCCCTGGCAGATCAGTCCTTGAGGCTTTCAATCTTCACTGCCTGCACATGACCCAGCAGCACAGTTATATGCTCAATACCAGAACAACTCCTGTAGATTTGCTGTTGCCAATTCCTCCCTGGAGAAGGGAGCCCATCGCTGACAGCCTCCGGCCTGGAGAAGTGCAAACCGGAGGCTGCAAGGGAGTCTTGCAAATTCAAATCATTCTGTTTTCTTCTGGGTGTTTTTGCCCCTTGTTACACTTAGCTGCAGCTTTGGGCACACGACTGAACACGCCAAGGTCATGCCACAACAGCCAGTGTTCATTAATCGATGCCCCCTTTTATAGTGTGGGGAATTTCAAAATTCCCGCGCTTGAACACCGAATTAGTGGAAGTCTCAACCCTGCCCAGCCCACTAACTAACTCGATGTCTGCATTCAAGCTTAAATAAGATTGGCTGGGGTCCCCTGTTTGAGTTTGAATCTAACTTACCATTGTCTTACCCACGGCCCCGTTTACTTCTATTCTTTAGTGAACTAAGCTGGCCAGGTTCAGAGGTCTGTTGCAGCCAATTCCATGCGTGCAGCTGCAGAGCATTTCGCAGCTGCTGTATCGCTCTGCCCCGGCTGTACAGCCGGCAGACAGAGCCCGTGCGCCCCGTTTGCAGCAGGAGCAGCCCGTGGGTGCTGCGGAGCCCTGCCCGTGTCTGCGCTCCAGGGATGAGTGCGCCCGCTCCCCGCTCGGGGCACGGCCGGGCGGCACCGAGAGCCCCAGATGAGTAACCCCGGCCAGAGGTTTCTCTGTTTGACACACTGCAGCACCGTGCTCGGCAGCCTTTACAGCGGGGCCACAGCTCCGAGGCTCTGGCTGCCTGCCCGTGTCACGCTGCCAGCCCCCAGGGACACGGGCAGGAGAGCAAGGGGTGCCAGCGGTGTGAAATCCGGGCAGGCTGAGCATCAGCCCCTCCCCAGCGGTGTCCGCAGCCGGGTCAGTGTTTGTTCTCTTCTCCATCTGCCATTTTCACTAGTCCTTAAGTGAAAAATAGCCCAGCCGAGTTTCTCCCCTGGGCACAGACATATCTGGGCTTCAGGGGCATGGCTGGGGCTCCCTTGCCTGCATCCCCCGGGGGAGCATGAGAGAGGACACTTCTCTGCAGGCAGGCACTCAGGCAGGAGCTCACACCAATGTGCCACAGGCAGAACATGCACAATCCTCACCCAAGCAACACCAGTGGCCTCATCCTATTCCCCTCCCTGGCTTATCAGGATGAAAGCCCAGAAGAGATATGCCCAAAACATAAATTCCTCCAGCTGCTAGTCTTAGATGTACAGTCTCTGCACTCTATCCTCCTGACTCCTGAGCCTTTTATCCTGGTTTGCAGCTGGTCTGGCTCACCGATTGCTAGCCCACACAGCCACCCACAGCCCCCTCTCTCTGAATGCTGCCATCCTGGCACACAGGGTGCTTTGCCCCATTGTGTCCCTCCCATCACGGGTACCCCAACCTCCACAATGCCTGTGCACATCAAACACAGACCCTCAGCAGGGAAACAGCCAAAGAGAGCTTGGAAAGCAGGTAGGACATGCTATAACCACCAGGCACAGGCCAGACAGGCACTTGAGCAGTCCCTTTTGTCCCTTTTCCCTCTGTTTCCCCCCACTGGTTCCTTCCACCTTGGTTCATCCCTTTCCCCACACATCCCACGAGTCCTGAGGGCTCTTCCCAGCATCCTGCAAGGAGCTCCATGTGCTGATCATCCTGTTTGCTTTGCAGCTGGGAAAGGTTTCCCAGTTCCTCACCACAGCACATGCACTAACCCAGGCAGTGTCCTCTCCCCATCAGGCCACCAGAGCTCACATGTGGAACAGATTCTTGGAGCATTGGATGCCTCTCGATTTCCTTCCGACAGGTCCTTCAGGCAGATTCCCACGCTGACATCAAACGGCTCTTAAATATTTTCACTGCATGACTGCAAAATCCTAACTCAGGAATTTGACAACATCTCTGTCTTGATAATTTATCTGTTCCTCATCTTGTTTTTGGGGATTCTTTGCTTTTTCAGTGTCTGCAGCTTCATAGAACCTAGAAAAAACTAATTCTTTCAAGTTGCATCTTCAGCACAGTTTTTCTCTGATCTGAGAAAAACTGCTTCTTCTCCTAAGACAACTTTTCCTTGCTAATGTTCTCAGTCCCCTTCAAGGCTGGGCATGGGAGAAGGAGCCCCAGGTTACCTTGTTTTTCTCAGCATCTCCTCTCCTCTGGTGGTGCCTGTGCCAGGCAGGGAGGGAGCAGTGCTGGCCAGAGCCAGCAGCTCCCGTGGGAGCAGCTCAGCACCGGGGCACGGCTGCAGGGGGGCACCTGCAGCCCACCTGGGGCACCTCAGGGGTGAGGTGGAGCCTCGCTGTCCTGCCTGTGCCTCCGAGAAACCCCCAGGCAGAAAGAGCCCCAGCCCCAGCCCTGCTCCCTTTATAGCTGGAGAGGCCTTCAGCCTGCAAAAAAACAAGTTTGCGCGCGTTAGAAAAAAAAAGACATTTCAGGGAAAAAAAATTTAAAGATAAAAAGGTCTGTCTCAACCTTTCTTTCGCAATTCTGAGCAACCTTTAGTGCCAAGAGCAGCAGTAAATCTGTGCTTTTTTCCCAGGAAATGCTTTCTGTGCGTGGGGCGTGCCGGGAGGGCGCAGGGCGGCAGCGCTGCCCCGGGACCAAGCAGCCTCGGGAGGAGGCAAACGTGTCCTGCCCCCATGGGGGTGGTGTTCCATGTGGGAATGGGATGGCTTCCATGGGGTGACAATGATCAAACACCAAGCCATGACCCAACAACTCAGCACGTGGATATATTTGCTTTAAAACTCGAGCAAGAAAAGCACTTGCAAGCAGCGAACGCACATCTGAGTAGGCTCAGTGTGTTGAACCAGGGGCCAGCACCCAGCCAGGCCCTGCAGGAGCTCACCCAGAGCCTGGCTCCTGTCCTCACCCCCAGCCTGTGCCTTCAGCCTGTGCTGTGCCTGAAACAACTGTGAAAACAGAGACTACTGCAGATGAAAACCTGTTTTAAATGATTCCTCATCTGTGCCCAAAGAACTGTTCACAATAATCATTATTCTTCTTTGCAGGATACCCGACTGTGCTGTTGTTAGACATTTACTGTTAGATATTTATCTGTTATTAGATGTTTATTGTTAGATGTTTGCGTGGATAGTTGTTTAATATTGTTAGATACTCATCTGTTATTAAATACCTATTATTAGTAAATATTAGAGACTCAACAAGGTTAAGGTATTGTCAAGCCTCTAAATGGGGGAAATGATGCCTCAGGTTTTAGCTTTTCTATTTTTCACATTCTGTGCTGCTTTAGTGTGTGGGTCTGGGCTGCATATGAGGGGATGGTGAGCTCTCTTCACAGAGCAGGGAGACAAAACAATTCCTTCTCCAGCTGGGGACCAAGGACAAATGATCCAAATCTCAGGCCCAAGAGCACAAACAACGTGGGCTGAAGAGAGAAAAACAAGAAGGATGGGACTTGGGCTGGAGCTGTAACTGGACAATTAGCTCCAATGTGCAAATGGAGCAGAACTGATAAAAGTGAGAGACCTCATGACCAATTGTGAATTTTGTGACCATTTTGGTTCATCTTGGGTGCGGCCCTGGCTGGGCTCTTGTGCTGCCCAAGGTGGATCCCTTTAATAAATCCCTGCTTTATTCTTTAACTCTCCCCAGCCTCTGCTCTAGCTCAGCCTTCACAAGGCATCCAGTGCCATCTCTCCCACACATCAGCTGCATCCTTCACTCTGGCCAGAGGAAGATAAATCACAAAAACCTCTTGCTTTATGCAGCATGGGGAGCAGGCTGGCATGCCATGGGTGCAGGTAGGATTGGCCCTGCCTCGGGCTGCCCTCTCGCCCTGCTCCTCACCTCTGTGGGGCTGTGGAGGAGCCCCTGGCTCTCCCCGGAGTGTCAGTGCCGCCCACAGTGCAGGATGTCTCCGGCTGCCATCCCCCCATGACTCAACTAGGTCACCGAGGTGGCGGTGGCGGGGCAGGAGGCAGGAGGCTGCCAGCGGGGCTTTCTCTGCTCTGAATGCCGCAGGCTCTGCCCATCTGTGACCTTTGCCAGGCCTGGTTTGAAGGCAGAAGTGGTGGGAAACCTGTCCTCGCTCAGGTTCGCTCTTGCACATCCCCTTGGCACTGAAAGCCGTGTGAGTCCCGCTGGGAGCGAGCCCGCTGGCGCTGGGACAGAGGGGAAGGCAGGCCACTGCCTCCAGGCTGGTGCCCCATCCTGCAGTGATGCTGGATTGTGGCAGGATTGTGCTGCAACACGTCACATCTCAAAGGGTTTGGGCTGTGCTTTGCCAGGTTTCATGCTCATCTTTCAGGCAAAGATTCTCCCAGTCAATTTTCTGCTCCTTCCACTGATTTTTCTGTGGTTATGTTAATCCTGGCAGGCTAATTTTGCTAATGGATAGAAGTATTTGTGGTTATGACTCGTTGGTAGTTGCACACTTGCCATCTGCAAAGCCCTTGCAGATCTGGGCAGAGATGTTGGTTAGTGCTGGAAAATAAAGCCCCCGTGGCTTTCCGTGGCACTCACGCTTGTCCCAGGGTTGGGATGTTCTTAGCCCTGTCTGATGGGCCACCCTGCCTCCCACAGGGACATTGGAATGAAGGAGAGACTTTTAAAACCCCTGTGTCCCTGGGATTTGAAGAGCTTCCTTTTGGTCCCTTTGCTTTCTAGCATTAGCTTGATACAGGTTTGGGGTTAGATTTAGGCTTAACTGCAAAAAAATCTGTTTTGTTTTGTTTTGTTTTGTTTTGTTTTCCTGGAAAAATTCTTCTGGTATTGTGTGGCTAAACAAAGCAAAAAAAAAAAAAAAAAAGAAAAAAAAAAATCCCAGAGGAGTTCATCTGATAATGTGGAGGAGTCCCATCTGCACCGTGCCAGGAGCAGCGCAGTCATGTCTCCCCACCGTGAGATAGCATCAATATTGCTTTGACTTGGGCAGGAGATAGGATGGAAAAACTGAAACTGCTCAAGTCAGCTGGAAATTTTTAGGTGGAGTGTGTGCCTGCTGCCTCCCAGGAGCCCACCACAGTGGGCAGCCCCACTGCAGAACCACCCCTGCCTGAGAGCCACACCCAAGTGCAAAACCACCCCAGCAGCCAGAGAGAGCCCAACCCCAACAGAGAGACCCTGGCATGGAGAAAGTGGAGGCGGAGGAGAGATTCCAGCCTCTGAAATGGAGATGGCTGGTTCTCCTTCAGCTGAAATGAAAGCCAGGTGCTTGTGGGGCTGCCAGAGAGGCAGATGCAGGCCAGAAGCTCTGCCAATCTCTGGCTAACTCTGCTTGCAGGCACAGAAATGTGCACTCCTGAGCAGAGCTCCTGTGCCTTTGCACTGGAAGTGCTGACTGAGGCATAGACACAGAGCCTTCATCTGACAGCCCTGGGCAGCACTGCTCCCCTAAGGCTGAGGGAATTGGGAGTGTTCAGCCTGAAATAGTCCTGAAACAAGCCCACAAGGAAGATGGACAGAGATGTTTTGCAAGGATAAGGGGGGAATGGCTTCTAACTGAAAGAAAGTACATTTGGACTAGATATTAGGGAAAAAATTGTTTACTGTGAGGGTGGAGAGGCACTGGCAAAGGCTGCCCAGCAGAAATATGAATGTCCCATCCTAGGCTTGGAGAACCTGGTCTGGTGGAAGGTCTTCCTGCCTATAGCAGGAGGGTTGGAACTGAATGGACTTTAAGGTCCCAAACCAAACCATTACAGGATTCTCAGGCAGACACCCCAGAGACAGTGGGTTCCAAGTGGTCCCTGCTGTCTCAGCATAGTGTCCCTCAAGCTGAGCAGGGGGGTTTGGTGCTGGGAGTTGTGGGTTGGTGTCCTTTCTTCTCCCCATGCAGAGTCCTTTTTTGTAGGCTTTCAGTAACACAGCATGCATGTAGTCAAATCTGGGGTAAAAATGTGCTGCTTAAGGCTGTGATTTTCCCAAACTCCAAGCAACCCAGTGCTGGCATCCTCAAAGCTTTTGAAATCTTTAAAGATGAAAAAGCAAACCCCAGCCTGTCAGATGCGGACAGTCCTGTGGGGCAGAGGGTTTCTCTGTGCTGGACACCAGCTCCTGGAGAGGAGCACTGCCTGTGGAGCAGGGGTGTCCCAGTGCCGTCCTCCACCCTGCCCTCACTGCAGGGGCTGTCCCAGCTCAGCTTCAAAGGCTGTGAGGAACCCCAGCACTGCTCTGAAGCCTCAGAAAGGAGTCAAGCAGCTGAGGGAACTGTGTGTCCGTGCCCAGCCAGAGCTGCCTTGGAGGATCAGGGAGCCCAGAGCATCTGAGCTGCAGCTCTCTGGTGCCACAGGCACCTGCTGTCTCAAACCACAAATTGCTTGGGCAATTTTTATTTTTGAGCAGTTCTTGCCTCTGCAGAAAGACCAGTCCTTCTGTCTCTGTGCTTGCTGGGTTTCATGAGAGCTGAAGGAAGAATAACTCGCTGGTTTCCACAACCAGCAGCTTTGCTATGCAGGGAGCAGGGAGAAATTTCCCTGGAGCCATAACCCAGTGATGCCCCCAGCAAAACAGAGTGGCAGGAGAACCACTGGAGCGAGCCCTGTGAGATGCGTTCTGTCCACGTCAGCACGAACTGACCCCCCCTGTCTCCCCTCTCCTCCTCACCAGTCCAGATCTTTGTGGTTTGCTTTTAGACCTCATCTCAAGCTGATGCCTCCTGGGCTCAAAAAGTCTCTTGGCAATCTGCTAATCCAGCAAGCTGATGCCTCTTGGGCTCAAAAAGTGTCTTGGCAATCTGCTAATCCAGCAAGCTGATGCCTCTTGGGCTCAAAAAGTGTCTTGGCAATCTGCTAATCCAGCAAGCTGATGCCTCTTGGGCTCAAAAAGTGTCTTGGCAATCTGCTAATCCAGCAAATAATCAGCTTAAACGAATTTAATGACTGCTAAGTGCCACATGGCATCACCCGTGGTTGCAGAACCCTGGCGGGGCTGGGTGGCTTTGCTGGGCTGGCTGCCTGTGCCCTCCCTCCCCTGGCTCAAAATCAGCACAAGCTGAGGAATCTTGGGACCATTTTATCAGCTTCCTTTGCCATCTGGTGACTGCATGGTGAACGAAGGATGATTTGCTCCGAGAGGTGGTGTGGGGGAATGGAGGGAATAAAGTTAATAAAGTGGATTTCCGGCTACTGACAGCTGGAAAGCCAACGTGTCAGGGTTAGGGTGAGGGCTGCCAGGTCACTGACAGCAGAGCTCTGCAGTCAGTAATGGCTTAACCCCCTGTGGGAGCAGCATTTCATCTGCTCTCTGGGCCTTACACATGCCAGCAGCCAGCATCAGCTCACATGGCCCAGCTGGTGCTAACTCCAGGAGAAAGAATTCTGCATTTCTCAGGTTTCCTGTGCCTTCCCACAAAATTAACTGATTAGAGTTACTGGATGTGGCATTTCTCTGAGGCAGCGCCAAGCTAACATCTGACCTTAAAGCTCTTTTTCAAGCTGAATGATTCTATAATTTACAGCACACAAGTTGCCCAAGAGGAGATAAATTGCAGGAAATGAGCTCACAGAGAGGCAGTGGTGGGAGAGCAACTGCTCTGCCATGCATCCACAATAAGAGGCTTGCTGTGGACCCTATTCATGGGTGCAGAGCCCTCAGAGAACTGACTGCAGTTCTCCCTTTTCAGTCCTTTTCCCCCCAGGCATCCCCACTGTCACTTCCAGCTCTCCACACACACACAGAGCAAAGTCCTGGTGGGCTGCACGTGGCCAGAGATGGGCTGTGAGAGTGGGCCAGGGGGAATTCCCCAGGGAGGTACTTGCATTTCCTCAGGCTTTGGAGGAGCGTTTCCCACCACGTGTGACTGCCCAGGGGCTGTGAGAGCACCTGGCATGGGGAAGCCTCAGCAGGGCCCATTCAGGTGGTGACTCTCCTGTACTCTTGTGGTTCCGTGACCCACCAAGATGAATTGAGCTCAGATGAAAGTGCTCAGTGGACTGGGTGGGTTTGATGCCTTAAGTTTCAGCTTTCATATTTTTCAGATTCTGTGCTGCCTAGGTGTGTAGCTCTGAGCTTCTTATTAAGTGTTAGTAAGTTCTCTTTGCAGGGTAGGTAGACAAAACAATCCTTTTCCAGCTTGAGACCAAGGATAACCATTATGAGCTTCAGGCCCAAGAGCATAAACAACAGGGAAGTGAAGAGAGCAAAACAAGGAGGATGGGACTTCATAACCTGAAGCTGTGATTGCACAATTAACCTCAATATGCAAATGGAACAAAACTTACAAACGTGTGAAACCTCATGATCGCCTGTCCATTCTGTGACCATTTTGGTTCGTCTTGGGTGCAGCCCTGGCCAGCTCTTGTGCTGCCCAAGGTGGATCCACTGAGGCCTTTCAATAAATCCCTACTTCATTCTTTAACTCTGTTTAGTCTCTGTTCTAGGTCAGCCCCTCAAGGCATCAGTTCCATCCTGAAGTCATGAGGGAGCAGGAGGAAATGAGCTCTCCCTCATTTATGATCAATTCTGCATAACTGGGACGGTCCCAGATGACGGGAGGTTGTCCACAAGAAGGGTGTGTGGAACGACAAGCTGGCCTTGGAGGGTTCTGGAGCAGATCACCTTGAGTGCAGTGACACAGCACACACAGGACAGCCGAGGGGGCAGAGCCAGCCAGCACAGGCTTAGGAAAGGCAGCTCCTGCCTCACCAACCTGATCACCTTTCATGACCCACCTGGTGGATGCAGGGACGGCTGTGGATGTGTCTACCTGGGTTTCAGCAAAGCCTTTGACACTGTCCCCCACAGCATTCCCTGGAACAGCTGCAGCTTGGACAGGAGCACTCTTGGCTGGGTTAAGACCTGGTGGGATGGCCAGGCCCAGAGAGTGGTGGTGACTGGTGCCACATCCAGTTGGCATCCAGACATCAGGGGTGTCCCCAGGGATCAGTGTTTTTTAGTCTGGAGGAGGCTTGGGGTGACCTTATCACTCTCTACAACTACCTGAAAGGAGATTGCAACCAGGTGGGCTTTGGCGTGTCCTCCCAGGTTAGTTTTGAGAGGACAAGAGGACACAGCCTGAAGCTGCGCCAGGGGAGGTTCAGGTTGGACATTCACAGGAATTTCTACACAGCAGGGGTGACTGGACCCTGGAACGGGCTGCCCTGGCAGGTGGTGGAGTCACCGCCCCTGGAGGCGTTTAAGGACTGGGCACGGCCCTCAGTGCCACGGCCTGGGTGACAAGGTGGTGCTGGGTCATGGGCTGGACTCGCTGATCTCAGAGGTCCTCACCAACCCAACTGACCCTGAGACTCTGAGACAAACCCTACGGGAGGAGGCACACACAGATCTTATTTACCCAGATACTGCTGAATCCTCTCTGCTAATCCATGGACGTGGAATTGACTGTGCCCAGCCCAGCAAGGGGAAAAGCAGCATCCACATGCCATGTGAGATGCCAGACCCCCTCCCCAGGCAAGCTCTGAACTGGAGGACTGGGACTAAGGACACACATCAGCCTTTGTGCTTGAAGGGTGATGGGCTTCTGCCTGGTGATCCTGGGAAGGAATTAGACTTTAGATGATGTGTCTTAAATAGAAAACTCACTCCTGAAGTGAGCAGAACACCATAGATAAGGATGATGCAAAGATATTGTTAAACCGCCAAGGAATTTCCCCAACAGAGTGAGATGTGGTGGCAGCCACAGCCCTCCCAATCTCCTTTATCCCCCCACCTCAGCCTCTGCCAGGCTCACACAGCCACCACAGTGCCAGGGGATTTCCAGAAGACCCAAGCTCACACAGGAGCCTCCAGCAGCAGCACAGCATGGGCTGGTCCTGCAGCACTGCAGGCTTTCCTTTGCACACTTGGCGATGGCCCCACAGTGCCCACTCAGCGAGCTGTGCACCATGGAGAGGAGACATTGGCCATACCCTGGCACCCCCAGGGGCTGGGAGGAGATGTGATGTGGCATCAGCATCCAAGACAGCTGCTTCGGAGCAGTCGTGCTCGGGTTTGGAGCCCAGAGCTTCCACAGCTGTTCAGTGATGGTGGCTGCTCCCTCCCTCTGCCTCTGTGCCCGGCTGTCCTGTGTGCCCACCACTTCTCTGGCTCCTGGAATGGACTGGGGTCCCTGGAATGGCAGCTCTGGATTTGGCAGTGATGCCTAGCCGGGCTGTCACACCTGCCCCTGGGTTTTTTGGGTCAGTGCAGCTGCGAGGCACTGCCCAGCTGTGACAAGCCCTGGGACTGCTGCTGCGAGCAAGGACACGGGTGGCTCAGGGAACACAGCTGCTCCAGAGGGACACGCTGAGCCCCACCTCCCACCTGGGCACTGCAGCAAACGGAGCCTTTTGGAACCCCCTTCTGTGCCACAGGAGAGCAGCTGCAGCCTCCCTGATCCCCAGCTCCCTGTGAACCTCCCTCAAGGCATGGGCACTGCCCACAGCCTGTTCCTGCATGGCTGCCAGCAGGAGCACTCCCTGCTGCTCCCTCAGCCTCTGGACTTCCCCAGGCCTTGAAGAAGCCAGGGCAAACTTCACCTGCTCCTCTAGAGCAGCACAAGGCAGCAGTGCTGTTACCCTGCCCACGGAGCAATGCGCCTCAGGCATGGCCCACACATGCCTTCATACTCTGCTCTTTGAAATCCTTCATGCTTCTCTTCCTCCTCAGTCTGTCTGGAAAGCAGCTCCAGCTCCTCCCTCTCACTGACAGGGAGCACAGACCCATGCCCAGGGCATTCTCATGCTGGAGGGTGCTGGGATCACAGGTGTGGGACACACCTAGAGCACTGATATCATCCCAGCAGAGAGGGGAGCATGAGGCCAAAGACATACTTCTGCAGGAACTGGAAATCTTGTTCTCATAAAAAACTGTAATAGTCAAAATCATTGCAGTCAGTTCAGCCCAGCCTCTGGCTAAGGACCACATTTTCCCCTGCGGTTACCATTTTCAGAAAGCATTAACAAATAAACAATTAAAGCCCCAGAAAGCAGAAGCTGTGACTAATGGTCTTCAAGTTTCCTCCAAGTTTGTATCAGGATGAAAAACAATTACAGGAATAGGGATAAGACCAGACAGTGAGTGAAGGGTTGCTGGGAGGGTCAAGATGCTCCTCCCTGACCTGGACAATCTAGTATTTAGGTAGTCAGGCCTATACTTTCATTTGTCACATATTCTCTTTTAGTAGTAGCAAAAGCAAGAGCCAGTTAGTGCTTGGGGAAGCAGATGTGTGTCCTCAACACGATGTCAACAAAGACACCCATGGGAGCTGTGCTCTGCCTGCTCCTCTCCCAGCCTCCATCAGCACCTCAGGACATGCAGGATGGGCTTCCACCATGCCGCCTCCACGCCTGGCCTGCCACCCCTGCCCAGTGGACCTTGAGCACCTCTGGGGTCAAGCAAGAAGCTTCAGAAGGGGACCCATCAGATTATTGCCACAGCCCAGCAGAGCCCAGCTGCAGTCAGGCACCAGCTCTGAGGTGCAGCTCATTTGCATTCCTCAGTGCTTTGATGTCGCAGTGAGGTCCCGCCTGGGGTGCCTGGAGCTGCCCTTTACTGCAGGAGCACAGCTGTGCCCAGCCCACTCTCTGGTGAGCTGATCACTGCATCCAGGCCCAGCCCTGCTCCCCCTGTGCCAGCTGAGCCACAGCAGTGTGACACACTGGGGCATGGGCCAGCTTGTCCATCACCACCTTCCCAGGAGCCAGTGGGGCTTTGGGTGGGCACCACACGTTGGGAGGGCACTGGGGAGGCTGCTCCTTCCTCTGCTCACACTTTCGTGTCATTTCTGCAAGATAGGGCAGGGGTTGGTGGTCAGAATTACCTTTCCCCAAGTTACTGCTCAGTCCTGCTGAGCTCACTCCTGGTGTCTCTCGCCCAGACAGCCCATTCATCTTGGGATTGTCTTTTCCTCAAAACAAAAGATCAGCCAAGCCTAAAAGGTTCACAGTGCAATTGTTTAATCATAACTATGAAGCTGTAGCCACTGATTAATGACTAAAAAAACAAAATAGCAAAGTTGGTTCAAATCCTGAGGGACTCAGTATTTCACAGCGTGATTTCCAAATAGCCGGGGCTGCTCTGTATTAATGATGCACTTCAGACTTTGTTTGCTCTATTCCTTTATTTTTTGGCTGTGGATGTGTAAGTTAAGTTTTAATGAGATCAGCAGTGTGCGGAGGCAGCTCCTCCCTTGAGCACTGGTGGGGAGGAGGCCAGTTTACAGGGATCCAAAGCATGGATTGCTTCTACAAGGCCAAAGCTGTAAATACATCCATCCCAAGTCCTCGGGAGCTGGAAACAGGAGACTGGGATGAGCTGTAAGAGCCCCCACGCAGCAGGGAACAGCCAGGCTGAGCCTTCCAACAGCACTTTCAGAGTGGCACAAACACGGTGGTGTGTGCCACCACTGCTCCTGACCAGCCACGGCTGGGCTGTGCTCAGCTGCTTTCTCCACGTGTCTGTGTGTGCTCCTGGGTTTCTGTCTTTGCCTCTCTTGTTTTTCCCATTCATGGGCATGCTGAAGACTCAAATGACACAAACCCCATCAGAGTCTGAGCAGGGTGAGGGGAGCTGGAGCCCACAAAGCCATGAGGTCAGAGGAGCAGCTGCCCTGACAGGCACTGATATGTCCCTCAGGCAGAGACTGCACCCATGGCTCAAGGGGTCTCCTCTGAGAGAACACCCGAAATCAAGGCTCACTTGCTGTGTTTTGCTGGGAAGCTCCAGGAAACTGCAAGAGAACTGTTTTGGTAATGGTGATGGGCTTCCCAGCCTTCCCCACATCCTTGGCAGGGCAGGTCCCAGGGTCAGCAAACCTCAGGAGCTCCTGCACAGCCCCATGCTGCTCCCTGCACCCAGCTGGCTGAGCAAAGGCTGCCCTCAACGCTTCCTGGGCTTTGGAGACCAGGTTCTAGCCTTCCTTCCTGTCTGCTTCCCGTGTTAGCTTTTCCTACATCTCTAATGAGGAAAAAAAAAAAATAAAAGAAGCCTCACCACACTGGGATGTGCTGCTCAGGGCCCTGCTGTCCCCGGGGCAAGGACACATGGTTTGGCTCTCTTCTGACAGGATTTAGGACTTGCTGCACCAGTGTGTACCAGCTGGTTTGGGGCAACAGAGTAAATACTTTATTTTTTTGCTCCAAGGGCTTTGCAACCCCATTTTTTAGCACTACCAACACAAAGAGTTGTGAGATGCAGCTGCTGCTGTTCCCCAGGATGGCTCCCCAGGGCTCTGTGCAAAGCCTGTGACAGCTCCAGAAGGGACACCAAGACAAAGACACCTCTGCCTTGCTCCCTTCCACTGCTGGTGGCTGTACTGGCAGAATTAGGGAATCACACACTGGCATCTGCTGCCTACAGTGAAGGTCCAGCCCTGCTCTCACAGGTTCCAGGGGAACCCATGGAGCCCAGCTGAGACATTCTGCAGGGCAGGAGGAATTCAGAGATGGATCTCCAACACATGAGAAAGGAGAATGACCCTGCAGCATCAATCCTTTAGTGAGCCATCAGAGAAACGGCAGGGCTGCACCTGCACCAGGCACTCCCAGAGCACAGAAGCAGAGCCAGGCTCTTGCTCCCCCCTTTCCTGTCTTTAGGGAATGCAGAGAGTGGATAATAATTACTCTGAAGCCTTTTATTATGGAGTTATTCAATACTCTATTTATTATCGAGCTAAAATCCACAACTGACAGCTTGGAACAAACTTCTGGTTAAGTTTTGGAGAGGCTAGAGACAGAGGTGAATAAAAAGCAGGCTGAGTTGACTTTTGCTTTCTTTGTGGTGGGAAAGCAGCATTTTAGTGAGAAATTAAAGTTTCAGTGGAAAAAGGAAGTCTGAAATATTTATGTTGCTCTAGGGAAAAATAGAGTGGCTGCTCCCATCACCAATACACCAACAAACTACAAATATCTGAAAATCAAGCCTACGTTACACAGAAAGACTACACTGCACAGACTACCTGCTGCTCCTCTGCCAAATCCATCTGGAGCATCTCTGTGAGATATAAATAGAAGTACAGGGCAGATTGCTCAGCCAGGACCAAATCACCTCCCAAGATGCAGAGCTGGCCAGCTGTGCACATGGAGACACGAGCAGGGAAGAACACACACGGCTGCCAGGACCTGGGCAGGAGCCCTGCTGACACACTCCACACCAGGGCTTAAAAGCCTTTAAAGGACTCAAAGAGGTTACAGGGTGCTCCATGGGAAGGCCAGAAGCCCTTCCTGTGAGATGAAAGTGGCCCCAGCTCCTGCTCGTTGCTCTCACCACAGTGGCATTTCAGAAGTGGCTGTCGTTGCACAGGAGGAGATATCTGATTGTGGGAGCCTTTAATTAACTATAACCCAGCCTACCGCTGGGAAACTGGTTTCAGAAATTCAAATGGAAACAGTGGGGTTTTAATTATAACCAACACAGCCCCAGAGAGGCAAGGCCAAAGTCTGGGGAGCAAGGATTTGGCTGTTTGGGGGTGTTGATGAGTGCTACATTCACATCCTTGGCATCCTGCTTGGCACGCAACTGCAAAGGTTTGATCAGACTTCAGCCAGGTCTGGCAGCTGAAACTATCTGAAAAGTAACAGATTTTCTTTCTGACTGCTACACTTGCAGGGATGCAGATCACATTGATCATTTCTGGGACGAGATGAACAACTTCACCCCAACCCAGGCCATGAAGCAAGCCCAGTGAAGATCTCAAGCACTCTTTCCCCCCTGTTCATGAGCTGGCAAGTGCTTTTTCACTACAGATCTAGAAGTGGAAGCAGAAGCAATAGAAACTCCAAAAGTGGCAACTTTCAGTACACTGCATAGCTCCTACAGGGTTAAGAGCATAAAATGCAATTCTCACTGTTGAGGACATGGCAGGTGACGTCTTATCCCTTCCCTTCTGTCTTTCCATATTCTGGCATGACTGTAACAAATTCCAGGCCCACAGCGAGAGGCAGGGGTCAGAGGAAAAAGCCTTCAATGGTGAAGGCCACTAAAAGCACACCAAGTTGCCCAAGGCAACTTTGAAGTTCCACTGTAGGTTTTTGAGCTAACATCTGTCAGGAACAGTTTTGCTCAAGCTTAGCTTGCCACAGAGCTGGCAGGTTCTGGGTGGATCTTGGGGTAAAAGCCAGACCCTGCCAAACTATTTTCTGTGCTGCTTTGAAGTTCAGCAGTGTTACTTATTCATTTTAGAGGACTAACTACTGTAGTTAAGACAGACATGTCGTGTCACAGCCTAACAGTGATACCTGTCAGTGCTCATCCTGTTCTCAGGGGAGGGGTCCAAGGAAAACCTTCACTGTCCACATGCTCACACACCAGAAGTGGAGATGGCACTGCCTCTTTGGTCTCATCTCTGGAAATAAACAACCTGCTCTAATTTTGAGCTTGGCCCTTCCTTCAGCAGGGAGTGGAAAAGCAGCCTCCAGTCAGCCACAGGGATTAGCTCAGTTGGTTAGAGCACAGTGCTCACAATGGGTCTGATGCCCATATGGGCCATTCCCTTAAGTGTTGGGCTCTTGATCCTTGTGGCTCCCTTCCAGCTCAGAATATGCCGTGATCCCTTGCAGCTCCATGACCCAAGAAGCCTGTAAAGCATTGTTTATCACAAAAACTCACACTCCGTGGTAAAGTGCTTCGAGAACGTGTGCCTTTCAATTTTCAGATCTCTGCAATGCAGCTGACACGAGTTCCTTGTTGGAGCCTTTGCTGTGCAGCAGGCATAGCAAACACCCCACTTTGTCAGGGTGGAATAGATGACTTGGCTCTTCAGAACACAGCTCAGGCAAACAGCAGGGACATTCTGGTGCCACACTTAGCAATTTGTTTCAGAACCCTCCTGTGATGCTGTCGGAGGCTGGGTGCTTTCTTCAGATCTGAGATCCTCAGAGCTGCCCCAGAGTTTCTAGCAAACAAACTTAATGCTTTCATTTTACACCAGAAGCATCACAACTATCTGGGAAATCTTCCTCCCACACCCCATGGGCTGTATTTTGGGTGGCTTGATGATCTCACCACCACACAGTTACTAAGGTTAAACACTGCTTTTAAAAACTCTCATGTAAAAGCCACTGAGTCAACTTTTAAGTTCAGGTTCACTCTGACCAGCTTAACAACAGAAAAAGAAAACAGTCAAAAGAAGCAGATCAAAAGGAATTGTCCATCTTTTCTCCATTCCCCTCTTAACCACACACTGCCAGACCTACCTACAACTGCTCCCATCCTGCCAGGCCCTGCTGCAGTTCTGTGCTGTTGTCTTTCTCAGTTTCTTCAAAATCCTAAAGTGATCTTCTCATGAAGAGAGCCACCAATACCTGTCCAGACACTGCCTCTTGCTATGCCTGACTCCATAGCACATCCCAAATGAGATGCAGGAAAGGCAGGAACACAGGGACAGCTGCACTGCCCCTTGTTACAATGCTGGTGCAACATGAACAGCCACAGGGGTCGGAAAAGGAAGTTATAAAAACCGTAACTGGGAAGAAACATCAGGGATCTGCACCCTCCTCAGTCCTGGGGGTACAGCAGAGAAGAAAACTTCAGAAGAAATATGACAAGCCACCCATCCAGATACCTTCCAAATAGGAGAACCAGAATGAAGTGGAACCATGAGCTTCCCCTTTCATATTCCCCCAGAAGAAGCTGTTTCAATTCCAATAATCTGGAGGCACACTAAGTGAGTCACACTTCAGCAGGTACCTTCATGTTTGAGGTCAAACCCGGGTCACGCAGTAATTAAGACACTTTAATGGAATTCTCTTGTTATAATAAGCTAGTTCCCAGAGCTGACTCAGGAATACCTGAAACCCAGAAGGTGGAATTTCTCCTTTTACACAGTGATCTGCACATCTCCCATGTGGAGAGGTGTGGCTGCATCATTTCATAATGAAGTAATACAAGACTGCATATTTTTACAAGGAAGTGATAGGAGAGATTTGTTCATGCTGCAAATCCAAGGAGTCTTCAACACCAAGACAATTCCCTTTTTGCCTTGTTTTGTCACAGTTTCTAATCAGAAGTTCCCCTGGTAGAAGAGGAATAACGTCAGCTAACAGAACTGCTCATGTTCACAAGGGCCCACCCCATAATCAGTTAATGAAAAGGATCCCACCAACTGCAACAGAAGTTGGACAAGGCCTCTGGAGTCTGAGCTCAGGAGGGAAACCACCTGAGAGGTGAGGGCAAGGAGGCAGATTCTCCATGCTCACAAAAGAAGAGCCCACCTTATTTAAAACCAACTCTTTCCACTCTCACATTTATTTTTCCTAAAAACAGTCCTTGCAAATGTGTCTTGTTTCTCTTTCCCAATTCAGTGGCATTGCTGCAAGTACTCCACAGCACGTGACTCTGGGGAAGCAGAGGAAGTGTCCCACAACTCAGTCCCATTTCCATAGGAAAAGCTGACTCATAAATCACATCATCCTGGAGATGCTGACACAGGTTTGTAAGGAGCATCTGAACGACAAGTCCCAGGAGCAGGCTGGAGCCACCTGAGGGCTGGCAGGGCTGCCCAGCTCTAGCAGAGCAGGAGGCCCTCCTTCATGGCCAGGCGCTGCCGGTGGATCTTGTCCTGCTGCAGCTCCTCGTGGTTCGGGTGCCAGAGTTTCATGACAATCCTCTCAATGTTGAGAGCATAGACTGTGTGTGCAGGGATCACTTCTTTGTGCACCTGGAAATGCATGGTGGGAAACAAGCTGCACACTTCCATACACATGTGACCAGGGAATAACTTCCCTCTACCGCAGGGGCCAGCTCTGCAGAGTGGGAACAAAGGGAGTCTGTTCCCTGCCAGCACTGCCACAGCAGCCAGCACAGCACAACCACCTCTCACACCACTTCCTAAGGGAGCGCCTGTCGGAGTCCAGGACACCCCTCTGGCTGCCCTGGCTGTCTCGAGACCCTGGCAGGGGCTCAGAGACCCTGGCATGAAGTCAAAAACATCTGTGGCTTCAATTTTGGCCCGTGGAAGACTGTCAATTTTGTATGGGAAATGACAAGCCACAAGGGTTTGAGTAGTGTGATATTTGAATTAACACAGGGTGGAAAAGTAGAATTTTGGGATTTTTAGAATGTGATTCAGGGGTCAAGATGGAGGAATTTGGGTGTGTCCCAGCCTTCTTCTCCTTCATCTTGTCCTCTATGCCTTGGTGTGATGGTGACACTTTTCTATTGGTTTAAGGTAAAGGCACACTGTCCAACACAGATGTTAGATATTGGCACGTTATTGTAAACAGACTGTATGTAACTTTTGATATAAAAAGTAAACGCCACCCAAGAGGGCAGAGCAGAATGCCATGGCCTCCTTGCTAGCCAGAGCTCGGCAGGTCAGAGAAAGAATGTTATAGATAAGGAAAAATAAACAACCTTGAGAACACGATCCAAAGCATTCCAGACTCCTTCTTTGGCTGTGACAGGCTAGGAAACAAGGACTTTTACACTGTTGGGGTCCCGACAAGCTGACCCTGACAAGTGCCGTGGTAAGGAAATAGTAATTTTGCTCTTGGGGTGGCAATCAATAACTGATCATCAAAACCACAGAAATAACAATTCTGACTAAACATGAGATGAATGCTTGATTACAGCTCTGTGGTCTGTATCCATACCTGTGAGACAAAATCTCAAGGCCTGTTCACAACAGCAGAGATCATCAAGGGGGAATTTCTTACAATTAATTTTAGACATTCAAAGTAGGCAATGCCCCCACAGCTGCCAGAGAGGGAGGGAACCACAGCCATACATCACCAATGAAAATTCACCCAGCTGACCTTAAATGCCTCCCCAGGACTGGGGTGATCACAGCCAACCCACTGCAGTGGCCTGCATGCCAGGACCAAGTATTCCTCTAAGTACCCATGTGGAACACGAGGTGTAAGAAGGGACAGGACAGGTATGATATTTTGCTGCAGCACTGTCAAAACCTGTCCAGCTCAGTTCTGATATAATCACTGCAGCCTTAGTGCAGAGGAAGAGTTCACCCATCTTGCAGAGCTGTGAGATAGGGATTTCCTCATCAGCTCTGTGACCAAGGGGATCAGAACAGGCATTAAACCAGGAGTTAACAGTGGGAACAAATCAAAGCCAAAGAAGGAAAGAGACTATGGGAAAAGAAAACAAATCCCCCTCCATGCACATAAACCATACCTAAGACTGGCAGCTGGCACCCAGGGCCTGTGACACGAAGGTGTGACATGACCAGCTTACCTGCAGTGCCTCAAAGAGGTCGTACATGTTGACTGGAGGCAGGGATGCTGGCAGGGTGTCCCCAGA
This sequence comes from Anomalospiza imberbis, assembly GCF_031753505.1. NCBI lineage: Eukaryota > Metazoa > Chordata > Aves > Passeriformes > Viduidae > Anomalospiza > Anomalospiza imberbis. The sequence goes on along the minus strand of NC_089689.1, from coordinate 1,469,753 downwards.
GCAGGCCAGGAGCAGGGCTGCCTGCTGCTCAGCATCATCAGGAGCGGGCGGGGGGGCCAGGCTCTGACCCGCCGAGGGCGTCGCGCTGCTCGGGGGGCTGGGGGCAGAGCAGGCAGAAAACATCCCAGTCACAAACCAGCACCAGCTGTGGCTGTCATACAGCAGGAGCCTTGCTGCACTGCACCTCCTGATGTGGCCCATATGTACATAAAATTACTTCAGCTCTAATAAAAATTTCTTTTAAATTCCAGTTTAACAAGGAGTGCGGACTGACCCTCAACATGCTCCAGCCCTGCTTAAATGGTCTCAGTTGTGCAACTTTTTGTTACTTGCAGCCAACAGTTTCTACCCTGCATAAAAATTAAGGCACACACAACACTGAGCTGAAACACTGGCCCTTAGGCAGACTTGTTGGTAGTGCTACAATCAAATCTTCAAACACCCACGACCTCCTGTCAACTGCTAGCAGCTGCCACGGACAAACAAAACTGCCTTCTCATACACAGTGCCAAGATGCACTGCACAAACTCTTTGACACTGAGACTCCAAACTGGAGGACCTCAAAGCCCTGCTAACGAGAAAGATGTGCTACAGAACCATAAACACATTTGCATGCAGGAAATGACAGGATGGCAGTGTCCTGCAGGTCCTCACTGACATTTTAATCTTATGGCACAACAGCCATGCCTCCACAAAGGCAGAGAATTGCTGTGTTACTGACATTTCCAAAAAGCAGTAATAAACTGCTGGACAAGCAGAGGTAAGGGAGAGAGATGTAACACTGTCCCTACAGTCCAGTGCTGGGAAATCCCCATATCCTCACTCCCTGTTTAGTTGTACACTCCTCCATACCAATGCCTTCCTAGTGTGTGAAAGCAAGACACCATCAACACACATAAAAGCAGCAGCTGAGCCATGGAGTAATTCCAAGACTAGAAAAATCCATGTACATTATCAGAGTGCTGCCAGCTCCTTACCACTCAATTAAGTTGTTATAAGCAACAACACTGTTCTTCAGATATGGCTGAGGGTTGACATTGCTTCCAAAGGCATACTTGAAATGGCCATCCCTCAGACGATAGGCTTTCCTCCTGGATATCACAGAGGTCAGAATGTCCTTAAGGTGGTTCTGCAAGGAAAACAAATCTTGTGACATGTGCTGATACATTCACTCATGGATAGAAGGGCCTCAACAAATGGCAAGACAGAAGCAGTGCTGCTATGACCACAGGGACCTAAAGATGGAAGGGAACCAATATCTGGACAGGATGTTTTCATTATCCAGCACCTGGATACAGAGAACATGGCACTTTGTGAGTACCATAAGCATCAACCTGTGAACTATATTTTAACATGTGATGTCCTGTTTCAAATGTCAAAGGGGTGTCTTCATTGCTAGGAAATTCCCAACCTCTGCTTAAGGTTAAGATTTTGTAACTGACACGAGATGTTACACTTGAACTGAAATACACACCCTAAAATGACAGTGAAAAGCCACTCACTGATCTTTTTCATTTGCCTGAACAGTGATGGAGATGAAACGGGCTGAAAAAATCAAGCAGACAACTTCCTTTGGCCTCACTCCAGATGGGGAACTCAGGTTGGCCTCCACATGCTGAGCACAGAAAACCATCCACACATCAATGCTCCAAGCAGTGGCTGTATCATTCCTGGGATGTGTACAGTGATGCACCACCAATGGCCAAAGCCAAACCAGAACTTCACCTGGATCAGGTGTCACCTGATACTGTTCCTTTATGGCCAGGCCAGACACTGTGCCTGGAACAGATTGCTTTTTATAGAACTGGGCATTCCCATTCTGTCCCTGCTTAGGAATAGCATTTTCCACAACAGCTACTTCAGCATGCCAGGGGAACCGTACAAGTACATCAAAACTAACGCTTGCAGGCAGAAGCCCAAGACTCTACATCGAGGGCACGAGATTCTCCATTCTCACATTACTCAGGGGACAAAAGGGCAATTGGAGAACCATCAGAGCAGCAGGTTTCCACCCCATGCTGGGGGACAACGCCCCACACTGCACACAGAGCCTTTTGCTGCTGGTGTTATGAGACCACTGCAGCCCCCCAGCCCAGCCTCACCTCCACAGCATAAACAACAGCTGTCACTGCCTCCTCGGTGACATTGTCCAGCCCGTGCTCATAGGCAGTGACAATCATCCTTCCTTCCAGCTGGCCACGTGTTGGGAGCATCATGGTGTGAGAGCACAGCTTCAAATCATCATCCTCCTGAGGATCCTTTGCCACAAACTGCTGGGCTCCTGACAACGGGTTCTGAGGCTGGAACCGGTGCTGTCAGGAACACAACATTAAAGCATAAGATAATATTAATTCAGACCCTTTGGTTCATCAAGGGGACATCCCTTCTCCACTCAGAAAGCTTACACCTATAAAAAGTCCTTAAAAAATCTTCCCCAATGACTTGTGACTGCAGAAATTGGTTAGCCAGTGTTGGTATCCTTTCACAGGACTTGTCCAGTAGCACCCCAAACCACCTGAACTTTGGGTATCCACAACACACTGCAGCAAGAAATTCTACACACCACACGAAGACTCACCTGCTCTGGCCTGCTCTGTACCTCCCCACCTGCTAGATTTGTTTGATTCTCCTAGGAGTCTCAAATGTGGTCAGTGACTGTCCTTTTTACCTCCTTTCACCCCATCCACACCAGTGACTGGACTTTCACATCTCTCAGACACCTTCTATGTTGAAGAGTTCTCATCTATTTAGTAATTTCTTGTACAGAAGGGTATATTTTTACTTACTATCTGCACAGTTACCCTCCAGATCAAAACCCATGATCCTAAACTTGTGTGATTGATTCTTACATTTTTCTAACGCTTTAAACTTAGCCCAATTCCAGCACCAATTTCATACTCCAGTCTCCCTGTATACTTTCACTACTCTAAGTAGAGCTGTTTTACAGAACAGCCACTGAGATGGATTATGACTGTTTTTCAGAACTGACTTAGTTATTTAGAGAAAAAACTCATCACAGAACAGGAATTCATACTAGAAGGTGGCATTTCCCTATGGTATGTATTCCAGCACAAATCCTTGGCTGCACTGTATCTCAAGCCTGTGATGGCTCCTCAGTCCCCAGACAAAGGGGGGAACAAAGCAAATGGAAATGATTGATCCTTGAGCCCAGCCACGTGCTTGGCACAGCTCTAACCCACAAGGAAACAGAGTCATCACACTCCCTCTGCTTTCCAGTGGCTATGGAATGGAGACTGCTGCAGGGCTCTTATGGGGCACCAGGACAACCACTCTTTAAATATGAACAATGAATATGCAGCAAAGTGGATTTCTCACATCTTAGTTTCAAGGGAGAAATAGGGGCTGCTTTAGTCAAAGGACAGTGTGGCATTTAACTCAGAGTGAAAAACCAATCCACCCACTGGTGTGTGAAAACAGGTTTCCCTCCCCATAATTCTACAGATTTATGCTTTCATTACAGGAAAGTCACATGCCTGGAAAAAAAGACCCTCAAAACGTAAGCAACTCTCAAGAGGAATGTGGTTTGGGAGAGCAGAAGCCAACTGGAATGGACCTGCGGTCATTCACAGCTGTTATTCTCACCAGTGAGGGAAACATTATGAAATACCAAGGCACTTCCAAGTTCACACTACTCAGGAATTCCACTAGTACCAGAAAAGCCCATTAATCATAACATGCACTTCATACAGTGCTTACTACCAAGCATTCCTGAACACGTGTACAAACACACACTAGAAATCTGGTGTATCCTAGGAGTAGTGAGTAAATCAAATTCTACGACTTCCACTACACCACAACTTGCTTCTCAAACTCTCATCTACTTGCTGCTGAACTGAAGAGTTACAGTGAAGTTTTAAGACAGGCAAGGTAACACAGTCTGAATTCAGAACACCACAATACAGCTTGCAGCTGTGAGCACTGCAAAGTAATTTGACAGTTCCTAAATACAAGAAGCCTTCAGCTGGATTTGCATTCCTTTGAACACTAGTCTGAAGCACACACATAGAGTGCCTAATCAAAGCCCTTAAAAGGGCAGTATGCACCTTATCAAAGCCTGCCTGATGAAGAGAGTGCCTCATCCCAAATCTCTGTCACACCAAGCCCCTTCCACACTGCTCTGGCAGCACAGAAACAAGTGCAGAACAAGTGAGACAGTACTGGGTGGATGTACAGAGCCTCTGCTGCAAAGTGAACCGGATCTTGCACGTTTCTGTGCCACCTACCAGAAGATAGCACCTTTAAAAGGCATTCTCAGATCTGAAACAACTTGACCTTCTGAAAACATTACACCCAGGATCTTGCTTCTAACACTTTGAGAGTTAGTCCGAGAATTCTATCTGACTGCCTGAATAAACAGTAAATCACTTGTTTTAAGAATTTGGTAGATGTGAAGTGAGCCACAGGCACTTACATCGAACTTTTGGCGAACTGAAGAAATCTTTTTCTTCCCTTTGGGTTTTCCAGGTTTAGTTGCAGAGCCACCTGGCCATGGCAGAGATCCAGCACCTTCTACAAATTGAAAGGAAAAAGAAGCCAAAACAAACAAGCAAAAAAAAAAAAAAAAAAAAACAAAACCAAAAAAAAAAAAAAAAAAAAAAAAAAAAAAAAAAAAAACCACAACACCCACTCAGTTGGTGTTGCTGATTTAGGGCCAGGATGAAACCCTTAACATTTGACCACCTATTAAGCCTCAACCCAAAATCAACGGCCATAGCAAAGAGGAAGGTGTTTTGAGGGGAGAACATTTTTGGCAGCCCCTCCCTTCCTTTGTCAGCCCCTTGCTACTTTGACTCACTCACAACACCCATGACTTATTGTCCACACACCACACAAAACCCATAGTGGAAGGAGAGAGATAAGCACAGCCTGTAAGAAAATCCAAAAGGAAGGAATAAGCCATTTGTTCCATCAGGAAAGTAAGAGCTTGCCTGGAGCTCTTACCTGGAGTGGGTTCTCCTCTCACCCACTCCTGGATCAGGTCAGATGCTAAACCATCTGAACTGAGCAGCCTGACTCCCCAGTTCTCCTTCAGCAAGATTTGTCATGGATCCTTATTAAACATCACAGCTGATTGCTCTGTTACACTGAAGAGAAGGAGAGGAGGGAAGAACTGCAGAGGCCACTGAGCCCAGGACCAGGATGTCACTAATGTGACCAGTGAGCAAACAGTTGAAAAAGAGGTTCTTGTTTAGTACCAATAAATAAATACATTTGGTCATATCATCAGCTCAAAAGTCCACTGAACACTGTCTGACAGCTACCCCTACAGCAGGCCAAACCACGTCCTGATAATCACACAGCTCTTGGCAAGGACAGCCTAACAAATTTCCTGCTGACAGGTTTACAGCATCTGTGAGCAATTAATTCCTTCAGGAGAATTGGCTGCACTGCACTGGATGTGTGTGTGCTTACTTCATTGGATGTGTGTGTGCTTGTTGGCAGAGAACAAGCACAACTCAGAGACTGAGCAGCCCTCTCGTGGCTACAGAGCAGCCTGTGCTGTGTGCCTCCAGCACCCTCCTGCCCCAGTTTGGCTCTGCAAGTGAGTATCCTCTTCCTTTGGAGCACAGCATGCCCTGAGCATGTCCCACCTCAGGGAGCTTGGACAGCTCTTCTCTGAAGACACTTCAGCTGCCCCTGAAACAGAGCTGGAGCTCTGCTGCCAGGCAGTTCTGACAGCACAGCAATGTCTTGGACAGTCCCTGGCCACACCTCAGCCAGAATTTGCCATTTTCTCTAGACAGGGACAAGAAGTGACAGCAGCCTTTCCACATCTCACCACCCACAGCCTGGCTAGCCTCACTGAGCACTGACCAACACCCAGCTGTGGTTCTGTCCTGCTCCCACAGTTCTCACCAGCTTCACACCAATCTGTGGGTTTATCTCTGGCTGTCCCAACTATGCTTCATTTGCAGTAATCAAGAGTTAACTATGTTTAATTTGCTGTAGTCAGGAACTCATAAACACAATTATACCACAGTCCTGTTGGTAAGGAATGTGGCTGGCTAGAAGTCCTTGGCTATGGGGAGCTTCCCACACTCCCAGCTGGACCACAAGCACCGTGTCCTCTGCTATGGAAAAAAAAAAAATTCCAACAGGATCAGGTTCAACTAGAGGATTCAGGTGAAGTTTTTTTGAATGAAGGGATTAGAAACAACCTACACACACAGAGATGGCACATTCTCCCTATATTAAAAAAAAATAGTTGACCAAGAAGTTTAGTTACATCCGATTAGAGAGGTGGAAACCCATAGCCTACAAACCCTGTTGTCAAAATCCACTGGTCAGTTTAAGAAATTAAAAGATAATAAATAAAACCTCCCCAAAAATTGTAAGGCTGGTGTCACTGCTCATCAATACATCAAAGGAGAGGCCCTAATAATGGAGCATAGGAAACCACTGTGGAGAACCACATCAAGTCTCACACAGCTCCTTCACAGCCTCATTTGTGACCAGAGAAAGTGCCATGGATGGACATGGAAACTGCAAGCACTCTTTTCTCTGACAATGTTCTACAGATATAATAGGTTACAGCTAAGTCTGAATGTTTTAAATACCTTTTTTAAGAAAAATAATACAGTAGGTTTTAAAATAAATGGCAACTAAATTTATAGGCTTTGACAGATCTGAAAGATGCAACTGAATCGAATCTCTACGTGCACATTTAAAAAGAACTTAGCCAAACTCAGCTTAAAACAAGGAAAAGGTGAGATACAATCTCCTATTCCCCATTATAAGGAGCCCATAGCACAATTTTTGGTTCCTTTTCCAGGTTTTCATATTACCAAGCCTGACTTGCACTAGATGAAGAAAGCAAAATTTCCCTCTAGCATTCTAAGAAACCAGTACTTGCCTTCCTGGCCACAAATGACAAGGCTGGGTTGGCTCAGACATGAAACTTCAGAGATGAATGCAACTTTTATTCAATCTTGCTAGCAAAGGAATCAGACCCTAACAAGCCACTGCTGCTCTGCCTTCAAAGATCAGCAAGAGATAAAATCATTTTTCTAGAAGCTGCCACATCTCTGCATGGCACCGTCAGGATGGCACCAGGCAGTCCAGACAGAGCCTGTCAGGTTTGCCTGACATGCTACATGAGGAAAGGACAAAGATTCAGAGAAAGCCACCAGAGAAAGAAGCAGACATAGAGAAAACACACATTTCCCACGCCTGTTTACTTGATCTTCAGTTTGGAGGGGGTTGATTGTTTTAATCTTCTTGCAAGAACAAGGGTTTTGGTCAGGTATTCTGCTGATATTTAGTTGATATTCTGCTGACTCTCCTCTGCCAAAACCTCACACTCCCATTTTCTTACTTTTCCTCCCTTCTCAGTACTCTGGAGAGAAGCAAACACAAGCAACCTGAGCCAATCTCACAGCTGCAAGCCCTCTAAGCAAAGCCTGTGGACAAACCTGATGAAATAAAATGCTCCTGTTACTCCACATGAGTTCTAATTCACTGAACCATCTTTTAATTGGCTTCAGACTACTACTAAATAAATGAAATCCTTACATCACTAACTCAGGTGTTTTTGCAACTGTTTCAGTTTTATTGGTAACATTTAGCTAAGAAAGGAGGGAACAGCAAGCAAGCTTCTGTTCTTCAAACATCTTCAAGCAAGATACATATTAACTCAAGAAACCTTGCTACCCCGAGTGCTTGCAACTGTCCAACAAACAAGGTCAGTTCACGCAAGGTTAAGAAAGGTGTAAACCAGAGTCCCTCTCGAAGGACTTTTTTGGGGAAGAAAAAAATCCCAGTGTGCTGGTTTGGGGTGGAAGATGGTTAATTTCTTCCACGGTAGCTTGCACAGGACTGTGTAGTGGATGTGTGCCAAGAACAATGTTGGTAACACAGGGATGTTTTCATTCCTGCAGAGCACAGAGCTAAGGGATTTTTTGCTCCTCCATCCCACCAGCTAGGAGCCTGGCAGTGCACAAGGACTTGGGACAGGACACAGCCAGGAGAGCTGACTCCAAATGGTCATCCTTCACATCAGAGTAGACAACACACCTTCCTGCCTCTGCAGCACCAAACCCTCATGTCCCATAGCAGAGAGGCTGTGCAACTGGGATTTCAAATTGTCTGGGTGACCAACAGCCTGAGCAGATGAGAGGGGGAAATGCAAAGCATCCTCAAAAAGGGTGACAATCACCAAGTGCTCCCCTAAATCCCAGGTGGAACCACTACCACAAGAGGCAGCAAAATTGGGATCAGATGGGTTTGTTTGCATGGTTCAACAAATATTACAATCACTCCTGAAAAATACCTTCCCCGAGGGTTTTTATTCCAACACAGTACAGTGTCAAGTACAATTTTACCACTGACCACATGGTTACTTTTTAAATACAAAATAACATTTTAAAGATGGCTCTTTCCCCTTGTCTCTCACACCAAGGTGGAAAGTGCATGCATCAGTAACCCTCACCATGGTGTGCCAAGTACCCCAAAAACACTTCTTTACAGTTACTTATTTCCATGAATCGTGAAGTAAACACCTTCTACCCAAAATACAGTGGTAGACACAAAAGCCTGTTAGCTTTCCATTCTTACAAAGAGGGGGGAAAAAGAAAGAGAAAAAACCAAACCACAACACAAAAAAAAAAAAAAAAAAGCAGGTGTCAGACTGGCATCTAAGGGGAAGAAAAATCTAGATGTTAAAAGCTAGTATTCCACTGATACTGCATTTTCCTGGGGTTGCATGTACAACCCTGCACCACACACAAGCTGATAGGGGGATCTTGCCTGTAAGAGATCTACCAATAGCCCAGAAAGAGGCACCTCAGCACAGATCAGCTCCCAAATCATGGGGAGACTCTGCACTGATCTGTAGACAGCACAGCTGAGCTGCTGGAAGGGACTAGCAGAATGCACTGTTAGCTCCAGAGCACCAAACCACACCTTTAAGGCCACACACCCATGATTAAACTGACTTTTTTCAAGCTGGCTTATGCAGTCTGCGGACACAGAGCCAGCCAAAGCTTGCCTGAAAGCCCTGGAGGTGACCAGCACTGGGAAAGGCCTGGCCAGCTTGCTATGACCTGCTGAACCACTACAACCAGGCTTCTTTGGGGGCTCTGAGGGGAGCAGCTGCAATGGGACAAGAGAAAAGGGACTTGAAATTAAACAAGGTCAGGCAGGAAATGAGGAGCATATGTAAAACACCTGTGGAGCAGCACCCTGCTCTGTGCTGGGGCTCCTACCTTCAACACAATCCTAAACAGCCTTGGAAAGGGACACCTGGGAGAGTTTGCTGAGGAGTCCTGACCACACAGCTGCATGCCATGACTAAGTGGCATAAAGAGACTGGACAGGGACACAAGTGACATTCAGAACAGCTGAGCCCAGAGCAGGCACACAGGAATAACAAACCCCAACCTCAGCCACATGGCAAGAGGCTCTAGCCTACCACTGCCTCTGAGAAGCAAGACCTCTGAGCCGTGAACTGCACCCCAACACTCACAGCAGCTCACTGCTGAGCTCAGAGAACAGGCACTGCCTCCCTCCCCTCCTCATTTAGATTCAGCTGCTCCAGGTGATCATCAGGGGAATCACTGTTCCTGTGCGTTCTTTTTATAATCCAGCTGTAATTAATTACTCAAAGTTAAAAGCAAGGAGCAGCAGATTCAGACATAAACCTTCTGATTTACATGAGTCCAGACCCCTAAAGGGAACAAATTTAGGACAAAAACACAAGGTGTTTCTGCAGTTTAATCAAGAGCAAACAAAGCAAGTTTGGAGGTGGGGGAAATTAACATTTATTGAATGCTAGCACAGCTGGTAGAGTTCAGGACCAGCTCCAACACAAAAAACCCTGGGCAACCATGAATTTTGCAGGCATTATTTTCTCTAGCTACAACAGGCACCTCCGTAACAGGTATTCTCTCAAAAACTCATCTCTCAGGTCTCAGCCCATGTGAGCTGTGACAATTTTCTCTCCCTTCCTACACAGCAGTTCCACATCTTGAATTGCAGCTCAGTTGCTCTTGCTACCACATCTCTGAGTTGAGAGCTCTTTTGAATGCCACCTGCAACCCTGAGGACAGCCATTCTAGACACTCAAAGGTAAAATGTAATTCTAGATGCTCACAAAATTAAAATGTTAACTGCAACCCTGAGGACAGCCATTCTAGACACTCAAAGGTAAAATGTAATTCTAGATGCTCACAAAATTAAAATGTTAACTGCAACCCTGAGGACAGCCATTCTAGACACTCAAAGGTAAAATGTAATTCTAGATGCTCACAAAATTAAAATGTTAACTGCAACCCTGAGGACAGCCATTCTAGACACTCAAAGGTAAAATGTAATTCTAGATGCTCACAAAATTAAAATGTTAACTGCAACCCTGAGGACAGCCATTCTAGACACTCAAAGGTAAAATGTAATTCTAGATGCTCACAAAATTAAAATGTTAACTGCAACCCTGAGGACAGCCATTCTAGACACTCAAAGGTAAAATGTAATTCTAGATGCTCACAAAATTAAAATGTTAACTATCTGCAGATGACTGGGTTAATAGGTCAGAGCTCAACCAAGGCTCCCTGTAAGCACTTTTCTATCAGATATGTACTTGAAATCAAGATGAGTCAGGAATGCTCAGCTCTCCACAACGACCAGAGGAGAGAGAAAGAGGTAAGCAAAGCACATCAAAGAGAAGGACACGTCTGCCTTGACCCTTCAGCTCGCAGCAGACACCGACCCAGAAATCAAACCAGATTATCACAGGCAGCAATCCAGCATCAGCCTCTAACCAAGCACACACAGCTTAGTCATAGAAGCATCCCTGCTGAAACATTATTGTGTTACATTTTCACCTGTGTGGCAAAAAAACCCCATGAACATTAAGGCTGAGAACGCTGGGGTACTGCGCACACACACCCCAAACACACAAGTGGCAGGCACAGCATTACACCAAGTGTTTAATGAGGCTTCTCAGGACTCACCTGGGGCAGAAACCAAGATCTGGCATCGGGTGAGAATAGCCAGGAGGAAATCGTTGTGAGAGTGGACTGTGAAGAGACAGAGCTCGTTAGCAGCATATCAGTGCCCAGAGGCACCCCTCAAAGCCATCCTACAGTAGCTCCCTAAGCTTTCCCACTCTTGTGTTCTCCCCACCTGCTCAATTTTCAATTTAAGTTTCTTTGAGGGTTTTCTTCTACTGGGCTAAGAATCTACTACTGTGAGAACAACACAGAAGATAATACACACAGCACAGAAACAATGAGGTCACTTCTCAGTGTTACACTCAGAGCTGCTTGACAAGTCTGGTGTATTCAGCCAGTCAGAGGAGCAGCTGTCCCTCTTGCCATGCAGGCACCCCACTGCAGTGCTTTTGGTTTTGCTACAAAATACACCAAAATGAGAACCGCAAAGATGAAGTCGACTAAAATAGGTTCTAACAAAACAGAACTTCATTGCAGAGGTTTTCTGGAACATAGAGTAAATGTGCACAAGAGAAAATGAAAACAGCTTCAGAGGCAGGACCAGAGGGCTACAGAATCCTCTTTGGAGTCTGAGCACCAAAAAACTCCCTGCCTTTCCCTGCAGGGATCACAGACGTGGAAGCCAGGAGCCCCCACAATGAGCTCAGCAATGCCCAGCCATGTGTGCAGACACACAGAGAAGCAAGCACCGGGGAACCTCACCCTTCAGCACGCCACCTGCCAGTCCCAAAAGCCAGGAAGGACCTGCCCGCTGCAAATGCACCCTGGCGAATCCAGGGCTCCCTCCCCTGCTCCAGCTACAGCCACAGGGAAAGCGCAGAAAGCACTGTGCTTTTTGGCTGCTCGAACAGCGTGTTCTACATTTTTATCACATTTACACAACGCCAAATTGTCTCTCAGTGCCGGGGTTACACAGGGACTTCCCCGTGCAGGCCAGGGCACCTCCCACCGTTTTAACCCCCTTGCTGCCGGAGCCCTGGCCACTGCTATTTCCCTCACAAGCACTTTCCCCGCTCGGGAAGGCTGGAGGAGCTTCCCAGGCCTGGCAGGGCAAGGCAGGGAAACGAACCCCAGGTGTTATTTTACCATTGTCTTGCGTGAGAAGCCTGCGCGCTTCCAGGTCAAACTCCTCCTTGCTGATCTTCTGCTTGAACCAGAGCTTCAGGTTGGCCCAGTACCTCAGGAAGAGCAGGGAACCACAGAATCAATGCGGATGGAAAAGACCTCCGAGACCCCCGAGTCCAACCTCTCAACACCACCACCACCACCACCACCACCGTGCCGAGCAGACCGCGGCTCTTTCCTCCAGCACCCCCGGCGAGGCGCAGACAGCGGAGGAAGAGCGCTGCTCCCACACGCAGCAGCAGCGCCGAGGCTTTGCAGGGACACGGCAGAAACGCGAGGAGCCGGGACGGCCCCGCACCCCCCGCTCCCCGAGGGCACTCACTGCTTCACGTTCTCGCCCAGCGCCTCGCTGAGGCTCTTCTTGGCCGCCTCCAGCTCGCTCACGTAGGTCGCCATCACGGCCGCCGCCGCCGCCGCCTCGGGCCGTCACGTGCCCGCCGCTCACGTGGCCGCGGAGGGGCGGCGGCGCGCAGGCGCAGAGGCGGCGGCTCCGGGAGCAGCGCCGGGAGTTGCAGCGGGAATTGCAGCGGGAATTGCACCGGGAGCTGCCGTCATGCCGGGGCTGCTGCTGGGGGATGAGGCGCCCAACTTCGAGGCGGACACCACGCAGGGCCGCATCCGCTTCCACGACTTCCTGGGAGACTCGTGAGCGCTTGGGGATGCGGCGGGAGCGGGAGCGGGGCAGGGTGGGATGTCCGCGCCGCCGGGGATCCCGGGGAGCCGGGACGGAGCGGGACCGCTCACCGCTATCCTTCCTTCCTTCCGCCGCGCAGAGTCCCGTGTCACCGCCGGGCACGCGGCACGGTTCCGGGGGCTTGCTCCAAAATGTGGGTTTTTCTCGTGGGAGCGGGGGCCGGACACGGCGGGATTCCCGGGGGGCAGAGTCGCCCGTCCCCATCATCCCCGGAGGGCGAGCCGAGCTCCCGAGGACGGAGACGAGGCAGCGCCCGCGGCGCGGCCAAGCCCGGCTCGGCGGAGCCGCGCTTAGCCCAGGGCGGCCCTGCGGACCAGCGCGAAGGCGTGCGGTGACCAAGGGCTCGGCCCCTGCCGGGCACCATTCCCGCACAGCCGCTGCTGCCCTCCCGACACGGGCACGGCGCCTGCGGGACTCGCTCCCGGCCGCGCTCGGCAGGCTTCACTCGGCCCCTTCTGTCCGCGCTGGGAGCTTGAGCAGAGGGGGAAAAGAGCCCTCTGAGCCGCAGCCCTTCTGAAAGCGGCTGTTCGGCCTGGTCACACCTGGCACCTTTCTCCTCGGCTGTTTGCTGCTGTTTGCTCGGGGAGCGTAGTTGTTGTCTGAAGAGCACCCGTGGCCAGGTCGCTGCCCCATAAATTCCCGGTGAGCCGTGGCAGTCCCACGGCTCTGGCAGAGCTGCAGGGGCCCTCACCTGATCCCTCCAACTGCATTCCCAAGTTTCTCGGACAGGACTTTCCCCCCTGCTGTGGTGCTGGGGGCCCGGATGAAGGTCGGTGCAGCAAGGTCTATGTGATTGGAGCTGAGAAATGATGGAACGAGTCTCTGGCAGGGAGTTTGAAGTGCTGGGGGTGGCTTTCCCCTGGGAAATCCTGAGAGCCTTTTTGCTCCAGCTCGTCCTGCTGGGCTGCATTGCTGCCTTTCTCTGTGCACTGTTTACCTTACCTGGGAGGTGCAGGATTAGTGTTTGCCTGCTCTAAAGACTCAAAATCCATTGCTGCTAAGCTGTGGGCAACAGCCAGGTGGCTGTGTCATTGTAACAGGAGCCACAATGTGATGTTAACTTGTGGCCTCCCCTGCTAGTTGAATAATTCTTACCTTTTAATGAAGTGCAGCTCACAGCAGCAGCTGGGCTAAGGGCTTGGTCCTGTCCCATTCTTCTGAGCTGCGTAATGCACGTTTGTGTGTGTCTCCTCGTGGAGATGAGGTGACCATCTCTGCAGTAACCTGGCTGGCAGGCTGGCCAGGCATCCCCCCACACGTGGCATCTTTGGGCTGCACTGTACACGTGGCTCCCCCAAACTTCCTCACACGGCACGGTGTCCACCTCCATGTGAAGAACCATGGCCTATTCCAGCATCTGCTGTACGATCCTGGAGGGAGAGTGGGGGGCGAGGTGCGGGGAGTTTCTCAGAGCAGGGCTTCTCTCATGGAAGTTTCTAGTGGTAGGGAAGGAGGAGTTGCCAGGGCAGGAATTCCTTATCAGAGAGACGAGCTGTCCCTGCGCTCCACGCCGTGCGATCTGCACAAACCAGAACGACACCTGACCTTCACAGCAGCTGCTTCCCTCCCCTTGCAGGTGGGGCATCCTGTTCTCCCACCCGCGGGACTTCACCCCCGTGTGCACCACGGAGCTGGGCCGGGCGGCGAAGCTGGCCCCCGAGTTCAGCAAGCGCAACGTGAAGATGATCGCGCTCTCCATCGACAGCGTCCAGGACCACCTCTCCTGGTGCAAGGTACGGGCTCTGGGGACGCCTCAGGGGGCAGCTTGTGCTCCAAAGGCTGCAGGAGATGCCCATGCAGGCTTGGAGGTACAAGTGTCACATCCCAAAGCGTGGCGGTGCTGAAATTCAGAGCAGGCATGGGGAAAGTCTTCTCCATCTTCATGGAGTATCCCACAAAGTCCAGGGTGCTCTTTGCACTTTGATGCTGATGCCTTGTGAAGGCTGCCCTAGAACAGAGGCTGGACAGAGTTAAAGAATAAAGTAGGGATTTATTAAAGGGCCTCAATGGATCCACCTTGGGCAGCACAAGAGCCCAGCCAGGGCTGCACCCAAGATGAACCAAAATGGTCACAAAATTCACAATTGGTCATGAGGTCTCTCACTTTGATCAGTTCTGCTCCATTTGCACATTGGAGTTCATTGTCCAAATACAGCTCCAGCCCATGAAGTCCCATCCTTCTGGTTTTTCTCTCTTCAGCCCATGTTGTTTGTGCTCTTGGGCCTGAGATTTGGATCATTTGTCCTTGGTCCCCAGCTGGAGAAGGAATTGTTTTGTCTCCCTGCTCTGTGAAGAGAGCTCACCATCCCCTCATATGAAGCCCAGACCCACACACTAGAGCAGCCCAGAATCTGAAAAATATAAAAGCTAAAACCTGAGGCATCAATACAAGAGGAAAACAATATTACTGCTGTCCCACCACTAGCTGAAAGGGTTAAAAAGTGTAGAGGTGATGCCAGAACCTCAGAGGAAGGCAGACTACCCACAGACCCTCAGGAAGTTCTGTAATAAAACAGGAAAGGAAAAGAGGCATCAGAAGTGAGGAGAAAATGGCAGTTCATGCTCAGGCAGGGAGGAGAAAACAGAGGACAAGCGGAGACATGTTAAATATAAAACCACAAACAGGAGAACATGAGGGAGCATTGAAAAAAGATGGAAATGGAATAACTTGGTGAAGGAACTTGCAAGGAACTAAAGAAAAGCTTCAGAGGCAGCCTGTGTGTGCTACCAGGGAGAATGGTTCCAGGGCTAGAGGTGGTAGGGATCTGAAATGATTATTTCAGACAGAAATGGCCAGAGTGAAAAATCCTTGGGTGAATTACCTGCCTTAGCTCTTGAAACTGGGGATGTTCTCACATATTTTCCGGGGTAAGAGTTGCATGCAATAAGAGGCATTAAAGGTGAGAAATTTCTACACTCTGTTGGACATTACTTCGTGACTGACTGGCTTCAGAAATTAGCTAATTGCCTTATTGCCTAAATCGACCTTTGTACCTGAGTGGTGCATGGCCAATGTCCCAGCAAGCCTCAGAAGGGCCTGGGAAAAGCAATGTACAAATCCCAGTAAATGAGATTTCTGTGCTGCTCAAACTGGCTGAAACCAGCAGTCAAATTAGCAAATGACATGTTATTAGAACAGAAAGTTTGTGTGGTGCTTTTGTAAGCGAGACTCATCTGCTGGTTGGCTAAAGCTGAAATGTTAGGGTGTTGCTGACTTCTGCAAAGGCTTTGAATTTGCAAGCAGCTTTTCCATGGAGTCAGCTCTGTGAAGGGCAGGCTCTTTCTTGCAGGAAAGCAGGAATTTGTGTAAAGGGAGGGAAGTGCTGAGCTCTCAGGCCTGCAGGGATGTGTGGGGTTCAGCAGACTCAGGTGATCTGGAAAAGAGATGAACAATGAGCAGATGCTGCTGATCCTATGGAATTATTCACACAGCACAACCTCAGGTGAGACCAGGAGAAGTTGCAGAACAGCCTTGATGCTGGCTGAGGGGACGCAGAGCAGGAAAGCCTTCCAGAAAAACCACAGAGAGGCTTTGAAGCTGTGGTGAGCTTTCTGTGAGGCTGGGAGAAGCCATGGAGACAGAGGTGTGGAAGTGTCAGCTCAGCACCTGTCAGAAAGAAACAGGTGAAAATCCTCCAGAGCTAAAGATCCAATTGGTGAGGACAAATCCACAGAAGGCTGAAGTGTTCCATGCAGCCTGTGTTTCACTGGATTGAACTGAGAAGACACAGGAGTGAGCAAAATTTTGGGCATTCCCAAACACACCTCTGCTTTCTGTCTGGATGAAGCTGCTTTTACCTGGAGCACAGCCTGCAAGGAAGCAAGTGGGCAAGAGGGGTGCTGAAACAAAGCAACTTCTGCTTGCTCTGCTGCCAAATTTCAGTGGGCAGATGAGATCTGCCTGGAGAGGTGGGGCCAGAGTGCAGCCAATAATCCTCAGGTCACTTTGTGCAGCTGTGCTTTCCAACCAGAGATGTCACAGCTATTCTTAGCCATCCCTAGCCACAAAACAGAGGCTTGCTCCAGGACTGGGAGCTCTAGTTCAGCCAGGGATTGATCCCACCCTCCCACCTGCCCAGGCAGGAGGTTGCTGCTTCTCCAAGGGCTGGGTGAATGCCTGAGCTCCCTGAGCAGGCCTGGCTGGCACATGCTGTGCCTGTCAGAGGTTTCAGTGCTCTCCTTGGCCACTGATACCTGCACCTTGCTGAGTCGGTGGTGAATCAGTCCCTCCAGTGATGTCTGGTTTCAGCTTGGACTCTGGAAAGAAAATTAGTGACTAGGGAAGGGAGTCATGGGTGTTTTATTGCAACACAGAGTGTGTTTTGTGAGGCTGTTTTCTAGAGCTCCCCAGGCCAGGAAATTATGTGCATTTTGGAATGAGTTACACTCCATAGGGTTCAGATAATACTTCTCAGAAACTCCCCTCATCCTCCAGCCCTGCTCTAAAGAGAGGTGGGGGGTGGGTCTCATTTGCTGATGTCCATCTGCAGCCTCCTGTGACTCTGTGGAGCATTCAGCTGCATTTCTCCTCAGCTGAACTCTCCAGCTCTGCTTTCCTTCCTGCTCTGCTCCGCCAAGGCAGGTTTGCAGGACAGCAGAACTGATTTCCTGCTTCCTTCCAAGGCAGGCCTGACCACAACCCAGCTGAGATCAGTGGCCCCTTTCTGCAGAGCCTTTCTGCTTTCTGTGGTGACACAGAAAGGCCTGGGGAGAAAACAAGCAAAGAGCAAAGCTGGAAAGGAAACATTTGGCCACGTGTGCACCACTTGACCTGCTTGCAGCATCCTGAGCAGCAGGGGCAGGGCTACAGCCCCTTTTGTCAGCACCAGCAGCCATGGGGGGCTGAGGAGGGGTGCAGGGCCTGCCTGCTCTTGCTGCTGTTGGTGTGCTCTGAGCAGAGCCAAGGGGCAACATTTCCAACCCTGCCCTCCCTGAGTTCCCTCTGAGCAGGGCTCAGCCTGCTCCCCCACATTCAGAGCCTGGAGAAGGCAGAGAGGTTTGTACATTGAGTTATCAGCTGAGCTGATAATGCAGCACAGCAGCACGAGGGAGGCTCACAGCAGCATTGCAGCCACTTTTGTCTCCTTGCAGCATGAAAAGGGTGGAAGGAACAGGCTGCCCTGTTCTGGGGCAGGAGCCTTGAATTCTACTTGCTTTGATGCTGGCAGCTGCTCTGCCTGGGCTGCCTTCCTCCCAGCGCTGCTGGGGCTCCATGTGACCTGTGAGGGTGGTACTGCAGACTCCAGGGATAACTTAAATGCTCCAGTCGAGTCCAGACCAAGTTTGGAGATGCTCAGAATACATTTTTTTGTGTGTATTTGTGAAGCAGGTCTAGTTTGGACTGGTACAACCTCATAAACCATGGTCACAAGGCAGAGCCTCCAGGGCTGTGGAGGGGGATGGTTTTCTCTTCTGTCCCAGGCATGGTTCAGAAAGGAGTGAGCAGTGTCCCAGCACCTGCACTCAGGCTTCCACTGTAGTTTTTTGAGAGTCTTTAGTTAAGTAAGCTGCAAGTGACTCACTGAATGGAACACCCTTGCACAAGACCTGTGGAGTGTTGGACCTTTCTTTGTCAGCTGTAGCGTTTGCTCTGCCACTAGAGAAACAGCTCCTTAGGAGCACAGTCCAGTTCAGCTGTGACACCTGTCAGCAGTGCTGGGAGAGAGCTGGAAGAGGGACTCAGTTCTCAGTGAAAGGTGGTCAAACCTCTCTGTGCCACTAGCACGGGCAGGAATTCCCTGTTGCTCCATACCCACTGCCTGGGCAAAGGAGCTGCTGCACGGGCTGTGAGCACGGACAGCCTAAGAACTGACCTCAAGAACAAGCCCAGCCTGGCACAAAGGTTTCTGGTTTGTCACCTGGTTTCTGGAAGCTTCATGGAAGGCCATGAGCCCCTGGCTGTGCTGTCCCGGCCTGAGGCCTTGGGGCCAAGCGAGTCGGGAGCTCGTGGTTCTGCCTGGCCTCTGTCTCTGTGCTGGTGCCACAGAACACCCCATGGCTTTGTCCCTGCAGGACATCAATGCCTACAACGGGGAACAGCCTGCAGAGAAGCTGCCCTTCCCCATCATTGCTGACAAGAACCGGGAGCTGTCCGTCAAGCTGGGCATGCTGGACCCGGACGAGCTGGACAAGGACGGGATGCCCCTGACCGCTCGTGTGGTGAGTGCCTGGCCTGCCATCCTGCCCTGTGGCTGTGGGGCAGCTTGCCTGGATGGGCATGGCCATCCTCAGGAGCTGGGATGGCTTCCTTGGGCTGGAACCATGGGTTCTGTCACAGCGGCCCACCGATCCTGGTCATGCCTGTCCCAAACTAGTTTTTGTCAGTGCTTGATCTGCTGGACTTTCCCTTTCCCATCGTGTGCTTGCACTAGAGGGGCACAAGTAGCAAAACAAGCTGGCAGTGGACACAGGAGCTCCCAGAGCAAAAGCACATTCCCTGGGCATCAGTTGTTCTCTAGATCCCCTCCATGGCATCTCCCCTGTCCCAACACCTGTGGTCAAGCAGCTCCCAGGGAAGGAAGGAGCATCAGGGCTAAGCAGATCCAGCAGAGCAGTCAGACAGATGTGTCTGACACTGACACTGTCTCCCTGTGCTCAGGTGTTCATTTTTGGCCCGGATAAGAAGCTGAAACTCTCTATCCTGTACCCAGCCACCACTGGGAGAAACTTTGATGAGATCCTGAGAGTGGTGGACTCCCTGCAGCTCACAGCATACAAGAAGGTCGCTACCCCTGTGGACTGGAAGGTGAGGAGCAGGGCAAAGCTCACAGCCAGGCACTGGAAACAGGCGTTGAAATGGCAGCCAGCCTCCCTTGGAGGGGCACCCACAGGCTGGGGGAAGCAGCAGCTGGAGGCAGCCTTGCCTCTGAAGGCTCCTGTTTCCTGCAGCATAAGCTCCCAGGGGGTTGGGCCAGCTCAGCCAGCTCACCCCCCTCCCAGGAAAGCAGATCTTTCCCCAAGGGTTGGAATCAAGGGGGAGCCAGCAGCACCTGTCCAGGGCTGCCTAAACTATAGGAATGGATGAGCAGACATGGGCAAGCTGTGCTCTGTCCAGCATCGCAGGGAGGCTCAAACTCCCCCCTCCTTACTCCCTGTTCCCATGGGAGTGCCATGGCTGTGGGATGCCATTGGCAGGGCTGGCAGATGGCACAGCTCTCCCTTTGGATATCTCCCGTGTCTCCTGGTGTAGCTCCCACTCTGCCCTCACTGCTGGCTCCAGGCACGGGACATGCCCGGGGCACAAGGGCTGAGCGCTCACAGGGAGGCAGAGCCACCCGTGTCCAGCCCTGCCAGCTCCTGACGGTCCCCATTTGTCCCCATCTGCTCCCCAGCCCGGTGACAGCGTCATGGTCGTGCCCACCTTACCTGACGAGGAAGCCAAGAAGCTCTTCCCCAAAGGAGTCTTCACCAAGGAGCTGCCGTCGGGCAAGAAGTACCTGCGCTACACCCCGCAGCCAGAGTGAGGGGTCTGTCTGTCTGTCTGTCCGTCCTGCTGGGATGCCGGAGCCTCCCCGAGCCCAGCTCCTGCCCCTCCGACACCGCACGATCCACGGCCTCGTCCCGTCACGCCGCTGCTGCGTGGCAGCACTAAACCAGCCCTCCCGTCCCCTCCAGCCCACGCCCCCTCAGAACCAAACCCTGCCTGTTCTCCTGCCTCGGACCAGCCCTGCCAGGACGACATGGGCAGACCAGTGGGGACGCCGGGGCTCTCTCCCGTTTGGTCCCAGCCATGAGGTGTGGTGAGAAGGGGTGTCCTGCTGGAACAGGGAGCTCTGGGGGCTCCGAGCTGCTGCGTGCCTTTCAGAGTAGCCATCTAACCTTTGGTCCCATGAGTAGGGGAGGAGCTGCAGAGCCAAATCTCTCACCTCTTAACTGCTTTCTCGTCTCTTGCTGGAGGGTGATGGTTTCCAGGTTTTGTGGGAGAGGGAATCAAGCAAATAAACTGACCTTCAGTACTACCTGCAGTGTCCCTTGTCTGTCTCTGCTGGCCCCCAGGGCACCCTGCAGCATTTGCTGTGTTCCCTGTGGCCACGCAGCTGGGATTTGGGATTTGTGCCCGGGCTCTGGAGGAAGGTGGCAGCAGCACAGCCTGTCCTTGTTCTTGCTCTGCAAAGAAGGCGTTTTGGAAAGACAGCTTGTCCCAGGGCACACGGCCTCAGACAAGGCAGTTGAGCTTTCCCTGCTGGGAAGGAAGAATGTGCCTCAGCCTGGCCTGCCCTTGGCTGCAGGGCAGAGGGTCCTTCCCTGCTCCTAGGGCATGAGCAGGCACGACAGGAGCCGTGCAAACTCCTGCCTGCTCTCCCACACCTCCATCTCGGGGATTTGTCAAGAGATGAGCAATGTTTTAATATAACAGTAGGAAAGAAAGCTGCTCACTGAATAGCTCAAAGGGTGGCTGCCAGCATCCCTCAGTGCCCAGTGCAGCCAGCAATGCTCAAAAGGAGCAACTGTTAAAGAAATCAGCTAACCTGGGGCACAAATGTACCCTCCCCAGCAAGTGGCACTGGTGGGTTCGATGTTCAAGGTGAGCAAAGCACTGCATGCAATGAGATCCCTCTCTAGACTAAACCTCAGGCAGCACCCACAACCCTCTTTCATTACCCCTCCCCCCCCCAAAAAGGGGTTTATTAATTTTTAATTGCCTTCAGGAACTATGCAGTGAATATTGGTGTATTTCCCCAAATGGCTTTTAAATGAAACTTCATTATGAAACTCCCTATTATTCCCATGTATTATTTTGACTGGAAGATAGGAACAATTGGTCTCTGGGCTGACTTTTGTCCTCACTCTTCCACTCTGCAAGAAAGGGGAGAGGGAATCTACAATTTCAAAAGGGAAACATCTTTTTTCAGTGTAGCTTTTCAGCTTTATCAAGCTGGGCAGCTTTCCTTGTTCCCATGGCTGGGCTGCATGAACTCTTGGGCTTCTTGCTGCTGCCTCACTTTGATCTGGTTTCCTAAGGAAAAAAGGAATGTCTGCCCCCTCCAAGCTTTCCAACTAACTGCCCAATTTTCTGGAAGTGTGAGGACACAGCCCCACGGCAGCTTTTGTGCCAGCAGCCTGCTCAGAGCATCCCCTGGGGAAGGGCACTGCAGGGCCAGCATAAACACTCTGGGACACCACAGAAGCCACCTGCAAGTCAGGACAAAGTGGAACAAACCCTGTCAACAGACCCAAGGGCTTAAAGCCAGCAGGGACAGCCGCTGGTGCCACTGCTGAGGCAAGCAGGGGCTGATTGATATTCCATGAATTCCTGCCTGCTCCCCGGTACTGCCACGGCCCCAGAGGTACAAACCAGCCAGAGACACTCAAGCAAACGCAAGGTTTGGCTCCAGTACAGCTCGAGTAGTTTTCTTTTAATCCCAGAGAAGTGAAATGCAACATTTTTCGAGTTGGTAATAACATCCAGAGACAGAAGTCCAAGCCCCCTACTCGGTAAAGTCATTTGTGTTTAAGGCACTCTGCAAAACCAGCTTTCCTCTCTCTCTGATTTTCCCCACGCGGCAGCAGAATACCTGGTTTGGTCTGTTCTCCATAGTGACATTCGTCCACCCTGGCTCCTCCCGCCCTCTCCAGGAGCTGGAAACAGCAAATCCAGCGGGAGAAGCACCAGGAGGCCGGGTCAGTAAACAGGGATGGGCAGGGGAGGGAGCACGGGGGCTCCAAGCTTCTGCAGGGAGGGGGCGAGCACCGGGTGCCCTCCCTGCAGGCACCGGTGTGGTTCCCCTTGCTTCCCTCCCTCTCAAAAAGGGGATGGGACTGTGGGGACCCACAAGCATCCCTCCCCAGAGGTGCTCCCAGCAGCACCCCAAAATGCAGGGGGCTGGGTGTGGGGGAGACCCAGCTGCCCCCACTGTGCAGCAGAAATGAGGCCCCCCCCGACTTCCATTTGTCAATAAATACCAATAAATAACTTAAATAAATAAATAGATAAATAAATAAATAAGTGACCCAAGGATGGGAAGGGGCACCCCGAGGCTCAGGGCACAGGGAGCTTGAGGGTGGGCATTTCCATGAGCTGCCCCTCCCTGAGATAACGGGGTGCTGGTGGGGAAGGGGGGCACAGGGAAAGCATCCCATGGGGTGAAGCCCAGGGGTCTGAGTGCTCATCCAGCTGCAAGGAACGAGCCAAACTCAGACTCCTACATGGGAACTCTCCCCCACCACATTCCCTCCTTCCTCTGAGCACCAACAGCCCCAGAGCTCCATCTCCACCCGGGTGCGAACACGCACCTTTTCCAACATGCAAAATGCCTGCACGTTTCTGTAAACGCTGTTTGCACGTGTTTCTTTGCAAACAATTTTTGCAAACTTTTTTTTTTCCCCTTCTTTTTTAACGGGGAAATGCCCACAAAGACAACCCACGCACCAAACCGAGTTAAGTGCATCAGATCCAGCTGTCAGAGGAGCGGCAGTGGAAGCCTGGCAGAAGCCTGGAGAGGTGAACACAGGCACGGCCCCGGGGCTCAGCCAACACCTGCCTGCAGGCTGGGGCAGCCCTGGGGCGTCAGGCACACGGCTACAGCCAGGCATGGAGCCTGACCCTGGCACCAGGATGTTGCAGACATTCATGGACAGAAATTCAGCTCCTTCTGTGTCATGGCATCAGCCATGTGCCAAGGCTCAGACTGGCCAGCAAATCCCAAAAGGTGGCGATGCTGAATTCAACAGCATCCCTGCAGCAGCGTCCCCACTCTCCCAGACACTGGAGCCACGGCGGTGCCACAGCAGCTCCCCAGGCTGACAGCAGCATGCAGCCGCTTCCCATGGGTTTTGGGGAGCTGGCACACACAGCCTCTGGACACAGCATACTCTCCCAGCAGGAAGCCCACCTGGGAGCTACCTGTTTGTTGGGGAACCCTTTCCTCTGGCGTTTTAGCTCTGATGCTGCCAGAGATGTTTCTGTCCCCCTGGGTCAAAAGTATACACCTGCCTTACTTCAAACCAAAAGGTACTTACCCCTCCTCCCCCAGTCCTTAAGGAAAATTGTATTTCAAGTTTCTAGCCCCTCTCCACACACACTTTTTGAGAAACAAAACATCAGCGATGGCACAAGCTGCCATCGGTCCCACACCAGGACAAAACCACAGTCTCACAAGAGCAGGACATCTTCCCATACCAGCAAGCTCCCTGTGGGAGCTCTGCTGCAGAAAACACAGCAAACCAAAGCTCAAAGCCCTCTCCCTCCAAACCTGCCCCACAGCAAGGCTGTAGCCCCTGCAGAACCCCGACATAGGCACGGAAAGCAGCAGGTTCCCAGCCCAGCGGGAGGCCCCGCGGGAGGAGCAGGAGCACCGGCCCCACCAGAGGGAAATGTTGCACCAAGGCATCCAAAGGAAACACTCCCAGAGGAAAAATAAATAAAGAACTGGATCAGCAGCAAACACTACTGAGGGCAATAAATAGCACGGGGATTTCACAGGGATTTTTGGTCTAAGATGCCTCGGGAGCCCCTGTGCTGGCGGGGCCCAGGGTGCACAGAAGTGTCACCCAGCGCTCCTCCCCAGGCTGTCCTGCCAGTGGGATAGCACATGGACATTCCCAGCAGGAATGGCCTGCATCCCCAGGGCAGCGCAACCTCCCCGCAGTGTGAAGAAGGCAGGGCTGCGAGCTGGAGGAGCTGCAGGGCTGCTGCCGGGGAGGACAGAGCAGAGAAAGCAGCAAAAGCTGTCACCACCTGCCCAGGAGTGATGGAGCACCCAGAGCAGCAGCACAGTCATGGTTTATGCCTCTGCTGCAACTCCAGGGTGAGATCCTGGGAACTGCCAGCCGCATCCCACAGCACCGTGCTGCCCCACGGAGCAGCTGATGCCAGCCATCCAGGCAGCAAGGAGTGAGGAGAAAGGCAAGTAAATCCCCCTGTGACCCCTCCCAAGCACGGCAGCAGCAGGAGGCAGCCCCCAGGCAGCACATTCACCTCCTCCTTCCTAGGCAAACCAGGCCTGCCCTGAACAGCCTCCACTCACATCCCTGCCTTCCACAGAGCTTGGGAAGGTACCACAAAGCGTGCTGGCCCCTCCACTGGTGGCCCAGCCAGTAGCCACCCTCCTCCATGGGGGTGGCTGGGGAAGAGGCCTCCACGCGAGCCAGCATTTGCGTGGAAAATGAGCAAGCACCCAACTTCTAGCAAGGGAGTGGGCTCTGCGGTGAAGCGAAGCGAGTCCAGGGCTACCTCTGGGCTGGGTTGGTACCACACACACACAGAGCACCCGGGCTGGGAGAACGGCACCGCTCCCCATTTCCCACTGGGCCGAGAACCCGTTCTGCTCCCGTAAGAGAAGGGCCAGCGGCACTCGGGAGGGGAGGCTGAGGAATGCAAAGACTTAGTGCACCTTAAAACAAAAGGACATCTAACCTGCCCTTAGACCTCACTCCAAGACAGAAAAGAGCTATGGCATCTCCTACACTCACAACTACTCCAAACACACCCAGACGCATGCAAAACGTGTCCCGCTCTCACCGGGCTGCGGAAAACCCCTCCCGGGCCGCGGCACCGGCCAGCACCGGGCTCTGCCCTGTCCCCACACCTGTCCCACCCCACTGCCGGCCCTCCCGCCCGCTCCCAGCGGGCAGGCGAGGGGTGGATGGATCATCGATCTGAAATGCATAGGTACGGACACGGCAGGGACACAGGGACCGCAGCAAGCCCCGCTGCCAGCAGGAACAGCCTCTGCTCCTCCCTGCGGCTGGGTGGGAAGCAGCATTTGCCACGGGCACGGTTCAACCACACTCGTGCTCCTCGTGCTGCCCTGCAAGGAAAGTCGAGTCCTTTATGTCAGACAGCCTCTACGCCAGCTGCAAGTACTCCATTCTGCTTCCTGGGAAATCCTCCAGCCTCTTCTGCGCCCTTGTGCCAGCCAGGCTCTATTTCTGACCGAGAGGAGCCACGTTTCCAACCACAACAACAAAGGCAAGAGAACCCGAGAGGTCTGCTTTGGCTCGGCAGCCCTGTTCGTCTGCAGCGGGCTGGGGGCACCCAGGTCCTCAGCTGCCCTACTTGGGAGGTATCACCACGATGGGCTGCCCTCGCTTGGGTCTCCACATGAGCACCTGGGCGTCGTTGGCGTTGGGCTTCACTAGTGCGTTTGGTGGGATGGGCTCCATCCTGCTGAGGATCCGCGGCTGCTCCTGCTGAGTCCTGCCCACCAGCCGTGCCCGCTGGCCCAGCAGCTGCATGGGGTCCACCTCAATGTCCACTCGCATCCTCCACTTTATAGTCTGCAGGATGATCTTCTCCTTGGTGGTGGTGTTCATGGCCACGAGCCACGTGGTAAAGCTCTGGTCTCTTTTAATCCTGGTCAGCAGCGGCACGTTACTGTTGCTCACGGGCACGGCCCACGTCACGCTGGGGTAGAAGTTGTCGTTCATGCTCACCGAGAACCTGGAGATCTTGTTAGTGGGCCCCACCAGGGTCACGGTTTCTGTGGTGTTTCCATACCAGGGGTAGCTCACCCCATCCGAATCGCTGATGGCTTTTACTCGTCCTTCTCGCAGGTCGGGCAGCTCCCAGCTTGACCTAGTGAAGAGGAAGAGGAAGAGGAAGATGAGCAGGAAAATGGCAGCAACAGTGCCTGGCGAGGGATGGGGAAGCCAGCAGCACAGGGACCCTCTGCCTGCCTGCAGCAAACTCTCAGGGACAACCCTGAAGAACAAATTCAGCTTTGGTTCCTCGAGCACGTCCAGCTCGAGCCTTTGCTCTGCCAACACAATGCCATTTTAATTAACCTGCAATTAAACTGACTGGGCCAAAACCCACTGCTGAGTACTCTGTGGGGTCACTCTCTCCTTAATCAGCTCCTGTGCTGGAGAACAGCCTTCCCTGTCCCCCAGCTGCAGCACCGTGAGCAGGGCAGGGGCCCAGCCCGCCAGCAGCCCCCTCGTGCAGGAGGAATAAATACCGAGACACCTACAACAATTGAATCCCACAATTACGCCTGCCACCGGCATGATGAAATCCCTGCAGTATGGCTGGGGGGGGAGGAATTCAGCCCGAATCTCTGGCCATGCTACCAACACCGTGTGGCTACGGCGAGGCCTGCGCGCAACAACGCGGGAGCAGCCTTGAGCACAGGGGCTGGGGCCACACTTCTGCCGTCCCTCCAGGCGATCACCTCCACTCAACGTGCCCAAGGGGCTGGGGCCACACTTCTGCCGTCCCTCCAGGCGATCACCTCCACTCACTCAACGTGCCCAAGGGGCTGGGGCCACACTTCTGCCGTCCCTCCAGGCGATCACCTCCACTCACTCAACGTGCCCAAGGGGCTGGGGCCACACTTCTGCCGTCCCTCCAGGCGATCACCTCCACTCACCCGACGTGCCCAAGTGCTCCAGTGCCCCACGCACACCAATCCGTCGTGATACAAGGGCACAGGCAGGCAGCACAGGGACCTGCTGTGGCACCAGCAGCAGCAGTCCACCAGCGCGCTGCAGAACAGACCCCTCTGGACATCTCCCCTCTTGCATCACCCCGTTCCAAAGGCAGAAGACACAGACAGAGAGCCAACAGCTTTGCCCCTCGGCATCCCCACAAGTCACGCTCAGCCTTGGGAAAGGCTGTTTTCTGGCTGCCACTTCAGCCCAGCACCGCAACCGTTCCCTCTTCTAACACTAGCCAAGGGGGCAACTCCCCCAGCACTGCCCGTGCCCCAGTGCCAGGCCCAAAGAAGAAACGATGCTTGGTGGGAGACAGCGGCCGCAAAGCCCCCGGAAGGGCGAGGTCCGGGCCAGCAGGACGTGTGGGAGCAGCTGTGGGGCGTGAGGAGCAGGAACTGTGGGGTCAGGGAGCTGCCAGTGCCGGGGATGCAGCACCCAGTGCTGGGGATGCAGCTCCCGGTGCCTGGGATGCAGCTCCCGGTGCCCGGGATGCAGCTCCCGGTGCCAGGGGCCAGCACCTGGTGCCGGGGATGCAGCTCCTGGTGCCTGGGATGCAGCTCCCGGTGCCGGGGATGCAGCTCCCGGTGCCGAGGGGGCAGCACCCGGTGCCGGGGATGCAGCTCCCGGTGCCGGGGATGCAGCTCCCGGTGCCGGGGATGCAGCACCCGGTGCCGGGGATGCAGCTCCCGGTGCCCGGGATGCAGCTCCTGGTGCCGGGGGGGCAGCACCCGGTGCCCGGGATGCAGCTCCCGGTGCCGGGGGGGCAGCTCCCGGTGCTGGGGGTGCAGCTCCCGGTGCCTGGGATGCAGCTCCCGGTGCCGGGGATGCAGCTCCCGGTGCCGGGGATGCAGCTCCCGGTGCTGGGGGTGCAGCTCCCGGTGCCTGCGGGCGGAGCAGGGCCGGGGCCCGCACCGGGGAGCCCACGCCGTTCCCAGCCCGGGCCCGCCCGGAGCCCCGTGCCCCCGGAGCCGTCCCCCGGTGCCCGCCCGCGGTGCTCACACGCCGAGGTCGCTGTAGGTGTTGTAGAACTCCATGTGGTTGCAGGCCTGGATCCAGCCCACCACCCAGGTGTGCCGCCGGGCGATGGGCGGCATGAGGACGCGGGCGGAGGCGCGGAAGTAGGGCGTGCGGTACCGCAGCACCACCGGCGAGCTCTCCTCGATGGCCGTGGCCGCCGGCTCGATGGTGGCCGACACGTCCGACACCACGATCTGCTCGCGGCGCACCCGCGCCTTGCAGGCCACGCTCTGCAGGCACCCCATGGCCGCGGCCGAGCCGCCGTCACCGCGGGCCCGGGGGGGCGGCCGGTCCCGCCGCCGCCCGCCCGCCGCGCATCGCCGCCCGCCGCACGGCGCCCGCACCGGCGCCGGCAGGGCGAAGGCGCCGCCGCGTCCCTTCCGGCCCTCGCCGGCCGCCGTACGCCGGCCGCGGCGGGCACGTGCGCGGCGGTGGGCGGGGCGCGCCCGGAGCTCCGCGCGCGTCACGGGCGGAAGCGGAACAGGAAGCGGCAGCGGCAGCGGCGCCGGGGCCGCCCGGTACCGGGGCCAGCGCGCGCGCGCCGCGCCCGCCGCGTCCTTGGGGACGCGCCGAGAGCGGGGGCGCCGCGCCGCTGCTACCGGCGGTGCGGCAGCGCGGGGCGGGGAGGGGGAGAGGGACGCGGCCCCGGGCAGGGTGACATGCCGGGTCCCGAGCGGGCCCGGCAGCGGGTGACCGACGCCCGCCTCCCGTCGCCATGCCGAGCCCCCGGAGCGGCCGCGAGCGGCGCGGCGGCAGCGGCGGCCGCCCGGAGTTCCTGTCCCTGAGCCAGCGCGGGCCCGCCGCCCCCGACAGCCCCTCCCGCCGCAGGGAGCCCGCCGGCGCCGCGGCCGCCCCGCTGCCCGAGGAGGACTGCATGAAGCTGAACCCGTCCTTCGTGGGCATCGCGCTCAGCTCCCTGCTCGCCATCGACCTCTGGGCCTCCAAGCGCCTGGGGGTGTGCGCTGGAGAGGGCTCGGCCTGGGGCAGCGCCCGCCCCCTCCTGAAGGTCGTCGAGGTGTCGGGACACGGCATCCCCTGGCTGCTCGGCACCTTCTACGGGCTCTGCCAGAGTGACAGCTCGGCGGGCAGGGAGGTGCTGCTCAACCTGCTCTTCGGTGAGGCGGGGGCTCGCCCCGGGGCTCTGCAGGCCGGGGCTGCGGAGGGGGGACCGAGGGATGCGGCACAGCTGGGTTAGCCGAAGCCCCGAGAGCGCCGGCTGATTTTGAGCAACCTGTGCGGGCTCGTCGGGGATGCCTGGTGGCACGGGAGTGGCCCTGCAGCTTAAGGGCGTGGTGGCACAGACACGAGTCCCCTGTCACAGCTGCAGCCACGCACTGGCAATCTCCCGACAGCTGAACTGCTCCTGCGATTACAAAACGCTCTCGGGGCTGAAGCCTCTCAGCTCCCCGAGCTTGGCACAACAGCGCATTCCAGGTGCCTGTTGAGACACCAGCCTTTCCCTGAAAAGCTGCTCTGGCACACAGACGTTCACCCTTGGCTCCCTGCAGGCAGGGCCTTTGTGGATTGTTCTGTGCCAGCCAGTGAGGAAACCTGGTTTAAAGCACGAATCTAAATTCTGCGTGGGGCAGTATTTCACACACACACACACACAGCAGCCTAGGTATATTTAAGGGGATTCATTTTTACTTATTTAGAAACTGTAACAGCTCCAGGGCACCAGACCTTCTCAGATTCCCTGTTGTTACTCTTGTATTAAGTTGCAAATAATTAGGATCTCACACTTCAATTTGGAATTGACATTTTCTTGGTGGGAAACATAGGTTGGTGCATCTTTCTCATCTAGCAGCACATGGTTAAATTGGAGCCCCACAGCAGAACTCCAGCCTAACCTTTGCTCCAAGGAGATCAGTCCCAGTGCCAGGGCCTCGTCCAGCCCTCAGTGCTCTGGGCAAGAGCCACCCACCTCCCTCAGGATCTGTCCCTGGGCTGCAGCACCCATGTGGGGAAGAAGGATTCCCTCGTGTCCAACTTGAATCTCCCAGATCCTGTGTAGAGAGATAAAAAGCAATTGATCTAGTTTTACATGTGGAAAAGAAAAAGAAAATTTGATCTTAAATGATTAACCCAAGGAAATGAAGTGACCAAAAGATCAGTGTCCAGAAACGTGTCTTAGGGCAAACAGAAGTTGGTCTCTTGCACAACAAGAAGTAGCCCCCCCCGGCTGTGAGTGCTGTGCTAAGCTGAGCTAACAGGGATGGAGAAAGCACCCTCTGCCCTACATGAGAAGCTGCTCTTGCCAAACACTGGCTGAACATTTATCACAGGTACTTTGCCTCTTCTATGACAACAGCCTTTAGCTCTCATGGGGCAAGGCACCATAAATTAGCCTTGATTCATCTCTTGAGAACCAAAGCAGGGTTAACTTTTCCCCCAGCAGCAGGGTGAAGGCAGACCCCAGGAGCCCTGGCAGCACACCAGCTCTGAGCATTTCCTGCTGACCTGTGCCAGAGTGGAGTGGGTTGATCATTCACTCGGTCGGTTTGACCCCGTCACCGGGGCAGACAGCAGTGCAGAGTCAGCACTGCCAGGAAGGGAGCTGTGGAGACTTACTGCCTCTGCTGCCTTCAGACCGAGGAGCAGACTGGGCCTCGAGTCATGGCAAGATCAGATTCTGCACAGAGAGAAAAGCCCTGGGGTGCAGGCTGGGCAGAGCCCTCTCGGCTGTGGTTGGCCAAGGGGCTGGTGGTCAGAGGAGCAGAGGTTGAGGATGTGCTCATTCTGCTGCAGAAGGCCAAGGCCAGGAGCAGCTGTGTGCTGTGCTCTCCCTGCCTGGGTCTTGCAGCTCTGGGGGAAATCATCCCCTTCAGGCAGCTTTGACAGCGATGGCCCTTAGCTGATGGTTCTGCTTTCAGTAACCTCCTGTTCCTGTCTCTCCCAGCGTTGCTGCTGGACCTGGTGATGGTGGCGGTGGTGAAGGGGCTCGTCAAGCGGCCGCGGCCCACGCACAACAAGATGGACATGTTCGTCACCATCTCGGTGGACAAATACTCCTTCCCCTCGGGCCACGCCACCAGGGCCGCTCTCGTCTGCCGCTTCGTCCTGCGCCACCTGGTCCTGGCCGTGCCGCTGCGGGTGCTCGTGGTGCTCTGGGCTCTCATCGTCAGCATCTCCCGGGTCATGCTGGGCAGGCACAACATGACGGACGTGCTCTTTGGGCTGCTGCTGGGCTACGCGCTCTACGGCGTGGTGGAGCACTGCTGGCTGTCCCCGGCCACCGCGCCCGCCCTCTTCGCGCTCTGGAGCCGCTGACCGACCGCCGGCCTCGGCACAAAGCAGGGGCCGCGTGCTGGTGTTCTGAGCACGCACGGGGAGGGGATTCTGGTTCTGAACTGGCATCCTAAACCCCATCAGTCCGGCCAAGACTTCCACGCGAGCGGTGCTGCAGGCTCCAGGGCCTGCACTCAGATGTCTGGTGCTGTCCTGCCCTCCTGTCGGCTGTCAGGCAGGGTCTGCGCTGACTGTTCTCTGGTGACCAAAACCGGTCTCTGCAGAGCCTGGGGAGGGCTCAGCACACCCATCCAGCAGCTCACTGCTAATACTGTGAATCTGCATGCTCTCGCTGGGCACCTGCAATAGCCCATGGTGTATGTGGTAGCTGTGACTCTGCAGAGGTTTCTCTACAATCACCCCTGTGTCTGTATCCTATAAATACACTGATCATGCTGCTGTCGTAAGCATACCCTGCACAGCCTGCTCTACAACACCTGCCTGGAGGGGACCCACGGGGGTCTCTCCTCAGGGTTAGACAGAGCTTTGCCTCCCTAAGCAATCTCTTCTCTTGCTCTCCATTTAAGTGCTGCACTAAGCCTAGATGTCGAGCACATGGCTCCCAGAGTCATTGGGAAAGGACAGTGGCACTGAAGGGTTCATCATTCAGTGAGCGACTCCCCGCAGCAGCCTGCTCCTGAAGCTCTTGTCCAGAGCTTCCCAATTCCTTTTTCCCTCCACAGGGTTTTCAGTTTGTCAGGCAATTCCCGATCGATAGCATATTCCAGGCTGCAGAGAGAGTCCTGCAGAGCCAGCCCCTTCCTGCATCCCAGAAATACACCCAGCCCCAGGTCTGAGCCTTGCTTGCACCTCCTGCAGCAAGAGGCCCTGGCTCTGCCAACCACACCCACAGCTCCCTGTGCTCCAGCCAGGCTGGCTGTCCTCCCCTGGCACCACTGGTAGCCCGTTTTTTTTACAGAGGGCTGCTGGTCCTTGGCAGGAGAGGACCACAAGGAGCCTCTATAATGAGCTGGGGCCGTGACTAAACCAGAAAATCTTAGAACGCACTTCATCAGGGACCACAGCCGGGCAGGGAGTGAGGGCTATAGACTGAGCTCAAATAATCAGCTTCAACAGTGCTCCTGGCATGTGGGTAGAGGGATTGGGCCCAGGTGAGGCTCTTTGTGGTCATCAAGGTCTCTTTAGTGCACTCAGGCCCTGGAAAGCACCGATTAAGTCATATTAAAACCAGGCAGTGTTTTAAGTGTGCTGTTCTCCTGGGTGGAGTGTGCAGGAGCAGCTTGGTGGCTGCTGGTACGAGCACCCTGTCGCTGTCACTTGTACAGGGGCTGAAATGAAAGTGCTTGACAGGGTTCCCCTGAAGCTGAGCCCTGACCCACTGACACGGTGAGCCAGTGAAGCTTTCAGGTCTGGGTCGGTGCTGCAGTGACCAAAAAATAATCCTGTGGGTTGCACTGCATGCCTGGCAGCCAGCTGGGCCAGTCTGGCATTTGCACAGCAGCACCAGGACACTCCGGCCAGCCCTCCTGCCCCAAGGCAGAGACCAGCCCTGTGTTGGCTGTGGGAGCACGGGCAGGTGGCACACTCTGGGTGGGCAGGGCTTGTTGTGCTGTGCCAAAACATCTTTGCTCTACCTTTTCCAAAACACAGTGTGGTTTTTGTCTGCACTTGGAGTCTGTTCTTAGAGCTGTTGGGGGTCTTCCTCTGTACATCCTGGAGGGTACAGCAGCAACCTGTGCATCTGTGGCTCACACATATGTGTGTGTGCCAAAAAGTTGCTCTTGACTCACTTGCATAACACGCCATGAGGTCCTGGTAGCACCCACCATCACCACTGCACAGCCCTGCTGGGTCACAGGCTGCCTGGCCACCCTCTCACCTCTTCTATGCTTCTCTGCAGCTCCACCAGAGAGACCTTTGCTCTCCTGTGCTTGTCACCTCCAAGCATGGGTGCAGCCCACTGATAGGACAGAGGAGCTTTCTGCTCCACTCGTCCCATGGCATTTCTGCCTGCTGTGGAAGCTCAGAGCAGACGCTGCACAGCAGACGCTGCTGCACACATCCTGGGTGCTTGCCAGGTGTGGGGAACTGTGAATTTCCGCAGACATCAAGCAAAAAAATACCAACCTCAACCAAAATGTCATGGCATGACCCTGGTGCCCGACAGC
Organism: Anomalospiza imberbis; assembly: GCF_031753505.1. Lineage (NCBI taxonomy): Eukaryota > Metazoa > Chordata > Aves > Passeriformes > Viduidae > Anomalospiza > Anomalospiza imberbis. The sequence goes on along the minus strand of NC_089689.1, from coordinate 1,436,160 downwards.
ACAGTTCTGAGTACTGTCCCTGTACTGAGTCCAGCTACAGGGGAGTAAAGTTCAGGGCTATGCAGCCTCCTGCAGGGAGAAAGGCAAATTCAGAGGCAACCTGCACAGAGGTTTCATAGCAACAGCAGAGCAGTGGAGAGCTCAGAGACGTCCCCTGTACCTGTTGCATTTGGGCAGTCTGTGCAGAGCTTGCAAGAGCCAGAAGCCAGCTGACAGCAGAGCAGGAAGAGTAGCACTGCCAGTGCTGCCACCTCTCCATTCCTGTGTGATCCCGTGCTTGGTAAGATACTTTTGATGCTTTTTGACAGGCAGGCACAGAGTGTGGGTTGGCAGCTCAGCATCTCTGCCCTGCACAGAGATCAGCCCTTGCCGACAGCAAGGGACAGAAAGAGCTTTATTGAGCTTACTGCAAACATGTTACGAGTTTCAGAAGGTTAAAACCATTTCAGCTGCAGAGCTTGGCCCCTCTGCCTTGCTCAGCTCTGCAGCAAAGTTCTCTGCATGTGGAAGAGCAAATTTCCCCTGCAGCCTCAGGGGCTGTCTGGCTGCGAGTGTGCCAGGAGCCAGCAGCAAGTTTGGATCCCCCTGGTCTGTGCCTCCTGCTGTGAGGGACAACCTTTTCCTTGCTGGTCCCACCACCCTCACTTCAGGGACACCCCAACAGCACGGTGCTCCGCTCACCGGGGTTCCACTGGCCCCAAGGTCTCTGCTAGCCCAGGGGTGAGCCGTGGCTATAGGGACACTGTGCCGCCATGCCCAGCCCAGGGGCACAGGGGATGTGGGCGCTACAGTGCCGGCTGCCACTGGAGCAGCCAGAGCCGTGTGGCACCCCGGGCACCAGAATAAGCGGCCGTGGGCCGATCCTGATAATCCTAGGATCAAAGTGCAGGGCAGCGTTTCTTTACCAAGCACGCAACCACAAGGATCGGCTGCGTGTCCGTGTCCCCGCGCAGCGCCTCGGATGGCTCCCGCGGCGACACCGCTGCCGGAGCAGCCGTGCAGGCGGCCGGGAGCCCGCCGCGTCCCGGCTTCCTTCCCCGCGCCCGTGGGAGGAGTGACGGAGGGGCCGGCCCCGCTCCCGGACGCTGCGCGCCATAACGCCGGGCCGCGGGCCGGTGTCACGGGTCGGGGCACCCCGGCAGAGACCCTCGCACGGCCCCGAGCCTGCCGCCAGCGTCCTCCGGGCTGCTCATCCCACGGCCGCAGGTCGGTGAAGGGTGTCCCCCGAACTGCCGGCACGCTGCGGGCACCGGGACAGCACAACAGGAATCGCCGGGGAAGGGAGGGGGCAAAGGGCAGGCAGAGGGGCTGTCACCCACCCGGGAGGGAGCCTTCGGTCCCCACAGCAGGGCACGGCACTTCAGGGCACCTCCATCGCCGGCAGCTGGCATGGGCGGGGAGATTTTGAGGCTCGCTGGCACTCGGTAGGATTTCTTCTCAAGGCATTCAGAGGCAACGCCACAGAAGTGCAAAACCCAGCACTGGCCAGGTCCACGCCTGGCGGGGGACAGCAGTGGCTTTGCAACCCCAGACAAACTTTTGAGGGGCTGCCTCTCTTGCTTGGGACCACTTTGACCAGGGTCAAAGTCTTGCGCGGTTGCACCCTGTGAAAAATGCATATTATATGGCTCTACACAGATATTTACTATATGTATTATGCTAGGTTGGAAAGTTAACATTTTAATAATATAGTAAATGTAGTTTTGTAATTGAAATTAAGCTTTAGTAGTTAAAATAGAAAATATGTGTGTGTGGTATTCTTTTTGCTCAAGAGAAGGAGAAGATAATCAAGAAATTCTTCACACAGAGATAACAATTACAAAAACCCCTAAATCTTCCAGAGGAAAGGAATTTATGGCTTTCTTTATCAACAAAAAACCGAACTTCTCCAAACTCGACTTAGACTTCAAGGCGCCTGGGATTAACAGGAATTTCTCAACAAGTACCGGACGAACTTCTTGTTTTAAATAAATATATGCATATTCATGAAGTGATTTGTGTATGCAACAGGTTACCCCTCTTAAGGAGGGAATTCTTTTTTATCGGGGTCCTTCTCCTGGCTCACTTTTGTCCAGAGAGAGGTACCCAGCCCGGGCTGTAACTTTTTGCTGTTATTGTCTCTTTAATTGTCCTAACTCTAATTGTTTAATCTTTATTACTATACTTGTATTAATTTTTTTCCATTTTATTTTTAGTAAACTTTTATAAATTTTTAAAACAAGTGATTGGCGTTTATAACACACCCCTGGCAGCTCAGCCCCGCTGTCCGGCGCTGTCCCCAGGCAGAGACCCGGTGGTGGAGCGCAGCATGGCGAAGAGGGTGGCCATCATCGGCGGGGGCAGCAGCGGGCTGTGCGCCATCAAAGCCTGCCTCCAGGAGGGGCTGGAGCCCGTCTGCTTCGAGAGGACTGGCGACATCGGAGGCCTCTGGAGGTTTGAGGTAAACCCTGCTGGCCACGTGTCCTGCTTGGGGTCAGCACGGTGACCCTCAGGGGTCACTGGTGGCTGGTGGGGTGGCAGCTGGATCATCTGGGTGAGTCTGAGGGCAGGGGCTGCGTGAAAAGAAGCACCTCATCAGCCCCAGCCATCCTTCCCCATCATTCCCTGGCCAGCGCTGAGCTGTGCCCTGCTCCCACAGGAGCACCCCGAGGACGGCCGTGCCAGCATCTACCGCTCCGTCATCATCAACACCTCCAAGGAGATGATGTGCTTCAGCGACTTCCCCATCCCCGAGGACTTCCCCAACTACATGCACAACTCCAAGATCATGGAGTACTTCCGCATGTACGCCCAGCACTTTGACCTGCTCCGCCACATCCGCTTCAGGGTGAGGGCTGGGGGCCGAGGGGGGAGGTGGCAGCGGGAACGGGGGCACAGGGTGCCTGACACCGCTCCCCCTGCGCCCAGACCAGCGTGTGCCGCGTGTCCAAGCGCCCCGACTTCGCCAGCAGCGGGCAGTGGGAGGTGGTGACGGAGAGCGAGGGGAAGCAGGAGGCGGCCATCTTCGACGCCGTGCTGGTGTGCAGTGGGCACCACACCGACGCTCATCTCCCGCTCAGTTCCTTCCCAGGTACTGTCTGTGGGCTGGTGTGAGGAGACACCAGACACTAGAAAGGTAGTCCATGCCAGTCCCTATTCTCCCTGCTGCTTTCCCTCCTGGCCCAAACATTTCCCTGCCTTGCTTTGACTCCAGGAGTGCTCCTGTGCTCCTCAGGAGTGGTTTGGTGGGGCAAGGGAGCATCTCCAGTCTTTAGGTGGTGATCCTCCAACCTGGCAGCAGGAAGCCAAGCATCCCTTCTCCTTCTGCTCACAGGAATCGAGAAGTTCAAGGGCCGCTACCTTCACAGCCGAGACTACAAGGATGCTCAGGCTTTCACAGACAAAAGGGTTGTTGTCATCGGGATTGGCAATTCGGGGTCAGACCTGGCTGTCGAGATCAGCCAAACAGCCCAGCAGGTAAGCAGGAGTAGGGTCCCTGCGGGCAGGATTGCCCCTGTGGGACCCTGTCAGCTCTGCAGGGACACCAGGACCAAGGCACTTGCACAGCTGGTGCTCTGTCCCAGCACTTGTGTTTGGCAGTGCTGGCTCCTGCCAATCCCAGCTGCCAGGCAACTGAGACTTGGTCCCACTCCCCTGCAAGATGCCAGTCCCCAGCTCCCTCTGCCCTCTGGGTCTTTACCCAGTGCTTGGGCAGCAAAAAGGAGAGTGATCCCAGGGCAAGGGCACGTTCCCCGCAGGGCAGCCCTCCCAGGACCACCATTGCCTTCAGCCAGTGATCCTTCCTCCTTGTCTAGGTCTTCCTCAGCACCCGCCGGGGTGCGTGGATCTTCAACCGCGTTGGAGATCAGGGCTACCCCATCGACACCATCTTAACCACCCGCCTGAAGACATTCCTGCAGGGGCTGGTCAGCTCATCCATGGCCTGTGACTACATGGAGAAGAAGCTGAATGCCAGGTTCGATCACTCACATTACGGCCTGAAGCCAAAGCACAGGTATCACCAAACACTTCCTCTGCCCAGAAGGGATCATCTGCTTGCTTCTGTGTCATGCCCAACTTGGCCATTTGTTTAGGTTTGGAAAGACAGGTGTCTGCTAAGGAAGGCAGAAGCCTCTCCTGAAATGGGAAAAAAAAAATAGACCCCCTCCCTCCAAATTGTTATAAATTTGAAATTAAGGGGGGGCTCTTCGGTAAAAATATGGGAGCAGGAATAACAGTTCTTTATTAGGGAAGAAAATAAAAAGATAAAATAAACAATGCAGTGAACCAAAACAACACAGACAGAGTCAGAATACAACCTGACACCCTGGTGGACAGGGTGTTGGCAGCAGTCCAATTGGGAATTATGGCTGCAGTCCTCCTGGAGTGTCAGGTGTGGTTCTGTTGGAGCAGTGATCCTGTAGGAAAGGGTGTAGTCTTCCTGCAGTGGAAGAGCAGCTGTTCCTCTGGGAAATCTAGTGCAAAAAAAGCTGTGCTGGTGTTCTAGAAACTCAGGATTATATCCAGGTAGAAATGCTTGGCTCCTCCCTCTGGGCAGAGCATCTCCCAATGGGATGTCATACTTCTTCTCAGTCATGCAGTGACATTCAATGGCCCATTATCAGCAGATGTCTCCCCTGAGAGAGGACTGGTTGTGGAAGAGATAAGGAAAACTGCCCACTTAACAGAAGACAACTGCCATACAGATGGCAAATGGAATACATATTGCCTCACAATCTGGGACACCATTCCCTTCTCCCTGTGCTTGGATTGGGTTATTATTTTGTTGTGCCCAGGCAATGCTTGAGGGAGCCACCATTGCCCCTTCTAGGGTCTCCTGGAGACAGCAGTGTGAGGGCAGCTGCCCCAGAGCAGGGAGCTGGAGCAGGACACAGAGCAGAGACGCTCCCTTCCCAGTGCCCTAATGGCTTTTTGCACTTTCCAGGGTCTTTCACCAGCACCCAACCATCAACGATGACCTGCCCAACCGCATCATTTCGGGCAGGGTGAAGGTGAAGCCAAACATCCAGGAGTTCACAGAGACATCTGCCATCTTTGAGGATGGCACCAGGGAAGACGTCGATGCCGTAGTTTTTGCCACAGGATACAGCTTCTCCTTCCCGTTCCTCGAGGGCTGCGTGAAGGTGGTGGAGAATCAGATTCCCCTCTACAAATACATGTTCCCCCCTGACCTGGAAAAGCCAACGCTGGCTTTCATCGGCCTCATCCAGCCCCTAGGAGCCATCATGCCCATCTCAGAGCTCCAGTGTCGCTGGGCCACCCGTGTCTTCAAAGGTAAGTCAGGCAAACCTGCCCTGTGGATGCAGTCCTGGAGTGAAGGCAGATGGTGCCATTCCATGTTGAGAAGGCAGCAGCTGGTTGTGCCATCTTGGCCATGGTGATGGCATGGCTGCCTTGTGGCTGTCATGGTGAGATGGCCTCTTCTTTGAGAGGCACAGGCACATCCTTACCCTGAGCTCTACAGGCTGCTCCTTCCCATCCCGCGGCACTTGGACATTGCTCAGGTGCGAAACCACACACCACAGTGGTGCTGGCAGAGGCACGGCATGCAGGCAAGGCCAGCACTACAGTGGCCACTGTGTCTCATCCTCCCCAGGGCTGAACGAGCTGCCCCTGCAGCACGACATGGAGGCTGACATTGAGCAGAAGAAAGAACTGATGGCAAAGCGGTAAGATCCCTGCAGGAGCACCAAGGGGCTGCCTTCGGCACAGCTGCTCATGGGCATCCATCCTGTCCTATGGATGCGTCCTGGCACATCTGTGTGTGCCAACAGAGGGCAGGGATGTGGTTGGCCACGCTACCCACAGTCCTTCCTGGTCTGCAGGGCATCTGCCAGCTCTGCTTCCAGCATTTACCTGCTCTCCCTTCCTGCCCGCAGGTACGTGAAGAGCCAGCGGCACACCATCCAGGTGGATTACATCCCTTACATGGACGAGCTCGCCTGCCAGCTGGGGGTCAAGCCCAACCTGCTCTCCCTGTTGCTCACGGACCCCAGGCTGGCCATGGAGGCGGCCTTCGGCCCCTGCACGCCGTACCAGTACCGGCTGCGGGGCCCGGGCGCGTGGGCAGGAGCCAGGGCCGCCATCCTCAGCCAGCAGCAGCGCATCCTCAAGCCCCTGCAGACACGACACATGGAAGAGAGCACCTCAGCCCCTGCCATGCCCCTCATCTTCAAGCTGATCGGGGCCGTGGCCATCCTGGCAGCTGTTTTTGCTTACTTGTAGGTGCCCTGCAAGCACAACAAGGGAGGCTTTTGTCCTGGGGTGACTCCCTAAACCAGGACAGCTTTGCAATGTGGTGTGGGACTGGCTGGCTACCCCTGGCCCCTTGGCAGCCTGTGCACCCTAGTGGTGGCAGAAACCTGAACTAGGTTCAGAAACATGAACTAGGGATGCACAGAACCTCCCCAGCTACCAAAGTAATGGTTGGGCTCCTGCTCTGTACCTCCCCTTGGGGAATGCTGTCATGGACAGAGGAGGAAACCTGCTCACTGCAGGCTAAATTCCAGTCCCTCTCAGCCAGCGCTCCGGGCTTTTCTGTCCCCTGTAACCCAGCCGTGCCAATTTTGCCACATGTGCACCAGAGCTAAGCGGCAAAGGCACAGCACACTTTCTAAGTGGATAAATGCATTAAACAGCCAAGTGTCTGTCCTGTTACTGACACCATCACGACCCTCTGTGTGCTGTGGGAATGCTCACGGGTTTGAGATCGGCCTTGTGGCACTGGCCGATGGGCTGACATACACATACGCTCCATGGTGAGACAGCCTCTGCCAAGGTGTGTCCCACCACAGTGGGTCCTGGTGGTCACTGCAGCATGGCTCAGTGCCACCCTGGTCACCTGCACACAGCTCCTCCAGAAGGTGGCTGGGTGGGCTGGGGACCCAGCGTGGGTAAAAGATGGGGGTCCTGTCCATCAGATGCCTGGGCTCGTCTTGCCAATCCCCTCCCCATCCCCTAGGTTTGTTTTCCATGCACCACTTGCCGAAATCTGAAGCACAGCCACATCTCTGCCCTGCCCAGGAAGTCCTGGGGCAATGTCGGCATCATCAAGCGCTTACAGAACTTAATGCGCCTCTTGCAAAGGGCAGGGCAAGCCAGGAAGTGTGGCAGGGAGGTCAGAGAAACCTGTAGATCATGTCTGCAAGAAACACATCTTGTGACACCTTGGCCACCCACAGGAAGTATAGGGACAGTCACCCTCAAAACAAGCGGCACTGGGCAGCCTCCCTTGAGGGACACACCTGGCTCTGCAACTCCTGGCCACAGCTTCTCCAGCATTCCTACCACCAGCACACCGTGGGACATGGCTGCTCGCAGAGTAGCCATCATCGGCGCCGGTGCCTCCGGCCTGTGCGCCCTGAAATGCTGCCTGGATGAGGGGTTGGAGCCCACCTGCTTTGAGAGGAGCAAGGACATCGGGGGGCTCTGGCGCTTTGAGGTAAGCCCCGTGCAGCCAGCCTCTTTCTTGGCAGCAGCACGGACGGGTTTGGTATCGGTCCTTGGCAGATAACAACACACCACTCCCCTGCTTTGCATGCGTGCAGCGGGCAGGTTTCCACGGAAAATCAAAGAAAGTAAAACTGATCTGGCAGCGTGATGCCAGCTGGTGTGCCAGGTACATAGGACCCAGCCCCTGCTCACAGGCAGCAGGATGAAGCCTCCCCAAGGACTTCACTCCATGGCTTGCTCCCTCAGCACAGATTTCCCCTTTCCCATTCCTCCCTTCCCAGTCTCATCCACACCTTCCTCTGCTGTTTTGCTCTTGGTCACTCCCAGCCCTTGCCTACCTATCTTGTCTTATCTGACCCCACTGTCTGTCCCCGTCCTGCCCAGCCCTTTCCTGGAATCATGGTTGCTCCTCTTTCTGTGCCACTCACCCACACAGAGACACCGTGTCCTGCCTACTCTGTGCCTTGGCTCTCCCTGCCTTGGAGCAATCCTGGAGCTCATCTCTGCCCCACCTAATGAGGCTACTGACTTTAATCCCATGGACCCACCAACAAAATTACCAGTGTTCCCACCATGCCCTAATATGTGTGTGGGAGAGCTCTGGGGGATACAGGTGGCATCATGCCAGAGTGGGGTCTGGGGCGGATCTGTCACAGTCCACTAGTTCTACCTGTGATGGGTCAGGGACAGGGTTGGTGGAGCAGGACCAGAGCAGCAGCATCCAGCTGTCAAGGCACAGACCTGGTAAGCAGGAGCAACCCCTCAGCAGGAAGAACTGGAGTTGGCTCCACAACTGGTGAGACCTAATGTGGCAGCCAGGGCAACGGCACCACAGGAGCTGTGGGAATGCACTACCTCATAGGGGCAAGGAGTGGAAGTGGGGAAACTGAGGCACAAGACCACCATGACCCACTGTCACCACAGCCTGGCTCCAGCCAGTCCAGAGACACATCTCTGTTTTTTGGGGTGGGGCGTCTCAACCACAGGAGAGTTGCTGGGTGCAGGGATCGGTGCTACAACAACCTGTGGCATGAACCTGCACCCACAGGGGAGGTGCCAGGCAGGGCAGGCAGGCGGCCCATAGTTCCCCGGCCAGCGCTGAGCTGTGCCCCGCTCCCACAGGAGCACCCCGAGGACGGCCGTGCCAGCATCTACCGCTCCGTCATCATCAACACCTCCAAGGAGATGATGTGCTTCAGCGACTTCCCCATCCCCGAGGACTTCCCCAACTACATGCACAACTCCAAGATCATGGAGTACTTCCGCATGTACGCCCAGCACTTTGACCTGCTCCGCCACATCCGCTTCAGGGTGAGGGCTGGGGGCCGAGGGGGAGGTGGCAGCGGGAACGGGGGCACAGGGTGCCTGACACCGCTCCCCCTGCGCCCAGACCAGCATGTGCCGCGTGTCCAAGCGCCCCGACTTCGCCAGCAGCGGGCAGTGGGAGGTGGTGACGGAGAGCGAGGGGAAGCAGGAGGCGGCCGTCTTCGACGCCGTGCTGGTGTGCAGTGGGCACCACACCGACGCTCATCTCCCGCTCAGTTCCTTCCCAGGTACTGTCTGTGGGCTGCTCACCTGCTCCCTGACATCTCTAAATGCCTCTGCAGTTTTACCACACCAGGTGGGATTGCATGAGTGTCCAAAGCATCCTGCTGGTAGATATCACCACTGCCAGCGTGCCTCTCCCACCTGACACAGGCTCTCTCTCCATGCTGCTGGCCAAACACCTGCTGGGCCCTCCAGCTCCTCATCAAGGCTGGAGGGCTCAGCACTGGTGGTGATCTTGCCTCTGAGTGCCAGGGGAAAATGCCTGGAGAGCTTTCAGCTGTGGAGACCCTCTTTGGCTAGGGAACAGGCTGGAGCACACTGTCACCAGGGTCTGGCAAGATGGCACAAACCCTGGTTGTTCCTCTACTGGCAATACATGGCACCAGATAGGATCTGCAGCAGAATTTTGGGATGGAAGCATGGAATTCTCCAGTCCAAGCCAGGCTAGTCCCAAAGCCAGAGCAGGATGCTCAGGGCTACACTGAAAATCTTCCATTTTGGTGATGCCACCACCTCTCTGGGCAACTACCCCAGGGCTGCGTAACTCCAGTTGGTTACACTGGTGCTAACTTGTTCCCAAAACACACCACCAGTCTGAACAAGGGGCAGCCACCCTCCTGCTCCACAACCCAGCCCAGCATGGCTTCCCTCTCTCTTCCAGGGCTGGAAAAGTTTGAGGGCTGGTACCTGCACAGCCGGGACTACAAGAACCCTCAGCCCTTTTTGGGAAAACGAGTGGTCGTGGTTGGCATTGGGAATTCAGGCATCGATATCGCAGTGGAGCTGTGCCACGCAGCCAAGCAGGTGTGCTGGGAGAGCTCACAGGGCCGGGACCCCAGAGGGCACCGATCATCACCCACCATCCCCTGTGGGCTCCCCAACCTCCAGCACCTGGCACAAGCACCCTGTCCCCTCTCTGTGGGGGTGAATATTGTGGTCCCAGCAGCTGTGCTGGCTTCCCTGTCCCTGGAGCACAGCAGGGGCCCAGCCCAGCCTGAGCATGCTGCCGTGCCACCACCTCCCTTCACCTTCCTTCCAGGTTTTCCTCAGCACCAGGCGTGGGTCCTGGGTGATGCACCGGGTGGCAGACAGCGGGTACCCCTTTGATTTCAGCTACCTCAGTCGCTTCACGCAGCTCCTCCAGAACCTGCTGCCTCCAAGTATCATCAGTTTCTTCCTGGAGCGGAAGCTGAATGCCCGCTTTGACCACACGCTCTATGGCCTAAAGCCAAAGCACAGGTGAGCACCCCAGCAGCACCTTAGGTACCTGCTCCAGCAATGCCCATCCTCCTGCCAGGGCCTGAACGACGTCTGTCTGTGCCTTCCAGGATCCTTGACCAGCACCCAACCATCAACGATGACCTGCCCAACCGCATCATTTCGGGCAGGGTGCAGGTGAAGCCAAACATCCAGGAGTTCACAGAGACATCTGCCATCTTTGAGGATGGCACCAGGGAAGACGTCGATGCCGTAGTTTTTGCCACAGGATACAGCTTCTCCTTCCCGTTCCTCGAGGGCTGCGTGAAGGTGGTGGAGAACCAGATTCCCCTCTACAAATTTGTGTTCCCCCCTGACCTGGAAAAGCCAACGCTGGCTTTCATCGGCCTCATCCAGCCCCTAGGAGCCATCATGCCCATCTCAGAGCTCCAGTGTCGCTGGGCCACCCGTGTCTTCAAAGGTAAGTCAGGGCAGTTTGGGGGATGCAGCTGGGCTCCCCCAGCCACGCCAAGACCGAGATATTGCTGGTGGTGTCCCCTCACATGCTGCCTCTCTGCACTCACCTTTTAATCCTCCTTTTACTTCTTCATGAGGACAAAACCCTGCTTTGCGTTTTTCTACGACTCTTGCACTGTTCTTCTCTTGTGGGGGCCACTAACTGGTCCTGTTCCCTGCAAGCACATTCTTCCTTTCCCGCTGTTACTTTCTTTGCCCACGTCTCCCACTTTGCTCCTGACCGTGGTGGCACATCCCAAAAGCCCCGCGTGCAAACAGAGGCCAGGCTGGGCTGCAGAGCCATCCAGACTATGGCGGGAGCACAGCGCACCCTCCAGCTCCAGCCTCCTTTTGCCCAGGGCTGCAGGGCCTGCCTCCGCCCACTGACATGCTGGCCGAAATCACACAAACCAAGCGGAGAATGGCTGAGCGGTAAGGCCCCCGCGCAGCGCGGCCCTGCCACGCTTACCCCCGGTGCTCCCCGTGTCAAACCCTCCTGCCCTCCCTCCCTCCCTGCCCGCAGGTACGTGAAGAGCCAGCGGCACACCATCCAGGTGGATTACATCCCTTACATGGACGAGCTCGCCTGCCAGCTGGGGGTCAAGCCCAACCTGCTCTCCCTGTTGCTCACGGACCCCAGGCTGGCCATGGAGGCGGCCCTCGGGCCCTGCACGCCGTACCAGTACCGGCTGCGGGGCCCGGGCGCGTGGGCAGGAGCCAGGGCCGCCATCCTCGGCCAGCGGCGGCGCGTGGTGCGGGCCCTGCAGCCGCGGGCCCTGCAGCCGCGGGCCCTGCAGCCGCGGGCCCTGCAGGCCGGGCGCGCTGCCCGCCCCAGCGCCGCGCCCCACGCCCTCACGGTGCTCTTCGGCATCGCCGCGATTGTGGCCACCCTCATCTACGTCTCGCTCTCTCCTTAGCCTAAAGGGAAGGAGACAGCGGGTCCTGCTGGCGGTCTTCTCCTCCTCCCTTGGGATTGTGTCTGCTGCCTCTTGCTAGCTGTGCCGGAGCACGGAGGGAGGCGTTCCTTGAAGGTGCAGCCTGGGCTGTTGCGCTTTCCCGCTGTGATACCACCAAAGTCCGGTCACGGGCTGCTCTGGGAACAGCTCCCTAAGTCCTGGCCCGGCAGCCCCACGAGCTCTATCTGTGGGTTAGGTCACAGAGGTGGTGCAGAAACTGGGAACGGGCCCAAGCGGGGCGCCTCGGGAAAGGGCAATAAAGCTTGTCGCCGTGCCGCGGGGAGCAGAGAGCACAGTGCCTGGCTGCATCAGTCTGAGGTCCGTCCTGAGGGGCCCGCCGGCCCACGGGCGGGCCCACGGGCGGCCCCGCGCCCGGCGCAGCCCTGCCCGCAGCAGCCGCGGCCGGCGGCGCTGAGCGGCGCGGCCCCCGCCCGCGGCGCTGCCAGCAAACATGGCGGGTGCCCGGCGGCGGGGCCGCGGGCGGGGCGCGGCCGCGGAGCGCGGCGGGGGCGGGTCAGAGCGCCCCGCAGCGGCCGGCGGGGGGTGGCGCCATCTTGGACGGAGGCGGAGAGCGGGGCGGCGGCGGCGGCAGGTGGGGTCGGGCCGGGCCTGGGCCCGGGGACGGCGGGGCGGGTGTCGCGGGTGGGTGTGAGGGTGGCGGCTCCCCGGCGCCGCTGCGGGAGGCGGTGGGTGAGGCGTGGCCGCGCGTCCCCGCGGTGTAGCGGTGTCCCGGAGCCCGCAGCGGTGCAGAGCCTGTCTGGCAGCTTCTCGGGAGGGCCCGGCCCCTGCCGGTGTGTCCCGCTCCTCCCCCGGGCCACGGCAGACCCGCGGGTGCCCGTGGGCCGAGCCCGCCGTGACAGCCCCGCTGCCGCCCCCGCCGAGCCGAGCCCAGCCCCAGCCCCAGCCCGAGCCCCAGCCCCAGCCCCAGCCCCAGCCCCAGCCCCAGCCCCAGCCCCAGCCACAGCCCCAGCCCCAGCCCCAGCCCTGCCTGCTCGGAGGGAGATTTTCCGCCCCCGCTTTCCCAGCTCATCCCCCTAACCTTACGGCGACCTCAGGGCTCAGCTCTGGTTCCCGTCTCCGAAAGAGGGTGATCCGGGCGGATCAGGCTTCCCTGGGCGGTGTCAGCCCGGCGGGGTGCTGGACCCTCAAAGCCCCTGGGAATGCCTGCCAGTACTCCCAGTGCTGCTGGACAGACCCCATCCCTCCTGCACAAGCCCCTTCGCGCTGCCTGCCAGCGCTTCCCCGCGCGGTCACATCCCGGGGAGGGGAATGAGGATAATTCACATGTCATTTTCCACATGAGAAGCTGGGGCCGGCTGGGACCGAAGGGCCCTGGTGATGGGGCAGTCAGGCAGCCACCTTGCTGTGGGCTGCGGCTGGCAGGGGCTTGCTGCCAGGCTGGGAGTGGATGTGCCAAGATGCCGTGGAGGTTTGCTGGGGCTGTGGCGTGGGCAGCATTTCCATCCATTACTTGGGTGTACCTGTGTCACACCATCTCCTGATGCTCCGAGGGCTGGCCTAGATGCAGGAGGGTTCGAGCTGTAAAAGTTAATTCAGCAAAGCCAGGTATTGCAGGCTGTGCACGAGGACCTGTCCTGGCACAGGGCGGGTGCCTGTGTGTGTGATGCAGGGGATTCAGATGGCCCACGGCAGACAGGAGCCACCGCCTGGGATAAACCTCAGGGAGTGCTTGGAAAGCGTGACCTGTAAGGGACAGAGGGACTGGAGTTTTTTAGAGAAGAGAAAGGGAAGCTTCACACCAGTTAACACCTGCACATATCTCCCACGTCTGTCCTGCTACAAGGGAAGTTCAGCCTTTCCCACCTTCCTCCCTGTAGATGAGAAGTAAGGGAGCCTTAGTGAAGATACTGGAGAGGAAACTCCTCAACAGCAGATCTGGTGGTACAGGGGCAGTTTTTGTGAGGAGCTGCCTGAGCCTCTGCAGAGCAGAGGGGGAAGATGTCAGAGCAACAGGTGGAGCTCATTTGAACTGGATCTTCAGGTATACTTGATCTGCACTGAGAAGGGTGGGGGTATGGCTTAGCTGCCCACTTGAGCTGTCTTTTAGCCCTCAGGATTTAAGAAATACCGTAGTAATTGCTCCATAATGTTCTAAAGCCTGGCTTTGGCTGGCAGCCTCGCTTGGCACCCTTTATATAACTTGATCTTTTAAACAAACCTCCAAATGTCACAAGTGAGCACATGAAGCAAGACTGGCTGTCCCCTTGTTTGCTCTGCAGAGCCCATGGTAAGCTGAAAGCTGCAAAATAAGCCTGGGAGTGGGCAAAAACCCCAGTCCATCTTGGCTCCTGGAAAGAGGGTAAGGCCTGAAGAGTCCTGTGTAGCTTGCAGTGGCTTTGTTGTTTATCCTAAAAGGTGTGTACTTGTTCATGGCTCGGTCAGTTCTCCTGTTTTGCTTTCTCTGAGCTGGGTGAGATTGGGGATGGAGGCCCAACTTCAGCTGCAGAGGGACACTGAGGTGGCCAGAGCTGCCCTTCCCTCACCGTGTCCCTCCAGACAGCCGGGCAGGTGCCGGCTAAGTCACAACAAATGGTCCTCCTTGGTGTGCTGTGCTGCAGCTGACACGGTGACTTGCCTGGTGAATCATAAGTGAATGCTGCTGAGAGCTGAGCTTTTTGCAGACACCACAGCATTAGCCCTGTTCCTTGGACAAGCTCCAGCTTGGGCGATTCCATTCGGCCACTTTAAATGCTCCCTGTCGCCTTTGCAGGCACAAGGCTCTGCTCTTCTGCCTGCGAGCTCTTGGAGACTTGTTTGGGACTGTAAAACAGCTGCTACTTTTGCTCCCTGGCTGTTTTCTTGCTGCGTTGTGTGTAGAGCCTGACTGCAGGACTCTGAAAGAGGCTCTGTTAAGGCCAGGCAGTTGATTTGCCAATAATGGTTTGCTTTCTTTTTCCCGTCCGCTCTACTCTGTTGGCTGCCGAGGGCTGATGTGGGACACAGGTGAAGTAGTATTGGTTTTGGAGTCTTAACAATTACGAGCTTAACTAGAATGATGGTTCTTAAGGATGTGGCTGTAATTAGGTCAAGCTGTCTTGTTTGTTGATTTCCCATTCAGCTCCCAAACTTGGTAGTGGAAATGAACTTGGGGCCTTTTTTAGGACTGCTGTTTGTCTCCACTGGAAAATAACACTTGGGAGACAGCTCTTTTGCTCCTGTCCTTGCTGCCAGAGCCTGTGGGCAAAGGCAGAGTGTTGTTGTGTCTCCCTCCCAGGGGCTGCTGAGCTGTCATGGGGAACACCACCAGCGAGCGGGTGTCTGGGGAGCGCCATGGCTCCAAGTCCCACCGCTCGGACGGCTCCGGCGCCTCCCACCCTGCCAAGGAGCACCCGCACAAGATCATGGTGGGCAGCACCGATGACCCCAGCGTTTTCAGCTCCCATGACTCCAAGGTAGGGGCTGGCTGCTCCCTTCCCTGCCTGGCCTCCGGAGCCTCGGCACACTGCCTGTGTAGGGCTATGCCAGGGGTCTCTGGGGAGCTGGGAGCCTGGAGGAGCTCTGTGGTGCTCCTTTGTGTGATGTGCAGGTGGGCTGGTAGAGGCCAGGTGTAGAGGCCAGCTGTGTGAATGTGTTCACAGTTGTCTCTGTGTCTCAGTCACATCTCTCTGGTTTTCATTGCCCAGATTCCTGGGGACAAGGAGTTTGTGTCGTGGCAGCCAGATCTGGAGGAGTCAGTGAAACCATCCCAACAGGCTCGTCCGACTGTCATACGCTGGGCTGATGGAGGCAAGGAGGTCTTCATCTCTGGATCCTTCAACAACTGGAGCACCAAGATCCCACTCATCAAGAGGTAGCCAGTCCCTCAAGTCATTTACTCTGTGTTCTTGTCTGCTCCAGTGCAGAGAACATTTTCCTTTTCTCTCTTGGCTCTTCTCTGTTCACTCAAGCTGTGGGTCTGAGGCAAATACACAGTCAGCTCCTTCCCTGCGTGGGGCTGCAGGGACAGTGGGAAGTTGTGAAACAGGGACAGGACAGGACAGGCCACTTTGCTTTCCCAGCTGGATGTCACGCAGCAGCCAGTGCTGGCAGCAGAGCCCTGCCCAGGTATGCAGCAGTCCTCTGGAAGCTGTCAGCTCTTCCCTTGGCTGCAGCATTACCCCATGCCTAGTTGTATGGCTGCCAGTGAGTGTTAGTTGTTTGTCCCTCACGTATCTTCCTGCCCTAATGATGTTCTCGCTGTTCTACAGCACATCTGTGACTTACATGGAAGCTCATGTAGGACTCTAGCAATTAATCTGGAATGAGTTTATCTCAATTTCAGACTTGACAAACAGAGCTGTCCCACTTGCTCCTGTCCTGCTGTGCCAGCACAGGGCAGGAGCTTTGCCCACGTGTTCTTCTTAGCCTGGCTTGCACAGGGTGTCTGTCACGTCCACTTTCTTGGGGCACGGAGGGCTGGACTGGCATTTGCAGCTGGGCTGCCAGGGGTTTGAGCCATGGAATGCTCAAACGAGCATTGCAATGCTCGTGTCTGTCATGGCCACGCCTTGGGTCACTGATGATGAGCAAGCCTAACCCTGCATGAAGGTGTTGGGGTAGAGGGGCTGGGCAGTGCTGGTTCCTGGGGCCCCACGGAAAAGCAGCATTCAGAGCATCAACAGGCTGATGCTGTTGCACATCTGTTCTCTCTGCACAGCCACAATGACTTCGTTGCTATCCTGGACCTTCCAGAAGGAGAGCACCAGTACAAATTTTTTGTGGATGGCCAGTGGGTCCATGATCCATCTGAGGTAATGCTCCAAGCTTTATCCCTGCAGATCTTGTCTTCTTCAGGGAACTAGACAGGATGTAACTGCAGCAGAGGGGGAACAGGAAGAGCAGAGACTTATCTCCTGAAACAAAAGGCACACCTCCATCTCTTGACTCATTTTGGAGGCTGGTTTCTCTGGACTTAGTCATGATTTATGGGGAAGCATTGGGAAAGGGCGGGGAAATGCCAGAAGGCCCTCAGGTCCCACTGAGAATTGGCAATGGGAAGATGGACCATGAAGTCAGCACTCACGGGTTCTCCAAACTGAATCATGGGGGGTGCAGCATGGGAAGGACAACACACCTACCCATGGGCATGTAGCAGGATGGAGGATGGAAACAGGAGGTGGTGTAGGAGCCTGTGATAAAGGAAAATCCTCCCAGGGTAAACAGTACAGGTCTACAAGCATAGGGCAGAGAGGGACACCAGCCACCTGTGCTCGGAGGTAGTGTTGCAGCAAAGACAGCTTGGGCTGGGAGGATCTAGGAAGCATTGAATGTGCCTCAGTTGGAGGTGAACACAGGAGGATTTTCACCCCAATTCTTTCCAGCCTGTAGTTACCAGCCAGATGGGGACGATAAACAACCTCATCCATGTCAAGAAGTCTGACTTTGAGGTGTTTGATGCGTTGAAGGTGGATTCCTTGGAAAGCTCAGAAACCTCAGGTCGGGGTGAGTTTTGTGGCATTACAGCTTTGCATGTGCTATTTTCCACCTTCTTTGCTCTGAGACTCACTGCTCTGGGTGCACAGACCCCCTGGGCAGAGGTGTGGGCCTTCACTGGGGGTGAGTAGTGTTGGGCAGCGTGTCCTCCTCAGCCCACAGCTGAGGCCTCGTCTCTCTGGAGGGGCTGTGTTGGTGTAACTTGTTCTGTGCTAGCACCATCCCAGAGCAGAGCTGCTGCAGTGTGTAGCTGAGGGAGCCGTTTCGTACTGGGAAATGCCAGGAACATCAGCCCCTTCTGTCTGGTCAACTGTAAGTCATTTGATCCGGGGTACAAGCTAGGTGATAGCAGGATCCAGTTTATTTTCAGCAGCTACTCTTGGTTTTCATGCCAATGTAATTTGTACCAGTGCTAGCACATTGCAAACCTCCCTGTCTGCTTGTGTTACAGCAGCAGCTTAGGTTACCACACAGGCAGCAGTGGTGCTGGCTCAGTGTGAAATGCTGGCAGGAAGCTCAGTCGTGTGTCTGTGCCTGGTACAGCCCCATCTCAGGTACAGCTCAGCTCCATGTCCTTTCCCAGCCTGGACAAGAGATGCTCTGCTGGAGAGAAGCCAGCCAGCAGCAGCAGCAGCCCGAGGAGATGGAGCCCTTCTGGGGGCTGGCTGTTCCCAGAGGTTCAGATCAGATGTAGCAGCCAGTCCAGCTTTCAGTGACCACAAGCTCCCCAGGTCCCTCCCATGTTTGGAGCAGCTGCTCAGTGTAGAGTTTCTATTTGCCTTCCCTGGGCCTCATCATCAGGCAGCACCTAGAGCAACCTGCTCCCTGTGCCCCTCCTGCTGCAGGCACAGCTCTGGAGCAAGCCAGCTGCTTCCTGCAGGGAGAGAGACCTGGCTGAGCCGAGAGCTGTGCTTGAGCGGTCTTGTGTTGGGCATCATGGGGTGCCTGTGTTGTGTCAGTGCATGTACCAACTTACAGCCTGCTGGGAATTGCCATGGGCTCGCCCAGCTGCTTTTTCTGCTGTGAAAAGGCTGACCTGTTGCTATAGAATAGATCCCTGCGCATGGCTTGTGGAGGATGTTTGTGCTTGAAAGACCTCGATGAGTCCTTCTCTGCTTCTTAGGAGCTGCTCTGTGCTCGCCTGTCCTGCTTCAGCCATTTCATATCTCTGCCTTTGTCATCTCTAGATTTATCCAGCTCCCCACCGGGACCTTATGGCCAGGAGATGTACGTATACCGGCCCGAGGAGCGCTTCAAATCCCCACCCATCCTCCCGCCTCACCTCCTCCAGGTCATCCTCAACAAGGACACCAATATCTCGGTGTGTACCAGTATGCTGCCCACTGAGAGAGCCACACTGGGGTTGGAAAGGGAGTCCTGTCTGCAGGGAGCCTGAGCTCCCCTTGACTGGGGTCTAGCCCTTGGCATTTCCTAGGAAAGGCGTGACTTCTCCCATTTTCCACACTGATTGGGCCTTCTGGTGCTTTACTCCTCCTGCTTAGCTTAGCTGTTCCTGTTCAGAACAGCCAGAGGCGGTGGCAGCTCAAGCTGCCTGAGACAGCAGCTCCCTGTGCTGCCAGGGGCTGGGGGATCAGGGCTCTGCTGTTCCCCTGTGACACTCCTTTCCTCCTAGTGTGACCCAGCGCTGCTGCCCGAGCCCAACCACGTCATGCTCAATCACCTCTACGCGCTCTCCATCAAGGTAAGCGCAGGTCCTGCCAGGCTGCAGGTGAGGAGCTGCTGTGGCTCCCAGGAGCCTGCAGCACCTGCAGGGAGCAGAACCTGCTCAGCTGGGGGGTGCAGATGGGAGCTGGCTGCCTGGTGAGGGGTGGCACGCACAGGGGCAGAGGGTGTGACTTCCTGACAATTCCCTTCAGCTTCCTCCCTGCAGTGGGGGAGCTAAGCTTGTATCAGACCCTGCCCTTGCTCTGCCCCGCTGCCCTGTTGTGTATTGGACTGGCTCTGGGACTAGGGGCAGCTCCCTGAGCCCCAGGCGTGCCCTGGCCCCACGTGCTGACGCTGTCTCCCTCAGGATGGCGTGATGGTGCTCAGTGCCACGCACCGCTACAAGAAGAAGTACGTCACCACGCTGCTGTACAAGCCCATCTGAGCTGGGGCCTTACACGCTCCCCACGCAGGACACGAAATGCCGCTTGTCTGCACACACTGGGCCACGGGACTGTGTGACAACTGGCCACTGGCTCCAGCCTGGCAGGGACACGGGCCCCAGCAACAAGCTCAGGGCCACTGGGGCCTGTGACGCTGTCCCATCCTTCCGGCGTGGTTCAGCCCTTGGTTTCCATCCACCTGCAGCTTCCCTTGGCTTCTGTGAGTCTCTGGGACCACTTTGCTGCTCACCAGAACAGCCCTTCCTCACGCCCAACACGAAAAGGGCTTCACCCTGCCTGTCTTCTCCAGCCTGTGAGGGCCTCAAGGTGGTCCTGGCACTGTACCCAGTCCAGGCTCCAGGAGCACATCCTGTTCTTCTCAAGGTTGTGCTGCTGCCCTGGTGCTGAATCTCCAAGGCCACCTTGTCTGCTAGGGGCTCTGTGACACTCCAGCCTGACACCCTGCCCCCTGTTCCACAGCCCTGGCTGTGGGGCTGCCCCCCAGCTTTTTTGAACCTCTGCGAGGTTCTGCGTCGAGCCAGCATGATGGACAATACAGCTGGACACAGCCACTCTTACCTGCTGCTGTGAGAGCACCATCAAGGACTGCAACACCCTGTCCCCAGTATCAGCTGCTTCTGTGGGACAGGGCTGACTTTGTCACAGCCACAGGGCCAGTGGCACATGCCCGTGCTGGAGGGGCCTGGGAAGAGCAGAGCCGGGCAGGCACTCCAGGACCCCGGCTGCACCGCCTGCTGCCGCAGCAGTGCCATGGGACAGGGGGTTCTCTATTTATTACAGTATTTATTGTTCTCGGTGCTGCTTGCCTGGTGTTGGAGAGGGGGTCTAGAAGAGGAGGAAAGGGAGCGCCCAGTGCAGCACAGAGCTGCCCTTGGGTTGTTAGGGTAGGGCACAGAGCCACCCCCTGGGAACAGCCGGGGCCTTTGGCACCCTGTGCTGCCAGTGATTTGGGAAGGGGGAGCACAGCTGCGGAGACAGGCATGCCAGAAACACCACAACCCAAAGGAAACCTTTATTGGGGACTCTTCAGCCACTGAACAGACTATGGCATTTCTTACATCTTCCTCCTGCGCTGGGGCCCCGACACGTGCGGAGTCCCCAGAACGCATTTCCAATACCTCTGTCTATATACAGACACATATACATACATCCACAAGCAGGGTCGGGGACTCATCAGGGTTACAGAGGGGACCAGGTCCCAGGGCAAGGTGTGCTCAGCATGGGGGGCTGTGTCACCCCACTCTGAGCACTGAGGGTGGAAGGGAGCAAGTGCTGAAGCATGGGCCAGACAAAGGCCAAACCAGCAGCTGCTGCTGCCATGCCAAGCAAAGGCTGGTGGAGGACATGCAACCACCACAGCAGCCCAAACCCACTAACTGAGTAGCACTGGACACCCCAGAGCCCTTTCACCCCGACCCTCAGAGCCGCAGGGACAGGGTCCACTCCAGCCCTCTGGCACGGCACGGCTCAGCAGCCAGTGGGCTCTTCCATGCTGGCCATGGCTCCTTGCCCTGCACAGGGCTCACGCAACAGGCAGGGCCTGCTGGGCCTTCACCTGGCAAGAGACAACACATGGCAATAAGGAAGGGCACTAGTGTGCCCTGGGGACATGGACATGCTAGCTGAGGACAGACAAGGAAAATGTGTCCCTGTGTCCCCCACACACTTCACCCAGCTATCCCTCAGCACTCCACGACAGCCACGGGGTGTGTGCCATCTGGGTCCATCCTCGGGGCATCAGGACCAGGACACCCACCCCGGCCATCAGGGCAAACTCACCTCCAGGTTTGTCCTGGCCTTGCGCAGAACACTGTGGGTCCTGGTCACTGCAGGAGAGAGAGATGGGGTCAGTGAGGTCCCTGTGCTGCGGAACCACATCGGGCACATAGGGACCAGGCCAGCTTGGCTGTGCCACCAGAGCACGTACACTGGCTGACAATGAACTGCTCCATGCTGTCCTTGAGCTGGGCTGTGCTGCGCAGCCGCCTGGCCGTGCTCTGCAGAGCGTCCTCCCTCTCGGAGAGCCGGGCCCGCAGCGCCGCGATCTCGCCCTGGAGCACCTGCTCCTGGGACACAGGAGGGTGATGAGCAGTGAGCACCCGGCCCAGTGCCCTGCCGGCCCCAGCCCCTGCTCACCTTGCCCTGGTGCTGGGCAGGGCTCACGGGCAGCACGGTGCTCCAGAAGGCAGTGAGGAGAGACACGCACTCCTCCAGGATGCCGTGCAGGGTGCTGGCGCTGCCCCACAGATGCCCCTGCCCCGTGCCCGTCCGTCCCAGGGCCTGTGGGAGAAGGGTGCGGGAGCAGGTGCTGCTGGGGCACCCCCATCCCGCTGCACCCGGGGAGTCGCCGTGCCCAGCCTGGCGCAGCAGGACAGTGCCGGCAGCATTCCCTGGCCTGGAGGCTCCCTGCCTCCAGCTGCCCCTGCAGCCCTCGGGGCCGGTTCTGGGCTCGGGAACCACATAACGCGCGGTGCGCTGAGGGTCTGGCCCCCAGCTGCTGCCTGCCCCGTCCTGCCCATGCTTTACCTCCTTTCCCGGGAGCGGGCAGTTGGGCAGCCCGAGTGCTGGGCGTGTGAGACACATCAGCTCCCGGGCCAAGGCCTTTCCCTCCACGATGTGCTGCTCCAGGGCTCGGTACGTGTCCAGACGGCCAACAACGTGAGCCCCCGTCAGTGCCTCGCTCTTCTTCAGCAGCACGTCTGCTCCACGTGGCTCTGTGGAGCAAGGTGGGTTAGGTGAGGACCACTGCCCGCTCCCCTCGTGGCCCACCCTGTCCCATCCCGGGCACTCGACTCTGCTCTGAGCTCTCCAGTCTTGCTCAGCAAGGATGCTGCCACGAGTTCATCAGAACCCACCGTCCATCCGTCGGAGCACCGACATGCCGGAGGGCAGTGGGGAGAGGAGGGGAGCTGCTGAGTTAGTGCCAACATCGCGCACTGGAGGAGATGGGAAGCAGCCTGGAACAAGAAACATCTGAGCCCCTGTGTAGATAGATGTGGCTCCGTGCCTGGGGCTGCTGGGGTCCTGCCCTCCCTCTCTGCCTGCCAGCAGGGCCACTGTGTGCAACCTGCTGCCCCAGGAGAAGTGTCTGGGACCACCCAAGGGTCGCAGAGGCACCCCAAGGGCAGGAGCTGGGCAGGGACGCTGTGCATGGGTCCCATACCTGCTCGTGTCTCAGCAGAGGGGCCAGGGAGGCTCTCGTAGACGTGGAGCTCCGCACGCAGGGTCTGCAGGAGCAGGCGCTGCTCCTCACTCTGCTGCTGCAGGAGTGTCACTGAGTGCTGCAGCCTGCAGAGGTGACACATGGGTCCAGTGCCAGCCATCCCTCCCCGTCCTGTAGCCCTAAGGCTACCACGTCCCAAACCTTACCTGTTGTTGTCCTCCTGCAGAGAGCGCCGCTCGTCCCGGAGCTGCCGGACGCTCTCTTGGCACTCGGAGAGCTCCTCCGCCAGCCTCCGCTGCTTCCCACGCCTCTGGCCCAGCTCTGCTTCAGCCTCCCGTGCCCGGGAGCAGGCAGCCATGAGTGTCTCCTGCACCCGTGCCAGCTCTGGGACAGAGAACACAGAGGTGTCACCACCACCCCGCTCAGCCAGTGCCCTCTGGGACTCAGCCCCAGGATGCCAGCCCAGCCTCACCTTGGGAGAGGTGGTCACGTTGGAGCCGCAGGGCCTGGTTTTCCTCATGCAGAGCCTGGTTCTCCCTGCTCAGCTGCAGCCCCAGCTCCGGTGTCTGGGCATAGACATCGCTGGGCAATCCTGTGGAGGGGACCAGTGCTGAGTCTCTCTCCCCAGTGCCCGGTTGTGCTCGGGGCGAGCAGAGGGATGTGCAGAGGCCTGGCCCCCGCACCGTTGCACCCCGTACCGCTGGCCTTGCCGGTGGAGGCCAGGCGGCGCTCCAGCTGCTCCCGGAGCCGGTCGTTGGTGCAGATGGACTCCTCCAGGCGCTGGCGCAGGTTGCGGATCTCCAGCAGGTGTTCCTCCAGCAGGTCTGCCCCTGCCACAGCCAGGGACACAGCTCAGGGCAGGAAAGGCTGTGCCTGTCTCTCTCCACAGCAGAGCCCTGTCCCACAGCTGTTGTGGTGCCGGATCTCCTCCCAGTACCCCACAGGCAGGTGAGATGCCCCTGTGCTCTCCAGCGTGGACCATACCTGTCAGCCTCTGGCCGGAGGGGTACCCCGGTGGCAGGGCCCCATAGAGCAGCTGGCCGGGCGGGGGCACGTCCCAGGGGGCACGGCTGTCGGAGGCCCCGGGGAGCTCAGCCGGGCCCTGCAGGGCTCCGTGGCGGCAGAACGATGCTGGGGCTTTGCTGCCCTCTCCAAAGGGGCCCAGCGGGACTGTGGGCTTTGCTGGTGCCATGGGCAGTGTCACACCTGCACACACAGGACAAAGTGGGGAGGAGGAGAAGGACAATGAGCAGGTAGGAAGAATGGGGCAACACACTCCCTCCCTCTGCCTTTCCCCCCCTTCTTGCTCCGCTTAACAGTGCAATCCAGTGTCCCCCATCACTGACCTCCTGTCCCAGTCAAACCTATTCCCCCTGAGGAGCAGGGGCTCTCCCAGGATTTGATGATTACATGACACAAGGTGGAGGGTCTCAGCCCCACTCCTACACAACAACACTTCACCAAATCAGCCTTTTCCTATAAGACCCAGAATATGCCAGTGTCTACATCTAGGGCTAATGCTGTGTCTGGATGGGTCCCTCCAACCCACCAGGTCCTCTCTACATGAAAGCCACATGTTCCCATTGTCCCCCAGCCAGAGCAGTGGGATCCAACCTCAAAGCCATAGCCCTGAGAAGGAGAAGATCAAGGGCAGGACATGCAGGTGAGAGAGGATGGGGGATGATGTCTCACAGCACAGCATGCAGGGCAGGCAGGACCAAACCCAAGCCAAGAGGCAGTGTGCTCACTTTCTCCCAGCTGCCTCCGGAGCACCTGCAGTTCCTGCTGTGCCTCAGCCAGGGAGCAGACAGAATTCCCGCAGCAGCCCAGGAATGGCGGGGCCGCAGGA
Source organism: Anomalospiza imberbis (assembly GCF_031753505.1). Taxonomy (NCBI): domain Eukaryota; kingdom Metazoa; phylum Chordata; class Aves; order Passeriformes; family Viduidae; genus Anomalospiza; species Anomalospiza imberbis. The sequence continues at coordinate 1,411,917 of NC_089689.1, read as the reverse complement.
GGAGGGGGCCCGGCAGGGAGGAAGGGGGACAGCCCGGGGGCCAGGGCAGGCAGGGGGGCACTAACGGGTTTGGACAAGGAGTCAAAGTGAAGGCCTAGAGACAGGAGAGAGATGGAGAGAGGTGTTACAGGGACTCTGACTCAGCCTGGCAGAGACCCCTTCTCCCTGGTGCTCTGGGGACCGTGGCACACCCCGAGAAGCCAAGTCCCTGTGACCAGAGGCACTGCAGCTGTGGCCCCTGGTCAGCGTCAGTACCTGCGTGTTGGGTGGGCTCCTCGTGGCACTGGCTGTACTCGCTGGCCGCATCCCCATCGGAGCAGGGCTCCAGCCCCTCGGAGGTGAAGGATGAGCTGCTGGCAGAGTGGGATGACTCCGAGGGTGGGCAGCTGCTACCTGGGGACTCAGAGCGCTCCTGCAGCTTCACCTCCAGGCTCTCAATCACCTTCTCCTTCTCCTGGAGCTCCCGGCTGAGCCTGCAGAGGTGGCCCATCAGCAGGTCTGACCTCCATCCCACAGCTCTTCCCTCCATGATGCCCCACGTGCCATGTCCCACTAGTGATGCAAGGCTGCTCAGAGATATGGAGCGCCCATGTGGCTTGCCATCCCCAGAGCAGAGGCAGCCCCAGGATATCCACCTGAGGTAGAGACCCCAAGGGCACCCTGGGCCCCCACCCCAAGAGCAGTGATAGACCTCAAGGTGCCCATGCCAAACACATCCCACAAACCCTTCCTTGGGAACAGGTACCTCTGTGCCAGGAGTTCGTGACTGGTTTTATCCTCCCTGTCTTGTCGATCTCCTGAAAAAGCAAGCCAGAGAAGAGCCAGTCAGTGCCTCCGTGCCCCCGGACGCCTGGTCCTACACAGAGCCGTAGCAGGCCAGGACAAACCGAAGCGGGTATCCCACACAGCACACGATGTGAGAGTATCTCCTGCTCTTCACCCGTCAAAGCATCCCTTCCTGACCCATCACACACCCATGACACCCAGCCCCACTGACCCCCTAGAGGTGCTTACTGATGCCCAGCTTGTCGCTGAGCCTCTCAGCCAGGTGCCTGCCCTGGGCCAGCTGCTCCCGAAAGCCCTGGCCCAGGTAGTAGTCGATGTCAGTGCCCCGAAGGAGGTCCTCGAAGGAGCGCAGGGCATCCCGCAGGTGCTGGGCCAGGCTGCGGCTCACCCCACGGCCCTCCCGCAGCATCTGCCGCAAGTGGGAGAGCTCCCGAGCCTGTGCCTGGATCAAAGAGTTGTATTTCCTAGGAGAGATGGGCAAGCAGGCCGTTCACAGGGCAGCCAGACTCGCTGAGAACGCAGCAGGGATGAAGTGCCGTGGAGGGAGTCCGTGCATCACCCACTGCTGGGACTCTGCCCCACCTCACAAACACCCCAGGAACCTGCCTGCAGGGAAACCATGCAACAAGGAGCCACCAGCCTCGGGCAACTCCTGGAAATCCCTGTATCTCCCCATCTGCTCCCAGCCCCCAGGGCCATACCCTGGCCAAGTGGCAGATTGCAGCTCCTTTGGCAAGGTGGCTCCATGCTTGGCCGTAGGCAGCTGTGCCTCGAGCAGGGCAACGCGGTGCACCAGGCTCTGCAGGTCGCAGTGTGCCCGCAGGGCGGGTGGGCACAGCGTGCCGTGGCCATCCGACTGCCAGCCCTCGTCCTCGTCCGTCAGGCTGTGGGCTGGGGACGCCAAGACCTTGGGAGCCGGCAGGGGCCGCTCAGCACCCGAGGTGTAGCCACTGGTGACAGAGATGGAGCGGGCACGGCGCTGCAGGCTCTGGATCACCTTGTTGGCACTGAGCAGCTGGGCCTTGAGGTCATGGATGTGCTGGTGCAGGGCCTCCACATCCTCCAGGGCCATGGTTTTCTTGGCAGTTTTGCCCAGTCTGGACATCCCAGGCTGGCACAGGGACCCCAGCTCCTCAGCCAGGCTGGTCTCACTGAACACATCTGGCTCCTCGCACTCTGCAGAGAGCACAGTGTGTCACTTCTCTACGCCAGGGGGGCAGAGCACAGGGATCCCTGGAACCCTGGCCCTCCTTACCGGGGCTGGTGGTCTCGTCACGGTCAGCCTCTGTCTCACTGCGCCCACAGGTCTCATAGCCCAGGTCCTGGAAGTCCACCTGCACTTGCTTGCTGAGCTGCTGTGTCTGAGGTTCACCTGCTGGGCAGCACCATCAGCTCAGGGCCCCCCGGGCAGGATTCACCACCCCTGCCCCATGCACAGCACGGTGCACAGGGCTCAGAACACACCCCCACCCCACCCTGGCCTTTAACTCACGGAGCAGGACGTGGTATTTCTCCAGCTGCTCAGCTTGTGCCCGCACTGTGGCCTCGGAGGCAGCAAGCTTGTCCTGCAGCTCCTGGCACTGCCTTTGGCCCTGTACCACCCGGGAGCGCAGCTCTGCGCCCAGCCCTGGCCAGCCCCCGCCGGGAACCGAGCCCTCCACCTGCCGGAGGGAAGATGGGCTGTCAGCTCCCCATTTCCACCCTCATCCCCATCTCTATTTTCATCTCCATCCTGGTTCCCTGTGCACTTACATGGCTCCCGTCCCCTCCACCCGGGCTGCCAGGGCAGGGTCTCTTGGCCATGTCATCCTGGGCTCGAGCCTCCAGCGCTGGGCGTTTGGTGGGCACAGTTCCCCTCTCTGCTGGGAGCCCTTGGCCATCCCCGCTGCCTCCGGCCGGGCGGTCCCCAAGGGAACCGCGGCTCTTCCGCTGCAGCCTCCGGGGCTCAGGGGCCAGAGGGCTGCCCAGCCCAGGCTCCTCCTGCTCCCCGCTCTCCAGCAGCGACGTGGCTTCACCCATCCGCTCTTTCAGCTCCGCGTTTTCCAGGCACAGGCTCAGCATCGCCTTCCTGGGGGCACAAGGCACAGTAAAGGACAGGCAGAGGCCGGGATGCGGGGTGCCCCCTCCGGCCACTGCCCCCGCCGGCTCCAGAGCCCCGGAGCTCTTGCCTGATGTGGGAGACAGAGGAGAAGCCGGCTTCCTCCAGCTGCGCCTTCAGCTCCCGCAGCTCCTCCTCAGCCCGCAGCTCCCGTTCGCGCACGGTGGGTGCTGTGCTCCTTTCGGTGCCCCCATTTCCCTTGCGGGCCCGGGGGTTGCTCTAGAGGCACAAAGACAGAGGGTGACAGGGACGTTTCCCAGGGTGCTAGGACGCAGTTTGGCGGTGGCGCAATGCCCAGCTCCGCCACCCCTGTTCCCGGCGTGGCGCTGCGCCGACTCACCTGCTGGGTTGCCAAGCCACGGGCTGCCTCCTCCTTCATGCTGTCGGTGAAGTTGGTGCTGGCATCGGTGTGCGTACCTGTGGGCTGACCTAGGGGACAGCACAGCACAGAAGGCGCTCAGAGCAGCGGCACTGGCAGCACTGCCTCTGTCCCCTTCTCCCTGCTGGCACCCACGGTCACTGCGGGCAGCCCCAGGGCAGGTGTCTGCTCCCATACACCCCTGGTGCTGGGATACTCCCGGCTGGACCGAGCTTTCCCTGCTGTCCCTGGGTGCTGCCACCCCCTCCCTGCACACTGGACCCCGTGCTGGCCCATCACTGAGGGAGGGGACAGCCCCGGGGATGGGAGCACAGCTATGGCTCCTGCCCCATCCATGCCTTTGCTTGCTGCTCTGACAGACAGGCACACGCACCACCCACCCTGCAGCCACTTCACAAGCCACAGCCAGCAGCAGCAGCACAAGCTTGGGCACGGAGCCCCGCTGGACTGCCCCAAGCCGGCAGGAGGATTGGGGTGCACACCCCACCATCACCTGCCCAGGCAGGGGCAGCTCAGGAGCAGCCACCCTCCCCACAGCGCCCAAGCCGTGCTGTCAGGCATGGCCTGGGGCTCCCTGCAAGCCCTGTGCTGGCTTTGCAGAGCTAAAGGGACGCTTGTATCCCTACATCTGCATGGGGAGCTTGGGCGGAGCTGGGGCCATGCTTGTCTGCTTGCACACAGCTCAGTTCCTGTTCCTTTGGTGCCAAACCCTGGGTGAGGACTCAAACCCCTTGTCTGGGCAGCTGGGAGTTGGCTGTATCCCCAGTCCCTCCTCTTCCCCGGGGGACAGATGCTTAGACAGGGCCCAAGACTATCCCTAGGGCTGTGAAGGGACAGGTTCCACAGCTGCCTGTGCACCAAAGGAGAGGTAACTGCTTTGCCTGCGGCCAAATCCAGCACCATCGACACTGGAACTGCCAGGCAAGGCAGAATACAGAGCAGAGAAATACAGAGAGATGCTGTCAGGAAAGATGCCCAGCATCACTGCTGAAGGGGAAGCCAGCAGGGATGCGTCTGGGTCTCAGGAAGAACGGCCAAGGACCAGCCAGGAACGCGCCTTGCAGCAGGGCAGGCGTTTGCACTGTGCTCATAGATGGGGACACACTCACACGAGACCCACGTGTGCCATGAGGCTGCAAAAGTGCGGGGCACCTCACTGCTGAACCTGGGTAGACATCACCCTGCATGGCGGAACCTGTCCACGGAAACAGCCGTGTCCCAGGGAGCACAGAGCCATCACTGCCCCAGGGAGCAAGGCCAGCCATCACTGCCACACAAGGAGAAATGCTGTTCTGGGAGCGAATCGCTCAGCGACAGCAGCAGCGCAGGGAAGCAGCTCCTGTAGGTGGCACTCGGCACAGCCAAAGCACAGCCCCGTGAGCCCCAGGGACAGAACCTGCTGCTTGCTGAAGCAGCCAGGGCGACAGCAGTGCCTGTGGGGCCCGGAACAGCGAGGGCATGCAGACTGTGCTGGGGGCTGGGGGCCACAAGGCTCTCAAGGTGGGTCACCGTGGCTGAGGCAGCACAGCAGGGTGACACACGGCTGCTCTGGGAACATGGGAGAACCAGCTCTTGTGCCAGGGCACAGCATCCCACTTCTCACCACTGCCCACAGCTCCGCATGGCCCCCAGTGCTCCGGGGCTGAGGAGTAAAAGGGAGCGCAATTCTCAAGGAAAACGGACCCCAAAACCAGCTAAAACCAAGGGGCAGAACAGGGAGCCGGCTGAGGAGCAGAGATGCGTGCACACAGGGCAGCTGTGCCCAGGCTGGTGGTCACCACGTGCTTGAACCCCCCACCACAGCAGGAGCACACCAGCACTGTGTGTGTGCCACCAGCACAGGAGACAAGAGAGGCAGCCACAGCTCTACTTTTCCACAGACTCCTCCTGCTTTCAGCCCAGCCTGAAGGCGCAGAGAATTAGTGACATGCTTGCAAATTGTACCCGGCCCACGAGCACGGGACACTCGGGTACAGGAGCTGCACAGGAGCCTTCACGCTGCTGGGAACAAGGGACAGGAAGCAAGGTCCTTGGGGAAGTTCAGAGAGTCCACAAAGAGCTACGAGACAGCACAAAGCACTGCACAGTTCGACAGAGGGTGATCTCAGGCAGGGAATGCTCAGCCAGGACTATCAGGGATAAGAGGAGGCCTTAAAGAACAGGCCAGAAAAGCTGGGGCATCTGAGCCTAGGATGACACTGCCCCTAAGGGGCACTTCACAGCAGTGATGCTAACAGAGGCAGGGACACATCTACAGCCAAACAGACACAGGTGGAGAAGGGAGATGCCTAAGCACCAGCCAAGACTCCTCTCAGGCCATGCCAGTGAGTCTGGGCTGGGTCCTGGGCTCCATGGTACCCAAGGGACCGGGAGTCAGCTGGGCATCAGTGCCAGGATGGCAGAGGGGAAACGGAAAGGTAAGAACAGGGACACAAAGGCTTCTACAAAGTGAGAAGCAAAAGGATGAAGAGAAGATGGTGCTACACGGAGAAGTGAGAAGAAGGGAATGACATGAAACACAAGAAAGGAAAAGCTAACAAAGTCCAGAGCTGCCCAGCAGCTGCCAGCTGTGTTCCCTTCAAGCCACAGGGGAACGGCTGTGGCCACAACGCAGCCTAGTGCTGACCCAGAGGGGCAGTGCTGACCTGCTGCGTGCAAAGGGGAGCTCTGCTCCCTCCCAGCCCGTGGGGCACAGGGAGGAGAAGCCCTCAGGGCACACAAGGCACGGCACACAGGCCGCGCAGCTGAAGCAGTTGCAAGGAGCCATGCAGCAGAGCAGTCTCAGGTCCAGGTGTGCAGCCCAGCACCACAGAGTTCTTCTGCTCTGCCTGCCCCTAGCTCAGCCTCCCCAGCAAGCACAAACAGATGCTCAGAGGTGCAAAATTTGCTCCTGCCATTTTGAGAAGTGATTGAGTACAAGCCAGCAGATCTGCAGCCCACTATGCATGGGAAGCCCTCGTCATTGGAGGGTTGTTTCTAGTGTTTTTCAGCTTTCACACAAGCTCCCACACTCCCAGAGAAGGTGGGAAGAGGGCCTGGAAAAGGTATGCAGTGGTGCCGAGGGGGACAGACCCCAGCACCTCAGAAACAGGGTCCTGTCCATGGCCCAAGGGGCACGGGGAGCATGTAAGGGATATGTACACATACGAGTAAGGGAGCAGACCCAGCCCAGACCCTGGGAGCAGGGACAGGTCTCAGTCCCCCCAAAGCATCTGTCAAAAAGAGGAGGAAACTCTCCCTTGAAGGCACTCGCAAGTTAGGTCGAAACAACTTACAATTAGGAAAAAAAAGCCAGTCAATAAAATCATCAACACTGGAGTAGGATTTGGTTTAAGCATAAACTGAATTGCTGGTTCTACACTCAAGTCTTGTGTAAAAGGCCCAGGCAAGTGTCCCCAGGTCTTGAATTCTCCATCTCTGGAACACGCTTTTCCATATACACTGTCTCCCTTTGGGCCAGCCACCATCAACCCAAGGGGTGGGTGTCACTGGGTAAGAAAAATGGTGAGGGAACACAAAAACTCACACTCATGCACTTGGGAGATGATAGAAAACATCTGGTGTTTCCTTCAGAGATAGGGAATCTTTATTTGGCCCATGGTGGTGGGAAGAGAAGGGAGATAGAGGGGAATAACTAAAATGGAATGATTTGAATGTGCAAATACATCAGTGGCCACCAGGGTGGGTCAGACAGGAACATACACGAGACACAGGTGGATTGCACTGATCGCCGTTTCCAAAGCAGCTCAAAAATAAAACAAAAAAAAGAAGCCCTGCACCAGTTCTATCGTACCATCACTAAGTACCGAAGCTCAGAGTCAGTGAGACAGGTTAGTGAACCGTTTCCGTGGCAGGCGGGCGAGCGCCAGTGCTCAGAAGGCATGCTGGGGTAGGACTCTCACACGCTCCTGTTCCCCACCTCCTATGGCGCCCTGTGTCTCCAGCCTGCTCAAACACTCCAAGCTTCTTCCAAGAGCTTCTTCCAGCTGTCCCCGGAGCTCGTGGACCCCTTCCAGCTCCACCTGCAGGGCGTGGTCTCTCGCAGCGCTGAGCGGATGCGCAGCACAGGAGGGAAGAGGGTTAGACCGGCTGCAGCCAGAGCAGCCCGCACCGGCCCCGCCCTCGGGGGCACCGAGCCAGCCACAGCCCCGGGGCTCCCCAGGCAGCTCGGCCACCTCCTGCCTCACCTCGAACCTCCCCAGAGCGCAGCCACCCCCAAAAAAAGGCCCCAGCCCGTGGTAGGGGCTCGGAGTCGCAGCTGTTCTGCAGTACTTTCCCAAGCACTCCACTTATGTGCTCCCTTGCTATCAGGTAGCTCAAATATCCCAGAGGCTGCAGCCCTGTGAAGGGCAGGGGATTAAATCAGGGGACAGGCAACCGCCTGGATAAGCACCTAGAGGGATCCTTATCAACCCAACAGTTGGTTGAGAATTTGACAGCAGTCTCTGAAAGGTGGCCAAGTGTGGGTGGGAAACTGAGTTGGGAAAAGATAAGCCAAGGAACAGAGATGGAAACCCCAGGGCAATGGAGGGAGTTTAGGGAGCCATTAAAGCTGGCTGCTGCAGCCTATTCAAGGGAAAAAGGCAGCCTAAAACTTGGACTCTCAAAGTGGCATTTGGCTGATCCTTTGCCTAGACTCCCTCTTCCCCCACTGAAAACTCTCAAGACTTGCAGAATGATCCTTGCTTCAGGGACTGCCCCACTGGACCAGCCACGCCTGCCCTGGTAAGCAGGGCAGCACAGAGCCAAGGCAGCCTCACTTACCTGTCTGGGTGTGTGTGAAACTTCACCAGGCTGCCATAGAGCTGCCTCTCTGCCTGGAGAGCCTCATTTAGCCGATTCCTCTCAGCCACCAGCCCTTCCAGCATCAGTAACAACTGCTTGGAGAGAAGAGACAAGGTGCAGCTCTTAAAAAGAGACAGAAATCAAAGGAGGTTATCTAGCTGTCCCTGACAAGCTTGTGTCCAAGTTGGTCCATGTCACCCCTGGACTCCCAAAAGCCTCTGCTCTTTGGAGAAGTACTAAAGAAAGCTGATCTTCTCCATATTCCTGCAACCACACAGCCAGCTTCCAAGAACAAGCACATCCTGGCCTAACTAAAGGCTGAAAACAAAGCCTCATAACTGAGTGCCAGCAGAAATACAAACACACTCAAGCTTGCCCCACTGGCACACTACCTGTTGCCTTCTGTTTCCAGTAGCCTCCTGTCCTTGGGACTCTGCTACGGCCACTTTTTCCCGAAGCACCAGCACTTCTTGTGTCAGTCTTTCCACGGCTGGAATTTCTTCAGGATCCACCAGCTGCATCTGCAGATCCTGAAACCCAACAAACAGCAGGAGAGCTCAATGAGGAAGGGATCAGTAACAAAGACAGCTGGGCCTTCGCAAACCTCCCTGGAATGCAACTGCCAGAAGTTTCCGTTGTTTGGAAAGATCCCGGTCTTCTAAGAAAAAAATGCCAAAGCACCAAGAGTGGATTAGGCACAAAGCAGAGTGCTCAGTAAGAACCAAGAAGGGACACAAGAAGGGTGCATTCTGATTAAAGGACTCGAAGGAGGGTGTTTGGTACAGAAAGAGCAAAACATCAAGTAAGAACAGTTTGGGAGTTTGGGGCCTTTGCCTTCTAGCCAAAGGAACCCAGAGAGCTGTAGGCAAACCAGCAGCAATAGCATATGGTTTAGCCAGCCACGTTGCTCTGAGGATGTGGGGGACAAAGTGACTCCTCTGCAGCCTTCCCAGGCAGAAGTCCCCCAGCCTAGCACAGCATCTCACCTTGATGAGGTCTTCTTTCATCTGGATGGTTCTGGTCAAGGACTCGATATCTGAGGCCTGCACCTGCAGCTCCTCCTCCTGTGTGGCCATGATGGACTGGAGAGCAGTGAGCTCCCGCTGCAGAGGCATGAGAAGCCTGTCAGAGACTTCTGAAAGCCAACACCCCCTGCTGCCCCCCATTTCTCACTGGGGGTACCCTCACAAGAGTAGGGTCCAAAACCTCCGCGAGGGGCAGCCCTAAGGTCTCCCAAAAGCAAAGGAAATCAGCACAATCTCCATTACAAGCTCACCCTGCTTTCCCTTTCCTTCTTCGCCATTAGCTCCAGCTCCTCTTTGGCATTGACAAGATCCTTCTCCAGTTCTGCTGCTGACATTATAACTGCAAAGACAACTTGCTTACTGCAGGAACACCGTGTGCCAGCTCAGACCCCAGGATCACACACAGTCCTTCTCTGGCAAGACAGGGCCCTGATGCTTGTGCTCCCTATCACACTGTTTCTCAGTAAATGCTCTTCTTCCTCGCTTGATCTTTCAACATCAGCCAAAAAAACCAGCAACATCACAGGCCTGCTGTCCTACCCCTGGCAAAGTACATGTGTCCTGGTCCCAAGGCAAACCCCAAAACAGTTAAACACTTGTCTCAGCTTAGCCTGAAACAAAGTCAAAACCTCTCCAGTGGACAGCATCAGATCTTGAGAAGAAACACCTCACCTCAAACCCAACAGCAGCCTTTCTCTTTCCCTTACTCCCATTCTCAGACATCACCCAGAAGAGAAGCAGAGCTTTATTTCAAAATCCTCTTGTTCAAAGTTCTCTACTCTTCCACAGTTTATGTAATCATGTTTCCCCCACAGCAGAAAGCCCCAGTCGTATTTGGGGACCTCAGAAGAAGCTGTCCCACACTCACCTCCCTCTGTCCTGCAGCTGCTGTCTTCCTGTGGGGATGCAGCAATGGCTGTAGCTCCACAAGCTCTTTGCAGTATCTCCTGAAAACATAAAAGTCTGCAGGTTTGCATTTTCATGGGGAACACACAGCTTCCCCAGGACTGCAGCAAAGCTGCTGGCTGTTCTGCTGACACCTCTAAAATGTGAAAAAACAATGAAGGGGATATAGCCAGGTAGCAGGAACAAGTGAATTGCACCTAGAAGTTGTATGTGTGGGGAAGAGGACCTTGTTTTATTTGGCACTGGGAAGCTGCTGGCAGCAAGTGTCTTCACAGTAAAGATTAAAGATTTCACTCAATTGCAGCAAGACCATCTTTCAACTGACACTCATCTTTATCTCAGATGCAGCCCAAAGAGACCATGTGGGAAGGAAAACACATCCCTGGAAGTCTCTAGAGCTGGGAATAGAAACCTGTTTACAGCTGCTTAAAAACATTCAACACGTCAGCTCACCAATAAACCATTAACAGCTGTTCAAGTAGGAGCCAGGCATATGCAGCCTTGGAGCTGTGTTCAGCCTCAAAGGGGGTTTTAGCAAAGCTGCTTTAAAAATACCAACTCCAATTGTGGAAGAGACAGCAAACAGCCAGCAGGCTCTGCCAAGAATTAGTGGGACCTAAATTTAGCTCTCTTGTGCCCTCCAGAATGTGACAATGTCAGGGAGGGGATTACAATACAGCAAGGCAGCCCAACCCAAGGAAGGAGTGGGTCAATGCTAGAAGGTCAAAGGGTGGATATCTTTCATACTCTCACATGCCCCAGGGATTAAATTACTGCTCCATCAAAACAAAAAGAGACACTGAGTGACAAAGGCTGGTGAAACCAAGATCAGAACATTCAGGCAGCATTCCTGCTCCTCAGTTTCTTCTCCTCCTATAGGAAGTCTTTTCAGTAATCCCACTTTCATTTCTGTAATTCTCTGTGGTGCTCTTCTCTCTCCTGTTTTTTTCTGTGACAATCAGTTCTTTCTGAAGCCCCAAGGCCACAGGCAGAGAAATGCAGTGCATGATTCTTACTTGTATGGGTTTTTTTTCCTGCTTCAATGGCCTGGCACCAGCTGACTGGGTCCCAACAGGGTCCTTCCCCAACACGTGCTGGCGCAGCAGTTGTAGCTCACAGCTCCTTTCAGCCAAAGCCTGAGCCATCTTCTCTGCAGCCACCTGATTGAGGGGGAAAATTAGGGATAGGGCCATGACCAGGGGTAGGGTCCTGGTCCCTCTTTTTCCTTAGAGACTGAGGAAAACCATCTCAATATTTATCTGTCACTGGAGACTCCAAGTGCTCTGCAAACCAGCTTGGTAGTCACTGCTCCTGGCCCCTCACACCCACTCCAGTGCAGTCCTCCCATCTCTGCTCACCAGCCTCTCATGTACAGAGGAATAAACTCCTCCATTTCTCTCAGTCCACTCCAGGGCTTCTCTTTGCTTAACAAAAGTCAGTGCCACCCACCTCAGTCTCCCACTGTGGCACTGCACAAAACTCACTCTGCTCTGCTGCTCCTTGGTGCTCAGAGCCTGCAGCAGCTCCCGAATTTCAGCATCATGCTCCATGGTTTGATGGTTCCGGTCACTGAGGAGATCCTGCAGCATCTTCTCCTTGTGCTGGAGACGCAGGCACAGCTCCTCTGCTACCTCACTCTGCCCGGGGCCCAGCTTGCACAGCAGAGTTGCTGTAAGCTCCTGAGCAAAGGGGAGGAAAGGAGTGAGACTGGAAGTTGCTCAAGGACTCTCCAGCCTGGGTGTAGCTGAGCGAGCAGTGTCAGCAGGCACAGGTATGTTCAAGTGTCAGAAGCAGCCAGCCTCCAAACACTGAGCACAGCTTCAGGTGAGGCAGGCAGCAGCCTCTGGTTTGGGACCACTCTTCCCTATGGACAAACTGGCTGAAGGCTCAGGAAGCCAAGCTGAGGCCTTACCTCCACTTCCTTGTTCCTGTCATGCAGGCAGGTCTGCAGCTGTTGGATGATCCCCTCCTGCTCCTTCTGCCTGCTGCCAGATTTGGCCTCAATCTCCTCTTTGAGCCAGCGGAGGTTTTGGCAGGTTGCTGAGACCTGCTCCAGTTCCAGGGTTTTGGCTTTCAGGAGGCTCTCCAGGCTCTGAGTACCACAACAGAAGCAGATCAAGCAGGGACAGAAACTTAATCCTGAATTAAACAAAACTGGAAATACTCTCTCTACTGCTAGCAGAGTCCCACAGATTCACCCATGTGCTCCAGGTGTCCTCTGTGCCCAGCCCAGAAACAAGAGTGCCCCAGGAACCCGCCCCACACACAAGGCCAGAGGAAGCCAAACACCTGCAGACACTGTCCCCAGAGCATTCACGGGAAGGTGTGTTTAACACCGCGTCCCCACAGCCAGGCTGGGCTGTGCAGGCCCAGGTCCCAGCACTCACGTGGATGGTGGCCTCGTTGCTGCAGAGGACACTGCGCAGCCTCTCCAGGTCACTGCCGCGCTCCCGCATGGACACACGCAGCTGTTGCAGCTCCTGCTCCTTCTTCTCCAGGGCACAGAACTTCTCATCTACTGCTCGCTGTGTGACAGAGGGAATCATTCAGAATGGGGTGATGGGGCTCTGCAGCCAACACTCTCTGTATGCTGCATTCCACAGACTTCAGCTCACCCTGCCAGGGGGACTCCTCTCAAAGGAGGAGCCATGAAGAGCATGCAGAAGATATGGTCGCCCCTGGGGTCAGCCTGGGGCTGAAGGTAAGCTAAAGGCTGAGCCTCAGGGACAGCTGAAACATTACCTACAATATGTGCTCACCTCCAGAGCAGCATCCCTGTCACTGACACGCTGCTGCAGTTTCTCCAACATGGCATTCATGGCTGCAGGGCTCTTCTCCAAGCTTTGCTGGCATTGCAGAAGCTCCCTGGACTCCTAGAGATCACACACACACCCCCTAGTACAACTGACAGTACAGAAACCTCCCCCACCCCCAAGAGCAGCACACAGAGATTACTACCTCCACCCGATGCTTGCTCTAGCCTTCATATTAAAGGGTGGTAGTCCCAGCACCTGGGTCTGGCTGACTAGCCCCTGCCAGGCTCACCAGGCATTGCTGTGGGCTGAGGTACGCAGATACCTGTGCTTTATTCCTTACCTTGGGGGCTCAGAAGCCTCTCCTTCCTTCCTTTCTTCAAAGGACATGCATGAAAGCTACAGACAGACTTTTGCATGGCCAAATAGCAAAGCAGGATCAGGGACTCCAATTAGTTATGCTCAACTCGGATCTTTCTGCATCTCACCTGCAGAAGCTGCTCCTTGTGAGCCAGCTGCTGAGTCAAACGCTGAACTCTCTGCTCCTGGGCCTGCAGCTCACGGCTTTTCTCCCACTCCAGTGTCTCAATCTGCTGAGCCTTGTCCTGCAGCTCTGCCTGCAGCTGTTGTACCACAGCACGCAGCTCCTGCAAGGAGAAGGCACATACCTTGGAATTCAGTCCTCAACAAAACCATAAACAGTAGGCTGTTGGGGAAGATGAAATAGGAAAACCTTATAAATATGATTGCCTGGCAAAAGATTTGGAAAATACAGACATTGAGATGAGAACTAGATTTGAAATAACAAACCTTGACTACTGAATAACTAGAAAACAATAGTATAGCCAGGTTGAAAGCAATCCCCCTTCTGATTAAACAATGCCCTGTACCTGCAGATAGGTCCAAAGGTCAAATGGAATGCTCTGTCTCACCCCCAATGTATGGTTCATCCCACACCTGTGACCCTCACCTGAAGCATCAGATATCTGTGACCCCATTGGCCCAAGTCCTGCTCCAGCCCACCTTGAAGCCCCCTGATAAGGTGTGCCCGAGGGACCGGACGCTCTCTTGGACCTTCTCCTGGGACCCTCACCTGGAACCCTCGCTCCCTCTCTCTCCCTCTCCCTCTCTCCCTGGGCCTGCCACGAGTTGGGCCTGGCAACTCCAAGCAGGGCCTTTCCCCCTTTTAATAAACCACATTTTCTAAGACCTGACTTGAGAGATCTCTCATCCATCCAAACCGTCCTGGAGACCCGTGCTCTCTACAGTAGGCCAGTCTGAGGAAGGGCTGTGGGAACAGCTATCTGCAATGCTACAACTTTCACATCTCACAACACACTGCCATGGTGTTTGAATTTATTTCATTGCCCAGGGCAGCCATCCATCCAAACCCCATGCTGTGGCCACAGGCAGAGCTTTAGTCAATCACAGCTAGGCTGTGCAGCAGGGGACATGAACATCACAAAAAGAGATGGGACATTTGCACCAGCCAGTGATGTTCAAGTGACAACATAGCCACTATCAAGGGTCTTTGCTGATTCTTAATCCTCAGCTATGACACTAAGGAGGCTGGAGAATCTTCCCTGCCACATGTGACAATGGGTTAGGCAAGTGTGCCCAGTCTGCTGTCAGCAGGAATTATGAACGAGAGCAGAGTATTGACCACCTCAGTGCTTCTTAGTCGTGTAAACCCAGAAACTTCCAGGCTAAGTGCCTGTCATACCTGATTGTGTTTCCAGGTTGCCTCTTTCTGCTGCTCTTCCTCATGGACTGTGGTCTCTAGGAGCTGGGTTGCTCTCTTGGCTTCAGCCAGCTGATGCTCCTTCTGGCTCTGAGCTCTCTTCAGTCTCTGCACCTCCAGTTTGGTGCAGAAAAGTGCGTTCTGAAGATCGAGCGGTGACATTTGCTGCTCCTGGGGTGACAGTGGGCTCTCTGACACCTGCCAAAAAGCAGGATTCAGAGAAACTCAAGAGATCCTATTCACGTGAGGGATTAAAAACCAGGATCCCTGCAGAATGAAACCTGATGTATCTGAGGCCTTCCAGGACATACCTGCAGCTGTCCCAGATGGGTTCTGTGTAACATGTCCCGCAGCTTGGCCATGGTCTCATTCTGCCCTTCGATGATGTGGTACAGCTCCTCTGTCTGAGCCCAAGCACAGGAAGCCCAGTCAGTGGCAAACCAAGCACAAACTCTCCCATCCCAAGCCTCCAGCCTGGATGATGACACCTCAGCGCCACATGAAAGAGGCTTTGCAAGAAATAACGTACTGAGATGCAGGACGCCAAGCAGTGGCTCAAGCATTCCTTTTCAGCCACTGCCCACAGGGCTAGAGCACAGTTCACAGCGTTTTTGTGAGCACCACCCTGCCCACCCTAAACTATTACCTTACTCTCTTTGCTCTTCAGGGCCTCATTCAGACTCTGGATCGTACGATCTTGCCTTTGTGATGTTTCTTGAACAGATTTTAATTCGAAATTCAATTCATTCAGCTTTTCCTGTAACAACTAAAGACAGAAATAGGTTGGGTTTATATTTAATCCTGCTTAATGCTCTATGTAAACACCCTTAAGACTCCCTCCACTCCTTACTCCATACAACCCTGGTGTTGACCACATCGAGATCAACGTGGCTCCCTCTAGAGTCTGTAAACACGGTTGGAGCTGGGTGGAGACTGGTGAGTAAACACAAACGCCCTTCACAGGACTTACTGCAGTACTTCTGCTCCCTCAGGTGCAGGGCAGAGGCTCCAGGCTTGGGTTCACAGACCACACTGCCTCCCACATACTCCAGGAGAGTCTCACTCAGGCTGCCCCACAGCCCTCCCTCCCAGTTTCTATCATTTGTTTCTCTTTACTCCAAAGGAAAGGGGCTGCTTCAGCCCCAAATCCTCCCAAAAATCTGAAAGAAAAATATCAGCGTGAAGAAGCTACACACTCACTGATCAAATCAGTGGCTTATTAAGCATAAAGTTCTGGCTTCAGCACAAAAGAGCCTGGCCACTGCCAGCATGCCAACAGCATGGCTGCAAAGCAAAGGGGAACGTCTCACCAGTCTCCATGGCTGGTTTACAGCCTGAGAAACCTTTGCCTTTGACACTCTCACCCTAAGAGAACGCTACCCACACAGTTTCAAGACAGTTTGCTGCTTTCACCATAAAGCCCATGACACAGGACGTTGTGCAGTTAAACAAGTGCTTATGAGCATTTTTAAACATGCTGCCTGCTGGCATTCTCAAAGTTGGATGATACACTTCTTCCTATGAACTTACTCAGGATTCAACCTCTGGAGCTGGAGGTGCCACATAATTTCCTCCTGTTGTTCATCTGTTGAAACACCTGTCCTCTTATCTCTTCTCTGAGACACTCCCCCTAACCTGTTTCAACACTTCTAACTGCATTTATTGGGCCCTGGGTCTCTATTTCCATCAAGCTCTGCAGTCCAGGCAGGTGCAGCACCTTATGGCCATCCCCAGATTTAAAGAAATATTCCATCCCAATTTTTTTTCCACATTTAACCTGAGCATTTTTCCAGAGGATATAATTTACCTTAGAGTTCAAGAGAATAATTAAGAACATATACCCTTCTCAACATGTGTTACTGTTCATCTGCCTCAAGAGAACTCAAATACATGTTTCCTTCCCAAGTATTTAAATGGAAATGAAACCAGGACTCCCTCTCTCCTACACCAGGCTCAGCCCATGCAAATCCAGGAGACAAGGAAACAGCCCTGTGCATCTCCTTCACCAGCCCCTGGAAGGCTCACCAGGCAAGTGGAAAGTTCCTTCAAAATAATGATTTGCAAAATTAAATATGGAAAATTTACGCAGCCCAGCTGCAGGGAAAAAAAAAAAGGCAAATACTTTTAATTGAAGCTGACAGACAACAGCACTGAGAATCACACAACCTTGCTGGGAGAGAGGTGCAGGTACCTGCCTCCAGCCAGGCCAGGAGGCACCCTCTGACACTAACCACATCAGACTCACTAGCACTGGATGTGCTCTTCATGAAGAAATACCTTGTTGGCAGCTTCAAAGTGCTGGATTTTGCCCTGCAGCTCTGCTGCACACACGTTGGACATGTGCTCCCCTGCTGCAGCGCTACCTGGAGCTGGCTGCTGCCGTTCATCCTGCAAATTCTGAAAGGAGAAAAACAGTAAAAAATGAGAGAATGGATCAACTCTTGCACTGGCTTCCTCTCTTCAGCTGTCAGCCATCACAGACCCTGCAGCACGGGTTTAAACATGCCCTGTGTGCTTTTCTAACTGGCTCTGAGACATCATTCTGCTCATGTCTCCCTTCACCAGGGTGGCAGGCTGGCACCTGGCAGCTCTCTGCCTCATCTGCCACAAGTGCCCTGGTGCCCCAAGGCTCTGCCTGGGCTCCCTGTCTCTCCTCACTGCTGCACCACGAGCCCAGCAGCTTGTTTAGCTCTAACCACCGTCTGTGGGCTAATGATGGATCTTCTCCCCACACCCAAGCCATATCCCTGAAAACTGCTCTCCTCCCCATGTGCCCTGCTGGCATTTTAAAAAAGCTTCAAAACCCGCACTGAAATGGTTCCCATGTTCTGCTGAGCTTCTGTGTCTTTATCAAGCTTACAACCTTAAATCCTTCCCGCCAGCTCCCCTCCTGCCATGACCTAGCAGTAATCCTGCTCTGAACCCCTCCACTTGTGATTTTCTGGGCTCTCCCTCACCACTTCCCGTGTTCCAGCATCCACACCGTGTACAATTCCTTGCAGCTCCTCAAACAGGAGGAAATTCAGTGCCACAGCCGAGATTTCTTTTTCATTACACATACCCATTTACTGGGAATGTAAACAGCCTACTTTGTGACACGTGGCCTGCCAGAGCCGGCTGGCTGAGCACAACACTAATCCCTTGTCATCCCTCCTTACAATTTTGCTGTCCCCCGCCCAGTGAGTTAACTCCTTAGGGCAGCACTCCATCCCAGCCATCCTCTGTAGCCCTCACAGGGCTCCTTCAGTATTCCTGAGTATTATCAGTGACACAAGACTGACGGCACCGGTGCCTGCTCTAGATGGGAGCCCTGGAAAGGACTGCAGGGATGCAGCACAGAGGCCGTGGAACTGTGGCAGGGCTTTTTGGAGCACACACACACACACACAAGCACCAGCTGCAGGCAGTGCAGCACAGCTAGAACAGTCAGTTCCAATTAGCCTGTCAGGCTGAATCCTCATCCTCAGTGGCCACAGAAACGCTTTCTGTGGGGAATCCATGCAGCACAGGGGAGCTCCCTCAAATCTGTGCACTGCCTCTCACAGACAGAAAGAACACCTCCCTTTACCCTGATGTTTTGTTAGGATTTCAGTGAAAACTTACAGTCATGGTGATTACAAATTTTCTCTGCCAGAAGGCTATGGATGAGACAGGGAGAGCTGCTGGAATCTGTCACAGCAGGTATTTTGAAATAAGGTTGATTAAAACGGGGGGGGGGGGGGGGGGGGGGGGAAGGGAAAACACATTTCCTCAATTTTCACATTAAAAAAAAAGAAAAAGAAAAAAGGCAGAAAACCTGGAAAGAGCTAAGAGCAGGGAGGGGAAATGCAGAGCCAGCTGCAGAGTCCAAAGTTCCAAAGCCCAAGCTGCCGCCCTTGTGCCTGCCTGCAGCCATGTCGACTTCTCCAGCATCGGCATTTTAGTGCCAATCTCTCCTCAGCACAGCCCCAGCACACACTGACCCCAACAGAACACTTCTTGAAAAAATAATAATCACGGCACTCTCTGAGCCTGCCAAGCTCAGACTGCCCAGCACAGTGAGGAAGAGCCTGGCTGTCAGGAGGCCACCGCAGCTGCGGGAGTGTCTCACAAAGGCTCCGTTGGGTGCCACCTCCCTGGGCTGTGGTGGGGAAGGGGAGGAATTGTTGGTTCAAGAAAACCCCCGGGAAGACGGTACCTACAAGGTCACATGCCCTGACACCAGAATGCTCCATACATTTAAAGAACTGCAAAAGCATTGAGAGAACTGTGGTCCTGTATGTTCTAGATATTCCTTTCTCATTTATGCACAGGAATCGCTGGACAGCAGCAGCACCTGACTTACAGGAAGGGTGCTGCTTTTACAAACCGAACGAAAAATCATTTGTGCAAGAACTATTCAGCCTACTAGCTGCATCTGCCTTCCCACTCTTGCTCTTAAAGCCATCCGAAGGATTAAGCCCTTCCCCCTTCAGCCAGACCCTGCACTGAAGAGCTGCTGCTGTCACGGCAAGGAACTGGCACTAAAATATCCTGCAGCATAAATTCCTTGCAGGGCCGGTCGGATGGCAGAGGCTGGAGAAACTCCTCAAAATACAGTTCCTAGGACAGGATGGCCATGTGTGACACAAAGCCAACCTGCAAACACACCACGCTGTTCAGAGAAAGCCCATTTTTGTCCTGCAAACACACCCCTGGCAGTGAGAACCATCAGCAAATGACGCGATGCCCTGGTTCACATCCTCAGCTGCCGGCTGCCAGCGCCATGCCTTTGTGCTCCAGATGAAAACTAGTTTTCCTGCGTTCCTCCCTAGCATCGTTTCTCGAGCAGGCTTTTATGGAAAAAAGCACACAGCTCCGGGAAACGCCTGAGCAGATGGGACAGCAAGCCAGCGGCTAAAGAGCAAGAGCAATTCAGCACTGCCACAGTTGCCATAGTAATAAACGAGCATTTTCCTAATCCCCCGGGCTACCTACAGCATTAGGCAGCACTAAGGCTGTAGGCAATTAGGCTGACACGGATATTCCAGAATTGAACCCGACTGAAGCCTTCTATTCATTACTGGAAGTGGTAAAGAACTGAGGAGTTCGGCTTTTTGACTGCATACTAAAGAACTTTTCATTAAAGCAAGCTAAACAGAGGCAACCTGGAGCTAGGACTGCTATCAAGAGAGATAACAGCATCCCAAAAGCAGGAGCTTTCATCCCCTCTCAGCAACACCTGCCACTAATTGATAGATCTTTTCAAAGGATCAGAAAATAAACCAATTATCTTGAATACCAACCCTAAAGTCATCCTCTGGCACAAATCCACCTGCAAGGGAAACACCTTTTCCTCAGGGCACACGCCACGGATGCCCGGGTGGCTCTGCACGTTCGGCAGGTCTGAGGCCTGACCTGCAGAGGCAGGGCTGGAGGCAGGCGTTCCCCACACTCCAACCATTACTCAGGCACAAAGACAACACATCTGCTGGAAAACACATGCCCAGAAGCTTAAAACACTCCCTTTAGTTGTGGATAAAAGCCACACCGACTTTACGCCTGAAGATGAAGTGAAACTGGTGTTTTCTCAGTAGGAAAATGACAAAGAGCTTAGACCCACCTAGCAGGCTGCATTGTCAGGGAGGGCTGATGGAGGGGGGGAAGGTTCATTTCCCAGAACACCGGGAGGAAACAGGAGACAAGAGAATGACTGAGGAGAGAGGCAGCACACCTAAAAAGGACCGAGTTGCCTATTCTTAGCCCCCGATCAGCCACCCGTGGCTGTCTGCATTATCTCAGCACAGAAGAATCCCCAGTGGGCTCAGCACTGGACCACGAGGACAATGCTCAATGGAAGGGCGGCACTGTGACCTCTACCTGTACCCGCAGTGGCATATAATCCTCACAGAGGTCATCCCACAGCTCCTGCAGCTCAGAAATTTCCAGGGGAAGGCCCAAAGGAGCTCTGGAGAACGATTTTCTGTCTGCGTTGAGGAAGGCAGAACTAGCACATGCTAAGCCAGCAGAAGCACTGCCATCTGCCAAGTCACGGCTGAGCTTGGGAGGGGGCAAGCTGGACTTCACAGGAATAGGTAGTCGGCTGCCTCGGGGGCTCTGAAGGGGTTTGTAATCCAAAGTCTTGATCAAATTGAGGGCCAGCTCCAGCCTGTTCCCGCTCAGTGAAGAGCTCGGGGTCATGCGATCATCCGAGAAATCGTCACATTTCCCATTCCCTTTCACCCCCTTATCTGCATCTTCATCCTTCTGCTGCGGTGGGCTAGCCTCCACGGTGGTGTCCAGAGATTCAAGAGAGGATGCAGGTGTGCCTTCCTCCATGCTGTCCCCATCTACAGCCACCCTGGAGCTGGTGGACTCGGCCACATCACACACAGATGACTCCTCGTTGCCCATGCTGGCTGACCAGCGGCTGGACAGCCCACAGGAGATGCTCCTGGCCACCTTTCGGGGCACTTTGCAGATGGCTTCATAGTCGGCGTCGGCCACACGCAGGGCAGCGCAGCCCCGGCAGCGCCGCGGGCGGCTCCCCGCTCCCTCGGAGCCGTGGCAGCTGTGCGGCTCCAGGCCATGCTCTTCCTGATCCATCCAATATTCAAAGCCAGAGTAAGCGAAGTCCTCCTGGAGGAGGGCAGCGTACCGTGCATCAGGCAGATTGGAAAGGTCCACAGTCCCCTCCGCAGCCCTGTCCTCTGTGCTGGAGTCGTCGTTGTTCCTGCGGTACATGCTTGCGATGCAGAACTTGAGCCGGTCCTTCTCCAGCAGCAGCTTCTGCAGGCGCTCGATGGAGAGGGCCTCGATGCGGGCGATGACGGTGTCGAACCTGTAGATGCGGTCCAGCATGAAGGCACACTTGCTGCAGGCGAACTCGGACCTGCCGTCCCGGCACAGCTCCCTGCCCAGGACGTGGGAGAGCAGCACCTGGAGATTCAGCTTGGCCGCGGTGTGAAAGATCCATCGCCGCTGGTTGCCGCACAGCTCCCGGCCGCAGATCCGGCAGTTATCCTTCATCCTCCCTCCCGGCATCCAAACCTACAGCTGCGGGCTCTCAGGAGACCTTCCCGAGGTCAGCACATCTCCCTCAATCCCTGAGCCCGGTGGCACGTCTCACCGCTCCAATTCCTTCTTTTTAGGGTGGTGACACGCCGGGACCCTTGATGCAACTGAAAGATCGCACCCTGCGCCACCCCCTTCACATCTTCACAGCCACACCTGGGCTGCCCCCTTGTCCAGGCTGCCCCCCCCGCCCCTCCGATGCTGCTCCCTCGCCTCACAGCTCGAGCCCCCGATGCTGCCCCCTCTTCCTCAGAGCCCCCGTCCCCGGGGCTGCCCCTCACCGCGGGCTGCCCCGTCCCGTCCCGTCCCGTCCCGCCCCGGCCCCACCGCCCTGAGCCGAGGATGCTCCTGCCACGGCGGCGCCTGGCTTCTGGCTCAGATTTCAAGATGGCGGCCAAGCCCAGCCTCCCGCGCATGCGCAGGGCCCGCAACGCCTGCCGGGATATGTAGTTGTCACGCCCGCATACGCAAGCGCAGTGGAGGCCCGCGCCACGCCCGGGCACACGGGCAGCGCCGGGAGTCGCGACAGAGACAACGACAGAGATCGATCGCGACGGGACAGCGCAGGGATCCAGTGGCAGAGTCACACACACACACACACTAGTGCTTGGCTCCAATGCAAGTGCCTGTCCCAGTGCCACGTCTCTACCCCAGTGCATGTGCCACGTCCCCGTTCCAATGCCAGTGCCTGTCCCAGTGCCACGTCTCTACCCCAGTGCCTGTGCCACGTCCCCGTTCCAATGCCAGTGCCTGTCCCAGTGCCACGTCTCTACCCCAGTGCCTGTGCCACGTCCCCGTTCCAATGCCAGTGCCTGTCCCAGTGCCACGTCTCTACCCCAGTGCCTGTGCCACATCCCCGTTCCAATGCCAGTGCTTGTCCCAGTGCCAGGTCCCCACCCTACTGCCTGTGCCACATCCCCGTCCCAATGTGGCACCTGTCCCAGTGCTGGATGCTTGTCCCAGTGCTGAATCCTCATCCCCGTGCCTGTCCCAGCACCAGGAGCCCCCGCCAGTGGCAGTGCCATGCCCCAGTGCCCAGCGCCTGCAGGCAGTGTGGGTGGGCACGTCCCCGCAGCGCAGTGCCACCGGCACCTGCACACAGCCCACGCCACCTGTGGGCAAACAGCAGGGTCCCTGCAGGAGCACTGCACAGGCAGCTCACGCACTGACAGCCCGCGCTGCTGGGGACAGCGCCGTGCTACCAACATCCAGCGTGGCCAGAGCTGTGCAGCTGCCAGGAACATGCCGCTCTGATCTCTCACAGCCCCGAAATCCTGCCTGGCACCATGCCAGGCTGCCACGAGTATTTTAAGACTTGGGATTTAAATGGCAGACGGGAGCAAGCGGCACCAACAGCCTCAGAAGGACTGCACAGGCTGGTGGCCTGTCCCCTAACAGCTCACACCGTGTCCTCTGAGCCCCACAGCTCCTCCCAGCTCCTGGCAATCACCCAACCCTGCCAGGCTGAACACGGCACAGCCCTGGCCACAGCCCCACAAGGGGACAGGGATGACAACAACCAGCCAGGCCCTGGATGGATGTGCTCCTCCTTGGGGTCCCCCCACCCTTGCCCACTCACCTGCCCCTCCATGACCGGAGACCCCTCCAGGAACTGCTGCAGGTCACGCTTCTCTGCTGACAGCATTTCCACGAGCTGGTTGCTGGCGGCCAGCTCTTGGGTCAGCTCTTCGATCCTCCTGAAAGTGACAAAAGGGCATGGGATGCTCAGGGACTGGGATGGCCATGAGATGACATTGGGGACAGAGATCAATCTCTGGGGCAAAGCACAGCAGCCTCAGGACTGCTCTCCCTTCCTCACAGCCCAGCTCTCCCCACTGGGGTGACCCCTGCATCCCACCAGATATGTTCAGCCCCTCAGTCATGCACATCATGAGCCCCTTGGTGGTCCCCAAGAACTGGCACAGCACACAGGCTGGCAGCATAGAGGAGACATGTCCGGGACACCCACCTCTGGGCCACGGAGCCACAGCCATTGTCGCTCCTGTCCTCCTGCTTTGTCCTCGCCGCTTCCTTCAGCTTCTCTGTCAGCTCCCGGCATCTCTCTGCCTCAGCTCGGGCCAGCGCCGTGGCCTGCTCGGCCTCACTCCGTGCCAGCCTGGCCTCCTGCACGGCAGCAGGGTGAGCCCCCAGGCAGCAGCCCCCGGCTCCTCCCTGGTGCCCACCATCCCTTGAGACTCACCTCCTGCAGGAGCTGGATCTTGTTCTCCAGGAGCTCGTAGACGTGCTCCGACTCCCGCTGCCGCTCCTCATACTGCTGCCGGAGCGCGGCCTGGCTGCGGCTCGTCTGGTTCTCTGCAGCCACCCTGCTGGGCACAGCACGGTGTGCCACAGCCTGCTACGGCATGGCATCTCCCACGGCATGGCACGGCATGGCACAGCACCGTGTGCCACAGCCTGCTACGGCATGGCATCTCCCATGGCATGGCATGGCATGGCCTGGCACAGCACGGTGTGCCGCAGCCTGCTACGGCATGGCATCTCCCATGGCATGGCATGGCACGGCCTGGCACAGCACGGTGTGCCGCAGCCTGCTACGGCATGGCATCTCCCATGGCATGGCATGGCACGGCCTGGCACAGCACGGTGTGCCACAGCCTGCTACGGCATGGCATCTCCCACGGCATGGCACGGCATGGCACAGCACCGTGTGCCACAGCCTGCTACGGCATGGCATCTCCCACGGCATGGCACGGCATGGCACAGCACCGTGTGCCACAGCCTGCTACGGCATGGCATCTCCCACGGCATGGCACGGCCTGGCACAGCACGGTGTGCCACAGCCTGCTGCAGCATGGCATCTCCCATGGCATGGCACGGCATGGCACAGCACCGTGTGCCACAGCCTGCTACGGCATGGCATCTCCCATGGCATGGCATGGCACGGCCTGGCACAGCACCGTGTGCCACAGCCTGCTACGGTATGGCATCTCCCACGGCATGGCACGGCATGGCACAGCACGGTGTGCCACAGCCTGCTACGGCATGGCATCTCCCACGGCATGGCACGGCACAGCATGGCTTAGCAGTGTGCAGCACGGCATGGCATAGCACAGCCTTTGTGACAGCCTCCACCCCAAACCAGCTGGGCTGGGTGATCTGTAGCACTCTGGGTGCCCTTAGCCTGGCTCCCCCCACATCCTGCCCTGGGGACACCGCTCCTCTGGCAGCACCAGGCCATGTTTAGGCTCTGACCCACCAGAGCACTCCCCACACACTCCCAAAACCAGGGCCTCGCCAGCTGCTGTGCCACCGGCCCCCTGCCATCGGTGCCCCACGGTGAGACACCCATGCCATGGCCCCTGGGCACGGCACTGCCCTCCCCCACCAAACAGGTGCAGTATTTTATTTTTGGCTGGCGCCAGGGCTGTAAGAGGAGCTCTGTGGGTGCCCAGCCCCATTGCAAGCCCCATTGCAAGCCCCATTGCAAGCCCCATTGCAAACCCCACTCAAGCCCCATTGCAAGCCCCTCTACTGCCTGCTACGGGCAGGATGCAGGCAGACATCCCTCGTGCCCATGCCCACAAACCCACCACAGGTGGGGCCTGGGCACCATGTCTGCCCCGGGGTGAGAGGGGCTTGGCCAGCCCCACTCACCATGTGTTGTCCAGGGCTTGTTGCTTCTCCTGCAGCTCCCGCTTCAGGCTCTCCACCTCCACCTTCAGCTCAATGTTCTATGGAGCAGGAAAGAGGTGGGTAGGATGCCCTCACGCTTGCCTGGACACCCCAGCCCCACTGCCCACGGGAACGAAGAAGTGGTGTGGAGGACCCCCACGCCATGGCAGGGCTTTGGGTGCTCCTGTCAGTGAGTGGCACAGGTGGTATTTTAGCCCGCTGGTGCCGGGATGGGGTGTACCCACTCCATCCGTGTGCCCCCAAACTTGCACTGCCACCCACCCCAGGCACCCCACCGGGCTGGGGACGCCCTCCCCAACCCTCTCCTGGCTCCCGTCAAAGGGAACAAGGGGCAAACTCCCATAGAGCAGCTCCTCCAACCCCAGTGCCCGAAGCCTTCCCTGGCATGCCCCCCGACTACACTCCCCTCGACCTATTCCTTCCCAGAAAAGAGAGGAAACCCCCTCACCCCGTCCCATACAGGCACTCACCCGCCGGTAGACATCGTCCCGGCTGTCCTCGCCCTTCTGCTGGACGCGCTCCTCCAGAAAGTAGATGCGGAGCTTGAGGCTGAAATTCTCCTTTTTGAGGTCATTGAGGTGCTGCGAGAGCGTGCGGTACCCGTTAGCCATGGCCGGCGCTCCATGAGGCGGGCATCCCGGCACCCCTCACATGGCGCCGCCGGGACACGGCCTAGGCTCCCTGCGCTCCCGTCGCTGGCCCCGCTGCTCTCCCTTTCCTCTTTTTTTTCCGCCTCCCAGAGCTATTTGAGGAATCGCTGGAGCGGGGACAGCGGGTTGGTGAAACCCGAGCCCCGGAGGCCCCCACGCGCCGCAGCCGTGAGGGCGGAGAGGGGAGCGTGGCGCCCGGCCGGGCTCGGCCCCCTCTGGCACCGCCACCTGCCCCGCCGCCCCTCCTGCGCTCCACACCCCGCTGCTGTGACCGGCGTGAATCCTGCGAGCAGCCGGCACTGCCGGGAGGACCGTGGCGGTGCCATGCGGGGTCCCGGCGCCCCGGCGCCTCACCTGCTCCAAGTCCCGCAGGGTCTGCGTGTGGGCGAGCGGACCCATCTCCAGATCCCGGAGGAGACACGTCTGCACCAAGGGGTCCGGCTGGGGCTGGGCACCCGGGGGGCCGCTGGACCCCCTCGGCTCGGCTGGCACAGCGTCCTCATCACCTTCACCCCACAGCCCTTCTTGGGAAGCTGGCAGGGAGCAAGGGCGAGCAGCAGTCAGACGAGCAAAGTGGCTGCTCCACACCTCGTGTGCCTCCGAGGAGAGGAGAGACAAGGGGACGCCTCGGGGCCCAGAAAGCCCTTGGCCATGCCCGGGGCGGTGCGGGGCCCGGGAACGGGGCATGCAGGGTACCGGCTCTCCCGGGGCGCCTTACCCGCCATGCGCCTGGCTCCGGGGACCACGGCCGGCACAGTGTCGCTGCTGCAGGGCTCCCTGCGGAGAGCAGCACACGGCCGTGTCACGCACAGCGCCGGGGCTCGGGCCGGGCCCCCCGTGCCACGCCGCGCTCTGCCGGAGGGACCGGGGAGGGTGGCGGGGGTGCCACTGGTGTCTGCGCGCACGGGGGGACACACGTGTGTGTCCCACAGCCGCTGGGCAGAGGCTCTGAGTGCAAAGACACGAGGCCCTGGGGGCCGTGCAGATGGCAGTGCCCCCTCAGCAGCACTTTAGCTCCATTAGCAGCCCTGTCAGGGCCACCTGAGCCCCCAGAGCAGACCCCCACAGCCCCCAGGGGAGGATCTGCGGGCACGGCTGGCCCTGGCTGCTCTTGGAGGGACCCTGTGCCTCCGTGCTCTCATGGCTCACCAGCTCGTAATCGGGTTTATTTTCAGCTCAGAAGTGTGAGTCATTTCATCGTTTAAAAGAAAGAAAGAGAAACATGACAAATTAAAAAAAAAAACTAACCCTGTATTGTTAGGTTTTTTTTCTCCTTTTAAAGAAATCAGAATGTTTATTTTCTAATCTCAGCCTGGCAGCTTTTTGGTGGGGTCCCAGGGAGGTGGGCACTTGTCCCAGCATCAGTGTAGGCACAGTGCCCTGCCCACATGCTCGAGCCTGAGCCCCAGCAGCCAAGGAGGGCCAACATGTTCCTGTGGCACAAGCCATGGTAGGGACCCTGGGACCATGTCCCCAGAGCCTTGCACACCACATCAGCACCTCGCAGCAAGGGACAGCACTGCCAGCCTGGCAGGGAGCAGGAGAGGCAGACACAGGGTGCCGCAGACCCTGCAGCAACAACCTGTCATGGAGGGACACTGAGGCACGATGACTTTAAACACACCAGCACTGGTCAGGCATGGCTGTGTGCCCTGCCAGACACCATAACCAGTGCGATACCCAGAGACAAAGCGCCCAGAGGTGTTGTACCTGCAGGCACAGCACCCAGAGCTGCAGTGCCCAGGGGCATCTTACCCAGAAGTGTGGAACCCAGAGGCACCCAAATTTCAATAACCAGAAGTGTGACGCCTGAGGAGATCAAGAGGCACAATATCCAGGGAGGTGTGACCTCTGGAGGCATGACACCCCAGGAGGAGCAGCGCCCCGGGTGTGACACCCAGAGGCAAAACATCCAACACTCAGGATGCACAAGGATATACAACTCTTAAGGAAGCAGAGTGCTCAGGGCCATGATATCCCTGGAGGCAAAATACCCAAAAAGGCACATTAACCAGTGACATAATATGCAAGGCTTGACATCCAGAAGGGCAATACCCAGAGGCACAACAAGCAAGGAGGGATCACAGCCAAATACTTGATGCACAAGGAGACGCAATGCCCAGAGGCAGAATGCCCATAGAGACAGTACAACACCCCAAATCCTGGGGATGCTGCGGGGTGATGACTGAGGAGCCAGGCGAGGGCTAAGGCTTACCATCTACAGCCTACACTGTTAACTTTGCAGATGGGGAAAATAGTTGACAGAAAAAAGGATGAGCTGGGCAAAGGAGGAGGTCCTGTGAGATAGGATCATCCTGCCCTGGCTCTGAAAAACTGCACAGAGCGGAACAAGTCCTGTGACTGGGACTTTGAAGGACACCATGGCCAAAAAAGTAACTTTTTCCTGATTAAGGATTATTTAAATAATGAAACGCACAACACTGCACCGGCAAATAAGCTTAATGAAACACATGCTGCCACATATGTTACTCTGTTACTCAACTCTCCACCTAGATCATGCCACATGTAACATAGGAGGAGGGGGACAAGATTGGGCTATACATAAAGAGGATAAAAATTTCACCTGGTTAGGAGGAAGACCCCAAAATACCTTGGATACAGTCAATGGGCTACTCTTCTCTCCCTTGTCCCAAGCCAGGGACACCTTGCTAAATTTCTGCATATTATTATTATTACTTGGCTTAACACAAGTGTGCACCATCCTGAGAGGGAATAGAATGGGCCCAAAAATGTTGGACAAACAGCAATAAAGTAATTGTCTGCTCAGTATTGCAGGGTCACTGATCTTGTGTACAAAAGGAAATCAGAGCACCCTCTCTCCTAAAAAATGGCAGATGTAGAATATACTGCTTTGAAATCAGAAAGGGAGCAACTTAAAATGTACTTGGCCACAGCTGAAAATAGGGAAAAGCAACTGCAGAAACATTTAGAGGAAGAGAAGGAGGAAAAAAATGGAAGAAAAGGTAGAGATTATGCTTGTGTGAGCTCCTGATCCCCCTGACATCATACAGATGAGAAAACTAATCATATTCCCTGAGGAACAGGATAGAGACACATGGGGTGACCCAAATGACAGAAAACTGGGAGAAGATGATTCTCTGTCTCCTTCAAATCCCCCTGAGTATGAAGGCAGATGCATTATAGAAACAGAAGAGACAACTGAACCTTGGTGAATTGTGGGAAAGCATAGCTGAAAAACAATCCCATTCAATCTGATTCAGTTTGAAAAGCGCTGTGGCCATAAGCCAGGCTGGACTGAAATTCAGCAGGTGGAATCCTATCAGTGCCCCTATAATAACAGCCCACACATTCTGATTCCAGGTGGGCCTCTTCAACTATTAATGACATTTCTAAAAGATAAGGGAACACAAATTCCAGTATTAACAGAGCAGGACACTCAAAAACTGGACAGAGTTGAAATCACTGGAGTGAACAAGTGCTATATGCCAAACCAGCAAGGCTAATTTATGGCTCCCAGGCGATAAGCACATGTCCTCCCCTCACTTTGTAGCAAAAGATCACAATGAAAACATGTTGGATTTCAATGTTCTGAGCAGCCAAACCTGGCAGCTGATGCAGAGCAACATTTGGTCCTCCCGTTAACCCTGACCCTAAAAGAAATCCAGATCCCACATTCACCCCACAGGGTGCTTACCCTCCCTCATTCAAAAGCTGCCAATGTACCACGATACAATTCTCTGCTGCAGCATGAAATTGACCTCCTGAAGTTACACCTGGTTTGGAAATACACAAATCAGCTCCAGAGCCCACTCCCCGTGTAATTCACCGACTGATAATTTGCCAAATTTCACCCCATGTAATTCACCAGTTTGGCTAAAAACTGGAACGGAGATGGCAGTTACCTGTTGATTACTGGCACATAGACAGGGTGGGACCAGATTTGGAGAAAAGAGAGATCCCAATGCCAATGCTGAGCCTTTAACCACTGCTGTGCCAAGTATCGAGGAACTGGTAACTCAATTCAGGGAGTGCACCACTCATGGAGGGCAACCCTGGATGTAGAAGATATGTTTTTTGTGATTCCACTCCAGGAACACAACAAGGCTTCATTCACCTTCACCTGGAAGGGAGTGCAGCGTGTTTTTGATAGGCTGCTGCAGGGGTATAAACACTCTCCCACTATTGCTCATAAATCCCTGGCAAAGTCTTAGCCACCACTGTGACCCACCAAAGGTCACAATTTATCACTAGATCAATGATATCATCATCATTGAATCATCCTAGTGGCCTGGTTTGGATGGAATCTTAAAGATCATCTCCTTCCAACCCCCCTGCCATGGGCAGGGACATCTTCACTAGCCAACGTTGCTCAGGGCCCTATCAAGCCTGACCTTGAACACTTCTGGCAATGGAATATCCACAGCTTCTCTGAGCAACCTGGGCCAGGTCTCATCACCCTCACAATAAAGATTTTTTTCCTACTATCCAATTCAAACCTACCCCCTGTCAGTTTGAAGCCATTCCCCTTGTCCTGTCACTACACACTCTTGTAAAAAGTCTCCCTCCATCTTTCTTGTGGTCTCCCTTCGGGTACTGGAAGGCCACAATTAGGTGCCCCTGAAGCCTTCTCTTTTCCAGGGTGAAGAAGCCAAATTGTCTCATAGAGAGAATTCTCTCAAATTCCCTTATAGAGGTGCTCCATCCCTCTAATCAATTTGGTTGGAGAATGCCCTTTTTGGGTACCCTTTGTGGTTTTGCCCACAAGGAAAAATGCAAGCCTTGAGCAGTCCTACATCCCAGCATCAAGGGCCCAAGCAGGGGGTTAAGTTCTTGTGAGTCTATTGGATTAAAGAAGCCACTTCTGTACTCCTGCAAACCCCAGAAGAAACAGAACATGGACAGAATCCATCTAACATAAAGGACGTTTGTGTTAGGTACATAACATAAACAGACAGCAAGTTCTGAGAACTTTAGAATTATTATTAAGAGAACTGAGGTTGTGCCATCAGCTTGTTCCCATATACCTATGGCACTATACACCATAAATATATACCATATATATTTATGGGGAATGGGGGTTCAGTGTACACAGTTCCCTTTTTAATCTGTGTCAAAACGGGCTGGAAGAGACAGAGAACACTAGACATTAGTTGCCACTCTGTCAGTGACACTGGAACAAGATATTCCTATCTAGAGAAGGGCTTGCTGTCCCTGGTGGGGCAGTGACACAAGCAAAACAGATAAGGAAAGAACAAAGGAAAGGACAGAGTGAGAATTTTCGGGGGAATACCCGACTGACTGATACCAGGCCCTCCGGTGCTGGTTACAATGCTTCAGACTGGGACCCTGGCAGTGGTCTTAACAACCCAAAAATAACATTATGCCTGGGAAGCAAAATGTTACTGCTCAGGGCCACCCTTTAGGCGGGGCCATCCCAGGGCAGTGGCTGCCTGTGGGCTCTGGGGTGAGCGAGCCAAGCGCCCGCTTTCCCAAAGCCCAGCTGCCCAGCCAGCACCTCCACACAGCCAGAGTGGCAGCCCCATGCCTGGCCATGGGAATGCTGGGCCAGCAGGAGCCCAGGGCTCAGCCACAGCCACGGCTGGCTGGGCTGAGTGGGGGCTCCCCCCCCTCTACCCCTGTGCCCAACACTGGGAATTTGTTTGCTGTGAAGGGGAGGCCACTGCTGTGCTGCTGAGGCTGCAGGAGGACAAGAGCCCTTTCATGCCAGCCTGGAGCACGGAGCAGAGCTGCCGGCACAGCACAGAACGAGGGGGGCTGAGCCCTGGGGCCCCCCACTCACTGGGCAGCACTGCCCACCCACCCCCATGTACCTCCAAGCCCTGGCATGAGGGGCATCACACGTCCCTGACTCAGGGCACTCAGTGACTCACAGCACGTCCGCGGCATCACACCAGGGCCACTGCAGCCACGCGTCAGCACTGGCACCCCGGGCTGCCACCAGGGAGAGGGGACAATGAAGGGTTGGCAGACAGGGCGGGGGCACATGGGCTGTGTGAGAGTGGCTGCTGCCCATGGGGAAAGCATCCTGGGGTAAAGCATTCCCAAAGCACAGGGCACTAGAAGAGTGCAACAGCAACAGCAACTCACCTCCTTCTGCTGCTGGATCACCTCCTGCGGGGAGACAGATGGACGGGGATGGAGGGATGGATGGAGGGATGGACGGCAGGCCCCAGCCCTGTGCTCAGCAGCAGCCACTGCGTGCCAGTGGCTCCAGGCTGGCAGAGGGGCTGTGGCAAGGGCCGGGAAAGGCCAGGGAGAGTGTGGCAGCTCAGATGCCAAGCGTGGCACATCCAGCTCCCCGCTGACTCGTTGGCACAAATGTCTCAGCAGGGGCGGAGTGCCACCACGGAGGAGGTGGAGCGGGGCCAGCCGTCCCCAAACACGGTGGCTGCCTGAGTGTGCGAGCACAGCACGGGGCGCACGGCACGGCCACCCGCCGACCTGCGCACGGGGCACGGCAACAAGGTCTTCATTGAGCACGGCCGGCCGGGGGGAGCTGGGGCTGCCGCTACACTCTCCGGGCTGGGCGGCTCCCGGCGCGGCACCGCAGGCGTGGCAGCCGGGCAGCTCCCGGGGCCCGGCAGCCCTGGAGAGCTGCCGGCACAAACGGCCAGGCCAGCGGCTCGGCGCGGAATCGGGCATGGGCACAACCGGGGCAAGAGCAGGGGCGATGAAAACGGGGCTGGGGAGATGGGGCAAGCCAAGCTCCCCGCACCAACACCAGCATCCTGAAGCCCTTCCTTCAGGGCTGTGCTTGGCCCAGCACATCTCACATGCCCAGCGCCCCGAGGAGAGCTTAGTGATGGTGCAGGCACCAGCCCAGGATCCTACAGCACCCTACAGCTCTTACCCTCTCATCTGGCACACACACATTGCCCCCACACCCACAGGTCCCCATGGCACAGGTCAGCGAACACCAGTCCCCAGTGCTGGACAAGGCACTCCTGGTCCCTTTCGTGCTGACCAGTGGCTCCCGAGTTCTCTTGGGCTTGCCTGGTGCAGGGCCCAGAGAGCCACCAACCCAGGTCCCAAAGCCCCGCCACTAGTCCCAACCCGCGGGACCCCAGCAGCAGGAAGGGACATCCACGACCCACGGGAATGGGGCTTGGGCCAGGGGGCGTCCGGCCCTGCACAGCCCCGAGGGAGAACACTCTGATCCCGCCCGCATCCCGGCGGCACCGATGCCGGGGGGTTCCTGGGCCTCAACCTGTCGCGACATCAGCACAGCCCAGCGTGGGCACACGCAGCCCCCGCGTGCCCGGGACACGCGGACATCCCGACCCGCGTCACCCCGGACACGCGCACCCGCGGATGCCACACGCGCGCACGGACACGCTCCTCACCTCCGCCTCGGGGCTCGCATCCTGCCCCGCCGGGCTCCGCCGCACCGGGCCGGCTGGCACCGGGCCACGCACCGGCGGCACCGGGCCGGCCAGCACCGGGCCGGTCACCGGGGCACCGGGCCGGGCCGCCGGGTCCCCGCAGGCGCTGCCGAGCCGGCCCAGCGTGCGCCGGGGAGGCGGCTCTGCGGCACCGGCCGGCTCCGCCCGCTTCTGCTTCCCCTCCTGCTCCTCCTCCTCCTCCTCCCTGCCTCCATCCTTCATCTTTCCCTGCCTCCCAGCATCCTCCCCTCCCTCCCTCCTTCTGACCCCGCACCCTTCCTTCCCTCCCTCCATCCATTCCTCTGACCCTGCATCTTTCCTTCCCCTCTCCCTCCCTCTGCCTTCTCCCTGATCCGTGGGTCCATCCACCCTTAATCTCTCCAGCTGCCCCTCACCCAGGCACCATCCTGTCCCGGCTGACACATCCACACCCCCGCCCCAATTCCCCTCTCCACCCAGTCCCTCTGGACTGAGCCCCAATCCTTCCTCACACTTCAGTCACCCAGGAACAATCCATGATCCTTCCTCTCCCCTCTCAGTCCTTCTTCCAACTTCAGGCCTCCTGAAAAGACATCCGATTAGCCAAGATACCCCATGGCACCCTCAACATCCATCCTGACACCCCAATTACCTGCCCAGTCGTCCTTGGATGCCTCCATCCAAACGTGACATCCCCAATTCCCTTTGCCACCCCAGAACCTCATGAGTCCCTGGGTACTGTTCCAGTCCCTCAACACCCTCACTTGCTTTCTAATTGTCCATGACTTCCCAGTCCTCCACTGGGACATTCCTAGAGCCCTTGATCCCCATAAATCCCCTTGAACACCCACCATCCCAACCAATCATCCCCAATTTCCCCCACCCCTTTCCTCTTCTTTGCCACTCTCCATCCAGCTCCAATAACCCCAGTGCCCTTTGACAGCCCCAACTCCTTTACCTGCTCGACACCCTAATACCAGCACTGCCCCTGACTCCTCCCTGGCCCCATTCTCTCTGCAGGGACCCTCCCCCTAATTCCCTGCTGCTTGGCCCCATTCTCCTCTGTCCTGCACACCACAGCCCATCAAACAGCTGTCCCCCATGGCCACCCCCCTGCCACCAAGCAGAGTCTGCCCTTGTGTGGAATGACGACCAAGGAGCCAGGCGAGGGCTCAGGGTTCCTCTCATACCCTCTGTGTTACCTGTGTGGATGGAGAACCACAGAGCTGGTGGCAAGAAAGAAGGAGGAGGTCCTGTGGTGATGGGGTGATTCTGCTTTGGCTCTGACACATGGATCAGTCATATGACCAGAAATTTGGAGGACACGGTGGCCAAAAAAAGTAACTTTTGTCTGATTAAGGGCCAATTAAATATTAACACACACTCCCTGCATATGCTAATAAGCTTAATGGTACATGTTACCATATCTATAGCTCCATACTCTCCACTTAGGTTGTGCTCTACATAACAGAGGAGTAGGGAGAGAAGTTTGGGCTGGATATAAGGAGGGTAGGAATTTTATCTGATTAGGAGGAAGACCCAAAAATACCTGGGAGACAGAATGGGCTACTCTCCTCTCCCTCCTCCCTAGTGGGGACACCCTCGTGGTAAGTGTCTGCATACAATTATTATTATCATCACACAACATTATTGTTACTGTTAAAACTCTATTGCAGCTGCTGAGTTTATCACCAGCAATTCTGTATCTGTATTTCTGCTGCTCCCATATACTGCACTATTCACGAATCTGTGATTATGAAGGTTTTTATGGAATGCGACCAAACCTAGGGTGTTGAATTAATAAGCTGCACTATTTGTGAAGCTACACTCATGGAATTTCTTGCTGAACGTGGCCAGACCTATAGTGCCAAATTGGTTATACTCAGAAATTTCAGCTCAGCTGTCCCCAGCCCCCTGATCTGTGAAGCGCAGCTGGAACACAGGTGGGTTTATTTTCTGCCAAATTTCTTACTCTAAACGCAACACCTGGTACAAATGGGGTCAGCAGAGGGGTGCTGTGCCGCCCCTGTCCTCCCCACTTCATCCCCATTGTGACTCATCAGCCACCACAGCCCCAGTTCCCCGGCACCCATCCCGCTGGCCCTGCCACCTTTGGGTCCCCTCCAGCCTTTGGGTGCCCTCCATCTGGCTCTCTTGGGGGCCAGGGAGTGGGGGGACACGCCTGCTGGCACAGCCACCCCGCCAGCACTGCCAGTGTCCCAGCAGGCCCGCGGCGAGGCCCGGGGTGCCGTGGGGCTGTGCCTCTGGCCACGATCCCCAGGAGAGGGCACCAGCTGGCCGGGAAAAGCCGGCAAATGCGCTGCCACAGGCAGCGGTGACTTGGCCACGCGTGTCCTCCGCACAAACATGCCACAGGCGTGGGAGAGGAACCACTGAGACCCAGGGCAAGCCCGGGCGGTGCCGGCACGGGGAGCAGGGCGCCGGGATGGCAGGTCCTGGTGTGTCCTCCGGCCACCTGGAGCAAGGTCCCAATGGCTAAAAGAGAGGCTGGCGCCGGCGCCCGGCTGTGCCAAGCGCTGCGGGGCCGCGGGCCGTGTCCCAGCCTCAGCAGGTCCCGTAGGGCGGCTGCCCCCAGCCCACGCCACGCGGGAGGCCGTGGCGAGGCTGCCCTGTCGCGGTGCCCGGGTCACAGTTCCCTGCCGAGGGGCCGCTTCGGGATCGCTGCAGATTTCACCAGCCGCTGCCCTTGACCGCATCTCTCACCCCGCGCCGGCCGCCCTGGACTTTCCCCGCTCTGGCGTCACGGTTGTTCCCTGGCCGCGGCTGCAGGACAGCACCGGCTGTAGGTGGTGCCAGGCTGTGCGCAGCTCCAGGCTGTACATAGTGCTGGGCTCTCCACCTCGGCGGCGCTGCCTGTGGCGAGGACGGTCATCCTAATTCTGGCCACCTCCTGTCTGCTAGGACAGCTCCGTCACTTGGGCTCTGCTTGGTTTAACAGCCTCCGGGGCCACCCAGGTCTCACACAGGGCGCTTTGGTCCAGACCTGCTGCCCGGGGCACGCAGAGCCTGGGGACGGGCCCAATCCCATTAGGACCTGGCTTGGCAGCACCGGGTGGGTTCTGCCCACCCCCCATGCGTGGAAAGTGGCGGAAGGCAGGGCCAGCCCCTCAGCCCCTGCTCCCCGTGGGCAGGATCTGGGCTGTGTCTGGTCCAGGTGCCCTGTGAAGGTCTGGCCGCGTCCCTTGCCATCCACATGTCCGGTCTCCCGGATCCCTCACCATCGTGTCTCAGGGCCAGCACTTCCCACTGCGAGGTCACTGGACGCAGTCACCTGGCTCTTGCTACATGGAGGGCGTTTGCTGGGTGGCTCCCATGCACCCCACGGCATTGGGAGCCAGGGGCCAGGGCTGGGCCCGTGTCCCCGGCACCTTATCAGGGGCATTGCTCAACAGCAGACACGAAGTCGGGGGTGGGCAGGGGCCGCGGCGCTCTCTCACTTCTGAGCTGTGGCGTCTGGGGAATCCCCATTCCTGGGCGAGCTGGGGAGGGCATGTCTGGGTTCGCCATGGGCTGGGCTGCTCCCTGCCAGCGGCACCCCCAGCTTTGTGGGGAGTCACCCGCGCCATCGTGGCTGCCACTGCCGTCCCCCTCCTGCCTTACTGAGCTGTCATATACGGGACGGAGAAACTGAGGCACGGACGCGGTGCGCAGGGTCGGGACACGCTGGCCCCGGTTTTCGTGGCTCCCCGACCCACGGGGTCCTGGGAGGGCACCTCCTTCCTTTTCTCTGGGGCTGCTGGGGGGCCCGGCCCAGACCGGGCCCCGCACCCCTCGCCTCCTCCCTCCCTCCCTCCCCCCGGGGGCGGGGGGGATGAGGAGGGGACCGGGCGGGCTGGGGCGGGGAGGGGAAGGAGGTGGGATTATGGAGACGGGACCCAATGAGCCCGAAAAACGTGCACCGCTCGCAGCCCTTTTAGCGCGGCGGAGGGGCAGCAGCAGCCTCTCGGCGGCGTGCGGAGAGAGCCGGCACCCCCGTTCCGTCCAGTCCCTCCCCGTCCCGCCGGGCCCGCTCCCGCCATGGCACTGGGCAAGCTGCAGAAAGTGCTGATCAGCGAAAGCCTGGACCCCTGCTGCCGGGAGATCCTGCAGGCCGGCGGGCTCCGGGTGACGGAGAAGCCCGGGCTGAGCAAGGAGGAGCTGCTGCGGGAGATCCGGGTGAGGCAGGGCTGCACCCACGCGTGGGTGCGTGGGTGGGTGGGCACAGCTGCAGGCCGGCGGTCCCGGGTGGCAGCGGACCCCTTCGACCGGTCCCCGCCTCCCGTCTGATGCAAGAGCCCGGCCGGTTTCGCACGGCAGATCCCGGACCCCGGCAGCGGCTGTCCCCGTCCCGTCACCCAGCCGGGACCACCGACCCCGACCCTGGTCCCATTCGCCGTGTCTGTCACCCCTTAGGACTGCGATGGGCTCATCGTCCGCTCGGCCACCAAAGTCACGGCCGAGGTTCTGGAGGCGGCAGAGAGGCTGCAGGTGGTGGGCAGAGCCGGCACCGGCGTGGACAATGTGGACGTGGAGGCAGCCACCAGGAAAGGCGTCTTGGTCATGAAGTAAGAGCAGGAGTGTGGGGACATCCGTGCCCGTGATCCTGGGGAGGCCGGGGAGACTTCAATAGGGTGCCCTCCCCACCCATGGCACCCCTGGCACGACCCTGTGTGCCTCCATCCTTACGGGGCACAGATCCCTGTCAGCCCGGGGGACACACACCAGTGACACCACTCTCCATCCCCAGCACGCCCACTGGGAACAGCCTCAGCGCCGCCGAGCTCACCTGTGGGATGATCCTGTGCCTGGCCAGGTGAGAACAAGGCAGGATGGGGACAGGTGTGCCCTACAGCCCCCTACCTACTCCGCACTGACCACAGCCTCCTTTTCAGGCAGATCCCGCAGGCAGCTGCCTCCATGAAGGAGGGCAAGTGGGACCGTAAGAAGGTAGGAGGCAGTGAAGCACCTCTGGGTGGGGGTGTCCATGTGGGGTGTCTCACTCACTCACTCACTCTCCCTGTACTCTCCAGTACATGGGCATGGAGCTGAACGGGAAGACGCTGGCCGTGCTGGGGCTGGGACGCATCGGCAGGGAGGTGGCCATTCGTATGCAGGCTTTTGGCATGAAGGTGAGGAGATAGGGCAGGGAGGAACGATGGGGAGCATAGACCTCCCTGACCTGGCCAGAGCCACCGTGCCAGGCTGTAAGAGTGAGCGCCCGCTCTGCCTCAGACCATCGGCTACGATCCCATCATCACCCCTGATGTCTCAGCCACCTTTGGTGTGGAGCAGCTGCCGCTGGAGCAGATCTGGCCCCGCTGCGACTTCATCACGGTGCACACGCCGCTGCTGCCCTCCACCACGGGTATGAAGCGGGCATGGTCACAGGGAGGTTTGGGGAGAGCTGGGGAAGCCCCCTTCTTCTCACAGCCCTCCTTCTGCAGGGCTCCTGAATGACAGCACCTTTGCCAAGTGCCGCCGTGGCGTGCAGGTGGTGAACTGTGCCCGTGGTGGCATCGTGGATGAGGGCGCGCTGCTGCGGGCGCTGCAGTCGGGGCAGTGTGGTGGGGCTGCCCTTGATGTCTTCACACAGGTGAGTGGGGCTGTGGGGACCCTCCGAGCTTGGCTTTCTCTCAGCACCGCCTTAATTTTGCCCAAACCAGGGCAGGGCAGCCTAGCAAACGCTGTGGGGCTGGGACCAGGAACAGCCCTCAGCATCTCTCCTTGCAAAGGAGGTGGGGTAAATGCCCCCTGCTCCCTCCGAGCTCCCAGGTAGGTGCTGGGAGCTGATGGCAGGATGGAACTACATCTGCAGGAGCCCCCAAAGGACTGTGACCTGGTGAAGCATCCCAATGTCATTTCCTGCCCACATCTGGGTGCCAGCACACGGGAGGCACAGAGCCGCTGCGGCAAGGAAATCGCCATGCAGATCGTGGACATGGCCACGGGGAAGGGGCTGACCGGCGTAGTGAGTCCTCTGCAGCACCTGACCTCCTCAGTTACCCCAGGTGTAACCCATGGGTGCACTGGGAGCAATGCTCCATGGGGGATCCCTGGCAGGCTCTCACCACTCACTCTCTCCTGCAGGTTAATGGGCAGGCTCTCAGCAAGGCTTTTGCACCCCAGACCAAGCCCTGGATCACCCTGGCCAAGGCCCTGGGCACGGTGCTGTGCACGGCGGGCAAGCAAGTACAGGGCAGCGTGCAGGTCTGCACCCTAGGTGAGCCTGGGTGTGGAGACCCCACTGGGCAGGCAGGAGAACAGACAGACAGGAGGGTGGTTAACAGTGGGATTGGAGCCCTAGAGTGTGCAGGGAAGGATGGATGGATGGACTGGGTGGGTGGAAGGACCAGCCCCAGGCTGGCCACTCCACTGCGGGCCTGACTTCTCTGCTGCTGGCTCATGCACACCTCCTCCCTGCACCCCAGGGACACCCCTGAAGGAGGCTGGGAGCTACCTGACGCCTGCTGTGGCCGCGGGCATGCTGGCTGGAGGGACGCAGAAGGAAGTGACCCTGGTTAACGCCATACTGCTGGCCCAGGAGGCTGGGCTGAAGGTACGTAGACACCCCGGCTCTGCAGCCCAGCTTGGTGTGCCTTCCCCACCAAGCAGCATGAGCCTGGAGACACCCTACCACACTGCTAATGCAGCATTGACGCTGGGCGTTCCCTGGAGTGCTTCCGAGGACATCCCTTCCCTGCCCCAGCCACACCCAGGACCTGGGCACTGAGTGTCCGTGTCTCTCTGGCAGGTCACAACCACCCACAGCGATGTGGCCCCCGAGCCTGACAGCAGCACCGGTCTGGTGCAGGTGTCCCTGCAGGGCACCCCACACCAGGTGACGGGGACGGTGCAGGGCAGCACCCCGGTCCTGCGGCAGATCAATGGGGCCACCTTCAAGCTGCCAGCCCCGGTGTCTGGCCCTATCCTCATCTACAGAGCCAAAGCCTCTGACACCAGTGCTCTGGCCACGCTGACCGGTGAGTCCCTGTGTCAGCCCTGAGCTGCAGGGACAGCCTGGGGGAACCCCCGCACCCGACCCCGGCTGCAGCAGATGCTGCCTGGATGGATGGATGGATGGATGGATGGATGGGGGGTTTGGGCAGGGGGTTGTGTGATGCTGAGCAAAGGACTTGGGGTGGAGGAAGAAATGGAATCATGAACCTCTGAGCAGGGGGTTGGGGCGAGCAGAGGCTCAGCTCCCGGCTGGGTGCTAGGCCAGTGGGCAGCCCGTGGTCCCTAATTCCTGTGCTCCTCTCTAGGGCTGCTGAGCAAGGCAGGGGCCCAGCTCCTGTCCTACCACAGCTCCAGCACGGTGGCAGGGGAGCAGTGGAGTGTCGTGGGGCTCTCAGCCCCCCTGTCCAACCTCGGCGAGCTAAAGCCATGTGTCACAGAAATCTTCCAGCTCCACCTGCCGTAGACCCCGACTGCTGACAAGGACTCTCCCCACGGCCACAGCATCTGGACCCTCCCCCAGCTGGGGAATCATTGCACATGGTCATCCCTGACCCCCACACTAGGTTTGGGGTGGCCCCACGTTCAATAAAGGGTCTAGAAGGAGAGAGCATGTGGTGCCTTGTCTGTGTGGTCCTTTGTCCTCAACCCCAAACCCCCTCCCTCCTGCCCCTGCTGTTCCCCGGCCCTGCTGCTGTTTGCTGAAGGGTGCAAAGGTTCCTGTGGCTGCCGAGGTCCTGTCTGGCCACAGTCCCGTGATGGGACATGGCCCAGAGAGCAGCACTGCAAGGGGCACGAGAACCCCCGTGAGCCACCGTGTCGCCTGTGCCCTCCTGCCCACAGGTTTTACCATGAGGATGTTTCAATTTAATGACATCATGAGGAAAATGCCATCTTGTCCCCGTAAACTGGCAACTGGAGGCTGAGGCTTGAGTCCCCCAGACTGTCAGGGCATATTCCCATGTCTAACAGGGCAAGTGGCCATGGAATACGTCCCGTAAGTAGCTGTGATCCAGACTGGTGGTTGTTAATTGAGAGGGACCTGGGGCGGGAGGAGACCATTCAAGACCAGGAGCCAGAGCCGGGCTGCTGCCCCCTCCCATCCACACCTTTATTCCCCTGCACTGCCCAGGTATTTGCAGAAGACGCTGCCATCTTCAACAGCTCTGGGGCCCGAGCCACTACTGGCCATTCCCCACCCATACAAAGGGAACTTTCCCACACAGGCCAGCCCTGGATGTGGGGAATGAACAGGGATGACAGTGGGAGAGCATCCCCCTCCCCAGGGCTCACCACTTTGGTGATCCCACTCTAGATGGGCTTCCTGGCATATTCGCGGCGGTACTTGGAATCCACCCGGGTCAGGTACCAGGTTCCAGGGAAGAGATCCGCCTGGGAGCCGTGGGGAGCGTGGTCGGCTGCAGGGAGAGGGCAGTGATGCTCCGGGGTGCTGTGGGGTCCCAACAGGGCAGGCTCAGATCCCCCCAGCCCCGCTCACCCAAGTGATGGGTTTCCTCCCGTCGCTTCATGATCTCGGCGAAGTCCTGTGGGGCCACACGCTTGCGGGCATCCAGGCGAGTGGGCAGGTCAGCCAGGCTGGAGACCAGCTTGTCCAGGGGTGAGCCTGGCAAGGGGCACCCTGCGTGTGAGATGGCAGCACTGACAGCCCACGCTGCCCTCCCTTCCCAGTCCCTCTCTCCCCTGGGGCCCACCTGGGGCTGCATCCTCTGAGACACGGAAGGAGAACATGCTGGCAGCCAGTCCCGAGCCGTAGGAGAAGGCACCGATCCGGGAGCCGGCCAGGTCCCGTGCTGAGCACCTGAAGCGAGAGGTGAGGGGGTTACAGGACATTTGGGCTGAGGGGGAGATGGGGATACAGGACCGTGGGGGCAGTGTAGGGGGCTGCCTCCTTTGTAGGCAGGCAGATCCTTGGGGCCACGTTTCTGAGGAAGCGTAGCCCTGGAGTGCAGTGGTGCCAGGAAGCCCCAGGACAAGGCTTTTGTTCCCCTCAGAGCCTGTCTGTTCCCATGACTCCTTTCCCATGGGGTCACTCATTCTACTGGGCATGACAACAAGGGTTTTCATCCTCCTGGTGATGACAGAAGGGCTTTATGCACTGGCCCAACTCCAGCAAGCTGGGATGAAAAGTCTGGCAGGGAGATGGTCTGGAGCAGGATGCTTCCACACTGAGGGTTGTGTGCAATGAAAGGATCAGGTCCTGTTGAGGCAGGGGGAGATGAGGGCTGGGAGATGAGTTCTGCCCCTCTATCCAGCCAGGGAGTGCCGTCCCCAAAATTACTTCCTCTCTCTCCCCAAGCCAGTATTTTGGGGGACTCACTGGGACAGGAGGGAGGCCAGGCAGCCATACATGGATGGCGTGTACATGTTGCCATTGCGGGAAGAGAGGAGCAGGGAGGGCTTGGTCTTCTGGTTGAAGATGTCCTGGCTGGCTGCCTGGAATGCCTTCTCCACCTCCTTGCTGGTGTAGGTGTCCTCCAGCTTCACACCGCTGCCCAGAGAGAGACCAGCTGGAACCCCAGACCAGCACATCCCTGGCTGGGCTGTGGGATGGGGACACAGCACAGGCACCCACCGGAAGGACTGCAGCCCCTTGTAGAGACCGGAGGCTGTGTCGGGGTTGGGGGAGGCCAAGAAGTCATTCAGCAGCAGCCGTCCCACCGACTTCTGCACCAGCTTGCAGAAGGGCGAGTGGAAGATGATGTACTTGAAGTCATCGAGGGTGAAGGGCCTCTGGATGCCAGCTGGGAGGCGACACGGGGCCATCAGTATCCAGGGGGCTGCACTGGGCACCCCAGGGGCGCTGCCACTCACCCTGCTGCCACTGGGTCTGCGCCTTCCGTCGGTACACAGCGTAGCAGCGGTCCAGTGCCCGCAGGTAGCACTGGATGGACAGCTGCCCGTCCACCACCGGGTACTCAGAGGACAGATTCGGCTTGTAGAAGTCATAGGCGTGCTCCATGTGGGTTCCACGCAGGCCTGGGGGCACAGGGAGAGCCAGCTGTCAGAGAGCATTGGGAGGTCCCAGCTCAGTGGCAAACACCCAGGGTGCTGCCTGCCATGCCACC
This sequence comes from Anomalospiza imberbis, assembly GCF_031753505.1. Lineage (NCBI taxonomy): Eukaryota > Metazoa > Chordata > Aves > Passeriformes > Viduidae > Anomalospiza > Anomalospiza imberbis. Next base: position 1,368,704 of record NC_089689.1, on the reverse strand, counting down.
CCTGGAATCCAGCAGCCTCCCTGAGTCCTGCACAGTGCCCACAGGGATGTGGATATCCAGCATCCTGGATGGAGTACCCAGCAGGGTCTGGCTGAGCAGCTCTGCCCAAGGCTGGGGCATTGATGTGTGGCCCCCAGGGGCAGCACCCATCAGCTCGCCACTCCCAGGGCCTCCCGACACCAACCTCTCTCCAGCACCAGCGGGGCGTTGGGTCCCACCAGCATGGCGATGGCACCGGCACCTCCCGTGGGCCGTGCGTTCCCCGTGGCGTAGACAGCGATGTCCCCACACACCACCACGGCGTAGCGACCTAGGGGAGGACAGAGGGACTGGCAGGGCCACCAGTGGGTGGAAGCCTCCATCCCACGGCCCTTGTCTGTTCCCATCTCCATGCTGCCAGGTGTCGCACCAAGATGGGCAAGAAACAGGGGTGATGGAGAGCCTGGAGGCACGGTGGCTCCCTTTGCAGTTGGAGCATCTTTGGCTTTCAGGCCACCTCTTGCCTCCTTTCCCTGTCCCAACAGCACCCACCCAGCATCCAGCCCCACGGCACGGTCCCTGCCTGTACTCACCATCCCAGGCACTGGATTCCACCCAGGCGGCCGCGTTGAAGAGCGAGGCTGTGCCCCCGTAGCAGGCATTGGTGGTGTCGATGCCCTCCACATCAGTGTTGCCAGAGTCATGGAAAAGTTGCATGAGGACGGTCTTGACGGCTTTGGATTTGTCAATGACGGTCTCGGTGCCCACCTCCAGGCGGCCGATGGCGTCCCAGGAGAGGCGCCCGCGCTCCACCAGCCGCTGCACCACGGTCAGGCACAGGGAGTTGATGTCCTCGTGGGCGGCGCAGAAGCCCATCTGCTTCTGGCCCAGGCCCCGTGTGTACTTGCCGGCCTCCACGCCATCAAACCGCTCCAGCTCCTCCTGATCCACGTACTGGGCAGGGAAGTACACCTCCAGGGCCAGGATGCCCACGTCCTTGGGCCAAGCACCAGTCCCAGCAGCACTGGAGAGGCTGTGGGACAGAGCGAGTGGCAACCATACCGTGGCAGCCTTGGGCACAGAGGGTGGCCCTGCGGAGATGCCACCACTGAGCAGCCCAGGCTGGGAGCACCCCAAATCCCTGGTAGCTCCTTGTGCCCGGCAGTGCTGCAGGAAGGAGGGAGAGGCTCCCCTTTCCCAGCAAGGTGTAAGAGCTCAGCCAGCTCCCCAGCCCTACCCTGGTTACGTGTCCAGCCCCCCTGATCCATGTAGATGCTCACCATGCCCTCTGCCAAGCCGTGGGGTGTTGGGCGCCCCGGGGTGCCAGCTCCGGCCCCGGCGGTGCCCACCTCGCCCCCCAGCAGCGCGCGGCGCGCCCCACCAAGCGCAGCATCTTCACCCCGGCCACTGTGCGGAAGAAGGGACGGCCGGCCGGACAGATGGACAGCGGGATGGGCCTTGCGTAGTGCTTTTATAAACTACGTGGGCAGCCCGGCACAGCCCTCCTGGCCTTTATCAGCCTGCCGGACCCTGGCGCTCAAAGGTCACCGAGCGCCAGCCAACACAGCAGGGGCAGCGCAGCTTCGGAGGGGGGAGCTTGCGAGGTGTCTTCGTCTTGTGTGCCCCAAAACCTGGGGACACGGAGCCGGAGCCGGGGCTGAGCAGCCGGACGGGCTGTCCCGCAGCCCCGGCTGCCCTGGGGCAGCGGCGGCTCCGGTGCCAGGCTCGCCGACACGGCTGTGGTCACTGTGGGTGCTCCCCGGCACCACCCGCGCTGCCCGGGGCGCAGTCCACGCCTGACACGTGCCGCAGCTCTGGGGGGGTAAAAACCCCATGAGCTGGGTGGGGGCAGAGCCATCTTCAAAGCAGCAGAGCAAACAGCCACGTGATGCCTGTGGCAAGATAACAGTGACACAAAAGGGACCTTTGGTCCCGGTGCTGCTGTCAACATGGCCATGGGTCCGTGTCACAGGCCCCGGATCCCTGTGGAGCTGTCTGCACCTGGGGGACCACCTGTCCCCATACCTGCACACCCACGGCAGCTCCCGTCCCCACCCACATCTGTGTCCCAGGTCTCCGCGTCTGCACTCTAGGGACACTCCTGTCCCCCCAGCTGCTCCCCAGGGACGCCTGTGGTGTTTGGCACCCGAGGGCTGGTATGAGCAAACCCAAGTGCTCAGCCAGGAGAGCGACTGTCCCCGCAGCTCCTGGGGACTCATCCCCAAGCAGCTCTGCCCACGCCGGCAGCGCAGAAGCCTCTGAAGCCGGGAAGCTCGGGGAGCCGAGGCAGAGCCCGTCTCTCTCTCTCACGGACCAGCCCAGGGCTTTGCACCAGCACCAAGCTCACACAGCACTTGCAATGCTTCTTTTTTTATAAGATGTATTTATAGCAGTTGCGGGGGCAGACACGGAGGTGGCACGGGAGGAACGTCGCCGGCGCGGGGTCCCGCACGGGCCAGGGCTGTGCTCAGTGCAAGGGGTAGAACTTGCAGATGTAGTGATGCTTCCGGGAGCAGTCGGCACTGGACCACACAGAGAAACCTGCGGGAGAGACAGGCAGGGGGCTGGCGGGGGCCTCGGCGAGGACGGGCACCAGCTGTGCCCAGCGCAACCCTGCAAGGGGATGGGACCTGCAGGAGGACGGAGGCAGGGGAGTGCCGGCCGAGCCCAGGCACTGGCTCGGTGGGTGCGGGGACCGGGCACTCACCGCTGTGATGGGTCAGCGCGGCGCAGCTCCCCCCGCGGGCACCGTTCCCAGGCATCTCACTGGCGGCACTGTAGTCCTTCCCACTCGTCCACTGCCAGGCCTGTCTCTGTGCAGGGCGAGGGGGGTTCAGAGGCATGGCCCTGCTGTCCCCCAGCCGCCCATCACCTCTGCTGCCCACACCTCACCTCTTTACTCTTTTGGAGTCCAATCCAGACGGGCTGCACACGCTGGTGGTAGGAGATGGTTCTCCGCAGGGTGGATGCCTCGTGGGCGTCCTCCACCCAGGCCAGGTGGGCGCCTTTCTTGACATCCTGGCACCGACTCTGCAGGGAGAGGTGTCAGTGCCAGGGCGCCTCAGGGAGACAGGGGCTCCCTGTTCCCCTGTGTACCCCGGTGGGCTTACCTCAGCCTCGTCCCAGCTCCGGGGCTCGGGGAAGTATTTGAAGCAGCTGAGCTTGTAGTAGGACCAGCCATCGGGGCAGTAGTTTATGTACCTGCCGTCTGTTTGGGGAGAGCGGCGGGCAGGCATGAGCACAGGTGGCATCACTGCCTGGAGAAGAGCGTGGCTCCCTCCTGGCCCAGCTACAAAAGCAGTTGCCCCCCGAGCCGTGGCACTCACCGACTGGCCGCAGGAGCCCCGCGCAGCCCAGCAGCAGGAGGGCGAGTCTGGCCGCAGCCGCCATCCTCCTTGCTCCCTATAAAGGCTCGGGAGGGTCACACAAGGTCCCCTGGGGACAGAGGAAGCCCCTACTACCTGTGCCCAGAGAGTGCAAAGCTGCCCCGCTGTGGGCTGAGCCTGGCCCCTCTGAGCCGCCTGGAGCAGATGACAGGCTGTGGCTCCCTCTCTGCCCCCCGGCACAGGTCACTGCCCCATGCCTGCACCCCGTGCCCCAGGCATGGCTTGGAGTCCCCAGCCCACACTGGCAGCAGATTGTCCTGGCCCCACCAGTCCCAGGCTCGGCAGGAGGCATTCGGGAGAGCCAAGCTGCTCTGTGGGGACAAGGGGAGGGCGCTGTCGCGGCACGGGTCGGAGGACCCCAACGAGGCAATGGCACAGGTGCGGCTGCAGGCACTGCGTGCACGGCGGCGTTTTCACGCCCTGAGCTCGTAGTGCTGCCCAGGCTGGGGAGAAAAATCGGCCACATCAGCGCGGTTCCCTTTTGTCTGGGCTAATCCCTGGGCACTGGGGCCGATTTGCAGATTCAGCTCGTCTTCCCCTCAAAGAAGCAGCGACAAAAGTCAACGCAGGGCTGAAAAATGCGGCATCACAGCTTGCCCCATCCAGCGAGGGCAGAGCTCCGCTCCCGCGGGAGCTGCCAGGGAGAGGGACCAGCTCCTGTTTGCCCGTGAGCCAGCTCTGAGCATCCCGAGGCCCCAGGTGCCGTGGGAGAGTCCTCTTCCTCACCTGTTGTCCGGAGATGGTGAGAAATAGCGGCTGGTCGCGGGTCACCGGGACAGGAGAGGAGAGGAGCTGCCCTTTATAGCCTGGTGCTCACCAGCATCTGTTTGCCCTCCTCAGGTGATACTCACCATAAAAATCTTACTGCTGACCCCCCTCCATTTCCCCCACTTTGCTGGAAAATTGCCCAGATCTCCAGTCTGTTTGCATTTCTCCAGAGACAGACAGGAAGAACCTGTCCTAGTTGGTCAATAAACCCCCTGCAATCATCATTAATTGCTCCCGCGATACAGATATAATCTTCCAGCCCAGAGCAGCCTGGCACCTGGCAGGGATGCCCGCTGGGCCAGCCCTGGATTGCCCGGGGGCTGGCGGGGGTGAGCCCCGGGGGTGATCCCCCGATCCCGGCCAGGGCATCCCTGCGACCAGCGGCCGGGCCATGGGTCCGACCCCCTGGCACTGCCCCCGTCCCCTGCCAAGGGGTGGCACCCGGCCGGGCCCCGCGCCCTGCCCGGCTCTGCCATGCGTCACCCACACACCGCCCTTGTTTGAACTGCCGGGGGATGTTTGCGAGCAGGATGCGGGACGCCGGGATGTGGGAACAGCCTGCAGCCGGGGGCTGGCGATGCCCTCAGATAGCGGGGAGGATGCCCAGCCCTCGGGCCCGGCCGTGACGCAAGCCTTCGTCACTGTGTGTCCCTCCGGGAGGAAGGGGCAGCTCCCGCAGCAGCAGCCCCTCACTGCCCCTGCCCCAGGCGGCTCCCTGCAGCCCCAGCCCGGGGAGGTTGCTGCGGGCATGGAGCCACAGGGATGAGCTCCCGGCCCCGGCAGCTGGAGCCCTTCGGCAAGGTCTGGCACAGCCTTCTCTGCCACGGTCCTTGCTCCTCGCCCCGGGGCGACCTCTGCACCTGGGGGAGGCAGCCGGAGTTCTCCACGTTCCTGCTGCCACCACGCTGCTCTGCAGCGTCACTTCACTGGCTCCTGATGGACCAGAGCGGCTTGGTCCATCCTGCTGCTACCAGCTCCGGCCAACGCCTGGCTCTCCCTCCCCAAAACCCTCGGTGGAGGTCGGTGGGAAGGAGGGGAGCTGCCCTTGTGGGCCTGGTGCTTGCCAGCATTAGTGTGACCCAGGAGGCAGCTACCTGCAGAGGATCCAGGCCCAGGGCTGAGCCCTGCTTCCTCCCACATGGAGAGCTTGCTGTCAGGCTCAAGCCACGGGATCTGCCACGGGCTGTCCTCTGCAGCAGCATTTGCTGAAACACGCAGCTGGTGAACGCTGCTACGCCCACAGGGAGCAGCTCCCTGCCGGCGTGCTGAGGCAGGTCTGGCTTCTGCCCTGGGCAGGGAGGAGGATCAGACCCCTCTCCTTCACCCGCACAGTGAGATGGAGCTGCTGCTGCTTGCTAGGCATCCTCTGGGATCCAAGGGGTGAAACCTTCTCGTGTCCAAACACAGCTGCTGCCTGCTATCAGTTCTGAAAGAAACAACCTGCCACACATCAGCTGCCCTGATCAATGGCAAAACCCTGCAAACATAGCAACTCCCCAGAAAACAGGACTCCACCCTTGATTTATGGAAAAACAGTGAAAAAGCTCCCCCAAAGAGCCTGAGGCTCCTCCACTACTCCTCAGTTAGATAAGGGACGAGGCAGCTCCCTGCCTGATGGTTCAGTTTGGATGCAGCACAGCAAGTTTCCACAAGCCCCTGGCCATCCCAGGCTGGGGAGGAGGCATGAGCAGCCCCGAGGAGACACAGCTTCAAGTCTCAGCCTGAGCACCAGTGAGCTCCATGCTGCTGTGCCAGGGGCTCGGCAGAGCTCACTAAACTTTGGCACAGATGTGCAAGCTGTGGGAGAACATGGATGAATGCCTCCTGGAGGTTTGGACTCACCCAGCTGGCTCTACCAGGAGATAAAGGAGCTGCACTGTTTGAATATTAAACCCTTAAAATGCCCCCAGCAACTTTACCCCAGCTCAGCATCGTAATTCAGCTACCGGCTCCATCTGAGCCCACAGCAAGAGCTGGCGAACAGCCAGGTGAACACCAGTGGAGCCCAAGGCTTCAGTGGCACCTCTGTGCTCCAAACACAGCTCAGCAGCTATTGACAGCTTGTTTTCTGATTGCTCAAGTCAAACTCTTCAAGCCTGAGACCAGCCCAGAGGAGTGGTGATTCCCTGTTTCAGAGGCTGGAGAATCACACATCTTCATCCTCTTAGTCTTGAGAAATGGAGGCTCAGGGGGGACTCTATCACTCTCTACAACAACCTGAAGGGAGGCAGTAGACAGGTGGGGCTTGGTCTCTTCTCCCAGGTGAGAAGCAACAGGAGGAGAGGAAATGGCTTCAAGTTGCACCAGGGGAGGTTTAGATAGGATACGAGGGAAAAATTTGTCAATGAAAGGGCAGTTAGGCATTGGATCAAAGCTGCCCAGAAAGATGTGGAATCACCATCCCTGGAATGCTCCAAAAACATCTGTATGTGGCATCTGGGGACATGGTTGAGGGGTGAACACAGCAGTGCCAGGCTAAAGGTTGGACTCGATGAGTTTAGGGGGCTGCTCCAACCTTAAGGATTCCATGCATCAACTGCTGAGACAAAGCCAGGGAGGCAGCCCCAGCTCCAGGGTGGATGAGAGTCCTCTACCCTACTGCAAAGGCAGGAAACAGCCAAGGGAAGCAAGCAGGACCTGAGAGAGCGAGTGAATCCACAGCCCCACTGCCCACTGCCTGGCCCACCTCGCTCACCACCTGCCTAAAAGCCTTCCCTGGCTCCCACAGGCAAGCAGGAGCTCTTACCCAAAGTGTCCAGGAAAGGACCCATCCCAGTCCCTCCCCATCCTTCCCAGTACGCCCAGCTGCTTGCCTGCTGGTTACTGCCCCCTTCTCAGCTAACCAAGAGACCCAAAATCCATCTGTAACACCCACACCAGGCTGCTTCCAGCTCCTTGGGTGGAGCTAAGTGGTGGGGTTCATGTGGTGCTGAGACAGAGCAGCCCTGACTCATTTATAAGCCAGTGGCTGTGCCACAGGCAGCCAGGAAAACAAAATGAAAACAGCAGCACATGGACACTGGGCACATACTTTTTTATTCTGGGGATAAAAATTGCTTATACATTTGGCAGCAACTATTTTCATAAAAGACTTTTATAAAAAATGTAAAAATAAGCAAATATTTTCCATTATTAATATAGGAAAATGCTGCTGTGTGAATGGTTACTCTACAACTTACGAGATAAAATACCACCTTAAGGAGATATTATCTTTACAAGTAGTTAAAAAAAAAAAATAAAAGAAAGGCAGAGGGCCATTGTATTAACAGCCAGGCACGGAACCGGCTTCATTCCACAGAAAGCACTCATCTTGTAAAAGGTAGCCACATATATAAAAAGGCACTTGGTTATTTGGAGCTAACGAGCAAAAGCCCTTTGTTTCTTTAGCATCGATGTAGCAACACTTCATTATTTGCAGTGAAACGTGTACCTGGACAGACCCCCTGGAGGTCTGAGTCAGCTGCAGCTGAACTCCAGCGGCTGCGCTGCAGCGAGCGTGCCGGGGAACGCTGTGTGTGCCGTGAAAAGCGGGAACTTCACACACAACTAAAAACTTCAGCCCAAAGCGACGGCCCCGGGAACCAGCTCCTCCTGAGGCCCTGCCTTCATGTACCATTGAGTGGAATTGGGAAAAGAAAAAAAAAAAAGAAAAGAAAAGAAGAAAAGCAACTTTGACTCTTGCTTAGACTGGAAAGGAACACCAGAGACAATACTGTACACGGTAGGGTGTTGGATGGCCTGCTCGCAGGGGAGCGGCCTTCAGTCCTTTGGCAGCAGCCGGCACCCCGAGCTCTTTGGAAGACGTGTCTGCAGCACTCCCCTGAACAGGCAGGAGCAAACCATCCCCACAAACGTTCACTTCGGCTGCTGGCTGGTCTGGAGCCCTCCGGAGAAGCGCTGCTCTTGGGGGCAAAGCAGAAAGAGCGGCTGTTTGCCTAAGGTCACGACAGCTGGCTTCCACAGCTCCAAAACTATCGGGGCAGCCGCACCACGAGCGGCCCTACTGTCCCACAGAGCACGCAGGCCACCTCGGCTGGGAGATCTCCACTCAGGCTGAAGCTGAGAGCAGAGGACAGCCCCAAACCTGTGCACCAAGCTGCAGGAGGCAATGGTTTCCGAGCTATTTGGTCTGCTGCCACAGCCCGGCTCCTGGCACACCGCCCGTGCTGCTGGAGGCCCGCTGGGCAGTCAGTGCTGCGGCCTCCGTGCGCTGCGAGGGGAAGACAAGGCAGCTCTGACCCAGGGCTGCAGCGAAAGGGACACTTTTCAAAGGGCTGGATGTCGTTCCTGACGCAGAAGGACACGCACCGCAAACGTGTAACCGCACGTTTGACACTTGTTGATAATACCATAAAGAGGCAGCATATGGTATCTGGAGGACAGGACACACAGCCACCCTTGGATGGAGGGGAGGGGACTACTGTGCAAGAACGCTGGGAGCTTGTGTTACCAGTTTTTGAAACACTCGTGCTCATCCCAAAAGGCCTGTATCAGTTGCAGTGCATCTCTTCTGGCATGGGAGCCCATGGAGGCAGTCATGGACACTCCTGGCAGGATAGGGGCACGGGGAGGGTAGTGTGTCAAAATGGTCAGGGGTGTCTCAGGGAAGAGATGGGCCCACGGGCCACCGTGGTGGGAAGACCAGGTCAGACCAGCGTTTTCGGGAGGGGAAAATAACAAAACAAGCAACCTAAAAAGACTATATGTATATATAATCTCATAATACCTGGGGAGCAGGCAGTGAGAACGCTAAGGGGGGTTAGTGGGTCTCCACAAGGCAAAGACTCCTGAAGAGGAAAGGGTGAAGCTGTGTGACAGGAGGCGTCACTTGACCTGCAGGTATTTTGGGAGGTCCAGCTCGCTTGCTGAGCAAGAGTGGACAAGGGAAGGAACAGGGCTAGGAATGTGGGTGCAGCTCTGAGCTGTGTCAAGACAAGGCAACTCGAACTCGGGAGAACTAGTAGAAGGTGCTTCAGAGAGAGGTTACGTGGGTAACAGGAGGAGTAACAAAATAAGGATACAAAGCTGGTTTTGCCTAAATTTCTGGAGAAATGACTACAAGATGTATTAAGCTGAAGAGCTGTCTCCCCAAAGCAACGGTGGAACGTGTTTAAAAGCAGACTGGAGAATCCAGTGCAGACAGCAGTCACGTCCAGTTGGTCAGAAGCGACCGAGCTGGTCTTCTCCATCACCAGCTTCTACAGTTCTCCATTTAGCATGAAAGCATACAAGTCTACAGCGACCACAGTCCCTCCAACGAAAGAACATCCTGGGCTCATTAAGACTCTTGGATACTAAAATGGTTCTTCATTTCCATGCTGGAAGACCTTCATGAGTTCTGGAGTCCGCTTTAGTCGGGCTGCACCGTGGGCAGCCTTCAGGCGTACACCTGCATGTTGTTCCGCTGCTGCTCCGTCATGTGGGCGGCCGCTGGCCCGCGCTGGTTGTTACTGGGACTGGTTGCCACGTCAGACCAGTCAGAGGCAGAGTGCGGGGAAGAGCTTGACCACTGGTCCGGAGATTCGGGCGACGGAGTCAGGTACGGGTGCTCCCCTTGTAAGTGCCGGTTGTGGCTAGGAGTCCGTTCTGTGGCCGAGGAGTAGCAGCTGTGCTGGGAGGGAGGCGTGGGGTACTTCCCCATCGAGCTCTGGAACTGGTGGTAGGCCGGGAGGACCGTCTGAGCCACCTGGCCGTCCTGCTGAGGGATGGCAGCCATGGAGAACGAGGCGCTGGGCAGCTGGGCTAGATCTGGGATCTGGTACATGGAGCTAAGAGGGCCAGCCATGTTCTGAGCGCAGTTTGACTGGGCCTGCTGCGGCAGTGCTTGCTGGTTTATGCTGCCCTTGGGAACCAGCTGGAAAGTCATGATGGGGGGCAAAGACTCCCTGGACACCCCCAGGTGCTTCGCATCCGCTTGAACCAAGCCACTCTGCTGAGAAACGCTGGGGTGGGAATGCATCACCTGGGGCACCATGCCAAACATCTCGTTGTACTGGGACTCGTTCACCTCCATGCGGTTCATCCACTCGGTGGAGACGTTGCCTGGCCGCAGCCTGCCGAGCCCGCTGTTGGGAGGGGTGGTTCTGTGCTGCGAGAGCAGCTGGCTGACGGACGGGAGCACCGTGCTGGACCCACGCCCCAGGGGCTGCATCTCGTGGAGGTTGGAGAAGGACATGGTGTGCGCAGCCTGCACCGACGGAGCCGTCAGCAGCGAGCTGGGCGACGAGTGCAGCACCCCCGGTGACGGCATCACAGGAGAAGAGGTTGGTTCAGATGCAAAAGCATGCGGAGACTCCAGGGAATCCACCGGCGACAGGGTCACGGAGCTCTCTGAAAACTGCCCTTTGCCCTCACTGAGGGACTTCTTCCTTCTCCTCTTTGCATCTTTGGTGAGGCTGGTGGGCATGCCTTTGGCATTCGGTTTTCGTGACTTCTTGCTTAGTGACGCGTGCTTCAGGTTGAGGAAGGACCTGTTGGGGCCACAGATGACAGGGGAGAGGGCAGAGTTCAGCATGGCCCCAGGGTGCCCGGCAGGGCTGTGGGCCACGTTGTACTCGTTGAGGAGCTGCACGATGTCGTGGTGCATCCGGTCCTGGGCCACGTCCCGGGGCAGTCGGTCCATGTGGTCCGTGATGTCTCGGTTGGCAAAATGATCCAGCAAGATTTTTGCTGCTTCAAAGCTGCCTTCCCGAGCAGCGAGGAAGAGTGGAGTCTCCTCCTGGAAACACAGAGAGTAAATATTTTAGCAGCTTCAGTGTGGGGGGACTGATTTACAACTCATAATTCCTTATGGTGTGGCAGACTGGCAAGCACTGTATAATGCAGCGTCACATCAACAGTCTCCAAGAGCCACCCACCCTGAGAGCTGCCCACTGAAAAAGGCAGATTACAGATAATTTTATACACAGCAGCGGAGCACAGGCTGAACTTTCCCACCAGGAAGGGCACTATTCTGCCCTAGATCATTGGAGGAACCATGAAAGCACCTGGTGCCTTTCTCCTATTGCCTCCTATGAGGGAAAGGCACAAAAGGCTAAAAGAGCCCAGCAAGGAACTAGAGCTCGTTGGTAGCTCTAAAATCCACTAAGCCATACATCATAATCCAAAAAAGATGCTTTAGGCCGAGGAGATAAATCAAGGACTGAGACACAGCAAAAACTAACAGTGAAGCTACAGAACATCTGCACAGTGCAGACAGTCTGTCAAACAGAGGGGCTTGTCCCCCGTCTCCACCCTGCACTGAGACCCCTAGAAACGTCACAGGACACCACTGCTGCTGTGCCATCAGGTATTTTTCTGTCTGCTAACTGGAATCCAGCTCTTTGACAGCAGCAGCACTTCACCTGCTGCTCTCACACACCCCTGCTGCGTCTCGCATTCCTTCCCTGCAGGGAAAGCAGGACAGCATTGATACCCAGCACGTGGCCAAACAGGGAAGAGAACTGCTCTCCCATACCAGAAACCCTGTAAGACACTCAGCACTTGGGGAGAGCTCCAGTCACAGTCTGGGTTTGCAAGACCTGGACTGAGCACCCAGTTAAGAAAATCTGAACTTAGTTCACTAGCAACAGTGAAGAGATGCTTTGAGATAGGAAGCACAGGCTTGCTGAGCACTGCCACACTGTACCTTGTTATCCTGCATGTCTCTGTTGGCTCCATTTTTCAGCAGTACTAGTGTTGCTTCCACATTGTTGACAGCAGCAGCCCAGTGAAGAGCAGATTTACCTGCAGGGAAACACAACAACGTCAGTAACAAACCAAGGAGTTATTTTACTTCTCCTCCAGGATTGTTTAACCAAACCACTGTGCATCGGCCTGTAGCTTATTACCACTGGAGGACTTTGCAGGAGAGCCCAGTGTGTGATTTAGCTACAGAATTCATGAAGAGCTTCCACTTTGGGAGAGCAGAACCCACCCCTCCCTGCTCACACCATGGCAAATATTTGCCCAGCCTGGCACATAGTTTTCACATTACCGTGGTCATCCACAGCGTTCACATCAGCCTGGCAATTAATGAGCTCGGCCACCATCCCTTCCACAGCCAGACGTGCAGCCAGAATTAACGGGGTCGTCCCATCATTCATCCGAGCATCCAAGTCTGTCACTCTGTTACGGATCAGGATCTGGACAACAGGGGAAGATGGATGCTTTTCAATACCCCTACAGACCAAAACTGAGGATTTGGCAGAATCTCAAGAGAAATTTTACAACGACAAAGCAGCCTGAGCACTGAAATGCAAGGACTCAGCAGGCGACAGGGGCAAACGGACCAAATAAATACATGCCAGATGATTTACGCATGCTGAGCTCTTCGAGCTGTGAATACCCAAGGAAACTGGATGTAAAATAGCTCTGCCTCACCTCCAAACTGTGGAAAGCACGAGAGGAGGGTTGTGAGTGAACAGAGCTCAGCTTGGACAGACTCATATAAACACAGAGCCCGGAGCTCTCCAGTGGCCATACCTGGAAGACCCCCTGGGCGTCAGCAGCCACGGCTGCGTGCAGAGGGGTCCGACCCATGTTGTCCCGAGCATTGGCATCGGCCCCAGCATCCAGGAGCCGCTTGGCAGCGTCGGCTCTGGAGTATCGGGCTGCCAGGTGCAGAGCCATCTCCCCGGTGCGGTCTGTCTGTGCCTGCAGGTTGGCCCCCTGGTAGATCAGATCCGTGATGATGTTTGCTGAGGAGTCTTCCCCGTCCTCGTCGTCCTCGCTGATGTCGGAGCCGCCCGCACGCAGAGATGCCAACATCAGGGGAGTGCAGCCATCTGCAGAGGGGGAGATGGGGATACAGTAACCTGGCAAAGGCATGGAAACCTTCCTACAACCCTTCTCCCCTGAGCTACAGACAATCCCTCCAGTTGCTTTAAACCAGACCTCTTAAAGCCCCACAGTTAGCAAGTTGTCTTCCTTCCAAGCACGAGTAACCTACTGCAAACCCAACAGAACTTAAGATATTCCTCTAAAGACTAAGATCATCATAAAACAAAAAAAGTTTGCTGCTGAAGTGTAAAACTTCCACAAAAAGTAAAGGCTAGCTGAGAGAAGCAAAGGCTAGAAAAATCAAAATAACTTGACCACTCAGTGTAACTGTTTGTACAGATGTTCTAATCACATCCCTGGGGAAAAGAAACAGTTGAAAGAAAAATTATTCAACAACTAGCCACTGATAATTGGTGACATAGCTGACATTCGCTTCAGATATTAACCTGAAGGGAAATGCAGACAAAAGCCTTCAAATCTATAGCACGGTCATCACGAGAAGGATCCTGAAGTTGTGACAGTCAAGTACTCAAAGCTGACAAATGCCCCAGGATGAATACTCTCACTCAGTCTGAGTACTTTGGGAGATACTGATCTTGCTCTTCTCAAGTCTCCAGTGATGAGATGTCCACAGAGGCTGGAGTCACACTCATCCATCCAGGATCCCTGCATTGCCAGTGGAGGGAGAAAGGCTCCTACAAACCTCTAATTTAACTTATCTCCCTCTGATGAATCTACCTCCCTACCAATCAGAGAGGACAGTGCAGGAAGACCACCTTGTGCTGCTGATTTTTCACCCTTGTTATATACCTCCTTGATGCAGGATAATTAGGATTTAAAACATCTCCATATATTTTCAGCAATGCATAAAATTGCCAAGTGCATCAGTTCCAGCAGCCTCTGAAAGTTACATGACATTCCCTAAAACCCCAAAATTGCAGCTGTAGACACTGATGCTTCCTTGTTGATTTTACTGCTTCCCTGCACATCCTTCAGGGGCACCCGGAAAGCAAGAAGGACTGAGATGACAGAAGGGAACCTCACTCTGCTAATCGCTCCACTAGAGCCCATCAGCAGAAACACAAGACAATTTTTTCAGCAAGTACCTGATCTATTCCATAGAAAAGCAGGGGACAAACAACAGCTCCTCTACCTGCACAGCTCTCTATCACAGAGCACAAAGCCACGCTGGGGTTCTGTGCACATAAACAAGGTGATATCTCCTACTGGAACTAACACACTCAGCTCTAATGCCCTGCTCCCATTCCCAGCTTCTGATCACTGAGTCTTCCTGGCTCTCTGCTTTAGGACAGCCCCAAAACTTTCTAGAAATCTAGGTTCCAGCAGGGGCACTGGAGGAGCAGGCTCTGCCCCGGCTCCAGCAGCCTGCACGCTCCTCCTAGTGGCTCCCCACCACAGGACACACAGCCTTCCTCCCGCCCTGCTCCTTCTTTCCCAGGATTTGGACAGACAGCAGCAAAGTGGTAATGTATGGGCACGGGTTCAGTTCCACCATCCAGTTCTGTCTGAAGACCCTCTCTGCTGCTCTCCAAAGCTATACCTCCCTTTGTGCTTCTCCCTCCCACTGCTGGCTCTGCTCCCTTGTCCCAAATGAACACTCCTCAGTATTCCAGTCAGGCTGTGGTCTCCTCCGTACTGCCACAACACAAAGAGCAGAGAGACAGAGCACAGAAAGGAGCTTGCCTGTCCTCCAGCACCACAGCTCTGGGAAAAAACACTCGCAGGATAGTGCTCAATCACGGCTGTTATCCTGGATCTTTGTGCCTAGCTTCTCCACAGGGACAGCACAGCATTAAATCCCTGGAATAATTAGCTGCCACCCTCCACAGAGCTTCTCAGGTACGTGCAGCTCTTTTCAGAGCCTTGCGAGTTGGCCACACACGGCTGGTTTTATGAGGCTAACAAAAACACATCCAGCTAGACAGTCAAAGTTAAGTGCTTGATGGACTACTAGAGAAAAAAAAAAAAGCTGTGGACACAATGTCTTTTTTCCTCTTTCCAGCTTGTTCTCTCAAAGAGCTGGAAAAGAACCCAAAAGCATCCAGCTGGAGGCAGACACCCAGCATGGAAAATTCCAGTCTAAACCACTGAAGTTTCAGTAACTGAAAAAAAAAGAGGGGCATATAATAGAGACAGTTCATCAATTTTAATTATAGGTGGTGTTACCAGTTATGCCTATAATTGCATTACCCTGGTTGCACACTCACAATAACTCCAGCGAAAAGAATGTCCTCACTGCTCTGGGGGACACAGCAAAAGAATAGCATGGGGAGACAAAGGTGGTGGCAGCATTCTAGAAAAACTCTTCTGTTTGCTGTCTTTCAGTAGGACAGCCCCTGAGTACATGTAAAATGCAGAGCGAGGTAGTAAAGTCAGGAGTTCACCAGACAGGTACTCCTGAAGGTCAGGCACAAGGCATTGAAAACTGGGATATAAGGAACCCACAGGAAAAATCTCTAGGCAAGGCTTCTGGAAGATACTGGAGATCTTGGATCCCCCTAAATATGAGAGACTGCAGAAGGTGGTGGGTTAAGGGAGGGCACAAACCCTTGGCACATCGAGATGTTTCTCCCCTCTGAAGAAGAGCTCTCTGCTGTTCAACCTGCACCTGCAGCCAGGATCTAACTCACCCAGCTTCAGGTGGCTCCAGCCCAGACACCTGCACTCAAATCAGTCAGCCTGAACACCCTTTGTAATTAATTAGGGGCAGCAAAGCATTATTGGGCTGTGAACCATCCAGTTTTCAGACTTCTTGGGACAGAGGGGAACTACCTTTCAGAAGGGCCCATTTTTTCCATCTGCCTGCAAAAGTGAGGGCGGCCAGGGCAGAGAAACAGCCACATTAACTGTGAGGAATCCCACCCCTCCTTACTAACCCATCATTCCAACATCTCTCACACTTTTAACATTATTTCTTCCCCTGACAGCTGCTTGTTTGTGATGCCACATAGAGAATAACTTAGAGCAGCTTGCTGCAAGCGTCACAATTGTATCTGGATGGCAGGAAAACAACTCACAGGTCAGTATAATTTCATTGCTGTTGTTGGACAAAGCTTTGGGTGAACAGGAAAATAAGCAATCTGGAGTCTTAAGAACATTATTGCCTGCACTTGGAAAGCTTTTACCCTGCCACACAGCTCGAAGTTTCAATAGGGGAAATAAAGAAAAGCTTAAATTTGGCAGAAACTGATGGTTTATGTTCTCACACTCGTTACACAAAAATCTCTCCTTCCCTTTGCATTTAGGAGAGCTAACGGGTCAATGAGCAGAAAAGACAATAGAAAGGAACTGAGAGAATGGGTCCAGTCATCCTTAAATTGCATGGAAATATTCCCACAAAACGCAGTAGAAAAAGGAATTGCAGCAATATTATCAGCATCACCTCTCTGCATATGAACAAGAGCAATGTTTGCAGCTCTTCCAACCAGAATAAAGTTCTTGGTCAACTGTCTCCTCTCAGAGCCCAGAGACCAGTTATTACCAGATGATCCACCCAGCCCCTTACCAGCTTTTACAGCTTTAGTACTACACTCATAAAAAGCAGGAGAGGGTTCCCAGGGCATCTAGTCATTTGAAACAGAGAGAGCAAACCTGCCTGCATGTTAAAGAAACCTTCAAAGTCCACCGTTCTGTTATAAATTCAATGACTTGATCATCATAAGCTGAAGATATAAATCAGGGAATAAAAAAAAATCATGATCAATCTTGCTGCATCACTGCTCTGTTCAGGACAGACACTTCACACACTGCTAAGGAGGACAGACTGTCTGTCAAAAAGTCATCTTATTCAGGAAAAGGCCATCCTTGCTTCCTGAACCGGTAACAGACACCTCAGGTACAGAATCTGCTAAGTTGGTCCTTAGAAAAGTCTGGCATAGATATCTGCAGTGAACCAGCTGGAGAAACTGGGGGTTATTTCCAGCACAATTAAGCATTCAAAATTACTGACAATATCGCTTAGACACACACTGTTATAAATAAGATTCTACAGGTTCTTGCTAAGTGAACTTTTCCTCCTGGCTCCATGATATTCCATGTGCTACAGACCATGGCCTAACCTTTCCAGCTTTTCTTTTCAGAAGCGCACACTGTGCTTTCCTTGAGCACCATAAAATTCCTGCCGCTGTTCCTGCGTACTCCATGTAATTCGTGACATGAGCAGCCCCAGCCACAGGCGACAGAGGAGGCTGGTAGGACACAGAGACACTCCGAGTACTGACCTGGCCCTCTGACGTTGACATCCAGAACATCCACTTCTTGATCTGCCTGAGGGGGTGTGAGGGCCAGGGAGGTGCTGCCACAGACATCTGCTGCCTCCAGGTGCTGCTGTGTCCACTGGCGCTGGTCAATCTGCTCGTCCCCTTCTGGCAGCAAGGCCTGGTCCTCAGCCTGAGCACAGCACACAAGCAGCTGCTTCAAAACACCCATCAAGTGGCCAAAGACACTCGAAGTTCTTGGGGTGTTCTTAGTTTTGGTGGGGTTTCTCAGGGTTTGAGAGGGGATTTTTGCTGCGTTTTGGTTTTTTGTTTGCCCTCTTGTTGTTTTAGGGGGGCTTGTTTCCTTTTAAGTTAATGGTGGTCTCCATTTATTTCTGCTTAGCATTCTCGGCTTTCATATTCTCACCAAACATTGTCAGGCCTGAACTGCAAGACATGACATTAACCTTCTTGTCCCTTCTGCTGCTGAAGGGAGGGGACACTGAAACAGAAGGCACTGACTTTCTCCACCAGCCTGTGGTGGCAGTGTTAACCTGAGGATTTGCTCCTCAGATACCATTAATAATATATTACCAATCCCTAGGCCAAGGGGGGCTTTGAGCAAAGGAAGGTAATGCAGATGGCTTGTCTCACCAACAGCTTCAGATGGTATTTAAGTCTTGGAGCTCCTTACCTTGGCTCTCTTTGGCTGAGGTCCACCATCACCTGCCCAGTGCTCAGTTGTCCCAGGGTCGGCCAGGTTACCCTCTGGTATCTGGACTGACAGATTTCTGACAAACAAGGAGAAGATATCACTTTGCAGCCTGAGCAGGTGCTACTGCTGCTACTTACACTACCCTGCAGAGACTAAAAAAGGGGTGCTTGTAAGTTTGGTAGTTTCCAAACAGAAGAACCAAGGAATGACAAATTTCAGGCAGCCAATAGTGGCATTAAACGCACTTAGAACTGCAAAGTTGTTTAATTCAGTAGAAAGCCAAAACTGCATAAAACTTTTGAAACTTTCCATTACTTATGAGTCATATTTTTGATGCATTGAGCTAGAGATATTAGATGTTTGTTGTCATCTATCAACCTAAAAATGTCTCACCTATTCCAGGAGAAAATTAGGCAAACTGTGCCTGGCTGCTGATCTATACTGCTCAGTGTCAGAAAACCAAACAAAACCAGGAGATCAGATTCCTTGCTGGCCTTTTATACATTACAGTTAATTAAAATTCTTCTGTCCAAACCAGATGTTTTTAAATTTATAGGAATAGCCTAAGAAGTTCTGGTTTAAAAGGAAGCTTTTGCTAAGGAGTTAAGTGCCTTTGATGAAACATATTTCAGCCACATTCTCAAAATCCTCGAGCCACTAATAAACACAATGTCAGTGGCCTAAATGCAAACTTACTTGAGTCCAACAGCATCCTCCCCAACGGGCTCTCTGCGTTTGTGGTTACTGGGATCCCTGCGCAGGATGAAGCCCTCTGGGAGCCACAGAGAGCCGTGCTTGCGCTTGCGCTTCGCCATCATCACGCCCAGGAGAAGGATCAGCAGGATGATCAAAGCTGCCACAGCAAGCAGGTAGAGCAGCTGGGTCTTTGGTGGTAACAAGGGCTCACCTAAAAATTCCAGTTAAAACACAGTGTGATTAACAAAGTGGAAACAACAATCTTCAACCTACAGACTCTCTTTTCTCAGCACAGTCCTTCCCGCAGGGAGCATATTGTCTCTACAGAGTTTAGGCTCCACTGAGAGCGCTGTAAGTACATATCACTTCTTTTTGACTTTCATTGGTCTGGTTTCTCCAAGTGTTTTTTAGAGTACATGGCTGCTGAACCAAAGATCTTGCTCCTTCCTCCAGCCACGCTCAATCGGCATAGAGAGAGCTCATCTACATGAACATACAAGAATGACCCAACTAGGAAAAGCAATAATGCCAGCCTAGAACAGGTTTGCAGTTGAGCCTCAGACTGAGGGAGATGGAGCAGAAAACACAGAGATTACACACTGCCAGAGGAGAAAGCATCTGGTAGTCTGGAGTGAGGAATGCCTCCCAGCCTCTCTCTCTAAATGGCACCTTTTCCACTGAATTCATGGCTTAAAGCACATGAATGGTTTTAGTGTGGAGATCACCACTGCAGTGCTGTAGCATGAGAGATTACTGATTCTACAAGTATTAAAGTGACTAAACGAATGTCCTGCCTTACTAACCAGACATCCCCTCTGTGAACTTTGCACAAACATAGTCCTATAACTGGGGACAAACAAATTACCTCCCGGAAACCATACTGAACAGCAAGACACAAGAAGATGATGATCAATAATCTGAGTATTTTGCAAGCCCAAGTTTGATGACTGCCTCCCTCAAAAAGCAATTTTTCCTCTCCAATTACTCACTTTGGACAGACACAAAAGGATAGGGCAGCATGCCCTTGATGGCCTGAGCAGCTAAGAGAGCTGCAGCAGCTTCTGTGTTGTGAAAGCATTGCTCCGAGTCCTCTGCACACTGGCGGTTGTCGATCTCCAGGAACACCTTGGTGCTGCAGAGACACAGTAAGAGGGCACAGCAGTCAGTGACAGAAACTTATGCCAAAGCAGTAGGTCAAGCTGCAGCAGCGTTTTACCTTAATCTTTGTACCCCAACGCCGAACCGGGCAGTTGCGATAGCGTTGCATTTTCCCATTTGAAAAAACAGCCTACAGCCCTAGAAAGTCTAGAAAGCCCCACACAGCTACAAGCAAGAGCTACCAGCACAACCAGGCCAGAGGGAGACAGAGGGATCCACTCACCCAATGACCTCTTGCTCCAGCTCTCTGTGCTTGCGAACCACCACGAGCGACCGACGGCTCCGCGCCGCCGATTTCTCCCCATAGTACGGGAACACCATGGGGTTTCCCTGGGAGTCCAGCTTAATCCTCAGATTGGTGTGCAGGAGCGTTCCCAGGGTGCGCAGGAAGCTGCGGACGTCCCCCAGCAGCTCGTCAGGGGGCATCAGGACCACGATGATCAGGGTGCCCTCTGCCAGCTTCTCGGCCTTGTCGCCGGCGCAGTCCAGCCCGTCCCAGCCGCACTCCTCGCTGTTGCAGCCCTGGTCGCAGCGCCCGTCTGCGTAGTGATCTGCACAGTACTTGTCATACCTGGAGCAGGGAGAGGCTTATGGGCAGCACACGGCACTGACATGCTCTGCACAGCACACCTGCACTCTAGGGGCCCGGGTCTTGCACTCTTCAGCATCATTTGAGGTAAGACAACACTCATCATTAGGGTATCAGGAGAAGAAATACAACCCAGCTTATCCTGTAAGCTTGCAGCCTGAGAGGGTGAAAATAGGAAGCACAGCACACCCCAAGAACCTATTATTTAATTCTGGTAACAGTGTCAGAGAACTGCTTATTCTGTTTACTAAGATACTAACACCTCTTGCCTCACCGAGGGAGAATCATCACTGCAAAGCTGTAGCACTTGTCAAAAATAACTGAAGAGCAAGATGTGCCACTACAAACAAGCTAGAAAACATGTTCAGAGGCAGCAAATACAGCTGGGATTAAAATTCAAGTATTTCTGGTATGGAACAAAATTCAGGATAGCAGGCAGTGCTGAAAACTTAAAATCTAGGACAAGGCAAAATGCCTCCTTATTTACATTTCCAGGGAAAGCAGGGCACATCCATCAAGCAGGTTAACACATTACCATTGCTCAGGTTATCCACAAATTCCAAAAATAGACAAGAAGTACACAAAGCAGCAGAAACTGCTGGATGCCAAGCTTTCAGCAAGGATAGCAAGAGAAACAATGGGAGAGAAGGGAGCAACAGGCAGGAGCTGTGTTAGTCACGCAGAGAAAACGTTCTCAGCATCGCGCCTTACTTGCACGTCCTGCTATTTTGCTGACACTCAAAGTTGTCAAACAGGCACTCGGGCGTGTTGCAGAACTCGTCACATTGTCCATTGAAAAACATCCAGCAGGGCAGGGAGGAGGAGCAGTTGGCCCAAGGATCCTCCACTGTCAGGGAGCAGTCGCCTCCATCCCACTGGCACGCATGGGTGTTACAGTCTTCATCACAATAGCCATCCCTGGCTTTTTCTGCACACTGGAAATCCAGGCATTTTCGAGGCTCCGGGCTGAAAGTTACAGGCTGCTCACAGTGGCTGCCCTGGGTGTGAGCAGGGCACTGGCAGTAGTAGTAAGGAGGCTGAGAATGAGGGTGGCAGCTGCCCCCATTCTGGCAGGGGGCACTGGCACAGCCTGGGTGTGTCTGGCATTCCTCTCCCACAGACAGCTTGGGGCAATAGCACCGTGGACCAGAAGACGTTTGGATGCACTGCTCCCCCTTCTTGCATTTCACTTGTCCACAGGTGCTGTGGCTGCTGAACTCACATTTTGCTCCAGAATAACCCTATGGGTTGGAAAAAAAGGCAAAACAATCAGTGTCACAAACATATTGTTCAACACTCTGAGGGCTGGAGGCAAGGTGACGTGTGCAAATCCTGTCTCCCCTGTAACTCTTCTAGCCTCACTGCAGGAGCCATGACTTTCTGGACCTAACCTCACGGATAAACTAGGAAATCACAAGGCTCTGTTACATTTTGAAAACAGCCTAGAAGAGCCACAAACAAGGGGAAGTGTACAGCAAGCACAGAAAACACAGGACTGCAAAAAAAAAAGTTAATTTAATTAAGCTAATGTAATTTAATGGGAGATTTAAGACAAAAAAGCCAGCTGTGATACTTGAAGACCATACTTGTTTGGGGTAGCAACAGACAGCATCACTCTCCTGGGGCAGCTGGAAGCCCTGGGTTTCCCCACTGAGCAGATAAACTAAGGGATGCCAGTAACGAGAATCCAGTGCTCACCTGCAGTGAAGCAGCGAGAGCCCAGGCAGAGGGCTCTGGAGCTGGGGCAGGCAGTGCAGTGTGAGCACGGGGCGCTTACCGGGGGGCACTGGCAGATGAAGCCATCGGGCATGTTGCTGGCCACAGCGCAGGTGCCGCCGTTCTGGCACGGCTTCCGGGGACACACGTCGATGACACTCTCACAGTGACGGCCTGGGACGGAGCACAGCGAGAGAGAGCAGAGAAACGTGCGTGTGGTCACTCCAAAAACCATCACCACACAAAACACTCCTGCGAGTAACCGGCGAGCTGAGCACTCTTTCTGGAGGGAGCATCCCTTTGGATAAGGCGTGGTCTCCCCAGTGAGACCTTTTTGGAGGGAGCGTCCCTTTGGATAAGGCGTGGTCTCCCCAGTGAGACCTTTTTGGAGGGAGCGTCCCTTTGGATAAGGTGTGGTCTCCCCAGTGAGACCTTTTTGGAGGGAGCGTCCCTTTGGATAAGGTGTGGTCTCCACGTGGCTGCCTAAGCAGTAAAGAGGAAGGCACAGCCCCAGAATCCACAAGGTGCATTTGGATGCAGCTGACCGTGTCTGCCTCCTCAAGAACACTCACAACACAGCACAAAGGCAGAATGTGCTGTTGTCATCCCCAAGTCAGCCAGGCACAGAGTGATGTACCACACCAGTTTGGTGGTTCCTAAGACTTCTTTACTTTTTGGAAGATGCTTAATGAGTCCAATGGCAAATCACACTGTAACATGAGGAACAAGCCTCAGGACCATATGTACCACGAGTGAACAGGAGAACCAAGCAGAGTCTCCTCAGACTGATCAGCCACACAGAGATCTTACTGCACTCACATGCTTTGCAGCAACTCCCAGAGTCAAGCTGACACCAAATTTCTAAAAGTTGGGGATGATCTCAGCATGACTCGGACCCCCCTAGGAAAATATTAATAGAAGTCTCCAGACATGTGCAGCCAAGACTTTGCAGACAGGAGCAGACAGGGCAGGATGGCCCACAGAGTTCTGGCATCCCACCAGTCACAGACCACAGCAAAGCCACCCTGTCCCCTCCCAGGCAGAAGGGTCAGTGGGGAATGTGCAGAAGACAGACAGCTAGAGGAGGAAGCATGCTCCCCCTTTGTGCCTAACATTTCCAGACAGACTTCATGTCTGACACACAGCAGCTCTCTCTGCTCCTCCTGGGGTGCAGCAGGCCTGCACTCCCCACAGCACAAGATCCAGCAACCCTTCCATGAGGGTCAGAAGCCACATGAGGCATAATTCATAACAGCAACCTTAACAGACAGGCTTAAAATAAACCCATCTGGTGGCCTGCACCAGTGTCCCACCAGCTCCACTTCCCTCATACATCACTCTTTCAGGAACTTCTTTTGGCAGGATAAGTAATGCTTTCAAAAGCTACTGCATGAATTCTTCAAACATATATCTTTGTGATTTCTTTGCATCTGAAACTCACAAATTCAGTGGAAAAATCACAGCATCTTTAAATTTTAAGAAAAAGTGTAAAAACTGCTGGTAAAGCATGCAGGAAAAGTGACTGCTAAGCAGGGAAAGTAAAAGGTTTTAATGGAGGAAAACTGAATGCATAAGAAGTTAAACTGACATGGAAAATGGAAAGCTGAAAGTTAAGACACATCTGGAGACTATTAGACCAAACTTAAGCCCAGTGGGAGGCAGAAAGCAGAATAGCAGCAATACTAACAAAGAGGAGGTCTAGAGAGAGTGAGACATAAGTCTGCACAGTGTGAAATTCTTGCAAAGTTGTGATTCAAAGTTGGATTGTGGAAGGATCACCAAGCTGAGAATGTACAGCCTGTCTACGCATAGAATACTCCATCCTGACCATGTAACCAGTGCAAGGAGGAAAGGCAGCAAGGAGTAGAAAAGGAGGCCAAAAGCAAATTATGATACCATGACGCTGATTTATAATTCACATGGCTGCTTTGCAAAAGGAGAAGTCACAGATAAGCTGACACATGAACTGTTACACTTTCAATATTAGAAACGTGAAATTATGAAGGCAAGAAAAGTACCACAAGGAAAGAGAAGTCCTGGAAGCCAAGCATCTCAGGGGATTCCTTCATCTGAGACAGCTCTGGAAGCCAAATTTCTTAGAAGTTTTAAAAGAAAGACGGGTTTAAAAATTGAAACACGTTGTAGGGAAACAATCAGACATTGTGAAGAGAAGTGGGTAGATAACAGCACTGCCAGGAAGGGATTAGAACCACCATTTCTCAAGATACTGCCATGAAACCAAAGCATGTTTATGACTACTCACCAGTGAAAGCACTACGGCAGATGCACCGATAATCGTTTGTCAGCTGGACACAGTCCAGGCTCCCTCGAGGGTTGCAGGGGTTGGAGAGGCACTCGTTGATGTCCCCCTCGCAGCGCTCCCCTGCAAAGCCCTGGGGACAGAGGCAGCTGTAGCCCCCGATCTGGTCAATGCACTGCCCCCCGTTGAAGCAGCGGGGAGCTCCTGCGTCCGAGATGCAGTCATCCACGTTCTCCTCACAGAAGCGGCCTGCAGCACAGGAAAGAGGGACAGCTTGGGGACACCGTGCTGTGGCTGCCTTTCCTGTGGTGCCTTAAGTTTGAGCTGTCATGTTTTCCAGATTCTGTACTGCATTAGTGTGTAACTCTGAACTGCATATAAAGTGTTGGCGAGTTCTCCTCACAGCTCAGGCACACAAAACAATCATTTTCACAAAACAATCCTTTTCCAGCCCAGAACCAAGGACACCGCTGCAGCTTCAGCCCAAAAAGTGCAAACAACAGGGAATTGAGGAGAGCAGACTGGGAGGATGGGACTGCATCACCTGGAGCTGGAATTGGACAATGAACCCCAAGATGGAAATGGACCAAAACTTATAAAAGGGTGAAAACTCATGACCTGGGGTCCATCTTGGCTGTAACCACAGCCGGGCTCTTGTACTGCCCAAGGTGTATCCTTTGAAGTTCTTTTAATAAATCCCTACTTTATTCCTTTAACTCTGCCCAGGCTCTGTTCTAGGGAGCCTCTTCAGGCATCACCTGCACTGCTCATCAAGTTTTAAGGCCATGACACACACAGTCCCTGAAATAAGCAGGTAAAGATCCCAGTTTAAAACATTCCACGCCCTCTGCAGACAGCCAGCTTCAGAGCAGGCTTAGGGTACATGTGTTTCACATCCAGGCTGTCCTCAACACTACGCTGTCCTGGTATTTGGCAGCTTTCATACTTGACTTAATTTAAGGGCATAATTAAAAACACAAAACCAAACCAAGCCCAAAAAAGATGCACTTGATTTAGCCCTGAGACTAAGCAGAGCCTGGGAGCCCTGTGCTGGCCTTGACAGGCCACAAGCTGCCACCAGGCTACCCTGGAACTGGGCAAAGAGCATTTGTAGCAACAGCATTAAAATAAGCAACAGCAACCCAACAAAAAAAAAGCAGTTGTGATAAAACACTGATTTCTCCAGTCTGGCTCCTGGGGACTTACAGCAAACCCCCACCGGCAGCCAGGGAGGGCAATTTCTTCTCCTCCCTGTGGGATTTCCTTTCAAGGGACAAGGTCTGGTGCTGGTTCTGCTTTCACTGCACAAGGGCAGAGAGGGGAAGATGAGCAAGTTTATTGCTGTTGTTCCAACCAGAGCAAGAAAAATCCTTCACCCAAATATGGAGGATGCTTATACTGGCATCAGTAAAGTACTAATTACAAACTGGGCCAGGGAGAAAAGCTAAGTTTTACTATCCTAAATAATTGTATCAAGTCTCCTCCAATTCCTTTCATTTACAAAAAAAAAAAAAAAAAAAAAAGAAAAAAAACCCACAAAACTGTCACATCCAGAAAGTAATCCATCTCAACAAAGACAGACTGAAGGATTAAAAGCAGTACACTCAGAACCTCTCAAAGGATGGCGGGCAATTTAGTGGAATACAGAAATTCTGGCAACGCAGATACTGGTACCTAAATACATTCTTGGATGTAGAGACCTAAAAAGCAGGTTTGTTTCTGCTTTGGTTTTATTGCACTTTTTTCTTTTTTTTTTTTTCTTTTAATTAAAGAATAATATTAAGAACAATACATGAAGAATTAGTAGTGAAATGATTTAAAATGAAATAAATACTTATCCAGAATGGGGGGATGTGCTGAAAGCCACAGTAAACTGAATGAACTGGTGATATGCATTGGCAAGAGGCAAATATATTATTTTATATATTATTTAATAAAATATATTTTATTAAATATATTATTTTATAACTGTACTTAAATTTACTTTATGAAAAAGAATTTCGTTCTATCTGACATCTGAAGATTTTGCCAACACTGAGATAGTACACTTCAGGAAGAAAAAGTTCAGAGCAATGTAAAATTTTTAACTGACTTGAGAAATAAGCGTAAAAAAGAACATGAAGTGAGAAAGTATTTACTGATGGGTTAAAATGTTAAATTCTGAATATTTTCAAAAGTAGAAGCCAGGTTCATAGGTAAGATATAAAAGGGAAGGCTAGGTTTTAAAAGCTTGACAATAAACAGGCTGTGGAATCATGCTTACTGAAAACTTGTGATGTAAACTGTGGACTACTTTTTTGGGGTTTTTTTTTTTTTTTTTTTTTTTTTTTCAATTTTTTTCCCCTGAGGAGCTTTTAGTCAAAGAACTCAAATATGTTGAAATAGTTTAGGGTAGCCTGGAGGCACTCAACTTCTTTTCCACCACAGACTCCAGGACAGAGGACAATGAACGGCAAAAATTTAAGCAAGTATAGGACACTGGAAGTTGTTCAAGAACTAAGAAAGTTTCCTACTTATTTCATAGCACCTCAGCCAAAAAGAAACTTTGGATTTACTGTATCAAAAGAGATAGGTCTGGGAGAGACCTTAACAGCAATCTCATACATCCACATTGCCAAAGATGGCTCACACATTCCCAAGGGACACTGCCACGACCTATTCCTTTAAAAGAAAAAAAATTAAAAGGGAGGGAAAAAAGCAGCATTTATTTTTAAAGAGAAAATATGTATCCCAAGGGATCCAGTGTACTTTGGGAACATTCTTCAAAGAACAGAATGCATTCCCTTTTAACCGTGTCTCGTGAAACCAGCAGTCAGAGAGGAAAATTCCCTCTTGTAACATTCACTCAATCGCTGAGTTCCTACCCCGAGTTCCTGGTGGGCAGGAGCACTTGAAGTGATTGACCAGGTCGATGCAGGTCCCTCCGTTCTGGCAGGGCTGGAACTGGCACTCGTCCACCTCGTACTCGCAGTTGACACCCTGGTATCCAGCCACACACTGCCGGCACAGAAAGGAGCGTCAGTGGTCTTCCAGCAGATGTCTCAGAAAGGCTAACACCCACAGAGGAGCCTCAGCGGGGCGGGTGAGGACTGCCTTTGTAGCTGAGCAACTGCAAGTGATTTCAAGGGCTGCACAGCCAGCAGCTTAAACACACAACTCCACCTGTGACACGTAACAGGGCACTGCAAATTTGAATTCAAGTGATTACATTGCTGCAAAACAGAGCAGATCAAATGATGATACCCTCCAGCACTGAAGCTGGCTTAGTAGTTTTGGCTTAAGGTTTAGATAAAACTCATCCTTTCCCTCTGGACATGGGCTTCCAAGGTGTTCTACCATTCCAAAAAGCCTAGGGAGGCTGATATACAACAATCTCATGGCCTACACTGCTCTCTGCATCAGCATTATGAAACAGAAAGCAGTGGAAAGCATTTCCCACCCTGGGAGGCAAGGGATACTTTGCCCCATCCAACAGGGAAAATACAATATTCCTTCACCACACTTTACAAATATTTTAATATAAACCACACCTCAGGCAAAAAGCCTTTCCAGATAAGAACCCCCTCTCCAATGACACAAAGAGTGCAATGCTCATCAACCACAGCTCCTTCCAACCACACCTCCTAATTCATTCTTAAAAACCTCTCAGGAGCACTGTTTTTGCTACAGCCAAATTAAAAACTCCTTCCAGGTGCAGGCTGCTTTTATCCCCTATTTGAAGGTACCTTACCACTTGCAGGTGTTTCTGACTCCCTCTGATGCTGTTGTTTCACTGTGCCCGAAGTATTCACCCCTCTTCCCAGCAAATCCCCGGCTTACCTCGCACTGGTATCCGCCCAGGTGGTCCCGGCAGGTGGCTCCGTTCTGGCAGGGGCTGGAGTCACACTCATCCAGCTGCACCTCGCAGTAGCTGCCCGTGTAACCCACCTGGCACTGGCAGTGGTGGGTGTTGCCCACGTTGAGGCAGTGACCAGAGTGCTGGCACAGCTGGTCCACAGGGACTCCTGGAGCAGAGGTAAATCAGGTCAGCAAACACAAAAAATGCGCTTGCTGCCAGTGCTGGTAGCTCAGACAGGAATGGATATGGGTAGGCCCAACAAATTGAAAAGTTGCAACTTTAAAATTGAAAAGTTACTCCTTAAATTACAGTGGATCAAAACCAAAACTGGCTTACAAAGTCACTGCTCTGTCCTCTTTGGGTCACTGCATTCAACACCGGCACAATTTGTACTGCTGTGTTACTTTAGCACTGGCTGGTGAATACATATCTGAAATACTATTGCTGCTCTACAAAGGTTCAGTGTTGGTACCTAGAATGTCCCCAAAAGGTATGGGAGCTTGACACCTTTCTCCTTTGACACTGAATCTGCTTGTCTGGATTTCCTGGACAAAAGTGGCATGACAGTGTCCATCTGCCTGGGCTACAAGCCATGTTACCAGACAAAACTCACTTAAAAACCAAATGTTTTCCATATACATCATCTGAAGTAGAAAATTACTACTTTGAAGGGCCATGGTACAACCTATATGGCTAAATAGTGCTCGCAGTAATCAGTATTCTCTGCAAAAACACTTATGAGTTCCAAGATGCCTTTCTCGTAGAAGGACATGTCTTAAACCTGGCCTGCCTGGGGTTTAGCAGAAACCTGAGGTTTAGCCTGCATGGGGTTTGGCATGAAGAGCTGATGCATTTTCCAAAAAGGCAGTCCATGTAAAACAGTACTACTGAAACTCTGAGGCCTCATGTAGTATTTCATTCTTCCTTTCTGCCATTTTTGTGACGGGGAGAATCGAGGAAGTCTTGGCTCCCAAACACACCCTTGGCAGAGAGTATTTTTACTTGAGAAGCGACCGCCTAGAGGCAAAGCTCTCTGGGCTGTGCCCAGGTGCAGGGGGAAGGAGATGCTGAAGCACACAGGATGCTGATTTACCTCTCTGTGAAGCTGCCACCTGGCACGAGACGCTGGGCACGTCGCAGTAGGCGCCGGTCCAGCCGGGCGGGCACACACACCGGGTCTGGGCCAGGGTCTGCACACACGTGCCTTTGTTCTTACAGGGAGACTTGCTGCACAGATCCACGAGAGACTGCAGAGCAAACAACCCACGTGAGACATGGCAAATGCAGGAGAAACAGCACTCAGAGAACAAGTTCAAGAGGCAAGGAATGGGAGTTCTGCAGTACAGGTTCCCGTGGCACCTGGAAGAGCAGGACAGTCCTTCCCAAGCTAAGCCAGGTACTTCACCGACAGTCTCATATGCCTGGGAAAGTGCAAGTGTATAGAGGAATAAACCCCAGATGGCAGCATTATTTCAAAATCCTCACACCTCACCATGAAGCTGGATCTTTGACTGTCTCAGTTTGAGAAAATTGGCTTTTATCTCAGATTAGCTTTCTAGTTCCACGCTAGCAGGAGGCTTCCAGCTATTCTCCTTAACTCCCCCCATCTTCACCGCTTTCTGTGGATGACAGATGTGTTCCATATTTTCATCCACACTTTCCATTTCTATCATTAGCTCACCATACCTCCTTTTGGCCCCACTTGTTGCACACTATGGTCTGCCTGCCTTTTTGTGTCTTCCAAGATTCAACTGAAACCCCACAACAGTTTTATGAACTGAGGATGGACCAAAGTATATTGCTTTTCTTGATTTCTCATATAGAAACAAAGAGTCTAAAACTCAGTAAATCATCATATGGAAGTTAAGACCCAAAATAACTGTCTGTTGTAATATAAGTCAGCCACTAACCATAATTTCCTTTTTAAGCTTTTTATCTTCAAATTAATACAGTTATTTATTTGATTTCAAGCTGACTTGAGGTAGGGTGAGGTTTTTAAAGTGACTAGCACCGAACTTTGGCTGTAAAATGCAATTTCAATTGCAGAAAGTTCTGCTTTTCAGATGCAAACTGTCTCCTCACAAAGATTAAAGTAAAAAAAAAAATCTGTGCTTTCACAGGCAACCAAAAGGAAACTTGGAATTAAGTTTTATCACATGTAGTTGAGCGTGAAGAAGAAAAAACACCGAGCCTCTTGCTTCTGCATTTGTAATGAGTAGCTGACTGTTTTACATGCAAATTCTAAAACTTATGAATCATTGTCTGATTTTGTGCTGCTTATTTAGCTTTGCTAATTAGGTCAAGCCAGTTTACCACTAAGACAAGAACTACAGTGTAGCTGCAATCTATAAATCTCCCCAATCCAGCTTTGAGTAGTACTTAGCTAAATTTAGAAAGTTCTGGTTCCTCGTATAAAATGGGTAATACATTACAATCAAGCTCCTCTGAACATAAAGCAGACCTTCTGAGAATGCACAGCGTTTAATCTGGGGAAAGGAACATTAATCCTTTTCTCCAGTAAAAACAAAGCAAACGTAACAGAAGAGGAACTACTGAACTTCACAGTACTTCACCATCACTCTCAATGCTAATTCTCCCAATAAGGTTTAAGTGCTGTGCCCAGAATGCATAATTAGGGCAGCAGAGGGGTTGCTTTTTTCTATCACTTCATTACTTTGCATTCACTTCCTCCATTAGCAATACCTAGAAGCAGACCTGACAATTTAATGTCTAGCAACATACTTCTGAAAAAGCACCTCCCCCACTGCCACTGAAATGCTTCTTTCCAGCACTCACTGCTTTACAAAGACATGTTGGCATGAAAGAGAGCTGCAAAATTCTTACAAAAATGCAGTTTTCCAGCAATTCAAGAAATTCACCTTTTTTTTTTAATGGCAGCACTTAAGCCTGTTGGTAAAGGAAGCCCATACAGAGTTTACCATTCCAAAAGCAAAAATAGTCTCACATCATTCTTGCTGTTTTGATAAGAACAGAATCAAAAAGAATTCTGATTTGAAAAACATCATTTTGTTTCCACTGTGCCATGCCAAGTTAGAGTTTTTAATAGGCACTAGTCAGTCATTTACAGTATACAGGGTTTGCAGCTCCTGTGGAAAACTGGAAAATGCCTGAACTTAAGTGTGCATGTAGGCTGGAGATTTTTATTGAGGTTGTGAATAGGACAAGCACGTCATTTACTGCCTCAAAACATTTTATGGCTTTTCATGAAGAAAGATTTACTATCAACCCTGATTACAATTTACCTCCCTGTAACTGTAAAGAATGAACCTGTTAAATCTAAGTCCTGCTAATCAGACTGATATTCTGGGGTTCTTTTGTGCTTGTTTGCTGGTTTGTTTGTTGTTTCTTTTTTTTTTTTTAATACAGGACTGTCTTCAATCAGGACAATTTCATGCTTTGAATGAAATGGAGCCATTTTCCAGGGCAACAGCTGGTTTTCATTTAAGGAAACGAATCTAGAAAGTTCCAGTGACACCTGTTCTCATCAATAACCACTTTTCTCCTCCTTGCAAATAGACAGGGGATAGAACTAGACGATCTCTAAAGTCTCTTCCAGCCCTTCTGTGTTTTCCAGTTTTGAACAGGGGCACCTAATGGGCCAACCAGCCCTCCCCAGGACTGAAGGAACAAGAGCTCAGCCATGTTTGGCACCTCACACCTCTCCCATGTCACCTCTGCTGCTGGACAGCTCAAACAACAACGCCACAACGAGTCACCCACCTTGCAGTTCTTGCCAGTGTAGCCCAAGGGACATATACACCTGTATGTGCCCAGGCTGTCCACACAGGTGCCCCTGTTGAGGCAGGGATGGGAGTCACACTCGTTGATTTCCGTCAGGCAGAAAGGTCCCGTGAAGCCCAGGGGGCACTGGCAGGTGAAGGAATTGATTCCATCCACACAAGTGCCTCCATTGAAACAGGAGCTGCAAGGGAGGAGGAAGAAAGGTAAGCTGAGACAAAATGCAATGAGCTCACAGACAAAAAGGAACATAAATGTGACTGAAATTAGGGAGAAAAGCAGATAACAGGATCTTTTGATCACTGCTAACTTCTGGCTGAAGAAGTATCAGCCAGAAAACAGCAATCCTAGGGAATTCCAGCTCACCCTCCAGCTCACTTTTACCTCAGCAGAACAAGAAAGTAAAGCAGGGTTTTAATGAGTCATTATGATGGATGCAACTAATTTAATGAAACCTCCCCAGCTTCAATGTGACCACAAACACTACCTCGTGTGGCTTGCTCAAACTGATACATTTTATTACAAATTACAATTGTATTACAAATTATGAGAAACAAAACAATTTGCCTTTTTTTTTTAAAATCTTCAAAGGAATCAGGGGTATGGTTTCTCAAGGAAAAAGTTCATACAACATGCAAAACACAAGCATGTTCTTCACTGAAATTATGTGAAAGTATTGGTATTGCTAAATCCCTTCTTTCTCTTCTCATGAGAATTTTAACTCCTGATTTGTAAAACTACTCATACATGCCCTGGCAGAATTCAGATCAAAGGAATTATCCCCCTTCCCCCCACTCTTCTGATCATAAGAAATTCTGCCAGATTAGGTGTCCTAGGGAGAAGGCACTGGGAAAGTTTGGAGAATTGATGTGTCATGCAAAACTGACTCAGTTTTCCTTGTAAAGGAACTCCTGCTCCTCTGAGAATAATGCTAGATGAGACTTGAGATAATCGGTTTGATAGAGTACACAAACCAAATTCATGTCTGCTATCCGCTTTGTGCCTGTCAAAGGGTATTTCAACGAGAGGAGCCCCTGACTCACTGCGGGGTCTGTTGTTGTTGGGCCTCACCCCCTGGTTGGGGTGGCCTGGAAAGGTGGAAAAGTCTCTCCTCCAACCCGAGCTTCCAAAGACTCAGTGGTCTTCAGTCGTCTGGTCTCAAGGTAGTTTATTGTGTGTTATCTGAAAGATTTCTCCCTGAGCTGCTGCGGTCCGTTCAGCAGTCAGGCAAGGCACACTGCCCTCCCAGGGGGCTGGTGCCCTCTTTTATATCATTCATTGTGTGTTAAATGTTTACGGTTTTTCCCCAATGCCCACCACCTGTATTGAACAGTGACATTCTACTCTAAACCAATCTGTGAGTGCCAACATCACCAAGAACATGGAGGTTAGGAAGGAGAAGGAAAGAGGACAGGACACGCCCAAATCCCTCCATCTTAGAACTTCTGACCCCCATGTACAAAACTCAGACCCCTCTGTACAAGGCCTAAAACCCCCCTGTACAGCACTCAAAAATTCTTCCTCTCACTTTGTGACTACTTCTACTATAATATCTGAACTTGTGTGATTTCTTGTTCTTCCTGCAAGGTTGGTAAATTGTTCCATGGATCAGGTTCAAAGCCACAGGGGTCTGTGGCTGCATTCCAGGGTCTCAGATGCTTCTGACCCGGGCCTGGAACATCCAAGAGTGTCCAAGGGACATTCTGGGTTCCGACAACTCACCTCCCTGAACTCACAGTGCAGGGAAGCAAGTTTTAAATATCGAAATTCTGACTGCGATTACGGTAGAGATGTCAACATTAACCTACTTATCAAACATTACAAACATTAAACTGCTCAGCAGAGAAGTTCCTCTGTCTTGGGGGCTGAATTCTGTTTTAGAGGGAGAGCAAACTGCCGTTTCCACTTTTGGCAAAGCAGGGAAGACAGAGGAGCTGCCATTCACCTGGTGTGTTTCACTGAAACCAGGTACCAAAAGGAGAGGGCACTCTCTCACAGGCAGCTTCTCACACAACACACGGAACAATCATTTGACCCACATTCAAATTAGCCAACCACCACAGTGCTCTTAAGCACAGCTCGGTAATTTTGGTTGAGAAGGTGTGACTGGTTTAGCTTGGCAGAGCGTTGAAAATTGCTACATCCTTAATTCATACCTGCAAGACTGGTTCCTGTCCTGACTGATAACAAAAACAGGATGAACCTCAAGGAAGAGCCAGGAGTTCTGCTAAAACACCCAGCATACTTCACTCCATTCAACAACTGTTGTGCAAATTAAACACACCCTCATCAGTGACACAACCCTGCTCTTAAGAAAAAGATATTGAAATACCTCCTCCTCAAATGCTATTTTATAAAAGGTAGGAAAGATCTTTCCTATTTGTGCAGAAAATACTTGAGAAAACCAAGAGCTTTGCATAATTTGTCTCTGGTAACTAGACTAGAACCAAGAACTTCTTAATTATTTTTTAACCACTGCAAGTTTTAAAGAAATTGTTAGAATTTTTTCCCATTTGAGAATCTGAAGTTACATCAATCCTAACAAAGCTTAAAATAAATATGCAGGCAGATGATGGAATCACATGTTTAACTCTCAAAGAGCTCTTAAAACTACCCCATGAACCATTTATATTAGGACCAGCTGTTGAGCATTTTAACTCAGTTCCACACCTCCCCCTTTAGAATGACCTCAGGTTTTATCTCGACACTGCTAAACCACATCCAATTTTTTTTTTTGCGAGCATTAAAAGATCTCTGATGATTAAATCTTTCCAATACAGAATTTAGTGGATTTAGTGTTTCTCCTGGTTTCTTCTTCATACTATTTGTTGTCAACAACTCAGGAATAATTTATTTTCGCTGCTTTTCTAAGTTGGCCATTGCTTCCATTTTTGCAGCTTTTGTATTTCTCAACAGAGTAACCATTCGTAACCAATTATTTCCCCTCCCCTATGTGATAGTGAATTATTATATGAATTATTTACATTTCAATAAGCTAAGCACCCCTGTTTTAACTTCCGTTAAACACCGCCACGTTCATCCTGTAACGGAACTGTTGGAAGAACGTTAGAAGAAACTGAGGACCAGGCAACTGTGTTTCAGCTAAGCCAGCTTTCCTTGCGAGAATCACGAGTATGCCTGTGACAAATGGCAGGAAAGGAGGATTGCCCTGGTCAGAAGCTGCTCGCGAGCAGGAGGGCAGGAGCAGCAGAGAGCGCAGGTGCCTCACCTGTCAGTGCACTCGTCGACGTTGCTCTCGCAGTTGGTTCCCTCGAAGCCCGGCGGGCACTTGCAGGTGTAGCTGTTGACGTAGTGGGTGCAGGTGCCCCCGTTCCTGCAGGGCTCACTCAGACACTCGTTGGTGTCCGTCTGACATTTATCCCCGTGAAATCCGGGCAGGCAGATGCACGAGAAGGAGTCGATCCCATCCACGCACGAGGCTCCGTTCTGGCAGGGATCTAGGACAGAGGCACCACAGCGAGTGTTACAATGGGTGACAGTGAGGGGCCAGGCCTAGAGCAGTCATTCCTATGGAAAAAAAAGGGGCCACACAGCCCAGAATACGGACAGGTTTTTCTCAGCCTCTTTATGGAACAGGTAGCTGCAAAGCATTTTCAATTAGAAATTTACAAGGAGGTGTGGATCAAGGCCAACCTTCAGGGCCTAAAGGTTTCTCTGCTGGAATTTGTTCAACCAAAACCCAAAGCCTCTCAGTTTAAAATTCAAATACTGCTTTTGTGACAGATGCCTACTGATACAAGAAAAACAGAGCAGCAAGTGTTTCTTCTTCCTTTACCAAGTTTTATTCATCAGAGAACTCAGCACAGTCTCTCTTTTCCAGATTCTGCTTAACACAGGAGAGAACTTGTGTGCTTAATTTTCAGCATGAGAGCAGTGCAGTCAAATCAAATGTGTATGTGAATATTAGCACATATATGAGCACTTATGCATTACTGAGCACTTGACATTTTTCCCAGCATCACAGACTGGTTGGGGAAAGGCTGGCAGAAAAGCTCACAAACTCCTACACCACCATGGATTCTCCTCAGTCACTGCATTTCTTGACATCTTCCTTATCCCTGCCACGCTCTTGCTACTTGCATACCACTGTTTTTTGATCTAAGCCACCTCCTACTACGGTATTCCTTCTGCTTCCACAAGTAGCAATCTGCCCGAAAGATTTCTGCCGTTCAGTAATTTCTTCCTGCTTTTCTCCTTCCACGTTTGGATTTAAGACCCACATTCCTGAAGCCAGATTCCTTTTCTACTCTGCATTCCACAGAGCAAAAGCCTAATATACGAAGGCAGAGAGGGAAACTGGGAGGGGGGAGGAAAAAGGGAGAAAGCAAGGGGGGTTGAAAAATAGGTTACCAAGCCAATTTTTGGATTTAGGACTACTTTTAAGTACTGCTAAAATATGAACTTGAAAATGCAAATAGACCCACCAAAAATTTACAGTTTATCCTAAGTATCAGAAGCTAATTCTGTTTACTGGGAAATGAAGAAAAGAAATGTGAAAGGTAATTAAAGCTCATTTTTTGACTGAGAAATATGCTCACATGTTAAGAATTTGTATTATGAGACACACCTGCATCCATTTAAAGGTCATTTGACTACTGCAGAGAAAAAGCACATTCAAAGCAAGACCCCTGGCAGCTATGAAATGTTGTGTCTGTGGCAGTCAGCCATGTATGAGTGAAGCCAAAAGCTGTGCATTAATTCTCTGTGCCACACATTTACTGGCAGAGGAAGGAGACTTGGGTATCAACTTTTCAATAAGTTCCTGTTGTTGGAGGGTTTGTTTGCTTCATAGATTAAAGACATTTGGCTCAAGGCATGGAAGGTTTTTGTTATGCTAAATGAAATCAGCTGTGGCAGCAATGTGAAATGCTTCTTCAGCCTCATGGGTGTGCTGCCTAAGACAACACGGGGTGAATCCCACAGCTCTCAGAACACTTGGGAGGAGGGAGAGAGATGTCCCAGCTGTTCCAGAGGGAAAACGTTTTTATCTTCAGGCACCCACACAAAAACTAACAGGACAGGCAATGATTTTGTTGGCTTCAGTAAGCAAAGCTCTGGGTCACTGCACTGTGACACTTTTGGTACTGTACCTGTCTGCTCAGAAAGAAGGAATTAAAAGCTCAGGCTGAGCCAGACACCTCAGAAGTTCTTTGAGTGCTGCTTTGGGGGCTCCCACGGTAACTTTTGCTAATAGACTTGTTTGGATCCTTCTTTACAGCAGTCATGAATTTACATTTTTTTTCCAATGCAAAACAGAATTTGCTAAGTTCACACCTAAAGTCTTCAAAACTCCATTTTAGTTTTAAGCTGATAGCAAAAAACAGGGGATTGGTTTTTTTTGGTGGTTTTGTTTTGGGTTTTTTTTTTTTTGTGTTTTTTGGGGTTTTTTGGGGTGGTTGTTTTGGGTTTTTCAGTTCATTTGGTTGGGTTTTTTTAAAGACCTGGCCAATCTAAGAATTACAGCATTATGAACTCCTCCAAGGTTTGATAAAGCACTTTTCAAACAGTAACAGATGAACTTTTAAACACGAGACATTTCTCATTTTAAACACGAGACATTTCTCAGGAGACTCTGATTTTATCTGATGATGATACAGAATATGCCCAGTAAGAAAAAGAAGCTACTATGCATTTGGTTTCCCTTATAAACAGCAGTGTCAAGGACATGAAATTAATACTTGTTTTCTTGCAATTTGAGCTGTTCCAGTACTCATCCATGTATGGGCTACCCTATTCCAGAAGAGAGGGCCTTCCTGCTGCTTAATTTGTTTTCAAATATGGATTAACTGGAACTGCAACAGGACCCACTCTTCCCAGAATATTAATGTCAGACAGACATTTCAGGAAGGACTGATATACCCCAGATTCCCACCACACCTCAATCAAACTGAACGTTGAAATACAGGTAAGCCCTGCAGTGGCACTTAGCCTTGATGGATTAAAATTCCAGGCAAATACAATTTTGCATTTAACAGTGCTTCTTATTAAAGTATGTAAACTCTAAGGGCCTTTTCAAGTTAAGGATCTGGGAACAACAGCTGCCATCAGTTAGGACACCGTGGTCCATTTCTAGCAGCTGAACATGATGGATTTGGACTGCCTCAAACATTAGAAAAGTGAAGTTTGGTGGTTTTTTTCCTTTTGGCAAGAGATCATAAAAGACCCTTAGGAATCTGTCAAACAGCAGTCAGCAAATTTATTTTTGGGAAAGACTGGAAAACACTGAGCAAAGTGCTGATACCCACTTGACAGGCAGTCATCAATGTTGCTGTCACAGTCCCCTCCGGTGAAGCCAGGCCGACACTCGCACAGGTAACTGCCCTGGATGTTGTGGCACAGGGCATGGTTCTTGCAGGGCTTGGAGAGACACTCATCAATATCCACCGTGCATCTTTCCCCTGAAAACGTGCAGAGTCCAAGGGTGAGACCCCTCACAAAGCAATGGCCAGGAGGCTCAGGGCCAGCACTGCTCAGCACTGAAAGCACAGCGTGTTCCCCATCCACCTTACCTTCCCAGCCAGGGGCACATTGGCAGGTGTAGCCTTCAGAGTCAGGAGATTCTTGGCAGATTCCCGAGTTCTCACAAGGATTAGGGGAACAAGGAGAAACCACTACCTGGCAGTTCACACCTGGAGAACAGAATGGGAAAAAGCAGAAGAATGTGCTGCTAAGAGCTTGGTGCTTCTTGGAAGAATGAACAAAGAGGTTGTAACTCACATGACTATCCCACACCACCGTGGGCAGCACTGCCACATTTTGAAAAATCTCAGCAGAAGGAAAAGGAGAGCAGAGCCCTCCTCATGGACTCGGTGTAGAGGCAGCCATGGTCATTTTGAGTTTAACGTCCCTCCAATTTCCAGGGCATTTATGTAGATTTCATAATTTACAAAGAAAATTAAGCTAAGCTTCCAACAGGACATTTTTTAATGATTCCAAGCAAGGCTTAGACAAGCCCTTGCCAAGTATTCTATTACTGCATCATGTCTACAGGAACTGACTAATTTAACCTCATACAGCCATGGCATTTCCCATCTTGATTACTATTTCCACAAAGTTTAATGAAAAGAAATTTCTCTAAAGGTGCAATGAAGTAAAAAGGGAAAAGATAACAAATATTTTCTGAATTTTCACCTTTGAATCCCTTCCTACAGGTACATCTGTATCCATTCAACAGATCCTCACAAGTTCCTCCATTCTGGCATGGGTTTGATTTACATTCATTCCCTTCTGTTGAACAGTAATCTCCTATCCAGCCTGGGTCGCAGACACACTTGTACCTTGAAAGGCAAAACAGCAGTAATTTTAGAGCATTTTGAAGTAACTCCTCGACCAGTTTCTCCTGCATATTAGTTTTGTAGAGAAAACCAGAAGAACTCTCTTGAGTAGAGCCCTAAGTTACTTTAGATTGCTTACCCCAGCTGTATAATTTTGAAAATACTGAAAATAAACCCGCCCTTAAAATCACACTTCCCTCGTTGCAGTTTTCACAAAGTGTTCAGTCAACCAGCAATGCTTCTGCTTTGATAAGATCATCTCAACATATTCAAACAAAGACAGAAACAAAAAAAAAAAGATTGGAAAAAAAAAAAAGAAGTGGAGGGGAACAATAGGTTCCAAAGATAACTAGACTGATTTAATACCAAATAGTGGTTTCAAATGAAAATAGCTGGCTGGGAGCAGGAGCAATCTTCTCCATCACGTTTCAAAATCTGAAGTAGAGCACACCCCACCCACATGACGTAGAAACAAGGACTTGGCGGATCAGCCTGGACTCAGGCCACACAGCACACACAGGCCTCTGTCCCTGCCCTGCAAACACGGCTTATTTTACGACGAGATGAACAAAAATCTGCTCTCCAAGTTTTTGAGGAGGCTGAATTAGCATTATAGGCAGCTTTCCTGTCAGCTCCAGGGAAAGTGCTGCATCCTGCCCTACAGAGCTACCTGCAGCAACAAATCACTTCCCTGCCCAAATGCTGACAACACTTCCCAGGATGCAGTACATATCTGGGAGGCTATTCCATGTATAGTTAGGAACTTTCACAAACAAAACATCCCTAGACTTACCATTACCAAAAAGAAGTCTGATTTAGGGCTCCCAAAATCTGCATTTGGTCTTCCTGGATGGGAAGATTCAGAAGCAACTACTGCCATCAAAAGACCCAGAGAGAATTTTCCTTTCTTTTCTCAGACATGCAACAATCTCAGTAAAGCTGACAAAATCTCAGCAGTGAACAAAGTGTCCTGGGTGAAATATCCATCCCTGGAGCAAAAGTTGTCAGCCTGCTCCTTGATCCACTGTTTGGTTAGGAAGAACAGCACTAGCCAATAAAGACAGTCCTCATGTTCAATGCTTTAGGTTTTGATGGAATAGATTACTGCTGCTCCCCAAAGATTTAATCTGGAACCATTTCTTTATTTTAATTGCATTCACTCAATTCACTAGAATCACCAAACCCTCCCTCTAGATGGTGGCAGTACACCCTACACTACTTGCCCATGCAAAACCAGCCAACAACACAAGGCAGGACAGAAAAACCTATGTTGAAACACCAGCTGGTGAATGAAGGTCTACACCTTACTGTGATTATGTCATAGGCATCACATAAATTGGGAACCTACTCTGAGAAATTAGAGAAAAATCGGGAGCTGGAAGTCTGGACAGAGCAAGACTATCCCAGAAGGCAGCAGGTAGGTTTAATGAGTCCTTACCCAGTGGCAATGTGTGTGCAGTTGCCATGCACACAGGGGTTGCTGAGGCAGCCATCAGCCTGGGACTGGCAGTGGGGGTGGTGGAAACCCTCAGGGCACACACACCGAAAGCCGTTCACCTCGTTTATGCACGTGCCGCCGTTGTGGCAGGGGCTGGACGTGCACTCGTCGATGTCCGCGTTACAGCGGGGGCCTGGAGGGAAAAATCAACACTTCCTGAGCAGCATTTCTTAAAAGAGCGCTTGCTTTGCACCTCTGCAAGAGCACACACTGAGACACAGCTCAGGGAAGCCAAGGCAGCAGCATGGAGCTCACATGCCTCCGTGCTTTAACTCAAGCCAAGAGAAGCGTTTCTGAGAGATGCAGCACTTTCCTGTGCCTGGAAAACAGCACTTACACTCAGCAAGTATTTACAAACCATTCCAGAATCTCCACTAAAATCACCAGTTAATATTGATTAGGAAAGCAAAAACCACTCAGCTGTATCATGCTTGCAACAAACCTCTTGAGCTCCACTTGCCGTAGCCCTGCTCCTCTGCTTTGAAGTACCTACCCTTTGAACAACCAATAGTGCCCAAATGTCTGCAGTAAATACAGTTCTTGTGGTTTATTGCGCAAAAGGGGCTCTAAAAAACACCGTTTCCTGTTTTGCCTGCCTCTGATTACGACTGCAAGATCCTTGAAGTAGTGACCAAAAGGACTTGTGAGGCTGGAAAGCTAAACAGAGTGAACGATGCAGTAAGCTGAAAGCATTTTGAACAGAAGGCAATGACAAAGTAACAAGACCCCATGCAAGCCAGCTCCTTAAAGACTGGAATCAGCCAATTCATCACATTACTGAATTATTTTAACAGCATAACAGTAAGAGATCCAGCAGGATAACAAATATGGAATGCCAGCAACCTAGGAGAGTGGTAGGCACGAGTGATCAGCATCATCCCTCATTTTATTCTGGGGACTAGAGAGTACCACCATGCCAGAGCCATAGGAGGGAAGGAAGGAGCATCAGGAGTTTAGAAAGGCCCCAAGAGAAAAGCACAAGACACATGAAACATTCTAGTGCTCTAATGCATTTCAGACCTATTCTAACTAGAATCACTCTGTAATAAACAGTAACAAACATGATGAGAAAGCTGTAATAAACAGTACCAACTGCCTCACAATGGTTATTTTGTATTACCCTGCATGGCTCAAAACACAAATGCCCTTGTAAACAGTGGTGAGATGTGCTTTAGTCATCAGGAATAGTCTGATGTTGGCTCAGAATTCTAAACATGGATCCAGAGGTGTCTAACCACTTCTTTTTTCAGCCCCACTTTGACTGTACCAGAGAAATTTTGTAGTTTAAAAAGAAAACAGAACAGACCATGCTATGACAGAGAAGTACTGAAAAAAATCAGATTATTTGTCTGAAGACTTCAGAGTGGAAAGCAACTCAAGAGAACACCAAGTTAATGCTCTGATTTCAGAGAAATAGAAATACTGCTCATGGTCAAAGCCCAAGGCAGAGTCTAATCAAACACCTCCCCATATTGTCCAGTCTCTCTGTCCCTGGAAAGAGGCTGTAAATAATAAACCAAAGTCACGTGGGTTTATTTGTTATAAACCCAAGAACCATGAATTGGACTTAATTACCTAACAAGAATGGCATTTCACAGCACAGATTGGGCCATTTTTCTGTTTGGTAGAACTGGCTGTAGTGTAAGATGCTAAGATCCAAAGATTAGAAGGATTTACTGAGACACCAACTGAATCCCTTGCAGTCAGTATGCAAAGAACACTTCCCTGGCTACTCGGATAACTATCTTCAAAACAATTCAGAGCCCTTGGGTAGCTGACTTTACCTGTAAATCCAGGTTTGCAGGCGCAGTTGTAGCGATTGATGCCATCGATACAGTCCCCATGAATGCACGGGTTACTGGCACAGTCATCAAAGTTATTCTCACAGTTTACTCCTGGATTAAAAAAACAAAAACAAAAAAAAAAGAGTTAGAGGAATAAGGAGGGTAAATCTTACAAAGAAGGCAACAAAACTATTTTCCCAAAATCGCCAAATTAAGAATCCCACCTGTTTCAAAGTCGTGTTGGGGACAACTTAAACAGGTGATGATGCAAAAGCACTGCAACACCACTCACCCAAGCCACTGGGTGCTGACTGAATATGACCCTGAACTTGTACTAATTTAAACAAAGGAATAAACATTTTGAACACTATGCCTAATTTTTCTGCAGGCCTGATTTTTTTGGAGTAAAGAGGAGTCGAATTCTCCCAAGATCAGTTGCAGCACCAGTGAGGGGTTAGGCAATCCACACAAACACACCAAAGTTCAGCATGGAAAAGCAATGTGAAAATGATGCTCTCAACTTAGCACACACCAGAACACACGTAAGAAATAATTACATGCTTGAATTCTGCTTGAATCCAAGCCTTCCACTTGTGTTTTACACACCTGAGGTGCCCAGCAAGCAGTTGCACTGGTAGCCATTGACCAGGTCGATGCAGCGCCCTTGGTGCAGGCAAGGATTGCTGTGGCACTCGTCGATCTGCTCGCTGCATATGGCACCCATGTAGCCAGGGTTGCAGATGCACGTGTATGAATCAATGCCATCCTGGCATTCCCCGTGGTGGCAGGGATCGGGATCACAGTTGTTGATGTTCTCCTCACACAGAGGGCCAGTAAAACCTGAGGAAAAACCATGAGTAAGGAAGGAGTTCACTGGTAGGATGCTGCAGTGAATAAAATGCAGGTATAGAAAGAATCGTATCAAGAATCAGCAAAGTGGCAGAGAGCACAAAGGGTAACTGGGCACCTCAACTGCATTTCCAGCCCTGGAACACAACACGCTCCACTGTTCACAGCATTACAGAACAGCATCATGCATGGAGAACCCTGGCACTGGAAGTGGTCACCTTCAGGTTATTTGGAACAGTAGCCATGAGAGGAAACATGTAGATCTCCATCAGAAATATTTACTTGCATCACTATAAACTATCTGGAGGCACACTCCTGCCATTATTTCCTCTACACAGTAACAGGGGGACAGAGTGGGGCTGACCTTGTTAGAATGAGAAATTACTTCAAAGACGTTGCTGAAACCTTCCCAAGGGAACTCCCTTGGCTCGTGTCAAAGCTTCTGCAGCTCTGCTTATTAGAAAGTTTCTTTCCTCCTTCAATGGGAAACTTTTCAGTAACTGCAATCAAGCACCAACTACAAACTTGTTGAAGGCTGCCTGCAACCTCTTGGTTAGGAGCAACGAAACAAGCAGCAATTTGGCCTGTTCCATTCTGCTTCAGCTGGGAAACATCCTGAGCAACACAGAGGGAAAAAGGGCTAGAGGGCTCAGGAAATAAGAGCAGCAAACAAGTCCCTGGAGCAGAGCTTTATAAGACTGGGACAAATTCAAATAAGTGGTTTTCAGAGCTGAGGTTTTGGAGCAACAGCTCACGTTGCCTTCCAGCAGCTGAAGATCAGGAAGGCAGAACTTGAAATTTCAAGACACCAACTGGAGACTGATACAAACCAAGCTGCAGGGATTTTCAACAGCTGAAGAGTGG
Source organism: Anomalospiza imberbis (assembly GCF_031753505.1). Lineage (NCBI taxonomy): Eukaryota > Metazoa > Chordata > Aves > Passeriformes > Viduidae > Anomalospiza > Anomalospiza imberbis. Next base: position 1,324,573 of record NC_089689.1, on the reverse strand, counting down.
TTCTCACCTGAGTATTAAAGGTGGATAAGAGGCTCCCCATTTTTCATACAGGTTTGTGGTTATTTCTGTGGTCAAACATACCAGGTGACGGCTAACATTTCCAAGTTCTGCGAACGTATGCTTGGATGAATGGGTGTGGAAGTGGGTGGGGAGAGGGGAGGGAAGCTAGTTAGAGAGATGGATATAAAAAGATGTTAGGGAAGGAGGAAAAACAAACTGATAAGGGGACAAATGGTGGCAGAGGGGAGAAAAAAAAGAGGGCAGAGACAAATAAAAGAGGAAAGACCTGAAACAACCCAAGAAAAGAAAAGCCATGATCTACCACTGGGAAGGAGAAGTGGAATAATGCCAGAAGGGAAAGAAAAGACAAAAAGCAAGCAGTAAATAGGGCTATCTGTACAGCATTTGGCCAAACATTTTGCAGTTTTCAATCACGTCGGCAGCCGGCGATTACCATTCAGGGAACAACACATCACTCAGACCATGAGATTAGCAGAGCAAGAACATACTCAAAACATTATTGTCCAGTAACTGACCTGCCCCCAGGAAGAATTCCACATTTCAGTCTTACAGAAGGCTGTCAATATTAAATATAATACTTAGCACACGTTCATTCAAAAGTCATTACGTTGCCTGCTGTTGTAGCTCAACTGAGCCACTTAGAGATCAGGAATATTTCTGGATCTCTTAACTGAACATACCTCACCAAAACATGATTTCTCTCTTTGCAGACAAGACTTAGACTAGGAAAAAACCATTTGAATACAGAATACGGGAATCCTTCAGACAGGGTGGAAAACAGCCCTAATACAGAGCCCCTCTTCCATTTTCAGTCAAATATTTAACCAAGGATTTTACTAAGAACTGCTGCTGCAGTAACATGCATTTGGTTGTTTCCAGCCTGAAAATGCTTCATTATATCATTTGCCTTCATGGAAGCAATTGCCTTCCCTCCTCAGGTGGGATACCTAGAATTTCTGTATTGAGGTGATTTATGCAGTTTTAGTGCCAAATTCAGAACTTGCTTTTCCCGGCACAGCTCTCCACCTTGTCCTCCTCTACACTACCCAAACCCGTCCCAGGCCTGACAAGCTCTGCAGTCTCAGTGAATGAAAGCAACCAGAACACACACCAGCTTGAGAAAGATTAAAACAGTTTCCAAGTTTGGAGAAGATTTGAGCTTTTCCTTCTTTTTGCAAGTGCCTGCTTAGTTTGTCACATGAAGTAGTCAAAAAGAAAATTCTGACCACAGTAATTATTCTTCTCCTGGTCAGAACCACTGAATTCTCCTTCTTCCAACAAATTCAATGCCTCTTCAGGAACTTTGGGAATGGTGGAGACCATGTGTGAGAAAAACCAGGCTATTTTTAGGCTAATCTCTGCTACATTCTTTGCAGTGAAGCCAAATTTGCCTTAATAATTTGATTAGTGGAATGATTCAAAGCCCGAAAAGTTGCACATAAATCTAACCAACCTCTCCACTGCACATTACTGGCACTAAGACAGCTCCAGAACTGTTCAGCTTCTTCCCTAGTGGAAGAGCTAAAGCCAAGGCATGAATCTGTATCATGAGCAGTGTATCAGCAACCAAGTGTAGCTCCTTCCTGAGAATTAGAATATAACAGCTCTGAACCCTCTTATTTGACCAGATGTAAAAACGAAGATAAAAACATATCTACATCACCCCTGGAGGTCTGAAGATAAGAAAATCCTATAATTAAACCTGACGCTTCTGAATATGTAATTCACCAGGCATTAATAAAACCACCTGAGTTCTGGCCACAGCTCTGCCAAAATTTCTGCGTGGTACCTGACAAATCATTTCAAATCATTTCCACTCAAATTTTGAGTGGAATTTCTTCCACAACTGTTCCTGCATTTCAGTCTTAGCCTTTTGACATAGAATTGCCTGATGCAACAGAAATCAGAATGCACAGTTGCACTGCTCTGCCCATCTCTTGTTTTCCAAGTGCACACGATATAATCTGACTTGGGAGAGAGGGGGGTAAATCACAGATAAGAGTCTTCACACTGATGTTTTCCCATATGTGGATGCCATGGCTAGCACAGAAGCTGTCATCTTTTGGGAAGCAAAAGGTGGTGCTGAACGAGGGAGGCCAGAACTCCCATCAACTGTGAACTGCCACAAGTGAAAGGCTTCCTCTGCTTAAATGCTATTCCCTGCACAAAGGAGTGGACAAAGTTCTGCAGCAAACAAGCAGCATTTCAGAGAAAGAAAGCAAAAGCAGTGACATCTTTGTGACCAGCCTTTCATGTATTTCGGTTCCATTTATCTCCACCCAGGGGCTCTGAACACCAGACTGACCTGTGGCACACTGGCACTCGTAGCCATTGGGGTGGTCAATGCATTTGGCTCCATTGAGACACGGCGTGCTGGAACAGTCATCTATGTCAATCTGGCACACGGCCCCGCTGAATCCTGAAAGGCACAGGAACACAAGGAAACCCAGGAGTCACTGGAAGGAGTTCATCTAGACAGCTGCACTGTCAGGAATTACCTCTAACAAATCCTCAACCCACCCAAACACAAGCTCAGCAAATCTACGTTCAGTGGCACCATGAAGCACACCCACCACGCCCTGCCTGGACTGGCTCCTTGTCCAACCCTCCCTGAAACTGAGATGGCCAAGTCAAAGAGAAATAAAGCAGATGGAGCTCAAGTGGTGTCCACCACTGGACAGTATGCCTGCCTGCAAAACTGAGAGCCCATTAACAAAAGACTTTAAGGCAATCAAAGCAAGTAGCTAAAAATAAAATAACAGTGCATACATCACTAGAGCCTTCAGACTAGAATTACTACAGCAGTGTGGAATGTGCTACAACACAGCACTGGAACTTTCAATTCAGTTCTTGAAATAGTTAACGAAGTCGTGACAGGTGATGTCAGGTGATGCAGATCCTTGGGCAGTTTGAGAAAAAAAAAAAACCATGAGGAATTCTTCCAGGAGGAAGGAACCAAAGCAAGAGCCTGAACATCATCAGTCAATACGAAGGGATGCAGGCTTTTGTCATGTAAATTCTGAACTCAAAATTTTTTGTAAGAGGTTCACTCTACAGCTAACATTGATCCCTCAGCTCTTTTTCTTTTCTAGTGGAGCCCCTCATGCAAGCACCATAAACTATACTGATGCAAAACCAGCTTCTGCCTAAAAACCTCAGAAAAAGACAAAAAGTGTGCAGAGGGTCTGATCTTTAAAATGTTCTGAGAATCTCACTATAGTTTCCTCAACAACAGAAGCTCATGTTGCCAGCTACCCTTTTAGATGAGGTGTCCAACTGTGTGTTTGTCAATGCTTATCCAGTTACAGACACAGTCTTATTGCAACCAATATGAAACTATTCTGATTTAATAGTGATTGCAACTCACTCAAACAGGTGCTGCCCTAAGAACAACAGAAACTCACAAGAAATGTATCACCCACAACATCTGTGGAGTTCTTGGTAGGGTGAAGCAGGAAAAGCTTCCAGAAATAAGAACTCACCGGGAGGACAGACACAGAGGAAGCGGTTGACTTTATCAAGACACACTCCATTGTTCACACAGGGATTACTCAGGCATTCATCAATATCTTCTTCACAGTGAACTCCTTTAAAACCTGTAAAAATAAAAATAAATAAGAAGAGGTGACCGAAGGCTGTAGAAAGTGCCCTTGAGAGTGTAACTGCCTCTTATACCAGTGCTGAAAGTCTAAGCAGAGCTTCATTGCAAGTTTGCAGTCTGGACAGAAACTATGAAGTAAGAATATACACCAGAGGTTAATAAGGGATGTTGATTGTGAGGGTTTCACTGTTGCTGAAGATGTTCACCTAACCAGCAATAGCAGAAGTCAATGCTGAATGCACACCTAATGTTTTCTTCCACTTGAGAAGGGGTTATGTTAATTAATTTGTAAAAGGTATATAAACAAGCACAACAGATAGTTTTAGCTCAAGGGCTTTTAGCTATTGGCAGAGTACAAGAAAAACATTAAAAAGGGTGAAACACTTGGAACGAGCCTTTCCTGTTCCACCTTTCAAAACATATTACATATTAATAAATACTATACTAATAAAAACTCATTGTAATTGTCAGGGTATCATCTGATCTCCTGCACAGGTCACAATTATTTATTTATATTTATGATTTTAGTACTTTATAAGTCTGCGCAACTGGCAACTTGCGTCCTTTTCTTTTTTTACCACTTTCTATCAGAGTGCAAAATACAAAACTAACATTGGTCATTGGTTACATTGGCCATGCAAATTTTTACAAGCACAATTTCAGTCAAGTAGCTTTTTTTACAATGACTTCCTCAGTTCAGTGGGAGCTCCCATTATTTGGAGTATGTTAAGCAAAGAAAAACCCCAAACACCACTATCCGAAATTACCATATGCATACCTCAAAAAGCAGTCACTCTTTTAAAGGTTGCACCTGCTTTGCTTTCACGAAGAGAAGACTCTGCACATGCACTTTACCAGGTATAGTAACAAATACTTCCACACATACTCAGTTCAGAAGGCTAACTTCCTTCACTGAGGCAGAGATTGGTTTCTTTCTCAGCCCTCTAATTGCTTTCTCCCTCCCACACACCAATGCCAGGTCCTCCTGGCTGGTGCCACCACGGCAGGCTCTCTCTCACCATCCAGCCTCAGCCCTTTGCAGCTTTGTGTTCCACCTCAGCAGAGCTGGCAGCCCTCCCTGAGCTCTGCCTTCTGGTCTCTTCCCCGGCTGCAAGTCCCGTCTTTGTCAGAAACCCCCCTCACCTGGCATACAGAGACACGTGAATCCTCCGATTTTATCCAGGCAGGTGGCATCGTTCTGGCACGGGTTTGAGTGGCACTCATTGATGTCCATCTCACAGCGAGGTCCCGTGTAGCCCTTCAGACACTCACAGTGGAAAGAGCCCTCGGTGTTGACGCATTTCCCGGCGTGCTCACACGGATTGCTGTTTGCTGCAAGAAGAGTATAGACGGGTGTGTGTCAAAACCTCTCCCCAGAGCAGGAAAGCCACAGCATTCTTTATTAGTTGTGCTCTTTTCATGGGCATTCCTTTCTGGCAAGTAATATTGGGGAAAGATTGTTCATCCTTCTGGGGAAAGGCCACTGAACAAAGCAGTGGCCGTTTCTTGCCTGTCAGGGGCAAAAAGAAGGATTGCTGTCACCATCAGGGACCAGAGGAGTAACTCTGCTTCATATTATTAACAACAGTTCTTAAGAGAAAAGTATCAGCTAGCAGGGATTAGAGAACTAATAATGTTTTCAAGGCTTTATTTCTAGATCACATTTTACATTTACTTCATTCCTGAGGCCGACAAGATGCCACCACAGCCACAAAACAGCCAAACTTGTCCTTCTTGTGTTTTTAAAAAGGAACAGCACTCTTGTCCAAGGCAGACTGAGGAATGAAATTCAAAGAAGTGCTTCTTTCCAACCCTTCCATGTGCTGGTTAGGCATTACCTTCACGCATCACACTCTAGAAGCATGACTGAGCACTCACAAAACTGTAAGTAAGTCTGTAAGAGTCCAGTTAATCCCCAAAACAACACAACAGCATGCTATCAGCGAACTACAGCTTTAAAAGCCCACGTGGTCACCAGTCTTGGAAGGCTCTCAAAAGATCCAGCCATATTCTGGCTGTCAAACAGCCTTGATATATTTCTACCCAGGCCGTAGCTGCAACAGCTCCCACATGAACTGTGGTGCTTTCATTGTACCCTGCAGTTCTAAGGGACAGCTTAATTATCACAGCTGTTTGCAGGCACTCCCCACTCAGTGCTAAAGCCCTCTTGCTCAAGGAAGAATGGTTAAGCATCCCCTGCTTTTCATATTCCAGTTCAAACATGGACAACTATTCCAGCCCAGCCCTTTGCCCCAGGTCTCACACAAGGTTTAAAATGCATCTAAAGACACTGCAATGGAAGGGGAGGGCACAAAAGGAGTCCAACGTATGTGGAGAAGCTATGACAAAATGTGTATTTCTTGCACTCACAGAGAGCAAACAGGAACTCACCCATTGCACATTCATCCACATCCTCAGTGCAGTCTGCTCCCTTATGGCCTTGGGGACAGGTGCAGATGTAGTTTCCATTCACAGGGTTGGTGTCACAAAGAGCACCTTTCTGGCATGGATTGCTAACACAGGCATCATCCAAGTGGCACAGAAGACCTAAAGCATCCAAGAGTTTATTAAAATAGAGAGATGAAGCAGTCAGACCGTATTTTACACAAATTCTGTGTCCTGGTATTTCAGATGGAGACTCCCACAGGGAGAAAATTGAGCAATATCTTACAGGCTTGAGCCCATGAACTACCATAGCGAATTCATCACACACTTATAGAACATCATATTTAAATACAAATTCTGTTAGTTTAGAGGTGTCTCCAGCACTTCTGAAGCAGGAAAATGACTGACCATTATCAAAATCTCATCCTTGGAGCAGTTAACTAACTCTTCTATCAAACCAGCATGATAATTTTTCTGACATTTGAAAAGGTGCACATGAAGCTCACTTTAATTCAGATATGCAGATCACTTTTATTTCCATGTAGTTAGGAGATACCCTTTCACCTAACCTAAACCAGAAAATTTGCCACTATACCAGTGAGGATGGCCAGATCCTAACACAATCACACAAAAATATCTGAATTTGCTTTCTGGATTCATACAATTATTATAAAGGGCATGGAGCAAGTCACACTTCTCCAGCAGATACAGATTCTGCTAAGGGCTAGGAAAAGATCTTTTCTTGCAACCTAAACTGTACTAAGGTTGCCTTCCAGCCTGGCACAAATACTTCTTTGTCTCAGGCTAGAGGGGTTTTACAGCTCTTTGCTCACGGACAGTGCTTTTCCTTTTGGTGGCGAAGTGTGCAAAATAAACACACCACTTTAAACAAGTGCATAAACCCCTAGAAGCACCTTCCGTGGAAGCGCCAGGCTTGTGCAAGTTGTGTGCCCTCACCTGCCTTTCCCTCTGGACAGATGCAGGAGAAGGAAGCCACCCTGTCGATGCAGGTGGAGCCGTTGGCACAGGAGGCAGTGAAGCAGTCATCGATGTTCTTGCTGCAGTCGTCCCCGCTCCAGCCGTTGACACAGACGCAGGCATAGCCCCCGTTGTGGTTGGTGCAGGTGCCCCCGTTCTGGCAGGCATTGGGCTGGAGCTGGCATTCATCCACATCCTCGGTGCAAAACTGGCCTGGGGCACAGAAACAAGCAGGTTCAATGGCACCTCAGATGCTCGGACTCAAGGAGGTTCTTGCACAGACAACATGACCAAAGGGAACGCTGCAGTCCCCCGACTGCCGCTCCTCAATTCCATCATGCTCCAATGCCAGAACTTCCACAGCACTGTCATCACATCAGGCAGAGACAACCAGACATCCCTAAACAGCCCCAAAGCAGGAGCTGGGCTGCAAATGACTTTCAAAGAATGACTTTAAAAAGAATGACTTTAAAAAGGCACAGTGTGAGAGCCAGCAGGCAGCTTGCAGCACATTGGAGGTACATTGCAAGGAGCTGAGAAGCAAAAAGAACGAAGGGCTGCCTGCAGGGCAGCCAGAGAGACTAAGAGAAAAGATGGCATGACAAGAAGATCGGGGCCAAAGGAGTATCAACATGTCACCAGCAAGGTCACACTTGTCAGGAGAACTTAATTCTTTCCTGTATGATTATTCAATGATGATTACTCAGTGAGGAAGAATAGAATTCTTAAAACACTTCCACCTGAAATACTAATTTTCCTTGCCCCAGATATTGTACAGACAACCACAAATACTTGGGGGTTTCTAGGTTGTTGAGAAGTTTTCTCTTTTTTTTTTTAGTAACAAAATAAGAAATCTAAAAATGTTCTTATGACCAGAGATATTCGAGAAAAGAAAACGAATGTACACTCTCAGGGAGATTTAAGGAAAAGGACCAAAGAACCAGTAAGTATGAAATAATTTTCAAAGGATCCTGAAGTTTACAGTCACATCTACGGAAAGCTTTGCAATTCACATTTACTGAAATATTTTTTTGCTGAAATCCATCCTGCTTTGACATCAAAATCTGGAGAACCTACCACTTGCAATAATATTTTGTTTCAACAGTTATTCATCTTCCCCATTAAAGCTGTATAGTTTACTTTTAAGCCAAAATTGTTTAGCTGAAGTTTCAAGTAATTTTGAGTTTCCTGAACAGATAAAACCTCACAAGCACCAGCTCATTTCTTCCCAGGCTGGCATATGGGTACACATGTGCAACCACAGAGTACTGATCACAGTCCACAATCTTCTTCTTGATAAACTATTTCTCTCCTTTCAGTTACATTAAAAGCCTCTAAGCACTGAAAGCTTGCCTTTTTTTTTTTCTTTTAACACTTCTTGGTAACTTGCTTTTGCCACCCTTCCTAAAACATTGATAGGATGCACACAGCATCAGAAGATGGCCCTTTATCAGAGGGTGAGATTTGATTTGTTTGATGTGACCTTCCCCTCTTCCTCAGCTGACACCATCTCCTCTCTCACTGGCTTCCAGCAGCTTTCTGTCATTTGGGTCAAGGCTCTCCAGTAAATGTGCTTCTACCACAAGATTTCTCTTCCTCAGCTACTCTATCTGCTGCACATTTACATTTGCATGGAATTCCCCTGGTATTCCAAGAATAAGAAATTCAAGAGCAGGCCACAGGTCTTCTCTGCCAATGCACCTGGGCTCCAGTTTATGCAGGCTTGCCAAATTAAAAATACTTACTAAATGTTGGTAAGTCACATTGTTTATTAATGGCACAGAACTAATGATGCGAGAGCACAGACACACCCTCCTCCAACACACCAAACTGAAACATTTATCCTGAGCAGGAATCTAAAAATGTCCAACTTAACCATCTCCATCTACTATCCTCATGATTCTTTTTGTTTTCGAAGTACTTAGATAAATCCTAGCCTTTGATCCCATGAGACTTGGAATTTTTTTTCCCACTTAAGGGCAAAGAAATAAAATTATTATTAAAAGAATAAGTTGCACAACTGTGTTCTGTGCATATGTTCCTTTCTTTGGTAGGACTACTTCACAACAATAATTTTATCACTTAGAAAGCCTTAAGAAAATTTTGACAGTAATGATAATTACAGTAGTGTTTTCAGAATTAATCTTCAATTCCCGGTTTGCTTAGTGAAAGAGCTGGGGAGAACTCGATCCCTTGCCATTGTTATCTGTAGAACACCTCTGTGCATTATGAACAAACAAACCATGAATTTGCCACACTGGAAGTGGTTTGTTCAGGAGCTTTCAGTGTTGGCTTATCAGTGGCCACCCTGGAAAGAGTCAGAGCTGGGGCTGGTTTTGAGCAGTCACGTGTATCTCACAGCTCAACACAATCGGCTCCCTTCAGGAAAAAACAATCAAGACGTTATTTGCTAATTATAGAAGTGATTTTCCTTCTGTTCTTGGAGGGGGCCCAGCCCAGATCAAAGCAGTCCCTCTCTGAGGAACCCTCACAGCGCTCACATCCTTTTGGCTCAGCCAGGCTGAGCTGCTGCCACCAAAGCGTGAAGAGGTTTTCAGCCACACCACTCCACAGTGTGGTGCCTCTCAAAAACAGCATTTGCCTTTTGACTGGCTGAACACAACTCCAGACACGAAACGCAACGGAACGCAACTCCAGACACGAAACGCAACGGAACGCAACTCCAGACACGAAACGCAACGGAACGCAACTCCAGACACGAAACGCAACGGAACGCAACTCCAGACACGAAACGCAACTCCAGACACAAAATGCAATGGAACACAACTCCAGACCCAAAATGCAACGGAACGCTACTCCAGACACGAAACGCAACGGAACGCAACTCCAGATACAAAACGCAACGGAACGCAACTCCAGACACGAAACGCAACGGAACGCAACTCCAGACACGAAACGCAACGGAACTCAACTCCAGACACGAAACGCAACGGAACGCAACTCCAGACACGAAACGCAACGGAACGCAACTCCAGACACGAAACGCAACGGAACGCAACTCCAGACATGAAACGCAACGGAACTCAACTCCAGACACGAAACGCAACGGAACGCAACTCCAGACACGAAACGCAACGGAACGCAACTCCAGACACGAAACGCAACGGAACGCAACTCCAGACACGAAACGCAACGGAACGCAACTCCAGACACGAAACGCAACGGAACGCAACTCCAGACACGAAACGCAACGGAACGCAACTCCAGACACGAAATGCAACTCCAGACACGAAACGCAACGGAACGCAACTCCAGACACAAAACGCAACGGAACGCAACTCCAGACACAAAACGCAACGGAACGCAACTCCAGACACAAAACGCAACGGAACGCAACTCCAGACACGAAACGCAACGGAACGCAACTCCAGACACGAAACGCAGCGGAACGCAACTCCAGACACGAAACGCAGCGGAACGCAACTCCAGACATGAAATGCAATGGAACGCAACTCCAGACACGAAACGCAACGGAACGCAACTCCAGACACGAAACGCAACTCCAGACACAAAATGCAATGGAACGCAACTCCAGACACAAAATGCAACGGAACGCAACTCCAGACACGAAACGCAACGGAACTCAACTCCAGAGACGAAATGCAACGGAACGCAACTCCAGATACGAAATGCAACGGAACGCAACTCCAGATACGAAATGCAACGGAACGCAACTCCAGATACGAAATGCAACATTCTCTGGGCTTTTGGCCAGGGTGATTGAGCATGGGAGTACATGCTTTTAATTTGCACCTTTTTTTTTGCTTTTGGGGGATATTTTTTATTGTTGTTTGTGATTTTTTTTTTTAGCAAAGATGGGCTAATTAATCACCCGTATAAACTATCACAGCTTGGTTCTGACTTCCCATTTCAAATGTCACTGGTAATATCAACACTTAGGCTTTTTTTAGTTTTTTTTTTTCTAGTACTCACTCTCCATTTCTAGAAAGGACAGTACCAAGTGACATCACTGATGTCCTTGCAATAACCCTATGGCCTCGGCTATTCCATTTTTCTGCAGCCCTAAACTAAAACTTTTAAAAGGTCTATTAATGCCTCCACAAGAGAAGAAGAATACAGAGCTTCAACTTCTTCAAGCACTTGAACTGTATTTTAAAGACATATCACATTTGAGCTCCTTGAATCTGGTTCTCACTTGGCTTCTCCAATTTCTAATTCCCCTTTTGCAATACAATTGTATTTGTGTTTAATTATGAATATGAATCAGAGCTCCAGCTTAATGCAGTTTGTTTAAAAAAAAAAAGGAACTCCAATTCAATATACTGAGGCATAAATGAGCAATTAACTAAATTAACTATTGCATTTTACTATTGAGTATTTTAATGAAAAGAATGAAAAGACCTTGCTCCTAATTGAAGACTTCTCTCTGCCAGGTTAGTTAGATTTAAAATCAAATGAGATGAGTTCTCTGAAACAATTTACTTGTGAGATGCTGCTTTGACTTAACTGTAACAAAATAAATTTATTTATTTCTAGCCTTGTACTTGGCAAGCTTGTTTACTGCTTCTAAAGAGTTTTAGGAAGAATCAAGTCTTTCATTCGCAGAACAGAAATTCAACTTCCAAGGGAATCCATCATGGATTGTACAAACTGCACAGTGTAATACACATGACCATAACCCGAGTCACTTCTGAATGCTACAATTACTGAATGTTAATTCATCTAGCTGCACCTTTGTGTAGGTATTTCTTTCCTCGTGCTCTCACTAGTTTCAATTACATTTCTAAAAGACACATAGTAAACACAGGCTGAACTAGTGAAGTGTGAATATACTTACAGCACAATATTTTGATGGAAATGTGGAAACATACACATAAAAGACAACAAGAAAGGAAACACAACTTACTCCAAGAAGGTAATGAAAACCTAGCCTGACCTTGATATTTGCAGAGCCTGGGAAATGAGTAAAATGCCGACTCAGGTTCTAAGTGACCTTGTACAAAGTAAACAGATAGTCCGTGTGGTATTTCAAAATGGAAAACTAGAAGTAGAAAAAGGGAACAGCATTCAACTCTTAGCACTTTTTGCCCACTATGAAACTAAGTTACTTCCTGCATATTTCCCCTCAGAAAAGCCATATGGAGAAAGTCAGACATGTTTGCTGCTTTGATTGCTCCCATTTTCGGAGCCTCAGGAACTGCAAGGAACTCCAGGAGCCTGTCTTTTGGCAGACACAGGGTTCAAGGCCTCCCTCAAGTAGTTGTACCAGATCTCATTGATGAGAAACAGCCAGCCCTTCTCCTTCTTCATGTTACAAAGAAAATAAAGCCTGATTTATACAAGTAAAGCAGCACACAAAATTAGAACAACGCTACACCAAAAGTGAGGAGCATTAGCTTGAACAAAGCAGTCAGTGAAACAGTCACCCTGGAAAGCAGCACCAGACATCTCCAAAAAGCTGATCCTACCAAACCTTAGCGGGCTTGCATTAACCTCAATTCCAGCTGCATTGATCCTGCAGCTGAATGCAGGACCATCAGACAGTTCAAGCAGAGGACTTCATCTTTGGCAGAACAGACTTTCCAAAAAGGAGAACATTTTCTTGGCCTCTTAACAGCAGGAAAGTCTGCTGATGCACAGCTGGAGTATCAGAAGCTAAAGCTCCTGACAGCAGATCTAATACAGTTTAATCACTAAAAACATTTTGTAGGGCAAAGGGTGCAAATACTTTCCTGTGCCTTGAAAAAAAAAAAATAAGTTCCTTGAAAACTGAGCTGGGAGGAGATGACAATATCCCATTTCTCTCAAAATCACAACCACCCCAGTACCGGGCTCAGACTGAACTGGAAGTCAGAATATCTTACAAGTTTAGTGATACTGGAAAGGCAACTTGGTGAGAATCACAAACTGGTGCTCGGGGTCTTAAGAGACTCACTGGAAGGGGAGCATCAGGTGTCAAGAAGCTTTCATGCCATCATCCACTCAGTAGCTCAAGAAGTTTGTCACTTACCTCAGACACAACAGACAGGGAAGAGGTCATTAGCTCTCCTGAAAGGGCTGCCTGGGAACTATAACCCAGATCTAGACAAAAACTCTTTGAAAGAGTAGTTGAATTCACAAAGTATTCCAAAGATTGCTGTATGGGTTTTGAATACAAACAGGGTAGCTCAAAAAAGCATGGCTCACTAGAACTGTTTGCACTTTTAATCCAAGTTTCAAAGAACTACTAAGTGAGAAGTTGAACAGCATCTTAGCAGGACTCAAGAAGGGGCTAAGAGATAAGGAACAGTATTTGTATAAATGACCAAATCTAATAGTGGCAGAAGGTCATCAGTGCCACACTCCAAAGGACCATGCAGTTTCTCCTCCTCTCTAACCACACGTGTGTGTATTCAGGATGCCAGCTGGCAGGCCACAGCTGGCTGGAGAAGGACACTGCTCTGTCCAGTTCTTGTAATGCAAGACAAATGTCTGCATTGACAGCATAACCCAACATGCATCCAGCAGCCCAAAGCTCAGTTTCCTCATGCTCCAGGGTGAGCCTCCTCAGCAAACAGAAAGGGAAAAATTGCACAGAACCATTCAGCCTTCCAGGAAACCGGTATCTATGAAAAATACTTTAGCTCCCATGTATTTGGAATGTGCATTCGTAAAAGCATTCCGTTCAATCTTTAACCCACAGAATTAGCCATACTCCTTGAAATAGTTCAGCAACATTTAACACTTACAGGCACTGGAGTGTCAAATTAATGACCTAGAAGGTGATGGAACAGTAGGCAGTGGTGGCTTTAACAAAATAACATGTATATTTTCCAAGAGGAAGCCAGGGATTTCAGACAGATTCAACCAAGTGAGGCTGCTGGGCAGGCGAGGCTCGAGGCACAAACGCCAAGCAAAATACAAAGGCAAACAGACTTGCTGCAGAAGGTTTGGGTTAGGCACTCCTTGAGGAAACACCAGCTTCCCTAGAGGAGCTCAGCAGGGACCTCTGCTCAGTCACAGCTTTAATCAGCAAAATAAACACCTCTGAGCAGACATTTGACTGCAAGGAACAATAACTAATGCAAACACTCGTTGTGCAATGGTGATGGCACAGCCTCTGTCAGGAATACATTTTGCAGTACTGAAGCCACCATCTCTGAATAAAAAAAGAGGTAGAGTTCATAGCCTGACAGACCACTGGAGAGAAGAACTTCCTAGGAGACTTATAAATTACTTGTGACTCACAAAGGGAGAAAGAGAGCTAATAAAGAATATAATACATCGGTTATTGCAGAGAAGATACAGCACAAGGCAAAGTCTACAAAAGAAAATATTAGATTGTTCACGTAATTTGCTTTATTGACACTAGGTATCTCAAAGCAAAGAACTGCAAACATCTCTGAAGGAGAGAGTCTTTATCCAGGCCAAAATGTCCTGAGCAATAAACAGGCAATACCGAAAGGGATCTCATGTGTGATGCCCAGATCACATGCAAATTCTAGACCCTACAACAAAGCCACCTCCACAGCTCCCTGCAGGCAATCCAACAAAGGAGACTGACACTCATCTCCAAGGAAGGCTTCAGGGGCACACTGGATTCCATGGACTGCACTGTTTGCACCTGCCAGAGTTGCACGTGTGTTTAGTAAAGGTCTTCCCTGCTTAGGTTTTACAGTAGTTCCCCCAGAAAAAAGGACTGAAGCCAACTATTTTCCCCTTGCAGGAGTTTTCTAAAGAACAAGCATCACAGCTCTCAAAAAAGTGCTTCTTCCCCAGGATCTCACAGCATCTTTCTTCCAGAGCAGCAGCAGCCATTCCCAAACCTCAGGTGCTGGGGTTTTGGTTTTGCTTTTATTAGATCTCAAATAGATGTCAAATACCATCAAAGAAATCATAAAATTTAATAGCTTAATACAGAATTTGAACACTTGAAGATGAATCTGTAATTGTAATGAACAGAGCAAGCATCTGTGTTTATTTTAGGCTAATATGGTAGAGAAAAGAGTTTAATTTCATAACCACACTGGGAAGCATGCAGTGGAACTAATGGGCTTTTACAAGGGATTTTACAAGCCCCAAATACAAAACTCTGGGCTTTAAGAGACTTATGCACGGCCTGATCCATTAAATACTGCCCTAAATCACTCCCCACAGACTACTGGGTAGAGACAGCAGTCCTGACCAAGCTCTTCAGAGGCAGTAATACAAGTGATAAGAACACAATTCATTAAAAATTCATTAAAAGTGATGCACTAATGACAGACTGGTTTACTATGGTGGTGGCAGGTGAAATGACTGGGGACAGCGGCAGGACAGATAAGTAACCCACAGGAAATACATATCACCAAGCTACTCTCTGCTCTGTCCTTCTCTTTACCTCCACTGGAAAATCCAGTGAATCGGGGAAATACCAAACAAGTGAAAAGATCTGCAAGGCAAAAAAATTCAACAGCTGGAGCCAAAACTTACAATGAAAGCTTCATATTCTCAAGCTATCTCAGCAACCCATCTTCAGTAATTACCCAAAGACAAATCACCTCATTTTAAGTACAAGGGAAGGGACAGAAACTGCCAGAAACAAGTCAGCTGGAGATGTAACAACTGTTACCTATTAGTCTGGTCTCACAGCAGACATCCACCAACCCAGCCTCACCAGAGGGGTCTGACCCATCTTGTTTTAGTGCCAAGCACATAAAAGAGGTACTGAAAACCCAAGGACATCTCCGTAAGAGATCATTTGGCACATCTGACTGCTAAGAGTATTTCCCAAGCTGGAAAGCCACCAAAGGCGTAAGGGAAGAGGCGGCAGCGTTGGATGCTGCCATTCTGTCATCACATCAGCTCAGCTGTTAACACCTCAGGTGTTTTATTACTGCTGCCTCCCACCCAAGGCCTGGAAATGAAAAGCAGCACCAAACAAACAGGAGGTTGTGGTAGGTGTTCCAGAATCCATACCGGATAAAGGACTAAGGGTGTAACTTTTAATGCCTCTGGAATCCATCCCCTCCACACGACACTGAGATCAAGGGCCACAAGAGAAACAAACAACATACAGGATAAAGTCTGTTTGTGTCCAGCACTTCAAATCATTTGTACACTCAAACTTGGAGCTGCCAGCTCCAGAGGCTGCCACGTGCTCCCTGCTCCCTTTGTATCTGCCAGTTCAAACATGACGGAAGAAAACAAGCCATGATCCCTCTTGGCCTCTGTCAGAGCTGTCTCTTGGAGATACCACTGCAGTGACACCAGCCAAATGGTCAAGCGTGGCATAGACAGATCCCAGCCAGCACCAAAGAGGCCACTCTGCTTTTTAATAAAGCCTGGAAAAGCACCAGGAAGCTGATCACTGCTGCACTGCTGGGGACGATGACTGCACTTCTCATGGGAGCGTGACCCAGCCTCCCTGAGCTCACACAAAGGTCTTGGGATGTCACCAGGAGGGAAAAGAGAACAGCCCTGACAGGGCTCTCTGTCACATAATGATCAACACTCTCTGTAAAGGAGCAAGGATGTATATTTAATGAATTAGGAGACTGGCATGTTCAATATTTATCATCCGTGTCACCTATTGTCAGTTAATTCCTCTACATTTTGACCCTCTAAGTACTCCAAGAAGGCAGCATTTTTTGGAACACTAAACTATCATGACTTGTCACTGTGTACTGTGGTGACACAAAACCTGAGGAAAGTGATACTTGGCAAAGAAAGTTTTAAGAAACAAAATACCAGAGCATATGATCTTACATTAAAATATTACATATTAGCCTTTTGATGTTTATCTTCCTTCTTAGAAAAGTCACTCCTGGCCAGAGTTTAAGACTGGGACTTTCAAAGAAAACCAAGGCAGGGAGCAAATATTACTCTAATTAAATAGGAATCGAACCCTTAACGCCCCACTTTGAAAATTCCTGCCTAAAGCTCTGCAGAAAAAGTAACCTTTGTGCTAGTGTTTAAGAGCATATGACCAAGCTAACAGCTATTTTAATTAAAAAGCACAGCCCTGCTGCCTGAAGAGCTTTTCTGCTCGAGACAAACATTTGCTGCTTAAGCTGGCTCTCAGTGCTGGAGTTCTTTGGTGGAGTCAGCTGTTAGCAAACTGTGCTTCCCTTAGAGACAAAGGTCGCCTAGATTTTAAAATATACAGTTCACTGGAGCCCTCTTTCCAGGGGAAAACAAAGCCTAAATAAATATTACTGCCATGGGAGTCTTGCCTTCCCAGCCACAGGGGGAGAAACAATGAAAGGGAGCGAGCAGGCCAAGCCTGCAAGTGAAGTACAATAATGTAGATCTTCCGTAGATCTTCCAGAACCCTCCTGAGAGTGGCACAGGGGCCCCCAAACCCCGAGACTCACCCCACAGCTTCTGATGCAGCAAACTGTGCAAAAGACTTAACTCCATGGAAGGCACAAATCTGTGTTGTGCACTGCTCCTGAAACAGGATTTGGGCCAAAACCAAATTCATGGTGAGCCTCTAAAACACTGCAGACTTTCCAGGGGAGCAGGAGTCTTTCTTGGACACACAAGAAAAACAAAAGCATTTACAGCATTTAGTATTGGTAATCACTTAGGCACCCAAGCACCCAAGACATCTTTCTAGACCCAAAGCTGCACAGGTTAGGCCAACAGAATCAACAGGTGCAGTTTAAACCAAGCTTTGTTTCTTTAGATTAATTGTAGCTAGAGTGACTGGGCAGCCTTTAAATTCTCAGATGGCTTCCCCATGTGTGTAGAAGGACACCCTAATCTTCCATATGACTTTCAGCCCTGGACTGCCATCACTTCCCTCTGCATCCAGTCATTGTGAGACTGCTCTGTGACTTTTAATTCCTGATCCCAGGGAAAAAAAAAAAAAAGGCAAGAAAGGGGAAAAAAAGGCAGCTGGACAGGTTTTTTTACTAGATTAGTGAGTTAAAGTGGCACAGTCCAACAAATCCCTGAGCCAGGTCAAGGGAAAGGGAAGGGTGTCTGTGAGCAGGGAGAGAAGGTAATGACTTCCCTCCTCAGACCACAATGAGGCTGAAGAACAGCAGCATAAAACAGCAGCACAAAGTCCCCACATGGCACTTCATCCTGATATTAGCCAGGATTTTTGGCTAACTTTGACTCAAACCACACTTACACCACATTCTCTGTCCTGTCATGCACAGAGGAACAGACTTCACACTCTCACAAAAGCATCCAGGACTGTTTCCAAGGAAAGGTGGAGCTTCATTACACATCTGCACCACTGTGCTTTGAAAGGACCCAACCAACACTGGTTCTAACAAAGGCAGTATCCTGGGACAAGATAAAGTCATCTTCAAACAAACCAACAATCAGTTAACATTCAGCAACAGGAAAGATCTGGGGCAGTTTCACCCCAACACACCCGAGACTGCCTTGCCAGTTACAAATTTATGAGATTGATAATCACTGTAAACATATGAAATACGAGAACTTTGAAGGTGACAAAAACACTGGTGACAGCAGGAATTTCACATCATTGTTTTTGAAAGGCAAGATTTTATCTTTCCGGAAAAAACAGCAAAATGAGAATGAGAAGGCAGGCACTTCAACAGAAAAGGAGCAGTGAGCTCTGTTTGAGGAGCAGGAAATAAGACTGAAGGCAAACAGCATCACAAAAGGTAGGAGCAAGCAAAAAAAAAAGAGTTTTTTTTTACAAAATGCATAGTTACGTAGTCCAGCCTACCACCTGTCAGGGAATTACAAGAGGCAGATGGTTACCAAAAGGAACTAGGACAAATTCTGTTTCAGTAAAGGTTGCTTCAATATTACTTTACACAAAACTTGTCTTGATCAGATGCAGCACAACTTCTTAATTTTACTAGCAAGGAATGGGACTGCTTTCTCTGTGCCGTGAAGCACAAACCATATTAACAAACACTAGTGAGCATCACCCACAGCACAAAGATTAAATAAAGACTAAAACTGCAGACAAACTCAATCTTCCCCAAGAATAGTTGACAAGTATTTGAAAGCAGAGACTGTTACAAAGACAGCACATCTACATTGTCAGGTATTCTTAGAAAACTTAAGATCCTTTCATTTTCGGTCAATGTTTCCTCACAGGAATGGGTATTTGGGCTTTTGGGGTTTTTTTTTAAGCAGTACACAGTGTCCTCTAACCTCATGATCTCATTGGAAGCTTTTGTTTTCCTGAAGTGTTCATTCTCACAGTTTAGCCCTGTTGAGCTATAACATTTTTCAGGACAGACTCCAAAAGAGCTGCCTGCTCAGCTCTCTCCTCTTTACTTACCTTAGAGATGATTTGGAATGTTATAAACCCCTGTGTGTGAAGGATGGACCTGCACTCGTGCATTTCCTTACTGCTGAATAACTGATGCTTTATTGTTTACTCCTGTCAGCACCAACTGCAGTTTAACCTTGAAAAAATATCATCTTTCTCTCCAAACTATTGCAGAAGTCCTCTATCCATCCTCCCTGGTTTGAGCCCTGCCTCAGTGTCACCTCTCGTGTCTACAAACTGGATGTGTAGTGTTTCAGTGCTTTCCTCACCCTCTTGGTCTCTAATTGAAGATGCAGGGAAGGGATTGAAGTCCATTCAGGGAAAAAAAAAAAAAGTTCTTTCACAAAAATGGCTACTAAGATGACAGAGAGGAGTCATAGAAACTTGCACTGTGCATTCCAGACAGGACAGACGAGTTCCATAAAGGTTCTAACCTTCATTGTTCAAACAGCCAAGCTGATGCTTCCTAAATTGTGAGATGATTTTTATTTCCACACTGACCTAATCCTAGAAAGACAGCAGCCTTGAGAAGCCATCACCTAAATCCACTGCTGCACTGGTAACTTCAGCTGCACCATAAACAAGGAAATTCTCAGAAAGCCCATTCCATTAAATTGTGCTAGAGAGCCACGGGAACCTAATGCTGGGGGAGCTCCTCTCTCTTTCCAGGGTTTCCCTGGAAGGAAGCATCCTTCACACACACAAGGTTTTCTGAAAGTGCCATCCACACAGGAGAAAGATGGCACAAGACAGGCTACAACACTGCCTCACCACTTTTCCCAATGCCACTCAGAGCCCATAAGAGGTTCAGAGAGGGAACCACCACAACTGCATTGCAAAGAGCTGACTGGGGAGACAATCTACCGCAAAACCTAACAGAAGCACAGCCTGTTGCTTGTGGTAGAGTGACCGAGGTCTCTTCCAGGGGAGTTGCAGAAGTCATCCCTAGCTGACAGCAGACATCCACCTAAATCCTGTAAGCCAAGCTAAATTTATGATGCCGGAAAAATCCCTTGGAGATTGCATGCTCATCATGATCATTATACCCTCTGTGCTTGGGAGCAAGACAGGTTAATTTGCTACTGACAGGCGCCAGAAATCACAACAAGGGTTATAATTTCTGTGGGATGGAGCAAGACTGTAGGGGTCACTAAGGGTTTGTATGCTCCACACCCAAGCTCTCATGTTTTCCTTTACAGGTTTGACTTTCTGCAGGCTTTCAGGACATGGAGAAGTAGTACAGAAGCAAGGGCACTTGCTCATTGAGGGAAGGACTCATTTTCTCCCATTTGCACAGTTTCAAAGAGCTGTGCAAGCTGTGGTGCACTTCACTCTTATGTGGTTTTCACTTCATTTAAGAATACATAATTCTTTTAAGTTAATGAGGATTCTTAACTGGCAGCCTCCTTTGCATTTAATGACGAACTTTTTACAATCAGAATTAATGTTCTCTGAGGAAAAAAAGCATTTTAAAAACTGGTTTTAGGTAGTTTTTTTCCCCCTATGATTTTCTAATAAGGGCAAGACCATACTCAGCTGAGAAAGTGCGTCAGCTAAGAAAGACTAGTATGACTCAAAAAAACTCAGCCCATAACCGGAGGTGTTTGTTTATTTTTGAGGTATGGAGACATTTTGCAACTAAATACGACACTGTTTCCTGTAAGCTGCTTCCTTATATTGTGCATAACAGTTTCTTGAAATTCACACTTTTTTCCCCTTCAGACTCATTTATGAAGCAAAAGTAGCTTTGCTAGCCAAAGAACTCTAGATAAAAATAAGTCAAGCAGGGAAATAACAGTACCAAAACCATAAGCTTCCCATATATACACTAGTCTTCCTTCCTTTTTCCCCTACCTTTCAGATTTGCCCTGTTTCTTAGCAGCATTACTATAATCAATATGACCATTATCCCAACTTAGAAATAGCCCTACATGCATCAGCAAATGCCCACAGCTGTAACAGCAAAGCCACGTTTGGTGCTTTTGGAAAATATTTCTCCATTTACAAAGTAAATCCACACCAGAAGCGCAACTCTTGGGGAAACTGTCCCTTGTTGTGGTGGTTCTGATGCCGACAGCTTTTCTTTTAAGGGTTGCACTGGCATCTGCCCCTGACTGCGGGCACGGGGTCAGGGCCACCATCCCTGGTTGGTCCCCCCAGGACGTACCTGTCCACTGGGGCGGGCAGCGGCAGTTGTAGGTGTTCACCCCGTCCACACAAACGCCCCCGTTCAGGCACTTGTGGTTCGGGCAGTCGTCCACGTTGTGTCCGCAGACGCTCCCCTCGAAACCTGGACAAAGCAGAAACAACAGCAGGCTGAAAAGGGCTTCCAACCTCTTTTGAAGACAATTCACCCCTCACACAGCTTCCCCTCCTTTTTTTTCTTAAGCATTTGCTCTGTTCACCTAATCCTGGTGAATCCCCACCCAGCACGACTTTGTTGAATGCCTTTGCTAATAGCATGCGGGTCAGGTGACACGGTTAAAACACTTCCACCATGGGTAGATGGCCAACCGTGCTTTCACAACCCCAAGGACTTGAGGAGTTTCTCTTCAAGTGACTGAGGAGCAGTGTCATTCAAAGCAAACAAAGTGAAGACCAAGACATTTCGATTACCATGAGATAACTTGTCACTGCCCACCAAGCATCAGCCAGGACAAGTTTTTCCCATGGCAAAAAAAGTGCTGGCATTCATTTCATGGATACCTCAGCACAGTCTGCCTTGGATACCTCAGAGAAAAGTCCTTCCTTTGAAAAGGAGTTTCTAAAGTCTTGATCTGGCTCTCTTCAGTGTTAGACAAGTCAGTCAATCAACAAATCAGCCATCACCCAAGTGATGCTTACATACTAAGCCCTGCCTGAAAAGCAGAAGAAATCAGATCATTCCTTCCCCAATGAAAATCCAGGCTCCTAATGAACACACTGACAAAATAGTCTTGCTAGAGCTCCCTCTCCTTTTCAAAGAAGGAGAAGTGGGGACATTAGGGAAGGGAGCTGTCAGTGATGAGTCTTCCCATTGATTTCCCCTGCTGATTTATTTCATGCTTCATTAAACAAACCTGCCATTTCTGCTGGATGAGAGAGCTATTTATCAAAGCACAAGTGGAATGCATGCTAATGTGGATGAAGTAAATGATTCCAGAACACACATGTTAATTTAAAACACCAGCTCTGCCTCTTCACTGCTTTGGAATGCAATATTAACATGACACGGTTCTCTCATCCAAAATCATGCTTCAACCCCTCTACTTTTGATGCCCTGTTCCAGACGCTTCCATAACATCTGTGTCGAGTCACACAGACCCTCTCAGTAACATCTGCTCCAACACAGATCGTGCTGTGTGGCAGATGAGACTGAGACTATAAAGCTCTGAGCCAGCTTCTCCAGACTACTGCTGCTCTCCAGAGACTTGAGGTGATTCATGTGCATTCCCATCTCTTGAACTTCTCCAGCTCTACAGAAGAGCTGGGAAGTTCCAAGCTGAATCAAGTGCATTAGCATCAGCAAGGAACAACAGACTCAACATTAAAAAATAATAAAAAAAAACCCCAAAACTACAAGACCTTCAATATTACTCCATCCCTTCAAAGCCCTTCCAACCTCCACCCAAGATCCTAGAAGTTCTGTGACAGTAGGGAATCTTAAAACAAAGAGGAAATAGAACATGCTTTCCCAGAGTCCTAATCATTACAGCAGCACACTCCTGGCAAAAGCTGCTGAGGAACAACCACCAGGGAAAACAATTAGCTTTAGATCCCCATGTTTAAAAGTGTATAAAGCTACCAAGCTTGAGCAAAGGCTCAGCTGTAAAACACGGGGGTATCCTATCAGCTTGTGTTTCAACTCGGGAGGAATCATCCCACTGACCACATATTCCACTCATGCCAGCACGTGATCAGCATGGAAATACACCCACAACCACAAAGACAAAAGGTTTAAGTTCTTATCTCTTTGGTTTGTATAATATGAAGACCAGCCCTACTTTCTAGTAAACAAATTTCTGACAGCAGGCATTTAAACTCTCTCACTGTACTTCACACAAATTTTAAAAGGCTTGATTGTTTGCAGAATAAAGCATGGAAGTCACCCACTACTAAAATCTCACCAAGCCATTCTATATTTTCACATTTTAACCAGTTATACTACCAAAGAGCTGCTCTGAGATATGTGAGCTTTTCTCTAGCTGGGTCCCAGGATCTAATCCTGCAGTTATATAACCTGACTCTCTTCCAGAAAGCCACAGAGTTCACTGTTTTAATGTATTTGGACACCTGACACTGTTTCCTGCTCCCCCCTGTGCTGGGACTCGCATGTTGTCCTGTGTTTTCTCCCTGCACGAGGGCAGTTTGCAATCCATATCCTGACTTTTGCTCCATATCTCAAAGCACATCAAACTAAGGAATGAGAACCTCAAGGGGAAAAGCGTTCCCACTGCTAACAGCATGTTGTTCTTCCCCTAGTACACAGACTGACACAAGCAGATAACTTTATTCCTATGTCATCTGAAATCTCCACCCTGTTGCAGAGCATCTGATCCAATTCCCTCCAAACCTTAGTCCTTTAGCCTTATTTCAACCTATAAATTACACCTCAGACTTTCTAGGCTCGTTTCAGGGCCAGTTAGTACTGGGGACAGGAAATTATGCCTGAAAAATGTCACGTTATTTCCAGACTTAGGGCCTGCTGACAGGAAATCAGGGATGTAGAGAGCTAAAACTAAGCTGGACTGCTCCAGGTAGCATCTGGGCTGCTCATCTGGAGCAGAGGGGCACCCACCTCAGCTGGAACCCCAGGGCTGCGGCCACAGAGCAGCTCAGGGGAAGGTGCTCATCCCCAAAGCCCAGCTGCCCAGCACAGGGAGGTCCGTGTGCGTCGGTCCCCAGTGGTGGCACGGCGTGACGCTCAGCCAGGAACCCGTGTGAGATTACTTCCTCTTCCCAGGAAGTGCTGCAGCTCTCATAAACAGCTCGCTCCAGCCTGACAGATCGCTTCCTGAACAAGCCCTTGGAATTCCCTAGGGTCCTTATCTTAGTTAATGGGTAATTATTTTGATGGATAACAATGAATAATCACTTTCCCAGCTAAGAACTTCCTCTATTGACTTGTTTAACATTCCATGAAAGGTTAGTTGCCAAATGAAGTCCTTTTTTGTCAAATATTTATAACTACTAGCTCATTCTTATATTCAAAGGAGTTGCTAATGCTTCAGGTTACATCTCCTACAAGGAATTTTTTTTCACTACTACACTGTCATGACTGACCTAACATGCTCACTTGCCTACAATCCCATTCCTACTTAAATCAGCAAAGCCCAGAGGAAAAGTTATTAAGTCAAACGGATAAAAAATGAGGTTACCTTCCAGACAGATGCAATATCAGTAGTGTATATATGTAACTTCACTTG
Organism: Anomalospiza imberbis; assembly: GCF_031753505.1. Lineage (NCBI taxonomy): Eukaryota > Metazoa > Chordata > Aves > Passeriformes > Viduidae > Anomalospiza > Anomalospiza imberbis. The sequence goes on along the minus strand of NC_089689.1, from coordinate 1,299,972 downwards.
ATGCTTGCCACCAAACTCTGACTTAACACACATGACTTCATGGATTACCTAATGCAGGATTTGTTTGTGTACATCCACAAGTGACATGGGAACCTGGGAATTTTAAATAGCAGCTGGACTACACTGTACATAAACAGTACTCGTGTGACAGTAGAAAAAGCTGCTGTGACACACAGCTCCAGGTTCTAGGTTTTTCCTACTTTTTCAAGCTCTCATTCTCACCTATCTGTATTTACAAATAGATTAAACTCACTGAAAAGCTAAGAAGGAAACATCTACAGGAAACAAGAACCCATTTCAAGGCCAGTGCAGTAATAGCCTAATTATGCCTAAACTGCTGCTTGGGCACAGTTTCTTCAAAGTACTTTTACAGGTCACAAGATGCAAAATCCTATCAAAAACCACTCCAGCAGTTTGAGATGTAACTGCCTCCTGCCTCTGTGGCCAGAACACTCAGCAATGGCAGCATCTTAAGGCAGTCCAGAAGGGCCAGAGCAATTCCATTTATAGTCACAGTATCATCGGCATTGCTCCAATTCAGAGAGGGAGTCCAAAGTGGAATTTCTCGTCCATAATCTTGGCACTGTCTTCTGGAGGAGCAGGCCTTGTTCACATCCTCCCCAGGCGTGACAGGCCACCATTTCTCTTCTCTTTCTGTTGACCTTTCCTTCCCAGACAGAACCTTTTCCAACACTTCAGAAATTCTGCTCTGCATGCTCTGCGCTAAGGGGGGAAAGAAATGGCTGGGTGCCCTGCCTTTATCAGAGAGTTTAATGTAAGCATTTGGGCCTCTCCAACAGCTCCCTTTTTTGCTGTTTTTCAAATAACTGGTTAAAAAAAAAATCAAGCTAGCAAAACAGCATGGCCAACTTAAACAAATACAGGAAATAGAAAAGTAAAGGCGCTCAGAGCCACATTAACTCACCCCCACAATACACACTGTGGAACGAGTCAAAAAAGACAGCTAATAATCCAAAATGTGTCAGGAGTGTAGGTGTGTAACTGTTACTATAGTAATCTCATTTCCATTTCCTGACCGTATTTCAGCCAGCCCACACACTTGTCTAAGGGAAAGTCTGCTCCTACTCAGTCTCGTGCCCCTGTAAGAGAACCTCTGAAGCAAACTCATCAGCTTGACAGGATCAAGTCCTTCCAACTTCATCTTTGTCTCTTCTTCCTCCCACCACACTGCACCTGCACGAGGCCTTAAAGTCCTCTAATTGGATAAACAGATCTGCCTTTCAATGAAATTCTGAATTTCTGGACAAGACTGTTACTCCAGAGATACTTGGTTTATAATTTCATTTTAAAAAGATGCAAAGCAGAAAAGCAATAAATTCCTCCGGGGCAATGGTTAGTTAAGATACTGCATTTTCAAAGGCTCTTTCAAAGCACTCTCCCTCCAAGCATAGTTAGAATGATTGCTTTCAAAAATAATGATCCATCCTTCTACTTTTAGACCGGCTTTGCTAAATTCTTCAAAGTCACATGCTTGCTCAGACAACCCAGAAAGTCGTTGTGCAGACACTAAGGTTGGCAATGTATGTTTAAGGTCATTTGAGCCAACACCTCAAGACAAGGGTCTCCAAAAAGAGACCAGTTTTCACAAGTTCTAAATGCCTTTTCCACACAGACCTGTGACTCCAGATGATCCTCATGAGAACACAGCCACTCTATATTCATACCAAACAACATAGGGTAGCTGCATCTTTCACATAAATAACAATAGAGACATGCTTAAGGGAAGAGAGTTTACTTTTCTGGATTACCACACACTGAGTCTGTGTGTGCCAAACTGCAATACACTCAAGTAGGAAGTCTAGTCAAAAGCATTTCCAAACAGTCAGTTTCCCATGGAGTTGAATTACTCAGTAAAAAAAAAACAGCCTAAAAATACCCTGAATATGCAAAGACAACTAGTAGGGCCCTGTGGTCAAGGCTGACAAGTGGACAGGGAAGAGGACAGGATGAGACCAGCATCCCAACCAGGTGGCACATGGCCACTTGTAGAGGTGACACAAAACCAGTGCAGCCCCTGATCCTGAGCTAGCATGTCACCCCTACTGTGCATGAACTCAGGGCAGCTAACAGCATCAGAAAACAAGCAATCAAAATTTATCTGGAGACCAAAAGGGTGTGGTGAGTTGGAACTGATGTCTTGTTAGATTTGGAGGAACTGGAGAAAGAAAAAAATAAAAGATTAGAACTTAGCAGGTCTTAAGGCTACAGATGGAGAAGGAAAAAGACACATGTGCAGTCTTCCAACACTGAAGTTACCTGAGACCTTAACTGACACAAAACAATGCACTTGTAGATGCTTATGTTCGTGGAATTTCACATTCCAAATGGGCACTATAAGATACCACCCTAATCTCCTTGAATCTACCTCATAGTCTTTACCCATTTGATTCTCTAACTGGGCTCCAAATTAATTTGTAATTTCTAACCATGTTCCCCTTCCTTCCTGTGTCCTGAAATCCTGGCACTCAGAAATGAACACCCTCCGGAGCTCCCCACCTTGCTGAGATTTCTCCCTTGCACCTGACATTGCACACACTTCCCACAGAAACCCCGAGAGAAGCTCTTTGGAAGGGCAGACAGGCGCGCAGAAACAAGGCCACAGCGCCGAGCTCTTTGGAGCCTTACCGGGCAGGCAGTTGCACTCGAAGGTGAAGTCACTGGTTTGGTGGCAGGTGCCCCCGTTCATGCAGGGGGACGGGGAGCAGGGCACGTAGACTCTCTCGCAGCGGTGGCCCGTGTAGCCCAGCTTGCACTGGCACCGGTAGGAGCCGGGCAGGTTGACACAGGTGCCACCGTGCTGGCACAGGCCCGGCGTGGCACATTCGTTCACGTCTGTCTCACACCTCTGGCCAGTGTAGCCCGCCAGGCAGGTGCAGGAGAACTTATTTCCAGACACAGTGCACGTACTTCCATTGGCACAAGGCTGAGATGTGCAGGCATCAATCCACTGGCATTCCTTTCCTTTAGGAAATCAAGGCAGATTGACAAAAAGTTATTTCTGTAGAAAACAGTATCTCTTTTATGCTGCCTCAAAATTGTTACTGAATTAAATCTTTACATTACTACAGGAAAGCTGATGTCTGCATTGTACTGTATTATACCTGAAATGGAAACAAATGTGTGGTTACAGTACAAAGCCGTTTACCGGGTTGCAGCAAGATATAGAATGTTATGATTTTTAAAAATTACCTGAAGTCATACTACACACACTGACAGTCACTCTTCTTCAACCTCCCCTTCAAGAGTGAAAGGAATAAATTTCCATTCTTCCCCTCCAGCATTAAAATATTGTTTTCCCATAGAAAGATTTTGCTGGCCAAATTTTATTTTTTTTTTTGAAACTAGACTCTGAATTCAAAGTGTAATAGCCACTCCAGAGTAGTTTCTGCATTCAGTTTTCCCATGTGGACAACCCCACAAGATCCAAATATTTTTCTGCTTACGTGTAAAGGGTAGGGAGTCTGATTCCCTATTCCCCTTTGCTTTTTTTGGTCATGAAGTCATTTAGACTTCCTCTCATTTCCTGTGCTGGAGCTAGAAAATTTGAGAGCATATTACAACTGCCCCAGAACATTCCAGGGTGAAGCTGTTCCCAAAGGAGGGGGTCTGGAGGCACAGATGCAGAAGCCCACCTGTGAAACCTGGAAGACAGACGCACTCGTACGTGTCCTGGCCGTGGGGGTGACAAGTGCCTCCGTTCAGGCAGGGCTGGGACACGTAGCAGAGGTGAGATTCCGAGTACTGGCATTCCTCCCCCGTGAATCCTGGAGCACACTTGCAGGTTGGTTTTCCTATCAGGGATGCAGCTTCACAGGTTCCCCCGTTCTTACAGGTATTGCTCTCGCAGGGGTTTCTGTACTGACAGTAGTCTCCAAGAAAGCCTTCTCGACACCTGCAAGAGAGGAGAAATGAAGGGCAGCGCTCCCACCTGAAGCCCTGCTGTTCCGGGAAGATTCCAGGAATGAAGTCCCATGACCACCAAAAGTCTTGGAGTTTGCCATAACTGATGGTGACACTAACAAACCTAAAGGCTGACGTCACACGTGTAACAGGGACTTCCTGTGGGACTGTCTCAAATGAGACCACTGAAAACTTAAGTGCAGATGGTGAAATCGCTCATTGCAAAATCAATACCACATTCAATCAAATGCAGAACCTCATTTCTGCACTTCCCTTCAAAACTTCAGTAAAAGCCTAAGTGTTAAAGAACTGCTGAGTAACAATTCCTTGCACCTACTCCCATTCTAACAAGCACCCTTTTCTAGAAGAAAATCAAGCACTTTAATAAGGCATTAACACCAGGTATTATCCATCTTCCAAGAATATTTATAAACATTGTGCAAACGCAGTGTCTGGGGACCTGGAGATCTGCAGCAGCCCTGTCTCCACAAGGCTCCCGTGAGACAGGAATACACTGTTATCCTCATGCTGATAAGTGCATCTGGGACTGGGACTGGCTGCAGCCTGCACTCAAATAGCAACACAAGCACTGCAGTCAGGTCTCCCACGCCCCTGGCGAGCACCCTAACGACAAGGTCATTGTTCCTCTGTCTCTCACAGAAAAACGAGTACACACACTCTATCTACAGCCAGGGCAGTATTTTATACAAAGATCTCCAACTGCAGAATAATTGCAGTTACTTCTCTCTAACCTAAACTTATGTCAATACAGTCTGACTACGCTTGTCAGCTGTAATCCATCTTTTAACTGCCCTTTGTACTACAGATTTACCACTCAGCTTCCAGAGACAGAGGATCCAGGCTAGCAAACCTGCAAAGCCCACCTCCGTGGCCCCCCCAGGTCCATTTGCTTCTATCAGATAGCATAAAGCTGCAAGGGTACATACTGGATAAAAAATAACACCTAACACACAGGACTGTCCCCTTGCAGCTCTTTCTGTAGTGCACAGCTGCCTGCTCTAACCGGTGAGTAACCCAAGAGACAGCCCAAGAGAACACGTATTTCACTGTAAAAAAAAGAAAAAACAAACAGAACATTAGATATGCTGTATTCCAGATCAGGAAAGGGGTAATTATTAAATCAGTGAGTTACTCATATCTGAAGGGAGAAGATTCCAACAGCTAGAAATGCACACAAAGTCTCTGGTCCTCAAGCAGGAATGTAACACTAAAGAGACTGCTTTTTTCCTTATGCACTTAAAAGTGTATGGCAGATTGGAGGAAGAAAAAAGCAAAACCACATCAACAACCATCACCATAAAAAAAACCAACAAAAAACATCACAACAAAACCCCACAACTAACCAGACAGGCTCTAAAAATTAGCTGAAAAATCAAAGAATGGACATGAAGTTGTGGTAAACAGAATCCTACAAGAATCTGCCTTTGTTCCTGGGCTATTCAACACATCTATTGATTATTAACAATGGGAAGCATCAATGCTGGTCAAATATGTAGGTAGGAGAGAAGACAAGTACTTGATAGAGAGCAGCAACATTCTTAACAAGGCAGCCAGCACCCAAAATGCACTTTAGCACTGCAAAGTCATACATCTAGAAACAAAACATATAGGGCATCCCCCCCAAAACAGGAAACTGAGCTGGGAACAACATACTTGCTCTGGGGATTCCTAGCATGACAGTTTGGCCAGGGATAATTTACATGTACAAATGGCAAATATCAAGAAGAAATAAATGAGATTATGCTACACCTGATAAATGTTTGGTACAGCCACTACATCAGTTCTGGTTTTTGCTCTTTAAGAGGGGAGAGCTCAAATGAATTCAAAGAAGCCAACAGTAATGATTAATAAAAAACTCTGGCCACAATGAAAAGCTCAGGTGGCTCAGTCCATTTAGCAAAGGGAAAAGGGAACAAACAGTTAATGAAAATCCCCAAGTATCCACTATGAAACATGGATTTAACAATAATTCCCAATCTACAAGATCCGGGATAACAGAACCGAGCATTTAAAACTTTAACCTAGATGAACTGAAATTAGAAATAGGGTAGTATCTTTATTTTCAGACACAGACTTGTACAGTCTCTCAGCAGCGGAGAGAAACAACTGGAACAACGCATTTAAGGTTGTAGTGGAATTTCTCCATCACTCATGCTTGTTTAAAAGAACACCAGGATTGGCTGTTTCAGGGAGAGTATGCACGCTAGTTCAAACAAAGCTATTCAGAGAGGTTATTATCCAAGTTATGCAAGGGGTCATTACTAGATGACCACAACTGTTTTTTCTCATGTTAAAATTTATTAACTAGCTTTAGCCATCTGTCTAAAGCAGGAAAGTCATACGTGCATAATTGTAATTTACCATTGCCCACACCCAAATTAGGCTCCTTTCACCGTACCTTAATACTTTCAACTTCATACCCAAGAGCAGACATGAAAGGAGAGATTTTGCAGGGCAAGGCAGGATTAATAAAGTCACAGAAAGCAAATCCTGAGACAATAGCAACGCAGAATATCCCCTGCCTCCTGTGCCATCCTCAGTGTACCATCCCAAGGCTGTGGGTCAGCGTGAGGCACAGCCACATCACACAAGAGGCAGTCCTGGGCTATTCTGGGCCTAAACCACATGGGCTATAGGCTTCCTTTAACATCCAAAATCTCTCCTTGCTTCGGGTTGGAAAGCAGTCCCAACGCCAGCGGGCTACAGCACGGCTTTTAGGAGCTGGATCACACCGAGAGCTGGCAGCCAGCAGAGACGGCCGTGCCAGGAGCTGGAGCACGGCTCCACTCCCACGGCACCCGAGCCTGCTCACAGAGCTCTGCCTCTGCTCAGAGGCCGGCTGGGCAACCACAGCTAAGTCACGTCTCTGGACATCCGTGTGCAGCCCATGGCTGTGTCAAGACAAGCTGAACTTCAGTCCCACAGTCTAAAGTGCTTTTCCATTGAACGGCTGTAAAGCAAACCAGAAAGTCTAGAGGAACACCTCATGTTTTGTCCACAAGTAAATAAACCCCCAAATAGGTCTTCTCTCCAATCCCTAACACTCAGGGACACTGGAAGGTGCATTTGGCTGTTGCTCCTAGACAAGAGGGAGAAGGAAGCCTAAACACTGATTAAGAGTACTGCTGGTATGAATTAAAAGGAAAGTTGAGATATGTGCTCTGAGACAACCATCGCCCACAAACAAACAGCCCAGCATTTTGTACATAAACGTTCTGGTACAAAGTTGAAGAGCACTCCAAGACTGGGCTTGTTCTGGTATCTTCTGAGGCTAATCAGAAAAACATGGGGGAGCACTCCCGACAGGGAACAGCAAAACCTCTTTTAACTTGGGCTCTTTTTATTTGGAAAGAGGAACATGCCTGCCTGTGGAAAGATGGTAGGTCAGGTATCCATGGCCCTTGCACCCACCATTTTGTTCTCCTCCTGTGGAAGTGCTTGGTCACAGAGTGATGCAATTTTGCCCTCCAGCAATTCAGCGCAATCCTTTTTGAATGTTTAAGAACGAAAAACCTACAGTCCAGGTTTTCAGTCATGTCTCCTGTCAAAAACATTTCTAGGCACAAATACTAGTAATTTAGTTCTAAATGTTGGTGTAGACAAAACTGCAAATATTTGCTCCTGATTCATGTTGGGCAGCATGTCGTTTCTCTAAGAACAGAGGCAAACACTGAAAACACGCAATCTAAGTCCAGACTTTTTTAAAGGCTATGATTAAACTCAACAGCAGCTCTAGCTTCCCACCACCCCTGCTCTGCTCTCATCCCAACCTACTCTTTCAAGTTCTCTTTAGGAGAGGAAAAAAACCCCACTTGTCTACAGAGCAGCTTAAAATTGCAGCAGCTTGTGTCAGCTCCAAATGACATGATCAGAACAGGAAACCAAATCTTTTCCAAATAAAAGCCACTGTTTCTCCTCAGTTTTCCATTTAACACTCAGAAAAAGAAACAGGAAGATGAAGTTTGTTCTGGCACTTTCTGGAAGCACATGAGGTCTCTTAGCCTACTTCAACAGGAATTTAATCTTTTAAGAACAAATTTCACATACAACTTAATTCAAATCATGATTTCTGAAAGCTAGAGTTTGAAATGGGAAAATGTCCTGTGGGCTGCATCAGCTATGCAGCTGCTTCTAATTAAAGCTTCTCCTTTACTCTCTCTGGGCTACTTTCCAGCACAAATACTTTAGAGCTCAGCCTCTTTTTTTTTTTTTCCCTCCTCCTTTTCAGCTCCAGCCTGCGTTTGCCTTAGCTCAGGCTCTCATGGAGCTAAACAAGAGACGTAGAAACAAAACGAAGGTATTTATCCAAATTTGAAGCATCCACAAATCCAGAGAGCTTCATTCATTCTAACAACCTCATGCTGCAAATCAAAGTAGAAGACTCACAAAAGCTGTACTTTTGGCTCTTCTGCCACACAACTACACCAAAGCTACCTTCCAAAACTTAGTTCTCTCCTGCTTTCAATAGCCTTCTGGAAAATACGTCTGGTCTGTTGGAAAAACTTCCTCATCTGCCTGGGCACATTCATAAGACAGTCTCTTCGAATGCACCTTATAGACAATTTTAACCAGACTTCCAGATGTTTGATTTTCATGGGAGTTTTCTACTCAGGCCCATGATATCATCTGGAGATGCACAGAAGAAAGCAGATGGTTTTAATTTAAAAAGCGAAGGGAAGCATTTCCTCATAGCCCTGCCTCTCCCCCCTCCAACCCAACACTCCCTCCACTTTGATTGGAAGATGCTTCATCGAAGAGGGTAAAAAATTCCCTCTGATGACTAAGGCGAGAAGGGTCCCAGCTATTCTGTTACAGATTTTAACCAGACTTCCCTCTGGCTCCCGGCTTCTGACTCCCACACCTACACCTCCTCTCAGGAGGGAGAACAGGATTCTCTGGTTAGCTTTACAAACGCTCCTTCCCATGTCTCAAGGCGCCCATTTATGCGTCATACTTTGAATGCGAGCGATGGGATGGGACGGCCTCCCTGCCCTGCCTTTAAAGCAGCACACAGCTATTGTTCCCAGCCCACAAAGTGCCTCTGCAGAGAGCCACTCCACAGTGCCCCACGCAGCAACAGCAGCCACAGTCTGAACAGACACGGTTTGGTTCAGATTTTCTTGCCCATCAGAGCTCTTGGTGTGCACAGGTAACTCACAATAAGAAATTATGACTGAAAATCACTGGTCTGTTCCCAGAATCTAGGCTAGCAGTGTGTGTACTCTACCCTTTTTCCTCTGCCCTGGTCTCAAGGGTCTCCTTTAACTTCTGAAAGGAGACAGAAGGAAACAGAAAAGGGCAGACCATTCTCAGAAAGGGACAACTTCTCAACTTCTGCATTTAGCCTCTTCTGGAAAACTCTCAGACCTCATCCTGCTACAAGGTCTCCTATGGGTATTCCCCATTCACTAGCCTAGGAGTGATTAGTCTCTTGAGACAGATCCTAAGCAGATATCAGCTGCAGTCTCAGAAGCAGTTCTGCGGTCTTGGATCTTGCCTTCAGCCCCAGAAGTTCTCTTAAATCCAAGTCAAAATTCATTTATGAAGGTCCATCTTGAAGGAAAGGTAGGTCAAAAATCTTGCAAGGGAGTTGAAGTTACTGGCAGCTAGAATTTAGATAGAAGCCCCTAATGGCCATGCCATTGCTGCTTTGAGTTTAGCATTTTTTGAAGGTCCTCCTGTTGCCTGTCTACACATAAGATGCAGAAACTGTATCGTGCCATGGAAAAGGTGCACAAACTTCAGCACACAGTGAGAGAAACACTGCTCACTGAAGAGACAAAGGCAAAGCTGTGCACACCCTGGCAGCTTGGGGCAGGAAAGGATGTGCTGCAGGAGACTGTCCTTTTGGCACTCCAGTGTCCCCATTTGACTAAGCACAGCTCTGAGGTTTTTGACACCATCAGGAGTAACAGAAGACCTCGGTGTTAAAGCAGCACTTGGTTTCACAGAGGTACAGCTATCCCTTTGGATACACAAACTGCAATAATCCTAAGGTCAAAAATTCAGTCCTCAAAGCCTGCCAAGCACAAGAAGCAGCAAGGCCCAGTTTCCTCCCTAAACCTTGCAGCACCTCTATGTCAACTCCCTTCCCACTTCTGCTTCTCTCCCTGGCACAGTCTTGCTTCTGCTCCCTGCCACTGGGGTGGGAAGCTGGGAGAGGCCACAGCTGGGGGAACACGGGGAAATCAGTTAAGAGACTCTCTGCTCAAGGGGCCTGCCCCATTCCAAGCAGAGGCGCTGCCCCATCCTGCATCCACCTGCAGCGGAGCAGATCCTCGTGCTCAGAAAACAGCAGGCAGCGATGCCAAAATCTCTGCTCTGCTTGTCCTTGAAACGGCTCCCTGTGCCCACACCTTCCCCCCCAGCCTGCTGCAACTGCACAAACGCTGCAAGTTCACAGCACTGTCCCATGGACTCTTCCCACTACTGCTTCCCAGTCATCCAGCAGCAGGGAGAGAAGAATTGGCTTTGCTGTGATGGTCACAATCAGCATTAAGCAACGAGGAACTGTTACCCTGCTTCTCCTTGGATATGAGAGGATACAAGAAGGTTCCTTCATATTTGACACTGCAGTGTGTAAAAGGCTACCTAGACATGCTTTGAGGGAAAAAAAAAACCCCACCCATCACAGTTCAAAGGAAAGCCAAACTCCAAAATGAGCCTGCCTTTTGTCAAAGCAGGACCAAGAAGGCTTGGAAGGACGGGTCCCCTTCAGTGCTGCTGCAGATACAGACACATTTTCTGGAATAAAGCCTGCATCCTCACTATGAGAGTCGCTGAATGAGCGTAGAAAAGAGCTCTCACACACAAAAAAAAAATCTGCCTTCGGAAGATTCAAACACAGGAATGTGTAATTGTCTAAATATAAAATCAAGGTCAGAGGAGGTCATAACTTTATCGAGCAGTGCCACAGAACGACAGCCATGGGCCAGCAGCGTCACCAGGGGAACAGAGCTACTTAAAGGGCACTCGCAGGAGCAATCTGATAAAGCTCCAACCCCAGCTTCCTTACAGGGGTCACAGTCACTGTTCCCATAACAGATGCCAGATACACCACCACGGACATTTCTTAGCAGAAAAACAGCTTTCTCTTTCAATGGAGTAGATGCTACAGGATCTTCAAAGGAAGCTGCTTCAGCAATATGCTGCCATCCTCTGCTGGGCCAAATATCTAGACTAGGTGTTTTGTTATCAGTGCTTACTCATATCTTATCACATTTGGTTATTGCTGATGCAGGTTCTCCCTCAGCAGTTCACCTAGGAGACAGCAAGACTGACAGGACAGCCCGACCACACACTACAACAAACAACTCAGCCAAGAGGAGATACAGAAAGAGGAAGAGAGCCAGTTATAATAACTTATTGCCCAGCAAAGGAAGTACTGCAGATAACTTTAAGAAAGTGGAAGGGGTGGAGATACTGCTAATCATTGAGAGATCCTGCAGACTTCGAAGCCAAGGCACTTGCTTTAGTAATTAATTCAGTTTCCTGAGCAAAACGTTTCTACTCTCATAACCATCAAAATTTCAGAAAGTCATTTAGGTCACTAAACCGGAGAGAAAGTTCCCCTATTCAGAGTTCCTCATAGTGCAGGAAAGAAAAAAAAAAGAAAAAAAGAAAAAAAAAGTTAAAACCAAAACAGGATGCTTAGAATCAGCTTGCTAAAGGTAGGCGCTCCACAATTGAGATGGGTTTTGCTACTTTGTTCCTTCCTTTCTGCAAAAAAGTGTTCTTGGGCCAGAACTAAAAGACAATTACTAATCTCTGTATACAGGTCTTTGTTAGCCTTTCCAGTTAATGCAGCACTTGCAAAGGAGCTGAGCTGTTTCTTGAAGGGGAGGTCTGTTTAAAACCTTGCAAGAACACTTTGCACAACAAGGAGGAAGGCAACATTATTATTGTAAATGTGTGCTAAAAAAAGGTAACACTGGTCAAAGCTGCCATTGTGATGAGGGAAATCCGTCAAGACCTGAACTGCACTACAAATAGTGCAGAAGTTAATCAGATGAACCAACAGAGGCTGTAAAAAACAACTGTTAAGACATGGTTAACCAAGTTGGAGAAAATGTCCTGAGGAAGGTAAAAGCAGCACCAACATCAATACCAGTCTCACTTATTACCTTTATTGGGACCTACACACTTTGGCTCCAGATTAACATGCTTAAGTACACATCAGAAAGACCTACAGAAGACACCTATTTATTGTTTCAGTCTTAAAATACAAGTGAAAAGCAGGAAAAGTTCCTGCTCTCTTTTCAGAAGGGCAGCTCCTTTAAGCTGACATCAATATAAAAGCATGGAAAGGAAAAGACTAGGAACCAGCAAGAGTTAGAAATTTTAAAAGAGGCTTACAGGGAATAACAAGTTACATATTTGCTTTTCTGTGGCCTTTCTGCACATCAGGTATTGATTTGAACCTGAAGAGAACCTCCAATTAGATTGTGATTTCCCCTTTGTGTGCCACAGGTGCAATTTCAGTACCTTGAGCTCTATGTACCACATTAATAGAGAACTAAAGGTTGTGGTTAGGGAAGATGGAAGTGTAAAGAAGTGTGAGGAGCATAGCTCTGTGTTAGCCAAGCCAAATCAACAGGAGAAAATTCACTAATATTTAAAGAATGCTGGCACTAAGATAATGTCTTAGCATGCTAGAAAATGACACAACTTGAACTGATGAAGTAAACAACCTCTAGAAAATAATCTGATTATTGCAGACGTAATAAATTAGCTCAGCCAAACAAAGAGGAGTCATCTTTTGGCAAAATAGCACTTTATTAAAAAAAAAAAAAAAAAAAATCTAAGTACCGCAGTTTGAAAGGTGAACTGCATTTAAATAGATGTGATGTTCTCCAGATAACACACACCCTGCCAAAGCTGCTGCTGATGAGCTTCCCATGCAGCAACAAAGTGAAGATGGGTGTCAGCATTTACCAAAATCAGTTCACAAGATGCAAACAAATGTGGATGTTCGGTTGGGGGGGTTGTTAGTGTGTTTTAGCAACTCACATGTATTACTTGCTCTGAAGCAGAAGAAGGGAATTGGCACACTTCAGAGTGCAAAATAGTTCTGGAAAACCTCAAAAATATTTAAATTGAGGCTGGAGTTCTATAAAGTAAGGTGAGCTATTAAGATGGAGAGCAAGTTTCAACTTAGCTTGTGGGTCTGGAAACAAGGTACAGAGTTTACCTCTATGATGGGTTTGGCCTCGGTTCCCAACCTAGACCAAAGAAATCCAACTGACAAGATCCAAACCCAAATACTGAACAAGAATCCCAGACTTCTTACATTAGAAAAAGCTAGCACACAAGAACTAACGCATTATAAAGAAACACCAAATGTGCTAAAACTGTTATGCTGAAAGAACCCTGTAAGAAAATCTCAAAAAAAAAAAAATCACACTTCCTTTCCGGCTAAGGTCCTGAAGGAAAGAAAATAGGTAATTAAATGGATTAGAAATGAAAGCAACTTACTTGCAATATCCTGTACCATTCTGATATGGAATGCACTTTCCCTCATTAACACACGGCTTGGAGTCATCCATACACTGCAGAGCTGAAAGAAAAGAAAAGAAAGCAACCATCAAACCCGTAGCTACAATACATGTCAGGTCAAAGCTTCATTAGCATATTCAGGGGAATGAAAATTTTATAGGACTGGAACAAAAACAAAGACACTATCACATAGTTTAATTTCATCTCTGGCAGCATCAGAAGAGCCAGACTGAAAGAGGAATCAAATACAGATTTGTTCATCAGGCAACCAAATCTTTCCAGAATTTCTTGAAGGTAGGTTTCAAAGCAAAGTGTGCAGTAATTTCAGCAAGCTCCAAAGACATTCGTGTCAGCACCTGCGTACTTTGGGTTAAGTGTCCTCAGTTACTGCTTTCTGATCAAAATTCTACTGAAATTCTCTTAAATACAAAGCAGCTACTCCTAAGCCTTCTTCCAGAATATTTTGCCTCAAATCCTTTCCTTCTTTTTTACTGTCTCTAGGGGTAGCCGGCACTGAAACAGGGGCATCTGTCCCTCATGAGCTGACCTGCTGATTGCCACCAGCAATCCAGAATTTGCTGCAACATGTACTGCTGTGGCCCTCTGATCTCAGACAGGATCGTGTTTGCAAATAAGTGGAAAACACCAGAGCAGTTGACAACTTTCAGCAAAGAATGTGGTAATTCTAAGGAGATCCTCTGTAACTCACACTTGACGTTTTTGCTACCGTTTTTAAAAAGGCATTAAGTATGACACAGCTCAGGGCCAGCCAGTTTTTATCCAAGTCTACAGCAAGCTCTAGTGAGGTCTGTCCTGGTGGAACTTCCAGCTCTGGCAAGTGCTTTTTTCCCTTCACAGGGACCTGAAGCAGCACTCCAAAGTGACCAGAAGGATGGAAACTCTGCAGGAGCAGAGGGCACTTTGGAACCACAAAAACCACGCCATTCCGCTTAGACCACAGCCTGCCATTTGAATTGCACCAAACTACCAGATAAAGCTCTCAGAACCAGATCAGCTGGGTCCTGTCCGGACTTATCCACAGACCAAAAAGTCACACACTCTTCCCAGCCTCCAGTTCTGTCTCTCTCCCAAACTCACACCCTTCCATGCCTTTACAGACCCCTTTTCCACAACCTTATTGCACTTGGGAAAGTGTTTAACCAACCTTAATTAAAGGCACCTAAAGGCATCAACAATATCCAACCACCTAAACTGCCCACTTGTCAGCCAGCTGTTGCAGGGTTGACTGCCCCCTCCCACACACACACAATCTTTTTTTAAGGATGGCTTTCCTTTCCTCAAGTGGTACTAAATTTTCAATGCAAACTCAGCAAGGGGCATCAGGGAAAAGTGGTGCGAACCACCACTGAGGTTGATATGCTGGTGACTAAGGAACGGGACTTGGAAGAGTTAACACAGCAGTCCCACTAAGCTCTCCCTGCAAACTGACCAAATTCAGTCCAGCAACTGGACAGCTTGGAACAGACTCTGGCTCTGCAGTCCAGGGCTTGAAGTGTTATTTCTCAATAACCCTGGAGCACATAAGCAGGTCACACGCACTACGAGGCACTATAGGAACGTTTCACGCTCGCAATCCCTATGGAGAATACAGTTAAATTCAGCCCAGATCCCCGGGAAAATTATCAGTGTTTCCCACAATATAAGTATGCTTGTTGCTGTTAACTTGATTTCTGAAAAAGGGGCACTTGGATGGCGCTGCTTCTGCAGAGCTCTCAGGAAATGAACTAAATTCCACTCTGAGCCCCTTTCAGATAACCCCCGAGGTCAGGGTTACCAAGCGACAGAAATATTAACACGGATTTTGCATGGCATTCCCCCCCACAGCGGGCAGAAACACTTAGGCTGACTTGCACCTGTCTGACAATTTCTATCCCATTTAACCGCAACGTCCACACGGCTTTGACTCCAAACTTCATCTGCTGCTGTCTAACACTGCAGCAGCTTGCTTTCACAGCAAAGATTAGCTCTAGTTAGCAGGGCTCGGTTACACCGTGTCCGAGAGAAACTGCGCTGTGTCCAAGGGAAAGTGTCGGGATTCCAGTGACTCCCACCACCCAGGCTACTCCAGGGAGATGGAGGAGGGTTAAAGCGAGCTGTGCCACGTTTCAGAGAGCCAGGAGGGGAACCAGCCTTGGTATTCTCATCTCACCACCTTGAATTTCCATTCTTTTCACACCAGTCGAGCCAGTGAAGCAAATACTCAGAGGATTATTTCTTTTGTGCTCGTGCTTTCAAACACAATTTTGTAATCTCGTCGAGTACCCGCGTCCCCAGTGAGAACTGAGCAGCCAGTTGATTTTGTAACCCACATAGTAAAAGCTTAACCAGCACTTGGCCAATAACACCTTCCAGCACAGCCACACAGAGGGGAACAAGAGACTGCCGGGGTCACAGTAAGGATCCCAACCAAGGATTCCAGCTTGGTTTGCTAGGGCAAATACAGACACAGCAGAGAGGCTTTAGCAAAGTAATGATTAATTTTCCTGTGGTTTTTGACAAATTATTCCCACCTTGAACTGCTGTTTAGCAGGTCATTAAACTACTACCAGCCTTTAGAGTTCTTTCACAGAGACAATGGGATATATTTTGTCTATAGTAATTCAGTAGTGAAGGAAGCTAAGAACACAAATACAAAAATGCTTCTTACTTTTTCAGCTCCAGACTGAATAGAAACACTTTGAAATGCAACTACAGCTGAAGCGAATGTAAATGTAGCCGTAGTCTATATTAAAATAAGTATTAAAGAGTCATGTGACTTCTCTTGGAAAAAAAAAAAGAAATCACAAGGGAAATAGAAGACTACAGTTCTCACAGTAAAATTAGCGTTTCTGCGCACAAAGCACTGTCTTCCTGTATTTCACTATATCTTTCATAAAAATTTCACAACACATGCAAAACCAAGGCATTTCAACATGAATCACTTCAAAAGCTACTTCTCTGCTACTCTACCATGTTGAGATCAAGAGTCGAAAGTGCCAGAAACTACCTTCTACCTCAGCCAGCATAAAAAGTTTGTTTTGCTACATGCGTTGTGTGAACTGGAAATGCTCTGGTGCGTACAGCATGAGAGAAGGCAGCCTTGCCTTGAAAAGATAAAGCCACTTTTCTAAAAGCCATATATAGACAGCATCAGCACACTGTCAAGGCTCTGACAGCTGCTTTTGACAGTTTTCTTCTGCGTTTAACACAAACAGAAACTTGTTGGGTGCTTTTCTGGGCTTGCCATAGCCTGCCAGAAGGTGGGTTAGCCTCATGAATTTTAGGCATATTGCAGGGATATTGGGAAGACACTGTGGTTTTCAAAAGACTGGCTTCTCCTGGAGAGGGCAGGCCATGCCAGAAAGGAGTGCCCAATTTCTAGCAGTCACTGCAGCCAAGGATGAAGGACTTCTCAGAACAGGGCTCCTGAGTGCGGGCAAGATGAACACTTGAAGTGATACTACCCAGCCTGGAGTCCATACCAACCCTTGCCTGCACTGAGATGCAGATTCTAACCTGACATCCTACCAAGACTATTTTCCAAGGCCAGAGGGAAAACCAGACAACCACTGCTGTAAAACGAGCACAAGATACACCACAGGGAACACTGTGGTTTTCGACATCCAAAACTGAAGCTCACAACTGGGGCACAATTATGCCTAGATTTAATTTTTCTTTTTGGCTAAAGAGACAGTTAAAATCTAGGGGGAAAAGAAAAGTTTTGTTTCTGCCTCAGTGTTCTTAACGATGCCAAGATTATCTGGATGTCGTGATTTGGTTTCCACACGTCATCTGCCTACAATAAATTCAAATATTTTCTGGGCTATACATTTAAAAGAAATAGTGTAGGATTAAGATCAGAAGTTGTGTCAGAGTTCAGCTTTTAAGAAGACTTTGCTAGAGGGAACTCGAGCCATAACCAGAGCAAGTCTGAAAGGGCTTTGTTCTAACTACCCAAAGGAAAGTAGTACCAATAAACTCCTTGCCCACAAGTTCAGAGAAAGTCAAGCAGAAATAGGTATGAAAAATACCAAAATAATTAATGCTGTGAGAAAGAGACATTATAAAGCTGATTTCCTGTAGCTTTGTGGCTTATTATCCTGCATTCCAGAAGGTGCAGGCTCTGACCAGAGGTTTTACTTTAAATAAGGGGAGAGCGATGTCCTGGCAGAGAACACAGCTGAGCTGCTGGTACAGCTTTCTCCTCAGGAGGACACTACATGTGCCTCTCTCCTCTGTCCATAAGTGCTTCATTATGTTCATAGAAACTCAGAATCAGAACCAAGACCTCTGTCCTATGTGGTTAAAGCTTGCCCATAGGTTCAAAAGCTTTTTTCGTGGGAGTGGGTGGAAAACCACCTACTTGAACGTAGAAAAAAAGTCAATCTAAAAACGCCTTTAAGACTAGACAGAAAGTAAAGGACAAAATAGGTTTCTATAACCTTTATGCAGCCAGTGAATTTTCTGTCTTGATTGAGATTCATGAGAATCAGCCTGTCAGCTCAACTGTGCTACCCATTATGTATGAAGGGAGAGGAGGAAAAAGGATTTGGAGCCCTCAAACAACAGCAACACAAGACGAAGCATGGAAAATCCCATGCTCAGGGCTGCTTGTCAGAGGTGGATCAGCTCTGAAGAGGACAACCATCAGCGTGGCCAGAAACACCAGTTACACAACAAATCAAGGGGGTCTCAAATTCCAAGGGAGAGAAAGACAGCTGCTGATTCCCTTCAGGAAAAACAGAGCGTGAAAAAAGCAGTTAATGCTGAAACATGAGGTACATTCTGTAGGAAGGTCCTCCATGTGCAGAAAGGGACAAAATGCTTCCACAGCAGCACAACACACAACTGCTGGAAGAGCTGGTAAGGAGTAAGCAGCACTGTACATATGGGGAGAATACCCAAAGATAACCAAATTTTGGAAGAAAACCACAAAGGACTAATTAGGCTGTTCACTAACCTCAAGAGATTACAGCTCCAGTGAGATTATATAGCAGGGAAGAAACCACTAGTAAACACCAGCTAGCTGAAAATAGGAAAATAGTTTCGGTTTGTTTTTTTTTTCTGAAGACCAGATCATCCTATGGCAGGCACATGGAGGGGGAAGGAAGCAAACTGGTAAAAAATCCTTACTGTGAAAAAGCAGTAAAGCCTTGTACCCAGCTCAGATTTAGAAACCATTAACATTTGGGGAATTTAAACAAGCTGACCAGTTTGCACTTCACACACTGAGGGTAGTAGTTAAAGACAAAGCTTGTCTACAGGGCATGGAAACAGTCTGTAAAGTGAATTGCTTTAATCAGATTAGGACATCTCCACTGTTTTTACACACAAAAGCCTGAAATCAATTGTATCATGTAAGATTCATCAACTGAGAAGCAAAGCAGAGCTCAGAGAAGTGTGAAGGCACTCAACTAACACCCTATACCTTTTGGGAGAGAAAACTTAAATATCTAAACTGGTTTCCTTCACTAATGCTCTAGACAAGTGCAAACACTTTTGAAAATAAAAAATTTAAGTGGATTTCAGAAGAAAAAGCCTGCAAACATGAAGAAATTAATTAATTGGGTTTTGTTTTTGTTTTTGTTTTTATTTGTGGATGCCAACAGCAAATCTGACTACACGAAGCTCTTGGACATGCAGAACCCCATGCCTTGTCATCATTTGGTTCAAATCTCTCTTCCAAACACTTAGGACCAGCAAAAACTATTAATTAACCCTTCTAAGAACAGAGCTGGGAACCATCCTGTAGATTCACAGGTAGAGTTGAAGTCTTTCATCATTGGGGTCTTAGGCCCAGGAAGCTTCAGGAACACTGATATGTATATCAGAAGCAGATGCAGTTCATGTGGCACTGCTGCCACTGAAAAACTATCGATAAAAACTCGCATTGTAATAGATACTGAATTTAGGATGAACTTGTAACACAGTTTGAAAGACTATCAGGCACCATGTTCTCCATCTCCCCACACAGCTACTGTCCTCTGCCTTCCCCCATTTGCAGTTTTCCAAACAAAGCCAAAATGCCTAAAATCCAGAACTGCAACATAAAGCACTTAGTTAGGAGGGAAAAAAAAAAAAGTTTTCAACAAAAAAATGTAGGGAGGGCAATTAAAGAGCTGAAGAGGTATTGGTGTTTCCATGGCAATCTGGCAGGCGGGAGCCATGCTCGCCTCCTCTCCCAAGTGTTCCGTCATTCTGCAGCACTAAATCTTTATTAATGTGAACGCTGAGCATGTCTGCCCGTGCAGAAATGTTATCCCACCGCCTGCTCCGGGCAGCGCTTCCGCAGCCGGCCAGGGTGATGTCAGAGAGGCGAGAGGAAGGCTTGCTGCATGGAACAAACAGCAGGCGCCCGTGCCATTTTGAGATACAAAGCTCTTTTTTCATCCCCATGGCAGGCTAAAAAAAGGACATGTGCCCTAGGAACAGACTATTTTCTAAACAGAACGAACGATTATTTCTGCAGATCTCAGATGACCCTGCTTAGAATGATATAAGCACTATTTCTCCTAGACAAGCCTTTGACTTCTGTTGGAGAGACGATTTCAAAGCGAATTTGGAGAAACTGAAGACATAAAAAAATCCACAGAGTTACTTTTTAACACGTGCTTAGGAAAGCTCTTTTTCCCACAATGTGGATGATGTTTCCCGAAGGTGTCCCAAAGGAGGGGTGACAGTAACCACTGTATCGATGCTCCACTGAACAGTCATTAGCCAAGAGTACAAACTCAAAGGAAACGATGCTATACCTGGAGCTACTATTGTAACTGCTTGGTTTTGATGCTAACTAAGATAGATTGCCAGAAGAAACAGGCTGCCAGAGTCCTGCTGCTGCTTTTCCACCTACTCCTCGTCCTGGGTTCAAAGGCCAGCCACCCATACTCTCTCATGGCACAGACACCAGTTTTGGAGATGGGAGAACCCGAACAGGATCTACCAAAGGTAATCATCCACTTAGTGCAACAACAGCAAATAAATAAAAAAAAAAAAAAAAGGGGGGGGGGGAAATAGCTGTGGAAGTTGAGAAAAACCCAACCCATCCGCTGAAAGAGATTCAAATGCTAAATGCCACCAGAGGCGCGAGCCCTCCTTTCCCAAGGATTCAAGTCCTGAGAACATGAGCAGGAGGATCTTCACGTATTTATATTCTGACTAAGTGATGCCCTGCAGGAAGTGATGCGAGTTAGCCAGATTTTCATAACCCTCCCTTTTGAAAGTCTAAATCAGTATCTTTGATAAGAACAAATTTGATAGATGGCAACACCTTCAAAAAATCAAGTCAAACTTGCTCTCCCATAAGCAAATCCATATCAAGCAGACCAGCACTGCCAGCGTTATCTGAAGTCCTCCAAATTTCACTGGGTGAATACTAAAGACTCAAAGTGTAGTCCACGCCAGCACAGCACCGATTAAAAATGGATGGTAACCTGTTAGAAACACGGGCTGGCAGGCAGCAGCAGCAGCCTGGTGAGCCAGAGCACCAGAATTAAGGACAGCGGGTAATTAGGGTGGGCTTGACAGCCGGGATCCCCCTGCCTGCCTTCCCAGAAGAGAAGGGAATGGTTCACAGCAATTATCAGGTAAGTATCCCTCACCAAAAGCGCAGGTGTTGCTGCCCCACCCCAGCTTACTGCACCTTCAACTGCAGCCCTTTGCAAAACTAAACTGGAAAAGCGAGTTGCTGCACCATGGGGCTTGCATGATGAGACAAGGCTGAGTAGTCCAAACCATAGCGCTCCGTGCATCCAGGAGCCTCCTGTTTATTGACCAAGAGGGCTGACATCAGGTACCTGCCCTCTCTTGCACAAGAGCATCAAAGCCAGCTGAATATGCACCCGAAAATACCCTTTCGGTGACTTCATCTTTCCCTTTCCCATTAATTCAAGCCGCAGCTCCCACTCCCAGGGAGTGATACTGGCCAGATGCAGGTCAGTATCTCGCAACAACAGGAGTCACTTTCAGCCTGGATTTGTCACCTCTGCCTACCAGCCTTTGTTCAGCACCAGGAAGAGATTTCACCCACTAAGGCAAAAAATTTCGGCAGCATGGGAGGACCTCAGCCACCTGAGGCGTGCCTACCCAGGCAAGTGACAACAGGTGATGCCACAGCTACTTCTCTCAGCCCCTCAGGGAAAGGGCCAGCAATAGCTGCTAAATTGTTCCTATGAAAGTACAGTTTCACCAAGTGGGCACGACATTTAGTCTTTGCAAAATTAGTATTTTGCCATCTTACTGGACTGTGTAAGCCATTTCCAGAAATGACACCACAAGTCCATGCTACCACAAAAGCACATTTCTAAGATACCTACCCCTGAAAGACCCTTTAATTCTCCTTTTGAACAAACCTAGCCAAAACACATTTGTGAAACAGCTTTTTTTTAAACTCCAACTCCCTTCTTGCAACATATTAGCAAAACTAAATCGGCTTTCAGAGGGGATTACTGGAAGAAAACCCAACAACATTTCTCCCAGGAGACAAATACTGACCACTTTTAATTTGACCATTTCAAAGTCAAAACAGATCGATTGACTGACCCAACTACTCTGCATCCAAACCAGCAAGAAGCGGTCAAAACTCCGCATTCAACAATTTCCACTCCAAAACCATACTGAACAAGAAAAGTACTGAAAATACCAGTGTCTTGCTTGCTCATCCCTGAACAACTTCCACTAATAGTTTCTCCCACCGCCGCACTCTTCACAAGCCATCTGAAGACCAATCTAGCCTCTCAAGAGTAAAAAGAAGGACGGAGAAGGCACGCGATCAGTCAGTGACTGCTGGTCCTCGATGGCTTTGACGCGGTGCAAGAGCGCACCAGCTTTACTCCGGGAGCAGGAGCTGCTGGAACTGCCGTGAGATCCCCACCAGAACCCCCCGTTACGGCCGTGGACCAGCGCTCCAGACAAGCTGCACACATAACGCAAGCGCCAGCGAGCGAGGGGAACAGTGGCAAGAAGCGGCACTTCCCTCAGATGTGCACACATGGCTTTATCGCGCCGCACTGATTAGCGGGAGGAGGAGGAGACGCGGAGATTCTCCGTGCGTGTGCAGGAATGTCCCCAACAAAGCTTCGCGGCGCAGGTATGCGAAGCGACGGGCGCCGCAAACCCTTTTCTCCCTCTTCGCACGCCCCTTCCCTTCCCGCAGCTCCGCGGGACGAGCGCATCCCGCGCCCGGGCAGCCCGGGGCGGCTCCCGCGGCTCCGCCGGGCAGCGCCGTTCCCACGGGGCTCAGCCCGCCGCCGCCCCGCGCCCGCCCCGGGGGCCGCTCGCACAAAGCGCCGGCGGCCCCGGGCCCCCCGCGCGATGTCACCCGGCCGCGGGTGCCCTTCCCCGCCGGGAGCGCGGTGAGGCGACCGGCAGAGAGCGGCCGGTCCCCCCCGCGCCGCCCCTCGCTCGGCGCCCCGCCGCAGCCTCCCTCCCCGCGCCCCCCGGCACTCACCGGCGGCGGGCTCGGCGCGGCGGAGCACGGCCAGCACCAGGGCGAGCAGCGCGGCGAGCGCGGGCCCCGCTCCGCGGGCCATGGCCACGGCCGCTCCCGCCGCCACGGGCTCGGCGGAGGGATCTGGGCGCTCGCCCCGCGCGGAGGGACACGGCCGGCGCGCCGCCCCCGCTTCCTCCGCCGCGCCCCGCCCCGCCCGGCTGCCGCCAGGGGGCGCCCGCGGCGCGGGGACTGAGGGGCGGGGACGGGCGGGAGAGGGGAGCGGGAAACGGGGTGGGAACGGGGATGGGAACGGGGGAGCGGGGATGGACCCGGGATGGGAACGGGGATGGGAAACGGGGGAGCGGGGATGAACCCGGGATGGGAAACGGGGATGGGAAATGGGGGAGCGGGGATGGACCCGGGATGGGAAACGGGGGAGCGGGGATGGACCCGGGATGGGAACGGGGATGGGAAACGGGGGAGCGGGGATGGACCCGGGATGGGAACGGGGATGGGAAACGGGGGAGCGGGGATGGACCCGGGATGGGAAAATGGGGGAGTGGGGATGGACCCGGGATGGGAACGGGGATGGGAAACGGGGGAGCGGGGATGGACCCGGGATGGGAAACGGGGATGGGAAATGGGGGAGCGGAGATGGACCCGGGATGGGAAACGGGGGAGCGGCGATGGACCCGGGATGGGAAACGGGGGAGCGGGGATGGACCGGGGATGGGGAAATGGGGGAGCAGGGATGGACCGAGGATGGACGCTGGGATGGGGGCAGTGGGGAAGTGGGGCTGGACCCGGGAATGGACACGGGGATGGATCCAGGGATGGGGAAATGGGGGAGCGGGGCTGGACCTCAGGGCTGGACCCAGGGATGGGCCCAGGGATGGGGGCGATGGGGACTGAGGGGCTGGAGCCGGGGATGGGCGCGATGGAGCAGTGAGGGAGCGGAGCTGGACCCCGGGCTGGAGCCGGGGATGGGGGCGATGGAGCAGTGAGGGAGCGGAGCTGGACCCGGGGATGGGGGCGATGGGGACTGAGGGGCTGGACCCAGGGATGGGGGCGATGGAGCAGTGAGGGAGCGGAGCTGGACCCCGGGCTGGAGCCGGGGATGGGGGCGATGGAGCAGTGAGGGAGCGGAGCTGGACCCCGGGCTGGAGCCGGGGATGGGGGCGATGGAGCAGTGAGGGAGCAGAGCTGGACCCCGGGCTGGAGCCGGGGATGGGGGCGATGGGGCGAGCTGGGAGCAGGGCTGGAGCCGGGGATGGACCCAGGGATGGAGGGGATGGGGCGAGCTGGGAGCGGGGCTGGAGCCGGGGATGGACCCAGGGATGGGGGCGATGGGGCGAGCTGGGAGCGGGGCTGGAGCCGGGGATGGACCCAGGGATGGAGGGGATGGGGCGAGCTGGGAGCGGGGCTGGAGCCGGGGATGGACCCAGGGATGGAGGGGATGGGGCGAGCTGGGAGCGGGGCTGGAGCCGGGGATGGACCCAGGGATGGAGGGGATGGGGCGAGCTGGGAGCGGGGCTGGAGCCGGGGATGGACCCAGGGATGGAGGGGATGGGGCGAGCTGGGAGCGGGGCTGGAGCCGGGGATGGACCCAGGGATGGAGGAGATGGGGCGAGCTGGGAGCGGGGCTGGAGCCGGGGATGGACCCAGGGATGGAGGAGATGGGGCGAGCTGGGAGCGGGGCTGGAGCCGGGGATGGACCCAGGGATGGAGGAGATGGGGCGAGCTGGGAGCGGGGCTGGAGCCGGGGATGGACCCGGGGATGGAGGGGATGGGGCGAGCTGGGAGCGGGGCTGGAGCCGGGGATGGACCCAGGGATGGAGGGGATGGGGCGAGCTGGGAGCGGGGCTGGAGCCGGGGATGGGGGCAATGAGGGCGATGAGGGCGATGGGGACTGAGGGGCTGCACCGTGGGGATCACGGAAGATGGGAGGCAGTGGGGACGGGGGCAGATGGCAGCAAGGGTGGGGGAGTGGAGAGTGAGGGCAGCAGGACACGTTGTGCCCCAGCAGGGTGGTGGCGGCGGTGGCAGGTACCCACAGGAGAGGACAGTGGGGCTCTCCACCGGACACGCTGCGCTGCCCTTCGCTCGGATGTGGGGTGCAGGCAGCAGATCTGCAGTGTGCCCATGGGGATGGGAAATCCCAAACCAGCCTCGGCACCGAGGCTCACCCCAGTGAGCAGGGGAGCTTCTGGAGCAGACGGACAAGCTCACTGCCCCGCGGCTCACCCCCACAGCTGCTCCTGCTGCAAAAGCCCGGGAGGAGACCTGTGTTCCCACGGAAGAGGTCTCAGGAGGACAGCAGCTGGATTCAGCCTCAAGATCCCTCCCAGTCCTCAGCTATCATTTAAAGCGTTAAAAATCCTTCTGCCCTGGCTCAGGCTCCGGAGGACTGAGAGCCCTTTGTGTGCAGTGCTGACACGGCAGCCTGGCCCGTGAAGGCAGGATTGTACTGGGTCTGGGGGAGAAAAGGGGCAATGAATAAACCTCACTGTTTTCCCCCTGCAGTTCTCCAGATCCCAGAGTCCCTCCCAAGCGTGGGGCTGGACAGTCAGTGCCCTGACCCCATGTTGATTTTTGCAGGTATTCCAGTGCAACCCTTTGACAAGTGCCCCTCCATCCTGCACAGCTGCCAAAGCCTCCCATTGCTGCTCCAGCAGCTGCTTGTGGGCAGGCGGTTGTGCCTCACAGCCTGATGGCCATTCCATGGGATTGCTCATGGCCCACCGCCCTCCCTGCAGCTCCTCACCTGCTGAGGTAGAGGCCAGACCCCCAGTATGCCCCCAAACCTCCCACATATCCAATTATGGGTGGCACTGACCGGCACTTAAGTTAAAATGATGACAAAGGCAAGCTGGGAGTTTGAGGAGGGACAGACAGGGACTGTGACTACAGCAACAGGGGTTTGGGGATGCTCTCCTGAAGGCAAATCCAGGAGTAATTCTGGTGTTTCACCAAGAGCTGCCATTTCCAGCTCCCCTCAGTGCTGAGCATTACTTATCACCCCTGACCTTGAAGTGGCTCATCCTCCACTTTGTTTCACTTGGCCTGAGCACAAGCCTCCGAGCCCCAGAGCAGGGACAGGATCCACGGCCTCCCTGGCACAGCTCTTGGGAGCAAGCAGCTCCAGCTGGCAGCTGAGGCTCAGTGGGAGAATCCAGGGAAGAATCCAGGAAGAGGGAAGGCATTGCTTCCCTCCTGCAGCTCTGGGGAACCTGCTGATTGCTCTTCTCTCTCTGCTCTGACCCTGCCCTCATGGTGCACATGGACTCAGCTGCTCAGGGGAGAGAACGTCCCACAGCAGCTCTGTTGGGGAGATAAAAGGGGTGAGAGCAGCCATCAGTGGCTCCTCTACATGGTAGAGGCTGGGAGTGACTGGATCCGGACGGACAGAGCGGATTTTGCTGCTAGGAAGGTGAGCGAGGGCCAGCTTCTCTCAGCTGCCCTGGCAAGCTGAATTGCCTGTGCCAGCAGCGAATGCACAGAGCAGAGCAGAAAGGGGACAGGGTCAGGTGCCCCACTGTGTCCCCACACCAAAGTTCCTCAATTAGCTCCCCATTATCCTCATGATCCTGTCGTGAAGCGAGAAATCCTTTACGGAGGAGTTAGAAATGTGTTTCAGAATTGCTTTGTCTGTGTGCAGCCCTACCACACACCACCTCAGCCCCAGTTTCCCACCCAGAGAAGACCAGCAGCCGACACTGGAACTGGAGAGCTCTGGCAAGGTGTCCTGCAGTTCTGTCTGGTTTCTGACCATGCCTTGCCCCTCTTTGCCCACGGAGTGTCTCACCCAGGTGTGGGAGCCAAGCCCCAGCTGCTGGTCGGGCAGGGTGCCTGGCACAGGGCTGGGTGCACTCTGGCACTGGAAGCAATGCCAGCTGAGGGATTAGGAGAGCTGAACAGGCTCCATATCCACGGCAGAGTTTGTTACACGGCCCCCGCAATTAGGGAAATCCTGGCACTTTGTCTGACAAAGACTGGGAGATCAGGCCCTCCCTGTGACTCCTCTCAGAGTCTCACTCTGCCATGATTTTGGTTCCACAGAGGAGCCATGCACTTTTCTCAAAGAAAGCTCCCAGGGGCAGCCTCTCCCCAGATCCCAAATGCCTCACCTCTCTCCAGCCGGGGAATTCTGCCAGGCAGATGTGCTGGGGGCTCTGCAGTGCTCACCCCTGCTCCTCTCACAGAAGGCAAAATGCATTTGAACATTCTGAGATGCTTTTTGTGTGTGTGTACCTGGTCAGTGAGGACCACGGCAGTTCCCTGTCACCTTGGAGGAACTGCTGATTTCAACAGCTTTGTATTGGCTTGCTCAGAATAAATTGTGTTTTCTTGCAGTAATTTTCAGTGACATTGATGGTGGTTCAGGCATTCAGACCGCAGCTCAACCCACACCCCAATGTCTGCCTTGCATCCCTGGTTTTACATGTTATCCCAGATAAACATTGCCTTTATCCCAGATAACCTGCCCCTGATCTGGGGGTCCTTAGGAAAAACATGCTTAAATCATATGTTCCAGCTTTCTCTTTTGTGATCAGAAAAGCTGGAACTACATTAAAATGGGAGCCGAGGGTGTTTCATAGTTACAAGAAGTCAGCAGCCAAGAGGTTTAAGAAAAGCAGGAGGGAGAGAGGCTTCCAACAAAATCCTCAGGCCTGGCAGCCTTGTGCCTGTGCTGCAAATAGCTTGTCCTGTGGCTCATCTGCAAACTCTTAACATCCACATGACTTGGCTTATGCCATGATTACCTTACCTGCCAGCCAGTCTCGTCTTAAAAAGAAACAGAGAAGTGCAAAGGCATTCCTGCATCAAGCCCTGCAGGAATGCTCTGGGCTCCCTGTTCTGCTTCTGCTGCTAATCGCCAGGGGAATTTGTACCCTCTGCCTTAGCTGCCTGCCCTCAGCAGCCCCTGGAGTATTTAAATTGCAGATGGAGTTGCGCAGCTTTTACCAAAGTTGGTCTGACCTACAGAGCAGCCATTAAGCTCCCGAAATGCCCCTGGCTCTGGGCACGCAATGGAACAAAAAAGGGATTTGTGGTCAGCCTCCGGGTCACAGCCAGCGCTGTAATGACGGCTGGCACAGTGGCATGGCCTGGCACAGTGGCATGGCCGTGGCTCAAGGAAGGGGCAGCTGGTCGCCACAATCATTGGGTTCCCTTTTTTGGGTCTGTATCCAGGACCGGCTGAAGAAACGGGAATCCGTAACTCTGTAACTCTCCTCTTGACCTTGAGCAGCCCCTAGGTAGCGACAGCAGCGATGGGCAGCAGGCAAATCCCGCTCCTCTCCCAGCGCACGCACAGACAGACAAACCACCGCTCCGGTGCCATGCCACGCAGGCACAGCCCCACCAGCTGTGCTCCCCGCGCCTCTAGGGGCACAGGGAAGCAGGAGAGGGGCTTCCTCCCTCTGCTGTGGGACCCAGAGCCTGGCCTCAGTCCCCAGACATGCTATTATGTCCCTCCTGTCACCGGGCAGGAGCCTCTGCAGCCAAACTGTGCCAGAGGCCACCCAGTCCCTCGTCGCCTCGGGAGTTCTGTCCCCTCCCAAGGCGGGTGCTTGGGCCAAGATGCCATCGCAGCTGCAAGGGGCTCATGGCTGTGAAGGGGGGAACATGAAACTCCAGGAAAGGTCCTGAGGAGCCACACACACCTCAGAGTCTCCAGGCTTGGGCTCCACAGGGACCAGTGCATAGGATTTGGGGTCGTTGTAGCTGCTGCAAGCACATTTTGTTCTGCTCTTCTATGCAAATCCTGTCCCTGCTGCCAATTTGGGGGCGCCCCAGCTGTGGCCGACGAGGAGGGTGCACTTTTGTTCTGGGTGCTGTGCCACAGTGGGGCTGGGGAATCCGGTTTGCAGTGAGCATGGGCAGCGTGCCAGGGAAGCAGAGGGTGCTGGGGTGGCCAGAGAGCACCCGCAGGGCTGGGGGGGTGACGAGGGGAGGAAAAGACAAAATAGAGAAAAAGCAGTGACAGAGGAAACAGGTTTATCATCTCTCTGCAGAGCGCTGGGGCTCAGCCACAAGGGGTTTTCTGTGGCATGATTCAAAATTGCACTGGGCTGCTGCATGCAGCCATGAATGAGCTCTGAGAAAGCCTCGTGGCCGGGTCCAACAGCCCCGCTGGGGTGGGCACGGGGAGCAGGGACTCCCCAACTTCTGCTTTGTCCCCTGCGGTGGGTTTGTGAGCTCACACATGAATGCAGCAGCTGGGAGCAGCCGTGAGACGCTCTGCAGGGCTCAGAGCTGCGGGCAAACCCCGGGGCAGCCCTGCAGGGCACCCAAACGGCGCACAAGGCAAGGCAGGGGAGAAGGGGACAGACTGGGAAGAAGGGGAGGTGGCATGGCTGCTCCAGCGAAAGCAGAGCCAGGAATACATCTGGGCCAGAGACTGCAGGAAGTGCAGGAGGGAATCTGCGGGGGAGAAGTCAAACCCCACCTCTCTCCGGTGCAGGATGCTCAGCGACCCTCAAGAGCTCAGGTCTGGGGTGACCAGCAGGGGCAGAGTGGCCAGGGGCTCAGGGGCTCGCCAGGTGACACAAGTCCTGCCCTTGTCGAGCGCTCATGACCAGCACAGTCCCACCGGGGACAGGGGAGATGGCACAGCCCGGGCGTGCTCTGGGGCACGATGTGGCGCTGACTCAGGCCAGTGGAGGAGGGCTGGTGCCACAGTCAGCTGTCCCTGGCCAGCCAGCCCAGCACCCCGTCCCCAGAAAAAGCCTTCATTTTTGGTGGCAGAAAGTCGACATCCTCCTTTCCAAAAGGCCACATTGAGGCAACGCAGTAAAGTGCGAGGGGCAGAAGGGACCTCCCGAGCCCCTCAGCCTGGCTCTGGGGGACATCCCTCCCTGGCCCTGGTGGGATTCAGAGCCCTCCTGAGCTGTGGCAGCTCACACTGGCCACACGGGGAAGGAGAAAAAGGACCACGGTGTTCAAAGTCTGAGCTTCAAGCCCTGCCACCCTGGCCACTGCTGACCAAGCACTTCTCTGGTGTTGAGTGCTCTGGGCAGGTGCTGCAGGCACAACCCTCCACACCACTGGGACATTCGCCCATGGCAAAACAGCTTCCAGAAACCATCTATGGCCAGTCTGCCTTGGGATCCCAGAGGAAAAGATGCTGGAACTGGATCTTTCTCAAAACCTACTCAGAAGAGGAGTTTACATGTGCGAGGAGCTGCTTCAAAGCAGAAGAACCAGCTGGTGCCCAAGTCAACACAGAAACCAAAACCCTCCTGCTCCCAGAGTGGTGCCGGTGCAGAGAGCGGCCACAGCCTGTGCCAGGTGAGACTGGTTTATATTTGGCACGGTGGCTGGAGCACCCAGCCAGACTTTGCCATCCTGCTGCACTCTTCCTCTCCACTCGTGCTCCACCCATGGCAGGTTTGGCAGTATCTGGGAACCAGCTCAGCCTGTCTGCTCTTGCTGCCTGTCTGTCTGCTCTTTCACTGAGGAAGGAAACCCAAACCTGGCGTGCCCAGCAGTGAAACCCCGCTGTGGGCAGTGGGGTACACAGCCATGTCCCTGGTATGCAGCCCCTGTTCCCTGCTGCAGGCACTGTCCCCACCAGCACCCCTGGCTCTGTAGCACAAAGACACCCAGGGGTGCCCCGACCTGAGCTGAGGGGTGTCAGCAGCCAGAACGGACAGCTTTTCACCTCTGTGCTCACACGATGAGCAGAGCAGCTCCCAGCACACCCTGCACCAGCATCTTTTCTTTTGCACTCTGCCTGCACCCCGTGCCAATATGCTCTCAGTGGCAATGGGCACACTGTGGGAGAAGGAAGAGCTCAGCTCAGCTCTGCTCTCTAAACCCACCCAAGCAGGGCTCAGGTGCTACAGAGCCTCCAGGAGTCTGCACTGCTCCCACGTCCCGCTTCCCCTCTACTCCGCCTGTGCCCCACATGGGACAAAACCCCTCGCGTCTGCCCGGCTGAGGGGGGCAGGAGCAGCAGCTGGGGGAATGCCCAGCGGACAAAGGCTGTTCCAGAGCCCCTGGAAGCAGAGGGGGACCTCAGAAGCAGAAATAGAAATGGACAAGGTGCTGGGTAGGGGGTGACAGGCAAAAGCCCTGCGGGAAGTGTCTCCCTTCGTGCCAGCCGCAGCGCCCCGGCTGCACGGTGGGACGAGGCCAGGCAGCCCCGCCTGGTCCGGGAGCCCTCGCAGGCACATCCCCGGCTTCACGGGGAGGCTGCGGCTCTTTGGGGAGGCCAAGGCACCGCAAAGCGCTGGGGGTGCCCTGAGGATGAGCTCCCTTTGTGTCCGCAGTCCCGCACCGCGCCCCAGCCCCGCGCAGGCACTGCCATCTGCAGGCAGAGCCCCGGGGCCGGCTCCGGCCGCGGCCAGCACCGCGAGCCCCGAGCCGGCAGGGACCGGCCACCGCCCCCGGCAGGGACCGGCCACCGACCCCGGCAGGGACCGACCACCGATCCCGGCAGGGACCGACCACCGACCCCGGCAGGGACCGACCACCGATCCCGGCAGGGACCGACCACCGCCCCCGGCAGGGACCGACCACCGATCCCGGCAGGGACCGGCCACCGCCCCCGGCAGGGACCGGCCACCGACCCCGGCAGGGACCGGCCACCGATCCCGGCAGGGACCGGCTATCGCCCCCGGCAGGGACCGGCCACCGATCCCGGCAGGGACCGACCACCGACCCCGGCAGGGACCGGCCACCGACCCCGGCAGGGACCGACCACCGACCCCGGCAGGGACCGACCACCGCACACCGCGGCAGGGACCGACCACCGACCCCGGCAGGGACCGGCTATCGCCCCCGGCAGGGACCGGCCACCGATCCCGGCAGGGACCGGCTATCGCCCCCGGCAGGGACCGGCCACCGACCCCGGCAGGGACCGGCCACCGATCCCGGCAGGGACCGACCACCGATCCCAGCAGGGACCGACCACCGCCCCCGGCAGGGACCGGCCACCGACCCCGGCAGGGACCGGCCACCGCCCCCGGCAGGGACCGGCTATCGCCCCCGGCAGGGACTGGCCACCGATCCCGGCAGGGACCGGCTATCGCCCCCGGACCACCGCACACCGCGGCAGGGAGCCCCTTCTGCAACGGGACCCTCCCAGCCGAGAGCAGCCGTCGCGAAACACACGGAGAAAAGGGCAGCGGCTTCTCCTCCCCTCTGCCCGAGCAGCCTGACAGGAGCTGACCCCAGCAAAGCAAAACCCTGTCCCCACCTGCCTCGCACGGAGCATCAGCAGCACGCCTCCCCTGTTCGAGGGATGAAAGGGGGCTCCGTGTTTTGAACGCAGCGAGGAAATTGCTCGTAAGGTGCTCCCTGGAGCCCCGTGCTGGCCTGCGGGAGAGGAGGACTCCTCGTCTTCCCTCACACTGGCACAGCCCTCGGGGGATGCACACCTCACTCACTCCCAGTTTGTGCTGCTTCTCGTGCTGCCCCTATGAACAGCGTGGCCACAAAACTGTCCCCATAAAATTCTGCCCGTGCCAACAGCTTTCCTGCCAAGAGGCAGAGATGTGCCAGCAGGGAGAGACCCCTGCTATAACCAAAGTACAGCTTCTCTGGCAGAAAATGGTCAAGATCACATCTTCCAACTAGTTCTGCCTCCAAAAAGGAGCCCTTATCCCAGGTGGTTCCATCTATGGGGTCTTCACCCTCCTGTGTCCCTGGAAGGAAGGAAAGCATCCCCCAAGGACACAGGAACAAGACACAGGACACTCCACACGGCAGAGGGGATTTTTCAGAAGCATTTATTTCACTGCTGACACTGGGCTTGCAGGAGGCAGC
Source organism: Anomalospiza imberbis (assembly GCF_031753505.1). Lineage (NCBI taxonomy): Eukaryota > Metazoa > Chordata > Aves > Passeriformes > Viduidae > Anomalospiza > Anomalospiza imberbis. The sequence goes on along the minus strand of NC_089689.1, from coordinate 1,267,334 downwards.
TGCTCCCTGAGCTGCCCCATGCTGCAGAAACATCATCCCCTCAATCACAACAATCCACGGACGCTCGGTGGCTGAATGGTGAGACCTTCCAGCACCGACGTTACACAGACCTACATCACTGGGACATTCACCTGGTAGGGACACCACTTAAAAGGATTTAAAATCATTATAATAATTATAATAAAGCAACCTACAAAGTAACACTTAGAGGCATCATGCAGAAACCGGATTACTTTAGACTATATGGCAGCTCAGAGTTGCTGGGTTCATTGGTGGACAAGTGCTGACTGCATTCTGGCAGTACAACAAGGTGCCAAGGTGGGGAGCATTCCCAGACAGGACAACAGCTGTGTTTCCCATCCCGTGGCAGGAAACACTTCCAGGTCACAGTTTATACATCCAGAACTACACAAGGTTATGTGCTTCTAAAAGGTGCTGGGAAGTCCTGACACTTCCTTCTGTGACACCATCTGCTTCCTCTACAAAGTGGCAAACACTTGAGTGCAGCAGCGTGCCTGAGCTGTGGGGTTTCTTTTTTCTCTCTCTCCTTTTTTTTTTTAAATAAAACCAAAATCTGACTGCTAAAATGCTATTCTCAGCACAGGTGGACCAAAAAAAATATAAAAAAAATCACATTACACTGGTCATATAGAGATTGGCCCATTAGAAAGAAGCTCTATACTATTGCCCCATAATGAGTTGTTATTCACCTACAGTTTCAACTTCCCAAGTGAGGTAGGGAGAAGGTGACCACGGGTAAAAGAGGTGGTGTTTCTAAAGGATTCCACTGTTTTGAAGTTATCCTAATCCTTCATGTAAAGTTAAAGTGTTCTTTACAGAAACACTGCCTTTTCTTCACAACAACATTCAGAGTTTTGGTTTTTTGGTTGTTTTGGTGAGGGAAAGAGGGAGAAAGAAAACAAGGATCCCAGAGATGAAATGCTGGCAGTTTTGACACATTTCAGAAAGAAAGCACAGTTATAAAACGGAAGGAAATAATGTAGTGAATCTGCAGCTAGAAGGGAAAAATAGAGAGCGCTGACATAGTTTGCACTGTGCCCGTTCCAACAGCATTGAATTACACACCCGGCTCATGTGGAAACACACTGTCACACACAGCTGTCAGGAGAGGGAGAGTGGACACTTAGAAACCTGGAGTTTAATTCTGCAGGAACCAGTTAATACAGAAGCCTTCCATTGCCCCTCCTAGAACTGGACAGAATGTTTTAAGGCATAGTTTAACATCCATTCTTCCTAAAGCAATTTAAAGTGTAACAAGCCAGGATGTCAGACACAAAACACTCAACAGGTATTCTGACAGAAGTGAAAGCTGGTTTATGTACAGTGAAATTATTTGCCTGCAAATGGGGGAAGTCTTGAAAAAGAAAGAAAGAAAAAGAACTGCAGACCCAGATTCTAAAAAAGCAAACATTACCAACACAAGGAATGTTCATTAGAGTCCAGTTCCCACTAGACCTACTCAACAGGAGGATGTACAATGTGATTATGCTAAACAGCACTGATTGACTGTTCCCAGAGTGCCCCGGGAGGGGGAAGAACCTTGGGAGGCCAAACTCTGCAGTATCCCAGTGCAAACTGCCTCAGAGGAAAAGCCTGCAGTCAACAAGCCTTTACACCTATCGTTAGGCTCCACTCAGGGATGCAGTAGCCAGGTGTCACCTAACAACTCCAGGACACTCCTGTGAAGGTGATGGTCCTGTGTGGATTCTAATGCACATCCCCCATGAGCAGTGTCCTGCACACATCCACCTGCCAGGCTACTGGCTTTCCCTCTTCCACGGCTGGGCCAGCTCACAGCCACCAGAACCTCACATAGACAATCAGCATGATGAAGAACACGGCTACGGCCGCCAGCTTGGCGTACGTGGAGCGCATGTTCAGGTACTTGGCGTCCTGGCGGTACTTCTTGGACAAACTGGACAAGTTGTTGGCCTTGGAATCAAGAGCTGTTCAAGGGAAAGGGGAGAGGAGTTAGGATTAACCGAATGTTCCCCAAATGTTACATTAAGTGCACAAGTTTCTCTGGAGAACCTGGAAGCGCAGCGGTTTCACGTGGCAGTGTGCCCTGTGCCCCCTGCAGTGCTCCAGGGCTTGTCCTGCTGGGATGAGAGCCACCCGAGCTGGTGAGGTGCTGGTCTCTCCCCACAGCAGCACCAGCACCTACCAGCTGCTTCAGAATACAGCTGATCCAGCTGAAACCCACTGGGTTCACTGCTTTTCTCAGAGGGTTGAGCCTTTCCCTCAGGACGCTCTGCCCACCCAGCTGCCCGAGGAGACAGAGCTGTGTGCCAAACACTGGCCATTCCCAGTACCTGACAGGGCCTCTCCTCGCTGTAAGACCTCCTCGATGTTGGCCACCATAATCCTCTGCACATCTTGCAGCTCTGTGTTGATGGAGCCCAGGTTCCTCCTCGCCCGGCTATCAATGTAGAGCTTCTTGGTTTTCTGGATGTAGGTGTCTGGAAGGAGACAGGGCTGAGTCAGGGGGAGTCACCGAGCACGGAGCTGCCTGGCTGCAGGAGTGGGAGCATTGCTGAGACAGCCAGAAGGCTACCTGCAAATATCCACTGGAGTGAGGCCAAGAGGTTAAAAGCAGCAAATCTGAATCTAAGGACATGCACCATTTCCATACCACTTCTCTATTCTCCTGCTCAGAACACCTGTGTCTCCAGCACCAAGGAGAATTTGAGCTGTCAGTTCCATAGGACAAGCTGCAGAGAATCCCATGGCTGCTGCTCCCTCCCAGCAAGAAGTTTCCCAACTAGCTACAGGGAGAGGGACCTCACCAAATTCAATGAAGGAATAGGGCCTGGAGACTGTTGGAACCTTCTTGCCATGCTGCTCATCAAACTCTGAGTGCAAGTCTTCCAGGTAAGCAAAGGCCAGTTTCTTGGGGAATCCAGCTTCACACAGGACCAGGTAACACACTCCTTTCTCGATGATGTAGCTAAAAGAATGGCAGACAGAGCATTAATCAATCAATTTTGAATCTATCTTGTCAAACATCACCCTGCATGCCTTTATTCCTATGAGGCAATGAGAACTGGGTACAAGAACTTTTGGTTTTCTATGTCTGGATCAAGTGTAAACCTTTCTGCAAAGCAATGGCTTATCTTTTCTTTAGCCAAAATAAATTTTCTTGTAGCCTCAGACCCTACACCCATGCCATCAGTCTTGGGCTTCGACTTCAGTTGAACAAAAGCTGGCCTGTGAATACCATTAGCTCAACCAAATACCAGCAACAAAAGAGTTGTAATTCTGGAGTATAAAAGAGAGAACACCCTGCAGTCAGGAGGAAGGGAGCACAGGAAAGTTTGCCAGCAGAGTAGAGGGGAAGGTGGCCAACATGTCTCTAATTGGCAGCACAGCCAAGTACCTGAGGCCCACAAATGGGGAGCTGAGGCACTGAGATGAGGAATTGGTCTCAGCGTCTTGGGAAGGCACCCAATGACTGCCAGCTGTCCCTCTCCATTTCAGAGGGCTGGCTATCCCCTTCCTCCACCACCACCAGCCTGTTGGAGGGGTGCTGCTATGCACATGCATCACCACAGGGGCAGCTGGGGCAGCTAGGTGGGTTCTGGTGACGTTATGGGCTTGCCATGGGTGGGTGTGACCGTGCCACCAGTTCTCTGGCTGCAAGGTGACGAGCTCCAAAGCACACAGTGACACACCTGCTGCTGTGTAAAGCTGCTTTGTTTGGCCCCCAGCTGAGGGCACACTGGTCCTCTTCTCACCCCACTACCAACCTTGAGATTATTTAGGCTTCACTGTGTCACTCTGCTGCTCCACGTTCCCAACTGAATTTTCCTCCTCGCTTAGCCAGTATAAAAATAAAGGCTACAATACTCCCACCAGAACCAAGGGGGTGGAGACAGTAAACAGCCCTGTAAACACTTTTCAATGCTTATCTATATTCTTCAGGGTGCAGTGTGAATGCTACTTTTAGGTTACCTTCCTTTGACTTTCTGCATAATGCCATTAAGCATTAGTCTGGTTAGCAAAAAGATTAGCAGTGTATTAAAGAAATGATCCAGTGCTGAGGGCACCGTATTAAATAAGCAGCTTACAATTTTGTTAATAGACACAGCAGGCTTACAAAAAAACTTCAACCCCCTCCCCACTGTTTTTCCAGATACCCCAGCAGAGCCATGGCCTTTAAATTAGCCATCCTCACCTTGTTCCTGGGCTCAGGAGTATCCATTTCTCTTGCCTCTATATGGCCCGTGTGTGAACCCTGGCAGTCTTCAAACCACAACAGATTTACCCCAAGCAGAAGCAAGAAACTCCAGCTGCCATCACCCATTCCACAGCACGTCCCACGTGCCTGCCGTGGCCTTTGGTCCTTTTTATTTTCCTCAGCTTGGACTGCAAGCCTCTGTTCTTCCCTCACCCCTGGAGACCTGCTTGCCACATTGGGGTTGCTAAAGATCATCACCCACAGCTTGACTTAGGCCCTGCCATGATGAGCAAGACTTGAGCAAATCTATTGAAATGAGGAGAACTGATGTCAGAAGGGAATTCTGACAGCACTGCTGGAGCAGCACTCTCCAGGTGAGAGCACTCTGAGGAACATGCCCCATCAGCACAGCTCTGTTTATCTCTGCCTGGGCCAGGTGCTCCTGTCTGGAGCTCTTCAGCTGCATTTCCCACTTGCTTCTCCCTGGTGTGCTATTCAGTGTGTCAGATTTAAAGTTGGTCTGTCAGCACCACAGAGAGTGAGCTCACCTCACTCTGCCCCAGATTCAGACAATTTTGTCAACTTCAGACCAGAGCTCCTGCACAGCTGGGCCTCTCAGTTTCATACACTGCGTGCACCTCCAAGCTTCAGCGCCTGCCTGCACGTCCTGACACAAGGGGCAGATGTGGCCATTGCACTGTTAACTCTGCACAGAGTGCAGACAGCAAGTCTCTTGTAATCACACTGGACATTTTCAGAGAGAAAAGCTTTATCCTGCTAACAGTGGCAAAGGCCAAGGGTTGCTTTTAAATGACAGGTAGGAGTCACTTCAGCCATTCATCAGCCAAAGGTCACCTGCTCACTGACAGCACAGCAGAGCCGTCGGTGCTCCTGTAGCTGCACAGCCCCAGTGCTGCTGCTGGAAGGGTGACACAGCTTCTGCAGCTGAAACCTTGGCACAGCATTTGACAGAAATCACCCGAGCGCTCACAATTTACACTTCAAGTTTCAGGAAGGCTCAGCTCTGCTTTGAACCGATGAAGCTGAAGATGTTCAACAGCACCTCAGCAAGTTCAGCAGTGCCCTTGGCCGTGCTGCTAACTCCCCCCACAGAATGCTCTGTCCTGCTTTGTGCTGCCCTCAGCAGTCAGAGCTCTGATCTGGCACAAGGAGATTGGTGTGCTGCGTTACTGAGCAGCGTGGCCCTGGGTCAGTGGTGTTTTACACTGAATCTCACATTCCCCCATCGCTCCCCTTCCTGCAGAGGAAAGGTTCTGACCTGAATTTGTTCTTTTCATACAGGTCCTGCTGTAATGTCCCACCTCAAAGGAGACAGAAGCAAGTGCTCTGCAGCAGCAGCTGTCAGTGGCCAGCAAAACCTATCCAGGGACTAACTCAACCCAGAAGGAGGAACACTCCTGTCCTGCCAGGTAACCTGGCTGCTCCTTTGAGACAGCTGGCAAAACAGGCCTGCCCAAGCCCTCCCTCCTCGTCAGAACTGCTGTCATTACAGCCACCACTAAGAGGCTTTGATTTCCTGGGCAAGTGTTGCCACCTTCCCAGACATCTCTTGCTTGCATCATGGAAGTAACTCAAGAAGGGATTTACTGGGATCTACACAGGCTCTTTCCCAAGGTTTCACTGCCAGGCAGAGCTACACCTACGCTGTGCCAAAGAGACACTCAGAAATGAGGCAGTTTTTAAATTCTGTGAAGATTTAACTTGTAGAAAAAGCAAGAGGAAGAGCAGCACTTAGCATTTCAGCAACAACACCCAAATCCAACAGGAGATAAGGATGGCCAGGCCAATCAGGGCCATCCTTTGACAACTGTAACTCCCTATCAAAGGCAACCAGAAGCCCAGAGAAAAGATTTTTTAAAATATCTTGTCGCAGTTAGCAGACAAAAGACAACCACAAGAAAAGCATCCCCCAAAACCTCACGGCTTTTGCCAAAGATGGCTCATCCAAAAAACTCCTGTCGCCATCTCTTCACACCACTGAATCTCTGAAGAAAGGGTCAGGGTGGGAGATTTTGCTCCTGTTGCTGGAGCAGAGGCCTGAAGTCAACCTTGGCCTGCGTTCAAAGGCCACCTCCCCCTCTCCCAGCCATAAACACACACCCAGTGACCAGGAGCCACCTGGCACTGAGAGGGACCCAGCTGAGGGTGGCAGGGCAGCAGTGCCGAGGTGGGGATCCCGGCACGCTCCTGCCGCAGCTGCACAACACTGCCTGGAGAGCTCACCTGGCACTTGAGCTCTGTCCAACAGGCATTCCTGTCACGGCACAATTCTGGTTCCCGGCAGGATCTTGACTAAGTGCTCAAGCATTGTTCTGCCAGGTAATGCCACGGCACAGAAAGAAGCATTCCCCTGCTCGCACACAAGCTTTCCTGCCTTCCAGGGACTGTCAATTCCCCCTCTGTTCACCCACCTCTGCACCTCCCCTGCTATTAAGGAGTAAGGATGTCTGACCTCTGTAAGATTTCCTTATTCCACATCCATGCTCCCTCGCAGGACTACTAGTGGAGAATGCCAAAAGTGCTTTTAAGTCGAGAGCTCCCGAAGAGTTAAGGGAATTAATTAAACACACCCAACAAATCTAGCAACAGTAAGACTGAATTTCCTGGATGAAAGAAAGAAATCTGTCAGATATTAGGACAACAATCATAGAAATATTCTGAGATGCTCGGTGTGCTTGTAATTCACGAAAAGCCGAGCTCTCACAGGGCACAGAGAGGACAATCCTGTGCAGCAGGAGCTCACAGTGGCACTGCCACACTGCCTGTACAAGGACAGATCTCTTTAAAGACAAGATACAGGCCAGAAAATCCAGTGAAGGCATAGCAGAGAGTGCAAACAAACAAAAAAGAACCTGTATTGTCTGCAGCACAGGCAGAACCACGAACCTGGATGCAAACCAAGCGCCACACAGCTGTGCCAAGCAGTGACAGCTCCCACTGTCCCTGTGCAGCAGGGCTGACAGGCAGCCGCGTTTCGAACAAGCCCTCAGCCCGACTCGAGGAGCCCTCGCCCGTTTCGGCGGCAGAGGAGCCGCGGTGCCCGCGGCCCTGCCGGTACTCACTGGAAAGCCATGGCTCCCGCCTCCAGGGTGCATCTCGTCGGGGACTGCTCGTTCAGCTTGCGGAAGAGCTGCTTCGCCTGGCTCTGGTACTGCTGCAGGTCGCGGCCTGACTGAGGAGGCAGGGAGGGAGGAGAACGGGCTGCTGGGCCGGTACCGGAGACACACCGGGGGGACGCCGGGGCTGCCGGGACCGGCCCGACAACACCGGCTGGCTCTGCCCGTCCCACCCGCCGCCACCGGGAGGCAAACGCCGGTGCCAGAGCCGCCCTGCTGTGAGAAGGGACTGCGCGGCTGCCGGTGGGTCGCCCTCCCCCCGCTCCTCACCGACGCACCGGCCCCTCCCCGCCCGATCCCCGCCAGCCCCACCTGCTCGTCCTCCTGCATGGAGGCGGCGAGGGGGAGCCCGTCCGCCACGCGGGCGATCATCGTCAGCAGCACCATGGTCGCGCCCGCCGCCCGCCCTGCCACGGAGCCGCCCGGAAACTGCCACCGCCGCTTCCGGTGCGCGGCCGCCGCGCCGGCGGCACTTCCGCCCGCCCGGGGCAAGCGCCACCGCACCGCGCGCGCCTGCGCCAGCGCGAGGCCACGCCCCTGCGCCGGCCACGCCCCCAGCACGCCCCCTTAGAGCGGGCGCGGGCCCTGCGCACGGCCACGCCCACCGGGCTCCGTGGGGCCACGCCCCCTCGGCAGCACCGCCCCGCTCCAGCCGCGCCAAGCGAGCCCCGCCCATCGCCCCGCCCCCGGCCCCGCCCCCGGCCCCGCCCCCGGCCCCGCCCCGTGACGCGCCCCCCGCGGGCGGGGCGGGGCGGGGCGGCGGCGGCCCGGCGCGGTGGGCGCGCGCCAGGGCGGCGGGCACAGCCATGGCGGCGGCGGCCGAGCGGAGCCGCCTCAGCTTCCCCGGCGGCACCGGGGCCCTGGGGCGGCCCGTGCCTATGAACCTCTTCGCCACCTGGGAGATCGACGGCTCCAGCCCCAGCTGCGTGCCCAGGTAACGGGCGGGCGAGGGCGCGGACCGCACCCCCTTTCCTGCCCAGCTTCGCGGCTGCCTCCTCGACCCCCGTTCCCGTCACCTGTGCGGTCCTCCCCGCAGTCGCAGGGCCCCTTCCCGCCCCTCGCCGCCGCCGTAGTGGCGGGCACGGCTCCTCCCGTCCCTTCCGTGGCTTTTGGGATGGGTGGCGGGGCAGGACTCGGGCCCCGCAGGGGTGGGGGGCTGCTGCCGCCTGCGGCAGGTGTGTGCGGGGTCACCTTCACCGTGAGCGTCCCCCCGCCAGCCCCCGGCGCGGGCTGCGTGCTGGAGGCGGGCTGTGGCGCTCCCCCAGCCCCGCCGTCCCCCGCGGGTGCCGTGCTAGCGGCGCCGTTCCCGGGCATGCCCCGCAGGGATGGGCTCGGGGCGCGCATCCCTTTCTCCAGGGAGGCTTTTTCGCCCTCCGCCCGTCTCCGTGCCTCTGCTGGGTGTAAACACGCGGCCGTGCTCCCTGCCTGCTCCGGCTTTAGCCCGCACGGCAGGCATTCCTCTCTTAGTTTTGATAAATTTTGCGCTCTTCAAGCCTAGCTCAGCTCAGAATGCCTCTGAGGATTTAAACGTGCCGGAGACAAATCTTTGAAGCGTTTCTCTTTATCTTTGTTTGTTTGTTTTTTGTTTTAAACGAGGACATAGCGAGTGAGCAGGAAGGGACCAGAGTCATCAGGCTGACCTGGCAGGAGCGCAAAGCTCTGCAAGCTTTACAAACCCCCCCAAATCCCTCTGTCTTCTGCGCCATCCACACAGCAGGTTGGACTTGGTGGCCATGCCCCTGTATTGCAGGGACGAGTAACCATCATAAACACTGCCCACGGTCGTAGTGATCTGACATCGTGGGCAGGAAGACAGAGGGGTAGAAGCAAACCTGAGTCCTGCTATTGCAGGTGATCTGGGTTTATAGCAGTTTATCTGTGCTAGCAGCGCCTCGGGCGGCAACTTTTTCAGCTTGTGTCTCGTTCAGCTTTTCTTTTCTTCATCGGGAGATCTTGGGAAGGGTCTGGCCCCCGAGGGAATGCGCCCCTCTTCAAGGAGTCCCTTTGCTGTGGAAGTTGTCACCTGGATGGGAATAGCTGGGGGAGCAGTTGGTGCTTTTTCATTTCTGCTCTAGACAAGAAAGTGTCCCTGCTCCTGGCAGAGGGTTGGACTCCAATGATCCTTAAAAAGTCCCTTCCAACCCAAAGCATTCTGTGCTTCCAGTGTGATTGGCACTGTCCCTGCTGTGCAGAGGACACGGGGGCTCTGACAACAATTCTCTCCACTGCACCCTTTGCTACAGGAAGGCAGTTGGGTTGCCATCCCATCCAACCTTATAACAGTGCCTGTTAAACAAATAAAAGCTCAAATGTCCGACACTCTCAAGGACTTCTCATTCTGCATTATCATTTATGCTGATACTTGCAGACCTGCAAACGAGCTCACAACACAGCCTGCTTGTTTGCAAATCTGTAGATGACCAGAAAACGCAGTGTAAGGACACTGACCCTGCCTTGGTGTGGCAGGGGGTGGGGAGCACAAGGGTGGGTCCTGGGTGCCGGAATTGCGGTGGGCAGCAGATTGGAGGCAGCTGGTTGAGCTTCCTGGAGGAATGTGGGGAATGCAAAGCACATGTGGATATCTGGGCAGGTGGGGCAGAACTGGGGTTTGAGGGGGAAAGTCTGGAATTGCTGAAGCAAGCTGTGAACAGGGGATGATGAAAGTGATCAGATTGCCTGCCCTGAGGCATTGATGGAAGAATTGGGGTATTTGAGACCTTGTAGGAACAAATCTTTTGGTTGAGGGAGTTTGGTGGGGCGGTGGGTCCCTATGCTCTGGTCCTGCTGTTGCCATTACCTTTGCTTGCTCTTCCTGGGTGCCCTTTTTCCCTAGAGCCAGGGGGACGAGCTGCCATCCGCCTGCTGCATCTGCTGCTGCCAGCCCTGTGAACCTGTCTTTCCACAGATGTGGAGTTTTCTGCTGGACACGGAGTGTCCCCAGGGGCTGGGCTCAGGCTGCAGTTGTGGCTGTGGGTGCCAGGGCTTTGTTAACCCAAAGTGAGGTCAGGAGCAGCTGAGGTTGCAGGTTCGGCGGGGATATTGGTCCTGTGGCACGGTGAGGTGTGTGCTGGGCAAACACCAAGTTCTGCAGCAGTCAGTGCTGCTGTTCCTGATCATTGATCATCATGCTTTGCATTTCATTACGGGCTTTGCAACATAACTTTCTGTCAGAGAAAGCAGGAGTTTGAAAACCTTTAAGGTATGCCACTGCCTCTGCCTTTTAAATTCATATGGTAATGATTTTTACTATTGCACCGTGACATTTAAGATTGTTTTCTCTTAAAGCAAGAGATACTAGAATGAAATCTTCTGCGTGGGAAACCATATCCCAAGTGAGCTTGTTGTCCCAGCAAACGTCTGCTGGGACGTGAGAGGCGGATGTGGAGGAGAGCAGGCCTTGCTGTGTGGTCAGACACTGTGGAACTGCCTTGGCCTCTTCTGAGATATTCACCAGTTCCCTTCTGGGTCTCTGTTGGCAGGACAGGCTTTCCAAGCGGAGAAGAGATTTGAACTTGGCACAGAGTCAGAAGATTCATGAAGAGGAGCGCGTGCTTGGGGAGGGAATGTTGCTTCCTTCCCTTTTCTTTTTGGTTCAATAAATCTTAGCCCATTTCTAAGGTGTTTTCCTACGATGACCTGGTGCAGGAGGGGCTGGGTGGAAGCAGTTTCTGGAGTGGTCTGTGCCTGCACTGCTCCAGGTTGTGTGGATGGGTGCTGAGGGGGAGGGCCTTGTGTGGATGGATGTGTGTGTGCTTCAACATACTCTGGTGGGTGATTTGCTGAAAGTCCACTCAGCTTGGGTGGGGTGTCAGCAAAATCTGGAAGGCTGCCTTGGTGGATCCATGGAGTTTCCTTGTGTGAGAAGGCTGTGTCTAAACTTAAGGAAGAACAGTAGGGAAGAGTCATGGTGGTGCTCTGCAGTTGTGTGCTTAGTGTGACACATGAGGTGAGGTGGTGTTTTGCATTTGTTCTGGCTTTTCTTACTCCTCTGCCACCTGCAGAAGTGATTTTATGATTTATTCTTAAGTACATGTAGCTCCTGGGAGGTTTGACCATAGCATTTCTGAAATGCAGCTACTTTATTTTAGTCATCCCAGAAATGTGACTCAAAATGTCTCACTATCTGGGCGTATCCACGGCATACCAGAAGGGAGAGATGCCTACCTTCTGCTGTTTCTTCTGTGCGCTGAAAGACTTTCCTTTGAGGAAGGTTAGATTACATAAAGTTCTCCCTACCACCTGTAAACACTGAGGGTGATCTTCTTGCTGCGAGAGATTCAACACCCTTTCCTCTCATTTTCCTCACACTGAGAGAGTGGAAGTAAGAATTGTTCCGTGGATTTTGGTGTTCCAATCTTTTGAGGAATCTGTGGGTGTGACTGGCAGGATGCAGTACTGCCCCATGTTGAAGTAGTCTCATGAGGAGATGTGGGGGTTGTCCAGAGGAAGAGAGGTCTTGGGGGGAAAGGTCTGTTGGAAGGGTGTGCTGAAGCAAGGGAAGGCAGCAGTAGCCACCGTTCCCATTTGGAGTGGGTTTTGTTTCAGGCTACTGCCTTAACTGTCACCAACTTGTGAGAGCTGCTGTTAAGCTTTGAACTGTAAAGTGGATTGAGAGCAAACTGGATGTGGAGCAGGTGTGACCCGTGTCCCCAGGGGACTGAAGGAAGAAGTCTGTGGAACAGACCGGAGCAAAGGCAGTGCTGGAGGGCTGGGGGTGCTGACTGGGCACTGCCTGAGCATTTCGAGGAGAAGGGAAGGGGTTGCACACACATCCCCTGGGCCCACAGGAGGCTGGGGGTGTGGGGATGTGACTGCTCAGTGCTGTGGCATGGCCGTGCAGCGCTTGGACATTCTCAGCAGCCCTGGTACGGACATCCCCAGGGGCAATGGAAAGTGACCGGGTGAGATTTCGGATTCAGGCCGCTGAGTAGATCCTAACAGTGTGCTCCTCGTGCCCCAGGCTGTGTGCTCCTCTCTCTCTGCCAGCTCCCATCTTCTTCCACTGGCCCTTCTGGCTGTCTGCCTCCTGTGGGCTAATGGAAAGGTGACAGGAGGGACATGGTGAGGACTGCTGGGGCATGGAGCCACTCCAGCAACCTGCAGGTTTGCACCCATACGTGGTAATTCCCTCTGCTAGCAGAGTGTTGAGGGGCTTGTGACCTGTGTGAAGTCCACAGCTGACTCTCCCCCCGTGAAGATTTGCAACAACAACTTGCTAGAGTAATAATTATGATCAGGTGATGCTACAGAATTAAAAACACTGATTAATTCGGGTAGGGAGAGATGTTACTGTATCTTAACCTTCTATTCTGTTGGCATGCTAACATTTAGGAGAGATCTCTTCCTGGTTAGGATAACTGCTGGCACATTCATTGGGAGCTGACAATAGATTTTCAGTACATTTGGAACTAGGAAAATGTCTAATTACTCAGATGACTAGGTACATTTCAGAAGTGCTTATTTGGAGGCTTTGTTTTGTCTTTGTTTGAATAGCATGAAATGCCTAACATTTTACCTTGGAAGGAAATTGAATACAAATGAGGGCACAGGACAGGCTTTAAAAATATCACAGAGATGATGCTGAATGTGTGAGATGCGTGAGGAAAAACATCCATAACTGAGAAACAGAGATGAACTGCTTGGAGTAAAGCACAGTGGCCAGAACCAACCCTTCTTGGAGCTAGAACATCCTATTTCTCCTCCTTAGTCTTTGGGGAAGAGATCAAACCTGATCCCTAAGTGTTGCCCATGTAAATCCTATCACTTTGTATGATCCTGCTGAATGTAACTTGAATGCTTGTGTTACTCAGTGGAAGGAAGCATTCTGCCTAGAGGCTGAGAGCTTTGTTGGAGTCAGAGTTCCAATGAGACCTATTTTGAGTAAATTTTTAAGGTGAAGCTTGTGCATGTGAAGAACAGCTCTGAAACAGATCTTAAAATCTCAGAGCTGCTGACCAAAGTCTCTGGATGGGATTTTAGGTGGTTTTCACCTGCATGCTTTGTGCATGCCCAGTGCAGAAATGTGGTGGGAGTGGAAGGAATGGGCTGCTCTTTTGAAAGGCTTCTTTCCTTGCCTTCCACCAAGTGAGGGTGCCCAAAGCATCTTCCCCTCGTGTCCCCTGGCAGGTCTGGCCTGTGCTCCTGCAGCCCTGCTTGGCAGGAGGTGACCCTGCAGCTGCTTGTCCAGGAAATAAAAGCTCTTGTCAAACGGAGCTGTTGATGCTCCACCTTTCATCAGCTCTGAGCAGGCGGACAGTTTCTGTGGCAAGCTTGTGGCTGTATCAAATTAGCTATGAAATGATTTGCATAATAGATTAATCAACCAGCAACCAAACATCCCTCTTTTCTGCCAAGAAAAGAAAAGCAACAACTCAGCTGTTACAAGAGGCCATTATGTTCCTTGCAACCCTTAATCTTTCTTTTCTCCAAGAGCGCTCCGTGTTTTGGCCTCACGCAGGAAGCTGGCCTGCTCGCTGGCTTTATTTGCGTCACATCTTGGCAGCTTTTTCCAATTCTTTTGGGCCAAATTTTGCCACCGTTACGGTGACCTTCTAGGGAGGGTATTTCCTATGGAATTGGTGGCTGGCTGCCAGACGACTCTGTGTTGCCAGGTCCTCTATTAGCCTCTGCCTTTCCATTGAAATTCCTCTGGGCCCCTTGAGCTCCTTCAGAGCTGACCCATTTCCTTGGGAAGTCACCTCAGCACATAACTGTGAGTGGGCAGGAACTGGTCACTGTGGTTTATTTTTCCTGTGTTTCTACCTCCACATAAGCCAGCAGTATGGATTTCCTAAGCTGTACGGTCTTCCTGCTGCTCCAGATGTGACATCTGTGTGTCCTTGCCTGGCTGAAGGATGCCCAGTCAGTGCTGGGGGAGTTTCCAGTCCGAATGGATCCTAACGTGCAGATGATAAGGGGCTTAACTGGCTAATTGAATGTGATAGCGTGAAGCTTCTCTCATGGTGAGGTTTAATTGGATTATGATACTGTACAGTGATGTGGAGGCTTGCAGGGCATGCAGCCAGCTTCACTAGGAGAGAGTGGATCCTTGCTAATCTCTCATTTGTTTAAAATAATGAATTGCCTGGAGAGCTCTGGTGGGTGTGCTCTGCTCGCTGCAGCCAGTATCCCTGGAGAAGGGATCCCTAAAAATCCAGGGGCTACCACACACGTAGACCCTGTCCTTGGGCTGGTGCAGCAGTGGTGGAGAGCCTCCAGGTGAGGAAGAGACAAGCTCCTTTAATTTTTATTGGGAAAACAGATGCACGGGCTCTGTTTGCTCGAGTTTCCTCCTCTAGAGCCACTTCAGCCTTTCCCGCATCCTCTCTGTGGCTGTGTCGCTTGTCACAAGCTGTGCCTTTCTTTTGAGGTGGCCTGCTTGTTCCTTCTGTCTAGCAGCTGCCAGTCTGCAGGCCAGGCTGCCTTCCAGCACACTCACTTGCAGGGCAATAACTATTTTTGATCAGGAGCTCAAATGCTTCTCCTGCTCCAGTGGGAAAGCAGTCTAATTTTTAAAGTAGGCAGCAAAAGTAAGAGCTGAGAGCAGCTTTTGCATGCTGTGAATTTTGCTCGTGTGTATAAAGCAAAGCTGGGGTGTGCAGGCCAGACGGTGTTCGGGTGCTCACCTGGCTCGGGTACGTGTGGTGGCACCTGCGTTTCGGGTGCAGTGCCTGGGGGTTGTGTGCTTTGTGGCAGTCACTGACTGAGCTGCTGTTCCTGGGAGTTTTTGCACCGAAAGTAACACTGGTTTACTGATGTTTCAAAAGGGTTTGAAATGTGCATAGTTGCTCAGATCTGACTGCAGAAGAGTTGTCACGGAAAATAGCATTTGTTCTCCTGCAGGCAGACGGATTAGCATGAAATGTCAGCTTTGATGTAGTGTGAGGTGTGCTGCTCATCGTTGGCCTTTGTACTGGTTTGGAGAGTGAACTGTTTGGCTCCTCAGTGTTTGAATGGGCTGGGAAATGCCCCAGAGATGGTGTATGCAGTTTGGGCAGGGAGCAGCACCCGGGCACTGCAAGCTTTTGATGAACTGTTTCTTGCTGGGGCTCATCCAAACAATCAAATAAATGTGATCACTTTGCTGTTGCTGGGAAATGGCAGCTTAGCCACTTTCCCCCCAGTGCTCTAACATGTGGGACCTCCCTCCCTGACCTCTAGTTTGGTGTAATGATAAACCCGCTCCTCTCTCCTGCTTGTTTGTTTTTTGGGCAGTCAGGTGCTCTGGAGCCTGTGGGAGGAAAGTGAAATGCAATAGCCAAGGGGGAATGCTGGTGTTTAACCAAAACCTACATAGCTTACAGGTCCTTCTGGACCTCAGGGAGGTACTTGGTTTTGTTCTAAAAAGGGAACAAACTTGGTGATCCAGGGTGATTTTTTTTTTTTTTTTTTAGCTTGCTGGGGAGAAGTGGAGGTTTGAAGGTGGGAGGCTGTGAAGAAGCAGGGCATGAAGGGTATGCCTGTGTGTGCAGGGTGAAACAAACATGTTCACTGCTCAACAAAGCACTTTATTTTGCTGTTTAAAATCTTCTGAAAAAGACACTGTCTGCTTTCATCAGATCCCTTTGCTCTGTTGAGCTCAATTGTTCAAAATCTTTTCCTGCTCTTTTTATTTTTCTACAAAGCCATTGCTGTGCAAGGGCTTGGAGGTGCTCCTCACTGCTGGTAAGTAAACATCATGTGCAGGAGAGGGATTGCTAAAGGCAGCTTTACCTCTGCAGGGAGACACATGGAAGGCTGTAAATGGAGACGTGGGAAAACCATGGAGCTAATAACAGCAGTGGTTCTGGTGTGTGTTTCAGGGGTTTCTAGTGCAGGGCTCTCATTTATGGCCAAAACGAGCTGCAGCTTGCACATGCGCTTGTCTGCTACGTGTTTCCCAACAGGCACTAGGCCAGATCTAGATATAGAGCAGAGAATAACCCCCATCGGGAGATTCTTAGGAAGCCTTATCTATATATAGTCCATATAAGTCTGTATCCCCTTTCTGCTGAGAGGACAGCCTGCCCGGGGAGCGTGGTTAATGCGGGTACGCCCCAGCTTCTGAGAGCCGGGCGGAGATCCACGGGATCACGTCTGCCGTGTCCTGGCTCCCACCGGGAATTCTCTGCTGAGAGCCCCAGCTGCGCTGTCCCGTGCTGTGGTGGCAGGCTGGTGGCACGCTCCCGTGGCCAGCTAGGCTTGTCCTGTGTGGGAGCACGAAGCAGCCGTCAGGCAGAGGGAACAGCTGCGGGGCTGGGGCACATGGTTGGTGTGGGGCTGATGGTGCCCGTGCCTTCGGGCACGCTGCTCTGCTGGGTGCTCTCATTAAAGCAATGAGATCGTAGCTTGGCAGCGACTTGTCATGAAAGAGCTTATGCAGGGTTTTTATGCCAGTGCAGTTCCCTTTCTTGCAGCTGCTTACCAGGATGTTCTGTCAGAGGGACCTGCACGGACATTCTGCTGCTTTGGGAATGAGAAGCAATTTGCAGTGCTCAGCCTGGCCTGCAAAACAACTCAAACAAACCATGAGCAGGTGCCTTGGATCAGAAGTGGGAACACACAGTGAGGTGGACAAGGTGCCCTTTCACGCAGCAGTGTGGTCTCCTATTCATTTATGTATGGTTTCACCATTAGGATGTCTGAGGCCATTCGCAGCCTTCCTTTCCATTTAGTACATGACTTTTTCCAACTGGTGCATCACATATTTCGTAGCCGAGTGCCAGCCATGGAGGAGCACAGCCTTCTCTTACTGCAGAGAGTTTGCTGCCCACTTAGCAGTTCTGCAGTGCATCCTGAAATCACAGAAGTGAGAGTCTGGGGGGGCTTTGTACCAGCTTGAAATGTCAGTGAACAGCTCGCAAGGTTCTGTTGGACCAGCTGGAGACGTGGCTTTCCCTTGCATACATTTGGCTTTGGGATTGTGGACCTAGGTCTTCAGAAAGCAAACCCATTTTCTACGTTGGAGACATGGATTTCTTTCTCTTTTAGGGAGCTGGTCTGGTGGTGTAGCTTCCATGAAAGTCATAGGGTTGTTGGAGGACATCTCTTCACACGATTTTACAAATATAGCAGGATCGTTTGAGGTCACTCAGTCTTGAGTTTCTTCAGGGATTGCACACTTCAGCTGGAGGCTGTGCCGGAGCTCAATTTGATTTGCTTCTGGAGGGGCTGTGCTGAAAATGGGTGTCTAATCTCAGTGCAGTCCTGCAGACTTCCCAGATCTTATGTGTGCAGTGTTCACTTCAGCTTGTCGTGTGTGTCCTGATTTCAGTGCTGCCTCAGCCGTGTGACCCTGGTGGTGTGTAACAGAGACAGGTCCTTGCTGTTCTCAGCAGAGCAGCTTTGGTCCCTGTCTCCCAGCTGTGGGCAGCCAGCATCAGGGCTGTCTTCTTACTGTTCCATCTGTGCAGTGCGTGCTTGGGGGTGTAAGACACAAGCATTTACCTCTTCTGCCAGGTACAGCAAAGCTCCAGCAGCTTTCTCCCTGAAGAGCTCTCTCCGGTGTGCGCAGAGCTGTTGTACTGTCCTGACACCATCCAGGTAAAGGTTAGAGGTGGCTTTTACCTGCTCCTCCGAAGCCGGTGTGCCTGGTGGCTTTTTGTAAACCACCCACTCGGGCTGCTGCTTGCCAGCACCTTCTGCCTTGTGCCAGTGCAAGCTTTGGAGAGTTCACGTGGTAAGGTGGATCATCAGGGTGGAGGTTCACTGTGGGGCGGAGGTGAGGAGGTGGGCTGTGCTCTGTTGGATCAATTCTCTGCTGTGCCTTGCATGATGGTCCAAATGGTTGTGCAGGTAGGGTCTGCAGGTGAGGATGGAGCAAGTAACTCACTTAACCTAGCACTGCACCGCCTTTCTAATTCGGTGGAGCTTCTCTTCGGGCCAAGGAAATGACTTTGAATGACTGTGGGAGGAGAAGTCCAGCCCCTTGTTTAGAGACTGGTGTTTTAGCTCTGTGCTATAAACCCTGGGTGGTCCAAAGGCTTGTGTGTGTTCTCCAGCTCGGGGCTGCTGCTGTCAGAGCTGCAGAGCGGGTCAGGGTGAAGAGATGGTTGGAGTGGAGGTGGTCTTTCCCTGTTTTTGGCTCTGGTGGGAAGAAGGCTTTGGGACCTGGGCTCTTTGCAGTGAGATTGTCGAATAGACACTTTCTAACTTGAGTAATTGACAGTGTAACCAAAGCTACAGGAGATTGCTGGGGATGTAACTGAATCTTTCACACCGATTCTTATGCAAATTTAAACATGTGCTCCTGGCTTCTAATGGGACACCTACAAATACAGCCGGCTCCATTCAGAAATCGGCATCTGTGTACTGGATCTTTAATTGCTTGTGGCTTTATAGTCAGACTCGCAGAACTGCATCTGTGGCGGTTTCTCGGTGCTGTCCTTACCTGTACACGTGAAGTTTCCCTGCAGATTTTGCCTAAGTCGCCTGTTCTGGTGGTTTGCTGTTGGTACTGCCCATTGCCACACTGCTCTGGCTCAGGAGCAAATGAGCCTGAACGTTTCAGTGTTCTTTTCCTCGCTGATGTGTTGGGGCTCATTAGAGGTAAATTAAATGACCTTGAGGTCTGCAGAAAATAATTTGGTGTATTTAACACTGAGTGCAAATCATCTTAAGTTTCTATCTAGTAAATCTATAACTGTGAGTTGATGAGCCCATTAAAAAAGTATTATTTCTTGGGGAAGACGGGTGTCTGCAACCTCCTGGTGTAGTTTCAAATTCAGGCTTGTTTTTTTCATGCATGTGCCACGTGGTAATGGAGCAGTTGGTCAAAACCATGTGGACTTAATTTCTTTAAAGTACAAACAGCCTAGAAATGTTTGTTTATGTACAAAATAATCTGCCAGCGACTGTAAGCATTTCCATGTTTCTGCAAGAAAGGAAGGTAATTATATAATCAGCAAAGATTCATATGGCTTAACTTGTCTTCCATCTGGCATTAGTTAAATTGATGTTTTCATCTGCATGACCTTTCAGGGTGGGGAGAAATGATGAAAATGGAAAACATGGCTGAAAAAGACCTTCCTTGCACATCTAGCCCATGTAAAGGCTGGAACAGGTCCCCTGAACAGCCCCTGACAGCTGCTGAGGGGAGCAACTCTTTTTTTTCCCCTCTGCCATTGTCCATGTCACTGGGTAGGTAATTTATGAGCTTTGAAGTGGGTGGTTTTACTTGACTTGAGGAGTTGCCTGTCTGTATGCAGTCCTTCCCCAGTGCATGAAAGTACGGGCAGGCTAACTAGATTAACTACAGCAGGAAGAGCTTCCTTCTTAAAAGAAAGCTATTGTTAGAGCATCACTTATCATAAATCTATAGCACTTCTAATCCTGCCCTCCTCCCATTTCCGCTCTTCCATCTGCCTGCTGGTTTACAGTTTGCAGGGTTTGCTCTGAGTTTCTTGGGGCTGTCCTGCAGCCTTTCCCCTTTGGTCTCTTCCTCTCAGATGGGCAGTTTCCAGCATCAAAAGGATCCTTCCAAAACGACCCCTTTAATGAAAATATATCTGCGTGCTTTCTCGGTGCTAGAAAGATGATATGCTGCTTTCCCGATCAAGTTGCACCCACTGCCTCAAAATGAAGGATTTGAAGGAAAGCTGAGAACTGCAAGAACTGGATCATATATATTTCATGTTGCTAGTGGCTTGTTAGGGGCTGAACTCCCTTTTATTTGCTCTTCTACCTCTTCCCTATGCTGTGCCTGAGAGTGTGCCAGAATTCAAGGTGCTCCAATTTCTTTCAGGCTGGGGGGATCGGTATCTTCTTTCTGCCACGATTCTACTTTATTTTCCTTAACAGCGCTGAAGGCCACTAGTGTAGACTTTGTCCTTGCTTCACAAATAGACTTTGAGTGTCTCCAGGTACTTGGATAAGCTTTGCCTGTTCATGTTCAGTCCCTGTGAGGATCTGAGGTGGCCATTGGCAGATACCAAAGCAGATCAGAGGATTTTTTCCTCCCGCCATGTAGCATTCAGCAGTTCAAGTGTAAAGCTGCTCACCAAGACAAAACTTTGTTGGCTCCTTACCCTTGGGCCAGGGGGATGTGCCTGAGGATCAGAAGCCCGGGTGGTGTTTGGTACAAGCAAACACATGGAGCTTTTTCCAGGGAGAAGGGATTTCAGAGCTGGATTTTCTCAGTTCAGCCTTCAGTCAGCATGCTCCTGTTTTTCTGACACCTAAATGGGAGGTCCTGCTGGGTGTCTTTTAAAAAACATTTGTAGTAAGCTTTTATTGTTCATTCAATTGTTTCCTTGTTCCAGGACCATAACCTAAATGTCCGAGTGGCAGTTTGTGTTCCTGCTGCACCTGCATTCAAGGCCAGCTTTCTGCTGCTGGCCCCTTGCTGTGCATGTGTGGAGAGCAAAGTGCTCAGCTCTCCTCACACGTGCTGATGCCTTTGGACCACGCATCTGCCTTGTCTGGGTTTGCATGCTTAGGTTTGCTTGGCACCATTGCTCTCCTGCAGGTTCCAGTAGCCTGATTGCTGGTGTTTCCACCTTTGCACAGCACTTGGGATCCAGGGGATCTCTGGATTAAGAAAACAGTCGCACCCAGGTGCTGGAGTACAGGATCTGGTCCAGAGCTGGGTTTGTGGGTAGGTTTAGCCCAATCCCACCAGTGTCCCAACCACGTGCTGCCTCCAGTGTTCTGTGGTATTTCCTTCTGTCCCGGCCTCTCTCAGCATTGCCACTGGCCCCTGCTGTGGCTTTCAGTCCCAAAAGCAATGCAGAACAGACAGTAAAACGGCCTGGTGAACATCAGTGAAGTTGTACTGTTCTTCACAAGCCTTCTGGGGAGGCCTGGAAAGGTGCTTTGTATTTTGTGTACTCCTATCTTATGTAAACAGCTCTTGTCAGGACGGCAAACAGGACTCTTGCTTTGCCAAGGCGTGCTGAGCCCTGGGCAGGTGCTTGTGTGAGTGAGGCTGCCACCACCGTGAGCTCTCAAAGGTGCCTCTTGGCTCTTGGGTTTACACAACTCTAAGATTATTTCACTGTGCTGTGCTTTGCATCCACCAGGTTGTCGTATTTCTCTCTGTTGGTGCTCGGATTTGCTGATGGTTCGTATTTTAGCTGGGAAAAATGCCCCTTGTTGGGATTCTGGAATGTCTGTATACAGAAAAAAATGTTGAGTGGGCTGGGAATAGCTTCCAGCAAAGTTGTATCAGTTTCTTGGAGCTCTTTTGTTTGGTAGGAATTCCTTTCTTTTCTCTCCCCCTTTGCATTGCCCTGACAGCCCACCTCTTTTCTTCGAGGGCTTGCTGAGGTATAATTCACAATTGAGCGATTGAAGTGAAATATGCACAGCTGCAAATACATTTTAAAATTGATGCTTCATCGTTAAAGCATCTCTCTGACCAGGTTGGCAGCTTCAGTAGCCATCAGAGTGCAGTAACAAAAAGGATTTTGTTGAAAACACTTGACTTTGATTTTTACCAAGCTCTGAGAATGTGTTGACCACTTGCTACTTTTGAGTGCAGATAGGAAGTATCTGGAGCAGGGAAGATCTGTGCTGGGGAAATATGTTAGATGTGCCCCTGAGAAAAGGGGATGTAGCTGAGTTTTCCTTTGCTCTGCCCTCACTGTATTGTGGAATTCATATGACAGCTGGACTATGATAAAAGACAAAAGTCAGAAAAATGCTACATGCTGCAGCTTTCCTCTGCTGTCCCATTGAATGGATAATTTTTGCAGCTCTCTTTCCCTCTTTGGATCCATCAGATGCTTTTGTGATTCCTTGCTTTTCCTGGAGTGTGACAAAGCCCGGGGAGTGGAAGCTGCAGGCACGCAGTATCCTGTTACAGTCACAATGGCCCAGTGCTGCCAGGATTTGGTGTGGGGCTGCCTGAATCTCAAACATACCAAGATCCAACATCTGTTTATCAATGAGGTGAAATGATTTATCAGTATCCAGGACAGCTCAGAAGGCTTGAATCAGTTTAGTGGCAGAATTCAATGCAGTTTAATGTGAACAATTCTCTAATCTCTGGAAATTCCCCATTTTGTCTTGTCTCCCACAGTTCCTGACTCTTGAACAGTGAATTGAGGCTCCTCTAGCTTTTGTTTCTCTGTCCTCTGCCAGCAGTCTGCTGCTGCTCCTGCTAAGTCTCCTGGGCCTATCTTGGTTCCAAAATTATCACCACATTTTCCAAGCTATTGCATGAGTAACTTTGAGCTTTTCTCCTGCGAGTGAATTCACTCTATCAGCTCTCCAAGAGGACCTGTTCTGAGTGGAAGCTAATCCGTGTTTGAGGTGGAGCATCTGCAAACAGAGGACCCCACTGAGGATCAGTCATGGGGAGTCATCTGTATCTGCAGTGTTCTTGCTGATTCAGGTGTGAAAACAGAAAATGGCTTGGTGATGTGTAATTAGATGAACATTTATGTGTGATTACTTAACAAATTATATACACAACACACCATGTCTTAGTGAAATGGTCGTACCACTAGTACTGCTTCAGTTCCCGTGTTTCCCTTCAGCCAGTTTCAAGGTGCTTGCTGTGAGCAGACCTCTAGTTCACAGGGATGGAAATGAAGGCTCAAAATAAATACCCTGGAAGTGGTAGAAGATCCACACCGATGCTCTAGAGAGGCTGGGCTCACCAGGATTGTGCTGTAAACATATAATGCACATAAATACATTTCTTTTGTATGATTAGCCATAGACTCTGATGCAAAGGTTGATGTGCTTGGTATTGGTATTACCTGTAGTCACGTGGTGAAAATCAGATGTTGAGTGGTCCTCCGAGTGAGGACAGCATAAAATCAAGGATAAATCCCATCCTGATGTTGTACTTGGCCTTGTCTCATCCCCAGTGATGATCCTCAGCTGTTTCTGTGATGGAAATGCTCTCTGACAGCCTGAGTAAGTGTGCCTAGTTCCAGAGGTGCCATGCCTCATCCACGAGCACTGACCACAAAATGATGCTGATATCTATTCCTTGCTCTTAGCATCGCTGTCACGTTAGCATTAGCTGATTGCATCAGCAAAGGCATTCGAGGAGAATGTTTTCAGGGGCCTGAGACTGGTCTGCCTGTGGAGTTTGGTCTCCATGAATGATCTGATGGTGTGATCTTGTTCACAAATGGATAACTGTCTCTTTCCTGCATAGGCTTCTTGGTAATCCCTCCCTGCAGTGAACCTTAATATCCTGCTGGAGAAGAGCAGCCTCTCATTCAAACGCAGCTTGTTCATGCCTCATTTACCTCGGTCTGCTTATTTTGTAGAGCATCTACAGTTTATCTTGATAAATCCGGTTTCAGTGGGAACTCACAGGCCTGATGAAAGGTTCTGGGGACTGAATGGATTATAATTGTTATAAATTGCTTTTTGTTTTATTGCTTGTATTCAGCAGTTAAAAAATCCTACAGGAGTCTGGAACAAGTTCTGAGCATCTTGGAGCATCCTGTGTCTTTCAATGCCCGCTGTTTTGCTGGCTTACACAGGTCACACTGATGTTTTCATAAATACTCTTGGCAAATTGAACTAGCAAGTTCAGACACTTGGTTTGCTTTGCTGCTCCCTTATTGCTTTCAGGAATGAAATATCACCGGCAATAATGCTGAAGAACTGTAATCTCTAAATAATATTGGATCTCTGCTTGCCAGCTCAGCTTCCCATGGCTGCTGAAGAGGTTTAGAGTATTAAGGAAATGCAAATGTTTTTCTGGAGCAAACCGCTGTATTCTGCCTGCCACTGCAAGTGTTTGGCACTGGGATTCTTCTGTACTTCTTTAGTAAAAATTGTGGTTGCTTCTTTCCCTGATAAACTTAAAGGTGATGTTAGCTTTCAGAAAAGAATGTAAACAAAGTCTGAGTTGTCAGGTTTTCTCCGTTTTTCATGAGAAACGCAGAGAAATCTCAGTCATGAAGGGTTTCTACAGAGAAGAAAATGAAAACCCTGTGCTGAGTTATTTCCAAACAAGTGCTTTCTTTTTCAGTAGCGATTCTTTAAACTAGAGCACACAGGGTATATTTAGCTATAAAGGGACGTACTGTGGGGGAAGGCATTTTTCAGGCTTTGTTGAGAGACATTTTGAGATCACCTGGAGAGGGGATTTTCCCTAAATGAAGCTGCTCTTACTGAGAGGGGATCAGAAGTGGTCTGAAAATCAGAGCTATTTGCAAAGCAGCTGGAAGCACACGTCCTGGCTGTCCCCAGACCATGAGATTGGCCTGGTGTTGCAGGTGCCTCCCCACTCAGGGCATGGGAAGGGTGTTTCTTGCAGTCTTTGCCAGTACAAAATCTGCTGCTGCTTCAGTGTAAGGTCACCCCCACGGGTCAGCTTTAAAGCCTACAAGAGATCCCAGTTTCCGTTCATTTGTGCACTTTTGGTGAGTTCTGCAGTTTTCAGGGCTGTATTTGGAGAAGTCATGTTGTGCTTGGCAGCAGGCTGGGCACTGCACCCTCTGTGAGCCTTTTCAGTCCAGTACAGCTGGTTTTGGAAGTTAAAATACTGCTTCTGGATACTGCTGAAGTTCCATCCCCGACTGCAGTGCTGGTAGTTTCACTTCAGCCATCTCATTCTTGCATCAGCTGGGGTAATGTGTTCAGCTGTTTGGCTTTTAGACTCTCGCTAGATCCCTTATTTCTGTTCTCTGGTGATTTTCTTCCCAGCTTATCTGTGCTCTTCTGAGCAGACAGTGTGCAAGTGAGCAAGTGCTGCCCAGAATATTTGATGGAAAAAATGCAAGAGATGTGTGCCGGAGCACAATGTAGCTTCCATCAGAGGCATTTCCTTGCAAGGAGTGCTGAATGCTTTGGCATTTTCAGACCTTTTTTGACCACTGTTAATATTGCAGAGCTCCTCTCAGTTTGCCCCTTCCTTTCTGGGGAGACAAATCTGCAAGGGACAGGACCTTTCAGCTCCTTTACCCTCAGTGTTTTGTTCCAGTTTGAGGGCTGTTCATCAGTGTTTCCAGCAAGTTAAATGCTGATTGCCCCAGCTTTAGTGGCAGGATTTAGAGTTCTTTGTGAATTATATTTAGTGCTGATGGAGGCTGCTTTGTCAGCTGTGTGTTGTTGCCATGTAAAAACCAGCACTGTTCAAATAAACGCTTCTGGGAAAGAACCACCTTTCTTTTCTAACTGTTTTAATGTGTTTGATTTGGGAACATCCTTTGAGCTGTGGCCAGAGAACAAATGGGTTGCCAGTGTTGCAGTCCCACGGTGAAAGCACCTGTGCACAGGTGAGGCAGAGCTGTGAGGCTCAGAGTGCACAGCTGAGGTGCTGTGAGCATTACACAGGGTGTTTGGTACAGCTGTAGCAATTTTAGAAATTGCTTTTTGTGGAGCTGGTGTTTCTCCTAGCCTTCCTTCTTGATCTGCTGTTGAAGACATTGGGGTTTAGAGTTTCAGTTCTCCTGCCTCCTTCCCTCCCTGTAGTTCAAGTTGTTAGTTCTGTATTTTTGCATGCTGGAGAGAAATCATATATTGGGGTGCTAAATAGTTCTCCTGTATTTTAGGCACAACGAGAATTGTGCAAAACAATTATGTTTGAAACTTCAGTAACTAATTTTGATACCTCTTTGATTGTCAGACCATTCATTTCTGGAGTCAGGGGAGAAGGGAGGCAACATTAAACATGGGGCAATTGAAGGAATAGTGCAGAGCATTGACTCTGAGAGGTGTTGGGGTGGCTGGCTGCACTTGCCTGTCTGGAAGAAGGCCAGAGTGGCAGGCTCTCTGCAATGGGAATGGCATTGGGATCTGTGAAGTGTTCTGCTAGCCTGAAAGCAAGCCCGCCGGCATCATGCTTTGCATATTTGATTGCTGTGCTGGCTAATACCAAAGGTACCATCAAAGTTCACAATGGATTTCACTGCTGCTAGCTGCTCTGCCTTTACTCTTGCAGGACACCGAGTTCTCAGTAAAGAAGAAAACCACATTTTAGGGTCTAAATTACGGCTGTGTGGTTGTCCCAGCTTGTACATGTTGGGCCACATGGCAAAGTTCACAAACAAAATGTATCACTGGTACTTGATACAGCTGGTTTAAATCAAGGTTACAGAAAGTGGTTAGGAATGGTCCACCTGCCCTGGCTTTTCTGCCTTGGGTTCAGATGGGTCAGCAAAGGAAAAATCAAGTTCAAAACTAACCATAAAACCCGTCCCCAAAATTCTTTTTAAAAAACTCTTACACCAGTTTTCAGACAGTCTGTTTATTTGAAACAGTGTAATGTGGTTGTCTTCCAAAGAAGCACCACGTCTGAAGAATTACATGACATCAGGATCTTGGCTTTGAGTGGGAGGGCCATGTGCCTGACTTGCTAGTGAGCTTGGAATTGTTCTTGGATGGCTGAGTGAGAAGTAATTTGATGTGACCCATGGTGTGAGCCAGTCTGGTCCCTGGGGTGACAGGTTGTTCAGCTCACCTCTGTGTCAGGTGATGTTGTGGGAGCTATTCGAAGTGGAGAGAAATCAGGCAGAGAGATGGCACACTGTTCATGCCCTGAGAGCAAGTTCAGCTTTGGCTACACCAAGAAGCCATCTGTTTTTCCTTGACTGCTTTCCTAGCTGGAGGCTTCTTGGTCCTGCTTTCTCCTGCTGAAGAGATCACAGTGACGGATAACCCGAGCAGAACTGAGCCTTCTTTACAAGCTCTTCTGACCTGAGCCTGAAGTCCAGGCTTCTCTTGGCATCGTTTTTCCCTCTTGATGGCTGATTTACAGACAAAGGGGAAAATCCAAATGTTTGAGGCAGAATCCTTTTTCTCTAAAGATTTGTAGGCCTTGGGGGCAGTGTGCTGTGACTGTGCTGCCTCCCCAGGGTACCAGGTGGGGAACAGGAGTGTGCAGAGCACAGCGGGCCCTTGCTGTGGGCTGTTCAGCAGTGGGAACAAAAAACACAGTGACACCAGGCATTTTGAAAGCAGTTGAGTGCAAGAGTACTTGGAGAGCTGTGCTTCCTGCTATCGAAAGTGTGAAAAATGCATATTTTATGATTGGCTTTTCGCAAATATTAAATTGAATACTATATGTATTATGTTATATTGATTAGAAGTGCTGTATTAACATTTTAATAGTATGGTAAATGTAGTTTTGTAGTTAAAATAGAACCTATGTATGTGGGGGTTTTTTTACTGGCTCAAACAAGAGATGAGATGATGAAGAAACTCTTCACACAGAGATGACAATGATGGGGGCCCATAAAGAATTACTGCCTCCTTATCGGAAAAGACAAACATTCTTCCACCTTCTCTCCGTCTGTATGGAACCACCAGGATTAAGGGGAAGAAGTTGACAAAAACCAGAAAAGTTCTTAATTTGCAAGGAATTTATGCATCATGTATGAGATATATGAATATGCAACAGGCTACTGCTTTTAAAGGTTATTCCTTTGTTCACAAGGCATGCTTATCGGGCTTAAGTGCCCGAGAGCATCCGGACGTCCGTAATTCTTTGCTTTTTATTGTCTTGTAATTGTCCTAACTCTAACTTTTCATTACTCTAATTGTATTACTATTTTTATAACTATTTTATTATTATTAAACTTTTAAAATTTTCAAACCAAGTGATTGGCGTTTATAACAAAAGGAAAATACTACATCCTAAACCAGACTGGCTGATGCAGGGCTTCCCTCTGAATCTGCCTGCACTCCAGCCCCTGCCGGCCTGGGGAGGGGAGCTGCTGGGGCAGTGCCTGTTCGCAGGACAGCGTTCTTGCCGCAGCACTGAGGGAGCTTTGCCATCAGAGGGATGCGAGGGAGCGAGCCGTGTGTCGGAGGAGCCGCTCTGTTTGTCGCACGGCTGCCGAGAAGTCGGTGACGTGCGGCTGTGACAGCCCCAGTTGCTGTGGAGATGTTGCAGCTCCCAGCCCGCGGCTGCTGCTGCTGTTTGGGGATGCCGTGCTCAGGGATGAGGCGTGGATGGGGGAGGAGGGCGAGGGTTATCCGGGCAAGGCCGGTGCCGGAGAAAACCTGTGCCTTGAGGCACTTTCTTTAACCCTTTCAACTCGCTCACGGTGCCTGTACCAGAGCTGGCTGCCACAGGGAGGATTCCCTTGGGTGTGTGCTGGAGGGCTGGGTGCTGGCTTTGTTCTTGCAGCCGGCTGCAGCACTGGCAGCTTGGGAGCGGGATGCTGCTGCAGAGCCGGGCAGATGTGCTGCTGCAAGGCCGGGCAGATGTGCTGCTGCAGGGCCGGGCAGATGTGCTGCTGCAGGGCCGGGCAGATGTGCTGCTGCAGGGCCGGGCAGATGTGCTGCTGCAAGGCTGGGCAGATGTGCTGCTGCAAGGCTGGGCAGATGTGCTGCTGCAGAGCCGGGCAGATGTGCTGCTGCAAGGCCGGGCAGATGTGCTGCTGGAGAGCCCGGCAGATGTGCTGCTGCAAGGCCGGGCAGATGTGCTGCTGCAGAGCCCGGCAGATGTGCTGCTGCAAGGCCGGGCAGATGTGCTGCTGCAGAGCCCGGCAGATGTGCTGCTGCAGGGCCGGGCAGATGTGCTGCTGCAAGGCCGGGCAGATGTGCTGCTGCAAGGCCGGGCAGATGTGCTGCTGCAGAGCCCGGCAGATGTGCTGCTGCAGAGCCCGGCAGATGTGCTGCTGCAAGGCCGGGCGGATGTGCTGCTGCAGAGCCGGGCAGATGTGCTGCTGCAAGGCCGGGCAGATGTGCTGCTGCAGAGCCCGGCAGATGTGCTGCTGCAGAGCCGGGCAGATGTGCTGCTGCAAGGCCAGGCAGATGTGCTGCTGCAGGGCCGGGCAGATGTGCTGCTGCAAGGCCGGGCAGATGTGCTGCTGCAAGGCCGGGCAGATGTGCTGCTGCAGGGCCGGGCAGATGTGCTGCTGCAAGGCCGGGCAGATGTGCTGCTGCAAGGCTGGGCAGATGTGCTGCTGCAAGGCCGGGCAGATGTGCTGCTGCAAGGCTGGGCAGATGTGCTGCTGCAGGGCCGGGCAGATGTGCTGCTGCAGAGCCCGGCAGATGTGCTGCTGCAGAGCCGGGCAGATGTGCTGCTGCAAGGCCGGGCAGATGTGCTGCTGCAGAGCCCGGCAGATGTGCTGCTGCAGGGCCGGGCAGATGTGCTGCTGCAGAGCCCGGCAGATGTGCTGCTGCAGGGCCGGGCAGATGTGCTGCTGCAGAGCCCGGCAGATGTGCTGCTGCAGGGCCGGGCAGATGTGCTGCTGCAGAGCCGGGCAGATGTGCTGCTGCAAGGCCAGGCAGATGTGCTGCTGCAAGGCCAGGCAGATGTGCTGCTGCAGAGCCCGGCAGATGTGCTGCTCCACGCCGTGAGGCGCGTTGGACAGAGCGGGAAGCCTTTAGCTCCGATGGTCCTTCTCAGCTGCTGGCCACTTCACGCGGCTCCTGCTAGTCCTGCAGGGCTTCAGGGGCAGGTGGGAAGGGCTGCGGGCAGGCAGGGAGTGCTCTGTAGCATGCCTGGAATAGGCAATCCGGTGGTCAGCTGCTGTGTGACAGGCACTGCTGTCTGGGGCAGGTTGCATAAGGAAGGCACGCAAGTGTGAGCCAGGGAGTGGAGGGCTGCTGGGTTTGTTCCGGCTGCCAAGGTCTCTCCTCTTCATTCCCCACCCCCGATTTGGTTTTTTGAGTCTCCTTTCGGTCTAGGGCGTGATTCATTTGCTCATTTGTGTATCTGTTTCTTTGCCAATGTGTGAGGCGTTTGGTGGGAGCTGCTCTCCACCCTGGCTGGCGCATGTAAACTTTGTGGGTTGTGCCTTTGCTTTGTGGCCGACTAGCTGAGAAATGAGGCCCTAGCTACAGAAATGGCTTGTCCAGCCCACATCCTAAAGGCTCCCCTTCCCTGACAGTGGGGTTTTGGCAGAGCTCAGTAGGTGCTCAAATGGGAGATTGGCATTTTTGGGCTCCACTGCAGTCCGTGGGTTTCTCCTGCAAGCTTGTGAGACCCACAGCTGCCACAAGCCTTTGGTCTGATGGATGTGGCTGCGCCTGGTCTGCCTCCATCTCCTTCCTTGGTGGTGCCTCTGGATGCTCAAGCTACTACTGAATGAATACAACAAATACCAAATGGGTTTGTGTCATCTGTAATATAGAAAATGTCATCCTGATGTCTGTCAAAGGAGCCTTAACTGTGAATCAGCCTTTCGTTATTTGCTGACTTTATTCTTTAAAGCTAATAAAGCACCTTCCTACTGCCTCAAAACTTTGAAAACATTGATCAAACCTAATTCACCAGTACCACAGGCACTTTCAATGATGCTCACTTTGGTATCAGGATGCTGTGCAGTCCTGTTGTTCTGGATGCTCAGTTTGGAAGAGGCAAACCAGGAGAGATGTATTTAACTACATTTGTGTCCGTGCCTGGCTTTGCAGGCAGCATGGTGTGAACATGTAGACGAGTTTGACCGACTCCTTTATACTCCATAGCCTGTCTGAGAAACAGATTTAATCCCTGTTTTGTCAGTGGTTGGGTTTTTTCCTTCCTTTAAGTCATCAAATTGAAGAGTAAGAAACTAATGTATAACAATGTGTGCAGGAACTGAGATCCAACTGAGGCCAACAGATGTGTGAAGAGCTACCCCTGCTCTTGCTGAGATGATTTCCAAAAGGGTGAGAAAGCTGCTGCTCAGTAGCCCAGTTCAGAGCATGTCGCTGGAGGTGAGCAGTTGGTGTCAGACAGGCTGATTTCCTGCAGGTGTGACTTGGAGCACGTCATGTCTTGGCCAGGTAGTCAGAACAGTTGTGTGTGACACAACTGCCACAAGAAATTCTGCTTGGCTCCCTGAAGAGTGTGTGGAGCTGTGGAGGTTTGGCTATAACACCTGCGTGTTCCACCAGCACTGCTGTGTCTCAGCAGTGCCCTTTCCTTCCCAGATTACTGAAACACTAAGAAATGAGACGTGCCAATGGAATATGTAAACTCTGCCTTTTGAGTCAGGGTTACTTGGCTTGCAGGGGCCCTTATCCCTTTGTGCCCTTGCTGAGTCCCCTAGAGCCAGCCAGCAGTGTCTTTACTGACTGAAGGAAGACATCTCTCAGCATTTTCCAATTGTTATGTTGGATTAGAGTATCTAAGCTCAGATGTGCTTTACTACTTGGTCATATTAACTTCAAGTAGCAAATGTGCCCATGTGGAGTTCTAGTAGCTTGTAAAAATTCTGCAGATCTGCAAAATTTTAACACGTCCACCCCCTTTTGCTTGCTCAGTTTGGAGTAGGCATATGTGTCATTTATTTGAAGTGAGCAGGACAGTATTTTAGCTATAAAAGGATAGTGTCTGGCTGTACATGTGTGTCCTTGTGAGGTCCTGGGTAGAACCTGTTGTGTAAAATAAGCTGCCATCCTCCTACCTGGCTGAACAAGACCTGCTTGCTCCAGCATTTCTATAGATCTTAGTCTTCAGAATCTTAAGAGCTTAATTCTCTGTATGAGTGCTGGGAAGAGGATTTCAAGATCCTTGAGAACAAGAACAATGAAAATACTAGCTCTGCAATTGTTTCCTGGCTGCTTAAACCTTACTTAAATGGATCCATAGCCAGAACAGCTGATTAAAGGTCAGCTTAGTGGGACATGTGAATGAAGGACTATTAGGTTTCTTTGCAGGTTACTCAGGTTATGTTTCTGTCATGACAGGAACTGGGATGCCTGACCTCTGCCTCCTCTTTTGATTTCACCTTGCCTGGGAGCTTCCCTGACAATGCGACCAGGATTAGATCACGTTGAGGGAGTTATCTCAATAAGCTTTGGAAAGTGAGGAAGCATTTTCCTGAGGCTCCTACTGCTGCCGTTGCCCAGAGCCCAAGTCTGATGTGTCAGTGTCATCAAAAGACAGGACTTCTGCCCTGCTTTCTCCCCTAGTTAGCTCCTATGCCAATACAGAGCCCTGCCTTTGGCATGTAAGTGCAGCAACAAGTTTGTCCGTGTGCTGTTCTTTTCTTCCTGAGAAGCTGCTGGTGCAGCTGGCTCTTGGTGTGCTGCAGACATCCAGACCTTCCTGAAGCAGCTGTCTCCCCAAAATGCTGTGCAGGGCTCTTGCCTGGGGCCTCTCCTGCACAGACACCCCCATAGCTATGTGCAGAATGGCTCTGTTTGGCTGGGCAAGCATGTGTAGGTGGGTGTCTCCCTCCAGTTCTCCTTCGAGTGGCTTGTGGTTTATTTTGGGACTGATGTGGGTGTAAAGTGTCAGCTTGAAGCAAAACACTCAACGTGAACGTTGAAAGCACTGGGCTAGGAGGCCGTTTGCTGTCCTGAAATGCTGGAATAACTTGGATGAGGTGAATCTGTCCAGTGGCCAGACGGAAACCAATTCCTTCCTTATAGCCATCAGCTGATTGAGGTTTTCAGACCTCAGAGGAGAGTGATCCTGGCACGAAACACTTTCTCTAGGAACCGTTCTTCACAGCTCTTAACCTGGACAAAGGGTATCTGTGCACTACAGTCTTCCTGCCCCAGCTCCCATCTTGTACTTGGAGGCCCCTATAACTGTGGATGCATCCTGTTATTATTCTCTACTTCTGTGGGGTTTAATTAAAATGCAGGTCTTAAATTTTTAATTTTTCCTTCCTGTTGATTTCACTGTCTCTGCGTGAACGAGGTCTCGGTGCAATTACTGTGCTCCCTGTGGAGAAACAGACATTTAATTCAGCAAGGCAGACTTTTTCTTGGAGGGAGCTTATTTTCCTGATCTTCCTACTCAGAGGGATGCAAAAGCAAAACATCCATTGAGTAAAGAATGCGACACTTCATTTGGTTGTTCTGGACACGTTTGCTGCATCTCAGTTACCAAATTGTTATGTTCCTTGCAGAAAGCTCCCTCCTTAAGCAAAGGGCTTGTGATGAAGCTGCTCAGCACAAGCATTAGCAAGGCGAGTTGATCCCGTTGGGTCAGGTCGAGGTTCCTCTTCAAAACTCCGTTCTTGCAGCAGTGA
Source organism: Anomalospiza imberbis (assembly GCF_031753505.1). Lineage (NCBI taxonomy): Eukaryota > Metazoa > Chordata > Aves > Passeriformes > Viduidae > Anomalospiza > Anomalospiza imberbis. Next base: position 1,234,188 of record NC_089689.1, on the reverse strand, counting down.
TGTAAAAAGATGGAGTTTTATTGTAGCATTAAGCTGTCTCATGATTTGTTGACCTGAGAGCAGGACCAGGCAAGTCCCTTGTGCCTGCTTGCCGTGTGGGCACTGAGTGACCGGAGGAGACAGAGGCTCCTGCTGCTGTTTGGGACCCAGCTGAGCTCCTGGCAGGGAGATCGACTGTGACCCTTCAATAAAGGGTGGAAATATTGGCTCTCAGATTTCTGTTGTCCTTATTTAAGTCCGCTTCAGCTAACTTAGTGCTTTTGCTAACTGAACTCTCCTTGTGCAACTGTGGGTCACTGCTGAAACATGCAAAGACAGGATTTCTCTGCAGCTCCTGAATTGCAGTCCCAGGCTTTCAAAATACTTCAGGTTCTTTCAGCTCCAGACCTGAGGCTTCCTCAGTTCCTCTTGTGTGTGCTAGGTTATTTTCTCTGTGTTCACCGAGATCACATCTGTATGTATCAGATACTTCCAAATGTAGCTTTGTTCTTTCTCCATGTCTTTCCAGCTCCACCCATGTCTGTTCTGTTTCGCTTACCAGTGTTCAACCCAACAGGCTTGTTGATAGAAGTGGCTTGTGAGGCTGATGCCTGTTTTGACCCCTGAGGCTTGATGGGAGTACAGTAAAACCTTGGTGAAAGATAAGTGCACTGTTATCAGAGGCAGTTATGGCACACAGATCCTTGCTGTACCTGTGAGTAGTTCAGAATCCTCATGCTGCTGGCAGGACACACTTGGCATGTGCCTTTTCGTTGTGGCTTGGGAAGGTATGTCCCCTTTCTGCCACATGTTCTGAAGATTGCTTTGATTTGTAAGCTGCCAACTTAGACTGAAATGGTGTGTTGAGGGTAAGAGTGATTTGATGGCATTGAAACTGATTTTTATCCATCCCCCACACACCCTGCCCCCCGCGGATGGAGAGGATAAACATTCCATTGTTTTTTGTGTGAAGTGCCTTTTAGTACCAGCAGCCCAGCAATGGGGGATGAAGAAAGCAGATGTGTCCCATGTCTTTTTAAACTGCTTTTGTTTTTCTGATCATTGTAAAGGAGGCTTTTAATTTTTTTTTTTTTTTTTTCCCAAGCAGCAAGTGCTCCACAGGGTTTGATCAAAGCTCATAAATGATGAATTGAAGGAATGCCCAGCGGAGAACAGAACGCCCTCCTTGTGCTCTGCTCTGTGTGCTGAGAACACCATTGTTTCTTCCCGTACCTTTTCCATCCTCGAGCTCGGGGCTGGAGAGAAAAGGCCTTTGTTCCTTGCCTGTCAGCTGAGACAATGCCAGTGCGTTGTCCTACCTCTGCTCTCAGCACCTGACTGGCCGGAGCTCTGTGGGTTCTGGCAAGCTGAGCACAATTGTCCTCCAGCTACAGCTTACAAAGAAAACAAATGGCTTCACAGCCTCCTTCCTCCAGATCCTGGCCCTGCTGCTGCTGCTTCGCCGCAGCAGCCACGTGTGTCTGTCTGTGCCTGCTGTTTCATTTGGGATGCAGAGGAAAAGCCAACACCCTCTGCCGTGCTCCAGGTTGAGAGATGCAGCTTCACCCGAGTCCAGTGCACACAGCTGCTGGCAGGGGGACAGGAGGGGACAGAGGCCCAGGCTGTCCTGGTTTTTCTATCTCTTTGCAATTTCTGCAGTGTCTCTGGTGGTGCTGTCTTGCAATGCAGAGCTCTGCAAAGGAGAGAGCTTGTAGTTCTCTCTTTCTCTTGTTTTTGGGGGGTTTTAGCAGGAACAAGAGCTTTGCAAATGAGGAGGGAGAGCAGATGGCATGGGCTGGGGTGGAGAAGGGGCTGGCAGGGACATGTTTGGAGAGGTGCTGGAGTGCAGACCAGAAGATTGGCTCTTCCCTGCTGCTGGCCCTATGTGAGAGACCAGAGTTCAGGCAGAGCCACGGGTGCTTCAGGACGAGACCAGCAGTACTTGCTTCAACATCTGCCCCCACTCCTGTTGGGAAGAGCCTTTAGCTGCATCTCTCCTGCTGTTTTGCACCCAAGCTCATCCTGTGTACCCTCAGGCATTGCAGCAAATGAGTGGAAAAGGTGGTGGAGGTGCAAGTCAGCCTTGCAGTGCTGCATTGTCAGGCACCTGGCACCAGTGTGAAGTACTGTAGTTCAAGTGCAGGCTTCGGTCAGTGGCACTTGTGCCAAAATCCAGCATCAGCTCCTCTTTCATTCCCATCTACTGCTGGACTTCACCCCTCCGTGAGCAGCCCTGATGTTACGCTTGATCTGGGAGATCAAGCGGCCGTGGGTTTGAGAAGAGCAATGCTGATGCCTGCTAACATTCCGTGCCAGAGGCCAGAGATGCCCATGCCATGGAGTAAGGACCTGACACAAAGGCAGTGCTGGCTCCTGGCCAGAGTGACAGATGATGTCTAGTCACTACGGCCCGCCCAGCAACTTTCTCTGGCCTCTGCTATCCTCAAACTGAGCTGTCTTGGCTTCAGGTTTATCTGCCTGAAGTTTGATTGTGGGTATGCCTTCTGAAGTCCCCCAGCTGGTGGTAACTTCTGTGGAACTGTGACAGCACCAGTGCCATGGTCCCATTACCCAGAGCCTGAACTGGGCTGCAGAGGCTGAATTCCATCTGCTCCCAAGCTCCCTGTGCTGGGAGGCAGAAGTGCAAACAGCTTTAACCAGAACAATGTAGCATTGCCTGGGTGAAGAATGTGATTTACTTGTGTATGTGTGGCATGTGAACACCAGGGCCAGAGGGCACCACTTGAGTCCTCTCCTTTCTCTTTCCTTTTTTTCTCCCCCTGCCCTTGCCTGAGCCACTTGCTAGCACTTTTGTTTGGGGGTGAGGAGAAGAATGTGTGGGTTGACAAGAAGAGGTGGGAGCGAGATCTTTGGAAGCCAGGAGTCTGAAACTGAAAAAGCCAACAATCTAGGAAAGCCTTGTAGACAAGTGTAAAATTAGATTGACCCTATGCTTTCATATTGCTGGAATTTAATTCCTCTGACCCTAAAGCTTTTGGTCTGACTCAAAGCAAGGGTTCCCAGGCTGTGGTCAGTGGAGACCAGTGCTGTCTGGGGCTCTCGTGTGGCCATGGGTCTGTATCAGAGACAGATGCACCTCCTGTCCACTTCCTTGTATTTATGAAAGGTTGGAGAAATTCAGTTTTGAGAAGCCAAGGAAGCCTCAAATATTTCTGCTGTCTTTGTATCGGTGTGGGGCTTGTGTCTGGAGCCTGTTCTCCCTCAAACTGGGATACTGCTGTGTGTAAAAGCTGATCAGAGCTTTTCCTTTTTCGGGCATGATTGTAACTGTTTCTCTTCTGTTCCTGTTTGCAGGTTGTGCAGCTTGACATTAAAGAAACTGGTAGTCTTAAAGGAATTGGATAAGGAGCTTATTTCTGGGGTCATTGCTGTCAAAATGCAGGTAATTACTGCCCAGTTCTAAAAATTGTGTTGTTTGACTAAAAATACTGGCAGATGCCCAAACAGAGCTTTACCTCCACGTAAGGATCCACAGACTTCTTCAACTTCTGCAGCTTCCATGTTGCATCCACAGACTTCTTCCCAAGTCCATCAGGGTGTTCTGGATCTGTGTGGAGAAGGGTCTTTTCTGACCTTTTCTGACCCAGACTCTTTTCTGGCCCTTCTCCCACATGCCTCCCTCATTTCACTGTTGTAAGCGAAGAATATTGTTCACTGATGTCTCAGCATGAGCTTATCTGCATGTAAAAATGCTCTTCACAGATCACATGTCTCCTTTTCTTCCTGAGCTGGCACTAAATCCAAGCCTGGTTCTCTATTTACCAGCCTGGGGCTGAACATCTTGGTAACTGGGTCGTGGTCTGGGGGAGTCTGGGCCTTCCTCTGCTGCTGGGCAGCTCTGCTATCGAGTCTGTAGCCAAGCTTGTCAGTGGGTTTGTAGGGTGCCTGTACAGACTAATTGCTTTCCCTAAAATACAGTTGTCATCCTAGGTAAATAAGCCACTTTACAGCAGATGTTTGTGCCGTTTAATTAGGTGCCTCCATGTAGGGCACTCTGCCTGGAGGCGGGCTGGGGAGGAAAGGGGCTCACTTCCACCGTGCTTCACAGCCTCGCTGGGCTCAGGTGCTCCCATCGCTGCAATCCCCAAAGTTCTTAACGAGGAGAAGCCTAGCAGACCTACAAGTAGAACATGAACTGGGCTGAAAAGCTGCTGCTTTTCAAATGAAGAGCTAGGCAAACCCCTGCAGGGAGCACGTTGTGTCAAAGCACGTAAAGTCTAGTTTGGAAGGTGCAATCAGGGAGGAAAAACACATAGCTGAGGATTTAATTGGTATCTCTCATCTCTGAGTGGTCCAACTGGGATAAAAATGTGCACCTCTAGGTTGGAGGGGGTTCATGCACACACAGCAGAGAGCATAAAAGCAGGGAATTGCTTCACACACCTGGATTTGTGGAACCTCAGAAGAAGCACTGCTGTGGGTTTCCAGGCTGTCAGATACTGCTTATCAAGGCTGAAAGCTTTCCATATGTTTGTACTCCTAGATGATGAATGCATCACTGTAAGCACTTGAGGCTTGTCAGAGACTGATTTGTGCCCAGAGAGTGCCAGACTGGGGTTGAAGAATTCAGAAGCTTTTATTAGAGCAAGACCTTCTTTTCCTGTCCAGATTACTGCTGCTCACACTTTCTGTAGGTGAAAGCTTGCCCCAGAGCCACGATCCAAAGGGAATTTTAGCACGTGGGAGTTTCACGTCCAATTTTGTGTATGTGTTGTGGTCTGCGTTGCTGCAGGGTTCAGACACTGGAACTTGAGCAGTCCTCTCCACACCAGGCCCTGCTATTAAAAATCCCTTCAGAGCTTGCAGGTTATGATGCTGATGCTGACAGGATTTTCCAGGGATGCTTTATTTGCCAGCACTCAGGTTTCTGACACGGCTGTTGTTTGAGGCTGGTGGTACTGGATCATCAAATACGTGGTCTCTGTCAAATGACTGCCTTTGTGTGGGGAATTGCACGCGAGTTGTCAGACACCAGAGCCCTTCCAGAGGGAATGACTGAATTCAGACCTAATGAGAGCACCTTACCTGCGTCTCCCATGTTTCCTTGCAGCCTCCAGAGCAGAGATGTTCAAAGAGCTGTCAGCTGTATTTCCCGAGCTGTTGCTCTGTTTATCTGCTGCGGTCTTTTAAAAGCAACTATATTTGGTCTCTCATTAGATTTTGGTTACGTAACCAGTAAATCAAGATTGCTGCTATTAGGAGCTTTGCACAAATGGAGCAGCTGCTGCTGTTGCCAGTGGCCAGGCTGGCTGTGCTTCACTTACGCGTGTGCTGCTTGTCCTGGGGGCAGCCCGCGGGTGCCTGGCTCTGCTCTCTTGGGTGCTGTCAGATCTGCTGCAGCTCAGGCACCTCGGCATTCCCAGACAGGAGCTGGAGCTGTGCAGGGCTGAGGCCCCGCTGCAGATCATGGCCTTTGCTGGGGCTGCCTTTGGGGAGGAGGGGATGTAGACGAAGCTCTGCTGCTGTCTCATCTCCTGATGCTCTTTGAGGCTGATGGGGCAGACCACATTTCCCCTTGGATGTAACTTGGAGGTGTTTGCCCTCCCTGCCCCCCCCTCAGTCTATCTCTAATTTCCCAGATGCTGCTTTTTTGAGAGCAACAGTTCTGTGCTTCTGGGAGATCAGCCTGTCTGGACAAAGCCAGATCTGCAGCCTCAGCAGAACATCGAGCCAGAGACCTCTGAAACTTGCCACTGTGTTTGAACAATGCAGAAGGGTTTGCTAGGCAGCACTCTGTCATGTTTTCCTGCTAGTTTTCCTTCAAACATTCCCTGAAATGAAATGCTCACACAGTAAATAGCCTGGTAACTCTGTTAGCATAAGGCAGCCCACACACAGGGTTGATTTGGAGTTGCCCTGTGATACATTAAATCTCCAGACTCCACTGAGATGCTTAGTGAATTTTTTCTTTAATATCCCTAGCTACTGGCAATTGTTTAAACATGTTAAAGTCCCCATTTTCCCCAGGGAGAGGTGTGTGCACAAAAAGAAAAGCCCAGCCTGTCATGGCTAACGCTGGAGATTTAAGCATGATGCTGCAGCCTCCAGACCCAGGAGACGAAGAGCCTCGTCGTACCTGTTGGCTGAAGTGAAAATAGGAGACTTCAACTCCGGGGATGGGGGTTGACTCACAGCTTTTCAATGCTGGGGTTTGGCAGAACAAAAGCTGTATTGTTGCACTTAAGGACAGTAAATATGCCCAAATCTTTATTAGTCAAATATCTCCCTTTCATCTCATTAATATTTCACAGAAGTACAAGGTCAGAGCCATCCGTTCAGTTCTCTGTGGTAGTCCCTGACAACGTTTCCTGGTGTGCAGTAAACAGGGCTGGGATGGGATGTGAGAGGTGGCTTCGGGGGAGTTCACCCGGTGCTGGACTTTGTTTCCGTGCAGGGCTCCAAGCGCATCCTGCGGTCCCACGAGATCGTGTTGCCCCCGAGTGGACACGTGGAGACGGAGCTGGCGCTGACCTTCTCGCTGCAGGTAGGCTGGGGCTGGCTGCTCCTGGGCTGCCTTTGCACAGCTGCTCCCTCGGGCCGGCTTGCAGGGAGCAGGGCTGCGTGCTGGCTCCGAGGCGCGGATCCTCCGAGGCGCGGATCCTCCGAGGTGCGGATCCTCCGAGGTGCGGATCCCCCGAGGCGCGGATCCTCCGAGGCGCGGATCCCCCGAGGCGCGGATCCTCCGAGGCGCGGATCCTCCGAGGCGCGGATCCTCCGAGGCGCGGATCCTCCGAGGCGCGGATCCTCCGAGGCGCGGATCCCCTGAGATGCGGATCCTCCGAGGTGCGGATCCTCCAAGGTGCGGATCCTCCGAGGTGCGGATCCTCCGAGGCGCGGATCCTCCGAGGCGCGTATCCCCTGAGATGCAGATCCTCCGAGGCGCGGATCCTCCGAGGCGCGGATCCTCCGAGGCACGGATCCCCTGAGATGCGGATCCTCCGAGGCGCGGATCCTCCGAGGCGCGGATCCTCCGAGGCGCGGATCCCCCGAGGCGCGGATCCCCCGAGGCGCGGATCCTCCGAGGCGCGGATCCCCCGAGGCGCGGATCCTCCGAGGCGCGGATCCCCCGAGGCGCGGATCCTCCGAGGCGCGGATCCTCCGAGGTGCGGATCCTCCGAGGCGCGGATCCCCCGAGGCGCGGATCCCCCGAGGCGCGGATCCTTGTCTGAATCGCCTCTCGGCGCTCGGGGGCTGGAGCAAGGCTGCTGCTTCAGTGCTCTTCCACAGTGCATCCTGGAACGTGGAGGCTTTGCGGGCTGAACTCTTCAAGGTGTTATAAATGCCAGTCACTTGGTTTTTAAAATTTTAAAAGTTTAATAATAATAAAATGGTTATAAAAATAGTAATACAATTAGAGTAATGAAAATTTAGAGTTAGGACAATTACAAGACAATAAAAAGCAAAGAATTACGGACGTCCGGATGCTCTCGGGCACTTAAGCCCAATAAGCATGCCTTGTGAACAAAGGAATAATCTTTAAAAGCAACAGCCTGTTGCATATTCATACATCTCATACATGATGCATAAATTCCTTGCAAATTAAGAACTTTTCTGGTTTTTGTCAACTTCTTCCCCTTAAGCCTGGTGGTTCCATAAAGACGGAGAGAAGGTGGAAGAATGTTTGTCTTTTCCGATAAGGAAACAGTAATTCTTTATGGGCCCCCATCATTGTCATCTCTGTGTGAAGAGTTTCTTCATCATCTCATCTCTTGTTTGAGCTAGTAAAAAAAACCCCCACATACATAGGTTCTATTTTAACTACAAAACTACATTTACCATACTATTAAAATGTTAATACAGCACTTCTAATCAATGTAACATAATACATATAGTATTCAATTTAATATTTGCGAAAAGCCAATCATAAAATATGCATTTTTCACAAAGGCATAGCTGTGGCAAGAGGCGAAGCTGAGCGAGTTGGCTCCTTTTTGCCTTTTGTCTCCTTTTAATGAGCAGGCAGCGGAGGATGGCAGCCGTGAGGGTGGTGTGGAGTGTCAGGCTGACAGAAGGCTGTAGTAGGAATGAGTCAGGTGAGCCTCTGATTCGGAGTTGCTGAGGGAGGCACTATTTGGGGAAGCAGGAGCAGTGTGTTTATAGTTACTCCTAGCTCTGGAGTCACAGGAATAGCTGTGAATTTGAACAACTGCATTTTTTGGTTCCTCTTTTCTTCAAAGCCTGCTGCCCTGGTGCTACCTCCTGAGCAGGGAAATAAGGTAAATTAAGGGCTGGCTTGCTGAAAGTGAGAGAGAGGATCCTGCACACACAGAGCAGAGCCAGACAGACCTCAAGAGCATTCGTAGCTGGATTATCTTTGTTTTGTGACTGTGGGTTAGATCTCGTCTTCAGGACTTTGATCTGGTGAGGAGAAAGGCTCAGGTGATGATGTGAGGCTGGTTGTTACTCAGACCTGTGCGGAGCTGAAGCAGGCAAACTTTCATTGCAGACAGATGATAACCCTGCCGCTGCCCAAGCAGATGGCTGGGTTAACTGCAGCGTTGCATCCCCTCCTTTGTGAACAGGAATAACCAAGCTGCATGCCAGGAATATCTACTCCTGGATCCTGTGGCTGCAGCTTTCCCATGGTTGGGAGCAAAGCTGTAGAACAAGCCAGGTCTCCCTCTGCCAGTCCTGTGTCAGCAAGGAGCAAGTCTGCAGATCTTTTTGGAATTCATTTGGATCATGGTGTTTTGGGTTTTTTCCTGGGGCTCAGAGCAATGCTGCAGCAGGATGCAGAGCACTGCCTTTAACCCTGTTTCCCCTGATGGGGCTGGGAATTGAGCCAGAGCAGGAGAGAGGAGTGTCTGTGACGCTGAGCCTTCAGCAGAGGTGAGTGAGCTTAAAGCAGAGATGTGCTGCTGCTGCTCTCTGACTGCAGGAAGGGTTGATGGTCTTGGATGTAGTAAGGCCTGGGAAGCATTCTTGAAATGGCACAGCTGGATTTTTATGGCAACTTTTACTGCTGCTTAATTGGACAATGGCTGAAAACAACTTCTAGTTTAATTCAGCTACAATCTGAATGTAGTGCCTGGGATATATTTGAGCGGGGTGATGAGCCGCAAAGTAAAAGCATGTGGGTGTCACAGAGCAGGCTTTTGTTGTCTTGCAGCAGTCAGTATCTCCATATTGCACGGTCAGCTCTTGACACTGTGTGCCTGGCTTTGTGCTACCTGCCTGCATTTGCAGCCCCTTGTACCTTTGTGCTACCTGCCTGCTCAGTTCCTTCTCCTGGGTGACATTCCTGTCCTTTGCACAGAGTGTTCCCTTGCCGGAGCTGAGCTAGGGGTGTTCTGCTGCCTGGTGCAGCGGTGAGCAGCCCCTGGTGTCTGGCAGGCCTCTGCTCAAACTGAAGGGAGGAGTTTCCTGCTGCTCTGTTACACAGCTGAGACTGGAGTCAGGGCTGTGTCCAGTCCTGCTTCCCCTCCTAGCCAGGGCTAAAGCTAAACCAGCAGCAGCCCTTCAGGCAGGTGAGCTGCCATCACCCTTCCTGCTGGAATGTCTGCTTCTCCTGACCCACACTTCTGTGGGTTTCACAGAGCCCCGGGGAAATTCCCCACATATTCCAAGCACAACATCACAGCTCTCTGGCATTAATTAAGAGCTCTGCACTTAATTCCTGTCTTTAATCTAATAAACCTTTCCAGATGGGACAGATTGCATCATTGGAGCTTCAGAAAAAGTCTTGCCCTGACTCTCACTGTTCTGGTGTGTGCATTTTCTCACCCCTCAGAGGTGCCTTGAGGAGTTCGGTGCCCCCTCTAAAAGCTTTCAAATGTTTTGAGCCAAACTGTTTTCCTCTCCAGTCTCTGTCACGGATTGACAGTCACCGTAAAGTTTGTGTTGAAGCAATTCTGAAGAGTTGATAAGTCATGGTTGGTGTTAAAAAAGCTGGACTGTGCTATGCAAATAGCTCATCTTTTTTTCTGGAGGGTCTTGCTTTTAATGGAGGAGCTGAGTGGCCTGAGTCTCTCTGTTCCTTCTTTTACCACTTCTCATCAGAGGTGGCCAGGCAGTACACCTGAGAAAAACAGAAACTTGTACATCTGTGGACCTGAGGTGCTTGGTTTAATCCCAGAAAAGTGGACACTTTGAAACTGAGCTGGCCTGGGACCAAGGGTGGCTTGGGACTTCAGTTCTAGGTTTGCACTTAAGCATCTTTGGTGTGGCTCAAATGCTGTGAACTGAGAGCAAGGAGTCCCTCTTCCCTGCTACCCTTCCACACATAGAAGGGCCCTAGAAGCAAGGAAAAGGCAAATTTGGGTGTGAAAGGTGCCTCTGGCTTTTTGAGCCCCTCCTGCCCCTTCTCTCCAATAACTTTCTTCCATCCTTCCCTAGGGATGTTGCACATCTGTAGAGTCACAGGCTCTGTGTGTTTTGAGATTGTCTTTTGGTTACGTGGACTGTTGTTCCTCTCTTCTGCAATGCCTCTACCTCGGGCAATGAGCAGTAGATCTTGCCTTTCCTTGCAGGGCAATCAGCTAATTAGTATTCTTCTTGTTTGGGTGGCCACTGCTCCCAGCTCCCTGCAGAGCAGTCAGGCTTGCTCTGGACTGCAAATTAATATCTCAGGGCTTTCTGGTGGTGTTTGCTATTTGATTTTATCAAGTGTTTTGATGGGCAAGAAGTTAATTTTCAAAATATCCCAAGGAAAAAAAAAAAGAAAGTAGTTCTTCCCTGCAAGAGAAGCATCCTTTGCTTGGGAATGTCCTCTTTGAGATCCCAGCAATTAGGTTCTCCTGTCTGCTGGTTACTTAGTACTGTTTATGTTGTATATTTGGAGCACATGTCCCAGTCTCCTCTTTTCCTGGGATGAGAACTGGTCAGGTTGCTGTTTTATCTTTCCTTGAAGACTTTTCTTCCTTTGGACAGCTTCTCCTTCATGGTTATGGTTAGCCTTGCTCATTCCCTAATAGTCTCTGCTTGAATTCACAGCTTTCTCTTCCTGGGGACTTTCTGGAGGAGGTGTATAAACAAATGTATTTTCTTGTATGGAACATGCCTTGGGAGGATTTATGTCTTTGCAACATAACCTGGCAGTCGGACAGGGTTTTTTTCTTGACTTAATTACTTAAAATACAACCAACTGAGAAGTGTCCTTGTGCTGGAGGGAAGGCAGTGTCCTGCCAAGAGTGTGGGGATCTGTGGCTGTCCCTGCCACTGCCCACTGCTTGTGCAGGGCAGCACCCAGGGCTCCAGTTCTGGGCATCCTCTGTTTAGCTGCTGGGGAAAGTGTCTCCTGGAGGCTGCTCATCTCCCTGGGCCCAGCCCTTCCCAAACTGAGCAGCTGCTCTGTGTGCCTGGATTGTGTTTTTGGGGTGCCTGTCCGAGCTGTTTGGGCAGAGTCTTCCCTGGGATAATGAAGAGTGGCACGCTGAGTGTGAGTGAGCTGCAGGCACTTAGGAAAGCCCTGGAGCTGTTCCTTAGCAATGGAGGCTATCCTTGAAGCTTGGGAGATATTGCCAAGAAGCAAAATGAATTTTTTCACTGTGTTTCCCACCTCAGTACCCTCACTTCTTGAAGAGAGAAGGCAACAAGCTCCAGATCATGCTGCAGCGGCGGAAGCGGTACAAGAACCGAACCATTTTAGGCTACAAGACCCTGGCTGTGGGATGCATCAACATGGCTGAGGTGAGCTGCTCTTCACATGGTCTGCTTACACACGTGGACATCTTCCCCTCTCTCCAAACCCCCTGTTGTCACTTTCCTCATTGAGAAGCACCCGACTGGATTTCAAATAGCTGTCTTAATAGCTGCAATCAATATTCACAGGGCAATATTTTAACCAGATTTTATTGTTGAGTAATAATACTGAGCGTCTTTCTGCCTCATATCTTAATAGCTAAAGCTTTCAGAAGGATAGCTTGTGACCTTTTGAGGGTTTTGTTATTGTTTTGTGGCTTTATTACGGTTAGGGGGTTCAGATAAAAAAGTGCAGAACGAGATAGAGTCACTTGGGCAAGCCTTCCAAGCCTGAGAAGTGGTAAAAGTTAAACCAAGATTTGCTGTGTTTCTCAGTGCCACAGTATGAGAGTTCAGGTTTAAGTAATTTCTCTCATTTTGCTTGAAAAACTCTTGTCCATTGTTATTTCATGGCTGTTGGTAATTTAGGTGGAGCTCTATTCATGAGAAGTAAATGATAAAATTAATGCTGGAGTCAAGTATGGATAAATTATTCACAAAGGCTTTCTGAATGGCATAGCTCCATGCTTTGTTACTTCATGCCCTGTTTAATCTCTGCTGTTTCAGTGTCTGAGTGTTTAGAAATGGGCTTAGCAGTAGCAAGTTCAGTTTCACACCAATATTTTTCATCAGACTGCATTCTGTCAACAAATGACTTTTATCCAAAATAAGCCAGTGTTATGCTGTGGTGAGCTGTTATTATTTTAAATAATTCACTCTAAAGTGTGCGAGTGCAGCTTCCCTCAGCCTTGCAGTGAATGGTGAGCTCCTTGTTTGAATTGGCCAAGTGCATGGTGTTGCAGCTAACAATTTTCCTGTACTGTTTGATTTGTTGGACAACCAGAAAGTAAATACTGCTGTAAGGCAGAAAACATGTGGGCCCATTAATTAGAGTCATTGGTGAACTTCTAAGTGTTGGGCATTTGCTGCTGCTACATGTGGTTTTTCTTATGTCTGTTTGTAATGTCAGCTGACTAGGGTTAGAAGGTCAAAAATGTTCAAAGGTTCACCATGTTAGGAAATAGTTGCTCTCCAGCTCATCTGGAATATTTATGAAGTTGAAGTCTTCAGGAAAATGGATTTTATAAGCCCCCGCCGCCCCCCCTTTATGGAGGGGGGATGATGACCCCTAAACTCCACTGACTCATTTCTTTAAAAAAAGAAAAAAAAGTTCTCTTAAGCTGTTGAAACAAAGCAGTGAATTGGAGTTGAGAGTGAGCAGTTTCAGAGCAGGGGAACATATGTTCCTCATCAGCTCAGGTCTGTTTAGGTCCCTGGGAGGAGCTGACAGAGCAGCCTGGTAGGCGTTGGAAAGCTGCTGTGCAGGTGAGGGGATGTGCTCACTCACTCTGGTGGGGCAAGAGAAGATCACAACCTTCTGGGGAGAAAACTCTGAGCTGTGAGTGGCAAAGGAAGGAGAAACCTACACCAGGATGTCCCTCTGCCTCCAACACTGACTTGTTTTTCATGACCTGCTGCTTCATTGTCCCGGGGTGGTGGCGGGTTCCTCTGAGATTCATGTGTCAGCTCTCTACAGTAAAGGATATTTTGCTTTAGGAGGCACTTTACATCTGTATCTCACCAAGAATTTTTGCTTTTATGGGCTCTTTTGCTGGGTTTTAAGACAAAATCAAGTTCCTTAATTAGGTGTTCAGAAGGTGGGTAACTTGATAATTCAAATCAGTACTGTGCTGGGGAAGCAAATACATAGTAATGAGGTAGTCAAGTACTCTGCTTCAAGGATGAGCTAATCAGCTGTTAAGCTCAGGATGTTTTTTGTTTCCTTCCATCACTTTCATTAGTAGTCAGATAACATCTCAACTAGTCTAGTGGATTGCCTGCAAGTGGCTCCTGTGGTTACAAGGTCCTGGAAATGTAGAGTAACTCCATTAACATAAATAACCCTTGTAATATGCAAATGATGCAAGTTTAAATACACTTAAATGCACATTTGTTCTGCTTAATTTCTGTCCCAGGTCATGCAGCACCCTACAGAAGGGGGCCAGGTTCTGAGCCTTTTCAGCAACATCAAAGAGGCTCCAGTGAAGGTGGCAGAAATCTGGATCTTCTCCTTGTCAAGTCAGCCAATCGACCACGAAGACAGCACTATGCAGGCCAGCCAGAAAATCAAGTCTACAGGTAAGAGTCCAACCACATTCTCTGAGGACCAGTGTCTTCCTGAACTAGCTGGAGTCAAATTACCCCACCTGGGCTTGGATGCTTCCTGGGACAAATGAGGACTGGTTTGGACAGGTTGCTGTGTCTATAAGTGATCAATGCAAAGAAAACCCACTTTGCAGAAGCGTTGCCGTGCTAGCAGGGAGTGTGACGGGACTAGGGGACTGAATTGTCAGAGCTTCTCCTGCACAGCTGAGCCATCCAGCAAGGGTTGGCTGTGTCCTCACCAGTGCTCTCCCAGCATTACTGGTGGATGTTTTGAGAGCCTGTAGCTTCTCACCTGGCTATCAGTGTTGTATTCAGGAGATTCACATTTAAGCTACTCTTCCATCTTCTTTTTCCTTTGAGTATTCTACAATAAATTTCTCGAACTTTAGATGAGACCTGCAAACTTGCAGCATGTTTTTCTGGGGATGATGGCCTGTCTTAACGAGTGTAAATCCATGATGTTTTGCTCTGTATAAGGAAGTCACTGGGTTCAGATTTGTGGTGATGTTTTTATGTGGTACCAGCCCTTTGCTCACTGCTGCAAGAGTGACCTGCTGAAGGTAGTGCACATAGATGTTTGTGTGTTGTTGCCTGGGGCCGGGCAGCTCACCTGAAGGGTCATTCCATAAAGTTTTTGTCATGCTTCACTTGCCCCTTTAAGTCAGTTATGCACATGTTAGGGGGAAAAGTAATTTCCCTTGTGGAGAAACCTCTTTACTTGCTGCTGTCTACCAGGTGGTTGGTTGGTACTTTCCAGGAAGAAGCTTCCTCCTCCTACTAAAAGGAGGAGGTGCCTTATCTGTGTCTGGTCCTTCCTTCTTGCTGGGTGTGTTTCTCCTCATTCCTTTCCTCCGGAGGATTCCCGTCTCACTGGTTCTAGCATGGATAGGTGCCTGCTAGTTTATCTTCTCCTTGTGTGCCTCCTTTCTTGATTTGTGGCTTTAGCTGGCCTTTTCTGCTCCTGAGATGAGACCGTGCCCTCACCTTGAAGGAGTTTCACAGGATCTTTCCCCTCTTTCCTTCCCTTTCAGACAACTATTCCGAGGAAGAGTACGAGAGCTTCTCTTCTGAGCAGGAGGCCAGTGATGATGCCGTACAGGGCCAGGTACTGTTCAGGGCATGGCTACTCCCTGAGAGGGCTCAGTGGAGCATGTGCACTCCCAGCTCCTGCCTGAAACTAAAAGCCTATTTCTGTATCTAAACCACGCCAGTGCGAGACTGTTACCAAGTGTTCAGCTGCAGTGCAGAAGGCCTGCTCAGTAACCCATTTCTTCTACCGTGCTGTGATTTATCTGTTCACGTGTTTGGACTTGAGCTCCCTGGAAAAACATTGGCATCCTTGTGCTTCTCTGCTTAATGGTCAGGGCGTCATTTGATTGCTTCTGTAGTGCTGGTTGGATTCAAAGAGCCCAACTGGATCCCCAGCTGTAATTAAAGGGCCAGTGGGGTCTGAGGCAGCCTTTAGTCTTCAATACCTTTTGCACAATAGGTCCTTACTGAGAATCCCCTGACAAGATGTGAGATGCTTTTGAGTTTGGGTCTTACTTGCCTTCAGACTCTGGCATCGCCTGTCAGAGGGCACTGAGAGAGGGACCCACCAGAATGTGGGGCTGTGACTGTCCTTGTTCCTTGAATGTAGAGCTAGGCTGTTTTGCTTCTCCATGCTGTTATTCCTGTCCCTTCAGACCTGTCTCACTTCCTTTTCCCTCTACCATCGTAACTGCAATTGAGGCAAATGCTGGATGCCTGGAAGACACAGCAGCAGGTTCATCTTGCTAGAAGGAACATTTTTAAATGCTCATGTGTCGCAGAATCACAAAGGTAACACGGGAATCCTCTTTCTGTTCAGGATTTGGATGATGATGAGTACGAGATGGGGAAGCCCAAGAAGCAGCGGAGATCGATAGTAAGAACGACGTCCATAACCAGGGTCGGTGGAAATTAGTTTTACTAACACTGATGGGGTTTAGCCAGGATGTGCAGTGCATGTGGCTTGTGGGAGACCAGACACGCTGGCCCAGCATGGAGCTTGGGGGCATGGTCACAGCATGTGAAGAGCTAGAAAAAGCAGCCAGTTCAGGCAGCGGGACCATCCAAGGTGTGTGCATGTCTTGAGTGTCCCTTGGCTGCAAGGGTAAGGAGCTCCAAAAATCATGCAAGTCTATGAAATTCCACCCCGATGAAGAAACCAGTGCAGGATCCATGCTCATGTAAGTCCTGAAAGTAGCTCTAATTGAAGGAAAGCTCTCCTGTTTGTGCTCTCAATTCTCAAAAGTTCTCAAAATGAAGTGGTTTAGTCAGGGGTTGGAGCTTGACGGATAAACTTCAGGTGGTGCATGTGGTGCTGAGGCAAAAAAAGTAGCTGGATATGATATATATAGAAGCTTTAAAAAGATGCATGTGGCTGTCCACCCTCCCCCACAAGCATGGGTGTGCCTGCAAAGCTGCACTTGTGCGGAGCAGGGACTTGTGCTTCACCACACCGTGGTCTAAGGCTGTTTCTGAAATCCATGTTTTGATGAGGTCTGAAATAAACCCTGTTTTGACCTGAATCTGTCACTATAAAGATCCTTTCTGTGAGACCAGGAGTGTGCTAGTTAGTACCCTTGGTGTCCGTATTGTTTGGAACAGTGGCCAGTCAGGACAAAATCCACCACTTGGTATTAAGCAAGGAACTCATAAGAGGAGTGTCCTTCTAGCCCTGACCTCTGAACCGATGCTGAAGGTCCAGCTGGTGCAAAACTGGGTTTGGTGATGCCAGTTAAGTTACCATCAGCCCAGCTCCAAACCACATCTGCTGTCTGTGAGACCATTCAAGCCAGCAAACAGCTCTTGCCGTGTCACCCTAGCTGCTGCATGCTGAGTGTCCTCCCTCTGTGGGCTGCTGAACTGGCCCCAGGTGTTGTCATGGATGGTTTTGCTTCATACCATGAGCCAGAGGAGAACTTTCACTATTGTGAGAGCATCTCAGCCTCAGGGATGCACTGGGGACAGAAACAGGACTGTCTTGGGAGACTGTGCTGGATTTTTTTTTTTCACCTAAGCTTCAGCTGTCTAGAAGGTGGCTGCAGCTGCAGGATAGGAGTGCAGAGATAAAGGGTGCAGTCTGGGGTCTGTGTGAAGTGTCTGAGGCCTGAAGAGTGGGGAGTAGGCAGTTGGACTTGCAAGAGCTCGTGAGAGCCAGCAAATGAGCAACTTTCTTCACCTCAGAGTGGCCTGGGGCCAGCCATTTCCTTCTCTTTCCTCCTGACACAAGCATGCCACCTCAGATGCTCTGTACCAGCACTGAGACCTGGGCCCTTCTGGAGAATGTGCACATCAGGTTTGTCAGTGACAGGCAGACAAGGGCTGAGCAAACCTCAGCTCTTCGATCCTGCAAAAGGGGAGCACCTGGAGGTGAGCAAGCACAAAGGGAGGGCGGCAGTTTGCCTTGTGTTGTTCTGGCCTTGGTTCCTGCTGTGTCCAGGAATTCCCAGGAATTCCTGGAATCTGGGAATATGACTCGAGAAACCTTTGTGTGATGGGGCAAGTGCTGAGGATAAGTGCCACAGCTTTTCACCAGTGCTGCTAGTGAAATAAATGAACCTGCCATGCAAACTCCTGCAGAAAAAAACCCCATGTTTTGGTGGTAAAAAATCACATTTGTTCTTGGGGTCAGTGGGTAGTTGTCTATGTTGGCTTACCCTTGTTAAGAATCAGAAAGGTTGACTGTCAGGTGTTTTCCAGGAATATCTCAAAAAGGCACAGGGAGGTGATCTGGCAGAGAAAAATTATCAATTATTTGTCCAACCAACAGTGGAGTGCCATCTTTTAGCTTTACAGTGCTCAATGGAGTGGGACCTACCATTGTTGGTAATGAAGGTACCATAGGTGTGGAAAAGCTGATTTCAGTGTAAGGACAGCAGAGAGGTGGTCTGTGGTGCTGGGTATTGTTTGATTTTAAACAGCAGTGTAGCACCAGTGTCAGATGTGTCTGGCTTCTTGCAGGCTGGCAGAAAACAGCTCACTTAATGCTTTACTTATGTAAAAGTGTCTTTAATTTCCAGCAACAAAACTTCAAACAGAAGGTTGTGGCATTGCTGAAGAGGTTTAAAGTGTCTGATGAGGTGAGTAATTCCTTCTGTAAACCTTCCTGCTTTGTGTGCTGCCCTCCGCTTGGAGCATCTTGCTTCGGTCTTCAGGAACACGCCCCTGTTTCCTCCTGTTCCCTTCATTTTGTTTTCAAGTCCACAGTGGATGTGACCTTTCCTTACACCCTGGCCTTGCAGGGAGGCTCGAGGGCCAGCTTCTAAATGTCAACAAGCATTTTTGTAGATGAAGTTTTATCAAAAGGGGATTTTGGCAGCTGTGTGCGTACCCATTAGTTCTGCAGATTGCTTTGAAATTATCTTTCAAATTATCTTCTTTCCGTTCAAAGGAAAGCAGTCCAAATGGTGTGTATTGCTTGTGAAGTTAAAGCCCAGCCTGTTTGATCATCTTACTAGAACAGCCAGGCAAGACATGAAAAACTTGGATAGGGAGCTCAATCCACAAGAGTCAGCTGCTGGGTCAGAGCAGAAAAGGATGGAACAGATCCAAACCCCAAGAAACCTGTGCAACATTAAGTATCTAATACAAAAACAGTTAACATCTCCATCGGCTGCGTGGCTGTGTGCTGATTCTGTGGCTTGTGGGAAAGAGTGAGTAACTCCTCGTGCTTCCTTACTCTTCCGAGCAGTCCTGTTAGCTTTGCTGTTCTTCCCGAGTCAGCTCGGCAGAGGCAGCACCCACAGCTGAGAGCTCAGGCAGCCGAGCTGCTGCTTTTCTCTGGAGCTGCCACTCCAAAAGCAAGCTCTGGACAGGGCACAGCCCCTGCTTGCTCCAGGACTGTGGAAAGCAAGTTCAGTGCGAGGTATTTGTTCTCTTTGCCTCGGCCTGGCAGCTGATCCTCCTCCGAGTTTCAGGCGCCTCCTGTGGACATTTTTGGGTATCAAATCAGGAGGTTGCAGGGCTGCTTTTTCAGTGAAACCCAATACATGCTACACTGTTGGGAATACTGGAATTTTGTACTGGTTCTAGGAAGACTGAGATTCCTTTGGAGCCTTAAAGCTTTGTTTGCAGAGTAGGGTTGAATATTGGACATAACCAGTGGCATGCTCATGGATGCCTAGTCCAATATGTAACTCCTGCTTAACCAGGCATTGACAAGCTTGATCCAAGACAAGCATTTCTCATATGCTTAATGTTCCTTGGATATAGTATCCTAGCACCAGGAATAGAATCTTACTCCCAAGAGTGCTGTACTGCAGTCGTGGGGGCAGCACGGGTGATCTGGGATCAGTCTGGCTCCTAGCAGAGCTGGTGATGCCTGTTTTTTTCCTGTGTAGGTTCTGGATTCGGAGCAGGACCCAGCAGAGCACGTTCCGGAGGTGGAGGAAGATTTGGACCTTCTGTATGACACGCTGGATATAGAGAATCCCAGTGACAGCGGGCCAGAAATGGAGGATGATGACAGTGTCTTGAGCACGCCAAAGCCAAAGTTAAAGTAAGTGTGAGGCAGCTTATGCTGGGCCAGAGAGAAACCATGTACAGTGCCAGTTGGTTTTATTCCCACCCTTCTGTGCTCCTTTCCCCCCTCCTGACGTGGTAGTGTTAGAATGGGAGTGACATCTTGTGGTCTAGAGGTAGGGTGTGTGGGGTCTGACTTCCCTTCAGTCCCAGTCCTTCCTTGTTCCCTTTGCAGGTGTTCTGCTGCCCTGCCACCTGAGCACAGGGAAGGAGCTGGTGGCAGGCAGGCAGAGAATTGAACTGTACACAGTGTTTTGAAGAGGTGGTAGGAACAGGAAGGAAATGTGTGCTAAGGCAGGAGTAGAGGCAGGCATGAACAAGGCACACTGTCTTTCTGGAAAGACCTTTCTTGTAATAACACCCTGTGTGGAAAGAGTCTTTGCAGGGGTTAAGAAAGCAGAGCTGCAGGAAACAAATGGATTCCTCAGGGCCCAAAGGCATTGACTGCAGCACATGTGGATGTGCTCAAGCCTGTTCTTAAAGAGCTCGTGTGGGTCAGTCCCAGCACTGTGGAGCTGAGCTGGGGGTTGCTGGCTCGGGGTCTCGAGCAGATGCAGAGCCCTGAGCTAACAGAGCTGTGTCACACTCTGCTCAATAAAGACTGAAAGCGTGAGACTGAGCTGCACTCGTGCTTCTGGCTGGTGTGTGGTTGCTTGCTCGGGCCCTCTGTGTGATGGCTCTGAAACAAAGAGTTCTGGCACTGACCACTGCAGCTGGTCAGTACAGATCTGCTAAATCTGCTAATTACAGGTGTCGTTATATCCTCATTAATGTTGAATAACTTCCTTGGGCTAAGAATAGATTCTGAGTCTGGAGAGAGCTGTTCCCCACCAGTGAGCCAGAAGGTGTCAAAGATAGACTGGTGCAGCAGTGGAAATAGTGGGGCTGGTGGCATGTAAAGCTGTTTGGTGCTTAACCCAAGGTACCAGCCAGCTGGTTGGCCCTACCTTGAAGGGATTTGAAAATAGATGTGTTGTGGTAAGCAGCTGCTTTGAAACAAGCCCAAATGTTCTACTTTGCACACTGGGAGTTCATATCCAGTTCCCTGGAGCTGAGGAGCAAACTGTGCTGGGATATGTGATTGCTGGAGTAATGCTGGAATGAGAACTTAATGTGTGTGGTCCTGGGGAGATGCTCTATAGTTTCCTAGGTCCAGTTCATATCTTGAAGAGGATGTGATAAATGTTGATGCCTTTGAGGCAGGTTTTTCCCACGACAACAAAACAATCAGTTCCTTACGTTGTAATTGAGTCTTGCAGCCTGATGTGATGAGCTGCCTTTTGAGTGGAAACACAATCTGATTGTGTGTGGTACCTTATCTTACTGAGCAAATGTGTAATTGGAGCCTAGGGCTGGCAGCCAAATCCAGATGCAAGCTGGAAACAAAATGCATATTAGCCCAAGAATCACTTACCCAGGAGCAGAGTGTTGGGGTGTGGGGGAAGAAGTAATTCTACTTGCTGTATGTCAGTCAGAAGCTAGATTCAGGAATGCCTGGACTTTCTGGCTTCTCTTACTGTCCTGGACACCCTCCTCTCCTTTCAAAAGTAGCCTATTTTACTGGAACCCTCAGGGAGCAGTAAGATCTTCTGGGAACTGTTGTGCTGCTTTGCTGAGTGTGGTGGACTTGCCCTGTCAGTGCTTTTTGTAATAAGAAATGGGTTTTGCTTTTCTTATCCAGACCTTACTTTGAAGGACTGTCACACTCCAGCTCTCAGACAGAAATTGGTAGCATCCACAGCATCAGGAGCCAGAGAGAGCCACCAAGTCCTGTAAGTCACATTTCAAGTGTTACCACTCCGCACTGTCTCTAATTTTATGTGTAAATGTAAATTAAAGCACCCTCTCTGACCCCCCCACCTCCCAAAGATTTGGATGCAGAGATACAAATTTTCTGCTAAGAAAACCTGTTTGCACTTTCTGAGGATTGGGGATTTTTTTGGCCAGTTTGAGGGTTTTGTTTTGTTGGTTGGGTTTTTTGTTCGTTCGTTTGTTTGTTTTTTAATGCAAATATCATATTAACCCAAGGGTGCATCTTCAGGTTATGTATTGAATACTTGCTGATGGTGTGAATAGCTTCAGATTCTCATGTGCCTGAAATGACTGCCAGGATGGGAGCTGTCACCTGGGAGCTTTAAGGGCTTCCTAGCACTCCGTGGAGGAAGCTTTTCTTTGCTGTTGTTGGGGTATTTTTCCTGGTGGCTGACAGTGAATGGTCAGGGGCAGCTCAGCTGCTTCTCCATTCCCTCCTGAGTGGGCATTAAGTGTCAGTCCCATCCCAGAGCATTTCATTGCCTCTCCTGTGTGTTGTGCATCAGCTTTGCCACATCCCACACTGATGTGTGCAGTCTTGCTGTGAGCAGGGAGCACTGCTGGCCATACAGCAGAGCTGTGTGATGTTTAAAGGGAGAAGCCTCTCTTCTGAACAGCCTGACCCAGAGGGCGTGGCTGGAAACTGTGCTGGTGCTAAACCTCCTGAGGATTTTTCTTCTCTCAAGCAGGTAGAAGTGCCTGAAAAGACAAAGAGTCTGGGAAGCAAACATGCAGGCGACAGTGTTTCTGACACTGTCCCTTATGTAAGTTGAAAATGCTCTTGTTGGCTTTCCTCCTGTCAGTTTGGGGGTGAGCTGTGGGCTGCATCTGTCTGTCCATATAGCTGCATACGCAACACAACTTCCATGGGTAATGTCAGCTGCAGTGAAGATAGCACTGAGTTCTCCTCCTGGCCTTAGTTTGGAGCTTCTTGTCTTTCAGCCTTTTGCAGGTGAAATGCTCTATTTGACCTTTTGTTCAAACAGCCTGAGGAAGGCTGGCCCAAGGTTTGCTACCGAGCACGTAAAGGATGCTCAAGGCTGTTGCATTTTATCAGAAGTATTACTTTAAGCTGAGTTGGCAGAAATCAAGCTGGTCCTGGGGTAAAAATCCCAAAGCTCAAGTTGCTCTGCTGGGAACGTGGGGTGTGCAACATTTCTCTCATGTCTTTCTCTCTTAACTAGTTCCTTTGGGTGAGATGAATTTATCTGCATTGCATGAGGAAGTATGTCCCTGGCTTTGAGCTGTGGGAGTGCCTGTTCCAAACAGCATTATCTGCACCTTTCCTAGCTTCAGCACACTTGTGAGGCAGAGCTGGGAACAGGTAGCCCCAAATAGCCACTACTGGTTTCCCCCTTTTGGCAGTGAGGAATTCTGGAAGAGGCAGGCTCAGTGTGCCCCAGCCAGAGCTAAGCTCCCAAGGTGAGACAGAGGGGATGTTCTGGTAACTCTGTTCCCTGTGTTTTTGCAGGAGTCTAACCAGCAAGCTGAGGTCCAGGAGGCTGAACTCCCCACTCCAGATGTGTTTGTGGAGAAGCTCCCACCCAGCGGGAAGATCACGAAGACAGAGTCCCTCATCATCCCATCCACCAGGTACAGGGGACAGGGCTGTGCCTGCTGCAGGCTGCTCAGGAAGTCATGGATGGCATGCTAGGATTTGGTCAGGGTGGCCTTAAGGCAGTAAAGTGCAAGGATGCCCTCTTTGTGTTTGGGCACTTAAACCAGGGGTCTGGAGCACTTGGTAAATGAATGCCAGAGGTATTCTGCGCTGCTTTGGGGTGTGTGACTGCAGTTTGCCTGGCTGCATCTTATGATGCTGGTGTAGCAATAGCAGAGAGGTGGTGTGGGTGTTAGCACGGGCTATGGAAGTCAT
Organism: Anomalospiza imberbis; assembly: GCF_031753505.1. Classification (NCBI taxonomy): domain Eukaryota; kingdom Metazoa; phylum Chordata; class Aves; order Passeriformes; family Viduidae; genus Anomalospiza; species Anomalospiza imberbis. The sequence goes on along the minus strand of NC_089689.1, from coordinate 1,211,111 downwards.
CCTGGGACTCCTGGGAACGTGCTGAGCTGTGAGCTGTGCTGTCAGAAGCAGAATCACCCGGGCTCAAGCTAGCTCAGCTCTACGTGCAGAATTCCCCAGTGCTTCTGCTGGCATCACTGACTGCCAGACTGGGCGATGGGGGTCTGGGGGCTGTGTCTCACTCAGAAGTGTGCCCGCCCTGGAATGTAAGCACGTGTCTGCAGCAGGTCTGAAGGGAAGCAGGCGGGGCGCCGGGGCAGAAGCACGTCCCTGAAGGAGAGGCAGCCGGTGAGGCCGCAGAACGAGAGAGCCAACAGCCTGGACAACGAGCGCTCCCCGGACACCCGGCACCACCTACAGGTGTGTGACACTGCTGGCCCTCCAGCCGCTCAGCTTTCCTCTTCTCCACTGTCTCCTTTTCCTTCTGGTTCAAGCTCTGTCCCTGCTGGGAAGGAACTGGGCCCTGCAGCTTCAGGAAGGAGGGAATTTGTGTCTTGGCTAAAATGTTTTCTTCCATCCAGTCTGCTGGGGTTTGCCAGCTTGTAGCTTTGTCAGCCGGCCATAAACTCAAAACACTGGAACAGATTGTTAGAATGAGAAATGACTAGGGGTGTGTTGAGGAATTACTCCTTTGAAATAAGGCAGATTGCTAAGGACTGTCTTGTGCACAGCATATGTGCCATGCTTTTGTTAGCTCTGGGGCTCACTTATTTCCCTCCTTGAAGGAGATAGTTCCTGGCTTTTATGAATCTTAAGTTCCTGGGCTGCTGTTAGTTGGTATAAAGTGATGTAAGTAAAAGTGCATGGCAGAAAGAGTAATGGCCAGCAAAACCATGGTGGCTAATACTGAAGAAGCTGCGGTGTCAGTCCCAGCAGCCCAGTGTTCCTTTGATGGGGTGACTGGCCAGCATGCACATCAATTGCAAGAGCTGGAGCTGGTGGCTTGATGGCTAGAGCTGACACCTCTTACTGTTCCTTCTCTGTGTCTTTATTTCCAGATCCCCAGGAAAACTGTGTATGATCAACTGAATCACATCCTGGTTTCCGACGACCAGCTGCCAGAAAACATTATTCTTGTCAATACATCTGACTGGCAAGGCCAGGTAAAGGCAGGAGACATTACCTGGAGCACAGTTCTCCTGCACTGTTCTTCCTTGGGAATGGACAGGCCAGGAGCTCTGCACTAACCAAGCAGGTTCTGCTGCCTGCAGAGTGCTCAGTGCCCACAGGCTGGATTTCATCTGGCCAAGAGATGCTGGGATCTTACAAAGCTTTGCCACCTGAGCCTTTCCACAGAGGTGTTTTCTCCTCCAAGCAGTGCCCTTCCTTCTGGTTAGCAACACACTGGGAATATGGCAAAACCCTTGCACTCAAAAGCCTCTCAAAGTGTGGTAGACTGGGACAAAGGAAGCAGAGAGGTCTGACCTTGTGGTGGTTTAGGCTGAGATTTCTGAGCACAGGTGGTGAACAGGAGAAAATATTTGGATCAGCTCTGTAGCATGTACATGTGCCTGTGACTGCTGACTGCAGGAATCACCCCATCCTTGCTGAGTGATGGTGGTTTTAAGGAGAACCCTGAGCAAGACATTCTTTTGCTGACAGCATGGAGCAGTTTGTTACGAGTTTGGAACAAATTTTGCTCCTTTTGGAACAAATTTTGCTCCTTTGCTTTCCTAAGAAAGCAATAAAATACCTATGAAAAAAGACCAATGAACATGTGCTAGGTGGCCGTTGCCTGGGGAACTTGTGCCAGGCTTGTGGAGTTACATTGTCTGGTTTGGCTTCCTGTTTCTGGAAGAACTAGGGTCTCAATGTGTGAGAGAGCAAAAATACCATCTGAGCTACTGGTTCCACTTTCTCTGTACTTGGAAGACAAAGAAATGCCTTCTAGAGACGGACAGAAGATGTTGTAGATCCTCTCCCAGGGGTTCTGGCAGCTTGTGCCTGCAGTATCAGAGGGCATGAAGGATATGGACTGAGGTTTATAGATTAGTCATGCAGAAATGGAAAGTGTGAGATAATTACCGAGTGCCATAATTATGTCCATTTGTACCTGAGGTCTGTGGTGTCCCCATCACCTGCATGGAGGGGAAACGGTCCCTCACAAGGAACCTGTGTGTGGTAGCACCCTTCCCTTTCTTCAGTGTTTAAGGATGGGCAGAGCATTGCATTTCTTTAAAATGGAAATCAGAGAGATGCAGCTGCACTTCCAGAAGCAGGCAGGTGAACAGTGTCTGCTCTTCCCCAGCGCTGTCTGCTCAGTGAATGGTCTGCTGGCCCTGCCATCTGTGGCTGTAAAAACTGTGCTGCATGTTTGGGACATGGTGTTGTGTCTGTCAAGATGATGTTGCCATTTTTCTAGAAGGAGAACTTTGCTTTGGCTGCTGTGCAGGGAGGAGGCATTTGTGAAGTAGCCATATCACCTTCAGACACAGGGAGAGTGCCCAGGAGTGGATGTGAAAATACCCAGGAGGTTGGGAGAGGCACATTTTCTTCTTGTGATAAACTGTACCGAAAGAAAGGACTAAAAAGTGTTCTGTTCTCTCCTCAGTACCTTTCAGATGTCTTGCAAAAGCACACCTTGCCAGTGGTCTGCACATGTTCCTCTGCTGATATTCAGGCAGCTTTCAGCACAATTGTCTCCAGGATACAGAGATAGTAAGTTCTCACCTTGCTTGTGTTGTCTCAGCCCTAGAAGCCTCTCAGCTCCTGTGCCCCAGGACTCAGGGAGTTCATTTCTCAGCTACTGCATGAAACCTTTCCACTCTGCTCTCCTGAAGTCAGAACTGTGTGGCTCTTCAAGACCCGTGTGGCTCTTCAGCACTCACCACCCCTGCAGGGGACTGCAGTTCTGCCTGTGTGGGGCGTGCAGGTCACCAGCAGCAGTGAATATCAGAGACTGTGCCTTGGAGGCTGCCTCAGGGGTCAGGTGCATGCACCACTAAAGCGTGCAAAACAAATAAGAGGGTTTTAAATAGTTCTTGCTCTCCCTTCCAAGCAATTCCCAGATTAATTCCTCAGTTCCTAAAGGCACTCCCTACTTACCTGCTGAGGGCTGTGGGTACCTGAGTGTGTTCTCTGACCAGCAGTTAGAAGGTACATCCTAACCTAGATAGGTGAGCCCAGCCCTTTAGAATATCAAAATGTGCAAAAGAAGGAGCAGGGAGACCAATTAAGAAATTACTGAAGAATGTTGTATTTTATTAATAATGTTTTAAGTTGCTGAGAATCGTTGCAATATTGCCTTGTGTATTGAACAAACTGTCTTCTGCTATAATTGTTATTATCCAGTTGTGTTTTTTGCTGCTTGCTCCGAAATACATGGTTGAAGGCGCAATTACAAATATGTTTCCTCTTTTTCTGTCTAGCTGTAACTGCAATTCACAGCCTCCAAACCCAATTAAAATTGCAGTGGCAGGAGCCCAGAATTACCTCAGTGCTGTGTTGAGGCTCTTTGTAGAGCAGCTGTCTCACAAAACCCCCGACTGGCTCGGCTACATGAAATTTCTGATCATCCCTCTAGGTAAATAAGGAATGCAGTTTCTTCACAGGAAGGGGAATGGGTGAAATCTGCTGTGTTCCCTCTGGAGAAGCCTTTCTGGAGCTTTGGCTATAGGTTAAATGAGGCAAATTGCTACATGACTGTGTAGTGCTGGTGTTGCTGCTCTTGTGTGAGTGAATTTCACCTGTAAGTTCTGATGCCAAAGTCTGCTGGTAAGCCTTTTGTTTGAAGCAAGGGGTTAAGTACTTCCTCCCCATACAGGGAGACTCTTATGCACAGAATATTGTTCTGGAAACGCTTTTCCCTGGCTGAAATGTTAAATTCAGTGGGCACCACGTTTCCCAAAGCAATAACTGTTCTGGCCTCCCTGGGCTTGACTCAGAAAATGTTAAGAGGAGAGGTAGAACATTTTTAAAAGGCTCTGAAACTGCTGAGAATTTGAATTATTCAAATTACATGCATCTCTTGACCTTTACTTTTCGTACTGCTCTGCTCGGGTTTTTCCCTCAGTTTTCCAACATTTTATTTCTGCCCTTCCAGCAGCTCAGCAAGCCTGCCTGGCTGGAACGTTCCCCAGCGTGTCTTGCTGGTGGTGAGGGAAGTGGAGTGCACTGATAGCAGCACCAGGTGTAGTCAGAAACATGAGGAATGTCGTGGTGGCAAGGCCTGGGAAGCAGGGGAGTCACTGGTGCTGTGGGCAGGGACATCTGGGCACTGCTGGTGTGCTCCAGGGCTTGACTTGTGTGGACAGAGCACTTAAGTGATGTAAGCAACAGAACACTTGAAAAGCACTTTTTGCCAGTGTTTTCCAGCTTTCTGGGTTTGGGGGCAGCTGAAGGCAGTTCCTGTAGGAATCAGAAGCTGCTGCCCAGCACCATGAACACTGGGGTTAGGCTGTCCATTCAGTGGTGGCATTTGCAAAAGTTAAATAAAAAAGGCAGAGGAAAAGAACTGAATCCTTCTGTAAAAAAAGGCATTTAGTTTCCAAAGTGGTTGGCAGGAAGAGAAAAGAGAGCCCTTTAGGGAGTAAAAACAACAAAAAATTAATTTCTACAAGGTTAAATGTGCTTTGAATGAGAATCTGTGTCTGAGACTTTGCTGCTCACTTGCTGACTGTCTCCTGGCCTCAGAAGAAGAGTTTTGTGTCCTGCAGTTTTTAATGATTTGAAAATACTCTCTCTTTGAAAGTGAAACACAAGATTTAGCTAGTGTTTGGGTTTAGGTTTGTTTTTTAATCTTAAAACTTTGTTTTGTAATCAAAAAAGAAAAAAATTAACCAGGCACTTTGATAAAGAAACGCTTTAAAACTGTGAATTCTTTTTAGATTCTACTTTAAATATAGAAACTTCTCTAACAGGATCTTTTCCATAGAAGTCTGCAGTATTTCCTGATTGGATCAAGTGCTTATTTCTGGCCAGCTCTCTGGCAGTTCATTAAAGTGATTGAGGAGCCACCTCTCCTTTCTGACAATTGAAAAAAGCACCAAAGACAGAATGGTGACCATGCCAAAAATGTCTTAAAGGAAAAGCCTCTCTGCTGCTTGCAGTACCTTTGAACTAGGGTTGGTGGACTTCTTCCATGGATGGTTTCACCTTCTGATTCCACAAGTACACACTCCAGTGACAGAAGGGTCACCTTCAGTGGTTTATTAGCAATCAGAAATGCTCAGTGTCTACAAACATATGAACTGGGAGATTCACTCCTGCTCCATGCCACTGATTCCATGGCCGTAAGACTCTTTTGCTGTCTAAAACACAGCTGAAAAGGGGAAAATAAAATGTTGGGAGTTATTTTGGCTGGTTGGGGTATTTTAACATTTTATGTAGCTCCCGTGGGTAGGGCTTCTTGGGAGCCTTGCTTTGACTGCTTGCTTCCAGGTGCAGTGGGTGGGAAAGCTTCTCCAGTACACGGTGCAGAGTTGTGCTGTGTGCCCTGCTCAAAACTCCACTGCAGGGGAAATGATGGGTCCCAGTCTCTACTGACACTGAGGGCAGCTCAGAGGGACCTCCTGCTTTCACCTCTCTTTGAAGGCTGGAAATCAGCTCAGAGGTTTGGAGCACTGAGACAGTGGGTTTATTGTTTGGGGCTTTTTTCCACCAGAGCTTTCCCGGACCGTGGTGAGTACAGTTAAGCAACTGGGGTCATCTCGAAGGGATTTGTCAGGTTTCCAGTTACCAGCTGGTGACTCGGCTGTCTGCAAGTGTGGCTTGGTGTGCAGGAAGGAGGAAAATAATGTGATTAAGAGGAGCTCTGAGGCTGCTTCATGGCTGAGTGTAAGCGTACAGGGCTGGTGCTGAGCACGACTGCCAGGTGGTGACTGGGCAGGGTGCTCCTGGCACACCTTTTCTCCTGTGTTCAAAGACTGCTGAGGTAGTTGCTAGGGGGTGTTGTCTGTTTTGGGGACACGGGTGGCCTAAAATGAAGGTGGCAGCTTTTTGCCACCTCCCAGGGCAGAGTTTGTCACTTGAACGCTTTCCCTGTCCTGCTCAGTGTAAGTATGAAGTCAGATCTCCATGCAGGGCTGGAGGCTGGACACAAAAAGCTTCTGCAGGGAGGCCTTTCCATGCTCATGGAGGAGCTGGGCCACAAGGCTCAGCCAGAGTAAGCAGGGACCTGCTGCATGTGCCAGTGTTCACTGGGTGCTGTAATCCTGGGGCTCTGCCTTCTGTCTCAAATTACCACATATTTATTGAGCTCATAGCTCATGTCCACAGATTAAGCAGGCCTCCATGGGTTGTTCTTCCTGCCTGGGTGCAATTGCCTCTTCTCAGTGTTGCAGAGCAGCTATGGGGTGCAAGTGGTGCTTGGACAAAGGGGTCTGGCCCCTCTTGGCGGAGGTGGCCTGGCTGTGGTGCAGCCTGTGGGCAGGAAGGGCTGTTTGGGAGAGCTGCTTGCAGAACTGAGAGGCTGACATGGAGAGCTGTAGAGCCTTTGTGCCTTCCAAATCATTTATTTCCTCAGCAGTTTCCAGTCCTGTTTCCTTTGGCCTTTTAAAATGTAATTTGTTAGGGGGAAGGTGTCAGGTGAAAGATAGCAGTGTGTTGAAGCAGTCTGCACTGGGAAGTCTATTTGCATGTTCTTAAAGAGATAAGCTGGACTAAATGACTTGGTTGTAATTGAAGAAGTTTATTTCTGAGGTGTCTAGTGTGACTTTGATTTTGGAGTTTAATTCCTTGCAGATCAAACCTATGCCTGTGTTCAGTGCTGGAGAGCACAGCTGTCATGTTTTCCTTTCTTTCTTAGGCTCTCACCCAGTGGCCAAGTATCTGGGGTCTGTAGATTATAGATACAACAACTTCTTCCAAGATCTAGCCTGGAGAGATCTGTTCAACAAACTTGAAGCACAGACCACTGGTAAGACTCTGTGTCTGTCTGGCCTGTGTGGGATGAAAAGCTTGAATGAGTAATTTTAGCAGAGGTCAAGTAAATACAAGAGGAAGCAGACAAGTGGTTTTGTTTGTCTTTTCTCCTCACTCCACCACATTCCCATTTCAGATGCTGACCTTTCTAAGTCTTGCCCATGGTGGTTTGCAAACAGTTATTGGCTCCCAGAGGCACTAGCTAGCTGCCTGTGAGTCATGCTGCTCTTACCTAGCTCTCAGCTTTGTTCTTTGGTGTGGAGGTCTCGCTGCTAAGTTCAGTACATTGCTTTCCTTCAGGAATTGTGCAGCCTAAAACGTTTGGAAAACTGGAAGCTCTGGGAAGATTAACTTCTGTTTGCTGTGTGTGAGAAAGATCCTGCCAGCAGACTTGAAAACATTCTCATTAAAGAAGAATTTTGTTCTTCACCAATGTGGTAACGAATGGGAGCTGCCCTAGGTCAGGCCTACAAGTTCCTGTTCTGATCTGAGTTTGTTCTAGGCCAGATCAAAGCCTTACTTCAGTTAAAGTACTAATTTGTTTAAAACATGAATGCTTACAGTTTCTTGCTCCATCTCTTCAAGAGTGGAAAGGAACAGGACAAAGGAGGATTTGCAATGTTCAGGGCTACATGAAGGCTTAAGATTTGATGCTATTGTGGGCAGCATTGCCCATAGAAATTTCATTCGAAGGAAAAAGCTTTGGAGTTTGTGTAGCACCATGAGTGTGCAATGTGGTTCTCCCTGCTGGAATTGCAGAGTTCCTGAGATTCCCAGGATGCTCCTGGAAGTCCTCCAGCCATGAGAGGAAGAGAGAGACCTCTTCAGGGGTAATTGTTCAGAGCTGTTTCCAGCAGGTTCTGAAGGTGAAGTCAGCCCTGTTTGGAGCAGGAGGCTGGACTAGAAGTCTCCTAGTGTGCTATCCAATCTACACTTTCCCTTAATCCTGAATTCAGGAAAGAACTGCTGTATGAAACTGGTTTCCTTTAATTGCTTGGTGCACTTGAAAATGCAGAAGACTGGCAATACAGACTTGATTTCTGTGTCTGAATTAGGAATACTTCATAACCTATAGGAGTGAATCCAGAAAGAGCCATATCTGTTCCTTGGTTGGTTGTATGCTGTGAGGAAAAATTCACCTCATTTTTGATTAGTGCAGACTTTGTACATTCTGCATTTTGCTCTGTGTGGTGGCAACTGCACAGGAGCTCCATAATGGCACAAGAAGATCTGGCAGAGAACCATACCTCTTACCAGTTCACTGTTCAAATGCAAAGAGCCTGGGTTAAAATGCCCATGGTAAAATATGGAAGTGCCTGTTGAAGGTCACTTGTGTTCCTGGGATCTCACAGTTGAGGCTCTTTGGTTGAAACCAAAGAAATATGGAAGGCATTTAGGAAATGTCTTTGTGTCAACTTGAATGAACCACAGTCTCACAAAATCACGGGGTCTTTGTGCTCTTCCTACCCTTGTGTGTCCCTCAGTCTTTTTGGCCAACTCAGCGAGGCCATGAGTTCATTAGAAACTCAGGTAGCTCAGTGCTGGTGTGAGCAGAGCAGCTCACCTGGGAGACATGGCCAGGCACTTTCTTCAGCAGATACCTGCAGCCAAGGCGTGAAAAAGTCTAAAGCTGACTCCAGGCAGGTACAAAGAAAAGCTTTTAACAAATCGGAAAGACCCCAGATTCGGTCAGAAATGCCGAGTACAGATTTGGCTTTACTGTGCTCTGGGGTAGGCAGAGCTTCTTGTGCAAGGTGCAGCCCGAGTGCAGCTGGCTGGGCACCACCAGCAGAAGGAGGACAGGGCTGGCAGTGGTCGGAGCAGTCACTTGAATGCTTTTCCCTCTGTTCCCTGCAGTTTCGGAAGCGCCCGACGTCGTGTCCCGGATAACGCAGTACATAGCAGGGGCAAACTGTGCTCACCAGCTGCCCATTGCTGAAGCCATGCTGACCTACAAACAGAAGAGGTATGACCCCCTTGTCCTGCTGGCTCCCAGCACAAGCAGCTGCTTGAAAGCAAAGTGCTTTTCTCATGTCATGCCAGCAGTCTGAAAACCAAATGGCAAAGCCCTTGGGAGCCTGCACCCAGCGGTGTGTCCCACTCAGTGAATCTGCAGCAGCAGGGTTACTTTAAGTGCAGAGATTTTTTTTTTTTTTTTTTTGAAGATATAAGAGGTTTGGAGAAGTGCAGGCTAAGCAGGATGGGGATAGACAGGTTTTATGTGCTTAGGTTCCAGAGATCTCTCACCACAGCAACCTTAAATGTGTAAGACTGGACCTTGGCATTCTCCTACAAAGAATCTTCTGTGAGACCTGACCTTTTTTACACTGCTGTTTAGGGAACTAAGCCCCTTTCTTTTTGGAGTGTAAATAGCAGAGCTTCTTGCAGGAGAGACAAAATCCTTGTTGATTGGCAGTGGCAAGCTACTAGGACTCCTGCTGAGGAGGGCTGACATTCACCAGATTTCATTTCAACTTTTCTTAAGGGATAAGCAGGCTGCAGGAGGGAGAACTGGGGCCTGAAAACAAGATTCAGGAGTATGTAGGGCCTCCTGTGGCCACGGTCCAGGAAGAAGAGTAATTGTCACTGAAGGGTAGAGATGCACTGTTATCAAGGGACAGAGGAGAATGATAGATTTGAACTCAGCTGATGTGAGTTTTCTCAGTTAGGGACTAGCAACTCCCTATGACACATGGATGTTGTTAATTTTTAATTACTTCTATTTGATTTTTCATTTTTGATCCATTAACATCCCTTATTGGTGCTTCTCCTTTGCCTAAGAATTGGGAGAAATTGAAAGTGTGGGTGGTGTCACTTTTTCCCCTTCTTTCTGGAAATTCTCATAGTACATCACTTTTCCATTCATGTGGAATTTCTGTCTGCTCTCGCATTACTGTGCAGAAATGATTCAGTGCAATTTCACCCATTCTACATGTTTTTCCTGTATTTCCAGACTGACTAGTCAAGTAAAAGAGACTAGTCTAGGCTCATCATGTATTTGTGGACTTCTGTAAAGTTAACATGATAATAAGGGTGAAATTTAGAGAGCTACAGAGCACTTGAAGCTCTTGCCTTCAGTTTTGCATTTAGTTTTTGGTGTGAAGGCTTACCTTGGTTACCAGCAGGGAGCTCAGACACCCCAGTGCAGTGGAAATCCCTTCTGAGGCTGCCTGGTTCTTCCTCTGCACCCTTCAGCTGCTGGGTTCTGCACTGCTTTCCACTGCCTCCTCCATTCTGTTACAGCTTCATTTTTGTCATTAGCACACATTTAAAGGTTTTGAGTTTCTAATGTGTCCAGAAGGTCAATTCAGCACTTTGCTGGAAAACAGCAGAAACGTATTTGAGCAACCCCTGCCCTTATCCCTGCCAGCAGTGTGCAGGGCCACTTTACCAGGCTGGTCTGTTCCATTTGGGTTCGACACCCTTTGGACTCTGGTGCCACACCTGAAGCTGTTCATAGTTTTCATGTAGGAGGTTATTGGGAAGAGAGATTGCTGAAACCCACGATCAGACTCTGGCATAACCTGCAATCTCTGTATTTCTGTGTGTCTGCCTTAAAATAACTTCTGCTTTCAGGTCAGTACCCCGTGAGCAAAGGAGAGTGAGTCAGAGGCTCTCAGTGGAGCATGGGCAGTTGTCTCCTGTGTGCCTTCCTTTAGGAATGGGGGTCTCTGTCATTGGCAGCAACTTAGGGAGGATGTTGTTAAAAACAACACAGAAATTGTGTCTCCATTAGCACTATCTAAACAAATGTATACTTTGTTGTAAGTATAATAACACATTTATCTTTTTCTTTGGTTGCTTGCTGAAAAGGAAAAAGAGCTTTCATTTTGATTTTACCATAAGGTATCAGTTCCTTTTAGGTTCCCTCTCCCAGCTCCTCTTTTCCCAGTGATTTGTGCCTTGTTTAACAGCTCCTGCGGGTCTGGGATGCACAGTTTGTGCTTTAGGTTGAATTCTGCTCACTGCCTTGAAACCATGGCATCTGCTGGCAGAATGCATCATTGAAAGTGACTGCTGTGCCTTTGGACCACACGTTTGGGTTCCCAGGATGTAGATTGAGTAGAAATTAAGGAGTTGTTGAGAGAATAGCTTACAGCAGTACAACATGGAGAGAGTGGTTTGTTTTTTTTTTTTTTTTTTCTTGCCTTTTCCCTTAGCCATCAGAAGATAGAGAAGGATCCAGAAGGATCAGGATTGAGAAAAGGCTTTTCAGTTCCCATCTGCTGGAACTGGAGTGCTGTAGGTGGCACTCAGTGGCTCAGGGCAGGATCAGCTGTGCTGTGTCCGAGTGCAGACCAGCAAATCTCCTCCCTGTAATCAAAAATTTGAGGACTAGTCTCTTGCTGGCAGAGCATCCCAAATGTATGGGACTTCTCTGAGCTTAAGAAAGAGAAGACAGATGTGTGCTGGCAGTGGAGCTGTGCTCTCTGAGCTGCCTCCAAAACCCCCATGCTCTGCAGGGTCCCCTGCTTTGAATCATATGATTATTGGGCATTTTTTATTTTGTACTCAGCACACAAAGTTACTGCAGCTCCCTCCCCCTTGAGGCCAGAGGTGAATGGCTTCTCCAAGGCCAGCTTTCAAGGCAGTGGTCCAGGTGGAAACAAGCAGCACTACCTACAAATTGATTGCAAAAGAAATCTCCCAGAATCCTGGCATTTGCTCTGTTAAACAAGTCCTAGTGGTGCAAGGAAAGCCAAGCCAGTCTCTAGGATGTAGCTGTATGTGATGAGCTGCTTTACAACTCTCTTGCCAGCTGTCCCTGTTCTGACTGACCCCGCTCTCTCCCCGTGCCCTTGTTCTGTTTGTCATGGCAAAGGGTGGCGCATGAACTGCCTGTGATGGACTGCAATGGTGCCAAAGCTTTGTCCTGGTCTTCTGGAGCATCTGCTGACCTCACCTGAAAGCAGAGGGGCTGGCTGTGAGGAAAGGGGTTCACGAAGGAAATGAAGTGCCATTGCAGCTCCTCTGAGTTACACTGGGTGACTGACTCTGTCTGTGAGCTCTGGGAGAAGTCCTGGTTACTGAATTCTGAAGGAACAGTGCAATCCAGGCAACACCTGGGGAGCTGAGACCGTGGGGATGGGGTGGGCCTCTCACTGATGTCCCTCTGCATTGCTTTCTTGAAAGAAACCCTGTGGTATTTGAGGTCTGAGAGTCAGCGCTCACACGTTCCCAGTGCAGCTGAATTGCTGGGCTGGTGTCACCCACTGTAATTCAGTGCCCAGCACAGCTCATGCCATGTGGCTTCTGGATAGCCCTTGCATGAATCTGGGGAGCAGCCTGGCTGTTGGAAATGGAAGCATTGTTCACTTGTCAGGGCAAGGGCTGGATCACTGCCTGCCTGGTTATGTGTTTACCAAAAGCTTTTGGGAGCACTTCCCGGCTCTTGCTCCCAGTTCCCTTGGATTGGAGGGCTCCTGGGCAGTAGGAAGCACAGATTACACTGATCCTGCCTGCTGTGTGTCTCAGAGGCCCTGCAGGGCAGTGGCTGAGCAGAGTCCAGGTCATTGCTCTGAGTGCTTCTCCTCAAACACGCCCTGCAGCAGCTGCTGGACATGAAAACAGCTGGCCAAGAGGGGTCCCTCCTCTGGCTCAGCAGATCTGATCTGGCTGGTTACTGCAGGAAACTCCCTGGGCAGCTGCTGGAAATGCAACAGGAGTGCAGCAGAGGAGAGTCAAGGCTCAAGAAACTATGGATGTCCTGTTGGCTGCGTCCAGCCCACCACAGTAAAGTGAAGAGTGCTGGAAAGGAGGGTTTTGGGAAGGCTGAGAGGAGACTCATCCGATGTGTCACGAGGACCTGGTGTTGCTTTGTCCCTTACTTGGTTTGACCCTGATGGAAGCAGGACAGTGTTAGCCAGCAGACAGCTGGAGTTGCCCAGTGGGCAGGACAGATTTCATGCCATAGATGAGTGAAGAGCTGCTGGTGGTGGTGCCTGGCCTGAAATGGCCCAGAGTCCTGATAGTCCTTCAGTGATAAAAGTCCTCTCTTTGGTGTTGCCTCCTTCAGGACTTGACTGGAATAAAGGTGGTGCCTGAGACCCTCCTGGTTAGAGAGACGACACGTCAATAACTGCTAAAAATCACAAACCTGGGCCAGGTCTGGCTTTAAATTACAGCTGAGGTACCAGGGCCTTCAGAAGCCCTGTGGGTAAAAAAAAAGCCTTGGACACGTGGGGTTAACCCTCTGCAGCCTGGGAGTCTGTGCAGCTGAGGTAATGAGGGGAAGCTGCCTTTCCAGAGATGGATGAGGCTTTAGTTGCAGGGCTGTGGTAGGAGAAGGAATCAAAGCAGATGTTACCAAGGTGAAAGGATTCTGAATTCATGTTTTGGGATCTTGGGATCCTGAAGAACAAAAATTGGGAAGAGCATGAAAGGGGAAATGAAGAACAAGCATGGTCATCTCATCTTTGCTTTCATCCACAACAAGAGCAGCTGTTTTGATAAGTTGCATTTCCAGAGACACATGTGCAAGACCAGAGTTCCTAGGAGGACATGTGACAAGGACTAGGTTAGCTGAGCTGAAATCCAGCTGGATTGCTTCAGGAACAGCCTGTGCATCGAGTGGGCCGTGATAAACGGTGGCTGAAGCAAGTGATCTATTTCAGAATTGCCCCTGAGCGCTCTGCAGTGGGAATCAGAGCTCCCAGGGGAATGAGAATGAGTTTTCTGCTGGAACTGGACGTGGTTTGTGTGTTCAGAGCTCGGAGCAAAGCCATCCAGTAGCTGAGAGATGACTGGGTGGCTGTGGTGCTTCCCTTGCTTGGTGAGTGGGACTCACTTTCTGCTGGCCTCCAAGCCCATGGAGCTGAAGGAAAGAGAAGAGAGCTGAGCCTCTGTTCTGTGCCTCTCCCAACATCTCTGTGGTTTTGTCGTTTCCCTTTGCAAACCTGGAGCTGGAAACATCATGTTTGTAGGAGATGTGTTTGCCAGGCCCTGCAGTTGTGTTTGCAAAGATGGGACCTTTCTGCCTTCCAGCATGGAATCAGGGACTTGGTCACTTTGTCCTGTGCTTTAGGAGAACAACGAGGGTGCAGTGCCTGAGGGTGTGAGATAGGAAGGGAGCAAAGGCCCTGGCTTTGCCTTAAGGATGGATCAGCAGAGCTGAGCCGAAGCGAGAGGCTGTTTGCAAAATCGTGTTCTGCTTTGGACCAGAGGGAGCTCTGGCTGAGTCAAGTTCACTGCAGTTTTATGGCATCCTTTCCTTGAGGCTTAGAGGAAAGTGTCCAGCCTGTTAACAACCTTTGTGCGTTTGGTGCATTTCTGATCCGTGCTGGAAACAGCACAGAAATACCTGCAGTATTTATGCTACTCCCAGCTAAATTCTAGATGAAACCAATGGTGGATGGATTTTTCTGAGCACTGGGGGATGCAGAGGAAGAGAAACATGAGAAGTCTCAGTGTTTGTCTGCTTCCTACCTGTTTCCTGTGCTCAGCCTCTGAGAAGTGTGTGTCTTGCCTGTGCAGTCACTTCCCTCTGCTGAACTGTAGTTTCTCCAAACATGTGGATGTGCTCCTGTGGTCTCCTCGCCCTGTGGGTCCATCTCTGGTCTCTGTTGCCACTGAAGGGAGCAATGGCCCTGCAGGCCCTTCGGGCCTGCCTTCCTCTTCATTTATCTCTTCCTCGTCTTGTCTCTGCTGAATCTCCCCCTAATTCCTGCTAGGTTTGACTGCGGCCTTCATTGCTGGCCTTTCTCCACCCTCTGCTTCCTGGCGGGGCCCAGAGCAGAGGGGCTTTCCAGATGTGTGGTGTTATCTCCAGCTGTTTCTGGGGCCGGTGTGCCTCTTGCCGGGCTGGGTTCGGCCGTGGGCGTGTGCCCTGGTGCCCGAGCTCCCACACAGGGTGTGCCTGTGGAAGCTGCCAGCAGCAGGGAGGGCGTGAGGGCGCGTCCTTGCCGGTGCTTCGCCAGTAACCGCGTGTCACGGCTTGTAACCCGCGGCAGGGCCACTGCTCTGGGGATGTGCAAGCTGTGGCACACGGCTCCAAGGGGGGACGCCGGGAGGCCGCGCGTGCAGAGCGCCTCGGCTTCTAGTAAGTAACACCCAGTGCTCTGTGTTGTGGTGGCACAGATCCGTTTCCTCGCAGTAGGAGGCCGTGTGTCTGTGGTGACTGCCATGCCATCCAAGCATGTTTCTCTGTGGAGCGTGAGGGAGGGAGGAAGAGCCTTTCCCCCCAGAGACTGCCGTAGGCTGCGTGCTCCTCCCGCCCCTGCAGGCTCCTGGTGCTGGCAGGCGGCCTCGAGAGGAGCGTTGGACTGGCGCTTGCATCCTGTCCGTCCCTGCTGCATGCTGGAATGCGACGTATGGAGTGAGTATGGTGCCCGGGGTGGAGGCAAGCTGCTAACAACTCTCTTCTCTTTGCCTTTAGCCCCGACGAAGAATCTTCGCAGAAGTTCATTCCCTTTGTCGGGGTGAGTGTCGTCGTGGTGCTGCTGTCTCGAGCAAGCTGGAATATGTTCTCAGCTGTTAACCTAAACTTAGCAGGTTTCTGGAGTCGAGCAGAAGCCATTGGGTGCTCTAAGGCAGATCATCAGCATGACAATCTAGCTGATGGTTGGATGCAGCTGCCTGATATTTAAGCAAACCTCTAAGACACTTCAACAAACTACAGGGTGTATTCTACTTCTCAGACAGGAATGTGATGTGTCCCTGGAAACCTGATTGTAGGGATGCTGTACCTAGCATTGCCCTGGTTGATTGTTTTGGCCAAATTTGCTATTCCAGTGTCATTTCTCTGCATACTTGTCCCTGATGGTCTCCCATCCTCTTAGCATCCCATCTGTTCCTGGGAAGTAGAGAGTACATCCCGGCAGGGAGGTGATTTATACTACTGTTATTTATGTGGGATAGTCCCTCGTTTTTCCCCCTGTCCTTAAGTGTTCCCATCTGAGGTGCCAAGTGCAGAGTGCCTGGACAGGGCCATGTTTGTTCTTCTGTCACTGTATTTTGTGCACTGTGTGCTATTTACCTTTTCTAGCTTCCCTCCCCTTATTTGATCATGCTCTTCAATTCACTTAGTTTCAGGTGTAAAGTCATTGACCCGCAGCCAGAAGAAATCCCTTGGCTGCTCTTCAGCTCTTGGATGTCCTCTTCCCAGTTCCTGCTGCTGTCTTGCCCGCCGGCCTTGCTGTGCCTGCTCGGTGTGACACTGACACGTGTCACGTCCCCTCTGTGTCCCTGCAGTGCATCAGAGCTCCTCTGAAATCCCAAGGCATTTAAAGAGCTTAGTCTCTCTTGCCCTCAGGCTGACCCTGCTTTCACTCTGGTGTCTCCTCCTAGTGAAAGTGTCTCTCTGCAGTATTCCTGATATGACAATCTGCTTTTGTTTGTTGATGGAGAGATGCCTTCCACAAAGGCGGAGAGACACATCTCCCCAGCTTGTTCCCTGCTGAGGAGCTTTGCTGGGAACTCGTATCTCCCATGAACTGCAATTTCTAGTGATGGACTGTTCTTACAAAACAGCTGTTTCACCTTTCTCAGTAACATGGAAAGCCTAGAGAACTTGGAGCATCCCAGACTGTTGGTGGGCTCTGCAAGCTGTTTTTCAGGACAGATTTAGTCCTGTATTTTGTGCAAGCAAATAGAGCTCAGAGTGTTTATCCAGTTTCTCTAAAATGATTGTCATCCTGACATTAGCACTGCTTTTCCAGTCTGGATTTGATTATCTGAAAGTGGTGGGATTGCTTTGTTGTGTACATACCATTGCCAACCCCCCAAAAAACTTGCCTTGAAAGCACAGAATGACTTCCCCTGTCACTGGTGAAGAGGGTCGAATCATTGCTGCTTGCTTCTGATTCTGAAGCATTCCTGACACAGTAATGCCCTGTGGAACCCATCTGGAGAGAGTGAAAGGCCAATTGCAGGTGTCTCACAAAGTCTGAGGCTGGACATGAGCACTGAGGCTTTTTCCCTCGCCTGCAGCCTGCTCAGAGCTGTTGGACAAGGAAGAGAGGCAGCCAGTGACTCCTGGGTTTGCAGCTCCTGATGTTGCCTGCACTCTTGGCTTTTGGGGTGCAAAACCTGGTGTCCTGGAGGTGGACTCTGCAGTTTCTGATGCAGAAATGGGCAGGGCAGTGCCATGCTGCTCAGCTGGGCTCAAAGTGGTGGGAGTGGAGCCTTACGAGGGGCCAGACAGGCACAGAAGCCAGGCTCAGGCTGCCTTGGGTGAGTTAACAGGATGTGCCTCCTCCTGGAGGGACAGGGGGCTGGCTGCTGCAGCTCTCCTGGATGGAGGCCTCTTGGAACTGCAGTGTTCTCATGCACCTCCTCAAGTGGAGGGAAGGGAAAGTGTTTAACCTTGTGTTCCTCCCATGTGTCTGAACCTGAGCATCTTCAGTCAGCCAACAAGGAGGAAAAGGCCAGAAGAGATTTCCTGCCTGGCTTGCAGATCAAGGTGGCTGCAGGCAGTTTTCTGTGTTGCTTGTCCCTCCCCTAACTCTGCTCCTCTTGTTCACAGCCAGTGACACTTTGTGGAACATCCTCCTGGCATTTAACACATACAGCACAAATAGCTGCTGCACTCCAGAGCCTGATTTGTTGCCCTTTGGGTAGAGACTGGCCAAACTGAGCTGCAGCCTCCTTCTCCCAAGCCAGTGAGCCTTCAGGGAGCCTGTGTGCACACTGCTGAATTCGTGGTGGCTTTTTCAAGACTGGATCTAAATGAGAATCCACCAGAGAGCCTGACAACTCTCCAAGATCTACTGTTGAGCATACGTCTCCCTGCCCTCCAAACTCTGCAAAGCGTTTTGCTTCTGAGAATTAACCTTTTTTTTTTTTTTGGACCCCATATTACAGAAGTGTGCTCCCTAGAGATGTGGTCCATTCATGGTCGTGTCTGAACTTAATGACCTTCTGTTTTCAAACCACACAGCCTGCATGACATCACTGCTCATTTTAAAGCAGTTTTTATTGACCTGAGCTCCCTTGGCAGCTCTTTCCCATTTGTCAGCATTTGTGTAGGGTAGACATTAGCCCTGGAGACAAGTTTCTTAAGGACTTTAAAAAGGCTCTCTTCTCTGCAGTGTTAAGAGTGATGATCCCTATGTACCATAGCAGATTATCACTGCAGAAGGTCTCTGCTTTTATATCACCAAGGGCCAGTTTATCTTTCCAGGCAATGTGTTCCTGGGAGTTTGTTTGCAGCATGTTCTGTTCCACAAGCTATTGCCAGTGACATTTATCATTAATCTTGATGTACCAGCTGGTGATTGGCCACACACATTTGTGCCCTTATTACAGTGTGGTCTGGATCGTTCTGACCTGTCCATGTGGTGGTTTGTCCCTGTCTGCCTCCAGAGGCTTTGGTAGGGGCTTTATCTTCTTTGTTGGACGCTTCCCTTGTTTAGAGAATAGATAACTCTGATCAGAAACTGTACTTTGTTGCTTCTGTGGTTTCCTAACAAACCCCAGCTATGCTGCACCCTGGAAGTGGCTGCTCCGGAGCAGTGGAAGCAGCGTGTCTGTAATTAGCAGGTGCATCAAAGCAGTGCTGAAGGGATAATTCTGACCCTTCTCCTCCCTGTAGTTGGCACAGCTTGGAGCTGATGGGCTGTGCAGAGCTGGGCAGGTCTGTGACAGCTCTGCAGGCTCTGTGCTGTCCTTTGTGTGGGTCAGGGAAGGGCTGTGAGCTGGCACTGCTTGGCTGGACATTGCCAGGACCTGCCTGGCTCTTAGAGGACTCCTGAGCTACTCTGACTGCAGGGAGAGTGCCAGGGAGAGTGCAGAGATGAGCTCAATGCTGGGGTTTGGGTTCCTGAAGTTCAGGGGGCTCTTGTTTGATAGAGCTCTTCTGTTTTGCCCCCTTTAGGTGGTGAAGGTTGGAATAGTGGAACAATCTTCTGCAACATCGGGTAAGGAGCATCTTGTGTGTGCTTTCTGTGTCCTGCAGCAGTGGGAGCCTGACCTCACAGGCTGAGCAGACTTGTCCATCACCGATGCCTTGGAGGCTGGGAGGTGGATTTGGATTTTATTAGCTTTGTCTGCAGAAAGAGAGCCCTCTCTCTTGGGAGAGGCCCTTTTTTTCTTTGCTACTTTACATGGAGCTTCAGGCCAGCTGAAATTCCCACACCTACATCCAGGGAAGCTCTACTTTCACGTTTGTGCAAACACCATTTCTCTAATGTTGTCAGTGGGGTGGGTTCACTGTTACAGTTGTTCGAGGCTTCTGCTTCAGCCTGAGGAAGCAGTTCATCAAAAGTTCATGCCTGTCTCCCTGCAGTGGGCTCAATTGCTGAATGAAATTGATCTCAGTGCCTGGGAACTTCAGGGTGGGCAAAATTTTAGACCCATTTATTTTTTATTGAGGGAGTGCAAAGCTGATATACAGGAGAATACTGTCTGCTTACATCCACAGACATGGAGTGGTGCTGTTTTGTCAATGTGAACTTATGTTTTTCCCCTTTATATGCACAGGAATATTGTTTTCCTTGTGTTGGGATTGTTTCTTGTATTGCTTCACTGTCAAACCCAGATTCTTGTGGCCTGGGTGACACATAGGTTTGTGCATGGAGTGACCCCTTCTGTGGGTCACTCCTTGCTGCCACAGTGCTCCCACCATCCTAAAGGGCCAACAGGAAGGGGATGAAACCTTGGTGGTGGAGGCAGATGGAATGGGGAGATCCCTGTGGTCACCCAGAGGTGCTGGATTCCAAGAGTGGTGCTGCCCTGCAGTGGTTGCAGGGGGAGATTCCCCGTAGGAAGGAGATCAGTGGGCTGGGCTGTGGCTGTGCAGGAGGCTCAAAATCAGCTGGGAGCAAACCCTAGGAGAGCAGATGCCAAAGGAGGAGCCCCGAGGAGTGTCAATGTCCGTGCCTGCCTTGGACCCGGACATACAGAGCCCCTCGGAAGTGTGCAGCCAGTCAGAACTGATGGGCCAGCTGGCCTCTGGATTGAGCCTGAACAAAACCTGTGCAGCAGGAGCATGGACAAGGAGATTGAGCTTTATCCCAGTGTTCTGTGCTGTGAGACAAACCCAGACAAACAGTTTGGCTTCCTTTTTTTAAGGTGACTCTGATGACGCAGCTCCCTCAAGTTCCGTTGTCCTTTCTTCCACGCCGCCTTCCGTGTCTCCTGCTGTGAAAGAAGCCTCTCCCACGCCCCCTTCCTCACCATCTGTTACAGGCAGCTTCTCCTCCCCAAGGTAAACCCTGTTTTGTCTCCTTTATATCTCCATTATCTGGCATACACGTGGCAGAGAACTCCAGAGGAAAACCTGTAGTTCTTCCTTCATCCCTAGCAAACATTTGGCGTTGTCACCTCTTTTGCCTCTGGAGTGACTGTGTCCTGGCTGGGGAGGGCAGGGGGGATTTTGCACTGAGTAGGAAGGCTGCATGTCTCAAGGGCAGGATTCTCTTGGGAAGATATGTATTCAAAAAATTTACTGACTCTAAGTACATGTGGGTGCCAGACTAATCCCTCATGATTCTAATGGCCAAGTGAGTGGAAGGTCAGGGTGACTTTTGAAGGAGCTGATGACCTTCTCTGTGAGGGTAATGCTGGCAGTTGTAAGGTGGAACTGCAGCTCCCATTCATGTGTGTGCCTGAAATACACCTGACCAGCAAGGGGACTGCACCTCTAGGTAATACTAAGCCCTGATTTAGCTGAATTTTTTAGGGGTGAAGGGAGGAAACCCTTAGAAAGCTGCCAGTAAGACTTGCCTTGGCCAGGACTCTTCATTTTGTTGCTGCACAAAATGTTGGTGTAGTTGTCTAATCCTTTGTGTGTGCAGCTCTAATACTCAGAGGCACTTGGTGAAGTTCCCCATGATTTTGTTAACTCCCCTGAGCCTGTAAGGGAACATAGCAGCAGCCTTGTGAGAAGGGGAAACTAGAAGCATTTGGACTCTGCAGTTTAGGAGAGGAGAGGAAAGCAATAAGCCACTCAAAGTGTGCAAAGTCAGGGGGGTTTGGGTTTGTAGAGGGTGGCAGAGCACTGGGACAGGTGCCCAGGGAGGTTGTGGAGTCTCCCACTGTGGAGACATCCCAAAGCCACCTGGATGCATCCCTGCCTCACCTGCTCCAGGTGACCCTGCCTTGGCAGGGAGGTTGGACTGGATCACCTCTAGAGGTCTCTTCCAAGCCCAGCAGTTCTGGGGTTCTCTGAAGCTGTGGCACGAGAGCTGGGGGCACCCAGTGACACTGCAAGAGCTCAGTTAAAAGGGAGAGAGGAAGGGACCACGTCTGCCTCTGCTGCTTCTGTGGCAGCAGCATCAGCAGATCAAAGAGGGGTCAGACAAATTCACAGACAGCAGATCCATTAGTGGCTACTGAAGGATGTTTCAGGGACCTCCCCTCTAGCATCCCCAGTCCTGTGATTGTCAGGCTGTGGAAGTGCCAGGGCATGCTCTGATGCTGGGCTTATGTGCTCTCCCTGAGTAGCATCTCCTGCTGTCCCTGTTGGAGACAGAATGGGGACCTTTCATCCCACCCCAGGGTGCCCTGCAGCAACGTTTAACCTCTGACTTCTTAAAGTGGCTTAAGAGTTCCCTTTTAACACGAGGCAATGGAGATGTGCAAGTGCCAGTTTAGGTGCCCAGCACTGGAAGGTGTTAGTGCCTGTTCACCTGTGCCAGGGGCCCGGTTCCCCAGGCCCCTCCTGGTGTGTCCCTGTGGTTGGATGGCAGGAGAGCCCCGTGTGCTCCAGCAGCAGCTGGCTGGCAGTGCAGAGAGCTGGGGGCTGGGCAGGCTCCAGGGAGCGGAGCTGAGTTCTTGTGTGTGAGCTTTGTGTGTGGGTTTTCCAAAGGTGGAAGTGGTTTGGAAAGTGGTGCCCCCAGGAGCATAGGGTATTAAAGCTGTGAGCCATGGATGTGATAAATCTGAAACTGACACCCCAGCTCTAGGAATCTGGTATTTTTTGGTTTCATACCATGTGGTAAAATCACCAAGAAATGAGGAAGTGCAGGTTCAACATGGTTCCATCTCCCCTGCTCTGTAAGTGACAGCACAGGGGGTGGAGAGTGACCCAAAATGAATGATTAAGCCACATATTTAACTGGGAAGGGACCATAAAATCTTGCCTGGGCCTGGTGAACGTTGGGATGCTTTGTCTTTATGACTGAGTTGAGAAAAGTGATGCAAAGGAGCCTTACAACTCAAAGCAGCATCTCCAAAGCATCATCCTTAAAGAGTCTCAATTCTGAATATTGCCCTGAGAGCCAAAAACCTGGTTTTAGTCATCAAAGATAAACTCTGCTTTGCAGTCTGACTTTTAGCTGAATAAATGGCAAAAAAAAAGAAATTATTTGCTGAGAGGACTGTAAGGATGGGGAGTCCTTGTTTTACCTTGAGTTCCTTATTAGATGGGTGGTGCAGAGGGATGCATATTTCATTCAAGATCACAGATTTAGCTTCCTTAACAACTGCCATTTCTCAAACTGGGGACACAGACTGGTAGATAAATTTAGGTTTTTGTCTAGTACTTGTGTATTATTCAACGCGGATTGTCACTGTGTAGGAAGAAGTACAGGCTGTCACTTGTAGGTCTGCTGAATGGTGAAGCCCTGCTCCCCTCACGGTTATCAGCAAGAGGCAGGGGCAGGAAAGGACTGGAGCTTCCCAGGCTGCTCACCTTACCTTCGCTGGCTCAAGAAAGCGCTGGCAGCATGTTTTGGTGATGCACAGCTGCTACCACATGATGCAGAGGATTTTTCAACAACAGAGCATATCCTGAAATCTGCTGATGTTTAGCAAACGCCATGGGGCTGGCAGAACATTTTTTTTTTCCCAACGGTGGAATTCCCCAGCAAGTGGCAAGATCTGGGGGTAGGCAATTGCAAAAAGCAAGTGAGGGAGACTGGGAACTGAGTGCCTGATGTTCAGGGACCTGCCAAATCTTTGTTCACCCCAGCTGAGAGTTGGTTTTGGCAGTAGTGTGCCTTGACATTCACTCACCAGTGCTCGGGAGGCAGCAGTAAGGTGTTTACAGCCTCTTTTCCCCACTCAAAGATGAAGTAATCTGGGCCACCTCAGGAGCTGCCTTTGCTGCTGTGTCACAGATCTCAGCATTGTCTATGGAAAGTGCTTGTGTGCTCCCTTTCCCACTGCTCACCCTCGTGACTGCAGCAGGTCAGCTTGTCTCAGCTCACTGAGGTTCTGTGCAGTGGGACCCAGGCTGCATCTCTCAGGGGTGACTTCTTGGGCTTCTGTAATTGCTGAGTGTCACTATGAAATGTCACTGCCTGATTGCCCAAAGAGCCAGCTGTTTATCCTCTGACCAGCAATGCAGCCACTCTGACAAAGCTCCGCTGAGAGGCACGCAGAAATCACCACCTCCTCTTGTTTCCCAGCCAGGGCCTCGGTGCTGAGTTGATGGGCCTGCAGGTGGATTACTGGATTGCAGCTCCACCCGTGGACAGGAAGAGAGACCCAGAGAAGAAGGACCCCTCCACTACCAAAAACACACTGAAATGCACTTTCCGGTCCCTGCAGGTCAGCAGGTTACCTGCCAGCGGCGAGATCGCCACCACGCCAACCATGTCCATGACTGTTGTGACAAAAGAAAAGAACAAGAAAGGTAAGGTGTCCTTCTGTCCCTGTCCTGCTGCTCCAGAGCTGCCTGACTTGTCAGGGCTGGATTACAGCACCTCAGTCCTATTTTTATCCCCAAAATCCTGATCGGTTGATGAGAAGTGACTGCGTGAAGTGATAGGGTTTGAAAGGGCGGTTCCTCTGCGTGAGGTGGGAAGGGGATGTGTTCACCCTGATGGTGCAGCCCAAAAGAGCAAAGGTGGGGACAGAGCAAGGACATGCAGGAGGCCATGCCTGGACAGTTCCCCTGTGTTCCTTGGGAGCCTGCTGGTGCTGTTTTGGGATATTGGATTAGATAAAAGGCAGCTCGTGCCCCAACCACCAGTGAGGGTAAATGAGCCCCTCCTTTCTGGCAGTGTGCTGGAAACTTGGAGTAGCTTTACTTTCTGGGATGATATGCCCATCCTATGGGCCTTTAGCTCAAAAGAGCTACAGAGAATGAAAGAGAGATGTGTAAGGGAAAACAAAAGCCCAGCAAGTATCACAGATCCCTGTGAGGTGACACAGCAGGAGTACCCCCTGAACTGGAGTCTAGGGCCTCCCTCTCTCCTCCTGCACCCACCACCCCACAAGGGCCAGTGGGGTGATTCAGAACCTGGAGCAAAGTCCTGGGAGGAGCAGCTGAACTGGGGGTGTTCAGCCCAGAGAAAAGGAAGCCGGAGGTGACCTTATCACTCTCTACCACTACCTGAAAGGAGTTTGGAGCAAGGTGAGAGTCAGTCTCTTCTCCCAGGTAATGAGAGACAGGGCATGAGGAAGTAGCCTCAAGGTTGGCAGGGGAGATTTAGATGAGCTATTAGGAAAAATTTCTTCACCAAAAGGGTTGTGAAGCCCTGAAGGGGGCTGCCCAGGGCAGTGGCGAAGCCACCATCCCTACATGCTTGGAGGTATTTAAAAGATGTATAGATGTGGCACTTGGGGACATGGTTTAGTGATGCAATTGACAATGGTAGATTAACAGTTCAGTTCAATGACCCTGGAGATATTTTCCAACCTCAGCAATTCTATGATTTTATAATTTTTATGCTTTTGCACAGAATGCTTTGCGGGTCAAAAGGAAGTAGAAGATAAATACTCTCCTGCTCTTAAACTGGTGGCTTTATTTTCTTGAAACAAGTTAACAAAATGGCATTTTGAACGTTGTCAGTGATTTTTGCATTTGCTCCTGGCCTTGGTAATGTGAAACATTTTAGAAATTGAGAACAACTCTGCAACAAACTATTTTCAAGGAAGTAGCAAGGCAGTTTTGCATTTACATTTTCCTTCACAGCATCCTCTGCCCCTGGGCCTGGGAGTCACTCCTAGTGGACTCTGAGAGAAGGCTGGCAGGGCCTCCTGGGCTGCAGGACATGGGTGCACAACCCTGCAGCCAGGTCACTGCCAGGCCAGCACAGCTGTGGCCCTGCTGGTGCTGGAGCTGCCAGCCCTGGTGGCACCCTTTGTAAGTGTCGTGCTGTTGGGAGAGGCAGTCCTGAGACACTTCAAACCTTCTTCCTGGGGGTGGCCCAGCCTGCAGCAGACATGTTCAACACCACCAGCTTTTGTGAAACCAGTTTGTACATCTTTGCTCATGCATTTGGACAGTTCTTGGACCCTTTCTTAGGTCTCCTTATGCCTTCCCTACCCACCAGCTGCCCCATTTTGTAGTCCCTCCTGCTCTCCAGGTGTCTGTGCAGCCCAGGCTGTGTTGGGCCACAGTCAGTGCAGCAGGCCTGGCACTGCAGATGCAGATGTTTTCCCTGCATGGTGTCCCAACAGAGCAGGAGGTACTGAAGGTGCCCTTTGGGGTCAGGATTATGAGGTGGGAAGGCTCACATAGAGACATTTAGAATAAGATGCTCATATGCATCAGTGATGGTGCTCAGCACTGACAGACTCCTGCCAAAAAGGGAGGATCTTAGGAGTAAGAATTTTCAGACACAAATGTTTGAGTGCAAAAGCTCAAACAAGAATCAGTGCAGCACAGATGAGTGGCACAGATTGACTTCGTGCTGATTTTTGCTTTTCTTTCAGTGATGTTTTTGCCCAAGAAAACAAAGGACAAGGAGGTTGAGTCAAAGAGCCAGTGTATTGAAGGAATCAGCAGGTTGATTTGCACAGCGAAACATCAGCAGAACATGCTGCGTGGTGAGTGCAGCACTTGCATCCCTTTGGGTGCTGTGATTGTCCTCCAGGCAAAGGGCTGAGCTGGTGTCCTGCCCCGAACCCTGGAGCCAGCGTGGTGGGGATATTCCTGGGGAGTTGGCTTTGGCGTGTCCAGCACGAGGGAAGGCTTTAATAGGTCTGGGATGTGGGAAAATCCTCCTTCAGCTAGCTCTGAGTCAATGCTCTGGATGAGGACAAGGGTTGGACAGGGCTCCATTCTCCTCTCTGTCGTCCCCTGCTTCTTTTGCACATCTGGAGCAAGTGTTGGTTGGTGGCAGGTTGTGGCTGCTCCTCTGGACAGGAGCTGGCACACGCTCATGCCACAGCAGGAGCTATATATGCATCTTGTAGACAGACCTGGAGTGTCTGTCAGTGGAGCTGGGCATCCAGGAGCAAAACTACCCTTGTAGCCTGTTCAGTTAGTAATCCCCAACAGAGGGACCTGCTTGGGTCACCTCCTTCATCCTGGCCCGGTCCCTGTGAGACTGGCAGGCATGAGGGGTGCTCACAGGACATGTGTCGCCTCTTTGCAAGACATGGATGTCCTGGTGAGAGTGCCAGTGAGGAGAGACTGATGTCCATCTCTGTAAAAGCGCATTTGCCCAAAAAAGAAAATGAGGTGTGCTTAGGAAATCTGAGAAGCCGGATCAGGTGACGCTGAAATCAGCAGTGTGGGGAGCTCTGGTGTCAGTGAGCGATGCTGGAACAGCCTGAGCTGTTCTCCCCAAAGCCGGTGTGCTCCTCAGCCTTTCTCCCTGTGTGTGCAGCTGAGTGGGGCAGAGCAGCTGAGCATGGCCAGGCCTCCCTCTGCCGACTGCAGGGGGACTTCTGGCAAAGCTGCCTCAGGCTGGCCACTTCCCCCCAGCATTTCTAACTCTCCTCTCTTTTTACCCTCCCCTGCAGTCCTGATCGATGGGGTGGAGTGGAACGACGTCAAGTTCTTTCAGCTGGCAGCACAGTGGTCCTCTCATGTCAAGCACTTTCCCATCTGCATATTTGGACACTCCAAATCCAACTTCTAGCTGTGCTCAGCGCAGGGACCTTCTGCCCATCCCGAGGACTGCACACCAGGAGCCAGGAACTGCGTGCCAACTCTGACTCGTGTCGCTCTGCCCTCTCCTGCAGAATTAATTACAGATGTGCTTGGATTACTTTTGAATTACTTTTTCTATTAACTCTTAAGTTTACTACAAAGGAAGGAAACCCCTTTAAACAAAGGCAAAAAAAACCCAACCAACCAACAAACCAGTCTTAAATATAGATGTGCTGACAACGTGAAGTCGTGGGGGAGTTGGCAGGAGCAGGCAACCTGCCCAAGAACACCTACCACTTACGAGCAGATAGCTGAGTAACTGCACTGCTTATTAACCTGAGACCTCATTGGTGTGAGTGGGCTGGGGGAGCCGTGGATCAGCTCGAACAGATTTTGCAGAAGATCACGTGCGTTACGGTGCGTTTGGCCCCCGCTCTGTATTTCTAGGAGAAAAGGATCGCCAGTCTTTCTTCCTGCTGCCAAAGGATGAGAGATCAGCGAGTTTGGAGGGAGTTCAACTGTCTGGTGTGGAAAACGAAGCCACTTGCAGAGTTAGGGAGGTCTGGAGAGGAGATCCTCTTCGGAGCATGGAGCCTGCCACAGGGACAGGCAGGTGTTGGTGCTGAAGCGATGCCTGAGGAGGGTTGGGCAGGAACAGGAATTAGGGAAACACTAAGTGTAAGGAAACTCCCATGTCCCAGGTCTTTGACAATGACCAAACCGGGCCAGTCTCTGTGTTCCCCAGCTGGCTGTGCTGCTGAGGGGCACCACGTCAGTGGGGTCGCTGCTATTTACATACTCACACCGATTATTTACCTGTCAATAAACCTTCGTCCGGCCTCAAAAGGGAAAGGATTTTTTTCAACAGCTGCAGATTTTTTTTAACGCTTTCTAAAAAAACAATAAAATAAAAACAAAAAATAACAGGAAAAATATTAATTTGCCAAAAAAAAAAACCCCACGAACCCAGGAAGATGAGCCGGTGTCTGTGGAGTGATGCATCACTAGTGGCTGGACTGGGAGCCAGCCAGGCACTCTGCGTGTCCAGCTGCCTTCCTGCCCATGTGTCACACTGCACACCTGAGGTGGCACGGGCTGCTCTGTCAGGTGGTGGGTGGGATATGGGGAGCAGGGTGTTGTTGCCATGTGGAAGAACAGACATCTCTGGCATTTCAGGGTAAGGGACTGAAATTTCTGATGGGCCCTTTTGGGTCCCCTCTTGTGGGCAGGCCAGACTCTGAGCATTTCCAGAAGGCACTTTCTGAGGGCAGTGATGCTTTTCAACTGTTTTCTTTTTTTTTCCCCTGCTCCCTTACCCTTGGGTTTCCAAAGGCTTGGGGAACCCGCGTTGCGCTGCACAGCAGGTCCTGCTCTGCGTGGGGACCGCCCGGGTCCCCAGGGCAGGTACTGGTGGTGTGCTCTGCTGGCAGGGAGGTTCTGAGGTGAGAGCTACATCTTGTGCCTGTCGCAGCTTGGGCTGCTTCACCAGCTGATGTCGTGAAACCTTTCCCAGCACAAGGACAACCGTGGCCAGGGATTGGGTATTCCCTTCAAACCATGCGGGGAGGAGGGCACTGTCCCCGGCCTGGTGGCACGCTGCTGAGCAGGACACACTGTCTAGCTGCAATACTTTGTTCTTTCTGCCTGCCGTGGGCTGGCTCCTGGCTGTGGCAGAAGCTGGGCTGTAGTGGGGATGTTGTCGTGTCCCTCAGCTGACATTTTTGGGTGACCTGAGCTGATGCTCTGGGGCTGTACAGTGTTGCCTAGCAGCAGCAGCATGGGAGAGGGTGTATAAGCACATCACATCTTTATCGAGGCTGTTGCATCAAAAAAAAGCTTTGTAAAGGAGATTAGTCAGTGTGTGATTTCTCCCTCGAATCTCACACTGGTGTGACAAGGATGATTGGGCTGGGTTCCAGCTGCGTGCAGCCTGGGCAGCTCTGGTGGTGCTGCTGCAGAGGTGGGTTGGACTGACCGACTGCAATAACTTTGTTTACTGGGGAGTGAGGGGAGAACCTTCACTGTGCTCCTCTTTGTATTTCAACCTACTGTAAAGAAAAAAATCTGGTAGCTAGGACAGGGTTTCCAGAGTCCTGCCTATCAAATGTATGTTGCCCTGCTGTACTCTGTGTGTGTGCGTGTGCGTGTGTGTGTACGTGTGAGTGAAACACTTCTGCTCGTTGCATTTCATGTTGGTTAGTGTTTTGTTCTAACTTTATACAAGTGAATTCATCGGGAGACTCTCTGTACACCTGAGGGCTTGATTTCCCCCGTGTGGAAAGCTGTTATTGCTCTGAACTGCGTCTTCCGTGCAAGAAAACATCCCGACTCCTCAGCCTTGTTATCCCAAAGGGAGTCCAGCAGTGGCAGGCTGGGCCTGCCTGTGGGCAGCTGTGTGCCCAGGGGTGGCTGTGGTGTTTCCTGGCCCTGGAGGCAAGGGCTGGCACGCAAATTTGGTGGCACAGCTCTGATCAGGTTGTTGTGCCTCTGTTGTTTCTCCTGTGGAGCCACCTTGTGCAGCTGTTTCTTTCCCTGTGTGGAGTAGAAACAGATTTCTGTCTCTAAGAAAAATGAGTGTCAAAGCACATGGCTCAGACTGCTTTGGGAAGGAGCTTTAGATCTGGTCCCATGAATGAGTGACTGATCTCAGGTTTCCCCACTTACCCACAGTTTCTGGGGAAGTTTCTTGCCAGGAGTGAGCTCCACTGAGTTGAAGGATCGCCACTGTGGGATGAGGAAAAGTTTCTGGGGCAGCAGAGGGCCCGT
This sequence comes from Anomalospiza imberbis, assembly GCF_031753505.1. Lineage (NCBI taxonomy): Eukaryota > Metazoa > Chordata > Aves > Passeriformes > Viduidae > Anomalospiza > Anomalospiza imberbis. The sequence goes on along the minus strand of NC_089689.1, from coordinate 1,181,797 downwards.
GCCTGCAGAGCTGTGCCAGCCTGGGGGCTTGGGTGGCCTTGGCTATGTCAGCGAGTGCAGAAGGATGGCTTAGAGCAGAGACAGCACCGCTCTGTGTTCAGCTCTGGAGAGCTTGGGCAGGGAAGGTACATCTCAAATGAAGAAACTCGGAGGGGCCATCTCCCAGGTCGGGCTTGCTTTGGAGTTGTGTGGTCTGACAGCAAAGGCAGGGCCTGGGGTGGGCAGCACCTGAGTGCATCACTGGCCAGGAGGTGCTTTGAAGGTGGTGTCCCTTTCTCTGTGTCCCAGAGCTCACCCCAGCCCCCCTCAGGGCCAGTCTCTGCTGCCCTTCTGGCTGTGGCTTCCCAGAGCTCTGGTTTCTTTCCAGCTGCTGTGGACAAGGCCCCCGGCTGGCTCGGGGGTGAGCTCTGGGAGCGGCTGGCTCTGCGCCGAGCCGCGCCACGCTGACCTAGTTTAGCAGCTCCGGAGAGCAGATGAAAGATGGAAGGGGTTTGTGGCATCGTGTTGCACCCTGAGTGCTTCCTGCTCCTCTGGCTTGAGTTTCCTGGAGACAAAGGCTGCCAGTGCTCAGTCGGGGCTGGCTCTGCTGTGGCGCTGCTGGTGTCGGGGACATCTCGTGTGGCCGTTCCAGCTCCGTGCTGCAGGTCCCACCCGGTTCATTGTCACTTCACATCGCAGCCGTAACTGCAGAGCCCTCCTGAATTACACATAAGTTTGGGGAGAACCGTGGTCTCTTTGGCTGTTTTGCTGCTTTAGTTAGAAGCCAAGATAAAGCTTGTGGCTTTATCTTGCAGAGAGGGCAGGGGTAGGTGGCTGGCAGGTTTCTGGGGCTGAGAAGATGTGCCTGTTTGCTTTCCATCATCACGTTCGGCCAGGAACCACGCTGCCCTGTGCTTCACCTGTGATTGCAGCAAAGGCCCTGTCGTGTTTCTCACCAGCAGCGTGTGCTGGCGGGAGCACTGGCGAGCCAGGGCAGAGGATGTTGAACCTGGAATCTCCAAAGTTAAGAGGGAAATCATGTCAAGAGGCAGCAGAACCAGTGATCTTTTCCTGCTGCTTGGTATGCTAAGGGATTGGGAAACTGGGATTAGGACAGTTGGGCCATGCAGCTGTAAAGGGCCGGGGCCCTGGAGCTTTCTGGAAGTTAGGTTGGATGCAGTGTCTGTCCCCTTCATCTGGGAGGTCTTGATCTCAGCAGGTATTTGAGTAGTGGCATTTTAATGTGACACTCCCTCTGGGCTTAACCTGGCAGGAGAAGGCCAGAAATGAGCAGCAGCATCTCCTGGAGGTTTCCTGGAGCCTCTTCAATGGTATTCTCATGGGAGATGTTCCTGGCAGGGCCGGCTCCTGCAGGAAGGATCACTCTGGTGCTTTGGGACAGACTGGGGCAGAAGGGGACGTGCCAACTTGTAAAGCAGCAGGTCGCTGGTTTCCTTAAGAGCACTGTTCTGGGGCCACATCCAGTCAGCTGCAGGGTGGAGCCTTGGTGGCACAGTGGCCGGAGCGTGGCCTGCCTGGCGAAGCACCTGAATTCTGGGGCTGCGTGCCACCAGGCTTGTCCGCACCGCGGCGCGAGAGGGGACGTTGCCACTTTGTAGATTCCCGAGCTGTCCATCTGTTTCATTGTTGTATTGTTTGGGTTCTAGGGTTGTTTTTTATGAAGACAGATTAAATGTAAATAGCCTTTTTTTTTTGGAACAAACTGCAACGTGCTCAACCTCGTCAACTATTTTATGGTACTAATGCAACACTAATAAAACTGGACATGAAAGCACACACCCGTCCCCCGAGTCGTCTCTCAGCAGGGGCTGCTCTGGCATGCCGGGGGCAGTTGTGTGCAGGAGGAAACAGCAGCATGGCTTTCTGCCGTGGGGGTTCTCTTGTGTTATTTATCCAGCTGCCACTTCCAGGGCAGAGCTGGTGGACTGGCACGTCCTTCCCAGCACCGAGCCCTCCTGTAGTTTTTGCAGCCCTGCTGTTCTCCCAGCTGCCTCCTCTCCCAGAAGGATCTGCTCACCTCCTGCAGCTCTCCTGGCCATGACAGCCCTCTCCAGCACTCAGTCCTCACCTCTGCACAGCAAGAAAGGACCAGGCTGGTGCCTGTGTCTGATCTGTGGGCTGCGTTGGATGGATGCAGTGGTGTTGGGGTACTAAGGGGGGCATCTCAGGGAGGAAGACAGGCTGTGGGAGCCTGAAGCTGTGTGTGCTCCTGGGAGGACTGTGGGACAGGGACAGGGATGTGGGGATTTCAAGAACCCGGGCTTGGCACTGGGGAGTCAGAAGGTGAAGAGGTGAAGCAAAGAGGAGAGCTAAGCTGTTGTTTTGAGGAAGGAAGGTGAAGAAGAAATTTTGAGAAATGGGCCCATGGCCACGGTCCTTAGGATCCAGGATGCTGGAGGCAGAAACGGGAATGCTCTGCTGGAGCAGCCTGTTTCCTCATGCTGTCCTGACCCAAGGGTGAGGAATGGAGGGGTGGCAGCTGGTGGAGCAAAGAGCTGGGGTGAAGGGAGCCCCTCAGAGCAGGCCAGGCTGCTGTCAAAGGACACAGGTCTCAGTGGATAGCTCAGATGCTCTGCGTGGCCTGGCCAGGTGCAGATCCATTTATGGCCCAAGCCCTATGCTGGAAGAGGGGACAAAACCCACACCTGGTGGCACAGAGCAGGGATTGGATCGTTCCAGGCAGGAGGAATGGGGGTAGCTCAGGAGAGGGCAAGCTCAGAACTCAAGAGTGCAGAAACAGCACCTAAAGCCACGGAGGAGGTCTGGCTGGTGCTGAAGTGGGGGCACGGGGGCACCATGGAAGAGCTGGGGGAGACAAACATGTGAAGGCTCTGTTCAGGCTGCGTATTTTCTGCACAGGTTCAGCTGTAAACTTGCACTGATGGCCTGGCTGTATCAAAGAGGCACATCCTGAGCATCACCTTTTAGAGCCTATGGAGGAATTTGTCTCAGCAAGTGAATAAGGGTGGGAGTGGAGAGGACTGGGGTGGTGGGAAGGCTCATGTACTGCTGGAGGAAGCACATCAACAGGGAGAGCACCAAGGCAAGAGCCCTTGGCACACTCTCCTGTTGTCTGGAAGAGAGGAGAAGGAAACGAGGGCTGGGTGGAACAAGAATGACTTTGGGTCGGAGTGTACCAGGTTGCATGCACTGGGCCTGGAGAGCCTCCCTCATTCACGTGCACTGGGACAGATGAATTTTTGCCAGGCAGCCTAGGACTGGGCTCTCAAAGCACTGGCATCTTTCTTTTGCAGGTCTGGGCCTGTCTCAGACCATGTGCTCAGGCCCTCACTGTCATGGGAGAGGTGTCAAACGCAAGTGCTGTCCTGCCAGGATGCACCCAAAGCTCTCTGGGAGGTCTGGGTTTGCACGGTGGGAGTCGCTGGCACCCATGGGAGTGGGGTTTGGTGGTGGGAGATGGGGCATTGCAGGAGCTCGCTTCTTCCTAGGCTGAGTCCGGCAGCTCCAGCTCACCTCCCTCCAACTGCACAACACCCTGGCTCTGACCACAGCTGTTGCTTAACCTGGAAGAAGAACAGCAGGGAAGATGAACACGTTTTTCTTGCTACCGTTTAAAACACGATTTAGCATTTGGAAAAAATAATCAACGCCATGCGACTGTCCACTTCTCCGTGTGCAGCTACCGAGTGCGCTGGGATGTGATTTGTAAATATTTCTTCTGGATCATTTTTCTGTGTCCTACTGGATTATTTTCAGCTCGGCAGAGCGGCTGCAGCAGCAGGCTGGGGAGGCCAGCCCTTGTGTCCTGCGGTGTGCCCGGCGCCTGGGCCGGCACGCGCTTCCCTGGATGGCTCAGGAAGGAGGAAATATCACGGCGGTGCTCCCTGGCGCACTGACCTTTTTTGGCTGACCGATTTTCACCCCCAGAAGTGTTTTCCTCACTCAGCCGTGCTCCTCGTGCATATTGGGAACATAAAAGCAGAGCCCCGTGCCCTCCTGGGATCTGAGGACCGTCAGAGATTTGGTGTTATAAGCTTGTTTTCCTAACACACAAAGCAAATTTTAACAAGAGCCCTGTTCTTTCTGAAAAAGATCCGTATTTTGGCAGATGTCAGTGTTTTGGGCGATCTTATGTAGGTGTTTCAGTTCTTTGTGAGAAGTGTGTTTAGAGTGCAGGCAGCAGCTCTGCCCAGCCCATGCCCAGTAAAGGGTATGACTGCACTGTTAATCACTTACTCCAGCAAAGAGGTTCGTGACAGATATTTTTTGGCCATCCTGACCTGTGTGACTGTGTGGAGAAGTCCTGGGGTGTCACCTGGTTTGGGCAACACCAGGTGACTCTCCAGCTCTGTGCTGGAGCCAAGTGTAGTCATCCTGCCTTGCCTGAGAGGCCAGCAGTGCTCCAGGTCTGCTTCTGCTGACCGTCAGAGGCGTAGCTTTTCACCGAGCTTCACCATCCAGCCTTGGCCACGGGCATGGAGAAGTCCTCGGGGGCATGGTCTGTCACCTTCTCTGCTGCACTTTGTCAGCCCTTGCTGGGGGACCTGCTGTAAAGGTGTTATGTACCACAGAGTGGTGGTTTCTTGGGGTGTTTTTTGGCATCATCCAGTTCCTGCAGGAGAGGAAGTGGCAGTGGCAATGTGCAAGTTTTGCAGAGTGATCTGGAGCTGACAGCTGTTCGACAACAGTGTAACCATGCAGGGCTGCTGAGGAGACACCTGGACAGGAGCTGTGCAGGGCAGAAGAAGGGATGTACCTGCATGGTGCAGCCCAGGACCAGTGACACCCACAGGTCAGTGGGCAAGGGAAAGCTAAATCCATCATTTCACCTCTCAGGCTGACACCTGAGGAGGGGGGAAAGCCCCAGTGTGGCAGCGGGGTACACATGTGCAGAGGGGACCCAAGTGAGACAGTGCAGGAGTGGGGAGTGTGAGCAGGAGGTGTGTGTAGGGCTGGAGGGATGTGTGTGGGAAGCACATGGATGTAGGTGTGAGCCAGGAGGGCTGTGTCCCAGCCCTGGGTGTGCATGGCCTGTGGCGGCTGGGTCTGTGTGAGGAAGAGTGTGTGTGTGTGTGTGTGAGGACAAGGCAGTGTGAGGGCTGTACAAAACCCCCAGTGGTGCCTGTACATGATGGAGGCTGTGTGTGAAAACAGGCTCATGGTAAGGACTGCGAGTAAGGCACGCGTGTGTGAGCACAGGTGGTGTGTGTGTCAGTCTGTACCTGAGCACAGCCTGCTCTGTGTGTGTGTGGGGCTGCCCATGCCACGTCAGGGCTGCTGCATGAGGAGAGCAGAGCCCCTGTGGGGCCCAGAGAGCTGCGAGAGGAGGCTCGTGTGAGGGTAGGGGTGTGTGTGTGTGCACAGGCAGTCAGCGTGTGTGACACTGCTGTGCACAGGCAGTGGGTGTGACAGAGGTGGGCACAGGCAGTCAGTGTGTGACACAGGTGTGCACAGGCAGTGTGTGTGTGTGTGTGTGACACTGCTGTGCACAGGCAGTGTGTGTGTGTGTGTGACACAGGTGTGCACAGGTAGTGTGTGTGTGTGTGACACTGCTGTGCACAGGCAGGCAGTGTGTGTGTGACACAGGTGTGCACAGTGTGTGTGTGTGACACTGCTGTGCACAGGCAGTCAGTGTGTGACACAGGTGTGCACAGGCAGTGTGTGTGTGTGTGAAACAGGTGTGCACAGGCGGTCAGAGTGTGTGTGACACAGGTGTGCACAGGCAGTGTGTGTGTGTGTGACACTGCTGTGCACAGGCAGTGTGTGTGTGTGTGTGTGTGTGTGACACAGGTGTGCACTGGCAGTCAGTGTGTGTGTGTGTGTGTGTGTGTGACACAGGTGTGCACAGGCAGTGTGTGTGTGTGTGTGTGTGTGTGACACAGGTGTGCACTGGCAGTGTGTGTGTGTGTGACACTGCTGTGCACAGGCAGTGTGTGTGTGTGTGTGTGTGTGTGACACAGGTGTGCACTGGCAGTGTGTGTGTGTGTGTGTGTGTGTGACACAGGTGTGCACAGGCAGTGTGTGTGTGTGTGTGTGTGACACTGCTGTGCACAGGCAGTGTGTGTGTGTGACACTGCTGTGCACAGGCAGTGTGTGTGTGTGTGTGTGTGTGTGTGACACAGGTGTGCACTGGCAGTGTGTGTGTGTGTGTGTGTGAGTGTGACACAGGTGTGCACTGGCAGTGTGTGTGTGTGTGACACTGCTGTGCACAGGCAGTGTGTGTGTGAGAGTGTGACACAGGTGTGCACAGGCAGTGTGTGTGTGTGTGACACTGCTGTGCACAGGCAGTGTGTGTGTGTGAGTGTGACACAGGTGTGCACAGGCAGTCCGTGTGTGTGTGTGTGTGACACTGCTGTGCACAGGCAGTGTGTGTGTGTGTGTGTGTGACACTGCTGTGCACAGGCAGTGTGTGTGTGTGAGTGTGACACAGGTGTGCACAGGCAGTGTGTGTGTGTGTGTGTGTGTGTGTGTGTGTGTGAGTGTGACACAGGTGTGCACAGGCGTTCCGTGTGTGCCTGTGTGCGAGGACCGGCGGTGTGTGCGGACAGGCCGCGTGCGTGTGCCAGGAGGTGCTGTGTGTGTGTGTCGGTGTTGTGTGTGTGTGTGTGTGAGCAGAGGTGCTCCGGGTGTGTTTGTGTACAGGCGGGCTGTGTGTGTGTGTGTGTGTACAGTCACTCTGTGTGTGTGTGTGTGTGTGTGTCTGTGTGTGTCTGTGTGTGTGTCTGTGTGTATGTCTGTGTGTGTCTGTGTGTCTGTGTGTGTCTGTGTGTGTCTGTGTGTGTGTGTGTGTGTGTGTGTGTGTGTGTGTGTGTGTGGAGGCCGTGCCGCCCCCAGCCCCGCTCGCTCGCTCGCTCGCTCGTTCGCTCCCCTCCCGTCCCGTCCCGTCCCGTCCCTCCCCTCGCAGGCCGGAGCGCCGCCCTCACACGCCGCGGGCGGGCGGCTCTGGCTCGTTCCCTTCCTTCCTTCCTTCCCTCCCTCCCTCCCTCCTCTCGCCGCCGCTGCCGCCGGGCCCGGGCCGCCGCCCCGCCCTCCGCCTCGCTCCCTCCCCGTCCGCCGGCGCGGCCCCTTTAATTCCCCCGCTCCCCTCCCCCGCCGCCCGCTCCAGCCTCCATTTTCCAGCGGATCCGGCACCTGGAGGCGGCGGCGGCGGCGGGAGCGGCCCGCGCCCCGCACCCGGCCCGGTCGCGGGCATGGCCGCCAACATGTACCGGGTCGGAGGTAAGAGCGGCCGCGGCCCCGGCCCCGCCGCCGCCCGCCCCGCGCCGCTTCCCGCGCTCGGGCCCGGCGGGGCAGGCCCGGGGCGGGGCGGGCGGGGGCCGGGGCGGCCCGGGAGGGGGCCGCGGCCGCGGGGCAGGGCCTGGGGGGCTGCCCGGGGAAGGGAGGCCTGGCGTGGGGTTACGCGGGGTGAAGGGCTGCGGGGCCCGGCGCGGGGCGAGCTGGGGCGCCGTGCCTGGGGCTGCGTGAGCCGGGGCGGTGGGCGCAGCGGGATGGCCGGGGTGAGGGGGAGCGGCCGCGTGGGGCCGTACGGAGCACGAGCGTGTGGGGAGACGAGGCGGGTGAGGTTGGAGGTGGTGGGGGCTCGGGGGCTGGGGCAGGGTGGCATGGGTGAGCGGGGCTGGAGCAGAGCAGCCATGGGGCCAGGCCCCGGCATGGGGCCCGGCGTGGAGAGGCTGCTCGGATGGGGGTCATGCGAGGTTGTCGGGGTGGGGACCCAGCAGGAGTTGCTGCGATAAGGAGCACAAAGATGGGCAGAGGCTGCTGGTGGACCAGGGGGCTGGTGTGAGGCACGTCCTGCAGATCTTGGCCTCCCCTTTCACTCTTGCTGTTCTGTTGTGTGCTTTCCCATTAGTCTTCTGTTCGGGGTTGTGCTCCTGTCTGATTGTCCTTTGTTTTGGCTCACGTGAAGAGAAAGGAGAGGCAACGGGGTTTGGGACTGTGTTTTATGGAACATAAACTGAGGGTGGTCTGGCATGAATTTGTGCTCAGCCATTTTCCTTCATAAAAGCTGTTCTGTGGAGCTTCCTTCTCCCCAGGACTATAGGCTGTATAGGAAGATGTTTTTGTGGGGTTCTTTTTCAAAATGCCCCGTTTCTTGTGGAGTTCTGCAAAACCGAAGTAAAGTAAACAAGAGAAAAAATATAGTGAAGGTGGCCAAGCCATCCTGTCTGGCTGCTCTCCATCAACAACTGCTTTCTGTTCTTTCTGCTCTTCTGGCCTACCCTTACTTTTTGAAAAAGGCAGCTGCTTTTGTCGTGTTTGTACTTTCTTTCTGTTTGCACCTGGTTTCACAGAGGTATAAGAGCTGACTCTTGGCTGTCCTCGCTTTGTGTCTTGGGTTGCCCCAGGCTGATAGTGTGCCTGTAGCATTATGTTGGTTTGGAGATACTGAGAGTAGGATGATAGGCAAGATGAGTTGTGGAAATTCACCCTGGTGTGACTTGCAAAGGGAATAGCTTCCTGGAAATTTTTGTTCAGCATTGAATGGCCAAGTCTTGTGGGGAGTGTCATCTCTAAGCATTTTGTTTGGCTAAATCTACACTGTGGATCCCACAGAAGGTGGGAAAGCACCTCTGGAGGTCTCTAGATTGACCTCCTGCTAGAAAATGCCTAGGTAGATCAGACTGCTCAGGGCTGTATCCATCCCAAGCTCTAAGAATGGTTGATGCCACCCTTACTACGGGCCCTGTCCAGTGTTTGACCGTGCTTATAGAAAATATTTGTTTCCATGTGCCTAGATGGATTTTCTCTTGTTCCAGCTGGGGTGCCCCTTTCCATTATCCCTCAGTCCTATCCCTGCTTCTAAGCAGGGCTGGCTGATCCTTGAGTGGTGCCATTAGTAACCAGCAGCGCAGTGGAGGTTGTAAATGCTGATTGTGATCCTTTAAACTTGATGTTAGAGTTTTCCCCCTACCTTTATTGTCTAGTTTTTCAAGCATTTTTGTTTGAAGGATGCTGTGGGAGGCTTAGCAGGGCCTCTGACATGAAGTCAAGGTGTCCAACACTCCCTGCTCTCCCCTCAGCCGCAGAGCCAGTCTCGTAATCCCAGATGGGGGAGTCGTGTTGGTCAGGTGTGATTTGCCTTTGGAATATCCATTTTGGCTGGTCTCAGTTACCTTTTTGTCCTTCCTGCACTTGGAAATGTTGCCCAGGATTTGCTCCCTAGCCTTTCTGGGCAGAGGGCAAGGCAGCTGGCTGATGGCCAAGGTTGCAGTGCTCTGTTATGGTCCATATGGATGAAGTCTTGATTTGATGTATTACCAAGATCAACATATGGATGGATGCAGCTGTTTCTGTGTGAGAGCTCTGTTCAGCCTGAGCCCAGGAGTGTGTGTTATCGAGTTGTTTCTGACCTCTGGTGCTGCTGTCTCCCACTAATGGTTTTGTGCACTGAAGTTGTGTGTGAACTCCAGGGCAGGATTAAATCTGGGATGGGATTTGTGCACAGTCATTTCATACACTTCCCACTGGAAGACAAACACTCAGCAGATAATCTCTTATTACACTTGTGACTACCGGATGTGCTGCGTGAACTCCAGACCTAACAGCTGCCAAAAGCAGCTTGCTCACTACAGATCAATACTGCTCCTGGAAGTCTATGTTCACTCAGAAAGGATGGTCACTGCTTTAGGCCTGGGCATGAAACACCATGAATTGTTGTTTTCAGAAGCCAGTGGTGGGTTGACAACAAGTGGGCATGAAGTGTGTTGTTCTCTTCATGTGTTCCTGGCTAGAGGAGCTGAGGAGCCTGTGCTGTGGGGGCTGGAGTCTTCCCCTTTGTGTTGAGAAGCAGAGTGACCGTGCCGGGGGGCTTAGGGGCTGCCCCTTGAATGGTTGTCAGGCTCTGTGGATAAGTTGGCTGGTGGCATCCAGTCGTTTGGAGAGAGCAGCTGCATCTGCTTGATCCTGCCAAGTTTCTCCTGGTAGGTTTCTGATGGGAAGGGAGTTGGTTTCCAATACAAATGGGACTGTCACAAGCTAGCACAGTTCAGGGGGGATGTAAAACTTTGGAAATGTGTGGGGAGGAATGCCAGGGGATCAAATTCCAAAATGAAATGGGAGATCTTGGTTGTTGGCCAGTAGGAAACCCTGGAATCGCCTGCCTCCGGTGAAGCAGAATTGAAGATTTTCTTAACAGCTGCTGTACAGCCATGAAACAAATGGCAGCACGAAGAAAGTGGACTGCTTTCACTTGGAAGGAGTCGTGGTGGGCTGGCTTGCCTCTTCATGGAGAGGACTGACAGCCTGCACGATCACAGACCGTATGGGAATGTTGGATAAACACCAGATCGGAGAAGCTTGGGACCTCTGAGCTGGAATTTGGGGCCTCTGATGAAAAAATGCACGTGGGAGAGATATGTTCATTGTTCTAGCTAGTGCCAGGCTCTGCTTTCAGGAGAGTGCTGTGTCAGATGCCTGGAAGGGAACAGGTCATCTTGGTATCAGGAGCCTTTCCAGCAGGTATTCTTTCTCCACCTTCTCCAGGAGAGCTTCATTCTGGTGTGACAAATATTCCTTTAGTGGTGGCAGTTGACTGAGCCCCACTGCAGGTTTATGCCCCTATGGCATTCCCTTGATGCAGTGAAACAATGATTTTTTTGCATTTTCATCTTGTACTGATTTGAGGAACTTAATTTTTTTCACCTCCCTCCTCCTCACTTTTTGTTTTTTCCTGGATTATTTTTAATCTTGCATCAGCTACCCAATCTGGTTCACTGTGGGACTGTGTGAACAGCTGAATGGGCTCAGTGGGAGGGCAGGGAACAAGGGGATGGGGAAAGAACGGATAGGAAGGATGGAGGAAAAACTACTGAAGACAACACTTTTGCTGAGATAAATGTCAGTTTATGCTTTCAGATGGCGTCTTTTATGTGTTTTTGACTTTTATGGGTTACCTTCTTCTTTGGGAGCATGCTTAGTTACAAATTTGTCGCTGTTTTTGAGTCTGTGGTAATGTTTAAGGTATGTTTAAATGGCATTAGGAGATGTGATCACAAGTCAGTTGAGCATAGAAAGTACTTGCTGCATGTAACACCTTTGAAGTGAGGGAAGTGAGGACCCACAGTGCCTGACGTGGGCACCCAAGGTTCACAGCAGCTTTATTCCAGTGTGCTGGAGGCTGAAGCTCCAGAACTTACTGGCTATTACTTTATAGCTAGTGGTGGTATGTCTGTCTGCCTGTGCTGCAGTCACACATCTTATTTCAGTGTAGTCCCCACAGTTTTTAAGAATGGCAATAAGACACCATCTCTCTGCTACCGCAGGGCGCTATTAATGCATGGCTGGGGACTGTGGTTTGACCTGCCCCCATCCCATGCCACACTCTCACTTGGCATCCAGGCTCTTGTGGCAGCCTGCAGCTCTTGGCTTCCATAGTGCTGCTGGAGAGCTGTGAGCACAGGGATGGTGCATCAGTCCTCTTGACATCACAATCATGTCAATAATAATTGTTTGAGCTTTCCTGGTAAAGAACTGAGAGCTGTTAAGGAAGCTGGCATTGAACATGGTGCTGGAGTCTGAATCTCAAGCAAGTTCAGATAATTTAACTGCAGGATCACTTGTAAACCTTCTCCTGTCCCCTCGCTTTGCTGTCAGTGTGTATGTGTTTTGGGTAACAGGAGGGCTTACTGTGCAATATCCTTGTTTTGGTTCTGCTTGCTGGGTTTTTGTTTTCTAGCTTTGCAGGTAACCTGAGCTGAGAATGGGTTTAGTGAAGAGGTATTAAATAACCTCTAAAGATAAAAACAAAGAGTTTATTCTTGAAAATTACTAATAGGCTTCTGCGGTCACTGGCCCTAATAAATTTAGGACAGCTTCTAGCTTATCACCTTTCAGCAACAGCTAGGCAGTGGGTTTCTCCATCTTTTCCTTTCACTGTTTCTAGTTATGAAAGTTTATCTTGCATGTCTTGCAGTCTTCCTTTCCTTCCCTGCCCTCTTCCCTCTCCCCCTTATCAGACTGCTTCAGCATTCATTAGCCTTTTATTGGGAAATGCTGCATGAGGGAGGGTATTGTCAGCCAGCTTAGGTGTGTTTGGAGGCTAGAGCTCTGACAGCTCTGGATTTGTAATAGCTGCAAGCCATCTGCAGCTGGCACAATGGAGTGAAAGGACTTAGCTTGTTTCTGCTGTGTTGGTGAGTTGAGGCTGTTGCTGGGCTGGTGCGTGGGAGGCTGTGCCAGGGCAGCGTTTTGGGAGAGCTGGGCCAGGGGCACTGCTGGAGCTCTGGGGAGTGGCTGAGGTGCTCGCTGTTGTTTTGCCTTTCAGTGATGGTGAATAAAAGACACTCAATAAAAATTGTGGAAAAAAGACTCTTAAAACTTGTTTTGTTTAACTAGTAAGTTTTTGGTGATTGGCAAAATGTTCCTTTCACTTGCATCTAGTTGTTTTTCAAGCAACTTTTCATGTTTAAGCATCCTGGCTTCTTTAAAGAAATAGGGTGTGTAGTCTCCCCAGTAGGATGAGAAGAGAATGAGGTGCTTGCTGTTACTGTTTTTACTTTGATTTATAAACCACTCCTGAGCAATTTGGGATCACTTGAAAGCAAAGGTATGAACTGTTGGAGGCCGGCTTCTGATAGTTCTGGGCATCTGCTTGTAAAAAGTAACCTGTGAATTCAGTGTTAGTTCTGCACCAAGTAAGGTGGTTTTTACACTCTATCTTGCTGCTTTCCAAGCACATTATTTTTTTTTTTAATCCCCAAGCAGGTAAGTGACCAAGCCCTGCTGCAGCTGCTTTGCTTTTGTTTCCCATGAGGTTTTGGTAACTGGAACGGTTGAGAGAGGTGCTCTTGTAAGATATTATGATTCTAGGTCTTTGGAGCTCACCACCATGAATCCAGTATACAAAGAGGCCCTGCTTCAGAGTGCCTTTGAAGGTTTGGAATGGTTCCTTGTCCCCTCTTTACTTGTAAAACTAAGTCTGGAAGGACCTGCAAAGTACTGGTCAAGCTTTTGGGCTGTAGCCCAGCCCCAAAGAAACCATTCACACGTTCTTCTCTTCCAGCTCTTTGGCTGGACCACCTTTAGGAAGGAGAGGTGTTTGTGAGATAATTTTTACTTGGCATTGATCAGTGAAGCAAAGCAAATAAGTTAGTTGGTGGCTTTTAAGTGAGTTTGCAGGTGGAGGAAAGACTTGGGCTTTTCCAGTCCTTCACACGTGTGTTACTTGCAAGCTGTTGAGTCTTCATGGTGCCTGGGCTTCTGTGGCTCTGGTTCTGTGCATTGCCAGTTCACGTGTCAGATGTGGCCCATGGTAATGTTTCTGTTAAATTGCACAATGTGCTCTGGTTAATTTGGGGATTTTATGCTTTCACGCAAGATGTAGGAGGACAGATGACACTTGACCAAGCATAAAGTTAGTGTGGTGTGAGCAGATGATTCCTGATTTAGCACAGGGCTTGTCCTTACAGAGTTAAGTTGTCAACATCTGAGCAAATTTGAACCAGCCAAGTGAGACAGTTTCTGTGGATGTTTCTTTTGATCATGTTGATTTAAGATATTTCTTTTGGTAGGGTGTCCATTGAAGCAATTGTAGCGGTCCTGTCTTTCCACTGCCAGGCTTAACACAGCTTGGCCTGGCTGTGTGGTGGAGCTGGGCAGGGGTTGGTTTGGTTGGAGACAGTTTTTTGACCCATGTGAGTGCCTAACTGTGTTTACCATGTTCAGGCCTCCTGCCATCCAAGGAGAGGCTGTCACAACTTGAGGGGGTGGTATGAGAGGGTGGGGGATGAATCAGCTTCACTGGCACTCTTGTTTGAAGAAACATCTGCAGAAACGCTGGCAGGAGTTTACGCTTTGTCCGTGTTTTGCATTGTGAAGCTGTGATGTTTCTGATCTGGCACTGAAAGCCCTACCTTTGCAATTAATATATTGTCATACCATGGCCCAAGCAGTTCACGTTGACAAACTGAAGTTCAACGTTTCCCTTAAAGAAGCAAGCAAACCTCAACAAGAAACACAACTTTTTTTAGTTTGTTTTTTTTCTCAAGGGTGATGCCAAACTTGGTGTCTTGAGTACTACAGAGGTTCTTGTTTTGCAACTCTTGAGATTATTGCAGGGAACACGATGCTAGTTTCTTGTCATCTTCTTTGCTGCCTAAATATCTTTTGGAAAATAATGCTTTTCTTATCTGTCGTTAGCAATGAGAATTACAACGGAACAGGCTGTTTTCTTGGCTGCTACAGATGGTGATTGTTGTTAGGGTGTAGCTTGAGCATACTCCTCTTCCATTCCCCCTACCCCCTCCAAATACTCCCCCATGATTTAAGGAACTCTCTCACTAGTTTCTCTATCTGCTCAAGTGACTTTTCTATAATGTAGACCATCCTGGTCTTCCCTTACAACATGCCTTTGGGGAAAGGTTTTTTCTTTTTTTAAGCCTGAACTATTTCCATGGTATTGACGCAGAAAGAATGGCACTGGATGCAGCTGAAATTACATAGGCTCACAACTTTGCTAGTGCAGAAAATGTTTGTATGGCTACATTCTTGGGAACAGAAGTGGCAGAAGAGGCTTTGTGTCCAGAGGTCTTCAAATCATACTTTGATATCTCCTGTAAAGCACAGAATAAAAGAAGTGGAGTCTTTAGCATAGGCTTGTCCTGCGGGAAGCTGGAGGGAGTTGACTCAGTGAACCTGAAGTGTCAGTGCCACATGCAAATGTGCCTTAGTTATAGCTGGAATATTGGGAGTGGATTAATTGAAACTGGTTTTCTTGAACTGCCATATAATTGATTTCTAACAGTAAAATTGCTTCTTTGTCCTCAGGGTAGTGCTTTGGAAGCTTACTTTTATTTCTAGGATTCTTGAACACTTTTTTTTCTAGTCTTTTTGTACAGACTTTTAGTCTCCTTTGGGGTGGCATCCCTAGTAGCAGTTACTCCAGTATGGCACATTTCTTACCTATGTGTGACCCATGAATTACAGCTGACACCTATAGTCTCTTTGTCAAAAGCACCAGCACACTCCTGTCCTTTGGTTTGTTTCCACAGATGTCTGCAAGTGAAAACAGCCAACAGTGTTCTGAGGAACAGAAATAAGGGTATTGACAATCTAGAAGTTGAGGGTTTTCTTCCATGAGGTGTTCTTCCCTTTCTTCTGTTCCCCCTACTTGGGAATTTCATACTTTTAGTGGGAAAGGTGCCATCTGTATGAGCTTTGGGCCTCATGCAGAGTGAGATCTTCAGTCCCTAGGCGATTGCTGTGAGGCAGAATACCTACCTTCTTCCTTGGCAGAGAGGGGAAATATTTGGGAGCACACCTGGCCATTGGGAATCAGGTTAGAAGTTAATTGAGCCCAGGACCTGCCTTGAGCAGCACTGGCAATAGGGGAGTTGAGAGGTGGGTGCATCAGAAAGCAAGGACTTCTAATAATTCCTCCAAACACTGTGGAACTCCAGTGATTTGCTTTAAAACCTAGTCTATTAATTGTTTCTGAAATAGGAACCATTTCTTCTCTCTGTCTTACCTTTCTCACTTTCTCTTGTAGTTTTTGTATCTGTCTTTTATATAGGAAGCAATGATCAGAATTTAATTATCTTTGAGACTTCTGTCCATCTGTGAAATGTCTGAACAAAGGGTTCCGGAGTTAATAGGGAAGAACTAATGCTTGGATAATGGAGTTGCATGAACCTTGTTTCACTAAGAATCAGGCAAAAAATGATACAAGATGGCTGGACAGGAATTTTTCTTGCCCCCTCCCTTGACATGATAGAAAAGAAAGAACAGAAGACATCTGGGAAATTCCAAATATCATAGTGTTTCAGAGTTTAAAATGGACCAAGCGATCAACAGTTTGTCCAAGCAAGTTGCATGTCATTAACTTTGATTTATTTTCCTTTTTACTTCAAAAAGACAGGTTATGTTTTACCTCGAGTAGATTTCTGTATGGAATGTACTTAGTTTTTATTTATAACTATTATAGGTCCTTCAGAGTTTGGTGTTTTGTTATTGTTGTTTGGGTGTTGTTTTTGTTGTTGCAATAACTCTTGCTATAAGACCTGGCATAGATAAGCAATTGTATCAAATGTTTATAGGCCTGTGCATAATGTGTAGTCCTTTTACATGGATCTTGCCATGAATTGCTTCTCCTTTGACTTATGTTTTGGGTAATACTGTATCTGGATTTCTGGAGGCCTGTCAGAAAAAGTGATCCATAGGTTGCATCTCAAAACAGCCAAGTATCATTGGCTCATTCTGCACATTTGGAAGAAAATACAACATGAACATTTTGTTTACCATGTGAATGTGTAGATAATCCTCGCTCAAGAAACAGAGCAAAGCTGGCTTGATTTAACTGGGGTACTTCAACTTATCCTTGCTAAATGTAGTGATGATTTGCTTTTAACTGTGTGGAGGGGAGATGTTTGCTTTTGCCATGTCCTCACTAGCTGGCTATAGGTATTTACACATCTCTTTTAAGGAGTTGGGTGGTAGTGGTGGTGTTTCCTATAGCATGTGCTGCCTCATCCTCAGCTTGATGTATCCAGTGCATGCAGTAGCCACAGATTCTGCTGTCCTGTAAATACAAATAGAGCCCGTGCTGACAGTATATCTTTAATACCTTTGTTGATCCATGAAATACATTAATTTGTAAATACCTGATTTGTGTGTACTGCCAGATCTATTAGACCCCGTAATTCCTTTAGCAATAGAAAGAACTGTTTCGGTTTTGCCTTTGTGGTAATGAACGTACTGTGCTGGTGAGGTCTTCTCTATTGAAACTCTGTCTGCTCTGTAACTAAACATTCATTGGGTGACTGCTGCTGGGAGTGTTGCTGCCTTTTGAAGAGCCAGAAGGTAGTAGGACTTGGGCTCTGCCAGGTGAGATTGCAGGACTTGTAGGGTTGCCTCTCCAACCTGCTCTTTCACACCAAGAGGGATTGTATTATCCAGAATGTAAAATGATTGACAGTTTAGGGACAAAGCTGGCGAATAATTTGAAAACTGGAACTTACTGAAGGAAACCTGCCCAAAGTTGAGTTGGAGAGCCCAGAGTATAAGGAGGCACACATTTCCTGTAAAAGAAGTCATAAAATCAGCAGATCATCATAAGTTTAATCACTCTCTTGATGTTCCTCTCTAATTCAGGGCAGCAGCTTTGTGGGTTGGCAAGGGGAAATAGTTACAACTATGGAGTTATTTTATCTCATGTCTGGAATTGCAGATTGTACCCAGCAGTGGCAGTGAGTGGGGGAAGAGGAAGGCTCCAGCTTCCCTCATGTCATCTCTAGACTGGGTGCATCTCTATGCTGGTGTAGAACTCACTGTGTAAGACTTCTGGGGGGTAAGGTAGGGAATACTCAGCCAGGTCAGTCCTCAGAAAACACTTGTAGCTTGAAAGGCAAGCGTGCATTGGGAAGGATAAAAATACTTTTGGGCATTTTTGCAACTTGATCACCTAAAAGCCCATAAGGTTATTAGGTAGCTCAGACATGTCTAATCTTATAAATATATGACCTCTAGACAGTGTGTGTTATTTATTTTGCTGTACCCCCTCCTGATTTTCTTTTCCATGGACTGATGTAGACATAAGCAACAGCTGACATGAAGAAGGCAGAGGGGGAAGCTCTTTTGCAATAATGTCTTAAAAGCATGTGAGAGCAAAAAGAAATTCTGTTAATTGTGAATTGAGAACTGTTATTTTACTACCTTTATGGAAAATTGTCATCTTCTGTACTCTGTAGGCTGTCATTCTAGTTTTAGCTGCTGTACTTGTGTCTGTGTGTTCTAGCAGTTAAGTCATTACCTGTGTAATACGGCATTGCTTTGTGGCAAGTTGTGTTGTGAATATTCAGAAAAAGTATTATGGGATATAAAGCCTTTTTTTGGATAGATTTCTGTATGAGGGTGCTTCTGCTCTATAACAGCACAGGCATGGGGAAGAAATACATTTTGAGTTTGTCAGAAGGTGATGATCTGTGCAATGGTCCTTACTCCCTTTTGGTATTTCCACACTCCTCAGTCATTGTTTTAGCCTGATCACAGATAACTGTAGCATGCATGAGTGGTGCCATTAATTATGGTCGTGGTATGGATGCACGGCTGATTAATTCGGGGATGGTGAGCTGAAGCCAACAGCTGTTGTGAAGGTATGGGGTTGAAACTCTCTTCAGGCGGCTGGGTGGTGAGGGATTGCCTTCATGTGCTTTTTGTGGTGGTTAGGGGGCACGTCATGCTTGTGGGATGCAGAGCAGTTTTACACTAGTCCACTAGTCCTTTTCTTCAGTTTTCTAAGTAGGAAAGCAAATAAATCAGCAAGGATAAATAGTCAGTTGTGTTTGAAGGGCCTGACTTGTTTTGTTTGCTATCAGGCTCTACCTTTCTGTCCCTAGACCTTATTTTTTTGTTTTAGTGAACTCTTTCGTCGTGTTCTTAGTAGGAGTTGAGATGTGTATCTTCCTGTTGTCTAGAGATTTGCTAATTTCCCCATCCCTTCTTTCAGCCCAGGCTAAGGACCCTGGCAGCTGTGCACAAAGAGGATGTCTCCCATGGACAGCTGGATTGTTGGGAGTCATGGAAGGTTTCTGTTTCTTGTGTGTGTGTATGCGCAGGCATCTGCAATTGTAGGCACTGCCCTGAAAGCAAACTGGGAATAATATTAGTTGGGTAGGCAGTATGAGAAAGGGTGCGCTTCCATGGCACGGGGAGGAAGTTGGAGGTGAAGTGGAAGAACTACTCAAGGAAAAAGGCAGGGTTCTGGAGTGTAGGGCCCAGTGGTGTGCCTCCTTTGAACCTCCTGTGCAGGTCTTGCAGTCTTCTTGGCTTGGCTTGGCTGCTTGTGGAATTTCAGAAGTGTTCTCACCAGCCCAAGCATCAGTTTGGAGAGTGGTTTGTTGAATTTAAAATTTCCATGTTGTACATGTGGAATAGGAATTCAGACCATTCTCTGTGCAGGATAGCATTTTAATTTTAGTTTCACTATTTAAAATCTCTATGAAAAATGGAGACACTTTTCTCTGATATGTGTTATTTTGTGTTATGTGGTTTGCAGTGTGCTCTGCATTACTTGCAGAGAGAGGAAGCCCTTTTCCAGGTAATTTGAGCAATGGGAAATAGGTCTCCATTAGTTGCATAGCTACTGGTGAAATGCTTAGCATAGCTGTGGAATTAGTCTAAAACATGGATGAGATGTACTGGGCTGGGGATTTGACATGGTGAAGTCATCAAGCACTGGCCTAGGAATGCACCTCTGCACTGTCATGTGTCAGCTCTTGGAGCATCCTGGGGGACTGGTTTGGTTCTGCCTTTGTGCCAGCAGTGTGCAGAGCGTGGTGGTTCCTGTGAGCTTGGTTTGCAGTTGTTGGTCACAGTGTGGGTCTGGGGATGCTCCTGCTGCTGACCAAGACGGTGGTGGGGGTTTATTATTCAGTACTGCTGGATACCACTGCCAGCTGTTCTTTGGTAAGCCATTCATCTGTGATAAGCTTTCTTTAAATCCATGCTAGATTTTACAATCAATAAACTGTAGTTTTGTGAAAAATCAAGTTAAAGTTCACATGAGGTATAAAATGTGTCTCTAAGAATGTATGCATGTACATGCACACAAAAAAGCTGATTAAATGGTGTGAATTATGAGCATTTGTAACAGCCACCTGGAACCCATGGGGCTAAAGACAAGGTTATATTTTCAAGACATAAATTGGCATTTTTAGTTTTAATTTATAATTTTCAGGCACAGTGCTTACAAAAGTTAATATTTTTTGCCTCTGCCTCAGTCAAAGTACCTGAAGTGAGGAGCAGCTGGTTGTCTTAGGAATTATTGGAGGGTTGGAGGGAAAGAACTCATCCTTTCTTCACTTGTTGGAGCCTTCCAGTGAGAAGTGTCCAGTGAGCTTGGAGAGCACCTTGAAGCTTCAACATTCACTGCTGCAGTGCCCTTGTAGGTCGTGGGTGGTTCTGCCGTGGGAGAAATAATTTCTTTTTACTCTGCTGATCAGTAAATTGCTTAATGCCCTCCATTGTTATTTCAGTCAGCAGTTGTTATTGCTGAAGCTGCCAGATATCTGTTTGGTTTTGTGGCTTCTAGTAGAGTTGGTCATAGTAATGTTGAGCCTGTTGTTTCCTGTTTGATGGCTGCACAGAGCCAGTGTTTGGGAATGGAAATTTAGGGTCTAGTTACTTGGGTGTTTTAACCATTTCTGGTACCAACCCACAAAGTTTTCTACAAACCAGATGTCCAAACTCTATTCCTCACTTGAGATCTTCCACCAGTTTAAAGGCTGCAGGGATGTGATATTTAAGAGGGACTGACTCTTGCAGTTGGGAGTAAAGTTTTGCAGTCACTCAGGTGCTTGTTGGTGTGTATGAAGATGGCTCATGATCAGTCTGAGAGGCCTGGAGCACAAAATGCACAAAAATATCAAAAATTGAGTGTGCTGTTTCAGTGCTTCTTAGCCCTGAATACTCTGTGGCTGGGTAACCCGAGACTCGTGCAGAGCATAACCATTGAAACTCCCCACGTGTCACTCCAACCAAGACCAGGCTGGGACTTCACTATCAAGGTGTCTTGACAACAGCACACTTTTGACAAGACAAGAGCTTGGAAAATAGGTTTGTGAAGAATTGTCACTCTTGGGATTGTAACCCCTGGGATTCCTGGCTAGTGAATCTCTCCTGAGGCAGCCAGCCCTGCTGAAGGGGCCGGCGGGCACTTGGGTTTTTTGCAGGTAGTGCAAGAGCAGCTTCCTTGGGGTCATTGGCACGGCGGTCAGTGCTGTGCTCTTCTGTCCCACGCAGCGAGTACGTGGGTCTGTAAATCCAGGGAGACCTGTGGATAGTGGGCTGTAAGCAGCAGTCGGAAAAAAGCTGTGTCTGCAGCTCGAGTGGTGTTACACGGGCTGTGACGGGTAAATGCGCTGATGTCTCTGGTCAGCCCAGAGGTTAAAGGGGTCCCCTTAACTCTCCTGCTGCAGTTTAGCCAGGAGCAGACACCTTTGGGGGATGTCTTCCTTTGGGCTGGAGAGGAGGGAACGGTATCTGTGCTTTCCACAGCCCTTTTAACAAGGATTTCGGCGGGATTGAGGGTAAGCCTCAGGAGCTGTCCCTGTTTACAGAGAGCGAGCACCCGCTCATCCCGGAGCACCTTGCTAATGTAGGCATTGCAAAAAGATCGCCTCAGGCGTGCCCGGGGGCTACGGGTGTTTTCCTTCAAACACAAATGAGCTGGGAAGTCTGCAGGGAAATCGTCTTAGGTAGTCCTGGAAGGAATTGTTGTCAGATCTGTGTGCAAGGTCAGCACCTTGTCAGCGGGGAAGTGGATTCAGCTCCCTCTTTGTCTCGGTTCAGGCTTAGGGTTTGGCTTCTGGAGTACTGGGAAAGAAAGGTCTGTCCATTCAGAACTCGTGAGCGTCCGTTTTCTTACGGGGTGCTGACGCTTGGAGTTCCCTAATACCAAATAATTTATATGGCACTCATGCATGTCTCTGTGATTATTTTGTTTTTTGATTTTTTTTGAAGGCACTACCTTTGGTAAGAACTTGTTTTTTTCCTATAACTTTAGATGTTTATCCTGCTTCAAAATACAAGTATCACTGATAAGTCTGGACAGCGCTATGGAATTTTGTTTAGGGCATTCTAGGATCACATAAATGTAAACGATCAAAAAGTAGAGAAAAAGATGAGAGAGAGAAACTATTTGTATTCTAAGTAAATGAGCCATACTTGTTAACTGGTGGGGAAGAGAGAGATGACATATTGCTGGTGAGAAGTGGCTGGATTTTGATAAGAACAGGAAGCAAATAAAGACCACGGTGTGGTCTAAGTGGAAATAATCTGATCAGAGAGAGAAGGAACATCATGTGCTTTGCTATCCAGGCTGATAAAGGTTTTGATTTGATTTTTAGCAGTTCATATTTTAAAGAGTCTTTTTTCTTTTTGTCAGATTATGTCTACTTCGAAAATTCTTCAAGTAACCCCTATTTGATACGAAGAATAGAAGAGCTCAATAAGGTAAACATTTTTTCCATCAAGTCTTTGAAGTTAATTGAATTTATGATCTGCTTGATTTGATTAAAATCAAAACAATTCTTTAGCAGTTCTCTGGTAACTAGAAGCATAAAAATACTTTTGTTCTCTGATAATTTTCTGGAATGCTTTAAGACCTTTTGTTCTCCTTTGGTATGAAAGGATTGAGTATCAATGGCATGTAATTCTCAAGGTGATTATGCCCACCCTTAGGGAAGGAGGTTTCTGCAGTTCTTCACTTCCATGTCAGGATCACAGGATATGAAGAAAATACAAGACTTTGCCTAGAGGATGGAGAGCTTTAATTTGGTTTTTCTTGAGGGGGACTCTTGCTCAGGAGAAAGGTTTGCAGCTGTGATCTACTGGCTCAGACTTTGTCTTTGCTGGTTGTCCTTTTGGGCCAGTGAACTTGATCTGCCAAATTCCCTTTCAGTGGATTGAACAGGGAAACATGATGGCTTCTGTGTGGGAAGGCAGCTGAAGTTGTCAGCGCTGAAGTTTGACCTGGCTGAGGAGGGGAGCGGGTTCTGAAGCCACTGGTTGTATCCTAAACATACCACTTGTTCAGGTTTAATACCAACATTAGGGCAGCCCATACAGAGGGAATGTCACATTGCTGGTTTGGGTTTGGGTGTGCATTAACTGACTGGTGTCAGGTATTCTTCAGTCACCAGTCATGGAAAGCATGTGGTTCTCAAACAGTTACTTGGAAGAGAAAATGTATCAATTTCATGACCTATCAAAATCTGAATGCTAGGACACCCTTAGTAACCCCATAGAGGTCTTTTGCAGAAATACCTTTAAGTCTCTTTTGCCTTAAAGAAACAAGAGTGAATTCTTAAAAAGTTCCTAGTGGATCCCTATCCATGAGGTATCACTGTCTGTATCCCATTCCAGGATGTAGGTTTGTTGATCTCTTTCCTGGAAATTGTTTTCACCTCTTGCTCTTCATTTTCATTCTTCCCCTCACCTTTAAAAAAAGATAAACTTTCAACCTGAATTCCCCATCTTGGTGCAACTCTTCCTTGAGCTGTGATTTCTCTGACCTACACTTTAAAAATTAGTCTTTCAGGTTGAAATGAACCCTAGCTCTTTTATTTCCTTTCTAACTGAGTGTAAATGAAATTTTGGCAGTTAAGTAAATCAGATCAATTTACGTGGAAGCAATCTGTGTTTGAACAAGATGGTTCCTGCCATTATATTTTAGTTTCTCAAAATTTAGAAGTTCTCAATTATTTACCAGAAGAGGGTAGAACTTCTGAGACTCTACCAAAAACTTTTGGTCTGTAAGGGAAACACCTGTGTATGTATGTGGTGTCTGGTGTGTTTGTTTTGTTTTGTTTTTGTTTTTTTTTCTTGTTTGTTTGTTTTTAATTTATGTTAGGAAAACTGGTATTATAAAAGTTGAAAATTTCCCTTCATTCACGTCTTAGAAATGAGCTGTACATTAGTTTTTATTTTGTTTCCTTGTGAGCACCTTGCTGGTTCACTACCCTTTTTTGGAGACTTCCTCGCAGGTGTTATAAATAGAGACAAGCCAATCTGGATTAATAATTAATAACTAAATTTATTTGCGATCACGTAACAATTTAGTTCGAATTCGCCCAGTCTACAGAGCAGCTCTGGGTGCAAACCGACAGAGACAGTGCCTCCGTCGAGTTTGGATTTTTATATGTTTTATTTTGCCCTCGGCAATAAGCTACTGCATATTCATGCAGTCCTCTCATGGAGGAGGCGTCCTGGCTGCTGAAGTCTTCTTGGCAGCTGTTCATCTAGTCGCCGATATTGTCCAGATTTCTCCGGGAAGGGGACAATAGCTGCTTATCTCTGGGACTTCATCTCTTTGGCTCTGCTCCTGGGGTTGGGTCTGGGTCTGGGCTTTGGCACCATCCCTTTGGCTTTAGCTTGGGTGTGACTTGATGGCCCGCTCCTTATTGCTGGCTGGGGCTTTTTGAATGTTAATTAGGTGCCCGGCCGCTTAATCTGTGAATTCCTTTGCCTTGATTTGTACAGTAACTCTAAAACATTTTAAGGCTACAGTGTATAACATTTATAACTACAACTCATTACATTCAACCCCAACTGCACAAATTATACATATATAACACAGAGAATTTGTATCTTCTGTTTTCGGGAACTGTGCCTTCATTACGGTTTTCAAAGAGACTTCAGTAGTAGGATACAACTGTTGAGTTACTTTTTCATTATTTGATTTATTTTAGAGATAGTAAATTGGCTGAGGCTGTTTCAAACCAGTCGGTTTATTTCCCCTAGAGTTTGTAAAAAGCCACGTGCACTGTTTGACAGGTGCCATCTTACATTTGATCACCTATCTCATTTTAAGAGGTTTAAGTAAATAATATTTCAAAAATTCTGACTTTTTTGTATATTATCACTGAAGTAGAGTTTGTCTGGTGCAGCTTCTTTGGTTCTCCTTCTGTAATGATTTTTTTTGTGTGTTGGTCATTATTTAGCTCACCAGTGCTGTCAGAGAATCTCATGTCATTTCTTTTGCAAAAGTAATAATGGCTGGGTTATTTCTTGTCTTTCTACTGCCCTGCAGAGTTTGGAGAACAGCCTAGATCTGAATTCTGTTATTTTTCACAGTTTTGTTTTTTTATTAGGTTTTTAAAGATTCATTTGAGTGCTGTTTAATGTAGGCATTACCTCAAAAGTAGCAAAGTAGCTTGTTAATAGGTTGCAATGGCAGGTAAGTGTTTTTCTCCACTTGAAGCATCTGTGACTTAAAAGTGGTGATTCCTCGGGAAAACCATTAGGAGGGCAGGGCCAAACTGCCAAACATTCCATGATCCTGGAATGGATCATGCTGGAGTTTGTGTGTGAGATAGTGTGTGCAGCTGGAGGTGCTCAGAGCAGACGCTGTGTAGCTCTTGTGCAAAATTCCCGATAATTTATCAAGTTCCTAGTTCAGAGTGTGCAGTTCTGCTCTTGGTCAGGGGTCAGTTTTTTCTTCTGTTCCCTGTTTCAGACTGCCAATGGAAACGTGGAAGCAAAGGTGGTGTGTTTCTACAGGAGGAGAGACATCTCGAGCACGCTCATTGTACTGGCAGACAAACATGCAAGTAAGTTGCTTTGTGTTCAAATGACATTGCATCTGCACAGAATTTTCAGACTTGGGGACAACTTTGATATTTCAAATATCAGTATCTTAAGTGTAGGTTTTTTTGTTTTGTTTTGTTTTCCCCTTTCCTTAAACCTTTTAATACCTCATTTCTGTATGGTTGAATTTTGGTGGGGACAAGACAGAAGTTTTCAGTTAGGGCTGAGTAAAGACATCTTATTTGCTCCACAGAAACGAATTTCTTAATTTTTGGGGTGAGAGAAAGTATTCTCCCTGTTGATTCAACTTCTCATGAATTATTTGGTTTGGTTTGTATATTAAAAAAAACCCTCAAACATTATTTGAGTGAATCAAGTAGACTGATTATGGGAAAGCAACTTGAAACATGACCAGCTTGAAACCTGACTAACAGGATTTCTCTTTAAATTTCAATATTAATAATATTTCTTGCAGTGACACAGCTTTTGTCTGAACATGCTCAATAAATACACTTTGAAAACAGAGAATCTGAGAATCTCCTATCACTATTTTGAGTACTTAAAGCCCTTTTGTTGGGAAGCAAGTGGAGTAACCAAACTGTTTTTCTTTTGTAAACAATGGACTGTGTGAGGTGTAGCTGTTCAGATTGCTTAAAACTTAGCAAAAAGCATGGACAGCCTTATGAATCCTTGCAACTCAGGGCACATCTATAAATGAGAGAGAAGCAATCAGATATGGGCATGTCAGAACTGTGATTTAGCTGGCAAGCATCACTGTCTTTTAATGTGCTTCTTGGTGTGTGTATCAATGGAGTGATCTGGGGATTGATTAAATCAGATACTCGGTTTTAGCAACGAGTATAATGGCTTGCTGTGTTCTCACTGCTTTAATGCCATTGGGGAAAAGATGCAGCAAAATGAGTCCCTTACTGATGAATTTGAGTATTTTCTGTTGTAGTCTGTCCAAATAATCCCTCCATTGCAGTCATACCATGGAAAGAGGTCGTGGTGTTGAGGGAGAGTTTGCTGTATCACAGAATGGTGATGGCAGGCAAAGCTTTTTTGAGATCTCTTCAGTGCAGCAGTATTCATTTTATCTGAGGATCCTGAAGCTCACTAGGAACTTCACCATAAACAACGTGGCTATTGATTCCTTCATCTGTGTCTCACTTCACTAGGTTCAGTAAAGGAGGCAGGTGGGAAGGATTCACAGAAACACATCTGAGACTGAAAATGAAAAATAATTTGAACCCACATAAATGCTCTTTGAACCTGCAAATGCTGATCTCTGTTTGTGATAAGAAATCTAAGTGTTTGTTTTTTAATGCAAACAAATAATTCATTGTTCATAGGTGTCGTTTGAAAGATGGGAAAATTCTTCTATAGCAAAATCCTATTAATAGAGCAACCAGAGACAACTGAGTCTGCCTCTTAGAGTAAATTTCATGAGTAACTAGTATTTTCTCTAGTATCTTTCTTTCTGGTGCAGAATAAAATTGCTACTGAATGACTTCCATTTATTTAGATAGATGCGCTGCTCTGTGGTTTCTGTTCTTCATACGAAGGGAGAAGAGAGCAAAATTAAGCTTTTTGGACAGCCATTAGTTCTTTACTCTGAAAAAAAAATCAACATCCTGCATGATATAATAAAATTAAATTTTGTAGATGTTAAGATTCTAGTACAGATATTGCATACTGTCACTGACTTTGAGTTCATTTCCATAAAGTCTCCTGTTGCCTCATTTTGATGCATTTGCAGTAGATGTACGTGTCTGCATCGCTGATCTTTTAACTGCCTTTGTTCAGCTGATTAATGGAGCTTTCTGACTGCAGACATTTCTGGATTCACACAGTCTTCTGTTTAAGATGCCTTTATTTTAGACCTACTGTTGAGATCAGTGCAGTGAGAGAGCTAAGCAATGGAGAGATACAGCCAGGGCATGAATGGAAAAATTGTATGGATATTTTGTTATTTTTTTACTCTTCCAGTAAAGGAAGGAAAAAGATGTAATTGTGAAAATAATGTGCTGAAGTTTAAAAAAAAAAAATAAAAAGCCACTTTAGCTTGGATGATCCATCAGATATCTGAAACAGGCAAGTTTGAAATGTTGTCTGTTCTCATAAGTCTGTATACGGAGAAATGTGTTGGAAGTGCCTTATTCTGTAGCTGGTGACTATAAATTGGTACCTGATGTATGTAACCTGATTCTTGGATTTAATCTGTGATCTTACCATTTTTATCATATGATGTAAAGCTTGTCTAGGCTGTCCTATAAATCTCTCAGCCTTATGATGTCTTCCATTCATTGCTATTGCTTTTTATTCATAAGCCTCTTTAATCACCTCCCAGATTATTCTAGGGAATTTCTCCAACTGTTTCTGAAATGAACTTGCTTCACTAGTAAGACACTGTTTTGAGTTCTTGCTGAGAGACTTAGAAAACAAGATTGCAGACAGGACTTGATGGAAGAGGAATGGGAAAGATGCTTCACTCCTCATTCTATTGTTGGGTGCTGTCATGATGTATTTTCTTTATATAATGTCTTACACAGTTTTTTATAATTATTTAAATATTTGCAGCCATGACTGCATGTCTGCCAGTGGGTAGTGGTTGGGGAACTGACGTAGTGCTGTCTGGATTGGCAGATTTATGGTCGGTTTTCAGCAGGTGCTCTCTGGCACACATGACAGCTTGGTTTTGTATATGCCAAAGCTTCTGAAAATAAATGTTTGCACGATACCTCTGTGCCTAAACGAGTAGGAAATTTGTTGAGATTTTTTTTTTTTACATTTTAAATAACGCCAATCTAAATGAAGTTTGACAATAGCTTCATGAATTAACTCTTTTTATTTCTTCAATTTTATTCCCATTCTCTATTTTCTCCCAGCCCCACACATGCAGATTTAAGAGGAGTCCAGTTCATACATCCACTAATGACACCTTGGCTCAGTTGTTGCTGAGAGGAGGGAACTGTGTTTTTTCTCTTTGGGAGTGGTGCAGTGAGGGAAGATAGAGGTGTCCAAAATAGTGTCTGTTTGCTACCTGAAATTGTGGCCATGGCTG
Organism: Anomalospiza imberbis; assembly: GCF_031753505.1. Classification (NCBI taxonomy): domain Eukaryota; kingdom Metazoa; phylum Chordata; class Aves; order Passeriformes; family Viduidae; genus Anomalospiza; species Anomalospiza imberbis. The sequence goes on along the minus strand of NC_089689.1, from coordinate 1,153,752 downwards.
CAAGAGATGACCAGCAGAACTTTGTGGCAGGGGATCCACACTGATAATGTGGCAAACTCCTCAAGTGTCAAGGTGTAAGGATTCCTGCCTGTGAAAACTTTCTCCGTGTTTTCTACAGCTACGAGTCAGTATCTGGTTTTTGGTAGAGAAAAAAGGAATAAGGCTACAGCTTCATACAAACCATTTGAAACTGAACCTGGAAGAAGGAACCTGCTGTTGTATTTTAATTTATTCAAATGCAATATTTCTAGAGTGTTCCTCCAAGGTCCTTAGTTAAGCTGTTAAAACAGCCAGAGTTGCAGCTTCCTTTGCTGCTGAAGGAGCTGTTGTGCAGGTCAGTAGCACTGGTTTTACCATGTCTCCCAATGATTTGGCCCCGCTCTTTTTCTCCTTTCTTTACATTGTTTTGTTAGTTACAATCATGCTAACCAATTCTTCTGTTACTGCAGACTGTTTCTCAAGCTGGTAAACCTTGGCTGCTCTCTAAACCTGATTTCTGTGTCTTGTTTACCTTCATGCATTTCTGAATTCTGTCATGTAGCTACTTGTATGACACCCATAACACAGAGAAAGGCTGCTGCTTTCTGCTTTTGATGCTCTGGAGAGCCCAATCTGATCTATAGCAAATTGCTATTCTTTCTTGTGTCTAGCAAATATTGATGTTTAATTTCACATCTCACACACCCAGTCATTTAAAATTACAATTACTGCCTCTTGGGTTTCTCCTGCCAACTCAAAGTTTACTCTTTCTAATTATTTTCCCCATATATGTTAGCTTTCACACACGTCTTGATGTTTGTGCCTAATCTGCCTATCTCTCGTTCCCAATATAAGTCATCTTCAAGCTTTGTTAATGTGCTATTAATGATTCTGCCATTAATATCAAATAATACTTAATCTAATACACTTCTTGCAGCATTCCACTGGCTACTGCTGCATAGCTGATATATTACTGTTTGTATTAAGATTAAATGTTTAGTTTCAAATCTGCACAGGCACATCTATCAAGCAGAAAGATTAATTTTGAAGTAAGGCTTTATGAGAGCACTGAAGTCCCAATGTACTGCACCTCCTGTATTCCCATACCACTTATTCCACAGTACTGTAAAACATGCAGGCAAATCTTTCTGAAAAGATTTCTTGGATATTTTATGAATGCATGTTTCTAGCTTTTTAAAACTTTTTCTTGGAGGCCACCATTCTTGATGGCGCTGTTTGATGCAGTTAGTGTGAGTGGGTGAGCTGTGGGAAGGTGAAATGCAGATATGCCAGACTTGTCCTGGAGCTGGGGCTGGGACAACCCCTGTTGTGCTTGATAGTCTGACTCAGCCTGAGCTGTCTGGGTGAGGTGTTAGTGGGGTGTGAGGTGCTACTGGGTGCTTTTTGTCCAGCAGCTTTTGCCTGAGCTCAGTGAGGGAGAGGTTCCTGTCCCAGGTCCAGCCCTTCTCTCCCCCATCCCTTGGCTCCCAGTGCATTGGTCAGGTCTGGTTTTTTCAGTGTTAAATCACGGCTGTGAAAAAGGAGGGACAATGTTCATATAGATTTATTTGTTATTTCTTGGAATGTTCCTGCCTCTGTCTGGGGCTGCTATGACAGTTTTACTGCTGTGTGTGAGGGAGTTGTTTGTTACCAATAGAAATGTCTGTCTGGTTGTTTTTTTTTGTTTTGAGAGGCTGTTCATAGCAGAGCTGCCATAAGAACATGTGTGCTCTCCACTTTTGTATTTTATTACAAAAGCAAGACACATAAATAAAATACAACTTGGAAGGAGAGCCTACCTGAAGGGATGCAGTCCCTGGGATTAGTTTGGTTGTGCTGGGTGCTTTCATTTTGTCTGTAGGTTTCATTGGCACAAAGGGGTTGACATACTTTTTAGAAAAATGTAATTTCTAAAAGCTGTAGGCTATCAAATATACTGAAGATACAAACTATTTTAGGTTGCTCCTTGTAGTATTTTCCCTGCATTACACAGTGCACTACAGTAATTTCCAAAAGCTGCTGTAAGTACAGGCATTAATTCCCTTTTCCTTCATGCATCCTTCAGTTTTCAGGCAAATGAGCTTGGAACTTGCTGGATTGTTTGTGGATTGCTGCTGGTATATTTACAGTGTAGGATAGCAGTCACAATATTAATTTTCAACTAAAACAGAACCCACTTCAGTAAATAAATTGCAGACCCGTGAGAGTGCGCAACAAATGTAAATTTGGTGTTCTAGTTCCCAGGAAAATATTAAAGCCTAAGTACATGCTGCTGTATGGTTACCAGCCCATGTGGTGTAGCAGCTATTGTATGTTGAAGTCTGGTTTAATTATGCTGCTCTTTTTTTCCTTCCTTGCTGGAGCAGCCTACCTGATGGGCACATAAACTGCAGGTCTTTTTTTCAGGGCAGTAAAATGGTGATAAATTGTGGGCAACCTGAAGGGTACATAATTTTTTGTCACCACCTTTGGTGTAATGGTGGCCTCTTTAAAACTAAATGCAATTTTAGTGTTTTATAAAATGGAGATCTTTGTTTGCTTTATTTTTGGGCTAACTATGGGGATTTTAGTTAACTAATCTTAAGGGTATATAAATCATAACTGTGCCTGTATGTGTTTCTCACTAGAAATGTTTTTTGGCAACAACTGTTGAATTAAGCTGGAGGCATAAGTGTGCTCTTTGAGAGTAATGCTGCTGTAAAATTAAGAGTTTTACAATTCATGCATGAGGCTCATTCTACTACAGTCTGGGAAACTTTGCCTGTGGTTTTGCAAAATACAAGTAACTGCATTACTTTCTTAGAGAAGGGAGAAGTCTGATCTCTTCTTTCTCAGTCATTTATCATGGAGGATCTTTGGAGTTATTTCCTTTGAGTATTTTGCCCTTTACAGCTCTAGCTCATATAAGTGGCAGGATACTTCTTAACAAACACAAAACATACAATTTATTTCCTAGAAGAAAGATGCTTGAAGATGTTTGGGATCAGTTGCATGCCAGTGTGGGTGGGATTTCACGTATTTACTTTGGGGTATGTTTGGGAACTGGTTGGATGGAGATTGGATAGCTCCAAGGCAGAGGTGGTGCATCCTGGCTGCTGCAATGCAGGAGTGCTGCAGTTGGGTGTGTGTGGTGTGGGTTAGGTAACCAGGGTGGCAGGAGTGGCCTCAGGCACTTGGTTACATTCCAGTTCATCTTGTGGCTGTGGTTGGGATGAGGAGAGTACAAAATAACACTTAGTAAATAGACTGCCCTTTCCAGTGGGCATTTTCCTGCAGAACCTGTTAAAAACTGGCATGGGACAGTGTGATGTCCTGAATGAGGAGTAGGGCTTATGATAACTGATGCCTGGAAAAGAGGAAAGACTTCACTTTGCCTCACTCATCATGTGTCAGTTTCTACCTGATGAATCTGATGCTCTCCAAAAGCAGTTCTCTCTCTCTTTCTCTCTCTCTCTCTCTCCAGAACTTCTCTGTTGGTAGCAGATTTATGTGACTTTCAGCTTGGTGTGACCTGTGTGTGCCTGGGGTGATTTGATGGTGGTGGTGAATAAATAAAATTCTTCACAGGCAGAACTTCAAGGGTCTGTACTAATTATGTAACTGTTCAATTGGCCAAAATGTTACATTGAATCTGATTAAAGTTTGTAATTTAGCAAAGGTTTTGGAGCAGGTCATTCTGACTTGCTCAAAGTCAATCCTTGTCTTCTTGTTGATCAATTTTGTCTCTTTATGACTAGGAGAAATGGAAGAAGAGATGGAAAATCCAGAAATGGTTGATTTACCAGAGAAACAGAAGCATCAGCTACGACATCGTGAGTTGTTTCTCTCACGACAGCTGGAGTCTCTGCCAGCCACACACATTAGGTAATGACTGTTTTCTTCCATTTTATTAAAGCACCACACAGCACTGTTATTTTTCAAGTACACTTCAATGTAACATCAACTTCTGCGTACAACTTCAGTGATACCATCTTGTGAATCACACGAGCATTTAAGATGGTTTTTTTCATGAGATGTTTCTCTTTTTTTAGAGGGAAATGCAGCGTTACTCTGTTAAATGAGACAGAATCCCTTAAATCGTATCTGGAACGGGAGGTAGGAACCATTTTGTGCATTGTAAAGTTTGAACAGTTTATTCTGGCACAATTTAGGTTTGGTGCCTATTTGCACGTTTTCTAAAAAGAGTTCTTTCATTTCTGCATGTACTGGGCGTTGACAATGGGAAGCTTTAGGCTCTGTACAATCTTCATTGTGCATAAAACTTTGTGGGTCTGGGGGCCAGACCTTGTGTTTACATCCCTGTGTCACAGTTAGCTGCCTCTCCTGTAAAGAGAACCCAACTTGCTCATCAGTGTGGCAGGGCTGAGAGTTCCAGCCTGGAGGCTGATGCCCTGGGAGATGCAGTAACTGTAGAGGAAAGAGCAAGCCAGCAAGCTGTGCTTCTCTATATTTGCTTTATCCTGAAATCATACAGATTTATGTTAATTTGCTTTAAGCTTGATCTTGCCTCAGATTTTTGAGGAGCTTAGTTCCCTGTTCTTTGAGTTCACTGGTCAAAATGCTTATCTGGAGTCCTACATATGCCACCACTGACACTTAAATCCTTGAAAAACTGCTTGTCAGGTGACATCTGACAGAAATTTACCCAGTCTCTCTCCTTAAAGGTATCTCAGACCAAACACTTGAAAGTGAATTGTCTTGCACAGTTAAGCACCATTCAGGATAGAAATATTGGGCTTTACTTTTTCAGATATTTTGTGATTTTAAAATATTGCTATTGTATTTTTTTAGAAGTTGTATTTCTATACCTTTATTTGTGGCTAGAACTCTGGCTGCCATCTGGGTTACACAGTCTTGAAGTCTGACAATGTGTGAGAGATTTACTGTGGAGATTAGCAAAGAACTTCAGGATATTATTATTTGAACACATCTGCAAGCAAATAATTTGCGTTTGAAGACATTGAAATGTTACACAAGAGAGGAAATCTCGTAATTAAAACTAGTAGGATGATGGTCGGTACTGGCCCTTAAGAAATGAGAAAACAGGCCGTTTTTGCAAGGAGCATACTGCAGTCTCTCTCATAGCTGAGCTTTCTTTTTAAATGCTTTTGTAGCTTTCTTCAGTATTTATTTAAGCATAAGATTACTTTTAATCTGATACTTTAGTTTAAGAGAATTTTAAACAAAGCACAGGGTTTAAATAGTTGAGTTTTTCTTTGGAATGTGAAACCAAAAAATGTCGGCTCTGCTGAAGGCTGCCAAATGGCAGAGCATTAAACAAGGGACGTAGTATTCAGCAGTGCTTGTAACCAGCTAGCAGCCCAGGAAATGCCAGTTTAAAAGCACAAGTTAATCAAACTGAAATGATTTCAGATTTTCTAGTACCCAGCTCTCAGGTAGTGTTTGTTCTCAGTTGCTCCCAACATATTTTTATTATCCCTGGTGTTACAGGTGGGTGTGCTGAGACTGAAGGGAGATGCTTTCCTCTGATCATGCAATGCTCAGTTGCAGATGTAGGCACAGAAAGAGAATTTTTTCCCCTATCCTTTTGAACTTTCAAATGCAAGATGAGTGATGTGGGTTATTTTTAGAACTGAGCAGGCACTTAGAAATTTCACAGAATTGAGAGTTCCCTGAATGTGTCCTGTCACTTAGCATGGCGTTTTGCTGTGGTGCAAACTAACTTGGACAGATGGTAAAGAAATTAAAAGCTCAGGAACACAAATATGCTTGGGTGGAGGGTAAAGAGATTAAGAAAAGGAGATAGTTGTTGCCCAGTGGTTTCCTAACACTGGATGGTATTGTTTTGAACTGTTTCTTCTTTCCCCATGCCTCCTGTTCTTAATCCATCCTTTACTTTCAAATTGTTTCAGGGTAGTTCCTTTTTTTCTAACATGACTTCTGTCAATAAAGCCTAAGCAGTTCTAGGGAACCTAGTATTTGATTTCCCAAATGTTATGACCAGTAAAAGTAGGCTTTCAGCCCAAGGCTGTCTGCCTTGAAGCAGTTTAAACATCCAGACAGAATTTTTTAGGGAGATAGTAAGCATAGCAAAATTACATTTTTGCTATCTCTGTTCTCCTCCTCCACCCTCTCTCTGTCATCTTCCTCAGGAAGATTGCCTTGCACGTTTGGAAAGCAGGCTGAAGGGGACCAGCACTGACTCTTTCACTGTGCCTGTAAAATTAGGTTTGTAACAGGAGTGAAGAATAGCAGGGAAGAGAGGGGGAAAAAAAGCAACTGGAAAACCTGAATTTTCTATAGACACCTAATTCCCGTGGAGATCATAGCCAATTATGGCAAAAGCACTACATTTCCCTATTCTGCAGGAAACTGTTTTGAATGTAGGTCTATTTTACTGCTCTGCCTGGCTATATCCAGAGGCTTGTGTGAATTTGCCTGCTGAGCAGATGTCTGGCATATCTGTTCCTTTTGGTAGCCCCCTAAAAATAAAATGTTCTCTAGTTAAAATATATCAAATACATGAAAGTAAGTTTGCAAGCTGCAATGAAGTAACCGTTATTTCTGTGGTGTAATTTCACTTTTCTTTCTCCAGTTTCTTGGTGACCTTGGTTCTTGGCTATAGCTATGGGTAGCTTAGGGGCTTGGGTAGGGGAGCTCTGAGCAGATATGTCTCTAACAGTTGAGAGAAGCAGAAAGTCATGATTCAATTTTAACTCTTGGCAGGTCATGTTAATTTTTTCTGAATATGTTGGGTGTCTTCTGGGATCTGAAATGAAAAGAGAAAACCCTTCTCTTTTCTGACCTCTGCAAACCCAGCATACACAGTTTGACAGCACAAATGAGTGAAGGATTTTGAAGAGCAGTGTATTTTGTTGTGAACATGACTCTTGTGAAACCTTTGTGAAAAATTGTTCTCATCACATAGTGGTGGTCAGGAGTTCACACATGCTTTAGAGTACACAAGGATCTGGTTTGTTTCTTAGTTTGCATTGGCACTAGGCTGACGTGCATTAATGTTTTCAGCAGTCCCGCTCAGTCTTCAAGAATAATGACTGTCTTGTCTTTGAGGGAAGATGGCAGTGGTATTGAATTACCCCTAGGGCTTGCAATCTCTGTTGGATTCACACTTGGGCCCCCAGACTTCATCTCTCCTCTGTTGAGGATGCTCTGGATGGGGAGAAGAGACCAGAGGATTCTCCACCTGATTGATTTGAGACAAAACTGGACAAGACGTAAATGGATGACCCGAGCCTAATAGAGATTTTGTAGAGAAAATTTGTAATGATAACCAATAAAAGAAAAGCAATAGGGCATCTAACAGTCAAATATCATGGGAGAAACCTCCTCCGCAGTGTATGACTTTCCCTGGCCAAAAAAGACTAAAGAAGTTGTCTGTGGAATTGGTCTTCTTTGGAGCTCACTGTGTTGTTACACTGCAGTGTGTTGCATATTTGCTGGGCAACATGCCTGCAAAGCATTAATGTTGCACTGCATATACTTTGTCCTGCACTCAGCTATTTTGAAGCTGGAACAAATTAAACATTGTATTTATAACCTGGAAGCCTGTGAGACAAAAGCTTTCCCTACATTTTATTTCCACACTGATGCATTCTCAAAATATTGCAATAATCTTGAGCTTTGAGTGTATCAGGAAGCAGGAGACCCAGATTTCTTTACATAGATGTGTTATAAATGAGTTTTCATGTGCTCTGAAGCTGCCTCCTGCCCGTAGGTTGATATAACTTGACCCTGGTGTCTGTGGGAGTAGGAGTTTTTTCATTTGCTTAGGATGCAATCAAATTCTCTGACCCCAAACCCAACTACAGACAACCCTCCCAGTTCAAGTTCAGTTGTCTTCCAGAATTTTTGCCACGTTACTGTGGAAACTCACTGTAATTCTTCCTTTTCTGGGGCTTTGCATGACAGATTGGGAGACTCTTTTCCTTTGCCACCTCTTCATAAAGCTGAACAGGGCTTTAAACTCATGGTGGTTTTGTCCTAATTTTTGTTGCATGCTGTTGACACATACAAATATAGGGAAAGGGAAAAATGAGGTGAGCATGAAATGAGATGTATTTAAACAGGGTGCCTGCTAGTGCCACAGAAATAAGGGGAGTGAAAAAATAAGCCAGAAACCTGAGATGTGGAAAATGGCACGCTGCACATCCTGTTTCTGTTCAGACAATTCTTCCTGGTGACCCTGTTGCTGTGGACAGAGGTTACAAAAGGTCTGTTATTCCATGTCCTACCAGAGCTTTAATCCTGCCCAGAACTGCACACTACTTTGATGGAGCATACCTGGTCCATAACTATAGCTAAGTACTTATCCATGCAGAAAAGTTTAATTACTTAAACTGTACAGTTTTAGGTAGTTAAAATTTTGGCTGTTTCCTTTCTCTGCCCTGGCAGAACGTTCTCATTCTGGAATGCCTTCTTGCTTTAATTTTACACACCAAGGTAGCAGAAGCCAAGCAGCTATTTTAGCCTTTTCCACATCTACTTGAACAAAAGCAGCAAATTAATGGATTGCCACCTGCAGCTAATTACTGCTGCTGCCAAATCTGCTCCTCATAACAAGCAAAAAGAAATGTGGTGGTTTAAGCTTAGATGGTAGCAGGCAAGAAGTTGGTCAGCAATGCATCCCTGTGACAGGGAAAGCGGAGCACATCCTGGTCTGTATTAGCAGGAGTGTAACCAGCAGATGGAGGGAAGGAGTTCATCCCCTCACTTCATCCCTTGTGAGACCACTTGTGTAGGTTTTTGTCCAGCTTTGGGCCTTGCAGCATGAGAGACATTGACAGATTGGAGCAAGCCCAGCAGTGGCCGCAGGGTTTGTCTAGGGCTTCACACCTCTGTGGGGTTGCATTGGTCTGGCTGTAACACTCTGCTGTTATGCTTTAATTTGTGCTGGTGTTTCTGTGTGGATAGGTCACCAATGTCTAATCCTCCCGGTTTGGAATATGGGAATTGCATGGGATGTGGCAATTTTGTGTTCTAAAACAGCTGATGTGACTAAAACTTGTCTCCTGGCCCTTCTGAGACTTGCCTGTGCAAGAGGAGCTTTGTTCACTTCAATTTGAGAGGCTGCTGTTGAGAGCTTACAATATAGAAGAAAGTGGCAGCACTTGAATGGAGTTTTTAAACGGGTGGTTCATTTACTTTTTGTTCACCCAATTTTAAAATCTGTATATAAGTAATGAAACCAACTTAAACTGTAAAAACTTGGTAGTATGGTCACAAAGCTGAAAGTAAAAGCTAATAACACTGTTTACCTTTTTGCTCTTGTTTTATTTTTAGGATTTCTTCTTTTATTCATTAGTGTATGATCCTCAGCAAAAGACCCTGCTTGCTGATAAAGGAGAGATTCGAGTTGGAAACAGATACCAGGCAGATATTACAGACTTACTAAAAGAGGGTAATTTCTGTAATTTATTTAAATTGTCAAGAGTTCACGTTGAATGTGGCCACTCCTCTGTGTGAGGCCTGCCTAGGTGTGGGAGATGGTTTCCACTGCCAGGCCATGTGTGCAGCAATGGCTGGGTTTGTTGAGGCTGTTGCCCACTGAAGGCAATTAGTTCTCTTGCAAATGGGTCTTTAAATAGGCGTTTGTCCAAATCATAAAAGTTGTTTAAATAAATTGAATTAATGGGCTCTCTCGGAGCTTGCACTCTTTTTATTAAGAGATTTCAGAAATTCCATGGGAAACACAAATTTCCATCACATCTGTAAAGCCTTTTGTGTTTCTAATCAAGCCTTACTTCCCTATAAGAGCCCCTCCCAAATTACTGCCGATTAAATGCTGTCTGCCCTCATCAATTTGCCCATTACTGCTGGGTGCCTTTTCCTTGGAGCCCTCTCCCCATCCCAGTGTTGGCTGCCAGCCTAGACTCCTCACCTGCAGAACAGGCAGGAGGAAGAATTTGCTGGCTGGAGTGTGTGTTGAGACTTCAGCCTGCCCCCACCGTGTCATGGAGCAGTGGGACCATGAGGACACTGGCCTGAGGACGAGGGAGAAGTAGCAGGAACCAGGAATGTTGATCAGATAGTAACTAACTTTAGATTTGTCTCTGCACTACCCTACAGATCCAAAAGTGGGTGGAAAAAGTGAGAAGGATGAGGAGTGTTGGCATCTAATTCTTCTGTCCTGAGCCCTGTAAAATGCAGAGGGAAAGGTCTATCTGTAAGCTTCTCCTCAGAGAGAGAGGGTTGTGACCTGTATTGGGAAGACCACATCCAGTCTGGATGGGCCAGGATGTGGAAGCAATGAAATGCTTCTGCCTTTACTTAGAAGTTCTGCTGACACTGTTAGTCTCATGTTAAAATAGACAAAAGAAAGGGTTAGGATTCTTGTTTAATTTGTCTGTGAAACCAGTATTTATTCAACAGCTGGGCAAGTCTCCTAAGTGAGGATGAACTAATCTGAAAGGCATCCTGTTCCCTCAGTGGGCCAACATGGGGCTTCAGAGAAGGATAATTGCCAGATGTTTTAAAGGAAGCAGAAAGAAAAAAAGAAGTCTCAGTAGCTCCTGCATTCTACCAGGGTATTCTGGCTTGCCTAGACTCAGGAAAATGAAGAGTGTCTGATGCCATGGTTCCCCCCACTAGAAAGCAGCTGAGGATAGGTTGAACCAGCCACTCTTTGCCTGCTCAGAGCAGCTTGCTGTCTGTGTCTGTTTTCCTGGAACTGCTGCAAGATAAGGGAGGAAGAGAGACGAGCTGGGGAAAGAAACTGAAAAGAAACTGTCTAGTTTGGAGAAAGATGCGCTCTGTTTCCCATGACATATCCTCTGACATCAGTTTGTGAAAATCTGATTGCCCAATTCAGATAAGCTGTGTTGCTGTGTCTATCAAGCTAAAATTGTCACATACAAATAAGTGAGTGAAATTTTTACAGTGACCTGTCAGGCAGAGTAACTGAGATGGGCTAACAGTGACATTATTGTGAGATTAAAAAAAAGAATCTAGAAAGTACTCATATTTTAAAAGAGCTGTACTAAATACTTCTGATTTGTTTTTCAACCAGGTGAGGATGATGGAAGAGATCAGTCAAAACTTGAAACTAAAGTTTGGGAAGCCTTTAACCCACTAGTAGACAAGCAGATAGACCAGTTCCTGGTGGTAGCACGGTAAGAGCATTTCACCTCTCCTTTGAAGAAGTAAATGTTTGTAACTCTTCCAAGCACTTTCTCATGTTCTTTTTTGTTTTATTAGCGGGAGTTGCTTGATTCTGGTTGCTTGATTCACTTGCTCCATTTTAAGATGAGGTACATTTTACATGCCTTTGTGGGAATAGCATGACTTTAGGAACAGCTCCTCAGATTTACAACTTGGTTTCATAAAAGCAAAGCAAGTTGCATGTGAAAATGATCCTGTAGTTGGTGGGGTTTTTCAAATACTTTGGTCAGCATGCAGAAGACATAGTGAATTAAATTCTTGGCAGTTCTTTGCTGTGTCCATTTACTGTTTTTCTCAAAACCAGTGACACTTTAACATCCCTTAATGGTTTGCTAAGAATTCTGGTAAATGCTAATGATGGGCTGAGGATACTTTCTAGTGCCTAGATTCTAAGAGGTAGGCACAATAAAATAAAACCCTGCAGATCTCTAATGATGTTGTTTTTATTTAAGCCCAAAGCAATCTTTGTTGATCAACTCTTCCTTTATAAAAGGTTCTTGAACTAATTTGTTGGTATCCATTTCTATAAACAGAAACCTATATTAAATTTTAGGCTCTCATAGCAATTGATGACTGAATAATTTAGGGAAAAAATACACAGTAACACTCTCCAAATTCTCTGTGGTTTAGGTGGCACTTTTATAGATGAACCCTGGCTCTGTCTGCCTTTTTTTCCCCCTTCCCCCTCTTGGGTTTTCACGTGGTTTGGTTTGTAGTGACCGTGGAGCTGCTTTGTGATGGGAGTTTCCACCTTCTGGTGGCAGAGCTGGTTTTAGGGGTTCTTTCTGGCAGTTCAGTGCTGCCCACTGGGTTTGCTGCTGCAAGGTGCAGGCTGTAATGAGAATCACTGCAAAGATGACTGCAAGAATTGCTTCTGTTCAGAATCAGCAAAGATTCCAGTTTATAATTAGTTCACACACACACAAAAGTATGAGTTCAGCTAAAGCTGGGCACAGGGGAGTTGTGGGGCAGGGATGGGGATAGTGACTGGGAGGCTGGGAAAAGGGTGAGGTGAGTCACTGCAGACACTCCGATGGGGGAGGCTGGTTTGGATTTTGGCCAAAATTAGATATTTGATGACAGCTACTTCTCAAACATGTACCTTTCCTGGTGCTGCACTGCTTGGCACTAGTGTGTTCCTTTGTGCTCTCAGCTAGTTTGGGGAAGTGACCTGAGTGGAGGGGGAAAAACCCAACCCGCCTCTTTTGTTGTTGTAGTTGCTCAGATGAGTTCAGTTCCAGTTCACTGTGCAGGAGCACAAATGTTTCGCCTGTGTTGTGTAGCAGGCAGGGGATTAGGAATTTTAAGAACCAGTGTTTGTTACAGGTTTCTCCAACTAATTTCTTTAGGAATAATGTGAAGAGCATGGGGCTTGTGGTCTCAGATGCAGAGATGAGTTGTGAAGTATGTGAGGATTACTGTATTGTGGAGGCTTTATGATATATATATATATATAATACAATGTTAAGTTGTAAAATAATAGTTTCTAATTTTCTGAAACTTTTAGAAAAACGCTTGCATTGCTGCATTTTTTGTGTCTGATCTTGCATCTGTCTCTGTACCTTTTGGACAGCGCAGCACTGCTCTTTGCCATTGTGGAGGAGATTTTGTCATTCGTAAGGCTTGCTTGTGCTCTGTTCCTGTGCAGCTCAACTCTGTTGGGAGATAAGGGATAAGAGAGTAGCTCAAAACTCCCTGTTGGTGACCCCTGAGGCTTTCTCTGTTTCTTCTGCCATGCCTAAGCCTCTTCAGTCAGAATTAAGTAAAGTGTTCACAACGACAAACCACATTTGGAGAGAATGGTCTCTGGCTCCGAATGAGCACCAAACCATGTAGTCTTGTAACTGGAAGATGGAGTCTGCTCATCCCAGGAAGTGTTGGCTGGGTGTTTATATTTATGCTGGGTTTGCACGCGAAGTTAACGCAGTGTTTAATTTCTTTCAGGTCTGTTGGTACGTTTGCCCGAGCCCTGGATTGCAGTAGTTCTGTCAGACAGCCAAGTTTGCACATGAGTGCTGCAGCAGCCTCCAGGGACATCACACTGGTAAGATTTTCTTTAGAGGACCTTAAGTTTGTGAGAGATGCAAAATATTCACCTCAGCATTAACAGTTGGCAAAGAGAGAGAGAGACAGATGGATTGTAGTTGTGGCTTGCTGTGAAGCAGACCCTGCCTTTGTAAAGGAATCCTTTAGTTACAGATGAAGTAACTTTTTCTGGCTTTGTGCCTCTTATGATCCATCATGGATAATACTATGAGGCAATTTTTTTTTTTTGCTTAGTTTTATTAAAATATTCTGATGACATGCTTGACAGCTCATCCCTTGCATGGGCTCAGTAGCTCTCTCTCGAGAAGAAGAAGGCAAATTGTCTGCCTGTCTGTAATGTTACAATGCCAGAATGCCATTCCTCATCACTTCCCCAACACCAGACTGTCACTGGCATCCTTGGGCGAGATTGACCAAGGATGTCTGGGGGAAAAGCTTGTGGTCAGATAGGAAATGTCAGTTGATGCTGTTCTCTTTGACTTCCAGTTTAGATTACCTGAGGAGCTAACATTTCATAATCATAAATGTTGCTGAGTTGATTGAGGAAAGGTAAAAAACTTGAACTTCTATGCTACAGAAAATTAAATGAAAATTTGAGTAAAATATATGAAGTCTCCAGAGAACTGTTATCAAACTCACCTCATTCCTGGAGTATTGTAAACTTATATGTAGAGCAAATTCTAGTCTAGAGCAGTGTAAGTTAATTATTCACATGCACAAAACTGGTATGATGAAAGGCAAACAACATCCTGATTAAAACTGCAGAAACGGGACAATAAAGCCAAGCTTTCATTTACTAATAGCAATTCCTCCCTCTCAGCATGTCCTCAGCCCTTATAAATCACAAGTTGCAGACAGCTGTAGCTTGGCTTTCTGAGGAGTAATTGCCCCTGAGAGTCATTCTTTTTTCCTATTCAGCTGTGGTGTGTGACTTAACTTGAATGTTTGTTGATGTTTCTGCCCTTTGAGGGGGAGTGTATGCATGTGTTGCTGCTCTTGTTTTTCATATATGAAATTTTGTGGATTATTTGACAAAGAAAATGCATGGCTATGTCTGTGAGGAAATGCCCTTGGAGCCCTTATCTCCATGCTCAGTCCTGGGGGGAGTGGATCTATCCTGTGCCTCTTTTTACCAGCAGTGCTGCAGTGGTGGTGCTGGTGAGGAGCTGATAGGAATAATTGATACACAAGGGCTTGTGTTCCACAAACCTCACTATTAGTGAATGTTAGGTTTGTACTCTGACAGCTACAGTCAGTGTGAGGTTGGAACCAGCTTTTACTGACTTTTCCTTAGGTACAAAATACCACACTTTCACATCTCAGTGCAGAATTCGTCATTGCTGTTTCACTGTTGAACATTTTTTCCCCCAGATATTTGTCCTTACATTTCTTCTCCTTTCCAACCCCCTAGTTCCATGCTATGGACACTTTGCACAAAAATGTCTATGACATTTCCAAGGCAATCTCTGCACTTGTGCCACAAGGTGGGCCCGTCCTGTGCAGAGATGAGATGGAGGAGTGGTCTGCTTCAGAGGCAAACCTCTTCGAGGAAGCACTAGAAAAATACGGAAAAGATTTCACTGACATTCAGCAAGATTTTGTAAGTATATAAAAAGGGGCCCCCATGGTGACCGGCTCTGATTGGTGACAGAGCTGGCTTGCGGCTTGTCTAAACTGTTTTTCATTGTGTTGAGCAAGGAAGCTTTGAACTGGAGTGTGTGTTTTGCTGTAGAGTGGGGAAAGGCAGACCTCATACTGGTGACAGCCTGGTGTACAGTCAGAATTTCAAATCACAAATGATAGTTCTTCCTGTAGAAACATTAATTTAGGATCATCTGTTCCACTACAGCCAAGGGAGGATGTAGGAAACTGTTGGGATAGCTGAGCTGCTCTAGAGTAATTTGAAGGAGAGCAAGTATTTGGCTTTCTGAAACATGAAAATGTAGTCACCTTTACAGTGTGGTTTCAGAACGGGCCTTTTGAAAGTTTTCCAAAGGAATCCTGGGCATCCAAGGGAAGTGTCCTGTAGCTTAGCCAAAGCACCACCCTAGGTGCTCAGCGTGCAGATTGAATGGAGCACTGTGAGGAGAGCCAAGTTTCACTGTGTAGTTGTTCAAATCCTCTAGAACAAAACAAGTAGTTTCAGTGTTGTTTGTCCTGTGCTCTAATCTCTTAGAGGGACTTGGAAACAGCAACACTCTCTGTGGTCCTGCTGAAACCCTCATGCTTCTCACACAGAGAACAGAGCTGGCAGGGCACAATTCTCTTAGTAGTTTGTTTTGGTTTGGTTTGTTTTGTTTTTTAATGGGCCAGCTCCATTGAAGCCAGGCATATCAGGACTGTGATACTGTAGTTGTGACTCTTGCTTCTACTGCTGCTGAAGCAGAGTCTGAGCCTGTGGGCTTCCTTCCACATTGTGCCTCTCTGGAATGGTTTGCTGTGAGCCAGTGCAGCATGAAGATTTACCTGCAGCCTGTTCCACTTTTACACTGAAAGCTCAGAGTATTTTGAAAGGGCATTTAATTTAATATGGGTTCCATGTGCATCTAATCCCCTTTGGAGATTCAGACTGGTTTTTTTTTCTTTTGAGGAGGGCTAGTAGTTGCAAGACTCTGCTGCTACCATCAGTCAGAAGAATCCTGTGAATTTCAGTGAGACTGTGTGCAAGCTCCCTTCAATAAATGTTGCTTTTCCTTTGTGTCCCCAGCTCCCATGGAAGTCCTTAACAAGCATTATAGAATATTACTATATGTGGAAAACTACAGACAGATATGTTCAGCAGGTAAGAGAGTCAGAATCACCCCCTTCATTCTAACAGTTGCTGTTTTTCTTACCTGTGAAACCAAGCTTTGTTTCTCTGTTATCCCTCTCGGGGTTCAGCCTTTCCAATAAGTGAGTTCTGTTGTGATCAGAGCAATCTCTTGTCCCTAAACTCATCAGCCCTTCTGTAGATACAAACAGCATTGGCAAGAGTGCATTCTTTTCATGTTTGCTGCTGCCCTGTTTGCTCAGAGCTTTCTAATGTCTGGTTTGGAATTCAGCAGAGGAAGGAAGGCAGGGCAGTTGCTTTTTGACTGTGGAGTTCAAGGTCAGTGTTCCCTTCAGTGACTTTCTGGGGGGACAGTTGCTGTGCAGGAGGCCCCACCTGATTCCCCAGCGCTGCTGCCCATGACTTGGATGGCAGATGCACGAGGCTGCCCCATGTAAGCTCTGTGAGTGAAGTGTTTACCTGGGAAGTGTCACTGGCTCAGGTTCCCAAACTTGTTATACTTGAGAATCAACTTTTGAGTAGTGTTTAACAATCATTTTTATCTCTGCTTGTTTAAATACAAAGGCTGGCTGGTCTCTGAAATAAAGCAAGCACAATGCAAGCAGCATGCAAATTCTTGCAGAGTAGCAGTTGCTGAAAACTACTCACAATATTTAACAGGGAAACGGAGTAAAAGAAGGGAGAAATTTAGAATGGGTTTTTCATTATAATTATCAGTCCTAAGATGTGGCATCTAGCTGAAGTACTAGAAAAAGTGGAATTGTGACAATGTCCTGCCTCAGCTTGTTTCCTTGGAAATTCAGCCTGGGGTAAAGACTAGGTGCCTGAGGCATTGACCAATGTTTGCCATGTGCTGTAAGGTCATTTTTACTATTTTCTTTCTGGTTGGGGCTCTGTTGAAATTACAGAGGCACCCTCACAACAAATGAGAACTCTTTCTTGCATCAGTTATATTTTACTTTTAATAAGAGTATTATTGGCATCCTCATTTTACTGTTTCCCCAAGTTTATTCTTTGACTGAAACTTTTCATTCCAGTTAGGAAGTGGGTGGTAGGAACATGTGATGGTGATAGAAGCTGGCATGGTGGGGAAGAATAATGCTTAGGATTTTTCCTTCCCCATTGCTTTATCTATTTTCCTAAAGTTTGTTTTTACATAGGCAAAATTGCAGAGGAGATAGTCATGTGAAGACTTTAATTATTTGTTCTTGCAGCAGTTAAAAAACACACTAAGCCTAAAGTTTCTATACTGGTTTGTTCTGTTCTGTGCACTGGGTTTTCTCTCATGGTTATGCTGTACCTTACATGTGCTGCCCAGGAGTTTAGCAGGGTGTAGGCTTTGGGGAAAACTTCAATTTAGAGACTGCACTTAAAGGATAGTGTAAGCTGAACAGGTAGAAGTTGCAGTGCAGAAATACCACATCAATTAGGTCTGAACTGTGCTGAAGACCTCATCTCAAATTCCCAGCTTGTACAAGCAAATAATACCATGAAACATTTATAAAAAGCTTGAGAGAGGTATCTATATGTAACCACAAAGAGAAAGCATAGGAAGTTGTAGTTCAAATCATGGTGTATTACATTTATATTTTACTTGATGAGTGCAGAGTCTTTGACAAAGTACATCTGTTGCCATTTTTCCATCTGTTTCTTCATAGTGTTTGTTCTGTGCAGACACTTCCCTTGGTCTAATACCACAAAATGATTCTGAGGCTGTCAGCATTTTTGTGCATAAGATATTGCAAGTATACCAAGTAAGGATATGCAAAGTGTGTACCTCAAGGTTTTTCATTTCCACTTCCCTCTTTCCAAGAACATGATTAAATTATATTCCAAGTCTGTATGTTACAGGATTTAATAAAAGTATTAATAACTTGCTTATTCTTCTAAAATCTTTGGTTGAGTGAACATTAAAAGTGCATTTAAATTGTCTCTTTATGTGAGTTACAAAACATAGGAATGAAGATTTGTGTCACCAACCAATTGCCTGCTTGGATGAAGAAGCAAGAGTTAGCTGGGAGCTGTTTGCATCCTTCTGGATTTCTGTATTTCCCTTGATGTTTTCTTGGCATGAGGGAACACTGCCATAATACAGAATCACATCTCTCTGTTTGTTGCCATTGAGGAAGGGACATTTTGAGTTGCCTTTGGCAGAAGGCCTGTTCTGAGAACTGAGCAGTAACTTGTGCTCATGCGTGGTGTGCCTGAGATCAGAAGGCTCAGTGCAGCACTGCCTTGTCTTGTGAGTAGGACACCGAGATGGAGATGTGTTCAAATTGGCTTCTTTTGGAGCATGCACTTGGATCACTTACCCAGTAATTTTTATTTGGCTTTAGCTAAACCACGCTTTTGAAGATTACCAGCATAAATAGGAGTTCAGTCATCTCGAGAAGGACTGACCCTCCAAGAACAGAACTGCTAGAAGGAGCGATTCTACAACACACAACTGGTGTTTTAGTGCAGGCTCCTGAATGCCTGTCCACAGTGATCCCAGGATCTGTCCTGTCAATAACAGCCTTTCAGAACTTCATGAACAAAATGAGGGCGATGCATTCCAAATTCAGCATCCTGGGTCTCCATTGAACATGTTCTTTTCCTGGGACAGATTTCCTGTGTCAGTACACAAGAGTGTCTGTTTCTGATTAAGGAAGGTTTGAAATGGCTTTGACTGATTGACAGCTGGTTGTTGGCTTCTCCCACTGATTTGAGAGCTCTGAGGGTTGATGTGGTGTTTGGCTATGCCTACATTTTCATCTGGTTAGAGGTTGAGTTCTTACATAGTTGTGAATTCCAGGGTGATTTTTTTAAAAGACTAAATGCTTCTACTGTTGTGCTTATCATTAGGGGAAGTCCTGAAAACTTTAAAACATTGCACTTTCCATAGGGTGAGACATGGCAGTGGCAGATGACTATTTGAATTGGTCACATTTCTTCTGAGAGTTAAAGGCTTTAATTTACTTTTTCCATTTTTATTTGTTTCTGAGGAGCAGGTAACTTCAAGGGGAAGATCAATTGCTATCCATTTCTACTGTTTTATTTTTTCATATGGAAGTGGCATTAGAGAAGTATAGGAGGAATAGACAGTGAAAGTTGGTTTTAAGGTCTTTATGGTGAGAACATGCTGGGGAAAGTGGAAATGCCTTTACATTTGACTCCACGAAGTTGGGATCTCTGGGTCAGTCTTGAGGCAGATAGAAAACGTCTTTCTGAAGGGATGTAAGCCTGCTTTGTACCTAGCCCAGAGCTGTGAGTGATGTCTTAATGTACCAGCCTTCATAAAGTCCTGTGTGCTGAAGTGTAGAAATGACGTAAGTGATAGGTTTTTCCACGTTTATGGGATGTTTTATCCCCAAACACCTCCTGTTAAACGTATGGTAATATAGAACTCAGTCACTTCCCTTGCCAGAAGTGCCAGAGACCATAGGTACAACCCATCCACTCTGAGACGTGTTGCTGGAGCACAAGCAGCTGGGAGCATTTCTTCCAAATGCATCACAGACCAATTCCCTTTTCTGTCCCACCTCCCTGACCTCTTGTGTGTTCAACACTTGTATGCTCAGAGGTTTGAAAAAAGAATAAACAGTGTGAAAGTTCTCCTCTGAACCCAGAAGGTGTAATTTGTCTTTCCTGTCATAAACTAATAAAGGCTTAATATTTGAGGATGTCTTAGGCATCCCCATGCTATCCACCCACATAACTCTTGTGTTGTGGATGTTGAAATATCCACAGTGTTCCTGGATTACTTCTGTTATTTCCTCTTTATAAGTGTTCACTCTTTAGAAAATGACCACAAACATTTGCTCTGATATGTCACCTATTATAAAACTCTTTCAAGCTCAGTGGGTAGGATATCAAATCTGGGAGAGGATATATAAAAGACAGATGTTTGCACCAACTTGAATGTACAGTGCTTAGTATTTTAATCCCTTGGTCCCTGTGGGATAGGTAAGTTGGTGGAATCTTCCTTTTATAAATGGGGAAAATATGATGAGGTAAATAAGAGGATATACTTAAGATCTGTATATATAAATAACTCAAAAAAGATTTTTTAAGGCCAAACTACTAGGAAAAGTTACAGATGTTCTGGGTTTTTCTTGGGAGTGAGGACATTCATAACTACATCAGACAGCATTAAGAATTTATAGCATAAATATGCTTCAGGCACAGATCAATTAATAACTGGCAAAGGACCTAGCAGAGCACTCTCTCAGGGAAGGGATTATTCTGAAACTGTGCACAACTGCATTTCAGGCACCTTTCTTTTGTACCTTCTGGGATCAGTCACTGTCAGGAAATAGGAAACCCATCATATCTTGTCTATTGATTGCCCACAGCCACAGGTACTTAGTGCAAAGCCTCTTCTTACCCAGGGTGTTGTGGTACCTTCTGGAAACCCTCAATTTTCCTGGTATGCTGTTTGTCATAGGGGTGTGTGTTCTTAGCTGTGTGCTGTGCTGCTCCCCAGGCAGCTGTGGGAGAGGAGGGTGTTGTGAGGTCCAGGTGACTTAGGGCAGTTCTTAGCTCACGGCTAGCTCCATGGTCATCAGTCACAAAGGAAATCTGTGAGACGAGGTTAATTCATCACCTGTTTACTGAAATACTGCTTAATACCCAAGATTAGCCACGTCCCCAAGGCACATGGCTTTATGTTGTGCATGGGAGGCTATTGTAGTTACTGCTAATGTTTTGTGCTTGGATGAAGCTCTTGCATTCATACATTTCCAAAACTGTCATACCATAATGATGCCAGACAGCCCCCATGGGAGATGTTGTCAAGAAAACTGCAGATTTTTCCTCTCACAATCTAGAAACTTAAAAAACACTACAGTCCTCTACCAGTGTAAGTTTCCTGAATTTCCAGTCTCAAGGAAATTGGATTCTGGTACTGGTCATCAAGCAGCATTTTAAGCTGTTTGGCAGTGTCTGGTGTTGGGTTTCCATGTGTTTCCTGGGGGCACTATGAGCTCTGGAGCTGTTCATCTGCTGATATAAGTGCCCGAGGCAGTCTGTGCCAGGAGCATGAAGTCCTCTTTTTCAGCTGAGACTGTGTGTGGAACAGGCTCCAGTTCCTGAGCTGAAGGGTATCTGAGCATGCATGTTGTTAAAAGGATGATTTTTTTGTGTGTAGTGTCTCTGGAAGGTAAAGGATTTCTGATGCTGTTTGGAGAATCATGGTGACAGCACTTCTTGGGGCCCCTCTTTGGGTGCTTTTGTTTCTTACATCAACATGCTCGGTTATGATGTCTTGAAAATGTTCAGTTTGAGCATGCAGTTCATATTCAGGAGAACCTTTTCAGTTCCATCTCTGACTGGCAGCAAGATGTGTGTTACTGATTCCTGCACTTCTGTAGGATTGATAAGGCTTGTCTCCTGCAGGTCTTTGTTTGGGTTCTCTTGAGGCCAGTTTTCAGGCAGCAGTTCTTGTCCTAGGTGATGTTTAACAGAGGCAATCTGGGAAACTGGCCCATGCCACCAGAAAGGAGTCAGCCAGGAGTGCAGCTCTCTGTAGGTGTAGCCATTGTCTTAGGATAACTCTCAGAGGTTCTGTTTTCTCATTCCTTGCTCTCTTGTCTGACAACTTCATTCTTTGATTTCTAAGATAGGGTGACTGTTATTTGCAGGAAAGGGGAAGAGGGGAATTCTTCAGTAGTCCAGACAGCTTTGGTGAGGAACTGTCAAGAGTGTCTTATGGAAAACTTGTTTAAAACTGTGCTTACAGTTTTATGCTTTATGCTTACAGGAAACATTTACTTTGTTGTTTGTGTGTGTGTCTGTGGTGTCTCTGTAAAAACAATTTTTATGTTTGTCCAGCTCCTCAGTGACACACTCTTCAATTTTATTATGTTTTCTGGTGCTTCCTGCTTCTATGAAGATACTGACTTCAGCTTTACAATTATTTTCCTTGACTGTACCTTGAGGCTGCTGCATAGAAAATGTTAAGCTAACCTGTTTGTCTGGAATATCCCCATGCTGCTGGTTTGTCTGGAAAACAGTGTCACTGCTTTATTCTGACAGCTGGTATCAGCTTTGAGCTGAGGTTCAACTAGAGACCTACAGAAGAGGTTCACCCTAAATTTATTTTCCAAATGTAATAAAGAGAAAACTTGAATCTTAGAGTGTGTCTCTTACTGTTTAAATGGTGAAGGTATGAGTTATAAAAGGAGTTACTGATCTTAATGTCAAAAGACAAATATCCCGTGTCACTGAGCCTTCAGAAATTTAGGGGTATCAACACAAAAGTCTTACTTGAAACTTTGAATTGGTGCAGCTGTTGAGGAGCTGTGATGGATAGGTTGCATTGCTCTTATCTCTTAGTGTCTAACTGTTGAATGTTAGCATGGAGAATTGATAGTGACATGTCAGATTTTTTTCTGCAGGGGAAATAAAAACTTCTTTAAAAAGGAATTTGATTTGAAGTGAATGGGAATGAAAAGTTTGTCCTCATTTAAATTAGCTTGGCGTCTCTTTGACTTTCTTGACAAGCTACATAGTTATGTGATGCCCACAGTTGTCTTCAGTGAATATTTTTTGTGGGAAGAAGATTTAGTGGTAGCTGCTCAGTAAATAACTGCTGAAGTCCTTGTAGGTTTACTACTTTACTCAGGTAAGATGGCTCTTATTTTCTTTGTATTTTAACAGTTTTCTGTTTTCTATTCAAAGAAACGATTGAAAGCAGCAGAAGCAGAAAGCAAGCTAAAACAAGTGTATATACCCAACTAGTAAGTATCTCTTGTTTTGTTTTCTGTCTCATTGTAGAGGGACTGGTGTAGCAGTTTCCATATCCTACCAATATTATTATTTCCTGGTTAGGATGTTGTGCTAAGTGTTGCTCATTTCCTGCGTCCTCTGTAATATTCCCATCCTGAAGTGACTGTTACTTATCTTCTAATTTTTATTTTTGTATGGACTGGGAGTTGGGGACTTGCTGTCAGGTCAGCATGATTGTAAACAAAAGCTAGTAGCTAATTAACTGCTCAATAATCCATCTGTTTTTCTTAATTTTTCTCAGCAGTGGATCACCAATGCATATTTGTTTGCTATATATCATCATATATTAAAAATAATGTATAATTATTTATAGGTGTACATATATTTTAGAACAAAATTTTTGGTAAAATGTGTCTTCTATTTCATTTCCTCTGCATAGCCTAGTCAGTAGTTGTTATAATGCAGAACTTCTAGTCTACCCTTTCCTTTCACTTTTCAACTTTCACTCCCAGATATGTTCCCCGGTGTATTATCCCCAATAACTTCTTTGCTCTTTTATGCTGTCTCCTTTTAAATATTTATGAACTTCTACCATCTGTTCTGATATTTTAGATAAAACTAATTTTTATATATTTAGCTTGCAAGACAGCCTCTTATTTCTTCTGAAAATAGAGGATCCATGATTATATGTCAATACCTCTCAGGTGAATTTACTAAAAATGAGGTGTAATATTCAGAGTGAAGCCGAATAGATTTCTTGTCACACAATTTTTCGATAGTATTGCTTTTTGTGGACAGTGTTACTCTGCAGGGGGACACTGGACATCAAATTAAACATGAATTCACAATGTGATAAGCTCATAAAGCAAAAGGCAGTGTAATTTAGACTGCAGATGCAAAAGGATATTGCAGACGAGAGAGCCTGGCAGTCCTGCTGTTCTCTTGGATTATAATGTGTGGAGGGAGGGCTTTGTGTTTGGAAGGTTGTGGTGCTCATTTGATAATGGCTGCCTGGAGTGGCATCTTATCCCTCAGCAAGGTAATTCTTTTTCCTACCTAGAGAACACATAATCAAATCAGCAACTTACTTCCCTGCTTCAGGAAAAGACCTGGCTCTGCCCACGTGGCTGCCCTTCTGTCTCTGGCTTTGATTTCCAGTCACGGTTCATTTTATGGGTGTTGTACCTTAACTTACATATTATTTAATGGATAAAATGGGGGATGCATTTTCCTCCTCCTTCAATATCCTTTCATGTGTATCAGGGAAAGTAGCAATTACATGACTTACTTAATCCCACATGAATGCTTCTTCTGTTTTCTTGTTATCAATACCTCTAAAGGTAGCAACCATTAAATATTTCTAAGCTTTTTGGATTACTCCTACACAAGCTTGAGTACAAGGTCTGGCATATAGAGATTGTATGGCATCTACGTTATCTTGTGACCTAGAAGAAGATTATATTCTTGGCTTGTAATAGCAATGCACGGTGTAGGGATGTAAATATCAATGTTATTGATTTGTCCTTATCATGTTACTGAGCCCATTCCTGTTTCTAGGCTTGAGCCATAATGATCCACTTGTCACCTCGAGAATAAATTACTCGATGTAGGCTGTCACAAGACCTATGCAGAAGCGTATCACCTGATTGACTGAAACCCATTTTAACAGTAACTACTGTAAAATTGTTGGCAGTGAGAGACCCTGGAGGATATCAGGCTCAAACAATTTTATCTTTTTTTTTCCTCTGGCTGTCTTCCATTGATAGGGCTCTTGTTTGTTCCTCTGATGGTAAATAGGAAAATGTAGCAGAGAGGAGGAAGATAATAAGAAAAAGAATAGAAGCTGTCTTCAAAGGTTGCATACATGTTACACAATGAAAAATAACAGCTCTATGTAAAGCTTTAGAGTTGATATTTTTTGACTTTAAACTGTGCCCCAGTTTTTTTTAATGCAGGTAACTGAAACATGTAGGGTCATACAGGTAATTGATATGAGGTTATCAAGTCCTACACCGATGTCTTAGAAAAACACTTCTGACTCAGACTGAATAAGCATTTCTGTACCTTTTCCAAGAATAACCCTGGTTTTGGGGCAGACATTTGTAGTTGACTTGACAGAACCTAATGTCTATAAGCCATGAAGCCCTTTGGCTGAAAAGCACTAATGTGCTTTCCTGGTGAAAGGAAAAAGTGTAAAATCAGTTAAACTCGGGAAATACTGAAAAACAAATGTTTCAGTTGTTTTCTGTAGAACTGTCTGTGTCAGTGTGAGTGGTGTTGAAGCAGCAACAGAAGTCTGAACGCACAAAGATTCCACATTATCACGTCCTCTTCCTGCCATCCTCCAAAGTGAGTGCAGTGCTTGGAAGACCTTCATGCAGGTGTCATCTCAGACTCTTTCTCCTTCTAGGGTGTACCCAAACATACTCTTTAGGTTGTTGTGGAAGCTCTACTCTGGTTTTACTAATCTTACAGGCAGTCTTCTTTTTGATGAAGATCTGGTTGTGTAGCTTGTGCTTTTTGGGATTAGGACATCTGCAGTTGTGAAGGCTGAGACATCCAGTTTTGTGTGCCTTTTCTCTCATTTGCTTTCATCTAAGTGATACCAGAAGGGGTAGGAACAAAAAGAGAAGAATGAACTGCTCCACACGATTTCCAGTCTCCAAAATGTACTGGTGAAAAATATAACTTTTAACTCTGCATCTGTATGTGTTAATGAATACATTCTATTTACAGTATTTTATCTGAGAATCTCAAAGGACTTTGACAAGCTGCAAACGTGGCCTCTCAAAGGCTGTGAAGCAGGGAAATACTGTTCTCCCTATTGTGCCCCTTTTGTGAATCCAATAGGGAAACTGGAGGAATAGGTCAAAGCTTTGGTTCACTACAAGGGGCAACTGCTTAACAAGCTGAAGATAATTCCTTTGTCTGTTCCTTGGTTGTCCTCTGCTTGAGGAGCAAGATCGTTTTTCTTCCCTGTTTCATTGTGCAAAGGTCCATGGCAACATGGAAAACTTCAAAGGTGTAATGCTGCTCTTCCCTCTGTTGCTGTGCTAGTTAAAATGGCAATCCCCAATTTTGTTGGAGAAAGCTGCTCCTATTCAGAAAGCATTGTTTCATGGTCTTTAGACCTGCTCTTAGAAGTGGGTGTATTTACAGGAGGTTGGAGAGCTGTGAGGACAGCTCACCTTTATTGCCTGGTTCCAGACACTTCAGTTAGATGCCTAGAGGTGAATGGCACAAATGCACCTTAAAAAGGATTTAAAATGGTTCTTATTTATGAGGCTTTATTTCTTAATTGTTTTGTTGCATCCAGCACACATGGGTTCTTCAATAACTGGAAATATTCACAGGATTAAATTTATAAATATTTCTAACAACAAAAAATTTATCACCGTGCTGTAAGTCAAATGCTTTCTAGTCATCTACTGAAGGCATATCAGTCTTCTCTGGGGATCAGGATTGTCTGCAGGTTGGGTATTTTTTGTGCAGGGGTCTCAGTACCTGTTGACAGGCTTCTCTCTGCATGCGCTTTATTGCCTCCATCTCTTCCTTTGGGACTGAGCTGAAGAATACAGATCAGAAATCTGCACTTCATGGTCCCTGTTCTAGCATAACTGACTGCTCCTTCACAACTGAAACCCCTTTAAGAGACTTCCATTCCTGATACAAGAACTGGAAATGACAGTTTGCCACACCATCGGTATTCTCACTACCTTATTTGCATCTTTAGCTTCAGCTTCGTTAATTGCTTAATGATTCATCCAGTTACTCATCTGATTCTCTTGTTAATAGCTGTGGCAGGCCTTGGTGATATCAAACAAGTTTAATTAACATATCATCAACAATTAAGAGCCTTTTGCTTCTCATATGATGAAAACATTATCTGCCTGAATTTTATTGTTACTGCCACTCAGAAACTTGGCTGTAGCTTTGGAGCAGGATACTCTCTGGTGCTTGCTGCAGCTTCATTAATCGTAGTGCTGCAGAATCCTGGAGTTGACTACAGCTATAGCATGTTAGTCCTTCTGATCAGCACGGTTTGGTGATCAGCTTTCACCAGTGCATGCTTTCCACCCGTGTTTTAATACAAGCTTGATAATGGTTTTAGAGAGGATAATGGAGTCAGGCCAGCATCCTGCTTTCTGGTCCCAGTTCTTTGGACATGCTTTGTTGGGCTTTACTGATGGATGTCAGACAATTTTGCTGTATTTTTGGGGAATAAATCCAAGGTATAGAAGGGAAGCAACAGGCCTGATGTTGAAGCATAAGGCCTTAGTTTCCTTCAGTCTCTTCCTCTGTGGAGCAATGCCGCCTGTAGCAGAGTGCATCTGGGAGGGCTGTTTGTTTTGCAGCATCGGGGCAATGTTTGCATATGGGGTTTGCTGGTGAATCATTGGCAGAAGTTCTTTTGCAGCAGGTTACTATAGTGACATCGTGGAGCAGAGCAGCGTGAACATTCCCTCTTTCAACTGCCCCTTTGTTAAACTGCCCTCGCCCCTCCTGCCATCTGCGGGGTCACAACTTGGTGCCTTTCTGATAAGCACCCTGAAACACTTTAATCTTTGTAGGAGCTGGGCAAATTTAAAGGAGAAGGAGATGAAAACATATTCAGGCTTGTGAATTCATCTAAATGTCTTTTTTTTTAATCTCTTCTGCTGCTTTTGAGCTGTGTATATGCTGCTCAGTGCACTATAGGAACAAACTACTTACAGTGCTCCTGTGCCACTTGGCCTCCTGAGCTTTCTCTGCTGCAAAAAGGCTCTGAATTTTACAGTGAGAACGCTATCAGAAGTTTTTCCTGGACTGGACAAACACACTCTTGCCTCCTTATGCAACCTGTGTGTGGTTCCTGTAGTTCATTCACAGCAGAACCTATTTTGTCTCTGTCAAAGTGGAGCTTTACTGAGCTCTGTATCTCAGGATCTGATTGGACATTTTCAGATAAGAAGGATGTTTTCTGGCTTCCAGGGCAGCATCAGCTTTCCAGTTGTCTTCAGAATTATGTCAGTTGGAACTCCTTTGCTTTTCATTGCTGAGTACATGAAACCTGATGCTGGTGCCCCATTAGAAAGAAATTAATTTGGCTCTATTCCCACAATGCTGTGTCTGTAGCACTAGCCTGGGTGAAACACAGCAAGTATTCTGGGTTACTGAAATCACTGTTACTTCTGCATCAGTGTGCAACTGATGTGTAAGAAGAGGTGGTTGCACAAAGCCATTTTAAGATACTTCTGCTTCCAAGTCATGGGTTTGTTAGTAGGAAATAAAAGGAACATGCCCATTCCCTTCAGTCTTCAAGTAAGAGAATACCATAGGAATGTAAGCAGCATTGCAATTCAGGCTCATGTTCAGCAGTTGGCTCCAAAGCCTGCCTGCTCTTTGCTGCTTCTATAATGTGAACTCCTAAAAGAACTCCAGAGTCCTTGCATGTTTGATAAACTCCTCGTGTGCTCTGTGTGAAATTTGTGTATGACTTCTTCCACCTTCCTTCATTCCCCGGAAGTCCCGTCCCTGCAATAGCAATCCTCTCTCCTCCTCCTTCCCTCCCATGCCAGATTTTTTGAAGGCCTCATTTTCCCCCTCAGACACCTCTTCCTTTGCAGAGATTGTGTGCTGCTCCATATTGCTCTCCATGCCAAGGTTTTGTTGCCCTTCTATTCTCAGCTCCCACCAGTAGCTTTTGTTTTAGCTCGTAGCTCTCGACTTTTCCTGAATCTTCATTTTAAAGAGGGTATAGGGATGAGCTGAGGTGACCCAGGTGTTGTTGCATCTTGGGTGTACTTGTGGGAATTGTGGCCATATGATGCAAACCCTTGCAGTGAGACAACATGGAAATATTTTTGACTGCAGTCTAGGGTTGTAATTTCCTGATTAAAGCAGATGTTGCCCTCTCTCTGCCTGCTGCTCCTGCCCCCAGCCTTCTTTTTGGAGATTTAAGTAAAATATCTCATGTTGAGGACTTGTGAGTGAGATCTGTTTTTAGCTGGATTCACATGTCTGGGATAGTGAATAAGATACCTACCTTACTGGTATCTTGTTTCTTGAAAGGTTTTGAAGTATTGTAAATGGCATCCAACTATTTTAGTAATTTTCATTATCAATGTATGTTAAATAGTATTGGAGATGGTGTGTTCATAAAAGTCAGATTGCTGGTAATCACAGCTGGTTCTGGAAGCCACATGCTGAATGAAATTTGAGTCCTCAACCATTTTGGGCTTCAAAAGTCAAATAAAAAATGGCATGCCTCAATTAACACTTGTCATTCTTTTTGCTTTGTGTCTTAAGTAACAAGCCAAACCCCAACCAGATCAATGTAAATAATGTCAAACCAGGAGTGGTAAATGGTACTGGAGTCCAGGCACAGAATGCAGGAGCAGGACGGGCCTGTGAGAGCTGTTACAGTAAGTGCCAGAATGGCAGCTGAGATGGAAATGTTAAAGTAAAAGCTTGCTTGTGCTGGGGTGGGGGGCAGAACTGGATATAGCAGCATTTAAAAGTTTGGGGGTTTTTGAGGTTGTTTTTGTTTAGTGTTTGTTTTGTTTTGTTTTTTAACTACTAGTGTTACATTTGTAAATAGAATTATGACGTACTAAAGGGGCAGTTAGTAAATGTTCTACATAATTGCAGGTAACTATTGAGTGAATATTTAAATCATCAACATGTGAATTTGACAAATTTTTTCATCATTTTTACTAGATTTCAAAATATGTGACACCATTGTGATCTGCTCTCTGATATTAATACACTGAGTTCTAATGACTGTGCCCCTTTATGGGCAGCCTGTACAGATGGTGGAATGTAGGACTGTATGAGAAGTCAAGTCACAGACTCTGTACGTTTTTGAGTTGTAAAATTAATATATGGGAAGTTCCTGAAGGCAGTCTTTACTGTTTCCCATGTTCTGCAGAAATTCTCTTGCAAAAAGAGAACCGTCTCATCCATTGGCAGGAAATCTTCCCATTTTAATAATTGTTTCTTTCTGTTAGCATTTTAAAGGGGATGTAGATTAATTAATGTAATCAATTCTGCTGAAATCACAAGTATGTTTAACAGTGGTGATGACAGTGAAGCCACCATCAGTTTTGGAGGTCTGTTTGAGCTTTGCTCTGTGTGTGGGGGGTGTTTTCTTTTGTGCTTCTTCTAAAGAGAATAAGATCTGAAAAGTGATCCTGTGTAAGGATATATATAATTTCCACCTTTGTTATCTCTAGCCACCCAGTCTTACCAGTGGTATTCTTGGGGTCCCCCTAACATGCAGTGTCGCCTTTGTGCATCCTGTTGGACCTACTGGAAGAAATACGGTGGCTTGAAAATGCCAACACGGTTAGATGGGGAGAGGCCCGGACCAAACCGCAATAATTTGGTGGGTATCCACCAGGCAGACTGCTGCCTCTGCCTGGCAAGCTGAGTGTCGTGCTACCTAACTGCCTGTAACTGTTCTTAAATATTTAACCACCAGAAGAATGCCTGCAGCCCTCATTGTTGTCCTTGGGTTTGGTATTTGGTGTCAAGCAGAAGTTGGCGCATTAACCTCGGCTAGAAGTAATTTGTTGCCAAGTACTGCCCTGAGAAAAAAAACCCCATCATTTGTTTAGCAAAGCAGCCTTCAAATGCATGAAGTGACTTAGTGGAGATGGGAGAAACTGAAATGCCAGCCAGTGTTTCTGGTATTTGGTTTCCATGATTTTTGCTGTAGGGGGAACAGCATTGGTTTTTTCTCTTCAAAAGAATTAATTATTTCCTGAAACCTATTTACTCTCCCAAGGCATATTCAAAATTAGATATACCCCAAATAGCTAGTGGCTTTTTAGAGATCCTTTATCTTGTTTTTCTACCTAATCCCATTTTTTAAAATAATCCTCCTTTTCTGGATATGTTTGAGTAAGCATTGTATGAGCTGGTTCTGTTTCATTTTCTCTCTCTTATTTGAAAACCAGAATCCTCAGTTTTTTTTTTTTTCTGAATTTGGTGAGAGTTTAATCTGGAAGCATTAGACATTAAGATGATTGGTAAAGGTAAATGTATCACATGGATAGAAGGATAGCACACACTGAACTTTTATCTCAGGATAATTTCTTTCCTCTCTCCTATTCTTTGCTATCATTCCCTTTCCATTTCTTTTGTTTAACCTTTATCCTATCCAGGCTTCTCTTTGCCCTCTGAAGCCTCCCAATTGCTGAGATCGCTGCCTTATGCCTCTTGTTTGTTAATTAAAAGTATGTAAATAGTCAGAGAAGGGAAAGCCTTGTTCTCCCCAAACTGAAACTTCTTCCTGTTTTCCAGCTATGGGTGGGTCTGAGGTAACAAGATACTACTTGCATTATTTCATTGGTTGACTTAGTTGCTTTTCATAAAGAGGATAACTACTCTGGTTCTCACTAGGCCATAAATGTCTTCCAGTAGTATTCTTTATTATATGCAATGAATATGAAATCTATCTGTGAGTACATTTGCTAAGTTAAGAGTAAGAATTAAAAGAAATTCTTGCAGCTTTGAGTCAAAACCATTCCTGCATGCCAGACACTTGCTTTGGAAAATGAGTTTTTGGTGTATATTTTTGTCATGCAGCTCTTCCTGATTTTTCCTCTCCTTCTGACAAATGCTTTGTTATAAGGAGTTTGCATTGTACCTCCAGAGCAACCCTGAGCACCCAAAATTGGAGATTCTTTCTCTTGAGCCTATAAGCTCTAAATCATGTGATAGCTTCAGGTAACTTCTTCATATCTGGCTTTTGGATCCCTACCTTGAAGCTTGTGACAGCATAGAAATAAATGCTTCCCTGCAAAGTGAAAAGGTTTACCTTCATTTTATCCTTTGAGATATTAGGGATAAGACTTGGGAAATGGGGAATAGCTGGGCTAAAAACATTTTCATCTGTAGTACCATTTCTGTTCTTGTGTCTGCGAATCCGTAGTTGAAAGTGATTTTACATAATACTTTGTCTTCTTAACAACCGTACTTTCTAATAATGACTTTTTTCAGAAACCATTTTTATTTTCCTTTCCCTTCAGAGTCCTCATGGTGTGCCAGTACGAAACAGTGGGAGTCCCAAGTTTGCTATGAAGACACGACAAGCTTTCTATCTCCACACAACAAAACTGACCAGAATTGCCAGACGTTTATGTCGAGATATCTTGCGCCCTTGGCACGCTGCAAGACACCCCTATCTGCCTATCAACAGTGCAGCAATCAAAGCAGAATGTGAGTGTGCTGCAGCTGGGACCTCCTTGCCAAGGAGTCCTTTGAGACTCCTGTCCTGTAATGTTTTGAGTTGCAGCTTGCTGAGATGCTCCCTTGCACGTAGCTAGTGCTTTCACAAAGCCTAGCTGCACTTGCAGAGCCTTCTAACTGATAGTAGGCTGGGCAAAATAACTTTGAAAGTTCAGGAGTTGTTTGTTTTAAAACATTTGTGTTTCCTATTACATGGAGCATTCTCTGTGTTTGTGTCCTGTTGCCAGGATCTGCTTGCCACCTCTAAAATTCCTTTTAACGGCAAAGCTCTTTCAGGACACTGGAGTTACTCACTTGGTTTTGCTCTAATAGCTAAATGTCTTCACCCTCTAATTATTTTTCTATGTTTTACAGGCACAGCACGTTTACCTGAGGCATCAGAAAACCCATTGCTATTAAAGCAAGTGGTTCGAAAGCCTTTAGAAGCAGTACTCCGGTATTTAGGTATTAAAAAAACTAAATCATCACATGCAAACCCCCCCAAAACCAGGAAGCACCCTCCCAGCTACTCTGCTGACCATTTGGGTTTTCCACTTGGATCTAGATTTAGATGCTCATTCTGCTTTCAAAACAAACAAACAAGAAACAAGGCACAAAAAACCCCACCCCACAAACAAAAGAAAACATGGAACCCATCTCATTAACTTGTCCTTTTTACTTTTCCTACTTTATCTGACAGACCCAGTGTCTCTGCAATCCACTCTGGGGTCATAAAGCGGTATTAGAAACTTTTTCAAGTGAAGGGAGGGATGTGTTTGCTGTGGCTTCTGGTGTGTATGGAGACAAGTTACCATCTGCTAGTGGAGGCACTAACATCATGTTTTGGGAACATTTGGTTATTCACTTCTTGTTTTGGGCTGTCTGGAGGTAATTTGTATAGTTGGGTCCTCCAAGAAACCTCTTGTGTTTAGGACAGCACTGTGTCCCTCAGCTTGTGAATCAGTTAATGGCTGTTCTGTGCTGAATCTAGATAAGGCGATCATACTTATGTTTTTCACTTTCCTCTTGGGTTTTGATGGGTTTTTTATTTTTTTTTTTTTAATTACAATTTTCTTGAGGACTTTTGCCTCATGAACTGATGTGTGGGGCTGGACTGAGTAGCTCCATCCAGAACTTTGGTATAATTTTGAGCTGCTGGAAGCATCCAGAGTGATGCTGTGTAACATGCCAGTGCTGACTCCAGACAATTGCCAGATCCTTTTCCCCAGTGCTCCCTGTTGCCCTGCAGACATCCCTCAGGTTGTTCTGGCAGCCAAAAGCAAGTCTCTCCTCTTTGAAGTCTTCCAGCTTAGCAAGGAGGTTGATCGCCTTTTTATTTAGATAAGCAGCATTGGAGTTGATTTTTAGGTTTCATGGTTTTGTTGATGAAATATTGGAAGGCTGAGTGTGTGTTAAATATTTACTGCTTTTCTGCTGGGTGTTGTACTTCTGCTGTGTACTAATGGGATACATGGACTGAGAAACCTTTGGAAACATATAGCACAACGAAAGAGAGCAAATGAAGGGAGAAGTTTGCTGTTGGATAAAATCCTTATTTTAATAATTGTACAGAAAGTAGCATCAGATTTTGAGTCTTCCTTGCACTGTGTTAGGGTCTCCACTGGATTACTGAGCTGCAAGAAAAGAGTGATGGAAGTGGAAGGAGTACTGGCAAGGAGGTTTTTTGGTGGTGGTAGTGGGATTGAGTATATGTATCTTATTCTGCTGTTGGGCCTGCGAGGAAGACTCGGTTGAAGTTCCCATTTGCTGTTTCTTGTCACTTTCTCAAAGTCTTTTCAGTTGAAGAGTGTGGGCTTGATGTCTGCCTTAGCCCAAAGCTTGAATTCAGATGTTATGTTCTTTATAGTGGATTTTTGAATCTTCGCCTTTTTTGCCATTGGAGAAATTGTATTTTTTTATAAACGTTTCTGGCAAACTGGCAGAGTTGTAATTTCCCCAGAGTTTAGGGGTGTGTTGCATGACCAACATGGTCAAAGTTGGGTTTTAGTATACAGCACCCCAAAAATCACCCCAAATTATTGGAGATCAGTGTTACAGAAGTAGGTACAAAGTGCTTTTGCTGTCAAATCTTATTTTAGGATAATACTATGATAATGATTTTAATGTCTTTAGTAGCGGTGAATTGCTAAATATATGGAAATGCTTTATATCAGTAGCAATCTCAAAACTATTGACTGAGATAAATTCTATATAGGAGGTGGTGTACTTGGTCACCTGGGAAGTTTGCAGGTTGTTTTCAGATTTATAATTCCAGTATTTTTGCTAATAAAAAAATTCTGCTTTGCCGTTTTCCACCAGAGTCTCATCCATGTCCTCCAAAACCAGATCCTGCAAAGAGCTTGTCCAGTTCTCTCAACAATCTGACTCCTGCTAAGTTTACACCTGTCATTAATAATGGGTCCCCAACTATCCTGGGAAAAAGAAGCTATGAACAACACAATGGAATGGATGGTAAATATTTTTCCACAAAATTTATATTGTGTCTATAGGCTTTTTCTTCTGTCCTCTCGGTATACAAGGAGATTATCTAAACTCATAGTCCTTTATATAAATTCAGAGTTTCTTATTCTTGAGGGGGGTTATTTTTTAACTTTTGTAAAAGCCACCTGTCCCATTTCTCGTTTTGGGTGAGGCACATGGTGCGTACTGCCCGGGAGGTGCATGCACACAAAGTCACTGTGCTAGTGGAGCTCTGCCTGGCTTGGCCAACCTTGCAAATGGAATAGCAAAGCAGAAACTTCCCTCCAGTTTTTAAATTAGTAGTGTGAAGAATACCCTAATAGACTTTTTGAGTGATGTTTCCCTTGTTGGCCCTGTTACTGACCACCTCTGTGCTTGGGCTTCAGTTCCTCAAGAAGAGGAGGCAAGGGAAAGGTGTTTGAAGTGGGAGATAGAAGCAGGATGTTCCTGGCGTGGACTCCAGGTCTCTGTTCTGAAGAATTGCTCTTGCTTGAGAGTGTCAGGGAAGAGAAAGTGCAGTCTCTATGTCAGATGAGGAGAAAAAGGGTCTGTTGCAATGGTTGTAAAGGGAGTGAGTACACAGAGAGTAGCTCTCCTTAACAGGGGAAAGGAACAGTTGGTGTAATGGTGACTCCAGCCAGGAGTTCCAGATCCAGAGAGTCTTTCTCATTTTTTACCTTTAATTTTAACTTTATAAGTAGCTTATCTGAAATATAATTACAAACATTTGATGATATCTGATTGTGTTTTAACATTAAGAACTTTTAAAACTGCTGCTGTTCAGGTTGCTGATGTGATGTTTTTCTCTTTTCTGTTCACTTGTGCTCTATCAGGCAACATGAAGAAGCGCCTGTTGATGCCTAGCAGGGGTAAGACCTTGAAGCTGCGCTCAGCTTATGCTAGGAGAGTGATTTTTAGTTTCATCTGCTGGCTTGTCTGTGCTTTGTGGCTAATGAGTCTGTGTGCACCTTCTGTGTTGATGTCTAAGTGTTCCTTGGGTAACCACTTCCACCCATGGTTTTGCTGCTCACTTTTCAGGCTTTTCACATGCAGGCAGCAAGTTGTGCAACTGTACTGAAGACACGAAGTCCTGTGTTGAGAATTGATTCCTAATTCCTCAAGTTGACAGAACAGTCTTCCAGCAGTTCTGTGAAACTGCAGGAAGCTGTGATGGTTGGTTTGAAAATAGGGATTGTTTCACTGTTTGACTTCTAAGAAAGCAACGTTTCACATGTCTTGAACTGCTTTGAATTAGAAAGAAATAGAAGACAGTATTTACATCAAGTCCCAGGTTCAACCCTCTGTATTTTCCAGTGAGAGTGGACAGTCTCTCACTGGTGAGAGACTGTCTGCACATTCTCTGCAGGCAGTAGAAAATTATTTTCACAATTTCCACTGGTTAAAAACTAATCTGTTCTGAGTACTGAAGAGATGTCAGAATCTTTCATTTGTGATAATGCAGGAAACTTACATATGATGTCACTTCACCAAATTTAGTAGAATGGACCAATTTTGAATATTTCGGAGACAGACAACCACAAAATGTCACTGTGAACAGGCAAACACAAAAGCTTACATGTTGCCATGAACTGGCCAGCACTGCATGCCCTGATGATAATCTTTGTGTTTCATGGCTGAGACAGTGGATGCCTGTTACCCATATTTACATGCATGCAAATATGAGTGCATGTGGAGAATACAGCAGTGAGGACAGTGGTTGTTCTGCTGTCTTGCTCTCCTTGGGAATTTATTCCTTGATACCCTGTTGCTGAGTTTGTATGTGCTTTGTAACTTGTCTTTTGGGAAGAATAACAAAACCCTGCTACTCTGGTCAGTTTGGCTTCCTCAGAAGCTTCATCCAGTAATGAGGGATGTAGGTGCAGAGTAGCTCACTGAATTTCCACAGCTCCTGGTGACTACCTGCTTATGGGCAGACCCTCTGCTCCCTGCTGAACGTCCTCC
The DNA here is from genome assembly GCF_031753505.1 of Anomalospiza imberbis. NCBI lineage: Eukaryota > Metazoa > Chordata > Aves > Passeriformes > Viduidae > Anomalospiza > Anomalospiza imberbis. The sequence goes on along the minus strand of NC_089689.1, from coordinate 1,117,454 downwards.
TCAGCAGGTGACACACTTAGCTCAGAGATGTTGTGGCCCAAAGGAGGGAAGAAGAACGGATCCTTCCCTCTGGAAGGCTCTCTCTGCGTAGAGCACTGGACCTGATAACCCAACACGATTTTCTGGAAATGGAGGATCCCTGTTTTAGTGTTCCATTCAGTTAAAACTGTTGCTGGAGCTATCTGCAAAGATGATTTTGGAAAACTACCTGTTCCTCAGAGTTTGTGTTTCTCTGAAGCAGGTGTGTGTAGCTGTGCAGGGTCTGTGTCTTCCCGAGCACCTGCTGCTCTACCTGTTCTGTCTGTTCTCAGCCAGCCACTGAAATACTTGTTGGAGTACTTGTACCCGTAACTGCTAGGCAGAAGAATCCAGTTCATTCCCAGAATCTGTTTACCTGCTGGGGTAGTGAGTGTCAGCTGGATATTCTTGTGAGCAGTTCAGCTTAAACCTGTTCGTTGAGATTTATTTGTGAATGGAAAATGTTTACCACGCTGCAATTTTGCATCTGTAATATTTCCTGAGCCTGGGTTGCTGGAAGCTTTGCCAGGACCGAGAGGGAAGGCAACCACCTGCAAGGAAACAACATTTAAAGAACTTGGATCGAGATCTGCTGGGCACAGGGAAGCAGATAGTGGAAGTCTGGTGGATCTCTTTCTGTCCTGGTGCCAGTTTGTGTGTGTTGGTGCCTCTTAGCGCAGGTTCCCGGCTGCCTTGCGTGTGAACTGGTAAACCTTGCATGGGCATGGATACACCTGGTTTCTTGTGCTGTGAAAGGACTGGGATTGTGGCACTGAGGCTTCTCCTTGGTTTTGGATGGAGTCATCCAGCCTTAGTAGTCTGGGAGGGCTGCTGGCAGGAAGGGCACAAGTTGGAACTGCTGTGAAGAAGAGGTGAATGGCAGTGAGAGTGATGAAGCCTTTTGGCCAGAATTTAGGAGCCAGTGAGTGAGTGTATAAAAGGATTGAAATAAACCCATCCATCCAGAATAACTGATTTTTGGATTATAGTTGACCTAAAACAGTAGAAAAAGATTGAGAGTAAGCCTGACTTGTCAATTGGTCAGATTCTGCATTTACATAGATACTATGGGAAATTGGGGGTGTTCCTTTGTTATTTTCATGTTTCCTGTCTCCTCTTAACATACTGACTAGTTTAGGTCACTGTCGGGGAGTGTAGTGCACAGAGAGGCTGAAAATATTCTTTCTGCACAACTTTAGGTGCAGGAAGACACTTTGTCCACCTGTGTTTAAATAGTTTCCAAAGAGATGTTAACCTAGTGCAAAATTGTATCTGTTATCCAGGAGTTTTTCTGTTTCCTGCTGATGTGCTGCGTTGGTGGCATCTGGAAGACATCTGAGGGTTTGGACAGGTCACTGTGCCAAAGTCTGTGACAGGGGACAGTGGACACTGTTATGGTGGGCTTTAGCTGAAGTCTCTGCTGGTGATAAAAACCTTGTGGTGCTGGGCCTTCACCTCCAAACACAGGGGAGAAGTCTGAACACTGGAAATTATGGCATGGGATGGTTTTGTAAGGCTTTCCTCAAGGCCAGGTTGTAAAGCAGAATATAATCAAGAGGTTTATTTGCAGGGAAGAGCTGGGTAGCAGCTTATGTCTGTATAGTGTAAAGCATTAAGGTACATCTTTATACATGACAGTTGCTGAACTTCAAGAAGTAGTGCACATTTTGCCTTTGGAATTCTGTCAATTTGTTTATTTATTTATTTATTTCTCTTGCTAAGTAACTTTAACTTTTGTTTTTCTGACTCATCTCTGCTTAGCCCTTGAAACCTGAACTTTTTCACGCTCTGAATATGATTTATCTGGCCAGGCATTTTGAGTTTTGATCAGTGCCTGAATTCCAAGAACAGGAAAATAGTCTTAATCTCATGGTCTCACTGCCTCCACTTTATTTTACAAAAAGATTGTAGTTCTTTCATCTATTTTGTTTTCCTCCTCTTTAAGTCATGTTGGAGGCATCATTAGGCATACAGTACACTTCCCAGCTCTTCTTCAACATTAACTTATCATGGTCAAATTGCTGCAGAATCCTATTTTTGGAACATGAAAAGTACATGGAGTCTCATAAGCTGTCAAATAGAGTGAGATGTTAAAAAATTAGTAGTTTATTGCTTTTTCAGTAGTGTTCTGGAGCTTGACTGACAATCTTTGCCATGAAACTTCCTCTGGAGAGAGAGAGAGGGGATGTTTTGTGTGCAGGAACCTGTTTACTTGATTCCTTCCAGCCATGCAGTGTGATACTTGGCTGTGCCAATTCCTGCTGGGGGAAGGGAGAGAGCATTGTTAGATTTTTATTTTTTCCCCTCTCTTTTACACCATGCTGGCTTTCATCTAATCAAAATTGTTTTTCAGGGTCATCACATGCACTCCTAAAATTGGCAGAAAGAGGGAGAACACGAATGAGTAATTGCAATAAAGGGAAGGCTTTTCCCAGCAACAAACTTGCATTGATAACATGGTGATGGATCGAATGCTGAAAATTGGAGAGGGTTTATTGAAGAGCCATGAAAACAGGGAAGGGACTGGCAAACACACTGTACAATGGAAAATGCTTCTGTCAAAGTGGAAGTTGTAGATGCTTGTCTCTGCTGACAGGAACAGCAGAAGTCTAATAATAGGGGACTTTCAGTCTAGCTGGGAGTGGAATAACAAGCTGCAGTAGCCAGAAGGTACAGTTGGGGACTTTGGCTGGAAACAAGCTACAGATTTTTGAGTGAGGTTAATTAACTGTTGGAATACCTTGCTTCTGCTGCTGGGGATTTCTAAACCCAAATGGAATGTCAATCTAATTTAACATGTTTTGGTTCATTGTTTCGCACATCCTTTTTAGGAAACATGAATGAACCAAAAGTGGAGGCATTCATCAGCCTGGCATGGCTTTAGTTCAGTTATCAAGAGATGAGCATGGCAGTGGAAGTACTGTTCTCGAACAAAAGCAGCTCTTGAGGTGGGAAGATAGGGAAGTTCTCTAACATCAGCTATGTAGGGGACCAAAATTCTCTCAATATTTTGTATATACATGTGTGCACACACACACATACACACGGTGTGTGTATATGTGTGTGTATCTATATATATATGTATGTTTTTTTCTGGCTGACTTAGACTTGCAGAAAATGTGGACTTACCTGTATGCATAAATTGCATTAAAATTCTGCCTTTATCCTCAGTGACCCCAGCTGTCTTTCTAAAAACTGGGGGATAACCAGCCAATGGAAATGTGCTCATCCAGGAATTATTGTAAACAGCAGGGAGTGCTGGTCCTTTAATAAATGGTGGGGTGCTGGGGAAAAGGCCTGGCTTTAGGTGTTGAAATCCAGACCCTAGTAATGCTGACTAGTGGCAGGAGAGCAAATGTTCAGTGCCAGCTGCAGCACAGCTGGGACGAATGTCAAGTTGCTTGAACTGCTTTGTGGAGACCCCAAGAACCATGCCTGTGCAGCTTTCTCACTTGAGGATTATTTGCCTAAAGTAATGATTATTTTTGAGAATTTCATATGTGATTTTGTATTCAGATGCTAAGTGAAACAATTTTCACTTTCCTTCAGTTTAGCCTTGATACTCTGATTCGGTTCTTTTGGTGTTGTGAAGAAAGATCTGAAAATAAAATCAGCAGATGGGCATCATGCTCTGTGGATCAGCTAGTGAAAACTATTTCGTTTAGGAGTGATGGCACGGAGTAAGATGCAAATGTTGATTGAGAGGAGAGTGCATATCCCAAGGCAATGGTAGAGAGCAGGTGTAAGTAATGTGAGAGGAAATTAATGTATAACAGAGCAAGGGCAGAATTGCAAGTGCCCTGGATAGTACAAAGGCAGAATTTGTAATTGAGTGGAATGTGTGACACATATAATTCATATATCTATATATCTATATATCTAATGCATACACACACACGTATATATGATGTATAATACTCCTGATGCTAAGAACAGGGAGTAATTCAGTACTTTCTAGTTTAGATAGGTTGGATCAGCAAATCCTAAAGCAGTGAGGTGTGCATAGTTTTGTCTCTTTTTTTTTTTTTTTTTAGCCACTTGGTGTGTTACAGCCAGGCGGAATCCACCATGATGCTCTTTTTGGAATATGAGTGGACAGTATTGATTGACTCAACCCTGAGACAGAAAGCAGCTCTCCCTTCTCAATGTGCTTATCCAAGGAGAGCTGCTGGCTCTCTGCAGTGGATGTCACTGTTCAGAAAGTATTAACAGGGTTCTTGAAGTGCTTGTAGCAGGAGGTACAGCCTAGCATGGACAGACACATCATCTGGGAGGGGCTGTTGATACAGCAAGTGACTGTGACCTGCTGGACCAAGCATTTTAGGACGTGCTGTCAAAATCCAGTGATGTTAATGTGCAGGGCTTGGTAGAAGGAGCTGGGTACAGACCAGTACTTACCTATCCAAAATTAAAGCCGCTCTTAGCAAAATCTCTCGTTTGGAGTTACTTTGTGTTTAATGTTGTCTTGGTTTTATCTGTCCAACAGAGAACTGTGATCACTTCTGTGTTTCATTACAGCCAAACAAGTCTGTGTATCTCTATTTGTTGCATGGGGCTGAGCTACTGTATTCTGAACTACGTGAATCTTTCCCTTTTTTAACCTTAAATCTTTTCTTTCCTTTTCCTTTGCCAATCTTGGTAGGAACTTACTTAGGTAAGTAAATTGCAATTTTAACGTTGTTTTTATGTACAACAGAATTTTAAGAAAATGTTAAGTCTAGGTGGTGTTTGGCACAATTTATGCTCTGTTCTGCTTGTTACACTTACATTTCTGAAAGTTTGTAGCCTCTGATTGTTAGAGGGTGGACACTAACAGTGGTAAAACTCTCTAGGTAGTTATAAGAGAGGCAAGGGTGCTAAAGTGTTCTTGCAAGCTGGCAAAAAAGTGTGTGTGTGTGTCAACACACTGAGACTGCCTCGAGTGAGCCAGTAACTTGGAAGTGAAATCCTTGTTCATCAAGCCTTATTCATGAATGAATTTTTATATTTTTCTAGCTTACTCACAAATGCGGTACTGTTGATGTTTTTGTTACTGCTGGGAAGGATGGAGTCCCAGGAGGAGGATTACTTTTGGAAAATGCACATGAAGAGTATATGGATTTTAGAAAGGAATGGTGAAGTCACTGTTGCGAAAAAGCACATGAAATGCTCTGCATTTGTTGTGATTGAAGATGTGCTTCTGAGTCTTAGTGCATATTACATGTTCTGCATGATACTCCTTGTGGGTAAACAAAGTAGAAACCAGATACCATCTGTGACTAATTGCTTGATGAAGCAGTTTTTGTGTGTGGTGGCAGAAGACTGGAGTTAGTAACTTTGAGTAAACACAAGTTTACCAACTCTGAGTTGTGTCCAGGCTGGAAGCTGGGCTACTCTTCCTCCTTGGTATGAGGGTCAGTTCTGTACAGACTTGTGTCAGACTGTGAAATGGGCTGTAAATGCACAGCAGCAGCGTGTATGTTCAGGTGTGGAAAAGCACTGGGTGGTTTCTGACCAAGCAGAAAGTTCTCCATGCTTCAGCAGCTTCTTGAAGCTTGCTGTAGTAACTTCATGGGAATATCCCTGTGCTCCAGCCTGTGCTGGGCTCACTGCTGAGGGTTTAGTCTCTCCTGCTTCTCCACATGGCAGCTGTGTGTTGTGTGGTGTTGGCAAAACAGCAGGCAGAATGTGAGCAGTGGGAGTAGTTTTGGAATTCTGCCATCGAGGTGCTGAGTTGCAGGGGATGGGACTGGAGCAGCAAAGACCATGTCTAGAGTCAGGCATCCAGTGGGACCAGATGTGCTGGTTTGCTTTCCACTGGGAAATTAGATTCTCTTTTTCTCTCTGTGTTTTTGGGTGCCAGCTATCCCCTACTCCCACAGCGTGCTCTTGGGGCAGTGCTGTAGTTGCTGCTGGAAGTTTAGGCATTCTCTCATTCAATTTTTTTTTTTCAAATCCAAAAGCATGAGATGCAAATTGCATGTGATGCAAATTACATGAGATTGTTGGAAAAGGTAGTTTGACTGAGAGGTGGTTTCCCTGTCTTCGAAAGATAACACACAGCTGCAGAGTAGCAGCAGTAACAGACTTGTGTTGCTGTTTGATTGCAGTCCTTCCTCACCTGTATTTCTTTGGGAGAAAGTATATTCACCTGCAGCTTTGGTACTTCAGGGATGAAGGGATCATTAGGGCATAGTAACCTGCTGGACTGGTTTTCATCCAAAATCTCTGTGATTGTGCTTAGCTTGAGGAGCAGTTCCAAGGTCCTTGGCACTGAGCTGTAGGGAGCAGACATGCCCTGAGGGTGCCAGTTAATCTCTGTGCAGTGATCAGCTGTTTTATTGCCATTTCAGTAAGGTGTAGAATCATCTGTGGCAGGGGACATTTATGATTCTCTGCAGCTATACCTTCAATTGACTTTGTCTTCACTTTATCCTCGGGGGCTTCCTCTTTATTTCAGTGTATAGAGGAGGCTGGCAGGAGGAGTTGGATGCCAGAGACTTTCTACAGCTTTGGGTTCTTTTCAATGCTATGGAAAAGAAAAAAAAACCCTGACATTTAGTCTGGAGTTTTCAGAGTATATTTCAATTTCTTTGGCTGAAAAAGAGTAGAAGACCTGCTTAGATTCGTCACTGTATACCTTTACACTTTCTGGTTTTAAAAGTGTGGTCAATCCTGAAAACACTTCCTTTTGTTGTTTGTGTGTTTTTGTGTCGTTTGGAGGAGGTCAGTGTTGGTGCTGATGTGGAGCTGTGCACATTTAAGCAGTTGGACCTTAGATATCATCAGAAAGAATAATCACATTTTTTACCCTGTGTCTTCTCTAGACATTCCTCCATAAAATATAGTCAGAGCTTTTTTTTCCCCTCTGGAGAGGAGCTGCCAGAACTGTTGTATTTTGCTCCTCATTTACATTCTTATGCTGTCTTATTTTTAACCTGCTTGTGGATGCATGAGGAGACATCTCTTAAATCTTTATCTGTGAAAGTGGAGCAGGCACATGGAGCAGGTGTGAGTCTGGCATGGGGAGTTCTGTGCCTGTGCCACCACTCACCCACAGACAGGGGACTGGTTTAGTTTTTAGAGGTGCCTTTCTCACAGGCTTCCTCTCTCACACAGAAGCCACCAAAGACGTTTGGGTGAGAATCCATTGTCTCCAGTCCAGATGGATCCTGTTGACTTGTCAGCAGTTCCACAATGGGTTACAGATGTGCTGGCTCTCTGCCACTATTTGGTGATGATTGTGCATAGAGGTTGCTCATTTAATAGCAGTGCTTTGGCTGCATATGTTCTTACTGTGATTTTTTTTTAAATTGCAAACTGAATAAGGTAATTTTAGTGCCTGTTTTCATTCTTTCAGACTTCAGTTGTTGAAGTGTGACTAAAGTGAAAATTCATAGATTAATTCACCAATATTAGTATGCTAATTGATACCTTATTGCTGTGAAAGCAAAGGTATACATTGCATTGAAGCTGTAGCTTTGTTTTGTGTCCTGTTTTACTGGAGTAAAAAGTTGTCATGGGCAGCTTTATCCTAGAAATGGCAGTTTGGGAGGGAGGTGTGTTCCTATTGTTAGCACTGTTTCTGTGCTGCTTGAGGGCTCTGAAGCTTTGGGGCTCAGAGCAAGCAGCAGTTCTGCTCAACCTTTGTTCAGTTTGCATCCTTCAGCTTCTCACCATGGAATATTCTGGTTTAATCCTGGTGCTTGGAAATATCACTGTTTACTGTGTGTTGTACATCCAGCAGTAGTCATTGCAGCAGCAGCCACATATCAGGACAGTCTTTTCTGGCATCAAGGGTGTTCTTACTACAAGAAAAGAACTGATCTGGAGTGTGGTTAAAAGAAAATATGTGGCTTCAATCCAGGGACTAGCATCAGTTGATTTACATCTCAGAGTTTCTGTGAATGGAGAAAACGTAATCTTTCAGTTATGGAAGGGGAAAGAAAGTAACAAGTGCTGGAGCTTAGCTCTGAAGCTGGCAGATTCTGGTTGCATCCTGCTGGCTGTGCTATTTCCCAGCATCCGTGGAGCCCTTTGTCCATCCGTACCAAACAGCTGCTCACAGCTGTGTTTTGGATGCCATGGTTGCTGCCATGTAAAAACAAATGATTATCTGTTGCCTGCACTGCCTTTGTCAACATCCAGAGGTTGTTACTGGCCTTCTTACTGGTGCTTGGTACATCTGTCCTACAGGCTTGATGGAAATATTTTTGGCAGCTATTTCTTCATCTCTGTGGATACTTAGGCACAAAAATGCAGCAAGAACTGAAGCTGTGTGTCTTCCCATTTGAAGTAGCTAACAGCTTAACATCTGCACAGGGTGGAAAATAGCCTTGATGTAAACTGATGATTCTAATGTGGTGTATCGTGATATACTCAATGCTCAGAAAATGTCCCGTTTCACCCTCCTCGCTCCTGACACTACACTGTGCCCTGTGTTTCCTGTTCTACTCGATGCAAGGGCAGTGTGTTTGGTTTTACCAGTGAGAACCTGCGGGAACCTGCTGGACTACAGACCATGAGCTGTGAAAGTTCATTCTTGCTGGCTTCTTGAAAAAGTTTTTCATCCCAGCTAACTCGCTAGCAATAGGAAGGTTCAAAGATCCTATGAATGTGAAAGCAGAATTCATACTGAGACCTTTGCAGACAGCAGTAGCATTTGCTGATGCCTGTCCTGTAGAACCTGTTGGATTTGCTGCACTGACATTTTGGTTCTCAGCCAGAAGGGACTGAGGAACGTGGTTTGGTGCACAGATGCTAATGAAGTGGTGTTTTCTGGGAATGTGCATCTTATAAAACCAAACAGCTTTATTGGGTCTCCCAGTCCATTCTGTGCCAGGCCGTGCTGCCTTACAGCAACACGCCTTTCCCTCAAATCCCAGGAGCTCTGGGAGTCCTGCAGGCTCCTGCGTGTGCACAGTACCGTTGAGGGCAGTGTGAGGGGGTACCCACCTGGTCCCAGCGAGCCGTGGTGCCTGCTGCTGTGTGTGTGCCTGGGAAAGGGCTCTGTGATGGCTGCCTGGCTGTGCTCTGTGCCTGAGGAGGCGTTTACTCGTGGCAGGTTCAGCAGATACACTCTGTTTGCTAACAGCTTGTAGCTGATGTCTGAGCTGAGGAGTTCCTGGGGGACCCAAGGAGGATAAGGAAGATTCTGTTTGTTGCTGCCTTGACAGTGAATAATGCCTTCCACTTTCCCCTTCCTGACGTCAGTAAATTCCTCAGACTAAAAGAGAACGTCAGATTTTTCCCCAGACGCACAGCAAGCCTGGGATCTGAAAGAGGAGATGTGCTTCTAGTGTAGTGTGAAGCAAGGTTTGAGTAAATGGAGAAGAGACTGGGCGAGTGGAACGTGTTTGTGACTTGGGGCCTCTGCTCTTCGAACCACGTTGTCAAGGAAGCTTTTCTCAGTCACCTTTCTAGGAGGGCAGAAGTCAGTTCCGTAGGCAACTCCAGGCTTAGCAAAACAACACGGTTGTAATCATAGCTGCGTGTGTTTTGATTTTGTACTTTTTTCTGTCTTGGAAAAGCAATGGTCTTACCAGCTCTATTCTCTTTCCTGTTTGTTAGGTCTGCCTAACCACGGACAAACCAGACAAATGGTAAGAGAATGTTCATTTAACCAAAACAGGGAAAAGAAGAATTATTAACCCACGCTAGATAGAACACCCCATTAAACCGTAGTGCTTCACTTCCACCTTTGCTGTTTGCAGCTGGTCATAATTCCCAATTCACTGAAAAGGGAGAAAAATTATTTTGGGGTATCTGAATCATCTTAGTGGTTAAATACAATTTAAACCTCAAATCTACCTACCTTTATATCTGTAAATGAGATCCTGTTTTGAACAGAGCATTTTGTTTCTGCTCATGCAGAAACTGAGTGGCTGCTTACAGCAAAGTTCTGGGATGTGTTTCTAGGTGGAATGTGTTTCCCTGAAGGAGAAAGGTTTAAATGATGGAAGGGTTTGTTTGGAAAGCAGTTTCTTTTTTATTATTTTTTTAGCAAGTTGGTGTGCAAGTAACCTGCTGAGAATGCTTGTATTTTACGTTTTGGGTTTTTTTGGTTTTTTATTTTTGAGTAAAAATTTTTTATAGCCTTTCATCTATTGTGCTGAGTTTAATCAAAGGACAGAAGCAAATAGCCAGTCTGATTGATGTGTCTCTGGCAGAATGCTTTCTCACTAAATTGTGAAGGGGCCAGTGCAAAGGCTGTGCATCCCTTTTCCCCCTTGCACATGGCTTAAGGGAAACAACTTCAAGCATGCATTTCCCCCCCACCCCCCAGGAAAAAAAAAAAAAGATCTTCTGATGTTGATCAAGTGGAGCTTGCCTCGTTAGCTGAAGTGCCACAATGCATTAGTGCCAGCAGGGTCCCTGTGACACAGGTCAGCCAGCAGCAGGTGTGACTGGTGGTCACTGCACAGGGATCACAGGCTTTTTTGAACCTGACAGTGTCTGGGGAAGTGAGCAGTGGCCGGAGGGGAGGCCAGAACTTGGGTGTACCGGGCTGCTTGCAATGACAGAGCATTCCTTTGGTTTGTTCCTCAATCCGAAGTGGTAAATTGTATTCCTCCATGAATTCAGCTTCATCCTGTGTCACTGAGAAGACTGGCTACTTGTTTGTGTCTGCTGAATAAAACAACTCAGAGCAGAGGGAGAAATCTCTGATTTAATACTTTTTAGGTGATTTAGGGTAAAACTCTCAGAACTGCGTTGATTTCTGGTTGCCTAATCAAGTGTGAATGAAAAATTAAAGGTTCTCATTTCAGGATGGATCATTTGAAATAGATTTCACCATGTAGGTAGAGAAAGGGCAACCTGGAAGCACAGGGGTGCCCTTTCTAGGTATTTCCAAGAACTTTTTCTGGAGTTGTTCTCCTGTGTATCTTGAATATGTGGAGAAAATATGCTCTGTAACCTTAATGAATGGATTTTCTTGGAGAAACCTGAAGGGGGTAAAAAAAAAAAAGCCATCAGAAAAGCTTTTATTTGAAACCTTTCTCTTAACAAATGTCAAATCTAAAAGCAACTGTTGAAGTATTTCAGTGGTCTGCTGTGGTACTGAAGCTGTCTTGTATAACATAGAGCTGGGCAACTAAGAAATGAATTTATTGCACTTGTGTGCAACAGTTTTAAAGAGCTTAGGGTTTTAAAAGGTGGGGGTTTGTTTGTTTAGCTCTAAAGCCCTGATGTTCTACAGGAAGCAGATCTTGCTAGAGCAGTTGATTAAGGCTGGTCAAAAAATAAGTCATTATCATTTTCTGTTTTCTGCTCAGATGCAAAATGAGATAGACGCCGGGGTTTGTTGGGTTTTTCCCTTGGTTTTCAGACTGAATTCTTCCTTTTCTAAGTCAAGGTGTTAAAATTCAGTTAGTTATTGCAATGACCTGACACTAAAGGATTTGAAGTCCCCATGTCCCCACCATTCCTTTTGAGGTGCATCTCCCAGGGCAGACATCTCTCGCACAAATGCTCAGTTTCCCATTCCATGGGCAGAAGGGGAAGCCTTGGTGCATCTGTGGAGATGGTCTGACCTTGGACAATGGCCTGTGAAATACCACAATTGAATTTATACCAAGGTGTTTTCTGACCAGCTTTAATTTATGCATATCAAATTTTCTGGGCCTTCATTTTGCATCTTTCCCAGCTGTTCAGTGTTACTGATTTCAGTGGGATTTCTCAATGTGCTGATCAGCAGGAAGAGGGGCAGCAGCACTGGACTTCAGTGATCAAGGACAGCTGCATTTGAGAAGCTTAACACTTTGCTCCCTTTCATCTGCACCTCTCTTAATAACAGCTCATGTTTTTCCAGCTGAGTGTAAGGGGCTTACTGTGAGTCTGGAAAATGATGCCTGTGCTGATTCGCAAAGCAAATGTGTTGTTACGGGAAATCTGTGGTGTTCGATGCTAAAAGGGTTTTATCATGAAAGCTGTTAAGCTTTGTAGTCCTACATTTGTTTTCAACAATGTATTTAATTCTATACTATCCTTGTTAAATATTGACCTCGCTAGAACAAAAGGGATACGGGTAAGTTTGGTACTCCAGAATAACTGTAAATTCTGATTTTTGTATTTGATTTGCTCTGTAGCTAGATTTCCTTCCCTGAAATCAATAGAGTTGCTCTAGATTTATGGTAGTGGCTGAAATCTAAGTCTGATGCTCAATCTTTTGAACTTGATGTCATCTTTCAGACACAAGCCACAAATTACTGGTAATGCCTTCCATTCATTATTTGTCCTGTCGCTGAAGTATTGCTGTCCTACTGCATATTGAAGGCGCCTGACTTGTACTGCTTGTGAACAATTGCTTATGTGTGAATTCTGTGTTCAGTCCTGGGCCAGAGGGGGAGGAATTTACCTTAAACTCTCAGCAAGCCGTACAAAAACCTTAATTCTCTTTTCCTTTGAGTGCTTAGCACACGTTGCTGCAGGTTTGTTGCAGTCCATAACTGTGCTGTTTTATGTATCACGTTAGGGACCAAGCCGAAACTTGCTGCTCAATGGGAAATCATACCCAACAAAAGTCCGATTAATTCGTGGTGGATCCATGCCTCCAGTGAAAAGGAGGAGGATGAACTGGATTGATGCACCAGATGATGTTTTTTACATGGCCACTGAAGAAACCAGGTAGGGAACGTGATGTTTCAGAGGATTTAAGGGGATGCCTGTTGTTTTGTGGGTGCTGCAGCTGGTGTTGTGGTTAGAGGGGGATCTTGTCAGCAAGTCTGATGCTTCAAACTGAATGCAGAGACTACAGCCAGTGCTGAGGTGGGTAAAGGGTGGGAAATAATAATGCACTTACATTCCAGAGAAAGCAGATGCTTGTTCTTACTCCAGAGCAGTTGCTGTAGGAGATGGATGCAAAGGGAAGGAAGACTGAGGTGGGAATTCACCTGGTTCAGACCCATCACTGCCCTCGGAGGTCCCATCTCAGTGGGACAGGATAGGGCCCTCCTGGCTCATGGCTGACACTGAGGAGCAGAGCCTCCTCCACACAGAGCTCTGCATGTCCTCTTGCAGGCTGAACTCTCACATTACCCCTCGAGACATCTCCACGTGTGTCTGGGTCCTGAAACCTGCGAGTGACAGAGGGTTTCCATGGGCTGAGCTGACTCATTTTTCAGTGGTTTAATTTGCCAGTAGCAGTGAGATTTAGCCCCACAGTGTCCTCCTTTGGTGGTACATCTTCCTCCTTTGGTGGTACTGCTTCTTCTAGTCCTAATTCTTCTGGTTCGTCTGCCCACAGGATAAAAATAGTAGAAGAATCTTTCCTTGTGTGAGTTTCACTTCAAACTGTTTACAAACTGCTGACAGAGTGGTAGAAGCTATGTGACCCCATCCCTAAGGCAAAGTTCCCAGTACTGGTATTCCTTGGATGGGAGCGTTGCTTCTGGGTGTGGTGAGAAGGTAGAGAAATTGGCTTGTGTGGTTTCCTCCCAAGAACTTGATGCCTCCCTCCTGGGTAACCTTGAGGAAGGTCAGAGCAAAGCTGCAGCCCTGCTTTCCAGCCCTCTGACAGCAGAGGTGCTGTCTGGCTTCTGTCTTGGTCTGAAGCCTGGCGTTATCAATGCTTGCACTATCAGTGCCCCAAGGGCAGAGAAGCACTTGCCTGTCCCTCCACTTGCAAAGATGAACCTGGGAATTACTGGGTGTCTGAACCGTTCAAGTAACTGAGGAGGTTGAGAGTTTTAGTGCTTTGTCTTTTCTGATACTACTAAATTTGGCACTGCTCTGAGTCTTCATTTGTTCAGCACAAAGGTCAGAGTCAAGAGTCCTGGCATCTCCAAACTTCTCCTTAACCTGCAAAGCATTTCAAGTGTCAAGGAACTATTCTGTGGGCCTAGTGTCAAAGATGGGCTTTGTAAAGCAGGTGATACTAGTAACATTCAACTTACTAGCCACTGATCTATCGGATGATCAGTTTTCAGTGCAGGCAACACCTTGTTGAAACACAGAAGACACGTGAAATGAATTTCCTGGTCAGACTTGTTCCTATGGACACCTTTAATGCAACTGTGCATTTCACACCAGCTCATATATTTGCCATGTCTTTCCCTTCTCCTTTCTGTGCCTGCAAGATGCTGTGAAAGAAAGCAGTTATATATGGAATTCCATATATAATTGAAAATAACGTGAGAGAATGATTTAATTTTCAGGGGAAGCAGTTTTCTTTTTACTGTTGTCACCGTGGTAAAGAGGTACTGGGATCCTTTTGCAGCTCTCAGATTCATGTGCCACTGTGGACTCAGGGTATACAGTCCTTAGATACAGGGTATGCACTCCTTAGATGCTCAAGGCTTGTTTCATAGTCCTTCATCTAGGGAGTTCTTCTTGACATCTTCATCATCCAAGGCACGTGAAATATAGCAGGTGCGTGGTGGCAGCATGTCAGTACAAGGTCCTGCCCTTTGACTGGACAGAACTGTAACAGTGTTCATCCGGTGTGGCGTTGGTTGTGACAACAATTTACTGTAGACACAGAATCTTCTGCTCATACAGAACCACTGACAGAGGCAGGAAGGATCAGTCCTGCAGCAACCAGCACAACTCTAATGAAAATCGTGGTTCTGTGATAGACATCACCTCAGTAAGATCTTATCACTTCCATTTAAAAATAGAGAGAGAAAGAAAAGGAAAAAAACCAACCCAGGCTTCTTTGTCTGACAGCCATGCTGCTTAGCTGACTGATGAGTGGTGAAAGGAGATTTTTGGCAGGCTGTGAAGAGCAGGGAAGCCTGAGCGATGGAGCATTGTCAGTGGCACGGGTTTTCTCTCGGGCATTTCACCTCTAACTTTTCCCTGAACCATCTGCTGCATTCCAGTGTCAGGAATGTAAGGCTTGTTTGTGAGCTCTGAAACAATTTGAGCTTTGTGTTGGCTCTGTAGCAATCAATCTAGCTGCAATATCTGCCTATCGTCCTCCAGCTGAGAGTCAGGCTGTGTTTTCAGTCACAGCAAGTAGGTTTCCCTGAAGTTTTACATGCTCCCCCTCTCCCCTTTTTGTGTAGCTCTGTTGAGAAGGGTGCTGGAAAACTGTACTGCTCTGAAGGAGCAGTTTGAAAAGTTGGTCGAATGAAAGGAATGAGTTTTTGAATTGAAGGCTCCCAGTAAGGAACTTGGCATTTATTACTCATGCAAGCGGAGGCAGTGGGTGACCTGATCAGAATCTAGCATGCTGGAGGATGTGTTTCTGATGGCAGCACGGCTAATGGAGCACACATGGGTGCTGCAAGGAACTCTTCTGGCTGAAGGTGGATCAACTGCCCTCAAACATCTTGGAAAAGTCATTACATCAAGCCTTTTTTTTTTCTCTCCCCCACCACCACTTTGCCAGCTTGTTTTCACCTCACCCTGTGGCCTTTTAGTTTTAGAAGGTGCTGAAGAAATGGGGACACTGGGCAAACAAAAAAATGTGTCTGTGTAAGTGCGGCAGCTTGTCCTGCGCAACAGGCAAAAAAAAAAACAAGTGAAGAGATGACCAAATCTGACAAGAAGTGATTCAAAATCTGCAGCTGAAGTTGATGGTTTGTCAGTTCTGGTGGTGCTAAGGGTAAGATTTTGAGGATAGAGGAGGTATTTTGACCTCTTTCTTCAGCAGCCATCACACCTTAAAGGCAAAAATCATAGCACAGTGATAGGCATCAGGTCAGTGAGAAGGGCTCTCTTCCACTGACAAATAAACCAAACCAACCAACCAGAACCACAACCAACAAAATGGGATTTTGGCCCCAGCAGTGTTCCCTAAACAAAACTGGGGGATATGTGGCTGAAATTCCTCTCTTGTCTCTCATGGTCAGCCAAAACCTTGTTCTGTCAGCAGCTTGTGAGGGAAGACGATGCTGCCTTATCAGACCCTTCTGATTCCCCAGTTCCTGAGTTGAAATCTCATAGTGGGTACTGGTGGACTACTCATGGGAATATTTATTACTTTCCTTTCTAATCTCTATGTGCCTTTGACTACCACAACATCCTCTGTATAAAAGAATCCCTCATTTTAATTACACAGTACACTTTTCCATTGTTGCTGCATTTTTGGGTTTGGATGGGGTTTTTTAATGATACTTTCTTTATCTCTGAGCCTAGTATTAACAAAAAGAAGCAAGCAATCATTCAATATTTGTCTCTGTCTAACTTATTTTGGTAATTTTAAAACTTTGGTGTGTCTTTCTCTCCATATGGAAAACAGCTTCCCGCATCTGATAGCACTTGTTGCCAGTTTTGTGCATATAGGGAAGTCAAATACAAGATGTGAACCAAAAATGCAAGACTAACCAAGACTAACCAAGACTAACCAAATGCAAGATGTGAATATTGCCTATCTCTGGGTTGGGTACACGCAGTGTGGGAGAAGCAAGAAGGGGAAACACCCTGTAGGTGTTGATTTGGCTTTGTAAACTTCCCCAGAGCTACCTGCAGCACATCCAACTGATCAGAATAAATTCAGAATAAATCAGTGGTGTGGAAAGCGGCTGTCCCGACTATTTCACATGTTCTATTCACAGCCAGAGACCTGGTCCTACCAGGCTGAACCAGAATGCCTTCTGCCCTGCAGGGGAAGGATTCTGGAGCAGAGAATGCAGTTTCCTCTTCACTGGGGGGTTTATAAATCAGGAAGGGTGAGTTTTCCAGGGCAGACATTGCAGAAGGAGCCATTGTCAGCCACCCCACCAGGCGTGCGCGGCTCCGTCTCCCTTGGAGAAGCGGAGCAGCCCACGGTGCCTCTGTAATCCGTGCCTTTCTTCCTTGCTGTCTGCAGGAAAATCCGCAAGCTGCTTTCCTCCTCGGAAGCCAAGCGAGCCGCCAGACGCCCTTACAAGCCGATTATCCTGCGGCCCATGCAGGCAGTGCAGCTCCGCCAGCCCATGAATGATGAGCCCATAATCATCGAGGATTAACGCCCGGCGGATCTGCCTGCAGTCTCTCCTCCAGTATCTACTTGAGTTTCCATGGCTACAGCATTGAGCTAACTGTTGAAGAGAGGGAACTTTTGAGGAACTGTTTTGCATCTTTTAAACCCTTAAAAGGAACTCAGCCCTGCTCTGAGCCTCTGACCACAGACTGCTCTCTCTCTCTCTCTCTCTTCTCTCTATCTCTCTTGCACTCTCTCCTTCTTTTTTTCTTCTTTTTTTTTTTTTTTTTTCTAGTAGCCTCCTTTCCCTTTTGCTTCTACCCCTTTTGTAGAAGGGGGAGGGAAAGTAAGTTTAACTTATTAAGAGAATGCGGTCTAGTACTTTTTAGCTTTGTTTCCTCTTCTGATGTATGAAGAGCTAGAACCCTTCATTTTGTGACTGAGCTCTCGTTGAAAAGCCATTTTTATGAGGCTGTGTTGTAAGATTTTTCTTTTCTTTCTCTTTTTTTTTTTTAATTTTGTGGACGGTGCCATTTTTTAATTTCATTTATATTATTTCTTTTGTAGATAAATTTCCAATCTTTAACCGATATTTGAAAATAGGAGCTGAAAGCCAGCCCCAGGTTCAGCCAGTTTTCTTTGGTCCTGTCCCTTCTGTTTTTTGGATCATTTTGCACAGCCAGTTGTGCTCATGCACAAGACAGACCAACTCAGGCTGAGAAAGGAGTGAGCTAAGAACTGAAGAACCTTGCAGAACATTACACTAATGTTGTGTGCAGTGGAGCCAGGCTGCCAGAATTAGGTGTCCTTACTCTAGTTGCTCTCTGGGAGATGTGGCCCGTGGCGTTTCTCCCAGTAACCAGCAGTTTGCGTGCTGCCTTCTCTGTGACATCTGGGATCCTACGTGCTGTTAGGCCACCAAGAGCCAGCCGTAGGCCCAGCAAGTGTAATGAATTGCTTTGCTCTGGCTCCAAGAGTCAAGTACACCAATGCCCAGGGACATTTTGCTTAGAACTCTGAACCTGTTTGTGCATCAGTGCTTTTGGACACGTTTCCCAGGATGAGACCTGGTTTCTCTTTAATTGCGTTACTGTATGTTTCCCGTTTTGAAGGGACTTTAAATTACAGCTGGGTTTTCATTTGAACACATTGTGTCTGAATTTAAGTGGTTTTATTCCCCCTTGACATTTCTTGTGTTTGCGGTTTCTTGCATCTCTTCAACTTCTTACGTATTTGCAAGTCTGTATCGTTTCTTTTTCATATGTCTTCTCATGGCAGTGCATTTGCTGGATGCCCTGCTTGGTTTTGAAAGGATGTAAACTATCATTTGCAACTTGTGCTGATCTGTACATGTACCTGCCTCAAGCAGACACAGCATGTAATAACCCCCAAGTCATTCCATATGTGTCAGCGGTGAGATGAGCCAAAGTTGTATTTGGGTTATCACAGTCCAACCGTGATTCTGTGCAACTCTCTTAACCCGCCGGGTTAGACGGAAAGGAATCCCCACAAAATGAAAACAATTCAGTTAACTTTACTTAATAAACCTGGAAAGTGAGCTTTTGTGAAACATCTGCTTTTTGTCTCTTCTGAAACAGCCACCCTCGCTCGGGTTCCGCGTGCCTGGGGCACACAGCCCTGCGCCTTCCGTCCCGTCCCTGGGCTGTGTTCTGCTCTCCAGGGTGCCTGTGCCAGCAGGACAGGGCAGGAGTCCGAGTCACTCCTAGTTTGATTCCTCTCCTGTGCAGTTTAAGCACTTCCTTACGTTTCAGAGGCTCTCCCTCCCTACTCCTCCTCCTCAGACTGGTGGCAGATGCGGGGCTGAATGAGCCCTTTGTCCGCAGCAGCTCCTGGTCCTGCTGCTCCGGGCCTGCCTCTGGCATGTGGCAGAGGAACATCCCTGGAGGTCAGCAGCACAACCTGTGGGCAGGTCTGAGCTCTGCCTTGCTCTGTCCCCCGAGATGAGCAGCCTGGGCTCCGTGTTCACTCTCGTTTGCTGCTCAGGAGTGGTGAGATTTATTCTGTGGCTGTGAGGGGCTGTGCACACTGGCAGGTCTAAGTGTATCCTGTGCTACAGGTCAGGGTTTCCTGTCCACAACTTAAAAGGGAGACAGGACAGCCATTCCTGAAGGATGTGCTGCTCAGGAAGGGCTCAGAAGCCTTCAGGCTGCGAGCAGCACCGGTGACCATTGGCAGTTTTACTTTGTCACCATCAATCCTTAGGATTAACCCTCTGTACGTGAGAAACACCAGCTGCAGGAGGGTTTTGTAACACTTCTGTCTCTGTGAGGGCAAGTGCTCATGGGGATTCCTTCCTGTAGCAAAAGGAAATCTGAACACATCACGTTGGAAAACTCCGCGTCTGAGTTGGCCCCTGCTGTGCCTGGGGCTGGGGGAGCTCGGACAGCCGGGGGTGCCGGGGCTGCTGCTGTGCTGAGGATCCCGGGCCATGGGGATGAGCTCTGGATGAGCCCGGCAGAGGCGGCTCTGGCTGCACCGAGAGTACAAGAACCGCTTGGGGGTGCCAGCCCTGCGGTTTCCAACAACTTAAAAGCTTTCTTGGAGCGGCTCCAGAGATTGCTCCGGGAACGAGTCCAGGCAAGGAGAGAGAGCACGTCCTGTGCTGCCCTAACTTTGAAGGACCCTTGCGTGTCCTTCAATAGAGATGCTGTTTTCTGGCGTGCGGTAGCAGACTCCGCTGCCGTGTGTTTGTTTCACTGGCTTATGTTTGTAGCAGCTTGGGAGCAGAGGCTGGAAGATCCCTTCAGCCACTGAAGGAAAACGCTGGCTCTTGGGAAGTGCAGGGAGTGGTAGGTCCAGCACTGACCTATCCAAGCCTGAGGGGTCACTCCCTTAAGCTGCTGCTGTCACAGTCTCTCCTGTGCCGAGCTCTCCTTTGTATTCACATTCCTGTGCTGTTGTTGCAGGAACTGCCTTTGGTTATTCACCCTCCTGCTCCAGAGCCTTGTCAAACAAAACAGAGCAACGTTCATACAGCTGGAGCAATGCCCCATTTTCCAGGTCCCTTCTTTCCCTTGCTTCCCACCTCCTAAAGAGCCCCTGAGATTGTAGGGGGAGGAGAGCCTGGAGCTGGGAAGTGCTTGCCCACCCGAAGCAGGCCAGGTCTGTTGGGATGTAATAAGTTACGCCACATGCATTTGGGTATTTTCCCTTAGCTGTGTGTCCCTCGCATCCCAGTCCTTCCTTCACTCCCCTCTCTGCCATGCAGGCGTGGGAGCAGATATGTCACAGGCTCAGCTGTGATCCCTGGGAGAGGCTGTGCTCACGTGGATGGAGCATGCTGACCTCCAGACTCAGCGCCATGCTTGCAATTTTACAGGCTTAAAAAGAAGCAGGAAGCTGCTCAGGAAAGTATTTAAAAACAGAACAGAAATCCAAACATTCCTACAATACTTTATGCCAAAATGCGTTTGTTACAGATTTAATTTTTTTTTTAAGTTAACTTTGGTATTTTGGGGGCACTTTTTTATGTTGTGTTTTGCATTTTACCAGCTTGCCAGAGCAGCTCCCTGTGATCTCTGCTTTTGCTGCCGTAACATGAAGGCAGCGCCCTGACCGTAACGGCACTGATGAAACAATATGAAAAAAAGCAAAGTATGACCAAAACTAACAATTCCAAACCTGGCATTCCTGCTGTGGGAGGAGGGCTGTAACTGGGACACTATTGGAGAGTTGTAAAGCAAAATACACGCTGAAATTTTCTTTTGAAATGGAAATTTGGAGCCAGTGCCAGCTCTGCTGCAGGCTCTGGTTCTCTGTGCAAGTGTTACACAAGCCAGACCTTGGGAAGCTGGAGAGGCTCTTAGGGACGGTGGGATTGCATCATGGTGGAGCTGCTTCCCACTGCCACGCAAGGAGGGGCCATTCACCTGTCCACAGGGGGCATGGGATCAGTAGTGGCACAGGAGGTGTGCCAGCCTGCCGGGGGATTTGTGGGAAGAGCACAAATAAAACCTGGCAGATTTTAACTGTGAGGAGAAGGAAGGAATTTGACTCATTTACAGAAACTGGACCTTGAATCTTTTCTGTTTTCCTTAATCCATCAAGAGGGCACAGACTTTAAAACACCATTAACCCAAATAAGCTTTGGCAGCAGCATTAGAGGGAGAAAGGAAAGATCACTGCAGAAAGGCAAGTCGAGGCATGACAGGCCTCTCTAGCTGGTGAGAGAGGGTTTGTTTGGGGTTTTTCCTGTTAATGTAGTCTGCCTTTCAAGGTGAGCCTGCAAGAGCCAACAGTGATGGGACCTGCCGTGATCCCTGTCTTCAGAATACGAACTGTCTGGAGTGTGGGTGATGTTTATGGCCCTTCCCAAGGGAGGAGGCTGGCGTGGCCACGTCCCCCTGTCCCTCCTGCCCTCGCTTCCCTCCCTGGGCACTGACAGAAGGGTTTTGCTCTGCTTGAGCAGCTTCAAAAGCTGGTGGAAGACTCAGTCTCTGATAATCACATTTCACCCATGCAGGAGATGGAAGCTGCCTCAGGAAAAGACACACAGTAAATTCAGATGGGTTGTGGGGCTGGGGCTTGTCTCCACCTCTTCTTCAGCCTGGAAGAAAGTCAGGGCAGGTCAGGGTTGAAGCACACTTGATTCCTGCCCTGAGCTTTGCAAGTTCATTCACCACATTCCTGGAATGAGAATGAATAACATAAATTCAGCATCTTTCTGTAGACAGCTTCCTCCCTTCCCTCCTGCAAGGGGACTCTCCACCTGGATCCAGTGCTCTGTGGGATGCTGGCAGCGTCACAGGGAGCAGATTTACAGGTTCTGGCTGGAGGGTTTTAGCCAAGTTGTGCTCCTTCAGAGATTTTCCATCTGAGCAGAAGTGAGTTTGTTCCCCCTGCCTGTGCTCTGGCTGCCCCCACGCAGGACAGGAGGGAAGTGAACGTGTGGAGCCTGTGGGTGAGGAGCCAAGCTGGGTTTCCCTGAGTCCCAGGAAGATGCCTATAATGTCTGGTGGGAACCAAGGCCAAATGCATCCTAGTGGGTGGGTGATGCTGATGGAGAAGGAGAAGGAGAAGACGGTGCCATGGGGACATTGCAGCACTCGTGAGGTGCTGGATTATGTGTGTCCAGTCCCTTCCCTACCCCAGGGGCTCACCGACAGTGTCCTGGAGTTGGTGTGCATGTGAGGCACAGACACATGAAACCTGGGCAGCCACTGGGCACGCTTCTCCTGCTGCTGTGCTGGCCCTCAGAGCCGCATTGCGCCATGGCCAGCCCGACCTCTGGCCATAGCGTGTCCGGGGAGGCCATGGCACTGGCAGGGCTTAATGACCAATTGCCCTGAGCTGAACTTTGCCACTGCAGCCTGGGTCTGAGTACAGCCCGTTCCTTGGGACACCCTTTCTTTCCCTGGAAAACCTGGGGGAGAGCCACCGGTGCCAGCCATCCCCACCCCTGGCCGCTCTCTGCAGTCCCACCGTGGCTCTGACGGGGGTTTGAGAGCTGTGCTCAGGTCTCTCCAGCTGCTTTCCTGCCTTTGGTTGATCCCACTGCCCGGAGGGATCGCGCCTGCCCCACGGGGTTCACACCGAGCGTCTGCATCCTCGGCATCTGCGGGCAGCCTGCTGGGATCCTCCCGGCACTCGCGGGGACAATGGGGACATCCACTCCAGATGGCAAGGACAGAATCTGTAAACCTGTTTATCGCAGGCGTGACAGCGCTATCGGCCCCGCCTGATAACGGCAGGGGCTCGATGCCTTTTAAAGGAGAGGAGCGACAAGTGGATGCTTGGAGCTGCAGGGGCCGGGGCGCCGGGGCCGGGCGCTGACGTGCCGAGCCCTGGTCGGTGGCATGTGCTGCCTGACGAGCCCCAGCCCCTGCCAGCCCTCGGCACGCCGTCCTCTCCTCCATCTTCCCCGTCTCTTGCTAATCCTTCCTAAGCCGCCGTGCTCCCTTCCCGAGCTGTGCACTGACCCTGCGGCTGCACTTTGGCAGCAAGGCTGGGTGCCCTTGTCCGTGTGGCTGCCTCCCCACCCCAGCCAGCCTGGGACAGATTTCTCCTGTTCCAGGCAGGGTGCTGCCCTGCTCGCCCTCCCGAGCCATCCCAGCTCACCGTGTAGGCCAGCTGGATCCACGCTGGCAAGCACTGCACATCCAGAAGGGCTGTGGAGAATAAGTGAAATAAGAAAAAAAGTGTTTTGCCAGGTTTTGTGAAAGGCTCTTTCTGTTGCATCCCATCACAGGGAACTGCTCCCAGCCCATGAAGAGAAGCCCAATCACTTTTTCCATGAAACTCCTGCTTACCCCAAGGATCTGAGGCAAAACTGGTTACAGCTGGGCTGGCCCGTGGGCAGTGGCTGTTACTTGCCATGGGCAGCAGCCATTCTTAACCACCAGCCCCTGGCTGTGGGCTGTGTCTGGGACAGGGGAGTTTCAGGAGTGGAGAAAAAAGAGAAAGCTGCAGCGTGTCACCCTGGGGTGACCTTGTCATGAGGGACAGAGGGCCCTGGGCATGTGGCTGCACATGGTGCACCAGCCAAGGGTCTGCAGGCCACACAGGGATCACTGATCTTTGGGCACACCAAGCCAGCAGCAGGGTTTTTTTCCATAACCTCTTTTATTTTTTCCCCCCAACCTCTTCTTGCCCTGTAACAAATCCAAGGGGTCTTAGGTGCCAGAAAACATGAGAGCAGAGGAAGGCTTTCCAGCCCCAGCTCCCCTTAGAAACAGCTCTGTCTGCGTCCATGAGTTTTTGTGGTATTTGTGTCTGAATGAAGAAAAAAGAGCTGAGGGGAATCGGCACGGGGAGGGGGAGAGAGGTGAGCCAAAGGAGAGGCAGCCTGGAGGGAGTTATTTCTTATTTATTCCTCACTTTCCCTTAATCTCTGTGCAAAGCTCTCTGCTTGCCCTGCCCCGGGCAGAGGTCCCGGCCTTTTGCGGGCTCCCGGTGGAGGCGATCCCGGCTCCAGGGCCAGGGCCAGCCCGGCACGCTGGGCAAGCACCCTCCGTGCCCCGCAGCCCCTGCCGGGCCCTGGGGCAGCTGCTGCTGCCCGGGGAAGGGCTACAGGCACCAGCTTTAGGATGTGGGCTTGCTTCGGTCTCAGCTCCGGCCGAAGAGGGGGTGCTGCAGGGATGTGGCTCCTGCTCCGCTCCCCGCAGCTCCCCGAGGGAAGCGGCTGGGTTAAAGTCCTGCCTTGTCACGGAGGGAAGGCCCCTCACAGCCCCGGAGCGGGGAATTGCGGCCACGGCCGGAGCAGCACGGGCAGTGCCCCGGGGATGTGCCCCAGGGGATGTTCCTGCCCTCAGCAGCTCAGGAAATCCCGCGGGGCCGGCGCCATCGCAGGAAAATGGGTCACCTCCCGCCACGGGTGCCAGCGCTGGGGACACGGCCCCCTCGGTTGGGAGACCTCCGGGCACTGCTGCAGGGGGCACGGCCCATGCCAGAGACCTCCCCTGGCCGCTGAAAGGCGGCTTTGTCAGCCGCTGCCAGGGAAACTCCAGCTCGGCCCTCGGGCAGGGATGGGGCGCTCCAATTTCTGACGGAAAATGCATCCTTTGGTGAAAATTATTAATGCGCTCTCTGGGGAGAGGCACAGCGGGGCCAGGGGTGTCCCTCACGTGCCACCACCCCCCTGCCCGCCTCCTGTGTCCCCCCGGCAGCAGGCCGTCCCCTGCCTGGCACTGGCCATGCCGTCCCCACAGAAGCTCGGCCAGCCCTGCTCGCTCAGCCTGCGCAACCCGAGGCGCCAGGACATCCCTGCCCTCCGTGCAGGAGCATGCCGAGCCTAAATCGGGCAAGATTAAGACACGACCAGCTAAAGCCACTTTGCTCCTGAACCAGCATATCCGCTTGGGATTTAGCGCATTTGCAGGCAGGGATTCACACCTTTAGGTGATTTGTCTTAATTCCCCCCAGCCTCTGTGTGTGAAAATCCCTTGGCCGGCACCTTCTGGGTGCCGGTTCTGCAGCGTGACAGAGCCCAGGCTTTCTCCTGTGGCCTCCCCAAACAGGCCACAGGGTGAATGAAGCCTTCTTCCTCCTTCGCTTGCACCTCCCAGCCCCCAGGGCTGGGACACCAGCTGAGGCTGCCTCCGAATGTGAAATGTGGGGGATTTAGACCGGAGACCTTTTTCAGGCTGTCCCCTCAGTGCATGAGACTGCTGCAGGCACAGGGATGCTGTGCTGGCACCTGCCTGCTGCCGTGGGGTGCCTTAGGGCTGCAGACACACCGGGTACCACAGAGGGACCACAGGAGTGCTGTGGGACTGTGCTGGAGCGGGCAGCTGGTCTTCTGGAAATCAAAAGCTCCACAGATCCCCAGCTCCTGCCGGTGGCTGCAGGCCTGGGCTGGGACACACTGGCTCCACGGTGGGACACGCAGGGCTGAGCCCCTCCCGGGGGCCGTGCGGGGCCGGGGCGCCCCGGAGGCAGCACTGCCACCTGCCCCCGCGCAGGGACCCCGCCGGCCACAAAGCCACACATTGTTGTGACAGCAGCTGGCCGAGGAGTGACAGGGATGCCTGGGCCTTCCAACCCAGCAGGGTGCACGGGCTGTGGAGAATCCCGCTGTCGGGCATCCCCGGCCCCGCGTACTCGCCGGCTGGGTCACCCTGTCCCATCCCGAAGCCCCGGGTCCCCTTCCCGAGGCTGCCCGTGCGCCGGGGGCCGGGCGGGCGCTTGGCAGCTGCAGCAGCTGCCGGCAGAGAAAGGAATTCTGTGACAATGGCGGCGGAGCAGAGCCAGGCTGCCGGCTGATGAATAATGCAGGGCTGCGCCGGCGGCGCGGCAGATGTCCTGTTTACCAACACGGCAGCTCCCCAGCCACGGGCTCTGCGCCCCTGTCACCGCCCCTGTCACCCCCTGCCCTGCGCCCACCACAGCCCCGCCGCGGAACACCATCCGGGCACAGAGGGGCTCCCCTGCCTCGCCATGGCATCCTGGCTCCTCGGGTATCCTCGCCGTGGCTTCACGGCTCCCTGAGCATCCCTTTGCAGCCGGAGGGGTTTTTGAGATGGAAGTTTCCATGGCAACGGAGCGGAATGGCGCCGGGAGCCGGGGGATGCGGGCGCTGGAGCGGGGCAGCGAGCGGGGCTGGGGCGGGGACGGGCTGCGCGCTCCCGCGGGGGATGGGAGATGCCCGAGCCCCTCTGCGGCGGCTGGCCGGCACCGCCACCCCCCAGTCACGTCCCGGGGGCGGCTGCTGGACGGACTCGGCCGGGGAGGCTCCCGGCCGGTGCCTCTGGGGTCGGTAAAAACCCACAAGTCGCGTCGCTCAACTACAACCTGTTTATTATGGAGGTTTTTTCCCAGGCAAGGGAAGTCGGGAGCACTCGTGTCCCGACTTTGGTCTTTGGGGATGAGAGACAGGGCAGGGGCCGTTCTCTCCGCCGCCGGGACCGGGCACCTGCTGCGCTGGGCTCGAGCCGGGCCGTACCGAGCCGTACCGAGCCCGGCCGCCGCTCGGCGGCCAGCCCCGCCCCGGCTCCCCCCGGGCGGCGGTGGGCGGGGGCCGGGCGGAGCGGGGCGCACGGCGCGGCACATCACAGCACGGCTCGGCACAGCACGGCTCGGCTCGGCTCCGCTCTCCCGTCATGGCATCCAAGTGCCCCAAGTGCGACAAGACCGTGTACTTCGGTGAGCGTGTATCCCGCATCCCTTTCCCCGCGCCGAGACGCATCCCCGGGACCTCAAACCGGTCCCGCAGCCCAGAACCGGCGCTCATCCCCGCCTTCCCCTTCCCTGAGCCTCGGTGCATCCCCTTTTGCCCCGCTGGGATGTATGGCCCCGGTGTCCGCTCCGCCGCAGCTCCCCGCGGGGTCACCCGGAGACCTGCCCGGCAGCAGCCCCTTCTCCCCCGCGGCGCCCCCGGACTGGCCGCGGCCCCTCCGCTCCGCATCCCCGGGCTGTGCTGAGGGCTGCTGCCCGCTGGCCCTGGGGCAGGCGACACAGAGGGTGTGGGTGATGCCGGGCTTGCTGGGCTGAGGGGGGGAAGCAGGCGGTGAGGAGCCCTGGCTGGGGTGTGTGCCCGCACCTGGGGTGCTGAGAGTGGGGTGGCTCCTGTCCTCAGGTACTGCTGGCCTGGGTCAGGGGAATGCCGCCCGCTCGACACTGCCGGTACTGGGATGGGGCTCCCGTGATTCAGAGGATCTCCTGGGGCGGGGAAGTTGGCAGTGGCAGGTGCAAACAAAACCTTCTCTCAGCCTGTTTCTTTGATTCCCTGCAAACCTGGCCCCAGGTGTGCCATTCACCCCCCACCCCCGTCTCGCCTCGCAGCCAGCCCCCGGAGGGCTGTTCCCAGCTGGGCGAGCTAACGAAGGGCTTGGGGTTTCTACGGGACTTTTTCAAAGGCAGCTCCTGGGCTCGGAGATCCAGAACTCAGCACGCCTGGGCTGGGTTAGGGCAGCAGCGAGTCCCTGCAGGTCTCCGAGGGCCCTGCCTGGGGTTGTGGCTGGTCAGGATCTCTGGGAAGCGGGGCTGGCGTGTCTCCTGTCAGGCAGCGCGGGCTGAGCGCCGCCGCCCGGCTCGCAGGGAGGTGGGAGCAGCGGCTGATCCTCGGCCTTGGTGCCCCCGTGACGCTCCCCGAGGAGCTGCCCCAGCCCGCAGCCTTCCCGGCAGTGACCTGACGCCCTGGGTGAGCACCCTCGGGCCTGCACCGTGAGCTCGGGATGGCTCCGGGGATGGATCCAGAACTCCAGCCCGAGTTGCCCCCGGGGTCCTGCTGACCACGGGGTCCAGCTGGCCTGGCGCTGCCTCCCCACAGCCCTCCCTACCCATCTCCCCCCGGCTGCTCCGGGGTCCAGCCCCTGTTGCCTCAGTGTGTTTGTTTGATGGAGAAATACCAAAGGGTCCTGATGATGTTTGAGCATTGGAGGCATTGGTGCTTTCATTCTTTTCCGGCCATCTCCAAGTAAACACGGGGAAATAGGAATTTGCTGTCTTCCTCCTTTAAACAAACCTATTTATGTGTGGGTGGGAAGGGCTTGGCCCCTTGGACGCCTTTTCTTGTATGAATCTTTTCCTTTTTAAGCAGAAAATAGTGTCTCCCCAGCCAGCTGGGCACTGACCCGGGGGCAGAGCTCCTCTCGCTCCAGGGATGAGCCCGCCCTGCGTGGGGGGTCGGGGCTGGGCTGGGCTCAGAGACCCCTGCCTTGCCGGAGGAGGAGGCCAGGCTGTGCCAGGAGGAGAAGCACCAGCCCACAGCAGTCTCCGTGCTCTTTTTCTCCCCCCATGTCTTGGGGGACTTGTGGATCTCCTGAGGATGTGGTCTGGGGGGGAACAGGGCTGTACCCCCTGCCCCAGCTGCTCTCTCCCCGGGAGGGTTTCTGTAGGGGCAGTGGTCCCTGGCCCGGTCTCTGCTGCTCCGCGGCTCCCCCTCCCTGCCCGTGTGGGGACACCCTGCCCTGGAGGCAGGTGCTGGCAGTGCCAGCCCCCATCCCACACCTTCCCGCAGGGAATACTGCCACTGCTGCCCCTGAGAGAGACTTGGGGAGAGGAGGTGGTGGTGAGCTGAAACGGGAGCAAAATACTTCTGTGTGCTTAGAGCTGAGATAGGCTGCAGCATGTCCCTGTTGATGCCTTGAGCTTTTCCTTGAGGAACCGCCCAGGCTCTGGAAGAATAAACCTGAGTCCGTTTATTCAATGCATAGAAGCTCCATGCAAATTCTGAACCGTCTTTCCGGGATGCGGGTCCCGGGCTTTCCTCTCGGTGGGAAGGCGATGGGAGCTCCGCGTCCGGGGTTTGGTGTCGCTCCTGAATTCCTGGGCCGGTCCGAAGCTTAGCAGGGAGGTGATTCATAAAGCCCCGCTTGTTCGGGAGCCTCCCTGGCTGTGCTGAATGAGCGCTGGCAGCTCGGGCTGCCCGAATGCCTGGGATTGCAGCCGCGGGTCATGTGTGAGAAATGCCGCCGGCTCCCGCTCCCGGCCCCGCGCAGTGAGGAGCGGCTGCCCAGCGCCGGCACTCCTGGGTACCGATGGAAAACTCATTTCCAGCATGCCTGTTGCTTCATGCTCCCTGGAAAAATCCAGTGGGGCTCCTCCCTGCGCAGTCAGGAGGATGTGGGCGTTTCCTGAGCTACAGAATGAGCTTTTTTCCTTTAAAAAGCACAGGGAAATATAAAAATAGTTTTTTGGCTTTTTTTTTTTTTTTTTTAAAGGCGGTTGAGGTCTGTGACATTGTTTCCAGGATCGGCTGGGGCTGACTTTCCTGCTTTGGGAGGTTGGCTGGATGAAGTGAATGTTTGACCGGAGGAGCAGCCGGCGGGTGCGGGGCCAGCTCCCGTCCCGCGCTGGCAGGTGGCAGCGGGCTGGGCTCGGGGCTGGCTTTAGGCTATCACTTCTGGCAGGAAGCTCCGGAGGGACCAGAGTCTCCCGCAGCCAAAGAGCCACGCATTTCCCCAGCTCCCTTTCACATTGCTAAGCCTTAAATGAGTTTTGCAGGGTCACCGGGAGCCCTGGCCAAGCCTTTCCGCCTCCCATCCTTCCTTCCCAGAACAGCGGGGGATTGCGGCAGCAGGGGGTTTCCTGTTTTCCCATCCCAGGCACGAGGCAGGCACAGGCCCCAGGGATGCAGCAAGCACGCGTGCGGCGGGGTCCGGCTGCGGGCGGCTTTTGGGGAGCTCGCTGCGTGTGCTGGGGAGTGTGAGGGCTGCTGAGAGGCTGCTGCTCTATTTGTTTGGAAAGGGGCATCACGAAAGCAGCTGGGAGTCGCTCAGTAGCCCCTCAGGCTTAGAGCTGCTCTCCAGCGTTGGTTTGCCAGTGGAATTCCAGAGGGGGACTGAGGACACGGACACATCCAGCTGGGAAGTGAGGAAGGCCCAAGCCCAGCGTGCTGCCAGGGGCCTGCAGCAGATGCCTGAGCCCATGGGCACGCTGGGGCGCAGGGGGACACGGGGTGCAGCCAGGTGTGGGGTGCTCTCCCTGCAGGGCACGGCACCGCCGGGGCCGCCCGGCGAAATTCAAGCTGCAGAAGCCACTCTGCAATTAATAAGTAACTGCTGTGCTTGGCTCCAGGCAGGGAGACGGTGGGGCAGGAGGGCTGGATTTCCATTACAGCCCTCCCTAACAAAGGAAGCGGCTCTTCAAGCGCAGCCGGTGCAGTGTCGGCACAGCCCTGGCCCTCCAGCACGGAGCGGGCCGGGCTCCTTGGGAACTGCCTCCTCCCAGGTCTGGGAGGGTGAGTGGACCTTGCAGAATGGTAACTGAGGATGCTCCGCTTCCCTGCTCCCCGCGCAGAGCCAGGCCGATGGGAGGGGTGCCTCTGTGGGAAGCTGAAGAATGGGCTGACTAGCACTAGTTTTTACCTCAGGAAAAAAGCACGGGCTACAGAAGATAGTTTGTGGGAGTGTGGAACAGGGCGGTTTGAGGGCTGGGTCCCCTTGCTCTTGTGTCCTGGGCTTTGCTGGGGCTCCCAGCAGTGTGGTGCTGGCATTGCCAGCAGTGGGGAGCGGTGCTGCTCCTGGGGCTGTGGGTGCTGGAGGCTTGGAGCTGGCAGGCAGCCCTCTGCACACCCAGGGCTGGTCCTGGGTGACTCAGTTTGGTGTCTGGATTAGAGTCCTGCACCCGTGTCCCACCTTCTAGGCAGACAGAGATCTTCATGTTCCCATCCTCCCTCTGGTCCCTGACAGGAGCACAGGGATGGGGAGAGGTGAGGTGATGGGGCTGGAAAAGAAAGGGAGGGAAAGGTGGAGCAGGAACACCCAAGCAAGAAGTAATGGATTAATGGAAAATCTGTCACGGCAGTGTTGCAATCAAACACAGAGCCTGGAGCGTGAGCCATGGCGCCGCTGCTGGTTGTGGTGGTGCACATTGCTCCTGCCTAGGGTCCTGATGCTACCAGGGAGCTGATGGTGAGAGATGGGTCCTGGCATGAGGATGGGGAGAGCTGTCCCACCATGGGGAGCCCCAGTGCTGCAGCCCCTGAGCAGCCTCAGCCCTGGGCCAAACCCTGCTTGGAGCTGTGGGGGGGCAGCAGGGTGGGGAGGTGAGGAGCCATGGGGCAGGAGGGGTGCTTTGACAAGCTTGGCTGCTCCAGCCTGTCCCAGAATCCTGCTCTTGCTGAAACGGGCCAGGAAACTGTCTTATTCTCCCAGCACTGCCTGCCAGAGATGACATCTCAGTGTGCAGAGGGAAGGAACACTGTGCTCTGAACCAGCCAGGGAGTGGTTTGGTGTGTGCCTGCCTGTGCCCGGCTCTCACTGGCCGCTCTGCCCCTGGCTGTGTGGTGGGCGAGGGAAGGGCTGCAGGTGGACCTCTGATTTTTCTGGTGGTGTCCCTTGGCAGTGTGGCTGCATCCCCTGCCCCCACCGGGGTCCTGCCTGCCATGCCTCACATGCAGGGCTGCTATGGAAAGCAGCTGATTCCTAGGGCTCAGCCCTAGCTGGACCCAGTGGCAGGCTGGAAACACCGCTGATCCTCTCCCAGCACAGACACAGCCAGGCCGCCCAACCTCACACACCATTCACATGCTGCTTGATGAAGCTCTGTGGAAAATGGCGAGGGACTTGCTGGAGGCTGCCCTGCCAACCAGAGTGGGAGATTGGAGGCTCCTGGCCAGGGAAGTGCCTGCAGTAGGTGAGGCTGTGTCAGAGGAGAGGCAGGGAGCAGCAGGGTGGACGGGAGCAGTGCTGTGCACCAAATCAAACATTTGGTTTGAGCATTTCCAGTGCTGTGGCTGGAAATTGAGCAACCTTCTCTTGCACCCGGGGGCTTGGACCCTGGGGAAGGCCTTGTCTCTCCCCTTGGCTGGAAGTGGGAGCCCCCCCAGGATATTCCCTGCTTCCCCCCCGGCTGCGCTCTGCAGCAAGGCCGTACTGAGCTGCCTTTGTTGCACACTTGGAGGGAGCCCAGCAAGCTGGAGCGCTGCCTTCCCTTGCCTTGCTGCAGGGGAGCTAAATATATATGTTTGGACACAAATCAGGGTGCGGTGTAAGCCTCAGCACCGGCTGTGGGATGGGGGAGAGGAGCTGTGCCTGAGGAGGGCAGGGCTGGGGACGGGCTGAGGGGCATGGGAAGGCAGGGCAGCGTGCTGGGATGTGGCCCGGCATGGCAAGGGCAGGAAATCCTCACCCTGTCCTTCCACCTTTTCCATCTCCTGGCCACTTCGTGAGGAACTGGGGAAGGGATGAGGCTGCTGGCTCATGGCTCTTGGCTTTGTTTCCAGCCGTTTACCAGGCTCCTTTCCTTGCACTTTTCTTTCTTCATTCCTTTGTGTCTGCAACTGCTCTGAAGTGAATCTGCAGTCAGTCTGACAGCATCCCTCTCTGCCAGGGATGCCTGTCTCTGGATCCCTGTGGGGATTTGGCATCCTTATTGCCAGACTGGGCTTTGTCAGCCCTTCCCCGTGCCCTGCCAGGGCTGTGATAGGATGGATGGGGCACAGCCCTTTGCAGAGACGCAGCTGCAGTTATGGTTCCTTTTGCTGAATAAGCCTCCGCCTGGGAGCAGCACTGACGTCAGGCTGTGGAAATACCTGTGCGAGGGCCTGGGGCTGGCTCGGTGCGGCCGGCGGCACAGAAACTGGGAGGAGGGATGCTCTCTTCCCATCCCGAGAAGATGCGCCCACCTCTGGCCTGTGCCAGCTGCTTTGTCTGGGCACGGCGGGTAATTAAGGGCTGAGCCGCGTTGTCTCTGGGGCGGGGCTGCTGTGGAGCCAGGGGATCAGTCTGCCTTGACAGCCCCTTCGGCTGCTTGCCTGCTCCTGGCCTCTGGTGTCCCTCGGCAGTGTGGGCTGCATCCCCTGCACAGAGCACATCCACCCTCAGCTATGTCCTGCAGCCAGACGTGTCCCCGGCTGTGCCTCAACCTTTCCTCGGGGGTGTTTCCTCTGGGGAGAGGTTTATCATCCATGGGCACCCCGTGCCCACCCACACAGGGCTGGCAAACCCCTGAGCCACACACATGTGGCA
Source organism: Anomalospiza imberbis (assembly GCF_031753505.1). Taxonomy (NCBI): domain Eukaryota; kingdom Metazoa; phylum Chordata; class Aves; order Passeriformes; family Viduidae; genus Anomalospiza; species Anomalospiza imberbis. The sequence continues at coordinate 1,084,739 of NC_089689.1, read as the reverse complement.
GAGGCCAAATTCCTGCAGTCAAGCACCCCTAACCCTGCCCTTCCAGGGGGTGCCGCCCAGCTGGTTCGAATTGGGCTGGCTGCAGGGCTGAGTGTGTAAGGGGGAATTCGGGGGCCAGAGCAGGATGTGTGCGCCCGATGTCCGTGCTGGGAGAGCACGGGGCACGGCCTTTGGTGGCAGAGGCTGGCTGCAGTGACACGTCTGCACTGTGCCGCGCCCTGCTCGGAGCCGGACACAGCCGCGCCCTGCCAGCCCCGCCTGCTCCTGCAGGGCCCATGCTGGGCGACCCCCGGGGCTGCCGGGGTGAGGAGCGGGGCTCCCCCGGCAGCAGGAGGATGTGGCCCGAGCCTTTTCCTCTGCAGCTGATGCAACAGCACAGCAGCTGTAGCCGAGTGACAGGAAATCTGGGCGCTGGTCCTTTCCCTCCGCAGTGATTTATGGGATGGTGTGGCCGCAGGCTGCTGCCCTGGAAATGGGCCGGGCTGGCTCCAAGCTGCTTCCTCTGCTCGGTGCAAACAATGCCTTCTGGACAGCCATCCCGGCTCTGCCGGTCCCGGATGCGTCCCCCGGGAATCCTTGTTTGCAGCCAGAGGATGCCCGACCGGCCTCTGGGGGCATTTCCATCTGGAGGCGAGGGCAGTCCCCGTGGTTCCCGTGTCCCTGTGCTCCGGGCCGCCTCCTCCCTCCTGCCCCATCCCCTGCCACGGGCTGTGCGTGCCACTCTTGCTCTGCCTGGCTCAGGGATGCATCGGCAGGGGGGTACATCTGGCAGGGAGGAGCCAGGATCTGGCTGAAATATTCCATCTGCTGAAATATTATTTTGGGGTGGGGTCATTGGGGGAGCGTTTTGTATCGCGGGAGCAAGAAGGAGCTGGTGGGGGCTGTGGCCAGCTACAATTGCCATGGCCTCTGGAAAACATCCGCCGGGAGCTTCCTCCTTGCTTTGTGCCCGTGGCCGTGGCGGCGCTGGGTCGGGGCAGGGGGGAGCTCGGGGTGGCGCAGCCGGAGCACAGCCCGGCCTGGCTGTGTGTGCATCCACTGTGACAAAGCCGAGTGCTTCTTTGGCCCCGAGCCCCTGGCTCGGCTTTCAGCCCATCACGCTCGGTTTCCCTCCCTGGTCACCCCAGGAACCCTCCTGGCGGGAGGGCTGGGAGGATGCCGGGCTCCTGCAGTGGCCCCAGGGCAGTGGGGTGCTGGGACCTCCGTATTCCCCTAGTTTTGGGGAATCCCTGGGGTCTGGGGGGGCTGTTCATCCTGCAGCTGGTTCTCTGCTCCCAGAGGCAGATGAGGGCTGCAGAGGAAAAGGAGGACAGCTCTGGCCTCTTCCTGTGAGGGGCTGGAGAGACACGGGCCCTCCTAAGCCCCTGGGCTTGGAGCCAGCAGGGATTAGCCCTGGCAACTTTGGGCAGGCAAAGATCCCAGGCTCTGGTGGGGCATCCCTTCACCCTGCTGTCTGCTCCTGCCTGGGTTTGGTTCAGCAGCCTGTGTGTCATCAGCAGGAGGTGGATTTGGAGTTTCTTCCAACTGATGCGAGTCCTCAAAGTCCATCTCTCCTGTGCTTGCTTGGGGGTGCTCTCGGGAGTCTCCTGTGCCGCCTGGTACAATGGCTCTGGCTCTGCCCTGTCACACTGCCCCTCCCTCCCGCCACCGGCTCTGCACTGGGATGGAATTTTTGGGTGATGATGGCATTGTTTCAGCTTATCTTGGCCTTGTGACGTACCTCGGATGCAGCTGTTTGCCTTGGGAGGAGGGTGGCTCTAGAAGGCAGGACCTGCCCTTTGGGGAGCTCTTGACCCCCATCTCGACTGGATGCAAACAGGTGACATTTGCTGAGGTCCTCGGGGGAAACCCGACATCGCGGAGGAGGTCTTCTTATGGAGTGCAGCCAGCTCTGGTTGCACTTTTATTTGCTTGTTAAGTATTTTATTTGCCTCTCCTGATTTAGTTTTATGGTGGCTTTAACGGGCTCACATTGTTTTCCAGCTGTCTCTGCACATGTGCAAGGCAGAGGGAGGGCCAGCAGGAATCTGTGGGGGGCACAAGGCAGCCCGTGGCCGCCCAGGAGCTGGGAGAGAGAAGGGATGGTGCAAGGCTGGGGATGCAAGAGGAGCACTGGCAGCCTGTGCTGCCTCCCAGGGTGCTCCTGGAGACCTACAGCTCAGGGCCAGATGGAAGGATTGTATTTGTATTCATACAACCAGTCTCAAAGCATTTGCCTTCCCTGAATCTGCCCGCTGGTGCTTCGACACTGTTTTCAGTGCTGGCAGCGAGTTGCTCTGCAGGTTTGTGGCCATGCAAGGACGGTGGCTGTGCACCCATCCGCACGTGGTGCCTGTTCCCAGGCTGGGGGCAAGGGGGACAGGTGTTTTCCAGGCCATATGTCCATCCTGGGTGACAGTGGAGGCCGTCTGCCATCCCCTCCTCCTGGGAGCATCTCTGGAGCTGCGGCTGAGCCTCCCCGGGGAGAGGCTGAGTGTGCGTGGGGGGAGTGCGGCTGCAAGGGCGGGGTGGGCATGGAAACGCCAAATATTTGAATGGGAGTGAAGTCATCCCGGGTGATGTGGTGGGTAAAAATAGACACGGGGAGTAGGAAAGAAAATTGCTACCGTTGCTGGAGTGGCGCGTGGGAAAGCGCGGCTGTGGGATGGCAGCTGGGTGGTGTCCTGCTTCCAGCTGGGACAGGGTTAATATTCTTCCTAATACAGAGACCGGGGGGTTTGTGCCCACATCCCACAGGGCTGCAGGGTCCAGGGGGCTGCAGCACAGTGGCTCCTGTTTCCTGCAGCGTGGCTGACGTGCACAGTGTGAGCAGCCCCTCTCGGGTGCAGCCCCCCGGTTCCCACAGCCTGGCTTCCCCCGGGGCTTTAGCGGGTGCTGGGCAGTGGCTCACCCCTCTCTCGTGTCCCCTGCAGCTGAGAAGGTGTCTTCCCTGGGCAAGGACTGGCACAAGTTCTGCCTGAAGTGTGAGCGCTGCAACAAGACCCTGACCCCGGGTGGGCACGCCGAGGTAAGAGCTGCCAGGGCGGGCAGGGTGGGAGCCTGGTGGGATGAAAATCCCAAAGCCAGGGCTGGGGCAGGTATCTGATGCCACGTGGAGGCGCTGACCCTGCGGCATGCGAGCCCGGGAGAGCACGCTGTGGCTTCAAACACTGCTGCTGCAACTCGGGCTGCTCTTGTGCACAGCCCTGGGCAAGCCACGGAGTGGTGCTGGCACTACGCGTGGTGACCCTACTCTGTCGCCCTGGGCTCCCAGGCAGCTGTGGTGGGGCTTGGCGTGCCCCAGTTAGCACTTGAAGCTCCATGCACCGGGCAGACTTGTTTGGGCAATGCCCAGGCTTTGGAGAGGTGCGTGTGCTGGGAGCCTGCAGTGACCTGTGGTTAAAACCTCCAAGAACGGGGAATGCCTGCGCTGCCACGGCAACGAGAGCTCCGCACCGCTGCTCTCTGTGCCTCGGAGCTCTTGCTGGAGTGCGGTGCCACTGCCACTCCCCTGCCCTTGGGAGAGTGACAGCGCCGTGCTGCTGGTTGCAGCTGCTCAGGCTTAGGAGCAACTGTATTTCTCCTGCGCAGTGTCCCTGCGTGACTCGCGGTGCCCTGGGTTTGCACAGCGCCTGCCATTCCACAGTGTCACCAGCTCCTTAGCTTGGCTCTAGCAGGCAGCACAGCTGGGGCCCAGCAGGGACAGCCGTGCTGGTGGCCCCCAGCCCCTGGGGAAGTGGGGCCTGTCCTGCCAGCGAGGTGGATCTGTGCTCCAGACCGGGTTAAGCCCAGAAGATTTGCTGCTTCTCCATATAAGGTTGGATTCTGTTCCCACAGGGGATGGCAGCCAAGCCCCACTGACTCTGCCGACAGCAGATTTGGCCCTTCCCTGCTTTTTCTCCCTCCTTTTGAGGAGGCTAGGTTGGAAAGGTGTCGTGGGGAGACCAGTTAAATGTTTACCCTCCCCTCTGGCATGGCAACGCTGTGAGCACACTCATATTTATGCCTTGCAATATTTTGCAGCTGCCTTTGGCCAGCCCAGAGCCTTCTCCATCCCTCCCTCAGCCTTACCTCCGGCTGTCCCGGCCCTCGCTTTTGGCACGGCGCCTCTGCTCAGCTGCCACCCTGCCTGCCCTTTGTAGGCAAGGAGTCCTTGCCTTGCAGCAGAAGGACGGAGGGCAGGAGCACGGGGCAGGAGCAGGGCAGAGGGGCTGAGTGGGGCCGAGCAGACGATGGGGTGGGATCCTGCCTGAGCACAGGCTCCCAGTGGGTTTTCTGCCCAGGGCAGCGTGTGTGGCAGCCTGCTGGCCCCTGCTCCAGCCACAAACACTCTTTCTTTTCTCTTGGACTGGGTTGCAGCTGGCCCATGAGAAACGGGGAGTTCTGGGGCTTATCGCCTGCCTCCTGCCTTCCTGTGATAATCACCCCAGACGATAGTGGTGTCGATAGCAGCTGGGCTGGGACCAGAGCCCGTGCGGGGCCTCTGATCTTGGGCCAAGGCGAGGGAAAGGCAAAGCTGAGCTCCCACGGTGCTCTGAGCACCGAGAGCGGCCTGGCTGTGCACAGCGTGCTGAGGGGTGAGGCCATGCCTTGTGGCTGTGGCCACCGGTGCTCCAGCCCCAGGGCACGACCTGTGCACAACAGCCTGAGTGCTTGATGCAGGAGTAACCCCCGAGTGCTCAGGCCGGGTTAGGCTGGTGCTGCAGACCCAAAACTGGGTGCATTTTAGGGTGCTGGCGTGGCCACGGTGGTCTCTGAACACCAGAGGATGAAGGTGCTCCTGAGGGAACCGTGGCCACCGCTCAGCATCCTAACACTGCCCTCTCTCCCCAGCACGATGGGAAGCCCTTCTGCCACAAGCCCTGTTACGCCACGCTGTTCGGCCCCAAAGGTACGTCCGTGTCCCCGCTGCCTGTGGTGCTGTGCTCGGGGCTGCAGGAGAGGCCAGGTCCCCTCATCTTCACTGGTGGCTCCAGCAACATCCCAGAAGCCAGGCTAGCATGGGCTGAGCATCAAGCCAGCAAATTGCAGTCCCAGGCCTGCTGTCTGCTTGTGCAGAGGGAGAGAAGAGCTGCTGGAGGGAAGGGAGGGAGGGAGGAATCTATTCTGACAGCTGCCCTTTTTTTTAATATTTAAAAAAAAAAAAAAAAAAAACCTAATTCCCATTCAAACAGAAGGTGGAGTTAGTCTCCTATCCCAGATGTGGCTGGAGAAAGCTTGGGTCAGAAGAAAGCAAACCAGGGCTGAAGTGCAGCTGTGGCCCCTGACTCAGCAGGGCTGGGGGAGGAGGGACAGGGGGCTGGGGGGACAATGGGGACCCCGAGGGCTCCCAGGCCACCGCAGCCTCTCTGTGCCCCTCTGCAGGGGTGAACATCGGCGGGGCCGGCTCCTACATCTACGACAAGCCGCAGATCGAGGGGCAGACTGCTCCAGGACCCATCGAGCACCCGGTGAAGGTGGAGGAGAGGAAGGTGAATGCTGCACCTCCCAAGGGACCCAGCAAAGGTGAGGGGCAGGGCAGGACAGGCAGCCTGGCCCTTTGCCCTGCTGGGCAGCCAGTGCAGAGCCACTGTGTTTGGTGACAGTGTGGGCTGCAGGGTTTGTGTGTGGGGTCCACCCCACCCCGGTGTGTCCCCCCACTTCCCAGGCACGTGTCCTCTTCTGTGGCAGGCACATTCTCTCTCTCAGGATTTTTCATAGAGCAGCACAGAGGAAAGAAAGAGAAAACAATTTCTATTTCTGCTCCTTGTTTTTCCCATGTGGAATGTGTTTGGAGAATTGTTCACCTGGGGTGATTGCTTGAGTGGATTCTGGTGAGGATTCTTTGAGCCTGGTGGCCAATCCAATCCACCTGTGGCTGGACTCGAGAGAGAGGGTCACGAGTTGGGAGTTAGATATGGTAGTTAGAAAAGTAATTATGTAGTTTTAGTATCTCCTTTAAATAGTATATTAATGTATTATAGTATGGTTACAATAAATAAATCATTCAGCCTTCTGAACTGGAGTCAGACATCAGCATTTCCTCCCACCGGGTTCACCTGCATTTACAATACTCTTCTCTTCCAGCCTCCAGTGTCACCACCTTCACCGGGGAGCCCAACATGTGCCCGCGCTGTGGCAAGAGGGTCTACTTTGGTAAGGTGGCAAGTGGGCAGTGTGTGCTTACCTCAGGGTGGCATGGCCCTGCAAGGTGGCATGAGCCCACGGGGCTGGGCTCTGTGCAGGAACCCTGGGGCATGCAGAGAGGCTGGGAGTGGGGTTTGGATCAGAGAGGGGGTTGTGGGTACAGAGGGATGTGCCTGAGGGGCCTTCAGGGATGGGTCCTCTTGGATGTGCTCCTGGGCGAGGGCTTTATCTGCATTGTATCCCCTGCTGTGTCACCTCCCATGTGGTAATATATGTCCTCAGCCATCCTCTGTCACCTTCGAGGCACCAGAGGGGTGGGAGGGATGTGGGAGGCTGGCGATCCTGAGGGCTCTGCTGGGATTTTGTGATTCTCCCATGGGGAATGCTCCCCCTCAGCATGTTGCAGGGGGCTGGTGTGACCCTCCCTCCTTGTCCCACTCCAGCTGAGAAGGTGACTTCACTGGGGAAGGACTGGCACCGTCCCTGCCTACGCTGTGAGCGCTGCAGCAAGACGCTGACCCCGGGGGGACACGCCGAGGTAAGGGGGTGCCAGCCTCAGAGCTCTGGCCTGCACATCTGGGGCGTGGGGCCAGCGGGGCATGGCTGAGATGTCCCAGGCCATCCTGATGGCACCCACCGCCTTTGCTGGAGGGCAGGGCTGGGAGGAGCAGCCCTTCAGCCTGAGGAAGTGCTGGGGTTGTTGAGGTGTCTGCAGGGGAAGAGCAAGAGAGGTGTCCAGCCAGGTGGACACGCCCTGGGGACTGGATTTTGCCTGGCCCCCAGCCCAGGTGACAGGTTTTTCTCTCTGCCCCGCACAGCACGATGGACAGCCGTACTGCCACAAGCCCTGCTACGGGATCCTCTTCGGGCCAAAGGGTGAGTGAGAGCCTGGGAGCACAAGGGAGGGACCCAGACCCGGGGCACGTGCCCTGCGTGGGCTGCCACTGTCGATGTTCGTGCCACCACCCAGAGGGCACATCTCCCTGGAGCATGCCAGCTTCCCGCCCGTGTCCTCACCCTCCCGTTTCTTGCCCTGTGCAGGTGTCAACACCGGAGCTGTGGGAAGCTACATCTATGACAAAGACCCTGAGGCGAAGAACCAGCCCTAGGCAGCGTCCCCGCCCGCCTGCCCGCACGCTCTGTGCCCCTCCTGTACTAACCTCCTGCTCCCAGCCCGAGCAGAGCCTCACCAGGCTGGCCACGGAGCTGTGCCCTCTCTGCTGTCTCTACTCCGGGCAGGACAGCTCTGCCCCTGGGTTATTATCATGGTCTCTAATATAAGCTTCAGTGTTTTAAGGCTAAGGTAGAAGGTATCTCTGGTGGTTCCCAATGCGCTCTGCCCTCCCCAGCCCTCCCACCAGCCCCCCGAATGTGGGAGGCAGCAGGGCAGGTGTGGGGATGTCCCTGTGGGCAAGGGATGGCGGGTGGCACCCAAAGGGCTGAGGATGGAGGAAGGTGGTGGTAGGAATCCCACCATGGGAGGGTGCTCCAGGCTGTCCCTCAGTGCTTGGGGTTGGGGTGAGGGTCCAGCTCTCTTCCTCACCAGCTGCTGGAGATGTGTGACACCTGGCAGCACTGCCCTTCTCCTGGCCCTTCCCAGGCTCCATGCCCTGGCTCTCACTGTCCCTGGGTCCCACAGCTGGCCCTGTCCCCTCTTAGGTCTGGCGGCTCCCCACATCCCTGTCTTTGAATCCCTGTAGGTGCACCCAGGCAGGTGCCCTGGCCTGCTCTGCGGGCTGGTTTAGTTTGGTGCCCCCCAGCCTGGTCCCCCTGGAGGCACAGCCTGTGCCAGGGGGCACCTGGCAGCTGCAGACCTTGTGGAGGGGGCTCTCCTGTCCCCACCTTTGGAGGACATAGCGCATTGGGCTGGTGGCCTGGGCAGCAGGACCCGCCCTGCTTCCCCGAGCCGGAGGTTTCTCATTGTTGTTGTTTATTTATAAGCAGTTGTAAATGTGCTCCTTGCTTTGGAGAATGACACGTGCCCCCCCTCTCACCCGTCCCCCCGTGCACGCCCAGCCCTGCTGCTGCCCAGGAGAGCAGGGAGGGGGCTGGGGCAGGACTGCCGGGGCAGCGAGCCCTGCGTGCCAGCACCCCGCTCTCTTCAGGCTCCCTGTGCTGCTGCAGGGCTGACTTTTGTTATTTGCTGACAATAAAGGTTTTGAAAGATGTGCTGTGCAGCTCAGCTCCGGGTGGAGGTGGGGGAAGCTGTGCACAGCACACAGCATCCCTCGGGTCCCATGACAAGGTGGGACCCTGCTGCTGCAGCCCTATCCCAGCCGGCTCCTCCTGGGGCCGGCCTGAGCAGCTCCAGCTGAGCCCGAGCTCTTCCCCAGGAGCTGTTCCTGCGCTCCGAGCACAACGGCCTTGGAGGAAGCTGGCCCTGCAGACGGGGTGGGATGGGGTGGGTCCTTCCCGGCTTTGGGGAGCGGGAAGCTAGGGGAGCGAAGTTAAAGAGCAGGTGCCATTGCTCCCCCCAGCCCGGGCTTGCTGGGCCGGCACAGTGCCTGAGGGGCTGCCATTGGGAAAGCTCAGCCTGGCAGCAGCAGGGCAGGAATGCAGTGTGGGGGCATTGGCCAGCCCCTGGGGGCTGCCCTGTCCCCGGGCAGATCGCAGCCCTGCTGCCAGGCCTGCTTTTAGACATCCAGCTATTCCCCCTCGGAGCCGGGCGTCTGGAGAGTGAGGCACGGAGCTGCCAAGCCAAACACCGGCTCTGGGAACCGCTGCTCGGGCTCGTCCCTTCTGTCACGTTCTTGCAAGAACCCCGTTGGGCTGCCTGCTGGCCGTGCCCCCCGGGGACCCAGGCATCCCGGTGGCCCTGTCTGCCGGGGAAAGCAGAGCCCTGCTGGCCCCCGCCATGGCTGAACCCGGAGCTGCCCCGTTGCCACGCTGAAGGGGCTGGTTGCCAGCCACAGCCAGGGCACAGCTGGGAAATGCAGCGGCTTTTCCCTCCTGGCAGCAATCCCAGCGGCACGAAGCCTTTTCCCAGGCACTGAGGGCCCGGCAGCGCAGCTCCCGGCTCGGAACGGGCTCAGTGTGTTCGTGTTTTGGCGGGGTTTCCATGGAGACTTGACCCCGCGGATGCTTTAGGGACAGGGCTGCGGTGTAAACCCGAGCGGTGTCGCTCTGCCGGCTCCTCCCCTGACCCGCCCTGCGCCCTCTCAGCCAGAGCTGGCCGAGTTCGGCCCGTGCAGCAGCGGCGGTGCTGCGGGGGGGTGCCCGTGGCTCATCCGGGGCCCAGTGGAGCTGCCAGCAACGCCCTCGGCACGAATCCATCTCCCCTTGCCACTCCTATTTCCCATCATTAATTAACGAGCTTAATACGCCAGCCTCTCTGCTAGCCTGTGGCAATCCCTGCAGCAGGGAGCCCCCCTGATGGCCTGCACAGGCTGATTCTCCTCCCCAGCACCGACCTGGCCCCATGCTGCGCACCAGCCAGGCTCAGCAATGCCAGCAGGATCCCGCCGTGGGCTGGCTTTCCCCCTGCTCTTCCTTCCTTCCTTCCTTCCTTCCTTCCTTCCTTCCTTCCTTCCTTCCTTCCTTCCTTCCTTCCTTCCTTCCTTCCTTCCTTCCTTCCTTCCTTCCTTCCTTCCTTCCTTCCTTCCTTCCTTCCTTCCTTCCTTCCTTCCTTCCTTCCTTCCTTCCTTCCTTCCTTCCTCCCTCCCTCCCTCCCTCCCTCCCTCCCTCCCTCCCTCCCTCCCTTTTCATGTCCCCATGAGAGTTTTGCTGAAGGAATGCAATGAGATCAAAAATAGACAAAATTCAGCTCTGCTGCACAAGGCAGTGCTGGGAAGCCTGCAAATATCACAGTGTCCTGCTATGCCAAGGGGCACGACCTGGCTGCTCAGGCTCTGGGTGGGCAATGTCCCCCTACCCCCAGGCAGGTGGAGGGACTGGGTGCCTCTCGTGACACAAAGCGTCTCCAGGTACAGCAGGCTGGGGACCAGGTCCCCACGTACAGGGTGGGTGTTCAGAGCAGGAACCTGAAGGCTCTAGGAGGGCTTTGGGGTCCTATATGGGATTATCTGTGTGTGCTGAGGGGCCGGGGCTGTCCCTGTGCTCATGGGTCAGTGTGGGGACCAGAGTGGCACTTTGCTCAAGCAGGGAAGGCAGCTCTGGCCTCTAATCCTTGGTGCATTTTTGTATTTATTTTTGGGAGGCCTATGTGAGCTGAAAGTGCTCCTTTACTTGAGGCTTGGAAAACATCCTTCCCCTCAGAGATGTCAAATATTTTAATTTTTTTTCAGCTTGGACTTGCTAGTGGGATAAAAAAGTCGGAGGGCCCTGGTGATTACAGACAAGCTCTCCAGGGTACAGATGAAAATAGAGAACAAAGTGGATGCAGCTTTGCTTGGAAATCCCCCAAGCCTTGTGAATTTGTCCTGGGACATTTCACTTGCTGGCTCCCAGGTTTCCTGGGAGCCCGCAGAGCTCAGCAGAGAACTCACCAGCTGGTCAAACTATTCTGAGCGCAGTCTGGGTGATGGGTGCCAGCCTGGGTGTCCCCAGGCTGTGGGAGGACCAGGATTGTCACCTAGTGGTGCTTCTCAACACAAGGCTGAGGGTGCCTGTGCCACCAGAAACGGGGCTGCACAGCTTGTGCCATCCTTCATGGCCCAGAAAAGGGATGGAGAGTGCACAAAGGCTGCTCCTAGAGAGGCACAGCACGCTGCCCACATGGGAAACACCAGGAAAGGAGCTGGTAGGGGTAGGAATGATGAGGGCAGCCCGGGGTGCATCTGAGCCAGTCCATGCAAGGAAGGGAGATGCACGACCCAGCCATCACGGTGTGCAGGGGTCCTGAAAGGCAGGGAGATGGCAGCTCAGGATGGCTCTGGGACACTGGGGGCCAGAGCAGCACAGCTGGGCAGGGAAGCAAGACAGATTTAAAGCATTTGCTGGGAAGTCAATAAACAGGAGCCAAAAGGGATGAAGTGCTGGAGGATGTGATTTAAGATGGGATATTGAAAGTGACCCAGTAAGCACAGCTTGTTTCCACACGGGCCAAGAGCCGGCTCAGCTACTCCCTGGAGTCAGCAGAGGGGCTCTCTCCTGGCCTGGCTGAGCTTTGGCTTGGTCCCAGTGGGAGGTTAAAGAACTGGGTGTAAATACTGGAGATGGTGTAGGAAGGCAGGCAGGTTTGAAGAAGAAGGAATGGCACAAAACCAAGCAGAGGGAAGGACTTGGGCTGTAAATCTCCCTGCCAGTGCAGTGCCCTGGAGTGTCACTCAGGGAGAGCTGCTGGTGCAGGCTCTGGCTGTGACACTGGTGAGGATGGTGCTGGCTCCCCCTCACCAGTGCTGCTGCCTGGGGGCATCCATGAGGGGAACACCCCAGGATGCAGGTGGAGCTCTGCATCAGCCTTTAGGTTTTCAGGTAGGGTGAGTAGCTGGGAACCATCCCTGGGAGCTCAAAGGGCTCCTGGAGTGTCCTGGGGCAGTCTGCTGTGGGAGGAATACCTGTGCTGAGGGATGGAGGAGTGCAGGCTGCTAATGGCCATGCAAACCTGTGACTTCTCTCTCCTGCTCTGCCCTGGCCCTCTGTCCTGGGATGTCAGAGCACAGTAGTCACATCCTTTTCACCTTCCTGCTCCACTGCCACAGCATGAGCACGCTGAGCTGCATGCTTACAGAGAGAGCAAACACTTCTTCACCCCTTTGCCTCACCTCCAGTGAATTTTTAACCAGGAATAAAAGGTGTGGTGTCAACAGCCTGGAGCCAGCCCAGGGCAAACAGTGCTGCCAAGGAGGCTGGGGAGGTGATTCCTGGCACAGATCCCCTGCAAGTAGCCCCTGAGTAGTGTCCACAGTCCCTGCCAGCCCCAGCACCCACGTGCAGGCAGAGGCAACCCCTCCTGGACACTGGACAGCTTTCCAAAGCAGCAGACTTTGCTTCCTTGACAATCCTGGCCCCATTTGATAACCACAATAGAAACAGCCAGGCCATGCCAGGAAAATGTACCAAATTCTCCCCCAGCAGGATTTAGCCAGGAGGTTTCCTTGGGCTGCCACTAATGGAAACTTGCAGAAAAGAGCAGATGGCAGCGGGGACTTGGGCCAGACTGTACTCAGGGAGACTGGGGGAGCCTGGGTGGAATTGGAGGAGATTTTCCACATCTTGGCAGGGTTGGAAAGGCGGACAAGGGCTGCCACACCCTTTTGTCCCACGGATGGAAGCCACAGCATGTCCCTGTTGTCCCCACGTGGGCAGCCCTGTGTGCTCCATCCGCACTGAGCCGGGAGCTGGCCCCTGGCTCCGTGTTTGTTATTGCTCTCGTGCAGTGTAACATTAACCCCGTGATGATAATTCACACCCTGCCTCTGAGGGTGAAAGCTGACCTGACAAGGGGCTGTGGGGGCAGCCAGCTGCCCGAACTGGCCTGGAAGCGTTTTTACAGTTTCAGCTGGAAGCAGACATGTGATTGCCCGTGCCCGAGGCAGGTCGGCTCTGCACTGTGTCCCCAAGGGCACCGAGCACAGATTTTGGCGTGGCAGCGAGCATATTTGACAGGCTCAGACCATTTGGGGCATTACAGCACCAGTGGCAGTGCGCTGGTGGGTGTGCCACAAACCCGCAGAGTGCCCCTTTCCAAGCCCCTTCCCCAAGCCCCCCACCCCTGCAAGGCCTTTCCTGCTGCTGTCTTGCTCACAGTTACTCCCAGCCAGCGGTCGCCTGTCAGCCTTATGAAGACGTATCCCAGAGGTTTTCCTTCGGGTGTAATTTGCCCTGACAGCCGCCTTCGTGCCGTTGTTTTCCTGTCTGTCTGGTAATGGGATTAGCCGTGTGCAAATCCGGAGGTGATGGAAAGGGGAGTGGGGGGAGAGCCAGCCAGCCCCTTTTGCAGGGCACACCGAGAGCTCTGCGGGCCTTTTGATGGGATCACGCGCCTGGCAGCTCCCCCCAGCTTCTGCTGGGCTTGTTTTAAGCCATCCTATAATTTTCTTGTCAAATTAGAGTTCCACGCTGGGTTGTGTGGCGCATATTTTACAACAAATAGTCTTGGCTGAGAGGGCCTTTGACTTGCACAAGCATGGGCTGAAACATGGCCAGGGAGGGGGATTTTGCAGGACTCGCAGTTGTGAGAGTGCTGGGACAATGCTGGACCAGGGTGTCACTGGCCCCTGGGTCAAGCCCTCACTGGTGCATCATCTCCCCTCTGTGCAAGGGTGCTGTGGGGCTGTGAGAACTGTGGAAGCCCCTACCCCACTCCAGCAAGGTGGGGCAGGAGGGGGAGCCTAGAGCTGCTGCCCGGGCAGATGGGCTGGTCTGCTACACGGAAATAGCTGGCTTTCTCTTGCTGTGTTAGCAAAACAAACCCAAATTGGCTTATGTCACTGCCCTGCCTGCAAAAAAGGCCAGTGTCTTTTCCAATTGTTACTGCAGTAGTCACCAGTGGCCAAGATGCTTGAGGGAGATACTTGGGCAGGCAGCTCTGGCACACCCAGGAGCTCTTGACTCACAACTCTTCCCCAGGAGCCCAGGAAACTCTTGGGTGCTGGAAGGACCTTGCACAAAATAGGGCACAGATGGAGCTGGGGAGCTGGTGCTGGCTCTTGCCAAGGGAGGGGATAGCCCTGGCCATAACAACACCACCCAAACAAACAATGAGACAGCCCAGGTTTTCCGAGGGCTGTTGCCATGCCATCGGGGAGCACTGGCGCCTGATGCTTCAGGATAGAGCCTCACCCACAGATTCCTCTCAGAGGGCATTGACAGCTGAGGCATGCTCAGTCTAATGGTTAAATTAGCTGGAACAAGGTCTGCAGATAAGATAAAGCTGTGCTTTCCTGAAGAGGCTGCTCTCCTTGGCGCTGGCTGGGTTGTTTCCCTGTCAGGCTATGAACCTTGATTTGAAGTGATGCTTTGGGTGGTACCTGGCTTTGCTGAAAATACCACCCCTGCCCTTCTCCTGCTCCCCAGTGCTGTCTCTGCCCAGCACTGGAGCTGCCCGCTGGATGACCTTGTCTGTATGTGTGGGCATGGCAGCATGGGCAGCACCCCAATGAAGAGGGATGAGCTGGCTGCTGCTCACTGCCACTCCAGGAAGGCTCCCACGCAGTCGGGTTTGTGTCCTGGGGGGACCCTGGATGGCAGAAGGAGCAGTGACCCCAAATGTGAGCCTGCTGCAGCGTTTCCAGCCAGCTCCCTCCAGCACAGTGGGACTGCTCCATTGCAGAGCGCTGATGGGTTTTGCACACCAGCATTCCAAGTGTTTATGGACTCGCTCCCTGTAAAATGGGCAAGAGGCTGTATCCCATGGGCTCCCGAGAGGCTGCCGTGCTCCGGGAGCACCTGCAGCCTTTCCTCCCTCCCTGCTGGGGCCCTCTGCCAGATGGCTTTGCTGCACTGCCCCAGCCCTGTGCATGCCTGCTGATCAGGGGGACAGGAGCGGGGTCCCAGCCATGAGCAGGGTGCAGGCACAGCTGCCATGGTGTGCAGGATCCAGGGCTGTGTCCCACAGCAGCCTTCCCACTGAGATTGGCTTGCTGGGATTCATGTAGGTTTGCAGGGCACACACCACCATGCTTTGGCTCACTCCTGGTGAAGCAGGCTGGGTGTAGCCCAAGGTCCGTGGGTTCTGGTAACCCAGCAGAGCCAGCCAGGACAACCGAGGAGCCACGAGGGGCACACAGCCCCATGTAGGCAGGGTTGGCAGAGAGCACCATGTGGCTCGGTGGTGCCTTCTTTGTGAGAGCGGCCCACGTCCTCTGCCTGATCTCTTGAGTGAACAGAACAGTCTCCACAAAATCCATGGGGACTCAGAGAGGAGGGGATGGCCAGGCTCTGCTCCAGCCGGGTCACTCGGTGTGCAGTGCCATGCAGAGGCACCTGCTGCCCCAGCCGGGATGGGAGCATTCCTGACACAGGAGGAGCTGAGCCAAGTGGTCCATGGGGACTGGCCGCAGGGCTGGCCAGCTGGAGGAGACTTGCAGGAGGGCAGTTTTCAGCTGCTGGCCCGCACAAAACCTGCCTTAAAAGGGATTGCAGCTGAAGACATCTGTCCGAGCCAGTCAGTGGCCCCAAAGCAGCCTGGCACCATGTAGGAGGGGAAGCAGGGCCACCAGAGGGGAGACAGGACATGTCTTGTCCCCTGTATTTCATCAGGGTGCCAGCTGCACCCCTCGTGGTGTGGGGAAGGGTCCAGGCCTGGGTAACCCAGCTGGGTGCTCACCGAGTGCTGTGTCTGGGTACAGGGGCATGTGATGCAGTTGAAATACAGGTGCCTGCATGTACTGGTGCCTCACGGCAGGGAGAACGGGGAGGAGGCAGGGTGGAGGCCCTTGCAGGACACTCTGCCTCCCCTCCCATACTGTAAGACATTGTCTCAGCATCTCAGCATGACTCACGCCTCAGCCGGGAGCTGCTCCTGGTGACATCCTGCCGGTGTGGGTGCTGCCTACCCTGCTGAGCCCAGTGCTGCCCTTGGAGCAGGATGGTGCTCCCCAGCCTGCAGTGGGGCTGCCAACTGTGGCCTGAAAGACCGGGACCGCTGGCAGCAGCAGGGAGCATCAGCAGGGGGATTGTGCTGGAAGGGAGGCTGCTGGAGCCAGGCTGGGTTGTAAGGCAGTCCCGGCTGAACATGAACTTCGCCTCTGGGCACAGCTTGCCGCCTCTCATCCTGCACCCACGGGTGGGATCCGGTGTCAGCAGGGCCCTGTTTGTGTCAGCGAGGGATGCCTCGAATTTCGGGAGGCAGTCACAGGCGTCCTAGCGCTGGGTTTCACAAGCCCTCATGACCTTTCCAGCACAGCAACGTGCCCTGGGGAGGATTGTTTCATACAAAACAGACCTTTGGATAGGCTTTTCATTTCCTTCACAGCCAAGCACAAAGGAACAACAAGTCCTCCCTCCTAATAAAATGACAAAGTCAGTGACACAGATAGGCTGGCTCTCCACAGTGAGCGGAGCAGTGTGCCGCACCCACGCCATTCCCAAAGTCCTGCAAGAGCGGGGTTACAGTCCTGAAGCTCCCGCCTGCTTCACCCCGCACCCCAGAATTCCCCATGGGCAGGACACCCTGCCTGAGGCTCGACTTTTACACTACCCTGGGAGAAAAACGAATCTGTGCTCGGAGGGGGTGAGCCCAGGGGGGCAGCGCCCCGTGAATTCTGTCGGGGAGTGGGGTTAATTGACAGATGCCAGGCACAGCTCCCGCTCGCAGCGGGGCTCTCGGCCACCCCCTCAGCACACGTGTGGGCAGGGGCCGGGCTGCAGAGGGGACAGCGCTGTGTGTGGGGGGCACTGGGGGGCGCGGCGCCAGGGGTGTGGGGCTGTGCGCTGCAAAGGGCGCAAGACGCGCGGCTGGAGGGACTGCAGGGGCAAGGGGTGCGGGAGGGGGCGCAGGACCCGGTCTCGGGAGCCCTCGCAGGGCCGTGGCCGGGCTGTCCCCTCCAGCTGCGGGCGGGGTGCACATCTGGGCGGGGCGGAGCGCACATCTGGGCGGTGCTGGCGGGGCGGGGCGGGCGAGCAGTGACTTCGGCGGGGCCGGCGTGGAGCATCCCACAGCCGGTGCGAGCGGAGTCCCGAGCCCAGCCGAGCCGACACCATGCCCAAGTGTCCCCGCTGCCAGAAGGAGGTCTACTTCGGTAAGGGCTTCCTGCCCCGCCCCAGCCGCCCCCACCTCGGGGCACCTGCCGGCCACCCATGCCGGACTGTGGGCACCCCGGCTTCTGGCCCCCATGCTGCGCACCCCATCTCTGCAAATTCCTGGGGTATCCCAGAGTTGCTCAGCCGTGTGCTGTGGGTTCCCGGGATGCCCCCTGTAGATCCACCGCCAAGGAGATGCCTGGCTGCGGGCTGCACTGGGTGCTTCCAGAGCAGCGAGGCAGCCCAGCCTCACTTCCTTCCCGGCACAGCCCGCAGCCCGAGCCGCTTTGGAGCCCAAAGGCCCAGCTGGTAAAGCTCGCTGCTCGGAAAGCCTGGGCAGGTGAAGCAAGCACCTTCCCAATGGCAAATCCTGCCCTCGGGCAAGTGCCTGGGTCCGTGGGTCGCCCACACGTTGTTCTGTGTGGTTTAGCACAGCAGGATGACACCTCTGGGTGCTATTTTTAAGCTGCTGTTGCAAGGTAGGTGTGAGCCTTGTTGGGCTGCTGGCTGCTGTTGGGTTTCCCACAGATGTCTTCCCTCCAAACTGGGGCCCCAAAGCTCCTGCCCCTTCTGGGGCCACGGACCTGCTGTTCTGTCTGAGAGTATTTGTGGAGTTTGAGCTTCTCACTTTGCTATCAGCTTTTGGAACGGGCAGGATCCTCTGCCAGACCTCTCCACTTGCCTGGCATAGCTGAACTCGAGGGGGTTTGCTGGTAGCAGCTTAGAGACACTCCCTGCTTTCTGATTTACTCAAGATGAGGGATCTGGAACCCAGGTGCCATCACTGACTTCTTTCTCTGCTTTATTTCTGCTCTGCTTGTGCCCGTGCCCCAACTATTTGTGCTCAGCCACGGAGTTGGAGGCTCAAACACAGGAGCTGCTCTCTGTGCCTGTCAGTGATGCCCACCCTGGGGAGCTGTGCTGGGGCTGGCACGGGCGCTGCCCAGAGAGCTGTTGGGGCTGTGTTTCCTGTGGTTGGGGAACGTTGCCTTGCCTTGAACTCACTGCTTGCAGCCGGGCTTTGGGATGGAGGTTTTGGCACAATAGAGTTTGTGGCTCCCTCCTGTGACTCAGGCTCCTGGCGTGCCTCATTTACTTGTGTGGCTTGATATCAGAAGGCACCAAGGTGCTGGTGGCAGTGTGTGCCTTTCCCTGTGGGTCTGGGTCAGTCCTGGTCGGGGCGAGCTGGGTTTGCCATGCCCGCAGGCGCGGCCATGGAGGAGCTGGGACGGCACCGTTTGACCAAGGAGGGGGTGGACTTTGCACTTATCACGCTTGCACTTATTACAAAATGTCTCTGTTGATACAGAGGCTGAGGAGGGTTCAAAAGCTGTTGGAGGACCAAGATTGGATGCATGATTTCTGTGCCTGCAGATTATCCAGTGTGCTGGCAGAGGAGGCAGAGCAAGCGCGTCTCTGGGGCACCTTGAAGCTTTTGGAGCCTGGTGGTCCTGCTTGGGTGTGCCTCAGGCTGCTCTGGGCTAAATCGTGTCTGTAGAGAGCAGGGGTGGAGAGGAGGGGATGCTGAGAGGACTAGGGATGGGGTTTACAGGAATTTTGCCTTCCTGCCTGAGTGCTGTAATGAGCCTTAGCAGAGTTGCTGCCCAAGTGTTGGTGCAAATGTGTGTGCAAGAGGTGGGGAGGCTGTGCTCCTTGCAGAAACCCTGTCATAGGAGGGTTCCGCCTTGGGCCAGGCTCAGGCTCCAAGGGGCACCCAGGGGGAGGACACTGTTGCTGCTGCCAGGCTGTGGGCACAGGAGGCCCTTTGTGCCACTGGGCAATGGCAGCAGGGCTGCCTTGTGACATTTGGGCACTGCCCCCGCTCCCACCTCTGCAGCCACCAGCTTGCTCCGTACGCAGGCTGTTGTGGGCATATTTGGACTCCAAAAAAGTGCTTCAGACTGCCCAGGGCCCTCCAGGGCATGCACTACCCACACTGGCTTGGTCCCATTTGCAGGCATGGGGACAGTATTCAGACCTGGCTTTGACACGATTCCTGTGGACAGCTCTGTTTAATCACTTAATAAATTCCCAGGAGCTCGGCTGCCAATATGAAGAGCACACACTCCTGAAGAAAATACCCTTCTCCCCTGCTGTGCTCCAATTAAAAGGCCCCCTGTGCTCCCCCCTCTCTCCCTAAACATGTCCTGGCTCCCATGGTGTCCCTCCCATGGCTGCCTGAACCCCTGCCAGGCTCCAGCTCTGCTCTGATTTGCCATGGTGCCAGCAGAATCCGAGCTGTGGCTGTGGAGGCTGTGGTTTGTGTTGGCAGGGTGTGGCAATGGCTTTGCCTCCCCAGTCCTTGCCAGCATCCCCTTTCACCCTGTCCAACTCTAGTGATTTCTTGGGCTCCAGCTCACCAGTGAGAAATTAATCCCCTTGCAGGCTGATGTTGGAAGGAGGGAGGTCCTCAGGTCTTTGGAGGATGGGGTAGAAGTCCGTGCATCCACATGGATGCAGCTGTGCTCACCCTGGGCGTGGCACCACTGCTGCAGATGCACGTTCCTGGACGTGCATGGCATTGCGTGTGCACACTTGGGTTTGAACACAGTACCCTCTGTCCTCGACTGACAGACTTGAGAAAATGCCCAAAAATGTGCTCCCTAGGGTTGATGGCAAGGCAGCCAATCTGCCAAAACACACTTGTGCCTGTTCAGTGCCTCAGCTCACCCACCTCCTTTCCGTGGCAGCCGAGAAGGTGACTTCTCTGGGGAAGGACTGGCACCGGCCCTGCTTGAGATGTGAGAAGTGTAACAAGACCCTGACGTCTGGAGGCCATGCAGAGGTGAGGTTTGCTGCCCAGCAGGTCTGGGTTTGCTACACCTGAGGGCTGGGACAAGCAGAGGTGGGGCTGATGCTCTTTCTCTCTCCCTGCAGCACGATGGCAAACCCTACTGCAACCACCCCTGCTACGCTGCCTTGTTCGGGCCCAAAGGTGGGTGCCTGTGGCGGGGTTGTGGAGGGAGTGAGGGGGCTCGGGGCTCCTGTCTCCTGGCCAGCTCCAGCCCTCGGTGTGCTCACCATCCCATGGCAGTGCTGACCCCGCTCCATCTCTTCCAGGGTTCGGCCGGGGAGGAGCTGAGAGCCACACGTTCAAATAAGCCTCAGGTTGGTCCTTCCCTCTGAGCTCCCCTCCTGTCCCTGGCTCCATGGGTTGGCTGGGGCTGTTCTCCCTCAGGCCAGTGGGGAAGGCAGGCCTGCCACAGCGTCCCTCTGGGCTGGCTGTGACTCCCAGCCCTTACACCAGGGCTCAGGAGCTGGGTGCCAGCTGCTCCTCTCCACTAGCCCCAGCTGACTGTCAGCACCCGCTTGGCTCCGGCACCGGCTCTTTTGTGATCATTGGCAAAGACAGGATCTGTCCTGGAGCACTGTTGTCCCTGGCATATCTCTGCTCCCAGCCCAGCCTGACTTCATCCACTCCTCTCTTCCATCCCTCTCCAGGTCTGACGTCCAGGGTTCCCAGCACAACCTGAAGACAGAACAAACACACCGCAACAGACATGCATTTTTGTTTTTAATTCACCCTGTACTAGATTAGCACGTTCAGAGCAATAAGTAACCAAGGCTGGGCTGGTGTGGAGAGAGGCTCTGCTCCAGATGGAGTGCAGCAAGGGTGGGGACGGTGGGTTGCCCTGCTGAGTAGGAAATTTGGCTGATATTGCTGAAGGCTGCCTGGAGAGGAGACCACGCCCTTCCAGCCAAAACCTAGCTCTGCTTCAGGCATCCAGCTTTCGTGGCCGGACCCACAGTTGTATTCTCAGTCTTTAATAAATGAAAAGATGCTTCCCTCCTGTAGCAGCTGTGCTCTCTGTAACAGGAGTCCCACGGGACCCGCTTGTGAAGTGCTTGCCACCTGCTTGATGCCCCTGTGGCCTCTGGATTGAGCCCCACGCTGTGTGATGGCCCCATGTGCCCTCAGCTGGGGCACAGAGGTGTCTTGCTGGCTGTCACATCAGGACAACCTGGTATTTGCTGCTTTTGATCTGAGCAGCCACCTGAAAAGGCCAAGGGAAGGGGGAGGTTACTGCCGAGGCAGAGCCAGCCTCCCCTGGCAGGGACAGCAGAGCTGTGGTGTTAGAAAGCAAGAGCTGGCTCAAGAGCTTTGCTCTTTCGTGTTTCAACGTTTCTGCCCTACTGCAAACATGGCACTGACAGATGTCAAAGATGTCAACTTGAGGAATGTTTCTAAAATGGTTTCTTAACCATGTCTTTCCCTGACCTGAACCACTCCATTTGCATATTCAGAGATATCTCATCACCCACTAGGATATTTTTGTCTACAGTTTATGAATGCATTTCCTTAGAGGCTGCTCTGCATTTTACTGTCACATCAGCCTTCCTGGGACTTGGCCAGAACCCTCAGGGGTCAGAGAAACATGTCCAGTGCCAAAATCCTTGGTGTCAGAAGCAGCCTGATCTGATAAGCATCTAAAAACTTCCAATTAAAACTTGCTCGATGCTGCAAGGCGCTGCCTCGCCTCCCACCCCGATAGCACAACAAACACAGGCGTGTGTGTCAAAGGCAAACTCTGGCTATTGCTGCTCGGCTGTCATCAGACTTCCCAGCCAGCCAGGGCTCTTAGGGACTCCTGCTCCCACTGCTGCCTTTGCCAGCAGCCTCCCGGGGTTGCCAGCAGCCTCCCGGGGGTGCCAGCACCCATGGACCCGTGGCTCCTGGCCATCCACACCCTGTCCCTCTCTGCCAGCCTGTCTCTGGGGCACTGGGACATGGCTTTTCCCTGCCAGCTGAGCTTCAAAGCAAACTAGTGATAGAATCTCGGCAGCCTCACCCGTGCCACTGAGATAGTGTTTTCCCTCGGGCGTTTAAAGTAATGGCAAACACAAGCCTTGTCATCCTCGGGATTTGTGTGTCCAGCTGGCAAAAGGACTGTGGATTTGGCTCAGGGTCCTTCCCAGCAGGGCCCTGCACTAAAATTTCAGAAGCAGCTTATTCCAAGTACAAGGGGCCAGGCCACAAGGGATGAGGAAGGAATCAGAGAAAGGCATGGAAAAGCAGGGGCTGCACGGGCGGGAGGCTGGGGTGATCCAGCCCTTTCCACTGGCAGTGGCTGCAGCTGGGGCAGGAGGCAGTGCTCTGCCGTGTTCTGCTGTTTGCTGTGTGCTGCTGTTTGCACTGTGTGCTGCTGCTTCCAGTGTGGCTCCCTTTTGCTTCCATCCCTGGCCATGGATTTGCAGTGTACTTGTGGTGACTGGGGACGTCTCTCCCTGTCCTGAGTGCATGCAGGGATGCAGGAACTGAGCTGTGCCAGACCTGTGCAGCTGCAGCTAAGCCTGATCCTGCAGGTGCTTCACTCTGTGCTGCAGAGGAGAATATATGTGTGCGTTAAAAACCAGGGATCCCTCAAGCATGGGCTGGGGACAAGCCCTTTGGTATTTATTGCCAAAATCTCCTTCTTAGAGTCCTGTTTTTCTGCTTGCCCTGCAGTAAGAGCTCCCACTGAGATGGCTTTTAGCCCCAGGACTTTCTGCTGGGATATTCTTCTCCAAGAGCCGTGCTTGTAAAAGCCACACTCTCTGCCTGATCCAGCCTTGATGCTGTGAGGTTGGGCAGTTCAGGCACAGGTCACATCCGCAAGGAGCCTTGGTCAAAGAAAATATATGATAAATAGTTTTTTTAAAAAACTCGCTTTGGTCTTTGGAGAGGAAGCAGAAACAGCTGTATGTCATTTGGATAGGAAATCCACGCCTGAGCCAGGCCTCCCCTGGATGCTCAGTGAGGCTCGGCAGTGGCCGGCGCGCCAGGGAGGTGGGCTGTCAGCAGACACAATCTTTTCTCCATTTGAACAGTAAATCTCCGTGGCCTGCAGTGTGACTGCACACACAGACAGCAGGGTGGTTTCCAGTGCCTCTCATCTGTGATGCTTTTGGTTCGGAGCCTTGGCAGGAGCTTGGCACAGGCAGGGACGGTCCCTTCCCTCCCAGTGTGGTGATGCCCTGGCTGTGCTGCTCCTGCAGCAGGGAGAGCAAGATGCTTGGGGCAAATCCCAGCTTTCTGCCCATCTGGGACAGCAAAAGTTGGGTGATTTACAGCATGGTGATGCCCAGCACAAACCTTCCCCGCTTTGGTGACCTGAAATGCCACCTTCAGTGACTCTGAAGAAAGGGGCTGTGCTTCCTCTGCCGTTATTTCCTAAGCTTGGGCTGAGATCAGTCTGTGGGTTGTGGAGTGATAGTTGCTATAAACACTTCATCACTGTGACAAAAAAACAAACAACATCACAGTTCCTCTGGCAGCTGGGTGTGGGCGAGCCCCAACGCCCTGGGTAGGGAAGCAGAAGAGATTTTGGCAAAGACAGAAAACAGGATGGGTTTAGAAACTTAACTGCTGCTGCTCCTCATCCCGGCTTTGTGACTTTCTGTACAGAAAAGGAGAGGGGAGCAGAAAGGGGGCTGGGGGGCCCTTCAGCCGTGGGGGCACAGTGCAGGCAGGAGTGGCCAGTGAGGGTGATCTGACCCTGTGTCCTCCGCTCAGCACAGATTGACAGACCTTAATCTGAAGCAGAGGACAGATGTTTCTCTTGCAGCTGGCAAGGGAGCTAGCTCAGGCTGGAAGTCCTACAGCAGGGTTCTCCTCAGGGTCATGCTTAGGGAGGGCAGTGGGCTCGGGCCCTGGACTGGGCTGTGTTTTGGCAGTGTGGCTGCAGCCTTCAGGTCACATCTGGACTAACATGTGCTGGGTGCCCGGGTCAATGCTTCCTTGCTGGGGCACCCACGGGGCCACTCACCCTCTCCTGCCAGCGCTGATGGGGACACTGATGTGATGTTTTACCACTTCCCTTGAGGTGGTTTGTGCAGCTGGGGGAGAGTGGCACAGGAGCTGTGGCTGCAGGAGCTTCCTGCTCTTTGCTGTGCAGAGCTCATGAGTATGAAGCTGGGCTGGAGCTGGGTGGTATCCAGTGCGCCACCGCTTTGGGGATTTTTAAGGCTGATTTGTGTTAAGCTCAAAGAGCTCTGACATATTCTAGGTCAAAAAAGTGTCTGCCCATCTCCTAATGCCTCAGAAATCTGCCTTCTTATGCAGACAGTGTGGTAAGAGGGGCTGTGCAGTGGATGTCAGGCAGCAGGAACTCTGGCCGATCGTGTGGGGAGATGGGACTTCCCATCCAGCTCTGCAAAGCAGTGGTTTGGGGAACCCCCATCTCAGCAACGGAAACAGCTCTGCAGAGGTGAAAAAGGGGGGGGTCAAACCTTCTTCCTGATGGGGAACAACACCTCCAGCAAACACTGAAGATACTGAAGGCAGAGGGACTCTGGGTATGACAGCTGGGGGTGTAACAAGAAGTGAATGGGACCATGAACTGAGGTACTGGAAATTAAAGTCCAGCTAGGGAAGAAGGGGAGGAGGGCACAGCATGCTCTACTCTCACCCCTTCCTGCTGCTGGTGATCCAATGCTGGAGAGCAGCTGCGTGCAGGAAGCCCTGGTGGTGTTTATCAGGTCCTGGGTGGCCTGCCCAAGCAAGGAGTAGAACCAGAAAAGTTGACGTCAGGCACCTAGAGGTGAATTTTACTTTCACATCTCTTGTGTTATTTTCAACGAAACAGGGAGAGTTTCCAAGAGGGAAAGGGTGCAAGGACTTCTCTCTGAAGCCTCTGTCTTCTTTTGGTGAGTCTCGTGTTAAAGGCCCTGGGGGAGGAGGTCAGAGGGAGTTTCCCTCTGTGCAGAGGAACTTGGCTATTAGAGTAAAAAGGATGAAACTCCTGAGAAGAGAGTTGCTGAGACGTCACATCTCTTTTCTAATCGTTCCCAATTCACTTATCATACTGAAAGCCCTGCATAAGAGGGCCTGAAATACCAACACTTTTCTTAACCATCCAGCTGCTGGGAGCTGACTCTGAATTTTGGTGCTACAGTCCACACACAGGCCTGCTGCTGACTAACTGCCTGTGTCCAGGAAAACCTGCAGCAGAGCATTTGTGGAGTCATGAGAGCATTGCTGCAGCCCATCCGTGCAGGCAGTCCCTGTGCTTGCTTGGCTCCTTTCTGCCAGCACCATGGCCATGCTGCCAGGTCATGCCTTTTCCCACTCTGCTTAACCTGGTGTCCCAGTGAGGGAAGAGCAAGCGTGTATAAAAGGGCAGGAGGGCGTGGGGATGGAGCTGGAAATGTTTGCAGCAGAAAGTGGTGCAGCCTGCCTGACCTGCTCAGGGTGTGAAATGCTCCTGCCGCCCAAGGCCTCCCTCGAGCAGGCAGGGAGGGAAGCTGTGCTCTGCTCTGAGGGCTGCTCAGCAGATACCACACTGCAGGAAGGAGAGGGAACGGAGAGGGGAAGGAGAGAGGTGAGGAACTCTGGCCACCCGAGCTGGCGGTGGAGCGTGGGAAGCGCTGATGCCTGGACTGGGGGCCTGGCCAGGAGACAGGCTGGCTCCCGCCCACGCCTTCACGGGGATAAAAGCATTATGAAAAAAACCCAAAAGACCAAAGAAGTTGTTTTTGCAGGAGGAGAGCTCACACCTTGCCCTTGGCAGAGCGGGCTGAGGTGACATCAGGGAGGGAGCAGGGATGGCTGCTATCGCGTGCAATCGGCATGAGGCAATGGGACGGCGCCGCCGTCACCACCTCTGGCAACCCTGTGCACGCAGCAGGGCCGTGTGTGGTGGCGAGTCGCCATGGCACGGGTGCAAACAGGCGCCCTTGGCTCCACTGAGTCACCCGGCACGGAAATGACCGCAGCTGACACATCGCGCCGAAAATGGGCGGCTGTGTGGCACCACGCGGGCCCAGGAACCCAGAGAGGCCAAAGTCCAGCGGCCTTTCCCAGCTAAAGCATCCCTGGCCCCTCAGTACGTGCCTGTCCCTTTGTTGTCCCCGCTGCTATGCTCGCCCTGAATCTGCCTCAGTGCCTGGGAGCCAGGGACCAGCTGATAAGCCAGCTCTGTCCTGCTTCCTTTCTCTAGCGAGGGTCCTGGGGGCTTCCAATCTCCTCGATGACATCAGGGTTGTGTGCTGATGTCAGCCAGCCATTGCTGGTTTCCCTCTGCCAGGACACTGCTGCTTGGGAGAGGGGAGGTGAGGGTGGCCTGGATGCAGCAGGGCTCTGCTGCCAGCACGGTGCCATCGCCACCCCTGCTGGGATAGCACGCTGGGGGCTGTCGCACCGTCACCTCCGTCGTCTGTCCCCGGCGCACGGTCCATCTCTGCAGCAGGAAACCATCGCCTTCCCATCGGCCTCTCCCACGCTGGGAACACGGCCCAGGCAGCCGGCAGAGCAGATAAGTGGGGCCTGGCGGGCCGGCACCGAGCTCCCGCTGTGCTGCTGGGATGCTGGGAGCCTGGGATGCTCTGCCTGGCCCCCAACCCGCCCGCGGCCGAGTGCCAGCCCTGCACAGCGCCAGGCGTCCTGGGTCAGCTGCGCCCACGGGGCTGCGTGCCGGGGGAGCCACGGCGCGAGGCACCGGGGCACGCCGGCCAGCAGGGCAGCCAGCCCTGTGCTGGGGTGCCACGGGCTTGGTTTGGCCAGCGGGATGGACAGGGGGCTCTCGGTGTGCTGGGATGGTGCGAATCCCAGCTGCTGAGTGGGGATGTTCGCTGGCCTGGGGGCTGGCTGGGGGACAGGAGCCCAGAGGAGGGGTGATGGACAGAACTACTCACCGGGCGATGCAGGAGAGCCCTTGTCTCGGCAGCTGCCCGGAGGAGGAAAGGCCTAGACAGAGGAATGTGTGTGGGGACAGGGATAGCTTTGAGCTGGGTTTATGGAGTGGTCAAGAAAACACAGGAAATTGGCTGCAGCTGAAGGTCCTCCTGCCTGGAGACTGCAGCAGAGACAGGGAAAATAGACAAGCGATGTGTCATGGAGGGAGCAGACAGCGCCCGATAGCAGCAAGGCATGGAAAGCCAAGAGGGATGCCAAAGACAGCAGAGGATTGTCCCGGTTCGATAAGGCTCTGGGCAATAAAAAGGGACTTTATGGGCTCTTGGAAACCAAAGGCAAGGAACCGCGTGGAAATGCCAAGCCTGTTAGGAAGGAGAGCAAAGAAGTGGATACAGATTGCTGAGCTAGAACTGGACAAGGGATAAGGAAAATGCTTTCCAGGTCATTAGGAAAGGAGGATGTGAGGCAACAGCTGCTAGAGAAGATATTTTAAAAATCCTTAAGCCTGGATAACTCACACCCAGGGGTCCTTTCAGGGCTGGCTGGAGCAGGGGCCAGGATCCACAGGACGGGGAGAGCTCTAAAGCAGCGCTCACCACTGGAAAGGGCCGCGCTCCCCAGCACCGGGGCGGGAGGCAGGAGAGGAGCAACCAGAGGGAAGGAGTGCAAACACAGTTCACACTCGAGGACCCTTTGGACCACCGCGATTTCTCTCCTCATTGCAAGCAGCCATTTGGCTGCAAGAGCCTGTTCCGTAGCAGGAAGGAATTTCACGTGTTCTTTCATGTTGTTCAGATACCGGTGGAAAAAAAAAGTAAAGGCATCACGCTAGATCCACAGTGAGCGCATTAAATGGGCTGTGAGCTGGGGAGCTGGCCAAGAAACCATCAGTGGGGACTTCCAGCAGGTCTCACGTCCAGGCACAGGCAGGATCCCCGCGGTGCTGGCGGAGCAGACCCGTGTCCCTGGCACAGACCAGCTGCGCTCCCTCTAAACCCACAGCAGGAATCCATCTCTGTGCCAGGTTTGGGTTCCGTAAATCCTGGGCACGGGCAGACTTCTCTCTGGAACTCGGGCCTCTCCCACAGAGCAGCTCCGTTTCTCCTCCCCCCGGGCCCCCAGGATGAATCCCTGGGACCGCTGCCTGCCGCGGGTTCAGTGCCCGGGGACCCGAGCTGGCCGCGCCGAGCAGGAGGCAGGCGGCCGTGTGCGCACAGCTGCTGCTGCCAAACGCTGCTCTCCCACCGGCCGAGGAGCTGTTCTGCCCGCGGCAGGGCTCTGCTCTTGCCGTAGCCGAGCCGGCTTTTGCAACAGCTCTGTCCACCAGGAAGGCTGGGGGAAGCTCGCAGGGCTCCCCCCCGGTGTTTTCTGCCGGGGCAGGAGGCGCGTCCACGGCTCGGGGAGGTGACATGTGTGGGTCACTGCCCGGGGCAGGCCAGGAGGTGCAGGGACATGCAGGGAGGTGCAGGGACATGCAGGGACAGCCAGGGCGATGCAGGGACATCCAGGGCGATGCAGGGACATGCAGGGAGGTGCAGGGACATGCAGAGACATCCAGGGCTATGCAGGGACAGCCAGGGAGGTGCAGGGACATGCAGGGACAGCCAGGGCGATGCAGGGACATCCAGGGCGATGCAGGGACATGCAGGGAGGTGCAGGGACATGCAGGGACATCCAGGGCTATGCAGGGACATGCAGGGAGGTGCAGGGACATGCAGGGACATCCAGGGCTATGCAGGGAGGTGCAGGGAGGTGCAGGGACATGCAGAGACATCCAGGGCGATGCAGGGACATGCAGGGAGGTGCAGGGACATGCAGGGACATCCAGGGCTATGCAGGGACATGCAGGGAGGTGCAGGGACATGCAGAGACATCCAGGGCGATGCAGGGACATGCAGGGAGGTGCAGGGACATGCAGAGACATCCAGGGCTATGCAGGGACAGCCAGGGAGGTGCAGGGACATGCAGGGACAGCCAGGGCTATGCAGGGACATGCAGGGAGGTGCAGGGACATGCAGGGACAGCCAGGGCGATGCAGGGACATGCAGGGAGGTGCAGGGACATGCAGGGACAGCCAGGGCTATGCAGGGACATGCAGGGAGGTGCAGGGACATGCAGGGCCAGGCAGGCAGGGCTGCCGCGCCCGCAGTGCCCCCTCCCCGCGGCCAGGGGGCGCTGCCGCGGGCGGGCGGCCCGGAAGGGCGCTCCCGCTGGGGCCGGGGACGGCGGGAGCGGCGCGATGCGCGGGCAGCACCGGGAGCAGCACCGGGAGCAGCACCGGGAGCAGCACCGGGAGCAGCACCGGGAGCAGCACCGGCAGCCGGGCCGGGCGCTGCCCGCCGCCGTCGGGGCGCTGTGCCGGGCCCTGCCGCCCCGCGCCCGGCCCGCCCCCGACACCCTGCGCCGCGCCAGGTTCGACCGGCCGCAGGCGGTGAGCGCCGGCCGCTCCGCCCGGAGACCCTGCGGGGCACAGGCACAGGGCAGCGGGGAGCAGCGGGACACCGGAGTCCGGCCGGGCCCGGGGACAGGCTGTGCATGGCAGCGTCACGGGCACTGAGCCTTGGGCAGGCCCTGCGTGCTGTGGTCCCGGTTCGCTGTGGTCCCGGTTCGCTGTGCTCCCGGTTCGCTGTGCTCCCGGTTCGCTGTGCACCCAGCTGACTCGTGTGAGGGAACTCTCAGCCAGCTCTCCGCTCTGGGAAGGGCTGTGCCTTACTGTGGTTGTGACTCGAGGCTTGGTGTTTCACTCTAGTCTGCGACACCTTCTCGGTGTCTGCTGCTGCCCTTTGCTGTACCCAGCTTGGGTCTTGCTGCTTTGCCTCCGAGGCTTCCAGCTCGCACACAGGATACTTCCCTTCCTCGGCTATTTTAAGGATTTTAGGAGTGTTCACTGAAATTCCAGCCGTAAGAACCACTATTTGAGTTTGTCAGCATGGTGTCCTTGTGCAGCCAAGAAATGATTCCCAGTTCCAGCTCATTCTGTTGTGCCTCTTATTGTGACTTTCTGACGCTGTCGTGGTCAGATCTTACCGCTGTGTTCAGGTGCTTGTGTGACTGCGGGTGAGCTGTGCCATATGCGGCTGTATCTGAGCAGATTTTGGAATGCTCCTCCACGCATGGGTCTCACAGCAGAAATGCTGGCTGTTGCTGTACAGTCAGCATTAACCCTTTTCTTTCTGGGTGCTCTTTTCTGTAGATTCTGTGTTCGTCAGGTAGGAACAAGAACATACATGAACCTGCCTGACCAGATGGTGTTGGCTGGATCAGCAGGTGTGCTGTTCCATGTGTGATGTTCAGATATGGGCTTAATTGCCTAATTAAGACTAAATAATATGGCAGATATTTTCCCTGCTGATCTCCCCTTCCACCCCTCTCTTTTGCAGAGCCTGGACTTCTGGAAGCTGCTGTACGTGCTTTTGAAGCAGATCCATGGGGGCAGGTGGACAGAGTCTGATGCCATAGGTAACATCATTCTGGTTGACTGCAGTTTCCAGCTGTCCTGGGACTGGTTTTGTAGCACCTTTGGCTCCTTTCTCCCTGTAGTGAGCGCTCTGTTCTGAGCACCTGTGCCACCAACATACTGGGTGTCAGGTTTAGTGATGAGTAAATGCATAGTGAGGTGGGTTTACTACTCTTTGATGTGCTTTGTCCTGGAAACTGGGATGTTTCCACAGGCTCTTGCATCCCTGTGACATTTTATTGCAGGTAAATCTCTGCAATGATGTCATGCATTCTCAGTATCTGCAAAGACAGAAGCAGATTTGGTTTTCCTTTGGTTCCTTCTTTTCCCATTCCCATTCATACTGTGATTCTGTTGGTACTTCTCTATCCAGTCCTGTATCAGAGCCAGGAATTGCAACATGAGAGCCATAAAGGCAGTGTTTTGGACTGAAGTTCTAGACAAAACAAGAAATGGACTGTGTGTGATTATTTTAGGGGAACTGTGAATAATATATTTGTGGACAGGGCCACTGCTCCAGAGAGGAGCTGAACAGAGATTGACTTCTCAAAATAGCAGAAGACTATTTACTTCTTAAATGTATGTTGTTCCAAGTACAACACTACTCCCCATCTTCTCTCTTGAAACTTGTCTATCTAGGGCCTTTTCATTGTATGAGAATTGTATTGTGATGAATCAAGGTCTCCTCATACCAAATCCACTTAGTATTCACTTTTGCCCTTGAAAGCAAAACACCCTAAACAGCACTGTATAAACCCCTGATTAGCTGCGAGCCTGGTGGCTCTGTAAATGGAATTAAGAAAGGTTAAGCATTGTGGAATGCAGAGCAAAACCACCAGCATAGTTTAGCTGGTGGCTCAGCAGGAAGTCCTGTTACTCGCAGGACCGCTGTTTTTCATTTGGCTGTTTTTATTTTTCCACTCATGCACAATCTGCTGTGTATGGCAAGTGTATTTATTGACTGTCTCCCACAGCATTGTGGATGTGGTCCTGCACATGTGCAACCTTATTGGATCCTGGCTGCTCCCATACTAATTGCCTGTAGCATTTGGGGACAGAATTTCCAAATGCATGTGGCAGCTTCTGGCTCTGGAGACAACAAACACAGCCTCCACTGGTATTATTGTGAGGTGGCAATGTGTGGTTCTGCTGAGAACTGCTCAGCCGATTTCTGAGAGACCTTTTTAGTCACAGCTTGGTGATGAAAGCTGAAATTCAGGCTGGAGAGCTGGACTGTTTTTCAAATGACACTAATTACTTTTGCTTGGCAAGTGAATGAGTTGTCTGCTCTGAACACAATCGATATTTTACTGCTTTTCTTCTCTGCCCCAGCTCTGGTCTCTTGTGTATTTAATGCAAATGAAATAAGCCTTGGGCATAGGCACTAAATAACTTTCTCAGGTTTGTGCAGGATCCTGTTACACAATAGAGAATTGAAACAGATTCCTCTAATCCAAGTCTAGTGCCTTAGTCCACAGATCAAGCTTTGCTTTTCTCTGGTCTTTTTGTACAACCTCTTAATTACCTTGGTTAAAACAAGGAGAGCAGCAGTTGCCAGATCCCAGAGGGAGGCTGTGAAGACTCCTTTGGTGCAGGAGATACTGTGAGCATAGAAACAGCTTTCTGGAAAAGAGAAGCCATTCTCCAGTGACCTTGCATCCTTTATTTTTCAAAAGGAAACACTGATCTTTGGCTACTATAGGAATCCCACTGAAGCTTGCCAGTCAGTGGTTATAAAATTCTGCAACTGGCTCCTGGTTTCTTGTTCTGTGAGAATTTTTTCTTCCCACAGTGAAAAGCACTTAACTGTAAACTTTGCTGTAAACTTACTGTAAAATCCATTGCCTTAAACATGTCTCAGCAGCGGGTCACTGGACAGTGGAGAGTCAGAGTAAGCTGTGTGAATACTCTGGGCATAACCTTGCTGATGAAATAATGATTAGTGGTTTCATGTTGCTTGTTCTTCACAGAGGCTGATGAACTTGGTTAACAACCTGACAGCCACACCAGGTAGCAGTGCAATATGCATTTGGCCAGTTGGAAGACACATTTATTTTCTGGGATTGCTGTTCAGTTTTTATAGCGTGGGAAAGAGGTCTGAAGCTGCAATAGATTTTTGTTTGTTTGACAAATGTAGCAGAAAATGTTTTTCTGAAGCGGTAGTTTCCCATAATCCCACTCCCTATGCAGGTGTTCCTTGTCTGAGTGCATGAAGTAATGTATCTGTGTCTGTGCTTGTGCTTGGTTGGTAGTTCCTTTCCATTTTAGCCTGCCAGGCTAGTGCATAGCTCTTATTTGAATATCATCTTGTAAATCACTGAAAATATTTGTCAGGACTCACAGTGGAAGAGCACAGCTTGAGTATAGTTTTAAGTGAGCTGAACCCTGAAGTTCATCCCCAGCTTGGTCTTACTTGCTGAGTATACTTTTATAAATAATATCTGTGGAGAAGGGCATTAGTTGGAAGCCTTGTAAAGGTCTTTCTGTATAAATTTCCTAATCCTAATGCCATAAGAAGACATCAGACAGGTCTGATCTTCTACCTGAGTGATATTTTTTCCTCTCTCTTGGTCGCATGTTACGGAAGAATCCATCTTGGTCCTGGGTACTCACATAACCTTTACTGCCATTGATACTTTTGCCTTCTAACTTGAGCACTCTAGAGATGGGGAAAACCAAGGGACTTCTCTCAGGTCACAGGAAGGCTCCTTGAGCCCCAGTTCCAGATCCATGCCTTGACTGCTCACTCCCAATTCCTGCCTGGTACACCAAGTGTACCGTCTCCTGTGAGGGTAGCGTGTTGCAGAGGGAGACATGAAAGAGGGAGAGATAAAGGACCAGAACAGCACTGAAATTCAGGTGCTGAATTACCTTGGTGGATCTGGCCTGAGTGATGTATCAGAGGTGATAAAAGAAAGTAAAGAAACACCTGACCTGCTCTGCTTTCCTCCACTTTGATAGGTTATTTTTAAGGAGCTCCTTGAACTGCAGATGGCAGCATGTGATGCTTATTTGCTTTGGAAAAGGAGGAAAGCATGTACTGGTCATCCTTCCTTTTGGAGGATTGCTGCCTTTACCTGTTATGGCAGTTCCTTTCTTGACAAATACACACAGAAAAGGAAAGGAAAGGATGTTGTGGAAACCCTGCTCATGTAAGAATGTTCACAAGTTATCAAAATAAAATCTGCAATATCTCCATGCTCCTCTTGTGCTTGAGGGATTGGAGTGCACATCTACAGGAAGATTTTTAGGAAGCCATAGGCATTTCTGCCACCCTGACATGGGGAAGGGAAGCTGCTTGTTTCATTCACAGGATCTGTGGAAAGAGTAAATGGAGTGATTTAGGTCTTTTGCTTTGTAGGAATGCCTGAACTGCATGAAACTGTGGATTCCTTTAGCTCTACCCAGCTGTGACAGCTGTCAAAAGGAAAGAAAAGAGCAAATCTAGAAGGATGGTTTCATGGCATGGGGGGATATTCCTTCAGCCTCCAGCAGTTTACATCTCAGACTTTCCAATCCAGAGAGGATATATTTGTGTTTTATAAGTTTCCATGAACTGTTCTGTAAATCCAGTTTCTCCTTGAGCCTGAGTGACTCTTAGGAGTCCATAGAGTCCCACAATGAGCAATTTCAGAATTTTGCTGTGTGTGTGAAGAGCATCTCATTTATGTTTTGACTCACATGCTTGCTAACTTTGTTGGCTCACAGTTCTTGTGTTGAGTGTTGTGCAAACAAATCATCCACTCTTCACCCATTGCACAGCACTCAGGATTTTGAAGAGTTTTTTCTTATCCATTCTTGCTCTTCTTCTTGGCCTACTTCATTGCTTCTTACAATGCAGCTGTTCTGTACTTGTGATTGTACTTGTCCTTTCTTTCATTTCTTTACAAATCTTCTGTAGCCTTAATGGGAGAGAAGAAATAAGGGTCACAGTGGGTGTTTGTGTTCTCTTCAGTGTCCTTGGTAGGTTTCTCACACCGAGTTTTCCTTTGGATGCCTGTCAGAACCAATTGTGATACTGTCATTAAAAACCTTATCATCTGAGATTGTGTTCCTGAGCCCACGGAGCAGTTCCACGTCCAGTCTTATGTTGTAAGTCAGTAAAGTTAGGAACATTTCTTTCTTTGTGCCCATAATTTTTCATTTTTTTTCTAAAAATACTTTTATCTGTCTTTTTAAAGCTTGAGCTCAGGGTTCTGCAGTCCTTCATGATCTGCCTGCATTCTTTACTACTAATATCACATCAGCACCAAGTTTTCTGTCACTGTCACGTTGTCTAAGTGTCATTTTGAGTTGTTTGAACAGCAGCTGTTTAGCACAGAGCCCTCACGTGAAACCACTTTTTGTTTCTGCCCTCTGGTTTTTGTCTGCTGGGTCTTGTCATTGATCCAAGGCTTTTCCTCTCCCTCCACTGCAGTGCCTTGATTTCTTTGTGCAAGCTGAATCCCAGTGGGAAGTCTAAATGTCTTGCATTGGTTGAATCTTCCTTAATCACTTGCTTCTTGTTGCCCTCGGGGAACTGCAGAAACTTTCTGAGCAGGTCTTCCTTTTACACCTGTTGGTTCTTAGCCAGTATGTGTTGTTTTCCTTGTCCCCCTGATTATGGTCTTTATTCTGTTTTTGACTTAGCACAGAGCCAAGGTTTTTTGGGCAGAACCTTTTTTAATAATAGCTTTCTCTGTGTTTCTCCAGTATTTTACAGTCCTGCGGTGCCTGTCTTGTAGCTGTCAGGTACCATTTGCTGGTGTGAAGGAGTATGGATCAGAGCATTCCTGAGAATTTAATAGCCCATGTGCTGTACTGCATTATCTCTGCTCTCTGGCGCTCAGAGATTTGCAGCAGGCTGTGAAACTCCTATCTCTAAATTCTAGTTTAGTTCAGGAGTAGAGTGGTTCAGAGTGTTTGCTAATTCATAGCATGCTTGGTGACTCATAAAAAATGAATAGGTGAATTGGAGTCCCATTGTAGTGGGGGTGGCTAGTTGCCTTTGTTGCCTTTGTTAATTTCCATTACCACTCTTGATCCCAACTTTGAATTTCTCCTTTTCCCTGAGCAGTAGTTCCTGTATTCAGAATGAGGCTGTATAAAGAAGGCTTTTATCCTTTCCCTCCTGTCCTTCACCAGCTGTTGATTGTTGCATAGAGATAAAACCTCATAACAGAAAGGCCTTATAAAACATGGTTTAAACCTTCTTATTCTGGCTAAACTAACCTGTTAAGTTCCCATGAGAAAAAGAATTACAAAAATAAAAATCAGTTTACATATGAGAAAGAGTTTGCACCTACAAAAATAAGAAGTCTATCCTGTGAGAATCCATGAGGAAAAAATATAAACTATCTGGAAAGAAAAAAATTTGATCAACGTGCATTAGCCTTTACCAACCAATCAGCTGAGTTTCAATAATTTGCTAACCTATTAAATTCAAACACGGTACCTTCTAATACCATATAAAAGTTAGCTGTGTTAGCTATGCATAAAGATTCAGCTATTCTACACGAAGAACCAAGCATCTCCTCCTTCTCATTTCTATCTCTAATGCAGGGCTACAGCGACAGTTGATAAGGACTAAGTCCCCGCTGTCTTCCTGAGGCTGGGTTGAAAGTGCTGCCCTCCGAGGAGGCCGCAGCTGTGGAGCTGAGTGGGTGACCACGCTGCTGCCGGGTTACTCTCCGCTGTTACTCTCAGCTGTTTTGCTCTTGCAGGTGCCCAGGTGAGGTTTGTGAAGTGGGCGCTGTGGTACCACGGCTACGGCCGGCCCCAGCTCCAGCGGCTCCCGGCCGACGGCTCCGCGGGCAGCCGGGAGCTGCTGCTGGCCTTCTCCTGGCTGCTGCACAGCCCCGGCCTCCTGGAGCAGCTGCTGGCTCGGAGCAGAGTGCAGACTGGGGACGAGACCTCTGTGTGCACGGTGAGCATGCTTGTGTCCTTCCACCCCCCCTGTCCACGAGTCACCTGTGACAGCAGCTGTGTCACCACCAGTGTGGGGTGGGTGCTGCCGTGGTGCCTTGCCAGGTAAGTGACTTCAGCTTCAAAAAAGGCCAGTGTCTATTTTCTTTCCATTCTCTAAGCTTTCTGTGTGCAAAGCTTAGGGGTTCTTTCTCTTTATCAAACTCCCACCACCCCTGCTTGAATTCCCTGATTCCTGTTTCTAGTACAGCTGAGGCCACTGTGGAGGTAAGTGAATCTCTTCAGTGTCTCTGCTTCTGGGTTTTGGGCTCCCAGTGTAGCGAGCGCGGGTCTCCAGGACGGTTTGGATGGATGAGAGATCTCTGAAGTCAGGTCTTAGAAGATGTGGTTTATTAAAAGGGGTGAAAGGCCCTGCTTGGAGTTGCCAGGCGCAACTCGTGGCAGGCCCAGGGAGAGAGGGAGAGGGAGAGAGAGGGAGCGAGGGTTCCAGGTGAGGGTCCCAGGAGAAGGTCCAAGAGAGTGTCAGGTCCCTCGGGCACACCTTATCAGGGGGCTTCAAGGTGGGCTGGAGCAGGACTTGGGCCAATGGGGTCACAGATACCTGATACTTCAGGTGAGGGTCACAGGTGTGGGATGAACCATACATTGGGGGTGAGACAGAGCATTCCATTTGACCTTTGGACCCATCTGCAGGTACAGGGCATTGTTTAATCAGAAGGGGGATTGCTTTCAACCTGGCTATACTATTGTTTTCTAGTTATTCAGTAGTCAAGGTTTGTTATTTCGAATCTAGTTCTCATCTCAATGTCTGTATTTTCCAAATCTTTTGCCAGGCAATGATATTTATAAGGTTTTCCTATTTCATCTTCCCCAACATCCAGACTGAACTGTGAGTGGTTCTGCAGGGCAGGCAAACAGGTTAGCAATGAATGCTGGGTGTGTTGGCACTGTTGGTAGAGCGGGTAAGGGTAAGGCAAATAGTACTTTTTACAAACAGCAAGGTCTCAAATGGCAGCTCCTGCTCTTGAGGTAACTAATGACCTTTGAGAACACACTGGAGCATGTTGTTTTTTCCGTTACTAAAAGCTGTTAGTACATAGAAAGTCTGTTCTGAAGTAACCATCATCTAGTCAGACACTAATTACTGCTCAGTCTGCTTCAAAATGACAGGCTCACAGAATTTCTTAGTTTTTTGGCAGAGGACTTTGTCGGTCGGAAACCCTACCTGCTGATAATTGTGGTGTCTAAGGCCTGTAGTCTTTTCTGAACCCATATATGTTTTTTCCCTGGTTTTCTGGAGCCTTTTCAGGAGGCAGCAAAGCAGGAAAGTGAAAGTTTGGAAATCTGCAATATAAAAGCAGTGTCTTCAGAAGAAAAGCACTTGTACAAATGGAAAACAAGGGAAAAATCCTCTTTGTAACAACATTACAAGATGTATTTTGAGGAAAGGGACCACGCTTGCTGCACTACCATTATTTGCTGCACAGAAGAGGGAGCACAAGAGGCTGAGCTGTGAGTGCCAGTGCCATCTACGTCTGTGAAGGGTGTCTTGAGTTTTCAGAAAAAACACACTGCTGGAGAACTTTTTACTTTAAACTTCTCTTTTACCTTTTTCTTGTTTTTCATCTGCAGTAGCAGGGTTTCTTTTATGTTTTTTTAAATTTTTTTTGTTAAAATTGTCCTCAATTTCTGTTACAAAAGAGTGACAAGTGAAATGTGACGTGAATTCAGGGAATGGGGCAGCACCTGTGTTGTTTTCTCTGAAGGCTTTAAGTTTTGCATTTCCCAAAAAGGGATGAAAGAACTATGGTAATACAATGTTATCTCTTGTGGCCACACATACTGGTGTGTCCTTCACTGCAATTCTCACCTGCTGTACTTGTGTTTCTCAAAAAGCACAGAATGCATATTAAATGTTTTTACTCCATAACTGTCCAAAACAGTGTTTGGAAAGGCTTAAGAGTCTGATTTTTTTTTTTCAGTAGACCAGACAAACATTGTATAGATTGGAAGTTGGAGTTAGCTTGTGTATATAAAGCTCATTGTATTAATGGAAACAGTTTTTGTGTGGTGTTCATGCTGCAGTTTTCATGCTCCAATAAAAATAGATATTTACAAGGGAAAAAAATAATATAGTTACAGCATAATTAGTGGGTCTTGTGATTCTCCATCACAAGAAAGTTAAAACAAATGGAATTTTGAGGGAGAGCTCTTATATTATATTTGATCAACTAGGCATTGCAAAAGCAATAAATTCAGCCTTTGCGTGCCAACCAAATGAAGATCTAGTAATGCACTGGCAAGGATGCAAGGAGGCAGTGGTGGGTGAGGAGGAGATGGGTGGGTCACACACCTCATTTTGGTCAATGAATCAGCTCCTTGGAAACCACTGAAAGCCTGTTGTTTGTTTGTTTGTTTCATAAAAGTGTTAAGTTTTATTGTTGTTAGATATTGTTATTTGCTGGCTGTTGTTATTTTGTGAGGCAACCATGTGGCAAAGCCTGCTCATCAGCCAGTGTTCAGCAATAAAACCCCAAAAGCTCAGTGAGAGAGGGGGAAGGTGAGGTTGTTACTTTGCCTACCTGACACCTTGTAAGTTAACACACCAGACGTGTAGTCTCTGCAGTCTTAACTCTCTTCTGTTTCAGTAAAGTGAA
The DNA here is from genome assembly GCF_031753505.1 of Anomalospiza imberbis. Taxonomy (NCBI): domain Eukaryota; kingdom Metazoa; phylum Chordata; class Aves; order Passeriformes; family Viduidae; genus Anomalospiza; species Anomalospiza imberbis. The sequence continues at coordinate 1,046,419 of NC_089689.1, read as the reverse complement.
GGAAAAAGGTAAAAGAAGAGGAAAAAGCCTTCACTGGGGAAAGCTCTGTCTCAAAAAATAGGAGAAAGAAAAGGAAATGCTCTTTAAGACAATTCAAATTATATTCTCAGTTGAGAACTTGAAAAATCTTGCACTGAATGGAATCTTTCATGATTACAAACAATTTTCCTGAGGTGAAAATGTTGCAAAACAAAAATACAAACAAACCATAAAATACATTTGGTTCTGTGCATGGCTTAGATCTCTGCCAAAATGAGCAAGGTGTGGAAGCCAGTACTTGCTGGAAAAGTACATCTGTTGGTCTACCAGTGAGAATAAATTTGGAGAGAATCCTTGCCCTTTGTCTTCATTTAAAAGGAAAGGAGTCTCAATAACTGTAGGCATAGCTCTAGTTCAAAACTGATATTTATGTGGTTTGCTTTTAAAATTTTGTCTGAAATCCACAAAGATGAATAGGGTCTGTTGTGTGAGAAGAGAGAATGGAGCTAATCCCTAAATTAAGTGTACAATCATGTTCTGACTGTTCCTTCAGCCTAAATTTAAAACAAAGCCTGCTGAATTGCTGATAATGTGCCAAATACCCAACATATCAACGGCCAATTAATTTAAATAATTTCATTTCAGGCTACCACACTCTGGCCTTTTTTTCCTTTGCAGTTCCTTAGCAACACCATTTTCTTTCCCTGCAAATGGAACACTTCCATCAGCTCTAAAGGATTTTGAGAGGTACAAGGGTATTCATGACACATGATGGACAAGGAGCTCAGGCTCTGCATGGAATTCTTAATCTTTTGATCCTGAGCTGGGAAAAGCTTCCGCAAGCTGATTTTTACATGTACTTACATCTTCAGAACCAAAAGTTAAGTGATTCCTGAAACTATAAACTCAAAGATGATAAAAGGTGGTAAGAGGTAGTGCTAATATAGGCAGAACTCAGCGTGAGGTAGTTGAGGTAAGGACAGGCATGGTTCGTAGCCTGGGGTTGTTCTGGGGGTTGGCTGCTTTTGTGTGGTCGGTAAGAGATTCCTTCAGGGCGCTTCCAGCTCGTATTTTTTGGCAGGGCAGTGCTGCAGTGTCTCCTGAGCCAGGATCCTGGTGCCTGTGGCAGGTTGCCCCAGTGAGCAGAGCTGGAGGATCCTTCCCGAGCCGTGCTCTCTTCTAGCGTGTGAAGTTCATAAACTGAGAGGGGAAACAGTTAAAGGAGCAAACTGTGTTGCTGTGCAGGAAGAGCAGGGGATCCATAATCCATGATAAACTGGGATCCATAATCCATGATAAACTTTAGAGATGGGCTGCAGCAGTTCAAGTTCTCTGAATTTACTGCGCTCATCTGTCAGCAGGTTGGTGACTCCAGGGGCAGTAAGTGAAAGTTCAAACCTTGCATGGGCCAGCTCTAGAAGAAGTAATAACTAACTCTGTTAGATCTATAAAGACTTAAGTACAATCTGAATTGGAGGCTCACATCGATGCACTGAAGTGTCTGCTTGGGAATTCTCGCCTGTTAATTGCATTAAAGCACTGCGCCAGTAATTGATGGTTTTCAAAGGCTTTTGACACCCCTTGTGGATTTCCATCTCAGATATGCACTGCTGTGATGTCTCAACGTCTTCTGTTGCTTTGCTGATCATGTACAGGCTGATTATTCTCAAGTGCCATTTATTGATTCCTATTCACACGTAACAAATCCTAGTGTACAAGACACAGCTGAAAACCTGTAGCTGAAACTGTCCCCTTCACTGAACTTGGGAGGCACACCTGGGGAGTTCTCATTCTCTCTGAGAAGCATATAATTGATATAAACTTGCCTTTTTAGCACATTCAATATTTGACTAATTCGTATTTACCTCATAGTTTAAATTTCAGTGATACCATCCCAGCTTTCTCCAAATCTGTGATGGTTTGGGCAGGTAACAGCAGTACTTTGTGAGCACATATTCTTCCTGTTTCCAGGGAGGAATACTGCCTGTACTTCTTTTATTTCTACAGCTGAAATTAATCTGTGTCCCCTGTAATTTAATTATGTGTGGAGATGTTGAGCTTTTTAAATGGGTGTAGTGATGTTATATCCCTCATGGTCATCAGGAGATGTTGTACAAACACTGGTTCTTGTTTCCACTAATTCCCTCTGTCTGCTTCTGGCCCTCTGAGTTAAATTGGATGCCCCTCCCCTTTTGTGAATTTGTAGTAATCAACAAATAGAGCTATTATGTCTCTTGTGCTTGGAATTCATGCATGTGTCTCTAGCATGCCAAAGTGAACTCAGTTTAATTACTTCTGGTGGGCAAAAATGAAGATAAACATGCCTTCTGACCCTTAGGTTTGCAATTTGATTAATCTTTTGTTTGTCATGGTCTAGTTTGGCTTGCTGGCTATTTTCCAGTATAGTGTAAGGCTTTTGCTTGGTCTAATCTTGTTGTGAACTGCCTTTCTTTTACAGAAAACTTGACAGTCACTGCTGTTCCATAAACCATGTTATTAGAGGAAAGTATTACAGTAGCAGCCAAGCTCGATGTTGCCCCTAGTAGAAAATGAGGAAACCTTGGGCACTAGTTTCAGTGAAAAGTAGTTTTCTGCATTTTTTCCATGTCTTCATCAATTCCAGCGAGGATAGAGGAGGGAATTTTATTAACCTTATTGATTCTGACTCAGAGGCATAATTACTTTCCAGATCTTTATGGGCTATATTAGTCTGTCAGCTTTCATTTTTTGGTTTTCCTTCCTTATTCCCTCAGCTTACACTTCTATTCTCTTTGTCCTTCTGTCTTCCTAGTAACTCTCACCATTTATGTTTTTGCCCTTTTTCTGCTATTACTGTTGCTGGATGCAGTAGCTGCTAAGGAACACTTTTTTTTTTTTTTTTTTAAAGCCATCTGTGAAACCTGAGCAGGATCCCTGAGGTTTCTCCTGCAGAATTTTCCTTACCTCAGTGTGGCTGACAAGTCTGTTGTAGCATACTTTGAACTTGTCATGGTACCTTCTTCCTGTGCTACACTAGAAGATGTGCAGTTACCAACGTTTGTCTTTGCTTGACACAGTGAATGCACAATTAAGAAGTATTTTTTATTTCTTTTTCCCAGACAGCATGTCAAAGTAAAACACTCTAAAAGACAAGTCTGAACTGATCAGAAAGGCTTATAATTTATTGAATGTGCTGTGTCTCTGGTAATGTCTGAATTGCTGAATTTCTTGAACTTGACATTACAGCTGACGTGTTCCTGGAGGGGCTTCAGCAAACAGGTGCTTGAGCTGTGTGAGGAGAAAATGATGAGGACTGGTGTGCTAGTAGGAAGGCTTACCATGGTCGTAGTGGTACTTTGCTGAAATCCAGCACAGGGAGCTCCTTCCTGGGCTGTTGGGATTTTGAGATGTTTCAGTGCCTCTCCTGCCCTCCAGTGCCAGGGAGCAGCCGGTGCCTTTGGTACATTCTGATTATCCTCCCAGCCTTTGGAGTTAAATGAGAACATCTGGTTTTGGTGTCACACTGTAAACAACCTGGGTCTAAGGTTGAGCGGATCCTTTGAAATAAAGCACTTTTCCCTCAGGAGGACTTTTCCTTCAGGAACGTGTGGAGAGGGGCCTGGCAGGCTCCTACCCACGGCAGAGCTCTGCCTCCCCTCTCCTGGAGGGCAGGTGCTGTTCCCCTGTGTCCCTCTAGCTCCAGCTGTGCTGTTGCTGCAGGGAGCTGCATCTTTCTGTCTCCAGGGACGCCCCTCTTGCCACACTGGAGCAAATGGCCATGGGCAAGGGGAACTACAGCTGCAGACGGGGGAAAAAAGCAGAGCAAGACATCATCTGTGCATTGCATTTCATGAGCCCTGCAGAACGCTCTCCCAGTTAAGGTCTACCCTGTCACGTGTTGGTCTTAGAATGTTTAGTTTCCACATTCTGTCTGAGTGTATAACACCGTGAGCATTGGGATTTTAATGTTCTTTTTAACCATGCAGCTCCAAAGATCAGGCAGTGCTGCCGAGCTCTTTTAAAGGCATCGTGCCTCTGCTGTATTGCAGAGCTCTTAAATAACATCCCAAATGAGTGGGGAGGGATGGGATAAAGGACTGATGTGCTCTAGTGCCTCAGGCCTGTGGCTACTGCCAGAGAGGCTTGTTTAAACAAGGCAGGCATGGGTAAGAGCTATGTTCACATTTTCTGTCTTCCCTCAGCACCTTCTCTTTTTCACTCTTTGCCAAGAGTAAGCTCTTGGGAGTGCTGTTGTGAGTAGTAATTCTTAAAAGAGGCATAGAAATTTAAAAGCTAAAAGGCCTTGCAGAAACACAGGACTTCACTTTTTTATTTTAATTGCTGAATGTGATGTGAGCATAACTTGGATGTTGTGAGCACTTATGTTTGTGGAAAACTTACTCTTCTATGCAAATATCTGGAGATTTAATTGGTATGTGCACCATGTGGAATGGGTTTTTACACCATCTATCTTTCCCTGCATAAATCTAATCTGGATCCTGCCTTGTCTAGGAGGAAATCCATTTAGTGTTGTTTATGGTGCTATTAATGAAAATAGTGCTGTCACTTTTGCATTCATCTGTTGAGATTGTTCCTTTTCACATTTTCCCCTCCTGCAGATAGATATATGGCTATAATAATTAAGAAGGCATGTCTGATACTGTTATTTCTGGCTATGGTATTTAATTAGGAAAAAACCAACAAAAAACTCTGTTCTGTTGAAAGATGTGTAATTACAGAAGTTAACATATGTTATGTCACATCAAAACCATTGTCTGAATTATGAGCGGTTCGGAACGAGTGCTCAGTGAAAGCTGCAGGAGCACTTTACCGGCTTGATTTATGTGATTGCCTTGCCTTTCCTGAGCCCTGCAGTGAAGATCTAAATGTGCTCCTACCCACCTTTGTGATACCAGGCTGTGGGCTTAGAGTAGTTAAGATCTGAGTGGGAAGTGAGTAAATATTTTCTGTCTAGACCCAGAGTCAGTCCAGTACAGGTGAGCAGTGGGCTGGGAACGTGCCCTGGAGGGTTCAGCTGGCAGTTGCTTTGTGTTGCTCTGCTCAAGGATTAGTGTCAGGGGGTTGACCTAGTGCATCTGTCCGTGGGGTTAAACATCTTATCTGTGTTCCAGCAGGCTTGTTTCTCCATGAGCAGCAGATTGTTTGCTGCTTGTCCAGATGTGGAGGCAGAGAGCTGGTGCTTGGAGGGATTTGGAAGACGCCTGGGAAGAGCCAGAGCTTGGTGGGGATGAGCTGGGCTCTGTCCTGGGCCGACAGGTGGCAGCTCACAGTCAGAAAAGAGCATCTCTGGGGGAGCCAGCCCTGCCATTGCAGTGTTTTACAGCAGTGCAGGCAGCACAGCCTTCCTATTCCATTGCCTGCATGGGGCACAGGGGATTTATTTAGGTGAGCATTCATAAGCCTTAAAGATTCAGTAGGAATAGTATAGAAAGGCTAGATGAAGTTGTGCAGCAGAGTGTTTCCTCTGCAGTCCTGCTTATGGCATATCGCCGGATCTGCAAGGAATTTTGCATTATATCAGTTTTTGGAGTTTTAGTAATTCAAAGTGTATGAACAGAGCAAGATCTACTCTGTACCAAGTCACCAAAATCCTCAAATAGAGCAAGTAGTGGAAAAAAATGCTCCCTTCTCACATGTCTGTAAACACACTGGTGCCTGTGTTGTTCTTTGATGAAGTATTTATATGATGAAGAACTTGTTTAATTTATCTCCATCCACTGTTGGTACACCTACTCTCTGATTTCTGATAAGGTGGAGTTGCTTTGTATTTCAAACCAAAAAGAACAGCTTCATTTCTGCTGTTGAAGTTGAAACTTCTTAATCTTTAATTTCTCTCTAGGCATGTTGCATGCAAGTTGTTTCCTCAGATGTATGGAATGTGACTTAAAATTGATGCAGCACCATGTCTTTTTCACATCCTCCTTTCTCCCACCCCTTATTCTTTTCCTCAGAGTACTTTCATATCTGATGGCTTTTTTCAGTTCACTGTATTTCATGACTCTGACTTGTCTGCTCAGAACAATTCTGCCAGGAGGACTTTGTCAGTGTTGGGGGTTTTTTTATGCACTTGCTGCATTGTCTATTCACAAGCCTATTCACACTTTTTGGGAATGATCTGACACCTTTTTTTAATAATGTGACTTGAAATAGCTTGGGATGGAATGTTTAGGGCAAAACTTGTGTGTTAAAGACTGAATTCTAGGCTGCCTTGCAGAAATTGTTAAATATATGCTTCTGGGACATAAACCATGTTTAGGTGTATTTGAGATTTATTTGTGGGTCTGGGGTAGGTTTTGTAGTTTGTGAGCTACCTTAACTGGGATGGTAATGGGTGGTGTCTTGGAAGGTGTATTGTTCTGGGGCTTAGCTGTTTATTTCTCCTGATCTTTTAGCACAGGAGAGCTGGTTCTGCTGAAGTGTGGGCAGGGTGATAGTTCAGAAACTGGCTTGGAGGGAGCTCGTGTAAATATATGCTTGTCACTTTGATCAGGCTTGTGCTTGCTTTTCTTACTCTTGCCAATGAGTGGATCCTGAAAAGTTCTAACAGCAATACTTGGAGCTTTTATGATAGAAAGCTCCTTTGGGGTGAGCTATGGTGGGAGTGAAATGAGGAGCTTCATTCTATCTTATGCTTAATCAGTTTTCCTAAGTTATACTGCTCAGGGGTGCTCTGGCAGGTCCACATCACCCAGTTTGACCAGAACAGCTCAGGTATCACCAGTAATGGGAAAAAACCTCAACATGGTGATGAGGGCATTGATATTTACTCATGTGACTTTTGAACTGCAAGGCTGTGGCACCAATTCCTCAAGCTGATCCAAGCATGTCCCTTCTCTGAAATGGAATCAAAGAGAAGCATTAATTGCAGCAAACAGTTTGCAAGCAAAATGCTTCTCTGGGAAGTGGAATGATCTCTTCCAAAAGTGGCATGGAGCATTCCAAGTGTGGGAAGGCTGTTGTGGTCTCTGGGTCTCTGAGCCTTGGCTGCTCTCTCTGTGAACTGGACTAAAAAAATATGCACTTCTGTATCTCAGAGTGAATGTAGGTGTGTACCTGGATTGCTGCATAGTTTAGATAAATTCACAGTGATGCTCGAAGCAAAGCCTATAGCTTGGACTCGTGTTTTAGTGATTTTTCACCCCCTGGGAGAGCAGTAAATAGTCTTAGATTGTAAAGATGGGACTGGAAATTGAGGTCACAGTATAATATGCAAGACCTTTTTTTTTTTTTTATCTTGTTTACTTTATGCCGGGCTAAGTATTTCATAGCAAAGGTAAATTTTTTGTGCAGTTTGTGAAATAAATAATGGAGAGATCCTGTTAAAAATGCATTGGCTGGCTTCCTTATTTTAATATTAATAAGGCAGGTTGCTACAATAAAATTAGCTCTGCATGGTGTTTGTCACTGTACTGCCAAAGCAATCGAGTCTAATGCCATTCCTTCCTGAAATAAATCCCCAGGAGAGCAGTATTTGTGCTGTTCTGAAACCTCTAACCAGGGAAGTTGGAATAGGACTGTAAATTACGGACACTGCAGATTTTAACCTGGGATTCCCACGTCTGCCTTTGGCCTTGTGGCTTTCTAGCTGCTTATGTGAGGTGTTTTAATGTTCTTTACATGGGGGTTTTCTCTGCTGCCGTGACTAATATCCAGCTGCTTGGCTTATCATGCTAATGGACAGCTTGCTAATCATATCTGCATGGTGTCCTGGCCCTGAAACCATCCTGTCTGGGGCAGAACAGCCTGAACTGTGGAGGTGCTTGGCTTGGACTGCAGTGTCCTAGGACACAGTGCCTTGGTTTAGGAGCCTGGAGACAAAGGAACAGAGGAAGAAGAGGAACGCTGGAGTTGGCACAAACTCTTTTTTTTTTAATTTTTTTCTGTTAAAGATGAATCTTTGCCTTTAAAAGGAGAAGCCCTTTACCAGCCCAGCACCTCTGTGATTTATAGTATTTGTTTATCTGAGCCACAGAGCAAAAGGGGACAAACCTATAATACTGATACAGTTTGGTATGTGACCAGAACAGCGTTTTTGTGCTTATAAATAATAGTAACACTCATTGTAATAGAGGCCCTGTCAGCTGGAGAGGTTTAGGTTAAAACAAGTGTTAGGGGGTTATTTGATCATGGTTGTAGACACACTTCTCTTGAAATCTGTATTTAAGGCAAGATTAAATCTCTTCATTTTACAGTTTGCATTGTTAGTTTAGGATCCAAATTGGAACTACATTCAAGCTTTGCCTGCCAACTGGATCTTTTGAAGATTTTACTGAACGTGGAAATCTGTGAAGCAGGGAAGCACATATGTTTAAATACCATCAAGGTCTGTGGGTCCAAATATCTGCCTAAGTGTTTGCTTGAAAACAGTCATGTTTCAAGTAGGCTTTTAAAATTTCTGCTTAAAAGAAATGTCTTGAGAGTCTAAGAACTGGGAGACATTTCCTTTCAGAATGGCAAGCATCCATTCCGAGTAACCAGGTCTTTGCAGTTCTGTGTTATTTCTATTTCTTATGACATGTTGTGGTAGAAACGTTTGGAATGATGGGTTGTGTTTATTGTGAGTAATTCCTATAGACTGCATGAAATGGAAAGCTTTACTTTAACTGGCATTACTGGCATCAGAAGTAAAATTACCCATGTCATCTTCCCCTTTTAATTTGCAATATGCAGGAGTCTTAGCTGAAAACGGAGGGATCTGTCGGTACATGTGAATGATCTCTTTGTGCAAGGGGCTGGGGGAGGTGGAATTCCCCGTGTTCCTGGGAAAGAGATACGACAGAAATGTGCTGCAGAAATTTCAGGCAGAAGATGAAGGTGTTGGCTGCTGTTGGGTTTTCATCTGCAGCAGAAGGAAAGTGGGACAAGATGAACAAATGGAAACTCTTTGCTTCTCTGTTCTTCCTTCCAAATTACTCTAGAAAAAGGCAAAACAAGCAAGACAGATGATGCGACTGTAGCTGGGAGTGCCTCTGTGGAGTCCTGGCTTCTGCCAGCTGCAGAATTTTTTTCTTTTCCTCAGTCCTGCCAGACGGGAAATGCTGGATGGAGAAAAGAAAATAGCTGGGCAAGCACAGGCCCACGATATTGTCCTTATATAAGTTATTGATTTACAAAATAGGGTCTCAGAAAGACGCTGCAGGAGCTAAATCTGTTTTTTATGTTCTTTGACATGTTAGAATGTAGTCAAAATACAGTTTTTCCAATCTGGGTAAAGAACAAGCTTGCTGTCTCAGGAACACTGTGTCTTCCTGGGTATGAAAAATGTAAGATGGGAGGCTGAGAAGCTGATATTTATTCCACACTTCTCTACTTGTTTAGTCTGTTCCCAGTCCTGTATTCTAATTTCTCTGTGCTGCTGGAATTGACTTAGTTTTAGGGCGATTTTCTTCTTCTTTGGCCTATATATCTTGTACGTTCACTACTGAATGACTTGAAAATATTGAAACTAATTACAACCAGTCTGGTATTCTTTCCTGCTTTCAGTGTGAAGATGAACTGCCCAACAGCCAGGAAGGCACAAGTGAAGCAGGACCTGAAGACAGAGTGGATGTTCGATACCTGCAGTGGTTGAGCGGGAGGCTGAGGTTGCAGTGGTGCAGTTTGCACGCTCAGCACCAAGAGCAATGCAAACTTTTGCACAAGGTAAATGATTCTTCTAACTCACTATGACATAGTTTATTATTTAAAAGCCTTGTCTGCTAGAGCTAAATGTACAAATTATTCTTGTTTGCTAGTTCTGCATTTTCTGTAGGTAAGAGTGAATTACTCTGAATATAAGCACCTCTGTCTTTCCCCGTGTGGCAGAGCCATGAGAAAATGTAGTATGTTCAGTGTTTGTAAGGTTGTAATTGTATAAAAGTCTCTTTTGCAGGTTGGCACATTAGTCACTTCTGCAACCACAGGCTGCTGCTGTTTTTCTCAGAAAATGCCTGGTAGAAACAAGACAGAGCATTCTGCTTCCCCAGACAAGTAGCGATGCAGAACTATAAGTTCACCGGAAATGTGGATTCAAAATGTTAAGCATAAATATTGATAGTAATAGCAAAATAAAATGAAAAATTTCTCTCCAAAGTACTAGGGGACATCTCAGCAGAACCCAAAATTTACCTGCTTTTAAATCAGGAATCAGTAATGGTCCCTACACTGTTAAGGTTCCAGTTCTCTTCCCATTTATGAGTGTTTAGGTGCCTGTCTGATCACAGATACCTGGGAGCATTATATCTGTTTAGGATGGAACCAGCCTTCAGTCCCAAATTCAACAGTGGTGGTGGTTCCAGAAACAAAAAATACAGTTCTTAAGATAGTCCTAAAAGTTATTATGTATTGCTTTCCCTAGGTCCCCTTTCTCCATTTATACCTCTTTAAATAACTTAAATGGAGCCAGCTATTAGTGTACTCAAAACCCTCACAGAAAACCTTTTTTTGAGACTAAATATGGTTTGGGGAAATTTCTTCCCAAAGTACATATAAAAAAGTTGTCAGAAGCATCTTCACCTTTGAATGAAGATGCTTTCTTGGTTTTAATCCTGTGTCTGACAGTGCAAGTGCTAAAAACTCTAATGAGGTTACATTTTGTTCTTTCCATGAACTGATTGCTAGGGCAGATGTCTGTTGGACAGCCCTAGGGAAGAGGGATCAGGTGCTGTGTGTGCAGCATCCAAAATAACCTTTGGCTTCTCACTGACCACTGCTGATGTGCTTCCCTGCTCTGGGAACAGAGGTGGCAATTCCCTCTAAGTGCCCGTGCAGTCCTTGGCTTTTTGCACTGTGATCACAGACTGTGATGGGGTTGGGAGAGGTCAATCTCAAATGAAATGATTGGCATCTTCTCCCCCTGATAAACTACCTCTATTTAAGGTATGCTGGCTTTTCTAGTAGGTGAGGCAAATGCCTCCATAACTCATCATCAGTGCTCTGATTTATGTGAGACTTGACAGTAACAAATCATTAGGCAGCTCCAGTGCCTCAGCTTGCAGTTAATGAGGCCAAGGAAGAATTAAGAGCAGGTCAGACCTGGCAGCTCGAGTGCAAACAGAGATATTCTCAGTGGTCCAGATGAGGCTCTGAGGTAATGAAGAGATGTGCTGATGGGGCAACTTGCTAAAATCTTGTTGGCAGGGGAGATGAGAGATGACGACCCTCCTGTGGAAGTTGTGCTTTGAAGTAAACTTGGACTTTTTTCCCCCTTTTTGGCTATCTAAGGCAAAATGTGTGCTAAAGTTAGGACAGTCAGACAACTACAAGAGACAGGCTAGTTATGCTGCAGGTCCCTGGACCACGATTTCCAGAATCTGGAGGAATAAGCAGGAGGGAGGCTTGTGTCTCTGTTCATCCAGTTTCCCAAAGCTGTCATTACTGCCTTCTCCAGCAGTCGTTGCTGAGTGAAACTGAAGGCAGCAGTGGTGCTGGTGGGGACTGTCACAGTCAGGGCTGCCACCATGGGGGTGCCCAGAGGAGGATGGAACTGAGCCCAACTCCTCCACATGTGAACCCACACTGGTATTATGTGTGCAGCTGTGGGAGTTCTGTTCAGAGCTGTAATAAAGTGCAGTGCTCTGATTTATATTTTAGTTTGAATTAAAAGTAGGAGAACAGAAGGGTAAATGTGACTTTGCAAGGACAGTATTACAGTGCCACATTAATGTTGGCGTTTAGGGTAACACAAAATATAACACATTTACACAATTTAACAGCTGTATAAACAATAATTGATATTTCCTGACTCTTTCTAGAGAAATTGCTTTTACTACTGCATTAATTTCCAAACTTTTAAACTATTCTGTATTAGAAGACTGAACTGACCCAGTATGACCTCTATATGAGCTGCTGCTTTTCTCTAATAAACCACAAGCACAGTATGCAAAAGGCTAATGAGTGTTATGTTTTTTAATTATGTTGGCAGATTTACAGAGGGCTTTCTCTACAAAATGATAATTACGGCTTTTACTCTCTCTGTTTAATAACGTACCAGGTTATGTGTCTCAGCTGTGGAACAATCTTATTTACTGCTCATCAGGAGCTATAATTTTTGTCAACTGGTGGCAACACTTCTGCAGATTTCATTCTGTGACTCACACGGGCTCTGAAATGCTATTTTCTCTATTTGGGCCTTTCTGAGAAGAACACAACGCAGTTGGAAAAAAAATGTTCTTACTCAGAAGATGACTGCTCTTCCTTCCACTCTGTATTTTTTAGTACAAATGTTGCTGTGTCCTCTATCTACTCTGTCCTGCCCAGCCACCTGAGGTTGGTGGGATGAAGTTCTGCAGTCCCCAAGAGAGGGAAGCCTCCCTGGAGCTACAGCTGGTCCTGTGCTGGGGATTGCTTCTTGGGTGGCCTGCCTGGCCGTTCCTCTTTGCTGGCTGCTCTGATGAGCCGCTGTTCAGTGACTTCAGCTCCCAGAAGGCATGTTGGAGCCTACAGAAGCACACATGTCCTGCTCTAGGAGGAAGACTTCCTGAGGGAAATCTCAACCTCTCTGTTTCTGAGGAAGTTTGCAGCCTGAGGCAGTGAGCTGTTGAATAACGTTTTAATGGCTTCTCAACATGGACAGGTTGGCTCGCTTTGAAAGTATAATGTAGTAAAACCATTCTAATTCCCTCGAAATTCTCAGTGGGACATATTTACCTGGTGTGCCTTCAAATACGTGGGAACGTGGAGAATAAATTACTGTGTTAAGGCACGTCTCTTGGTTCCTTCTGTTCTCTTTCTTTTTCTTTCTGTCAAGTGCCAGAAGATTCTGTCTGCCCGGGTTTTGATCCCTCTTGAAGTCAGAGGAGAGAGCAGTTGTTTTTATTTAGCCTCTGAATTACCACTTCGCCTTAAAAAATGTAAGAAGCCTTGCATGGTTTCAGCAAAACAGGAAGGAACCTATATAGTTTAAAACTTTTATTTTTGTGGGGGCTCTGTTAAATGCACTGTGCCACAGTCAGCATGTTATAAAAAACAGAGGAACAGGTGAGTTTCTGCAAAACTGATGAATATCCTGGGGTTATTTTCCATCCTGAAGTAGTGGAGGGTTAGATCAGGCGCAGAGATGATTTTTGTTTTTTTCAGGAGGTGAACATCTGATTATGGGCTGTGCATATGGGTTAGTAAGAATAAAATGATGTTAAATGGAATTCTCAATGATAGAAGAAGAGTTTAACATAACTGGAATTACCAGATCATGGTAAAGCAACAAAAATTGTTTCAATATGCTTGGAAACGAAGAGTTGTATTGTTAGTAAGAATGCAGAGCAGCACTGGGAATTACCACCTATGAAAGGAGTGGTTTCTTGTGCCCCCTCTAAGATGTTAACAATATAAAATAATTTATCTGTTAACAATGTAAAATAAGATGTAATGCAGTGGATTGGATGAGTTGTATCTATGTATCTGAGGTAGTAAGAGTAAAGGGACAAGGACAAAGTCTTGATCTCTGAATAATAGAGGGCAGGGACTGGTGCTGGGTAATTACCTCATTGTCAGTAATTTATGGGTGAGCTAAACTGCAATTGGTAGATGCATCCGTATCTTGACATGAAAAATCTACCATGTTGCTCTGGGAATTGCTACCTTGTTTATTTATATATTTTTTGTCTATTTGGTTTGACAATCTTCGCTTTTTTCCCTATGGTGAATTTGCCATTCTTTAATGCAGTAGAATTTTTTCCTCTCATGCAAATGTGTGTGAACCATGAGCAAGCTCCCTTTTCATCTTCTCTAGGTGAATTAGGCACCCTGCAGGGAGAGCAGCTTGAGTGAACACAAGGGCATTTAGGGATTGGTGCTGGAAACTCCCCAGAAGTGGTGCTGAGTGTGGGGGGCTGTGCCTACGCTCTCTTGAAGGTTAGTGTGAGGTTAAATCAGACCTGCCTCCACCTCAGGGTATTCCAGTGCCAAGGAGCAGCAGCTCGGCATGTTCTGCCTCTCACCTGCTACTTCTGCTTTGGTGCTCTTTCCCTCTTTAAGCCTTGTTTGTCTTCTATTAGGCATCCGTAAGAGATAGCAAAAATACAAATACTGGATTATTTTGGTATCCATCCAGTCTGGTCTCAGGGGAACACCTTATTCTTCTGTTGTTGCAGCTTTATTGTATTTGTTTTGGGCTTTACCAGGGATGCTGCTGCCACCTGCCTTGGAAAAGGGGCTGGAATTCACTGCTGGTGCTGGGGGCCCAAAGGTTTGGCAGCCAGAGTTACGCAAGAATGCAGCAGGGAGAGAGAGGAGTGGCAAGTGGAGAGGAAGAACATTGTGTGGGGAGGTGCTCTTTTATTTTTAAACTGGCATAGCTCTGCACATGTGACAGATGGTTGTCACCAGCAGTGAGTTTTGGGAAAGGAACGCTAAAATATTCTGAAGTTTCATGGAAGGGTTGATAATTACCCAGTGCCTGTCAACTTTAAAATAGTTGTCAATACCCAAGTGTGTGATAAAGTTCATATTAGAATAAAGGAAGAAAAGCAGGAAACATTCTCTGTCTTCTGGCAGAAATATTAATGAAATATGAGTGATTGTCTGACAAATGTGCACTGCTATCTTGTTTGGCAGCTGCAGTTACTACAGTTACAAAGGGATCAGCTCTGAATAGGAGGAATTGCTGTTTATTGTTCCCTTGACTAACTTGGGAAGCTTCTTCATCAAGTAATTGATGATACTATCACCAGTGCAGCTGGGACAAGGTCTTGGTAAGCAAAAGCCAACAGTATAGAGCAGCAAAAGCGAGCTTTACTGTAACTAGGCAGCATTTTCTACTTAAAAGAAAGAAATAAAAATTATTCCAAGAGTATACTTAGCTCAGTTAAGACTGCTGCTATCTGTGTAAATGGTTTCTCCTTTCATGCCATGCACCCAACCATGTGTACTGTAAGGAAAAAGACTTCAAGACAGGATGAAGAGAGAAACCTTCAGTTTTCCTCTGGCAGCAGCGGTTGCAATTCCTGCATGTGGTTCTGGCAGTGCTACCAGATGGACCATTTTGTGAGGTGGTTGTGGTGCCTGTTCCTCCTTTCCATTCTGGCTGTTGTGTTGGTGGTAGCGCTCACACTTGTACATGCACATTGGGAAAGGCTTTGTGAGCACTGGTCGCATCAGCCTGCCCACCCACACGGCTGTGGTAGTTAATGATCTTAATGATCTGCTCCTTGCACTGACAAATAGCTTTTAAATTAATCTCTTCCAGATCCATTTGTTCACAAGTGGCTCCCACGTGGACCAGAACCTCGGACATTTTTCTGTCACAGAAACAGATCTCATTAGACAGCCAGAGAACTACAAGCAGGTAATGTTTCTCTGTAATTCTTGGATGCTCAGTATGCTTTCCACAAACATTGTGAAGACTGCATTCCTTATAGCATTTTTTTTAATTAGTTTCCAGCAGAAATAAGGGCTTATATATTGAATTTTCAGTTTCTTCACTTATTTGTATTCACCAAATTTGGTTTGATAGAACATAAGCCCAGAGGTATCAGGGTAGGTTTTATAAAACCTGGTAGACAAGAAGTGGGAAGAGACCTGACTGAAAGTGCTGCTGGAGAAGAGGCTGGTAGAATAAAACACTCTAGATAAGTTGGCTGACTTCCTGTTGTATTCTGCCAGTAACCACATCTGGGCAGTCAGGCACAGTGTCTGCCTGTGGCCCTGCCTGAGCAAGACAGAACCTCTTAGGAAAAGATCATTTTTCCTGGTGTACTGTTTTACCCTGAAGGATAAATTCCTACTGCTCTCAATTACTCAATTATCATAGGTGTTTCAGTTCATTATCTGAAGTAGTTTAATTCACTTCTTTTAATGCACTATAATACATTTGTTTAAAAAAATCACTTTCTAAAAGTTCATTCAGTGTGAAACTGAAACAAGATGGAAATTTCAAGCTCATCCCTAACAAAATCAATATTTGGCAAATTTCTGCAGTCTGTCCAGACCTGTTTGCTCAAAGAAGATATTCTTTCTGCTGTTTGCTTAAGAATGAAAGTGGGCATTGTAAATATTCCGCACAAAGAAATTCAGGAAAGTAGATTTGAAGGTGGGAGGATAGTTTTATGTTCCAAGCCCCTAAAGTAAAGTGCACGTTAATCTTTCATTGCTGAGTATTTCTTGGATGAACAGTTCATATCCAGCCTCTTGGTAAGATTCATCTGTGTAGAACATTTTCCTGGAAAACTACTGTTTTTCTGGCCTTAAGTCAGCTTGGGATTTCTTTTTCACTTGTGCTTCACAGTGCCCCTCCTGTGGTTGGTTCAGCAGCTCAGAACACACAGCAGCACCTTGCTCTGAAGTCTGTAGTCTTCCAGATCTTAGCAAATGCCTGTAAAGGTCTGGCAAGCTGGTATTAGAAACTTCCAGCCTCTGCAGAGGGACTTTGCAATGACCTTTTTCCCCAAAGCCTTACCCTGAGTGTGTCGTGGATCTGTTGCAATAAAGCATAACGATACTCTTGGTATTTGGTTTTGACTGCTTTGGTAATGAATCATTCCAGGAGTTTTTTCTTGCATTCTGCTCCCTTTCCTGGATGCTTGCTCCAGGGGAGGCTCAGGATAAAATGGAAGGAGTTCTTCTGTGTTGTAAGCATTGTGGTTAGGTAGAGTGCTGTAGTCAAGAAGGTCTATTGGGCAGCTGTGTTGTTTAGTTAAAATCAACGAAGTCTTCCTTCCACCTTTCCCAGGCTTAAACAGCAAATACACAAAACAAAACCAGGGTGATGACTGAGAGGCAGGGAGACAGAAAATGTTTTCTTTAAATAAACTACAAGTGGCCACAGACTCCAGTCTGTGGAGACTCCAGGTCTCCAGTTTCTGGGCTCTGACAGGTGCAATCCCAAACAGGTTTCAGCTCCAATGCATGTATGTTGAAAATTCCTTTCTTATGTCGCTTACTGCTCGGACTGATCCAAAATTGGAATTATTTGTCAGAATAATCAGCTGTGAAATTCTTAACCTCTTAAAGCCCTCAAAGCTATTCAAGAAAGGTGTTCTAAGCTGCTCTCTTGAGCCTGATTCTAAAATAAACAGGAGAAATTGCAGGAAGTCATCGCAACACTTGAGTATAGGTGCTTTTGGGAGCCTTATAATTGTTATGGTCACCATTTGAATGTTCTCTGTAGATTTTGTTTCCCAAAAGCAGCTTCTGGAAGTCATATGCTCAGTATGTATGAAGAGCCTGGTACAGCAAGGTGGTATGGGCTTGAAAAGGCATTGTTGTTTTGAGTGTCACTTTTCCAGATGGATCTAATACTCCACATGCAAAGTGATGCTACATTGGAAAACGTAATAAAAAGGCTCTAATTTTCAAATATCTTGCTAAGATTAAGTAAATTATGAGTGTTTGAATGGCTTGGTTTTCAAATATTGGTGCAGATGGCAGCACTCTGCCAAATGTTTTCTCCAAAGACTGTGAAATTGTTTTTTTTTTCTTTTCAAGTAAATGAGACATTTCTTTTAATGTTACCTCAAGTAAGAGCCTGCTGCATTGATGAATAAAAAGAGCAAGCATGTCAGTATGCTTTACTGTAATGCACCTCTCTTGGTGGAGGGTGTTATGAATTCCTTCTTGTCCTGGGCATCCTTCAAAGCCCGCCCGTGCAAAGCGGATCTCGGCGTCAGAAATTTCCTATCACAGAAGGGACTTGGTCTCTTCTTTTTTAAGCCTCGAGTTCATTTTAATCAAAAATACCCTGCGAGAAAAGTTGCTCTGTTTGCATCAAAACAGGAGATGTTTAGTCTGACAGGAAAAGTGTGATAGGATACAGATAGCTGTGAAGTCAAGCTTCGCTTTATGAAATGTAGAAGTCACGCTGCTCCTTTTCTATAGAAGATGCATATTAACTTATTTAAAATGTTCTTTCCTTGGATTTTTGACTGTAAAACACTTCCAGTGCTTTTATGTACAGGGATTTTACTGGACGTTATTATTCCTCTATCATCATAAATGTCTTTGTCAGATTCACAGGGCTGGAAGTTTTCCAAACCTAATGGTTTTAATTATGTTTTTCTCTAGTGAGGCATGATCAAACTCCAACTTCTCCTGTGGTTTGGCTGTGGTTATATGTGTGTGTGTGGCTGGGAGCTGCAGGCCACTCTTTGGTTCCTGTGCTGCCTGGGGCTGTCAGAGGAGGGGAGATGGTGTTATTTCAGCTGGAGCTCAGTTTCCAGTGGAAGCACACAAGTGCCTTGGTCAGTGGGGATGGTTCTGGAGCTGTTTGCCTGAGCCCGTGCTGGAGCACACAAATTTGGGAGCTTGGGGGCAGATCATTGCATCTTCTCTTGAAAATCTCTTGCACTTAAGCGTCCTAGAATATAATCCAGAGCACCCTGAGCCTCTTGTCTTGTGATGCATTTTCCAAGCTGACGGGTACTGCTTGTGTTTAAATGGTTCTCCCCAGCAGCTGGGGTGAGGCAGGGGGCTCACCTGAAATACCTCCAGGGCAGGAATGGAGTTCTGGTCTCTGGCACTGCAGCTGATACAGCTGGAAAGCACACCTGGGAGAGCAGGCAGGTGATGTGGCCACATCTGCCCCAAGCTTTCCAGGGCAGTAATCCTTTCCAAGGATGTGGTCTCATTCCTCTTTCTTGTCTATCAAGTCCACCTACCTTAATTTTGCACAGCAGTGTTGCCAGTTCTGAAGTTTACCTTGGGCTCAGAAAAGTGTATGTTGCACTTGAGTCATTAAATTAACTTTCTCACCAAATTGTTACTGCATAGAGATCAATGAATTTTAAATCAAAGCACCTTAGTCCTTCAGTTTCCTCTGTCTCTTCATGTACTGCTTTGTATGTGGAATTCAATCTTAGGAGAGATTAAAAGTTGAAACTCAGGTCATTGGTGCAATGTTGGCAGTGCTGGAATGATCACTGAAATTGTAATGAGTAAAGATGACACCTTTAAATGCCCGTAAATCAATTTACTGAGTGTGACAGCAAATAAATAATGCAGATGTCTGCCAGATGGACATGCAGTGAAATTTATAGAACTTGGATGTGAATAGCTAATAATTTTGTTTCAGAATTTTATGAAGAATGTTTATGCTTGTTGATCATTAACATGTTTTAAAGGTGATTTATTTGGCATAAGAAGCTAAGGTTCTTGGTAGCAAGTAAATGGGAGCAAACAAATTGTCTGACTTTGCATATATAATGTATGGTCAATTCCATGCCCATAAAAGATTCAAGGGAGCTTTAGCTCTCCAAGCAGCAGGGATTGGGTGGGATGGGGTAGGGTGTGCAGACACAGCGTAATCTGCTTTCTGGACTGTTGATTTATCAGGAAAGGACACCGGTGTGAAGTATCTGTATTGCTTCCTTCAGTCAGGTGGGATCCATAATTTCTTATTGGGTCATTTGAGGGATAACTGATCAAGATGTAAGGTAGGTTGTCAGTGAACCCTAAATCTTGTGGCAGTTTCCATTTAAAACATCTGTCCCAGATGGCTGTTACAGATGGGTGACACAACAGGTTTATTCTCTGTGAGCAGCAGCCCGTGGTTTGAATTCATGCAAAGCACTAAAGAGCTGCTGTTCTTTGCAGAACAAGTGCATTCAGATTGGATTAGGAGCTGATAGTCTTGGAATTCTCAGAAATGTTGAATGTGCATTTAACAGTTACTTTTTCATGAAAGTTGAGTCTTCACTTGGTGTCATGGGCTCGTGCTCTTGCATGAAGTGCCCTGTATCTGCTGAAGTTCTTCTCTGCAAAGACAAACCAGCGATTTCAGTGCATCCAGGGGACAGCACCACCTCCTGGAGTGTGTGTGGGTGCAGAGCTGCCAAAGTAAGGTCTGTCAGCTAACACAAGCTATTTGTCTGGCTGCTGAATAGTCACTGTGCTATTGCATTATCTCCAGAAATGGATCTCAGGCTGTTCACCCCCTTGGATGAAAATGGCATATCTGTGGCAGGGCAGTTTTGCTGCTGTGTCCCAGGCTATATTTGGTGTCCTTGTGTTGGCTGCTTGGGACTTCCTGGAATGTTCCTGGTGGTGACAGGCGCTGCAGGCAGGTGCTGAATGAGAATAAACAGCTAAAGCCCTCTGATAAGCTTGACACCGTGTCACGTTATTGATTTGACACAGACCTGTGCTAGTATTTCTGTAATCAACCCTGTTGTGGTCTTGTATGGTGAGGTGAAGGATATGTAACCTTATTTGAATTTCAAAGAGCCTGTTAGGGAGCCATCTGATGTTTTATAATGTCCTTCCATCTGTTGTACAAGGAGCAGTTCAAGCAACATATTTCTCAGAGCGTAGATACCAATGGGAAAAAATGACATTCATCCTATAGACTGTGTTGCTGCTGGGCGGAAGATTTAAGTCAGGAAATAAAGGCTTGTATTGCATGTAAATTCCAGAAGAAAGGTGTGGTGTTGAGTGAAAAAAATGTCCTTGAGCTTCAAGGACAAGCTGCCTTCATTGGTAGGAATTGTCAGAGATTCATGATCTTCTGTGGTGCTCTGGCAACTAATTCTGTTTGGTCTGGCCCTCGGCTGTTTTTGTGTTTATTGGTACATTCCCTTGGTAAAAGCCGTAGTTCTGTCCTCGAATGGGATCAGTATTTTGTGTAGTAGCTCCTGGTCTAATTAAGGGCAGCTTTGCTTATTTGTAAAGTAAAATCGTGTTTTACTTTCCTGGAAAAAAAAGAATACTTGAAATTTCTCAAATGGCTCCTGCATGAAAAATAATATAGCATAAGAGTAGTTGCACTGGGGCTTGTGAGTGTTTGTGAAAACAGGGGGTTTATGCTCCTGCATCAAAAATAATATATAAGAGTGCATAAGAGTAGTTGCACTGGGGCTTGTGAGTGTTTGTGAAAACAGGGGTTTTTCCTGTTTTGGTTTTCTTTTTGTGCCTGTTCTGTCTAAAATCCCTCCTTGGCCAGTCCTGGTGTCTCAGAAATCGTCATGGAGTTTCATTTTACTAGGAGCTGTGCCAGGGTCTGTGTGAGCTTTTCTCAGAAAGAACCAGTTTTAGAGGTGGGCAGAGACTGTGTTGCTGCAAATGAGGTTTTAAAGGTGAAGAACAATTTTCCCCAAAGGAGCACAAAGATCTGTGACAGTTCTTGGAGCAGTAGCTCAGCCAAACCTTGGAGCATCTAAACACAATGAGATTTTAGACTTACTCCACACACTACTGGAATTAACTTAGTTTGAATCAGTAGTGACTTCTGACCATTTCCCAGATCTGCTTCCAGGGCTTCAGATAGACCCTTGAATTGATCCCTTTGGATTTTGGCATTGTTAAATTTTTAGAACAACAACTAAACTGCTAGGTTCTGTAGCAAGAACATTTTTAAAATTTTCTTTTACAGCTTTTTAAAGCTATGGGTTTTGCTAGTCCAATGCATCAAAATTTTTACCTGTTTCTAAGCAAGTTTATTTTTCCTTGATGATTGGTGATGGCCGCATGTTAAATAAGTTCTTCAATGAAATTAAGCTTTAGAGCTGCTGACCTTTGATACATTTTGAGGTTCACCAAAGAATTGTATGTTAGGCCCATGTAAACACATGTTTTGAAAAGGTCAATTATGACAAGTTTTTTGAATTTACATAATTACGCTCACCACGACGCTTGGAATAAAAATAGCAAATGCTATGTCCTTTTAAAGTATTTTCCTCTCTTCCTGTCTTTAACTTGCTTTTACTAAGCTGTTCCAACATTATTCATTGAAGAACATAGGGAATGTGGACTGTGTTGGGAGCTGAGGCAGGACTCTGGGAAGGGATAGGATGGAGAGTGAAGAACCTTTTTGCTCTGGCCCTTGTCCAGTGAAGTCAGGAGCTGGGAGAGGCACATGGACAAGAAGCCTGAATTGGAATTTTGGAAGCAGGGTAGCTCTGATGTGAAAGAATTCAGATGATGGGGGTGAAAAGAAACTGAGTGAGGCATAAGGGGCTGAATATAAACAGGAAGACCAAGATCGGAGAGGAAAATGAGGACAGGGAGCTGGGAATGGGGAAGATCTGTCTAAAGACTTGGATCGGTGTCTTGCTCCTTGTGAGAGTCTGAGAAGTCACCCTCGTGCAGGAAATGTCATCCCCCTCCCGTGAAGGTCCAAGTGTTCAACCTCCTGATGCTGCAGGAGGAGTTTTCAAAAGTGTCTTTCTAAAAACATCACAGTTTTCAGCGATCTGAATGGAGCACAATTGTGGAGTGCAAGGTATGTTTGTTAGGAGCCGTGGTGTCATTCAGAGGGCAGGGTGCCTTGGTTGTGGATCACAGCTGTGCTGAAGAAAGTGGGTGATGAAGGTAAAGAAGGGTGGGAGAGCCACTGGGAGAGGAAGGAAGCCTTAGCAGCTGGGGCAGTTGTCCTTTGTCCTGGAGTGCTGCCAGACTTCTGTGTCTTTGGATTCTCAAGTTAAATAAACTTTCCATGGAGGGCTGTGCAGAGGGTTGCAAGTTGTTGAGCTGTGCTGGGTAGATGTATCCATGAAGTGCTTTATAGTAACTTCTAAATTTCTTGAAAATCGTGTCTTGGAAGTCTCAGTTAAGGCATCCAAAAGCAATGGAAGCATTTTACTTACATCTCCTTGTTTTCATTTCCCATTTGTGGCCTGGCAGCAATACTATTATCTTGTTTCACGTGGGTCATTAGTGAAGATAACTTGTTTATCTTCAAGATAAAAATTCTGCCTTTAGAATGGGATTTGAATGATGTGTGACAAATAAGGCTATGGTTTCCCTCTGAAGAACAAACAGGATAATATGCCATTTGAAAGGAAAGGAATAACATGTGGAGTGAGCACCAGCCAGTCTGTGCCCTTGGTGAGACAGATTATGAAGGGAAACATTTTGGTTGCATAATGCTAGACCTTATACACATAGGAGGGTCAAATTAGTGTTGTTCAGGCAGCTTGAATTCTGGCACTTTTTAACTTCCAGTGCTGCAGTTTCCAACTTTAGCTTTTATCCTGCTGGGCTGTGCATTAGAGGTGTAAAACACGCTTCCTGCCACGTGCTCTGAACAGCACTGCCAGTGAAAGGCAATGCTTTTTTTCCCCCCTGTTAAATGACTTAATGTTTTGTATTGCTCTTCCAACAACAGTTACTTTAGACATTTTACATGCATGGTAGTCAGGCTGGTGAGAAATAACATGGGAGCTGGCATTAATATTGCAGAGGAGAGCAGATCTGATGATGTACTGCATTATATATGGGGCTCCAGCACCTAAATGCAGGAGGCCTGGAGGCTCACACAGGAAAGCTTGAGGGAGCTGAATGATCCAGAGTGCTGGAATTGTGATGTTCAAAGGATGGGTTTAATAGGAAGGTCACCTGCAGGCTAAAATGAAATATACCCTTGGTGCTGCTCCATGATGATCAGGGTCAGGTGTGTAGGCAACCCTTTTCTGAGCTGACCTTCTGACCCTACCAGAGACTTCTGGACTGCTGCTTTTCCTTTGGTGTCCTGCCATCACTCAGATGGATGGTGGAGCAAGAACGGGCTTTAAACCTCCCTGGGTTCTGTTGGTTGAAAGGTTCATTCTCTCTCTAGCTGTCTCTGGTGTTTTGGTGGTGTAATGTCAGGAGCAGAGTGGCTGCTGTGGTGCTGTGCTGGGATGGGTGGAGTTCCAGAGCCCCAGGGAGGAGAAGTTCTCTTGGAAATCCACATTTGCATATGTGTGAAGATGCTCAACACAATCCATTTAAGTGTTGTGTCTTCTTAGTGGGACTGCCTCGATCACCTTTAAAATTCTAGATAGTTATTGCTCGTTGCTTTTCTGTGAGAAAGCTCTGTTGGTTTGAAGCTTGGTACACTGAAGGTTGTTTGGATTGGAAAAAGCTCTGGTGGATTTTGTTCCTCCTGCCTGCGTGCCTGGGAACCCCTCCCCACCCCTCCTGGTGCAGCAGTGGGTGCTGTATTACAGAAGAGGTGATTTGGTGGTTGTTATGTATTTCCTGTAAAATAGGAGAGTGGCTACTGAGAAAACAATTTAAAGAGAAATCCAAAGAATGCTGGGCAATTCAGGTATAGTTTTTCTTCCTCACATTTCATTGCAAGGCAAGAGTAAGTGCTAAGAAAGCAAAGGAGCTGTCAGTGACAGCATGTGCTGCCCACCCTGTGCTATGTGGCAGGAACAAAGAATATTATTCCTGCCTTTTTTAATGATTCACTTTACAGGAGGAGAGGGTAGGCTGCCATGTCATTTTCCTTCCGAAATGCTGTAGGCAAATGGTTTTCAGTTTGTTTCCTGACATTTTGCACATAAAACATGGTTTGCTGTAGATGTTATTAAAACCTCTTGGAAACAGTGGATCCAGGTACTCATTTGCAAAAATGAGGTAGAACAGATTCAACCCTTGTCATCTGTGTAAATTCAGGAAGAATTACAGAGGTCAAATGGCTTCAAAGCTGCTTTTAGACAGCGTCTGCTTGCAGCCAAGTTCCTGATCCTTCTTAAGAAAGGAAAATGTTGGAAATTTCCTTCTTAAGAAAGGAAAATCTTGGAAATCTCTGCCCTACTGTGCACTGTGGAAGCAAGAGCAGTCAAACTGTGTGTGATAATGTATACTGGGAGTTTCTAAGGCAGCCTGAAGTTGATTTCAGAAGGGAAGGCTGAAAAAATGTTTAATATAAATGACTTGCCTTTCAATACTTTGTGTAGTCTCCTCTTGGGGCAGGCAGTGGGCCAGTTGTCTTTGGTGAGGAATTCTCTCCTAACTTCCCTGTTCTTCCCTGTGGTGCTGCTGCTGGAGGTTTTACTTGCCCTCCAGAAGCAGGGGGGCTTGGCTTCCAGATCCTCTCTGGAAAATGGACAAGCACTATCCAGAGCCATGGAGTAGGGGGAAGTCAGTGTGGAAGTTCAGGCTTGACAGGAGAAAGGAGAGTTAATTGAGGGAGAGTGGAGAGGCTAGAAATGTATGAATGACTCTTCCTCATGCTGTAGGAAGAAAGAAGCCTCTGCAGGAGCTAAACTGCTCTGAATCTCAAAAGGTGAATATGATCAAAACAATTCTCCTTCCCTGCAACTGGCTGTGGCATCAGATGGTTTCTGCACCTCTGATGCCTGCTGTTCCCAGCTGGTTCAGTTCCACCTGCTCTGGGACAGGCACTTTCCACCTCTGCAGTCCCTCAGATCCTGCTGCTGGTTCTCTTTCAAAGCAATGTGGAGTGTCCATTCCCAGGAGGAGGCAGGGACATGTCATTAAGGAGCTTTGAGAAAGGCAGGTAGGCACAGAGAATGTGCCTGTGTTTGTGTATCACTGAAGGAAAATCCTGACATCCTTACGGCCAAATTGGTTACAGGGGGTTGCATAAGGGAGCACTGGGAAAATGTTTGGGCCACTGAGCTCAAATTGGTGTCTGGCCATTAGTGGTGTCCCTCTGGGGTCAGCTGGTGGTCCAGTACCCTTTACCAATAGCTGGGGGCTCAGGTGGGCAGAGGGCTGCCCAGGAGTCAGCAGTGTGCCCAGGCAGCAAAGGCTGACTGCATCCTGGGCACTGTCAGCTGGAATGCTGGGAGGGCAAGGGCAGGAATCCTGCCCCTCTGCCACATCCCTGATGGGGCAAGGGCAGGAATCCTGCCCCTCTGCCACATTCCTGAGAGGACAAGGGCAGGAATCCTGCCCCTCTGCCACATCCCTGGTGGGGCAAGGGCAGGAATCCTGCTCCTCTGCCACATTCCTGGGGAGGACAAGGGCAGGAATCCTGCCCCTCTGCCACATTCCTGGGGAGACAAAGGCAGGAATCCTGCCCCTCTGCCACATTCCTGGGGAGACAAGGGCAGGAATCCTGCCCCTCTGCCACATCCCTGGGAGGACAAGGGCAGGAATCCTGCCCCTCTGCCACATCTCTGATGGGGCAAGGGCAGGAATCCTGCCCCTCTGCCACATCCCTGGTGGGGCAAGGGCAGGAATCCTGCCCCTCTGCCACATCCCTGGGGGGACAAGGGCAGGAATCCTGCCCCTCTGCCACATCCCTGGTGGGACAAGGGCAGGAATCCTGCTCCTCTGCCACATCCCTGGTGGGACAAGGGCGGGAATCCTGCTCTTCTGCCACATCCCTGGTGGGACAAGGGCAGGAATCCTGCTCCTCTGCCACATCCCTGGTGGGACAAGGGCAGGAATCCTGCCCCTCTGCCACATCCCTGGGGGGACAAGGGCAGGAATCCTGCCCCTCTGCCACATCTCTCTTGGGGCAAGGGCAGGAATCCTGCCCCTCTGCCACATTCCTGGTGGGGCAAGGACAGGAGTCCTGCCACATCCCTGGTGGGACAAGGGCAGGAGTCCTGCCCCTCTGCCTCATCCCTGGGGGGACAAGGGCAGGAGTCCTGCCCCTCTTCCCAGTCCCTGCCAGCCTGAGTGCTCAGTGTCCCTGTCCCAGCACAAGGACCAGGAGCAAATCCAGTAAGACCACTGAGGTGGTCAGAGCTGGAGCATGGACCAAGCCCTTCTCAGAGGAGCACTGGGACAGGAGAAGAGGCAGCAGGCACAAGTTGGAACATGAGAAATTCTGGCCAGGTTAAACAGGAAAAAATTTCCATGAATTGATCAAACTCTGGAAGCAGATCCTGGAGAAGGGGTGACATCTGTGATGTTGGTGTTCAGGATTTGCTGGGTGAGCACCTTGTTTTGAGCAGGAGATTGGATTAGAGACCTCCAGAGGTTCCTTCCCTCCTCTGTGGTTCAGCAGTGTTGGCATGAAGCCAGCTCCTTCTGCTCGCAGGCACTAGATTGTCATCAGCCATGAATCATTTAGTTGTTGAACTTTTTACCCAATTTTACTTTCCCAGTGCCCCTTCTTGGGAAGGATGCTCTGGGTTTTTTTTTTTTTTTATTGCTCCAGACAGGTTTAGTGCTAAAATATTTCTTCAGATATTTTTTTAAGCAAGGTGGCCTCTGGCTGCAGTTAGTGTCCAGTTGGAGGGAACTGGCAGCATTATATAGCAACACTAAAGCAAATCATTCTACCTCATAGCATTATTACCTTGATCTGAAAATTTCCCCAGGCTGCAATTTGTCACTAATATTGCTTTCAGCTAAACTTATCCATACCAAAAAAAAAAGGAGTTAATAGAGCTGCAGTTCTGTAGTTGCCATCACCGTTTTTTTGGGGATGAGTTATTGCTTAGAGCATTTTACTGACCAAGCTTATAGAGTTCTTGGACCTTGAAAAATGATGCAATGGTTTGTCACAGACTCCATAAATTGTTGGACTATGTAGCAGCAATATGTTAAACTCCTCCACCACAAGAAAGGAAGGTGTCTCTGAAACACATGAAACACAGAATATACACACTGCACTGATGTGAACACATGGTTGTGATTGCCAGCAGCAGAACTGATGGAATGATACCGAGCTTCACTGCTGCTTTTGTGCTTTTGCTTGTTTTATGCCACACTTAACATCATTTGAATGCTGTGACAGTGACGGTGATATACTATAATGTAATTCCACCTGAGACAATGCAGCTGGAATTAATAAGCTGGAGAGACAAGGCTGAAGTATTTTGTCATCAGTTGGCATTCAATTTTTTTTTTCTTTTCCTGGTGGAAGTGCTAGCAAACCCAGTGTGAGGAGCAAGTGTCCAGCTCAGGGGATGCTTTGGGTCAGCACAGGGAGGACAGGCAGGCACTGTGGTCCCACAGTGCTCCAGCAGAGGTTGGAGCAGCATCATACCTGATGATGAAGCTGAAGGTGGAGCTGCCACTGACCAGCTGAAGCTGGTGTGGTGAGAGGAGTGTCTTGTATCCACATCCACACCCCCTGGTCGTGCTGTGCTGCCTCTTAACTTTCTGGCAGAGGAGACTCAGAGTGAGAGTGCCTTACTTGCTGATAGCTTTTGGTGATGGAGTCAGAAAGGGTCTTGTTGGTGCAGCCTAGGGGATCTTATCTGGGGTATTGGACCCTGAAGGACCAAATTAAATATTAGGAAAAAAAAGTTTGGGTGAGGAGCTTTAAAACTCCTGACTCATCTCTTGAATTGTGCCTTGAAGCTAACAGTAGTCACTAGAAAGTGCAGAGCTGCTTGAGGAGTCTACCCTGTTGTTGTTTTCATTCCGAAGAGAAAAGAGTTATCAGCTTCTGACAGAAAAGAAGCTTCCCACTCTTCTTTTGTGCCAAAGTACAGCTATTGATGAAGGCTGATCCTGAAGTGCCCCAGAATTATGATGATCTTGTGATTCCTAACTGAGGCCTTGTGTTGTCCTGCATCCACCTCTGAATCAAAAATACACATAACCCATCCAGAAAGTCAAGCAGGACAGGAGCACTGCGCTCTCCAGCCTCACTGCTCATTAAAGAAGCAGACCACAGTTAAATTCATGTATTGCAATGGCTTTGGCCACAGCTGAACTGTTGCTGGAAAGCTGAACTGAACTGTGCTGCTTTTCTGGATGTGAGAATGCAGCTCAGATTGTGAGGAGACTGGTGGAGCTGTTTTTATAGCCTTGTAAAATTAAACTTTGTGTGCAATTGGCCCATAATGTTAACTCAGCTCTTCTGGCAGGTATTTTTGTTTTTTTTTTAATAGCCAAGGAAATAGAGTTATAAAATCAGCTGTTACTCATGTTTTGCAAGAGATCTTGGATTTGTGGTTCTTTTTAAAGTTTGTTGCTTAATTTAAAGGAGTGTGAAAGAGACTAGAAAGATAAATTAATTGGCATGAGGAACTATAGCAGACTTTATATTAGTAGTTTCTCTAGTCAGTAACACATTTAAAAATGTGTGAAAATACCTGCATGCACAAATAGTCTATGATGGCTTGTCAAAGAGCTAGGCTGGTAGAAACTGTACTCTTATCAAGTGGCAATCTTAGACTAATCCACATATTGAATACATTTTTAAATTAATTGTCTGTGGCCTGTTAAAAATACTGGGAAATGGGCAAGTATATGGGGGGGAGGAAAGGAAAAAATGAGTATGGATAATGCTTTGTTCTGTGTACAGAAACAGTCTGAATAAAAGCAGAAGAATAATGGTCTTTTTTTGACATCAGCTGCATGGGGGTTTTGGTTGGCAGTACAATAATAACAGCTGTCAGGCAGTACTGTGATACAATTTGATGCTTTTCTTTGAAATCCTCTAGCTGAGATTTCTCTAAAGTAAATTGTGATTTTTTGTATCTACTGGATATGCTTTAACTGAGCTAAAGGTACTTGGTACTGCCTGAAAATTTGGCTCTTCAGGGATGCCAAATTAGGCACCCAAAATAATTGGTACCTTTAGGGGAAGAAAATATGTACCTTTTTCCTTCTTACATTATTGATGTTGACTGTTGAAGTATAAAACTTCAAGCTTCTTTTTCCTGGTATTTTTTCCATGTTTTAATATGTTTCCATGGGGAAGATGCCAAGTGGTCCCTTCATTGACCCATTCCTCTGCAAATGAATGTCATCAATACATCCCAGTTCACTGCCTATCAATGTGAACGCTGTAATACAATTTTTGTCTGCCAAATGCCTCATTCTGTTTGTTTTAAATATCATTTTCTCTCAGTTGCATTTTAAACAGCTGTTTTCTGAATCCCTCCACAAATAGCAGTTACATTTTATCATGATGGTCTTTGTAATTTAAGTTTTTAACTAGTGGTTTGATTTTCTGCTCTCTGAGATAGCTCAATTGGAGTTTGAGCTGTGGTGGCATAAAACTGGTGTTGGTGGGCGGAAAGGTCACATATTTTGGTTTAGGTGTTGGAGATTTTGCACTTATCCAGGCATCTGGCACCCAAAACCGCTGTGTTTTGTATTATATGTATTGTGCCTTTTGCAAAAGATTGAAGTCCTGCTTCTCATCGGCTTCTGTCCTCCAAGAGCCTTTCAGATCTACTGCCTCATGATGGTTGGGCTGCAGTGCTCCTCCTGCTCTGTCTTGGCTTTCAAAGGTATTTCACAGGCAGAGAAATTAGAGAAGGTCTTTATTTGCCTTGTGCCTAGAGGCTGCTTTTTGTTCTGAAGGTTTGTGCTCTTCAGCTGCTTGTATTTCACACTACTCTAGCATGACTTTCTAGTTTTCAGGACTATTTGTTTTTGTTTTAGTCTTCAAGGGATATGTGGCAATGTCTTAAACCAGCTTTGCTTCTGGAAAAATCACAATGTGGAGTGAAACTTGGAGCAGAGTGTGCCCACCTACAGTGTTGTTGGTTTGTCCCAGCCTGAGATGGTTGTGATACTGAGATTTTCTCAGTTTCTTGTGGTGAGGGGGGGTCTTAAAATTTAGCCATGCCAAAGTTCAATTTGGGTTGTGTATGCCATTTTAAACCAAATTTAAACCTGAAAACCTGCTTGCTGAGAGGCTCTCATTTGTCAAGGTTTGCAGGTTTTTTCAGTTAAGGGAGTTTTGTATTGATAGAGGAGAAGATGTGTTGAATTCTTTTTGTTTCATCTGATGCTTGGTTAGGTCTCTAAAGCCTTAATCCCAGTTATGGTTTACTTCTGGTACCATAAATGGTATAACTTTCATGAATGTTTACCCCTTTTCTTTGCATTTTTTTTGGAATGGACTTCTCCACTTACCTTCTCTCCTGTGCTTGTGAGATATTCAGAACTAGAATTCAGATTACCCAAATGCACACTGAATAAAGCCATTCCCTATTAAACAGTTATCGAATAGTCTAGGTAGTTTCCCCATATGAGCTTTCCTGCTAAGCCAACCCTGTCTTAAGCCTTGAGTAATTCTCCAGAGATGCTGGCATTTGGGTGAGGTTTGCAGGGCTCAGGAGTCCAGTGCAAGTTTTCTGTCTGCAGACATATATGAACAGTGATGAATTAGCAGTGTTTTGTCTCTGAGCCAAGAAACAGAATTTATTGCTGAAAGACCATTTTTTTGTCTGTCTAACAATAAAATGATTTTCTGAACATTTAGGCAGAGCAATTTTTGATTAAAAATATTTTTGCCAGTGCTGTGGATGTTGAATTATGAGCTGTGGGTATCGGAGATTAAATACTTGTTGCGTGGAGCTCTCTGTAACTGAGCCTGTGAAAAGGGTGCATTATGCTGCAAATTTATTAAATATTGATTTCCATAACAGTCTACAGGCACTAATGATTTTTCTAATATGCTGGTAAATAATATGAAAGAGATTAATATCTCTACAGAAAAAGTAATTGCAAGTATCTTCAAACAACATGCAAATTCCACTTGGGGATGCTGAGGAAGATTCAACTTCGGCCCCTTGTTGAGTGTTACAGGATGGGCAGGGTTGGAAAGGACCACTGGAGGCCACCTAGTCCGACCTCCCTGCTCAAGGAGGGAGCACGTTACTCAGGGCTGTGTCCAGATGACTTTTGAATATTTTCAGGGAAGTGTCCAAAAGCACCTTGATCATCTTGTCACCTCGGACTTCTGCCGCTGAAGCCCCCACTGTTTCCTGAGGTCTGTGATCTGCGCTGGGGGCTGGATGTTTGGTTTTGGAGGTCACAGCCATGTGCTGGAGGAAGCAAGGCATACTCTTCACAGAGTTAGCATCCTTCTGCAGCACACTGGGGTTTCCTGGCAGCCTGCTCTGAGGCAGCTCAGCTGGGCACAGTTCACCCTCTGTAGCAAAGCTGCTGCTTGCACCAGGGGTGGTTTCTTTAAAACGGCTTAAAGAAGTTGTTCCTGCAAAGCGTTTGCTCTCGGCATTCATTATGGAATTGCCTCTCCACAGAGATTAGCAATTTGAATTTGTCGTTACTTTTTCAGCCAGTGTAAATATTTTAGAGCAAAAACTTCCTCCAGAAGAATGAAGGAAATGGATTTGGATGTCTTAATTTTGTGTAGAGGGAAACACAATTTTCAGGCATTATCCTTAAGCATCACTTAGATACCCACGTGAGGCACTTTTTTGACTTGCTGCTTCACTTTTTTTCATGAAACAAAATTGATACTCTTCTACAGACTTCAGTCTTTAAATTTCATTAGGAGGTGTGACATCGGGCCCTTAGTTGACTGAAAATGGGCTGGCAGCTTTAGTTACAGCTTGGGAATTTGTTTTGAGTGGTTTGTGTAGCATCAGAGGGGGACTGCTCGTGGCATGTGTGTGAACTCCTGTTGGTAGTAAATGAACAAGAAGTAGTGCTGTGTTTGGGGGGGAATGCAGAGGTAGAATTTGGGCTTTGGTTTCTGAAATACCAGCTCTGTGATGTGTGATCAAAGAAAATGTGCATTGTGGCCTCAAAGTACAAAAAGCAGAGTTTGTTAAAGAGCACAAAGTGCTCGTGAGAAGCTCATGAAAAGGATGAGGCTGGGGGAAGGGGGCTGCCTGACAGAATTGTTCATTCCTAAGTGTAGGCATGTCTGAGTGAAACCTGGCACCTCTGGGGCATAAGGACTCTGTGACCAAATTCAAGGCACACGGACATACAATCCATTGTCCCTTCCCTACCTTGAACATTTATTTGTTTTTATGATTTTTGCTAGGGTATCTCAAGGATATTTGTAGTACATTATTTTTTTATTGCGTTCTGCTTTATTCTCCATGCTGCAATAACATCAAAGCCTTGCAAGGCCTGTAAAGAAAGGATGTTAGAGGATATTGGCATTCAGGAGCGGTGCCTAAAGTCCCTCAGGGTGGAAACTCAAATGTTGGCTATTGCAGACCTGCCTGAGGCTGCCATGGTATATTCCAGCTCTGCTGGAAACTGTCCTCCAAGGATAGCTGGAGTCATCCTGTTACTGATTTATGAATAAAGCAATCCAGCACAGCACACAATTGCTGCCCTGCTTTTTCTGAGGGTGTTAATACCAGTGAAAGGTGAGGATGCTCTAAGTGGGTGAGTCAGATGAATGCTTTCACACAAGCTGCTCGAGTTTTATAGTTAATGTAACTAATGAAACAGTTAAAAAAAAAAAAGAAAGGCAACAAGAGCACCCAAATACAAAAGATCCCAAAGGGTTTGAGATTAGGAGGCTGCTCAGGAAGCTTTGATTGTTGTTAAGGTCGGTTAAGTGCAGCAGATCCTGTAGAGGTTTGGTGAAGTTTCAGAACCATATCTTTTCAGTTGTGCTGTGAAAGCAAGTGGCACATGGTGCTTCTACCATTCTGGTGACAATAAAGATGATGACTGTGTTTTTATTAAGATCACTCTTTTTTTGAAGGCTCAGAATGAAAAACTCCCCATCCCAACCTTCAGCCCTCTTTAGCTGTAATAAGACGTATTCGTGCTGCAATCACACACAGCTCATGACCACATTACAGAGCTACTTTAAAGTCAAGTAACTTCACCGTTGCCTGAATATTTAATCAACTTTTTGGCTGGGTTTTCTTGCACTCCTCAGATTCCATAATGTAAGCCATTTGTACTGTAGATGTACCTATGGAAAAAAAAAGGAGAAAAGAAAAAAGGAGACAGAAAGCCATTCTTCCACCTTTTATATCCCAGCTGAGCTTGAAACCAGCAGAATCATTAAGTGTAATGCCAAGTGTCTGGTGTGTGAGCAAATGTATAATAATTGTATTTTGGATCCAGCAGTGTTTTAGAGCAAACTGCGTACAATTTCCAGCAGTTACCCTTGCAAAGTGGATTCCTTTCCTTGGTTCTTTTATCTTCAAGCAATATCTGCATAATAAAATTGCAAAGTCAACTCATGCTTTGCACTTACTTAAATTATGTTATGTACTAAGTAACTAAATGAAACAAAGGTAGAAGAAGATAGTTTTCTGTATAAAATGTAATCCATAAAAATGGATTTAGCTGGTGCTGGTCTGGTCTTTATCATTCTCCTCAAGGCCCTACACTCTTTGTGGTCATCTTAAGAAGTTGCCTTTGGTGTCAGATTGGTGTCAGAATTGTTAATTTCAAAGGTATGGTCAGAACCAAAATTGTTAAAGCTGGTGAGCTCTGATTTATAGCAAATTTGTTCACCTTATCCTTCTTTATAAGTGCTTTTTTTTACTAATATATAAATATTTAATCTTGGAATGTCTCCTTCACCATATATGTGTGTACATACATGTTTATTATGCATATATTTGTGAAAAAATTATAATTTGTGTACCTATAATGCAGCGTTTCTCCTTTGAGTGCTCTCAGGCAAAGGGAGGGATTCCTCATACAGCAGATGATACAGTTTATGAAATACATAACATTTTAGAGGGAGTTTTTCCATGCTGTTTCAGAGTGAAGGAATGGACAGGGAAAAATATTTTTTGAGAAAGAGCTTGTTTTGGTGGTCAAGAAACATAGAAGATTTGAAGCTGGTCATTCACTAAGCATGTGTATCACAACTGTGTCTCTTTATTCCCTCAAAACAACAGGAAACTCACATTTATGTGTGGAAAAGCTGATGAAGTTGGCACATTTGGGGTGAGGGATAACCCAGTGCTACTGGGATAAGTGTTTTACTTCACCTTTCCCCATCTGTTTTTAAAATGTTCTTGTAAAGCCACCCATTGTTGTCCCATGTACCACTCACACCCTTTTTATTCTTCAGTCTAAGCACACATTTCATGTAGTTCTCAAGTGGCCAAAGTTACCTGATGTCCTTTCCTTTGTCTCCTCTCCTGCAGCTGTTACAGCTCCTGGAGTCTGAGACCACGCGGCTGGAAGCCTTTCTGGAATGGAAGCAACTGGAACCAGTTTACTGGCAGTGGATGGTAACAAATCAAACTGATTTTGAGCGGTGCATCTTTCTTGACTTTTACATAGCTGGCTACTCCCAAAGGCCCTGAAGTCCCACAAAATTAAATGTTGCAAACCTTCTGTTCAACAGCACTTTTAAAAAAGGAAAAAAAAGTCTCGGTAAAGTAAGGAATGTTTTCATAGTTCTCTTTTATTCCTGTTTTCTTCAATAGGACTCACACAGCTAAGTTGAGGAATTGCAGAATTTCATATAGTTAACACAAATGAAAAGGTCTGATCTTCATATTTTTTAATGGTTTTTAAACATAGCAGTTGCACATTTTTGTAAAATTAAATGGCTTTTCAGAAGAGGGCCTCTAAGCTTTATTGCAGTCTTGAGAACAACTAAATTTGCAGGCAGCTGATATTGAAAACAACTTCATTTTTCCCCAGCCAAATAGTGTGTTGACATTGCTGATTTCCCCTTGAACTGTGTTGAATGATCATAAGAAAATCAATAACCTTTTCTCTGTGCATCTTAGGATTTCTCGAGTGAGTGCAAACGATGCCATCCATCTCACTTCTCTCTATGACTTTTGCCCATTCAGTGTTGCTGAAATAATTCTTCAGCACACCACATTAGCTCTATGAGCTTACAGAATTTTGAGAATCAGTTGAGCTGACTGCTAATTGCCCATGTGCCTTTTTCTACACTAGAAGCAAGGCAATGGGCAGTGTGAAATTGCCTCACCTGTCTTGAAGGGTACTTCCAATTTCCATTAGTTCTCTTATGGTTTTTGCTTTACATGTTTACCATCTTAGGGTTTTTTGGAAAGCATCAACATTAGCACAGGCCTGGCTCCCAACAGATAAAATATAACTACAATTATTTCTGTGTATCTGCCAACACATTTGCTTTGACATGTTGAAGAGTGTTAGCCTGCTTTCTGAAGTTAAGTTCAAAATAAATACTTGAAAATTGACCAGCAACATCTTTCTAAGCTATTCAGTGTGCTGGATGGTGAATTTGCCTTTTTCTTTTGTTTTGCTGATGATGGTGGTTGATCTTGGGTGCAGTAGGGTGTATGGGGATGAGATGAAAAGACAGAGAAGGCAGTATTTTTCTCTTTCTACCAAATTTGCTGATCTGATTGATGATCTGATGGATGGGGTGGTTCTTACACAGCTGCTGCCAGCTCTGCCTGCTGGTGGTGGGCCAGAACACAACGGAGCATGACATCACTGCAGGAACTGGAATGACTGCAGTAATCACAGAATATCCTCAGCTGGAAGGGATCCACAAGGACCACTGAGTCCAACTCCTGGCCCTGCACAAGACAGCCCAAAAATCCCACCACGTGCCTGAGAACATTGTCTGACTGTTAATGTTGCTTTACAGTTCTGTTGTGTCGGAACCCAGAATGTCCCTTGGACACTCTTGGATGTTCCGGGCCCAGGTCAGAAGCATCTGAGACCCTGGAATGCAGCCACAGACCCCTGTGGCTTTGAACCTGATCCATGGAACAATTTACCAACCTTGCAGGAAGAACAAGAAATCACACAAGTTCAGATATTATAGTAGAAGTAGTCACAAAGTGAGAGGAAGAGTTTTTGAGTGCTGTACAGGGGGGTTTTAGGCTTTGTACAGAGGGGTCTGAGTTTTGTACATGGGGGTCAGAAGTTCTAAGATGGAGGGACTTGGGCATGCCCTGTCCTCTTTCCTTCTCCTTCCTAACCTCCATGTTCTTGGTGATGTTGGCACTCACAGATAGGTTTAGAGTAGAAAGTCACTGTTCAATACAGGTGATGGGCATTGGGGAAAAACCATAAACATCTAATATGTAATATAAGATATAAAAGAGGGCACCAGCCCCCCGGGAGGGCAGTGTGCCTTGCCTGACTGCTGAACGGACCGCAGCAGCTCAGGGAGAAATCTTTCAGATAACACACAATAAACTACCTTGAGACCAGACGACTGAAGACCACTGAGTCTTTCTTTGGAAGCTCGGGTTGGAGGAGAGACTTTTCCACCTTTCTGGGCCACCCCAACCAGGGGGTGAGGCCCGACAACAACAGACCCCGCACTGTTGTTTAATCAATTTCAAAATAAGGCATAAAGAGGAGAACCCCCAAACCCCAAAAAGCCAAAGCCCTTTGCTTTACTTCCTTGCACTTTGTTATCCTGTCCATGTCCCTGCCATGTCTGTGTTCTCATGAGCTGGGCCATGGGGCAGCAGGAGCTGCTGCCCTCACTGCTGCTTTGTGCCAATTCCCAGCACCAGTGTTTGCAGTGTTTCCCTGCAGAAAGGAGCTTTTGCAGGGTGTCCTATGCCATTCTTAGCTGTCTTATGAAGCTTTTTCTTGCATGAATCTAAAAATCTTTTGCTCTGAATTAAGCCAGAGTTTTTAACCTACCTTCTGAGAAAAGAGAGAAAGAGGAGAAAAAATAAAATCCATCCTCTTTATAGCAATGTTTTATATAAGTGAAGGCTGTTAGCATGTCACTGCCTTCCCAGTCCCTGTTTCTAGGCTAAGCTAAAGTTTTGATGTCTTTATGTGTCCTAGTAGGCCATTCATTTGAGCTTTTGATGTTTGTTGCTGCTCTCATCTGGGACTTTCCCTCCCGTTTGTCTGTGTTTAACTTCGAGTGCCTCACCTGTATGTCAGCATTACAGTCAGCACTCTTCTGTCACTGGCACTTGTGTTTACACTTTGTGACACGGTGCTTGACTTCAGCAGTGTGACATTGGTGACTTCTGGCTCTCTGAGTCTCCTCCAGCAGTGTTGCTGCTGTGCCAGTAATTATGCACTTGGTTTTTCCTTGCTCATGTATAGACCACGCTGCTCAACTGCTGAATTTCCTGCCAGTGTTTCTAAATTGCTTCTTCAGTTGCTAAAGATAATTTTGGATGCAAATTATGTCCTTAAAAGAGATTATGACCTCTTCTATTGAATGTCTTCTTGATAACAGTATGGAAATAAATATTAATATTCTATGAGTGAGGCCTATGTCCTTTAGTTATGCTGTGCTATTCAGGCTTGAAAAATGTGTGTTTCTGCACAGTCTGTGCACCAGAGTGTAAAGATGGGCTCTGAATGTTTTGTTTAAATGCTTTTGGTTTTGGGTTGGTTTTTTTTTTCTCTTGAGTATTTGAAATAGCACTTGCTACCTTGGAAGGCAATTGCACAATTAATTATCAAACCAGCTAGATGGTCATGGTCAAGCAGAGCTGTCAGCTCCTGACCAGGCTGAATCAGGGATCCCAAGTTTCTTAACTTGTGGAGTTTTCCATGGGCACAAGTGACCCCGTGGGTGTTAGAGCAAGTGGGGCTCTCCTGAGCAGTGTAGGCACGTACCTCCCTGGTCATCACTTTGTTACCAAAAGCCCTAGAAGTGCATCCAAGCTCAGAATTTGAGAGGAAGGGCATATCTAGAGCTGCTGCAGTGCTGTTCACCTCCATCTCAGGAGTGTTACTTTATGCTTTAGTGCGGTGGAAAGTAGCTGACTGTGCAGTGCTTTCTAAAATAAGCTAGGTTAGCAACATAAGTTTTCTGTTAACTTGGAAATATGTTATAGTGAACTGAGGGGGTTCTCTCCTAAAATAACTCTGAAATTGTGGAGCAACTTTATATTGAGATGGCAGCAGTGAATTCCTAGCTATGAATTACCAGGAGGATGGGGGGAACCATTTTAGTTCCTGCTGAAAAGTTAACTTTTATTGTTTGTTGTTTAGGAAACTGTGTTGGATAATATGGCTGAAGAGGGAGATATGTGTGAGTCCCAGGATGTTCATGTGGAGAAAAGAAGGCTGCCAGAGGTGACCTCCTGCTGCCCCTGGGCTGACAAGCTGACTGGGCAAATGGACAGATTATCCAGAGACCTGATGGCTCTCCAGGAGCAGCTGCATCAGCTCGTGGCTCAGCGAAAGGCTGCGTGGTGGCAGAAGGTAAGGCCTTGGGTGCTGTTCATGACCACTGGAGGTTTTTAGGATCCTGCATTTTTCAGTTCTCTGTCCATGGCCTGTCCTAGGGCAGGTCGCTGTGCTGCTCCATGCCACCCTTGCTGCCGTCACGGTGCCAGGGCTGCAGCTCCCTGGGGGTTTGTGCCCACAGCATGCCCAGTGCTCTTTCAAACACAAAGTAGGCATCTGTCCCGGAGAGGACAAACAAAACAAGTGTTCTCTTGGAAGGGCAGGCTTCAAAGCATAGGCATTGCAGAGGAGAGGAGAAAAGAGAGAGAAGAGGAGGAAATCATGGCAGCCCCAGAGGGGATGGATGCAGCAGGCTGAAAGCAGCGGTAATGTCACAGTGAGAAAATGAAGTATTTACAGGGAAAGAGGCCAGAGCTTGTCATCTTTCATTGAATTAGGAGTCTTTGAAATGTCTGATGGGGGAAGGAATAAGAGGAATTTGAAACCTGTGAAGTGAGGGAAGAGACTGAGCACAAGATTTGATGGCAGAACAGACTGGCTGTGGGAGGCTGGCTGTGGAGGGAAGCAGGTGATATGAAGGAAGTGTGCTTGGTATTTGCTGTATAAGGATGGGGAGACACTGGGAAGCACCCGGAGCGGGTGGTGGGGAAGAAATAAAGGAGGTTTAGGTAATGTAGATGTGGAAGGTGAATCTGAGTATCAACATACTGGCACAAGGAGAACAATGAAGATGCAGGCATAAAAAAATAGTGATTCTTTCCAGGCAGCAAGTGGAGAGAAGGCTAGCAGAGAATCTACAATACCTGTGGATGGAGAAAAAGTGAAAGAAACAGCTGGGACGACAGAGCAGTAATAAAATTGCTGTATCACCACTTTGTGTCTGTCTTAAATCAGGTGAGGGTTTTTTTAGCCCAGTGTATTTGATTTTTTTTCTTTTCAGGAGAGAGGGGAGCGTGTGGTTTTAGATTGGGGTGTTAGTAGACAGGATTGCAGGTCAGCTGACAAAGTGGAAAATGACAGGTTGTCAGATCAAAAAGTATCTGCCCAAGAGTTCAAAAGGCATCTGGCATGGAAAAAGTGTGTGGAGAGCTAATTGCTCTCTTCCACCTTAAGCGTAAGGAGCTAATTAGGATCAGCTGGACAGGGATGGCACAAGGAGCTGCTGCTTCACACAGGGCACAGAACTTCTTCCCACAGGGCACTGTGGGTATAAGCAATGTACATGGGTTTGAAATCTGCCATACACGTTCTTGGGAGTTGAAATCCATCAAAGACTATAAAATATGCAGATACAAATTGCAACCTTATGAGTTAGTGGGAGAACAAATCATTGCAGGCTGGGGGAATATTCTGAGGAAGCATATCCGTGTATTAACATTTGTCTTAGAGTCTTCTCTGGGCACTTACTGTCGCTCAGCATCTGTGACGGGGTACTGGACCAGACAGATCTCTAGAATCAGCAGATTTGGTTGTTCCTGGGCAAAATGGACATGACTGTTGCGGGACCACTCAGACCTCGAATTCTAAAAATAAAACTTCCAGTGTATGATTTCTAAAGCAAGATATGCTCTGACTTCTCTTATATGTAACAATATATATGCTGTTAAATATGAGGTTAGGTATTATGTAATATCACACTGATTTTTTTTTTTTTTAATACTTAAATTCAGGGATTAAGTCCAGAAAGATTTAACTGACGATTTCTTCTTTAAAATTGTTGCACTGATTAGATTTGAATAATGGTTGGTCATGTTCCAATGTTTCTGAGATTCTCTGGACGTCATATGAGTTTGTGACTGTGATAAATGGAGTGCACCTGAAGTGTGTTGTTAAAAGGCTGGTTTACCACAAATGCCTTCTCTTCCATATATGCCCTGAAACAGAATTGTTTTGTAGTGCTACATAACAGCATTTTTTTGAATGCTTGGGGTTAGATGACTCTCCATCAATCCTCTTTATATCAAGCCTTGCTTTTCATAGTGCTGCTGCTTGTGTGATGCTTTCTTCCTGTGGCCTGTCCTTTTTTCCCACAGCCAGGATGCTTGCTGAATGCAGGCTCTTCTATAAAGTGTATGTTTCTGACCCCTTCTTTTCCCTGGAGGAATAAGCTTATCAAATCTTTCTTTCTATATTATTTTTTAATCAAACAAAGAGAAGACACAGCGGTAGCTGAAGCCATTATTGCTAACTTTGTATCTTGCAGTACTGAGACATCTGGAAATTGTCTTGGCTCTTGCAGGCATGCCCAGCTGAGGGCCAGCACAGCTTACTACAGCTCTTATGTCCACAGCCTTGTACTTGACAAAGAACCTGATAATCCGCAGAGTGTTTGTGTCTGTTGTTGCCAGTAGGCCTGATGTCTGTGCCAGGCAACGGGGTAGAAACTGTTCTGAACAGCAGAATTGAGTGCTGAAACGTGATGCACTGGGGGAGAGACAGCACAGTTCCTGCAGGGAGTAATCGTGGCTGGAATCTGCTGGAGCTCTCTGCAGGGACTGCTGAGCGTGTGGGCAGGGGCGGCTGCATTGATGCCGCTTAATCGCGTTTGCAAATGGCATTTGATGAGGGCCCTGAAAAGATTCTCAGCAAAAATAAACTGCCCACGTGGCTGTGTTCCCTCTCCCCCTTGAGCAAACTGCAGCAGGAAGCTGGCAGGAGGTGGCTGGGGTGGGTTGGTGGAGGTGGTCACTGGTGGAGCCAAAAACCAAGCCAGGCAAAACCAAAACAGGGCAGCATGGCGAGGTGCCTACGTGGAGAGAGGAGACTGAATCCCTACAAGCAACAGCAAAGGATTATTGAGGGTCCTTGTGCCGAGTAGTGAAGTGGTAAAATGTCAGAAAAACCGCATGAAGATAAATCCAGGCTAACACATCTGAAGGGAGCATCATCGTTTTACACGTGTTTCTTTGGATTGGCACAGCACGTGAGTGAGCTCTGTGGAAAGGTCAGCGGTCAGAAACAGTAAACTGGATCCTAGAACTGTTAGGGAAGCAGAAAAAAAGTAAAACTTAAAACATTCCCATCAGTTTCTGGAATGCCATGTGCAGTGCTAGTCCCATTCATAAATTAAAAAAAAGTGTTTGAGCTGGAAAGAATCAGGGAGGGGATGCAGTGATGACCCAAGTTTTGAAAGGGTTTCCTTGCATAAGAAGAGGAGAGAATGGAGGGGGTATCACAGTGGAGCAGGAGGAAGCATTTTTTATGTTCTTCTGATGCTCCTTGGTTTTCATGATGGGTGAACCTAGAGGAAATTACTCAACCTGCTCTAAGACTGTGGATTGAGCTTGAAAACCTGTGAAAGTGTCTTTCATTTAGGAAAGCCTGCAGTTGATTAATCTATTTATTTTGGACTGTGCAAAGGTATTTCAGATGTGTTGAAGTCATTGCTATGCCACGATGCCTGGTTTGCACCGCTGAACATAATTTCTTATGATTCAGGATGTGGTTTCAGGGGGAATGAATCTATTTGTTGCAAGTTTGAGCATTTGCACACTGTGATTCTGGTAGTTACAACTATCAATCTGAAGTCTCCTAAAATTAAGAAAATTATTTTGCTTCTTTGTTTCATTTTTCATTTCCTTGTTTTCTTTTGTTTGTTTCTGCCTACCCCCAGCTGTTTCTTTGGTTATGTGCTTGGAATGACCCTGAAATGATTTCACCTTGCAGGGCCATTCACTAGAAGACATTTGAATGCTGCCATGGGATTTGGGTGATTTGTGAAACCCTGATTCATAGGACATTTTAACTGATACCCATCTCTAGGCAGCAATGTGTTCAGTATCTTGGAGGAGAAAAGGCATATGACAGAGGTGTGATCTGAATATGGGGCTTGCTTTCTGTTAGCGTTGCTCTTTTCTGTGCAGTACTGGGCAAATAATCATTTCTTTGGTGACATTTTGAGAATCTGGAAGTGATCAAAAAGGGGAGGGAAATGGTTAAGATTTAAGAACATTTCTCCTCTCAGAAACAAACTTAACTGTAAAAGATGAAATCTCCTAATCCCAGAAGAGAAGTAGTTTGTTTGCTTTTTCCTTTCTGAGTATTCTGTTACCTGCTCCTCTATTAGAGGGGAGGATTTGATTTCAGTCTGGGTTAAAACATTTGGCATCCACAAGCTGGAATGCAGAGTGTTTGACTCCAAATGGTAATCGTTTTAGTTTTCATCATGTAAATGCTTGTACCATTCCCAGCTTTTGTTGAAACTTGGGATATTGTATCCTGGGACTCTCTGAGTTCTCTTGCTTTTAAAAGCAAGCCAGACTCCTTTGAGATGATGGTAAGATTGGGATGGAGCTTGCTCATGCATACATCTCTGAGGCACAGACCAGGAAGGCTTGGAGCCATTAGTCTGAGCTAGAACAGGCTCTTTCCACACCAGAATTCCACCCAGAAATTCTGGTGGCTGTGCTTGCTCGGCCGGTGGTGTCTGAGTACCCAGGCGAGACTGCACTCCCTGACCTGGACCAGACCTCCATAATCACAGTGGGAGGGCACTGGAACCTGCATTTTATCTTTGTTTCTGTATTTTTCTCCTGATCCATCTCCTCCCCTCCATTCAGTAATCCCCAGTCTTCCCAAGCCCTTGCAACTGTCTCCTGGATAGGGATGGGAGGATGCAGGGCTGCCCACGTCGGAAGAAATGCCCTTTGAATTCACAGTGGTTGGGGAGGGGCTGGACAGGACAGGGGTGATTTGTTTTCTCTTCCCAGGGACAGGGTGGGATACAGGGGTGGCAGGAATGGCCTGGGGCACCCAGTCAGGTGAAGGTGGTGGGGACTGAAACACAGAGGCATTTCCACCCCATCCCAAGAGATCTGTGGTTCATGTAAACATTTTGCCATTGCCAGCTT
Organism: Anomalospiza imberbis; assembly: GCF_031753505.1. Lineage (NCBI taxonomy): Eukaryota > Metazoa > Chordata > Aves > Passeriformes > Viduidae > Anomalospiza > Anomalospiza imberbis. The sequence continues at coordinate 1,003,211 of NC_089689.1, read as the reverse complement.
ATCGCAGCTGCCAGAGACCTCGTAGAGTCTACAAAGAGAGATCATTCTTCTAAGGTTCTTACATTTATAAAAGACTAAATGGTTTTTGATTCATTTTGATTTAAGGCTTCAATATTTGGAGTACGGAAGCAGCTCCAGAACTGATGCTGGAACATGGTCCTACTTCTGTTTGTGGTTGAGTTTTTTTTGTTTCTCTTACCAAGATTGAGTTGAATTTTGTCAACTCAGAAAAATGCACTTCCAAAGTTTTTCTTTATGCCTCATAATGATTGGAGAGGGGGCTGAGGAGCTGTGGGTCCCTAGTAGCCACTGCTAGGAAAAGATAAAGGCTTGTTGCTTTCTGCAGCGTGGGAATGGTGAGGGGCATGGGTGTGGCTGGGCTGGCTCCCTGGGCTGAGTTCTTTCCTGCACTGGTGCAGGGCTGGATTGTGTTTCCTCTACCTTAAACCAGGCATTTGTGGCAAAGCTACAGCTGAGCTGTCACTGAAGAACTCTCTGAAGCTTGTCAAAAGCACCTTTTTCTGGTGTGGATTTTTTTTTTTTTGGTAAGCACACTTCCCATTTCATCTTTGCTGTTGCTGCTGTTTATTCTAGTTCCCTGGGCTTTTTGCTAATATGAAGATGTTAGTGTAGTGAGCAGTTAATTATCCCTTCTGTCTGGGGTGGAGGAAGTGGAGGAGTGGTGGGGAATGGTTCAGTGCTGGTGTATTTCCTCAGTCAGCACATTCCCTTTCCTGGTCCCAGAACGCTTCTGTGTTCCACTTTGTATTTGCAAACCTCCATCTGGAGCACTGAGCAGCTGTCAGTGGAGCTCCTCATGCGAAAAGGAATTGAAGAACTAGCAAGACCACGGGAGCAGCTTTTGGAAGTGCATGGTTGGCTGGGCCCAGATGCCTGGGTAGGGGGGAACCCACAGAGATCAACCAAAGCATCCATCAGAGGCAGCACTGGGGGACACGGGCGGGAGGCTGTCCGGGAGGGACATGTCTGCTGGCTCTTACGTGCAGTTCTTAGTTAAATGTAGGATTAAATTTGCTGCTGGTGGAATTGTTGTGGCTCTAGCAGATTTAGGCTGCTAGAAAACATGAAGCTGCTGTAAGCAGTAGGAAGTAAATACTGATCTTTGCATTCACTCTTTGCTCTTGGGTTTCCTTGCATTGGTTTGTTCCTCACTCATCAATATTCCTAGCAGGAGATCTGAGGCTGCTTGTTTCTGCTAAGTGCCTATAGAGATCCAGGGGATTGTTGATGGAAGGCACTGTGCACCTGGTTCTCCTTTTGACAGCAGGATCTAAAATCTGCTGTAGACCTGAAGTCCCGAGTTGGCCTGCTTTAGAGCTAGAATGCATGTGAAAAGTTACTGTACATAAGCAGAGCTGGAAGATTGTTTGAAAGACTCTTGCTCGCTTCTGAGAGCTCTGTGTAGGCTGGCCAGACTGGAATAGTCAACGTTAAGCTTGCAGCGTACAAAGGGTTGGAAAGACAAGTGTTATTCTTCCTCTGCAGATGCAACCTTTTGTGCACACTGCTGAAAGACTGACGAGCTGTGAGAGACACGGAGGCACTCTGTGTACCAGTGGCTAAATCAGCAAACTGATTTCAAACACCGTAACTGGAAATAAATTACCTAGCCTGACATTTTTCATGGGGCTTATGTAGGCTGAAAGACTGCAGCTCCTTAGGGAGGAGGGGAACTTTAAAAACTCGAGTGCTGTCTCCTGTTCTGTGTGCAGAACTCTGGGGTTTGAAGGAAGCGTGGGTGAAAGTTTTTCTTGCTTCCCAGAAGAGGCTGCTTTCCCTTCCTTTGCCAAAGTGCAGAATGTTTGCCCAGGTGACAGGATCAGTTAAATTATAATAAATAACCAGAGTTAATATTTTACTTGCATTATTTACGAAGATGTTGGATACTGACCAAGGCAATGAAACATGTAATAAATGCAGCTGGAGAATTATACTCCAGTAAATTTCAGATGAGCTTTATTTAACGACTAAGTGTAAAAAACCCCCACTGCAATGAGAGAAGCCACTGTTTAGTAGCCACTGTAAATGTTTTAGTGCATTTTTAAGAAATAAGTATAGCACTTGGGCTGCTCTTACAGTTAAAGCACACCATAAAACAAGGATGAAGACTAGGAATGTCTGCAGGGCTCAGATGCACAAGATATGGAAGCACAGGTCCCAGCAGCACTATTTTTTGAACAGCTTCAAGTCTGATGGGTGGGATTTGAGGTACCAGAAACCACAGAGCTGCTGGATTTTGTTTTGCCAGTGGTGAGCCACAACAGCACACGTCCTCCACAAGGGCAGCACCTTGGGGTCACAGCTAATTCTGGCTGACAGGGGCCGTGTTAAACCCCACAGCCAGAGGCTCATTTTAGACAGCTCCACCTGCAGCTCTGTTAGTGTGCTTTACTGCGCCTTTCAGAGTGGGTTTTGGGGACAGGACCTTCAGGAGCTGCCTGGCTGGCTTTGCAGCTCCAGGCAGGCTGTGGGGATGGGTTCCCCTCTGCCAGCAGGAGCAGGCTGTGTGTGCTTTGCAGCACTGCTTGGGTTGTGTTTGGGTTTTTGTTTTTGGTGAGTTGACAGAGGTGCTTTTCGAAGGATTCTTTAAATCCAGGCATTCAAAGCTTCACTTTGTTTCATTTGTTCTTGAAACCTTGGCCTTGTTCTCTCAGTTGCCTGCCTGAAATCAAGGGTAATTGATCATAAGAGAAGAAAGTATCCACCTTGTTTCTGTCTTTGTCCCCTGTGCTTGTGGAAGAGCTGACATAAAAGTCCATCTGTAATTTAGTGTTGTCACGTATCTTCTCTCCAGCCAGAAATGCATCTAAATAAAGCCTCAGTACTCTTCTGAGCTCCAAACTCACCATTTTTATTCATTTTACCGGTTTTCTCTAAGCCCTGAGAGCTGTTGGATTGTCTCCCTTTGCAGGCTGGCTGTAGGGCCTGGCCTTCAGCTGCTGCAGGAGTCACAGGGACCATGCAGGCAGCCTCACATCCACCTACAGCTGCTCCTCATCCTCAGACTGTCAGATAATAGACCCTGCTGAATGCCTTGTAAGAGCAGTGGCTTTAGAAAATGTCTGCACTGAACCTCCCAAAGTGTTTTCTGTAGAAAATCTCCACCTGGGAGTTAAAGTTCATTTTCCTTGTGCCTGTGGGCAGGAATTTTTTTTACCACATTTTCCTGTGGGTAGGCTGTGTTGCTGGAATGACCTTTACTGCTCTGGATCCCAAAAGTTGGGATAGGAGCTGCAGGGCTGGGTGCTGGGGGAGGTTCTGCAGTGGTCATGCAAAGCCCCTGGAAGGGACAAGGGAGTATTTTCTAACTGGGAACAAAACCACTTTGGGGGTGAGCAAATTCACTAGAAAGTCATGGGAGTTTTTGGGGCTTTCTTTTTGTTTGTAATTCTTGGGTAAGAAAAACCCTTTTCTGAAAATTTGTATGACTAGGTGGTAATACCTTCCCCTCATCTCTGTATTTTAGGAGTGGTTTGTATGAACATTGCTTTTGTTGGCTGTCCGTACAAGGACCCCGTTGCTTGAATTTCACGTTTCACATCCTGTTCTCTCGAAGCAGGATGATCCAGAGAAGTGCAGGGCACAAGCAGCACTCTTTCTGAAGTGGCTACTTTCATGCTGTGCAGTGATAAAAGTATTCTAAAAGCAAAGTGGGACCCTCCAAGCTTCTGCAGGCCACTTAGATCGGAGATGATCTATCATCAGTGTTTGCCTCTGCTGCCCAAGATAAAAGTTTGGTAGAACAAATTGAAAAGTAAGTGAGCAATTTATTATCCAAAGCAATACTTGTCTGTTGCCTTCCTTTGTAATTTGTAGTTGTCAGGGTCTTTTTCAGAGTAGCATAGCAGCCTTTTTGCAAGTGTCTAAATTACTTACACTGACATATTCTGGTTTTCATATAATATATTTTCAGAATGTGCCTATTCCTACTTTAATTTCTGTGATCTTCTAATGGAATTCAAGGGATTGGGAAAGTCTAGAGATACAACTGTAGTTAAAAAGAAATGCATTTCGAAAGGCTGGAATAGTAGAATGGAACTTCTAAAATTACTGTAAAATGCTCAAGATTTATAATTTGGAGAAGAAAATAGGGGTTTTTTTTCTCTTATTTCCTGTGGTGTGCATTCAGACTTGTGTGGCATATGGGACTTTCACAGGTCTGGACTGTGTCTCCTTGCAGTTGCTGGTAAAGAGTCTGCAAGTTTGCTGATGCTGCTTGGAGCTGTCCCACTTCTCAGGGCAGAGACTGTCCCGAGTGGCAGGCATGCACATCTTGGGAAGGAGCTGAAGAGGTTTAGGTGAGCTCCTGCCTCCAGAGCACAGGGATTCTGGTCAGCTGGGATGCTCTTGCTGCTCTTTTTGTGCTGGCATCCTCTTCAGGTGAGCAGAGGTGGTGCAGAAATTTCTTTGGAGGCCATTTATTATTTTAAGACCTGTCCTTGTCTGGATCTGCAGAGTTGCTGTGGTAATATAATTACATTTTTGATTCCCCTTTGTTTTTGTGCTTTGATTTCAGTTGTTCTCCTCAAAAGTTAACCACTGGGAAGCAAAGTACATATGCCAAAAAATCAGAAACAGAAAGTACAGAAAATATTATGGAACGGAATCATGGAATCATAGAATCCTTTAGATTGGAAGAAAACTGCCAAGATCATGGAGTCAAAGCCAGCACTGACAAATCCAACACTGAATTATGTCACTTAGTGCCACATGTACATGTCTTTTTAAATTCCTTGGGGATGGTGACTCAGCCATTTCCCTGGGCAGCCTGTTCCAGCATTTGCTAACCTTTTTAGTGAAGAAATTTTTACTGATATCCAACCTAGACCTCCCCTGGCACAGCTTGAGGCCATTTTCTCGTGTGCTATTGCTTCTTCCCTGGGAGAAGAGGCTGATCTCCACCTGGCTACCACTCCTTCTGGGGAGTTTTAGAGTGATAAAGTCTCCCCTGAGCCAGGATACCTGTTCATAGCTCCATGGAAGAGGGATGGATGTGATGAGGCTCTCAGCATAGCTGAGTCTGGGCTGTTTGCCTCAGCTCTGGCCCTTAGGGATCCATCCCAGGGCTGTCTCTGGAGGAGCTGCCTCTGCAGATCCAGGGCAGGGGGAGAGCTGGGGCAGCCCTGCCCCCGAGCAGCTCTGGCACACGGGCTTGCTGTGCAGCTCTCACAGAGCTCAGCTGCTCCCAGGCCCCAGAGGATTCATTTCCCCTTGGCTTTGCAGGCTCAGCACACAGGCAGTGCTTTTATCAGCCTTTGTATTGATATTCGGGGGGGTATTTGTAATCTTCAGGTAAAGACCCTGAAAAATGTTTATGTTGTTCTCTTTTCTTAGTCCTATATCCTTTTCCTTTACCTTAAGCTAAATTGACTTTTGTGACTCCCATCAAGGAATTTAGAGACATGAGTCTTAAGTACAGAGCCATTGCATTATCTTAAAGAAAAACCAAAGTGAAAAGCTCCCAAAACAAACCAAGCAAACCCCAGGAAAATCTGTTATCCATCCTGACAAGATCATGTCACTCCTTGTTATGAAATTATCGGAGTCAAATGCTTTAATTAGCATCTGGCTTCCCATTACTGTGCTTCCTCACCATCTTCCCATTGGAGAGAACAGTGTGGATGCTGATCTGAAGGCTTAGGAAGTGCTCTGCAGTGTCTGATGTTTAATTGAAGCAGGGAGCAGCAGTGCCAGCTCTTCTCCTCACATGCAGCTAAGGCTGTTCTGGGTATTAAAACTGGATTTTTAGTTATTAGATCTGTTCCTAGGTAAGATAGGTAACCATCTTCTCCCTGGCTTCCTGGTCAGTATGTTTTGGAATGACAATAGGTGCACCAGGAGCCAGCATTCTGATGGTGAATGTCTTGCTTCAAAATGCATAAGATTGGAGATGCATACATTCCTCCCTAATTGCAGGAAATTGCAGATCCCAGCAAAATTTGGAATGCAGCTGCTTGTATAATTACATCTTCTGTCAATTGCTATAGCTCAGCTTTACAGCCCTTCTAAAATATCTTCATAGTTTATGGGACAAATAATGCCCCTGTTTGGGATCACCCCTTTCATTTATTCACCACCAGTTCCAAAGGACTGAGATTTTTCCTCCTGCTGAACTAATAACAAGTGTTAAAAATTAGTGATTATAATAAGGTGACATTTTGCTTTAGCTGCTGTAATTATTGCTAAGCCAAAAGACATAATTTAAATTTCTCCCTGTTGCTGGGGTTGGGTTTAGTAAAAAGTACCAATTCCTGTCCCTCAGGTCACTTTGATTTTGGTTACGTGCAAACCTTTCCATTTTATGGCCTTTGGAAATAGAGGGTAATGGGTCATGGAAAAGTTGTTAGGTTATTGGCAACTAAGTGTTGCTCTCTGCCACTAGTCATTGAAGGACAGATGAGATATGGATCACAATTCAGAGTTTAATGAAACGTGCTGGCACCGCTTATACCACCATCACAGGTGGGAAATGGTTGAAAGGTTGGAAAGGATTAACGGAAGGGTGATAAAGGAATTAATTTGGTCTGGCTTTTTGAGAAGTGAGAAAAGTCTAATTTAACCAAGGCAAAGTTCCTGGCTGGACCATGTTCTGCAAATTCCTAGGCAGAAGTGGAATTTTGAGGGTTTTAGACTTTGGATGAAAGATGGTATGAGCAGACCCAGTGGCTGAGGTGGAACTTGCTGAAAAGGGGCGTGTTTCAAACCATAATTGCATTTCACTGCTGGGGTAGTGCAGTGATAGGGTAGTATTTTAAACTGCTGGAGTCTGTGTTTAGAAACCCAAAACTATGTGTTTCTAGTTTACCAAAATGTAGCAGAACATTGCAGAAATTACCAGGTGAGAGACTGTAGCCTGTGCTTTGTGATAGATTAGACTATTCAAACAGTTTATTATGACTTTAATCCTCCAATGCATGAAAACTGGCATTAAATGGGCTATTTCAAGTCTCTTTGTGTACAATCAATGCTCTTATGAGAAGAAAGAAACCTCATTTAGGCAGGACAGTGTGGGAAGTCTTCAGCTATTAAAATAGACAGGGATGGTTTCTAGCTTTTTAAACTGGTTAGTCTTGAGTATGGCAAAATTGCAGCAGAAAATTAAAACCCTTGAAAGCTGACAGCACAGAAGCTTGATTCAATGAGACAAGGTTTATAGAGCTGCAGTACTAACTCTGTAACTTCCATACAGGCTTGAAATTACATTTGGGCAAGTTACTCTAAGACATGAATTTGAAATTAGGGCAAGGTGTTTTTTATAGTAGAACACCTGCTTACTCAGTGTTGTAGTGTTTCCAGAACAGCTGATTTTAGATATTGCTTTGGCTTTAACTTGTGGACTTTTGTATGTAAGCAGCAAATGCCTTTAGATTATTTTCTGAAGACGGGGGGCCTGATTTTCCTTCTCAGCAAATGTCTGAACTTCGTGGGCTGTGCAGGGTCCTGTCCCCCCTGCTTTATTATTTTTCCCAGCAGTAGGAGCTGCAGGATTTGATTGTCCGTCAATTATGCATTCACAGCATCCCTTGAAGTAGTGCCTTTCTCTGCTCCTGTGAGCCTGAATGGGTCACTGTCCACAGCTGAGGAAGGAAAGCATTTGTCAAACCCTCAACCATCATTCTTCAAAAAAAAGCAAACATTTTTGTTAAAAAAAACTGGTGCCCCAGCCAAATTATTGTTTATTGTTAAAGTAGGCTAAAGCCCTCACCCTGTTCATGTGTGAAAAAAGCTTTGTTTTTATGTCTTTGGGGTCACACAGGCCTCTTGGGTTGTTGATTTTCATTCTGTACAAAGAGGAGCAGTGCTGGCATGTTCAGTTCCTGCTATCTCTGAGGATATTTGAGACAAACTCTGCTTGGGCATCCTCTTTGGATGCAGCTTTTTATGGCTACTCCATGTGCAGCAAGGTACAGAATGCATGTTGAACAGTGAGGAAATCCTTGCACAGGAACACAAAGGGCTTGTGGGTGGGAATCGTGGGATCCTCTGGCTGTTTTGGTTATATTCCACTTTCTTTTCATATTTACAGGTATTTCTCCTGTACTCAGAGGGGACTCTGCTCTTCCCCCTACTATGTTATTGATACTTCTGCTTATTATTTCCTTTTGCTCATTTCTTTTGTAGTTGATGCTGGTTTTTAAGTGCTTACAAGGAAGACTTTCTTAAAAGCAGTCTGCAAATCCTTCTTTATCTCTTTTTCTGTATCCTGTTTTCTGTATCCCAGACACATTGTCAGCTGGGATTGCAGCTCTGCAAGGCATTTCTTGGGGGTGGTATGGAAAAAACACTAAACTGAAAGGCAACACAAGGTATAAATAACGATCCTTTATAAAGTGTTTGTACCAATTAAAGACAAGTGCTTGTAAGGTTCAGCCCCTGGACTGATTTGGATTCCACTCTGGAAAGGGAGAGCTCCTAAAGCAGGGTTAATTTGCCATTCCTGGCTTCCAGTGGCTGGCTGTCAGGATTTCTGCTCAGCATCCATCCCAGCGATACCTCCGTGCTTATCCCGCTTTTATTCCTCACTTACAGATCTTTATCTAAAATTGATTCTTGTCTGTTGAATTAGAGTCTCCTGAGTTTGCATGGAGGCTGAGAGCCCTGGGCAGCTCCTCCAGGCTGGTGAAGCCATTGCTGGAGATGTTGTGATGTGCTGGAGAGCTGTTTGGAGCCAGGGTGGAGAGTGCACTGGCTGGCCTGGCAAGTCTCCTCTGTTCCTGCAGTCTGACCCTTCATTAATCTTATGTTGCCAAGCATGTAATATTTCACTTCATCCTTTTCAACTCCCCAGGCACAGGGGCCTTCTTAGACATGATGTGTTTAAAATAAAACTCGGAAATGAGCAGCCTTTAGGAATACAAAATTCTGCAAGTCAGATGCTGTTTGGTGCTTTCAGGGTTTATGAAATGTGTTGGGTTATTAGGCCCTGATGGCCAAGGAGCATGACTTGGTGGCTTGGATATTATGTCTGTTTATATTTCCTAATTTCCTTTCACTCCTCAACCCCAGAAGACAAGATCTGAGATTTTTCTGTTTGTTCCTTGTGTCTGGGAGCACAAAGGAGGCTCCCAGTCTCATTGTGTTTCCTGGCAAAGGCAGTCATCACAGTTTGTAGTATCTGTGCAGCTTGGCAAGGATAATTTGAATTTCATCCTCTATGCATATGGGGCCTTCTCCCTGTTCATAAGGGAAATATGAGAGGAGGAGTGGACAGATAGGACTGGAGACAGAAAATGTGCCATTTCTAGGCTTGTGCAGTGTGTTTTTTCTGAACAATACTATTCTAGCTGTTTCTGCAAAACTCCTAAAATAATATGAAGACATTGTGATTTAAAAGCAATGACACGATTCTGGTCTTTATCATCCACTTCAAAAGAAATTCCAGCCATTTGTTTGCTATTCCTTCTTTGAAGCTGGCAGCAATGCAATCATAAAATGGAAATGCTCCTATGATTCCCCCTTCTCTTCCTGGAAGTAGATGTTTGGACCTTTCCTTGCTGCTGCTTTTTAAACCTTCATCTCTAGCTGGGGGCTTCCTTCAAGGATGCAACTGCGAGGCTTTCAGGTTGCCATGTGAAGTTTCAACAAGCTGAAATGTTGACTTCCAGCATTTGGGAGATGGTCATTTCAGCTGGGTCATTACTGGAAATGATGTAAGGAACATGATATGGTTATCTAGATCTCTTAGCATCTCTTTGGGATGTCTTGCGTGTTGGTTACATTCTCCAAATAAATTCACATTCAGCTTGCTTTTCAGCAGAAAAAAAACCCCAGTTTGTGTGTAATTTTTACTGCATTTTTTATTAGTGAGTTATTAAAAATGGGAGAGAGATCAGCCTCTCTGGCATGATTCCAGACCCTGGAATGAAACACAGAGCTCTGGGAAGCTCATTACCAGAAAGGTGCAGGCAAATGTGAGGGAGCTGAGGGGCTTGAAGGTCTCCTTTGGAGGAGGGATCAAGTGAGCTGAATGTGTGAAGCATCCAAGCAGGTGATGGAAGCAGAGCTTCACTAGGTGGGCAGCAGGAAGACTGGGGCTGTCCACATGGCAAATTGTCACATGGTCAGGGGAGGAGAATGTGGGTAACACCATTCTGGCCTCAAAGCTGTGGAACATGCAAAGAAACTGGAAGGCAGCTTACTCAAAATATGCAATGTTACCTTTGCCATGATTTGCCCCCTGAAGTCATTGTTACAAGATTTATTCAAAGCCAGAGGATTCCCAGGACTGAAAAGAGGTGAGACAGTACTGGCTGTTCTTTTCATTCAGCCAGCTAGCTCTGGGTAGAAGACATTTCGGAGGAGGTTGGGCCGAGGAGGTGCTGGAGGAGTTAATCGTGTGCGTAGGTGTTTGCAGGCTCAAAGCCTCTTCTGTGCATTGGTGCAGGAGTTAATCCACCACGGTTAACCAACCTGGGATGTGCCTCCCCTTTGGATATTCCCCTTTCCAGCTCTGTACTGGGCCCATCCTTTTCTGCTTTGGCTTGGCCACTTTGCTCAATCAGATGCCAGCCTGAATGGTTTTGTGGAGGCAGCATCCCAGTGATGTCCCAGGTAAATCCTTTCCATACCTGCCCAATGTCCTGCCTGGCTTGGTTCCACCATGCCACCACCAGTCTCTGCCCACCCTCCAGCCAGTGTTGAAGAGGTCTGTTTCATTACAGTGCTTATTCCTTTGCACATTCCTGCTCGTGGATGTGCCAGCAGGATCTGTGCCTGTGCACACTGCAGCCCTTAGCACTTGTCGTGGTTTGACATGGAAGTGATTTTTTCAGGAAGTTGGGTCAAACCAATCAGTGGTCAAGTTTGGATATTGGCACCTAAAGTGGCCACTGAAGGTATGGATACGCCTCTGAGAACACAGGGGGTTAAAAGCAGGAACTCCCAAGAGCTCGCTCTCTTTGGTTACGGTCAGGGTGCTGTGCAGATCTCACCTGCCCAGCCATGGGGCTGGGTGGGGGAGGGGAAGCCATGCGGCCTGGTTGAGGTGAGCCGAGGGGGCTGAAGGACTGGAACCGAGCCAGCTCCTGTGGATGAAAGGGTGGAGAAAAGCGGAGATGCCTTTGTCATTCCCCCCACAGAGGGAAGAGACAGAGAGTCCGGACGGCACCTGTAACTTTGCCGGTGCGGAGGAGAAGGAGCGGGGGAAGGTGCCCAGCCTTGGCCTTGGGAATCGGCTGCTGGGCAGAGATTTCAGCCATCCAGGGAGTCTGAACTTTTAACCCTTTCCTGAGAAACGAAGGCTTTGTAAAATATTACTCCTCCTTGATTTGAAGTAGAAGAGAGACAGTCTGGGATCCGAGATGATGGAAGAGGAAATTTTTGAGTTGGAAGGAGATGATGGAGTGGCTTGTGGCTGGACTTTTCTGGATGGTGTCTCACTGTTGGGTTTGTTTAGAAATCAGGTGGGAGGAGGAGGGGTGTTTTGGAAGGTCTTCATCCAGGATTTAGTGTTTGTAGTTTTTATAGTAGTAGTAGTTTAATAAAGTTCTTTTCTTTGTTACTAAGCTTGGGCCTGCTCTGCCCTGTTCCTGATCACATCTCACAGCAATTATTTAGAAAAGTGCATTTTCATGGGGGCGCTGGCATCGCGCCAGTGTCAAACCGTGCCAGCACCGTGCCAGCTTTGGGGAGGACAGCCCAGGCTAGCTGTCACTTTGGTCCCTTTTCAGTCTGATCCCAGATGCAGTACTGCTCTCTGCAGCTCCACTGGTCTGTTGGCTTCTTCTTAGAATATCTAAGTTATTACAGCTTTCCTGTTAGCTTTTAGTTCCTAATACCTTTTCAAGGGTGAAGTTATCTAAAGGAAAACATGTGGGCACACTCAGGGCAGTTTGGCCACTGTCCTGTCCCAAAGAGCAGCCATGAAATTAAGAGCTGGGAAGGGAGAAGCCAACCCCCTGCAGAGCAGAATATGTGTCAGTTTGAAGGTGCACCGGGTCCCTTTGGGATGAGGATGGTTCTGTACAGCTGGAAAAGATGATTATCATGTTGTATTTATTTGGAGAGGATGTGCAGCAGTTTTCAGACAGCACTACACACCTAATTGGGAATTCAAATTCCAGCTGGTAGATTGAGGCTGAAAAGCAGAGCTGTGGGATGGAAATGGGCAGGCACAAATTGCTGAGGCTCCTAATCTTTTACAATATGTTTGTTTAATACAAAGTGGTCTGTTGAGATTGTTTTGCAGAGTAGAATAATCATTGTGTGCCGACTAATGGGAGACAGCAAGCTGTTAAAGAGCATCAATTAACCATACAGGAGGAGATTATTGAGTATTTTCACAAGCATTCAGGATGTGAAGAGTAAAGGATATTGCTTGAAGGTAACCCTTGGAGATTTTTAGCAGTTGAAATCTATAAACTGCAGCAAAAGTATCCGTGGCCATACATATGTTTGCAGAGCCTTCCAAGAAGAACAGAACTGGAGTTAGCTTTCCAGTTCCAGATTGTGCTGATAGGAAATAAATGGTGCTTTGCTGAACTTGTTGTCTTATTTAATATTGATAATTAAAAAAAAATTCCCCTCTTTAGTTTATCTAATGTTATCTCAGGAAACACTGCTCCTCTTTATAGAAGATGGCATGTGCAGCATCCTTCTGATACTTGGGTGTAGGTTCTGTTACACTTCTGTTTCCCTGGCTCCAGGGCTTTTGTCCTTGTCCTTGCAACTTCTCCTGCTTCCCTGTAGTAATTCCTATCCCTGCTGTGGGTTAGAACTCAATGCACTCAGTGCTGAGAGGAGCATGCTGCTCCTCCATCATGTGCCTTGCTTAATGGATAATAAAATTCTCCAGTTTTGACTGGTGGAGAGTATGAAAACCTATGTTTCATTAAGAATGCTTTTATACAGCCTTACTGTGCTTCTGCTGGAGTTTAATGTGAAAAATAAATAACATCTTGTGGGCTCTGTTTGCTGAGTGATGTTGTTGTTTGTAACTGATGGGAAATTTTTCCCATCCTGGATTCCAGTGTTAAATCCACTTTGTGCAAACATCATTTTCCATTTATTCATTGGCTGTGGGGAGACCAGATAACACTGAATTTATTTTTTCAGTTTTGTTCCTTCTGAAGTGGTGTTAGAGGATTGCACCTCAGTTATTCTTACAGCCAACAGCAAGAGATGTCCCTGGGATTCCTTGGGGATTATGATAAAGAGGGACCCCTGGTTCTTGGACAAGGACAAAGATAGACTTCTCTCAGCTTCAATTCTATGTTCAAATGCCTTAATCAACAGAGGTCTCCTTTAACAGATGGTTCTGCATCGATAAAGCCTTTAATGTGTTAGTAGAAACTCACAGAAATTTAGTCCTTTTCTGATTTGATTGATTTTCTTAATCTTCTTTAAGCCAAGGCTGAGGGGTGAGAATAACTCATCAGAAGACTATGGAGAGGATTAATTACTTGGCTGCAAAACTCATGAAGATATTCTGAAGGAAGATGTGGGATGAGTGAGCGGAGCCGTGGTGGAGTTGGTGTCAGTGGAGGAATTTAACTGTGACTGCAGCCGTCACACCTGCAGTGTTTCACTGTCAGAGAGGGCAGACTGATCCCTGCATGGCATACTCTTCTGAACTTGTGTCAGTGATAAAACCTTCCCCCCTGATCTGGGGGATAAAAACCCTTTTCTTCTCACAGACAGCAGCTGGTCTGACCCTGAGCAGCTGTAGCTGGACAGGGGGAAACGCTGCAGGTGCTTCACTACCTTAGGACTCTTGTCCTTGCAGCTGGGGCTGCTTTGAGCTCTGCCTGATCTCTGATGCTTCAGAGAACTGCCAAAATATCCCCGACTTTACAGGGAACTTGTCAAAGCTGTGATGTCTGATGTACCGGTATCTTAATGCAGATCTGCAGATTTAAAACCCCAAGGAGTTGCTCAGCTTCACCCACGGGCACGAAGGGGAGGGGTTGCAGAGCAATTTCAAGGCTGGAAGGGGTATCATTAGCACTGAGCTTGACCTGAGCTGAGCTTTGGCCAAAGGATTCATCCCTGGAGCTGCATTGAAGCATTTCATGGTTCATTATCCTCACAGTAGGAAACAGTGTCTTACTCTGGAGCTGAATATCTTAACTCGAATTTTGATCTTCTTATGGCTTTGTCAGCAAAGTCTGAACTTTACCACCTTTTTTCCCACTTCCTTGTAGGAAGTAAAACAAACTGGGTGTCTGTCTCCATGAATGGAATATTTTGAACTCTCTAAGTTTCACAGTCTAAGGTTTGTTTTCTGGCTGTGAGTCACTGGATGCCCTGCCTGTGAATCCTACTCTCTGTTTCCCTGTGGACTTTTGAGGCACAAACTCCAGAACTGTGCACAAGTCCCAGGAGAGCTCTGGGATTTATGCAGGTTGCTGAGGCAGCATCGCTTTTGGGAAACTTTGCTGCTTTTTGACTGAGTTGATTTGGCAGCTTTTTGCCATAGCAGAAACAGAAAATCCCATTGGGCCAAGAATCATTTCCCTGAAGGCCTTTGCAGATGTTTCCCCACCGACAAGTGCATTTTGAGATGAGTCACTGAATTCATATTTAATCCACTAGTAAAATTGGCAAGGCAATTACCATCTTGCAAGTTCTTCAAATCAAATTGTTAGAGAACATTAAATCAAGTGCTTTGGAAAAATCCCAGTATATACAATTGCTTTTATAATCCAGACTGTGATGCTGTCACAAGAAAAGCTTTTATTTTATTGGGGTTTGTCTCCAGTGAAAGTGTGTTGCCTGGTACTCATTTTGGTCTTGGGCTCTGCTTGACTCTGCTCCATTATTTTCCTTTTCCTAATTGTTACCCCATAATGAGCACTGAGAATTAAGGAATTGCTTGCTTACAGTTGTCACCCCTACTTTTCAGCATTGCCAAACGCAGGAAACATTTGCAAACCGAAATAATGTTGTTGTTCACGAGGCAATTAATCTGTTATGACAACCTGGTGGCTCAAAGCACAACAGGGATGCAGGTGACTCTGCTGGGTCTCCCTTTTTGCTGTGTGTGTTTTGGTCTGAAGCCACCCCACCCACTCCCCAGTGAGAGGGAAGAGTGCAGAGATCTTGTATGGAAATCATCACTGGAGGGGCTGCTGGACTGGGAATCTGCAAACAAATGACTACAGGCAGCTCTCTGGCTACTGAGGCTGCTGCCTGGCTGAAAGCACACGATGGCTTAATTCAGTTTGCTCTGCCACATGCTTTAGTTTACACTCACAGCTGGCTCCTGTTTTTGGTATGTCCTAGTCCAAACATGACGCTTTGTGTTGTTTCCTGGGGGGAGGATTTCTTTCACAGAAATGTGCCCTACTCTTCCCTTCCTGTTCTTTTTCTTCCCTCTACAGGTGGCAACAAGAGAAGAACTACAGAAGGAGAGGTTCTCTGCCACTGCTAGAAAGATAGAGGAAAGCATTGAACTAAAACTGGGAGGTCTCACATCCCTCTGTGCTCCAAAGAAAAACAAAATGCACGGTTTGTGCAGGCTGGTGCTGAGGAGCAAACACCCTGCTGGCAAAATGAGCTTAGGTCGGTGTGTGTCCAAGGAGGCTGCTGCAGCTGTCAGTGCTGCAGAGGTGATCACAGAGCTGCAGGTGAGAGAGGCCAGCCTGCAGAGAGAGCTGCAGCAGCTGCGGCAGCAGTGCAGGCACAGGCTGGATAGGATTGCAGAAGGCTTGGAGGGAGTGATTTGTATCTCCCCGTGAAGAGAGAAACCTGGGCTGGGAGAAGCAAGGGAATAGAGTGGCTTGGTCATGTTCTGCAGCCTGGCATGGGGGAGTGTGAGCTGAGGAACCAAATGTCATTTCTAGTTTTTTAGCCTGGGAATCATAACTTGTTACTGCTTTGTGAGCTGTACTGGGGCCACAACCTCAGTGCTCTCTCTGCAGCCCCTTTATTGCTAACCATGCCAATTAAATTCTGCATTAGGCCTTGGTGGGAGTGTGCATAAATCTCCCTTTTATCTTCTGGATTTCTAGTTCTTCTGCCAAGCCCTGGGCTCTTTCACAGTGCTCAGCTGCGAGGCACGGCGTACGTCGAGGCTGTGCATTGAAGTACTGATTGCATTCAATATTTTCCAGCAATTGGAAGAGTTCATTAGTCAGAAAAATCCAAGTGTTGGAGAACATGAAAAATACCAAGGCTTTGAGAGATTGGAAATATTCAGGAGTGTGTTGTTTTAATTCAGCTGCTCGGAGTATTTGTGGCAGCTATAATGTAGTCACAATAAAGAAAAACAAATGCCTAATAATAAATAAAGCACTGCACTGATTTCATTTACTGGTGTGATGCACTTGAAGTAATTGGGTTCTCAAAGAGAACAAACTAGAAACCCATTCCATATGAGTCACAATGAGAGGGATAACTTACGGACCTGCTATGGGAAGTGTCTGTGATACAGAAATACGACCTTAACTTCCAAGCTTGAGGAGTCTCCAAGCTCTGTCTCTGAAGGCTTCTTCCCTTGGAACAGTGAAATGCTTTTCCTTTGGCCTTAATTTCCTACCCTTTTCTGGTTTGCTTTCACCAAGGAATATTTTTATGTTCTAGTTGTACACTTTGAGGAATAAATAATATTTAAAGAAACCAGTCTGCTTTTCATTTGTGAATTGCCATGAGCAGTGGGATTTCTTTTGTCTGGGGAAGCAGCCTCTGGGAGGAGGGTGTTTGTGTGTGTGTTGTGCAAGGCAGCTGGCACTGACAGTGACACACAGTCCTGGAGCAGAAAAACCCAGTGGGGCTGGCAAGATCCATATCTGGGGCAGGTGGCCCCAGGCAGCTGCTCCTGGAAGAGTCTCCATGGCTTTGAAAAGCCAATCCACACCACTCTGCTTTCCAAACCATCTCTGTAGGTGCAGGGTACCTGTTTCAGGCTGGTACAACTTTGGGCAGGTGTTGGCTCCAGGACTGTTGACACTTAATGTACAAGAGGACCCATTCAGACACAGGTTTCACAGAAAATTATTCATGGATGGGAGCGATGCAGTATATCCCAGAACTAGCAAGAGTGGCAGCACCAGTCTCTCTCTCTTTGAGTATTTTATGTCCTCCTTTAGCCTTTATACAAGGAAATTTTCATACTGCGTCACATTTAGGTTTAAAATGTTGCCCTCAAAAGATCTTTTCTTCTCCTGGGATAGTCCGCAGAGAAGAGTGTGCAAATATTCTTGAGCATGGCAAGAGCTCTCAGATTCAAGTGCAGGTCTAGCTCACGCCCTGCTGTGGCTTCTCAGGGCTGGCTCAATGCTGGATGCAGGATTTATTATCCTGCTGTGCACTGAACCTGGCAGGAGTCACTTGGGGATGACTGATTTCCTGGGATCAGCCCTTTGTCACCACACACACTGAGTACCCCGTGCTTCAGTGTCCAGCCAAGGGCCCCCTGCAGCAGAGACTGCAACTGGCAGCACCTTGCCCCTGCTTGACCCTGAAGAAGTGGTTTTTTCTCAGGTCAAGAATGGCAGTGCTCAGTGTGTCTGTACAATGTGTGTGTGATGTGCAAAGTGCCCACAGTGACTGGCAGAAACCTGCGTGGCACAAGCCACTCTGCTGGAGTGGCCACACGGGAGCTGTCAGGAGAGCCAGCGGGCTGGAGCTGGAGCTGCTTGCCCTGGAGTGTCCATCAAGAGGGGCTGCAGCTGAGGCACCTGAAAGGTTCACCTTTCCACCTGGGGTGCTGAGAGCGTGGCCGAGTCCCATTTGGATCTTCTGGCACCGATTCTGCACTGCCTTTTGTTCAGGTACCAATGAGCTTAAACCAGAGCAGCTACTCTGCGGGCCCTGGTGAAGGTCAGCGGTCTGTTCTGAGCTGGCAGTGGTTTTAAACAAAATATTGCAGCCTCCTCTTTCCTTTGCCTCTCTTCTCAGCACAGAACGCACAAAGCAGGAGATGCTATAAGGGCTTAGTGCTCTCCCACACAGAGTTTTGGAGGGTCATTTTTCCTTTTAAAAATCACAGCACCTCCCCAGGAGCTGGACGGGCAGGGGCTGAGCTCTGGTCATGCTTTGGTGACTGGTCACAACTTTTGAGGCACATCAATGTATCTGGAATACAGCTCTCCAGTCCTCATGAGCTTGGTGAGCCGACAGCTGTCTCTCCAGTACTGCCGGGAACTGATGAATGATAAACACCACTTAACAGCCCAAGAAAACATCCCTGGATTAACACCAGCTGCAGTGAGGACAGGAAAGTGAACGGAGTGACCACAGTTACATTAAATGTGGTATGACCTAGGAGCAAATAGGTGTTTGTCACCTCACACGGGTACCATGGCATTTGTGGTGTTTTCCTTTCAGGCACGGGGGCCTGGCCCTGTGTCAGCAGCTGAGGATGCTGCAGAAGGGGGAATGGCTGCCCTGGGAGAGTGTGACAGCCAGCATCCACGTGCCTGGTTGGTCTGTGGCAGATGCTGTGACAGGAGGAGGGTGACTCAAGCGGTTCATGCCATCCATGGGCTCCTGCATGCTTCTGCAATGTGAAGCGTTACTCCGCAGAAATTGTAGAGTGTTGTAAACAACCCCCTACAGGCTGAAAACAAAGCCAGAAGCTGTTAGGAGGTTTGCCCTTTGCCATGCCACCATGCTGGTTGTACATTTCCTGTGAAAGCAGGAGTCTGCCCTAACATTGTTGATGGAGTTGAGCAGAGAAGAGTAGGTGGGTGTGAGGCAGGGAAGCTGTGTGAGTGTCCCACTGTGTGCAGGTGGTTGTTGAACTCCAGTGGAGGGGGAAGGCTGGTGGTGATGCTGTCCAAGCATTTGGGGTGGGCAGCAGGGTTTGGTTTGCTCTCTGCTTTGTTTGAAGCAGTTCTCCTTGTTGGTGAATCCTGAAGGGTGTAGTTTGGGTTTGGATCCAGTTGGGAACTAAGTGATGCTGGGAAAGAGAGGAGCCTATGCTGGAAAAGCAGGAGAGCAGGTTTAAATCAGCACCTGGCAGAGATGCTGCATGTGCTTGTCAGATACCCCTGGCGAGGGTCAGGCTGTCCCAGATGTTCACCTGGAGACAGCTGACAGCACAGCCTGCCCACGTGGAGCCCCCATCACAGCTAACCCTCCTTGTGGGGCTGGGAGCACCTGGCCTTTGCTTCCTGCTCTGCTGATGCTTCACCACAGACAGGCTGAGATACTGCTGCAGTGTTTAAACCACACTGCTGATGATTGTTTTCCAGCAGAGCCTTAAGAGAAGTCTCTACAGGACTTGTGCAGGCTCTGGTGGGCCAGCATGGGGGTGCTTGTAGGAAGGCACAGTTTAACCCATTGCTCTGATGTAACTCAGGCTTGCTTTCCAAGCATCTCGCTAGGAAAATGGAATTGGCCATAAATACTTAATTGGCTGATAACTCTGGCTCATGCTGTGTAGCTGGAAATGTTCCTCCCCAAATAACTGAGCATCATTTAGCTTGCAGTCAAAACAGGAGGTTCCCTTTGCAAAAGGCAAGCGCGTCACACGCAGTCACCGCTCCCCACAACGCTGAGCCTGCTGGTAAATAAGGCCTGCAACCTATGTTTAAAAAAAGAGCTGCTGTGAACAGTGATTTCCAGCCTGGAGTGTTTTGGGTTCCCTCTGGGATTCCTCCAGCAGCCCCTGCTGGAGGGTGAGCTGCTGGCAGTTGGTGCGAGTGTCTGTGTGGCAGCGTGGGAGTCAACACATGCCTGATGCTTCAGCCCCTCTCCTCTGACCCTCAGCCTCTTCCAGCGAGAGCCTCGGGTCTTTCAGCCTCACGCAGCTCGTACGGAGCAGTCAGGCAGTGCTGCTGCTCCTCAGCTCACAGCCCAGCCCTCGCTGGTGTCTCACCTCTAGGCTGGGAAGATCCTTGTCCTTGCAGCCCCTCCACACCCAGAAGGTGTCCCAGCCATCAGGCCATGGCCAGATGCCTGTTCCTGTCCCTAAAGTGTTCTGTTCTCCAGCTGCTCTGGAATGGGAGGCAGGGAAAACAAAGGTGTGCACCCTCATGAGAATCCAGTCTCCCATGAAAGCTCCTGGCCCAGGCTGGGGATGTCTGGCCTGGCCCCAGCTTCTGTCTCTGACAGGATTTGTGCTTACAAATGGCTCAGCCAGCCACGCCATCATCCCCCAGCCATGAGGTGACCGTATCCCACTCAGTCAAGGAGCTGTCACCTTCACTGGCAGCAGGTACCTTCACTGTCAACTGTGCCAGCTTATTTCCCAGTGTGAATCTTAGGGTCTGCATCTGGTCCTGCTGGCTTGCTTCCTTCTGGAGGGCTGGAGAGCCCTTTGCTCGCCCAGAAATACCCCTCCTGGAGGTCCAGCTAGACACTCAACTGGAACAAAGGGAATGCAAGCAGCTGGGGAAAGCCACCCCTGTGGCTCCCTGGGCACTGGGAGGGTCAGCAGGAGGAGGGGGACACAGGCATGGGCCCCCAGCCAGCCTGGGCTGGGGGGCAGTGGGGCTGGGAAGAAGCCCAGCTCTCTTGGTGGCTCCTGCTTTCATTTAGCATCAAGTACAGCTGAGAAATATTTGAGCATGGCTGCCTGCATCAGAGACCAGCAAACAAGGGATTTACTGGGGTAGAGTCAGAGTGGGCTCTCGGGCCCTGCTAATGCTCTTCTTCTCCCATCTGACCTTATTAAATCAGCCTGGCTGTTTCACAAGATGCCTGCTTTGCCTTGCAGCAGCCCCCAGCTGCTCTGGAGGGAGCAGAGCTGCGAATGCTCTGGAAAGACCACAAGGCTCAGTGGAGCAGTGCAGGGAGTGGGCTCTGGGGCATGAGCAGGGCTGTGCCAGCCCTGGGGCTCGTCCTGCCGGAGCCACCAAACACCCTTTATGTTACAAATACAAATCCAAGGTAAAACCTGGTATTTTCTGCCATTCCAACTGCTCAGTTGGCAAAATCTCCAGCACTTGGCAGGGGTAAGTAGAGGACTTTGCTCAATCCTACCAGCCTCTTGTCCTCCACGTGGCACTAGCAGCTTTCCTGGGCCATGAGCCAGTGGGTGCCAGGGCTGTGCTGACAGCCAGGTCCCAGGAGGACACAGGGCATGAGAGATCTGGCTATGGAAGGGCGGGGGGCAGAAGTTTTCTTGGGGTACTATTCCATGAAGGCTCCTTGTTGAGGCAGGCTGGCCGGGAGTGTGGTGGGAGCTGGTGTCAGGCTCCTGCTGCTGTGGCCCCCATGGCAGGGAGGGATGAAAGGCAGGTGGAAGCCTGTGTGTTTTCTGTAAGCACAGCAATCAGTGCCTCTTGCCCCGTGCCTCGACAGCCTCAGGCCCTGGAATGGCTTGGCTTTTCCAGGTTGCACCTTTAATGACACGGCAAGTCCGCTCCTGCCACGGGCTCCGCAGGGAGGGGGAAGGAGCCTGAGACTGACCACGGGCTCCGAAGCACAGTTCATCCTGTGCTGGCTCATGGTGGCCTGAGACTCCTGGGGCAGGAGTAGCCTCTGACCCAAGGGAATGAGCCTTGACTTACGTGAGGTGTGGGTGAGCCATGAGCCTGAGAAGGTTTGCTCCCGAAGAACGCTTCGCAGCCCTGAGGTGTGATATTAATTCATCGGTGTCCTCTAAGGAAAGGAGCTTTCCAATTAATTTTTATAGAAGTATCTTTCTTGTTTACACTGATTAATATTAAAAATGCTAATATGTATTTTTTAATGCTAACCACTGGCAAGGAGGCCACGCTATCACTCTTGATTAATGCCAGCTTTCATGGTGTTGACACAGTGCCTTCTCGCTTCCCAAACCCCTTTTAGAAATGAAAATACACTGTAAAGCCCGCAGTGAGGGGTCCAGGCTGCCTGGAGACTGAGGCAGATGTCCTGGCCAAGGCTGTGTGCCTGTCTTCTTGCCTGCTGGGTGCCACCACAGGGGACAGGGCAGCGTGCCCAGCCTGTGCTGTGCATGCTGATGTCTCCTATTAAACCCTGCTTCCCTGCAGTTCCAGGGCATGCATTTATTTCAGGCTTGTAGAGGTTTCCATTTATATTCCCCCATTTCTGTTGCTACCCTCTCGAGGCCAAGGCCAGCAACCAAAGGCATCATAACAATAAAACTCGACTGCAAGTTATTTGCTTGGCATCATTGCGTCTGCCAAACTGCAATATTAATTTTGTCTCTCAATGAAGGAAATATTCTTCTGATTAGCCACGGGGGCAGCATTTGTTCTAGAAATCAGCCTTTAATAGGCCTTTATATCATGCTGCAATTCATATTGCTAAGCCAAGAAGAGCTTTGCATCGACACGCTTGGGGTCTCCACCTCCCGGGTTGGGCACGGGGATGGCTCGGGATGGACACAGACTTGTGTCCTGGTGGAAAGGCAAATGCCGTGGTTTGGACTGGAAGTGCTGTGGGGAAAGGGGGGCTGCAGGACGGGGAGGGCCGTGGGGAGGGACAGTGTCACCCCCAGGTGCCATCCCTGCGAGGGTCCTGTGGGGACAGCCAGCCGGGGATGCGCTGCCCTGCTGCTCCTCTGGGACCTGCAGCGGGGACAGGAACAGGCTGGCAAGCTTCCCAGGGAGGAGACCCCAGCCCCAAGAGGGGTGGAGAACACACTGTGCAAGAACACACTGCTGCCCACCAGCCAGGGCCGTGCTGCAGCCCCTGCGGCCGGCAGGGATAGGGGTGCCAGTGATCTGTGGTCCCACAGCAGGGATTCCTCGCTCCCCTGTGCTTCATATTCTTTGGAGATGATGGTGCTTTTTGAAAAAACAGCTCTCTCCCATCTCAGGAGAGAACTAGAAGTTTCCTGGTGCTGCCCTGGCGGTGCCTAACACAGTCAGGCTGTGAGTATTTAATGTGGGCATTAAATACTGAGCCTGCCCTGGGGAGCCTGTGGGGACATTGCCCCGTGCCAGCTGCAGCCCAGCACTGTGCTGCATCCTGTGCTGCTCTCACACGAGCCCTGACTGGATCTGCACTGGGCCCTGACTTCACTGCTGGGTCTGGGGGCCCTGGCAGCTCCCTGCCCACCAGCAGTGCCGTGTGTTTTCCCTCTCTCTCAACACTTTTCTCAAGCACAGGAATGTGGCACCAGGCTCTGAGCTCTGTTGTTCTGCCAGGGACCCTACAGAGCACAGCAGTGCGTGTGGCAGCCCGGGGGTGGGCACAGGTGGGAGCCAGGTTCCATCCACTGGCTGCTCAGGGGGAGGCAGATGCCCTGGGCAATGCTGAGGGAGCAGATGGCTTTGAATTTCTAAGAGTGCTTTTTTAAAGTTGGGTTTTTTTTTTCCCCCATCAATTGCTCAGAAATTGGGTTAGAACAGAGCAAGGAACAGGGATTTTGCTGTTTTGGCTGCAGGGACTCTGTGTGCTAATGAATTATCAAAAGGACCTGTCCCCCACTAAGGGTCCTGCTGTAAGAGATGCTGTGAGTGCCACTCATCCCTTCCATTGCCACCTCTGGCTCTGGGGACAGGAGCAGCCTGTCCCTGCTCACCCTTCTCCGGCGCAGCCCCAGCCAGGAAAAGCGAGAGGACGTCACCAGGCTGTACCTCCTGTCCTCTCCCACGTCCTTGGGGATGGGAGCTGAGGTGTGTGCTGCTGGAGAGGGTGGCACAGGGTGCTCCAGGGGTGCACTGACCTGCTTCGAGCCCAGCCAGCCTGGATGCCCCCTGCGTTTCCTCTCCCCTGCCAGGGAGCAGAGGCAGCGATGTGGGGTGAGCTCAGGGAGGGTTTGGTGCCAGTGCACGGCCTGGAAGCCTTGCTGGCACATGGGGCTGCTCCCAAGGAACCCTTGGAAGTGCAGGCAGAAGGCTGCATTCGGGTAGGAGCTTGCTTATCCTGCAGTTGGAACATTTCAGCTTTGCTCAGTGGGAACACTTCAGTGAAATGGGGGTATCACCAGAGGACACCAGGAAAAACGACGCACCACAGCTTTGGTCACCATGAAGAGACTAATTTATTTCTTCTGACTCCAATCATTTATAGTTCTCAAAAGGTGCCAGTGGATTGGAAGGTGAACGTGCCACCTCTCCAACAACACTGGACAAACTACCAGTACATCAAATTTCTCTGCCTCTATGAAAGAATGCAAAACAATATGTTGTTTACAGAAAGTTGCATGAGAAAGTTCTCTACAAGAATGTAAATTCAGAAGGCTTTAGAAAATCCTAAGAAATCAGGGCGACATGGGGGCATTTTCCTCAGCTGTTTCTGAAGACCTGCCACAATCCACTCCTCAAGATGAATATTACACCCACAAAGTTCTTGTTCCATAAAACATTTCTTTAATGGTACCAAGTTATAATGCCGTTTCAAGCGTGTTTTTGTGTGGGAAGTACAAACCTTTAGGGATGCTTATTTGATAACGAAGAGCTGCGTATCTGATAACCTACCGACACTCAGAATCCCCGGGGTGCTGCAGAGCTCCCAGGCAGAATCCCATCGCGCAGCGCGGCGTTCAGGTGCATTTGCTCGGCGCAGGAGACACGGGATGCGCGCAGGCATCCCCTGCCCGACGCGTTCAGCTCGCCGCCTCCCCAGCCTCCTGAGCAATCTCCTCGTCCCGCCTCTCTGCTGAGCTCCGACACCTCACCTGGCTGGATTCAAAGCAAGAGGGAAATTAGGAATTATTTCAGATAGGCCTGAAGCTTTTCGTCATTTCAGTCTCCAAAATACCCGCTGGAGGGTCATCTAGATAACATCCCCAAAATACAGTCCGGTAATATGTAATCAAATAATCACGCAGCCTGGTTTTCTGTTGGATTTTTTGTTGTTGCCGTTGTTCTTTTTGTTTGTTTTTTTTTTTTTGTTTTCATTTTGTTTTTGGATATTGCTGCTGCCCTGATCCCTCCCAGTCTTACACTGTGTGATGACACGTTCGCACACGAAGGGAAAATCCCTGGCATCTCTGCCGGAGCTGCAAATCCCAGGCGCCCTTCAGCTCGAGAAACAAACTAATACAGGATAAAAGGGAATTATGGGTCTAATAAAAAGGATTATTTTTCCACAGGACAGGCCGTGTGCCTTCAGCCCCGCTACACAGAGCATCTCTGAGCCTCACTAAGTGTCAAATGAAACGGGCTAATGAAATGGATTAGGATCTTAATAGCACATTTGATTAGTGAAGCTCTCACCTCCGGGCACTCTCTCATGTGTGTTAATGGGCGCTGCGGGGGACAGCTGCCTTAATGAGCCTATTAATGAGCAAGAGCTCAGCCAGAGCCCCAGGCAGCCCACGGGGAAAGCCGTGTGTCTGTCCAGCGCTGGAAGGTGCACTTCTGTGTCTAGAAGGAAAGAAAGAAGAAAAAAAAAAGAGAGAAATGCTACTAGTTTTTGTCTGACGGTAGGAAAAAAAAAAGGCCGGTCTGTTCTTAACTTATCACAGTAGGAGGGCCTGACATTTGGTGATGGCTGGGGATCTGCGAGTGCGGCTGCCGTGCTAAATGCAGCCGTGGAGTCCTGCGAGAACGTGCTGGGACAACTCCCGAGCGCTGTCGGCTCGGTGTCACCGGGGGCTCGGGCACAGCGGCGAGCAGCTCAGCCTTAGCCCCATGCAATTAACGTAATTAACGCTTCCCGGAGCGGCACGGGTGCAATCAGTGTCTGCCACTCATTAAGGTGATGATGCTCCGGAGGGCTCGCAGGAGGATGCGGGCAGGGATGCAGGCAGGGATGCAGGCACGGATGCAGGCACGGATGCAGGCACGGCTGCTGCGGGCTGGCCACCGAGGTTTCCATGCACCACAGCTGTGCCAGCGCCTCCCCCCTGCCTCTGGGCGCCCGAATAACTCCTGAACACATTTTCATAATGTTTCCTATTTTCGGTGTCAGGCAGTAAATAACACAGAGCCATAAACGGTTTGGATGCTGTAGGGAGGCAGGGGTTATAAATTGCTGATGCAATAAGCTATCACATATCCTTAAAGAAGGGATTTAAAATGTTTAAGTGAATAAATATTCAGAGCTGGCCTGGTTGGGTTTTGGTTTTTTTCCCATCAGATTGGCTGCAGGATCCAGCAGATTCAGAGAAAAGCAGCCCACAAGCTGTGAGCCCTGCACCCACAGCTGTCTGCTGAGAGCGGGAGCTTCACTGTCCTGTCCTGTGAGATGTCTCTGACTGGGGCTTTTTTATGCTGTTTGTTATTTCAAAATGAAATCATTGAAAGGCCAACCCCCTGAGTGCCCCTCACGTCAGCTCTGCTGGCAAAGCACCTTCTTCCTGGAGTTTTGCCTTGTTCTGGAGTCTGATGAATGCTCTGCAATTATGGACTGCTGGGATAAGCAGCATCCCAGACACTGCCTGCCTTCACTGTTGGTTGGTCACACCTCTCTCCAGCACCTGAAACTTCCAGCATCTTTCCAGTCCTTATGAAAAACAGGGAGAGGGACATTTGATGAGGGGATGGCTTCAAACTGAAAGGGAGCAGGTTTAGATTAGATGTTAGGAAGGAATTGTTCACTATGAGGGTGAAGAGGCCCTGGCACAGGTGCCCAGAGAAGCTGTGGATGTTCCATCCCTGGGAGTGTTCCAGGCCAGGTTGGAAGGGGCTTTCAGCAGCCTGGTTCAGCAGAAGGTGTCTCTGCCACATTCTCTGATTCTGCCAGAGGCAGCAATGGTTCTCACACCATCCTTGAGCATTAGGAGGGGCAGGCAAGTGATGCATCAGCTTTCAGTCTTGCTGTTGAAACGGAGCTGTTTCTTCTTCCTCTTTGGGGTTAGCCGTTGTGGATGCAAGCCCTGGAGTGCACTGTGGGGTTGTTGTTCCCTTTCTGAGCTGCACAGCCACAGCTGCCCTGCCTGGAGGGGTTCTGCGCACGGCAGTGGAAGCTGGGAAGGGTTCTGGAGTAGGAGCATGAGAAGCAGCTCCCGTGAAGGACGGGGACAAGGAGGCACTTGCCATGTGTGCAGCTTCCAATGGTGCAGCCAGCGACAGAAATGGCCACAGGGGCAGCTTGAAGCAGCGTGCTGGAAAACTGCACTTTCTGGGAAGGTAGGATCCTCATCCTGTGAGCCTTCGACTCAAAAGAGCCACAGAGAAGGAAGAAGGCATGTAAGGAGGAAAACAAGAGAGTAAAAAGACCAGGCAGACTGCTGTCAGCAGCAGCAAGTACCACAGATCCCTGTGAGCTGGAAAAACAGGAGTACCCCCTGAACTGGAGTCTTGGCACTACACAGGCAGCTTAAATCGGTACCAAACAGCTCTCAAGAAGCACAAAAAATTAGGATTTAACAGCCCCTCTGTGCCACACATCCAAGCCTGGACAAGAGTCCCCAGCTGTGCTCCCACAGCCCTGCCCAGCATCCCTGCAGGTGAGGGACACTTTTTGGCATGTGCCTGGGTGTTAAATACAGATCTCTGGGGCCTGGAGATTGTTTCAGTAATTTGGCTCACCCTTCATAAAGCAATTAGTCATTGGAATAACGTTAGCAGTGCCTGATGTCAGCACGGTTTCCATGGCAATGGGCAGATTCCCGAGCAGACAGGAGCGAGTGTGTGTGTGCAGGGGGCTGGGTGTGCAGGGAACAGCCAGCCCCAGCCCCAGCCCAGCCCTTCCCCAGCCATCCCAAAGCAGAGGGGTTCCAGTCCCTTTGGTCCTTTGCCCCTTGCTGGCTGCTGGATGGGAAAATGATGGCAGGAGGGAACATCTCCCCGGGGTAAACGCCTGAAGGAGGGACACCCTGTGCCCTGCAGCAGCAGCCCCAGAGCAGAGGGAAGTGACAGGCTATTTATTCATGACAAATGTCACTAGAAATTATGTGAAATGCAAGGTCAGGTGAGTTATGGCCTAACTTGTATCGTATTTTAGCACGCCAGCTCTGTAAGAACATTTATTCTGCTCTTTTCCCTAAGTGCTGTAGCACCAAAGTGACATCTTACTGTCTGGAGCTTGCAAGGCTCCAGGTATCCCCCGGGAACCTGCTGGGATGGGAGCAGAGCCAGGCTGAGCTCAGGACACAGGAACAGCCTCCAAAGCCCTGGTTAGGAGCTGGGATTGAGGAAAGTGGTGTGGCTGCACCCCTGCTTAACAGAGGTCTGCCTGGTCTCTCTCCTCCCTAAATTAACTCTTGGTGAGGCTGGGTGAGGATCTCTGCCCAGCCTGGTCGGCTCCTGGCCCTCCCCTCCAGCCTGCATCCGGAGTTTGGGAAACCTGGAAGGGCCTTTTTGCACCCATCCTTCCCAACCGGGTGTGACAGGCAGGGCAGACACTTTTCCACCTCCTGAGCACTCAGATCTAAACTGTGTTGGGGCAAACTTGGTGAGCTGGTGGGAGCAAGGGCTGCGAGGGAGCAGAACATAATTTCTTCATTGGGAGCAATTAGAGCAGAGCAAACAGGTTTTTCTAAAGGAACCCAATGGTGCTGAGTGATGCACGGCTGCTCTTTGTTCGGGCAGGCTGAGATGCAATTTTTCCGTGTGTTGGGGGCAGAGCAGAGGGCTCACTCCTTCGGGGTGGGGCTCACACTGGGAATTTTCAGTCTGCATTGGAATGAGCTGCTCCCTTTCCCGGCGAGTTTAGAAACGGGCAGGGACAAGAGGCACCTCCCAGCACCTTCCTGGCTCTCAGTGGTCGCAGGGTCTGTGTCTCTGTGAAGTCTTGATGACCCCAAGATTGTAAAAGTCCTTTTTCTCCCAGCCCGAGCCGCCAAAGAAGGAGTCTGGAATGCTTCAGATCGCGTTCTCAAGGTTGTTTATTATTTCTTATCTATAACATTCTTTCTCTGACCTGCCGAGATCCTCTCAGCAAGGCAGCCATGGCATTCTGCCCTCCCCTGTCAGGCAGCGTTTACCTTTTCTATCAAAAGTTAAGTATACTATGTTTGCAATTTATTACCAATACCTAACATTTCTGTTGGACACTGTGTCCCTACCTTAAACCAATAGAAAAGTGTCACCATCACACCAAGACGTGGAGGACAACAAGGAGAAGAAGTCGAGGACACGGCCAAATCCCTCCATCTTGTCCCCTGTAACCCTTATCTTAAAAACCCCAACATTCTATTTTTCCCCCTGTGTTAATTCAAATATCATACTACTCAAACCCTTGTGGCTTGTAATTCCTCATACAAAATTGCCACTTTTCCACAGGCTAAAAGCGAAGCCACAGGTGTTTTTGACTTGTTGCCAGGGTTCCCGAGCCCCTTGCCAGGGTCTCGAGACAGCCAGGGCAGCCAGAGGGATTCCTGGACTCCGACAAGTGGTGCCTATCACAGCTTGGGTCACAACAGCCACACCTCAGCAGCACTTGTGCTGTCGGGTTTTGGACCATCCTGCCCTCCTCAGACAACTTCCAGCCTGGAAACTGCTGCCAGGGAGGGATGCAAGGAGATGCCTGTGGCTGCCGGGGTGCAGCAGGGGCTACTGAGGGACATCACAACGTGTTATTCCAGCCAGCTCTTGGGAGAAAGGTTCTAAGGAGAGCTGGAATTCAATCCCGTTGATCCTGCCTCGGGATCAAGGCTGGGAGATGACAGTGTGATGTATTCAATCTGCAGATCAGGAGATAGCAGCAAGAACAAAGGAGCAGGAAAGTGCTGCCGGTTCCTCTGGCACACAGTGATGGAGCTGAGGAAAGTCATTCCCCGTAAATGCCTTTTTTATGGCAAGGATTCCATGCAGGAGTCAGAGAGGAATTGAGCTGTTGCCACAACAGAACCTTATAGCCTGAGGTGTTTCTATACCTGTGGAGAAGAAGAAGATGATGATAATAATAATAAATAGTAATAAAAATAACAAAAGCAACATGAGGAAATAGGTACTTAATGCTCTGAATGGACTGTGAGGCTGATCCTATAATTTGTGTGGGAGCTGAAGGGATGGCTGGTTCCTGGGAAGGTCACAGCCACGTCCTGCTGCCTGCAAAGCCCTCACTGCCTTCCTGTCCCCCCATCCCTGACATGTGGCTGCTGTGGTGCCAGGCACAGTGGTGCCAGCTGTGCCCCTAAATCCATGCTGGGACACAGAGCTGTGGTGATGCCTGGCCCTGGGCAGGTGGAGCTGCCTTGGCCAGCAGCTTGGTGGCTCCTTTGGTGAGGCTGAGCCACGTGGCAGTGGGAGCGTGTGCCCAGTCAGTGACCAAGGGTGTTTGTGTCTGCAGATTGTGGCAGGGCTGGCTGAGGAGCTCCCTGGGACCATTGGTTGTAAAGGAAAATGGGAAGCAAAGTGTTTTGGTTTTGGGGCTCTTTCTGGCTGGCCCTGGGCTCTGATCCCCTCAGGGCACAGGAGCTTTGGCTGACAGAATTGGTGCCTCTGCCTCTGTGGTGCCTCTGGCACAGCACAGCTCGGCTCAGCAGGTTTGGTGCTGATCTGGGTTGGGGACAGCAGCCCCCGTCCCACAGCCAGGTCCATGCCAGCTGTGCACACAGGGACAGATCCAGCTCTGAGCTCGGGGCAGCCCATGGATGTGCTGGCAGCCACACAGACCATGGGGCAGAGCAGGCAGGGTGCCAGGCACCAGGAGAGGCTGGAGAACTCTGGGACAGCAGCATCTTGTGATATTTATCCAGCCTCTCCTGTTCTCATCCCAGAGCACCTACACCCACAGCCCTGGCTTAAAAGTCACAGGCTGTGAGATTAATTGGGCTGTCAATTCTATTTTCCAGCAAATGAACTATCCAGAGAGTCTTTCCAAGGTCCTATTTCCAGTGGGCAGAAATGTCATTTCAACATTTGGAGAGAAATGTAGGTGGGAGCTTTGTGAAACAAAATTTATATCCTATTCTTTGTTTTAAAGCTGGAGGTAATTGGAGCAAGCCTTAATGGCCAAGGAGAGGATGTGTTTGATTGGTTTGAGTTGCTTCATAGCTATGGGGTGAGCCAAGCCCTAACTGATGCACAGGTTCTGCTGTGGGGTGAGGGGAGGGGTGATGAGACCTCCCATCTGGAAGGAGAAGTGGGCTCTTTGGTGTCTAATGTGCTTTAGATTTGGGTCAAAACTTGTCTTGCTGGTGGGGTCTCCATCTACCAACCCCAGTGCCTGCTTTCACCAGTCTGCTGTTGCTGCTTCTGCCCAGCCAGGACCTCAGCAGCATGTGGGGAGACTGGGGGCAGTCTGTGCTCAAAGGGGAGTTCTGATCCCCTCTCTTCCCACTGTCACAGCACCTGCCTGCCTTCCTCAGCAGCTGAGCCCAGCGACCAGCAGGGCTCATCACACCCAGCCTGTTAATAACCAGCTAGAAATTAAGTCGTATTAGCTTAAATGCAGATGCATTTTCAACAGCCCACTAACCTTTCCATCTCGAGTCTTTGCTTATGTCTTAAAAATCCACTTTTGGTATAAAACTGTCAAATTTAATCCTTTTTAAATATCCTTTCCCCTGGTGAGGCAACCAGATTTCCCAGGCAGCCCTGAAACTTGCAGATAAGATTTCACTGCAATAAGACATCCAGACAAAATAAAATCTCTATTAAAAGCAGCCTTTTGGGGGGGTATCCCACTTTGTCCATGTTTCTCTAAAAGTTTTAGTGTCTGTTTTCTCACAGGACAGCTCATTTAGGTGTGGCTGGACAAAAATCAGAGCTCTTTGTGCACCTGGAGGCTGGTGTGTCTCTGACAGCCTCTCCTCTTGGTGGGCAAGCTTCATTCCTGCCATGCATCTCCAAAGGGCTCTGTGGGGATCTCCTGGGCTTTTCCTTGTGGATGAAGAGCGCAAGGAGCCAGAGGAAAAGACTTGCACAGCACGAGGCTCCACCAGTGAACGAGCCCAGGCTGGTCAGAGCCAAGTCCTTCCCCAGCCCCCCAGGTGAGTCACTCTGCTCCTCCTTTTTTAGCACCTTGCAGCACATCACTGTAGCGTGAACACTGGAGCACGTGTTCATCCTGAGCTCTGGGATCAACGGGAGCATCCACGGGCATGCTGGTGGGACCACAGGGAGAGCGAGGGGACAGCAAGGAGAGGTTGGGGTCACGGGCACAGCAGGGGAGCAGGAGGGTCAGGCTGGGCTGGGCTGCAGTGGTGAGGGAGGGCAGAGACCTCTGCCCTCTCCCCGTGTGCCTGTGGCCAGGGGCTGGGCCAGCAGGGTGGGGGCTCTGTGTCCCAGGGGGGTCAGGCCACTGATTTGCTAAAACATGAATATCGATCTAATATCGATATCCAACTGAGACAGACAAAAACTCTCTAACAGTTTAAAGTTAGGAAGTGAATGTTTATTGCAACGGCTGGGCAGCGCGTGGGATAATTCCCTAATGCACACTGCAAAAACCACAGGCATTACAAAGCCCTTTTATTTACAGAAATCTTGGACACACAAAATATGAATGCATATTCATATCCCTGTCACTTCCTCTGCTCCGCTTCGTGTGCTAATTGGCTAAAAGGCCATTGAGCATGCTAGTTCTGTTCCCTGAAATGAGTCGGGGGTCCATTTTGGGGAGGGGTCTCCAAAATGAGGAAGTAAATAAGTCTTCCTCCTTCTGACCTTTCTACCTTTCCTATGCATATGTGACAAATGAATCCTTGTGGTTTTCCTGTGTTCAATGGATTCCTCAAGTATGGGAAGTCTGCAACTGTTCTCGTGTCCCTGAAATCTGTTTATCACATTCTGTTTTTCATGATAAGCACAGCTACCCAAACAGAAAGTTGACAAGCAATGAGTTACTAGATCCTGGATATCTTATCTCAGATCCATCTACTGTTAACTATGAACAAAGCCCATCTATCTACTTCCACTAACTCAGCAACATCAAATTTAACTATCATCTGAACTTTCCTAAAATTCTTAATTCTTCAAAATTAATGTCTCATTACGAGGCCTCAGCAGCAGGAACCCCCCGTGCAAACAGCGCTCACGGTCCTTGGCACTGCGGGCTGGGGGAGGATGTTCTCCAAGGATAGAGAGGTCTGCTTGTGTGTCTCTGTGTGTGTGTGTTATTTATTTTTTTAAAAGTTAATTTTCTGGCCAAGTGTGGAGCTACCTGCTTCTGGATCACTAAAAATAGCTGTAAGCACGACGCTGAGGAAGCGGCAAGCAGGAGTGTGGCTGTGTGCCTGTATTTCAGGGATGGCATCGCCATTTAGAGATGCACACCACACTTAGATTAAAGGCTTAATGGCTGCAATTAAACTTCCTGCAGGCATGATTTCCTTGCTGAGCTTTTCTCGGCAGCAAACCCTGCGGTGCCAGCATTTCTCCAGCAGAGAGGAGGTGAAGAGGGGAAGCCCAGCATGAGCCCAGCCAAAGGTGCAGCCTCTCACCCCTTGGCCAGCTCTCAGGGTTAAATAAAAACCCCGCTGCAGCTATCTCAGCAGCATTTCTGCTGCACCAGATACTCTGCAGAAGTAATGAGGTATGAGGAAAACCAGTGGGCAGGTGTCAGGGTGCCATCGGGCAGCCTGGGAAAAATCCACCCACTTCCAGCAGCTAAGGAAACCCTTTCCATTAAAATGAGCACGAGGTTCAGCTCAGACTGAACCAGGGGGAGAGGGCCTGGGAGCCACACAGCTGAGGACCTGGGGATACAGGACATGCTTTGGTGCTCCAGCTACCTCTGCAGCACGAGGACGAGCCAACAGGGCACAGAAGCCAGGCAGCTGCTTACTCCCTCTCAAATCAAAGCCAACTCTCTCTACTCAGTGGGAAGACAAGAGGAAAAAGGAGGACTCAGCCAATCAGGCAGGGGCAATCCCTTCCTCGACCCCGGTGCCAGACTCTGTGGTGCCATCACTGGGAACGTGTTTGCTCAGCCAGGTGGGCACTGACACGTCCTGCAGGAGCAGGAAAGCCTTTGAGTCTGGTCAACAAGCTGATTTGGGGTAGAGAAACACAGAGAAGAAAGCAAAAGCCATATTTCTGCTCACCTTTACGAACTGGGCTGCTGACAGTGAACTCCGTTGTAAAGCACTTTGCTGCCTGAGGATGGAAATTGCTAGATGAAAGCTTTGTATATAATTTTTGCTAGAAGTACAACTGTTATCATTTAAAGCAATGTTTAGTGCCTGATTTTGACATCTTCTTTTCAACCTTGCAGACTTATTTTCATTGGCCTGAAGAGCAAATCTGCCCATTTCCGAGCTGAAACAGCTTTCTGGTAGAAATTGCAGCCAGGTCAGAATTAAGGCTAATACGATGTTGTTTGGAGCCGCTGTGCGGAAATGGTTCAGCTGGAAACAAACGTAACGAGGGCCCCAGAGAACAGCCAGAAAGTTAGAGCACTGAACTGCTATCTTTTTTCATTACAGCAGCAGTGCTTCCTGTGAGCTGCCCATTTATTTCTAGGTCTTTAAAAAAGAGGAAGCAAGAACAAGTCAAGAAAGGAGGATCAATAAAACCAAAGGAATGAAAGGCAGCGACACCAGGCTCATATGGAGGTTAATGCCCAGCTCTCAGTAATTACACCTTCACTGCTGTGGCACATTCAGAGTTCAGGAAAACAAAGACCCCTCATTAACTCATTGCTGTTCTCCTTGGGATCAACAGTGGAAAGATTTGAACCAAAAGTAAAACACGATGAAGTTGTTCTGGTCCAACAGGAGAGCAGGCTGACTGAGAGCTGAGGAGGGGATGTCCTCAGCCATGCCAGCAGTTCTCCAAATGCATGTGGGCTAGGCAGCAGATCTGCTCTCTGGTGGTTATGGGAACCTGGAAATCAGGGCACAGGGGTCTGTGGTGCTTTCTGCCAGGCAGAACGGGCAGTGGGATGCTGAGCAGTCACTTACCACAACGGTGGTGTCCCTCAAATGAGCAAAACTGCTGGGAGAAGAGTGGGTGAGCAGCGGTGCTCCCGAAACAGCCGTCCCCAGGGATGTGGCTCCTCACCTGCACCAGCTGGGCTTTCCCCAGGGAGATGTTGCCTACTGCAGCCAGGAGCTGAAAGCTGCCTTCATGTGGACTTGAAGCCGAAGTAGAGCCCAGTTCCAGGGGGTCACATCAGGACCACAGCTAGCACCCAAGAGCCTGGTGGGATCTTCTCAGCTCCCAGCTGCTCTTGGCCCTCTCTCACACAGTTCGCAGGCACTGGTGGGCACACGGTGCCCCTCATCACCACCTGGGGCCATCAGCCCTGCACAGGACCTGTGGGGAGCAGGGGGCAGGAGGAGGGTGGCATCACCACGACCTGGGCACAGTACTCGCTGCCATCCACCATGGATGGTGCCCCAGCCCATCAGCTTCCATCCATTTCCATGTGCTCCAGGCAGTTGAGAGCAGCTCCAGCCTGGTTCAGCAACTAAACCTGGGGCTGGAGTGACCTGGACAGTGCTGCAGGCTCCAGACAGGCAGCTAGGTAGGTCAGCCAATTTTAAATATGCCTCTTTGGTGAAAATAGAAGAGAGAGCATCCATCACCTTCAGCTGGTATAAATGCATGCCCTCCTTCTTTCAATCACACCTGCCTGCCTCTTCCACACTGCCAGCCTTTTCTGCCCACAGGAGGATCCTCTGTCTCTTTCCTCGCTCTGTTTAAATTTGCCTCCTTGGAACAGTGGCATCTACACTAACAGTGAAAATTTTATTTTTACTTTGCTTCTCATCCCAATTTCCTGGGCTTCTCATGCCATCTTCTTCAGACACCTTTCCCTTTCTCGTTTCCCAGCTATTATTTTCTGATTTCTAACAGCTGTCAGGCTAACGTCTGGCTAAATTGTTCCCTTCATTTTTTCTACAACACTTCTTAAAGAGCTCTTTCACTTTCCATTCACAGCCGTTTAGTTATTGTTTTTTTCCACCCGGTCAGTTTTGCTGGTAATTTCCCCTGATTTATTTCATCATTTTTGAAGCAGTGAGAGGCTCTATTGCTGGCTGGGGCTGCCCTCTGCTCCTACTGACTGTAATCGGATCACGGGCACTACTCCCCAAGCAATTACCTCTTCTTTAGCAATTAAATCAATGCAGCCATAGAGCATCCTCTTGCATCTGGCTTAATGGCTCCTGTATCAGGATATGTCCATCTGAGCCCTCTGGAAATTCTCCTGACACTCACCCCGGTCACACACATGCCCAGAGGAGGTTTCCCCGCAGCATCACAACCTGGACCCTGTGGGTGGGAGGCTGCTGGCACCAATTTCTGCTTTAATGCAGCAGACATTTTTTCCCTTTTTTCTTTTTACTTGCCAAAAATTTAAATAGATTGTAAATTGCCAGATGAAGCCACCTTCATGAATGATCAAAAGGTTTTTATTTTTAATATTATTTTTATTTAATACTCTCCTCCCAGGGTGCAGCCCTTGAATCTTCCAGGCACATCTATTGCCGACTGCATTGTCTTCATGACATTAGCCTGCAACTCAGCAGGAGCAGGAAATATTTCCCAGGTGCTGTATAATTCTCCTACAGCCATAAAACAAGTGGCTGGGCCCGTTTGCCCGTTTATCCTGGATCAGATGCAATCCCCCACACGGGCTCCAGCGCCCGCATTGCTCAGAAGGCCTGTTAAGTGTTTTTGCTGCAAGACTGTAAGAAGAATGATTTATAGCCCAGGGATTTAGTGACATCTTTTTCTTGTTAAATCATCTCTTTCTCACCCAAGGTGTAGGACTTGGTGTCTTTCTGACAAGAAAAAATAATTGCTATTTTGTCTTGATTTTTCCAAGACTTTCCTTTTTCCAAGATTTTTTTTTTTCCCCCTGTTGCATCTTCAGCACAGATTCCGGCTGTGCAGGTCCAGGGAGACCTGCTCCTCAGGGCTGAAGGGGAAAGAAAGCCTGAGCCCTTCAGATGACTTTTGCTGCCTACGTACTCAGCTCCCTTCAAGGCTAGGAGCTGGCGGGGGAGGACCTGAATTACCTTGTTTTTCTCAGCATCTCCTCTCCTCTGGTGGTGCCTGTGCCAGGCAGGGAGGGAGCAGTGCTGGCCAGAGCCAGCAGCTCCCGTGGGAGCAGCTCAGCACCGGGGCACGGCTGCAGGGGGGCACCTGCAGCCCACCTGGGGCACCTCAGGGGTGAGGTGGAGCCTCGCTGTCCTGCCTGTGCCTCCGAGAAACCCCCAGGCAGAAAGAGCCCCAGCCCCAGCCCCGCTCCTGGTGTGCCACGAGCTGAACCTGCCTCCAGCCTCTGCAGCTCTTCCCTGCTCCTTGCCTGCAAGAAAAGGCTTTGGAGAAAGAAACCAACCCAACCCACAAAGAAATAAAGCCTGCTTTGCCCTTCTGTCCCAGTTCCAAGCAACCTTTAGTGCCAAGAACAATAATGAGTCTGTATTTTTCGCCCTGGGAAAGGCTTTCTACCTTACCGTGGTACCAGTCCCAGACTAAATGGTTTCAGCCCCGGACCCATTGCTGTGATTGCTCTTGCCCTGCTGCCTGTTTGTGCCCTCTGGAGGTGCTGGGGGAGCAGCTGTGAAGCCTGTGGGGGTGGTGGGGGTTACAGCCACTTCTCTCCATGGCCGAGGTATTTTACACGTGGCTCGGGCTGTATTTGCTGGGTTCTGTGCTATATATTTTCATTACTGGGAAGAGCTGAGGGCTAAGGATGCTTAAACTGTAATAAATACATAAATTGCTCCTGAAGACTCCCAAACACCCTGATGGAGGCCCGGGGAAGACACAATTACCTTCCAGTGTAATTGAAGCCCTCGGAGAGGTCACTTTATTTTCATAGCCCTGAATTTTTTATGACGAATGGTTCCTAATATGCAGCTGACAAAGATGCTCATATGGTGCTGCTAAGTGAGAATATGAGAAAAGGGAGGGAATGTGATTATGGGGCTGCAGAGAGTGACACGCTGTCTTTCACAGCACCACTGCCACTGCTCCCTGTGCCAAAGGCACAGCAGGGCTGCAGTGGGAGGGGCAGGCTGGATATGGGGCCAGCAGCAGGACTGCACCTTAAACACTGGGGACCTCTAGTCTTCCCTCTTGGACTCTTAGGAGAACCTGGATATGGGCTGGTTCCCCCCAGTGCCACCACTGGGTGCCCTGGGTGACTGTGGGGTGGCTCCCGGGCAGTCCCTTGAAACAGAATCATGGAAGAGTTTGGGTTGGAAAGGGCCTGAAAGATCATCTTGTTCCAGCCCCCCTGCCATGGCAGGGACACCTTCCACTATCTCAAGCTGCTACAAGCCCCGTCCAACCTGGCCTTGAACACTTCCAGGGATGGGACACCCACAATTTCTCAGGGCAACCTTTTCCAGTACCTCACCATTCCCACAGTCAAGAATTTTTTCCCTCTATTTCACCTAAATTTTTCCTGGTGCTGTTTGAACCCTTTACTCCTCGTCCTGTGACTACAGACTCTGATGGAGAGCCCCTCTCTGGCTTCCTTGGAGTTCCCCTTCAGAGAGTGCAGCTCTGGCAGGAGGTCAGGGAGCCCCTTTGCTGCCCGTGCCCTGCAGGAGGTGATGCTCTGGGAGAGGAAACCTCATCCCTTGCGAATGCAGAAGCTGCTTTAGCTGTGGGGCTTTATCTGCTGCATTAACTCCTTGGGACTACAACTTATTTAGCTTTGAAATGGAGCTGGGAGTTTGGATGGATGGGACTGACAGCTCAATTTTTCAGGAATTTATTGTCCCCAGTGTTAATTGTATGACCCTCTATGGTTGCAGGCTTTTATCTTTGCCTGCCACTCGTTTTACTGTAAATCTCTGTCCAGGCATTTTGGCTCATGGGGTACCCTATAATTTCGTTCTGTGTATTCATTAGCACTTTCTGATACCGCAGTAAAACCTTTTTGCATAAAAGTGGCTATTCATTTTCTGGCAGTAAGCGTAAAAGACAACCAATGTTACCCATAAAAATAGCAGTTTATTCCAGCAGCAAGTGTCCCCGCGGGAAGCAGAGGGATCACTGCCAGGCCAACTGCAGGGGTGCTCAGAAAGTGCCCACTGACAAGGAAAAAGGGAGCCCTGGGCGGGCACAGCTCTGTCCTCCTGCAAAGGGGACGGCTGGTGCAGGCTGTGAGGGCACCTTGGGGACCCGCCAGCCCTGTCCCCGGGGACCCTGGGGGTCAGGAGCGTGCCGTGCTCCTCTCAGACTGACACAAGATGCCATGCTCTGTTTGTCCTTCCCCTCCCCAGCTCGGACACGTACAAGGCGGTGTTCTTCGGGCTGCTCTTCCCACTCTTTGTTGCCGTCTCCCCTGCCACAATGAACCCTCCCCGTTTGATCCCAGCTAATAAATGATACGCTCTATTATCGGGCTCATTACCGAGGCAACTGGCTCGCGTTCTCTGCGATGCTTGGATGCTGCCAGAGCGGGTCCTGCTGGCTCCTGGGGGCAAGCAGCCTCCCTGCTCCCCAGCCCCAATTAGGCATTCAGGAAGGGCTCATATCAGAGGATGTAATTCCACTCCCACACGTTCCCCAGAGAAATGAGAGTTAAACAATGAAAAGATTGATTTTCCAATGAATGTCAATTTGTTTTCTAACTGAAATAGCAAATTACGGAGGGCTGGGAGGAGGGGAGCACGGCACAGTGCAAGAGGGGACTTGTTTTAAATGGGCAAACAATTAATTCCCAGATTCATTACAACGATTGTAAGTGAGGGTACACGAAACAGTAAATGCATTTAATTTGGAGCCCAGCATTTCTCCTGATGAGCTCGGCAGCTACAATATGCTATCGCCATTGGAGAAGCTTCCCTTCCACTGCAAAATTTAATTACCTCTTCATTACTCCAGGAAATTGATGGGAGACTGACGCAAGGCTGGAATCTTCCCAGGATGCTCCCTGAGCTGCCTGCTCCGCCACGCTGCAAGGGCTGTTGAGACAAGGCTGAGTGGGACCTCACACCCCAGAGAAGCGCCGGGATCCCTCCTGTCCCCGCAGTGCGCGTCCCTTTCTGCAGGAGCAGTGTCCCCTGGCTGCCCTGGGTGTCTGTGGCCGCTCTGCAGGGATGCAGACCCCGGCCAGAGCAGGGCTGGATGCCTCGTGCCAGCTCCCCAGTGTGCCCAGATGTGGCAGCAGGCAGCTGGGATGGGGTGCTGGCAGAAACAGCAGCAGCTGGGGGACAGGACAAGGCTCCTGCACAGATGCTACCCTGCAAAAGGACACAGAGAGGGTGGGTGCTGCTTTCTGCTCCACCAGAGCAGCTCAGTGTCTCCTGACGCAGATCCTGAGGATGCCAGCCTCTCGCATCAGTGCCTGGGAGCAGCTCTTCACAGCTCGTGGGCCTGGGAGAAATCAGCAGGATGGCTGTGCAGTAAATAAATGGATCCAGGCAGGCCCAGTTGGCTTCCCAGGTAATTACCTAATGACTAGCTGAGAGAAACACGGCAGAGAGAACAGCACAGCCTCCAGGAGGGCTGCTCCAGGGCCCCTGCACATCACAGGCACGGCCAGGAGGTCAGGTTTGGATCTAGCTGATGCGACAGGCGATGCTCAGCGGGGATCATCATGGCACTGACACCCAACCCTGCTGATGGCTGGGGAGGATCCAGCTGCCAGGCTGCTCCCAGAGCAGGCAGCACCCCAGGGGGACCTCCTGACCCCCTGGCTCTGGTCAGCAGGGACAGGTTTTGTCCAGCAAGGATAAGGAGAGCAGTGTCCCTTGACTCAGGTGCTGATTTGTGGGCTTCAAGTGCATGCAGCTGCTGTCTCCCTTCCACACTGCCTCCAGCACTTTTGAGGTGCTTCCCCTGGAAAATCAGCTGCAGACAGAGCTGTCAGCAGTGCCAGTGTGATAACAGCTTCCGTTGGCAGTGCTGGTAAACAAGTGCCTTGGAAACCTCCTCTGAAAATAGAGTTGTGGCTGTCTCCTGCTCTCCTAAGGAGAAAGGAGCATTTCCCCCCAGCCAGGCGCTTTCCCTGAAAAGCCCCCAGATCCCTCAGCCTGCTGGTGAAAAATGCAGCCGTGACAGGGCCCAGGTGGAGCCCAGGATGTGGAGCATCTCCCGGGTGCTCCCGGGCTCCCCAGACTGCACCAGGGGCGAGGCAGAGCTCAGCTGAGCTGCTGATTACCTGCCCATCTCTTTTAAGACAGATGATCCGTTTTATGGGCTGCCATAAAAGCACAAGGAAACTCACACAAATCAGGCAAAACTGCCATTTCCCCAGAATGATCCTTCCTTCTCTCAGCAGCCGGGACCCACGTGGAGCCCATTAGCAGCATTCCTAGGAGATGCTGGGGAACTGCCAAAGCACACAGCCCACCACGGGAGAGGTCCCAGAGGGTCAGCCCCCCAGGCACAGGCAGCTCCCCAGGGCTGAGGAGGCATCACAGGCAGCCTGGATGCTCCCAGGAGTACCCGGCCACCACAGGACCCTTTGGACAAACTTTGGCTTCCCACAAATAGATCCATGTCCTGCAGACTGACCCTCTGGCTTCCAAATGGCTCTTTCTGGTACAATATATTGCAGTTGTGTGCAGCAAGGTGATTTGAGGTGTTGGAAATTGCCCGGGGTTTGGGAAAAAAGGCATTCTGGAAATTATTTGTTTTGCTGCAGAGTGAATGGTGAAATGGCCCCTGGGGTCCCTGCCCTGGCTCCCCCAGCTTTGCTTTTACCTTCCAACACCGCAGTCATATTGAAACCCTCAGATCTGAGACCAGCAAGATGTGATTCAGCACCTTGTAGGC
Organism: Anomalospiza imberbis; assembly: GCF_031753505.1. NCBI lineage: Eukaryota > Metazoa > Chordata > Aves > Passeriformes > Viduidae > Anomalospiza > Anomalospiza imberbis. The sequence continues at coordinate 961,881 of NC_089689.1, read as the reverse complement.
ATGAAATTAACGGTCTCTAATTAGGATGGCAATAATGAGAAGTTATTTAATAATTAATTTCTTCCTATGAATTATTCGGTGTGTTCTTAACTCCGAGGCTCTGTTATTTGGCAGAGAACACCTCTGAGCCCTCGTGGAGCATCCTCTGGGTGCTGCTGGCAGCAGAACCTCCTCCCCACCAGCTCCCCAAGGGCCAGAGGGCAGCCTGGGGAGCTCTGAGCTGCTTCCCCAAGCGCAGCCCCAAATGCAAATCTCTTCAACCACAGAAAATCTCGTTTCAGGCAATATTTCCACAAGAGGCTTCTGCTTCTGTGGAGGGAGGAGAGACCTGTCATCCGCATGCCAGTGTTTATGGTTTGAGCCTGTTTGCTCTTGTTAACTCCAAGTTACTAAATTTGTAAGGGAGCATGTAAATCAGCCTTGGCCCTTCACAGGGCTTGAGATGTTATCTGCAGGCTGGGTTTTCCACACAGGCTCTGAGCTCAGCTCTCAGAATAAATGAGTTTTGGCTGTAGCCGTGGAGCCATCTGTGCTGCCAGGCTCAAAACCCGGGGAAGCATCGTGCTGGGGCCTCGTGGGTGCTGGTGCTGATGCCAGCCATGCCCTGCCCACAGCCTGGGCTTGCCCACCTTCCCCTGCAGCCCTGGGAGCCTGGGCACCGCAAGCCCCTCAGCCCTGCTGCCTTTGGCAGCCTCCCGGCTGAGGTGCTGACACAAGCAGGACCACCTCTGGTTGCATTTCTGGCTGTGCTGTTTTGCCTGGCCTGGTTAGAGCCCCGTGTCAAGGCTCATCTTCTGTGAGGCAGAGCAGCTTCTCCCGTGGGGCTGGAGCACAATTAGATTCATCACCCACTGTTGCCATGGCAGGCTCTGGCTGCTCTTTTCACTCCCCTCACCCTTCGGAAAGACGGCTCAGAAGATTTCTGCCTCCATCAAGAGCCCTGAGTCCCAGGGTGCTGCAGGCCACTGGTAATTCCTCCCTCACAGCCCTGAGTTCCCTTGCCAGAGGGCACTGTGCCCAGCAGCATGGGCACACAGCCCTCGCCCCACCCGAGTTTTCCACCTGCACTGAGCACGCGGCCTTTCTGTGCAGAGACTCTCATCTGGGCTCCTGGCACCCAGGGCTGGTTCAGGCCACAGAGACACTGAAGGGGTGTCACTGACACACTTTGGTGGCCACCTGAGCGTGGAGCTTGCTCCACTGGCATCTCCATCCTCATCACATTTCCTGCTTCACTTCTCGTTGAGCCTCACTGTAGCTTTTGGGGAATATTGGGAACTCTTGCTGGCTCCTTCCCTCTCCCTCCTCCCTGGCTCGGTTTGTGTGGTTGTTTCTCCCCACGGCTCTCTGTGGCAAGGGAAGGGTGATGTGCCAGGACCTTGTGCAACTCCTCTAAGCCACTTGGTTGCCACGTGGCTCATTCTCAGTCAGCCCGTGAAAACCTCAGCATCTCCCATGCCCGCCGTTAACCCAACCCGTCCAGGACCTCTGCAGCTCTGCAGAAGTGTTCCTGGTGCTTGGAGAGTTCCCATCCTCACATTCCTCTGCCCTTTCATGCATTGTGACTGTGATCTCCAGCACAGAGCCCTGTGCTTAAACCTGCTGCACTGAGGGCTGGTTCTGCCCTGGCGTTGGGAGCTGCTCACGAGCACATCCCTCCTGCAGGACACTCCTCTTCCCTGGCCTCTGCTGCTGCTGAAGGAGCAAGGGACCTTGCCTCTCAGAGCCGTACCTGCCTGAAGATCCAGCCTGGCAGAAGGAGCTCACAATCACAAAAGTGCTTCAGTCACAAATAATTTTAAATTCATAGTTTTGAGCAAAGCCCCCATGGTTCTTTGCTGCATAAATCTGTTGGCATAAAGCAATCAACACGCTTCAGCCCTTGTCCTGCCTGGCTGGACCCTATGGAAAGGATGAATTTGGAGCAGGGAAATGCTCTCCTGGCCCCCAGTGGGATGGCCCAGCATGGCCCAGCTGATGGCTGCTGGAAATGCACAGCTACAAGGTTCCCATGATGTCCTAAGCAGCTTTTCTCTCTCGCACAGACATGACTCACTCACAAAGCACGCCAAAATAGGCTCAATCTGTTCCTGGGATTCCCTCATTCAGGTGTCTCTCCATTTCTGGAGTTTTTACAGGGACTGCAGAGGGACCATTCACCTCCTGGCTTTGCAAAATGAATTGTGTTGGACATTTACGCTATCATTACATTTTCTTTTTCAGACATGTTTCAATTAAATGAATTTTCCTTTCATTTTGTCTTTTTTTTCTGGCTGGTCAAGAATAGCACTGAGAATTTAGATAAACCCAAGAGAAAAAGGTCATTTGCAAAGCAATAATTTTATTTTTTCCACCTTCTTTCCCACTGGCAAGGATTCAAGCAACCACCCACAGGCTGGTTTCAGTTTGAATTTAACCAAGTGCCAGTGAAGTGCCTCCTCCTCCCACTGAAGGATTGCTCCTGCTGCTCTAGCAGGCATCTGTGCAGTGACAAAAATGATGCTGCCAAGGTGGGATGCTGCTTCTGGGATGGGCACGTGGTCCCAGATGGGCACTCTGGAGCTGCCACAGCAAGCTTCAACTCTTGGCACGTTTTGCTCCGTTTTGTCCCACAGAGCTGGCACATGGCACCTGGCAGTAATTCTCTAAATACCAGCAGAAGCATTGATTTTCAATATTCAGCAGTGCATTTCCTCTCACCCTCTCTCCAAGGGGCTGCAAAGGGCAGTGCATCCCACAGGAGCTGAGGCAGCAGCTGAACCCACTCCAGGTGCAATCAGCTCTTCTCCTGCCAGCCCTTTCACAACACCCACTGCTGTGCCCTGCTGGTCCTGCCCCCCTCTCTTCTGCTCTGCCATGCAATTTCTTCCCTTCAGGATTGCCTCCCAGCAGTGTCCTTGCAAATTTCTCTTCAGGCTGGCATGGCTCCTCAACAGCACTACCTTACAATGAGCTTTTCTGAGCTATTAGATGGCAAGGGTTTAATTTTCTTGCCTTTTTTCCTCTGCCTTCTGAAAACCTTTACCTGCAGTATCCTCTTGTTCCCTTCCTCCTGAGTTTACGTCTCAGTGACTGTAATAAATTGCAATGGAAATAATGCTCTGTATTTCCAGGAACTAATCAAGCATGATTGTGCAGCAGCAAAAGGCCAGGGCAGCTGCTCAAAGGAGCAGATCCCAAGGGAGGGAGGGATTTAAATCCCTGTCTGGCCAGGAGAGCAGGGAGGATGGAGGGGGAATGCTGGCTCACCTGGCCCCTGTCCTTCCCCCACTGGTGGGGATCAAACCCAGCGCTTTGAAGCATTAGGTATTGAGAAAAAAAGTTGCCTCTCATTTTACTCAGCCATTGATTTGGTGGAGCTGGTCGCAGTTCAGGCATGCCATACATAGGAGAAGTCATCCCATGGAGAGCTTCTGAGAAGAGTTTGGGACCAGAGAGCTGCTATTATCAGCAAGATGAAAAGATTTTGTGAGTTATGTACACCGATGTCAATCACGCTTCCCCTTGGTGCTTCCCTTCCTGCAGGCAGGTGCAGTAAATCACACACATTTCCTGAGTGCAATCCTGTTCTGCTTGGCCTTGGAGGCACAAGATGAAGCCCGAGCAGCATGAGGGTGGGGAAAAGCAAGCCATGAACATCACGGAAAGCACCCACAGCTGGGGTGAGCCAGCAAAGCCAGCCATGCCTGAGCCGGCCCAAGGCCCCAGACAGCCAAAGAGAGGCTTTAAAATGTCCTGGGGAAGAAGCAGCTCTGTCTAAACCCATGCATTATGCATTTCTCCCCAGTCTGCATGAGATCAAGGAGGCTGCATCCCTCAGCAGGCGGCTCTTTGATGAGCAGTGCGCTGGGTCCTGGGCAGTGCCTGGGGGTGGGTTTGGGCAGGGAGCAGCTCCAAGGCAGGAGGAGCAGAGGCAGAATGTGAAAAACGCCAATCACTTGGTCTTTAAAATTTTTAGAAGTTTAATAATAATAAAATGGTTATTAAAATAGTAATACAATTAGAGTAATGAAAATTTAGAGTTAGGACAATTAGAAGACAATAAAAAGCAAAGAATTACGGACGTCCAGATGTTTTTGGGCACTGAGCTGCCAAAAACCTGCCTTGTGAACAAAGGAATAACCCTTAAAAGCAACAGCCTGTTGCATATTCATATATCTCATACATGGTGCATACATTCCTTGCAAATTAAGACTTTTTCTGGGTTTTGTCAACTTCTTCCCCTTAAGCCTGGTGGTTCCATAAAGACGGAGAGAAGGTGGAAGGATGTTTGTCTTTTCTGATCAGGAGGCTGTAGCTCTTTATGTGCCCTGTCGCTGTTATCTCTGTGCAAAGAGTTTCTTGATTATCTCATCCCTTTCTTGAGCTAGTAAAGAATATCTTACATCTCAGAGTTTCTATTTTAACATTGTGTTGTAACCTAAAACTATATTTAACACACTCCTTAAGAGAATTAATACAGCACAACTTTCTAACATTACACATATAATATTCATTGTAATATTTGCGAAAAGCCAATCATAAAATCTGCATTTTTCACACAGAAGATGAGGAGGAGGAGGGTGTGCCCCACAGCTCAGGAAGGTCACCTGGACATTGGGATGTTGCTCTGGGTTAGGGCACAGAGCTGCCTCTCTGCAGCTTCTGAATTCTTTGCTGTTATTTATGGACTCTTCCCTACATGCTCTTATTTATACTCCCCAAGGAGAGCTGGGCAGTGACCCACTGCCTTGTGAAAAATCCTGTCATGCTCATTGTACCTGATTTAGTGCCTGCTAAGTAATAGTCAGGAGATAGGCTTGGGGCTGCTTCACATCTCTCTTTTTGAGAAATACAGCACTTTCCTGGACCACAGCAAACTCTCTTCCCTCCAGCTTTCCTTCTGCCACAGGGAATGAATTTCGTGGCTTTTCTCAGCTCATTATTCTAAACATTTCCTGTTAGGTGTCTGATTAGTGTTTCACAGGCTGTGCTGTGATATAAGATCTGCTCCTGACGGGGCTGTGGCAGGCAGAAGAGAAATCTGTCACATTTTAGATGGAGATAACAGTTTCATCTGGTCTGCACTGGGGAGAGGAAAATCTGCCAGGGGAAGCCCAGGTCCCCGAAGGCAGCGTGCGAGGCAGAGGTGCTGCTGGCTCCCAACACCAGCCGTGCAGAGAGGTGGCAGAGGTGACCTGCTCCCTCAGAAAGCACTGGCAGGTCTGACTTGATGCACGTTTTTCAAGCTGACTTTAAGCCTGCAGTAAGACCCACGAGCAGGCCGTGAAAGAAGAGAGAATTTGAAGCTTCCCCTGGTTTTGTGTACAAAACATAGAGAACCTCTGGGAGTTTGCAAATGATGCAGAAGGAGCAGCAGAAGAGGGTTGTGCATGAGGTAAAGATCAGCCCATGGTCTGAAAACAGGGCAAGAACCCCTGCTTGGTCAGGACTCTCCCTTTGTGGGATACATCAAGGGCTCACTCTCTGCTTGTCTCAAGTGCTGCCGCACTTCTGACAGCCTTGAAACCTCAAAGTTGGATCTAATTTTAAGAAGAGGTTAGCCAAGAGCAGCAAACAGGCCTGTTCAGGTTTGTACTCAAAAGTTTTTAAGCTTATTCCTTTTGGTGGTGTTTTTTTTTTTTTTAAGTGTTTTTTTTTTTTTCTCCTGCTGTCTGTAGTTGCATTCAAAAAATCTAAACCTAAAAACCAAGCAAAGTTTCTGATTAATCGTTTCTTATGTTTGAAGAAGAAAGGCTTTGGTTTGGAATTCTTCTGAAAACAGAGTCCTTCCATGCTGGGCAAACAGAGTTACCTGGCAACAAGGCAGGGGAAAATAAAGGGAGCAGGAGGCAAGGAGGGAGAGGAGCAGAGCCTATGTTCTCCCCTGTGCTCTCCCCTTGTCCCTGTGGGCTCAGGGGCAGGGGTGGCTGTCCTGCTGGTGCCTCTCCTGGGCCATCAGCACCACCTGTCCTCCTCCCAGCACTCAGCTGGAGGCTGTTGTGCAATGAGCCCCCTCCTTGGCAGGGTGTGGGGACAGTCCCCAGCCACCCCTCTTGTTCCGTGCAAAGGCACCTGCTCCAAGAGACCCCGCACGGGACACTGCTCAGGCCAGCCCAGAGCATCATTTCCAGCCTGTTCCAGACACTTTGTTCCAGCTACACCCTGGCTCTTTCAAGAGTCATCAAAATCTGTCTTTGAAATGCCACATGATGAAACAGCTTGATTGGAGTTGTGGTGGAACATCTGAGGGTCAATTACACTCCCTGCATAAAAAACATTAGGGCATCCTGTCCTTAATCTTTTTTATGGCTTTGCCTGCTTTAAAAGGCCTGTATATATACAAGCCTTTAAATAAATAGACTTGGAAGCATAATCTCCTCACACAGATTTTTACAAAACTCTGTTCAAACCCTCTCAATCTTCAGGACAAACTAAATAGGTTGAAACCATTAAGTTTCTCTCTGTAAAGTGGCTTTTAGAAATGACCCTTCTTTGAGCTCTCTGGGTTTTCCTACCTGTGCTTTTAGATGTGTAGGCAGATCAGTAAATGCCAATATCAGCCATATCTCTCCTCAGCTTTTTCCTTTTTTATTCATCCAAAGATCTCACCAGTCCATTTGTGCACAGCATTAAACTCCTCATGAGCACTCATAATTCCTCTGCATCTTGACAGTGCCTTCATCCCCAGCTGCACAGCACTTTAGAAGAATTACACCGTATTTGCTACCTGGCTGATCAGCACAGTCCTCAGTCATTAATAAAAGCCTGCATGATCAATGCCCCGTTGAATCACCAGCGGGATATTTTTAGAGGGATAAGCCTCTAAGAGGGGCTTAGGGCTAACCTATGCTCACCCAAGTACCAGCTGGAAGCTGTGATCTTCTTGTTCCTGACCAGGACAAAGTGCTGCCTCCACCCTTCGACTCTTTTTCACAATAGAGAAGTTGTAGCCAAGCCGTGGTTGAGAGAGGGGTCGGGCTCAAGATTTATGGTACGCGTAAAGTTCATTGTAGCATTGGAGCTGGCAGCTTCACACGGCAGACATAACTCACCTTCCCGCATGGTGGCTGCTGGGAGAGCTGTTTAAAGAGAACGAGATTGCACCAGGAGGGGTAGAAGCAAAAATCCCTGTGAGATGCTCTGCCAGCTCAGGAGGGGCAGGAGAATGGGAGCACAGAATGCAGAGATGATGGAAAGCACTCGTTTCCTTTGGGTCTTTTCCTCGGAAAGCTCTACTCTGAATTTCTTTGTGTGGCATTCATCTGTTCCCTCAATAACCCTCCCATTTTGCCGTTCCAGCCAGCAGTAGCATCCCCCAGGCCTTCTGGTGGTCTTGGCCTCTCCTCACCTGTGCTCAGTCCACCTCAAAGTCTTGCTGGACCCCACTGGACTGGCTCCAGTATATCCACAGCCTTCTCATTCTGCTCCTTTTCCTTGTGTGTCCAGGGCAGAACTGCTTCTCTCTGAGCCTGCAGCCATGCAGCCAGGCCCAGTTTGGAGATGAAAGGCTTTCCTGAGAGCCTGCCTGCAACTGCTGCTCCTTATTGATGTGCTTCCTTGTGTTTGAGCCAGTGTCAATGAGCAGCCAAACGTACGGAGAGGAAAATCACCACAGTGCACCAGTTCCTCCTCCCTTTCACTTAGTGAATCAAAAATCATGCAGGCAGCAGAGCTGGAAGCAGCATCCTGTACTTTCAGGCAGAGACACAGCTGAGTCCTTCCTGGGGTGAGAACAGCCCTGAGCATCCCAGGGCCCACAGCCAAACCAAGGAGCTCCAGGCTCTGCAGGGACAGGGTTCACAGAGTCCCCTTGGAGGACTCTGGTAGGGACAGGACAGTCCAGCTGCTGGGTCACCAACCTGCCTGGGTCTGGGTCACCAGCCTGGTGGGTCTGGGGTCACAGCCCGTGGCCAGCTGTGCCAGGATGTTAATGGTTAAATGCTCCAGAAGCTGCCTTGGTGCAGAGCATGCAGCTTTATCCAAGTGCTCTTCCAGCAGGACCTGAAGCCACCAGAGCTCCTCTCCCCAGCCACTCAGTCCCAGGCTCTGTCTCCTGCATTTATTCTCTTGCGGGACCCCCACACCTATTTCTTTCTCCCTCTCCCTCCCAAAAGGCAGGCAACCCCCTCCCTTTGTGCCTCTCTGGAGCAGCATCAGCCTGCTTTTGTGGGCTCCATCAGCTGCAGAGCTCTCCTGGGGACAACCAGGAACCCACCAGTGCTGCTGACACAGCAGCACATCTCCAGCTCCTTTCAGCCACTGTGCATCTCCTCTTCCCAGCTTGCCTCAAGGGAAAGGGGAATCATCTTTTCAGTCCCATGGAGGATGCTAAACATCTGTATGGAAGCCTATATCCAACTCAAACTCATTATTAGCCTTGTTCATTAAGCCATTAATGATGCTAAAGCATGCAAAGTACATTAAAAACCTCTTCTTAAACAGCAAATAGGCCCTGTGGCTGTTAGGGTCAGTGCAAGCTGGTATATATGGCATTAGTGCTGCTGCAGTGCTTATTCTTTTTCCCAGTGTATGAAGTTACATACATCTGACCACCCCAGTGAATAAACAGGTTCTTATCAAAGGAGCCATCTGGCAAAAAACCCTGAAAAAAACACTTTTATGGGAATAATTAATATATCATACCAAGCTTCCTTTGGGGTCCTCTGTCCCAAAGATCTGAACAGACTCTGGAGAGATACTGAGGTACCTTGTCCCATTTTCTCACCACCAGCATTTGAAAGGGACATCAAGTGGTGGCTTTACTCTGACTGGGAACTGCAGATCAGGATGTCTTCAGCATGTGGGGATGCAGCACGGCCTTGGCAGGGCTGCCACCACCAAAGAATTTGGTGTTCACTGCTGCTGCCTTCCCCTTGTTCTTTGGAGCAAGCGACAGGAGGCAAAAGGGGAGTTTGGCCTCTGACACTTGTTGCACTCTCGGGTGACGCCAAGGTCATTTCTGTGGCACTTACAGCACCCCTGGGAGCTGTGACATCCCCTCTCCCATTTCAGGCAGCTCTACCTCCCTCCTGGAGGCTCAGCCTTTGTGCACAGTGCTGGGCAGCCAATATCAGCTGGTTTCAGGTCCGCCGCCCCAGCTTCCAATGCCAGTGTGGTGTCGGTGAGGCCTCGCTGGCTTCTCCCAGCACGAGCTAAAAGTGGTTTATTGCACAGTGCTAACAATGGCATTTGTTCACACATTACCAGAGGTGGCACAATCTGCGCTGGTTAAAGGGAAATGTTAAACCTGTCACTTCAGCAGGAGACATTCGAATGTGCTAAATGGGTCACGCTGTTAGAACAAATATTCCCAAGCTAAATCTCTGAAGTACTGCAAAGGGACAGATGTGGGAATGCTGCAGCGTCCAGAGCCTCTCTGTCACTGGCAGCTGCAGCATCAGGTGCCAGAGCAAACAAATTCCTGTGCAAGGCAAGAAGTGCACTGGCAAGGCAGGTCACGTTCCCAGAGACCCTCAACAGTGGCCAAAGAAGCCAGTTTGGTTGCCAGCCAGCTGGGGTCTGACGCAGCCCCCAGGAGTGCAGGTGCCACGTGCCCAGCCCTGGGCGGGTGAGCGTGGGCAGGGCTGAGGGGCACAGGGCTGGGGAGAACACGCTGGGTGTGGGGCTGGCCCCGCAGGCACAGCCCAGCAGAGCTGTGTGCTGGCAGGGCGGGCTCTTGTGATGCTCTGCACGTTCCCAGTGTGGCAGAGAGATGCTCCCCGAGACAGGGGATGGCTTTGTCTGCAGCTCGGAAAGGGCCCGAAGGAGTCTCTGAGCAAAAGGCAGAGCGTCTCACCAGCCCAGCCTGACACACTCTGCAGGGAGCTTGTCACCAGAGGACACAAGGAAAAACGATGCACCACAGCTTTGGTCACCATGAAGAGACTAATTTATTTTTTCTGACTCCAATCATTTATAGTTCTCAAAAGGTGCCAGTGGATTGGAGGGTGAACGTGCCACCTCTCCAACGACACTGGACAAACTACCAGTACATCAAATTTCTCTGCCTCTATGAAAGAATGCAAAACAATATGTTGTTTACAGAAAGTTGCGTGAGAAAGTTCTCTACAAGAATGTAAATTCAGAAGGCTTTAGAAAATCCTAAGAAATCAGGGCGACAGGGAGCTGGGCTTGCACAAACCATCCCATTCTCACCCAGCACAGACATGGGGAGGGGCTGTCGGTGTGCCCGGAATTTCCCATTCTCCACCTGTTTCGCAGGAAATAAAACGTGAACCAGTGGCAGGTGCTGGCCTGGCCCACGGTGTGTCTTGCTGGAGGAGAGCAGAGGTGCAGCCCAGAGTCTGGGTGAGCCATAACTTGCCTTCCCCTCCTGGCTGTGGGGTTGATGGCCTTGTGGAGATCTGAACCTGCTGTTTCCTCCCTCAGGTCAGCTCTGGCATTTAGCCCTTGCTGCCCATCCGCTCCAAGGTGCAGACAGAGCTTCTGCCCTCCCTGCTGCCTGTGGGAGGGATTGTGACAGTGCTTCAGCCAGCAGTGCTCAGTCATCATATGGAAAGATGGAGCAAAAGGCAAATCCTGCTGTTCCTGAGACAAAAGAGTCCTCAAGGGTGCTGCAGGCACTTGTGCTCTGCCATCCCCATCAGGTGTCTGCTTTGCTTGGATTAAAAAGGAAAAAACAGCTGCCTCATGTCCCAGCACTCCAAGGACTGTGGCTTTTGTCTCTTTACTCTACAGCCAAGGGGTTTTCCTCCTTGTCTAGTGTAGGAAAGACTGGGAACTTCTCTGGTTTTCAGCCCCTTCAATCCATGCTGGACCCCAACAAAGTTTGTGCTTTTAGATGCTAGGGAAGGAGAACCTTGGAGCACTGGTCACCCTGGCACCATCCAAGGACCCAGGGATATTTCTTCAATATCTTCATCTACCAGATGGTGCAGCTGAACTTGTACATCTCCCCACCTCCTTCCTTTTCCTGTGTTGGAGCTCTACTATCTGATCTCTTCTTCCGTGGACATGCCAGTGCAAGTAATGAAGGTGCTGCCTGCACTGGGATTGGGAGCACAGTCAAGTGCACGCAGCTGTGGGTATCTTGCAGTAACTCTTTCAGGCTCTCTGCAAATCCCAGCAGCTGCCTCCAATTCACTTACACAATCTTTTCCATGCTGAAACCAATAGCTGCAAAGCAAGAAGTGTTATTTTGGCTAACAGAGAAGGCCAGGGGATGAGGAAGAATTCCTGCTTCCCTAGGCAGCCTGTGTCCAATGTTTGACAACCGGGGAAGAAATTTTTTATTGTGTCCAGTCTAAGCCTCCTCTGGCACAACCCGAGGCCGTTTCCTTTTGTCCTGTCACTTATTACCTGAGAGAAAAGCCTGACCCTCACCTGTCTACAGCCTCCTTTCAAGAATTTGTAGAGAGTGAAAGGGTTCCCCCTGACCCTCCTTTTCTCCAGGCCAAAATCCCCTCAGTCACTCCTCCTCAGACTTATGCTCCAGACCCTTCCCCAGACTTGTTGCCGTTTGCTGGACACTCTCCCACACCTCAGTGTCTCCCGTCCCCCCTCTCAGGATTGTCCAGGTCCCCCTGGATGGCATTCCTTCTTGTTGAGTCATGTACTACTTGGCTTTGTGTCATCTGCAAACTCACTGAGGTGCACTCGATATCACTGTCACTGCCATTGATGAGGATGTTAGAGAGCACTGTTTCCAAGATAGAGCCCTGAAGGGCTCTTAATATAATATAAAGCAATCAACAGCAATAGAAAAGTATCTTAAAGCTAGGCATTGATTTCCTGTCCAACGAGATATATCTCAGCCACTTCCCAGCCTCCCTGAAGCCACACTTTGGGGCTGTGGACCCAAGATTAGGCTGAGCAAGGAGACCCCTGACCTCCAGTGAGACCCTGGCTCACCCCACTGTCTCCCAGGGAGTTAGATCAGAGTAAAACAGGAAAAATGAGATGAGGTCAGCTTCGAAAGTGTCAGGACGAGAAGTCCCACACCAATAGCCACAGTCTGGAAACAATATTTTAAATTAAGAGTCATTGTCTACATAGTCCCCAGGTGCTTTCTTACCTACATTTGCAGTCCCCTGATCTTTTAGTCTGCAGCAGCCATCCCCACACCCCTGCCTGTCACAGAGTCCTGCTGATGGAGGATCCATAGGAGGTGTGCAAGTCTCTGGGACAGGGCTCTTTTCAATTACTTGTTTAGTAACATCTTAAGGCCATGCAGATGCTCAGCACTCACTGCACCCTGTGCTGCTGGGCCCAGTGCTTCAGTACCCACCACGGGGAAAGGAGCCAGCGTGTCAAACATGCAGGGATTTGCGTTGCCCTTCCCTCCCTCCCCAGCACAGCCTCCTGGGCTGGCCTTGGGACCATGCTGGCACATGCAGTAGAATGCCTTATTCAGAGGCTCTCAGGATTGCAACCCTGCCCAAGCAGAGCACAGAGTCCCTCCAGACCTATTTATTATTGTCATACCAGTGCAAAAGTACTATTTCTTCTGCTTGCTATTTTGGGAAATCAGGAAGTGACTAACAGACCAGCAGAAAATGCAAAGGGGCTCGTGTCTGCCGCCCATCATTTTCCTGCTCGTGAGCAATCCACCCATTCTTGGCTGCTCAGGGTGGAAACAGCCACGGCCAAAGAGCAGCGCTGCTGGGCTACTTTGGTCATGCTCTGCTTTTCCTGGGATTTGCCAGCAAGGCCATTAACCAAAGGAAGAACTGACATCCTCTCCACTGCCCACCTGTCACTCCCACCCATGGAAATGCCTGCCATTGCTGCAGATTTGCAGGCGAACTGGCAGGGATATCTTCCTAGGCAGAGGGAAATGTAACTGGCATAATTGACAGCATAAGGAAGGTCTTTATCAGTCCATTGATCAGAAAAGAATTTCTAGCAATAACCTCTGGGTTGCCAGCATGCTAAAACGCCCCAACCAAACAAGAGGGAACAGAGTTTTCTGATCTTTTAAATGTTACACTGAGTGTCACTAAATAATGATGACCACTAGTTGCATATTAGGACCTTGATGCATACCTGGGTTCAGTAAAGTAGAACACCATCAAGATATCTCAGAGGAGCTTGAGGCATTGGAGGAAGGCTGGGATTTGCTTTTTTGTTAAAACTGACCTAGGGCTACGAAATCTTGTGTTGGGGGTGATGTATCACACTCAAAACACTTTCCCATGGGCAGGTGTCCTGTGTCTACCTTGCACAGCCTCGATTTGGTAGCAGGCATTTTTGTGTATAAGTGAACATGTAACAGCCCAATGCAGTCATCTCGTTGCTGTTGTCTTGTTAGCAAACAGCCTCTGCTGCTCTTGCTCTGCATGACAGGGACCCCTGGAGCCCCCACGGCATTACTGTCACTGCAGGTCACGGACAACACAGCCAGGAAAAAATAAAAAGGGTCACTGGATGTTTTCCATGGACTGCTGGGTGTCCCTGCAGAAGAGAAAGGCAGCACCCAGTAATGCCCCCACACAGCAGTGACTGTGATCCTGCCCTGTGCCAGGAAGGTTTCTGCTCCCTGAGCTGCACCAGCAGGGAGTGCAGGGCTGGGACCTCAGCCAGACCTCGAGCAAGCGGCCCCGAGGGAGAGCAGAGCTCTTCACCTCTCCTGTGATCAGGAGGCAAATTACTCAGGCTTCAGAGGCTGCCTGAGGAACTTTATTTTAGAGGAACCTCTGAATTATGCATGAGAGAAGGTGGCATTTTAGAGGAGATTGTAGCATGGGGCTGCATCAGCCCCTTCTTAACACAGGCACTGGGGGTCCAGTCAGGTACCTGCAGAGTGTGGGACTGCTCCAGCAGGAGCTGGAAGGAAAGATTTGCTGCAAGTACACCCTCGAGACCCGTGCCAACCCCAAAGCCAAGCTCAACTTGAAGCACAGGGAGGCTCAGAGGGGAGCTATAAAGGATCAGTGGATGGGGATGCAAGGTTCCCTTTGCTCAGTGGCCGCCAGTCCTGTGTGGCACGGGGGCAGTCCCAACACACTTGGATCTCACTCATCTGAGCCTGGTGCCTGCAGGGAGAAAACTGTGCCAAGGGGCTGCTGAACTGGGCATGGCTTGAAGCACCCTCAGCAGGGAACCTGGCTCCATCCTCCAGTGCTCACCCTGCCTCCTCAGGAACCCCCCACCGCTGGGTGCAGGGGTCAGCTCCCAAGAGCTGCCAGAGGTGGGTCTAGCTGCTGCCCACCTGCACAGCCATCCAGCTGCAGGCAGGTTTTCAGCAATGGCCATGCAGGCTGCAGGGATGGAGATACTGGGGGACACTACGGCTGGGAGATGCTGCAAAGCTCTTTCTCATCTGCTTTCCCAGGGAAATGACCAAACAAAAGAGTTTGCTAAAAGACAGAGGTGATTTTGGTGTCTTTTTTCCCTTCCAGCTACACTATTTGAAAAAGTTGAACCCTGCTGGTTTGTTTTCCTTGATCCTCCTTTCCCTGTTTTTCAAGAGGCAGGAAACTCCTAGAGGCAACTTCCAGATTCAAACACAGTGACCTGTGCTCTGGGAGCAGCTTTGGAGCAGTGGATCCAGCTCAAGACAGGCAGGAGCATCCCCTGTGGAGTGCAGCACTGACCCTTCCTGGAATGACACAAAGCCCACGGATTTTGCCCTTAGAAGAGAGTTTAACTTCAGAGCTTCAAGCAAACTCTTGCCACATCTCCCACAGAGCCAGAGAGAGGGGCTCAGCCACGCTGTGACACCTGGCTTGGGGCAGGGGGAGTGAGGGCAGCCACTGGAGAGGGGCCAGAGGCATCCTGTGTGTCCAAGAGATGGACAAGGTTGGCAATGGAATAAGTAAACATGTTGCTAGGAGACACCAAATTTGAGATCAATAATTCATGAGATCTCTGCAATGAAGTGAATAATTTATGGGTGTGGGAGGCAGGGGGAGAAATGGGGAAGAGGTTTAAAGCCCTCTCCATGATGACTGGTTCCCTGCCTGCACGTCTTGCCAGATATCACCCAGCCTCTCATGGATGGAGAGGAAGACCTGGGACTTTTCCATGCTTGGGAGAAACATCCAGGACAACAGCTCAACCTCAGTGTCAGTGGGACCAAACAAGGCTCAGAAAACATGGCCATCTGTTCAGAGGCTGTTCACCATTTCAGGCTCGCCTAAACGACCGTACTTTTGGCAAAGTGTTTTTCCTTTCACCAAATGTGGTAGTTGCTAAGTCATAATGTTAAATAGAAACAATCCTGAAAGGCTCCAGTGATCTATTAGAAATGTTTCATTTAGAAATCAAGCTAAATTTAAATGAGAATGGGTTTGTTCTGCAGTACTTACCAGCGTGCTTGCTTATAAGTGGAATCAAGTGCTCCATTCAATGTGAAATAAGGATTTTGTTTTTTTAAACACATCTCTGGTTAGTGAAACAGTAAGAATTTCTTTTTTTCCAGAATTCTACTTGAAATTAATTTCTGCAAATGAGTTTAGGGAGGGAAGTTGGCTGATAACACACCCGTGTTTGGATGCTTCCTGAATACAAGTTCAAGGTTTCACCCAGACCCTCAGGAGACAGGACTCAGCCTGACAACCAGTTTTTCCCCCAAGCACCCAGGCTCATGCCACCTTCCCTGTACATCCCTCCCCAGCTTGGCAGTCACTGGAGGATGGAGCAGCTTCTTTTTCTTGGGAAAGGCAAGGTGCCCTTGGGTGTCCCAGCACGATGTGCAGAATCATCGGGGAGTTGGGAGCCATCCTACTCACTGCTGGTTTGAAAAGGACACCTGAACTAGGAGAGGAAAAGAATAATCTCTCCCATCCCTTTCAAGAAAGCCCAGTATGTTGAACCTTCTGGAAAGGTCTCTGATGGCTCTGTAAAACCCAGTACTCATTAGCATTCAAGGGGAAGATCTCTGTTTGGAAATGGCTCTGCTCCTCACGCGCCAGAAACACAATTGGTAGAAAACAGCCAGAGTTTGATTTGCTCTGAAATGGAATGTACTTTGGACAAAAACTGGTTCCAAAATTGCCTGGTACTACCCAAGCAGTAGCAGTGAGTGAGTGAGCTGTTCACCAAGTAATGAAGAGGGTGTTCTCCCCCACAGAAATATCACTTTGCCACTAGCAAAGCCTTTGTGAGCAAGGAAGGTCAAATACAATTTCCAAACTCAGTTATATCCTACTGCCAGACTTGGGAGCGAGGTTTTTGCACCCTGCAGCTCTGAGCTGGGCAATGGAGGTGCTGGGCACCCCCTAGGAAGTACTTTGGGAAACACTTGAAATGGAGAGAAATGATTTACTCAGAGCCTGGCAAACAAGCCAGTGACCTGAGGGGTTTTCAGCAACAGAGAAACCAATTTTGCTCTATCTGCTCTATTATAGTCCCTTACTATGGGCTTTATAGAGTGCTGAGCCCTGAAGAGCTGACCTTTTCCTCTGAACATATTTTTGGGGATAGAACTGCAAGAAGCTCCGTGCAGGAAACTAAGCGTAAATTAAACAAAATAAGTTCTGATGTGCTTTTGGCTCCAAGAAGACTGGGAAATACTGTGGTAATAACTCCAATTTGTGCATCTGACAGGAAGGAGACGGCTGGGCAAACCTCCTAGCAAACCTCACGCCCCAGTCCTGCAGCCTCCTCGTGCACTGCTGCCAGCATCAGGGCTTGTGGGCATCACCTCCCTGTCAGAGGGCTTCCAGCAGGGAGATCGATCAGCTCCCATCCCGGGAAGGACAAAGCTCAGCTGCTCCGAACATCCCTCTCCTGCCCACAGTGTGCAGTTGTAAGACACAGGCACATTGCCATGATCTACAGGATCTCCTGCTGGAGCCCTGCCACGTCCTGGCTGCATTCCCGGAGGAGCTGGCACGCCCTGCGGAGACAAGGGCTCCAGCGCTCCGTGGCCACGTTTCCCTCTCCCCGTTAGCCCCCTTGTGCCTCCCCCACCAAAGGCACTCCTCGTGCGCTGACATCCCCCTCTTGGAGCTGCTCCTCGTGCTGACGGAGCAGCGCTCGCAGCACGTGTGAAGGCAAGCACCGGTGGTTTTACTTTCACAACAATAATTACTCCACAAGGAGCTTGTCAGTTATTGTGCTCTGTGGTAATCAAAACCTCCACTTTGGAAGTGCAGGGCGGATTCCCGTCTGTTTCTGCTCTGCTCTGTGTGGGAAGATCACTCATTCACGGCTCTGTCTTGCAGCCAAGTCATGACAGATGGGTGGGCTGCGGTGAAATTCAGGACGCGGTGACACGTGAAATTCTTCCAGCGGCTCAGGGGTGTCACTCTCGGTCCCAGCACCCAAAATTGTGCCCCGGTTGCTGCTCTCTGTGCAGCATCCCCAGAGGTGGGGATATCCCCCTTGCAGCAGCTGCCTGGCCCAAAAATTGCATCATGACCTTATGGCACTTCATGAGGGGCTGTGGGGCTGCAGGAGCCCTTTGCATTCCAGCAGCAAGGAATGGGAAGCCATCGCTGGTGATTCATGCCCATTAAGGGAACACACGCCATCCTCACCTGTCCACGTCCACAGCCAGCTTCATTAACTCCCAGCTCCCGCTGCCTCCGGATCAATTGGAAGATAAAGCTGCGCTCAGCGCCTGGCAATCTGCTGGTCCTGACTCCAGCCAGCTCCCACGCACTCGGCCTGACAGAGCTGGCTGAGCCCAGCTACTCCAGCCGGGCCCTGGAGACGCCTGTCCCAGCTCAGGAGGGCTCTGCAGGGTCTGCGGGGTGCAGCACAGGGTGCTCTGAGGGTCTGTGGGCAATGCCAGGGCTCCACGGGCCGCTTGCAGGCCCTGGGATCTGCTGGCCAGGGGCAGAAGGAAGCTGTGCACCGTGGTGGAAGGCAGGGACACAAACCCTGCGCTGTCCACCCCCAGGACCACGAGTGACGGGCCCAGCTCACGCCACTGCCCGCCCCAGCTCCTCGCAGCCCTGGAGATGTTTGTGTGAGCTGAGCATTCCCAACAAGACACATATCCCATGGATCCAGCCTTTCCAGCCTCCCACCTTGGGGCTGGGAGCTTTAAAACCTCAACTTCCCTGAAACCCGTGGCTAGGGCTGTCTCAGTGGCCACTGAGTGTTTGCTGCCAGGGTGGTGACTGAAGATCTTTCTCGATCAACCAAACTCTCGAGCACTTTGGCTGAAAGGTGCACGCAAAAGGTCAAGTTAATTTTTGTTCATGCTGGAAAATTGCTCTGCAGAGCTGCCCCTGAGAAGGGCCCACCACGTGCAGAAGCCCAGTGAAGCAGAGCATCCATCTGACACGGTGTCAGGCGGGAGAGCAGCAGCATCTGTGCCACGAGAGCCAGTGCACAGTACTGTCGTTGTTTGGCTACAGGTGCCTGAATCTAATTAGGTATCTCAGCACAACGATCATTTTAATTAAGTAAAGCCAACTGCCTCTGCTGGAAGTGCTAGTGTCCAAAATTCCCAGGCAAGTTTCCACTGCATCTCCCCCACTCTGTTCATTTCCACTTTGTAAACACTGAGCTTGAACGAAACTCCGATTTTTCCCTCAGGTATGGCATAACAAAACCAGGCCCCAGAAGCAGGCAGGAGGCTCCTGAGGCAGCAGGAATGGGGCATGAACTGCAGATCAGGGGCTGTGCACACTGTGCAGAGTTTGTGCAGGGCTTTGGTCCAGGCTGGATCCACTGATCAGGGGACGAGATCACAAGGGCAATCTTTAACCAACAGCATGAGCTGCAGTGGATTTCCAGCTTCAAAGGGACTGACAGGGGTCTTAACCAGAGCAGCCTTTCTGTGACAGTGAAAAGCAGCAGCAGGAGTAAGAAGCATAAAACACAGACCAAAAGCACAATTCCTTTAAAAAAGTCTGACCTTTAGAACCGATGTAAAAAAACAGAAAAAAATTGTGAAAAAAACAGCTTTAAGGACTCAGTCCAATTTCATTAGGGGGCTAAGCCTTTCTAAGATCCGTGGTACATCTCATTTAACACATGTACTTCCATGACATGCAGACACCCTCTCCATCACTAGCAGCACACTGCAAGGGACCCCAGAAGCTGCACTGGCCTTTGGGCTGGACTAATGGAATTTGCTGGATGTCCCACACAGCCCTTCTCCAGGAGCATCCTCACCTGTGGGCTCAGCCCAGTGGGGCTTCAAGAGGTTTCAACCCTTGGTTGCTCCCTCCCAGGGAGAGGGGCTATACCAGCAGGCTGCTTAACCCACAGATACCATGAGAAGTAGCAAAATATCATGTTTTCAGCCATCAATTCACCAGCTTCCCCCCTCCTGCAGCCTCCCAGAGCAGCTGCTGATCCTTTCTGAGAGCCTGTGCTACATCCCCAACCCAACTCCCACCCCTAAAATATCCCCGTGAGTCTGGAGTGGGGCAGCACTGCTTTTCTCCCCCAGCAGTGCTGCCCCATACCAAGCCCCATCACTTGGGCCGGCCCAGGGACATTTCCACTGCCTCCCAGTGTTGCCCAGATGTGCTCAGCAGCCACGGTCCAGGCTCCAGAGTATGGCAGGCTCATGGCAGGGAGGATAGCCTGCAAGGGCAGCAGCTGTCTAGAGCTCATCATTCCCAACCTCCGGAAACCCCTGGGAGCCAAGTTTGGTTCTGACCATCCCAAGCTGGCCAAACAGCTGCTGGGCTCCTTCCCTTGCTGCTCTGCAGGCAACCTCACAGGCAGGAGATATTTTCCCCCTAAATGGATGTGCCAAATGGCTCCTCCTGCAGATCCCCACATACAGGAGCAGCAGCAGCACATCTGGGAACTCCAATCTGTCAGGTTCTGGGGGAACAAATGACCCACAAGTAACAGCTTCTTCAAGAAATAAAATAAAACTACAATATATGGAAAGACCACATGCCTAAAAAGAAATCGTTGGGACTGCTGGATTTGTGAATCCAACCCTACTTAACTTTTTAAATTACTCCCATAAAGCCAGCAGTTTCAAGCACACATGCAATATTGTGAACAGATTCAAATCTAATTAGCTGTGTTCACGTTAATTAGATTCATTGTGTATTTGATGCTCAGCTCTTCCTTCAAGTTTTATCTTGGAGCATGTGCTCATAATTAACCCAAATTTAGTGTGCAGTTAAGGCCAGTTCTCCAAGAAAGGCTTTGCTCTTGTTTTCCTTGTGGACAGTCCCTCTCCTTTGCTGCCTGAGGTCTGTGAGGGATGCAGAGGACTGGTCCTGCAGGCAACGTGGTAGAGCAATGGCTCATCTAATCCTCACTGAGGTGTGACTTGGGGCTGCAGACAAACATGAAATACCCAGAGAAATCATCGAGTTTAATGAGTGGAGCCAGCACAGCCCAACAGAGAGAACCCCAGGGGAGATCCTGGCAGCTCTGGGTGATGCCTGGGGGCTGAGTGCCAGGACAGATCCCCTTCTGGTCCTGCTCATGGCTTCCTGGGGCTGAGGCAGTCTGGCTGTGGCAGCCTTGGAAAGGGCTGTGCTTCCCAGATGTCACCTCTGGTGATGCCTTTTTCTCTGGCCCTTCTACACCCTCCTCCCTTAGGATGAGATCTAGGCCCTGTTTACAGAAAGCTGGTTTCAGCCTTGGTTTCTAAGGAGAACCAAGATAGCATAGAGATCCTGGAATTTGTTCTGTCTTTCTGCCTAGGAAAGGGTTGAAACTAAGCTACAATATGAAGCTACAACGCCACACATATATGTGCAAAGGATACAGAGAATCTATAAAAGAGAAAAAGGGTAAAACTAAACCAGCATCACTGACTCACTGCCATGTGGGCCTAATTGGTCCTGCTCTGTGAGCACAAGGGTGCAGAGGTCCCTCATGGCTGAGGTACCTGGCCAGCCAGAGAATGACATTGCTGTCGGAAGGGATGTCATTTGTATAAAGCCTGGCCAGCTCTCTTTTACCTTGATTTCTTTAGCTAAATATTTGCTCCTACAGGATGCTTATAATTAGATTCATGTGTACTCCTTGCTTATGTGAGAGTGGGTCTGGTGGGCACAGAGGTTGCTGTGGTGTGCCTGCCTGTGACTGCCAAGGAGCAGCAGCATTTCCCCACAGCTGTCTGGAGAGAGGAGGGAGAGGATGGAGGGGATGGAAGAGATGGAAGGTAGCAGCAAAGCTCCTGGTATTGCTTTCCCAGCCAGGGGTTCCTCAGCATTGCTGCCCAGGAGTGAGGGAAACCTTTGGCCAAATGTCTTGGAGGAGAATTTGGAAAGTTGGATTTGTCTCCTCTTGCCCAAAGAAGAGAAAAAAAGTGGTGAAGCATTCAGTGACACCTTCCCTCCCCTTGACCCCGATGATATTTCTTTTTTTTTTTTTTTTTAATGGGAAGCAATAGATTTCTTGTTTCCATTCAAAGCAAGTCGTAAAGGATAGTGACAAACTGGTCGCAATGGAAAACCGCTTCCATTTAAGAGTCAAGGAAATGGTTTCTTGCATAATGTATGACATTATTATTTGCTGTTTGCAAGCCACAGAAGAAGCGTTCTGTTTTGTTGACAATGACACAAAATAGCCATGACAGATCATTCCCACCCTTCAAAACTATCAGAGGAGAAAAAGAGCGGAGATTTGTTGGCTTGTCCAGCTCTGCACCCAGAGAAACCAAAGTGGTGCTGAGGCAGAGCCCTGGGTACCATCTCTGGGCAAGGGCAAAGCACCTCTCTAAAAGGCAATTTTTAAGAACAGCAGTACACAGACCAAACCAAAAAGCACTAACTTTTAAATTTATTTAAACAGAAAAAAGGCTTTTGAATTTATTTTTTTTTTTAAGAAATAAATTCTTTGAAAGGACAACCCCTTTATTTTTCTTTAATGTCTGTAACAACACCTTCCAGAGTTCAAGGTATTTGGCTGCTGACAGATTCTGGCTGTCAAAGGGAACTCCTGCCAGCTGGCAGAGTGTAGGCAGCCTCAGCTCAACCAGTGATGAACTGCACTGCAGGAGACACAGGGAGCTGGAAGGGTGGGCAGGGAACAAAACCTTAGCAGGCAAAGTCCTTTTGCAAGTAAAGGGTGAAGTTTTCTGGCGTTGCTGGTATTCTGCTTATAGAATCGTGGAATCCTGGAATATCCTGGGTTGGAAGGGACCCACCAGGATCATCGAGTCCAGCTCCTGGCCCTGCCTTGAGGGCTGAATTGTCCTGTTCCCCAGCCCCTCACCGGTCCAGCCCTTGAGCCACGTCTTGCTGCTTCCTTCACCCCCAGGACACCTGCTAAGTTCAGTACAGCTTCTTCTATGAAGTTCAAACAAACTATGAGTTTGACCTTTTCTAGTCCCAAAAGAAGAAAAAAAAAAAAAAAGAAAAAAAAAAGAAAAAAAGGCAAATGGAAAGAAAGTCCTTGGTCTGTGTTCACAGATAAAAAAGATGTGGTAATGCAGAATAGAGTTGGTTGGACACCTTTTAACACAGTCATTCAATTCAAAAATTGCTACTTCATCAAAAGCTTCTGGAGGAAGATGTGAATTTGGGTATAATTTCCCTTCAGAAGAAAGAAGAAGCATGTAGCCTACAAAACTCTTTATCTCCCCATTTGTGCCTTTTAGAGCAGAGTATTCTCCTCCTCCTCAGTGGCTTTTCCAATTTCTCGTTGATTTTCAGAAAACCCTTCAGCAGTTCAAGCCATCCCTGCAGTTTTCCATCGCCATGTGCTGCTCAGCTGCCTAATAAAGAATTTCAGCAGAGCTATAGAAATCAATATGAAATTCATCTTTGCAGCTGAGTTCCCTGGCACGCTGCATGCGGAGGGGGAAGCTCAGAGAGCACAACAACTGCAACACCATCCCACTTCCAGTCCCCCTGGGGGCAAGGGAAACCTGCCCCTAGGAACAGCCGCGCCTGGGACTGGCCTGCAGCACACTGCAGCCATTCCACTGCAGACTATTTTGTCAGAAATCACCTAGCACTGGGGCCAAAGGGGCACAGCTCCAGGGAGACGGGCTGGGGGAAGTGCAGGAACCTGGCAGGGAGCCTGAGCACCCCAGGGACTGCTCTGATGCTGTGCCATCCAACACACTTGCTGGGGGGGGTTTATGTTTTTTCCTCTTCCTGATGGATCGCTGGGTGATTTTTCTTTGCTCTGGAATGAGATGCAGAAAGCTTGACAAATGGGGAGGAGGGAAACCTCACACCAGAATAATTCAATTTTATTGTATTCTTCACTGCACACCATGCTGCATCAAACTTGCTGGGGGTGAAAATCACTTGACTGAGAGCATAACATGCAGAAAGTGTCAGAAAGCTCACTAGACGTGGCTGTGCTTTTGTGCTCCCCTCTCCAGCCTCACCTGCACCGTCAGGGTGGGAAATGCAGAGTAAAAGGGCTCTGGGTGGTGTGATATCAGCACCTGCTCCCCAAAATCTTGGTCTGGTGTTGGGCCCAAAAGGAAGCCCCACATGTCTCTCACAAGAAAGCATTTCCTTGGCAAATTCCCAGCTGGTCCCTGCTCTCCATCTCCAGCTACAGGCACGGTCCCTCCTGGATAATGGCATTTTCTTCTTCAAAATTCTGCTGGAATTTCTGGTGAGTGAAAACTTTCCTGGTGTCCCCAGTTTAGGAGCTGAGATGCAGGACAGACACTGTTCCCCTGTGCCATGTGGGGTGCCTTGTGAAGCCCTTTGCAGTGCTCTGCCATGAAGAGGGAAATAAAAACAGCAAGCCCCACTAGCTTTTTTGGTGGAGTTGTTTTTGGTTGGTTTTTTTTTTGTTTGTTTGGGTTTTTTTTGGTTTTTTTTGTCAATTTATCACTTAAAGGCCCAAGGGACATTCCAGGCAATCAGAGAAGTATGAAAGTTGCTTGGAGAGAAAAGTCAGCCCACCGTTCATTTTTTGTGACTCTTTTCAGCCCTTTGGACCCAAAAGTCAGTGCTGGAGAGTGGAAGATGGCAGTGTGGGAGCTCAGCACAGCCCTGACCCACAGGGCTTCTCATTTGGGGAGGGATTCAGCATCTCTGGCTGCTGGGATTTTTGGGAAGAGGAGCTGCTGCCTGCTCGCTGCAGGGAATGTGTTACTTTGAAGGTGTCTTGATGCTGGTGCACTTTTGAAAGCCTCATGGGCTAATGCTGTTGGACAGGAGGAGCAGGGGGTGAATTAGACCCGAGAAATCTGAAGTATCTCAGTGAGTGCTGCTAGCAGGACTTGCAGAGAGGGCAGGAAGCTCCTGCGGTGGGATGGGCAGCACAAGACAGGAGAGGCTGTGCACAAGAGCCCTCCTTGTGCCTCCTGGAGTGGAACTGCAGCCCTGTCCCATCCAGCAGCCCAGTGTGTGTGTGTGAGGGCCCGTGCCTGCCCACAGGACCACTCCTGGGCGCTGCTCACCTCCTGCCATCGCTCCCTGCCCCTGGTCTGGCACATCCCGGGGCCTCCCTGGGTCAGTGGCAGCAGCCACGGGCGATGACTCCCTGCTTGTGGCAGTTTCTAGCCTGGCCAATTTTTCTGCCTCTTGACTTAAGCTTCACTGATGTTAGGCAGCATTATTGTTTAAAAATAGAAATGTCACGCAATGCTTGAATCAAGTGTCTTGCAAAAACCTGGGGGGGTTAAATATAGTTAATTTGCACGGTAACCTTCACCTGCCAAGCCAATGTTAGCAGGGGATCCATGCTTGATGGGGGAGTCTGGGGCTGGATTTCAGCTCCTCTGTGTATAAAGGCACTTGTGGAGGGAGGAGCAGGCAGAGGAGCCTGGGGAATGGTGTCAGGAGGTGGATGGTATGGGCAGTCCCAGCGAGGATGGGGGTGCCACGGAGGTCAGGTAGCTTTGGAAGGGTGCAGGCTGCACCAGGTCAGCTGCCTGAGGGAGAAAGAACCATCAGCCTTGCTGGTGAGGGTGAGAGAGGTGTGAGGAAGGTGATGCTGCCCTTCCCTGGCTGTCACAGCTGGGTTCTGCCTTGCCTCAGGTCATTTCCAGTGTTTCTTTCCTCCGCACTAATAGGATTTAGGAGCTTAGCTACCTTTTGCAGTAATGACAGCTCACCCCAGAGCCTTTCAGGCATGGCTGCTTGACTGCCTAAAAGCCCGGAAAACTGCTAATGAAAATGAATTCCTGGCCGGGCCTGGCACCCATGGGAGGGCAATTCGGCCACAAGCTCGGCCATCCCTGCTGGACACGCTGCCCAGCGGAGCTGCCAGCCCCCCACCGCCCCACGGCACGGGGGGTCCTCTGGGGACACAGCTGCTCGCCCTGTGCCTGTGTCACCACCCTGCTCCCCAGGGCTCTCCAGCACAGTGCTCCAGGGAGCTGCAGGAGGCCAGGGACACCTCACGGCTGCAGAGCCCTACCTAGCAAGGGGGGCATCTCCAGCACCAGGGGTGCTTTTCATCTCACAGGAAAGCCTTAACAAAATTCAGATCGGGAGCAGTTTTGGCTGGACATGGGGAAGATGTGAGTCTTCAAAAGCCTTTGGCTTTCCTACACCCAGGGCTTGGCATCCATCCTGACCTCTTCACAGATGCCCAGGGAAAGGCTCATGTTTAATTTAGCCCTCTTAGCCTACTGAAGCAGTATTTCCTCTCCTCTCCCTCCTTCCCACCCAGCTGTTTCTTTGCCTTCTTCTTTGACACAGCCTGATGCTTCCTCAGGTGCCTGCCCTCGGTACCCAGTCTCTCCACCACAGGAACACAGCCTGGCTCTGCCCTGCAAATGCTGCTGAGTCTAGGAATGATTTTAATTTTTTTTTTTCCCAAAAGAAAAGATGAACTGTGCAATTATTCTCCTAATGGATGTGACACGTTCTCCACATACTGACACGTAACATATGGCGCAAGATTACATCCTTCTGAATGATTCATGCAGTTCATCACCACCACGATTATCTGCTGCTTTCCAGAGCCGTGTCTTCCCATGCAGCTAAAATTTCCAGCCCCCTCCCTCTGGCCCCCCATGGCTCCAGCTGCTGGGGTATTTTCAGCCTCAGGTAGACACTGGGTGGCTCTGCCTATCAGAGAAGTCATCTCCAGCTCAGCCCCTTGTGCTGTGCAGTCAGAGCACAGAGCAGGCCAGGGCTTCCCTGCCAGCACCTCTGGGATGAGGCTGCAAGGTCTGGGAAAACACATCCACAGGTGAGGTGGCTGGAGCAGTTTATCCACAAGAAGAATTTATTTCTCCTATAATGAAATATTCCTTCAAGGAAAAAGCATTCATTGAGATGCAAATCCACCATGCTCTCTGCAGAAAATAAACCCATTTTCCCCTGCACAAGGCTCCAGGAGCCTATTTGTAATAGCCCTGCTCAGCAGCGATATCTCCAGCTCCCCAGGAAAATTAGTGCACATTAGCACAGAGCAGGGTATGGAACCCGAGAGCAGCGTCCTGGCCGTGCTTATCCTTGGGACGTTGGAGACAGAATTAACACAATTTAGCTTTTCTGACTCACGCACTTTGCCAGGGAACTTTAAATGAGTTTTTAATGTAGAAGCCTGGTCTGCAGCATGTGAATCAGGAACCTCTTGGGGCATTTACCAGCCAGGCTGTTTAATAGAAAAGCCCCTCCACACGCAAAGCCTCGCGCTGGGAGAGGCAAGGTAGTGATGCCATGTGCTGCTCACTTACAGCCAGGAGCTGATTATCCACTGAGTTCAGTGGGACTGCAACTGATACCGAATTACTTCAGATCCTACAGACAAAATAGTTCTGCTAAAAAAAACATTGCTCAGGCAGCGAGGTAAGTACTCAAATGTTGGGAAGAGCCAGATTTGTGGTTCCCGCGCAATTTAATTTTGCTCCATGTGCACTGAAATGAGCGCCAAGCCCCAGGAGGAAGGAGTAAGTGGTCATTTAACTAAACACTGCATGGCAATGTAGATGGGGGCAGAACAGAGGTCAAACCAACTACCATAAAACTAGCCCTGCCTAATTTCTGATGCTTGAGCTTGCAACCTTCTAACAGAGAGTTTGGCGAGATTTGCCAACCTCTTTTTAAGTTTTCCAGTGGCTGCAAAGCCCCCAAGGGGTAGGAGCACTGATGTGCAGAGCATTCCTGGGCCTGTGCCTGGCCAAGCTGGGTGAGGAGCAAGGCCAGCAGCTCCAGGACTTGGCTGGCCTGACAGCTTCAGCCCGGGTTTTGGAAAAATAAACCTCATTAATGGATCTCCCTCACAAAAGAGAAGTTCTTGTGACCCAGATATCTCTGGGCCTGAATCATTTGTCTCTTCCTAAAGCACATCAAAAGGCCACTGGTTGCCTCCCAGGCTGTTCCTGGGCAGTTTGTCTTGTCAGGATTGATGCCAGCCTGCCCACTGCCCTGCCTGTGGGTTGTGTGGTGCTGGAGTCACCACGGCCTGTGCAACCTGCCTTCCCCTGGCATTCCTCCTGCCTGGGACTACTCCTCGCTGAGCAGAGAAATCAGCACCATCCCAGCTTCTCCTGAAAAGCTCAGCGGGTGCCCGTACACTGTTTGCAAAGAGCCTTAGATGTTCCTCAACTATATCCCTATTAGCTCTCAGCCTGAAATCCTCCCAGAAATCAAACGGGAACCCTCCAGGCATTTGAAATTAAATATAGCCCAACTTTGCAGCTGCCTGGGCTTCTGCAGGGAGCTTTTGTCTCGCCCGCACGGTCCCCAGCCGCGCATTCCCTACACAGCCATTTGGTCTCCAACCATAAATTGCACAGTGAGACTGTGCCTTGTCTCAGCCCTGACAGGTTTGGGTACAAGAGAGTATTTCAGGGCATCACTAGCCTCTGACAAGAGCTGCAAGCCAAAGCAGCCTGTCCAAACTGACTGATTTTAAAATGTTTATCTCTAGTAAATATTGTTTAATACCCTTAACGTCAGTTAAAAATGGACTGGGAAGTATTTCCCCCTCGCAGAGGAGCAGGAAGAGTAATTAGCAATAAAAACCCCAAATCCACCAACAGGCAGAGTGGGGAAATAGACAGCAATCAATGTGAAAAGCAGCAAATTGTTCTGGGAAGCAGAAGCGATGAGCAGAACAAATCTCTTGTCCAAGGGGGCAAGAAAGCAGCAAAGGGGATTTCCCAGGCTCTGAAGGAAGCTGAGCGATGGGATGCTGGGGCCTGGAACCCAGAGCTGTACTGAGGTGGGAAAGGCAGAGATGGGCAGTGACTATTCCTGCTTTTCCTACCGAGTGCAGCCAGCCAGCTGTGGAGCGTGGCCCGCCAGGAACAGCCTTGCCCTCCATCCCAGCGTGCGCTCCCAGCCCCTCATCCCACCGCTGTGTGACGGTGCCTGCACAGCCAGCAGCCTGCCAGCTCCCTGGAGCTGCTCCTGCAGCTATAAATAATCTCCCTCTCCATCTCTGCTCTTCCCATGGCGCTCCCTGGGATGCAGAGGCACGGTGTCCCCGTGACTCAGCCCCTGGGCGCTGCTCAGCCCCTGCAGCCGGGACTCTCCCTGGCCCTGGGGCATGGCACGGCTCGGGCAGGTGGCCGAGCAGCGAGGACAGGCTGGGGACAACAGGGAGGTGGCTTTCTCTTGTCCCTACAGCTGTGCAGAGCTGCGTTCTGGCTACGGGCTGCATCCCACAGGGGCGCGTTTGGAGCAGGGGAAGGAGTTCCAGGGAAGGAGACCGTGATAAGTGAGTTTTGTTTGCAAAGGGAAGGGAGGGAAAGGGAAAGGGAAAGGAAAAGGGAAAGGGAAAGGGAAAGGGAAAGGGAAAGGGAAAGGGAGGAAAGGAAGGAAGGAAAGGAAGGAAAGGAAGGAAAGGAAGGAAAGGAAGGAAAGGAAGGAAAGGAAGGAAAGGAAGGAAAGGAAGGAAAGGAAGGAAAGGAAGGAAGGAAGGAAGGAAGGAAGGAAGGAAGGAAGGAAGGAAGGAAGGAAGGAAGGAAGGAAGGAAGGAAGGAAGGCAAATGAGCATTTTCTCATTTTCTTTTCCCTCCTACTGATGGAGGTAAGGAGAGCTTGCAGTGATTTTTTTTCTCCATGTTTTGCGTGTGTGCAAGGGAAGCACTAAAGCTGCTGCGTTTCCACCATCTCCTTGCCTTGCCATAAGAAGGTGTCACTTGACCCCAGTGACTGGAGGGATGCCGTGGGAGCTGTGTTGGCCTTTCCCCAGCACCATTCCTTGCCTATCTATCCCTCCACTACTTTGCCTTATCAATTCCTCCCTTGCCTTGCCTTGCTTTGCCTTGCCGACCCCTCCTTGCTGTGCTTTGACTCTCCCCTCTTCTTGCCCTTCTTTCCACAAGACAAGCCAGGTCTTGGCATCTCCAGGGGCGTTTCTCAGCCGTGGCTGCAGCAGCAAGGTGCATCCCTGGCATGAGCACAGCACCTCCTTGTCCCAGTCCTGGCTTGGGACAGGTTTGGATATGGTTGCCCCCCCAGGAAACCCATGGGGACAGGCAGCTGTTAACAGGCACGAAGAAATCTCTCAGTGGAAACACTGCTCTCCAGAGAACCACATTTTCAGCAGCAGCTATGAGATTCGAAGTCATTTTTTACCCCTCCATTTAAGGAGATACCAATAAAAAGCACAAAACGACATTGTGGCTCAATTTTTTCTGTATAGAGGAAAACAGAAATTACACCATTTTCTAGGAAAGACACGATTCAAATGCCCAGGGTTTGAAAAAGAATTTTCCTTCCGACAACAACCATTTTCATCATTATCTGCTGGATGTAAAATCCACAAAGCTTTCCGCAGTTTCCTGGCTCTTTGGGAGCACCAGCTCCCTATTGGGTGCCCACGTGGGCTCGGTGTCACCCCACTGGAGGACACCAGTCGATGTGCCCTGTCCCTGGGCACCCAGCCCTGGCTGCTGCCCACCAACCAGAGCCAAAGCTGGCTGATAATTGGGAGCTAATTGAATCCATTGCAAATTACCTTTTCCCCAGTTCTGTTTCCCTCCTGGAAGGCTGAGGTCTTTTGGGCTGAGAGCAACAACTGAAATTGTCAGTTCTAATTCCCTATGGCTCCGTTTATTAGGCCAGAGGACTTCCCCAGAGTAATCAAACCCAGCCAGAAAATGCATTAAACTCACAAAACAAACACTGGTGTTTGCAGCACAAAGCCCTTCCTGTCTCATTAAGATCAATTAGGTTGTCTTGAGCAAACTTTCCCCTTTCTTTCTGCTAAGCCTGAACCATTAAGCCCATCCTCCACCTAAACAAGCTCAACGGCAAATCTGAAGGTGAAAAATGCCCACGCATCAGTGCTTTGCTTCCAGGCAAGCTCTCTCCAAAGCACTGCAAAGATAAAGGCGATGAGGCAGGGTGGGCATTCGGGACATCTCTCCCAAAGCCCTTTATGCCCCAGGAAGGCTGCGCACACACAAGCCAGCTCCTCTCCATCGCTCAGGGGACCACCCCGGCTCACCCAACACCGGCACAGGCTGCAGGATCCTCTCTGGGTGAGCGGGCTGTGCTGGCAAGCAGCTGCTGCCCTCCCTGCTCAGCCCGGGTGGATGTCTCGGTGTATTTACTGGAGGCCACAGCAAAGCCTTCCAGGGCCAAAAGTCCCAGCTGGTGCAGAACGACGCGGCTCATCTGCGGCGCTGATTTACACGGAGCATCTGCTGCGAGGGGAAGGGAGGAATCCGTTCAAGCACCGTAAATCCTGGTGGTGGAGCGGCCCCGGCAGCCCCACTCCCCAGCAGCCAGGGCTGGCCATCCCTGGAAGCAAGAAGGAGGAGAACAGCCCCGAGAGAAGGAAGGAAAAGGGGTACCTGCTGTGAGTGGGGATGCATCCCAGGCTGCATCCCGACCCTTGAGGGCTGCTCACAGCAGCAGAGCTGCTGCGGCTCGGGGCACGTTCCGAGGGCAGCCGCGCTCCCAGAGCCGCAGGGACACATCCCTTCTCTCCGGGTCACAAGGATCACATGCGAATTCCCAGTCCGGCAACAGCGACCAGTGACCGGGGTAAGCACCCGAAGCAGGGACTGCAACCGCAAAGAGCCTTGGATGTGCAGCCTCCGTCCCCACCTCCCCGCTGGGCAACAACCCCGCTTTCTCACAGGCGCGGCTGAGCATCGCACAGAGCAGAGCAGAGCAGCCGTGACTTTGCTGCGAGCCGGCAAGGAGAGGAAAGACATAATTAAAGTCCTGACCCTGGCTCCAAATATTGCATAATGAAATCAGCCCCTCGGTGCCAGGCTGTGAACTTCCTGCCGAGCGGGTGGGCACGGCCCTCCGAGGCTCCCGCAGCAGCAGAGCCAGCTCAGCTCCCGGGGCATTCACCAGCCCTGCTCCAGGCTGGGAGGCTGCTGAGCTCCCACAAAATCACTCCCCCAAAGCACACAAGGCTTGCGGATGCTGCCACAAACTCATGGGGTTCCCACGGGGAGGGAGCTCTCCCCGCCCCGTCAGGGACCGCTCATCTGCTCTTAAGTGTCCTATTCCCATTAAGCTTAAACACAGCCGGACTTCTCCGGATGCAGTAAACACTGCATCCCCTCCGGTTCTACGGGAAGAGGAGATTCTCATTCCCAAACAAGCGCAGCTTGGCACAGGATTTCATACACTCCCTGCAGATCCTGACTCCTGCTACTTGGAATCCCCAGCACGGGAGAGAACAAATTTGCAACTGTGAGCCAAGAAAGTCACTCCCAGACGATATTGCAGGGGAAAGATGATGTTGATTCAACGGGGAGGGTGTCTGCGTGTTGCTTAGGGGTGAAAAAAGAGGAGGGAGGTGAGCTGCCCCTACCACATCTGAGAACCACAGGAGGAGCTGATAGATTTCTGCTAGGAGGCAAATAACATCAAGAAGCCTCTGGAGATAGTTTGTTTTCTCAGAAATCTTAACATGCAAAAACTGGCAAATAAACAGCAATTTTAGAGAAACCAAAGAGTCTTTTTTTTTTTTAGCACCCAGAAGAGGCAGCCATGCAGGTCTTGCCTGATTACTGTGCCAGGTGCTGCAAGGATGTCTGCAAAGGGAGGACCAGGACTCGTGCAGATACAGGAAAAATGACATACTTGTGTGGCCTGCTTAAGGGTTTATGCTTAGGAAAAGGAATTAGGGCTTGGCTGGTGTAGGATGTTCCTCTTCTGTTGAGCCTGTCCCAACCCTTTGCTCCATCCCTTAGCTGGCCCAGCTGTGTGAGAGGCAGCACCTCTGCTCCAAAGGTTGGCTTCATGGGTCCCACCTTGTGTGAGACTCATCCAAGACAGCAAAACTGCCGCACAGAAAGAGCCAGGTGCTGATGGTGTCATAGCTGATGGTGTCACAGACATTTGCACCTGCATCCTCCCCTTCCACCGGCAAAACTGCTCGATGCCTTGATCCCAAGTGGAGGGTGTCAGTGGAGCCCCACTTGGAACGTCCTGTGCAGCCTGGAGGATCTGTGCCTGCAAAGATGTGGGGAGGAGAAGGGAGCTTTGCAGTGTGAACTGCAAAGGAGTGGATGGACAGAACAGCCATGGTGAAGTTCTCAGGCTGCTTTGAAGAGCAGCCTCTGTCTCCTGAAGCCCGGGGAAATCCGTGGGGACCTGCTCTGGAGGGTCCCCTTGCAAACGAACAAAGCCATTGGCTGAAAAATTGAGTGTTTGCAACGAATTATTTTCAGTAACTGACCAGCTTTACGGATGGGTGAGGAATATTCATCAAATAAATTATTCATGATTTCTTTCCACTGATCAGCAAATCAATTAGCCACAAACCTCTCTCCAATTATTCATCCAGCTCGAGCGGGATAAATGGAGAGATTTATGACACAGACAACCAACTAATGTGTATTTCCAAACAGGGACCCTTAAGATCCATAAACCTTGCTCTGCACTGGCTCAAATGACCCCGTGCTGACTCACAGTTAAGCTCTCTGAGCTCATGCCCGTGTGCTGCCTGCTCTGTAAAGTCTCCTGTCACTCAGCACTCTTGGGAGGTGAGGCAGTGTAGACCTGTGGTATCGAAGAGACACGGTCTCAGGGGGCTCACCAGGGCTCACAAGTAATCTGGAAACACCCCTCGATGAATAAATCAGTAGATATGGCCAAGTCAAACACAAAACCTGATGCAGGAGTAACCAGTGGTCTGCATAAGGTCAGGTGTGACGACATAAAAATCTCTTCAGCTATAACTCCACAGTTATGGACCTGTTGGGAAGTTGCATTTGTGCAGTTTAACCTCTACTGTTATAATTCCCCATAAAAACACTCTCACACCAAAATTAAGGCATGTTGACAATATTAAGCTGCACAGTAAATGTAAGTAAGGGTTATGAGACTAACAAATAGTCAAATTAGCATAAGAGCTGCCTTTGCCTCTCTGGAGTAACACCATTAGAGTTTGTAAAAGCGAAGCATAATTCAGCATAAGTGTGATAAGTGACCAGAACTGCACAGAGATATCTCCAAATTGCCCTGCTATGCAAGACTTCCCATGCCAACCACGCAGGTGCTCCAGCTCAGAAGTGAGGCCTGCCTGCCTTACTTGGCGTGGACGCAGGTCCCCCATGGCAATCTACAGTACTGCTTGTTAATATGGTTGGAAATGAGGGTTGTGGCTGGCTTGCACAGATAAAGTGAGTCCAGATGTAGGAGGGCAGCTGCTGTACATGCCAGGCAGAGCTTCTTTTCCTGCAGTGAACAGGCACAGAAACAGCAAGACACTCCAGGGGGAAAGCATCACTTGCAGCTTTGATTGATCTGGTTAATGGATTAAGCTCATATTCATCTAAATACACTTGCAGCCCTAATCTGCTTTCATCCCACTGTCTGGGAGGGGTTCCTTCTCACAAAGTCCCATCTGTAAGTCCACAGGGTTCTTTCAGTTGGAGCAGCTTTGACTACAGGCAAGAGGCTGTAAAGACACCCAGCTTCTGCATGGTGACCTGGTGCAGAGCAGCCTCCAGGCTTTACCTCCAGAAGCTTTTGGTTTCTCTGGGGTTGCTAACTCTCCCACAGTTAGCATCCCAGTGCATCCCAGAACTGTAGCCACATCAGGGAGCTGAAGCAGTCAGTTGTGACAGGGGCAGCTGCAGCTTGGGAGGAGCGGGAGCCCCTGGGCCAGACAATTCTGCATCCCAGGAGGGTCCCCCATTCCTGCCTGAAGGGACAATTCTTCCCTTTGCAGG
The DNA here is from genome assembly GCF_031753505.1 of Anomalospiza imberbis. Classification (NCBI taxonomy): domain Eukaryota; kingdom Metazoa; phylum Chordata; class Aves; order Passeriformes; family Viduidae; genus Anomalospiza; species Anomalospiza imberbis. Next base: position 928,028 of record NC_089689.1, on the reverse strand, counting down.
GTGTGAAGGTGAAATGGCTCCCGCTCAGTGAAGCGCTGTGAGCCTGCGGGCAGGGCTCTGCCTGGTGTCCCTCTGCTCCTCGGTTCTCAGTGCTGCACGTCCTCGGTGATGAGGACAACCAACCAGGGAGTCACTTCTCCTGGATCATCAGTTCTGCACCCCAGGAAAACTCTCAGTCTGAGGCTAGATGTCTAGGACGGGGCTCGCCACTCTTCAGATGCTGCTGTCAAAAGCCAAAATCTGTGGAGTTAAGAGATTTCTTGCAGCATCCGTTCCCATCCCGGTCGCCCACACGCAAAGCCCACCTATGACAGGGTGGTTTCAGTGCCCTGGGGTTGGAGCTGCTGCAGCAATGTTCCCGGAGAGGCATCGCATACCTGTGCCTGGGCAGGGCTGGGAGAGGTAGGAAGTTCAGAGCTGTGGCAGGAGGGGCACTACGAAATGGGTACTGAGGCAGGGCATGAGCCTGACTTGTGCTGCCGGCGGGATGGCGTGCGACCTCTGCTGCGGGGGACGTGGGCTGTGCGGGGCGGGAGAAGACTGGGCAGCCCCTTTCCCATTTCCCCTCAGAGCTGCTGAGCCACACGCCGGGCACAGCCGGGAGAGTTCCAGTGTCCTGGGCTCTGGGGCTGACCAGAGGGCTCCCCAGGGTAGGAACAGGGAGTCCTGGGCTCTGGCAGCGGCGTCGGCTCCAGAGGTCGGCGCTGAGGACTCCAGGGCTCAGGGACTGACCGCAGCCCGCAGGGATGGAGGCGGGAGGAAGGAGGCAAAGGGTCTGGATTTTGATGCCGCTCTTCGGTCCCAGGGATGAGTTCGGCTGTGCCGAGGTCTTGGACCTGACCCAGCGACAAAGGGTCGGGTTCCCGGAGGACGGGTTGCTCCCGGACGCCGAGAGCGGGGATGGGGGACCCTGGCTGCAGGATGGCGGCTGAGGAGCCCCCGGCTCCCGGTGTTGGCGGTCCCGGGGGACGGGGCTGCGGCCGGAGCGGCGGACTCGGGGGTACCGCCGGCCCCTCCCGGCGGCGGCCGGTGCCCGCAGCGCCGGCGGCGCGGGGCGGAGGGGCGGTGGGCACGGCCCCCTCGCCGCGCCGCCCCCCGCCCGCCCCCAGCGCCTCCCGCGGACGGCGGAGCGCGGCGCGGGGCCGGCGCGGGGCGGCGAGCGGCGGCGGGGCGGCCGCAGCCCCCGACGGCAGCGGCGGCGATGCGGCGAGGCGGGGCGGCGGGCGGCGAGGCGGGGCGGCGGGGAGCGCGGCGGGGGCGGCGGGGCTGAGCGCCGGGCGGCCGGGGCTCCTCGGCCCCGGGGGGGGGCACCCGCCCGCCCGCCCGGCGCCGCACCCGGCTCCGCACCCGGCACACGGATTTACGGCGCGGACTGCAGCCTCCGGAGCGGCCCGGCAGGTAAGGCACGGCCGGCGGCACCCGGGGGCCTCGCCGTGCCCGCCGCGCATCCCCCCTCCTCCGCCGCGGTATCGTCTCGCCGGGCTCCGGACGCGGTACAAGTTTCCCCCGCTGCGGTCCCAGCGGGCACCGGCTCCCCGCCTCCGCCGCCCCGCCGCTCCCCCAGCGGATGCTGCAGCGATGGGGCTGCCCCGGCTGCGCGCCCCCGCCCGCCGCTCGTCCTCCGCTCCGCTCCGCTCCCAGCTGCGCCCGCAGCCCCGAGCCCCCCGGAGGGACAGCGGCGTGGCCCGGGGTCCCGCTCGGGACCGGCCGCAGTGGCGGGGGCCGGGGGGATGCGGCCAGGGCAGGGGAGAGAGCGGAGTCGGCTGATCGGGCTGCTGCCAGAGAAGGTTCTGTTGCTCTTGGACCAAACTTGGCTTCGGGGAAGCTGGCCTCGGGGTGAGAGCCCCGGGAGGGACCGGTGGGACGGGAGAGCCCCGAAGGACATGCCCGGAGCCTGCTGCTGCTCAGGGTGCGGGTGTCTCGCCCCGCGGGGCCCGTCCCGCTACTGGGGATGCTCCCCGCTAGGCCTCGGCTGGAGGCTGAGCAGCGTTTAGGAGCTCGGTTCTCCACAGGGAACGCGGACTCCTTCCAGCCTTGTAGCGGGGCTGAGTGCCGGGAGGCTCGGGATGCTCCCGTTTCCGCCTTGGGAACGCGTTCCCTTCGCAGTCGACCTCAGAAAGCGAGTGTGAGAAAGGGGACATAGCCCACGGGAGAGGCATCACAGCCGGGGACATGTCGAGGGGGTCAGGTTTCCCTGAGAGTGCTGAACATGTTCTGAGTGGGACTTTCCCTCTCCTACCCCGGTGGCGGAGGCGCTGCCCACCGGCAGACGCGATGTGCCCCAAGGGCCGTGGGTACTGCTGGGGGCCCTGCCTTGCCGGTGCCATCGGGTGCGGATTTTACCGGGGTGCTTCCCTGTGCGTGGAAGATCCCCGTTTGCAGCCTTTTCCCTCTTTTTCCTGCACGGTGGCAGACTGTCGCCATCGAGCGCGCAGACGGGCTGTGCGGCTGAGCTGTGACTTCCCGTGGGCGTGGGGTATCGATCTGTGGCTCTGCCCTGCGGAAGGGAAGGTGTGCTCAGCCCAGCGCATCGCCTGGGGACACTGCTCCTGTGCTCCTGCTCTGGGGACATGTCAGATCTGGAATCCTCCCTCTGGACATGCCGCTGTCACACTCCTCCTCGGGCAGCCGGGCAGCTGGCGCGATGATTTAGGTGTCCCGTGGTGGTTTGTGCCGGGAACCCGGGTGCCTCTAGCTGTGAGCCACCTTCATGTGGGCCCACAGCGGTGCCCAGTCCCAGCAACATCCCCTCCACACCTCCCGAGCTGGCTGTGCCCCGCGGGTCCTGCACGGCTCCTCCATCTGCCGATCTCCTCGATCTCCTGATGCTGAGTGGGGCTGCATGCCGCCTGCGGGATGTCTGCCCTGTGGGCATGGATCACAGGCGGCACCGGGCTTCTCCCAGCTGCCTGTTGTGTAGCGAAGGGCGGCCTGGGTTTATCTGCGAGAACGGATGTGAGTACGGGGGTCTGATCACTGCGTGTAAAAATCCTCCTTCAGAAATCCCCTTCTCCTGAGCATTGCTAACACAAGGCGAAATAAGCACAGATTCTGCAATTTTAGGGCTCTCTACGGGTTGTGCCGCAACCAACAGTAGACGGGACTGAATATAAACTGGGTTTTTATCGGTTTCCCTGGATTTTTATCTGTTTCCCGACGCAAAGCTCTTGCTGTCAGAATGAAAGCAGATGTTTGGCTGCCTGTTTAAGCCAGAAACACCTCTGGTTAGGACGCTAGCACTACTAGGATCTCCAGCCCCATCCCCTTTACCTCGGTGGCTTCAAAGGCTGCCTCAGCATAACTGTTCTTAAACTCCTCTGGTCGCTGCCGGAGAGGCATTCCCCTGCTCCCTTTAAAAAAAAAAAATAAGGGAAATGCATACAAAAAGCCGTGCAAATGGTGGAGGAGGGTCTCGGAGCGATGCGCTGAGGGAAGTGAGCATGGCTTGGCACAGCAGCTCAGCTGGAGCTCGAGTCTGGCACCGAGTCCCCAGTGCTGCTTCCCCGTGTCCTCGTGGGGCTCTGGGTGCTTTGCTGTGCCCTGCAGGCACCCCAAGGAGCTCTTCAGAGGAAACGCAGAGGTGGATCTGGGCCCGTGCTGTGGAGAGGCAGCAGCAGCAGTGGGGTGAATATCCATCCCCAGGAGTGCCGTGTACCAACCTGAGAGACAGCCCTGCTCATTCTGTTATTTAGCTCATGGACCCAGAGAGAGAGAGAGAGTGCTTTCCTGTGTCTGCTTCTCTGCTTTAACAAACTGAGAGCTTGCTGTTTTGCTGTGGGACACCTAAAAGCACAGCCTGTGCAGCGGGTTGGAGATCACCAACTTGGTTTTCTTGTAGTTATTCTGACAGCAATGCTGCCCAGGGGTGGTGGCAGGAGGGTCCTGCTGGTGCTGCTGCAGGCTCGGGTGTGCACAGGGGTACTGAGCAAAGTGGCACTTGCCCAAAAGGCCATGGCAGGGCTCTGCTGAATCCCAGCTCCCGGGATGCTCCTTCTGCCTCTGCAGCTTGCTGCCGGTGCCCTGACAAGTAGCTTTGTGTGTAAATGGGGATTTCTTCAAAACTCCTGGGAGGAGCAGCTGACAACAAATAGCTCAGTGGCAAAAATGTGTGTGTGTGTGAACTACAGTCTAAACGGGAGAGGGAAAACATCCAGTTACAGAACTAATGCAAATGGAGTTGGCTTTCATCTCTCCCTGCAGCATCCTTTGTGGAAGGCATTTGCATTTCCCCACAGTCAGTTTGCTACCTATCCTTCAAGCAAATCCAGAGCTAGAAAGCAGAGGAAAGCCTGTTTACAAGGTGTGGGGTGGCTTGCCAAATCTGGAGAGAGCTGAACTCAAAATATTTGATAATGAAAAATCTTATTTTAAGGTAGCAACAGTGAACGCAGCAGAGGATGGCACACACAGGCTGCGGTGTGTGCTCCGCTGCTGAGTGCAGGGTCGGGGGCTCATTCCTGAGCTCCTGCTGCACCAGTTCTCACGGGTGACCCATCCAGAAGGGTGATGGCGAGGAGGGGGTCTCATAAACTCCTCTGACCTCCCTCTGGCACAACTCTGAAGTGCCATCGGGATGTGGCATTCCTGCCGGGGGATCCTGGAGCTGTCCAGCATCACCCTGTTATCTGTGTGGGAAGACCCCCGTGGCTCCCACCAGAGATCCACCAGCCCTGGAGTCTTCAGGTGTCCTCAGTGGTGTGGGGGCTCCTGGGTCTGGCAGCTGCAAACAGCTCCAGGGTGGACTGCTGTCATTCTGGAGGAGTCTCCAGCCCGGAAGACAGAAACAAATCAGGATTTCAGGAGCACTTCAGCAACAGCTATTAGCTGTGCTAAAAGGATTACCAGCTCTGCAGGACTCATCAAGTGTTTAAAACATAACTCAAGCATCAAAGGCGACTCTTAAAGGCTCACATTTTCACATCAAGTCACTGTGAAAATTTCTATCCAACTTAATTAAAACATTCACTAGGCTCATTAAAAACAAAAAGAGAAAACAAAGGCCTTTTTTTCCTTAAGTACCAAGCCATTTTGAAGAGAGGAGTTTACAGCAAAGTATGCATATTTCTTTGTTATAGAATCACCTTTGTGAAAGTCTCCCGTCTCTAGATCACTGTGTCTGACTAAGCTCAAGCTCTCCGAAAAGGAAACAACTATGTTGGTATTGTTTTTGTTGTTTTGTTTTTTCCCTGGCTAGGGACCACAGAAGAGAGATGAAAAAGTGAGAAGAGCTTTGTAGAGAAAGTTAGATAAGAGGGTGGGGGAGTGTCAAAACCAGACCTATAATAGGAAACAAGCCACTGAAGTGCTGGTGAAAGTACCTTTTATCTTGAAGGCTCCAAGTGCTGTGCAGTGCATTAATACACATAAGAGCTGAAAAACAGTCGACAACAACTGGCACCACCACCTTTGCTGGCAGCAGAGTCACCCCAGGTGGGTCATAGGCTCACTCATCATCAGTCCCTGACTGCCTCTCTGTTTTGGCTGAGTTCATTTTTGGGCCACTCACTTGAAGAAGGACATTGAGGTGCTGGAGCAAATCCAGAGAAGGGTAACAAAGATGGTGAAAGGTCTGGAACACAAATCTGATGAGGATTGGCTGGGGGGCTCAGGGTGGACCTTACAGCTCTCTACAACCACCTGAAAAGAGGCTCTAAAAAGGTGGGAGTTGCCCAGTTCTTCCAGGTAATAAATGACAGGGCAAGAGGGAATGGCCTCAAGATTCCCGAGGAGAGGTTTGGGATGAATATTAGGGAAAACTTCTTCATGGAAAGGATTGTCAAGCACTGGAACATGCTGCCCAGGGAAGTGGTTGAGTCACCATCCCTGGAGGAATTTAAAGGATGTGCCACTTAGGGATGTCATTAGTGGTAAATTTCGCAGTGCTAGGTTAGTGGTTGGACGGTACAGCCTTAGCAGCTTTTTCCAGTTTAAATGAGTCTATGATTCTGTGTTTTGGCCGAGGTGAGATGTTGCTAATCAGCCCCATCCCAAGCCCCTTCCCATGTGTGCTTGGTCCTGGTCAGCACCACCATCATCTTCCACGGGGCTGTGACTTAATTCTCCTTCCCTGTGATGTGCCCTGTCTCAGGGACACGGGATCACCCCCAGGCTTCAGCATGTATTCACCCTGACCACACTCACCCTGCTCAGAGGCCCCAGCTGTTTTCAGTGCCCTGGGGAGGCATAAAACAGGTAGTCAGACTCCCTCTGCACAAGGTGTAACTGGAGCGGTGCCACTGGAATTATGGGTGCATTCAACACAGTATTTAAACTTACTGAATGATTTTTTGACATTCATAGAGGCCTTGAACATTGTAGGATTTCATTCCATTATGTTGATTTTCTTGGTTTTGATTAATATTGAATCAGCATCCGCAAAAAAGGAATAAACATGTCCTCTTCTTCCTCTTGTGTACATATGAGTTTGATTTCTTCCACTTCACACTGTCCTGCCTGGTGCTTGGAAGGGCAGTGCTGAGAAATGCCATGGGGAGCAGAGCTGCTCCTGCTGCACCTTCCCGAGGGGATTTGCAGCCTCTCTTCCTTCTTTTCTTCTCACTTGGCCATTTTCTTGAGACAGAATATAGGACCTGAGCAAAGAGCCTGCTGCCCCTGCCGCCCTCTGGGCTGGGCCAGCTGTGTCCCTGTGCCAGGGACAGTGAGCTGCTGTCACACAGGGCTGGTGGCATGGGAAAGTGTGTGAGCACAGACTTTACAACCATGTACTCCGTGCACGCTCGGGATGTGAAATGCAGGAATTAGGAGGTAGACAGGGTTTTTCCATCAAGCGTTTATAGCACCTTCCTCACTATGTGTCTAGACATAGCTATAAATGAGGGAGAGGGCTATTACCTGGAAATAAAACTACTGAAACCAGCCCTGGAGAGCTTGATGCTGTATTTCCAAGGAACTGGGAGATTCCTTATGATGAATGTAACAATATCAAAGGCTATAAACTCACCACAGCTGGGTACTGAGTCAGGGGACACACTTAAAATGTACCTGCCACTTGCAGCTTAGACTCAGCTTTAACTGCGGTCCCTTGCCAGTCCTTGGCCATTCCAAGGGCTGCCACTTGCTCACAGATCAGGGTTCATCTCTGCTGACTCCACCAGCTCCAGTGGCATTATAAAACAGTCCAGTGGTCGCCACAATCTCATTTCTCATTGCAGTGTGGACCATTGGTGGTGTGGAGGAGAGGAGAGGTCATAAGTGGGGGTCGTGCTGTGCAGCTCACTGGGAAACTGCCTTCACACCTGAAAACTTGAGGCAGGGACAGCAGGAGCTCTGCTGAGTGTGTGGCAGTGCCTGTGTGGGTGGAAAACGCCTGGGAATTCCTCCCAGAATGCCCAGTCTCCATCCCAGTCCTTTTGATAGTGGTGGGAGAAGTTATACAGTAGAGATCTAATTTTTTGGATGCAAATTCTGTTCTCTGATCATTGCTTCTGCCACGTCCAGCACAGCGGGGTCTAAGACTGCCTAAGGCTTTGCCACACTGTGATAACATCAGCAAAAGTAATAAGGAAGAGAATGGACTCCCTGGAAAAACACCATGAAGCAAACCACTGACCCAATCCTGACAGTGTCCGCAACGAAAGCCCAGGGAATTATTTTGTTCAGCTAGGAGTAACCTACCTACACTAGTCTGAGTGACTGAGTGAAGTGGCAGGGGATGTCTCTTCTGATCCTTTGGTTGAATTAGAGGATGAAAAAGGGAAGTGAAAGGGTCATACTGGTGGCTGGGACCTTTTGGGACCTGCTGGCCCATGGCTGACCTGCCTTCTGAGGGAGGAAGGATGAGAAACAGCAGCATGGCAAGTGGTAGGTGCAGGATGCAGGTGGTGGGGAATTTGGGTCAGCACCTTTGTGGCTGCAGGACATGCTCCCCAAGCTGGGTTTCCTCCCCCACTTAGGTTTCCCCCTCCAGATTAGCTTTCCTCTGCAGATGGTGCACTGTGTCCAGGCCTTGTAAAACCCCTGCAGAGCTTTCTCATGTTGCACGTTCAGGATTAGGAGGCATTGGGTAACATGGTCCTCTGAGTACCTCAGACCTATTAAAAATTGCTCTCATTTGACTCCACAAACAGTGCCATTGGGAATGCAGCAATGCTTCTGGGATGTGAGTAAATATTGGCCTTGAATGAAGTCGCGGATAATGGGAGATAAGTTATCAACAGCTGTTTAACTTAATATTACTTCCATGCAAGATAACACTGAGCTTTTGCAAGAGGTTAATAACCAGATGTAGAATCCATCACTGCAAACACAGGCACCTGGCAAAGTGCATCCATAATTTTTCCACTGGAGTGTTATTACAGCTGAAGAAGCATGGTAGCAAGGAAATGTGCCAGTGGGCCTGGCTCCAGTGGCCCCCCAGGTGATGTTGTTGTGGCTGTGTGCAGTGACTGGGGGACAAGGGTGCTTTCCTGTGGGTCCAGCTCCTCCAGACTGAAGGGTCTAGGATGGCATCACTATAGAGTTGTAGTAACAAAGCTTTGCTGCTGCTAATCAGGCCTGAATGCCTGTGCTGGGCAGTGCCTGTACTGCACATCTGAGCACAGTGACCGTGGAGCGAAGAGTGAAGCAGGACAGGGAGGCATTCATATAGGTACTTAGAAGGTAGTGGCAAAATGTGAGGTGTGCATCAGTTGTGGATCATAGGATCACCACCAAAAGGAATGCAGCTGATGCTAATCAAGATTTTAACCCAGAGTTATGGTCCACATCACCTTAGCTGGCTACTGGTCTCTGGTATGGCTGTTCCAGCCTGATGTTGGACCTGTAATTCCACGGAACTGCAATCCAAGAAGAGGTTGGCAAAGGCCAGAAGTACGCAGGGAGATTGGAAAGGCTCTGCTAGCGAGCAGTGCTTGGCTCTGCAGCCACCAGGCTTCTCTGCAGAAAGACTCCTTCCCAGGCCTGTCCCAAAATGTGGAGTTGGGGTAGAGGAGATATGTCAGCCACCTGCCCATTGCCACAGTGTAGGCCTACCCTGGCTATTTTAATTCCATTCCTCTCACTTGATCCTGGCCACGGATGCTGCAGGCTTTCAGCACTGAGCTTCACAAGTCAGAGCCGAGGGAAGGGCTGGGGTGGGATGGAGTGGACCCTGCCTGCTCCCCTCTGCCTGCTCCACCCGCAGGGCTCCTCAGTGCTGTCCCTGATGATCAGGACACGAGGTCGCTGGTGTCAGTGCCCGGCTGGGACATGCCTTGCATGGCTCTGAAGACACTGATCAGCCTGACTGAGCCCTTGGCAGAGCTTGTCTCCTGGCAGAGCTGGGCTGGCTTTCAGTGCTCCTGGCTCCCAGCCCCTGCTTTATCCAGCAGACCACACTGCTGCTCAGCAGAGCTGGCTGCAGATGCTGGGACAGCAGCTGCAGTCCTATTGATCCCTGTGGGCATGGTAAGCCCAAATGAAGACCCTTGGGAGATCAGCACAGAATACAAAAATCTGGCTGCAAAGCAGAGTCTCAGACTGTGACAGCTCTGCAGACAAACCCATGTGAGAGTCCAGCTGTGCAGAGCATCCACAGAGAGCCTGCTTTGAATGTGGATTTGGTGCTTGGGATACATAAGGAAATCTTTGTTGGTTTGCATGAGCCCATCACACCTCTTCCTTCTCCCAGAGGAAGCATCTGGAAGCAGATCCAGGTCATTGCACCCATGGAGGCAACGAATCCTCAGCTTCCTTGGGTTCCTTGAGTGTGTTGCTCAGGTTGTGAGGCTGGAATGAACAAACAGATGAGCACCTTGGAAGCATCCAGACTTCTCACAGTCTCAGGGCTAGAAGGGTTAGAGAACCACTCTTGCCTCCCAAAAGAAAGAAGCTTCTCAATGTCCCACTGGTGCACTGGCTGTTGCACAAGTAGATGGGGACAAGCTTGTTTTCAGGCCATGCCACATTCCTGGTGTTTACACCCTGCTGGAATAGCTGGGAGCAGGGGCTGAGTGTGCTGGAGCCACTCTGGCCTTGCTCACTCCCCAGGTGTTACAGGCCCCCGGCAGCTGCTTTTGGGCCAGCCCCATTAAATGGCTCAGAGCATTACCTGCTCAGGCAAGCACATCTCTGGAGTCTTTAGTAGCTGCAGTTAAGAAGAAAGCTGTGTTACTAATCCTCATATGTAGCTGCTTTTTTCCAGCTCAGGCATTCCAGCTGAACTTTTCCCCCTGTGCTGTTTGCAAACCAGGCAGAGTGCGAGCGTGCCCTCACCCTTCCCACACACAGACACAGCAAGGCAGCAAGCAAATGGCAGGTCCCTGGTTGTCCTCAGCAATTGGCAAAGAGCTCCAGCTGCCACTGCTGCTGCCCTGGGATGACTCTTCTGTTTCCCATGGGCTCACTGCTGCATCATCAGCAGAGGCAGGCGATGCGGGTTCGCTTTTTTATAGCCACGCCTTGCCCTTGCCTGTCATTTACACGGCGAGCTTAAATTGTAGTCTGAAATGAACGTTATTATTAAGATCCTGAGTTCTTGAGGTATTAAAGGTAGGGGTTGACCCCTGTGGACATGCATGCCCGCATTTAAAAAGCAAAGGAAATTCCTGTAGACGTGTCGGCAGCACCTTGTGCTGAGGCTGGTCAAGTTCTACGTCCGAGCAAGTGCTCCCTGCTGCGGATTGTGACCTTGTGATTCTCTTCTAGAGCTGGATTTTAAGCTCCTGCTGAAGTTTGCCTCTGTGAGCAAGGTCCTGGCTGGTGACAGCTTCCCTGTTTTTTTCCAGGACAACCTGCTGCATGGTGGCTCTGCTGAGCAGCACCTCCCCTTGCCCTCAGTCTCCTGGTACTGCTCACCAGGGATGCCACTGAAGTTTATGCTGCTGCTGCACATCCTTTTCCTGGGCAGCTTCCACATAATTAATTTACCTGTGGAGCTACAAGCTCCTGTTTTAAAGCTTGCTTTTAATCAGTTTGCAAAATACCCATCTTCTTGTTTACTCTTGTGTGAGTTCCTGTTGCCCTGATTTTTAAAAGTGTAAGTTTTCTTTTATAGTTCTTTTGAAAGTTTTAAAGTTCTCATCAAACTCCTTTAGCCTTCTAATAATGTTTACATATTTGAGAGTCAGAGTTCCCACATAATGTCACGTATAAAAGAATAGTTTACATATTTCTCTGAGGGTGGAGAGAAATGATGGATTGATCTTTGGACCAGTGTGGTTGGAGAGGTGGTAATTCCATCCTCCAATCCATGGTCACCTTTGGAATTCTGTGAATACCAAATGTTGGAATAAAACTGCCTCTTTTTTCTCTTTTGAACTTCCCTAACTTCTTTGTACTCATTTCGTGTCCAATAGCGACAAGTTTTCCTTATTTATCTTAAATTTTGGGGAGCATGACTGCTGGTTTTCAGTGTGCAGCACAGCAGCAAACCACCCTGGGCTCCCTGGGAATGGGAGCCTGTTCCCTCCACTGCTCCCCATCCCTCTGCAAGGTACAGCAATATAATCACCAGTTTGTTCACTTTTTATTTCCCTGACAGAAATCAATCTCATATTGTCTTTGGTTCCTCCTTTGATTTCTTGTCTTTTCTGATCTTCCCACATTTTCTGCAGTTACACAACTCATCCAAACTAATAACCAGCACAGTTTTTCACCTCAGGTAGCACTGTGTGCCCTCCGACCTCGGGCAATGCTTGTGCCTCCCTTGTGGAGGTCATGGGGGGGCTCATAGCCTCATGATTAATTCTGTCCTCTTGAAAAGCAGGCTTTGGCAGTGAATCCTTGCAGTCCTACACAGATCTTGTGTCAAATTCACGGGAGTTTCATGAGAATGTTTCATTGCTTTGAACTCCGTCTTCACACCCAAGTCTAGCAGGGGGAGTATAGGAAATTTATAGTTGCAAAAGAACTTTGCAAAGTTGCATTAAGTTCCATTTCCTTGGCAAAGGCAAATAAAGCTATGCAGGGAGAAGGGAATAAAGAGTGGAGAAAAATGCCGCAGACATAAAAGGAGAAAATGCTGAATGGGAGGGGAGAACTGACAGCCTTAATGTGGATTTGTGGGGAATTTATGAACCTGAAGCCAAGTAATCACAGAGCATGGGTAGTTTAGGTGACTGTGGGGACTCATTGCTCTTCATTAACCTTCCAGCCACCTGGGTTCAGGTGTCAACTCAACATCAAACCACAGCTGATCAAAACTTTCTCTGTTTGAAAAATTGTGGGGAAATTGGGTTTTCAAGTGGCTGAATGGGATTTCATGAGGCCCCTGCCTTCCTCAATATCGTTAAATCATTCGATATCAAAAATCTAAAAATGGGTATTTGGGCCTGAATCCATTTCTGGGCTCCAGCCAAAAAGAGCTGAAAAAAATGCTGCTGTGTTTATTTGTGAGTTTTTCCCCATGTGCCATGAGGGCTTTGTTGCTCCTGACTCAGGGAGAGCTCAGGCAGAATCCAGGCACTGCCTTGCCCAGAGAGCAACACAGAAAGCAACTTCAGTAATTTCTACAGTGAATAATCTCTTTTTTTCCACCTGTATCTGCTGGGAATGCTCTCCCCTGACCCAGAGGTACAGTGGTGTACAGGGGGAGCATAAGAAAGATGCCATCAAGCTGGGAAAATGGTTGGGCTGGAGTAGCTCTGGGATGAGGGCTCTCTATCACGGCTGTTTGTTTGTTTGGGTGAGAAAATGGAAGTGGGTCTAGAGAGTGAAAGAGGCTTTCCCAGGATAGCTGTGACTTGTCAGGGGCTGAGAGAGACATGCCATGCAAGCCCTGGGTCTTCTGTTTCATAGCTGTGTTGCTTATCTGGAATGTAGAAATTACCACTGGGATGGCAGAGCGTCAGATGAAACTGCCAAGGGAAGCATCGCTTTTGGTGGTTCCCGGGTGAGGAGTGCCCATGTTGAAGAAGTGGTGGAAGCCTGGATGAGCAGCCTGGCTGCAGGAAAAATGACTGAGTTTCGATGCACAGCGCGTGCTGATGCCACCAAAGCAGCCCCGAGCGAGGGCTTTCCGTTCCACGGTGGCCTCACAGAACATTCATGGTCGCTGTCCAGCACAGGGTAGCTGAGCACACTTGCATTTGACAGCACAGTGACCTGCTCAGGTCGAGCTGTAGACCAAAATGTGAGCAACCAGGCTGCAGGGCTCTTGTAGTATCCTAGAAATTTAGTGGGACCCTTGCCCTGAGTTAAAGATCCCTCCTAAACTCGCAGCCTGGGGCAGCCTGGTGAGCTCTGCCCATCTCCTCCACTGGGATATTCTCCAGCGGCTGTTGCTGTAGAGGTTGTAGGATAATACAAAATCACACCAGTAGCTTCCACTGGTTTTCTGAATCCTTTTATTTGGTTTAAAACAAAGTGTTTGCGAGTCATCACCGGGAATTCATCGTCAGCTGTCTGTCACGCTTAATTGGGTTGTCCTGTAAAATATCTTGCATATAAGTAAATCAAAAAGTGTGGGGCTCATAAAAGGGCCAGTGTGTGGTACATTGATGTTATTTATAGGCTTCTCTGTGGTGCTTATCACCATGGCAGCTGTGAAGGTCGATGCTGACACTTGTGAGGGAATGCCATGGATGTTTTTAGAAAGCCACGTGTGTGGAATGAAGCGGTGCTTGTGTGTTCCAGTGGAGCTGGGAGCAAGGGTGCAGTGTCCTGCAGGGAGCCCCCGGCCCCAGGACAGCAGGAGGAGGGCAAGGGGCCATGGCAGGTGATAGCAGCTCTGTGGGCTAAGGCTTCTGAGGTTGTAGAGCCCACAGATCTGGTGCCCTGGGTGCTGCATTCTGGCATCTCCTTGGAAAAATGGGCAATAAGCCAAAGGGGAGAAAAGTACTCACATGGAAGAGGCTGGAGATCCCTTCATCCCTTTTCTCCTCGTCAGGATGAACCTCACGTACCATCCTGTTTTTTATACCTTTCTGTTGAATTATACTGAAACCAGTGGTGATTGCTCCACGAGTGTCCATAGGAGCTTACTTTCTACAGCTGGCTTTTTTTGATAACATTCTTTCTTAAAAAGCAAACAAAAGCAGCATGTCCTCATGTCAGTTCTGTAACTGGCACATAAAAAGCCTTCTTCAGCCACATCCAAGCAGAGCTGGTTTAAGCATCCGCACCTCAACCTCCACCTGGAAAGCAGCCTCTTGAAAACTCTTCACCGTCCCAGCAGCACTGCTGTCTCCAGCAGCAGTGCTCCAAAATGACTCTCAGGGAGATGCATAACAAACCCTCAGTGTGTCCTTTTATTACAAAACTACCTGGTCTCTCAGCTGAGCCAGTAACCCCAGTTCCTCCAAACACCTGGCCAGGCTCTCTCAGTGAGTACATCTTCATCTTCTCACTTGCCTCAGGGTGTCACAGCTCAGCCCTGACCCGAGGAACCCAGGGCTTTAGCCAGTCCTTTGTGAATCTCTCTGCCCATCTGAGAAAAGCTTTCTATAAACCTACATCTTCCTTCTACTAAACTAACTGTGACTCTCCCATCTGCAGGCAGGCGCTTTTTCTCTGCAGGATGAGCAGAGGTCTCTGGAAGGGGCTGTTTCTCAGCGGTGTCTCGGTGCACACTGTGCCTTTCCTGTCACCCCTGCTCCTCTGCAGCAGAAACCAAACTGTGCCTGTTTTCCCATCCTGTGCAGATAAGCACCCTATTCTCATCTCCTCTCCTTGCTCGCCACAGGCAGCCTCGTTTCCCTGGCTGCTGTTAGCAATGGACCTTTGTTTCCATGAGAAAAACGCAGAGTCCCCGCCACCTCTGGGCTCTAACTGCTCCCCGGCAGTGAGGGCAGGTTCCTCAGGAAAGCCCCAGGGGACATAAAAGTCATTATTTAACTCCCTGTTTCTACCTCTTGATGGTAGCTATCTCTACAGCTGCAGGAGCACGTGCCCTCATGCCCAGGTCTGTAAGCATTCAATTTATGCTTTCTTCACAACAGTAAACTGCCTTTGCCAAAGCCATTCGGTTAAACAGTTGAAGCAAACAAACTCACTGGATTTTTTTTTTTCTGGGGCTGTTCTGGAGTTTATGCAAGCACTCCACTAACATTTACTGCCCTGGCATCCACTGTTAGCCCCACAGACACCTGCTTGGGAAATGATTCCACATGGGCAATGGGTGTTAGGGAGTTGGTGTGATGCTTTCCTGTCCCCCTGTTCTTTTAAAAGTTTGAAAGTTCTTTTAAAAGTTCTTTTGTATGCCTTCTGATGTTTACATATTTCTACTGGAGTTTCTCACGCACTGTCATGTAAATAATGATTGTTTTGCATTCTTCTTTGTGGGAGGAGAGAATTGATGGACTATTGGTTTGACCAGTGTAGCTAGAGAAGTAACAAATTCACCCTCCAATACACTGTCACTTTTGGAATTCTATATATTGCAAAGTCAGAAATAAAGTTCTCTCCTTTAACTCTTCCAATCTTAGCGTGCGTGCGTGAGTTATTTTGTGTCGTAGTGCGACACTTTCCCTGCCTCCTGTAACTCCGTTCAAGAGCTCTTCTTGCAGAGCAAATACATGGGGTCTCTTTCTGCTCTAAGACTGATACGGTTATTAAGCTTTCTGCAGTGGAAAAAAGATTGCAAAGCAATTCAAGCTCGCTGGGTCATGAATCCATGTAGAAGTTGTGAATGGAAACGATATGCATGTGCCCTGGGCTTTGCCCAATCATACCAAGCAGTAATATAAGTCAGGATGAAAATAAATCTTAATACCAACATGCCCTACATGAAGCAAATACTCATTTTACATAAAACCTAATTTTAGCACGTCAAGACTGTAGCCAATCCACTTTGTCTCGCCATGACTTAGCATAATGACATACATATAGGTATGAATATATAGATTTGTAAACACGCTCTTCCCCCCTATTTTTTTTTTTTTTTTTTTTTTTTTTTTTGCTGAATGTGAGTGCCCCAAGAGGCAGAACTTGCCATCAGCGAGGAATCTCACTGCACACTCACAGCCCTTGCCATCAGTGAGGAATCTCTCTGCACACTCACAGCCCTTTCCATCAGCGAGGAATCTCTCTGCACACTCACAGCCCTTTCCATCAGTGAGGAATCTCTCTGCACACTCACAGCCCTTGCCATCAGTGAGGAATCTCTCTGCACACTCACAGCCCTTTCCATCAGTGAGGAATCTCTCTGCACACTCACAGCCCTTTCCATCAGTGAGGAATCTCTCTGCACACTCACAGCCCTTTCCATCAGTGAGGAATCTCTCTGCACACTCACAGCCCTTGCCATCAGCGAGGAATCTCTCTGCACACTCACAGCCCTTGCCATCAGCGAGGAATCTCTCTGCACACTCACAGCCCTTTCCATCAGTGAGGAATCTCTCTGCACACTCACAGCCCTTTCCATCAGCGAGGAATCTCTCTGCACACTCACAGCCCTTTCCATCAGCGAGGAATCTCTCTGCACACTCACAGCCCTTTCCATCAGCGAGGAATCTCTCTGCACACTCACAGCCCTTGCCATCAGCGAGGAATCTCTCTGCACACTCACAGCCCTTGCCATCAGTGAGGAATCTCTCTGCACACTCACAGCCCTTTCCATCACCGAGGAATCTCTCTGCGCACTCACAGCCCTTTCCATCAGTGAGGAATCTCTCTGCACACTCACAGCCCTTGCCATCAGTGAGGAATCTCTCTGCACACTCACAGCCCTTGCCATCAGCGAGGAATCTCTCTGCACACTCACAGCCCTTGCCATCAGTGAGGAATCTCTCTGCACACTCACAGCCCTTGCCATCAGCGAGGAATCTCTCTGCACACTCACAGCCCTTCTCTCCCTTGCATGGGCATGGGGAAGGCAGCATGAGCACCCAGCTCTGCCATATTATGCACAGAGTGATTTCTTTGAGCGGCAGCAGCTAAGAAATGCCAAAGCATGGCTTTAATGCTGTCTGGGATCACCTAGGTGGAATGAAATGCTGATGGGTGTCAGGCGCTGGGGATGCTGGCAGGGGATGCTGCCTGCAGCCCTGCCTCCCACAGCTGGCCCCACTGTAGTGATCTCAGTGCTGGCAAAACAGCAGCATCAAAATGCTCTTCAGCGTGGGATTCATGAGTGTGCATGCCCTTTGTCTGATATGCCAGAGGTTGTGAGGGAATGCCCTGAGGGAGTCATGATATGCTCAGGTTTTCCAAGTGCTTTGGAAAAAGTAATGGTGAGCTTTGCTTTTCAGAAAAAAAAACCCTTTCCAGCATTAAGCTTTCCTGCGTCCTCCCCCTGTGGTGTCCGAGTTAGTTTCTGCAGCTATATTAACTTTCACTTCACCTTTCTGCGCTGCTTCCTTCTCCTGCACACTTTGTCCTAGGAAGAGCCCAGACCGCTCCACCGGGGCTGGTTTCTCAGGAAGAGTTTGGATTGCAGCAGCAGGGCAGGGTCAGGAGGAGCCTGTCCCCTTCCTTCCCCACCACGCAGCGGTCCGCAGTGCTCTGTGCCAGCCGGAGGGCGCCCCACACCCGCGGCCGTGCTGGGCTCCCACGGCCGCTGCCCGTCGTGCTCCTGCCTGCCCCGCTCCTCCGGCACGTGGCTGTGGGCTGGTGGCCCCGCGGCTGCACCGGGAGCCCGGCGGTCCCCGGGCCTGGGAAGGCGCAGGCTGGTGGGTGTGCGGCCGCGGGAGGATTTTGGCTTGCACCGGCAGCCAGCGAGGAGTGGCTGGCGCTGGTGGCTGGAGACAGGCTCTGCGTGAGAGCCAAGCCAGGCTGGCAGGCTCGGGAGCCAAAAGCAAAGTGAGAGGCATGGCTTTGGATCCCTTTGTAGACTACTGCCTTGATGGCGAAGCCGCTCACGACACGTCTGTCGTGGGGAGCACACGCCTGGGAGCAGCCGCCGGTGCTTTTGTGAGGCCGCGGTGGTGAGGAGCGGCTCTGGAGCAGCAAACACCCTTAGGAATGTGTAGGGCGGTGTGGATCCTCAGAAGCTGCAGGGAGGAGCCGTGCTGGGATGCTGCTGCCTTCCTGGTGAGGGGGAAAGGGAGTCCCAGCCACTCTGAAAGGAGAGGAGAGGTGCTGGTGCTGGGAAGGTGCAGCGCTACCTCCCCACCGGAGGAGCAGAGCAGGTGCAGCAGATGAAACGACCTGCTGCTCTCTCCTTATTAAAAGAAAATAGTGTTTGCTGGCAGGACTACAGATCTGACACCTTGATCCATGGAATCGTTCCCAAAATACAAATCAGGAGGAAGCGATCAAAGCCCTCCCCGTGCAGGGAGAGTTTCTCCTGCTGCTGCTGCCCTCTCCCAGGGCGGGAGAGCCCTGGTACCCCATGGCAGGCGGGTGTGGATGGGGTGGATGTGATGGGGCCTCCCAGCACGGCACCAGTTTGTGGGGAGGTTTGACTGGGTGATGCATCACTGAGCCCATCCCTTCTGGCTTAGCCCCAGCAGTTCTGGAAGGAGAAACTGATTGTGATTTAAAGGTGTCGGAATCAGGAAATCCATCATGTCCCTTGCTAATCTGCTGCTGTGATTGATTACCCTCACCATTAACTGCCCGTTACACATACACACCTTATTTCCAGCCTAAATTGGTCCCTGGGCATGGCAGCATGGCACAGTGATCCATGGAGGAATGTGCAGGGGCTGAGTGGCCCTGGGCCAGCACAGGCTGAAGGCACAGACACAAACTGTCAGCACCCAGAGGCCCCCTCAGAGGAACACAGGGGACAGGAGTCCCCACGATGGATCCCCCAGAGCAGCTGGGGTTGAGATCTCTGCCCAAGGGCTTGGGGACATTGCAAAGGGGGTGGGATGAGGGATGGCACCCTGCCCTGGCATCCCCAGGACCCGATCACAGCGCAGTACATCATGTACTGGGCCCCTGCCCATGCAGAAGGATCTTCCAGCAAAGGAGTGGGAAGAGTCTCGCTTTGCTCTGAGCTAAATTGTGCAGTAAATTAAGCCTGATCTGCATGAAATTTCCTCTGCATGTATGTGCCAGGGTGAGCCTGGGAACAGGTTTTATCCAAATTCTCCTGCCTTTTGTCTTTAATTTAAAAAGTTAGAATCTCCTGTAATTGCCTCTGTGCTCATGGAGAATTGGGTAATACTAAGAAACCCTCTGGTGGCTAATTGAATGCCTTATAAATGTTCTGACTGTAAGCAAAGTTCTCTGTCTTACATTATAAAGATATTTAGGTCCCATTCTGTACGAGGGTGATAATTTTATGAGGGATTTTCATATCTTTTGGATGCAATATGGGATGGATCATTACCTTTTTTTACACTTAATTGCTTTTATCATCCAGAAATATTCAGTGCTTAATGATAATAAAGAGCCTCTGCTAAGGAGGCCAAACACCAAGTGTGTTATTGCCAGGGCACAACTCCTCGGTGTGGCATTGGATGTGTCACCCACCCCCAGGCAGAGCGGGCTGCTCACTCAAAACCCCCCAGGAGGGAAGAGCAAGGCCAGAGCCCTATAAAATGGGAATGGTCTTGTTTTCCCATGCATCCATGTCCCCTGCCTTTCTGGTACCTTACCCGTGGCAGCCAGAGCACCGAGGATGCTCCTGCAGCAGGTGGGGATGAGGAGGCTGAGCTCCGTGGTGCAGGCTCCAGGCTCAAAGAGGGCACTAGGAACAGGCCATGCTTCTCTGGAATCAGCTTGAATGAGGGAAATTTGCTGCTCATCAGGCAGCCGGGTTGCCTGCTGGGCCAGGCTGGCACCTCTCTGCCAGCTTCACTCCTCAGAGGCAGGGTTACAAAACCCGGTCCAGATGTTTGTTTGCTGTGTTGCCTGTGGCTTTTCCAGGAATGCATTTTTCAATGGCCTTCTACAGCTCTTAATTAAAAGAGCACTTGCATCATTTATTAATTACTTATTAACCCTTTATATCCACTACAAGCCCATCACAGACGTCGGTGGTGTCCCACTGGTGCTCATAAGCTCCTCAGCAGCCATTGTAATTGATGGATTTAAGCAATCTGCTGACCTGTTGGGCCCGGCAACAATTGATCAACTATTCATTAAAACATCTAGAAATTATTTATGAACCTTTTATAAACTATTTATAAATGAGCAGGGACAGATTTATTCATTACTGTGTATGGGCTTGCAGTGAAGGGATGGAAGGAGCTCCAAGCTGAGATTCCAGCAGCTCAGCTCCAGGCAGCATGAAACATACCCAATGCCACAGGAAAGCCTTTGTCACTCCACACATTTCTCCAAATTACACTGCCTTCCTGTGGGCCCCGTGGGGGGTCAAGTTCCCTGATAGATGTGGGTCGTTCTCCCAAGGATCAGAAATAACACAGAATGGAGAATTTTCTGCTTTTCTGCAGAGTCAGGTAGTTTAGCTAAGTAGGGGCTGGCGAGAATCCAGTAGCAGCTTTTTAATACACTGTTGGGCTAAACTTAGAGGAGAGGATGAGCAGGCTTGTGTGATGCTTTGCTTCTAGTGGCATAGGATTAAATTACCATCCCATTTTACTTCATATTAGTATGCAGGGATAGAGAGAGAGAAAGGCACAGCTGCCAGCAAAACCCTGTTGGCTGCTGGGTGCTCGCAGGCAATGAGCTGGTTCCTGGGTAAATTGGGGATGCAGTGTAAGAGTCAGGTTCAGAGCCCACAGCTGATTGTTTCTTTTTTTTTTTCCTTTTTTTTTTTTTCCCAGCTTGATAATGAAAAAACAAAAATCTGTTTTCTATTACTTTCAGTGCAGTAGAGGAAGGGAAGGTGGAGTGGCCTTGCTCAGCTTAGACTTCATGAATCATTCCCATGTTCCTGATCTGTCGTGTTTGTACCAAAAATGGAGACTTTTCTAGGGACTGCCCAAAATGAGTAATGCTGTTCCTTGCTGCAGGATCCCAAAGCACTCACTGCTGCTGGGGGTTACTTCCAGCCCACAGAAACGTGTATGGCCTGACACCGAGGAGCCTCCCTGTCTCTGGAGCTCACCATCACCAAAGAGAAGCTGCAGATATCAGCTCTCCACGTGCTGACAGAAGAAATGACACCTGTGATGGGATCTCACCATCTACCATCCCTTCCAACAGGCTGTCCATAATCCTGCCTGCAGCAGATGCTGTCCAGCAGGATGGGATAAGTGACGACTTCCCAGGAGCTGGGGTTTGGTGTGGCAGGTCTGTCAGCTGGCAGCCCCGTGTTTCTTGTACAAGGTTTCTTCTCTCCTTCCTGCTTCTCTGCGTTGTTTTCCTGCTGGTGGTGCTCAGCTGGCTGCTGCAGGCCAAGCTGTGTAGGAGCTGCAGGGCTGGCTTGCTGCTCAGCACAGGAGGGGAATCCCAGCACCAGCAGCAATGTGAAGAGGCAGATTTATGTGGTGATGAATGGTTAGCTGTTTCAGGACCTTGTTTGGATTTACAGAAGGGGTGTGTTTACACACAGGTAATTCATTCAGCGGAAAGCTGTATACAGTTATAATTTAAGCATAAACTGGAGTAATTCAGCATTGCACTGTATGTGTCCTAATCAGTTTAAAGCTGAGAGCAAATTAGTGCAAGCCTGAATCTGGCTGTGCTCTCCCCATCCTGCCATAGCCCAGGCCCCGAGGCTTCCAGGGTGTCCCCCTGGGCGTAGCTCACACAAACATCATGCAGAATTTCACTTGTGTTCCACCTCAGAGGAGAGAAAAGTCAGCTCTCTGCAGTCTCTCCTACAAGTGTACTTGAGCTGTTTTGGAGTGCAGCACAAAGAAATCAGCTTTCCATGGGAGGAGAATACAAAGATGTGTCCAAAGAGCCATAGGTGGCTCAGTGTTCTTGTAGGAACGCTCTAACCAGTGTGCTCCTCATTCCCCCAGGCCCAGGGAGGTTTGGAGGGTCAGAGGACCCCTACCCCAGCCACAAGGCAGGGCTGAGCGCTGCAGAGGGGTTGTACCCCCCAGCTCACACTGCAAGCTGGAGCTGCCTTCACTTCTTGTGGGCAAACAAGTCCAGGAGGTGGAAAACATGTCCTGTCTGGGCCAGCTCACCCTGGCAGGACATCACTGTGTTCCTCTGGCAGGACATCAGGGTTTGGTGATGGGGTTAGAAATCCCCATCTGGCACCACAGGCAAGGGGGACAGCCACCAGCTCCAGCCCATCCTACAGGAGCAGGGTGATATCTGTGACACACAGTGGGGCCAGCAGGAGATGTTTGGAAAGAAGGGATTCAGGGGGCTCTGTAGGACACAGCACAAGGTGAAAGCAGGGTCCCACCACCCCTGCAGCAGTGCCCTGGTGGTGGGCTTTGTTTTGCTGGGGAGTGAGGCAGCTCCATCCCAAAAGCAGAGCTTCCCCGGGCAGGGCTTCCCTTAGCAGAGCATCCAGGCCCCAGCCAGGCTGAGGAGCCCCACAACAGGAACAATGTCACCCCCAGACTGGGGCACCCTCAAACAACCCAGGAGCAAACCACCCAGCTTGCATTCTCCACTCACTTGGTTCAGCAAAGCTGAAATAAGAGAAATCACATCAAAATCAGTCCTTGGGAGGCTAGAGATGCTCCAAGTCTGGAGAGAGCACAAAGCTGCTGGTGCTTGCCCTGGAAGAGCAGGGTTCATGTTGCAAAGCTGTTCCCAGCTGCACAGCCCTGGTCCTCAGCGCTGTTTCTGAGGTGGGAACACCTGGCAGTGGTTTTTGTGGTGAGCTGAGTCTTTGGCCAGTGCCTGCACCCTGCCTCAGCCAGCTCCCCCCAGCCCAGAGGGGTCAGCCAGGCACTGGGGGAGGACCAGGGGCTGGGAGGATTCCCCTCTCAACTGCACAGTTTTGACTGCACCCCATAGACCACAGAAATTCATGAATTTCTGTGCCTTATTTGGCCTCTGTGCTCATTCCCAGCCCCTCCGGGCTGCAGAGGACGTGGGGATGCCCCTGCAGGGAGAAGCTGATCCTGCTGGTGGCTACAGGGTGCCGGCATTATGTGGCTCTGTGGCAGACATTGGCTACCTAATTACACAGCAATTAACCACCCAGAGCGGGGCCAGCCTTATTTGAGGCAAACCTATAAATACAGGGAAGAGCTGTAATGCACAGGGACACGGCAGAGGAGCACCCCTAGGGGAGTTGGGGAGGATCTCACATGCTTCCAGGGGGACCTGGGCTTCTAGGAATCCCAATGAGAAATGGTTGCTGCCTAATGAGGCCACGGGGGATCCCATGGGAGAGCGCTGATGGTCCCAGCCAGAGGGTGGGAAAGGCTGAGGCTGAGCAAGGGTGGGAGAGGGAAAATGGTGGTGCAAAAATCAGTGCAAGAAGTTGGCGTGGTGCTTAGGGAGTGCTTCCAGAAGCAGTTTCAGGATGCAAATTAAAATAGCAGCTGATTGCAGCTGCACTCACTGTGCCTCTGCAGCCAGGTGGGTTTTTTGCCAGCCCAGCAGTGGCCCTGGCTGCCATAGCCCCTGGTCCACACCAGTCTCCCCCTGTCCCACCCAGTCTCCCCCAGCCTCCCCAGATCTCACCACTTCTTTAGCTGGGGTTCAGCACTGCCTGTTTTGTACAGGAGGGATGCTCTGCAAACGCCAGTTTTCCTGTGCATCATGCACGGGAAAATTCAGTAAGAAACACCTGCCATTTATTTCATGTTCTCTCTGGAAAACTGGGAAATGTCTGCTCCACTCCACACTTGATCCCCCTTTCCTAGGCAAGAGATTCCCTCCCATTGAGGGAGAATATGTGTGATGAATTTGTGGCCATTAGTGGATAGAAAGGAGTTTTATTGCTCTTCCCTTTGTTTGGCATCAGTTGGGAATGAGGTTTGAATCCTCTTCCCCTGCGTCTGTGTTTTCTAGCAAACCACATTCATTGTTCCTGAAAAGTCCAAGCTGTCAGCTACTTCAAATGCAATCTGAAGTTATCAGCAGAGGGGAGGGAAGGAGGAGAATAAAATGACCCTAGAGAGAAAGAAAATATTTCTGAGGCTGAACAAAGCATCCCAGGATTGCTCCTAGCCACTCTTTGCAGTTGTTTTATTTTGCTAAAAAACCCAAGTGGAAATAATTAAATGTCTACCAAACAGAAATAATTTATATTGGATTTTCAGCCTGTCTGCCAGACCAAAACTAACTTGTTATTCTGACAGCCCTAACCAGCGCCAAGGAGGAGAGGAGCTCTCTGTCCTGCCCTGGAGATACCCCAAATCCCACCTGTGATGCACACTCACAACCCCATGGCTGTGACCTGGAGCTGGGTGATGCCCTCACTGGCATGGGCTGCTGTGGTTATTCCCAGGTGCCAGGATGAGGCTGGGCATTAGCCATGATTGCTTGGCTGGGATCAGCAGCCAGGGAGCTTCCCATGCACATTTTGATTTAAAATGCTGGAAAAGAGAATGAAAAATTCGTCCGTTCTGAGCATGTTTAAAAAGGAATGACTTCAAAAATTAACAGGGCAAGTCTCCCTTTTTAAAAGATGCTTCTAAATTAGCCATTTTGGGTCAGTCTCCATCTCTCATCCTCTGAATATCCCTTGTCCCTCCCATTTCATGGAGGGGAGAAAAACAGTTAGCAGTTCCTCACCCTTAAACAGCATCTTTCAGCAGCTGGCTAAGCTGCAAAATGGATTAGCTTTGCCTTACAGCTCTGTACACAGCAATTTCAGGCTTGCACAGGAGTTGCATAGCCTTTCCAAGCAAAACATTCCCTGTGAAGCCCCTTCTGGGGATGCCAGGAGATGGAAGTGAGCCTCTGGGGCAGCAGCATGCTGGGGAGCAGGGATGGAGAACGCCAGGAGGTGGGAGATTTGCTCCCACATACAAAGCCAGCACTGAATGTGGGCAAGGCACGTTTTCCTGTCACCGGGAATGAGGAGGGAAGGAGTCAGCCCAAAGCCTGGCAGGGACCCCGGTGCTGGGAGCCTGGATCTAGGGCTGAGGAGAGGGGCAGAGTCCTTGGGTGAGCATCTCCTCCACCCCCAGGCACCTGCAGTTGTGGGGACAGGGGTGTTGGAGGGGCTGGTGGCAGCTCCTGGCCAGCTGGCCCATGGGACAGCAGTGACCCTCTCACAGGGGTTGTTTCAGCCCTAGCAGTGGGTGAGGGCAGGGCAAGGGCTGCTGTGTCTGAGCACTTCATCCTGCTTTCTCCCTTGTCCAAGCACCAGCTTTTAAGCTTGCCAGCCTCCCCTTCTGCAGGGGACCTCACCCAGCCACGTCCTTCTGGCAGGAGCTGAATTGCTCTTTCCACGGCAGGAATTAACTCCTGCTCTGGCTGTACTGTCCCACGCACAGCGTGGCTGGAGTGGGAGCCCTGGCAATGTGCTGGCCAGGAGAAAGCTTGGAGAGACCGGGAGGCAGCCTGTGCCCTCCAGGGCCAGCGAGGGAGCCCGTGTGTGAGCAGCAGAGATAACCTCAGCCCTGGGGCCTCAATGCCAGTGCCGATGTCAGCCAGAGATTTCATGGCCAAAGCACATTCATCGTGCACCCTCTCCCCACCTCCCCTCCTCTCTCCCTCCACAGAGAGACCCGAATAGCAACAGCCTGCTTTTGAGGTTGGAAGTCAGGTTCAGAATTTTAATGATATCCTGTATCCCACAGCCTTTTATTTGGGGAGAAACCGCTGTAAATGACCCATTTTTCTTCATATAATGATAATCTTTACCAAGAGGAAAATGAGCACTGAAGCCGGGCACAAACGCAGTCATATACTAGATGGGGAGGCTGATTCTGACTGGCAAAATGCTACATGGAGAAATATACCTTTTATACTTAGAAGGAACATAAAGATGTCTTTAAGCAAGCATGTAAATCTGTAACAAATAAGTCACTGTGGCTTGAAATGGGAAGTTGGAGAGAGCAGCCGTAAATATTTGATCTCTTTGGCAGAAAGCTCCAGCACAGCAAACTGTCACATCCTCCTGGGGGACAGGACCTGCTGCGCTGTCGGGTGGGGAGCCCATCTCCCACTTTCCATGCTGCCACCATGCTAAGCTCCCTCCTCACCCGGGACCTAGCAACGAGGAATCTGGGAGCTTCCCACACCATGGGCATGGCCCCTGCTCCTGGTTGTTTTTGAAGGAGGGAAAGAATTTCATTAGCAAGGAAAGCCTGAAAAGCCAACAGTTTGTGCAAACAAAAGCCTTAGTCCCAAGAAGCAGCACACACCTCTGGGGGGCTGTCTGACCCACGGCTCAGACCCCTGCAGGGGCACTTGCTGGTGGTCTGAGCTGCTCTGATGGAATCATCCCCACCTGGCTGGGGATGGACGTAAAGGAGAGGGAATACTGGAATACACAAGTTATTACTTCAAATCCCCCAGGTCATGCTTGTCTCAGCCACCCCAAGCCCTTCCTGCTGCATGCTGGCTAGCACATGTGCAAGGGGCTGTGGCAGTTCCCAGCACCACTCACTCCTTTCTGGCTCCTGGGTATGAACAGGCGGTGCTGTGGTGATTTTTCTTTGAGGTGACACTCAAGGAACCTAATTTAGTTCCCAGACTTCAGCCTAGAAGTTACCAGCTGCCTCTGACCACGGTGTTCAAGCACCTAAAAGTTCAATTAGGTGTGACCCAAGGAAAACCTATAAAAGCATAATTGATTGGGAGAGGGAGTCCTGACCCCAGGTAATTGCTCTCTTCTGGAGTAGCCTGCAGCAGCCCCTTGGCCTGGCTCATATGCCAAGGAGGGAGCTGGTTAGGTTTGTGAGTTATATAAGGAGCCGGGTCTCTGGGTGCTGGAATTGAATTAGACATCAACAAGACAGGTTTTATTAGATTTATTAGATGGCTGGTAGAGAGAAGTGTCTTCCTGGCGACCCCAGGGCTGGCATTATTTTTCTTGCACTGTGTCAGATGGGTGCAGTGTCATCTCCCAGGTGATGCCAGAGCAGCAGACGCCAGCACTGCCCCATCCCAGAAGCTGAGGCACGGGCAGGAGGAGGAGGAGGGTGACCTCGAGCTTAGTGCCAGGGAGCCTGTCCCAGAAGGAACTGGCAGTGGCATGGACTTTACGACGGAGAACAAGTGCAGAGCAGAGCGCACTGAGGCCCATCTCCAGCCTGTGGCAGCAGCAGCCCCCACCACCACCCAACTGTGATTCCAACCAGGTTCATAGCTGTCTGCTGGAGGTGCAACACCAGGAATTCTCAAGCTGCTAAGGGTTCCTGACACCCAGCATGAGCTATTCTTATCAATAATTAACATTGGACCAGCCTTGCCAAAATAAATTCTGCAGCTGTATGGCAAGGCAAAGGTCCCTTGATTTTACAAGCTACCCATCACTTCTGTCTTGTGTGCTGTCCCTGCATTACAAAGGTTTGAGATGAGCTTTCCACTCAGAAAAATAGCATGATTTTAATGGTGAAGCTTTTACTGGGATACACTCAACTTCTGCTCAAGAGTCACTGCCCTGGGGAGCAGAAGAAGCCGAGATGCCTTCTCATCTCCTGGGGAGCTGGCTCAGCTGTCAGAATGACAGGCTGAGCAGCAGCATGCCTGCTCCCAGGGCAGATGGCTGCCTTAAACCTGGGGGAGCAGCAGAAAGCCACGTGGCACCAGAGGATGAGACCTGTTGTCACAAGAGAGCCTCTGCCTCAGGAGGGTCTCTGAGGGGCAGGCCAGGAAATAAACCCTGTGGGAACCAGGCAGGCATCACCAGCAGTTCCACCTCAAGGTGGCCTGGGAGGACAGAGAGCAGCAAAACCACCCCTTATTATTATCTGGATTATCTGGCTGCCCCATATCTGCTGTTCATGCAGAGCCTGAACCCTGGCAGTGCTGAGTCCCTCCCAGTGACATGTCCCACAGCCCAGGTGTGTGGCTGAGCAGAGGATGGCTGTGCCAGGCTCAGTGAGAGCCAGCAGACACAATTTCCTTTTATCGCAGCCTCTGGGCTCTGCTTCTCCATTCCACCAGAACAGCCAGCAGCTGCCTCCTGTTAATTAAGAGCAGAACAATCACTCTTAATCAAAGGCTAGACTGGTGGCAGCAGTAGCAGCCTGCCAAGCTCATCCCACCTCCACTAACCCTGTGCTGGGGGCAGAGGGAATAACAGGGGCACAGTTGTTTCTGTGCCATCCCAGCCTGGCAGCAGGGACAGGCTGGACGCCACTCCCAGGGAGGGCAGAGATGCCACTTGCTTTGTGTAGCAGGTGGTTGGCCTCCAGAGGCACCTCCCCAGCTCTGTGGTGCTGAAGTACCTCCCCTCCTCGAGCACCCAGGCTCTCTGCTCCCTTGGGGCCTCAAGGGGAGTAAGAGCTGTTGTGAGAGCAGGACACGGCAGCCATTCTTGCTGTCCTGCCACCCTAGCACAGGTGCTGGAGCAGGACCTCCCAAAAGCTATTTGAGTGCAGAAAGTCCTCAATGTCTTCACCATCAAGTAGAGCAGAGGACTCCAGGATTGTAGTTTGGGAGTCAGACCTCCTTGTCCTCCCAGCTCTCTCCTTTGCAGCTTGCCTTGCTTTCTTTGCATCTGGCACTTTCACCCACAGCCTTTCCTTGCATGGTGTGGGTGAGGGAGGAGAGGAGAGGTCCCTCTCCTGCTGCCTTAAGTCTGACAGCCAGCCTGGCCCAGGCCAGAGGAACCAGCAGGGGACTCTGCCCAGGTCTCTACAAGAGCCTGCAAGGCTGCCCTCATCCAGCCCATGCTGCAGAGTCATCCCTGTCTGAGCACCCTCTCACACAGGCAGGAGGTGCCAGCAGATCTCAGATGCATCTTCCCTGGTACATCTCCAGAGTTCTGCCCCAGAGCTTCCAGCATCTCCTTCCCCACAAGCATGTTTTTAGCACCAGGAAGCTCCCAGTGCTCTCCTATTTATAGCTTCACATTCCAGTTTTCATTTTCTTTTAATTAGCTGATTCCCTTTCCCACCTGCTCTCAGGCACCTAGTGGATTGGGTGAGGATGCTGGGAGCAGCACTCAGGAAAGCTTGTACCTCTCTGCCAGCACCCAGGAGAGTGAGGACTAGGATGAGCAAGAGCAGGAAGCTTTCCATCCTCCATCTGCAGGGATTTCCAGCAGGCAGTGGGGGAAAGCATCTGTGTGAGGGTTCTGCTCTGGCTCCATGATTTCCTTTCCCCCAGCACTGACAGCGAGGTTATTTGAGGATGTGGTTGTGAGTCACACACAAAAGTACATCCTCAGGCTACTGAAATTGGATCCAAGTTTTGTGTTCCTGGCCTGGCTCGCTCCTGGTGTTTGCATTCATGTCTACTGATGGCACAGGAAAAATCCAAGCTGTGGTCTTTGTGTGCAGGGGAAACTTGTTGACCACTTGAGTGAGGCCTTTCTATCCAGGAGGGCAGCAGCAGAGGTCAGAGCTGGTGGTGCGCTGCTGGATTTTAGTGAGGTGATTTGTTCAACTGCAAGTTGCAGGTGCACTCTCAGCCCTGCCATGCCTGGGGCAGGAAGTACTTTTGTTCCCAGCCCAAGGATGGCACAGCTCCTTCTGAGGAAAGCCAAACAGTTTCCTAGGCAGGGGACAGGACCAGTGAGGGTGTGGGTCATAGCTGCAGACAGCACCCTCTGGAGTGAGCTGGGAGCGTGCTGGAGGAAACACGTAAAATCCAACAGCATCTCCAAAAAAGTGGGGGGAAGCCTGGAAAACAAAAAAAAAAAACAACAAAAACCCCAAACCAACAAACCAAAAAGAGAGTTTAACTGGGTCAAATTCCCCCAGCAGGGGCAAGTCCTGCATTTGCAGGAGCACTGGGACTTGGGAGGGCAGCAGGGTAGGGAAAACGCAGATGATTTGGCAGAGGAGCAGCAAGCCCAGGAGGACTCCCGAGGTAGCAGAGAGGGAAATGCCCCAGGACCAGTGGGCAAAGCTCTGCTGAAGAGTGATAAAGAGTGCAAGGAGCCTGCAGTAGGGAGAGGAGGGTGGGGATAGCTCTGTGAGCAGAACCTGCACTCCACTGAATGCCTCATGCATCTCTCGCTGTGGCAAACATACATGCAGACAGATGTTTGCCAAATGTGCCTTTTTTGGCAACAAACCAATGAACCGTGGGGGATGTAGATGCTTTTATATCTGGGTTTTGGTCCAAATTAGATCAAAATCTTGAAAATGCACCCAACTTGGAAACACCAAGAAATTCCTCTGCAGAAGCATTTTGCTGGGAAAATGTAAATTGTTTTGGTAGAGTCAAAATGTAGTATTATAATTTCACAATTTATGTACAAGTCAAAATGAATCATTTACCTTTAACTATTTTTAAACACCCAAAATGTCTAAAAAGGCACTTTTTTTTTTTTTGACATGTCTGTCAAGTATCATCAAACTCAGCATGGTTGTGAATGGGGAGATGTTCCCAGCAGCTGCAGCTGCCTGTGTCAGCAGGAGAGCCGTGACCAGGATGGCTGTGGGGGACAAAACTGGGAACAAAGAGGCCATCCATCCATCCATCCATCCATCCATCCATCCCCAGCCTGTGCAGGGCTCTGCTTTGGGCAAGCAGCATTTCCCTGCCCCGTCACCAAAGCAGTGTGATTGAGAGGGTAGTTGTTTTTTTTTTTTTTTTCCTATTCAGACAACTGTTCTGGTACCTTCTGCTTGTGTTTGTTTTTGGGAAAGGGGCCTGAAATGAACTCCAAAGGGGACTGAGGGGGTTTGCAGCAGGAGAGCACAGTTGATGCACTCACCCATATAAGCAGGAGCTGGTTTCATCTGACAGTGCATTGTTTATTTTGAGCAGGTTCTAGGAACTGTTTGCAGCTCTTTCCCCATCTCTTTATGGGCCTACACAGTGAATTATCTGTAGTCATTAGCAAGTGGGCTGCTTCCTCCTCAGACACAATTAGTGGACAGGGTCCGGAAAAATCTCCCTCAATCTCATTTCCTTCACAGGATGCACTTGGGAGCCCGGTGCTGCCTCGGAGGAGGCAGGGCACAGCCACTGCCCAGAGCGACCTTCCCTGTTCCTCAGCATAGGAGCATCCTCCCTCCCTCCCTCTGATGGTCCCCAGGCACTGCCCGGGGTGGGCAAGGTGAAACCTTCAGGTCAGCGAGGCTGAACCAGCGGCAGAAACATGCAAAGGCTCAGGGACAAGATGATTTAGAGTTTATTCTTAGTCAAGGCAGAGCTTGCCCTGCCTGTAAGCCCCATCCTTGCATGGTGCACAGAGTCACAGGTAATTCAGGGAGTCACAAATCGTGTAAGCAATGAACAGCAGCTCCCTGTCCCCGGCCTCTGCCGAGAGCAGGGCACCTGGCTGCGGTTCAGCGGCTCCCTGGAGCACAGCCCGCTGCCAGGGAGTGATGCCATCGCCTCGGCGGCTCTGCCACAGCTGCCCTGAAGTCCCGAGCACAGGTGGCTGTGCCCATCGCCTCCTCTTGGCCCACGCTGCCAGGTGGGAAAAGGCCCTGGTGGAGCAGCAGCTCTCTGAAGGGCCAAGTCAGGGGGAGCTTTGGATTTACACTCGGGAAAACTGGAATAAATCAAAGCAATTAAAGTGCAAATGAAGCTTTAAGCAGTGCGGCATCCTAATTACCTGGGAAGCACGTGGTGTATACTTCTGTCTCACTCCCTTTTTTAAAATAGACAGGATCCAAATTACATAAATAATTTAAATTAATTTGCCAGGTAGAGCTGGGCTTTGGGAAGCGCCTGCTGGCTTTAATGGCGATGTTTTGCCAGTGGCTCCACGAGCCCTCCAGGCCGTCTGCAGCTGCTGGCTCTCCGGACTGGGAGATGGGCTTTGTGGGCAGCTCCTGCATCCCACGGCTCCCGGGTGCTGCCGGCTGCTGTGCCGGGAGGCGCTGGGCAGAGGCAGGAGAGGAGGGCACTGTGATGGGCGGCCGGAAAGGGCAGAGCTAGCGGGAATTAATCACCGCAGCGAGCCACTGGCATGGCAGGCCTGAGCACGGTTTGGTTTTCTTCCACACTGCCTGGTGGTGGAGCAAGGCTGTGACCACACATCCTTGGGTAACCACCAGTGCTTTATAGCACCCGGGAGAGCCGGGAAAAAGAGGTGCAAGACCAAGAAATAACTTCTCAGACAGAGCAGAGGCACTAGAGGGCAAGGGCTGGCTGCACCAATGCTGCTCCTTTCCCTCGGTGCCAGAGGAAGCAGGGCAGCGGTGAGAGTGCAAACCCTGCCCTTCAGCCGAGTTTGGACTCATCTGCAGTCTCATCTCATTGCACTCATGCCTGAGTCTCTCCAGGAAATCAGCAGCCCCCTCCATTCCCACTGAGGCCTCTCCCACCCTGCCGGGAAGCTGGGAAAGGGGAGGCTGGGCTGGGAAATGGGGTGTCCCCAGGCACACCCCAGAGAAGGAGAGGGGACAGGCTGCTGCTCCCCATTCCCATTCCCTGCTGCTGGCCTTCACTGGTGGGGCTGGATGCTGGCCTTGGGCTGTGCCTTGTCAGCTGGTGACACGCTGAGCATCACTGAGGTCATTTGCTCACTCCAGTGCAATGGAGCCATTTGAGTAGGGTAGAAATAGAGGAGAATAAGCAATTAGGGGTTGAATTTTGTCCTGGTAAGGAGAACCGTAGTTGCCAAGACTGAAGCATCGCTTCATCACCTGCTTGTGGGAGTCCTGGCACCAAGAGGGATGCCAAAGCTGTTAGATCCCTTCTCCAGGAAGCTGCCAGCCTGGCTCACTGACATCCACAGCGCTCCAAACTCATTATGTTCAGGTGGGCTGCCTTTTATTTACAAGAATTCCTGCAGGAAGAAAGTTTTGTGAATACTTGTCTAAACAAATATTTGCCTCAGATGTGCTCTTGTGGATGTCTGACACGGTTATTGTCTTGTTTACTCAGCACAGTTCTCAGGCAGTTTCTGAACGTACTGTCCGATGTGGTCATTTAAAAGTTACAAAGTCATGGCTGTTTAAAAACGACCTGCTTTTCTCTAATAGTCCTCCAAGGAGAGTTTTATGTGCCCCCTCCCCGACAGGCTGGTCAGGCATCACTCCAATTGGCAAGCTCTGCTCCATGGATCTGCAAAGGACTCTGTATTTTCCATACAGCACCAGGGCTGCGAGGGGTGGAGAGAACACCAGCTCCTGGACAATCAGGAGAAGAGCTTGCACTGCAGCAAGTGCTTGGAAACAATTTGGAAAAGGCAAGAGAGGTGCTCACCCTGGGTAGTGCATGATTTGACAGGGGAGGAAGCAGCGCCAGAGCCCAGTGACTCCCCTCTGAAAGGTCACCACCGCAAATGTTTGTCAAACCCAGCCCAGGCTGCTGTGAGCCCTTCAGGAGCAGACACGGGGGAAGGATCTGCCATTTGAGCGTATTTTTTTTTGCTGAAAACGATCTGTTCAGCACCGATGGTTAAAGACCTGCTGGCTGCCGCTGTAAACACTGTGAATGAACACCTTTCGGTGCCCTGGGTGTTCACCAGGAGGCAGGAAAGGGTTTTCTGTCTGGTTTCATGTAGTCATGAGGAGAGAGCTGTGCCTTCCCCCAGCTCCCCAGACCACACCGGGAGCTCACAGGGCACAGGGACAGGATTTACAAGCAAGCTGCTTCCGAACCTTACCATGCTGTGATGCAACCTACTGCCCTTTAAATAACCACTGTCTTTTGCAGGCATAAATACTTACAGGGTGAGAGAAAAAAAAAAAAGCCACCATTCCCTCCTGAAAGACCTAATTTATATGGAATTATCTCTCCTTGGCTATAAATCCTCTGTAAAACTTGGCATGAGTTTTAAGGCAGTTACAGCAATGACCACACATTTTTATCCGAAACCTCTAGAAAGAACAAACTGAAGCCCCAAAGGGCAGCTCTGAGTTGTTGCAGAGAGCCACACTGGCGAGTGGGCCTGCAGGGACTGCCTTGCCTGGGAAGCACCATGCAGCAGTTCTCATGAATTCCCACCACATCTTTTTGGTTTCTTTCTGAGCAATTCCTGCTTGAGAAATTATTTTAACATGCCAGTTTTCCTTGCTGGCAGCAGACTCAGAAGAGCATCCCGAGGGTCCTGGCTGGAGTAGCAGCTTTAAGTCTCTTGCTAACATTTGCTAAGCACCACATCCTTTGGAAACCAGGGCACAGGTACACGCATCCCTGCTGTCCACCTACTCAGACTCAAGGCAGGTCTGGCTCTGACTCATCTGGCTTCCCACTTTCTCTTCTTTGTTCTTCTTGTCTCCCTGAAGCAGGAGAGAATCTAGCTTTTATTTAAATGAGGCCCTATAGACATAAGCAGCTACAAAGTAGGGCAGGCTTTTAGTGGCTTACACCTCCTTGGGCTTGGCCGCTTCCCTTCAGCCTCTGTGGCTGTGGTCATGGTCATTCTCCATGTGAGCAGTTCAATGACATTTTTGCATGCACTGGGGCCTACCTGTTCATTTCTGGAGTGCAATCCCTGCACAGAAAAGAGTAACAAATTACTTAGGCAAGCACAGCATGACGAGGAGGAGTTGTGCCCACGAGCAGCCGAACCAGTCCAGAGAGCTGCTGGGACATCATGACACCCTGGGGACAGCTTTGCCCTGTCCCCCATGTGCCAGCCCTGACCTCACCCCTGCTCGAGGAGGGACGTGCCCCACACCCTGAGAGCTGCTCAGTAACTGGTAGAATCCCATGGCTGTAGTTATGCAGAACTGTCCAGGCTGCAGTAACTTGTGGGTCTGTGTCCCTGTTGGAGCAGGGATACCTGGAGCTGGGAATGCTGAGAACCTGTGTGTCCCCACCAGGTTTGTGGTTTTGTGTCGGTGCTGCTGGAACAGCAGAAGCACACAGGGCGCGAGCTTGCTGAGGAGTTCTGGACAGGCAGTGCCCGTGGAAGGGCAGCAGGCTGCGTTTCCCTGCAGGACAGCCCGTGCTGTGTTTGTGCTCAGTGGAAGCTGTTCTGCACCCTCGCACACAGGCCGTGTGGTGGGTGCCCCAGCGGTGGGATGGCGCCTGGTGGGAGCCCGGCTCACGCTGCGGTGTGCTGGGAGCTGCGGGGGTTGTCATTGCCACCATTCCATGGTCAGCTCACAGAGGGACCCTAACGCTTGCTCTTTGCCATCTTTTGCAGGAATGGAGGGATGCGGGTACAGCTGGGAGCGGCAGGACACCAGCACAGCCCTGTGGGGATAGGTGTGAAGGTGATTCCCTGTGAGGACACAGCAGGAGCCCCCCAGACCCCAGAGGAACGTGGGATCTCACTGGGAACCGGGAGGGCTCCCCTTCTGCCCTGTCAACTGTCGTGTTTCCAGGGATCTGTACCAGGATTTGGGGCTTGGAGCCTGAAGGCGTGCTAGTACCATAGGATTGCTGGAGAGCCTGACAGCGATGGGGGGCCCACCACCGAGGAGCGACATTCCTCCAGGAGGCCCTGCACACCCGTGAGCCCTGGCGGCTGGTGGTGGAG
The DNA here is from genome assembly GCF_031753505.1 of Anomalospiza imberbis. Taxonomy (NCBI): domain Eukaryota; kingdom Metazoa; phylum Chordata; class Aves; order Passeriformes; family Viduidae; genus Anomalospiza; species Anomalospiza imberbis. The sequence goes on along the minus strand of NC_089689.1, from coordinate 892,906 downwards.
GGTGCCTGGGGCTGGGCTGCTCAGCCAGCCCTGGGCTGGGGGCAGAGCCACGGTGCCTGCAGGGCACAGCCACTGAGGGGCGAAGGGCTGGCGTGGGCTCTGCAGGGGCAGCCCCGAGCCCTGGGACAGTGGGGCTGCCAGCCGAGCCACTGCTCCTCCAGGCACCTCTTCCTGGGGTGGCAGCGGGGGACAGAGCGGCGCTCGGTCCCTGGGCTGGCCGCGGATGTGCCCCCGCGCAGCGCCGGCGGGACCGCTCCCCTAGTGCCGGCGCCGAGGGACGCAGGGCCGCCCGCCTCACCATGGTGCTGCCGCCGCCTGACAAGCGCCATGTCTGCCTGACCACCATCGTCATCATGACCAGCATGGCCTTCATGGATGCCTACCTGGTGGAGCAGAACCAGGGGCCCCGCAAGATCGGCGTCTGCATCATCGTGCTGGTGGGGGACATCTGCTTCCTCATCGTGCTGCGCTACGTGGCCGTGTGGGTGGGCGCCGAGGTGAAGACGGCCAAGCGGGGCTACGCCATGATCCTGTGGTTCCTCTACATCTTTGTGCTGGAGATCAAGCTGTATTTCATCTTTCAGAATTACAAAGCAGACAAGAAGAACCTGGAGACAGTGGCCAGGAAAGCTCTGACCCTATTGCTCTCCATCTGCGTGCCGGGGCTCTACCTGGTGCTGGTGGCCTTGGACAGCATGGAGTACATACGGACCTTTCGGAAGAAAGAGGACTTGCGGGGACGCCTCTTCTGGGTGGCCCTCGACCTGCTGGATATCTTGGACATCCAGGCCAACCTGTGGGAACCACACAGGACCGGCCTGCCCATCTGGGCAGAGGGGCTCATGTTCTTCTACTGCTACATACTCCTCCTGATCCTGCCTTGCGTGTCCCTCAGTGAGATCAGCATGCAAGGGGAGCACATTGCCCCACAAAAAATGATGCTCTACCCCGTCCTCAGCCTGGTCACCATCAACATCGTCACCATCTTCATCCGGGCCATCAACATGATCTTGTTCCAGGACAGCAGGGTCTCCACCATCTTTATTGGCAAGAACATCATTGCGATCGCCACCAAGGCGTGCACCTTCCTGGAGTACAAGCGGCAGGTGAAGGAGTTCCCGCAGAACGCCATCGCCCTGGAGCTCCAGCAGAACTCCCTCTCGCACAACCAGACCATCCACAGCACACAGGGCATCCCCCACGAGCCGTCGCCCACCAGCGAGATCCTGGACACATGAGGGGTCCCCCAGCCCGGTGTTGGTTCCGATGGCCCCGTGCCGAGCGGAAGAGGGATGATGCTGCTTTCCTGCTGCCTGGTGCAAGCACGACAGACAAATCCCGGCAGTGAGGGCTCTTCTAGGCACAAAAACACCAACAGCATTCTAATTGAGCTATGGAGTGTCCTCTAGACGTCTTCATCTCAGGTATAACCCTAGGAGTCCTCCAGACAAACCAAATGGACTTGCAAAGGACCTGAACCAGCTGACCCTCTCTCCCCCTCCTGCCACCATCTCCCCTCCCAAGCAAAGACTGCTAAGGTTGCAATGTCCCTTTTTACTCCCCGAGCACCTCACCTTTACTCCAAGCCTGGATCGAAGATTTTGTTACTGGAGACCTTTTTACGGAGCGGGGACAAGGGCATAGGGGTGCGGATTGGGGGGGAGGGTGGGGGGTTTGAAGCAGTAAACCCTGTGATCGTAGACGTCTCTTATCTCCAATGGTTGTGTTTACAGTTTCCTATTTATATCAGCTCCAGGGGCTCTCAGGCTGCCCTGTGGGCCAGTGTCCTCGGGGTGGGCGAGAGCAGGGAGCCCTGCAGTGGGGAGGGGGCTGGGGCTGGCGTGGCTGCCCTGGCCCAGGCTGAGGAGGACTGAGCCTCCACCAGCGCCCTGCACCAACTCTGCCGGGAGCAATATCTGATGAGCTAAAGCTAATCTAATGCTGGTGTTTTATGTATTTCATTCACTCCAAACGACTCAGCACAATATTTCTATTTTTAGAAGGGCCCCTCTCTCTCTCTCTCTCTCTCTCCCTGCCATCGAGAACCTCTCTGCCCGCAGCAGCCCGAGCAGCCTCCCCAGCCTGCGGCACTGCTGCTGGCAGGCAGGGGCACCCAGGAGGGGTTAGGAACGAGGATGCCGATGATGCATTTCACTCTGGCATCAAGCATTTATAAAGAGGGCTGCTTTCCACAGCTACTATATTTTTAAAATAAATATTAAAAAAGAAAAAAAAAAAAAACAACCAACCAAACAAACCCCAAACAAAGAAACCCCACCAACCCCCAAAAAAGAGCCGGGAAGAATGTGCTGCCCCAGGCAGGTGGCTGGGCTTGGGGATGAGCAGGGCTGGGGTCTCCTCGGCAGCCGTGGGCGGTGCTGAAGGGCTCAGCCATGGGCAGCAGGGTGGGAGGCGAGGGCCAGCCGGACAATAAAAGCCCCATGAGAGCAATGGCTTCTGGTGGTCTCTTTTCTGCCAGCGTGGGGAGGGTGGGGCTCAGCTCCTGTACAGCCCAAATCACTTGTCTCTGCTTCTGTCCACTTCCCCTGGACTCCCAAGTGCCATCCCGAGGTTCTGTGCCCTGCACTCGCTGAGCAGTGGGCCCAGAAAGGAAATAAATAATTTTTGCAGTGCTGCCCCATCTGCCTGACCCTGGGGGGAGGCACAAGGAGACAAGCAGAAAACCTGCATCTCAAACATGCTGAAATGGGATATTTTTGCTTTTTCTAAACAAAATGTTGCATTTTGAAGAGATAGAATAAAACGCCTGGTGCTATTTACATTTCTCTCCCACATTTTCCCCTGGCTCTGCTTACTGAATTTGACCTAAATCCACAAATCATTTCAGTTTCCATCTTCTCAGCCCATCACAATCTGTCCAAAACACTTCAACTGTCCCTGATCCAGACTTCCAATTTTAGGACCAAGCAATTGCAGTCTTGCTTGGCCACCCTGTCACCCAGGGGTAACTCTAATGTTAATAAAATCCACTGAGAAATAAAACAATATCTTTGCCAACAAAAGTGAGTTTGCAACAGATTTAGCCAATTGGAAAAGTTTCTTTCCCCTTTCCCTCAGGAAACATGAGAGGAAGTGGGCAGGTGATTTAAAAGGTATTAGCAGAAATTAATTAAATTGCTAAATTATTCTGGAATACCTGTGGAATTACGTGTTACATCTCTGCTGGTTCCTTTAAAATACATGTGATTAGCATCAGTGCAATTAACTCCCAAGTATCTAATAACATTCTGCTGCTCTTTTAGGTAATTAATTTATAAGCCTTTGTTTTATAGTTCTTCCCCAGAACTGAGCAGAGGTTTTCTTCAGGGAAACCTCTGGCATGGTGCTGTGAACCCTGGAGGGTGGGACATGCCAATTGAGGCAGTGCCTGGCATCAGACTGAACCCTGATGCAGAGATCTTTTATCCTGGGGATAAAATCAGTGATCTGGTGGGTTACTCTGATGGGTTGGGTGTATTTTTGTTCTGTTTCACCCCGGTAGCTAGCCCTGCATCCTTGCCTTATACTGGAATACATTAATATTCCCTTGAGCCTGAGCTGTTGCCAAGGTTGTTTGGGGTGTCTGGCTGTGCTCCCTGAAGGCAGCTTGCATGGGAAGGGAATATTGCTTTATCCACCTGGTCCCATAACTTCCAAGAAGGTTTAGGAGTCCCCACAAGTTTTTCTTGAGGTTGCAAGACCCTGCTTTCTACTGCTGACGTGAGGTTTTTCTGTGGAGTGGGGTGTCCCTGTGTGGAAGGGCTGCATTAGGAGCTGGAGCAGGAGCAGAGGTCCTGGAGGTGATGCTCACCTGGGATGCACCACATCATTCCCAAAAAGCCACAGGTGCTCGAAGCCCACTCTGGTGAAGGGAGAGGGAAGAGGCTTTTCTCATCTTCTGCTGCTCGTCATCGCGTTCTGCCTCAGCAACACAGCCCTTTCTCTTCAAAGCCACCTTGAAGCAGGAATGACGAGCTGGCGTCTCCTCAGCAGCTGCCAGAGGAAGGCTGGGGAGCAGGAAGGAGTGAGCTGGCTGGGAAAGGCAGAGAGCCAGAGCAGCCAGCAAAGCCCCTGGGGCATGGTGACAGCACAGCAAGGGCAGCACTGCAGCTGTTCTGCCCGCTGCTTGCTGAGGGTGATGCCTCTTCCCCAAAATCCAGCCCTGCCAGCACAGACAAGACTCTTGGGAGCCATGGAACCAGAAGGAGGGTTGGCACAGTGGCTGGGCAGGGTGGCTGGCTCCCAGCCTGGCTGGTTGTTAGGGGAAGGTGATATTTTGCTGTGGGCAATGAGAACTAAAGGAAACAATTAAAACTAAATAGGCTGGAACCGACCAATTTTTCAGCTTTCTGCTGAGAAGGAAAAGAGCTCCTTTGTGAACAGTGAAATCCTCCTGGCAAGCTGTAGAATCCCACCTGATGAAGCAAAAGCTGCACAATTACAATGCAGAAGGGATCCCTGTGCTCCAGTGGAAAATCCACGGGGGTGTTGTCCCTTGCTGCCATCAGAACCAGGCCACGAGCACAAGGCAGCCGTGCCCTTGGCAGGGGAGGCTGGTGGTGCTTTGGGGACAAGGCTGGTGCTGTCCTACCTATTACCAGCCCACTGGTCAGTGCTGAGGCTGCTCCTCCTTCCAAGTGACAACCCCTGGAGGAGCCAGGTCCACGCTGTAGCTTGCAGGGCACATCAGAGTCGTGGCACCCTCTGGAGATGCAAGCCCCGAGCCCCCTGAGCCTTCCTGTCAGGCTGGTCCCAAGGGTCAGCAAACTGGCCAGTCCTGCAGAGGCACAGAGGAGCTGATATTGCCTGCTGGGCAGTGGCAAAGGGCTGGGCTGTACCCACTCGTGTCCCAGGCATTGTGGCACTGCAAAACAGGAGCTCCCAAGTGGAGCAAAGTGCGCCATGCAGGCTGTTAGAATGCATCTAGCCCAGACAAGCCCACCTGGGTCCTGTCCTGCTGTGCAAAATTTGGGCAAAGTGGCAGCAAGGGGCTTGAACTGCTGCATGCCAGACACTGTCTGTGAAAAGAGCCCAGACCCAGCTCCCGTGCCCCAACAGCCTCGTGGTGCCTGCAGTACCTCCTCGCTGCCTTGGGCTGAACCACAGGTTTTTACCCTCCTGGAGGTCGCATGCAGCCCACGGCAGCCCAAGCCTCTTGCTGCTGCATTCAGCTGTGTGCTGGGGGGTGCTGAGTGGGGCTCGAGCTTGTAGCTTTTCTTTCCCAAGGTCCTGGCACCCCCCACATGTCCTGCTTGTCCTCACCTCCTTTTGGCAGGTGAAAATCTCTGATGCTGCAGCCTCTGTGCAAGGCTGGAGGTGGGTTCAGTCACTGAGCTGAAAGCACCCCACGGTTCTGCTGCCAGATTCTCCATGTGAGCACGGCTCTGGTGACTTTGCAGGGCCCAAAAGGGCTTGGAAGGATTTGGGAGAAGAAATCCACCCACCAGGGCCATGCAGCATGAGGATGGACTCTCTGCAGTGCCACCCAGTGCAGCTCCATGCACTGTCCCCTGGAACCATACATAAATAAGGATTTTTTTTTTCCTTTGGATCGGTCTGGGTTAATTTGATGAGCAGAGACAGACTAAACTTTCATGCCAATAACTGTTTTCTTCCTGCCTGCCCTATATTTGCTTCACTTTTATAGCTCAGGCCAATGCTGCAATAGAAAACACAGGGCAGGTGTCGAGAGCACCTCGACAGCAATTCCCATCCTCCTAAATTCCTCCTGCCCAGGAACTGTGGCAAAAGTTTGAGTTTCACACCAATTTAATCCTAACTGAATGCTCTGAATTCTTCAGTTGTGTCTAGTTTTTAGGTCTGGCATCCTTGAAGAACAATATCCATTTAAATTGCTGATTTGGGCTTGCTCATTTAATTTCATCTTAATAAAGATTTTATGTGGCTTTGACATATTCAGAGTCTCGAGTGTATTGACACGGCAGCCTGAAGAAGCATTATGACCATAATGGCTCAAAAAGCATTAAAAAGACCCTGGCAAGGTTTATTGATTGCCCTCTTTTACAGCTGCTTGAACACAAAGACCAGTCATAGGCAAGAGCGAATACTGTGTTTTGTTTTTATGTGAGCTTCCCGATGTTACAACAGAAGGCAATTGCAAACAAATGTCTGCAAGCTCTTCATCAAGACATGAAGAAGCAGCAGTCATGTTGCTGGAATGTTGTTTGGAGGGCGATTTTAAAGGAAAAGTCCTGCAGATAGCAGAAAAGTCACCTCCAAGGAAGGAATGTCAAAGTGTAAATAAATAAGTGGTGAAGATGCCCAGGTCCTCCCCACTGGTGTATCCCAGAGGAAAAGTCCTCGTGCCTCACTGGGGACTTGCTGTAGCATGTTGATGGAAAGGATAAATCATCTGCCAACCTCTGTCCTCAGAGCTGTGGGTTTCTCCATGGAGTCTTCCCAGCTAATTTACCCCAATGTCTGTGTGAAAACACAAATGCATTGTGGGCATTATATGCTGAGTGCAACAAAGATAAAAATTAGTAGAATGATCCATTGGCAAGGTAGGAATGTGCTCGAGATGGGAGAGCAGAATAATTATCTCCTCATGGCCAACATTTGCATACTGAGATGCACCCAAGAGGCCCTTGCACAGCCACCTGCCCAATTTCTGATGGGAGGATTTTTTTAAAGACAGTTTGCTAATTGCAACCCATTTCCTCCAGCCCAGGCAGGGGTGCCTTCTGTTCAACGGAGCCGTGCACCGAGGAAGAAAACAGCTGCACCAATGAGCAGCAGCTCTGCCTGTGTGGCCAGGAGATGTGCTGCTGGGTGGTGCCAGGCTGGCTCTGCCCTCTGCAGCGTGCAGCTGCACGAGCCAGAACTTGGCTTCTGGGTAAGGCACAGGGAAGGAGCAAAAAGCTTCCTGGTGTCCCAGGAAGCAAGGGAACAAAACACATCCAGTGGTGACTGGTGCAGACTGAGGTCGAAGGAAGGACCTTCCTTCTCCACCCTTGAAGAGATGTTGCGACGACATCAAATCAATTCCGTGCCATGAAGCCAGCAGACACGAGGTCTGCAGGGTTCTGCAGCCACAAATACATTTTCTAGTGCCTTTCCATGGCTGTAGGTGAGTCATCACCCTTTTCTTGCTCTCCAGGGCTCCCCTGCTTCTTCAAATCTGCCGTGAAACAGCAACTCATCACTCACGGGGCTGAGGATGCTGAGAACCAGAGCACAGCACCTTGAGCATGACAGACACATCCTCCTGCACCCCAGGTGGGCCAGGCCAGCAGGCAGCTAAAAACCCAGCATCTCAGCTCCCAGGGCTGCTCACATGAAGCTGGCTCTGCCCAGCAGAATAAGTACCTCAAGCAGAAAAAGGCACTGTTTCCCTTTCCTGTGCTGGTGCCAGGGAGAACTTAGTATTCAAAAACTGTTTTCGGATGTTTCACTTCACAGCTGGTGAATGAACTCTGAGAACTCAATAAACCTCTTTGTGAGGCATCATCTCTGATTAATCTCTCAAATGAGGCTGGCACCTGGAATTGCATAAATCTTTACCTGCACATTGTAGGAAACAGGGGAATGGGCCATCATCAGAAAGTGTGTTATAATGGGAGAGTCCCAAACAGCAAATAAAGAAGAAAGACTTGTAAAAATTTCCCCTTGATCTCCTCCTGGCAAGAGGACATCAACTTTTGGAGGAGATGCCTCCTTGGAGGAAGAGATGTTAGGAGGAGCAAGGGCAGCACAAGGGCTTTCAGCAGCCTGCAGGTGTTCCGGGGGCACCGCCTTTCCATCGGGCATCTCAGGAAATGTCTGAAAATTTTAAATGGTGCTGCCAGCTCAGGAGCAAACTGCTTCACAAGAACCGCCAGCTGCAGATCCCTGCCTGATCCCAACTAGCTGTTCTGGACACGATGTGGTTTGTGCCTCATCCTTCTCCTGGCAGTAAGCTGGACTGGCTGTGCTGGAGCACGTGAACCTCCAGCATGTGCCATCGCACTCCTACGAGTGGGACACAGCCACCAAAGCCACCTCCCTGAGGCAAGACAGCTCTGAAAAATGGTTGGAAAGGAGAGATGATTTAGCAAGTCTTGAACAGCTTGATGTAGAAATAGCATCCAGAGTGTTCTCCCTTGCAGGGGATTTTGAAATTTATTTGGGCATCCTTTGCTTTGGTGCAACAGATGGTAGGGAGGCATGGTGGCCTGGAATACTAATGCTTCCTCCAGCATCCATGTCCTCAGAGCAACTGGCAGCTCCTTGGTTTTGGTGAGCCTCATGCAGCCTCATCTATCTCGTGTCGCTGTTGAGGCAGGGACGGGAATAATGAGACTCCAAGTTCAGAAGGCAAAGAATGAGCGTTTATTCAAAGTACATCTCTCTTTTATAGAGAACACAGTGAAGACTAATTTCATTGGTCTTAAAATAAAAACATTTCACCCATTGGTACACTGGACTTAGGTCAGTGTGGTAGAACATATCTATAAACAATATGAATGGAAAACAAGGTAACAGATGGTTTACATTCCTCTCGGACTTTTTCCCAGACTTAGCCTGGCAGAAATCTTTCTCCATTTCTCTCTGACTGAACTGAGAATATCCACAATCCTGGGACCTGGCTCTTCCTACATTAGCTAGGAATTAAAATCTGTGGCTCTGCCCACAGTGGCCCCCTCAGGGGTGGGGCATTTTGCATCAGGAAAGCTTCAGGGCAAAGGCTGGGGCTGGGAAGCAGGGATGTGGTTATGGCAGGGATACCACCCACTTTGCTCAAATGGGAAAGTTAGGAAAAAATAAAAATGCAGTGAAGCAAATCTGTTCTGTGACTGTAACCACCACCATCCTCTGGAAAGGGTATTCAGCCCAGATTTTAAGACTTGTCTTTTATTGATGCCTAATGTTCCATAACCAGTGTCCAACGAGGAGCAATTAAGCATTTCCTTAGATAAAATGTATGTCTTCAGGCGATAACCAGGCAAAGGATCTTCTACTGCTATGTCAAGATGTGGCTTTGTACCATGGAACTGAATGCATCATAAAAATCCCTCTGCTGCCCTGCAAGGGCTGCTTTCTCCCCGTTCCTGGAATGTTGCAGCAGTTCCCTGCATGCTGGAGCTGGGGAGCATTGCCTGCCTCAACTTCCCAGCTCCCAGCTGGCTGGTGAGCAGTGCTGAGCTCAGCCTGCCGTGGTGCTTCTGACAGCTCCACCTGGCAGGCCGCGGGCCCTTCAGGAAGGACGCAATTACACAGCTGCACAGTTTAATAACACGAGCCCCAGCAATCACACAGGTAAATCTAATGGCTCCCACTCAGAGACCTGCTGGCCGAGCTGCAATGTTTGATGGGGATGCTGAGTAGCACGCCAGTCTTTCTCAGATCCAGGGAGGCCTATAAAAGCCAGCAGGATGTGGACCAGCATTTCAGCCCCCTCCAGGGCTGCGTAGGGAGGAGCTGGCCTGATGCTGCCATGGATCTTTGCCCTCTCAAGCATGATGCTGTCAGCAGGCCAGGTGTTTTCTGCTGGGAAGACAATGCAATCAGTCTGGTGGCTCGTGCCATCCCTGCTTTGGCCTGCTGGGACTTCTGAGCATTGCTTCCCTGGCTGGCTCTGTCTGGCATGCTCATCTCTCTCATGCTTCACACCTCTGTCAGGCACTTCCCAGGGGCTCTGCCTGATGGAGCTCTTCCTTTATTTTTCTTACAAGTAGAAAATTACATCTATACTAGTAAGTGCAAAGAACACGAGTGCTGTGCGGCTCAGGGTTTCAAAGGCAGCGTGTAGTCATGGCTGCTGTGCCTGTGCCATCCTAACACTCACTCCTTGATTCTTTGTGTTAAGAAGGGCAGCACCAAGGCTCAGGGCACCTTGACTTGCAAGAGGAGGGGCGTGCTTCAATGGCTGGCTCTGCTCTTCTTCCCTGGGTTCACGTGGGATCCTGGAAATGCTGCCAATGCCCACAGTCAGCTAAAATCTGGAGGCTTGTGGAGACAGCAGCAGCAGTGCTGGGAATGCCCTGGCTGCAGCAGGTCTCCTTGCTTCCAAACCCAACCTTTCCAAAGGACATACCTTGGGAATTTGCCTTGGTCAGAATCAACCTTAAGACAGGTTTCTGCTTCTTCTTCTTTTTCCCTGACATCCCACTGAACACTACCCAGTGGCCCTTATCACTTTTCCAGTCTGGAGGAAATCCTGCCCTTCTTCTTCTTAAGCCTTGCCATGATGACCCTTTAATCCCTCCTTTCCTGGGCTGAGCATCTTGCTATACCCATCTCCTTCAGCCCCAGCTTTTGCAAACACATGCCAAGGAGCACAACAGCTCCAGGAGGGGTGGGACGAACCCAGCCCAGTTTTCAGGAGCACGGGAACAAGCTTGGCACTTAATGTGCTGTAGCCCCAAGTAGGATTTAGCAAAAGATCTACCTGTAATTGTCAGTGCCTAAAGGAATATTAAATATGTCCTTTAACTGGTTTCTGAAGGACTTGTACTATTTTAATAAGCATCTCAAGAAAGAAAAGCTCTCTGTGAAGCATTAGCTCTGAGATCCAAAAGCAATCTCACTAGCATACAATATCAAGTTTGATTGACAAGGCCAATACCCATAAACCATGCTGATTGACACTAATTAGCCTGCCAGCCTTTAATTGCTTCTGATCATGTTCTACAACACTCTGATTAAAAAAATTAGTCCTATGCAAAAAAATCAATGCAGCAGGGGGTGGTTTGAGATCTCGGCTGAGTCCTGAGACTTCACGCTGCCTCTGTTCACAGAGCATGGACACATCATTTCAAAGGGACATCAAGGAGAAGGCAGGGAAGAACCCTGTTAGAACAAACCCCTCCTGCTCGGGGCAGGTTTTCTTTGGAGGATCCCAAATGCAGGAAGAAGGGGAGAGCAGCTAAGCAGGCAAGGTGAGGCCAAGCCAGCGGTCTGAGCTGCAGCATTATGGGCAGCAGGAGCGGGGGGGCAGGCAGGACTGAGCTGAGGAGCTGAGGGGATGATGGCCAGGCTGTCCCTTGTCCCCTTGGCCACGCATAGCCTTGATTCCCCACAAGCCCTGCTCTGAGACTGGAGCTGGATCTCTTGCCACAGAAAGACAGGACCACACTTGGCAGAGGAGCCTTCTTTTCACCGAGTCCTCCTGATCCCCGTGGATCCCATGTCCCTGCAGCTGCCCCTCATGCCCGTGGGAGTGCACACCCACTGTGCCATCTTCTGATCCTCAGAGAGCCTGCAACCTCCCGTCAGGCTTGGAACACCAACCATGGCCAGGACCGAGCCATGTTTTTCTCTCCTGTCTCTTCTTTCTTCCCATGTGACTGCCTTGGCAAGCGCATCCTGCCCTGCTCGCAGGGTGGGTGTGGGGGCAGGCTCCAGCCCCCGCTGTCCCCTCCTGCTGCTGCCCACCTCCCCACCTGGCATTTCTGGGGTGTGGCAGCTGCAGGACCCAGGAAATGCCTTCCCTATGCTACTGCTCTCACTCCCCTCGGATAACTTTCAGGAAGCCTCTGTTTTTCACATCCCCCAGAGGCGCAGGGCAGCAGGATGAGCTCCTGTGGGCTGCTCAGCTGGGGACAGTGGGTTTGGTCCTGAGGACAGCACAGCATGGGGCAAATGCTGGTCCATCCCACACTCACATGCAAGCTGTGAGTGTCCTCCCTGTTCTTTTCTGCTTTCCTTCTCTGCCACTCTTGGTTTTGCCCAGCCTGGATCCACTGAGGGCGTTGGTGAGCAGCAAGAATCAAGAGTGGAGGGCAATAGGAGATGGACACCAGTGCTGAAGAGCAGCCTTGTTCAGGAAAGAGGGGATGAAAACATCCCAATGGATGAGTGTCTGAGGGGAACCCCTCCTTGCGAAGCCAAGGACATCCCACGGGTTCATCACCTCTCTCCTGACCTCCTTTTGATGCCTACAATCAGAGCTGAGGAGCTTTGTGAAAAACACTGTTCCCATGGCAGCCAGCAGCAGCTCCCAGACCAATAAAAGCCAAGATATGATCACACTCTATTAGTTTGATAATATCATTTATAGTTGACTTAGAACTGCATCCTATCTAATTAAAAGGGAGCTGCTTGTGAAAAGCACAAGAGCAGAAAAAGGCAGAGAGGATCCTTGCCCTGAGCTCCGTGCCTGTGCAGATGTCTTGTCAGTGAATGGCTTTTTATTTCCTGTTCCACATTGGAGCTAATTTCATCCATCACCAGAACCAATGTGACTCATGCCCCCAGCAAGAGACAGATGCAATAAGTGAGCACCGAGAGGGAGGGGGAAGCGCTGCTCTCCAGAGCCAGTGTCATCTGGAGCTCCTCTCTTCCTTAATTACACTCCTCTGTCTCCTGGGCTTTTCAGGGACTCCTGTTTCTGCAAAGTCAGGGAAAAGCAGGAGCAAAACCACAAAATCCAGCCCAAATCCTCCTCCTCTTCCTCACTGCAAGCAGGCAAGCAGAGGGAGGATGGTACAGGGCTGGCTCAGCACTCTGCTTGAAAGTGTTCAGCTGGAGGCATAGGAGAGGGCATGGATTCCTCACAGAGATATATCTTCTTGGCAAACCATCAATTCTTGTGCAAAACAAAATGCCACATTTTCTCTTACAGTCGTAATGTCAGAAATCCCCAGAATGCCCCCAAATTAGGAGAGGAAAACGAGAACTTGTGTGCTCGAATAAGTAAGGGCTGACGGTGTGCTATTTTCCACCTGTGGCCTGCATTTTTGAGGCAGTTCTCAGCTGCTGGAGCAGTCTGGATGGTGTGTTTGCTCCCTGAACTGACAGTGAACAGAGCCCACATCAGTGTGTGGCCTGGCGAATAACCATCCACCCCTCCCTAGATCGTGGTTGGTCTCCTCTGCTGGAGCTGGCAAGGAGCTAAAACACATCTGGGAGCTACCTGAAGCTTGCCTTAGCTGGGAAGGCAGATGAGAATCTCCTGAATTTCACAGCAGGACTCTGCACATCTTTGTGAGTGTGGAGCAGCCCAGCTGCCCTACTACAAAAGTCATCCTGGGCAAGAGCACTGCTGCTTTCACAGGCAACTGATTGCCAGAGCTGGAGAGGGGCGGGAAAAGATTTGGAGGATGCAGGTGATGGTGATGAGGGAAATGCAGCGAGGGAGGTCCCTGGCAGTTCATGGCCCCACGGAGCCACTGCAGCCGCCGTGGCCGTGGCCTTCCTGTGAGGGGAAGGAGGGACAGCAGGACATGGAGCCTGCTCGGGTCCCACCACCTAGCACTGGTGCTGGGGGTGTTTGTGAGACTGGGGACATCACCGGCTCCTCAGCTGTTTAGGTGCTCTTGGAAGATTTGCCCGCTGTCCCTGGGCAAAGGCACTGAAAGAACTTCCAGCCTGAAGGGTCCAGAGCTGCTGTGGCTGAGTTCCCTCTTGCATCCCAGAGCATCTCCAGAGAATTTCTGATGCTGTGCAGCACCGGCAAGGAGCTCCTGCCCGTGCTCCCCGCTGCCAGTCCAGGAGAACCCCTCTGGCCAGCAGCATTCACAGCACAAGCTGCTGTCCCAGCCTGCCCCTGAGGGTTTGCAAAGGCCTGGCAGCACTAATCACAGCTATCTGAGAATTCCAAGGGAATACAAGCTGCTGCTTTTCTTCAAGATGTGATTGCTGGAGCACTTTCCAAGGAGAAAGCTATGCAGAATGCTGAAGGCAGAAGGGCAGCTTGCTCAGGGACTCACTCACGGGAGAGGGGAAACAGCAAACCCTCTTGTCCAGTGTCCACCCTGTGCAGGGACCTGTGCAGACCACAGTCCCTGCAGCCTGGGCACAAGCTCTTCCCTGTTCACCCCCAGGCTGCTCCCAGAGCAGGGGGATTTCCTCTGAGCAGGGCTTTCCCCAGATAAGTCAAGGAGTGCAGCGTCCTGCTGTCTGTCCTTCAAGGTTATCACCAGCGTCTCACAGCATCATTGCCCGGCTGCTCCTGCTGCACCTGCCCTTACAGGTGAGATTTTCTGGGCCATCAAAGCATGCAGGGCTGGCCAGGAGTCCTCATTTAGAGAGTAGAGATCCGCTTGCCTTTCAGAGAGTGATAATGGAGCTGTGAAATTTCATCTGCTTTATTCTGTAGGCAGCCTCCAGCACACTGGTGTTCCCCCAGACTGCCAAGTTGTCTGTTCTCACACCACACTAGCTGTGCTTGCTGCAGGCTCTCACCTCTCCGTGTGAGCGCCAGCATCTCCCTGGTGGCTGCAGGATCTGCTCCTCAAAAGTCAAGCTGCCTGCCCTCAGTGCTCACACAAAATCCAGATTTCTAGGTGCTAAATCCTATTCTTGTAGGCTTTGCACTTCCTGAAATTCAGGTCCCAGTGAGCCTTTCCCTGTCAGAAAGATGCTACTGGCAGCCTCTGGCTTGTTCCCCACTGAGGAGCTTGGGGACCAGCTCCCAGCAGAGCTGCACAGCCCTTGGCACAGGGACTTTGCCACAGCACCCTTCCCTGCTTGCCTGGGCTGGGGCTTCTCACTCGAAACCCAGAACTTCGATGTTGCATTAAAATTCTTCTTCATTGCACATTCCATCTCATCTGTGGAGGACCTCTTATCAAGACTCAGGGCCACCTCTCCATTTCGTTTGAGTCCATCACCAGACTTCGTCTTACAGTTTCCAACTGGCTTTCAGCACGGTGCTGCCACTGTCCTGCCAGGAAGCAGAGCCGCAGGAGCTGCCTCCCAGGAAAGCTGGACTGGCTGTGTCACACCCCGGGCAGGCTGCACGTGGCGGGGAGGTTGCATTCTCCAAGCCTGCTGCTCTTGCACGCCGCCTCTGCTGGCTCCATCCTGACACTTTCAGGGGACTCGCCGAGATCCTGGCTCATACCAGGAACAGACCCAGAGTTATTGCAGCTCTGTCCCTACCAGTTGCTTTCCCTGGAGCCTGGTGGCAGCTCTGCTGATGGGGCAGAGGCCAATGATGCCTTAAGTTCAAGCTTTCATATTTTCCAGATTCTGTACTGCGTTAGTTAATAACTCTGGACTGCATATAAAGTGTTGGCGAGTTCTCCTCACAGCTCAGGCACACAAAACAATCCTTTTCACAAAACAATCCTTTTCCAGCCCAGAACCAAGGACACCGCTGCAGCTTCAGCCCAAAAAGTGCAAACAACAGGGAATTGAGGAGAGCAGACTGGGAGGATGGGACTGCATCACCTGGAGCTGGAATTGGACAATGAACCCCAAGATGGAAATGGACCAAAACTTATAAAAGCGTGAAAACTCATGACCTGGGGTCCATCTTGGCTGTAACCACAGCCGGGCTCTTGTACTGCCCAAGGTGTATCCTTTGAAGGCCTTTTAATAAATCCCTCTTTATTCCTTTAACTCTGCCCAGGCTCTGGTCTAGGTAGGCTCTTTAGGCATCACCACAGGTGGGATTTTGCAGCTTGTGGCTGGTCTCTGCTGCTACGTTCCCCTGTCAAACACTGACACGAGGAGCACAGTCAATAACTGGAGCTGATGAACTGCTT
The DNA here is from genome assembly GCF_031753505.1 of Anomalospiza imberbis. Classification (NCBI taxonomy): domain Eukaryota; kingdom Metazoa; phylum Chordata; class Aves; order Passeriformes; family Viduidae; genus Anomalospiza; species Anomalospiza imberbis. The sequence goes on along the minus strand of NC_089689.1, from coordinate 877,472 downwards.
AAAGCAAAGACTCTTACCCCATGTTAACACACAGCACCAGGATGCAGGAAAATTAGGCAAACTCATGAAGCAGAAGCCAAATTATCTCCAAATGGGTTTTCTTTCCAGAGGTGTCAGTCACATTTCAAATTATTTTCCCTAGCTGGGGATGATGAGGGAAGACATCTGGGATAAAGGTGCCTTCTGCTGCTGTCATGCAGAGCAGCTGTGTGACAGCCTCTCCACCTGACAGGCCTGAAGAATCAGAAAATTTCTCTGTAAAATCAGCTTTCACAGTGATGTCCCTGGGAGCCGAGGATGACAGGCTGGCAAGGAGCAAGTAGCCATGGCAGGATGAAAGCCAGCAAGGGGCAGAGCAGCTGGAAAAGCCCGTGAGAGCAGCCGGGCCAGTGGTCCATGTGCTTTAATGGAAAATGAATTCCAGTCCATACATTTAAACAAAAAATGAATCCTGTCAAACCCTGTGTGTTTTTCCCACCTAGTTACAAGGTTGATGGATAAAAGTAAACGTGGTGATATTGCACATAGGCACCTGTCATAGTATCACCCACCGGCCTCATTAATACCCAAAGGTGTGCAGGCGTGCAGTTTATAGTCTGAAATTGTCTCACAGAGGGATATCAAAGTGCCTGGGAATGGAAAACCTTCACCCAGTGGTGGTAATTCTGTGGCACCCCTCAGACAGCAGTCTTCTGTTGCATTATTTTCTTATTGAGATGATTCAAAGAGAGCAGGAATGGGTTTATTTAAATAATAAGCAGGCAGGGCTGGGAGCTGCTCTGCAAAGCTCCACACTTACCTCCCCCTCGAGCTGCTGCCTGCAGCACCCATTGCTCAGCCAGCAGGATGCTGCAGGTCAGGCTATGCTGCAGGGCAATGCTCTTCCCCTAAAGTCCCCTCTGGCCTGGAGAGCTCTGACACAACCTCTGAACTGCAAATCAAAGCAGCAGCATCAAAGGAGACAGCAGTGGGGAAGAAGGAAGCCTTCAAAGGCTGCTGGGCACGGTGCCAAAGAGAATCTATTTTTCATTACTTCCTCCTGCCCGTTGCACTGGGCTCTCCCTGCCGGAGGCATGCAGTGAGCGAGGGCCATGCGTGCTGCCACTGGAGCCAGCAAAGCTGGAGAGCAAGAGATGCTACCCAGGGCCAAGGACCCGTGAGGAGTTAAGCCCATAGAAATAAGAGGTCCCTGAACTTCCCTGGAGAGTGAAGGCTCTGGGCAGCTGGGGTGCTCCTGCCTCCTCCAGCTGTGCCTTGGGGGCAGCCGCTCCTGCCCGTGGTGGGATGATCCCTGCAGCATCCAGCCCTGACAAAGCAGAGGCAGCAGAGCTTTTCACCAGTCACACCAGGAGGCATTTTCCCTTGGGAATTACTCCTGACAGGCAGCTTGCTTCCTTTGGATGCACATGTGCTGCTTCTGTTCTTCCTCCTGCCACCCTGGCTGTGGTCTGCACCTGCTCAGGATTTCCTCACATTTATGGGCTGCTTCTGAGATTGGTCACCCTCTGCCACATAATTCCTCCGAAAATCCCACTCAGGACCAAACTCAGATGTGAGACCAAAAGCATCCAAGCCAGGGTTCAAGATGCTCTTGAACAATCCTGCCCAAGAAGCCGTCACCCTCATCAAATGGGGTGAATAAAATGATTGCATCTGCAAAGTTATTGCAGAAGAACCCAGCTGCTTTGCCTTTTCAATATCTATGACCCTTTTTATTTGTGAATGCTCAAAAATAACAGCTTATGCTCACGTTGGTGGAAAGGAAATGCATCACGTCTGTTTAAGAGCAGAAAATAAGGAGGGACTCTTCCTGCCATATGGAAAAACTCCTTTTATTGACTGTATAATAATTGCACAGACTTGCAGTCTGCAGATAATTTGCAGAAGACAAGGTGCTCTCACTAAGGATAAAAACTCATCAAAAATAAACCTCTTTTGCCAGAAAAATATTTAATTTGGCTTTGGGTCAGGGTTTCAAGCTCATGCGAAGTGGCTTTGCGAATCACCCCCCACACACATGGCACCACCTTTCTGATGAGCACAATGAATGTATGCATCTCCAGGATTCAAAGGAATTCACTGTTTGCAACATCAAGACATTTCCTGACAGTTTTTCAGCTGAAGCACAGAGGTTCTTTGTAAATGCTTGATCTCTCAGAGCACAAGGGCATTTTGCTAAGCCCCGTGATTTCTTTTTGGATGTCCACCATGCATCCATGGGCCAACAGCTGAGAACACACCTGGGGGTGATAACTGGCAGTGCATTTATGGAGAAGGCAGCTTCAAGTGCTCCAGAAGATGGAGACCACGCAGTCTAGACATGTCTACCTTGGGCCAAAGGCAGCTGGGAGCTGGTCTGTGTGCCAGGACCTTGCTGGGCCAGCCTGGACAATCCCTCACCAATGTCCTGCTTTGTTTCATATGTAGATTTGTTTCATATATAGATTTCTTTAAGGAATAAGCAGGCATTCATGCAGCATCCTGGCACCACAACATGCAGCATTCTGATGTGCCAGGGTGAGGGGTCCTGCTGAGGGCAGGCTGTTCCTCGTGTGTGCTGCTGGCCCTGTATTGTAAACGCAGGTGGACCCGGTGGGAGGAAATGCTGATGTGTGACTGCAGTTCAGAAGGCTGAATGATTTCTTTATTATAACCATGCTATAATACATTAATATACTATTTAAAGAAGATACTAAAGCTACAAACCTACTTGTTCTAACTACCATATCTAACTAACTCTCAACTGGTGATCCTCTCTGAGAGGGCAGCCACAGGTGGATTGGATTGGCCACCAGGCTCAAACAATCCTCACCAGAATCCACTCAAGCAATCACCCCAGGTGAACAATTCTCCAAACACATTCCACGTGCGAAAAATGAGGAGCAGAAATAGAAATTGTTTTCTCTTTCTTTCCTCTGTGCTGCTCTATGAAAAATCCTGAAAGAAAGAAGAATGTCCCTGCGACAGCCCTGCATCCTCCACTGCTCAGCTTCCACCCACCAACACCAGCCCTGATTTCCCCAAGGCCCCCACCAGCCAGCGGCTGTTTCCTTCCTCTTCTGCTTCCAAATCAGTGTGAAGCAGAAAGCAGCAGGAAAGATTTCCATTTGAACGCTTCGAGGCTGATTACACTGGAAAAGTAACTGGGAATAGGGCAAACATAATCACAGGTAGCAGTGTGAGCATCATTAAATCAGGCACTGAAAAAGCAGCCTCTTCCAAAAAACTCTAATTCCTGCCTTTTGCCAGGCTGGTGAGGTATTTATAGCACCTCGTTTGGTATTAAAATCCCTGCAGATGCCATCCACGGAGCAGCACTCGGACTTGGCACCTGATTAATGGCAACCTGTCACAGGTGTCACCCCTCCTGGCCTGGCAGGCAGGGCTCAGCCCTCCTGCTCTGCAGAGGGGAGGCACCTCAGAGCTTCTCCCCAGAGCTGGCAGTTTGTTTATGTGTTCCCTGGGAAGGGAAATTCTGGGGAGGCAACAAGCTTACAGGAGAACAAAGCAAAGGCTTTCTTCATCATGGCAAGGAAAAGCCCTTACACACGGAGGTTGTCAAAAGGATGGCCTGAATTATTTAGGGGGAGTTCTGTGATGCCTTCACAGAGTGCAGCAAACTGCTGTATCTACAAGGTGTGTGGGAAGCAGCTGCTCTGGCATCTGACACTGAACATCAGGAGAGGGCCCAGACTGGAATTGCTGGTTTTACAGCATTAATTGAGGATGCTGCCCCAAGCATCCCCCAGCAGATACCCTCTGCTTGGATCTGTGCTTCTCCGTGAGATACACTACAACATCAGCCTGCTCCAGGGAAAGACAAGCCTAACGAGCAGGTGGAAGGGTGCAGGGGCAGCACAAGAACTCCTTGGATGAGGCTGGTGGGCTCAGTAGTTACATGGATTTATTTTTCAGATGTGTCCTTTCGCAGGGATGCACCAGCATGGCCAGGGTACAGGAACGCCTCTGCTCCTGGGTTTGGGTGGGTTCAGTTCACTTGAGTATTTCAGACCTTCCTTTTCTTTTCTAAATGTATGCTAAACCCTCAGCAGATAGGATCTCTCCTACTTCAGCATTTTCATGTAAGCTTAATTCTTGATGTTACTAGAAGCTGGTGTTCTCTCAGAGTTGCCATAGCTACTGATGCATGCGTTTTTGATTTCACACGCGAATGACTGTCCCAACCTCTTGTTTGTGGAATAAACTATGTAACCCTGAAAGCAACATGAAATATTAAAGCACTTACAGTTCAGAAAGCAGACATTATGAATCCGCAATTGGAATTAATTGCATTATCAAGCCTGGATTAAAATAATCCAAGCCTCTAGGTCAACCAAGAGATGAGGACAGCCCCCAAACCAGATTGTCAGGGGATGCGCCAGGTCTGAGAGGCAGTGTGTTGTTGTGGGGAGTGTCAGCCTGTCCCCACACACCAAGATTACCCAGGCAGTGCTTCCAGCTTTGCCGCTGCATGAAATGATGGAGAGATTTGGCAGCCTGGCATCAGAGGGACAGGTGCAGAAGCTGTGCCCTGGAGCAGGCTATCCTGAAGAGCAACATCACTATGTGAGGGACCAACCCCACTTGCAATATTTTCTTCCTGCCCCAAGGAAAGAGGAGAAGCAGATGTTCTGGATAGCACTAGATAGCACCCAGAGTGGCGTGGGGATGGGTGAAGCAATGTCCATGCAGCAAAGCCCAGCCCTGCAGCCTGGCTCTTGAGTGTCCTAGTGGCCTCCGTAGCTCTGACTCCCACCTGGAAGGCTGATAAGGCCCTCCTACCACCCAAAGCTGCCATCTCTGCCTGCTCCCACAGCACAGCCATGCCCTGGGGACTGCCAGAAGTTCTCATCCATCCCTGTGCTAGCCCTGCTAGCCCCAATCCTGATAGTGGCTCTGTCCTCAGAGAGGTCACAGGTCAGGAAGGTGCCCCTGTCAGAGGCATTTTCTTCACCTGAAGACACATGGGGTCGGTGAGCAGTGGGTGACAGGCCAGAACTGCCTTTCCCTATGCCCGTGCTGATACAACTCATTACACACTTGACTGGCTTGAGACTAAATTATAATAAATGCATAATAAAATATTTCCTTTTCCAGCATGCAAATTTCAATTTCCACCATGGGGTGGAAGTGCAGCATTCCCCTGCCAATGCCAAGCTCTGCCAACAGTGTCTCTTTCCCCTGGCACTGAGGGGCCATTGCCTTGTCCTGCAGCACCCCTGTGTCCCTGGCAGCTCCCAGGGATCCCATTCTCCCGGGCACGGCAGCTCGTGCTGGAACCCACTGTGGTGTGCTGACCTTGGCTGGCTGGCAATTAAAATAGATTTAGATAGTCACAATTAAAACAAACACCGATTAAAGCCGAGGCAGGCTGGGCAGCAGCAGCAGTGTCCTGCCCTTGACACTCCTGCTGGGTCTGTGTGCACGTGTCACGCAGGGAGCTGGGCCAGCACTGCCCCCTCCATGTGTTGGACAAGAATCCACCCCCCCTGGCAGGACAGAGCCTGCCAGCCTTGGGCCGGAATCCTGACCCAGAGCCCAAATGCAAGTGACCCTTCCAAAGGCTGGCCTGTCCCTGGCACACACCCTGTCCCTTTCCACCACTTGGGAGCACGGCCGAGCTCTGTCTGGGAGAAGTTTCATTCTCTGTCCCATGGATGCAGGGTTACTTTTAGCCCCCTCTCAGCTCTGGCAGATGCCAGCTTTGGCAGGAGATCTTTGCCGTGTCCCAGTGCCAGGCTAAGCTGGGGTACATCCCTCTGGGTGGCACTGCTGGAGGCTGGGATAACCAGCAGCTCTCTTGGGCTGCAGCTGCACATGTGCTGGGCAGGGTCCCTTTGGGAGAGCCCCAGCTCCGAGCCAGGCCACTCCTCTTGCCATCTTGGCCACTGTGGGCTGGGCAGGACGCAGGGAGAGCAGCAGGGAGGCTCCTTCCAAAGGCTCCCTCACTCAGTGCCAGGCAGACAGCAAAGGGAGGTGACGGCGGGCACTGGACCCTGGGGGCTTTGGCACGCCAGGGCAAGGGGAGTGCCCTATGCCCGGTGGATGCTGCTTGTGCTGGAGCCCTCATCCTGCTCTTGGGCCAAGGCAGCAGGGAAGTCAGGGGTTCCTTACCCTGGTGGGTGCAGCGAGGTGCAGTGGGGAGGAGGTTCATCCTGGAGCCAGCTGTTCTCTGCAGCTCCTGCAGTGGGGAATCCCCAGGGGATCCTGAGGATTCTTCTTTCTGTCAAGGAGCTCTCCACAGCCAGGCCAGTTGCTCATCACACTCCACTGTGTGCTCACCCCAGGCTGGCTGCTGTCAGCTCCCAACCCACACCTCCCTCTGTGGGCTGTCAGCACTGGGAGGGGCACGCGATGAACCCATGGCTAACCAGTGTCTGGGCACAAGGGCCCCCCTGCTACACCTGGGGGGCTACAACTGCCAGGTCCCTGCATCCAGGAGGTTTCCAGCTTGCTTTTCCCTGGTACTGAGCCCCTTGGACAAATAGGGTTGCAATAGGTTGAGATGAGGAGGAGAGGATAGGATGGGAATCACAGACAGACAGACAGACAAGCAATAGGCACACAGTGCACTGAGTGCTGTTTTCTGTAGGAAGCCAGGATAAAATCACTTCTGCCAAGCTGTGATCACGTTGCTCTGTGTCCCAAATCCTGACTCCAAGGAAATTAGCCCTTCAACCACCTTTACACCAAAGAGTGACTTAAGGAGCTCAGTTTGTCTCGCTTATTAAAGAGCTGGGTAAAGAATAAACATGTCCACACTCTTTAAGCACCTGTCCATGGAGACGATGTATGACATTAAATACGTTTTCGCAGGAGATGATGAAGACAGCACAGTGTCCAGCACAGAAAACTCAGCAAATTTCAAGCAGAAAATGCAATGACCATTTTGCTTGCAGGAGCAGCTGACTGTCCAGGGGATTACCAAGACCTGATGGGCTCGGTGCCACTCATAGTAGGGTCACCCACAAATTGTTGGCATCCTCTGGATGAGCAGGGAAACCCTCTCACCCAGACATATGCAGGTGCCTGAATGAGAAAGCCTTCACAAATCCTTCTTGCCCCAAATCTGCATGTGAGCACAGAAGGGCTGCCCTGAGCAGGGGATGGTGGATGGACAGGTCTTGGGAGAACACGAGCACTGCGTGGAGCAGGAGGACAATCTGTGAATGAAGACAAGAGATAAAAGAACCAAAACTAGAGAAGGAGGCTGAGCAGGAGTCCTTTAGAAAAGGCACAGGAGAGTGTGTATTCTGGGCAGGCTTTGACAGTGTGCTCTATAATGGGCATATTCCCAAGAAATACACTGAAATAATGGCTTTCCTCATCCCTGCTGTGGACACCAGTGTATGCTTTGAGTTGTCCCATCATTGCCACTTCCAGTTCTTCAGCTTCCCTCTGAATTGCAGCCTTACCTTATCTTTCTAAGTACAATAGAAGAAAGAAATTGTGAAAGGAGGAAAGCAACTAATAATATTAATGTTTTTATTAAGTTGTTGAAAAGGCAAAACTGATGTAGTTCCTTAGCACAGCATATGCTCAGAAAAGACACAGAGCAAGGATGTGGAAATACGTGATGGCCACAGCACCCTCATGTGATGGCGTGGAGCTGGCCATGTCTCGCAGGTCCTGGCTCCTGGCTCCTATCTTTGTGGAAACCCAGAGGTCCACAACACCAAAGGACCCTGAAGGAGATGTAAAGCAGCATATAGAATCATAGGAAGGCTTGGGTTGGGAGGGAACTTAAAGATCATCCAGTTCAAACTCCCCTGCCATGGGCAGGGACACCTTCCACTACACCAGGTTGCTCCAAGCCCCGTCCAACCTGGCTTTGGACACTTCCAGGGATGCAAGGGCATCCACAGCTTCCCTGGAGAACCAGCACCAGGGCCTCCCCACCTCCACAGGGAAGAATTCCTTTCTAACATCTGACCTGAATCTCTCCTCTCTTGGAAGTGACACATTTTGTGAGACAGCCCAAGATGCACCAGGTACTTGGTGCTCCCGCCAGCCACAGCCATGAGGCTTTGCAGATCAGGGTGGGGGTTCAGGTTTCTGAGCTGCTCTCACAGGGCCCTGGGGATGGTGGTGAGCATCAAAAGCATTCAGACACCTTTTCTGTTCCATACCCTGGGAGCCTGCACTCCTGGCTATCTGCCTGGAGCAGCAACTCAGTCCAGAGATTCCTCAGTAATCTGGGGAGGTGTTTACTTTACTGCTTCATATTATGTATTTGCATACATCCAATTTACATTTCCCATCATTGAGCTGCCTCAGTAATTGGGCAGCTGGTCTCAGAAATGCTGATTTACTGCACTGCTGATGACATAATATGTGCTTGTGCTTGCAAGAGGCAGCCAGAAAAATCCCTCTCCCCTGAACTGAATCCCACTATTGATTGTTTCTATTGCATTCATATCACCATGAGCTGCTTCCTTCGTCAGCACATTTGATACACTGGCAAGAATGTGCCCATGCAGGTCTTTTGCCACAAACTGAGTTTCCTGCATGGGACATGTACATCTCCCCTCTCTTGGCACTCTTGCAAGGGAATAACAATCCCTGACCACTGGGAACAGGAACAAGACTGCAGAGAGTGCAAACAGTGAATATCACCTTGAGATGTTTATGGTTGTGTTGGGTTTTGCTCTGCCAACGCCTCCCGGGCTGGGAATAAATTCCTGCTGCCTCTGCAAAACTCACGGAATGGTTTGGGTTGGAAGGGACCTTAAAGATCATCTTGTTCCAACCCTCCTGCCATGGGCAGGGACACCTTCCATTAGGTCAGGTTGCTCAGAGCGCCAGCCAACCTGGCCTTGAACACTTCCAGGCATGGCTCATCTCACCCTGTCCATCACCAGATCTGGCCTGGTAGCAAAGCAACGGGTTTTGCGTGGCTGCTGAACTCTGAGCATCAAATGTCACCAGCACTGGCAGCAGTAGAGATGCCCAAGCTGCCCACCCCATATCAGCAGAGCTGACTCAAGGAGGACGATGTGCAGGACAAATGGAAATGGCAACAAAGCGTTCCCACTGCAGAGCAGGAGCACTGCAAGCCAGCTTCCCACACGGCCAACTGTCTCCTGTGCTTTTTACGTTTGGTTTCTGTCCAGCCTGAAATAAGAGCAGTCTCCACAGGGAGGCATTTGTCTCTGCCCAAGAGGACTTGCAAGCAAGGTCAGCCTGGACTGCTGCTGCAGCATGACTTGATGCTGCCTTGCTCTGGAGAAGGGCATGAATACCCTGTCCCTAAACATTCATCCACATTCCCTTTCAGCCTCCTGAAGCACAGCAAAGGAATCAGCTGCAGTACACACTCAACAAAAGTAAAAAGAGCAAGAATACAATTTTGCTTGTAGACAAAATTGTATTTTTACAATTTTACAAAATTATTATTACAGCCTGAATGAATATTTTTTTCCCTGTAGCTGGTAATTCCTGTAATTTCTCATTTCTTAAAGGAAAGCTTTCTCTTTGAAAGCAGAAATGACAAGTGCTGGTGCTAGGTCCACGCTGTGCTTCAGAGGCTTGCACATCCCTGGCACAGCAAAGAGCTCCTACTGGGGGGACACGGAGTCACTTTGCATCACCCACCAGCTTGGGGCATCCAGCAGCACAGGGCAAGGAGCTTTGAAAATTTCTGTGCAGTCCTTATGTACTGTCACTTACAAGACCCTCTTTTTCCAGCACTACACAACACAATGGATTCATACATTCCCCTCCATGTGTATTTTTGGGTAGCAGAAAACAGGCACCAGGAGGATAAATGCAAGTGAGCGAACAACAAGGAGAATGTCACAAAAAATGAAAAAAATGAAATGCGCTGGAAGAGAACAATTGCAAACAGCAATCTGAGTCTGCCTGGAGGGGACTGGGGAGCAGATCTGCACCTCTCTGATGGGAGCAGCCCCACGCCAATGAGTCCCAATCCCCAACTCCACACAGCAGGTGGGCTCGAGCAGATTAAAATGCCAGTCTCCCCACTTCACCCATGCTAATTTTCTCCTGTCTCTTAGTAACTGGTTGGTACAGGTTATGTTAATATGGATTTATATTCTCCAAAGAGCAGAAAATTAAAGGAAATTATGAATCAATTTACATTTCATCTGATTCATAAACCTACACACTCTACAAAATGAGTTGATTTGAGATAATTAAGGTTAAGAATGTCCTCATCACCTCTTCAATACTCCTACTAGATGCACTGCATCTTCCCTGTCTACTCCTGTTCTCTTTAGCATTTCAAATTACATGTCCTCTATTGTTTTTTTCCAAGATACTGCAAATTTACCAGGCAATTAAATAGTGATATGTAATAATAATAATAATAATAACAGCAAAGCCAATAAGGATGGCAGCAGGCTGTGTTTGCAGCAGGAGGAGTAGAATGCAGAAGGGAGGGAGACAGATGGGGAATTCCTGCTTAGATACAGTCCTGGCAGAGCAGCCCCAGCACATGCAGTTTGGGAATCAGGTTATTTATCAGCCCTGTGACGTGTGAAAGCGGGGCATAGCAGTGGGACTCCTCTGCAGGCAGGCTTTGCCCGCAGCTTCAAACCCTCCCCAGCCAGCAGCCCCTGACTTCAGCAAACATCTTCCCCAGAGAGCAGGTGGAGGCCTCATCCTAGAAACATTCAAGATCAGACTGGACAGAGTTCTGAGCAACCTGCTGTAGTTGAAGATGTCTTTTCTCATTGCAAGGGGATTAGACTAGATGGCTTTTAAAGGTCCCTTCCAACCCAAACCATCCTGGGATTCTGTGATCTGCATTTCCCTAGCAGACATCCATGCTCTGCTGTCAGAATTCCTTCTGCAGAGCTGTGAGGACAGTCATTCCAATCCTCTTAAGGATTTCTCATTAAGGTAATTTTTTTCCCAGCAGGTTTTACTGTCAGGATGATACATTTAAATCAGCTCCACCACAGCTGACTCACATGTGAATAGCAGAACCCACTCACCACGCAGAAATTTTAAGTGGAAATAGAGAAGGGACTTTTCCATCACCTCAGAACTGGGAGGCCATCTGTGTGGGAAGGTGACCCGGCTGAGTCTGAGGCCCCACAGAGCAAATGTGTGGCAATTTTCTTCGCCTATTGAAGGTAAAAGAGGGAGAATGGCAGTTCTTGTGGTTGTATTTTTTGGCAATGGGATGACGTGCTCCAGTATGTGCTTGCTTCCATTGCTGCTTTTTATTGGCAATTATAGATTTGTCAGTGATTACAGTAATTCTCCTCATTGGGAAATAAACATCAGCCACATGCAGCTCTGTGGTGGCAGCAGTATTTCTCTCCAACATACAAGTCCTTTCTGTCCAGATTGTTCCAGCCATAAAGCAGAAGGAAAATGTCATGTACCTCCAATACTGCTTCCAAGGCTCTCCAGGGAGTGAGATGTGTCTTTCTCCACCCGATCTCAGAAAAGCATTATGGCAGGGATTTGCAGGCAGGAAATTCCCCAGTTCCCTGCTTGGAGTCAGGATGCAGCAGGCAGAAGGGTTCCTGAGGAGCAGGGCCCGTTGCCACGAGGAGGCAGTGCTTGATGCCAGCTGAAGGGCTCTGCAGCACTTCCAAGGGAGCAGAAGGGCTCTGCAGGCACCAACGTTACATAGAAGTGAATCGTGTCTTTCCTTGGCTTGGCTTGGCTTGCTGAACCCTTCGGTGCTTTGCAAGGGGCTGGGTTGGATTGGAGTGATGCAGAAGCTCAGCTTCCTCCTCTGTGCACTGACCCAGCTTCACCCACTGCCAGCCAGAGCATTTGCTCCACAGTGGATCGCCCTGTGGCTGGTGGCTAGCTCTCTGACATCTCTGGGAGGACAAGGATTTGTGTCTTCCTCCTCAGAAACGGGCCCGCAGGCATGCCAGTCTGCACATGCTTGGCAGGGCAAGGCAGCCACGTCCTGGCCTACTTCAGGAGGAACAAGGCCAGGAGATGAAGGGGACTTGCTACCCTCCTCTGCTTGGTGCTGGCAAGGCTGCATCTGAAACAGAGCTGGTTTGGGTCCCTGCCCCCAGGTCAGGAGAAACCTGGAGAAACCAAAGGCAACTAAAATGGTCAGGGCCAGATGCAGGACTGGTGATAGCCCTGTCCTGAGCCAGGGGCTGGACTGGGGCCAAACAGCCAACTTCAGTGATTCTGGGGTTCAACACACAAAGCCTTCCCTGGAGGGGAAGGACCGTGATGTCTTTGGGGAGACAAGCACGTCGCCTCTTGTCATGCTGCGGAGACAAGCTGAAGATACTGAACCCCTGTGAGCAGCAGCCTGGATTTCAGCCCTGCCAAACTGACTCAGCTGCATTTGAATGGCGAGACAAATGTCCAGGGGGATGTCAGAGCCTGGGAAATGCAGAGCAATTACAGCAGCCCTGCTGACGAGGCAAGCCTGTGGCTGGGGAGAGCAGCTCCGCTCTTCTCTTCCTGCCTTGCAGTCCGTGTTGTGCCTTGGGAAACATTGCTAATATTCCTCCTCTTCCTCCCTGCAGTGAGGACCGGCAGCCTGGATCCCACTTGTTGACACAGCTGTAAATCACTCTTGACAAGTTTTACAGTGACTCAAGGGCAGCAAGGAATCAGCAAAGAACGGATGTTGTTCCTAACAAAACTGAGTGCGTGGCCAGGTGCTTCCCCCACGGCCACCTGCGCCCAGCTCCTGGGAACACGTGTCCACCACGGCCAGAAAGGTCACTGACCCCGCTCAGAGGTAAAATGCCAAATCCCAGCTGACATTTAACTTACACTCCTCTTACTGAGTGTGCTGCAACAGGCAGCGGAGGCTGCTGCGGGCAGGCTGTGCCAGCCAGGCACAGGGAGCCGCCGGCACTCCTGCAGCTGGGCTCTGCTCCGTGGATGTTGGAGACTGGGAGTGCTGCCATCCCCAGGAGCTAATGGCCACAGGCAGCACAAGTCCTGCTTGAACCTCCCCTGCAAGCTGCGGCCCTCCACTGCAGGGAGGGATCATCCCCTGGGTGCTGCTGGCTGGCAGGGGCTCCCACCCAGGCATCCTGCAGAACAGCCTGTCTCTCATGCCAGGCTGCCAGCAAAGCAAGGGCTGAGGTTTCTCCTGGCAAAGGGGCTGGAGGTGGAGCCACAGCTGGCTGTGCCAGTAATTCCCTTGGGGGGGCTGCAGGTTACTTCTCTCCTAAATAAAACCATGGGGTTCAATCAGCCCCACAGCCCAGTAGCCTGGATGGCACATGCCCCTCTGCTCCCTGCTCCAGTCCTCAATGGCACATCCAGAGCGCACAGTGAGCAGCCCAGAGTGGGTCCTGGGGACCTACAGCCAGGAGGGTCTCTGACATCCCCCTCCAGCAGCACCAAATCTGGCACTTGCCTACCAGGCTGCCCGGCTCTTACTGCCCGTGCCTGAAGCCACCCATTCCCACTGGCCTCGGGGCAGGGCTTTTCACCAGCTGCAGGAGGTTGTGGAAGGATTTGTTCTGCCTTGATTTGCATGTTCTGCTCTGCACACCCCTGGGGCTTGGGTGCTCAGTGTGCTCCCAGCAGGACTGTGCCAGCTGGAGAGGCAGGCAGGGCTGTTTGCATGGATAGTAGGAGACATGATGGGAGGGAATAGCAAGCTGTCATCCCCGTCATCTTGTGGCCAAGGTAACGGTGGGAAGTGGGTTCGCCTTGTTGAATCCCTCTTCAGATGAAAAACAGCGAGCATCAAGCTGCTCTTGTTCACAGATTCCTCCTGTTCGGTTTCTAATACAACGATCCAATTTGCTCAACACAGCTGCAGTTTTTGGGCTCCTTCCAGCTTCCGTGTGTGATACAGTAACGCTGGCTGCTGCACAGAAATGAGCTGTCCCCTTCCCCTTGCAGTGCTCCCTGAACACACCGTCCCCCACGCCCCAGGAATGGGTACACACAGGAATCTTCCCTTTCCTTTGAAGGATTTGCTGCCCATGGCACTGAGTTTGAAGAGTGCAGACCAGAGAGGGGATGCCCACACTGACACTGTGCAGTCACATCATCCCCTTTTTTACCCACAGCTCTTTCCCAAGGCGCTGGGACCTCTCCCTTGCACAGAGGTAGTTTGGTCCCTGAACTCTTCTGCTGCAAGATTAAGATGTGTGGCAAAGAAGCAGAGCGGTCCAGATGGAGTGGCTCCGGGACCTGCTTGCCCAGGTGCAGAGGCAGCAGAGATCCCTACATCAGCTGGAGGGGGCACCAAACACTCCCTGGGCTGCTCCACTTCTCTGCATCATCCCAGTCCTGCAGGAGAGGAGGCTAACATGGAAGGGGATGCCCCCATCCTCCCTACAGGGCTCTGTGCAGACAGCTCAGAGCTTACTCTTCTTACCTGCGGATTTTCTCCCCCTGAGCGGCAGCGTGGGTCAGCAGAGCCCCCTGCTCACGCCATACCGCCTGTGGGTGGGATTCCTTTCCCATCCCTGCCCAGAGCCCTACTCTGACATGGCTTCCAGGGGGAAGCCAGCGTGCTTGGGTATCCAACCATCTTCCCTCTGCTTCGGCAGCAACCCTCCAAAATACAGCCTTGCCCTGGGAGGGGCCTGCCAGGCTTCCCGGGTGCTGTGGGAGCTGTGGGGCTGTGAAAGCCACGGGAGGGCTGCCAGGCCCTGCCCATGGGGCTCAGCACCCACAGCTGGACACGTGCTGCGGCGGTTCTGGGGCTGCTCTGGCAGTCAGACCCCTCTGACAGCCCCCATCCCGCTGAGCAGCCCTGGGAGGGGATGTATCCCCCCTCATCTATATCCTCCCACAGCAGGACAGCAACCTCTGCACCTCGTCCTGTCCGTGCCAGGCCCCAGGAGTGGAGCTCGGGTTAGGGTGCAGACTGACCCGTGCAGAGGGGGCACGCAGGGGGCAGAGCAAACCCTGCTCCTCTGCTGCCAGGGCCAGGCAGGCACAGGGCCCTGCCACTGCCCAGGGGTGGCTGATGCCACCCAAGGGTCATTCCTGCTGTGCTGGCAGCGAGAGCAGAGCGGGGCAGGAAGGGGAGCAGGCAGGGGCACTGTGCTCATGCAGCTCCGGTCAGCTTCTTGAAAATGTTGTCCTACTTATTTAATCTTTGGGAAAGATGCTTGATGGGTTTTATAAAGTGTCTGAGTGCGGTTTATGCTCTTGTGTTGCAGGAAATTAAATGCCTTTTGGTTGTCTCTGAGGGTAGTAAAGAAAGAGTTCAGGAGCCTTATTGGGCTTCATTTCCATTTCTCTCCATGTTGATGGAATACTAAATAACTTCATCTTGGTGGACTTGAAGTATCTGTCATTTCCTTATCTGCAGGACAAGCCACAGTATAGAGTATTACAAGACCAAAATGGAAAAATCATCTTACTCATTTTCCCATTTACTTTATTTTTCACTTTTTTTCCCCTACCCATCATCCTGCAATTGTAAACAACTTGGGCAGCTGAAATACTGCTTCTCTCCAGTTCCACTGCCTTGACTCCAGTCCCTGAGACTCCCTGTAGAAATCCAGACACGCAGTGGCTCCCACAAGTTCTTATGCTGGGCTTACAGTTCTCAATTAGAAGTCTCCAGGAAAAAGTGCATCACATTTCATCTTCATTCTGGGCTCAGAAGAGCTTTTCTCCCATGCATTTTGGATCTTTTCCTCTCAACAGAGCAGCCTGAGGAGAGCCAGGCACAAAGCAAGTGCAGGATGAAGCCTCCCAGTGACTGAACCTGCCTTTAAACTGGCCCCTTAATTCTTCTCCTGATTTGTTGCACCCAGGAAGGCTCTGAGCTCTCAGGACTCCAGGAAACGGAAAGAAAGGGAATAATTGACCTCCAGTGAGGAAAGGCAGCTTTCTCTTGGGCTGCTGTCTGACTCTACACCCCTGCTTGTACCATGACTTCTCAGGGCTACTGAGCAGGTAGTCGGGGTTAGTGAGAGGTGGGTGGAACTCAGGTCAGGGAACAAAGCTCCTGGGAAGCAGGAGGGGGCTGTTCCTCCTTTTCCTAAAACCAGCACAAAAAGCCACTTGCTGACTTACTGTAAGAAATGGAATTTATGCTTCTTCGACATTTTTGTTTCCATGGGACATTCCTCTTTCATATTCTGTGTATTAAAATATATTTCAAATGATTGTTATGTCACAGGGAAATGGCACAGCTATTTTCATAATGATCTGATTTATAGATTCATAAGCTTTAGGGCCAGAAAGGACTATTATGATCTGCAGAGCTGTGGCCAGAGTCACTTGCCTGATGATTCCCTGCTTCAAGCCCAGCGTTTCTGGCCAAGTGACAATCCATCTTCGCAGAGAGAAACCCTGTCAGAACCAGAAAGCACCAAATGCTGGAGAATTCACATCACCTGCAGACACCCCACAGCTGTGTGGAGTGCTTGGCAGCTGTCCCCAGCTGCCCCCAAAGCTCCACTATGGCCAGCTCCCAGCTCACTCTCCTTTAACACAGAGCTCTGTTCATACCAGGGCAGAAACCCTGCTTCAGCCGTTTCCTTGCAGAAGTCTGGAGCAGTTTCAGAGGCAGGCTGGGCCGGGGCTTGGCTGTGGCTCTGATTCAGTTGGCAGCTGCCATTGGGCCAGGAACATGCACAGGCTCCCCTCCTCACCCTGTCCATCACCTGCCTCGTCCCCACAGGCCTGAGCCTGTCACATCTAGGGCAGCACAGTCAGACATCACAGACTCTGCCAGAGTCCCTGAGCATTTCATTTATTTTCCTTTCCTTTGAGCAGAAATGCCTGGGCGTGGGACGTGGGGTCTTTGCAGAGGTTGCTGCTCCAGCCCTGGGGGTTGTGAGGACACTGAGGAATTTCCCTGATGTGAGTTGTCCGTCTGCTACCTCCAAACCTCCATGGAATTTTAGAAGTGAAGTGGGCAAAGATCAACTCATTCCCCACATCCTGGGGCTGCACTGGAGCCACCAGCCCCAGTGCCAAGTCCCTTGGACTCGCTGAAGCAGCTGCAGGCCGCTGTGGCACCATGAACTGTTTCACCTGCACGCACAGCGGGGCACCAGGAATTAAGTGGACTCCAGTTTTATTGTCAGGGTTCATTAGGTTAATTAATACTGTGGACACACTCTGTTAATCAGCTTTGCAATGGGAGAGTGATTTCAGCAGGAGTCGAGGAGCTGCTCAGAAGCCGCTCTGCTAATGGTGCTAAATCCAATTTCATGCAAGGGCACGGTGCAGGGAGATGATTAATGGGTTTCATGTCTCCCCAGCTGTGGGCACTGTCCCCAGGTCCCCTGAAGCCAGAGGGACCAGGTCGTTGCTGGCTTTGCAGAGCCCCCTTTGCTACTTGAAACAATGTCAGGATATGGGCAAGGAAGAGAAGAAGTTTTTCAGTACTGGTATCTGCATCCCAGTGCCAGGCAGGGCCAGCCCAGCTACTCAGGTGAGCTCAGTCGGGCACCTGGAAGTGCCAGCCCCCCATTCCCACTGAGCTTCCAGCCAGCAGGGAGATGCTGATTCTGACAGCAGAGAGCACTCCAGCACAGCACTGAGGCAGGGCATGTTTTCAGGGACTGGTAACAAATTTACCACGCAAATATAATGCTGGATTCAAAGGTCTAATGGCATTTGGAAAGGATTTGCATTTTCATATGTCTGAAAGGAAGATTAGAAACACCACCTTCAAAAAAGCTCTCATGGGCTATTCCCTCCTCCTTGGAACATAAAAAGTGACTTTGAAATATGAAACAGCATTGACTGCAAATAAGTTGAAATAAAAGTACTCGTTATGTGACCCAAAGGATTTCCTGGTGGGGAAAGCTATCACCTGAACAAGTAGGAGGATGTGATGGTGCTGGCTTGGAGCCTGGGCTGCCTGCAGAGCAGTGACACAGCTGTCCCCGTGACAAGGGATGGCCCCAGGCTGCTGAGCTCAAGCACCAGGAGGGAGGGTGATGGGAAATAAGTGTCTTTTTCCACATGGCATGAGAAGGAGGAGAGGAGAGGAGAGGTGGGCATCAGTGCTTGCTGCAGCTAGGCACATCGATTGAAGGGCCATAAAGGTGCTGGTGAAGGGCTGGTGCTGGGGATAGAAACCCTGAGAACTTCATCCCAATAGGTAAGGGGCATGTTTACTGGTATTCAGTGGGTTTAGAGTGGGCGATAGGGAGAAAACTCATCCCCATCCTCTGACTTTTGCAGGGACTCTGTGCACATCAGATAATTCTGATGTTGTTCTTTGATGAGATCATGTCTTTGGCTGGTAAAGGTAACAGCACAGATACAGTGAAACACTTTGGTTTTCCTGGCATTTGAGTTGGGTCAGCCTGGCACTGTGATTTTAAAAGTTATCAGGAAAAGACACATTATGTGAATTAAAATGTGGCTGACAGGCTCACTTTTAGAAGGCAGCTGAGCCAGAAGCCCTCAGCTGACAGCATTTGTGGGGTCAGGGCTTGGCATTTCTGTCAGTGACATCACTGCTGGCAGCATTCATCCCTTGATGAGGATGGGCAGAGTGGACAGGGCTGAGCTTTGCAGGCTGTGCCAAGCACAGGGGCCCGAGCACAGGGACAGAGGCCTCCCCTTCCCTGGGCTCAGCCAACGTCATTCCCATCTCCTCCATGTACAGCCCGTGCTGCTGGGCTGGCTGGCATGGTGGCATCAGTGGGGTTCCTCCAGGGTGTTCCTGTCCTTGTGCCGGGGAGTCCAAGCAGCTGCACACTGGCATTTCCCCCCGTCACCACAGAGACTCGGGCCACGGCGCTGTTCTGGAGGCACAAACACATCCGCGTGCGCTTGTCCTACAGGCAGTCGTTTCAGCCTCTGTTCGGGCTGCAGAAGCACCTTGTAGCACTGGAATCGTGTGCTCTGATATTTGTTCGAGTGCAGGATTATTTTCCATTGATTTCAGGCTAATCACACAAAGAAAAGCAACATCTGCTGAGTGAATGGGCTCCCAAGGAGAATTAACTGCTCTCACACACAAAAGAATGGGAAAGAGTTGAACCAGCAAGATTCTCTTTAGCAAGAAGAACATTTATTTTTAGCGCCTCGTGTGGCCCAATCCCTCCCTCCCTCCTTTCTGCCAGCACCAGTTGGAAGTGGGA
Organism: Anomalospiza imberbis; assembly: GCF_031753505.1. Lineage (NCBI taxonomy): Eukaryota > Metazoa > Chordata > Aves > Passeriformes > Viduidae > Anomalospiza > Anomalospiza imberbis. The sequence goes on along the minus strand of NC_089689.1, from coordinate 858,477 downwards.
AAATACCACTGGCACTGGCTTTTCTTCTTCCTCCCCATTATCCCCATCCTCACATCCTGACCCCCTCACTGACTGAGCCACTCAGGATAAAATGTAGTTTCTAGCAGGCCATCCAACTGCAGAGCACATAAACCTATTCACCAGTAAAATGAGAGCAACTGAGATGATTTGAATCCATGCCAGGGTTCCCCATAACACACAAGTCAGCTGCACAAAGGTGGAGTGGGGAGCCTGGGTAATAAAATGGAAGCAGTGGAGAAAAGTATCCTAACAAGAGTGTGGTAATTAGGATTGGACTGCTTGTTTCCCTTCCCAGGAAGAGGCAAGCCATAAATCAGGGAGGCATCTGCCGTGCAGGATCCAAGGGCTCTCAAAGCAGTAGGAAAAAGCCATCCATCACTGTTAGCAGAAGGAGGATTCGAGTTTAAATTACAGATACTCGAACTATGCATTTGCAATTATTTGGAAACAAAGTTTTCCTTAATTTCTTCCCTGACTCTGGGAGGGGGCTGAGCCAGCTACAGTGGGGTTCAGCTGACACCTAATCAGGCCCTAAAAGGAGCAGAAAGGAAAAATTAGGTGGGGACCCCAGGGCTCTGGGGTGTAGCTGCTGCCCTCCCCCTGAGCCCCTGCACCCGCTCTCACCCTCCTTGCCGCCTTCTCTTTGTGGGCATTTTTCCACAGTACGTTTCCAAAATAACCTGGTCCTTGAAACCGAGAGAGGGACAATCTCGAGAGCTTTCTTCCCGCTGAACACTCCCTCTGGCACGTGTCCCATCCCACTGACCTCTGTGTGCTTCCCTGCCTGCAGGGAAGCAGCTCCTGCATGCCCAAGGAAAGCAGGCTCCTTCCCCACACCAGGCACCTGCTCACAGCCCAGGGCAAATCCCTGCCCCCTGATTTTGGACAGATGCCGGTCCCTGGGTGCTATCTTCAGCTAAGGCTGTGAAAATGGTTCCAATTGTATCCTAGCTCCCATCTCCTCCTGTGAGGCTTGGTTATCCCCCTGTGCCCACCCCGCAGCCTGCTGCCACATACCTGTTCCTGACTCTTACCCCACTGGCACGCCCAGCACATTGCCACATCTCTTCCCATACCTCCAACCATCCATGTGTCCATTTGTCCTGGCAGCAGCAAGCACCTGAGCCCCCAGGCACTCACCTGAGCTGCTCATCCCTCCTTTCCCCGGTGTCCAGGTGCAACGGAATTATGCAAATTCCACAGGACTATTAACTGTGCTGCTTTAATTCTCCCCTGGTATTTACAGTCATTGGGATTTGGGAGCTGATATATATTATTGTTTCATCTGAATAGATCTCCAGGCAAGAAAGTTGAGCTGCAAGCACAGAAATGTTCATTGCCCAGATACGAGAGGTCCCTTAAGAGAATATATCAGAGCTACAGCATTAGCATATAAAATATGTGGGAGTGGGAGTGAAATATTGCCTTTGCTGGCCAGCACCTACCAACGGGAAGGGCAGTGGGAGAAAGGCAGAGCTGGGAGAGGTTTCCCAGCTGGGGGTAGGGATTGGCACATGTCCCCAGGAGTGCATACGAGTGCCACGCTAGGGGTTTGCTGCGGACTCTGCCCCAGCACGGGGAGTGTTCCCGGGAATGCTGCACCCATCGGCAGGGCACCTGCCTGTACCGCAGGCACCCTGTGTTCTGCGCCCCTGGGGCATTTCCGCATGCCCTTGCCCCGGGAAAGGTGTGCAACCACTCCCACCGAGCCAGAAGGATCCTGCCCCAGCCCGCTGGGCTCCACAGGGGTGTCCCAGCCCTCGCCTCATCTCCCTCCTAAGTGACCATGTGTCAATCCCCGGATAAATGCAGGCTTGTGGCAGAATTCATCATTCTGGCAGTTTATAAGGCAATTAAAGAAGGGGCCACGTGTCTGATTATACAGCAAATAAGCCTTGGCGAATTACAAACGTATCAAAGGTAGTTCCAATTAACTGCAGTGATCCATGGGAGAGAGCAAACAGGATATTGCCTCCTCCTCTGGTTGGTGTTCTGCACTTGGGAACTGAGCAGTAACACGTGTGAAGATCGACAGCTGCATTCCCACATGAAGAATGCCAAGTATTGTATTTATTTATCAGCCAAAAGTGGGGGATTGCTACCAGAAGCCTGAACAGCTAGGCACTGCAATTAACATATTATTTGAATATGGCTACATGCTTGCCACACAAATGAAGATGTTCTTCTTGCTCCTTAGAAGCTGAGAAAAACCATATTCCTTTTTATCTCTGCTGCAACATAAAAGCCATGGACAACATCGCATCCTCAGGACTGGGATCGCAGGGACAAGATTAGCCTGGAACTTCTGGTGCCTTGAGCACTTCCTGCAGAGATGGGAGGTCTTGCTGTACAAATTCCTCCACCTAGAGACAAAAACAACCTCAAGACTTTTCTTTCTGCAGTGATTCCATCTTCAGAACAGCATTGTGACAAAGCGGGAATGAAGTTCAGATGATGTCGTGCCCCTGGAGTGGCTGCACATGCCAGCCCATGGCACCAGGCTCTCACTGCAAGGAGCATCTGTTTTTGCAGTTACTGATTAGTTCACTGACAATTACTACAGCTGATAAAGCTGGGAACGGTCAAGAGTGATGATTATGCAGAGTGTGTTTCCCATAACACCATATAGGGGTGTTTAATGGGCCAGTGAGATAAGAGCAAGAGGAATGTTGAATGGGATGGCTCCCGTAAGGCTGTGAGATGTTCAGGGGATGTGGACACTGCTCCAGCTTGCTGTGGGAATACTCCTGCTCCATATGTGGAACCCTGTGGGAAGTTCCTAGGGATGGGCTCCCACTGCCACCAGCTCCCTGCCATGGCAGTGGGACTCTGGGTGCCCCAAACCTTCCAGGCTCTCACAGCTGTCCTGCAGGCTATGGTGGGGCTGGTAGCAAGCAGTGTTAATTTTAGCCAGCACCTGCTCTGCTGCAGGGAGTGTATTTATTTCAGAAGCACCAAGTGTTTGTTTTTCTGAAACAAAAATGTTTCAAGACTTGGGGTTTGTGGAGAACTTCCAAAGACTTGGGATAATTTCAAATGGAAAGGAAACCATGGTGCAAAGATTCAAAATGTCTATGAAGACAAAATCTGAGTTTTCAGGTGGTTTGATTAGGTAGTCTGTCTGCACCCCACTGGGTATCAAAGATGCGTCTGTATTTTCAAAACCAGCTCTGAAGCTGTTTCCAGGCCCACCTCTAAAATAAATAAATGCCTACATAAGTGTGTGCCTGCTGAGAATGAGCTCTGCCAGCTCATCAGAATGAAATGTCAGCAAATGCCAGCAAGTTCCTGACCTTAATTCCATCAGGCTTGCTTTCCTCCCCTTTCTGAAGTTATTTGCTTCCTTTCCAGACCTTGCTATTTAGATGTTGATCACCATGTTTTAACGGGCAGAAAAGGCTGATGGTGCACACCTCGCTTGGTGCTTCTGCCACCTGGGGCTGTGCGAGTGACTGGAGGGTGACTCCCAGCCCGAGCCCACCACGGGCTCACAGGTGGTGGCAAGCTTTGGGATGCCCTGATGCCACACATGTGGCTGTAGTGCGCTCTCTGATTACAGGGCCATGATCCTAAAAGAATTTGCCACTGTAGGATTTTGTGGAAGGACATCAAAGCAATGGGGAGTGCCGACCTGTGAGCTGGATCCCACCATTGCTGTGTGACTGCCTGCCTAAGGGCCAATTTGCTTTATGAATTACTGTGCAGAGCTGCAAAGTCTGCCATGCCCTGTGATGTTTCCCATTCCCACCTGCATCCAGCACAGCAAAAAATATTTGCGTTCCTGGCCAAAAGCGAGGAGTTATTTCTCTGGGAGGAGGAACCTCCTAGGCACAAGCAGTGTGTGGGGTATGTTCCCTGAAGCCACTGTGCTGTGCTGCATGAATGACAGTACATTAAATCCCTTGTTTGGAGAACACAGGCAGCAAGGGAAGGGGGTACCAGCCTCCTGGGGCTGGGGTATGTGCTCACCATTGCCGCCTTTGAGGGCAGCTATCTTCTCCTCCCACAATGCTGTGGCACAGGAGTTGTGGGGAAAGTTTTGGGGAAGGTTGCAGCTTCATTGTGCTGGCACCAACAGTGTTGGAAGTACAAAGTGCTCTGCAAACATTGCATTTTAGGTTAGATAAAAGAGGTTCCTGCTATAGACTGTGAATATTACAGGAATATGTAGGACTTTCTGGTGGAAAAATGTGGTATGTTCACCGTGGTTTTTTATAAGTGTGAGACTAGGTGGTGCAGGCTGACACTCACAGGCCAGGTCGCATTTATAACATATTTGTACAATATGATCTCTTTTCTAGCTCTGAGACCTGCCAAGACTTTGGGATGCTTTTGGACAAACTCAAACCACCCTGACCAGCTCTTTTGGGTCCTTTGCTGCTAGGGTGTGTGGCTCACTGCAGACCAAGGCACAGGCGTGTTCCCAGGTGGGACGACGATCATCTCTCCCCGCTGCACCCCATGACACCCCAGATGCTGCTGCTGGGGGGCTCACGGCTGGAGACAGCCCCTCAGCGGGAACACCACGACCCGGGTTTTATCTTCTGATCGCGTCAGCTCCGCTAGAACATCCTCTCGACTTCACAGGATGCCAAAGGCAGCCTGTGAATGGCAGGTGGGGCTGGTTTCCCCGGGGCTCTGGTGCAGAGCAAGGGGGGAACAGCCTACACACACGCACACCCCGAACGCTGGGGAGAGGCTGAAGAAGGCGATCGCCTCCGACCAGTTTGGGTTTTCCGTGCCGCATTTCTCGGCCTTCCCAGGAGATGGCAGGCCAGCCTTACAAATCCACGTCCCGCAGCTCCCGGGAGAGCCGGCACCGGCACCGAGCCGTCGTTCCCGCCCGCTGCCGCCGGCGCCGCGGGGCTGCTCGGAGGGGTCACGGCTGAGTTCGTGGAAATGCCCCAGCCGTGGCTCAGGGTCGCAGAGCCGTGTCCCCTGCCATCCGAACCCCGGCCCTGGTGGGGTCCCCTCGGGCTCGGGGGACACCTCAGCCTACGAACGGCGGGCGCAGACGGGCGAGCCCCGGTCCCGCCACCGGGTGGGGACAGACGGGGATGCGACAACGAGCAAACCGGTTACACAACCTCGACGGGTTATTCCAGGGCTTCTAATTATTGATTTTGAATGGGAGGAGACAGGTTCTGGACTTGTAGGCCAAACACGAGTGTGAGAGTTAATTTGGCTCCCTGGCCTTCCCGGATCTCCTGTACCTTGCGGTGCTGGGGAGCTCAGCTCGACACGCTGGGCTCGGCAGCCCGGAAAGGCTCTTCCAGCAAGAGACGGTGGTTTGCCAGGGAGGTGTAAGGTCACTGATCGAAGCGGGGAAAGAAAAAGATAAAAAAGAGACCCCGCTGATTTTTGTAACACAACGAGAAGGTGGAATCACGTGAAGTGTCCTAAGCTGCCTGTGCGAATGGCTGGAGCCCTGCCTGATGCAGTGAGTATCCCCCGGTCACACTGGGGCATCAGGCAGGTGGGTTTGGGACAAAGCGGTCGCAGCAGAGCTGCTGTCCCCCACGCTTTTGTTTCCCATGCCTGTGGTGCAAAAGACCAACTAGTAACTGCAGGGGGAGGCTTGTCCTTTGGTCCAACCCCAATATTTTAAGAGCTGGCTCCAGGCACTGCAGCAGGCAGTGAGAACAGCCACTACACTGTGGGAGAAACCAGAGGAGCAGGCTATGGACTGCCGAGGGCATCTGCAAGGAACTCCAGTGCTGCCAGGCAAACCCACTGGGACTGCCTGGAAGGAGCTGGTTTGTTCCCCAGGCTCTGAAGGCTTTCCATCAAATGCCCATGCCTGCACCTGGGGGAACACCTCCCCGAGGGCACCCTTCACTGGAGAGATGCTTGCAAGCCTTCCCACACGGGATTCAGTTCTTCCCCAAATCCACGGGGCTTTGCAGGCTGTGGAAATTCTACAGTCTGCAAGGATGTGTGTCTGTAATTAAATTTAGCACAGGAACAGGCCTCCAGAGAGGCTATGGGATCTCTGTCCCTGGGGATACTTGCAATATGCCGACACAGCCCTAAGCTGCTGCTCTAGTCTCAAAGTTGAAACTTACCCTGCTTGGAGCAGGCGTTGGACGAGAGACTCTCCGGGGACTTATGTGGTGTCTGTATCATTCCCAGCACCTGTGACTTCCATGCTGTCAGCCAAACCTTTGCTAAACAGAAATCTTCAGCAAGAACCATGGAGCAGATCCAGGCTCAAGAATGTTCCAGCACCAGCTTCTGCCTGTCCTAGGCTGAAGTGAGTTCAAGCAGATGTTCAGTTCTCTGCACCGTTTTCCCCCATGGATCCCTGCAGGTGCAGTCACAACTGCAACACACAGCACTGATCCCCTGCCCTCTCCCGAAACCAGGAGTAAAAGGTTTCAAGAGCCCAGGGCTTGCTCGTGTCTTGATTTCAGTGGGAAATCATCCCTTGATTCACTTGTCCAAGCACTGACACCTCTGTGAAATCCCACCCTGGGCCTGGCACGGGGAAACCGGCAGCACAACAGCTGTTCACATACACCTCTCATGGCACGATGGAGCACAGGGATTTCTCAGCTTGTCATGTAATTGTCTGTGCCCAGACTGTCAGCCGAGCCTCTGGGGGTGGGGGGAAGCCCACTCCGTTTTGAGTGGGCTTTTTCAGATGTGGCTGAAGTGTTGTGGCTGGCACTGAACTGTCTTATAAACTCAAAGGAAGCTTCACCACATCGATTCAGGCTGAAAAATCAATGGCCCTGGATCTGTTCTGCCTGGGGAAGGATCAACAATCAGTGCTGCTCTTTGCACTACAGTCATTTGGAACCCAGAGGGAAGCGGGCTCTGGCTGTAGGAGCCCTACCTGAGAGTACACTGCGTGTGGGGGTAAGGGATGCAACAGCCTGGACTTGAGGTCAGATCTATGTGAGCTGCTCCCTGGACAGCTGGAAAGAAGCTCTGGGCTGCTTTTGGTGGGTGGGAAGCTTATTCACAGCTTTCGGGACTGTGGTAAGTGGAAGACTTCGGGTCTGGTCTCAAGAGCTGGCCTTTCTTTAAGTGCAAGACAGAGAGTTTCCACTTCCAACGTGTTTGGTTTCCACCGTGTTCGGCGTTGAGACAAAGCTCTGCGTGCGGAGTTGCTTGGCGCGGCTCCCCAGCCCGGAGGAGTGCGCCCCGGCTCCCAGCAGCGGCCTTGCCACGTGCTGCCCGAGGGGGCGGCGGGCGCTGCCCAGCCTCCCCGAGCCGTTCCCGAGGCATCGTTTCCCATTATCCCTTCTTTGGTTTTCCATGTATTTGAAGTTTGACGGCGGGGCGCAAGCCCGGCCCCGCGCACTGGGTGTCAGCCGCTGCCGGCCGCGGAGGGGGCGCGCAGCCTCCGCCGCCCGCTCGCTCCGGGGCCGGGGCCGGGGCCGGGGCCGGGGCCGGGGCCGGGGCCGGGGCCGGGGCCGGGGCCGGGGCGCGGAGCCTCCGCCCCCGCCCCGCTCGCTCCGCGCGGGCGCGTCCCCGCCCCGGGGCCGGGCGGGGCGGGCCGGCGGCGGCGGCAGGGCCGGGCGCGCTGCAGGGCTGCCCGGCCGCGGGGCCGCCATGCCCGCCAAGTCCAAGTACAACCTGGTGGACGACCGGCACGACCTCCGCATCCCCCTGCACAACGAGGACGCCTTCCAGCACGGCATCTGCTTCGAGGCCAAGGTGGGCGGCGGGCGCGGGGGAGCCGCGGGGGTCGCTGCCCGGTGCTGCACCCCGACGCTCCGGGATGCCCGGTTTTCCAGCTCTCTTTTGGCATAGCTTTCTGCTTTCCCCGGAGCCCTTCCCCTTGGCGTTGCCTGGTCTCCCCTAAACTCAGCTGCGGAGTCGGGCGAGGCTTCCCGCCTGTCCGGTAGGGATGCCCAGACTGGTGGGATGGGTCAGGCTGGAGTGGGGTCACCCTCCTGCTTCACCCCAGCATCCCTCCCTGGCCCTGCATCCCTCCAGGGCTCCGCGTGGCGTTGCTCGGGGCCGCTGGCCCCCAAAGCGGGGTCCGTGTGCATCTTCCCAGGCAGGGAGGAGCAGAGGGCTCGGCTCGGGCTGTGCTCTGCGGCTCCAGCGCTGTGGGCAGTGCCGGAGCGCCGCTGGGATGGGGCGCGGGTGGTTGGGGTCTGCAGGATGCCTCGGACCCTGGCGCTCCTCTGCTGTGAGCGGCCGGATGAACTAACTGTGTGCCGTGTGCGGTGCAGGCGGTCAGGGACACACACCCGAAATAAACGCTTGCTATTTCTCTTTATGCATATAAACCGTCCTTGCTAGTGGATTTGGCACGGAGTGCTCCTAGCTTTTCATCTTTTCTTTTCCGTTGGGACTTTTCATTCTCTCGCTCCACGTCGGCTGTGGCTTCCCGCAGGCTGGCGCTTGCCACCTCGCAGCAGGCTGGCAAAAGCCAAGCTACCAAGCAAGGCACGCTGGCCAGCAGGAAATTGGCAAGGAGCTGGCCAGGAGATTTGGAAAAGGGAAACATAAAATTCTGCCCCGTTTTCTTCTCTTGAGGAATACGGCTATCATGCTGACGGAGGTACTCAAGTGAGGTTTTCTTAGGAGAAAAGCCTGGTGTAAAACCGTTTTGAGCGGCAGGAAGGCAAGCGTCTGTCACACATTGTTGTCTTCGGAGAACATGTGCTGTCAGGGGAAGAAAATTTGGCATCTAATTGTGTGCGATGCCCTCGGGGCAAAGGCTGCGGCTCGTAGGAAGGTGTCAAAGTGCTATTTTCCGCCTTTTCTCGGGGCCGGGAGGGTTCCTCTGCAGAGGCCATCACCTGCCCGATGGCAGGCACTGTGCTGCAGAGAGCAAAGCAGTTGTTTATGGAGCAAACTTAAACCTGCCTTGCAACTATTTCCTGGGAAAGGCTGTTCAAGCTCAACTTTGCAGCCTTTTGCTCCTGGGTGATCGGAGCCGATTGCTGTTTTACTGCCAGCACCTTCTCACCCCTCACCTGCGGGGAGGCTGCAAAGCATCTCACCTTCTAAATCCTGTGTGCCTCTTCCATGCCAGCTTCGGGTGACCCGGCTTGGAGGCTGGGCAGTGGGACGGGGCGTCAGCAGCCCCTGGGTGTGCTCATGGCTCATCTCTGCTCCACGCTGCTGGTCTGGCTGCGTTAATGCAGTGCTGCATATTAGCCTTTGTTAGCTCCTCTTTCTCTTATTTGGTATCCGGTGGCACGCGCAAATGCCAAACACAATCCGTACGAAACCCAGCTTCCGAATTCCTGGGTTTCTCCAGCAGCCCTTGATGCCAGATTCAGAATGCAGATGGCTCAGGCAATTACTTTATCCTTTTATTAGATTGCTCGAGATTAATTAAATGCTTACATTCCTTTACTTCCTTTTATCCCCAAGAATCCCAAGCGCTTACACCGGCACAGCTCTTGTTACAGCCAGGCACCCAGCACGAGTCACAAAAATGTGGAACTCTGATTTAGAGCAGAACTTTGGGGGAAGATTAAACCAAAAGAATGCTTGTCTGTGATGTCGGGACTCGAGAGGCTGTCTCCTCAAATCCTCCTGGGATAGCTGATAAGTGTGGGCAGCGGGGATCCCGGTGTTACAGCTCAGCACTGGACCAGTGCTCTCTGCTCCAGCAGCCTGAGATTCCTGACGGGCTTGCTTGGGGCTCACTGCAGGGGGCTAGTGTGGGCCTGAGGCAGTGAGTGCTGATTTATTGCTTTAATTTTTAATTGTATTTTTACACTTGGACCTGCTGCTGTCTTTAAGTGGCACATGTGGTGGATGTAGTGCATGTTTTGGTCCATCAGTAGCAGCTGGCATCAGTGCTGCTGTCCTCCTTGTTCCTCTCCTGAGGGAGTCTTGGCATCCTGGGTGACTGGGTGGCCACAGGCAGTCAGAATTTGAACCTTTGTCAAGCAGAGGATGATGGACTTGGTGTGAGGCGAGCGGTGCTGTCGCTTGAGCTGTGATGCCATTGGGAGGCTTGTGCCTCTTGTCCCCACTGGAGCCACTTGCAGCCATATGTGCTGGCACAGGGTCGCCGAGTCAGAGCAAAGTGTCCCCTAAGGATTATGTTAATCCATTTTCTGGAGCTAAATCAAAAAGATGGAAAATCCCACTCCATCTTCTTAGGAACAGTAATGCATTTCACACTTTTGGATCTGTTTTCGTTGGCCACTTCTCTTGGCACCAAACCCTGCTGTATCCCAGAGATGCCTTGGTCAGGCTGCAGGGAATCAGAGGAGCTGGCTACAAGGGGAGGCAGGATGTTTGTTTTCTTCTGTGTCTTGCAGTCTGAATTGTTGATTAAAATCAAAAGCCTGGCCTCTTGGGTTAGCTGAAACGTTTGGATGAAAGAACTGGGAGCTGCAGCATGGTGCAGGGGAATGGGCAGAAACTCCCAGTTGTGCAGTGGTTTTCTGGTTAAATGAATGGGGATGTAGAGAGGAAAGACCTTCTGTTCTCCTCCACCTCCACGAGAAGGAGACGGATGTGAGCTTACTCCTTATCTTCCCAAAGCCCTGGTGCTGCAGGACAAAACCCAAGGGCCACCTTGTGCAACACCAGCAATTCTGTGTATTCAGAAATTATGACTCAAGCTACTCCCAGGCCTCCAGAGAGAGCAGCAGGCAGAGGGAATGGAGTGGGGTGGTGGAGCCTGGCACTGGACTGCCAGACCCTCATCTGCTGGAGTGCTGGCTGCTGCTGGGATTGCTCAGGGAAGTCATTATTGTCCCTCTCCTGGGAGCTGGTGCTGGGCTGGGCTGGAGTTTCCCTCCTGCTCCAGAGGTCTTGTGTTCCAGAGCCAGGTCCCACCTACTGAATGCCCATTATTTGGAAACAGCTGTTAATCCTTCAGTCCCATTAATCCCTTCACAGTGCCTTGATGTACATGGTTTCCAAAGAAGGGGCAGGTGGGTGTGAGGACCCTCTCTGCTGGTCCCCCCTGTGCAGGCAAGGGGAGAAGTGGCTGCCCAAACACATCTCAATCCTTGGTGGACCCAGTGCCTGTGGTCTGGGACTGACAGGTGCCTGGGCATCCCATGTGCTGAAACCTTCTGTTCCTGATACCAGACTTGCTCACAGGTAAGGGTGGGACTGGAAGTTCGGGAGGGTTGCTGTTCCTCTGTGCAGCAGGTGGGGTTTTTGTGTTTGGCTGGTGGGGTGGGTTTTTTTCGCTTAAGTGGTCTTGGTAACCAGGCACTTTCTCTCATTTTTGTCAGTGCTTTTCTCCGCTTCTGTGCGTGGGAAACTCAAGTTGAACTGAGCATCTGCTGCTGTCTATGTTTGGAGATGGGACATGGAGGAGACTTAAGTCTGATCCCTTATGTCCCTTCCTCTGAACCTCTCCAGCCCACCTGCCTGCCACCTTCCAGGGGCTGCGAGCGCTGGCAGGCACTGCCAGTTGCTCCAAAGCAAAATCATTTATCGGGAAAATGATTATAGCCTCAGGTGAACACTAAACAGGGAGTACATGTGTGTTTCCACTCGTGTGTATATTTTTATGTACATAGGGGCTGCAAATAACAGCACTGGAATTGAACTGAATTGCAGGCAGCCCTGATCGAGGTTTCGGTTCCCCTCCACTGCTTCAGGCTCCCTTCCCAGCAAGGGTCCCTTTCCTGGAGGGCTGGGAACCCAGAGACAGGTTGTGTGATGCTCTGCACCAGTTTGGCTGGCTGGGAGAGAGTTGGCAGCTCTCTCTGGGGGCTGTTTGTACTGGCAGCTCTGATGTGCTCTGTAGGGGCTGCTCAGCCCAGAGCAAAGCTGCAGTGAGCCTGAGCCCGGGATTGCTCGCCCCAGGCTATAAATAACCTTCCCAATTCTACAAAGGTTCTCGTCTGAAACAGTGGCATATTTCTGCCATACTTGTTTAATCGGTTCATAGGCTGCTTAGTGGAGCTCTTAGCAAAGAAAACTCCGTCTGGCTCTGGCAAAGCCGTGTGTGCCCAGGCTGTGGGTCCCAGGCACGTGGGCTCTGCAGATGCCCAGAGGTCCCACGGGAGCAGCAGCGGGGCTGGGATGCTGCCAGCCCTGCTTTCTGCAGTGCTCTGGGCTTGCACATCCCTGGTGTAGCTGGGCGGAGGTGCGCGAAGCTCAGGCCCAGTGTGGGGGCAGCCTGCCTGGGTGGGGATGGACACATGGCAAGAGGACAGTCCTGCTTCGCTGGCCTGGAAAACCTTCATCCCTCAGCACCTGCTGGGCCTGGGCCCTGCTGGCTCTGCTGCAGCGTCATCTGCAGCACAGGTGTGTCCCCTTTTCAGGTGAGCCCTGTTTTGGCTGGTGGGAGGGGAGAGTGGGTGTGGCGAGTGTCCTGGAGCCCCCAGAGCTCTGTGTTTCTGGCCCTGGAGCCTCGGGGCAGCTCCTAAGCTGGGCAAGTGCTGCTGGGACCAGCAGACTCATGGGCACTGGTGTCCTTAAGGGCTCTGCCTGCCTGCTCTGAGGTCCCTGTTGTGTCAGTGCCCATTGTCCAGCTCCGAAACACTGCCTCAGGCTCCCTGGCTGCCCGGGCTGGATGTGTTGTCCTCGGGGTGCAGAGCCCTGCTCAGGGGGGAACTGGGCAAGGCTGAGGTGCCCAGCTTGGCAGAGCACCCATCTGCTGGACTCGGAATAGAAGCCGGGGCCTTTTTCCGTTAAAGTCGGCCGGCATTGTGAATTTTCCATCCCCTTTGGCCTCTGAGCCTGCACCACCACAATCTGAGTAAACTTCCCCCTTTCCACCCGGCAAGGCAGGGTGTTCCTGAGGTGCAGGGCAGAGCATGCCAGCCCAGATCCTTGGCTCCCTGGGCTGAGGCCACGCATGGGCAACTGGAGAGCAGGAACAGTGGGACAGCCTGGGAATGGATTTCTCCCTGCTTTCCCTGACAGCAGCAGCCTGGGGAGAAACCCTTATCAGACAGACTCTAGACAGACTGGGTGTTCCCCGGGTGCTGGAGAAATAAGGAGGTTTCAGACTGGTGCCCAAGCACTTTGTCCCTTTGTGGCACAGCCACATGTGGCAGGGTCAATGTCCCAGTACCTGGTGCAGCCTCACACCACCCTGGACTCTGTAGAAATCTGGAGACCCTTGTGCCCCGCATCTGGTGTCTCCCATCTGGCTGCTGGTACCTCTGGTAACCCCTCCCTAACCCGGGGGCAGGGCCCCTTGCCCGGACAGAGCTCTCCTGGCCCTGAAGGTGGCCTGGGGCTGGCGCCAGCGTGTCCCTCCACCCTACTGCCTGCCTGCAGCTCCTGTAAAGAAGCGGTGGCTCCTCATGTGTGGCGGGGTCTCTGGCTCAGGGTGGCTCTGGAAGCTGGAAAGGGGCAGCCAGCCAATGCAGGCTCCCCTGTAAGCCAGGGATGATTCAGCCCTGACCTTTGCACGCAGTACTGGGCTGTCGGAGCAGCAGGAAGGCAGCATCTCCTCCCCAGGAAGGCTTTGGCTGCCCACCTCTGCCCACCACCGATCTCATCAACACCCCTTCCAAGGTGTCCCCTGGCAGTGATGCGATTGGCCTTCAGTTTTCCGAAAATATCTGCCACCTGCTGTCACAGAAAAAGCAACTTCTCAAGAAAAATCGTTTCTGACAGAGCAGAAAACGAGCAGTATTCAACAGCCTCGAGGAAAAATGAGAAACTGAGTGACTTGTGCAAACAGTGCTTTGGCAAAGTGCTCCCCTTTGTTTTCTGTTTAAAAAACAAATTTAGTTTTTTCCCTGGCATTTCCCAGAACTGGGCAGATCTTTTGTAAGCCGTGGGCAGAGGGTGCAGTGGTGTAGGCCGTATGCAGGGGCCCCTGTCCACCGAGAGCCTGTTTGCATGGGGAGAGGACAGCAAACAGAGTCCCTGTGGCTGCTGAGAAGCCTGATGGGTGCTGCCACCTCCCACGGCAAGGGGAGGGACTGCCCTTTGGGGCCCTGGAAGGATGGATGGACGGCTGGATCCCAACACGGGGATCAGGAGCAGCGGGGCATATGAAGGACCAAAAGCACCCTACAAAAGAGGTGCTTAGTGCTGGCATCACAGCCTTGAGCAGCGCTGGCCGTTGGCAGTGTGAGGGCTGCCTTGGTGGGGCTGCCTGGGCGCCAGGGACCCCCTTGGCTGCTCATTCACCCAGCGGGTGGCCTTTCTTCCCCTAATTGGACTGGGGAGGAGGAGGCTGCCCAGGACAGCCCGTGGGGATTTGTGGCTCCCTGATCCCACTTGGCTCTTGGGTGTGGGTAGGGGACTCCGGTTCTGTCCCTCTGTCCCTTGGCAGGGTGGTGGGGCCATGGATCTGGAGGCCATTATTTGGAAAAGCCACATCCTTTCCAAAGTACACATGTTCTCCCCCTTGGTTTGCGGGGCTTGGGGAGGGCGAGTTCTTTCACGGGTTTATTTTCTTTGTCAGCTCTTTTGCACAGCTTTATTTTCTTCCCTTTTGTCTCAGGCACCTTCCTTTCTCCTTCCTGCCTCTTTTTGCTGTGGGGTCAGCTCGCTGGCATGGATGCTGGCCTGAGCCTTGGGAGCCAGGACAATGGCCCCTGCAGTGGCTGGGACCACCGCTGTGTGCCTGGCACCTCGCTGGGGGCACGTGTGTGTTAAAGGAAGGCAAAAATCTGTGCTGGGAGTGCCCATGCTTGGGGGTCTCTGAGCTCCTGCCCTGGCAGAGAGGGAGCTCAGTCTCAGGGGTGGGGTGAATGGGAAGTATTGCACTGTGGAAGCTCTGGCTGCTTTGCTTATCCTTGTCTTTGCCTCACCTGCTTGTTCCCACACCTATTCCCATAATTGAAATTGGTGCTGTGAGTAGGAGGGCTGGAGGAGAGTGGAGCAGGAGCAGCCCTTGTTGCCTGCAAATTACTGCTGAATATGGGTGGCTTCTCAGACCATCCCCCCAGCTCGCCTGGAAAGTTGTTTAGCTGGAAGACCAACCCCCAAGTCCACATTTTGGGGGGGATATTCACCACATTGTGGAGGGTTACTCTTCTGCAGCACACTTGTCACATGTGATTTCTGCCCTGAAGGCAAAAATAATCTGGAGAGACTTTGTCCATCTGCTGAGTTGTGTGAAATGTGTAAAAAATACCTGCCTCCGGAGTGGAGGGAGAGTGGGGTGTTTTTGGAGCTGTGAGCGTGGTCATTGTGTGCAGTGAGCCCACGCTGGGGTGGATGTGCTGTGGGCTCTGGTGGGAGCACCCATGGGCTGTGGGATACAGCAGGATGCTCTGGAAACCAGGCTGGGGAGCCAAGGTGGATCCTGCAGGCTTTGTGACCCATGTCCCTCGGTTTGGGTACATGTGGACATGAGCTGAGTACAGAAAGGACAGCATCAAGACAGCCCTACTGCTGATGCTGATTCTCAGGAGGCCAATCCAAAAGGTGGTGCCTGGCCCAAGGTGGTGTCTGGTTGTGCTTGCAGGGCACCCCGGCCCTGCCAGCCTCGCACACTCAGTTGTGGCTGGGAGGTTGTGCTGAGCAGCCAGGGATGGCTGGAGTTGGCATGGCTGGAATTCCTGTGGCCATGGGAGCCAGCTCTCCTGCCCAGCTGGCACTGCCTGCCTTGTCCTTGGCCATGGCTGTGTTCTGCACCTGCCTGGCCAAGGAGAGCACAGGGGAAGGAAAGGGATTTCCAGGCAGTGACCTCATGCAGCTGGGAATTGCTGGAGGAAGATGGGCTTCCTCTGGCTGCAAAAGTTTGCTCTTCTCATATAGGATAAGAATCCTACTTCCCCAGGTGGTCCCTGGCAGAAAAGTGATGTGGGAAGGCTTAGTGGGGAAGTACAACAGGGATGTTTGCCTGGCAGAGCAGGATGAGGAAAGGCTTCTTCCTTAGGTGCTGCATGGTGACTGCAGGTTCAGGGCTCCAGCTGCCTCTGCCCTCCTCCTCAGCTCCTGCTTTTTCCTGATGGTTTCCAGGCCTTACCTCAGAAAAGGCAATGTACTGATGTCTGAGATGCCTCTCTCAGATGACCTGCCCCTTTGAAGAGGTGGCAGACTCTGTGCAGGGGATGTGACAGGGAACTGCTCGGAGCTGTGTGCTCTCAGCGGGGTGGTGAGGGGCTGGGTGTCCTGGGCTGTAATTCCCAGTTACGTAAGGCTGCCCTGCTCTGCACAGCCTGCATGGCACGTGATGGACACGCCAGCTGTTTGGGGTTATTTTTATATCCTCTCTCTGCACATCTCCTCTCCGACTGCCCCATGCTGGTCACTGGACACTGCCTCTGTGTCCCCCCAGGCAGGAGCTGCGTGTCTGGGGATGGCCTGGCTGAGCTGCCGGGTTGGCTGCAGGGTCTTAGCAAGGAGGGCTCTCAGAAACACGGGGCTCCCTGAGCTTCTGTCCCAGAGGGCCCTCTGGGACAGCTCACACGCAGAGCCCACGCGTGGTTGTGCATCCCCTGCACTGTGCCATCCCTCCTTAGCGGTGGCAATCCCAGTGCAGGGGAGCTGGAAGTCTCTCAGCGTTGCTGGGAGAGAAATAAGCCCTCTCAGCAGCCTCTGCCTGAGCACTTGTTCAGACACTTAGGCACCCATGTCGGTGCTGCTGCTGGGAACCAGC
The DNA here is from genome assembly GCF_031753505.1 of Anomalospiza imberbis. Taxonomy (NCBI): domain Eukaryota; kingdom Metazoa; phylum Chordata; class Aves; order Passeriformes; family Viduidae; genus Anomalospiza; species Anomalospiza imberbis. Next base: position 841,991 of record NC_089689.1, on the reverse strand, counting down.
CACCTGGGCTTCCATGGTGTCAGCAGAGGTTGTGGCCGTATTCCCAGGAACACGTAGCCAGGCCTGCTGGGTTTGGTGCCCGTGCTGTGCTGCCGAGGGTTACGTCAGCCCTTGTGTCGAGATGAAGCGTGGGAGCACAGAGGGCCAGTAAATAGGCTCAAAACGCTTTTCTTCTAACTACACGTTTTTAGCGCTCAGCATTGACTCTTCATTGCTTGTCTGTTTTCTGATCCTTCTTCAGAATCTGCCCTCTTCCATTTTATTTTTAAAAAGGTTTTTGTTCCGCGTCTCTCCGTGCTGGGTCGCAGTGGCGCTGCCTTTGGTCCTCTTTGAATAGCAAAGCGGCTCCTTTATTCCGGAGGCTTGGCCTGGAGGCTCAGCATTCCTGCAAAAACAGCCACGGGTTTGGCAGGGCTGCAATTAAATAATGGAGGGCCTGTCACAGGACAGGTTGGTCTGGCTATTTTAGGGATATTCCAATATCCAGGTCTGTAATAGATGACTCACTGCAGCCAAGGGGATATTTGCTTATACCTGTGTGCTTTGATCATGGCCTAGATGAGCGAGTCCTGCTGGCCTGACAGCTGAAGTTATTTTATTGCTAGAAAAAGGGTTTTTGACTACTTGCAGTGGTGTGATGAGGGAACAGCTTCGTGGCTGGAGGCATGCAAGCATTCAGGCGCAGCAGGCAAATTGCTGCTCGTTCCCCACAAGTGACCCTGGGTTCCCTCTGTGGATACCAGTGAGGCCCTGGTGGGACCATGGGGTTTCCAGGGCTGTAGGAACTGGACTAATCTCCTTTCTTTCCTTGCAGTACATCGGGAGCCTGGATGTGCCGCGGCCAAACAGCCGCGTGGAGATCGTGACGGCCATGCGGCGCATCAGGGTGAGTGTGGCCAGGCTGCTCCTTCCCCTTCCCCATCCCAGGCCTGGCCTTCTCCTCCATCTGCACCTGCAGCTTTGTCTTGCATGAGTCCCGTCCTCCGGTGTATTCATAACTCTGTTTTTCACTGTCCCTGTCTCCTCTGCCCTCTCGGTGTCGCCTGGGCACGGTGCCCGCAGGCTGAGAGTGGCACAGAGTCCTGTTTGCAGCACGGCTGCCCCCGTGGTACCCGGGCACCCCGCGCGCCGTGGCCGCAGCCGAGCAGCAGCGGGGCTGTGTGTGCGCTCACGGCGCTGCGCTGCGGAGGCAGGGACGGGCTGGAAGGTGGATGTGGCGCCCGATGGCAACTGTAGCGTGCCCGTGGTTGGGAGCATTTCCTCATTTGTCAGTGCCAATAACAAAGTAACAACAAGTTACTTGTGCAAGAGGTTCCTTAGGGTTTTACTGCTTGTGTAAGAGGTTCAGCAGCGTGAAAATTCAGGTGCTGCCTGGATGCGGCAGCAGGTTGGTGCTAGATGGCAGTGTGCAAGGTGAAGTGCAGAATTACAAGCTCTGGGGCTGGCCAGCAGTGAGCTTGTTTCAGGGTGAGTAGGTCAGGGGGTATGATCTGGTGATGAAGTCATCTGGCTTCCCAAAGCACTTGCAGCCAGGATATGGGACACCCTTGCTGTATAATGCTTGGCCCATAGCCAAGAGAGGAGCTTTTCTTCTGCTCCCCAGCCTCTGGCCAGCACAAGTGCAAGGTGTTCAGAGGGGGCTGGGAGGGGAGCAAAGCATGCACCCCATAACTCGCTGAAAGGGGTGAAAAAGGCAGGAGCTTGACTGCTCTTCAGCAGGGGACAGCCCTTGGGGCCCAGCTGGCCCTGGGTGTGGTGTCTGCAGGCACAGGTGGTTTGGTCTGTCCTTGGGCCACAGCAAGGAGTGTGCCCTGTCCTCCAGAGATGGCTCTCCCCTGGGAATAACACCCTGAACTGGAAGGGCCTGAAGGCACTTGCAGGGACATTGGGTAAGGGATGAGCTGTCTTTCTGCTGGTCTCATGGGATCACATAAGCACCAAAGCTGCTCCTGTCGCTCAGCAGCTGCACCAGAGCTCTGCTCCTCTCAACCCCTCATGCAGACTCTTGCTATAATCTCATGTTCTCTTTCACCAGAGGAGGAGAAGAGGATCGTATCCCAAGATAAGGAGTATCACAGTTAAAGGACAGACATTTTGAGGCTCTTCTAGTTCAAACTTTCAGGCTGTAAATAGTTTGTGGCCTTTACTCAACATCTTTCCTACCTGCTCTCCTGTCCTCTCCTTGGGGGTTAATGTTGTGACTGGGGCATGAGATGGGAAGGCCTTTATGGCATTAAGTTTGCTCACCTTGTGTCCAGACAGTTTGGGACAGAACAACTATTATGTCATCAAGAGCTCTCATAAGCAGCAGTTTCCTTCGTTGCCTTTCAAGATAAGACTTTTGAACAAATGCACCTCCAGCCCCAAAATCACAGAATTCCACCTTGGTGTGGAAGGACTGGCACAACTTCAAGGGTTTAAGTAAACCCTGGGGGAAAAATAAGAACACCAGAATGTCCTTGTTGACCAGTATAAATAAACTTAAGCACAGTCTAGAAATTTCATAGGTACAGCTCTGAGTGGCAGTGAAAGGACACAGAATAGGGTAAAATAATGGTTTCTCGTGCTGAATGATGTGTTTGAAGCATGTGCTCAGGCTTTCTTTACCTAGTGTAAGACAGGAGAGATGCAAGTCATGAAAGGCAATGACTTTGCAGATCAGATCTGCCAGAGATACTTCGAATGTCTGTTTATTTGTCAGGGGGTGCTTTTTGTGAGTGGGATGCCAGGATGGTTGGATGGATGGCTGTCTACATGCAAAGCCCTCCCCTGGTGTGCTGTGCTTTGCCATGGCTGTGTGCCTGGCAGCAGGAGAGACCACAGCATTGCTGAGGACAGTTGTGGCCAGGCTGGGTGCCGGGGGCTCCTTTCAGTTTGGCTGGAGCTGAAGTAATGCATGTTCTCCTTACAGAGCACAGCTACCCTTCGGCTTTAAGGCATAAAAGAATCCCATAATACTGGCATGGGGAAACCAGAGGAAGAAAAAAGTTTATTTAGGCACAGAAAGCAAGCAGTGGGAGATCAAGTGCAAGCAGCAGCAGTTTTGTGTGTAGGGTGTGAAGCAGCTGCTGACCCTGAGGTTTGTGTGGTTTTTAATGCAGTCCCTGGTTTAGGGGCAAGGTGCTCTGTCTCAGTTTGTTGCAAGTTCGTCACTGCTGATGAAGGTGGGGGACCCTCACCATCCCCTCTGCTGCCTCAACTCCCCTTTCTCATTGCTGCCTTCGCCATAGCTGCTCTCTGGGCTTTGCCTCTATTTACTAAGCGATTTAAAGAATGACCCTGCAAAGAAGTGAGGATGCTGTCTGCCCAAGAGTGGGGATCCCAATGGGGAGAATGCCCTGGAAGCCCCCTGTGACTGCCTGTGCTGGTCTGGGAGCAGGGAGGGGCTGGGACAGCAGCAGCACTGCCTTCCTTCTACTCCCCCACACTGGGGCCTGGCGAGTGCTGGCTTCCTGTTTAGATGGAGACCTGACCCTCTGGGGGCACAGAGGAGGACAGTGCATAGCTGACATTGCTGGGATGCCTGTCCCAGGCAGGCCCACCCTGCAGAGCAGAGCCATGGCTGTGGGCAGGACAGCTCCACCTGAGCAAGAGGGGTAGGTTAAGCCCAAAGCTGGGCTTAACCTTTTGTGGGTCAGGGGTGAGAGGAACTTTAAACAGGGGGTTTGTGTTGCAGACCACCCCCACGGATGCCATCCCCTTCTCCCCATTGCTGAAGGGCTGGTGATGCCATGGCCGTCCTCATGGTCCTGGCCGGAGGGAGTTTCTGTCCAGAAGCAGGAGAATGTGGAGAATTCCCGGGATTCTCACAGCTCAGGATGAGGAGGGAAGGGGAGGTGCTCAGCTGACTGTCTCTGCTTTTCCTTCCTGCATGGGCTGGGCTTGCTGGGAACACAGCCCTCTCTGCACTGCACCTTGGTGTAAATCCCTGACCCTGAAATGACTCGGTGGAATGGGACATTAGCCATGCTGAAGGTGCACTTGGAGAGCAATTTTGTGAGCATCTGCTGCAGCTTTCTTCCAAACCCTACATGTGTCCTGCAGACAGGTATGTCTGCATACATATCTGTATGTGGCCATGTTATGTATGGGCACATACATAATAAATACAGTAGACCAGGGCTTGTTTCCTGGGCAAGCAGGGGGGCTTCTGTTGGTACAACTGGCTCCTGTCTCCTGCTCACCCCAAACAGGGTGACACAGTCCACGTTGCTTCATGCCCTGAACTGCTGGAGTAGGTTGGCTTTCCAAATGCCCCTTGGCTCCCCTGGATGCAAGATACAAGGAACTGATCTGTAAGTCCAGGAAGTCACCTGAGCATCCAGAAATCCCAAACCAAGAGTGGTGTGTCTTCCCAACCCTAAGGATTATGAGCTGTTGCAGATTTCAGTTGAAAGTACCTGAGCAGGTGGCAAGATATCTTTTTCCTTCCCCTCCCGTCCCAGTGAGCTCATGGGCCCTAAAGGACAATAACAACTGTATATTTTTTGCATTGTCATGATGTAAATTCATGCAAGTGCCTTCCTCTCCATGCCCCTGGCATGTCTCCAGGGCAGCCAGTGCTGCCTGGCTGGGGCTTGGTGCTGTGGTTCTAGAGAATTTGGAATCAGCCCTTTTGGATTGCCAAGTGCAGCTTTGATCCAGGTTTTCTTTGGAGCCAGAAAGGATGAGAACCTATATAGGCATTTCTTAAAAACCGTGGAAGTCTTCTGCAAGGCTGTTTCTGGAAAGTGTCCAGCTGAGTTTTGCAGGCTGAAAACAGGGAGGCATTCCAAGCACTTGAAAATCTTTCTTCTCTACACCTCCTACTCTGTCAGGTACATCTGATTTTGTGGGACTTCTGCTGCTTTGCGTAGCTGAGCTCAATTTTAGCGAATTGGCACAATTGCTGAATTTCTACAAGCTTGTGTAAAGCAAGATTTCACATCCTCTGCAGGCCACAGGTGCAGATGGACTGGTGTAAAAATTGATGTGTGTAGCCAGTTACTGGTGTAGAGCTCCTGGTGTAACTCTGAGCTCATTTAATTAGAATATTTCTCAGCTATCCCTGCTCCTGCCATGGTGAGTTTTTAAAAGCATGAGGCCATTTACAGTGATGCCTTCCTTTTTTTTTTTTTTTCTTCTTTTCTCTCCCTGTCTCTCTTCTGCAAAAAGGAGCAGGATTTGGGAGCAAGCTGGCCCTGCATGCCTGGGGCAGCCCACCTCTGTCTGTCTGTGAGGACCAGCACAGTGGGAAGTGGGCTGGCCAGGAGATGCTCAGGTTTTGGCCATCTGAAGAGCACAGCCTGCTTCCTGCCAAGTCATGGCACTTGGTGCAAGGTGAATTATTGACAAGCTAATGACTTGATGTGGTTATCCAAGATGAACAAGATTATGTTGTATTAGATCTGGGAGGAACTGAAAGGATGTCTGTAATAATTTCAGTTGCTCTTGCAGTGCTCTGACAGGCACAGTAAAGGGGTGAAGCCTTCTGGGCATGCTTGTATTTCTCCTGGCATCACCAGTGTCATCATGAAATAATGGCTGGTGTGGTATTGCTACCAGCATGGCGTGAAATAGGCCAGGGTCTCATCCTGTGGTTAGTATTTAATCAAAAAGCTAGTTAAATTAGTACCCAGATTGATTGGAGCAGCCTTTTGGCCAAGACTGCCCATGTTTCAGGAGAGTTGGCCAAAGCGTGGTGACTCTGCCTGCCTTTGTGCCATGGCCAGGGCAGGGCGAGTGCTTTCCAGTGGAGCTGTGGGCTCCAGTGGAGCAGTGAGTAGTGAGTTACAATGCACACACAGTAAAATGAGGAGGTCAGGGAGGTAAATGACTCTGTGTGGCAGAAGACAGGCATCTGGCCTGTTGAAGAGGTGGAAGTGTGAGCCATTAATGCTGGAAAGCAAGGCCTGAGCCCTGGGGTAAGGCAGCGAGGGATGGAGCATGGGACACTGCTTGCTGGAGATGCTTTGGAAAGGCACCGAGGGCACTGAGACAGCAAGCCCTGCCTGTGTGGCTGTCTCCTGAGCGTGCTGGCTCATGCAGGAATGACTGGGCTCAGCCAGACATGTGACCCCATGGGTGCTGAGGACATGAGGAACAGGCATGCTCCTGGCCCCTGCTAGCTGCCTGCATAAATTAGTCGTGATAAGCTTATCGCCTTTCAGCTTCCAGCAATGTCCAAGAGTTCTCTGCCAAACCTGCGACAGCAGCGTGTCCCTCGTGGCCAGGCCCCAAAATAGGGTGGGGTGGCCAGGCTGGGGCAGGAAAGAGCAGGGGGTTCCCAGCTGGATGGACAGCATGGTCGTGGAGCCAGTGAAGATGAAGGAAACCGTAACCAGGTGAGGCGGCGTGGTTTGGGAAAGCTCCTGAGCCAGGAGGCGCAGCCATGTGTGGTCTTCCTGCATGTCCTGCGTCCTGGAGGAGCTCAGCTCTTCTGCCAGGGCTCTGGCAGGACTCATCGGCTGGCACTGGGCGTGCCAGCACAGGCAGCAGTGTTCCTGGTGGGTGATGCTGGCCTGGAGCCAGCCCAGTGCCTTGGAGAGGACTGGAAGCCAAGTAGGCACCAAGCCCAGGGCAGGACTGGATCTGCTGGCAAAAAGCTGGGAGGCAGCAGTGCCTTCTGTCCTCTCTGGCCTGTCACACATCCTTGCCCTCCGTGTGCTTGGGCTGGACTCTGCTCCTTCTCCGGGAGCCTGGGGTGTCTCCCTGTGATTCATCTCCCTCTCTGCCTGGGGGCTTTTCCCTCCGTGCTCCCACTGAATCACTTTGCTGCCTTGCCATGCCACTGTCTGAGCCATCAGCAAACGTCCACAGGGAGCTCAGGGGAGAGGTGGGGGATGGTGTCTGCCAGCCTCCCTGATCGTGGCAGAGGGCAGACCTCTGCTGTCACTCCTTCCCAGCTAGGGAATGCTCTGCTGGCTCCCACCCCTCTCTAAGTTCATGGCCAGCATGTAAAGCCATTACACCAACGCCCATCCTCTGTGTGTCCTTGTGCTTCCTCCTCTTCCTCCTGCTTCCCACTCGTTCTTCCCCCGAAATGGTCCTTCCAGCATGTTTGAAGGACTGCTCTGGTGGGTTGCACTAGCTGTGGGGCACAGCATGCAGGCCAGGTAGCCCTGGCTTTCCTGGCTCCTGCCTGTGTTGCACAGATGGTTCTGGCAGGGCAGCAGGCTGAGCCCAGTGTCAGGGCTCAGCTGCACAAGAAGCAGGGGAATGTGGAGCTGCAAACCCTGCTCCTGGAGCCCAGGCACACGTGGAGTCTGTGGGACTGCAGATGCCACGGGAGCTGCCAATGGGGCTCTCCTGCTCCGGCTTTTCCTCTTGCCTAGAAAGAAAGGATTTGTTGCACGCTCTGCTTCCCAGGCATGAATGGATTCAAGGTGTCGAGGTGAGGTCTGCAGCTTGTTCTGGGAGATGTGGGGTCGTGTTAGCACTGGTGATTGCTGTTTCTGAGGGTTCGAAGAGTTCCTACTCCTCATCCTTGGATAGCCTTCTGCAAGATGACAGAGCTTCCTTTGATGGGCTGAGCCTCAGGCTTGCATAAACCTCTGCTGAAGGTGTTGTTACTGTGGGAAAGGGCTGTGTTCAGTGTCACTACCTGCCACACACCCAGCTCAGTGCACAGCAGCCCCACCACTGTCACCAAGAGGGGACAGTCTCTACTGCTGCTGGCAGGTTGCTGGTGACGATAGCCATCTGCACTTCCCTTTGCATTTTGGAGTAAATTTCTAACAGTGCCTAGGAATAAGCTCCTGGCTACCTGAGAGGCTGTTGATAAGAAAAAATAGGTTTGAGAGAGGTGTGCTGAGGTTTGGCTGATTTCAGGCTCTCCCTGAGTTTGTCTCTCCTCTCACCCTTGGCATTGCTTTTATTTGGAGGTTTTTTCCCTTCTTATTTACTACAACATGGAATTTCCATGTTTTTTTTAATAAATCAGTGCTTTCATCAATTTTCTGCCGTCATGGCAATATTTTACTCTTGGGATGGAATGGGACCAAATGCTCCCAGGTGCTGAGTGCTGATGCTGCTTGGGCCTGAGCAGGGGAGATGCAGGCAGCCGTATTCTGGGCAGCCAGATCTTCCAGCCGGGCTTGAGTGTGTCCAGAGACAATAGCTCACTCGTGCTCCATGGCTAAAGGGAGAAATAACCTCCGAAAAAGAGACCAAAGAGTTACTAAAGCTCACAAGCAGGAGTCAAGCAATATTTGGTATCCATTTTATGGGTGAGAACCTAAGATGCAGGGAGGCTGTGACTTGTCAGACACCTTCAGAGGGAGACATCTCTGTGCAGGGAACCGGGCTGAATTAAAGTCAAACCAAACTGAAGTCAGCTTTGAATGCCACTCTTGTGTATGATCCTTTCTGCTCTTGTGCTTCCCTGCTGCTCCTCAAAGGACAAGGACCCTTTAATTTAATCTGTTGTGGTGTTCTTTGCTGCATCACCTCAGAAGAGAGACAAAAGCCTGGGGCTGCAGCCTTCCAAAAAAATGCCACATGCCCCAGTTTCTTCCCTGCTAAAATTAATTCTTGGTGGTTTTGGCTTGGTGCAGCAGGAAGGTGTTCCAAGGGACGCTGTGCCCCGGGGAGGCGCAGAGTCAGAGCCTGCCCCGCTTCCTGCAGCAAGGTGAGAGGGATTTTGGGTGTCACTGCAGCAAGCTGAGAGGGATTTTGGGTGTCACGGGTGTTCCTGCCCTGGGCGGGAGCAGAGGAAAGCAGCTGGTTAAAAGGAGAGGTTGCAAAATCTATTGTGTGAGCTGGTCTGTGGAATGGGAGTTTAATCAGGGAGTGGGAGGAAAGGATGTATCTATTCTGGAGCAGCAGTGGAGCAAGCACTGCCCAGAACAAGGGAAAGGAGCCAAGCACTCTTTCCATCCCAGCAGAGGAGGCTGGAGCCTACAGAGCATGCTGAAATCCCTGGACATTCCCTGCCTCCTCCTGCCTGCTCCTTATCACCTCACAGGGCTGCTGCTGCTCCACGTGGCACTGTGGCCGTGGCTACGCCGGTGTCTCTGCAGACCATAGTTGGTAGGTGATCTGCTTCAACTGGGATTTTTGGAAGGCACAGACTTTCCCATCTGGAGTAAAGTGTACCCAGGGCAAAGACTCTAGACAAAGAATTTTCAGAGTAGAAAATGTTTCCTTCTGAGCCAGTCTTCCCTGATGCAGCACGAGGATCCCAGTGATTCTTAATTTGTCGCTTGCTTGTCAGCAGTGGGAATGTAACGTGATAGGGAAAAATCCCCAACCAAACCAGTTCCCCATGTAATGGGCTTGTATATGGAAACTGCTGATCTGTTCCAGCAGAAGCTGCAGAAGCCAGCCTGAAGTGTGTATTTGCCACAGGAAACTTCAGATGAGATGGCTAAATTTCAGCTTAATTCTTTAAGAGGAAACAGCCAGACCTCTGATGTTTGAGTGTTGTTGTTGGATTGCAGTAGTGATATGCATCTGAGAGAGCCATCTCTTTCTTTTTGTCTCCAAGGCCTTCAGTTTTGTTTTAGCATTTTGCTCCAATGACATTTTCTTATTCCCTCTTAACATGATGGATGGGACTGGTCTGGACTCCTTCAAACATTCCCTGATCCTTGGGAACTTGGGGGACGTGTGTGTATTTCCAGCACAAAAAGCACATCTGTGCTGACCTCTAGTTACGTGCTAAGAAATGCACATTATCTAAAAGGAGAAGAGAAATCCAGAATAATTGGCCAAAGCAGTTGGTGAGTGTGACTTGGGGTGCAGGTCCCTTTGAGCTCTCTGTGAAAAAGACCTGTCTTTCTGTGGTTTGAGTTGATCCAACTCCTAGCTGGCTGATTTTGTGCATTTGCTTAAAGTCAGAGCCTTTGATGTGAGGAAGCTCTTCCCAAGTCCCAAGTCTGGGCTGCGGAGAAGTGCCCACCGAGCCTGCTCTGTGGATAAGCCAAATACGGAGAATTTGTTTTAACCTCTGGGATGTAGGGGTCTGGGGAAACTGCCTCATGTTCTTGTTGATTTTTTTCTGAACTGTTTTCTGTTTCTTCTTTGAAGCCTACGATAAAGCAGAGGATGTTCTGTATGAATGGATTGTATTGGTAGTGATTTCAGTGGTGCCATGGTTTGAGATAATGTCACCTTTCTGTTTTGCTGCACATTGCCCAGGACCACGTGTCTTCATAGTGCCCTTTGAACTAGGATGACACCTTGCAATGCCTCCAGGGTCTTTTTAGGATACATTTCTGCATCTTGGCAGATGCAGCTTCTGTTCCTTTTTCCTGTGAGAGGCTGCTTGGCCAATGCCATATAAAATCATCCTGAAATTAGTAGATGCCAGATTCCTGTACACTTGGCCTGGATAGCAAATACTCTTTTTTTTTTTTTTTCCAGCCCTGCATAGATGTGAGCATTGCTGTGCTCTCCTCACTGGGGCTTCCTGGAAGCACAGTGGCATTCTGTCCTATGTTTCTCATTGCTTCATCTGGGGCTCTGCTGCTGAGGTGGATTTCAAAACCTCATTTCTAACTCCACCTAAAACCTTGATACTTTTATTACTTGGACATTTTTTCTGTGATTCTGTCTAATTCACTCTAAAGGACATTATTCTTGTTGCCTTTAACATGTAGAATTTGGTGAATGGGTTTTAATACCTGCATTAGTTATTGTGAAGGAACTGTGAAGCAAGAGTGATATGAATAATTGCCTCTTTTCTCCTGTTACAACCCAGAAACATTGTTGAGCACTGCCAGCATCTTAAGAGCCCCACAGGGCTGGCTTGTTTCTGATGCACCAAGCGTTTAATGCTGCTGCTCATTCATTCTTTATGAATTGTCTGAATTTCATAATTGCTGATTTAGTTACAGTATTACCAGCCTGCCTTCCTTGGCGTGTCACTGCTTCTCTGCCTGGCTATTCTCATTTGCCTTCTCAACTGATCTTACTCAAGCTTTTTATGCAACAGTGGGAGAGCAGCTCTGTGGTGAGCAGTAAAACAGAATACCAAAATAAATCCTGTATTTCACAACTTGGGGCATAAATATCACCATGCTGCGATTTGGCTCGCTTTGCTGAGCTGACACCTTTCTGAAGTGCTGTGTGGGTATCTTCTTAGGCTGCCCCTTGCTTTGTCACCTGCCCTCAGGGTAGATTTGGGGTGACTTTGTGCTCCTCTGCGGTATCAGCCCACGTGGGCAAGGATTACCTCAGCTGCCGTGAGGCAGGGTCTGTCTTTGAAAGGATGCATTTGGGGGAGAGAGCTAATTTTGAACACAGGAATTCTGTTTTCCTTCTCAGATGGAGGGAGGAGCTGGGCTGGACATTGCCAGTACTACTTGGTCCTGGGGTCCTCTGAGGCATCAGGACTGGCTGGTGCCAGAGAGGGACAGGAGTTTATCAGGGGTTACTGTAAAGGGGCATGACTGAACTGCTGCAAATGGCAGTGCTGCTCTTTAAGCCAAGCTTGTTCCAGCACAGGGGTTCAAACCCACTCTGGGCTGGAAAAACAGAAGCCATTTCCAGGCTCTTGTAGTTCCTCACCTTCTTCAAAGGGTGGTTGCGCCAAAGAGCTTGTGCTGCCTCTGCCTGCATAGGTCAAACCAATGCATGTCTAATTAAAAATACCACAAATTCCAGTCAGATGCGGGCTTTCCAAGGAATGCACTTCTGCTTATTCTAGCAGCAGGTGGTAAATATTAAAACGTGCACAGCTCATTTCTTGTGTTCTCCCTCCGGGGCTGTGAAAAGCAGTGCGAGAGCAGTGCCTGCAGATGCACACAGAGCCCGTCCTTGTTTGCCTGGGCTGCAGGAAGCAGCTCAGAGCCCGGCTGTTATTTCTGTAACCAGTTTGACCAGTATCCCACACGCACCCACATACCGGTCCTTCGCACCCTGGCGTGGTCACCAGAGATGGCAGCATGTGAAGGCAGGGAAGAGCTTGCCACCTCCCACGCGGGTCCAGCCCATGCTGTTGTCACTTCCTTGGATTTCTGAAAGGAGATTGGAGATGTTTCCAAGGCTGGGGTACAGTGTGTTGCAGGGTCTCCACCGACCTTCATGCCTGGCTGAGAGGTGCTGTTTTTCCCAGTCTGTAAGCACTGCTCCCACTCAGAGTTGTCACTGAATTTCTCCTCCCAGGCTGGAGGAGAAATTATATGGCTAGGCTGGAGTCCCCAGCTTTCTTTCATAAGCTTGGTATTAGTCAAGCCCCATGGAGTGAACAGTAACACTTGCACAAGGACCTTGGTGGCTTTGGTGAGCAGGTGGTGGAACTGGGATGTAGCTGGGAAGTGTGCTTCTGCTCCAGGACCTGCATCCCTCATGACACAGTGCTGCTGCTGACTCCCCCGTGGGCTTCCGTGGCACACAGCAAGCTGCTGGTGTGCCTCAGGCCTCCTTTGAACCTCTGATTTAAGGGTGTTTAAAAAAAAAATGCACAGAGAGGTGTGGAATGCCTGAGGTATGAAATCTTGCAAATGGAAGTCTTCAAAAGAAGGAGTTAGCATAAGTTGTTGCCTGTTAACTTTCTCCATTTAACCCTGTGACTGATATTGATTTAATTCTTACCAGTTCTGATTTCTCTGAGCTTCCTGTGAAGCTGCTTCTCCTGCAGATGGCTCGTGAGTGTGTCCCAGTTTGCCACCTCAACTTGTGAAATTCGGAGGTAGTGAGGGGAGGCTGGAGGAAGCGGATGGAGGCAGCTCTCTGGGAGGAAATAGCAAACTGAGCAGAAGGCAATTATTATGAAGCATTTGATGTTATTGGAAAACATATTTTGTGTGATAGATGGGTATGCTGCAATCCTGGGGTAGTTTTGAAGCAGCAACCTTAACTTCGCTCTACTGCTCTCACAACACGGGTATTTTTAGCCTAATTCCCATTTATAACCATCAGTACACACAACCATTGCAGACGGTTACCAAAATTAAACCTGAAGTTGGATGGGAAAATAGGCACTGACCTTGTCAATGCAAACCAAAATCACATCTATTTCAGACAAACACATGTACCTCAGAGCTGCATTTCCCATATGTGCAAATGCAAACTCCAAGGAACTGTGGAAGAGTTTTAAAAAGCATCATTAAGCCCAAGAACAAGCATCCAGTTCTTCATTATTCTTCCCCACTTCCAAATTACCGTGGCATTAAATTTAAGTCCAGCTCATGCCAAAACCACCAGCAGTGGGGTGTAGGCAGGAGGACAGGGGAAATTTAATCCTGAGGAATAGTTTAAACCCAAACTATCACAATAGCAGAGGTGTCCAGCATGTTTGGCCATGCAGTCTGCCAATGGAATGGCTGAGAACCTTCATCCTGGCCCCAGATATCTCCATGTTTCTGTGCCCCACAGTGGGACCCATCTCTGCTCCAAGTGTGAGTGCCGTAGGCTGGTTTTGTCCTCAGATTTGGTGGCAGGAGCAGGGAGCCCAAGCAAAATGACCACACTGAGGAGATCCCCAAATTTCCCTGTTTTTCTTATCTTTTTGTATCCCAGCTCCTGGAGGGAGCAGGGAGGTGCTGCTGGCATCCCATGGCAAGCACCCTGCTCATGTGTGGAGCATGGGCATAGTCGTGGCCAGATTTACAGATGCTCAGAGGAATTGGGGTGCAATGGGATCCCGCAGTGAAGGGCATGGGAGTCCTCAGACACAGGCAGCAGCGCAGCACTTTGGTAGGATGGCTCTTAGCAGTGTTTTAAAAATGGCTTTCATTCTGTTTATTGCTGATCACATTAGTAGGCTAAGCAGGTATTTCAGTGTGCTCCCCTTCAACAAGCCTGAGTCCCCTGAGGGCATAAAGTGCAGCCCAGAGCAGCGGACTGTCAGGTACTCTGGAGCCTTGTTCAGAAATGTCTTTTGGATGAAGCTGTCTGCCCTCCTGGGAGGTGCCCTGCTTTCCAGCCATTTCATCCCCTCACACCTGCTGCTGCTTCCCCAGCAGGGCTGGAGGAGCCATGGGCAGGCTGGCAGGTGCCTTTCTGTTCTGGGGGCAGCAGGCTGCAGCAGCAGGGAGTGATGGATGCTGCATGGCTGGGGACCCTCTGGCAGGACTCTGGCTCTCTGCCGTCCTACCCTTCTGACCCTGGGCTCTGGGCAGAGCCAGTGCTGCCTCTGCTCCCTGCCCAGCTGGCTGCTGGACACCACACAGTATTACACTCGCATGGTTGTGACTCTTACGACCTGCGAGACTGCTTCTGGCCAGGTTAGATCCGTCTGCTACTTTTTAAATCCAAAGCTGTATCTAAAATCATTCCCTTCTCTCCAGTGTTGTTTTCTTTCAGTTATCTGAAAGGCACACTTCTCCTCCAGTTAACCAGAAGGAAAAAGGAAGGCAAGAGGTGTTCTGGCTGCAGTCTGCTCCTGGTGCTTTGGCAGGACCCTGGCACCGAGCTTGGGCTGTTGGTTACCACACCAAGGGCTCGAGGGAAGCTGGTGCTGCTTTCCTGCTCCTCTTGCTTTCCCTGCCCAACCCCAGGGTGGCTTGGCACCCCTAGCCAGGATAAAAGGGCCTTTTCCTCGCAGGTTCCTGTTCCCACACAGCCCACCAGTGGCTTCTGAGTCATTCCAGGGCACTGGGGCTGCTGCCATTTCTTTGTGTGGTTCAGTAAAGCGAAATCCTCCTGCCCTGTGCGGAGCTGTGTTTGCCGTTCCTCCCAATTATGGCTGTTAGGATCCCAGCAAGGTTTCTCAGGCTTCCCTCCTGGGCAGCTCCTGGACGGTTCTGAGGTTGCTGTCATTCCCATGTTTTCAGCAGCAGGAATTGTGAGGCATGTGCCTCCCCCAGCCGTTAATTCCTGGCGCTGTGGAGCCCGTGCCCATTGAACTCGATCCTGGCTGTCATTTTGTAATGAGTTAATTCTTCATCAAGAGCACAGCACCGCTCCTCCCCCCGAGTGCTGGGAAAGCAGCGCTGGTCCGGCACGTCTGTCATTAGCCCGGGCTGACCTGGGGTTAAAATCTAACTCGGGAGGTATTTTATTAGCTGTTCTGTGAGCTGCTGTGGCAGCCAGCTGCAGGAGGAGCTGGGGGGCAGGCCAGGGGCAGAGGAGCTCGGAGCTGAGGATGCTCCCAGCAGGTCCTGCCCAGCCAGCCCCCTGCATTCGGCACAGCCGCCTCAGGGGGACCCGGCTTCGCTCACAGCTCCGTGTCCTCTCTGCATAAACACGCAGAGGTACAGCCTTCTGGCAGAAATTACATCCTCTTCTGTGCTCTTTCTTATGGCCGATTTTCATCTCCTGCCTCCCAGGCTAGCAGAGCAGCATTGAGTTTTGTGGCAATTACTTTTTCCCTGTTAACTGAATTCTCAAAACACTGTTCTCTCCCCAGTACAAGGTACAAGCTTGTAACCTTTTTCCTTTTTTTGTGTGTGTTTTTTGTGGTTTTTTTTTTCTTTTTTTTTTTTTTTTTTGTTTTTTTGAGGAGGGGGTTAGAGGGTGTATGAGAACAGGGGCAGCTTGATGCACTTAGAGCAACTTCCTTTAAAAAATACTCTGTTTATTTGTATTCTCTTGCCACAATGTGACCATAAAGCATTCGTGATACATTCCCTTACTTACAGACAGTGCTAGTGGGCAGACTTAAATTGTCTTTGAAGGAGCACCTCCCTGCTCCCTCCAGGAGCTGGGATACAAAAAGATAAGAAAAACAGGGAAATTTGGGGATCTCCTCAGTGTGGTCATTTTGCTTGGGCTCCCTGCTCCTGCCACCAAATCTGAGGACAAATTTATTTGTATTCTCCTGCCACAATGTGACCATAAAGCATTCCTGATACATTCCCTTACTTACAGACAGTGCTAGTGGGCAGACTTAAATTGTACCTGAGGCAGTTTTAGATGGGCTGGAATCAAATGAGGGCATTTTTATTCAGGTTAACATTTTTCAGATGCTTGTGAATGTGGGGGGATGATGGATCTAGAAAGACATCATCTCTCCTCCTCAGAGTCTGAGTTGCCTGACCTTGCGTGCAGTGTGTGGTTACAAGTTTTCTCACACTTCTGCTGTGTGGACTCAGCCCGATAAGGATGGGTAGCATCTTTCTAGGGATGCTGAGTTTTCCCTGCTTTTCACACATACCCATCGCTCTCGGATTCATACATAACTTTACTCCAAGCTGACAAGGTTACATGTGCTCTCTATTAAGCAACATATGTTAACTCAGTTCTCCAGAAAGGGCAATTTTAATACTCTGCCAGTAGGAGTGCGTTGCGCAATGATGCATACACCAGCTGGCTTCTTTTCCTTCCAAAGTTCTTTGAATACTCAACTCTGCACAAAAGACAGATGTTGAAAATAGACTCCCACTAACCTGAGGTCAATGGGAAGGCTCCTGTGCTCTGATGGAGTAGATGTTTCTCTTCCATTTGAAAAGATGAATGTGTTTTTTTTTGTGAGCGGGGTAAAATTAAGGGATAATCTTTGTTCACTTGGTTGGATTTTTTGAGTGATCTTGTACTTCTTTTGCTTTACTGAAACCACCTTTGATTTTCTTCTCAAATAGTTGCGAGGGTTTTTAACTGATGTATCTCAGATGTCCATTTTCAGTCTTTCCTCAAAAATGTTAATGCAGCTCTTAGAGCTTCAGTGGGAGACCAACTGTGGAGCTGTGCAAATCCGGGAACAGATGATTTTGTTGTTTCCTTTTCTATTTTCTGTGTATTTCCCTGAAATTAATTCTTCTCTTTCTTCTGGCATTGCCACATTGCTATAAACAAGAATTGATATAAGCTTGTAGTATTATTACAAGTATTTAAAGGTCCAGAAACATATCCAAGATGGGCAAAATGGCTGGGTTGAAAGCTAAGAAAGCTCTTCTGTTACGGCATTTAATTGGTTATAAGTAGTACAGTGAAATCCTGCATGGTGTGCAGCCAAAGGGGATCATGGGAATGCTGTGCAAATCCTCTTTCCTTTCTTGATTTCAAGCTGGATAATTATTTCTGTATCAGTTCTTTATTAAGCCGTAGGCTAGGATTCAGCTATCCAAGATGGAGCCATGGGTGGGTGAGCTTATCACGTATGAAATGTGGTTTCTCTCCTGAGGCAGTCGCCAAATCCCAGCGCAGTGCCCAGCGAGCGTGGGGTGAATTACTGCCACCCAGCTCCCTGCACCCAAACGTTCCTATTGCACATCTTTGGGAATGCAGGATATGCTCCCAGCGAGGACTGGGTGGCAGTGGAAACATGTGGGTTTCCTTTTCCTGTGGGTCAGCCAGTGCCCGCTTGTTTGGGTGCAGCAGCAGTGGCTGTGGATGTGCAGACCATCTCAGAGACCCTTCGGTGGCATTTCCAACCCTGCTATCATCACCTCTGCTCTCCTCCCAGCGGCAAGAACAGCTAAATCCTAAGGCTTTGCAACCCTCTTAAGCTTTGTCTCTTTGTTTTGCAGCAGAAGGAGGAATGTTAACAACATGGGCAGGCACAGCAGATCTCTGTGCTGGGGCAGAGTAGTCGTCAAGAACAACTCCAAGCCAAGGAGGTTCTGATCAGTTGTACAGAGATGTTCTTCAATGGCCCCGTTAAGTAAAGGGTTTTAGTTTCACCCCTTGCAGTCTCTGTGGCTCTGCTCTCCCTCAGAGGAACTGCACAAAGCTGACACTTCCTTAGAGCAAATTAGGAAGCCCCTCAAAATCATGGATGGCATCTCCTGGCCAGTGGGACCCAGCATGCTTTCCCTGCAGAGCCCCTGGATGTGAGAGGCAGCTGGGCTGAATTGCTGTCCTGTTGAATGCTCCTCCTGGCTGATTTGTTACCAAATGATGGTTGGTGTTGCATTAGAGCCCCACTGGGCTGGAGTTCATTAGCGTTCTGCTGCCTGGAGCCCGTCCCAGAGCCACTGGGCTTGCTGGGCTGATTGCTCTGCTGACCTCTGGGTGGGCTGGGATGGGCAGCAGCTCTCTAAGCACGCGGCTCAGGCTTGCAAAGGAGCTTGCCTCTCCAGTTGGCATCAGGATAAAGGCCTGGATTTATGGAAGGGCTTTACAAATCTGTCTGTTTGGTCCTTCTGAGAATTTGACTTCTTTGCTTCCAGTGGGTTTTGCTGGAGTTTTGCCGTGACCCAGGCACAAGGGGGTTTTGGCTTCAGCACGGCAGAGGCTCAGCAGCTCTTCCCACAGCACTCCCCAGTGCCAGGCTCAGGGCGAGCCCAGTCAGAATCCTTTGCCTGCAGCCAGGGATTGTGGAAGGCTCTCCAAGGAGCTCTACATGATTCTGTCCCTGAAATGTGCCAGAGCTGGGTAGCATCTTTGCTGAAACCTCTTGGCTTGTCTGCATTGCTGTCCTGGGGCTGTTACTCGCTCAAAAAAACATACTAAAAATAGCCTGTCTTACCCTGAGATATTTTTCTCTCTTCCAAGCCCACATCAGCTGCACTTGGGGTAGCCCAGAGTAGAAACCCCACAGCACCAGGAGCTCTAAAATACAACTGGATGTGTGTAATCAGTGATTGTTAAACCAATAAATCAGACATCAGCACCCAAGGTGTCATGCAGTCACCCTGGATGCTGCGGAGAGCTTCCAGATCAGCCTGCAGCTCCTGGAAAATCACATGCAGAGCCTCAGAAAGGACTGGGATAATTACTGCAAGGTAGTCAGGCCAAAGCTCACCTTTTCAGGGCTAAATCAAGACATTTCTTTAGTGTTAGGTGCCAGGCACCAGTGTAGTGTCCTGACAAGACACAAAGAAGGGGCTCTTGAATGCAGTTTCATCTCTGCTGTAATGATGGGGATGCCACTTGGAAGCCTACACCGGTGGGTTCTTTGGTGAGACCCTTCTCCATGAGGAATAAGCCATGCAAGCAGCATATGGGGATGTGCTGGGGGCTTTGAGGCTGACCAAAGCCACGGTGGGAGCCTGACCTCAGTTTTCTCCAGCCCGTCACCATGGCTTCAGCCCCAGTGTGGGTGGGCTTGCCTGGTCAGTGCTTGGGGAGGGCGGAGCTGCATTCCCCTGCAGTGTTTCCCAAGCCTTCTGAATCTCCCTTCCCCTTCAGCCATTTTAAATGGCTTTGAGGAATTGCACTTTCAGGTCTTTTATCATTTGATCACAGGTCAGGGCCAGCAGCTTTTCCTGCCTGCTGGCTCTGGCTGCCAGAGCTGATGCATCACGCGGTGCTGGAAATGTCACAGCGAGGCTGGCACGGGCTGCAGGCAGGGCACCGCTCCCTCTGCAGAGACACTGCCGAAATGGTGAGAGGATAAATCAAATCCTCTGCCTCAAGCAGGCGAGGGGCAGGATGCAGGGCTTTATCTGGGCACAGAGGGTCTGTGCTCATGGCTGTGCACAGCTCCCTGCAAGTGGGACCAGCATATCAGGTGCCTGGTGTGGCTGTACCTGTGGCAAACCAGTCACGGGAATCCTCAAAAGTCCCACAGCAGGATCAGCCCAAATGGCTTCTTTAGCCTACTCCTCTGCGAGCCTTCTCCCCACTTGTAACACTCTGAATGCCAAAGTGGGTGGAATCTCATTCTCTCCCCAGGCCAGAGCAGAGTTTTGTGTTTAGTCACTGATCTTCGGAAGTTCCTGTTGGGATTTTTTCCTGTCCGGTAACTTCTAATTGAGGTGGGTAATTGCATTATCCCATCTCCCCTGAAAGGGTTCACTGAATCCTCAGCAATCAACTTCAGTTTTATACTGAGCCCAAAAATACCCAACTCAAAATGGCATTTCACTTTCCAGAGCTCAGCAATGGCCACAAGCCAGCAGGGCAAGCACAGCCGGGCTGCGGATCCTTGGAGGCGTGGTGGTCCCTCTCTGGGGAGGCACAGCCCTTCAGAAGGGCAGACCAAGTGTCTTTGAAACACAAGCTAACATTCCCAGCAGCATCCTGTACTGGGTAAAGCATTATCCACATCCAGGGGCTGGATTGCTTCGGTGTGTGCTCCTCCAGATGCTGGGCGCAGGGACACTGCAGGGCAAAAAGACCCCTTGTCCTGTCCTAGCATGGATGTATAGGTTGATGTGGGATCAGGAGAACCTGCCCCTGTCCCTCTTGCCCCTTCCTGTCGGGGCCTCTTCATCCCTCCCTGGGGCTGTCCTGGCACAGGAAGGCTAATTCAGGTGTTTTCTTCCGTCTCCCGCAGTATGAGTTTAAAGCCAAGAATATCAAGAAGAAGAAAGTGAATCTCATCGTGTCAGTGGACGGCGTGAAGGTCATTCTGAAGAAGAAGAAGAAGGTAGGCAGCACTGGTCCCTGGGGGAGCAGTGCCTCAGCAGCAGAACCCCTCCCCTCCTGGTGCAAGGACCTTGCAGCATCCTTGAACTTCTGGGAAACTCTGGTGGGCTGGAAGAGGGAGGCATGGGCTGGGGTCAGCCTTGTGTGAGTCATGTTCCTGCAGGGTGGCTGAGGCAGTCCTGCTGTGGTGCGGAAGGGGCTCGGGGGGCCCTGTGGGAGGTGATGTGGGATGTGGCTGGTCCTCAACAGGACCCGACCCTGGCCAAAGGGTTGCAGGGGAGCAGCAGCAGAGCTATGACAAGAGCTTCCCAAGTATGTCCCTGGACTCTCTCTCTGCCCTGTCCTTGTTCTCAAGGACAGCATCTGACGTACTCATTTTCAGCTTCTTTCATTGCAGAAAAAAGAATGGGCCTGGGACGAGAACAAAATGCTCGTTATGCATGATCCCATCTACAGGTAAGGCTGTTGGGTGAGGGGACAGAGGCTTGCGTGGCTCTGCCGTGCTCCTTACCCACACCACATCAGCACCCTGCTGGGCACTGGAGAGCCGCCACCATCCTGCGGAGGGCAGCTCATGGAGCTTCCCGAAGCCTCCAGCTCTCCTCCTCCATCTTCTTCCCAAAAGCCAAGAGCAGGGGCTGTCTGTCCCAGGGAGGCCAAACTGGAGCGAGAGAGGCCCCCAGCCATGCTGGGGCTGGGGAGGGGTGGCAGGCACCTGGGCAAGGCATCCTGGGCAAGGCTCTGTGAGCAGGCCAGGAGTGGAGTTTGCTCTTCTCCATCCCTGGAGGGCTCCTGGGCCACTGATGCTGTCCCTGGGGGCTGAGCAGAGAAGTCATGTGCTGCCTTTGCAAAATGTTTGCTGCTGTTGAATCAGCAGGCAAATTTTCCCAGCTGAGGTAAAACCACTGCCAAAAAAATTTCTGATGGGCTTTAGCAGGGGTGTGCTGCAGAGGTTGGGCATCTGCAGCACCCATGCCATGGGAAGCATTGGTTGTGGCCTTGGCAGTCTCCTGGGCATGTGGGTAATGTGTATGCTTATATCCTCCATTCCATTCTGTCCTTGCAGGATATTCTATGTATCTCATGACTCCCAGGACCTAAAGATCTTTAGCTACATTGCCAGGGATGGGTCTAGCAATGTCTTCAGGTGCAACGTCTTCAAGTCCAAGAAGAAGGTAAAGGTGCCAGGATGCACATCTCGTCCTGGTGTACTCTGGGTGGATCAGCTGGGGCAGGACCCCATGGATCTGAGACCCTGAGGCAGCACAGAGACCCCTGAGAGCTGTGCCTGCCGGGGGGGGTCACCATGCAGAGGCAGCCCAGCTGAAGCTACGTCTCCCCTCCCCTCCCCGGCAGAGCCAAGCCATGCGCATCGTGCGGACAGTGGGGCAGGCGTTCGAGGTGTGCCACAAGCTGAGCCTGCAGCACACCCAGCAAAACGCCGACGGCCAGGAGGACGCAGACAGCGAGAGGAACGGAGATGACCTGGACGTCCCAGGTATTCCCCAAAGGTGGAGGTGTGGGGGTGGCGTGGGGCCCCCAGAGCCTGGCAGATGTGGTTCACGGAGGCACTGTCTTCCCATACTGCCCCTTGATGGCTGGCACCTCTGGGCAATGGATTTGCACAGCAATCTGGCCTGCTGTGCTGCAGGCTCAAGCTGGGATCTGGCCCAGCAAGGAACCTTCTCTAGGTGTTAGCCATGATCCTCTCAGACATCCCCCTTGCTGAGAGCCCATTAGCAGTGCCCGGGGCTCTGCTCTGTGCTTGGCTGCACACGCTGCAAACATTCCCTCACGTTCCCTCGCTGCTTCCGCACAAGGGGCCCCAAGCACATACCTTCCTCGTGTCCTCTCTGCAATTCCCAGAATGGACATAGCTGTGTTTGTGCTCTCCCATCAATCTGTCCGGGCTGCAGGCAGGCTGCAGACCCTGCTCCTTCTCAGCCCTGTGGGTAGAGGCTTCAGGGATGCCTGGCTGGGGGGCTGCTGGTCCAGCCCCATCACCCTGAGCTGTGCAGGGTCCCAGGGAGCAGCCTTGCTCCTTGGCACCGGTACCTGTGCTGGAGGGGAGGCAGAAGTTCTATATGAGGCTAGTCAAACCCTTCCAGTGCCAGGTGGGACACTGGCAGGTCCCGCTGCCTGTCTGTGTGTGGATTCCCTGCCCTGCCCTGCCCTGTCCTGCTCTGCCATGCTGTGGGCTGGATCCCCCGCATCCCAGCCTGCCTGCCTGGGCTGGGCTGTGGTTTCCTGCTTGCCTCTGTAACCAGTGCTGTCCTGATGACCTAATCATTGGGCTGCCCTGGACCGGTCATTGTTTGGTTTTCCTCCACACAATGTCCCGGCCACAATATGCAGCTCCCTGGGGAATTCAGAACATCTGTTTTTTGTTATTCTTTCCCTTAATCTCTTGTTTACCTTTCTTCAGCTTTATCTGTGTTTTCTGTTCTTGGTGGCCCGTTTGTCCCACATCAGGGCTTTTGGCAGCCGTTGCCCAGGTTTGGTGTGTGGGGCTGGATGTGTTTTTAGCTGCAAGCCTCCTCCCAAGCAGCAGCAGGAAGAGCAACCATGTCTCTCTGTACCTGCTTCCCGCCAGGGCCGGAGGGTGGGTGGCACGGGGGTGGTGAGGACCCACGGTGGGTATCGCTGCCCACGCCACGGGAGAACTCCAGGGGCAGGCAGGCCGTGCCCTGCCCTGACCCTGCTCCCGCAGCCTGTCGCCTCTCCGGCGTGGAGAGAGCGGCTACCTCCGCCGAGGAGACCGACATCGACGCCGTGGAGCTGCCGCTGCCTGGAGCCGACATCCTGGACTTCAGCCGCGGCGTCACCGACCTCGATGCTGTGGGCAAGGAGGTGGGTGCCACACCGAGCCCAGGGTCCCTGCCCTTCACTCTCAGGGGGTGGCACCGCCCCAGCCCCACAACTCTGACTGCATCCTGAGGGCCCAGGGGTCGGGAGGGATTGTGCAGCATTCCTCAGCTTCCAGATCAAAGCCATCTGCCGCTGCAGGGCTGCCCTTTGGCTGGGGCCCAGGGGAGAGCTATGTGCAGCCACACGGAAAGGGTTTGGGGCAGAGCTGATAGGGACTTTTTTTCCACCAAAACCACAAAAATAGAGCACTTGTTTGGTACAGTGGAAATTCCCATGGGAAGTGTCAGCCTTTTTGAGAATTTTCTACAAAAGTAAGTGGGTTGTTGTTGAAACTGAAAAAGTACTGTTTTCAAAGGTTGTGAGCACCCTCAGCAAAGTGTGCATTAGCTGTGAGTGCAGCTGCTTCTTTTCTGGGTATTTAGCGTGGCTGCTCTGTGCCAAAGCTCATGTGTGCCTGGTGGCTTTCTGAGGTGAGTGCCAGGGGATCACATCTTCAACACTGGTGTTTTGCAGAGCTGCCTCCATCCCGAAGATATCCTGACAGCATCACCCAAGATGCTGCTGCCCTCGTCTGCCCAGCTGCCCGACCTGGGAACACCCCTCTCTGCCCACCACCAGATGCAGCTTCTTCAGCAGCTCCTGCAGCAGCAGCAGCAGCAGACACAAGTGGCCGTGGCACAGGTTCGCCCCTCCATTCTTTCCCAGGGGCAGTGGCAGGGCTGGGGTACACTACTGAGCCCCTTGGTGCTGCTGGAGTCTCCTGCCTGGAGGCAGCGTTGAAGGCAGGCAGCTCCATGGGGAGGGAGCTCCATGCGGTGCTTGCCACCAGGTGTCTGGGGCCTTTGGCCCCTGTCTGCTCGCCAGTGCCCTGCCCTGGTGACTGGTGTGCCTGGACTGTGCAGCTGGCAGCTCGTTCTCCATGCAGCTGTTTCTCATTGGAGCAGCTCTGGCCGCTTTATCCGACTCATTACCTGAGATTTACTTGTTCCCTGACCCTGCTCTGAGCTCACTGCAATTCATCAGCTTTTTTCATGGCCCAAGCGATGGGCTCCAGCAGCCTTTCTGTGCTGCCCCATGGCTTTGCTCCTCTCGCATCAGTAGATCAGTATTTGTTGATCAGTTCTGGCTGAGCTGCTGCCTCCAGAGCCCACATGCCTTTTGGGATCACAGACTGCCAAGTTGCTTTCCCCTCTGGAAGAGGGACCTGCATTATTGGGGAATCCTTTGTGTCCGTCCAAGTATAGTGTTGATCACAATCCAAAAGGCTCCATGGTGCCTGCTTAAAGTGTAAAATATTGCACCCTTGCTCTTGGTCTGGCTTGGCAGAAAGCTGTAAATCCCAGTCCTTTGCCTGGTCTCCTGTCACTCCCAGGCTCGCTGTGCTTTAGCTCGGCTCTGCCAAGGACACTGCTGTGCCACCTTGCTGGCCACATTTGGGCAGCAGCTCCCTGCCTCCCAGTACCCATCTGTGGGGGCAGGTGGCCCCCAGCTGGGCAGATCCAGGGGCCCTGCAGCTGCAGCAGCAGCTCACAGCTTGGCAGGTAGAGAGAGCTTCCTCTTCTTCCTCAAGGTCACTTTCTGGGCCACAGTAAAATAGCCTTTTGTGTTTGGTGGGGCTATTTTTGTTTTTGGGTTATTTTTGGTTTTGAATTTTTTTTGTTTGATTTTTTTGTTTTGTTTTGTTTTTTTTTGTTTGGTTGTAAATCCATGCTTTCCTGGTTCCAGTCCTTGCTGGAGCAGTTGTAGGAGCGTTGGGTGGGTGCCAGGATGGGTTGCTGAGCCAAAGTGGCCCCCAGGTCACTACTGTTGCCTGTGCAGTGTATGTTTCTGGGGTTCTCCCTGCTCGAATGCAGATCAGAGAGCTGCCCTGGGCAGGAGCTCTCAGCTGTCTGCCCTCGGGGGCATGCTTCTAGGGACACAGATGTTTGCACAGAGGTACTTGTGCTGAAATCAGTGGTGGTCTTGCCTGTGGGCTCCCCGCAGGCATTACTTCCCAGAGCCAGGCTAAGCAGTCAGCTCGTACCCCAGAGCCAGCCCCCTCAGCAGCACCCTGTCATCTGTGGTGCTCCAGCCCCTGCTTGCGACAGAGGCCACTGGTTGGGCCCTGTTTGTGGGAAAGCTGCTCAAAAAGACAGCTTTTCCAGGGTCAGCTCCACTACACAGCTGTGCCCTCACGCACCTGCAGCACCATCCGCTCAGTCAAGCGCGTCTCCTCTGCTGCATCCATCTGGCTCCTCCTGGGCTGCCCTTTCCATGCACATCTGCAGCTCACACATACCACTGACAGTTCGGCCAATGCTGCCCGCCTAGCCTTGAGCTTTTCCATCAGGGAGGCCAGGGGACAATGTGCTGAGTCCTGGTGTGACACCACCCACATGCTCCCCATCACATCTGCAGTACCTGCAGGGAGTGGCTGCTTCATCACACCATGGGTTGGGATGCTGGTGAGCCCTGGGAGATGAGCAGGGATGGCCAAAGTTGAAGCCCTCAAGCCTCGAGTAGCATCTGCCGTGCTCACCCGCTGTATCCTGTCCAGGTCCACCTGCTGAAGGACCAGCTGGCAGCAGAAGCAGCGGCACGGCTGGAGGCCCAGGCTCGTGTGCACCAGCTCCTGCTCCAGAACAAGGACTTGCTGCAGCACATCTCACTCCTGGTCAAACAGGTGCAGGAGCTGGAGCTGAAGCTGGCGGGGAACACGACCAGTAAGCACTGCCGCCCATTCCTCTCCCCTCGCAGCTAGCCAGGGCTATGGGGGACATGCATGCGGGTATTTTGCTGGGGGGTTTTTGTGCACTTCCAGTTACTTTGTTCAGAAGGATATTTGTGCCTGCCTGGCTTGTGTGTGTGCAGCAGGGTGCTTGCGTGCAGCATGGGAAGGGGCTTGGGGAGGGCTGTATGGACAGGTAGTCACCTACCTCCATCAGCTGTATGTCCACTTTCCCCAGTGGCTGCATGCTCCAGGCCAGCTCCATACCTGCCCAAGAGCCCTGTTTGACCTTCCTCTCCAACAGATGTGGCCATCAGCTCTTTGCAGGAGCTGGGCTTGTCCTGGAGAATTGGCCCTTTGTTGGGCAGCAGCAGCTCCTGGCATTAGTGACGCCAAATAAGCCCCTCAAAACAGCAAGAGTGGAGAGGTTGATGCCCAAATGACCCAGACTGTCCTCCTCTGGCCGGTGTGCAGCCAGCCGTGGTGGCCAGGGGATGCCCAGGCAAACTGGGCCTCTTAGCCGTGCTCTTCTTTTGCAGCAGGCTCCCAGGACAGTCTGCTGGAGATCACCTTCCGCTCCAACGTCCTCCCCGTCCTCTGCGACCCGACCACCCCGCAGCCTGAGGACACCCACCCGCCACCGCTGGGCCCCAGCTCGGCTTTCCCCAGCACCATGGGCAGCCCCATAGGTAGGAACGACTGTCTGGTGAAGCTGGAGTGCTACCGCTTTCTGCCGGACTCGGGGCCGCCCGCCCCGGAGCCAGCCCTGGGCAGCCTGGAGCTCATCAAGTTCCGCGAGTCGGGCATCGCCTCCGAGTACGAGTCCAACACGGACGAGAGCGAGGAGCGCGACTCCTGGTCCCAGGAGGAACCCCCGCGCCTGCTCCACGTCCAGCCCAGGCAGGACCTGGGCGACAGCCTGGAGGACGAGATCGCGGTGTAGGGGTCAGCAGGAGGTGGTGCAGAGCAGCCAGGACCTGGTGGAGCTGGGAAGGACCCTGGCCGCAGCCCCATGGCCCTGGCAGGGACGGGACAGCCCAGAGGGAGAGGGGGCAGAGGAGGGAGCAGGAGGATTCCAGCACCCAGTCGGGAGTGTCTGGAGGTGAGGCTGGAGCCGTGCCCAGGGCCTGCGCCGGGCGTGCTGTGCTCCGGCGCATGTGGGCTTGTGTGCTGAGCTGCAGCATCTCTCCTTTGCAGCAGACAGAGCTGACAGCTCCTTGTGCTCCCCCCTGGCCCTGTCTCCCTTCAAACTGTGTGTCAAGGTCAGGCAGGGGTAAGGGAGTTCTGCTGGATTAACCTCTGCTGCTGCTGGGGAAAGCAGAGGAAGGGTTTTGCTGGGGGAATGGGAGAGCAGTCTAGGGCGGTGAGCAGGGACAAGAGGGACTGAGAAGGCAGCTCCGAGGTCGTGAGCAAGGACAGAGCAGCTGGTCTGGCTGTCTGTGTGGTAGGCAGGGTGGGGGACAAGTACAGGGCCATGCTAACATGGTGACAGTGCACTGTCAGAGTGGGTCTGTGAGTGAGAAGTGAAGCATTGAGGGACAGTGGGGATGAGCCTGGAAAGGATTTGAAGGGGTGAGATGAGATTGCACAGGCTGGCCAGGTGCAGGTAGTGGTTGGCAGGGGGATGTGGCACTTTCAGGACAAGGGTTATCTGTGCCAAGGCAGGTGGAGGGCTTCCGGGCAGAGCCCACTCCTCTGCCAGGCTGTGGAGCAGAGAGGAAGGCACAGCACAGTGTGGAGCAGGGAGCCAGGGCATGCAGCATCAAGCTGTGGAGTGTCCTCCTCCTCATCTAATCATTTGGCTCCTTGGCACAGCTGCCAGGTTTCAAAGCCTTTTTCATGCTCTCAAGGCACATTTTCAAGCACTTCTGATCACCACAAACTGCCTGCTTTGCTTTATAGACAAACCCTCCCATTTCCAAGCAGTTGTTTTGCCCCAGACCAAGGCTGGGAGCTGCAGTGCTGGCATTGGCAACTTCAGGGATGAGCACACTTCCAGCCTTCAATGGGGAGTAAACTGCTGGTGTCTGCAGGGGTGCTTCTTCACACCTCTGGTTTGCACCCTCTGGAAAAGTGAATCCAGGATCTCAGGGGCTCCCCACCAGCCCTCGAAACACTTATGGCTGAAAGCCATCTGTGGGGCCCTCCAAGGGATCCAGACCTTGTTCCTTTCCTGCAAACACTTTTGTCACCTGCCTGGTGCTGAGCCTCTAAGAGGCCAAGATTGGAAGGGGTATGAACCAAAGTCCTGATGTCCACCCTGCTTCATGTGGAAGCACTTGATGAGGTGGGGATTTGGCACAGTTGTCTTCCTCCCCATCCCCCCTCCTATCCTGCTTCTGCTTTGCTTTGTTGCTTCCTTGCTGCTCTCACCTTCACCAGCTCTGTCTCTGCTCAATCTGTCTGCAACTAACCCCTGGCTGACACCACCTCTTGCTCTCCTCCAGGGCTTAGCCTGGCTGCTGAGGAAAGTCCATCGCTTCTCTCTGCCCTGGTCCCCTTGGGACTGAGCTGCTGAGGAGTGTGTGGATTAGACCCCGGGGGTCAGCACGAGCTGTGCTATGCACCTTCCACCACGTGACGGGACTGGGTGGACTTAAGGAGCTACGAGGGTCTAATGGGAAGGAAAGAAGGACATGTTTCAGTGTCCCCAGCAGTGCCCTGGTGTCCAGGGGAGCTGGGCACCAGCCACAGAGCAGGCAGAGTGGGAGAGGGTGCTGTTTGGTTACGTGGTGCTCCTGTCCTCTAGGCACCACTGCCTCCAAATGCCCTGTCCCACATGGCTGTGGGGACAGCTGTGTGCCAGCCCCTCTGCTGGGGACCCGACATGCCACTGCCAGCTCGCAGCAGTTGAAGGTGAAAGCAAGGGGTGCAAGGTTGGTCCAGCTAGGAGGAAGAAGTGGGCATGACAGCACGCACAAGGCATGGCACTTACAGGGTAGGGATGGTAGAGCTTGGACAGGGGTTTCCACGTGGGCAGAGAGATCGTTCAGGGGAAAGAACAGCAGGAGCTCAGTTGTACACACAGGGCAGATGAAGGGAGAGCCTAAGAGGAGCAAGAGCAGGCCAGAGGTCTCTTCCAGGCCGGGCTGCCTCAGGAAGCAGGTGGAGGGAGCCATCTCCTGAGCCACCGCTCCAGTCCATCCCTGCTGCACACACAGAGCTCAGGCCGTGTCCCGTGAGGGGCTGGCAGGACCAGATGTGGCCTCGGGCTCCTGCCCCATGCTCTGCCCACAGGGGACAGGGGCAGGTGCCCCACAGGCCGAGGGGGTGCTGCTGGGGCTGGGTGGGATCCTGCCAGCCTCATGCTGCACCATGGGTGTACACGTGTAAATGACCCTTCCTAAGTCAGCGCTGCCTCCAAGACTCCTCTCTAGCCTCTCACTTTTGTTATGGACCTTGACAGGGGTTTTATAGCTATATTTTTTGTCCTTTCTTTTCCTACAACTGTCGTATTACTAACTGTTGACTCAATCTATCTGGGAAGCCAATCTGTCAATGTAAGTGCACTTAACCCTTGGGTGTTGTCATTAGTCAACTGGCTTTTGCTAAATAAATCTTTCTATTTCTCAAGGCTTTCTGTTGTCTCTTTCTTCTCACTGACTCTCTCTTTCTGTACTTCCTTCCCTCTCCATGCTGGGTGCCAGCACCAGCAGTGGCATCCTCTGGCCTTGCAGAGACCCCCTCCAACCTAAGCTTCCTCTCCTGTGGGACCCCTGCTTGTGGTGCTAGCCACAGGATGCCCACGAGAGTAAGGTGCCCAGAATATTGCTGGGAGTAGAGGTGTTTCAGTCTTGCCCTTCAGCCACTGCACTGCTTGTCTCAGGGCTGCTGATCCAACAGCTGGAGGGTGCCAGGGGCTTCCTGGCATCTGCAGAGCTCCCCACAGAGATGCTAATCCACATTTCCAGAGGCTCGGGCAATTTTTGGCAGCTGGAGAAGGAAAAATAGGGAAGAGCCTCTCTTAAAGGATGGCAGAAGTGTTGTGTAGGCAAAAGCAGCGCACAGGCAGGAGCTGACTGCTCCTGAAACAATTCATTCTGCTGCTGGCAGGAGTGATGGAGCAGTGCCCTCCAGTGGCAGCCGCCTGGCTGCTGGGGCTGCTCGGACACCCCGGGAGCTGCAGCCTCCTGTGCCTTGAGCTCCTGCTCCCCGAGGACCTCAGGCCTGCCGTAGAACCCCTTGCAGCTGTAGCCCTCCTGGGAGCTGTGCTGGATCTGGGTCTTGAGCAGCCACGGTGTGGGGAAGATGGGGCAGCACAACATGCACTGGTAGCCACGCTGGAGCACAGGCTGGCACTTGGAAGCAGTGAGTTTGTCCTGGACCATAATGCTGGCTCTGCTGCTAGCCAGCATCTCCTTCTCAGGGGCTGGAAGTCATCTGAGGAGCCAGAAGAGAGCTCTCCAAGAGGTTAGCAGGCTGCTCACACTCCCGAGAGCTGGTGTCCAGGCTGGAGGAGAGGCTGTCCAGGCACTGCTGGGTGGCTCTCTTGGTGCAGATGAATAGCTGTAGGATGAACCCCAGGGCTGGTAGATGCTGCAGGTGCAGGCAGGAAGCTCGCTGTTTAGCAGGACTTTGGGGCCACAAAATGCAGAGGAAAGGACCTGCAGTGACCTGGGGGGTCCCTGTAAGAGTCCAGCCCACCATGAGGTTGGAGCAGTGCTGGGAACCCTTCTTCTCTGGGAAGGGTTCCATGGGATGTGGAGGTGGTTGTCTCTGTCCCAGTACGTGCCTCCGGGATGCAGAGGTAGAGTTGGGCAGAGGATGCTGATGGACAGCAAGGCCCCAGTACAGCACCAGGCTCACCCAGGAACTAGCTGGAGCCATCACACGGACCCACTCTGACATGGAGACAGCCACAGGGGTTTGAGATCCTGGGAGCAGCCCCCATAGCTTCAAAGGCTCTTGCTGGGAAGACATGGTGGAGAAGCCAGTGTAGCTCAGAGGTGGGGTTTGATTGCAGAGCCCTTTCCTCTGCAAGCACCTGCTGCCATCCACCACAGAGACCCAGCCTGGGCTGAGCTGGGGGAGCCATGGTGGGGTGGGCAGTGCAGAGCCCATGCCGTGGGTGTCCCGAGAGAAGGCCCTGTGGCTTTACCAGGGTGTGGCTGACAAGGGACCTCCATGTGAGTCCCATCTCTTCAGGCAGCATGACATATCTGAGCAGGGTGTTGGCAGCACGCCTCACCTGGCAGTGTGGAAGGGACAGGCCTCTTCCCTTGCCGTTCCCCTGGTAAATGCTCGCTCGCTCTCTCTTTTTCCACAACCTGCTTCCCAAGTCGCTTGGTGTCAGGTAAGAGAAGCTCTCTGTGTGTTGGCAGTGCCAGCGTGGGGCCCTGGGCTCACTGCTACCGTCTCTTGCCCCACACTGGTCCCCTGTGCATGCACTGCCCTGTGCTCACATCCTCTCTGTTCCCTCCAGTGGACCAAAGCATGTTTGAGAACGCCAGCGCCAGCACGGCACCCACGCCACGGGCACAGCACATCCCTGCCACGGTGGGCACCCTGGCCCAGCCCTGCCGGCCCGCTGGCAGCCAGCACCTCCGCAACCTGGGCAAGGCCGTGGGCGCCAAGGTGAATGACCTCCTGCGCCGCAAGGAGCCGGCCAGCCTGCCCGCCGTGGGAGCCATGGAGGTGAATGCCAGCGCGGGCGCTGTGCTGGGCACAGGACAGCCGGCTGCTGAGGACGGGTGAGTGTCCCTGCAGTGTGCACCCCCTGCCAGGGCCATTGGGACAGGCTGGAGAGCCCCAGCATGGGGCTGTAGGCAACTGTCCCTCTGTGCTTGCAGGGCCGTGGGGCTGGATGCCTTTCCCCGGCTGGAACCGCCGCCCCCCATCACCAAGAAGCGGACACCACGCGCCCTGAAGACCCCCCAGGACATGCTCATTGCTCCACAGCCGGAGGGGACCAGCACAAGGAGTGGCACTGAGGAGCCTTCCGAACCACCCACAGCTCACTCTGAGCCCACAGAGGAGCAGCCGGGGATGGGGGACCCATCTCCTCCAGAATGCCCTGGTGTCCTCAGTGTGATGGGTACCCCAGAGCCCAGCGGGGACCAGCCTACCAGTGCCTTACCCGTGCCTGACCTCATCCATAAGGGCAGCCAGGAGAGCCAGTGGCAAGTGGGTGAGAGGGCCACTGAGATGTCACCCAGCACAGAGAAGCCCTCATGGAGACCGGGGCTGGAGCACGAGCCACCAGGGAGCACAGGGTGGCCAGAGCCACGTACCCCTGGCTGGGAGGTGGAGGGGGCCCATCCCGACTTACTGTCCTTTGAGTAGCAGTGGGTAGCTGTGACAGGGGTGCCATGGGGGCTGGCTCTCCCAGACTTGTCTCTCACTGCCACTTGCCTTTTTTGGGGTGATTATTTTGGAAAGGGGGAAGACTCAGAGTAGGAGCCATCATTGCCTGGTATGGGCTCTGGGGAGCCATGACAACCTGCTTCTCCCCAAATTCCCAGGAGGGGCACAGCCTGTCCTGCCATGGCTGCTGCAGCCCTATTCTGTCCCCTATTCACCCTGGTAAGTGCCAGGCTCCTGTCCTGCTACAGTGGCACTGCCGCCCTGTGTGCAGCCGGGAGCCTTGCTGAACTGGGAACCCAGGGGGTGTGTGGGGGTAGAAGTGCCAGCCTGCCCCAAACCCCATTGGCTCTGCTGGAGCGAGCATCCTGTGAGCATCCCACAAGCACTAAACACTTCCCCATGTCTGCACTGGCTGCCTTGGTCCAGAGGATTTCCCAGCTAATACTATGTGCTTGCTGAGATACCCCATGCTGGGGTACCAGCAGGCTCAGCCAGCTCTAGTGCCAGTGAGCCAGGACAGCAGATGTGTCCAGGGCCTTCTCCAGGTGCTGACCTGGTGGTGTCACTCTGCTGAGGGCCATCTCCTTGCAGTGGAGCCCCAGATGCAGGAGAACTGGGCTCTGTCAGGGCGCAGGGCTGGGCACCTGGGACTGCACAGCTGCTAGCCGGTGGGCTCTGGCAGGGAGCTGAGCTCTCTGTGAGACCCCCTTCCAGCTCCTGCTTGTTTCCTGGTCTCGTCCCAGCCACCATGGACAACTGTCCAGGCAGGCAGCCCTCTCTGTGTGAGTCAGTGTCACAGCTCCCCTTTATCTCCTGGGACAGTGGTCTCTGCGAGACTGGGACACACGAAGCCACGTGTCCTCGGATACTGCTGTATGATGTTTCGCCATGGATTACAGGAGGGGTTAGCCAGCCTGGCGACATCTATGCCAATGCAAGGCAGCAGCTGTGAGATGGAACTTTTTGCTTAGAGCTTTTATGTACAACCTCACCACAAAGGTGGTTTTCAGAGGAAAAGCTCTAAAGCCCCAGGCTGGGTTGGAGGAACCCAGGAGCTCATGGATGGGCCTGCTCACAGCTCCTTCTGGGCCACACAGGGTGTTTGGGCTGAAGAAATGTCTTCCCCCGCCCAAAGCCACGCTATCCCAGTGAAGGAAGGAAGCTGTGAGCATGGATCCGATTGCCCTGGGAGCAGCCACCCATGTCCTTGCCGTTGGTGTGGTGGTGGCACGGGGGCCCCGCAGCTCTCCACTCTGGGAAAGCCCTGCTCAAGAGTGAAGGGATGCAGAGTTGCACAGAGCAACTCCGTGCTGAGGTGTCACACACCCTGTGAGAATGCGATCACGCTGTGCATGGCCACCTCCACCCTCGGACACAGGGGGTGTGTGTGCTGCCCAGATCTGCACTGCAATGTAGGTGTCGATGGAAACCAGGACTGGTAGCCCCTCTCTGAAGAACCAGCATCTTCAATCGCTGTCATCCCAAGGGAGCCTTCCCCTTGAGCGTTGTCACTCACAGCTGTTCCAGTCCCTCTATTTATGTTGCCAGGGTGCGTATGTGTGGTTTGGGACAAGAGATGCAGATTGCACAATAAACTTTTTTTTCCTTTTGTACCCACTGATGTGTGGCATTCCCTTGATGGGAGAGGACACCCTGCACGACCCTGGCGCCGTCCTGGTGGGGAGCCAGGGGGCGGAGGGGGAGCTTGGTGGTGTCCAGACTGGGTGGAGAACGTGGCTGCCCTGCTCTGCTCGGCACCACTGGGCGGTGGCTGGGCTGAGGGCGCTGGAGCCCGCCTGTGCCCAGGCACAGGGCACCGGATGCCGCGGGTGCTGCGGTGATGGGAGCCCGCCGGTGCCCGGGCTGAGGGGACAGAACTCCGGGGCTATTGAGGGTACTGGAGCCCGCCGGTGCCCGGGCTGAGGGGACAGAACTCCGAGGCTATTGAGGGTACTGGAGCCCGCCGGTGCCCGGGCTGAGGGGACAGAACTCCGAGGCTATTGAGGGTACTGGAGCCCGCCGGTGCCCGGGCTGAGGGGACAGAACTGCGAGGCTAGTGAGGGTACTGGAGCCCGCCGGTGCCCGGGCTGAGGGGACAGAACTCCGGGGCTATTGAGGGTACTGGAGCCCGCCGGTGCCCGGGCTGAGGGGACAGAACTCCGAGGCTAGTGAGGGTACTGGAGCCCGCCGGTGCCCGGGCTGAGGGGACAGAACTCCGGGGCTATTGAGGGTACTGGAGCCCGCCGGTGCCCGGGCTGAGGGGACAGAACTCCGGGGCTATTGAGGGTACTGGAGCCCGCCGGTGCCCGGGCTGAGGGGACAGAACTCCGAGGCTATTGAGGGTACTGGAGCCCGCCGGTGCCCGGGCTGAGGGGACAGAACTCCGAGGCTAGTGAGGGTACTGGAGCCCGCCGGTGCCCGGGCTGAGGGCGTGCGACCCCCGGGCTTGCTGAGGGCGCTGGAGCCCGCCCGCACCGGGGCAGCGGGCCCCGGCCCCGGGGCACCGAGGGCCCCGCCCCGCCGGGGGCGGTGCCGCCGCCGTGCCGCCCCGTTTCCGGTGTCATGGCGGCCGGAGCGCGGCGGAGGCAGGGGCCGGGGCCGGGGCCGATGCCGGGGCAGCGGCGGGGCGGCGGCGGGACGGCGATGTGAGGCGGGACGGCGCCATGTCGGGGTGCGCGTGGGGCGCGGCGCCGCCGCTGCTGGAGGCGCTGGGCCGGCTGTGGGAGGTGCAGACGCCGCTGGGCAGCGGCTCCTCGGCCTCGGTGTACCGGGTGCGCTGCTGCGGGGACCCTCGGGCTCCCCCCGGCGCCGTCAAGGAGTTCGTGCCGCCCCCGGGGCCGCGGCCCGGGCCCGCTCGCCGCCCCGGCGCCCGCCCGCCCGCCGCCGACTGCGCCGAGTACGGGTTCCGCAAGGAGCGCGCCGCGCTGGAGCAGCTCCGCGGGCACCGCAACATCGGTAACGGCACCCCTGCACCGCACCCCGCAGCCTCGGCAGCCCTGCCCCCGTCCCCCGATCCCCACACACCCCTGCTCGGGCACCCTCTGTCCCTAGAGCACCCCCAGGGCAATCTCCCCCGGCCAAACTGGTGTCTCCAGACCGCCCTCCCAGCCAGGGAGGGGAGCTCCCAGCTGCTTTGGGAATACAGGCAGCCTCACTCCCAAACGCATCCCCAGGCCAGTGTGCCCCTCACATTGGCACCCCTGGGTGGGCAGATTTGAGGGCCTCTAGCCTGGACACCCCAAAGCAGCTTCCCTGCCCTGGGTGCTCCTGGGTACCCCACCCCTTCCCTGGGTGGGAGCTCTGCAGGTGACATCCCCAGGGTGGGCAGGAGGCATGGGCAGAGCGGGTCCCGGCAGGCAGGGCACCCCCGAGTCCTCCTTTGGGCAGGGTGCCAGAGCCCCAGCAAGGACTGGGTTCCCTGCGGGACAGCCGTGGGACTGTGTTCCCACTGTGCTACAGCTCCAGGGCTGCCTTCGTGGGTGGGAATGAGCAGGGGAAGGGAGGAAGCCTGTGTGTCAGAGATGATTGCTGGAAGTACCAAAGTTCACCCACCACTGATACTTTTTGTCGGCTGAGAAATGCTTTGTGAAATGCTTTTTAATGCCATAGTGTGCCTGGACACCCAGACAGCACATGGGTTCCCACTCTGCAAAGTTTGTCTGTCACGGGGTGAGATTGACGTGTCTCTAAAGAGCGGCACTGTGTCCAGTTTGTCTGCTGGGATGTGCTCATCCATGTCCCAGAGACTGTCCTTCTGAGCAGGAGCACTCAGCCCTGTCACGTTAGCACAGCCTGGGGAGTGTTGTGAGACCAGCCTGTCCTCTGAAGCTTGTAGGGGTGACATGGCTGCTTTTCCCTTGCTTCTTCCTTCCTCCCTGGTTCTCCATCTCTCTGATCACCACCCGTTGCAAAACATCTGAGCTGCCTGCCACAGCTTTTGTGGTGTGGAGCAGTGGAAGGTGCTGGCTGCGTGCTCATTACCGATGCCTGTCCCTGTGTCTCGTTGTAGTGACACTCTATGGCGTGTTCACCAACCACTACTCTGCCAATGGCCCGTCTCGCTGTCTGCTGCTGGAGCTGCTGGACATCAGCGTGTCCGAGCTGCTGCTGCACTCCAGCAACCAGGGCTGCTCCATGTGGATGATCCAGCACTGCGCCCGAGATGTCCTGGAAGCCCTGGCTTTCCTGCACCACAAAGGCTATGTGCACGCAGACCTCAAGCCACGCAACATCCTGTGGAGCGCAGAAGAGGAGTGCTTTAAGCTCATTGACTTTGGACTTAGCTTCAAAGAGGGGAATCAGGTTTGGAATGTGCTACTCTTGAGGCAAGATGGCTCTGTGTTGAGTTGTGTGGCTCTGTGATGTTTCCCAAGTGACTTGATCAGAACAGGAGCTGAGCTGGTGCTGAGGGTTAACTGGAAAGGCTGATATGATGTCTGCCCCAGACAGTGAAACTGTTACCATTCTGCTTGCATGTCTCTGGTTTCTGTTGATGTCTTAGCCTTTGTGCTACAAATTCCAATGTAAATGATGCATTGAGAAAAGTGGTGTCTCAGCTTCCTGGAACGTTTGCTAGTTTTTATGTGGTCAGACGAGTGGGAGCATCCAGAAATGTAGAATTCCCTTTTATCATCCTTTATCGTGTGTCGTAGTAATCCAGGCTTTGCCATCAGCCTCCCTAGCCAAGTGTGTTATCTCTGGCAGTGTCCTTGTGCTTGCCTTTACTTTCACCCTATCTTCAGCAGCCTCCCTTCCTTGGGAAGTCTGGATGTTTCTTTCCCACACGTATCAAAAGTCCGTGATCTGGTCCTGGTGGGCAGTGTCTGTTCTTTACTGACACAGACAATCTCTGCCTGTTCTACTCTTTGTCCCATGTGCTGGTCTCCTGCTCAGTCTTCTTGCTGCCGCTTTTGTTTTGGTGATACTGAATTCTTTGTCCTTGCCCATTTTATTCTCTTCCATGGCTTTTGATGGAAGCAGAGAGCCTCAGGAGGTTCTGCTGTTGGCTTGATAGATCTTCCTTTCATTCCTCCCTCTCTCAGTAGCGGCCTGTGAGGAGTCTCAGTAAAGCTTTTCCATCAGGTAACCTTGTAGCACACTTGCCTTTAATCACTGGGTGATAGATGTTAATTTTTTGTGTGCCTTCCTGCAGTGTCCTGGTTTGTCCCTATTCTACGCACTTTACCTGCTTAGCAGTTTTAAATTTACATACTTTTATACTGGTTCACCTGGTATTGACAGCACAGCCCACTGATTGTGAATAATAGAGGGTTGTGTGGGTGACCTATCACTGAATTCTTTGGTACAGGAGTTGTTTTTAATGTTTGGACTTCTTGACTCCCCCGTGTTGTCTTCAGCTCTCCCACATTCTTGGCTGAGTGTCTGGTGGTAATCTGTTGCTGTCTATGAGCAAAATACATGCTCCTGGTGTCCTGTGTCTAATGCAGGTATTTTTATTTAATTCAGGTCTGTGTTTTGCTGCTTGCTGTGTGATTTGCCTCATAATAGTTGATGGGGTGTTTTATTTGCTTCCATGATTTCTTCCAATTTGCTTTCTTTGGGCTGAGTTTCCTTTGCCCTTTCTCAAAAACACACTGGTTATATGGGTGAACCTTCTGACCTTGCTCTGAATGTGCACCAGGTACCAGTGTCCCGTCCTCACCCCTGCCTTGGGCCGCAGCCTGCATGCATAATTTCCTTATCTGAGTCAAAGACCATGCTATTTTATTTATGACAGCCCTGCCAAGCTTATCCTTAGACAAATTTTCCCACCACTGCTGTTTAACAGGGAATGGTTGTACACAGAGCAAGGTCTCAACCACTTACAGCTCTCAAAATGCTTTAGGTGGTAGGAGTGAAATTCCCTCTTGCTCTTTTTGCTGGTGCCATTGATCACAGTGTTTTCTCTATCTCTAAACGTTTGGGAGGCTGCCAAGTTGCTGCTATTGCCATGCTGGAGGTTCTGTTCCCTACTGATAGGAAGAGGGACAAGATTGAGCAGTTTGTGTATAATTTTTAAGTTCATAAACCACTTTTGAGCTCTGTTGCTGGAAGATGTCTTCTGTAAACTTTATTTTCAGTCAGAGAACCACATAATCTTGGTCTGAATATATTCTCATGGTAAGAATTCCTAATCCTATGCCTTATCCAGGAGGAAGTAGGCTTGCATATTCTTCTGTCATTCCTTGTGTTGCATCACTGTGTCTAAAATGAGCCCCCACATGTTAAAAAGACCCAGCATGCAGTTTGTCTTAGGACACAGAAGACTTGGCTGGACAAAGCTACAGCTGACTGACCAGGTATTGCCTGAAAGCTGGAGACTGGCCTGGAGCCTTCAGAGCAGCCCCTCCAGCCAGTACTTGTGTGATTCTATAATTCCCTAATTTCTTTGGAGCAGGCAGCGTGTGGGCATTTCCTCTCGCTGTGCCAGCCACGGCAGCTGAGCAGGTACTGATTGTGCAGCAGTTGAGGCTTCAAGGGGAGATGGAAGAGGTGCATGGGAAGTGCCTTTGATGATTTCCTTGTCTGAGCATTTAGCTGCCTGCTTCCAGAGAAGATCGCTGGACCAATGGCAGCAGCTCCTGATGCTCACTGCTCAGACAGGGCTGTCTGTGCTCTCAGGCAGCCGATGTGGGAGCGTATTGTGGGTGTGCAACCCTCATTCCAAAATTTCTGGCATCATCTGCATGTAGGAGAGGTTAAAGGGCCACTCCACAGGGACATCCAGCCCCTTCCTCCCAGCAGTGCTGTGTTTCAGAGCTCAGATGTTAGTGCTGTTTTGCTGGAAGATGTTTTTCTTCCAGACAGTCCTGGTTTTCCCTCAGCACAGCAGTATAGGGAGCTGAACTGCCTGCCTTGCACAACTGGCTTTACAGTAGTATTTTGGGGACCTCCTCTTTGAAGGATATCAGAACTGATGTAAGGATAGAGTGGAGAACCTGAGTGTGGAAAATCAACTTTCCGTGTGTTTGGTCTCCTGTAGGATGTGAAATATATTCAAACAGACGGGTATCGGGCTCCAGAGGCAGAACTGCAGAACTGCCTGGCGCAGGCAGGGCTCCAGAGTGAGACTGAGTGTACCTCTGCTGTGGATCTGTGGAGTCTGGGAATCGTTTTACTGGAAATGTTCTCAGGAATGAAACTGAAACATACAGTCCAATCTCAGGAATGGAAGGTGAGATAGTTCTTGCTTGCACCAAATGAATCCTTCTGCTTCTTGTTCATAATCTGGATTTGTGAGGTAGCACCTGGCAACTAGGTAGTGTTTCCAGGGTGTTTATCTAATCCTCTTGTCTTGAGAATTAAGATTCCTGAGCCTTAAAGACCCACCTGCCCTATGGGACTGGCTTGCCTGAATGCTACTTGTGTTCAGGTTACTGAAATAGGAGTATTCCAGGAGTCTCTGTTTGGAGCCTGTGCCTTGCCTAGATTTGGTAGGCAAGCTGTGCTGGCTGTAGTTGTGACCTAGGAAGAAGAACAAAATCAATGGCTGATGTCTGTCAGCTAGTTCAGCAGCACAATGGCAGAGGAATTATTTGCTGGGTATAGTTTAATGTTAACTGTAATTTGGGGATCTTCTTGTAAGTCTGTATCCTGAGAAAACTAGAGGAAAGCTCTGTATTGTGAGCCTGGAACCTGACTGTCCTCTGTTCTGTGTGAAATAACTTTTTGTGCTCCTCTTCCCAGAAAGAGTATCCTTTCAGCATCAGAATCTCCACAGCAACAGAAAAGTTACTTGCATGTGGAAATTTCCAGTTTTTGCTGGCAAATGGGAAAAAGTTGATTTGATGTGAGCCTTCTGGTTTAACATGTGAGGCTTGGGCATTGGGGTTCTCTCACAAAACCCCAGAGAACCACAGCTCTCTGCATCCACTC
Source organism: Anomalospiza imberbis (assembly GCF_031753505.1). Taxonomy (NCBI): domain Eukaryota; kingdom Metazoa; phylum Chordata; class Aves; order Passeriformes; family Viduidae; genus Anomalospiza; species Anomalospiza imberbis. Next base: position 802,120 of record NC_089689.1, on the reverse strand, counting down.
TGGAAAATGATAGGATATTGCAAGCTTTGCACAGTCTGGTTTTTACCTCCCTAATCACTGTTCCTTTTTCTTTCCAGACAAACAGTTCTGCCATCATTGATCGCATATTTGCCAGCGAGGGGGTGGTTAATTCAGCCATTCCAGCTTATCACCTCAGAGACCTTATCAAAAGGTACTGTAGCATATTTGATAACTGTTGCTTAAATATGTGCTCTGTAAAGTCAAGCCTTGCTCTTAGCAACTTAGAGCCTACAGCTAACACTTCTTTTTTTTTAATTTTTTTAATCTCCTATGCTGGTAACAAGTGCAAGCATTAGCTTTTAGATGTTTCAGTTCCTCTGATTTTGGCACAATTTGGAGTAAGCACATAGAGAATGTCAGTGATCATGATGTTGATCATTTGCTGTTTCAGTGCTTTGCACTTGCAGCCGAGAGATTGTATTTTGAGAAAGCTGCAGACTTTGCTGCTTTTGGGGATTGTATCATAAAAATGAGGGAAGAGGCAGAAAGTGCTGCTCTCCTCTGCTGCCAAGATTCAAAGGCACTTTTGCAACTCTCCTGAGGAGTCTGCTGGGGGGGTTGTTTTCACTGTCTTGTGACTGTGCTCTGAGGCTACAGAGGGAAGAAAACACAACTTGGCACAAATAGCATTGGGAGCCCTGGTAAAGCCAAGTTAGGGATATTCTCAGGCAAGCTCTGGGTTATTACCTGCTTTGAATCCCATTTGTGAAAAGATGTGGGAGCACCTTGGAGTGTGATCGCTCTCATGAGACTGCATGTATGCCTGAGATGTGGGATGAATGGCCTGAGGATGTGGAGCTGGAACATGCTGTGCTCCTTGTAGACTTGTAAGTGAGCAATTTTCATTACTTGGTGCTGAGAGACATCAAGAAGGAAAGCCTGCTCTGCCATCTACCCAAAATGCTTTCAGGGGATCCTTCTGGTGTGCTTCAGCTGCAAATTGCAAGATGTACTTCCCACTCTTTTCCTTGTACCATAACCACCCCGAAGATAGGGTGTTCCTTTATGCTAGCTTCCAGCCTGAGTGGAATGTGTCAGTGCAGGAATGTCACATGCATGAACATAAAGGTATCTTCTCTTACAGCATGCTTCATTGTGACCAAGGAAAGCGAGCCTCTGCTGAGAAGGCTTTATGCAGCCCATTCTTCAGCATTCCCTTCGGTAAGCTGTGGCTGTGGCCCCTGCTCAGGACTCTGACAGCATGTGTTGGAAGCAGCACAGAGGGCAGTTAACTGTTGTTTCTTGGTCTGGCCTCGTCGCTGCTTCTCTGTGGCACTTGCCAGCTCTCCATGGTGCCACAGGAGGGAGGTCAGAGTGATGCCTGTGCTCTCAGTGCTGCCCTACTCCTCCGGCCCCACAGGCTGTCACTTTTTCCTAGCTGGACTCTGATTAACCTCTGCCCTCAAGAGCGTAGTGGCAGCAGCATTCATCTGAGGGCACAGAAATAACCAGGAAATTTACCTAACATTCTGACTGTTGAGGTGCTTTTGAAGAGTGCAGTGCTATTTATGGTGAATGGATGGGTTTTCTTACACCAGCTGTTTCCCAGTTCAGAAATCTCCAGGAACGTGAGCACCTTGGGCATGGGCTGATGGTGGCATCTGCTGCTGCCTCTGTACACGTGCTTTGTGGTGGCAGCCTGTTTCTGCAGTGACTGGCCTGCAGTAACCTGCGTGGCAGATCATGGATGTCACTGTCACTGTCATCTAGTGCTGTCCCTTTGATTTAATAAAATAGTGGTGTTTCCTCAAGACTTCCCCATGTGCGTTGCAGGCAGTTAGCAAAGGTGGGCTGTTTAGGCTTGTGTCCCTCCTTGTTTTCTTTTCCAAATACAACTGAGTAACATTCTCCAGAGCTTGTCTGCTTTCAAGAGCACCAGTGAGGAGCTGTGCATTCAGGTTTTCTGAAGCATAAATTAATGCTTCAGGCTGAGCTAGCATTTCCCCTTGGATCTTAGCCCTGCTTTTCTTAAGCTCCTTGGTGCACCTTGCAGCCAAGATTATTAAGTATAGCTTCTTATAGATACTGATATTTCTGTATGTCAGGCAAAGGTTAACAAACTCATTCCTGTTTTCTAACTTCACATGTGTCTTAGAAGCTGGGGCTGTTCTAATCAAAGCTGCCTTCCGTGGCTGAACCTTGCAGCCAGTACTGCTTTAGAGCAGAGGGAATTGTACATTGGCTGTGCTTTCTGGGCTGGTTTTAAACACACAGACCTCTAACTGTACCGAGGAAGGTGCTTCTGTGGTTAGTGCTTGGAGTTTATATAACAGCTTCCATTTTTCTTAGTTCTCTTTGCTGCTTCTTTTCTTGCACATATGCTTGTCTGCACAAAGAAGCATTTACTGCTGCTTTCCCGGCAAGTCAGAAAATGACCTGTCATTGCCTTTCACTTGGACACAGCTTTTCTGTTTAGAGCAAAGACAGCTGAGAATAGCTTTCCTTGTCATATACAGCTAACTCTTGACTTTCCAGTTCATCAAGTTCTTTCCTGTGTTGTCAGTGTGGTTGGCGTCACCTGGCATTTGCAGAGGAGCTGGGCAGAAAGTACCTCCTAGGGCAGAGGGGGATTGCCAGAAATGTGTTTGTCACTTGAGTACAAGAAGACCAGGTGTCTCAGTTCCAGGGGTTGGTTTGTCTCCCTCTCTGGAAAAAGACATATGAAGATGAAGGACAGATTTACTTTAGTGTCTGTCTTTTCTCCCAGGCAGCTAGTGACAGGACTAGAAGAAAAAGCCTCAGGTTCCACCAGAGGAGATTTAGATTGGTTGTTAGGAAAAATTTCTTCAGCGAAAGCGTTGTCAAACATTGGAACAGGCTGCCCAGAGAAGTGATGGAGTCACTATGCCCATTAAAAGATGTGTAGATGTGGCACATCTGGGGACATTGTTTAGCAATGGGCTTGGCCATGCCAGGTTGGAGTTCATAATTTAAAAGGTCTTTTCCAGCCTAAACGATTCTATGATTCTGCAAATAAAAGGAGTAGCATATAAGACCATGGTGACACTTAAATGTCCTTTCAGTCTTCGGTTCATCTGACGTGTCTTGGTTGCCAATAGTCCTATGGGAGAATAGTTCTAGAGGCACACCAGGAGCTGGATCATGCCTGGTTATCTGAAGACAGCACCTTTCTTCAAAGGACTGCCCCTGAGAGCTGTCTGGGAATCATCTGTACTGATAAGGCCTTTCACACTCTGAGCTTTTCCTAAGGGCTCTTCCATGATAGGCAGGAAATTTACAGCATCTGTGCTTGCCTTGCATCTCTTCTTGCACTGTAAGATCAACATCTGACTGTGCCTGGCAGAGATGTCAGCTCCCTCGCAGGCATTGTGTGCTTAGCTGGGAAGAGTATTTCCTAGAAAATAACAGCTCACTTACAGGCATGGTCAGAAGGCTCAGACTGGAGAAATGAAGCCATTTCCCTTTTCTCTCCCCTCTCAATGTAAAGTGGCAGAGCTGTGAGGTCCTGCTGTTACGTTCAGTTGCTGTAACTGCCAGAAAAAAATAAACACATCAGCACTCTCCAAGTACTGCAAGTTGGGTGCCCAGATCTTAAATTCATTAATGGCCTGTCACTAGTGTACAGGAACATAAAATAAAGCTTTTTTTCCTGCAGAAGTGACACTGTCCCTGTGGCTTTGGGTTTCTAGAGGGCTGATTATCCTCAAAATGTGACTCTCATAGCTTGTCATAAGCCTTTTCTCCTTGGCTGTTGTCTTCTCCCGCAGTGGCATCTGTGCTACCCTGCTCCAGGATGGCCTGGAGCCGCTTGTTTTCTAGAGCCAAGTGCCCCATGTCCAGCACCCAAAGGGTTTTATTTCTGCTTCTGTGAAGTCCTTCAAGGATCACTGCTCACACACCTTGTGACCATGCCTGATTCTACAGCATTGCATTGTTTAGGAAGCTTAAGTATGGTGGTCTTCAAAACAGTGGATTGCAGTTGGATTTTGAGGGGAGGAGGGTTTATGTGGTGTGAGCTAAAAGATACTCTAAGGAGATCTGAGGCCTGTGCCTTACTACAGCTGAAGAATTGGAATTAGGGAAGCTGGCCAGCCTGTTTTTAGCTTGTCTGGGAGCAGTGGCAGGAGAGGCAGTTGCAGAGTATTCCTTTGATCTTCTCACATCTTCATATATATATGGGGTAGTTTGTTCAACTAGCATAGTTCTTGAGGTCACATCAGTTTTTGAGACTGGGCTAAGTAGACACAATTCTAGCTTTAATTTGAAAAGCAATTTCAGATGCTAGCCTCAGAATAACTGCAGAGTGCACTGAACCCTTTGGAAGAGTCTCTCAGTACACAGGTAAAGATAAGATGGAAATGGAGAAATCAGACTATAAATACAGTTAATAGTGGAGAGAAACAAAACTGTACTGCCAAGAGCAGTAAGTGCTTGAGTATCACAATGCATATTGAGTCAGCTTCCTGTTTGCTTGCTCCTTTGACATTGACTTTGTTTCTTTAATTCTGTGGGTGTCAAACAGCTCCCCATATTGAAGACTTGGTGATGCTCCCCACACCTGTGCTGAGGCTGCTAAATGTTCTAAGTGATGCTTCTCTGCAGTGTGAAGAAGAGTATGAAGGTTGGTGCAATTCCCATATAGCAATATTGTCTTACAGACTTTGTTTTCGGTGGCTCTGGGGAATGTGAGAGCAAGCAGGTGAGCAATTAATAGGCACAGAGCTGCCCAGCTGAGCTTTGGTTGCAAGGGGTCAACTGCACCAGCAGAGAATAGACTGAGATTGAGAGAGAAAGCAGAGCTTGTAGGGAATTCTTGAAGAATCCCAGATTAAAAAAAAAAAAAAAAAAAAAAAGAATAATTTTTTTTCTTTGGTTAGATGCCTGCCAAATTCACAATGTGTTTGTGGCTCTGAGCTTCTGCTGGATATGTACAGCACAGATCCTTAAAAACTTGCTAATGAACTTTCCCAAGATCTCAGCAGAGAACTAAAATTTCTCACTGGAGTTCCTAAAGCGTGGTGGATGGCAGGCATAGTGGTGGGATTTGCATTTCTGCGTGCTGTGAAATCCATGAGTGGCACAAACGAGAGCACTCTGGGGACACGAGTTGAAAGGCCGAGTTCTGCTCACAGAAAGAAAGGTTTGTGCCAGCTCCTTCAGTTCCCCTCCTCCAAGTGCCGTAGCAGGCACTCCTAAATCCCCAGTGTTTTAGCTACTGGAACCTGCTGCTGGAGGTTCATTGCCTGCAGGTCTCTGTTACTGAGCCTCAGTTCAGACACTTCCATCTCATTATGTGGCCTTTAACCAGTGTCAGCTTCTGCTCCGTCACCCCATGCTTGTTTATTTTAAATGGAGAGGAAAGGAATATTTGTTGTCCAGCTGTTCTTGATGTGTTCATCTCGCCTTCGCTTGTTTCTTGGCTCACCATAGTTTGCAAAGTGAAAGACAACCAGCTCTTTCCCTTCCCAGATATCCTGGAAGACATAAGGGAGGAGTGTCAGAAATACGGACCCGTGGTTTCCTTGCTTATTCCTAAGGAGAATCCTGGTAAAGGCCAAGTAAGTGAATGGGGGGAAGAAGCTGCGTGTTCCTGTGTACACTCCATGTGCTGCAGGACTGCTGCTCAGTGCCTGGAAATCTGGCTGATGGCAGTGCTAAAAATAAATGGCTGTTTGGAAGGACAGCACAGGTTCCTTCCTGGTTATGTAAGGTTACCTAACCTGGGAGGTGCCCAATCAGCTTTAGCATGAATGGAAGGAATGAAGAGGAGAAGCCAGTGGGTGGGAGAGAAATTGTTCAGGGTATAGACCACCAGCATACTTTCTCCCACCTTACTAAATGGAGGAGCAGGAGAAGAAATCCCAGTTTAGAGATTCAACTCTTAGCTCCAGTGCTCTCTGCTCAACCAAGGATGGAGGGGAAAAATTTGTTTAGGAATGGTTTCCCCCATTGCAGAGGTGGGAGGGCGCAAGTGGCATGGTGCACTGGAAGTCCTACTTCTCCTCTCTCTCTTTCAGGTCTTTGTTGAATATGCAAATGCTGGTGATTCCAAAGCTGCCCAAAAAATGCTGACTGGAAAGATTTTTGATGGCAAGTTTGTTGTGGCTACGTTTTACCCACTGAGTGCCTATAAGAGAGGATATCTGTACCAAAACTTGCTGTAGGCAGTAGCAACAATCCAGAGAGTTGACTTGCTCCTCTTCCTCACATGTTTTAAAATTGAATGTGCAGAAGAGCTTCCTAGCCCTGCTTCTGAGTCATCTGTGAAGGAGAGGTGCAAAGGACTTGAATGGGCTTTGAAACTTTACTGCTGCTTTGTGATGTGCTGAGGAGGCCGGGACCTTTCAGCCTTGCTTGTGTGTGTGCTGTGCTTGCTCATTTACAGGGAGTGTGGCTCTGCCCGGGGGCATCTGGGGGCGGGAGTGTGGACAGGGGGAGCCCTGGAGGCCAAGCAGATCCTGGCAAGGGTTTCTCAGTGATTTGAAGCGAGACCAAAGTCTTGGCCTTAGCGCCGGGCTTGTCTCCGGGGAGAGGATTTCTTTGTTAAGCTTTCCTATAACCAAATCCTCCTCTCCAGGGTTGGAGGAGGAGGAAGGCTTGCCTGCTTTTTGTTGATACCTGTTATAAATAAAGAAGCAGAAACACCATACTCTCTAAACCAGACCAGGAGGACTTTTGAGTCTTCTCCTCACATAGAGCAGAGAGAGGCAATGAAATTGGATCTGCTGAGCCTGTGGATTTACCCTGTCCTTGTGACCTGAGCAGAGCCATGCAGCTGATGCTGGGCTGGGCAGTGACGTGTGGATGATGCTGCCTGTGGGGAGCTGAGCTTGCTTGTATGCCTGGGGTGGGCTGGGACTGATGGTGGAGATCTGGTCAGAGCAGTGCCAGCCTCAGTCCCAACACAACCTGTAAGCACTTTGTAGCCTGAGTAGATGTGAAAACCCTGCCGTATGGATTCATCTTTCTAGCACATACCCTGTGCTGGCACTGATGCTCCCTAGCTCTGATGCCAAATTATCTGTGATATGTAAGCGTCTTTCGGTGATATTTTTGGAAAGGAGTGCTACAGCACACAGTATTCTTTGTGTCACAGCAGGACCCCTGCCTAAGGAGTCTTATAAGAACAAATATTTGTCTGTTGTAGGTCCCACGCTTGCTTTTCTGTGTTGTGCGTTTTGGTTTTGCATTAACCCATTCAGACTTGTAGATTAGAAGCACTGACACTTTTGGTCCTTCAAAGGTTACAAAAAGGGCTTGAGGCAATCTGAGATCCTGTAGGGAAAGGGCTTAATCAGTCATCAGACTGGACTGGCCAGGAGAAGGTCTTTCACAGTGTCAGGGACAACAGCCACATGCCTTTGGGGAAGACACTGTGGTGAGCAGCATCACTTCCCCCCAGAGCACGCTCTGCTCCCGTGGCTTCAGTCAGCTGCTGCCATGGGGAAGGCAGAGTCTGTTTCCCAGGGATTTCCAAACCCGTGCACCCGGCAGAGCCTCTCCCTCCGGGGTGGGCACTCTGCTCCTGATGGGCACAGTGTGAAACAGTCCTGTTTAGAGAGTCACCAGTGTATTCTGGCTTGTAGTCTTGGTCCCAGTTTTAGTGAGGAGGAAAGCCCTCCTGAATTCTTTTCTCCAGATGAAATACTTGCGGACAGCTGCCTGAACCATCCCTGACCATCCCTGGAATAATACCTGAATTACCGTGCAGTTTACTGTTTGCATCTTGCTGATGCTGGACTTGATGGAATCCTACACTTAAAAAGTTCCTCTTGATTTTTTGCCCTGTGTGTGGTGTGTCAGGAGAGCCAATGTCTGTAGCATTTCATGAGTCTGAGTTGCTCTCTGTGCTGGTGTATAGTGCTGTCTACTGTGGCCCTTACCAAACTCCCTCAGAAAGGACCAATCTGAATTCTTCTGTTGCCTTTGAGATGGTGGGCTTGCCAGGGAAAAGGAAAAAAAAATAAAATCCCACAATGAGTTTTAAGGTGTGATTTGCTGATCAGATTTTTCTGGGAACGATGCTGCTTTGGTGTACGTAGCTGTTCAGCAGCCTTTGCATAGGTGGGGTGTGTGATTCATTGCTTTTAATTTAACTGTCCTTTGAGTGAAGCACCTTTTAGTGTCTGGGAGGAATTGAATGGTAACTGGGTGAGGGTTTTTCCTGTGTGGAGAGCAGTGTTTAAAGTATGGTTGGGTCTTGGCTGACCTCCTCAGCTCTGCACTACTGCTATCCCTGCGAGTTGAGCCAGGGGTCAAAGCGCTTTGGTCCAGACATGCACGTGTTGAATGCCACCATGTCAGCAGCACTGAGCTGGCAGGAGCAGCCCAAAGCTCCTGCTCTGCTAAGTGCCAGCCCAGGTGGGGCCACAGGGCGCTCCCTGGGTGCAGAGTGTGAGGTCTGTCACCTACAGCAACACTGGGACAGGGAGATGCTGGGATGCAGGTATGCAACTTAAATGTGTTCAAAGTTCTCACATGCACTTGTCTAGGATTGTGAGCTCCTCTGTCATCTTTCAAGCATGACTTTTTCAGTCACAATTCTTTCAACTAAAGATAGAGCTGTGCCAGGACTGATCTTCAGAGAGGATCTACAGCTTGTTCCTGCAGCATGGCAGCTCTTCCACCAGCGTTGGGCTGGGGTTTTGTTTAGCTTCTTTTAACAGGGGCTAAATAGATCCTCATGATGCAAACTCCTGCTACCAGACATTTTTCTCCAGATGTTCATTGACCAGGCTTGAGCACTGAGTTGGGTAAAAAAACCCAAAGCTGCTTTTCTTTATATTCCTCCTGACAAGAGTTGAAGATGTTGATCTCTGTCCTGTCACTGGATCCACCCTTGTGCAGGCTGTGGGGTACAGGGAGGTTTAGAAGCATTGTATTTTTACTCCTCACGCTCTGCCTTCAAAGACCTTTTTCTATCAAGATGAAGCTCACTCTGGTGTCTCGGTGACCTGTTGGTGTCTTGGCATAAGTTTTAGCACTGCTAAAACCTTTGAGTTCCTTAACTCTAGATTGTATCTGAAGTGTGCATGTTAATTCAGTCCAAGGTGCCTGTTGTGGTGTGTCTGGGATGGGCCTGGCTTTCCTCATCTTCAGATTACTGCTTGCTTGAGGTGCACAAGTGTTGAGGCTTTCCACTCAGATGCTCGCTGGGTTCCTGGCCTGTGCCAATAACCCTCAGCGTGGCACCGACCTACACAGTCCTACCCTAGTTGTAGGGTAACTAGTGTTTAAATCACTGGCCAAAGCACAGGTCAGCTCCAATCTTAGCTGTATTCCTAATTTTGTTCCGACTGCTCTTCAGCCTCGTAACAACATAGCCTGAGCACCGTGCTGTAGCCAGGTTCTTTCCAGAGGGCTCAGTACACTTCCTGCTGCTGTGCCAGATCCTGTAAGCTCGTGCCTCCCTTCAGGTTAGATGTCAGTTGTGGTATCCCATCACGCACCATTGCTGAGCAGATGTGTGCTTGATACAGGTGATTAATAAACGATGCTTCAGTACGAGGTGGTTGTCCAGCGTGCCCTTCTTGTGGGACACCGAAATGTCATGTAGCTGAGCAAGTTCTCTGTCACCAAGCACCAGCGCCTCGGTTTTGGGGGACAGGACTGTGACCCGGCCACAGCAGCCTTGGTGTTTGTGCTTGGAGACCGTGGCTGTCAGAACTCCTTGCAGTTTCAGTGAGGGGTGGTCGTAGCTTGGAGGCGGGGAACCGTGGGATGGAGGGGGCTGTTAACATTATTATTGGGCTTTAACGAAGCAAGTTTATCTAAGGAGGGGGATTTCACCACAGCTGTTGGCTCAGCAGCAGGACATCTTCCCTTTTCTTCTGTGGTTGACAGGGGCTACGCAAAGTAAAGTACCATCGAGTTCCCCCTCCCTGCGAGGATTTCCACAGTGTGCTGCCTCCACTTGCTTCCCCACTCCACTCCACCCCCCTTAGCATGTGTCTGTATGGGAAATCGTCTTGGAATATGTTTCAATTCATGCCAACTGCACTCCATCCAGGGAGCAGTAACTGTGATTTACCCTGTAATTTCCGTACTGTTATAACTCCTGTTAAGACACTAATAAAAATCTTCACATTCCTCTAATTGTACTCCCAGTTAGCTGTCCACAGCGTCCCCGGGCAACCTCCCCAGCCCCACAGGCCGGGGTGGCCTCTGCGTGGCCGGAGCCCACCGTGTCCCCTCCCGGTCACTCGGGGCTGCGCTTCCTGCGGCAGCACCGCTTACTCACGCCCCACCGGGGCTCGTCCCACCCTGGCGCTGGCCTGAGGGTTCCCGGAATGATGCTATCCACAGGCGAACCGCCTGGTACCGCAGAGTCCGCCCGGGAGAGCTGCGGGTTGCACAACGCCCGGGGCCGCTGCCGGCGGCACGCGTGGGCCGAGGCGGCCACGGGTGAGCAGTTTTCTGGCTGCAGCCCGCTCTGACACTGGCCCGTCCCGGCTCCGAGCCTGGCAGAGCTCCAGCGGCGTTTGGGCTCAGGCTGTGGCTCCTGGGGGTGCCCTGCGCAGGGCCGGCGGCTGGACTCGGTGTCCCTGAGGGTCCCTTCCAATCCAGCACATCCCGTCGCTCTGGGATACCACTCCACCCCGATGACGGCACGAGCGGTGGTGCGTGTGTCATCGCTGCTGACGCCTCAAGGCTCCCGGGCCTGGCCGGGCCGGCCCCTCCTCCGCAGGGCCCTCGCCGGCTCCTTTTGGGGTGGATTTGGGGTTTTTCCCTCCCCTCCCGCCGCCCCCGATCCCGCCGGGGCCGCGCGCTGACGTGGCGCGCGTTGCCATGGCAGCCAGCGGCGCGCGCCCCCACCGGCACCGCAGCGGCCGCTCCGATTGGCGGGGGTGCCGCCCCTCCCCCGGCGCCCATTGGGCGAGCGGCGCGCACCACGTGGCACGGGCCCCGGCCATTGGCCGGCGGGAGGCTATAAGGGGCGGCGGGGGGCGGCGGCGGCGGGCGGGATGGAGGCGGCCGGCGCTGAGGGGGATGCCGCGGCGGCGGAGCTGCGGGCGCGGCTGGCGGCGGGCGGGCAGGACCATGTGCTGCGCTTCTGGCCCGAGCTAGACGGCGCGGCCCGCCGGGCGCTGGCGGCCGAGCTGTGCCACATGGACGTGGCCGAGATCAACCGCTTCTTCCGCCGCGCCCGCGGGGACGGCGGCGGGGCGGCGGCGGCGGCGGCGGCGGCGGGGCTGGACGCGCGCATGGAGCCGGTGCCGCGGGACGTGCTGGGCAGCGCCTCCCGCGACCGCGGGCTGGTGCCGCGCTGGGAGAGCCGCGGTAGGTGCGCGGGGCGGCGGGGCGCGGCGCGGAGCCGGCGCGGCGGGCCCCATGCGTGTCTGCTCCCCCAGGGCTGGCGGAGATCGCGGGGAGCCGTGTGGCCGCGCTGCTGCTGGCCGGCGGGCAGGGCACCCGCCTCGGCGTCCCCTACCCCAAGGGCATGTGCGACGTGGGGCTGCCGTCCCGCAAGACCCTCTTCCACCTCCAGGCCCAGCGCCTGCGGCGGCTGCAGCAGATGGCGGAGGAGCAGCACGGCGCTCCCTGCCACATCCCCTGGTGAGCCCCGGCCTCGGGGGCACAGAGCTCGTGGGGTGGTGTCGGCAGGGTCCGGCTGGCACTGCTGGGTCAGGGTCCTGTAGATTGGCATAGCCCTCTGGGTGGCAGCGGCCCGCGGTCCGCTGGGTTGGTGCCGTTCCCTTTGGCAGCCCGAGGTTAGCCTGGATTGCTGCGGTTCCCCCTTGCAGCCCCTGGGTTGATGCAGTAGCCCCTCTCGATGTCAACGCCTTGCAATGGGCGTAGCCGCTTAGAGCGAGTGGTTCAAGGCTCAGGGTGGCACTGGCAGGTCCCACGTTGTCAGACCACGGCTCTTTGGGAAAGGTTTTCATGTCCCCATGCAGGGTGGGAGGTGGGGAGATGAGCTGCTGGGGTGCTTTATAGGCAAGGCAAGAGCTGGCCACCGCAGCTGGGTATCCCATGCACGGTGTCGTATGGTTGTGGAGACACGTGTTGCAAGGAAGGGTGAAACCCTTCATTGGCTTGTCAAAATGTTGGTACCACTGCAGATCAGATCCTCCTAAGTGTGGGAGGGGGAAAAGCATGTCCTGGGTGTTCCCCACATTTGGGATGAGTGGTGTGAGACCCTGCCTCTCCTCCCTGCTCATTGTGTGTCTTCTGCTCTGCAACAGGTACATTATGACAAGTGGCCGCACTATGGAGTCCACCAAGGAGTTCTTCCAGAAACATCGGTACTTTGGCTTGAAGAAGGAGAACGTCATCTTCTTCCAGCAGGGCATGCTGCCTGCCCTGGGATTCGATGGGAAAATCCTGCTGGAGGAGAAGGGCAAGATTGCTATGGCACCAGGTTGGTGGCCAGGAGCTGACAGGAGAGGTGGCCAGGGGTGAGACATGGTGCTGAGGAGCAGCTTTTGGAGCTGCAGTCTTCACTGTGAGCTGGCCCATGACTGACTCAGGCTGGGAGGTGTCTGTGTCTGCCCTGGCAGGGAGGACCAGGGTGGGGTATGGCTGGGCTGATGACCCTCCACATCAGCCCATGGGGAAGGAGGATGAGCGTGGGTGGCTGACGGACAGTCGGGCGTTCCCTCTGCAGATGGCAACGGGGGCCTGTACCGGGCCCTGGGCTCACACGGCATCATGGACGACATGGAGCGGAGAGGGGTGCGGAGTGTCCATGTCTACTGTGTGGACAACATCCTGGTGAAGGTGGCTGACCCCAGGTTCATCGGGTTCTGCTTGGAGAAGGGAGCAGACTGCGGGGCCAAGGTACGGTTTTGGGAGTAGGCAGGCACTGCTTCTGCAGAGCTGGATGGGGTCTGTGCTGCTCCTTGCCTGGCTTCTCTGACTTTTCACCCTTCATTTGCTGGCTTGCCACAGCCAGGAGGGATAGCTAAGTACCTGGAGCTCACTGGTGAAGTTACACATGGTGCCACAGTCCTGCCTGCCCGTGGCATCCTGGAGGATGCCTGGCACGGCTCTTCTGCCTTGCACAGGAATATGGCACCAACAGGCCCAGGGCTCAGAGGTCCCCCTGGGGTCAAGAGGCTGCTTGAGAGCCCTTTGTAGCTGCCTGGCACACACCCAGATGCTGGGCAGCTCTTTTCTGGGTGGCTGTGGCTAGCACAGGCAGACAGGATTCTTGCCATAAGCTGCCAGGTGTCCCCAGCCTGACATCCTGGGCACCAGACCAGGACATGGTGGGTGCAGCTGACACTGAACCCAGCCCCATGCCTTTTGGATAGGACATTGCACACTTAAAGCTTTACTTAAAGACTGGCTTGACAGCCAAAGGTTTTGTTTGCATTGGGCTCGGCTCTGGCAAACAGGTGAAAGGACTTACTGGTCTTGCAGCTTTCAGAGGGTAAGCTGAGAAAAGGAAAGCAGTTTCTCCTCCTGGCCTGCATGAAAGAAAGAGGAAATAAACCTTAGCATACAGAAAGGAGAAAGCCCTGCATCCCTGTGTGCCACCGCTCTGTGGTGACAGCGGTGGGTAGGGATTTGCTGGGGTATCTCAGATGGAGGTGTATGAGGTGTAAGGAGGAGAGGAAGGTCAGGGGGATGGCTCTGCTGAGCCAGCAACCTTCTGATTGTGAATAGCAAGCTGGCTAAAAATACCCGTGCCTGCTGCCAGCTGCATGTTAGCTTGGTGCCACATCCTGCTGTGCCCTCTGGGTGTGCCTGCCACCTGTCACCCGCCCCTGCCATCGCAGCCTCCTCTAATCCCCACTGCCAGAAGCACCCGGGAGGGAAGGGCTCCAGCATCCCCATCCCTGCACCATCCCAGCAGAGGAAGAAGCCTTTCTAAATAGGGCCCGCTGTTTTCAAGGGAGTGTGTTTGAAGTGTGGGCTTTGGGTGCCTTTCCCTGACACTGCTTCCTTTGGCCAGGTGGTGGAGAAGACCAACCCCACGGAGCCGGTGGGCGTGGTGTGCCGGGTGGATGGCGTGTACCAGGTGGTGGAGTACAGCGAGATCTCCCTGGCCACTGCCCAGCAGCGGGGCCCGGACGGGCGGCTGCTCTTCAACGCGGGCAACATCGCCAATCACTACTTCACCACTGCCTTCCTGAAAGATGTGGTCAAGTAAGGTCCTGCTGGAGTGCTGGAACAGGAATGCTGGTGCTGGAGTGCTGCTGCCGAGCAGAGCTGGCTGTGCCTTGCCTGCTGCTGAGTGAGCTTCAGGCGTGCTGGGATGAGGCCCCTGCACAGCCGGTCTGACCCCCACCTGTCTGCACAGCCCCTTCCTTGAGATAAGGGTTCTCTGGGCCATATCTGGATGCTGCTTCCAGAGTGCAGACATGTGGGGCTGTCTCTCCTGGCTGCTGTGGGGATGAGTAGCCCTTACTTTGGGGCAGCTGGGGGCAGAGCAGGGCAGCCATCCTGCTGCAGCCGTGTCTGAGCTGGGGATGTGGCTTGCTCGGACAAGTGACATCTCTTTCTTGGCCCGTTGCAGCACTTATGAGCCACAACTGCAGCACCATGTGGCTGAGAAGAAGATCCCACATGTGGACATCACTACAGGGCAGCTAATCCAACCCGAGAAGCCCAATGGGATTAAGATGGAGAAGTTCGTCTTCGACATCTTCCAGTTTTCCAAGTGAGTCCTTTGCTCTCCGCGGGGTCCAGGATGGCTGCTGGCTCTCCCTGGGAAAGCTCTGAGAGCCTCTGGGGTCGTGCCAGGGTGCGCCCACTGGCGATGCCCCAGGATCAGGATAGGATGGCAGCTGGAGGCATGGGTGTCGCATGCCTCTTGCTGGGCTGAGCCCTGCTCCTGTGCCAGAGGAACATCTGCTGACCCTACAGGCCGGGCCCTCCTCTCCCTACCGCACGGCTGTGAAAACAGCCCGTGGGTGTAGGCTGGGGGAGGGCTGTGGGCCCAGCTCAGCCACCCTGGCAAGGGAAGCAGTCACAGTTTCCAAACCTGACCCTCCCATGCTCTGTTCCCCCAGGAAGTTTGTGGTGTACGAGGTGCTGCGTGAGGATGAGTTCTCTCCCCTGAAGAACGCAGACAGCCAGAATGGCAAGGACAACCCCACCACAGCCCGACATGCCTTGATGTCCCTGCACCACTGCTGGGTTCTCAATGCAGGGGGGCACTTTGTGGACGAAAATGGCACACGCATCCCTGCCATCCCTCGGTGAGTTGCTTCTCCTGTCACTTCTGCTCCTTTTTGGACTGGATATTAAGCACAAGGCAATCTCGGCACTGATAACAGTGTCACAGAAGCAGCCAGCTATGGGTCCCCTCTCCTGGGTGATCTGTGGAGCAGAGCTGGGTGTGAGTTGTGTGGTGACAACAGGAGTGGTGCTCAGTCAGCAACAGCTTTCCTTCTCAATTCAGCACCTATGAACTGAATCCTCCCAGCCTCCTCTGCAGGGAGGAGGTGGCTCCCTAAAGACAGAGCATGCCAGCAGATCCATGCAGCAGCCAGGCTGGCATCAATGCATCCCTCAACCACAAGACGTCCCGCTGCCCTCTTTAGGGATCAGTAGATCCAGACTTGTTTTTCCCCCCTTGCTAACCCTTGTTTGTTCCCGTGTAGCGTCACAAACGGAAGGTCAGCTGCCAGCCCAGCAGATGGCAATGACAAGTAACTATCCATGTCCCAGGTGCATGGTGGCGGGGCTGCGCTTAGGGACTAACGGGCTGCAGGCAGAGCGTGCCAGGCTAACGGGGCTGGGGGGCGCATGTGGGCCGTGGGGCATGTCACCCCTGGGGACAGGGGATGCCGCTTCTCACGGTGGCGGGCGCAGGCAGCTCTGCTCCCTGCTGGGCTCCTTTCCGCAGGGATGACTGGATGGGGCTCATGCTGTTGGTCCGGGTGCAGGATGGCAGCAGCCTGACGCTGACTGCACGCAGCCCCTAAAGGTCACCCCGCAGGTAGGATGCTGTTGTAAACGCCCTGGCACGTCCTTTGATGCCACTCCCCTGTTTAGCACAGCACAGCGTGGACTGGTCCTGGCCGGTCCCAGAGCTGGGGATGGCTGCCATCTCCCGATGTCCGCCAGGCGTCCAGGCAGACCGAAACGGGATTAAAAACATGAAGCAAATGTCAGGCAGGCTTTGATGTAGCACGTGTGAATCTGGGGGCAGCAGCCAGCTGGGCTTTGTGTGACTCCAGCTCTTGAGTTTGGAAGATCCAAAGTGTGACACCAGGAAAAGCCCCTGGCTCAGTGCTTGAAAGTTTACGGGAATACACGGGGAAGTTTTAACTCTTCCGTTATGTTCTGTAGGCACAAGCGTGCTGGGACTTGGAGCTGGTGAGTGTAAATGACTCACAAAGTAAGCAATCTTGTTCCCTTCCCCTCTTTCAGAAGCTTTACCATCAGGTACTTTCTGGTGGAATACAGCTGTTTTATCTGTTTTAATTCCAGACTCCAGGTGTTTTCAGGTTTATGACTAAGCCATCACACTAGTTAACATGCAGGGGAAAGGCTGCACCTTGTCCCACATTTACCCTTCGTTACCAGTTAATGTCAATTGTTTTAAAAAACTATTATCTTGAATCTAGCACTCAAGGTAAATACCAGTGTGGGGTTGGGATGGGTGAGTTTTATTTACTGACACCTGTGACAGGAGGGGACTGAGTGAGTGCATGGCAGAGGAAGGAGCTTCGGCCTGGGTGAAGGGAGCATTGTCACGGCTGGCATCCTGCCGTGCCTGCTTGGCTGCTGTGGCCAGTGGCTGGGAAGGGGCACCCTGGGGTGCTGTTGCCATGTCTGTTTGTTCAGTCCACACAGCTGCACCCCCAGATTTACATGCCAGCTGGATCCAGGGATCATCCAAGCGTGTCTTTCAAAGGCTGGTGGCAGCAGGAGCAGGGTCAGGGACCCCGCACAGGCCCCTGCCCAGCAGTGCTGCTGCAGTGGGCAGCACTGGTGTGGCTCTGACATTTTCCTCACCAGATGCAGCTCACAGGCAGAAGAGAGGAGCCAAGATAGTTGATCTAACAGGCAAAGGCAGGAGGAGCAGACAGTGCTGCAGGGAGTGTTTCTGAGTGAGCAGAAGGGCTTACCCTGTGTCCTCAGGTTGTGCTTTAAGCAAGAGAGGGCTTAAAGCAAGACCTCTTGCTTTATGGGAAGGTGCTCTGTGAGTGCATCTCACATCAGCCCAGGGCTGCAGGAGGAGGAGGAATGGGTGACTCGTTTCCATGCAGCATCAAAAATAGCGGGGCTGGGGGCACAGGCATTGCTGTAGTTACATACGTGGAAAGGCACCATAAAAGCCCCATCTAAAGCTCTTTTCCCTTTCAGTTGCTGGTGGTATCTAAACTTTAGCTGGCAGCTCTGTGGAGAGCACGCAAGGCTTAACTAACCCAGGGCAGCTCTGCACTGGTGGGGTCTGTGTGGGCCCCAAACAGCCCTGACCCTCTGCCTGGCCTCGGCAGATGTTGGGCCCTATCTGTGTCCCCCCGGGCTGTACCTGACTCTCCTGACTGTATATTTTTCACTGCAGCTTGAAGGATGCAAACGACCTGCCAGTCCAGTGTGAAATTTCTCCCCTTGTCTCCTACGGAGGAGAAGTGAGTACTGGCTCTGCAGAGCTCGGGGCCCCTTGCGGGTGGACTGGGCTGGCAGGGCACCCGTGCGAGGGCATAAGCCACCAAAGTGACTGTGATTCACCGGGGAGCTTTCTGGGGCAGCGCCCCCCAGGTTGGCAGCACAGGAGGGGAGCAGCTCAGCACAGCAGGTGATGTGCAGTGTGTTCCTAATGAGCCACTTCTCATTTCCCCAGGGTCTGGAGAAGTACGTGAAGGACCGAGAGTTTCGCACACCTCTGATCATTGACGAGGATGGGATCCACGAGCTGGTGAAGAACGGGATGTAGTGGCAGCGTGGTGCCCAGGCAGGGCTGCCCATCCCGCCAGGAACTGGGGCACATGAAGGTTGATAGCTGGGCCTAGCAGGGACTGCTCCTGCTTGCTCCAGCCATGTGCAGAGGAGGATTTCACCCACTCGGTTGTTGGCATGTTGTATGCTTGTATTTATATTTTAATTTAAAAACCAAACACTTACAGATTCCCCTGCCACAAAGCACAGCTGTGGTGCTGCCCTTCGCACTCCAGGCTGTGGGCATTTATTTTTAAACATGTGTATAGCAATAGTCATTGTACATGCAGAGAGAGGATTTTTATGATATGGGGCTGGGTTTAATCTAGAATTTTTATTTTTCTTAAATCTACATGACTTTTTTTTTAACAGGGTCCTTGCCATTGCCCATGTCCTCCCTTTTGGTCATCCTTTGTATATTAGACCACTGGAAGCACCCAATTAAACTCTGAGTCAGTCCTGTTTGTCTTCTGGTGGTGTTGAGTGACAATGACTTTGCACCAAGAGGCTCATGGAATAGAGAGCCAACCGCATCATGCCAAGTGCTCTGTTCAGTGCAGCAAGGGTGGCTGTCTGGGGTGGCTGCAGACAGGGCCTCTAGCCTGTAGTGCTCATTTGGGGTGTTCCTGGAGGAAGCAGAGAGTTGCAGCCTCCTCTTAAATTTCTGCAAACAGTGGCAAGCCTTGAGCAGGTAGGAACAGGCAGGTGTGTTGCACTGTTGGAGTGCTCAGGGTGAAATCAGTCTGGCACTGAGCCCTCCACCAGTGCCATGTGCCCTCTGCTTTTCCTGGAGGGGCCCTTTGGCTCCTGCATGAGCCCACTGCCGAGGAGTGTGGCATCCTGATTGCCTAGGGCAGAGCAGCTGTGCTGCCTCCGCTCCTGTTTGGGAAGAAGGGTGTAGAGCTTGGCCAGCTCCTCTCCTGATCCTGATGTGGTCACAGCCTCACTGCCCCATGGCCGCCTGGGGAGGGATTTTCCCTTGCGGGCCTGGGAATGGGACCCAAACCACTCTGGGGGAAGTCACCATGTGCCCCCCAGGTGCAAAGGTGGCTGCTGGGCATACCAGGCTCAGCCAAGCCCTTGGTTCCCCAGGCACTGTGCCTGGGCCACCAGGGCGGTGTGGGGGGTCCCGGCCGGTGCTGCGTCTCCTGCTGGCTGGGCTGTGTGTGGCCGAGCCCTTGGCTTTTTGGCTTTGCAGACCACCACCTTTGCATTAGGTCCTGGGACAGAGCGCCAGGGTGCTGGCTGCTGCCAAGTTACTTGAGCAGCAATTCCAGGTAGCAGGAGGGGAGTGGAGCAGAGCTGGCTGGTGTTTGTGCTGGTGTGCACATAGGGCAGCCTGTGCTTCTCCCTGCCAGCTGAGCTGGGGCAGCACATGGGGCACTGCTCAGACCTGCTCCCTGCCAGCCCAGGGGAAGCTGTGCCCTGCCTCGGTCACCCTGGACGGTGCTGCCTCAGCTGGTGCTGCAGCTCCTCTCTGGTGGCAGTGACAAGGATCACCAGTGTCTGCTGGGAGCAGTGGGTGGCTTCCCCTGCCTGTGATTCAGTTGGTTTGTCTGGAGACTTCATGCTGCCAAAGAGGTTTAGGAGCAAGGCTACAGCCCTGGGGCTTTGGGGTGTCTAGTTGGACAGGAAAGCTTTTTAGGGAGTTGGTGGCCTGCTGCCAGGGGTGCTGTTTACTTCCCATAATGTAAGCATGAAATTCAACACAGCCAAAACAGTCTAACATTTTTTTTTTTAAAAGTTCTTTAATTGTGGTTTTTAATGTTGCACGAAAATTAACGTGAGCCCATTATTATTAGTACTAGCAGTATTAGTATTATTAGTATTGGTATTATTTTCTCCCTGTCTCGCTGTGTAGCCAGTGGCCGCCGTGCCAGGCTAGTGCCTGGAAATGATGTCAAACCACCAGCTCTGCGTGCAGCTTGGGGAGCTGGAGCACCGAGCCTGTGCCCTGAGCCAGGTTGGTCCTTTGGCTGCTGTCCTGGCCACGTGTGCCCGTGCAGGAGACCCAAATCATTTCCCCAGGGGCCTGGAGAGGGGTAGCCCATGTGGGACCCTCTAGGCCAGCTCTGGGGTCTTGTGGAGTGTGTCCATCACCCGCATTTTGGGGGTGTCCTAACCAGCCCCACAGTGCAGGAGGAGGGTCCTGGACGTGTGTGCCACGGCCACGGGGCAAGCGCTGCAAAGTGAAACGTTGCCTATTGCTTTAAGTTCCCTTGCTGGCCACGGGGACTTTTTTATTTTTTTCTCTTGCGCTATGAATGGGTTTTGCTGTAAATTATAGCTCTGCGCACATTCCCTCGGGCCGAGGAAAATAACCTCTGCCGAAACGCCAGCCCGGATCGCTGACTGGCTCCCCTTCTCCGCTCCCTAATTGAAACCAAATGTGCAAGATGTAGGATTGTGGGATTTCTGGCCGGCTCCCAGGAATCCGCAGAATGCGAGCGAGCTCCCAGAGGCATCTTGCATCAGCCCGGGGAAGTTCGCTCCTCACCTGGCTCCCCCGGCCCGGGCGAGGGGCGAGGAGCCCACCCGCCCTCCGCCGCAGCCCCACTCCGGTGAGTCACTCTCGGCTGCGTGGGGACGTGCGTGACCCTCCAAGGCTTGGGATTTTGGGGGGGTACGGGTCAAGTGTGCTCTACGGCAGAGCCCAGGCAGCGGGGCTGGGGTGGAGGTCTGCCTGGGAAGGGTCTGGGGCAGCGGCAGGGCACTGTCCTCACTCGGGGAGGTGACAATTGACCCTTTTTGCCAGCTGACCCCACAGTGCCCGTGTTTCCCCCCGTGCCTGGTGCCAGGCCAGCGTTTCCTGGTGTCCCTCCTCAGCTCCCGCCTGTGTGTCTGTTGGCAGAGTTGGCGGCAGTGCTGGTCAGCCAGGGAGGCCCTGCTGTCCCCAGGGTCCCCTAGCCAGGCAAAAGGTCACACTGGGAAAGGGAGCACAAGGCCACTGCCCTGGTGCTCGTGAGCATCGTGCCCCAGTGCTGGTGCTGGGAGCCCACTGGTGCTGCCAGCCCTGGGTGGCGTAGGGGCGATGCTGCGGAGCCCTGCTGGCGGCGGGGCGAGGCCGTGGCACGGAGCGTGGAGCAGGGCCCGGAGCTTTTGGCTGCCGGGGAGCGCTTGCAGGATGCAGCACCCGCAGGATGGTGTCCCCAGGCCCCCAGCCGTGCTCCTGGCAGGTCTCGCCAGGGCAGCTGGAGCCACGGGGACGTGCTGCCTGCTCCTCGCACCCCGGAGAGCCGCGATGGCCCGGGCTGAGCCAGCGAGCCCGTGGCTGGGGAGGCGCTGGCTGCTGCAGGAAATGGGGCTGCATCCAGCCCAGAAAAAGTCTAAAATGGCATTTTTGGAAGGGAGGAGGACTACGGGTCCCGGCATGCTGCACTGTGCTCCCGCCAAGGCTGCTGGCAGCATGGCATGCTGGGGGCTGTAGTGCCAGCTGGGGCAGGGAACCTGAACCCCCTTATCCAAACACTCTTGGCCAGGCTCACAGTGAGCCTGTCATCACTCAGGGACATTCTCTGAGTGGCCTTGACCTGTCTCACCCAGCAGGATGGCAACCCCAGCCCCGTATGAGGACTAGGGCTCTGCAACAGGAGCCCTTGAAGTCCTGGCAGACTTGTGTCCTGGACCTGGTGTGCACAAAGGGTGCAGGCTGCTGCCATCCAGCCCCCCCCAAGGATGATGCTCCTCGAGTGCCAGCAAAGGTGGCAGTGCCCACCTGGGAAGCAAGCTGGGGACCTCGCCCAGCTGGGGACCTCACTTGGAACGGGCTGACAGCAAGAGGGACCATGGCTCGGGTGGGGGTTGTCTCTTAACAAAAGCAGATTTAGTTTCTCCCCCAGTTGTTTCCCTTGGTTATTTCAGTAGAATAAGGAAGGAGGGAAATAAGAAGGGAAAACAACAGAAAAGCAGCAGCCAAGGGAAACGCAAAGCCCAGGCGATGCCAGGGAGGAGCTCCAAAAACTGCCTGCACTAAAACTTTCCAGTGATTGAAAATTTTCAGCAAACGTTTTCAGTCAAAACATGGCAAAGCCATCCCGGGCTGGTGGAACAAAACTGATTTCCAGCTGGGCTGCCAGTACTGCCCCTGTGCTTGACCATGTGTCCCTTAGCCCTCAGCCTTGTGGCCTGAGTCACTGTCCCCGCACTGACCCCCAGCCCCACACCCCTGAGGAGCGATGAGCACTCCCCAGTGGGACGTGGGGGTGATTTCCCTGTACTAGGCTACATGTAAATGCATTCCCTGCAGGAGATTACAGCATGTGCTATCCTGATGCTTAAAGAGTTTACTCAGCCTGAAAGAATAGTGGGGGAAAATATCCCTGGATACTTTTTGGAATGCAGAAGGAAATTAAGATTGTAGTGTTGGAGGGGGAACTGGCCGTCATCAAACGCAGGAGCCTCTTGCGTGTGCCTCTGGGCAATGCAGCTGAAATTCCCAGTTACAGCTGAGTTAGTTGCAACCTAGCTACAGTTTCCCAGCTGGGAATAGGGGAAAAAAAGCAACCACATATGTGCTTTTGGGAAAAAAAAAAAAGAAAAAGAAAGGAAAATTAGAAAAAAGGGGGGAAATAATCCCAAGTGCAGGTATTTACTTGTGCTTCCTGCAGAGATTTTGGTGTTTGGCAGAGTCCCCCAGAAATCCAGCAGGGTGCTGTGGGGTGTGGAAAGCTTCTTGCAGAGTGCAAGTGGCAGCTCCTGGGGTTTTGCTCTCCTGGTCTCGCTCCTGCCATGGCAAGCCCCAGCTGTGGCGGTGACCAGGGCCATATCCAGCACCTCTGAGCTGGCTTTGTGGGACGTGGGCAGCTGGTTTGGGTGTGTTTAGCCTTTCTCTTGGTGGTGAGGACAAGGCCGTGGCGTGATGCAGGGACACAACCACGCATTCACCTGCAGTATCAGTGGTGTT
Source organism: Anomalospiza imberbis (assembly GCF_031753505.1). Classification (NCBI taxonomy): domain Eukaryota; kingdom Metazoa; phylum Chordata; class Aves; order Passeriformes; family Viduidae; genus Anomalospiza; species Anomalospiza imberbis. The sequence continues at coordinate 779,394 of NC_089689.1, read as the reverse complement.
GGGCTGGTTCAAGGATGTGCCAGCCAGGACAGACATCCCTGGTGCAGTGGGCTTGGCTGGGATTTACCCCAGCAGCTACGCCGTTTGGCCAGGAGCTGTGGTCCCTTTAACCCCCAGGTTAGAAGGTTGCTCTCTCAAAGGTTAATGTGCATTTAACCTAGATTAAAACAGCCTTTTTTAATAGAAAGAGAACTGATTGTATCTGGTGCTGGTGTGAAAGTGTCCTCTTGGCAGATAAGGGGAGCTCAGGGAGCCTGGGGCAGAGCTGGTGACATTTAGGGGTGTCCCTGGTGCTTCTCCCAGCATGGTGCCACATGCCGTGGTGGTCACCCAGAGGTGTGTGGGAGCTGCTCAGGCTCTGGGGGCTCCTGGCAGCTGAGGGCTGGTGAGGGCCAAGGCGACGGCTATGGTGACACCCGCAAGGGCAGGCACATCCTGGGGAGGTCCCCTCGTACCCTCTGAAGAGAAGCCCCAGCAGCACCAGTCCTTTTTCTCCCCATGCTGTGTACCCAGGACCCCAGGTCCCCTCCAGCCCCATCCCATGCTCCCCTCGAGGCAGAGGATGCAAGCTGGCTCCCATTCCCTTTGTCACACTTTCTGTGTCACGCGTGGCCCTGGCATCCACTCTGCCATGGGCAGCTATCACAGTAAATGCCCCGTAAATCTCGGGTGATTATCTGCTCTCGGAGCCAGCAGGCAGGAAACCGCTCTGGCACCCTGCTATTATTGTCTTATGTGATGGGGTTGTGCAACTTCTTCTTTCAAAGGCAGCCAAGGGTGGGCGGCCAGGCCAGAGCCTTTGTGCCCTGCGGTGGAGGCAGCCAGTGCTGGCACTGGGCAGAGCCCAGGGAGCTTCCCGCGGGTCCCGCGGCCATTCCATGTGGATGTGGCACACCATGGCTCCCAGGGGTGGTGTCTGGGATCCCTGAGACCACCACCACCACCGATCTGAGGCTTGGGGCTCTGTTCCTCCTCCGAGGCTGCGGTGGGGATGTGGGGTCTGGTGCAGGAGAAGTGCTCCCCGCTCAGCTGGCTGGCCCGAGCAGGGCTGGTGTTTGCCCCCTGCTCGGCTGCCTCTGCGTGACGAGCCCTGGTTCTGTCTCCACAGGACCGCCGACATGCCGGCCACCCCCAGACCGGCCCTGCTGCCACCACCGCTGCTGCCACTGCTGCCGCTGCTGCCGCTGCTGCCACTGCTGCACGTCCCACATGCTGCCAGAGCCCAGGTCAACCCCGGTAAGTCAGACAGGGACCAGGTGGCTGCAGGTGCCATAATGTCACTGCGCTGGTCTCTGCTCCTGCCAGATGGCCAAGTTCGGGCTCACGTCGTCTCCATCATCTCTGGGATTTTCTCAGCTCTGGGAGCAGTATGTGATGGCCCCCAAGCCTGCGCCTGCCTGGTCACTCTGCTGTCCTGCACCTCACTTGGGCACCTGCAGTGACCTTCAGAGCCCCTCCCCAGCGTGCCACAGGTGCTCTCCGGCCCCTGGCACTGGCAGGGTGCTGGACATGGCAAAGCACACAGCCCTGGGCTCTGGGTGGGGCCCGTGCCCATGGGGGCTCACTGAGTCTGGAGGCTGCCAGCTGCCAAGCTATTGTTTTCTCTGCTGGGCTGTGCCTTCTCTGGCAGTTTTGCAGCAAACCAAGGCTGCCTTTGGTGAAGTAGCTTGACTGGGTGCCTGGCTTCTGCTCAGAAACCACAACACTGTGCCAGCCAGCAGCACCAGTGTGTTTAGATGGCTGTTCCGGCAGGGCTCAGCCCCATCCTGTGCTGCAGGAAAGGACAGAGCCCAGGTTTTCCCAGGGTTTCCCCAGAGAGTGCCTTTAACAAGTCCCTTCAAAGGCTTCTTCGGTCTGTGGGAGGAGTTAGCTGGGTCTTCCCTGGAGGTTGCACGGTGCTTATTTAGGGAGGCAATCCTCTTTCTCCTGCAGACATTTATGGCTGGCAGAATTGGATTTGCCTGGCCAGGATTGTTATTACCAAGACAAAAACACAGGAATGGCTCCATGTTTGGCAAGAATTAAATGGAAATTCAGCGGGAGCTGTGCTGTGCAGAGCATCACGAGTGGGAGAGCAGGAGACAAGAGATGCTCCCACTGTGCCAATGCTCTCGATGAAGGTGCGCACATCCCTCTGCCTGGTGCAGGATATGGTCCCTGTGTGTGGTGTCCCGGGGATGGTGACACAATGGGACATGGGTTCTTTGTGGGTACAGTGCCAGGCGAGCCAGGGGCTGTAGGGTAGGAGGTGGTCCAGGCACAGTGTCCTGCCCAGTCCTTGCCACCTCAGTGTGGGTGTTTGCTCGGGGTGGTGTGTGGCGGGACCGTGGTGGGCTGGAGCCAGCAGCCAGACAGTAAACATGGCCAAACAAGCCGCCCTTTCAGCAGTGCTCTTGGCAGCCAGGCGTGAAAAAATAACTCCTGTGAAGCAGTGAGGATGCAGTGCCGAGGGAGTCGGCTGCCACTCGGGGGTGCAGCCCGCCTGCCACCACGGGTACTTTTCCACTTGCGGCCCAGCCAGGAGCAGGGCTGGTGGTGGGAGCTGAGGGGTCATCAGGGAGGACGAGTGCCTGTCTTGGTTACTTGTTCCCCCAGGCAGGGACAGGGAGCAGCTGGGCAGCACAGCACAGTTGCTGCTGGTGAGGCTTCTGAGCAAGTGGTCTCTGGAGTGAGCCCTCTGGAGCATGGGGACAGCAGTGCCAGCTCACAGGCTCTCCACCGCAGCCAAGATCCTTGCCAGCAAGGCTGAGGAGATCCCTGGGAACAGGGCCCGGCGTGCCCATCAGCCCTTGGAGCCACCTCCCCTTCTTCCCACTTCACTTGAAGCTGGGCTGGCATCTGCTTCTGGCCAGAGGCTTCACTGGGAAGGTGCCTGCTTTGGCAGGACTGTCCCCTCCTTGCTTTGTCCTCTCTTTGTAAGCCAGAGGGATGGAGAGTGCTGCCCTGGGGCACAGTGGATGTGCCCCAGCCCAGGCCATTTCCACGGAGGGATTCCCTCCTGCTCAGCGCCCTGCCGGTGTCATTGCAGCGGTGTGTCGGTACCCCTTGGGAATGTCGGGTGGGCACATCCCTGACGAGGACATCTCAGCCTCCAGCCACTGGTCTGACTCCACGGCTGCCAAGTATGGACGGTGAGTGTGGGCCTCCTGCAATAGCCACAGCAGGGTCTGGGCTGGCATGGAGGGAGAAGGGGGACATGGGGCTGGCCTCGGCCACGTGCAAACAGCTCCTCCACTCTGGGCTCGCAGCCTGGACTCGGAGGAGGGCGATGGAGCCTGGTGTCCCAAGACCCCAGTGGAGCCAAATGACCTGAAGGAGTTCCTGCAGATTGACCTGCAAGCCCTGCACTTCATCACACTGGTGGGCACCCAGGGGCGCCACGCCAAGGGCCACGGCAATGAGTTTGCCCCCATGTATAAAATCAACTACAGCCGGGATGGCACCCGCTGGATCTCTTGGAGGAACCGGCACGGGAAGCAGGTGAGGTGGGAGCTGCACTGGATGGTGGGTGAGGAGGCTCCCCTGCCCATCCCCACCGTGCTTCTCTCTCCAGGCGCTGGATGGAAACACCAACACCTACGACATCGTCCTCAAGGACCTGGAGCCGCCCCTCATCGCCCGCTTTGTCCGCTTCATCCCCGTCACTGACCACTCCATGAACGTCTGCCTGCGCGTGGAGCTGTACGGCTGTGCCTGGCTGGGTGGGTGGTGTGGTCCCGTGCCTGTCCCCATGTCCCCAGCGCCCATCCTGGGGTGCTGGCCATCCCAGTGGGGGCTGTCTGTCCTGCAGCACCGGGATTGGCGGGGTGTGCACGCACTCACCCTTCCCTCCCTGCAGATGGGCTGGTGTCCTACAACGCGCCGGTCGGGCAGCAGCTCATCCTTCCTGGGGGCACCATCATCTACCTGAATGACTCCGTGTACGACGGGGCCTTCGGGTACAGGTGAGGACTGGGTCCCATGCTGGGGAGCGGGCGAGGAGCATGTTTCTTCCCTGCATTTTCAGGCTGATCCTCAGCAGAGCAAATGCTTGCGGTGTCCTTGAGGTGGGGGACATGGCCAGCCTGGGAAGGGGGTCAGTGTGATGGGGGAAGCAGCTCCAGCCCTTCCCTTGGATTTGCTCTAGCTGCACCGCATGTTCAGCGCCTCACAGCCCTTTCCAGAGAGGACATCAGGAACAAAATCCCCCCCAAGTGTCCTGGGGCCTGTGAGGAGCTGCCAGGGGGTGCTGGGTGGTGCAGGTTTGTGGGGCTGGCAAGAGTCACTCTTTCTGTCCCTTTGCACATGCCAGCATGACAGAGGGCCTGGGCCAGCTGACGGACGGGGTGTCGGGGCTGGATGACTTCACACAGACCCACGAGTACCACGTCTGGCCAGGCTACGACTACGTGGGCTGGCGCAACGAGAGCACGGCTGGCGGCTACGTGGAGATCACCTTCGAGTTCGACCGCATCAGGAACTTCACTGCCATGAAGGTCCTCACCCCCCCCTCCCTGTCACCCTCCCTGTGCCCCTCGGTGGCCGAGCTGACAGGCTGCCCCACAGGTCCACTGCAACAACATGTTCGCCAAAGGTGTGAAGATCTTCAAGGAGGTGCAGTGCTACTTCCGTGCCGATGCCAGCGAGTGGGAGCCCAGCGCGGTCTCCTCGGTGCTGGTGCTGGATGATGTGAACCCCAGCGCCCGTTTCGTCACCGTGCCTCTGCTCCACCGCATGGCCAGTGCCATCAAGTGCCAGTACTACTTCGCTGACACCTGGATGATGTTCAGTGAGATCACCTTCCAGTCAGGTACCCATCGCCATGAGCCCCGTGGGGACCAGTTTCTCCTGGGTGGGAGGCTCAAGGAGGTAGCGGGGCTGTGGAGCATCCACACCCCCGCTCTGATGTTCTCTGCTCCCTGGCCAGATGCAGCCATGTACAACAACTCAGTGCCCAACGCCGAGGCACCCGTGGTCCCCACCACTTATGGTAAGCATGTCACTCTGTGCGGGGTGGGCACTGTGCCCCATCCCACAGCGGAAAGGGGCAAGGGATCTCCCCACGCCCCGCTGTGACCAGCCCTCTCTGTCCCCTTCTCCTGCTAGACCCTACGCTCAAGGTAGACGACAGCAACACGCGCATCCTGATTGGGTGCCTGGTGGCCATCATCTTCATCCTGGTGGCCATCATTGTCATCATACTGTGGCGGCAGTTCTGGCAGAAGATGCTGGAGAAGGTGGGCAAGCATGGTGTGGCCGGTGAGGTCATTCTGGGCAGGTTCTTCTGGGGCCTCAGCACGGAGAAAACAGACTCCAATGAAAGGGCTGATGCTCCCTTCCCCTCCTCAGAAAGGCTGTGCTGTTCACCCATCTCCCAAGCAAGGGGACTTAGCTGAGCAGGGTGGTGACTTTGGGACTTGCCTGTTTGTCCATCCCTCTGTCCTGAAGCTGATCTGGGGAACAGGAGCCTGGTTGTGGAAGGTTCTCACCACAGCCACCATCTAAACAAGGTCACTCGGAGAACTGATGAAGCCAAACCCTTTTCCATAGAGGCAGACAAGAGAAAGGGGGGAACATGCGGACAAACCCAGGCAGGGGTTGCAGCTTAGGGACAAGGCACTAGAGAGGAGGCTTGGGCACATCCCTGGTACCATCCTGCCCGTGCTGTGGGGAACCCTACCTCTCTCCTCCCTTGCCCTGCTGTCACAGGCATCACGGAGGATGCTGGATGATGAAATGACCGTCAGCCTCTCCCTGCCCAGCGAATCCAGCATGTTCAACCACAACCGCTCCTCCTCCCCCAGCGAGCAGGAGTCCAGCTCCACCTACGACCGCATCTTCCCCCTGGGACCCGACTACCAGGAGCCCTCCCGCCTGATCCGCAAGCTGCCTGAGTTCACCTCGGGGGAGGAGGACACAGGTGAGAGCCAGGATGCCATTCACTGAGCCTGCTGCAGCCCCCTCTCTCCAGCCCCAGCTTTTGGCCACTCTCCAAACATTTTGTCACAGAGGGGAGAGGTCACACAAGTCCCCATGCAACCCACATGAAGGTCACACAAAGCGTGTGACTGAGAGCCATCACCAACGTCTACTGCCAGACTAAACTGTGTCCCGTATCATCCTTGGGATGTTCTGGCACCTCTTCCAGATCCTGCCTGATCTGGAGGTGAGGCATTGATCTCCGCTCCTCTGGTGCTTAGGGCTTGGTTGGTGTGTTTGCCATTGGTGGGGAAGGAGTGGAGCAGCCTGCGCTGCCTGCAGGAATGCAGCCCTGCAGGGGCTCTGGGGCAGAAGGGACAGAGTGTGAGTGGCCACCAGGGAGCAGAGGGTGCAGGGCAGGACACCCATGGCAGGGCTGGCCCCGCTGTGTCCCCCCAGGCTGCAGCTGCCCCACCAAGCCATCCCAGGCCAGCGTCCCCGAGGGCGTCCCGCACTACGCCGAGGCCGACATTGTGAACCTGCAGGGTGTGACAGGGGGCAACACCTACTCAGTGCCAGCCCTCACCATGGACCTGCTCGCTGGCAAGGATGTGGCCGTCGAGGAGTTCCCCAGGAAGCTGCTGACCTTCAAGGAGAAGCTGGGGGAAGGCCAGTTTGGGGAGGTGAGTGGGAACTGGGCCTGCTCCGAGCAGGGCTCAGGCAAAGCTCTTCCCAGCTCGCAGGGGCTGTGGAAGGCTGTCAGTCAGCAGAGGTAATGGCTGCCCCTTGCTCCCCCAGGTTCACCTCTGTGAAGTGGAGGGGATGGAGAAGTTCACAGGGAAGGACTTTGCCCTGGAGGGCTTGGATGGCAGCTCTGACCGGCCCGTGCTGGTGGCTGTGAAGATGCTGCGGGCAGATGCCAACAAGAATGCCAGGTAGGGACTGAGGGGGGCACACACCCCAGCACTGCCCCCGTGCAGAGCCTCACCAGGAGAGCTGGGATGCTTGGAAAACATTCCCTGTCTCCATCAGCCGTATGCTCAGCATGCAGCTGCAAGGACCACACACCTGAGCTCTGCGGGGATGCTGGGCTGTCACATGTCAGGATCCTTGGTCCTAACCAGCTCCCCGAGCCCACTCTGCAGCTCATCTTCTGCAGTCCCAGGGGACGGGACCCACAGGTCCCTCAGGAGGTTTGGGTGGGCGAGTGGCACTCTTGGCCAGTCTGTGCTCACCTCTGTGCCCCTCTGGGTCTGTCTATCCCATCCGTGTGGTTTCTGTTCCGGAAAGGAATGATTTTCTGAAGGAAATCAAGATCATGTCGCGGCTGAAGGACCCCAACATCATCCGGCTGCTGGCGGTGTGCATCACAGATGACCCCCTGTGCATGATCACCGAGTACATGGAGAATGGGGACCTCAACCAGTTCCTGTCCCGCCAGCAGGCAGGCGGCCCTGCTGCTGCCCACGCACCCACCGTCAGGTAGGGCTGCCTGGGAGAGCAGGGGCAGGCAGTGCTGCTTGCTCCTGGGACACCCTGCCTGGAGCCGTGCACCTTCTGGCTGTTGTCCTTCCTTCCTCTTCCTTCTGCTCATTCGTCCCGTGTGCCCCTGACAGTGACCTGCGGTTCATGGCCACCCAGATCGCCTCGGGCATGAAGTACCTCTCATCCCTCAACTTCGTGCACCGAGACCTGGCCACGCGCAACTGCCTGGTGGGGAAGCACTACACCATCAAGATCGCCGACTTTGGGATGAGCAGGAACCTCTACAGTGGGGACTACTACCGCATCCAAGGCCGGGCGGTGCTCCCCATCCGCTGGATGTCCTGGGAGAGCATCTTGCTGGTACACGGGGCCTGGGCTCCTCTGATGGACACTGACGTGGCTCTGGGGATGCTCACTGCCCTGTTTCCTTGGGCCGGGGGGTGCAGGAGGGATGGCGAGGTCTCTGCTCACTGCAGCCCAGATTTAGGGTGAAGCATGGGGAAAGCGGGAGTGGTGGCAGCTTTTCGAGGCAGGCTGGGAGGACTATGGTGATTTTTGATGTCCCAGTGCAGGACATCCTTTAAGCAGAATGCTTGGCATTTTATCCTGGCCATGGTCAGGCCTGGAAGAGGGAGCAGTGTTGGCTTTTACCTTTGCCAGGAGCTGGGTCCTTGGCAAGCCCCAGAGCAGTCACTGCCAGCCAGATCTGGAGCTCACCAGACTCTGGCCCCAGGCAGAAAGCAGGTCTGTGGGGCCAAGCACCTCTCTGGGACCAGATCTGGATGCTGAAGCATCCAGAACGAGGTTTTGATCACCGAGCACCTACAGCTTCTGGAGCAGGATGGGGTAAAGCCCATGCCTGACCCTGCTCTGCTCCCTCTGGCCAGGGCAAGTTCACAACGGCCAGTGACGTGTGGGCATTCGGAGTGACACTGTGGGAGACCTTCACGCTCTGCCGGGAGCAGCCCTACTCCCAGATGTCTGACGAGCAGGTCATTGAGAACACCGGCGAGTTCTTCCGGGACCAGGGCCGGCAGGTAGGGGCGGGACGGGATGGACGGGACAAGAGGACCAGTGGTGCACCTAGGGCATTAGGGGCCTGGGGAGAGACTTCAAGGTGCTGTGAGGCAGCTATGGGTCAGGAACTCCTCCAGGAAGGAATCCTGGTGAAGGGCTCATCATGGCAAATGCTGCACTTTATGCAGCCCAAGGCACTGCTTGCTCACTGACCCCACTGCAGCACTTAGGGTCTGGGGGACAGAGGCAGGTGTCCCCATCTGGGGGTCACCTTGCCTCTGGGCACATGGCAGCACAGCCCCCACCCCGGGCCACGGAGAGATGGGGCATCCTGAGAAATGGGGCTCTCCAGGAGCAGTTTGCTCATTGGTTTCTGTGGCAACAATTCTCTCTTCGCTATTTCTGCCTTTTGTTTTGCAGACCTACCTTCCGCAGCCCATGCTATGCCCTGACTCAGTCTATAAGCTAATGCTCAGCTGCTGGAAACGGGACACTAAAGATCGTCCCTCCTTCCAAGATATCCATCGCCTTCTCCAGGACTCAGCCAGTGAAGAATGACCCTTGGCTCCCGCCTATCCTGGTCCCCATCCTTCCCTGTTCCCAGAGGAGCCCCAGATGCAAACAGAAGCCACTTCACAAGGACTTAGCCATAAACCCCGAGCAGCTGCTCGTGTTCTCATTGTGCAGTGAGGCCTCAGAGGAGACCCCCAAGGACAGCAGAGCCCCGCAGCGTGGGACGGCTCAGACCTCCCTCTTCCCCGCAGACCTGAGCCCGGCAGCAGCGCGAGCTCAGGGAGGGTTATTTATTGGTGCAGCGTGTTCCTGGTGATAAGGACTGGGACAGAGCGGCTTCTCTTCCCCGGCTGAAGGGGATGAACTTCAGCTGGACTTTCTCCGTGAGGAAGCTCGGCCCACATGCAGGGCTGGCGCCTGGGGAAGGGATGTGTGCAGGTGTGTGCCCGCTGGAGCAGGGACAGACCGGCAGCCACCACCGGCTTCAGGAGGAGCTGGGAGCTGCCTCCAGGTCTCAGTGGGCTGTGCAATCGCGGGGTGAAAGCAAAGACTCCACGGACATCTGGGGCTTTGGACATCCACATGGAGAGGCAGGAAGCGCCCTCCCTGCTGGCCAGCCCCAGCTGCACAGGGAGAAGACTGGGGGCGCTCCCGGCACCTCACCCAGCTGCTGGAGTGTGCAGCCCGGGAGGAGTGGGCATCCTGTGCCGAGGGGACATTCCCTCATCGACCACAGCCACTCCAGGGCAGCTCAACTGCCCAAGAAATGCATTTTGGATGCCCCACGGGTGGTGCATGGCAGCTGGCAGCAGGATGCTAGCACCTTTTAGTTCCATGGGGAAATCTCCAGGTCCTCCTCCCCCAGGGTTAACCCACATCTTCATCTGCCAGGAGAGGAATGCATGTAGCAGAGTTTCATTGGCAGCTGCCTGCTGCCCATGCCTGCAACAACCCCACGGGCATGGAGCAGGGCGCTCCGGCTCTCCCTGGTTCTCAGCCTGGGATCACAGTCCAGCTGAAGCACCTGAGCTGGGCTCTGCCACCCTGAACATCCCACAGCATTCTGGCACCCGTCCATCCTCCCGAAGCAGCCAGCATCCTGCGCAAACCGGGCAGGTGCCAAAGTCATGTGCCTTGGCAGGTTACCCACCACGCCGCAAACTCGGACCCTCCTGTGGCTGGACAGGAGGAACTGTGGACCTGAGGGTCCACGGACCCCTCCACACTTTTGTACGCGCTAGTTCAGCACCAGCAGGCGCACGTGGCACAGTTCCCGGTATCCCGTGGCTAAGGCATGTGTATATTCAGTAGATGCACCTATGTGTAGGGGCAAACCCGCTGAAGAGACACTCAGTATGTGATCTGGCTGCATGGTTTCCTTGTGGCGCTTCTGCAGGCAGCTCAGCTCGCCTGCCCTGGGGGCACCCCGGGGCTGGGGGGCTCTGCGGCTGCACTGTGTGCCTGGGATGCGGTGTGGAACACAGGCAGCAGCCTGAGAGCTGCAGCGAGGATGATCAAGAGAGCAGCTGGCTGACCCACACTAGCTGTCCATCCCAGCGGGTGGGAGGGAGGCAGGTAATGCTCTGAGGCTTAGCATCCATGTCAGGCCATGTCCAGCAGCAGGGCCGGGCAGGACCGTGAGTCTGGGAGAGGGGGGGCAGGGATGGTGGGCTGAGCCCCGCAGGAGACTGGCTGGTCTCCTGCGTGCTCCTACTGGCTTTGGCAGAGGATGTCTCATCCCTGCCGAGCGTGTCACGACGAGGCTTTGTCCCTGTCACGGAACTGGTGCCCCTCTGCTTGTCCCCTCGGATGGCCTCCGTGCTCAGGGGGCGTTGCGGCCCAGCCCAGCCGTGCCTCAGCAGGCCGGGTGAGGCACGGCTGCAGACACTCTGCACGATCTGCATGACCCCGCATTCAGCAACACGCCGGGGGCTCTGGGGGCAGCTGCGGGCTCCGGTGTGTCCATCCCTGCTCCAGCCGGGACCCTGCCAGGAGCAGGGCTGCCGGGAGGTCTCGGGGGGCTCCGCGCACCCACACCTCCCCGCCGTGGCGGCACGAGGGAACGGCGACCTGCGGGCATTTCTGCCTTCCGCGGTGGCAAAGGATGGCAGGGCTGAGCAGGGCGGGGCACGACGGGCTCCTGGGACGGGACGGGACGGGACGGGACGGGAAGGGACGGGAGGGGACAGCGGGCACATCCGGGGCTCTCCGCGGAGGGGGCGGGCCCTGCGCGGAATGGGCGTGGCCAGCGCGCCGGGCACTTTCGCTCGGGGGCGTGGCCACGGGGGCGCGTCACTGTGGCCCCGCCCCCTGCGCTCGGCTCACCATCACGCCACCGGCGACGCGGGCCCCGCCCCCCTGCCGCCCGCCGATTGGCTGCGGGGCCGGGCGGGGCGGGGCCGGGCGCGGGCAGCGCTTATAGGGCGGGAGCGGCGGGCGCGGGGCAGCGATGGAGCGCGTGGTGCTGGTGACCGGGGCCAGCGGGTGAGCGGCGCCGCGGGCCGGGAGGGGCGGGCGGGCCGGGCCGGGCTGGGCTCGGCTCGGCTCGGCTCGGCTCTCTCTGACACCGTCCCGTTGCAGCGGTGTGGGGCTGGCGCTGTGCCAGCGGCTGCTGGAGGAGGATGGCCGCATCCACCTCTGCATCGCCTGCCGCAACGAGCAGAAGAGCGAAGCCACGCGGGACCTCATCCTGGCCGCCCACCCCGCCGCCCAGGTGTCCACCGTGGAGGTGGACCTGGGTAACCTGGCCTCCATCCTGCGGGCCGCCCGTGAGCTCCGCTGCAGGTATGGATGGGGTCTGCCCCCCATCAGCCGCCCCCTGCCCGCGCTCCACCCCGGCGGACACCTCTGACCCCGCTCCAACCCCGCTCCCGTGCTCTTCTCCACGCAGGTTTCAGCGCCTGGACTTTGTCTACCTCAACGCGGGGATCATGCCCAACCCGCACGTGAACTTCAAGGCTCTCTGGCACGGTCTCCTCACCGGGTAGGAGATGTTGCCGGGGGTTCCAGTCCCCCCGCTTGTGGGAAGCTCGGGGTGCTGGCATCGTCGCCGTGTGCTCTTGGGTGCCGAGCCGAAGAGCCTGGCTCCCTCCCTGCTGGGAGACAGAGCCCGTCCCTGGGGGATGCACTCTCTCGTGGGGTGGGTTTGTCGGCTGAGTGCTGGGGCATCAAGGCCACTTCTGCTCCCGGCTGTGAGGCCTGCTGGCGGCATGGTAGGGCAAGAGGCCACCCAAAGCTTGTAGCCCCTGCCGCTGCGCGAGAAATGCTGCTCTGTTGGACTCTGGGTCTCCTTACTGTTGTTGTGATGCCAGCGTGGGGTTCTGTAGCTGTTCATGGCTGTGGATCACAGTATTTTGTGAAGCTCGTGGCCTTGGTGTGAGCACTGCTGTTCTATAGGAGGCTGAGCTGAGGAGCACAGTGACTTGTGTGAGTCTAACAGAAGTGTTGGGGTGTGGAGCACTGGTGCCCGACTGGTTTCCTTTCCTGCGTTAGGCATGGCCCAAGGGCTTGGCTCAGTCCTGGAGCTTGATTAAATATCTGAGTGTAAAATGAGGGAAGGAGTTGTTTTTAACAGTAGTTTACCATGAGAAATTGAAGGAAGGGACAAGTCTTCTCCGGTTTAGTCAGTATTGAGGCACTTGCAAATAAAGGGCCTGGGACACTCTCTAGACCTTTCTCATCTATTTTTTTTATGGTTTAATATTGCCCTTGAAGGTGAAGCTGTGTGGAGCCTGTGAGATGGGGGCTACTGCTGAAGGGCTGAAGTGAGGGAGTGGTGGATTCCTCCTGGCAGTGTTCCTCACTATCTCCTGTTCTTGGCTTCCAGGAAGGTGCTCCACATGCTGACCACTGCGGAAGGCATCATGACCCAGACGGACAGGCTGAATGGAGATGGGCTTCAGGAGGTGTTTGCTACCAACCTCTTTGGACACTTTATGCTGGTGAGGCTTCGTATGAAGACTGAACCCTCAGTCTGATGTTTGATGTGGGTAGCGATGGGTCTGGGCAGTACGGATCTCACGGGTTCAGATGCTGATGGAGGCTGCAGCTTGACAGATAAAGAATGACAGGGCAAAGGCCTTGAAGTGTGTTTAAATAGCAATAAACGGTGATTTTTATTGCAAGAGTTTATTTAGTTTTGAGGTTACTCTAGTGAGCCAGCAGACAGAAGTCAATCATATGTAGTTCTCCATCCAGGATAAATGCTAAGGCTTGGCTGTATTAAATTCTGAGGTGCTCAACTGAGCTGTCCAGCAGAAGGATAGCTGCTCATACAAGTGTCTGCTTTTGGCTAGTCTAGGAAAAGCTGGCTGAGAGAAGTTCACAGCCTTAGGTGCTGTAAAGTTATACCCTAAGACTGGGAAACTGCTGTGTTAAATAAGTTAACAATTCTTTTTCCAGGTTCGCCAGCTTCAGTCTCTACTCTGTGGTAATGAGAAGCCCTCACGACTCATCTGGACCTCCTCCAGCAATGCCAGGGAGTCTGCCTTCAGCCTCTCTGACTATCAGCATGCCAAGGGGCAGGAATCATACAGTTCCTCTAAATATGCTACTGACCTGACAAGTGTGGTTCTGAACAGGAAATTTAATGGCCAGGTGATGATGGGGTTTGTGTTGCTGCAGAAACCTAATGAGCTGCTACTGTTTGTAATTATCATGACGTTGTTGTTACCTAGTTGCATTCATTCACTCATAGCAATCTGATGCGTTCCTTAATGCACAGGTAAGAACTAAACATGGCTGAGGTTGAACTGGTGTTAGGGGGTAGAGAATCTGCCAGAGAGATTGCCAGATTCTGGAGTTCTTCTCAGAAAAACTTCCCAAAGCGGGAGATTTTTGGAGTGGTTCTTACCTTGCAAGCTCTTCTCTTTAGATCAGAACTGGTGTTAAAGAGCAAAGAGCCTCTGCTTTTTTCAGGTGTCCCTGCCTGTCAGCACAGGGCTGCTCTGGCAGCGCTGCCTGCAAGCACTGGAGCTGGAAGCTGTGCTGGTGGTTCTGTGCTGCTGCTCAGGTTTGCCAGTGATCTGTACAAGCAACCTGCCTTCCCTGTCATGGGGGATTGATGGGTTGTGTTGGCAGCTGCAGCCCTGGTCCAGCAGTGGTGGTTGTGTCATTCTCAAACGCTTCTGGAGAAAATGGTTTAGTCCCAAAAGGCTGAGCTCTTCTGTATTAAAGAAGAGGTAGTCTTTGGTCTGAGTGGGCCGTAATTTGTGGGATATCTGCTGTGGCTGCTGAGCTGCATGGAGATTGCACCAGGAGGCTGCATTTTCTACCCTGGAGGTTTGTAATGGGCATGGATCTAACACAAACCTTTCCAGTCTGGACCTCTGAAAAGTCACTGTGTCTAATTGCTCTCTGCTCTGGTACTGAGTGGAGTATCCCTGTCTGATGTCTGTTCACGCCCTCTCTTGCTGAGGAGGTCTGGGAGGGAAGGAGCATGACCCATTCTTTTAACTGTGGTGTAATTGCACACTGACTTGGTTTCTTTTCTGCAGGGTCTGTATTCCAGTGTAGTTTGTCCTGGGCTCGTTATGTCCAACATGACATACAGAATTTTGCCTGTTTTTCTGTGGAAGCTGCTAATGCCCATCATGTGGTTGGTGAGTGGATGTCCTGGCTGGTTTTGGGCTGTGACACACTTCACTGCAAGTGATGTACAGCACACTTCTGGCTCCTTGCTGCCTGTGTTCATATTGATTTCTTCCTTCTGTTGGGCTGGGCAGGCTGGACTTTCTGTAAACCTTCCCCTTCTCATCTTGGGGCCCCAGTTTCCAAGCTGAGTTTGTCCAAGCTGAGTTTGGAGGTTTGGTGCTGGACACTTCAGAGGGGCAGGGTTCAGCCCTTCAGCTACAGCAGTGTTTGTCAAGGCTCCCCTTGGAAGGTTTGCTAGTTCTGTTTGGGATTGTGAAACACCATTGCTTGCTGGCAGCAGAGCTCAGGACGTGGCCTCAACTTGGCCCCGTGCTTTGAGATGCTGTTCATTTCTAGGGCAACCTGGTTTTCAGTGTTGTTCTTTCCATTCCTCTAGAAGGCAGTGTTGTTTTCTTTCCAACCCTATGGAAAGCAAAGCTTCCTGCTCTCTACTGCCTCTCCCCCTGCTTCCCCAGAAGCTCCCTTGCCTTTGTTCCTCTGGCCTTCAGCTTTCCAGGTTCTGTGCCCTGCAGCCTGCCTGTTCTGACCCTTGATGCACTTGCCTTTCATCTTAAGCTGCCCCAATTGCAGCAGCTGATCCTGATGGATCGCATTTCTCCTGGCAGCAGAGAGGCAATGCCTTCTCAGTTGTCCTCAAAGCTGGCAGTCCTGCAGATCCCCTCTGCCTCCTGCCATTCCTGCCCTTGAGACCCTTCCAGAAGAGGCACCTGCAAGGTGTGTGTGGCCTGTTGCTCCTGCCTTGGGGTGAACTCTGTGTGGAGTGACACTTTTTGGGGGGCTCCAGAAAGCAGTTTGTGGTGATAAAGGGATGCTTTAGTCAGTGTGCAATGTTACCTATTGCCCAGTTTGAGAAGCATTTGTGCCTCTAGTAGATTATCTGGAGTGTTTGGGCTGCTCAGGGTTTGCCAACAAATGTTGGACCACAGCACAAATTCTGCCATGTCCTTCTTTTCCCCTCAGATCCGATTTTTTGCCAAAACTTATACTCTGACACCCTATAATGGAGCAGAGGCTCACGTAAGTAGTTCACAACTTGATTTTAACATTGCTTCCTTCTGCGTAACTCTTCTGGGGTCTTGTGGCTTGAGCAAAGAGCCTGTCAGCAAGGCTGGTGGGGAGGTGCTGTATTTGACCCCAAATACCACACAGCAATGAGTGTGGGGGACCAGTTGAACCCAGGGCTGATCAGCCACATGGACCAGTTGAACCCAGGGCTGATCAGCCACATGGACCAGCTGAACCCAGGGCTGATCAGCCACATGGACCAGCTGAACCCAGGGCTGATCAGCCACATGGACCAGCTGAACCCAGGGCTGATCAGCCACCTGGTGCTCTATAGCCTTCATCCAGTACCCATAAAATAAATGATTTTGGGAAAACATCCTGACCAGGGAGAATGATGTGCGGCACAGGGGACGGAGGTGGGTGATGGGGGCACAGCGTGTCTCAAGCACTGTGGGAGCAAGTTCAGCCATGCTGGACTGCTTTAGCAGAAACCTCCATTACTCTTGGCTCAGGTAGTTCACATCTGAAGGGAGCCAGCTGAGAACTTGACATACCACCTCTTCCCCTGCTTGGTGGGAGCCCCTGTGGTCTTTTCTCCTGTGTCTGCTGGCAGTCAGGTCCTTGTCCATAGGCGTGGCTGGGGCAGTGTGTGCTGGACTTGTACATCTTTGTGCTGTTCTTCCCAGGTGTGGCTGTTCAAACAGAAGCCAGAGTACCTGGATTCTCTTGTCAAATACCACAGCTGTTCTTCTGGACTGGGGAAGTGCTACGTGGAGCCTCGAAAGGTCAGTGGAGAGGGAGCTTTGTGCTGCAAGGGGCTTGGCTGGGGGCCTGCCATCTGCTTTGTATGGGAGGGCTGGTGCCAGGGGTGTCCTGTGCTTGGAGTGGAAGGAAGATACTTGTTGAATGCTAAAATGTGGGGTTATCTGCAGTGTTTCCTAGAGTAACTCCTGGCTTAGGCTGGAGTCTGGAAGACAATGGAAGTGATGATTGGAAGTGAATGGAAGAACAGGTTAAGTGTGTAATGATACTTCCCCAAAATATGTTCTGGCTTATGCCCTGGTAACAGATGTCTTTAGTTGTCTGTCTGTGAAGGTAGAAGCCCTGGACATGCACCCTGCTTATCCCCAGAGCTGCCCTTGGTGTCTGCACTGGCTGCCACCAAGGTGATGGTCTCACAGTGCTGTTTCCTTGCCTTCCAGATGGATGTGGATGAAGACACTGCTGAGAAACTTTACCAGAAGCTGTTGGAACTGGAGGAGCAGACTCTAGAGAAATACCGTGATCTCTTAGATTAAGCAAAGCTAGTCTCAGTGGGGTGAGAGTCTTGTATCAGTAACATGGGATTTCTTCGTTCTGGTGCTACTTGTGTTGCCAGCTGTTCTGCAGGCACACAGCTTCAGACAAAATCTTCCTTCTCGACAGAAGGTGAACAGTTCCTGAAAATGGAAATGTGAAAACTGAAGAGAAATACTTAGACCTTTTGCTATGGGATTTTTCTTTTGGCATAAAACTGGAGACCTCGAGTAGGCAGAGTCTGTCCTAACACAGTTGCAAAGCGGTGTCTTGCGGAAGCATGACTGAACTGTGTGTGGTTCAGGAACAGCCTCAAAACCTGTGGTTTCCATCTGGCTCAATGCAGTAAAGGCAGCAGTCTGGGGTGCTGCCCTGCATCTTGGCTCTGCTGGTGTTGAGATGGCTCAAACTCATCACCTGTGGCTGATCCTGATGTACTTGAAGGCTCACCTTCAGCAGAGCTGCCCTTACACTTGTTCACCAGGGCTAGGGCTGGCTCTACAGACCTGCTCAACGAGATTGAACCTTACTGGCAGGCAGGGTCTGCACAGCAGCTGAAACCAAGCTCCTGAAGAGCTGGCCTGAGAAGCACACACCTGCCTCAACTGTGAGGACCGATGCCTTGCTGTCTCCTGAGTACGGGCACTTGAGGGTTTTAACCATGGCTGGCTTAAAAGGATGATGTTAACCTGCACTCAGGGCCAGTCTGCTCTGTTTTGAGCAAGAGTGAGAGGTTACCATGTTGTTTTATCTGTTTAACTCTTTTTATATAAATCTATTGTACCAACCATTCTTCCTGTTGTTTATCTGGGGGACCTTCACCAAGTACCTGCCACCAAGTAACTTCAAGTGCTGTAATGAATAAATGACTGAAAATGAGTTGTCCTTGATGCAGTGGTGTTTTTACTCTAATATCCATCTACTTTTGACTTGGAGGCTTGGAAGGGAATTTAATTTCTTGCCTGTGCATACCTGGGAAGTGTGGAGTCTCTCCTCTTTGCCACGGAGGAGCTGTTAACCACCTTTTTGGCTTACTTCTTTAGTTAAGGGAAGACATGAGTGATTTCTGAAGACTCCAGTGTGGTTTTTTGTGCTGAGCACCTCTGGGAAGTCTGAGACTATTTCCCAGCCTTAGGCTCTTGGGAGGTGTCTCTGGTGCTTGCTCACCCTGCTGTGTCACATAATTACTGGTTTAATGCTCCCTGGCAGGGGAGCCCAGGCACTTCCCTGGGGCTGGCTGGGGTCGGGTGATGTTAGAGGGAGGCTGTGCTGCGTGCCCTGGCTGCTGCCTCCTGCCAGGGAGCCTCAGGGCTCTGTGTAGGAAACCAGCACAGAGCTGGCAGTCAGGAGAATCCAGGCTCTTCATGGAGTTGACTTGCAGGGATAGAGATTTAAAGAGTATTGCTTTCATTTTTTAACTTCCTGTTGCCCACTGGTTTTGAGCAGAACTGAGGGGGACTACCAGCAGCAGAGGTGTCTCAGTCTTGAGTTTGGTCTGAGAAGCCCCTCCCAGCTTAGCCTTGTGTGAAGACCTGTGCCCACCAGCACTAGGTTGGGTAGGAATGTACTGGGTTTTGGCCGGGCCGTAGAACAGAATGAGGAGCTGGCCATTGTGGGGTGGTGCTTCCCTCAGCTGTGGCTGTAGCTGTTCAGAGCTGCGAAGCAGATTGGTCTGTGCTTATGTGGGTGTTTACTTAAATGCATTAAAGCCAGTCCCAGCACCAGATCTGGATTCTGTGGCTTTGTTCAGCTGTGTCCTAAAACACCCTGGGACCAAAACCCTCTGTTTCTGGTGGAGTGCCTTCCCTTCTCCACAGGGAGTGTCAGTGGCTGGTTCTCTTCCCCACAGCATCCCGCAGCAGTCCTTGGCTCCTTGTTCTGGAGGAGATGAAGCACATTGCCTTGGTTGGTTTTGGATGAGTACCTTGAGCTTTGCTGTGCTTCTGCCCTGGGCTGTAGCAGGTAACACTCGCCACCTTCACCTTTAGGATTCCCCCCTACCCCAAATGCAGAGGCACTCAGCCATTTGTTATCCCTGCCTCATTTTCTTCTTGGGCTGAGATAAATTAAATAGCAAGTGTTACTCAAAACACAGTCTGACACAATGCTTCTGAGCTGAGTGCACCTTAGTGGGGAATGGGAGGGTCAGGGCTCTTATGCCAAGCTGATCACCTGTACTGCCCTGTGCCAGCTGGCACTGCAGCTCTGCCAGGCTTAGGATTTGAATGCAGTGAGGTCTGGAGATCCTAGAAGATGTAGCTTTGCATAACCTAGCACACTTAAGAAAAATAAATGTTTTCTGATATATGGGTTTGGTGGTTCTGTTGGGATTTTTTTCTTAAAGCTTGGAAAAAAGTGGAAAATTTCTTGGATGGGCAGAGGTTGATGACCAGAGGAAGGACCTTTCAGGTTTTATCTCAAGTGTGGCTGTAGGATGAAGTTGGACATTTAACAGGAAAAGTGGGAATGGGATGGGACAAGTGCTTTTTGCCTATGGAGCATGCAGTGGCTGATGAGGGGAGAGGATGTGTGACCAGTCTTTATCCATGACATTGGTGTCAATAAAGCTGTGAATTTGTTGCTGGTTCATCTTAAAAGCTCTGTAGCCCTCCCTTGAGGATTTGCAGCTCAGGGTTAGAGAAGGTGTGTTTTTCTGTCCTGCTGTGAGCTCAGCCTGCTGCATGGTTTAGCTACCCCTTGGTTGCTGTGGTGGCACTTGGTGCACTGAGATGTGTGTTCCATCCTGGGAGACGCTCATGTGGGATTCAGGAGTAGTGAGGGATCAGCTGCCGCCCATGGTTGTCCTTGGTGTGGGTGCAAAGTGGCCTCTGGAGACCTCGAGCTCAGCTTCCTGTTCAGAGTGACAGGAAGAAGGAGTAAAAGGTGCTAAAGCATGGGCTGAGCCCTGGAGAGTGGAATGACCTGGAAAGATGGCATACCTTGGGGTCCGTGTGTCGGGATGACCCCGAGAGTGTAACAGTCCTCGTTTCCCAGCCCGTGCAGCCAAAGAAGGAGTCTGGATGCGTAGGGTTGGCTTCTCAAGGTTGTTTATTTTCCCTTATCTGTAACATTCTTTCTCTGCCCTGCTGAGCTCTGTCCAGCGGGTGGGCCATGGCATTCTGTCTGCCCTCTAGGGCAGTGTTTATATTTTATACCAAAAACTCCGTGTGCCATGTTTACAATAATGTGCCAACATCTAACATCTATGTTGGACAGTGTGTCTCTACCTTAAACCAACAGAAAAGCGTCACCAAGACATGGAGGACAAGAAGAAGGTCAAGACATGCCCACATCCCTCCATCTTGTCCCCTTGAACCCATTCTAAAAAGCCCCAAAATTCTACTTTTTCACCCTGTGTTAATTCAACTACCACACTACTCAAACCCTTGTGGCCTGTAATTCCTCATACAAAGTTGGCAGCTTTTTCCACGGGCTAAAATCAAAGCCACAGGTGTTCTTGACACTGTGCCAAGGTCTCTGAGCCCCCTGCAAGAGGGGCTTGAGCCATCCAGGGCAGCCAGAGGGATGTCCTGGGTTCTGACAGGCATGACTTGTGATTTCCCACAAGTTTGGTGCTGCATGGAGCTGGAGAGGCACAGGCAGCCCAGGTGTCTCCAGAGGAATGCTCTTCAGTGGGAGGAGGTGCTCCACTGTTCTGCAGCACTTGTCACAGGTCCCTGCTTCTCTACAGGGATTCCTGCCTGCTTTTGTGACCCCCAGGCAGCAGTGTCCATGCCTTTCTGTAGAAAAAGACTTTGTTGTGCTCAACCTCACTTTCCGTCCCTCTCCTCCATGTGGTGAGAAGCTGGATGTATTTGCAGCCGAAGGATGGGGCTGTTTTGTGGGGTGGGAACCATAACCACCTCCCACATTTTGTCTTTTGTCCTGAAAGCACAGGTAGGACCTGGATCCCTGAAACAGGGACTGCCCAAAGGGTGGCTCAGGCGTTGGCTGCTCCCAAAGTTTGGCTGCCCACCCCCCAGCTGGCTGTGAGAAGAACTGGCCATTGCTGTGGATGTGCCAGTCTGCAGGGGAGGATGGCTCCTCATGCTCTGCTCCTGGCTAGCAGATGCCTGTGCATGGAGCTTAATCCCCTTCAGCTGGACCTGACTCCTCTGTGCAATGAAAACAGGCCCTGCCTGGACCACAGGGCCCTGTGGTGCAGGGTGGTGAGAAATTCCAGCTGGGGTAGGGAAGAGCTGGCAGTGGCAGCCATGAATCACTGCTAACACAGGAGCTTGCTCTTTGTGATCCTTGGATATGGAGCTTTCCAGAGAACCTCCAGGGCAGGGCTTCAAGTGTGAAAACTCGTTTTGGTTGCTCTGTGAACCCCTACACAATCAGCTGTGTGATCTGATATCTCACAACTCTGCCTCATCCTGAGCCACTGGTTGTTCACCTTTGTGAGCAAACGCATTGCCTTGCTCCAAACACAGCCTGAGTTCTCCATTGCTTTTCAGCTCAACTGGCTTTCAGCTATGCAGGGCATGGATAACAGGAAGGTGGGTGGGAATTGAGCCCTGGCCAAGGAAGGAGAAAGCTTGAGACTGGTGTGTCAGAACTGAAATCCCGTGGCTGGGTGACCTTTGCCTCTCCAGGAAGGGAAGGGAATGGGATGGAAGAGAACAACAAGGACTGGCATGTCTTTGTATGCAGGTGGATGTAATACAGCCAGGCTGTTTGGAAAGATCCAGGCTTAGCAGATGGCAACTTTGATGTTGAAAGTCTTGGAGGGGAGCTGCCCGGAGTGGGGAGAGGAGACACATAGCTCTGGAGAGCTGGGTGAGAAACAGGGAGAAGCCACTCTGAGAGTGTTGCAGCAGCATGATCTGTCTGGCTGGCAGGAAAGAGACAAGAGGGACCTGGATCTGGGTGGGTTTTGCTGAGAATGGGCAAATTGTAGAGCCAAGATTGCCTCTAGAGTCAGGGAAGATTGTCAGCACTGCTCTGAAAGATGGAGCTGTGCTCAGAGGAGACATCAAAAAGGTAACTGGTGGATGAGTTCAGGAACAACTTGTGAGAAGAATCAGAATGAGTGGTAAATTCCTTGTTAAGCTCGTCAGTCAATGGTCCTGTGTACGAACAGAGCTTGGAGAGGCTGTGATGCTGTAATTAACATTTTTGGCACCGGTGCTCAGCAAGAGGGGTCTGGAAAGGCTGCCCTGCCAGAACTCCTCTGCAGATGCAAGGGTTTGTATCAAACCAAAGTGCTAGCAGGTGAGACGACAGGGCAGGCAGATGACATTCACCTTGAGGCAGAGCAGCTAAGCTGCTCACTGTGCATTCATTTCTCTCTTCAAGCTGCCTCAAGCAGAGCAAACAGGAGCATGGCTGGGTACTCAGCCCGGGCTCAGGCTGTGCAAGGCAGCACAGGTGCTGAACGTGTGTGTAGGACCTTCTTTGGTGAAGGAGAAGCTACTAAAGACAAAGATGGTGTACCATGGAGGCACGGCTCCATACTTGGCCTCCCCTGTGTTTCTGTCTGCCTCAGAAGAAGCTTTGGTCAGCTCAGCTGGGCTTAGTGGGAGTTGTGTCCCTTGGAAGCTTCATGAGTCACCGTGGCTGGCATCGCTCTGGGCAACACATGGCAGGTGCAGCAATATTTATTGTCTTTGTCATCTGAGCAGAAGGTGGCTCATTCTTGGTGAGCCAGCAAAAGCCAAACTGGCTGCGATGGTTTGGATAAGTCACTTCCAAGCAGCAGTGTGTGAAGGCTGTAGGGATGCTGCTCTGTCCTGGCTAGCCTGTAGAGCCCTGGGATGGGTGAGCATGGCCTCCAGGTGCCAGGGGTTTCTTGGTGGCCACTAACACCACTCAGAGCAGAGCAGATCCTCACTCTACCTCCCCACATTCTGCCTGGCAGCAGCTGCCACAGCTTGGGGCTCAGGAGGGCTGCATCTCATCCCTGCCTTGAATTCCTTGAATATCTTTCAGCAGGTCCTGGCTTCCTTGGCTTTGGGCAGCTCTTGTGTTGACTCAGGCTTTTCCTGCTGTGCCCAGTTCATAATAGGCATTCTTGTCTGGGAATGTGGAGGGGAATGTGTTGTCACTTGGGTCTGTGGATGGGAGCAGGCAGAATGCTGTGGGAGGCATGACTCAGGTGCATGTGACAGCAGAAGTGTCAGAGATCAGAAGGGATGGAGGCCAGCTGTGAGGATGGCTCCTCCTCTGGGCCCTGGGCTCGCTGCCAGGCAGTGGCCGAGGGCAGGGTCAGTGAAGTCGGGGAGAGGAGCCCATTGCAGCCTCATGTTTAGGCTGGGAACACTGGAACAAGGTCAGAGAGGTTCGAATGGCAGAAGCAGCTGGTAGCTTGGGCATGGCTCTGTACACAGGCAGTGGGTCACACCTGCAGGTGTTTTCTTACAGCCCATGGTGACGTGGGCCTTGGCGGTCCCTGGTCAAGGATGTCCCTCCTGGGGCAGGAATAGGCAAAGCATTAATAACCTGCCTCTTGGTTCCCTGCAGGGCCACATGGTGCAAGCCATTCTTCTGCTCTCCCTTCGTGCCCTCAGCTGTGAGGGTTCTGTATCCAGGGGTCTTATGTGCTGGCCTTGGGCACCTGAGGGAAGACGTCCATCCTCTTAAGCAGACATCTGCTGTAGGGTGAGCTGTGTCCAAGAGGGACAGTGTGCGGGGTTAGTGTAGCACTTGGGTGCTCAGCCATGGGGTGGGTGCTCTGGCATATACCCTGTCCCACAGAGGGGCTTTGGGGGACCCTTCTGCCATATGCAGAGGGACCCAAAGTCCTGCTGGGACTGAGCTTTGCCTTTCTGAACCCCAGGCATGGGATCAGTGAATCAGCCAGCAGCAGGACAGCCCAGCAGGCAGCTCTAGCTGGGTACAGCCACCTCAGCCTCATGGGCACGAGTGGCTTCCTCCCACCAACATGGTGATGGCCTTTGGCATTTCCATCACCAACAAAGCCCTTCCACTGCTCCTGGTGTCACAGGCACAGTGCTTAATGAGGAGGGACAACAAGGGTGGGACATTCCTGCAGGAGATGTTGCTCCTCCATGCACAGTTATTCTCTGTGCAGTTTGGGAACTGGGTCCAGCTTCTGCTCTTGTCTCTTTTCCCAAACCCAAGGACAACACTGTTGGGGTGCAGAGCAGCAGAGTTGGCAAGGATATAGGGGAGAAGGGGGAGCATGAAGCAGAGGTGGTGGGGTTAGAAGCAGGTGGTATGAAGGTGTCCTCTCCAACACCTCTTGGGCCCCCAAAAGCCTGCAGGATCTTCAGTGAGGTGCAGGCACTGACCATGGCAGAGTGATCTGCTGTTGGTATCCCAGGGCAAACAGAGAGCATGTTGGAACAGGTTCCATAGAGTCATGGAGTTGGAAGGGACCCACAAGGATCATCAAAGCACAACTCCTGGCCCTGCACAGGACACCCCAAGAATCACACTATGTGCCTGAGAGCATTGTCCAAACACTTCTGAAACTCTGGCAGGCATGACCACTTCCCTGGAGAGCCTGTTCCAATGCCCAACCACTCTCTGGGTGAAGACTCTTCCCCTAATATCCAACTTAACCTTGCTGGACACAGCTTTTTGCTGTTCCCTCAGGCTGTATTGCTGGTCACCAGAGAGAAGAGATCGGTGCCCTTCTGCTTCCCCTTGTGAGGAAGCTGTAGACTGCTACGAGGTCTCCCCTCAGTCTCCTCTTCTCCAGGCTGTTCAAGCAAAGTGACCTCCCTGCTCCTCACATGGCTTCACCTCCAGGCCCTTCACCATCCTCCTTTGGACATGACCAGGACTCCCAGCTGATGCTGGGCAGGTTTGGTGACGCTGGCACTGGTGCCATCTCTGGATGTGCTGCCCAGGGCACCTCAGTGGCAGGTGCTGCTGGTATGTGGTGACTGCTGGAGAAACCTGTCCCAGCACATCCCACTCAGTCAATCACCTTCCCTGAATGCTGCTGGTCAGGCTGATGCTCGCAGCTCCCTGCCTGAGGAGCTGAGCTCATTCATTCCCCAGGGACCTGTCAATACTCTCAGTTGTGACACAGGCTGCTGTCAGGGAGAGGTCATGTTTTTATCAGGCCTTGCTAATTCCTATTTTCTCTCCACCTTTTTCCCCTGCCCATGCATCCCTCAGCGAGGTGCTCATGAGGGATTTGATTGCTGCAGGACAAAGGTCAGGTTTCCCAACGTTTATCAGAGCGCTGCTGTGTGAGCTGGGGGTCCAACCACGGTGGCCTGGACACCTCAGAAGCGTTGCTTGGAGTAGGACAGGCTGTCCTGGACCTGGCCCGTGCTCACTCTGCCAGCAGTGCTGAATGTTGACCTCCAGCAGCCTCTGCAGGGGCTGGCTGGGGTGCGCAGGCTCTGCCCGGGTCTCCCTGCACAGTCCCCATACCTCTCGGGGCCATGGTTCAGCTCAGGAGAGAGCAGAGCAGGGTAATAACAAGGGGGACATCGCAAGGTGGGTACCAACACAGCTGGGATTCATGTGGGTCTGCCAGGCTGGTTTCCTTGGAGCCAAAAGAACTGAATCCAACCAGTCCTTGGAGCCTCACTTTTCTCCCAGTTGGAGGTTTCCCCAGAAACTTCTAATGGGGTTTTCTGTCTGAGAGACTGAAACAGAAGGTTTTGCTTCCTTGCTTTGTCCCTGAGTAGTTCTGTGGCTACCACAAGGTCCTGCTTCCCCTTGAGGGCCCTTCTTGTCCCCTGCCCTGTCTTGGCAGGGCTGCTCTGAGGCCAGCATGGAGACAGGGGAATGTGGAGGGGTTTCAGGGGAGGGGGAAGGTGTGTGGGCAGGGCAGGCTGCTGCAGTCAGGGCTGTGTGGAGAGATTGCTGTCCTTCTGCAGCAGCATGGTAAATCAGGGCTTTTGTCTAAAACTACTCATTTTGTGCCAAAGGTTGGTCACTAGAGGTGCTGCTTGTTGTGACAGGTGTCCCAGTGCCAGCTGGTGCAATGTGCAGAGGGTGCTGGTGCAGCCACCGTGCCAAGGGCAGCAAGGGCACACACGTGCAGTGCCTGGGCATGGCACTTGTCAGCGGTGAATGCTCTGCACACCCTTCCTGTCACAGCCTCCTGCTGAAGGGTGGGATGTGCAAACAGAGAGGGGCAGGAGGACATGCTGATCCTTCCCAAGTGGCCCAGAAGCCAAGAATCCCTGCGTGTCCAAGTGCTGATGGAGCAGCCTGGCAGTGTGTGGGTGTGCTGGAAGTGTGTTGTGAGGCAGGGCACTGATGTTGGCCAAGTGGCCTCAAAACCCAGGGACTGCCTTGCACAGCCCCACACGGCAGAGAGGGCACGTGCCTGATGGAATGGGATGTGTGTGCTCGAGGAGATTTGTATTTTGAAACACAGCAAGGCAGAACCTCGCCTTGATCACAGGGGCCAGGATTAATTACAGTGTGAAATGGGGATGGGTACAATCAGCTGGCATCTCAAGGAGGCTGGATGGAACAGCTGCATCCCTGAAGGTGCTGGGTATGAGTTAGGGGTCAGAGGTATGGACACGCCCTTGTATTTACCCACTGGATTTCTTTGTCACCTCCTGTGCTGTTCAAACCAGGACTAATAGCCTGTTTTCCTGTTTTCCTGGCTGTGCCATGCATGGGGTAGCCATGGAGCAGGTGTTTCCATGACAGTGCTGGCACAGGACAGAATCCCTTGATGTGTAGGAAAGCCCAGGTGAATCCCAAAAGTCTTTGACACTGGTGGGAAAATGTCGGGCCCCAGCATCTGCCACTGTTTGGTGAATGGGAACAGAAAGCCAGGAATTTCAGTATAATATCATCATAAGGCAAAACTTGTATGAAGTCCCACTTTCCTCACACTACAGTAATCTGTCTGAGCTTTGTAATCAGTGCCTGTGCAGCTCAGCTTAGTGCAAGTTCTCCTAAAGCCAGCCTTAAGCTGCTCTCATAAGCTCTTACAGATGGGACAGACCTGCCTAGGAAGCCTGGGGCTCATCCCAGCCAGCTAACCCACCTGACACAGTGCAACTCACTTGGCCTGCTCCTGGTTTCAAAAACTGTTCTTGGAAAGTTCTATTATAACTGGTTTTAGGACATATTTTAAAATACATTTTTTGTTCTGGCTTGGACAGCCCTCCTCCCCCTCCCCCTGCACAGGTGTTCTGACAGAGGAATGCTGAAGGGTCAGGCTTGGGGCAGTTGTGCCTCCTGCTCCCATGGACAGCCCTAGAATGGTTTCCGGAGCATGCGCCTGCTCACCCAGGTATCATTTGACTCACAGAATAAACAAAAATCTTGCTGCTGAGGTCAGTAGGGAAACCTCTCAAATTGTTGTGCAGCTCAGGGTCACGTCACAAGTTTTCCTGCCTGGTTAATTCACTCCATGGGATGCATTTCCTCCTTCAGCGGATGGATGTAGGAGGGAGCTTCCCTCAGCCTGGGCACCTGTGGCAAACCTGTGTGGTGGAGCTGTTGCACGAGGCGCTGCCACTGATTGCTGTGGCGCCTGCCAGGCCGTGTGACCTCCTGCCATCCCAACCACAAGTTGTGTCAGGTGAGTGGCAGCTGCTGAGTCCACCTCTCACTTCACATGCTCGCCAATCTCCTTGGCAGCTGCAGAAGTGCTGCCTTCAGGAGCCCTGGCTGCTGCTGGCAGCAGGCACGGCACTGTGGAGCCCAGGAACGTGGGGACATATTCCACCAGCCTCTCTCTATGTGTGACCTCTGGTAGGCACAGCACCTCGCAGAATCCAGCGTGGGAATACAAACACCACCTGCCTCCGGAGGCTTCGGTCTCTCTCAGCAGGATGTGGTGCTGACACCCAAGGCCCTGGGACCAAAAGCCATATGAGCTGAGGCCACAGATTCTGGGAAGAGCTCCAGCACATACCAGGAGCACGCAAGGATCAAGCACAGCCTGTAGCTCCCCTTGCTCACCTCTGGGCCAGATAAGAAGGAAGATGATGTGTCCCATCCATGTGATGCTAGGGATCTTTCAGGTTTTGACCCTAAGTTATCTGCTGTGTGTCCTTTGGACTGGCAGGAGTACCTGGCAAGCCGGAGGCTTGGTCTGCCCTGCAGTGACAGGCTGGGGAAAGTGGGGTGACAGGGACCTCATGCAGCTCAACACAGAGAAGGGCAGAGTCCTGCTAGGGGCAGTAAGAGCCCCCACACCAGTATGTGCTGGGCCACCCAGCTTGGAAAGCATCTTGGCAGAGAAAGCTCTGAGGGTGCTCTGAGGCAGGGAACAGGCTGGGCAGGAGCCAGGAACACACCTTGGCAGGGGAGAAGGAGGATGGTGTCCTGGGTGCATTAGCTGAGGGCTGATAGCAGGCACAGGAATGATCCTTCCCCTCTACTCAGCGCTGCATGGGCCATACCTGGAGTGCTGCATGCAGTGTGGGGCCGGCCGGCCACAGGACAGACCCTGGAGAGCTTCCAGTAGGGGTCACTGCGATGGAGAAGACACCGGAGCATCTCTCCTGCGAAAAAAGGCTGGGCGCGCCGGGACTTGTGCCGCCTGGAGGAGGCTCGGGGGGTGGCGGGCAGGCCAGCACGGCTCTCTGGCCCCGCCAGGAAGCGTTTTAATCGCGAGGAGCTGCGAGGAGCCGCAGCCCCGGGCGGCCGGGTGTGCGGGCCGGGCGGTGCCGCGCGGGGGAGCTGCGCCCCCGCCGGCGGAACGGGCCGCACGGAGCGGCCGAGCTCCGGGCACCCCGCGGCTCCCACCCCGGGCACCCGCCCCAGCCCCCGCGGCCCCCGGGGCGTCCGGCGGCCTCAGGTGTCCCCAAAGGGTGGGATGTGCCGCCTGCGCCGTCCGTCTGTCCTGCCGATCCCAGCAGGCCCTGGCACGGCAAGGAATGGTCCTTGCATCCCGGAGCCACCGCCAGAGCCCTGGCCTGGCCTGAGCCACAGTGTCCCCCTGCTGCCGGGCCCCCTCGCAGCGTGCTGCCCTCGCGGGGGCCCAGACAAGCACAGCGAGGCGAGGCACCAAGGACACGCTATCGGTGTCTTTGCACTCACAGCTCCAGGCACAGACATGCTCGTTGCCTGTCCTGAGACTGTTAAATTCCCTTTTACCCAGACCTGGTGGTGTTTGTTCTTGTTGCACTTTGAAGAGCTCTGTCTACCTGCATCCTTGGGCAGCCCTGGCTTTGCTCGAGCACAATAATAGAGAATGGGGTCAGATATGGGGATAGTGGGGCCTCCTGCTGTCATCAGAGTTTGGGCCAGTCTCTACCAGCAAGACAGAAAAACCAGAACCACACCTTCTTGCTCTGCTGTCCTCCTCAATCTGTGGATTTCTCTTGTTTTTTTCCTTGAAGGAGGAATATTCAGACTCTAGAGATGAGTGCTCTGAATACAATGTGCCTGTCAGTTTCTCTCCTTGCCCCCAAAGGACAGGATTAAACCCATCTTTAACCCAAACTAAATACCACCAGAAATGCTTTCTTCTCCTTAGAAAGAAAAGAAATCACTGAGGAATGTCAGTAACATATGAAAGCCTTCCTTTTAGTTTTGAAATACTGTGGTTGATTTGTTTTCCTTATGTTTTTCCATCCTTTGAAAGGGATCATTAGGAAAAGGCCTCCACAGTTGTAGGTGCTGTTTGCTGTGGCAGCTCTCTGGGCTGGTCTCGCTGCCAGCCCTGGCAGTGCCATGACTGGGGGGGTCTGGTGCTCTGGGCCAGCTGGAGGCTGGGCCAGCTGGGCACAGGCTGGGCACTCCCGAAGCGCTGGCCTGGCAGCCCCAGGACAGCCTGTGCTGACATATGGGGTAGCTATCCTCAGGGAAGTTGAGCCATGGAAACTGAAGTGAAGGAGCCTGTGCTCAAGGGACCTATTATCCTTGAGAGAGGCTGGTCAGGGGCGGCTTTTAGAGATGCCTTTGCCTCCCACTGCTCTCCAGTTGCCAAAGGTTGACTGTCCTTCTCCTCCCAGCCTCCCTGGCTGTTTCCCCTCCTGCTCTGTTCTGCTCAGCCCTGCTGCAGGGACCCACATGGCCCTGCCCCCTTCTCCGCAGGCTTCCCTTCCCAGGGAGGCCAGAGGACAGGGGGGCACAGCGCCATCCCACACGAATCCTGAGGTCAGCATCGTCCGCCATCCCCTGTGCCACAGCCGCTTCCTCTCTCACACGAGATGTTTTCTTTGTGTCTGGCAACTCCATCCCTGCGGAGTGACCGTGGGAGAGAGGGGTGGGATGGAGGGGCCGGAGTCCCCCTAAGGGGGGTGCCTGGTCTCAGGGCTGCAGGCACCACATTTGGGGTGGTTTTGGGACATGTGTGCATTAGGGACTGGGGGGCTTGGCTTGTGCACAGCCTTGCTTCAGCAAGAGCTTATGTGGCCTCTCTTGCTGTGCGTGTGACTTCTGCCTGTGACCTGTGGGCATGTTTGGAGGAAATGTGAGTCTGTGCCATACCTGGGACATGGTGCTGGCCTGTGCTGGTGTGTTTATAAGAGCACCTCAGGTTTCCTTCTGTGTCAGTGAGGCCCAGCCCTTGTCACGGCAGTGCAGACACCTCTGCAGCGCAAGATGCTGTGCCTGTGTGTTCTCTGGGAACAGTGTGTCCAGAACATTTCCGTTTGGCAGGAGGTGCGCAAGGATACAGGACTGCCAGAGCACAGCCGCTTCCCAACGGTGTCAGCCTGAATCTCCGTGAGCACACAGAGGTCTGCACTCATGGCTGAGAGCCTTTCTTGGAACACACTGCTTGTGTGACCCCAGTGTGGACAGTGCGACCGAGAGCTGCGGTGTGCCATGCCATGCCATCGGGACCACTTCCCTGCCACCCAAAGGATGCAGGGTGAGAGCCAGGCTGTTCCTGGAGCTGGAAAAGGAGCCAGACAGGCCGTAAGGATGGCTCTCCGTCCGCCCCAGCTGCCTGGCACGCAGCAGGGATGGGATGCTCGGGTTCGCAGGGTGCCGACCGGCAGCGCAGGCCCTCTGGGGACGTGGGTGGTGGCGGCTCCCCAGAGCAGCCCCGCGTGTCGGGGCTCCCCGCAGCCTGCTCCGGGCGGGTGATGCCCGAGTGGCCCGCGGAGCCCGAGCAGCGGGCCGGGGCTGTGGGGAGCCCCCGCCGCAGGTGGGAAGCGCCGCCAGGGGCTCGGGCCCGCCCGGGGCTCGTCCCGCCGCCGAAGGGGAAAGGACCGGGAGAGGAGCGGAGGGAGGAGCGGAGGGTGGGAGGCAGGACCGGGAGCGAGGGAAGGAGGAGGAGCGGGGCGGGAGCCCGGGCCAGCCCCGCCCGCCCCGCCGCTCCGCACCTGAGCGAGCAGCGGCGGCTCCGCGCCGGCCCCGGCCCCGGCCCCGGCCCCTCCGACGCCCGCCCATGGCTCGGCCGCTGCCGCTGCTGCTCTGCCTGGCCGCGCTGGGCGCCGGCTGCCGGGCAGGGACCCACCCCGCCGGCACGGCCGGGCCCTCCGCCGAGCCGCTGCAGGACGAGGCGGACAACCAGGAGAACATCCTCTCGCAGGTACCGCGGGGACTGCGGGCACCTCGGCGTGCTGCACCCGCGGCGTGGGGCTTGGCACTGCCGGGCGCTGCTGGGCGCACCCTGCGCGCTGCTGGGTGGTGCTGCGTGCTCTAGGCGCTCGATAGAGCTGGGTGCTCCTGAGCGTAGACTTCTCGGCAGTGCTGGGTGATGCTGTGCACACGCTGAGTGATGCTGGGTGTACGCTGTCGGTGGTGCCGGGTGATGCTGCGCACACCCTGGGTGATGCTGGGTGTACGTTCTCGGTGGAGCTCAGTGATGCTGTGCACTGGAGGAAGTTCATCGCGGGAGGCACAGTGAAATCACTCCCCATCAGGGAGCACTTCACAGACTCCATCCTATCATTTCTCCGGGGGGACTCAGAAAAAGGGAAGCTCCTTGAGAGGAGAATTGTTGGGGCCTCTTTGTGTGTGGAGGGGAGGGATCCGGGCTCTTTCCCTGCCAGTGGGATGCGGTGGAGGTTTCTGTTAGATTTGGCTGATCAGGCAGTGTGTTATTATCTGCCCTCGGAAATGGCTAACGCAGAGACTATTGCAAATGTACCGCCAAAGTTATTTTTGTGCTCGGGCTTCCAGAAGCGCTGTCTGCAAATCTTCGTAAAGGAAATTCCTGGCATTGTATAGGGCTAATCAAAAGTACTGCTTCACCACCAGGTTACGCTGCTTATAGGGTGGCTTTCAGTCTCTCTTCCAATGTACCCTTGCCCTGTTGGCCTGTGTAAAACAGTCTTGCTCTGGGTAGCAGGTGGCTTATTGGGTCCTTTGTACACAGAGCATTTAAAGAAAGCAGAAAAATCTAAAACTCTTGTATTTGAAATTCAAAGCAGCGTTCTGTGCACAGTGCAATAAAAAATACGCTGTTGGAAGAAGCCAGTTTTTATTCCCCTTGTATGTAGTGATCAGCTCTGCGCTCTCTGGAAAGCTCCTTGGCTTGGCAGATTCTGGAAGAGCTGGCCAGTTTCCTCGAGACTCAGGGTATCCAGAGCGTCCTTGTTTGGACCTTGAGCTCTAGGCTGTGCTTGTCCCTGGCCGTGCAGGCAGAGGATGGGAGGTTTGCTCACTGCTGGTGACCTGTGCTCAGCTGCTAGGTGACTACGACAAGGTGAAGGCGGTGTCCGAAGGCTCCGACTGCCGCTGCAAATGCCTGGTCAGACCCCTGGGCCGTGGCGCCTGCCAGAGGATTAACGAGGGCGCCTTCAGAGCAGAGGACTTTTACACGGTGGAAACTATCACGTCAGGACCCAGCTGCAAGTGTGCGTGCGTGGCCCCCCCCTCAGCTCTCAACCCTTGCGAGGGCGACTTCAGGCTGAAGAAGCTGCGGGAGGCAGAAAGCAGTGACCTGAAGGTAGGAGAGCAGCTTCAGCTCCTGACTCTTTGACTCTTTGGGGACAAGATCATCTTGTGAAGCCTTTTGTTTTTCCTGAGCTTTTTCTGAAAAAAACTTTATTTCCTAACCTTTTTTCTTAAACCATCTCCTAGTTATATTTATATCTGCATGCTTGATATAAAAATCAAGCTCAGCTTAAGTTGAGCAGCTGCAATGGATGATTCACTTGATTCATCCTGTGCTGCCTGGGGTTCACCATGGCTTTCTGTGCTGAGAGCCCAGTAGGGACTGGGCTGCTCCCTGCCCTCTGTCCAATTCCAAATGTCCCTGGAGGACAGCTCTGCTCCGCTCAGCAGCTGCCAGGACTTTTTTCTGTTGTGGAGAGGGACTCCCAAAGACCCATGCAAAAAAGCTGATTTGGCTTCCATGGGCCAAAAGCTGCTGATGCGTCAGTGTGAGGGTGTGATGCACAGCTGGCTAATGGCAGGATGGATTTGTTGTTTTAAATGCTGACACTTCTCTACTATTTTATCTCTCTAGTAATATATACCTCTTTTCCAAAAGCGACAGTGTTTGTTTTAAGTACTCCTGACTTTTACTGGATGCTTCCTTTTGCTGGTGTAGCATCTGGCAGCACACCCTGCTGGGTTTTCCAGTTTGCTACCAGTGTAGGGCAGCAGAATGTGCCACTGGCTTGGTCCAGTCCCGGCAAGTTCCTGCAGTGGCGGGTTGAGTGCTGGTGGCACTGGTGCCCCTAAATCCCTCTCAGGTGGGAAGTGGGGTGGTGTGCAAGGTGCTGTGGGGCAGCTGCCATGGAGGCCGCCACGATGGGCTTGTTCTAATTAATTTGGAGCTTGAGGATGTGTTTCATCTTGTCCTACTGCAGACAGTTAGCAGCTTCTTGTCCAAGCTCCCCTGCAGCTAGGGAAGATAAACAGGCACAGACAGACAATCCATCATTCCAGGGGAGGAGGAGTCCCAGTCTAGAGTTGTCTGGTGGTCCCTCGTCTGGGGAAAAGCCAGGAGGTCCCACGTGGCCTTAGATGAGAGTTGTAAGCTCTCTGCGGTTAGGGGAGGGGACACCCCCGAGGCGACAGAGCCAACCCTGTGGTCCCTTGCCGGGAAGCAGGCAGAGCTCCTGCACCAGCAGCTCCCAGCTCCCTCCTCATCCTCCTCCAGGAGGAGCCTGGCTGTCCCTTGGCTCCGGCTGCGCTTCCCACTGGGGAGCTGCTCACAGCCAGCTGTGGTGTGAAAGGCTGTCCTCTAGGAACTGGCCCCGGCTCCCCCGCTCGTTTCACAAGGGCTGGCGGCCAGGCGATTGCACAAGGTTTATCCAAACACACACACACTAGGGTTTTCTGTGCTGCCAGGGTCCATCCCAGGAGCTGGGCAGCAGGATTGCCTTCCCTCCAAGCACAGAGCCCCTCCTGGGGTCGGGATCACTGGGAACAGCCCCTTCTTGTAGGAGAAGCTGGGAAGAAGGGGAGGACACAGCTCCAGTTCTTAAGCCACTCATGAGGAGCAGCTCCCACAGCTCATCAGCGAGGGGCCAGGTGAAGGCACCCCACAGCTCTGAGCACCCCCGAAGGGTTTTACTCTTTGCTGGTCCAACGAGATCGCTCTTGCCCGGTCCAGCAGCAGGAAGGGCACAGGGTCATTTGTATGTTGTGTTTTACCAGACTTTCTTATGATCTGACACAAAAGCCCTGGGTACTCCATGTGTGGGAGAGCCGTGGGAAGGTCCCTTCCTTGGGTGGGCTGGAGGATGAGTCCCTGAGGGAATGGTGAGAAAGAGAGAGAAATCCAGGCAGCAGGAACACAGCCCAGGGCAACCAAACTCAGTCAAATGCCTGCACTGGGCTTCCCATGCCTTTAGTAAAGTCTAATGGACCATTCATGGACCATCAATCCAGTGGGAGCCAAAGTCCACAGTGGGTGAAGGGAGAGAAGCAGTGAGTTGATATGAACATCAGTGTGAGGGAGGGAAGCAGTGAGTTGATAGGAACATCAGTGTGAGGGAGGGAAGCAGTGAGTTGATATGAACATCAGTGTGAGGGAGGGAAGCAGTGAGTTGATAGGAACATCACTGTGAGGGAGGGAAGCAGTGAGTTGATAGGAACATCAGTGTGAGGGAGGGAAGCAGTGAGTTGATAGGAACATCAGTGTGAGGGAGGGAAGCAGTGAGTTGATAGGAACATCAGTGTGAGGGAGGGAAGCAGTGAGTTGATAGGAACATCAGTGTGAGGGAGGGAAGCAGTGAATTGATAGGAACATCAGTGTGGTCTTTGGGGGAAGGTCAGCGTGGTGTTGGCAGGGAGTAGCTTTATCTCAGATCTGTTTTTGTGAAATGGCAGCATGCTGCCTGCAGCCACAGCGAGAGTTTTGGGGGTCTTGGTGCAGAGTCAGTGCAAGGAGGTTGTGCTCAGGATCATTTGGAAGGAGGTTAATGCAGTCTGCAACCTTTGTGCATTGATGGAAATTCTCCAGCCTGGAGGGAAAGTGCTTGTCTCCAGTGGCTGTCTGGCAGGCAGTGTGCATTGTATTGGTTGTCTCCATCCAGCTCTCAGTGGAAAGTGGATGCACAGCCATAAAACAGCTCTTGTCTCTTAATGCTGTCATTTTATCTGGCCCAAAAAATCTTTCCTTTGCTGTCAGCTCCACAGGGAGGCTGCAGAGGCTGGGGTGGAAACTCCAAGTGCTGCCAGCAGTGCTGCCTGTGATTCTCCCATGTTTGTGAAGCTCTGCTGACCAGTTTGTAGCTGCTGGGAGAAAATGTCATTGCCCTGTAGTAATTCCTGTGCACTGAAAATCCTGCTCAGCCATTGGGGTTGTAGAGTCTACAACACATGCTGGACATGTGGGGACACATGGGAACACATGGGACAGGGGGACGTGGCCCAGGAGCCACCAGGAGCCTCCATTCCTACCAGCCATGCCATGCTCTGCACTGTCCTCTGTGGAGCAGCACCAGAAACTGGACAAAATGCAGAACAAGGGCTCTGCTGTCCAGATCCCCAGGGGTGACCAAGGGCTGATGCTGGGCAGGACACAGGCACAGGGGTGACTTAAATACATGGTGTCTGTAAAGTGGGTGGCTGCAGGAGAGAGCAGAATCCCTCTGATGAAATTGTTCTTCAGAAAGGCAACTGTTGCCAGGCTGGCACAGAATTTCTCTTTCTTCACTCTTGCATTTTGAGAGTATTTTAAAAATTTTTAACAAGTTTCTTCTTGTTCCAGGAAAAAGAGCACAGGATGGCAGGAACTCAGAGTCTGATCTCAAACTGAGCTGCCTTTTTCTTGTTGCCTCTTTTACTGGCAATCACATCACTGGTGGAGTAGTTAAGCCTTTGGGCTTGTGGGAGAGCCTGCCTAGAGGTGGCAAAGAGACCAGCATTTTACCTTGCTCTGCTAACTAATCCCCAGCACCCAAAATGTGCTCTTGAAGCCCTGAGGCTCTGTGCAGGTGGCGAGTGTCACTCTGCATGCCGTGCTCTGACCAGGGCAGCAGTGCAGCAGGGCTGTGTAAGGGAAAACTTGCCTTTTAATCCAAATTCTTGCACTCAGATGGAGTGCACTTGACTTTTCAGCTGAAGAAGCTACATGGGGGTATGTTACATCAAGTGCTGCTGCCTGACTGTTCTCCCCTTGCCGTGCAGCTCTCCTCCATCGTCGAGATGCTGGAAAGTGCCTTTTATGGCTTAGACCTTCTGAAGCTGCACTCAGTCACGACCAAGCTGGTGGGTCGGGTGGAGAAGCTCGAGGAGGTGAGTCCTGCTCTCCTTCAATGTCCTTGCCCTCGGTGGGACTGGCCCCCAACCAAGTTCCTGCTACCTTTGGTGCATTCAGAGCCACGTTGCCTGGGAAGAAATGTTAATCAACTATTTGGCTGAAACTAAACCAGACCAGACTTGGATCTGAACCGGACCGGATCACAGGCAGTGCTCAGTACATTCCCACCCTATCAGCCTTGCCTGACCCTTCTGGCTCTCACAGTCCCTCAGGGCTTAGACTGCGAGTGGGATCCCAGCTGTGGCCTCAGCAGGAGCAGAATCTCCTTTGGGTCAGAAGGCCCTGCTG
Source organism: Anomalospiza imberbis (assembly GCF_031753505.1). Taxonomy (NCBI): domain Eukaryota; kingdom Metazoa; phylum Chordata; class Aves; order Passeriformes; family Viduidae; genus Anomalospiza; species Anomalospiza imberbis. The sequence goes on along the minus strand of NC_089689.1, from coordinate 742,715 downwards.
TTAAGTTTTTCCTCTTCTCAGTTTTACTTGCGTGCTGGTGTGATGGTTGCTCTCAACCAGGAGCTTTTGTGCTGTTTCATGTGGGGGTGAGAGGTTCAAGGCTGGTGCAGGGGTACAGTCAGCAGGACTGTGGGGAGCCAAAGAGCTCACATTCCTGAAGGACCAAGTATGTCTTGGCCTGTGTTAAAACGGAGCAGAACCCTCAACCTTCCATTTAATTTTAGAGCAGACTTCAAGTGAAATAATTTTCACTTCCATACAGTTTAATATTTCTTTGGCTAGCACAGCGTAGGGTTTGCAGTTTAAGCTGTGCTCGGCTATGTAGCAACAGGTTGCCAGATTAAATACTGGAGTTTTCTCCCGTGGTCTGTATCTGGGATGGTAATTCTACATTCCTGTCGGAGTGGAGCAGTCCTGTTCGTCTCCAGCCAGGAGCTGAGAGGCAATGATTTATAAAGCCAAAATTCCACTTGCAAAGTGTTTCAGGAAGGCACGGTGTGCTCCATCGCGGGGTCAGGAAGGAGACTGCTGAGGGGAGCATGCTTGCCTGGGGGGCTTTGAGTTTCCAAGCATGGAAATTGACCCAAAAGGGGTTTTTGAGGTCTGAAAATGACAAAGCACCAATGTTCCCCTTTGCAATCCCACCCTCTTCCTGTGGTTTAGTGTATTCTTCAGTCATTACTTGGGTTTGCCAAGGGACTGTTTCAGGTGAGGTTATCGCTGCACTCTGCTCCAGTACCAAAGGGGCCCTGCCTACTAGCTGGATTCTGCAGGGGGGTTCAGAGCCAGCAGTGCTGGTGGCACGCTGGACACATGGGGTGACCTTTGCAGCCTGGTCACTCCACTCACAGCCCGTCACAGGGAGGCAGATGGGCAGAAAGCTCCGTAGGGCTGAAGGAGTTTGGCCTGGGATGGAGCTGTAGAGGTGTAGGAGCAGGGAATTTACAGGGGTCTCTAATTTCCCAGAAGTGAGGCTGCAGGATAATGTAAAAGCAGCTGAAGCTGCCTACAGGCACTTGGACAGGATGGAAAAAGGCTGGAGAGGCCTCGGTTAGGAGGAGATGGGCCAGTGCTTGGGGCAGAGCTGAGCTGACGCAGACAGCAGGTGTGAAATGCCTCCTGCTGCTGGCTTCGCATGGGAATTCCTGTTGAGAGGATGTGGAGGAGGATCACACCCTGCACCGGCCGTGGGCTCTGACAACATGGACAGCTGAGATGCTGAACTGGAGCCTGGCATGGCTTCAGAGCATCGCCCTCCCGGGCGGGTGTGCTTTTGGCAGCTGCTGCCCTGCGCAGCAGCTGAGCAGCCTCAGCAGCATCACAGGCCAGGCTTTGGTGCTGCCTCTCTGCTCAAGGGGAGGCAGATTTTATCCCTAAGCAGGTCATAAGCCAGACAGGAGAAGCGGTGAGGGCACAAGGCTGTTGCAATCAGTCATCCTCTCTAAAGGAGGATGGTGTTGAGAGCTGCCTCTGCGCTGCTCCTGGGAGAGCATCATGAGATCTCCTGCTCCTCTGCTTACTGCAGCTCCTCTGCTTTGTTTTCAGCTCACAGCTGTCACATCAGCTGGCAATTTTGAGGTCACAGATGGAGGTCACGGTGGGTTTTAGGAGAAATTAATGACTGAAGAGATTGAAAATGAAGGGTCAGGCTAACCACCCCCAGTGCCTGTGCTTTGACTGATGTGCCACCTATACAAAGCAGTTGCTGTTTGAGGTGTAGAAGCCCAAGGAGTGATGAGCAGAGACTGCAACAATCCCTTGGGTATAGGGTGCGCCTGTGGCTGGGGGACTGAGAAGGGTGAAGGGTTTTGCCTGCTGGCTGAGTTGCAACCAGCCCCAGCTCTGTCCCTGTCACAGGACAGCTCTGACAGCTCTCTGAAGGTCACTGGCTCTTGTCCTGTCCCCAGATTCTCAGATTCTGTGGGAGCAGAGGTTGCTGGGGAGCAGCAGTCCCTGAGTGGAGGCACTACATGGCCGGGCCAGGAAAGTGGGATTAATAAATGCAAGATGAACTTGCTGCCACAGGCCAAGGACACTAGGCGACTTAAGGTGTTTCAGCTTGTCTTTTTCTCCTGTGAGCTGGCGAATGTGGCTGAGGGTGGGGGTTGAAGAGCCTCAAGGCCACTCTTCCACTCCATGGGAACCTGCAGCAAAGAGTGGATCTGGGATATGTACACCAGGGATGGGGCTCCTGGATCCCACTGGGGTCACGGGCATCTTCTTAGCAGCTGAAGTGCCCAGCCTCATGGAGAATCCCCAGCTGTGATTCCAGGACGGCAGCACAGAGCTCTAGGGCTGTGGTTTGGGGGCCACAGAACACCCCTTGTTGTTAAAGTGTCCTCTCTTGCTTTCCTAGGGCATGTCCAGGAACTTCACGCAGGAAGGCCAGCGGGCAGGAGCCAGCGGGGAGGAGGGTCTGCAGGATCCCCCCGGCAGGGAAAACTGCTCCAGGCTCCTCACCAACAGCCTGGCTGACATTGAGAGCTCTCTGCAGCGGGACGCTGAGGCTGCCTACGCTCACTCTGAGGTACAGCTCAGTGTCACTGCTGCTGCTCATGCAGCCCTGGGGAGACTTCTGGATGTGGCCACTGCCCCGGGGTGATTTTCTCCTCACTGGAGTGACCCCGTTTATGCGCCTCCAACTCCAAACCGTGTGTCTCAGCACAGCCCAGCTGCTGCTTGGACGGGATGGAGGTGGAAGCAGAGGGAGGTTGCTCCCTCGGCCTCCCCCCTTCCCACGGGGTTGTTGGTTTTCGAGGTCAGCGGTGGCTGAGCTGCTTGGAAAGCGTGATGTCATTGCGGGGCCGGCTGGGAAGCGCTGGGTAACAGAGCCTTTGATTAGCAGGGCTTGGGGCTCGGTGGAGGGACAGCCTGTCGCCTGCCTCCCCTCCCTCCCTCCCTCCCTGCCAGGCAATTACCCCTCCACCACCAGCCCCTGCGCCTGGCGGGCTCCAGGCTGGGGCTTGGGCATCCCTCTGGTTCTGGCACCCGGCACCGGACTGGGGGGGTCCCCATGGGTCTGCCCAGCATGCGGACATCCTTTGCCTGGGACAGCAGTTTCTGTGCAGCCCCAGAGAGATGTGAGTGGGGTATTTTGGGGAAAGGTCTGTCCAGGGTGTCCTGAAGTTCTTGCTGCTTCAGTGGTGCTATCTAGGATGGCCCGTGTTCCTCTGATCCCTGCTGGGCAGCTCCTGGATCGTCCTGCCCTCACCCCAGTGTCCCTCTGCAGGGCAGTAGGAGGTATCTGGCAGGGAGGGGGGAACAGTTAGTGCATAATTTCCAGCTCAAGCAGGGGTGCTCAGCTCCTGAGGATGGCAAGAGCCTGTGCTTGCCCTCCACCCCAGGTCTGCAGATCCTGTGTGGGGATGGGCTCGCCAAGCCCCTGGGGACAAGGGGTGGGCTCCCACACGTGTGTCTCAGCAGGCAGGGAAGTAGCACCAACTGTGCTGTGCCAGCGCTCCCTGCCCCAGGGAGAGCCGTGCCCAGGCAGGGGTGTCCGGCCGTGCTCCCAGCCCCACTCCCCTGCTCCCCATGCCGTGAGCTGAGCAGCTGCTGCCTGCTGGAGAGGAGCCAGCCCCAGCCAGGCAGGGGAGCAGAGCGCAGGGCTTTTATTACCCCGAGTGACCTCATTTCCCAATATTCCCCTTTTCTCGCTGCTAATTGCAGCAGGGCCCATCTTGTCAGCCAAATGGGCACTGCTTCAACCCTCAGGCTGGCTTTCTGATTTTCTTTAATGAGATGAAATCCTTCAGACCTGAGCTGTGGCAGCTGGTCCCTGCCCTGGGGGAGTTCCTGGTGCCTGCCTCGGGAGGTTCCCGCTCATGCTAGGAAGGTGCCTTCAGCCTCTCTGCCCTGTGAAAGCTCATTGCACATTGCACACTCTGCAGATCAGCTGCTGGAACCAGCCCCTGGCATTCCAGGGAGTGACCCTACTCCTCCTGCCTGCCCTGCATCCCACAGCACGTGCCTTATGGAGCCCTGAGCCCCACAACTGCAGGGTGGCACCAAGGATATGCAGGAGCACCGCTGGTCTGCCACCCTGCTGTGTCTTGAAGGGTTTCCCATGTCAGAATGGACTGAGGGAGACCCTAGGGAAGGAGAGGCTGCCCAGCAGCCCAGCATGGGGCTGTGCAGCCTGACCTGCCCTTTCACCAAAACCGGGTATTTCTAGCCCATCTGGTAACAACCTACTGTGTCTCTTCCAGGGAAAATATGAAGAAAGATTCCTGAAGGATGAAACCATCTCCCAGCAGATCAACTCTGTGGAATCCCTCCCAGAGCTGCACCTCTCTCTGGAGGAAAAGAAGCCTGAGCAGCTTTTGCAGAGGAAGCTGCGGGTGAGGAGCCGGCCTCCTTCCAAGCCCACCATTGTCCGAGGGGTCACCTACTACAAAGCCCAGTCCACCGAGTCAGAGAATGACATCGAGGAGCAACGTGAGTCGGGTATGCAGCCACAGTTGGTGGGACGGTGGCTGCATCCTGCAGCAAAGCCAGTGCCTCATCCCCTGGGAGTGTGGGGGCAAAGTGTGTGGGAGCAGCGGGGAGAGGTGGGACAGCTGGTACCTCACCGCTGGGCAGCCTTTGAGCTGTGTATGTGGGGCAGTGCAGCATTGTTATTCCATGGAAAATCCCTGGTAGCTAAGGAAATAGCTCACTGGTTTGCTTCCAAACACCCAGCATCAACACCTTTCCAGAAGTAAATGGAGGTTTGTTAAATACGTTTGTGTTTCAAATCCGCCTGCCTGATGGCATCCCCAGAGGTTTGTGCAGTGTTTGCTGTGGTGGAAGGCAGTTCAGGGCTCACGGCCCTGGCCGTGCTGGGAGCAGGGGCTGAGCCCTCACGGAGCAGCGGAGTGGGCAGCACGGGCAGGGCAGAAGGACAAGTGCCCTCGCTGTGCAGACTGGCTCAGCAGTGAGGACATCCAGCCCTGCCCTGCGGGGCCTTGTGAGCTCCTGGAGATGAGGAGGAGCAAACGGTGCCCGTGCTGGCTGGGGAATCCCAGTGATCCCTGTGCCCTGGCTGAGGCTCCCGCTTTGGCATCCTGGGTTAGGTTGAGTGGGATCGGGTTTGGAATGCAGCTGGGTCTCCATCCTGCCCAGTCTCTGGGAGGTGGCAGGGCAGAATTGATCTCCGTCACCTTCCGCTCTGCCTGGCCTGAGGTGGTGGATGTCACTGTGATGGGGCCTCACTCACCTCCTGACATGGGCACTGTCAGCCTCTGCAGTTCCTTGAGGGGACATGGAGAGGGAACGTAGGTGGATTTAGTACCAGACAGCCTGCAGCAGTGGCCAGGGAGCTGGCTGGAGGGGCCTGGCTGCCCGGCTGCAGGGCTGACACCTGTGCCTGTGTTTGGCAGCGGACGAGCTGTTCAGCGGGGACAACACGGTGGACCTGCTGATAGAGGACCAGCTCCTGAGGCCCAGCACCAGGGCAGGCGAGCCCATGAGAAAGCCCTCCCCAGTGGGGTGGCCGCCCACCCCTGGCATAGCTCCCACCACCCTGCCAGCTGCTGGCACTGCTGTGACATCCATGGTGCCGTTGTCCCCTGCCACGCCAGACTCCACCGCCATGAGCTGGCTGATCCCTGCCCCGGAGTCCGCGACTGCCCCGGCAGGGCTGGCAGAGGAGGGGACCCCACAGCTACCGGCAGCCATGGCCAGCACAGTGGTGGCCACAGCCACAGAGAACTTGCTGGTGGCCACCCCCACTGGAGGCCGGAGTGACATGGAGCGCAGCCCAGGAGCTTGGGTCCAGGCAAACACCCCCGCAACACCGGTCAGCCCAGCCATCCCCGCCACCCCAAAAGAGGGCTTGGAGGAGGAAGACATCAGGAACATCATTGGTGAGTGCCTGCAGGTGCTGCACCCTTCCAGCTTTGTGAGGGGGTCTGGCTCATGCCCACTGTGTGTCCTGCTAAGCATGGCACACCTGGATTTGGTCACAGGTGGGAGGTGTCATGGAGATGGCTGCTGGACAGCACTTTGCTGAGGTGCCAGGTTTAATTATTAACTCTGGAACCTACCGTAGTTTCCTCCCACCTTTAGGGGCTGGGCTGGGCAGAGCAAAAAGAGACGGGAACTGAGACAGGCAGCAGCCTCAGCTGGAGCAGGGACATGGCTGAGGCTGTGGGGAGATGTTTGCGGGGTCTGGCCAGTCCTGCTGGGCCTCACAAAGCTGCACCAGAGCCAAGGTGGCAGGGGTTACCTGCTGGGGGAGCAAGGGGCTTGGAGTGGGGTGATGCCTTCAGGGACAGCATGGCCACCCTGCCTCTGGCCTCACAAGCCTTTCCCTGCCCACGCAGGGCGCTGCAAGGACACGCTGTCCACCATCTCGGGGCCCACCACCCAGAACACCTACGGGCGCAATGAGGGAGCCTGGATGAAGGACCCCCTGGCCCAGGAGGAGCGGATCTATGTCACCAATTACTACTATGGGAACACATTGGTGGAGTTCAGGAACCTTGACAATTTCAAGCAAGGTGGGTTTGCACCATCTCTGATACCATGTTAGCCACCCCTCAGCTGACCCAAGCAGCATCCTCATTCCTGGGGATGCTGCATCGTAGGGGGATGTTCTGCCTTGGGACCTTCCATTCTTGGATGCTGGCACCCGGTGTGTGGCATACAGAGCATGGGACAGCTCAGGCTGTGGCTGGTGGCCAGGGAGGGAGTGCAGGCAGAGCTGTGGGCAGAGGGTGCTGCTGGCATGGCTACTCACCCTACAGCAAAGGGAGGTCTCAGCAGCTAGGTGTGTCTGCCCACACAGGTCGCTGGAGCAACTCCTACAAGCTCCCGTACAGCTGGATTGGGACAGGGCACGTTGTCTACAACGGTTCCTTCTACTATAACCGGGCCTTCACGCGCAACATCATCAAGTATGACCTGAAGCAGCGCTATGTGGCTGCCTGGGCCATGCTGCACGACGTGGCCTACGAGGAGTCCACCCCGTGGCGGTGGCGAGGCCACTCTGATGTGGACTTTGCCGTGGACGAGAACGGCCTGTGGGTCATCTACCCAGCCATCAGCTACGAGGGCTTCAACCAGGAGGTGATCGTGCTGAGCAAGCTGAACGCAGCCGATCTCAGCACCCAGAAGGAGACCACATGGCGGACGGGGCTGCGCAAGAACTTCTACGGGAACTGCTTTGTCATCTGTGGGGTCCTGTATGCGGTCGACAGCTACAACAAGAGGAACGCCAACATCTCCTATGCCTTTGATACGCACACCAACACGCAGATCATCCCTAGGCTGCTCTTTGAGAATGAGTATGCCTACACCACGCAGATAGACTATAACCCCAAGGACCGCCTGCTCTACGCCTGGGACAATGGCCACCAAGTCACTTACCATGTCATCTTTGCCTACTGAGACCCCCCCACCACAGTGGGGCACTGCAAGCCAGGGGCCACCAGCACCTTTTATTATTATTTTTATTGTTATTATTGTTATTTTGTACAAATTGAAGAGTAAATGATGGGTTTTGTTTCAAGCTGGCTTTTTATGGCGGATTGTAGATCGATCCCCAGGCCAGAAGCACCCCCTTCATCTTTGCTGTATCCTTGCTTCTGATTCTCCTTCCCAGGGGAAGGAGGTCCTCCTTTGGAAGGGCAGGCCTGGCTCTCCTACCCAGGGAAGAGGAGGTGGCCCAGACACCACCATCCTGATGATGTTTTTAGCCACAGATGATCAGCAAGACATCCTGAACCAGTGCAAAGCTGCATGCACCAGGTCCCAGCGGGATGCTGCTGCCTGCCTGTCCTGGTGGAGGACCTGCACGTCCCACGAGAATGTCCCGTCTCTCAGGACCATCTTCCCGGCTGACGGCCAGCAGGCCCCTTGGAGATCCTGCTGTACAAGGGGCTGCGAGCACAGCTCCGGCAGCCCCTGGTGCTGGTACTTACGTCGAGGACTGTCCCCTCCAGCTGGGGCTCTGCTCTCCGCAGGCCATTCTGGGGGGCTGGGTGCACCCCGAGCCCTGACTCATGCCTGGAGGGAGCTGGCGGCAGGAGGGGGATGCTGTAAATATGTGTAGATGGCTTTTGTTTGTTCATTTTGTAACCCAAATAGTCCCCCTTGGCATTTGCTGGGCGGAGGCTCCGCTCAGCTGGGTGCTGGGCTGCCTGGGCAGGGGCTGGCAGAGCCCTTGCTGTGCCACTCCACCTCCTCCTTTCCCTCTCATGCCCATGCCCGCCCTGGTCCTGGACCATCAGGATCCCCTCACAGAGGCACAGCCCTTGCCCTCCTGCCCATCAGCATTTTGTATTTACCTGCTGTCAGTAATAAAGGATCCAGTACCTTCGCAGCCGTTCGGGGCTTTCTTTGGCTCTGGTTCACCCTCTGGGTGCATGAAAATGCACAGGGGTGTTGTGGGTGGGTTTTGGTTGGTTTGGGGAGGGCCAGTTTACACTCCAGATAGAGACAAACCCCAGAGGGCTTTAGGCTGCTTGGGAGTGATACCGGGGCAGGGTGACATGCCATGTCCAGCCCTCATGGGCTCCTCTGGCAGGCTCCGGGTGAGCAGCTCATGTAGGGTACCTGCTCTCCAGCACAAGCAAGGAGACAGGGTACACTGTGCCAAGCAGAGCCACACTGCAGCCCAAGAGATGGCAGACCAGGGCAGGTGTTCCAGTGGTTTGCCTAAGGAAAACAATATTAACACGCACAATAATGAAGTTATTAGTAATAAATAAAAGAAGGATTTTACTGCCTTCAGTACTGGGGACACAGAGAACAGAATTACACAGGATGAGAGATGCTCTCCACCACCAGAGCCCAGGGGTGCTGGCTGAGGATGTGGTGCCGCAGCAGTCCCAAGCCCCCAGCCCCCACCAGCAGCTCTTCCCAATGTGCCAGGCTGTGCCAAGCCCAGCCACCACCCCAATCCCCTCCCCAGAGCAGCCAGCAGCCCCTACCCATAGCTGTGGGGGAGCCGCGTGCCTCTGGCTGGGGCACCGCTGGGGTTTTTATTTCTGACTCTTGTGAGCTGGCCCACAGTCAGGTGGGGCCAGGCCAGGAAAATGAACTGGTGCGAGCAGCACAGCCAAACCCCAGCCAAGCCCAGCTCCCTCCCAGCAGCGCGAGTGCCGTGAGGACGGGGCCTGCGCTGCCTGTGCCGAGGACGTGGCAAAGGGCACAGCTTCTCCAAGGTGTTGCAAGGCACATACTTCAGAGGGGTGTATTTCTCCTCATCCTCCTCCTCACTGCCCCTGGAGCTGTTTGTCTTGCTGTGATATCAACCTGTATTTCCTAACCGCCACACACATACACGAAAAATAATAATAATAATTAATAATTAAACACCCCACGTGAGCTACTTAGCGCTCAAACCGTGAAGGAAAGACAGCTGGCTGGCAAACTGAAGCTCATCATCCTCTTCGCGAACCGCACAGGGGAGAAAAAATAATGTAACAACATGCTGAAGTCATTATGCAAGGCTGATGTTCTGCTGGTGGCTCATCCCAGCTGAGCACCAGTGTTCTGGAGCTCCTGGGCCAGCTCCGGCCTGGGGCCCGGCTGCCAGACACAGGATCGGTGAACAGAGCTGCACTCTGGAATGGCAGCACTGGCTGCGGCCAGTGTCTGGGGCAAATGGAACGCTCCCCCGCTGCCTGGCGAGTGGCTGTCTGTGCTGGCGAGGCAGAGAGGGGTGTGTGCTGCTGAGTGTGTGTGACGGGTGTGTGGCTTCAGGAGAAGGTGCTGTGGCTCTGTCCCACGGAACTGAAGCAGCCCCTCTGCCCCAGCAAGGCTGGTGCTGCTCCATGGGCAGTTAGCAGTGAAAAGTATTAAACAGCACACACAAAAAACCCACGCAAACATAAACCAGGAAGAAAAAAAAACAAACCTCAAAAAACCCAAACTTTACAAATGCATCTGCTGCATGAAATCACTTCCTTTGGGCCAAGCCTTAAGCTGTGCAGCCACGTGGGCTGGGGAAGGCAGCAGCAGGATCCTGGAGAGCCAGGCAGGTGCGGGGTGGGCAGTGCCTCCTCGGGCAGCCCTGCCCCAGGGCAGTGGGGTTGTTCTGCTTGTAGTGCTTTAGTGGTGAGTGCGGAGCCCCAGAGCCCTCTTGGGGGGCTGGGCTGGGCTTCTCCTGCACACTGCTGCATCCCAGGGTTTCCTGCTGAGGGAGGCTGCACAGACAGGATTTGGGAGGGAATGATGAGGGGCGGGGCTGCCTGGTCAGGCCCAGCACCTGAAGCTGGACTTCTCCTGCTGCCCAGGCACACTGCAGGGAGAGCGGCCCCATCGCAAGCGTGGCTGTCTGCTGTACTGTCTCTGGCTCATCAGCCCACCTCTGGCAGCCTAACAGGGACAAAAATGAAAAACAACCCATAATTCTGGACAGCGCATAAGTAGCAGGGATGGCCCGTGTCCCCCACGTTGTGCGGGACCCCCAGAGCTGTCCCTGGCGAGGAGCCAGCTGAGCTGCATTATCCCCAGGCAGGATGCGGCCCTTGGGTAAGGACAGGCACAGGAATGGGCTAAAGGGGCTGTCCCTGCTGTGCCCATGTGCCAGGAGGCCCAGGACCTGCCAGGGAGGGGGCTCAGGCTGGCAGCAGGACCTGCTGCATGCCGGTGCTCCCCTGTGCGCTGTCACAGGAGCTACTGCAGGGATTTGACAATGGCCCTCAGGGCATGGGGCGTCTCCCGGACGGAGGGGGACGAGCTGTAGAAGGTGTCGGTGTGATTTCTGCGCTGCTCTCGGAGGTATGGAGGGACAGATGAACTTTTGATGTGGAGGATCCTGGTGTCCATCACTTCGCAGTCAATCTGCATCATCACCTCGTAGTCCTGCCCATTGATCACATTCTCTGCAAAATTAAGGATAAAAGAAAAACAGGTCAGAGTTAGCCCTGCAAGCTAGGGATCCAACAGCACTTAAAAGCAGAGTTTTTCTGGACCATTTTTTGTCTGGAGCAGGAGCTGCAGTGGCGGAACTTCCTTTCTGTAGCTGCACACATGGAGCTCCATCTCACACAGCAGAGCCCCAGACTGCTCGTGACACCTCAAAGAGCCCAGACCACACTTAACATGTGCAGTCACACCTAGAAATTAATGTCTTTTATTTCCTCTTCTTCATCTGCACATCATTACTGATGGAGTTTGCACTGTGTAACATTCATTACAGAACTGTTGTTCTTGAGCCACTAAAGCATGGGAGTGATTGAAAACAAGCTTTAAGAAAGCTGAATGTTTCACTTTCTGTAGCCCTCTTGACACTGGGGATCTTGAGGAATTTCTTCACCAGTTTATTAACCAAAAAAAACCCTAAAATGTGATCTCTCAAAAGAATTAACTGTGCCTCCTTCCCCTCCTGACCTAGCTGTTGTACTTGAGGGATGTGGTGACACTGGGCAAGGCCACTCCCCTGACAGAGGCCTGGACGCAGGAGGACCTTGACCAGCACACGGGACCCCAGTGTGGCCCCCAGCCTGGGACATCTGCTGTCACAGGAGCTGCTGGGCTTACAGGCTGTGCACATGGCTAGCATCTGCTGCCTGGATTTAAAGGTGGGAGACTATTCCCTGCATAGACAGCGTGCCCAGGAATGCAAGAGCTGAGATCGGATTTCCAGGCAAGACCAATCCTTTCAGAGCCAGAAGACTGCCGTTGGCAGAGTTTCCTTTCTGTGCTCAGGAGGATGGAAGATCACCTAATGGAAAGCGTATGGACTGGAGGAATGCAATATACATTAGTAATTTTTACTGTTTTCCTGGATTAACTCTGACTCTGGATGACAGCTGAAGACTGTGGCCGGACCCTCTTGTACCCCACGCCACCTGTAGAAGCCATTAGATCAGCTATGTCTGGTATAGTAATGAGAAGCAGGAGCAAACTCTTGCTAAGGGGGCTGAGAGCCTGCAAGGGAAATCAAAGCTTGCACCTGCAAGGAATGAAATGGAAAAAGCTCTGTATGTGCCACCAAGAGACTGAGGCCAGGAGCAGCTGTGCAAGTCTCTGTGCCACTGACCCAAACCCCTGACAAGCACCTCACCCCTCCTGGAGGCTGCCCTGCTGCTAAACCCCTGCTATGACATAAGGTGCCATGTCCCCAGCTGGGACCCTTTCAGAGGCCATCCCTCCAGGTCACCCCTTCTCTCTGCCTTTGGAGGTGCTCTTGGCTCCCACCCACAGGCTCAGGACGAGTCAGCAGAGGGAGCTGGGCTGCTGCTGCCACTCAGGAGAGGGGGCTGGAAGGGGGAGCAGAGGGGCACAAGGAGCTGAAGGGCACAGAGCCTGGAGCCAGCAAATGGGCACAGATGGGCTCCCTGTGACACAACAAGTTGGAAACATCTCCTCAGCTCTCATGCTGCAGTTGATGGAACCCCAGCTATGAGGGAAACAGTGCTCCAAAGCCACAAGTGGGTGAGGTGGGATGGGATGGTGGCCAGGGCCAGGAAAACATCTTGGAAGTGCAGTGAGCTTCCCTGACTATTCACAGCAGCCAGCACAGAGGGCTATCATTAAGTTCTGGACATTGCACAAGACAGAGGAGAACAGCAATCCCAAGGGATGCCCAGGCAAGGCAGGGAGCTGTGCTGTGTGGGTGGCACTGGGGAACCAGCCCAGCCCATTCTGGCCAGCTGGGATCCTGCTTCCCCCGTGCTGACACAGCTCCCTCCCAACAAAGTGTGCCAGGATTAAGTAAGCTACAGCTCTGCTACCCCACAGCAAGAGGGTCTGTGTCTTCTGAGTCCACCACAGCAGCGAGAGCTGGGAGGAATCGTGCTCACGATGAGCTTCTCTGGCCAGCAGGCACACAGGGGATGCAAATCCCCCCACACAGACATTCACAAAAAGTACCCAAATCCTGCCCTTGGCCTGTGAGTTAGCTCAGAAGTTAAAGGCAGGTTTGAAGTTGGCATCTGATTATTTCCCTTTTTGGGGTGAAGGCACTGAACTGCAGCAGAAAACCTCTGCAAAGGCTTTGATCTCACAGGGGTGAGGGCAGCAGTGGGAACGGCTCAATGCCCACTACAGGATTTCCAGCAGCCTTTCTCATTACCATTAGCTCCAAACCGACACAGAAGAGGAGGTGGGACGTTCCTCAAAGACAGCAGTTACTGCTTGGTGCTGCTGCCAGGCACCTGGACCAGCTTCATTCTAAGGAGGGGTCTGAAAGCGGTGGCAGCCCTGGGACACCCGGCCTACCCCAGCCCAGGGAGGGGCTGATGCTCTCTGAACACCCATGTGATGGTCTCAGCAAAACAACAGGCAAACGTGACCCGAGTACAGCTGGCACAATCCCCTGTCTGGAAAGACTAGCTCACTGTCATTGCAAAAAATGATTCCACACGGCTCCATCCTGACCTTGATGCTGTGAAACTGCTTCATGATCTGGAGGAGGAATAGACAGCATACTTAGAAGATTTCTGGAAGATGCAAAACTGGAGAGATTCCAACAACCTTGGAGTGGCTAGATTGGATGAGACTGCAGTTTTGATAAAAGAGCGAAGCTGTCCAAAATCTTCAGAATGCATTTCAACCACAGCCAGAGCTGGAAAACATGAGTAAAAATGGGGCTGGGCAGAAGTACTACAGAAAAACCTTGAGGACTGCAGAGGACCGCTGTGGATAAGCCAGCAGAATGACAGGATTAGAAACAACAGCTCGACTGCAAGAGAAACATATTTAACTTTGACCAAGTTTCTAATGATAATGAAATACAAGCCCTGGATCAAAGTACCTTGGGGAGATGAGAGGATCTCCATGATGCAGAGTTTTTAAGGAAAGGATGGAGGAGCAGCTGCCCATCAAGCCCCTGGGTACCAAAGCTCCACAGACACTTGCATTCACTCCCGGTCCCTCTGGCCCTGTCCCTCTGTGAGCTGCGAGTCCCTGCTCCTGACCAAACGCAGCACCTCGAGCTGTGGGTTCTCCACTGGACTCCATGGTGTGATCTGATCCCCAGAACAAGCAAACGATTTTGCCTGGTGATTCCTGTGTCAGAGGAATTCAAAGGATTCAAGGATTCAAAGACAGCCTTGCCAGGCTTTCTTCCTCTCCTTCCCCTCCTGTGCAGTACCAACCCCTGGAGGCGCCAGTAGGGGCCAGGGTGGGTTTCCAGAGGGGCCGTGCCCAGCACTGAGCTCAGCAGCTGCGTGTGGCTGATCCCTGGAGGGCTCAGCATGTAGCCAGTGCTCAGGCCAGCCCGCACTCCCCTGCCTGAGCACACAGCCACCACCCCTCCCAGCGAGGCACAGGTAGCAGGGTGTCTGTGAAGCAGAACTGACAGCCCCAGGCTGCTGCCTGCTGCTCAGGTGCGTTACACAGGGCTGCCCAAGGGCCCAGAGCAACGCTGACACAGAGTGATCTTTACTGTCCTGAATTACTTATGACTGATGTTTAGTGGGATTACGTAAATGAAAACACGAACGGATCTCCTGTAGAGGTGTCTGGATTTATAAATAGATTTATTGCTCCTCTTTGAAGTTCAGAACATACAGTTTTTCACACAGTGCAGACTCAGGCTTAAGAAGCCATCCTTGCTGGGCCAAGAGCCTGTGCTGCAGTTAATTATTTGTTAACAGGTTTAAAAGCCATGCTTCAGATGACTGACTATTTCAAATTAATAGCAAAGGTAATTGTGCCAAGCGTTGCAGCTCCGACTGCACTTTCCCAAAGAGCCTTGCTGGCTCTTGCAGGCTGTATGAAACTCCCAGCACGAGCTTGGTCTAGAAAAGAGAAACCTAATTCCCAGTGCTGCTCTCCCCCTAAAAACAATCATGTTGCAAGATCCAACAGATGAAAGCTGAAGTCTGTGGTCCAAACCAAAACCAAATAGGGCTGAGGGCATTAACTACTGCTACAAATTACTGAAGATGATAGAAGATTGTCTTCATATTTGAAGCACTAGATTTTTAAAATTGTATTACTGAAAAGGCCATAAAACCAAAATCCTCCTTCTTCCCTCAGTAGCACTGACATCCATCGATCAGTTGGCTGTTCAAATGTCTGTAAGACCTACTTCTATGGGAGATACTCTCTCAGAGAAAGGGAGAAGACGGGCAGAGGGCTTGAAAGGCAGGCAATGAAACTTTTGTTCTGCAGTTAGTAAGAACAACTGGTGATGTCATGTCAGCTGTCTCCACAGACTTCAACTTTACACATATCAGGCTGTTTGGCCCTATGGACACATCTGTCTTAAAGAAGATCTAATTCTGATAACTTATCCTTTCCTACCTATCCTTTCCTATCTTTCCCAAAAAGCTCTGCTGCAGCAAATGATCATTGTGAAAACTGGTGTCTGCAGAGAAACTGAAACAGAGCTCCCCTGAAAGGCCACCTGAGCTTGCTGGACTGTTTCAAACACCATGGAAAGGCTTTACAGGTTTCTGAAGGTGCTTTCATGCCATATGTATATTTATAGAGCCTTATTCTACCATTAGCATGCATTTTACTTTACTCTGGGCAATATCACAGTGGATTACCAAAAAAATACTCAGTGGGACCAATAGTCTATCATTCAATGAGGTCCTCAGTCCTCAGGCCCTTTTCTAAGGCCTCAGCTGCCTTTGAAGCAGATAACCCAATTACCTAGCGGCTGCTTTCTGAGTAGGTGACTTTAAAATGGTCAGAGCCTGCCTCCCTCTGTATCTGCTGTGCTCACTGATCACACATTTAAGGTGTTATCAGCCACACAGATCTGGACTACATGTCCTTACTCCTGCTACGGTACAGGGAGGGCAATCACTTGCCCCATCCTTACTTTAACTACCTGTCTTTGTCAATAAGGTGAGAGAATCATCCCCTCCTTGTGTGTGAGGGGTGGGGAGCAGAAGGTGACTTTGCTATCCATGGAACCAGTTTAACTGATGTCAAAATAGGAGCCAGTGAATCACCCCTGTGTAAGGTGATCCAAACCCACCAACTCTATTAAAGCCATCTTTGCTGAACAGCTACTCACATTCTGTACTTTCCACAATTCCTTCTAAAGAGAAAGTTTTCAGTCTGTGTCAGCACTAATCTACACTTGCAGCCCCTTCTGCAGGCCCATCTCTCACAGCAGCAGAAACCAGGGCAGCTTTCAAAGAGCCACTAACAAGTTCCAGCACCTGGGTGCTTTGTGTGAGCTTCGCCAAGCTGACAACGATGAAGTTTAGCTTTAGGAATGATTTAGCACCTAATTATCCAAATAGTTTTTTATTGTAACCTGCCCTGGCCCAATCCAGAGCTCATGTTTAGGGTAGCAGGGCTCAAAAAGCATGAGCTTCAGGAGTTGAAGGCACCAGCTGCACTCTGCTGCATTGGCCTGCTGAAGGACTGCAGCTGTCCCCACACATAACTCACGGGGCTCTCTCCACATTGTCACTGCAGCAATCTTCCATCTCATCTCTGTTAAGAAGCCCCGACTGTCCTACTCTGCACATCTGGACAATGTTTCCATCTGAAGGGTTGGTATACACTACCAAATAAGTATATAAATGAAGCAGTGTTACAGACTAAAAATACGCTCGCTGCAACAATGCAGCAGGATTGCTAAAACATTTACAGATTGGATTGTTGGACAGGATTGTTTGAGGCAAGGGAGAAAGTTATAGTGTGACCCAAATAACTTCCCTTTTTAAAAGCAAATTCCTACTTGGAACTACTTCCAAACAGAGCAGTTGCAGTGGTCTCACCTCTGTGAACTCAGCTGTCCTCAGTCCCAGGCACAGACTGAGATCCTGGCATTTCAGTCTCCAGATCTCCTACCACCTCTCCGACTGTGAACCAGGCATCTCTAGGAGTACAGAAACACTGGATCCACACCATCAAACTCACCCTGACAAGCCATGAGCTGACAGCGGGAGATAGGGTCTCTCTCTTCATGCCCAATCCATTAGAGGAGTGGTATCAGGGATTATCCAAGGGAGATATGCACAGGCATGAGAGGTAAGCAAGAAAACCAGAGGATACAAGCTCTCAGTGGCCTCTGAAGTAAATAATGGAGCCACCAGAGAGACTGGCACTGGCTGTGGGTGAGGAGCATCACCTGCCCTTAGCTTACACCACTGTGTGGTTTCTGGAAGAGGCCAGCAGCACGGGTGAGCAATGCGGTCAGTGGCCGATCTGTGCCAGTTCATGCTTTGCAGTACCTGCTCTAGACTGGGAGGTCTCAGGGAGAGGGAAGGAAAGTTGGCTCTTCCCAGGGACCATGTCTCACTGGATTGCCCACCTCCTTTTTCAATCTTCTTTCATGCTGCATCACTCTCCTCTAAGAGAAAGAACATGAGCTACTGAGGAGATGGCCCAGTGTGGACTTGGTGTGATTGCTCTTGTTTTGAGAGGGAGCCAATGGTCACCTCAGGAAGAGAAGACCAGACTCACCAGTGCTGACCGTCACAGGCACTTGATTTAAAATTCCCTCAGATGGAGTATTTCTCAGAAAAACAAGACATTTTTGACAGCTCTGGCTGTGTATATGTGTGTTGTTGGCAGGGTAGCATTGCTGCAGGATGACCCTATTTAAAACCTAACCATCTGTGACAATGCTAATGACAAGAGGCAAAAACCCAAAGAGAAAACAAAGACAAGGGTGAGGAGTTCTGCTGCACAGGAAACTCTTGGGAGTGAAGGAAAGAGGCTAGAGAAGAGCAATGCTCTTAGTCAGAACCATCCCATGCCCACATGGGAGGCACTAAAAGGATAAACAAACTGCCTGCAAATCCAGACCTACCCACTTTACAAGACATAAAACTGCACACAGGCGAGTAGCCCAGAAAAGCATTCCAGCAAAGGCTTCTGTCAAGAACTAGGGCTGCAGGGCTTGTCCCAGGACCAGGGCACTGCACCCGCTGAGTGCAGCAGGGACTGGGAGCCATGGTGTCGTGGTTTGACATGGAAGTGATTTTTTTTTTCAGGAAGTTGGGTCAAACCAATCAGTGGTCAAGTTTGGATATTGGCACCTGAAGTGACCACTGAAGGTATGGATACGCCTCTGAGAACACAGGGGGTTAAAAGCAGGAACTCCCAAGAGCTCGCTCTCTTTGGTTACGGTCAGGGTGCAGTGCAGACCTCCCCTGCCCAGCCATGGGGCTGGGTGGGGGAGGGGAAGCCATGCGGCCTGGTCGAGGTGAGCCGAGGGGTAGAAGGACTGGAACTGAGCCAGCTCCTGTGGACGGAAGGGTGGAGAGAAGCGGAGATGCCTTTGTCATTCCCCATGCCCAGAGGGAAGAGACAGAGAGTCCGGATGGCACCTGTAACTTTGCCGGCGTGGAGGAGAAGGAGCGGGGGGAAGGTGCCCAGCCTTGGCCTTGGGAATCGGCTGCTGGGCAGAGATTTCAGCCGTCCAGGGAGTCTGAACTTTTAACCCTTTCCTGGGAAATGAAGGCTTTGTAAAATATTACTCCTCCTTGATTTGAAGTAGAAAAGAGACAGTCTGGGATCCGAGATGATGGAAGAAGAAATTCTCAAGTTGGAAGGAGATGATGGAGTGGCTTGTGGCTGGACTTTTCTTGTTAGCCATAGACTGAACCAAATTCTCCTAACAGAAGATGCACTTAGGGCGGTGCGTTGGTGTGCCAGGAGACCTGTTTCAGTGATTACCAACAGAGGAGTGGAGAGAACAGAGGAGAGCTGGAATAGGTGTGGAGAAGCCCTCTATCTTCAAAGAAGAAGAAGAGGAGAAGAAGACCTCTGTTCTTGGACCCTCAGCTCCAGGGGAAAATGGGGGGGACTGTAGTCCCAAAATGAGAAACTGAACTGTTGTCTCTTTTGGTCCATGGCAAAGCATCCTTAAAGGAGCCCTATGAGCAGTCTGTCCATGCACGGTGGTGAGAGCACTGTGACATGGAAAGGAGAGTGTCACCATGGCAGATTTTCTCCGGACGGTTGCCATGTGTGACATGGAAACACAAGGGTGGCAATTGTGTTTCCTGGGGAGTCTGTGGCACAGGAGAGACTCCTGTCTCCCTTGAAAGATTGAGTATTTGAATATCTGAAGGGTAGCAACTTGATCAAGATCCTGGGTGGTGTCTCACTGTTAAGTTTGTTTAGAAATTAGGTGGGAGGAGGAGGGGTGTTTTGGAAAGTCTTCATCCAGGATTTAGTGTTTGTAGTTTTCCTAGTAGTAGTAGTTTAATAAAGTTCTTTCCTTTGTTACTAAGATGGGCCTGCTCTGCTCTGTTCCTGATCACATCTCACAGCAATTATTTAGAAAAGTATATTTTCATGGGGGCGCTGGCATCGCGCCAGTGTCAAACCATGACACATGGCATCTCCCCAGCGCAGACCTGTGTATGAACCTACTGGTAACAATCCCTTCACTGCAAAATGAGACCGTCTGTTTCCACCTTTTAGAGAGACACTAACCTGTGAGTGAGCCTTCCCCCTTGTCTCACAAAAGCTTGCTTCCTTTCAGCACTCTCAAAGAACCATCTTTTTCCAAGGCTTTTGAACACAGTATGTTGCTGTGCTGACGGGATCATCCTTATCCTCACTCACTCTCCCTCTGGGGCCTCCAATGGAGCACTAGGGTAGGGCTTTCCTCTGCAGGAGCTGTGCTCTCTTCCAAGCTGTTGCATTTGCCAGGGCACACTCAACTCTCACAGATTCTGCCAACTGGTGCAAAACTGAGACTTTGGTTGAAGCCATTTTTAAAAGTTTGCCTTATTTGTCACCTGCCTGATACTTATACAGCCTCAGTGGTTAATACCAGCACAAGAACACTTTACTCCTTCCTTCAGCAGTGCTGACTTCCACTTTAAGTACTCCTTTACACCTTGGTCCTCCACAGGCACTAGAGATTCCCTGGCAGGCTTCCTCTGAAAAATATTTTTACTATTTCTTTTATGCCTCCGGCATGCTGTTGCTCAGTATCTTTTTCTGGCTTAACTTCTTATGGTTTGACATTTAGTCAGCCAGAAATTACCCTCTTTCTTTTTTCCTATTCCCTCATTTGGCTACAATGTCCATTGTTTAAAAGTTATCTTCTTACTTCTATGGATTGACTTTAACATGTTGTTTAAGCCCATCGTATTTTTTAGTCTTCTTTTAAAGATTTTTGCAGTGAGCTTTTAATCTTTAATCAATCTTCATTTGCCAGCATTTTAACCTCATAGTTCTTCCTTTAATGTTCTCCTATTTTTTTAGCCCTTACCTTTGAACTGTGGCATTGCAAGTTGCAGGCACTTACTGACAAAATTAATTTAACTACTGGACTTAATTTTTATTTTCAAGAGGCAACAATCACATGCATCATTTGCATTGACATGGACCTTGCCTATCACCAAGTATCACTTGTATCCTGGTGTTACAGTGTGTCACTGATTTAAGACTGAAGGCCAGTGAGAGCCTGTACTCCCTTACAGTTGAAATGTCTTTATCGTTTGGATGCGATCCAAAGAGTGAGCAGAATTTTCCACCTGTCTAACTTGGGTACATAAAGTTACCTCATTTATTTAGATACTGCAATCAGCTCTTGCTTGTAGAAGTGTATTTTTAACACCATCTTCTGTCCGTGTGGGGAGAGCACTCTCCTGCACATGAGCTTCTGTGAGTCAATGTGTCAGGTAACAATGAAAGCACCGCAGAGCCTGTCTGAACGCAGCGTGCTAATAAAGAGAGACGGCCCTTGCAAACATTTCTGTCTCCCAGCTACAGCAGCAGGACATTTTACAGCTTTCATGTCCTACTCTGATACAGGAGTGCCTTCTTTCCCATGGAGAGGGGCACCTGGGGCCAGCAGTCATTTCTTCATCCACAGTCACCCAGAAGGTGTTTGTGCTAGATGGGGATATGGCACAGCCTGTTCCTCTGGAGCTGCTACAGACTCGGGCAGGATGGAGGGACGTGATTTACTTAATGAAGTGGGGAATGAGCAAAAACGTCCTTCAGGAACTCAGGATGTGTATTTCAAATACTTTCCAAGCCCAGAAGATGCCCAGGAAGCACAGCAGGAAGCACCAGGGGTGAGATGGGCTATATGAAGAGGTGAGGGAAGTGCAGCTTGGAGGACAGACCCAGGATCTGAGGAGCAGGGCAAAACCTCCCAGCCCTGCTGGCAGGAGTATCCTTAGAGGCTAACCCAAACACTCCAACAGGCCCTCTCAGACTGCTGTGTTTTCACCAGTCTCTAGGTTTACTCCAGTGATGTCCTCAAGACAGAACTCATAAATGTGAACCACCTCTACCAGCTCTGTTGCAGCTTTTCGTGTTTTTACAGGGTGAGCTCATTATGGATAATTATGCTTCAGATCACTGCAGAAATAAGGAGTTACCAGAGTTGGCCCGTGTATCACACACATAAAACTGTTTGCCACCTATAATTTCACACCAAGAGTAATTATATAATCTTGAATTCACAACATTTAAAGATATATTAAGGCAGATTGGCTGGGCTGGAGGCTAGAATTACAACATGCTGCACATAACACAACACAGCCAGGATGGCAACAGTAACCTCACAGACTGGGGTGAAAGTTCCCTCTTTGCTTTGCAGCACAGCTCTCAGCACAGTGCTCCCTGTGAACCTTGGGAGGGCACACGTCCACAGCAGCACCAGCATGCAGGGCTAACAAACATTCAGGAGACACACACCTGCTCAGTTCAAACCAACTCTGCAACTCCACACGGGCATCCGTGCTGCCAGCCTATGGCACGGGCTTCTTTTTAATTATACTTGGCAAATTTTACACAAGCGTGTCATTCTTATGGAAAAACCAATCTGCTGTAATAACTCGACACTGGCATTGGAAATACTAAGTACGAAGTCCAATTAATTTATGACTAATTCTCTGCCCCCTTGGTGAACGGCACATTCCCAGCAAAATGCCATCTGCAGCAGCCACCCTGTCTGCAGAGGGAGCACCAGGCTTGCTGGGGCTTGGCCTGCTCTAGCAAAACCCATGAGATACTCTTTTCTGTATTAATTAAGGGGCAAAAGGCACCGAAGATCCTCTGAAATAACCTTCCTGTTCTTCTGAATGCATAAAAATAGATAACTCATTTAGTAATTTAGGTAAACAGCTCGTTACGAAAATTCATTAGGGAATAAGCCTTCATGATTTCATTTCTTGTTCGTTTCCTGTCTAAATAAATAAACATGAACTCAAGTGACACAAATTCCATTACTTTTGCGCACAGATTCTTGAATGATTTCTTTCTTGCTTTTTTGAATAATTTAATCTCCTCCTTTCTATCAAAGACAACATATTAACAAACATGGCTGGGGAGAGCAAAGTCTTTCAAAAGTAACAAAAGCAGTTGAAAACTTCTATTTAGGATTTAATCTAGGCAATGATCAATTCTGATTCAAAGAGATGTAGGAAAGTTTGAGGGAATATTTTGTTTTGACAAACTGCACTTCTACATGACTTTGAGAATAGCAGCATCTTACAAGATTACTAAAATCTGTTGCTAAAGTTCCTTGTTAAACAATGTTCTGCCATCATTGCAATCCTGACCTCTGCAGCACAGCTTTACACAAGCACAGGAGCAGAAGTACATCTCTGACATTGGCAAATCCTCCTAATTACAGGAGAACCAGAGAAATGGTGCTTGCCCATGGCTGCACACAGGACACTGCAGGCTCTCCCTCTGTCCCAGCCCAGGCTCAGGAATCACCTGCTGCAGTGAGGTCTAATCACAGCTCTGATTCTTCCTTCCTCAGACTTCACCAAATGACTTTTATTCCTCAACTGGCAGCTCAAGAAGCAAAAGAATGGCAGTTTCAAAATGACTGGAATGACAGCATTGGAGACATTGTTAGATGTATTTCCCTACATCCCGTTTAGAGAACTTGACAGACTCTCAGTGACTTTCCCAAAAAACCTTAGCAGTCACCCTTCTTTCATCTCACATCTAGGTTCTAATCCCACATACACAACTTCCAGAGCCTTCTGGTCACACACTACAGCTTGTAAGGCCATGCTAAGTTCTCAGGACTTTCTGTTAAATGCAGATAAAAAGCAGAAATACTGAGGGAAGTATCTCTATAGCTCATGCTTGTGCAGCCAAGAGATGTGTCCTCTCTACCTGGTAGAGTGGCATGAGCTTCCCAGCTTGGTGCCAAGAGCAGCAGCTGTGAGAGGGAGCCATGGGCACCATAACTTGGCTTTTAGGCACAGGGAGAACAATGAGGGACAAGAGCTATGGATAGCAGGGACCATCACCCTCCTGGAAACTGCTCTGGAGCTATCCAAAGCGAGAAAGAGGCTTCCCAAAATGTCAAGCAGTAACCTTCAGGGAAGGCAGCTGCTGTTCAAACATGTTGTTTTAGACTTTCCTTCATGACTGACTGTGAATTCTGTTTCTTGCTCTGATAAAAAGAAACAGCATCTTTTGTTTGCTTGACCCTGAAAGGCAGAGGAAGTTGAAGCCTTTATTTATTCAACCCTAAGACATGGGAACTTACAGACCATTGTCACTTCCCAAAGAGCTTTTGTTTTTATTTTTCTCCTCAGCCTATCTGGGTTCTGTTTGCCTTACAAATTTTTCACAGACAGTTTGTTACCAGCCTGGGACATCTGTGACTTGCTTGCACATGGCTGTCAGTTGAAGGGAAGTTCTTTGTAGCTGCATGCAAATAATTATGTTGCTTGATGGCAGAAATCGCTCCAGTTTTGATCAAAAAGCCTAACCACTAGATTTGTTTTCCACCTTTTTATACTATTTCAGAGCACTTTTGAAGTCTGTTACATCAGTACGATGATGGATGGCAAGAAGGAAAGCTGATGGAACTGGTCACGAATCAGAAATTGGCCAAGACAACAGAGCACATGGACTCTGCTGAAGTCAGCACTCCATTCCATTTCTGCCTTTGGGAGGTTATTTTGGTGTTGGATTTCATGACAAAAAAACAACCCTTAGGAGAAGAGGGCTCCTTAAGAAGCTTAAGGATGGCCAGGTTATCGAGGGACACACAAACAGCTATCTCAAAGGCAGACTGAAGACAAGCCCCACTGGGCTCCATCAGACTAAGGACCTATCCAGAATATTTATAAAAAGTTCAAAACTCTGTCACGGCTGCTAATTCCAAGAAAATGAGCCTTAGATTTCACCAGGGGCTTTCTCATCAGGTCTTCTACTTTTGGCCTAGAGTGCAGACACCAACCCCCAGTTTAAAGAAAGTGAATGATGGAAAGACTTTCACCCATAGGGAATTGTTTTGCATGGGATCCTAAGAAGAAAAAAGGCCTTTTTGGTCTCTGTGTTGCTGCTAAGGCCACTGGTGAGTACACACCTGTACAGACACTTAGAGCTGCTCCTACCAAGAGCAAGTGCAAGCTGTGAGAGTCCCTCACCTAACCCCAGGGAGAACTGCATTCCTGAAAGGGGCTTCTTGGGCCAAACACTCAAGTGGCTCTCTGGCAGTGCCTGTCCTCACTCCTGTGTGCTGCACAGAGCAGCAGTCCCACTGGGCTGTGCTGGGCTGCAGAGCTGCAGGCATGCTGCAGACACAGAAGTCTTGTGCTCAGGGTGGGGAGAGTGGCTCAGCCACGCTGTTCTCTATAGGTTACTTGGATCCAAAGATCCATGTTGAAACCCGCTGCAGTTAAATAAATAGAGGGCTAATGGCAGATGGTTTCACTTAAACTTCAAGAAAGGCACCGCCTATATGTCAATTTGGAATTGGTGTAATGAGCCAACAACGTTCTGAATTAAAATAAAAGCAAATTTAGGAATGAAACCTACTAGAGACTTAACTGGTCTCAAGTGCATAGTTAAATTTCTAAAATAATAGCTGCAATCCAGCATAACAAACATGCCTTGCTTGAAAACAAAAGCCTGAGTTTAACTGTAGATTGCAGTTTGTTTTCATTCCCATGAGAAACTGCAAGATATTTCTTCTTGGAGTAACTTCCCAGGAAGGCACACCAATGGTGCCTCCAAAACCACATAGAGTAGGACCAGGACTCCCCAGTTCTTTGTTTTTCCTTCCAGGTTTACCAGTGCTGAGGCCCTTAGGTACCATCAGGCAGATTTTCTGTGAGTATTGCATGTGGTCACAAATGCTGGCGCTTTGACACTGGGCAGAGGCAGGTCAGAATTGGGCATGGCTGGCTGCAGGGGCCAAGGGCAGAGCTGTACCATGGGACAGCAGCCAGCAGGGACATGGCACAAGGGCAAAGGACTGACAGAGCATCTGGGGAGGCAGAAAAGGAAGAGCTGCCAGCAAGCATTGACTGTGAACTGGGGGATGGCCCAGCAAGCTTGGAAAGGGCTATGATCAGGGAGGAAGAAGGAAAAGGGAGTAGGAGGTGGAGGATTAACATGTAACAATGTATAACAAGTTCCTACACTTAAAAATAAACTTACACATATTTAACGTATTTTAACATATTAAACATATTTAAATAGGCAAATATGTTTCTGTGCACCTGCACAGTGAGGATCTGGTTCTATCCTAATGCTCTCTGAGGGGCATGGGTGATTCAGGCTGACCATGAGAAGGAGCACATGGCACATTACAAGGTAATGGCTGTTTTTATTCTTTTCCAGCATAGAGCAACAGAACACTTGAAAGCAAATTTTGATCTGGAAAATTAATAACAAACTGCTATTGCCTTGTACAAGATCTCCTTTTAAACTTCAATCTTATTGACTGCACACACATGCATGTGCACATCAATTACTAGACTGTCTGTTGACATTTGTCACTACCTCACAGCACAAGGACTGCCACCTTCTTCCCAGAAAAAACTCTTCAGGCAGTAACCTTGACTCTGCTCTGTACACTCATGAAAACTGCCAGATCAGTCTTGCAGAGCCATGTAGGACAGCAGTGGACAACTCCGTACTCATTGTCCATATCTGTTCTCTGTCCCTGCAGCCAGTGGTGGGAATGGCTCAAGCCAGCTAAAGGCAGTCTCCAGTGGGCCTCAGAAGGCACCAGAAGAATCTGAGGGTGACCAGCAAAGGGTGACTGTCTGCTGGGAAAAGACTGTCCAAGTAGTTCAAAGGGTTGGCTCTCAACTGCTCTGTCAAGTATTTCATCTTTGCAAACAGTGGCATGGGTAAACTTTAGTACACAGTAAAAGACCCCACAGAAGCAAGCGATGAAGTTCTGAAAAAGCTTCAAAACAAAGACCCCTTCACTTGTATTCCTGTCATCTCCTCTGCCAGGGCTGTGGCAGTAAAAAGAAAGGGCAAGGAAGTGGCAGTAGAAAAGGTTTCCTTTCTTGCACAGAGATCTGGCTGAGGTACAAGGAAAGAGGGGACAAGTTCTTACACTGAAAGTTTTGCCAATTTCTTCAAAGGAGACTCGTCCTTTTCCAGCAGCCAATTCTCTGCAGGTGCACAAAGAATTAAGGTGGGCTTAAAAGAACAGCAGACAGCTGGGAGGAATGCTTTGTTGTCAGCTAACTCCCAGATGCTTGTGCGGATCATCTCCAGTCCCCTCAGAGGCAGAATAGGGTGGAGAGGCAATTTTCTCAAAGGACCGAAATGGGTTCTTCTCCAGACAGAACTTTTTAGGGAATCATTTCCTATGGTTATCAATAGTCAAATTGAAAATCAAGCCAAGTTACCTACTGGCTTTTTTGTGTCTTGTAACTTTTTTCCCAACACCTGGCTGGGTGTCACAGAGGAATCTGTGTTTGATGCTGTTGTTTACTTAATGCTATTCTTGTGTCTCATCTGTTTCGACATCTCAGCCCAAATCCCTGGACATTTTTTTTTATTTCCTGGATTGTGCTGATGTTCCAAAGAAAAAAATCCCGAAGAACTGAAGAAAATGTAATTTCACAATGTTTCATTATTTATGGATAAGATTTGTCACTGGATTCTGATGCATATCTTCCAAATTATATTTACTCCAACAAATGAAAAGTTATTTCAAGTAAAAACAGGACTTGGTAAAATGTTAAGAAGAAATAATTTGTAACTTAGAAATAGTGTTTTTACTTCAGTGATAAAGTGCCCACTTGCATGTGATAATTCAGGTCAGCCAGAAAAGGATTTTTGTAATAGACATAAAAAGGGAGTTTCAGGCAGATAAATGCCAAAAATAATTCTGATACATCTAATAAAAATTCCCCTAGGACAGCTGTACAGATTATCACACTCAGCTGCACTGCATGGGAAAGTGCAATTATCAAAATGCTGAAAGCCTGAACTGATTCTTTTTTTCTTAGTTTATGGAAATTCGCATCAGCAGATAATATTTTCAGCATGCTGGGATTTAACAATAACATTTTGGTTTATGATTCACATGTACTGTAAAACACAGATGTTTTAAAAAAGCATTTTGTGCACAGTTGTTCAGAAAGTAAAGTTTACACTGCTCCAGGGTTCTCAATGCATTTGATGAGTGTGGCAGTGACACTCTGCCCTAAGCACGTTCCATCTTCCTCACCATCTGAATTCATGATATACTTGTGCAGGTCATGTCCTGTCTCTCATGTGGGACTGAAATGCTGCCCCAGAGCATTTCTGTGCACTAATAAGTCCATGCCCCAGTGCAAAGCTGTTTTCCCTGCTGTCCTGCAGCACAGTAATGTGATGATTATTAATCCTGACCAGGCAGTGCTGAGAGGTCCCACTCACACTGAGTGTTGTATAACAGCATGGTAAACAGCTGAGGAGGACCAGGGAAGGCAGTCAGCATCCTAACAAACCAGCAAGGCCAAGGAATTTGCCCTGCT
Organism: Anomalospiza imberbis; assembly: GCF_031753505.1. Classification (NCBI taxonomy): domain Eukaryota; kingdom Metazoa; phylum Chordata; class Aves; order Passeriformes; family Viduidae; genus Anomalospiza; species Anomalospiza imberbis. The sequence continues at coordinate 715,149 of NC_089689.1, read as the reverse complement.
AAGCAAGCGTAGGAGGAACCCAAATGAGGAGAGGAGGACAGTCTCCATAGGCTCTGTGAGCCACCAAGTTAGAGAGGTTAAGTCCTGTTCACGTAACCCTTAATCAGCTGGGTACAAATCACCAGGACTGGGTGGCACCCTCTGTGTCCTGGAAGAAGCCAGAATTCACAACTGCTGGCCAGGTCCCCACCTCTCCTCACAGTCTGGGTGACCAAGCATGGGAGATTTGCCAGTACTCCAGCTCCAACGGGGACCCTGGCAACTAAACCCCAGTAATGATCAGTTTGACTTCTTTTGCAAAGCTGTAATGACAGATATTTGGCCTAAGTTTGCTTTTCATGTACGAGTCAGTCACATCTCTTTGAAACTGTTCTCTTATCGTTCCCTTTCTTCTTTTGCACTTACCATTGATGTTTACAGCTGGCAGCACTATAGACATCTTTGGTCTCCTGGTCTTGTTATGTGTGGTGGCTGGCAGTAGCAGGTGGTCCTGGAAAACAGCAGAAAAGATGTGTTAAATCTACTCTCAAAGCAGAGAGCTGGGAAAATGCCTTTCCACTCTCCTTTACTGGCATTCCACACTGAACTGTTTACAACAGCTCAGAAAATCCATATTGTTGAGGGAGTCTTCCAAAAGTCACAGCAATTGCTCCTGCTGTGTAACCAAGAAGAAATCCCTATTGCATGCAGCAGAATATGAAAAAGCCTTGATCATGTGGAAGGAGATGGAAACTACCATTAAGCCCTCATTCAACAGAGTGCTTATGTATATGATTAAAGTAATTTAACTTGACTTCAATGCTATTTAAACATATGTTTAAGGACCTTGCTGAATTGAAGCTTTTACTTGCACAGCTGTTTACTTTCTGTGTAAGTTGTCCTGCTGTCCCTGTGAAGCTCTATACCTCATGCCTCGTGCAGCAGGACTGCACTGCTCAGAGCTGGGCTGGGGTGTGAAACACAAGCTCTGCTGACAACACCTTCCAGGGAGGTTGGATGGTGAAGCTGTGCTTTAGTGTCTGATCTCTCCTGTAAGGCAGCAGTAACTGCCCTGGCTCTGACAGTGGAAGCTGCATCTGCAGGAAATGCTCTGGATACAGACCTGGCCTGCAAGGAGGAACACAGCCTTTCTTCAGGGTTCTTTTGCTGCTGCTGAACTCCAGCTGCTCAACTTGCAGCCTGGAAAAATATGGTTCCTCCCTTATCAATGGAACTTAAAAGCTCTGGTCCAGGCATCTCCCATATTATTAAGCCAGTTTGATGCTCTCCTTTCATGCTTTCCCATGCTTTTCACATACAAACATCTCATACTTTTGGGCAAGGTTATCTTTTTGGCAAACTGAATTAGACTTCCTTCGGGATACATTAATTTATTAAGATCAGGGTAACAGTAATTTTTCCATTTAAAAATATAAACACTACCGTGTTATATGTAAGATTTGGGGAACTGAGTTACACACAAAGTTAGGTGTTAAATATGGCAAGATATTCTGTAGACACATTGCAGAAATATCATTTTCTCTCTGTTTCCCATCAAAAATTTCCCTCCCCCAAAACACCAAATGACTGACCATGAGAAGAAAACATTACTTAAATAAATGTCTGCAAAAAACATCTTGGTAACCAAAATTACAAAACCACTCTGGTATAATTCTCAGATCACATATGTAATTCCCATTTCACTTTTGAACTGCTTAAGATTAAGACAACATTCACTAAGACAATGATCCTTACATAAAAACTCTCATTGAAATCCAATGTTCCCAAAGGAACAGGCCTAAGATAAGATGTCCATTAAATTACATTTTGTAACAATGCCCTTGCCACAATTTGGTAACTATTTTTAGCAGACCTTAGAAAATGCTTATACTGTTTGGTTTTTTTTTTTTTCCTTTTTCAATGCTTCTGAGAGTCCATCGCTACCTACCAAACCACAAGTACTGCACAGATGATCACCTGAGAGTCATTACAAGTAGCAACTGCTTTTTGCTAACCTATCTGAAGACTGGTGCATTAATTTATGCTGCCTTATAATGGCACCTTTATTTACTGTATGTATAAATTGTATTAAGAGCTACCACAAGGATTTTACAGTTGCATTCAAATGTTCTTTGGAGTTGCTGCACCACCTCCCAGTGATTCAACACCAACTCTGGAGAAAACAGACAAACAAAAAGCTCTAAACCCAGATTGCCACCAGGAGCTGATGTGCAAGAGGCACACATTGTCTGGAAGCTGCCCATCTATGAAGAGACATTTTATAAATCTGGAATTGGTGAAATTTATCCATCTCGCTAATCATCTTTATCTTTCATATGCATTGTGGCAATCAGTGCAAACTTGTAGTTACCTAACTACCCTCATTCTTCAGTGAATTCGAAGGGTATGCTGTAGAATATCAGATATTCTGACCACAGTTAGCCACCCAAAACATTCTCAAGTCCAAAAGTCTTCAAGTAGTCCAAACCTTTTATTTGAAAGCAAAAAATAATTAATTCTATTTCACAGAAATGAGGGTACAGATTAGTGATTTTGAAGATATCAGACATTTAGAAGCACTGTTTGAATGCATTTCTAAAATGTTCTGTGCCATTCTGAAGGATGCTGAATTGCATCCCAGAGGGGGCTGTGACACTATATCACTCACCCCAAATTTTAAACAATAGACAAAACAAACAAACAAAACAAACCCTAAATTAAAATACTGTTTGTGATATTAACACATGGTATAAAACTGAAAATGAATAAAAGCAAATTTTGCAAGTCAGCATCTGGCTCAGGAGCATGAGTGTCAACCAGAGTCAGAATAAATCAGAACTATTATCCAACAACAGATGGCTCTGGCTTGGAGCAGGAGCTGCACTTAGACGACAGTTTAAACAGACGAAGCAGACCTGAGACTGCTGGCAGAATGACTGGAAAAATATCAGCCTGGAAAGAATATTTCAAATGAGATCCTTGCTTCAGCATTCTCAATTTGCTTTTGATATCTCTGCAGTTCAGTGATACTGAAGCCAGATGAGATGGACAGATAGATATAGACACAGATACTAAAAATCCAGGCATGAACATGTTACCTTAATTTAGTAAGTCTCAACAACACATGGGACTGCAATAAGGATTCTGAGGTTTCTTGAGTATCAGATCAGTGTTATCAGGGCTCCAGCAGGGATAAAGCTTTAGAGCCTCATGTATCTCTAACCCTACAGCCAAATGGCAGTGGAAATCCTCTCCCACTGTGCCAGAATATTCCAGAAGTCCTGCTGCTCCTGCAGCTTCAGCCTCAGTCTCATGATATGTGGTTTGGTACCCAAAGTCCCTCCTACCTAGATGCATGAAAATATGGAGACATTTTGCTTTCATTTTCCTTTTTTTTGTTAAAAAATTGGTTTTAACTCTCATACTTTTAAGGATGTAAACAAAACATCATCACTGCATACCATGAGGTTTCATTAAACAGAGGAAAAAAATGCTAGGCATGGGTCTTTTTGATTTAATTTTCTTTCTTAAACTATCATCACTTCTAAGCTGGACTCTTGGCTTTTAAATTAACAGAACTGGCAATAGTGCTTGTTTTGGCTTTTGCAATGCATATCCCATCAGCCATAGCACCTCCCAAGGAGCAGTCCTGCACCTCCTCCATTCCTGCTTCACTGTGTGACAGAAACACGTAGGAATGAATCCTCGCAGTATGCCCACGATGGAGGAAAATATTCCAGGGAATGTTTGGAGGAGAGGCGCACGCATTTCAGGGAAGCCCGTGTGACACAGGACACAAAGGAGCAGATTTCCAGCCCCGCAAGGTGCTGCACTCTCAGCATGAGCTGCCTTTCCTCCCGTCCCAGGGCTTTCTCTCTGTCAAGTCAATTCCCCCAGATTTTTCTTACCTTCTTAGTTGTTGTGCTTAGGTATGGATTAGTATTTTTCAAAAGGCTTTTCTGAGGTCTTAACTAAGGACCCTTGATTGAGATGTACTTTGTTAGAGCATATTTAGCACATCTGCCTGTGTGAACACTGCTGGTCATGCTGCTGTCGAGCCTCAGACCCCTCCAGGCGGCTCGGAGCATGTACCCTGCAAAGTACAGATGTGATCCATGCGGGAGCCAAGGCTCCAGGAACACAGCCCCCACCCAACTCCACACAAAGACTTTGTCAAGATGTCCCAGTGAGCCCTGCTCTTCATTAAGAGCTCCATCTCTGACAAACCAAGGATAACCTTTTGCAAAACAAGAGACATTTGTTGGTTTACAGCAATAAAAGCTCCGAGGAGACTGGATTAAAATACCAAAGGAAAGCTTTAATGTGCTATTCTGGTAATTTGCCTTGATGAGGCGATTTGATCTTTACCGTGGCCTTGGAGACCTGCTCTGTGCTAGAATGTTGCAACAAAGGCAGTTGCCAGAGCAGAGGGGGCAACAGGAGCCAGGCATGCTAAAGGGTGCTCTGTCACTCCGTCCAGCAGCTTCCCAAGGCTTCTTCCAGCAAACAAACACTGGAGCTGGGCATTTTTTCGTCTCTGTTTATGACTAAGAAGTCTCTCAGGGAACTGTGTGCCTCAACCTCTTCCAGCCTGAATCTTCCCGCTGTGGTTCCAGGACCACATTACAGCCGCTGTTGACCCAGGCTGAGGTGATGCCTCAGGTTTTGGCTTTTCTATTTTTCACATTCTGTGCTGCTTTAGTGTGTAGTTCTGAGCTTCCTATTAAGGGATGGTGAGCTCTCTTCACAGAGCAGGGAGACAAAACAATTCCTTCCCTAGCTGGGGACCAAGGACAATCACCCAAATCTCAGGCCCAAGAGCACAAACAACGTGGAATGAAGAGAGAAAAACAAGCAGGATGGGACTTCATGGGCTGGAGCTGTATTTGGACAATTAGCTCCAATGTGCAAATGGAGCAGAACTGATCAAAGTGAGAAACCCCGTGAGCGGTTGGGCATTTTGGGACCATTTAGGTTCCTCTTGGGTGCAGCCCTGGCCCCTGGCCGGGCTCTTGTGCTGCCCAAGGTGGATCCATTGAGGCCCTTTATTAAATCCCTACTTTATTCTTTAACTCTGTCCAGTCTCTGTTCTAGGGCAGCCTCTCAAGGCATCAGAGCAGCCGCCCACATCCCACAGAGGGGTTGTTTTTCTTTAATGGCACAACTTCTGGCAGTTTTCAACACCTCCAGACAGCTTAAAACCTTATCTGTTCACTATCTGACCACACCTAGTGAGTGATCTCAAGATGAAACAGATAGAAAACAAGTGCTTTTTTTGATCATACAAAAATTGTGCATCAAATCCATGCACTGCCTTTTTACCCTATTTTTTCTGAACATCTTCAGGGATTTTGAGACTGACACAACACTGGACCTCTTTACAGGTATGCTTTTGACAACACAAAGAATGTGCAACAAAAATATGCTCTCCCTGACCCAAAATACTGCATGCCACTTCAGAGACTGATTCATAGCACAAATACTCCAAGGAGCTAGACCTCTTAAACCCCTGGGTTGACAGACCCCCTGAGCCAGCTTTTTTTCCCACAAACGACAGATTTCACACTTTTTAAAAATTTCAGGATCATTGTTTCCAGCTTTTTGCTGTTACCAGAGATGTGATGTGTCTGTCTGTTCTCCTACACAGGCCAGGGACCTGGCCCTGAGCAGCATCCCAGCCTCTGGCACACAACTCCTGGCCAAGAAATGGTACCTGAGAACTTCATTCTCAGGAATGCAGGGCTGGATGTCAGCCCTCTCTGAACAGCAGCACTCTCTGATGCCAGCAGCTCTCTGAACACAAAAGGAGGCTGTTCCCCAGGGAAGAGAACTCACCAATGTGCACTCAGAGTCAAGAGGCTGATCCTCATCTAGCCCAGCAGTTCCCAAAGTAGAAAGCACAGAGCAGGATGTAAATGGGAGTCAGGCCTTGGCATTTCTGGTTTTCTCTGGCATTTCAAAAAGGACACGTATCAAAGTTTACAAATTTGTACAGGAAATGGCTGCATAATTTCATTATTGATTCATTTGGGGAATGGCAACCATAAGGTGCCCTGAGGTTACACCACACTGGATGCAGCACTGGTCCATCTGAAAATGCCAGAAGTTCCTGAAACACTGCCTTCACCATCAGTGGATGTTACACTGGGCAGAAATGCAGAGGGGACGGTGCCTCTGGAAACATTTCTGACCCTTATATCTGAAAAGCATAGGGATGTTTTTGAGAGTAGGAAAAAAAAAAAAAAAAGAGAGAGGAAACAAATTAAAACCTCTGCACAAACTGTGACTCATAGCCACCACTCTTGTTCATCACACCAGAAACTTAGTAAAGCTGGCTTGTTTTTAAAGCTGATCTTTAAAGTTGAGTTTTTTCGACTGGTTGGTTTCTGAGGTTTTTTTTTTTTAAGGTAGACCTTAGAAATACAAGGAGATTTACTTAGCTCATCATGGATCCTTACAGGGAATCCATGACATGAAGAGCATGGGAGCAGGTGAAAAATGGGATAATGACTGCAAGGAACGCACAGAAAATCCACAATAAAATTTCACAAGGTATCAGTCTCTCTGCAGTAGCTCTTGGCAGCCCATCCTGAGAGCAGCTTTACCACTTTAACAATGCCATTTAACTTAATTTGAAGTTAACCAGTTCTACCTATCTTAACCTTGATGTTAGCCAGCACACATTAACACAGTTTGAGTTTGCAGCACATTTAAAGAAGAATTCAACCCCTAATCATAGCATCTAACTACTTTTCTAGGTTTTAAGGGGTGGGAAGAAGACTGTCCCAGAACAAGAAAGCTCCAAAAAGTAGTGGGAATAGAGATTGTTTTTCTGCTTTCATTTTTGCCAGAATTGCTCCTTTTCACCCCAGTGCTGTTTCGATCCCTGTATTTCTGTGCACAGGTGGTTTTTACAGCCTATTCTTTGCACACAGTGCTGGAATGAACTGATGAGATATGACTTTTATTTAAGTGTTTTACCAGAAATAGCTCAATCCCACAGTCAATAAAATGTCCTCTAGTGTAAGATTACACCTTTCTGCCATTCCCAGACAAATTTTCATAAATAAAACCTAACTGCACTTTGGAACAACTTCTAGTCACTGTCCTTGCAGAAGAAGGAGTTGCTATCCAGTTTAGTTTCCACATTAGAGGTCTTTTAATGAAGAAGTCTTTAGTGCCTTTTATTGTAAATTGTGCTACTGCCAGATGTGATATGGGCTGGACTCCAAAACCAAACTACCTGGAAAGCACCTCACTGTGAGTCAGAGAGCCTTGTGAAAATCCCAGAGACCTCAGAGGAATGGAAAATTCACTCTGTCACAAGCTTCCTTCAGAAGAGTTTCCCCCCCTCTGTTCAAAGACAGCACTGCTGCCTGTCCACGAGCAGGGCTCAGCTTTGGAGACTTTTCTCCATGTAAAGGAGAACCAGTAGCAAAGGATCTCTGCTGGATTAAGAACCAGAAAGGTTATGGAGACTACTAAGGATAAGAGACCTGCTGGGTTCACAAACATGCAAAGCATTGAGGAGGTGCACAAAAGGCAGCTGTAGAGCAGGTATATAGAAAAGTGAAAAATATTGACAGACGGTTCAGTTTTCTATTTTCATGGTTTAGAATCCCTTTGTTCAACATACAAGGCCAAAGAGGAGGACTTATGCCTTAAGATAACACTGAAATATGCTGCTAATCAGGTATCTACAGACTCTACCCAGTGGGCCTCTGGGAAGGCACCTTGTCTCCCTCCAGGAAGCTGATCATGAGCGTGCTTCCAGAGACAGGTTCGTCATCCTGTCCTACTGAAACATCTATCTTCACCCTGTTAAAGTGACACCGAAGCAGCAAAATTACCAGCTTCTCTCAAGCTTCCTGTTCCTCTGCAAATCCCTCATTCTGGAACTACCCGAGATGAACCTGCCTCGTTTCTATCCAACCTATTTCAGTATCATTTTTGACTTGCAAGACATCCAAAATAAGAGGCACTACGTACCATCATCCTTTCCCTGTGGATAGAGAATACCCCAGGAAATCATAGTTTGCAGAAGCTTGAATAGGGCACACCAATGCCAGTCCAATTGTAAGGGAGAACGAGGTGAAGGAGCCCCATCTGGACTTTATTTCACTGATAAATGTATTTTTCCTTGTAGTTTTGTCCTGTTTGATTTGCATACGAAGGATAAAGGCCATGTGAACATGGAGGGCACAGGACAGAGACTGGACAGAAATCCTGGCAGTTAAACTTGCCTGCAGAACTGCTCTGCAGGGCCAAAAGTAGAGAACAATGCATGCATTTGCTATGATGTAATTTTGGTTTGGCAGCAGATTAAAAAAAAATTCCTAAACGCAAAGTAAGAGGATGTGAGGGACAGAATTCTATGTCGAAGCGAACAGTTTTGGTTAAAATTGTATAGGAAGGTTCTAAAGCATTCTTGAAAATGCTTTGGTAATTTGTGTCTGGGTTATTTGTGGAAATTATCTGCATTTCAAAACAAACTGGAAAAGGTATGTCTAGCTGACTTAGTTCTGTGCCTCAGTGAAGGAAAAAGAATCCCAGCTTGTACTGGTGGAAAAGTTTCTCCATTATGTTTGATAAGGATCAGGTTTTCTTCTAAAAGGTCTCTCAATCTAACCAGCATCATAAAATTACAAATGTTTGCTTCAAATTATTTGAAAATTATGTTTCTCTGCCATTTTCTGTCCTTCCCAGGGGCTGTAGAAGCACAGAAATGCTGTTCATCTGTAACTCCCAGCCAAGTCTGTCAACTGTCTTTGCAGATTTTACAAAGTTGTAAGACTGAAAAGGAATTAATTGTTTTATTACTATTACCCATAAAAAGAAATACCCCTCCTTCTATAATTCACTGCAGCGGAGTTCTGCTTTTGCATAGCATCTGCAGGCTATTAGTTTTGCAACTGCAATCTGTAATTGCAAAAACATGTAATTTAGATAGGGCATGTGAATCCAGTCCAGTAAAACCAAAAAGGATAATCCAGATTCTTTGCTTCTTTCACAAAACATTAACTGAAAGTTTCTATACTTGTCAGCATGACCTCAGGTCTTCTACAGAAGACAAATCCTGGATTCCCAGAATTGCTGCTCTGCTGGAGACTGCCCCAAAAAGCACACACAACCCCAACTGTAGAGGAGAATGCTCCTATCAGCAAACACGTTTTTTTCTGCTGTTCTGCCTTTTGCAGCCGTAAACAAGCACAGAACTAGTCAGTGCACAAAAATGGTGCAGTTCCATGGGCACACTCCTTAGAGGGGAGCGCGATCTCTTCCGATCACATTCCCATGAAACAGAAGCTGCATGGCTAAAAAGAAACTGATGCCAGGCTTTCTCCAAATGCTGGCTCTACGTAACACTACAATTCCAGATCCATTTGCTAATACAGCTGCCCTCTGCTTTCTCTTCCAGCTGACTTCAAAGGACAGTGAAGTCCTAGAACACTTTGATCTCACTTTGTGGTGAGATCATCCTGAGAGCTCTTCAGAGCCCACTTGACAATGCCACAGCCAACTCACTGTCAGCAACAGCCTTCTTCCACACAGGAGGCTGGACCAGAGGGCTCTTCTAAGCAGCATTTCCAGGATCCAGAAGGACCTGGGCTCAAATTTTAAAGTCTGTCAAGATCGTACTTCTACCTTGCCTTCTCCCTGATTTGCTGACCTCTCATGAAAAGACTGTATGAGAAAGATGTTGATAGCAATCAGGGTTGCAAAGATATCAAAGACAGCAATCAGGGTTAGATACATATGAGAAACGTTCAGGAATAGCTACACAAGCCCAGGAAAGGTCACACAGCCTGTGAATGAACACTATTCTGGCAGAACAATTTCATTTCAAAGCAGGAGAAAGGATGCTTTCATACAGTGCAAAAATGCCCACACATGCAGACAGCTGGGGATTCAAGAGAACTTTAAAATCCTAATCAGAAACAACTGCTAAGTAGAGGCAAGACTTCAACGTTTTTAAAATCAAGGCACTTAATTTGATCGCAGTGTGTTCAGTCCTACAACACATATGGCACAAGAGCCAGCCCTAATCTGAAATTACCATCTTCTTGCTTTCTGCAGCACCAGAAAGAATTTAAACCTCCTATTCAAGCTGCACACTATGTAAGACAGCTGCAAGCCAAGAAGTAGAGCACCTGTAGTTGTCAATGCAGCAGACTCAGCATCTCGGACAGCTCAGCTAAGGAAGCTGAGACAATCAGAATTTGGACACAAGATGCAGGATTCAGTCTGAAGGGCAACTTTTATTAAGTGGATCCAAACATGTTCCCATGCAAATAAAACTTATATATATACAAGTTATATATATATTACTGGTGTACAGGTGAATATACATTTAAAGCTTCAGGTAAAAATACTACTAGACTCCAAAACTTAATTTTACAGAAGCCGTTAGTTATTCTAAAAAGTGTGCACAATAGGCACATTTGGCACAACAGGACCCAATTGTTCATTAGTCCAAAATCTGAGCACACACAGATGCATTCTTGAGTTGAACAGCTGGGACTTATCTTAAAAAATGTTTTAATGTCTGCAGAGAGAGCATATATGTCTTTTGCGGCCAGGATATCAGGTACTGGATTCAGATCTGGTTTGAGTGAACAAAATGACAACTGAACCTTACATCTCAGAGTCATTGTGACTTTCTCCCTTTCCTGATCCATCCACCTATCTGTGACTGTTGTCAACTTGCTGGAAATATATTCACTGGGAAGGGTAAACGAACAAATTGAAAGCAAGGCTAATCACAAGAGAGACTAAAGTAAGTCTAAATTCAACTCAGATCAAACCCACTGGGAGCCAAACTCAGGGTGCTCCTCTCTCCTCTCCCTGCTGGGACAGCCCCACCTTGCTGCTGCTTGCCCTTGAGTGCCTGTCCTGGTTTCAACTAGGAGAGAGTTATTTTTCTTCTTAGCAGCTGGCACAGTGCCTGTTTTGAATTCATGTTGGTAACACACCAATTTTTTCCTGTTTTGCTGTTGCTGAGATTTTACCTCAAATCAAGGATTTCTGGCTCTCCCATGCTCTGCCAGTGAGCAGGTGCACTGCTGGGAGCCTGGACAGCTGACCCAAACTGGACAAAGGGATATCCCATTGCACACAATACTGTGCGCCGTACACAAACTGGGGAGAACTGGCCAGGATTGCTTCTTGGGAAAGGCTGGGCATCAGTCAGCAGGTGGTGAGCAGCTATACTGTGCATCATTTTCTCCTCTCCTCTCTCTCCTTTTCATTATAATTATTACCACTTTTATAATAATATTTATTTTAATTTTTAAACTGTTTTTATTTTATAAGATGTACTTTTTTTTTCTCCAATTCTCCTCCCCACTGGTGGGGAGACAGGGCATGAACAAGTGGCTGCATGGTTCTTATTAACTGGATGGGGTTAGCCCATGGTACTGCCCAAGAGCAGACAGTGGCAGCTTGATTCACATCGGCAGCCAGAGTGATGCTGCTTCTGAGAGCACAGCAGATGTACAGGAAATTAGCAACAAATCTTCCTAGTTGTGGAAGTTGCATCAATTACACAGAAATACATCAGAGGACTGGAAAATCTGGGTTAGAAGTGTTTGTAATCCCTCAAATTCTTGGAAAAAGCAACTGACTGTGAGTTAAGTTTCTGGGGATCTCCTCCTCCCCCCATCCTTTAGCCTCATATGCTCAGGGTACCTGAATCTCTCTCTAAACCTCTATGAACTTAAGTCCAATGAGATGGAGGTAATCACCTCCCAAGCAGCAACAATAAATTATATTTTAGGTCACTATGGTGATGGTTCCAGGCAGAAAGCTGTTTTATAAGCAGAGGCAGTACTTTTACTAAACTGCCTTTGACCTGGTTTTAAAAATACAGGTCTCATTTGCACTGTCAGTACCTACTGGGTAAAGCAGCTTTGAAAGCACCTTTCTATGGAACCTAAAGAATTGGGTCCTCTGATTTCACTGCTGAAAGTGGTTTCTCCTTCTTTGTAAATCATGCCAAAGCTGAACAAAAGAATACCTTTATAAAAATATAATCACCCGCAATGCAAATGCCACTGCCAAACCCCCAGGAACAGAGCGACACGGGACGTAAGGAAAGAAACACACAGAGATAACACAGAAAGAAACACTCTTCTCAGTCACCAGTTGGTTGCATTTTTGCCTGAACCCCCCAGCTTTACACAGAGCTCTGCAATGACTCCAGCTCAGAGCTGGGTGGGTCTCTGCTCATCCTGGCAGCAGCACAGGCAGAGTTCTGGGCTGCCATGGCTGGACAGTGGTCTGACACACTCAGGCCCTGGCTGGGGCTCCAAAGCCAAGCTGCCTTCTGTTTCCCTCAGAATGCTGCTGCACAGACAACAAGGTTTTAATATCAGGATGCAGTGGGCTGAATCCAAATTCGATGGCAGCATTTTAAGCTGTGCAATGTGTATTACATTACAGCTGCTTGCTGGAAAGATGTTTTTCATTTTGCAGATCCCAGGCCATCTGTATGGCTAAGGATTCATCAACTATTAATAGCTTCTTCTAATTAAAGAGATAGTCAATATAATAATGTTAAAGAACTTATTGCCTCTGTTAGTAATAATCTCAGATAAGAGAGTATGAAGATGAAGCTCCCTTTCTTTTTTTTGCCTGTTGGTTTGTATTTAGCCCAGCCCAATGAGCATCCTTCTATTCACATTTGTAGCTAAATTTACTTCTAGGTTTCACTTCTAAATCTCAGTTCTGAGTCCAGATTTTTTGCCAAGTGTCTACTCTGAATTTCTAGTCTTGCTGAGGAAGGCATAAATCAGTTTTTAGAAACAGAGATCATTTTATAAGTGAAAAAGGACTATTAAAAAAATCCGCATTTTCCCCTAAAAAGAACCTCTCAAACCAAAACAAGAAAACAATCTGATGGAAACTGGTCTTAAAAGCATATCTAAGGTACATGACTAACTCATGCGTGGAAGCAAAAAGGATGCCTGACATTGAGGATTCTTCATTAATCACCCCCAAGCTACCTGAAGTGCCCTTCAGAATGGCTGGGCACAGCCTGAGCAATCTGATCCCCATGACCACCTAAAACAGGAAGGTCCCTTCTCCTTCCCTGCCAGCCTCTGGCAATTGTCAGACTCTCCTGAAAGTGTCCTGAACTCCTCAGGCTGTTTTCCCACCAAGATAATAAAATGGCCCAAAGAGAGACCTCAGTACTCACAGCCAAGGAACTGGCATGGACAACAGGAGCCCTTTCTGGTGCTGATAAACCATGTGAATGACTCACTGGTATTTACCCTTAGAAAATCCTGGGATCTGCTCATGTAGCTAGGGAAGAAAGGAAATCATCCCGTTTTGAACAGTGTTGAAAGTACTACAGTGCTGTACAAGCCATCAGACAAGCCACCTGCACTTGTCCATTGTACAGCTGGTAGAAAATAGCACTTTTCCACAAAAAAAGCTTTCTTGTGTGACAATACTTGGATCCTACTCTGAATCCTGAGAATGGATAAACAGAGGTGTAAACTGGTGCATGAGCAAAACGCTCCTTGTTCATCTCCTGACTGCATCTGAGTAACTGCCTGTCTGCCACAGCAATTAAATTAGCAAGATCACAGGCACCAGATTAGACAGAAGAGAGGGAAAGTTCAGCTTTGGGAAGATAAAAACGTGGAGATGCTTGCTTGCATGCCCCTAAGAAGACAGCAGGCTATTGCTTGCAGGCTGGGCCTGTCTCTCTTCCTGCAGAGTAATATGTTTTATTCTATCACTACTTGCCAGCTCTCCACCACATTTAGAACATAACAGCTCAAGCAAATAAAAGCCTTTCATCTCCCCACTCAGGGTGAGATCAATTTTTTCCAGCTTCAGCTGTCCCACAGACTTGTCTGGGCTCCTTTTAAAACCTACAGAAGGAAAGGCACCTCTGGAAGGAAATCCAGTCCATGCAATGGTAGGTGTTTGCAATAGGTGGGGAAAATTGAGAAGAGCTTTTCTGCCTCCATTTAGCAGAGAAGGAGCCTTGAGTGGTGCTTGAGAATTTGTGGTGCCTGGTAGTCCATAAAGTAGCAACAGCAATCTGTGGAATTATTTAAGAAAGAAAGCCAGATGCAAAAAAAAAAAAAAGAAAAACAGAGAGGAACACTGAAAATTAAGCAAACCTAAGCCTTTATCAGTGCACCTCTCACTTGACATGTGCCAGCAGCATCTAGAACTACATTAAAGGCTTCTGCCTTCAACTGTTCTAATTAAGTACATTTTGCTAGTGGAAGAAGAAGTCTTGAGTTAATTTGAACATTTTCTACAAACATCCTGCAAAGCATGATGCAACCATATCAGAGAACCACAGAAGCTCTGTTTTCATAAATGTGGGTTTTAAAAATGAAATGCCCCATTGACAATATTTCACCAAGCCACTGGAGTTTCCAGCTTTTTTATTTCAAAACACAGGGGACTTTCAGGTCAAAGAAAGCTCTACCAGAAATCTAACCACGGAATAAAGATGTGAGGAATGATGCCTGAAAGGTTTTAGATGAGTACATGCATCAGTGTTCTCTTAGTCACTGGGGGTACAAATACTATGGCAAAATAATTAATTTCACTACATGGATAGCATCAATTGCATGGGCACTTTTATAATCCCCTAAATTATGCTTCCATATGAATCCTCCCCTCTTTTCTTACTACTGTACTGGTTTCAATTCTGCACAAAACAACTGAACATCTTGGACTCAGGATGACTTCTGCAAAATATCAGAGGTGCTGAGCACCCTGAAGGCACCAATCCAAATCTTCTCTTCTAGCTGGAGGGCAACTCAGCTTGCCATTAACCAGTTGAACATGTGTAGTCACTGCTCTCTTCATTACCTAAGCTCATCAACAAAAATACTTTATCAGGCTCTTAATGTGCAGGACTACAGCAGAGCAGGAGCCTGAGGCTACTTCCTCCTGCTGGATGTGCTCCCTTTCACTTCCATCCCCTCCTGCCCTCTGAACCTCTCATGGCTCTGCAGAGCTACACCTGACCCACACAAAGGCAGTGTGAACTCCAGGCAGTCCCCAGGCTGCAGATCATCTCCCCCTGTCCCTCTGATCCCACACAGATCTGTTTGTAAGCACACCAAGAGCACACACAGCCCCATAACAACTGCACATGCCATTACTGGGAGGGAAACCCGGACCAGGAGCACAGTAACACATCCTCTGATGGGCCAGATGCAACGCTGTAACTTCCTACAAGCCCAGGCAGCTGCACCAAGGCTTTATCAGGGCATTTTCAATCAGAAAAAGCACTGCAAGCAGCTAGAGGTGATTTGTAACAGAACTGGACAGAAGGTGCCACAGCTGAGGTACAGGGTTCTGGTTTTTGTGCACATTGGTCTCGTTCCAAGATGCCTGTTTCCTAGGAGAATTAAGGTACTGGAAGTGACTTTTATAAGCAAACAGGTAAATTGTCAAGTCAACAATCAAGATTTGGAGAGACTAAGTCATAAGGGTATCAATTTTGATTCACGTGAAGAGGTTCTACTCTGCTGGACAGTGCTGGTTAGAACTGCCAGGAGAGCAGAGGAGGGATGGAGTGCTGTAGGGAATTAAACAGTCATTATTTGAAAACTTACAGGACGCCAGGTTCTACTCTCTGGCCTATCCTGCACTCTTTACTGGCACATCTGTGCATGACAATGAGACTACGGGACAGAAATGCTGTTTGCATGCACTTCTTAACATCCTTTTGACAAGTGCCATGCTGTGGGCAATATCCTCCTCCTGGACTCCCATACCAAGCCAATACCAACCAACTCTACCCTGAAATGGAAATACCTTGTCAAAACATTGCCATTGCTGGCTTCACACCCTTTTTTCAGCATTTGTAGTACCACACCTGTGTTAAGCCTTAGCCTAAAGTTTCCTTCTGGTTGTGTAAATGTAGTTCTTTACACTTTCTTTTATTCTCCTAGAGCTGCAATTACCTGATTTTGCCAAAATTTCACACCAAGCAAACCGCTGCATCTGTTTCTTTTCTCCAAATGACAGCATGTTCGTGTCTAATTTCATTTTTGTACACATTCCTCTATGTTGGCACTTCGGAAACTGAGTGGGAAGAAGGAAGTAGGAAAGGAAACTTCATGCCTGGATTCTATGCAGCACCTCTGCTGCCTGCTGGAGAGTTAAGGCTTACAGCTGGTTAGCAAATGCCAAACATATGGACCAGCAAAAGTAAAGAGAAAGCCACAGTGTTACTTCCCTGATGTTAAGGAGATGCCCTTCTGGAGATGCTGGTCCCAGATCACCTGAGACAGCAGATTAGCTTCTTTTCAGCCACCTTTTCCTGGAGACACCTACCCACTGATTATCTACTGAGTTCCTGATGAAAAACTGCAGGTCTGAGTGCTCAGGACTGTTCTTAGAGAGGAGAAGAGCTCCACGCTGAGCTCTTCTAGAGCTTCCTAGAAAGGAGATTAAACAAGGGCTTCCCAGATGCTAACAAGTGACTCAACCTAAGCATCTCCACATTGAGGAACAGCTTGGGAATGTGTACTTCTAGAGTCTCTAGAGTCTAGAGTCTCATTGTTTAACACACAGGAGCCTGGCAGGACTCAGATCCTGAGAGGAAGGCCTGTGCACCTTCCCACACAGCACGACCTCTCTGAGCACAGCTCAGACCACTTTCCTCGTACTGGATATAATCCTCTTTGAGACAGCTGACACTTCCAACCTTGTTTTGGATAGTCACAAAACCAAGGAACAATAACAATCACTTGTGCAATACTTGGTGGCCCTCTGCCAAGCAGCTCCAAGGGCAGTGGCCCATGGCATTTAGCAGGCAGGCCACTCCTCCACAGCATCCTCATGCTGCAACACACTGCTCGAGCTGCGCACACGTGCCTCCTGCACAGCTTTGCCTTCTCTCCATGAAAAACACTTTCAAGTGCCAGAATTATTCACAGGCACATTTTAACGTTTGCAATCAAAACACAAAGAGGATTTCCTGAACAGTGGTTTCCAGTGTGAAGGATCTCTTAGCTTAGCCCACAGCATTCTGAATTCTTAACCACTAACTCAAAGCATGACAGTCTCTATCAAATGTGCTGGCAAAACTGGAGTTTATCCAACTGCAGGGTGAGGAACAAGCTGTGCCAGGCATGCGGCAAAATGATCTCGTCTCACACCTATCGCCATTGCAGTAGATAGACCACAAACAACTAGGAGACCTAGAAGTTGAAAACAAGCCTTATGCTCCACTTTCAAGCAGTTTCAAAGCCAGTTTAAAGATAAAAATGTACAGCAAATTCTATCACACTTCTTGTCCTAGGAGTGTCAGCTATTTAAAAATAAAATCTGGAAGCTGCAAGAGTTCTGTTCGGTCCAGTGGGAGGTGATGATAATCTGCACACACTCATTAACAGCACCTGGGCTCTTACTTCATAAAATAAGCTTTGTGTGCTGTCCAGCTAAAAATCTTGCAAAAGGATTAATTCCACCTGGAAGCAAATAACTTCATCTGACCAGAATTAACTTTAAATGTGTGCCTATGATTTTAAATCATGGTCTCAAATGTAATACTGTAATGATTAATATTCGCTCAAAGTTAGGACACTAATGAAACCAAACCCAACTCTATTGTGCGTGCTTTACTTTCGTACAGACTCTAGAGTGTCAGATATAAAAACAGGAAATGAACGGAAAAATGTCACTAGGCCAAAGCTGTGCGAGTGTGAAGTTCAACCAAAAAAGCAAGCATGGGTACTTTAAAGTGCTCTCTGCAAGTACTGTCATTCAAGGCAAACGAAGTATCATGAAGACCATTTTTTCAAGCACTTCATTCCTACCAGATTCAAGTCAGTGTCTTATTGGCTACTGCAGTTGCAGAGGTGAAGGTATCATTTATGTCTCTGTACAGTTAGGGCTCAGTCAGCATCGATCCCGTAATTAAATACCGCTACAGATCATAAGCAAGAGCCCATCATTCCCTTCTGGGAACTGTTCAGAATAATCTGAGTAAAATTTTCTTTAATGAATATCATGCTATCACTTAAGAAAGATGTACTATTATCTGGCATAAGTAAAGTATTATTAATGTATTATTGAACTTGGGTTATTTCCTGAAGGAAGGAAACCGTTTCAGAGCTCCATATTTCACCAGCTGCTCTGATTGAACATAAATTTATTGTCTGTGGATAAACTTGTGCTCCTGCTCACTTTGTTGGTAGCAATTGTCTGTGCTGTATTCTTATTAGTGCTGTTTTGTACTCTCATTAAGTGAGATACTGCTGTCATTCCTTTACTGAGACAATTCCCACTGTATAATCACATCTTCCTCCCACGCTTCTCAATTATACTTCTCTAGCTTATGTCCACACCAATTTCATAAGCACTGGGTCTTTTGCAGAGGTTTTCCAAACCCAACAATCTTCCTTTCCTTCTTGCCCACAGCTCTTTGTCTTTCAAGCATGCAGCACATTTTAAATACTTGTATGCTATTACTGGTCATGTCTTCCTGCAACCGCTTTGGGTTCTGGAGACATTTCTTGCAGCATGTTTTATTTTCACTATAATTATCTGCAGTGTATGTTGTCCTTCCAAACACTAGGTTAAAAATAACAAAGTATTAGTTAGATCTGGGACGTGTAAAGAAATTCAGTGACGGCATTAATATGATTCATGAAGTTCCAGCAACCATGGAGTAGACAAACGAATCAAGACTATACACACAAAATCCAAGAGGAGCTTTTGCTTCATGCCAGACATATTCGAGTTGACTTTCCTGCCTCTGCTTATACATCTGTCCTCAACACCACATCAATTCTCGACTTTATTTAGAGGACAGTGGGGTTCAAAGGGACTCAAGGAGATAAAAATCAGAGTGACTAAGACTTTGCTTCCAAAATGCCTTGGGACAGATTCCCAAGTAGGAGCAGCTCTCCAAGCAGGAGCTAAGAACAGAACAAAGAAACAAAACCCCACTTGCTGGGACAGGCATTACTTCCCTTCTCAGAAACACCATTCTGCAATGCTGTTCTGGTCCCTCCTACCCCCTGTTTGCACCTGGCTGAGCCAGGAGGCTGCAGGAGATGCTGCACTGCAGCTGCCACTCGTGGCTGCTCCTCTCTGGATTCCACCCCCACACATCTGGGATGTCTCACTGCTTGCTCCTTCTCTTCCCCCTCCTCTCGGGCTGCTTGTTCTCCACAGCACACACACAGCTCTTTGCTGCTTCGCCCCCCAAAGGATGTTCTCAGTGACAAATGATTACATAGTCAGGTTTTCTGGAAAATAGGAGAAGGTGCTGATAGAAACACTTTTTAAAGAACTGCTGGCTTTTAGCTGCAAATGTAAATTAACTTCTTTTGAGCATCTTTTTACCTAACTTGCAGCCGTGCTGTTTGCATACATAAGTATTTTGAGAATCCCAGGACAGAAGTGAGGCCATTTGTCTTCTATAGACCAACATAAAATTTTAGTCTTCATTTTAGATTATTAGATTTCTCTCTGGAGGTTTTTAGACTAAGTTCTAAGATGCTACAAAAGCAACATCTTCCCCAGCTGAGTAACAGAAAGAGCACAGAGAAACCTTCCCCCCACCACCTCTCCGTCCCTTTGAAAGTCACCTCTACCTCCTCCCCACCTACCTGAAATATTCCATATCAAGCAAGACAGTTCAAGAAACACCAGAAAGAAAGCTTGCTTCAGTGTTTTCATATGGACACCAGGGATTCGGAAGGAGAAAATTCCCTGACACAGAAAGAATCCAAAGTCTGGCCAGAAAAGAGGGAATTTGTGACAAAGAATCCAACAGGCCAGACTTTA
The DNA here is from genome assembly GCF_031753505.1 of Anomalospiza imberbis. Lineage (NCBI taxonomy): Eukaryota > Metazoa > Chordata > Aves > Passeriformes > Viduidae > Anomalospiza > Anomalospiza imberbis. The sequence continues at coordinate 695,385 of NC_089689.1, read as the reverse complement.
TTTTCACTATCGACAATTCGATGGAAACAGGAGGTTTTCATAATGGATTTTCAAATCTGACAGTCAAATACAGCTGTAGTTTGACAGAGGCTGACTCACTAAGCTTCAGGGCATGCTGAAGCACAATCACACATACTGTTTGCTTCCTCAAATTCTCCCAGAGAGGCAAGAATTGGCCTCACAGAGAAGAGAGGCTAAAGGTGACCTCTGCTTTGAAAAGGACAGACAATTTTATCATGGATACTACGCCCTAAGCCTCAGTTCGTTTACCACATATTATTCTCAGTATATTTATAAAATATAGGACAAGATCTAAAAATCCTACTATCCTGGGATAAAGTAACCTTTTTCCTCTGAACAGCTACTAAGGTCGGGCTCCACAGGAAAAAGGGCAGTTTGTAAAATCTTTCAAAAATGTGCATGTTAACTTGCAGCAGTTGCAAATCCATAGGACTGAAACATCCAGAATAGCTGCCCTATCTCTAGGGCCAGCAGGACTATGTGGGTCTAATCAATTCATCTGAATGAAACACCAAATTACACATCCCAATTTGCAGAAATCCCTCAAAAAAATCAACAGCGGAAAACCCGACGTTCAGTAAAAACCACCCAATGTCAAGTGCAACAAGTAGGAGGAAAATATATGTTAGGACTGAATTTCTGGCTGTGAAACATCATCTGAGGCCAACTTCTTCCAAAAGCAGTTTTCCCTACAGGATGTCGATGGCATCAGGAGTGCAGTGAGCTGGAACCTGCCTCATGCTCTCTGATACATTCAAATTATTGTTGCCAGCTGTGTGTGCAGCACAGCAAACTGCTGCTGCACAAGCATGTCAACACCAGGCTTTAAAATCTTTTACTTCCTGAAAGTAACGGATCATCCCAAATACAATTATATCATCTCAAATACAATTAGCACAGCACAGGCTTATTACCAACAGAAGCACATCACAACCTAGACATTTTTATTCCTAGCAAACAAAGAAAGAACAAAAGTTCTGATTGAAATTTGGCTTAATCATTTCAGCAAAAACTTGTTTGCAGAACTTGAAAAGCTGTTAAATACTTACTGCAGATGTTGGCTCATAGGACCAGAAATTTACTTTCATAATAAGAGGTTTCCCTGAAGCTCTATGGTTTATGGCACTGAAGCAGAAATTTATAAAGCAAATTCCTGGTCTTACAGAAGTTGGTAAAGGCTTTGGCATTGATTTCCACAGGGCCAGCATCACTTTTGCTCTAAGAAACAGAAACCATTCAATATCTACTTTTTACTACATTCTACTGTAGCATACTCCATATACACTGCAATAAATACAAATGGCAAACTTTGATATTAGGAGATATTTCTGCTTTGAAATAGAGAAAGTAGTGAAAGGAAATGCCAGAAGTCCTCCGAATTTCCCAAGTGAATGAAACTTTAAACTGTGTTTTCCTTAAGAACAGTAATTACATTCTTACCCTAAAAAATGTCACTGTCCTTAAATAAGCCTGCAGAGATGTCATCCAAAGGGTCACTGAGTGAACCTTCCAGGATGGAGAAATCTGCTGCTTAATCACTCCAAGTTGTGGGGACTCTGATCCTAACCGCACAAGGGTGGAATGATCTGAAGCAGCATTTACAGGCCAAAGTAAATTGGGTGGGATTTGTTTTCTCCAGTGATTTACTTAATTACTTTTCAAATTAAGCTAGCTATTCAGGTAATCCTAGGAACAATCACAAGGCCTGAGTACTCTGTGGCAAACCAGACGTGAGCTCTGACAGAGAGGTGTGCGGGTGCCAGGCTCACAGAGAGCCAGCCCTGTGCCTCCTCCCTGCTGACAGAGCACCTCAGATCCACCAGCTGGGGTTTCGTATCCACACTCCACTGGGCTTTTAGGACACATCAAGCAGATGTGCCACAGACATTACACAGCAGAAATCAAGGGGGTTGGCAGAGCAGCAGACTCTTCTTGTTTAAAATGACATTACAGATTCCCCTGATAATAGCAACAAATTAATTTCTTTAGACCCAGAGCAAAAGCCCTGCTTCTTCTATGGACTCAGCTGATCCAAATGCTACTTTATTTTCCTCCCTCCTCCTTAAAAAGGAAAAAAACCCCACATAAACCTCAACTGTAAATACGCAGACTGCAAGCCTTCCAAGACAAGGAAAGAAAATAAAATCAATGAGATCACGGGAATCTCAGTCTTACAGGCAGCAAGCATCACCAGAAGAACATGCAGTGTGCAAGAGCTTTGCTTCCCAACTCTGCACTTCCAGAAGTCTTGGCTGAGTCCTACCACGTAAGAGGCAGGGGTAGCCCTAGCAAATCCCATTTTCTGGAAAATTCAAGGAACTCAGGGCACAGCTCCTGCAGTGCAAGTCAGAACACACAAAAAATGTTCAATTTTAATCACATGCATCCAGGAGAAATGCTAGGGTTTGTGAGGCTGCAGAGCAGGAAATGGGGACAGAGGATCAAGGGACATCAGGCGGAAGGGAACTCCTGAGATCCACAGTTCCACCTTCCACTTGGAGCACTTCAACCAGAACCACCCACTCCCTGCAACTTTTAACTACATGATTCTTGTTCTGTTTTTTATGTTACAGGGCTATAACAGCTTATTAAGTATGTGGGAGTGATTGCATGGCAAACAGCAAGAGAGGAGAACAAAACATTTCGTCTCCAGGCCTTGGCTCCTCACTTGGACAAGAGCAAACAACACAAGTGAACTGTGGGAGAGCACTGGGGAGGAATCAGTCCCCTTGCAGCTCCTAATCAGTAGGGAAAAGGAGCTGTGGTCCAGAGAAAATGAAGTCAGCAATCCCCAGGAGGAAGTGAAAGGGCACCTCCCAGGCTGGGGCCCTGCTGATGGCACCCCTCTGCTGTGCAGGAGTCCTTTCTTCTGAATTCACAAAAGAATCTAAGCAAGTAATTGAAAAATGCCTCAGGGCAGAGCTTGCTGCTAGATCAGGTTTGCCCTGTTAAAACAATAAATGAGGTAATGCATGAAACTGCCTTCTCTTTGAGGACACTTCATTCATAAAACAGAAATACCAAAAGCTTTGCAACCAAATAAACTTCATAGATGGGTTTAAAAGGCCCAGGCACCTCTCCCTGCAAGAGAGCAGAGCAAGCTGCAGGGATTCTGTGGCACAAGGCACACTTGTTTCCAAAGACAGCTCTGTGACTTGAAATGAGAGCTGACAACTTCCAGGTGATTAACCCAGCAGTGTAAACAGGACCTATGGACATGTTCATGCATTCAGGTGGGCTGGAGTAATGGCACCAAGTGCAGAACTCTACAAACACTGCTCTGCTTTGTATTCAGAGTTTCCAGGAAAACTTTTATTCTCTGCTCCCTTCTCCTCATCCTCAGGATATGTGGAGCCTGGTGCTGGCTATATTTGTGTTGCTAGCTGAAAGAACAGCAGAACATGCCAAGCATTTAATAACAAAATTCCAGCCTTGTGACACAACCCGTAATCCCAAGACTGGAAACTAATCTCATATTTCTACTCAGCATAAAACCTTAATATTAAGAAGAGCACTGCTGTTTTTATTTTGCCTGAACCTTTTCTACAGACGTGCATCTCACAAATTAAGGAACTTGCTGTGTACCAGGTGGAACAGGGCTGTATTACCTATGTACCTATGGCATCTATAGACTGGTAGTTATGACAACACAGGAACTGCTTAAACTCACTGTGCTGATGTGTGTGCTCTTACACAGAACTGGTTTTAGCTGGGTGAGATGCTGTTGTGGCCACTACTGGTGCCCCACTACGTCGGGACCCCTCTCGGGACACTCCTATGAAGAGGAAACAAACGGCGCTTTGCAGGGTCCTGGGAGGATCACAGCTGGGTGTGAACATGCACAGAACAATTCTCATCTAACACCCCGACTGCAAAAAGGCAGGGCAGGAGGCTCAGCAAGGCCCAGGGTCAACCAAATGTGCATTATAGACACGAATCTAATGGTTCATCAAGACCTCTGCAAAAGGGAGGGAAGAAATTCCTCCAACTCCAGGTTAGTGTTTCAACCACTGTCTGCCTTGATCATTTCTCCCACCAGATCCCAACCAACTTCTCACTGCTGCAGCTGTCCTGGCTTCAACACTAGTCATGCTTGCAGTGCAGAAAGTGCCATCAGACACCTAAAATTCCATTTTATAACAGCTTTTGCCATCACTAACTGTGCTGCAGATGTGAGGCTGTGCCTGACAAAGCTGCAGCACAAGTCTCTGCTGTATCTCAGCACAGATAGCAGACCTGCTCATCTGTGTCAACTTACAAGTCACAAAACAGCAGAAAAATTGTGGCCCTGCACACAGTCCTGTACAGTTGCAATATGTGACACACAAAACTGCAAATGCAAGAGTTTTAGGAGAAGATAGAAACTGTATTGTGCTAACAGTAATAATTTATGCAGAGGGTATATTTGTTCCTGTACCCAGCAGCACAGAAGGTTTGTACCCCTATTAAGGAGTTCTAACGTGTGTTTAACCACAGGGTTCATGCAATTTTGGGCTGTCTTGCCCTGGCCTACAATGTCTCCTGCAAAGCTCTTTCCATTCCCAGTGTGATGGGCATGTTTCACAAAGACCATGATCTGGCCATGTTACTTGTAAAGGACACAAGAGAAGCATCACTTCAGAAGAAATAAATTTACCTTCAATCTTGACTAAGCCATCTTTGGTATCTCTGCTAGAAGCAGTCTTAGGGACATGTGTAAAAGGCCAGTATCAGCCCCTGCTACACTTACTCTGCGGAATGACACCACATAGAATGTATCTTCCCTTCGGTGAATTGCTTCAAAGAAGTCTTGATAGCTCCTTGGAGAGGCATAGTACACTTGCAGCTCATTCCCTGAGTTCCTGCTGAAATAAAGAAGGGCAAAGTAATTATTTTAGACAAGACAGTTCATTTCAGTGAGACAATGACTTTGAACACCTGCTTTTTAAAGGAACTGCAGCTCTTCATCCACTGAGAGAAGCTTGAGGAACACAGAACACAGGTGTAGACAATGAAACTACTCAGTACTTTTTGGAAGTTCAAGGTGCTTCAAAGGTCTTATTGTGACAAAGTTTTCCATATTTGTTTTTGTTCATGCTTCTGAGGCCAGCAAAAACCTGTTTGCTAGCTCAACAGGAAAAAAAAGTTTCAACCTAAAGTGTCTGAAAAATTGTGATGACTTCTGAAAATAAATTTAAGGATAAAATGTCATTCTGAAATAAAATATCAAACTATTTAGTAATGAAATAATTTTCTTTTACTGCTAAGAATTCAAACCACTGAAACTGAAAGAAGTACGAAGTTAAGCATAAATAGAGCTTTTAATTTGTCATTTGTCAAATGACAAATTCACCTTCTTTCTCACCCACCTTTCTTTTCTTTTTTTTTCTGTTGTATCCTCTGGTCAACTCAAACATTTTCCCCCTGGTCAACTCCAAGGTTTGCTCTTGATTTCAATTTAGACAGATGAGCAAAAATAAAATATTCACATAATTCTGGCTCATCTTTTCCACGGTTCTCATCTTACACATATGAAACACAAGGAAAAGATGCTCTAAACCACTCTAAGCCAAAACACTGGCAAGTCCTACAATCATGGTACTTATCCACTGTTTATCTTGGAAAGGTGAGAAATTCCTAGCATATACTGCTATCATTTATACTTCCCCAATTCCATTCCAAAAGAACTTACTTCATCACACTGGAAAGCTGTACTCAGGGAAACCATTAGCTGGACCTTCAACCTGTCATTTTAATTTCCTCCACTCCAATAGCACAGTCTAATAGCACTGTGTGTTTGTGGCAAGGACACTGACCGGTCATCCCTCCCCTCCCAGTTTGTCTTCTGCTGACCCAGGTTTTGAACTAAGGGGGCTAATTTAGATGATTTTAGTATGTTTCTAAAATATAATAAGGCACAAATCTATCATCAAGAGATTTTCTCAAGCAGCAGTAATAGTAGGCTGTCACCATCTTCTCTTCCACTACTGAGTCCTGTTGCAAGCAGAAGACTGCAGCTGCCAGGCCAGTTGCCCTTTCATAGGACTGGGGGTGTAAGTCCTGGGGGATCAGGAGCAGGCAGCTCTACTCTACACATCCCTTTCTGCAGCACTATGCATGAGAGGAATCAGCTCCTGTCCTTCACACACAGGAATCAAAGACTAGAGCTAATTTGAGCTTGATTACTCATCCACGAAAATACCCAGGCCCAGCAAGCCCCTCCTGAGATGGAGCACTGGAGCTGGGCTGTGATGAAAGGCACCACATCCGAGATGGAGCACTGGAGCTGGGCTGTGATGAAAGGCACATCTGAGATGGAGCACTGGAGCTGGGCTGTGATGAAAGGCACCACATCTGAGATGGAGCACTGGAGCTGGGCTGTGATGAAAGGCACCACATCTGAGATGGAGCACTGGAGCTGGGCTGTGATGAAAGGCACCACATCTGAGATGGAGCACTGGAGCTGGGCTGTGATGAAAGACACATCTGAGATGGAGCACTGGAGCTGGGCTGTGATGAAAGGCACATCTGAGATGGAGCACTGGAGCTGGGCTGTGATGAAAGGCACCACATCTGAGATGGAGCACTGGAGCTGGGCTGTGATGAAAGGCACCACATCTGAGATGGAGCACTGGAGCTGGGCTGTGATGAAAGGCACATCTGAGATGGAGCACTGGAGCTGGGCTGTGATGAAAGGCACATCTGAGATGGAGCACTGGAGCTGGGCTGTGATGAAAGGCACAGCACTGCTCGCACAACACATCCTGAGAGCTGACATGGGGCACACAGAGCTGTGTGCTCGTCCACACTCCATGGGACACAGCAAGACCTGAAAACCAGCCAGAGGACAAAACTGCCCCAAAGCACTTGGAAACCACAGGGCCTTTCCAAAGCTCTCCTGGTCGTGTAACACGCAGAACATGAGCAATACCAGGGGATTATTGTAGGTACCCAGTTTGTGGTAATTGGGAATGGGGCTGCGGCCAAGCCTCATCCCCAATGGGCTACAACTGTGAAAAGCAAGTGAACAGTATTGAAAGCGATGAGCTATGGAGTGCCCAGGGCACTGACAAATCACAGAAGGGAACAGAGGGCACACAGGTACAATGCATGAACAATGAGGGGTATGAAAGGCTGGCCTGGAGAACAGGAGGGGCAATGCTTGCAGCCTTCTGAAGTGATATGATGTCACTCTGTATGGGCAGACACCTGAAGCCTTCTGATGTGGTATGGTGTTACTCTGGATGTGTTGAAGCTTTCTGAAATTGCAGGATGCCACTCTGTGTATCACGGCTGTCTCAACTGCGACGGATGTTGCGACATGTTACAAGGTAGGACATTGCATCTGCTGATAACCATGATGGACCGCGTCATCAAAGGGAGGGAGTAACTCCAGAACCAAAACTATCAGTTGTTTTGGTAACACCTTTGCATATTACAAGAAAGCACCATATTAAACTGTGCATCCCAAACAATGGGGCTGAACCTGGCCATTTATTGGGAGATAAATAGGACTTTTGTTTCAAAACTCTGAAGGACACTGCTTGTTATGCATCACAGAGCACCGGGATGTTGCACACAGGCTTGTTTTGGGAAGAAATGCAGCACGACACAGTGCTTTGTGCATCAAGAACCACAATCTTAATAGTGCAAAACTTAGGAAAATAACTGGAGTGTCTCATTTTGATACCTGAAGCCTTAAGAAACACTCTTACAGAAGCCCTCAACAAAATAACCTCTGAAGAAAGCTACACAGACTATAAAGAGTTGAGGGGTGTTGATGATTTTCTTTGAAATCATCTTAAATTTATCTCCTCCACTGCTTTGACTTCCTGAAATTCTCTTCAATCCTCAGCTTCCTAACTGAGATTACAATGCAGATGGAGACCATCTCTTCTAACACAGGCATTCAGTAAACCTGAAGTTAAGCCTACTTTGAATAGGATGTTGGACTAGAGATCTCCAGAGGTCCTTTATAACCTAAACTACACTGTGAGTCTATGATTTCATAGAGCACCTAGTAGCTGGTGGCTCTGAGACGAACTGGAAATCTGTTTTATGCTCTAAGCAGTTCCAGGACAGTCTTAGCATGCAGCTGCCATGGCTCACTGGTCCTATTCTTATAAACATCCTTAATCTGAAAAAAACCCAAAAAATCTCACTTCCTTCAGAGCACAACGATGCGGAGCTGCACGATGTTTCACACTGTTTCAAATAATCCTGATCATTTTTTCAAGGGTAATGCAAGCATGTATATTAAACTGCCTTATGGCATGAAGCTTGTTCATCAGTGCTCAGTTGAAACAGCTATCCTTCATCTGCCTGGAGAACTCAAAAAGCTTTTTCTTTTTCTTTTTTTCGTGTAAGTCAAGATGTATCAAAATTTGACAGCCTGTTTTCAGTAACATTTGCCTGCAGCTTGCTCTTTTCCTCCATGCTGATACTGTTTCCAAAGCAGCAATGCAAAGAGAAAGGCCACAGCTGTCTTATTCCCACAGCACATTTCAGGTGGTGTTCTCACCAAAAAGTCCCCTCCATACTCCATTCTGCTCTTACACTCCTCTTTGGCACTTCAAAGCAGACAGCCTCCTAAACAGTTTCACACAGGGATCAGGAGAGAGAAATTTTGTTTCCTAAATCTTTTCTGTCCAGCACTTCTTGTCACCAGGGAAGAGGGACAGAATAGTTATGAGGAGGGGTGGACAGGGGACATCAGGAAACCATCCATTAACATGCTCCAATAATCACCAGAGAGAAGTCAGCAGATGGAGACAAAGAATGCAAATGAGATACAATGGTACTTTTAAGTTCATCATAAGAATTTGGTCCTAGCTATAATAGCTCTACTCTTGAAGATAATGAGAGAAACCTTTTCCTTACCAGACTCATGGCTCTTTGAAACCTTCTTACAAACTAACCATGTTCTCAGAGTCCAGTCAGTTCCCCCTGTTTTTCCCTAAATAGTCAAATCTGTTTGGAAAGGGATTCTGGAGAGCAGAGCAAGGATTTTCTTAAAATTCATAGCTAGAAAAGCCCTGGAAGAGTGCAGCTGTGATACAGAGGTCCTTTGAAGTGTAATAGAAATAATCAGAAGCAGTTATTTGCTAAGGGACAGAATTAGACCAAGAAAAGTAGCTGTATTTGGCTTAAGAACCCTGAGAAGATGAACATGGGCATTCTTTACAAACTGTTGGTGAACAACTAGGTTATTAAGCAGAAAGCAATAACAAAGGAGCTGTTCTGCCTTACCTGAGACTGGTGTCTGTGTAAGGCATGGCCATTAGCTGGGAATCTGCTTTGTCACTGAGGGAGCTCTGAAAAAGGGGAAAAAAGATAAGATGACACGAAGTGAAACCAATAAGCAATTCCGTGGTTTGCCACTACATTAAACACAACACACAGAATGGGGGGCACAGGTCAATCAGTGCCCTGCACCAGGAACGTACATTTGTCCACTGAAACATGAGAAACTGAAATGGTCATCAGTCAAGCTGGAACAACAAAATCAGCAAGATTTTAATACAGCCAAATTGGAAGTCAACATTCAGAGACAAGAAAGGGAGCTTGGCACCATAGACAACATTTCTAAATATTCTGCCATATTGGGACACCGGTGAGAAGGATCTGAAGTTTAATACACAACACTTCTTCTCTAGAAAACTGCAGTCTTTCACAACCCCTGAGCTACAATCCTTTGGTAAGGGAGAGCAAAAAAACTGCCCCCAGAGCCCTTTGCAACTGTATGTGGATTTCTTCTACCCCACTGGCCCTGTCCCCCTGCTCCACCCCTGTGCCCTCATCCCGTTGGCCCTGGTGTTCTGTCCTGCCCCTCGAGATCCCTATATAAACTCCTGCTTTCCCTGCCTGAGTGGCTCTTTGTCCCTGGACTCCTTTGAGGAAGAGAAGCTCAATAAAGGCTCTCCTTGGAACCCCACATGAAGACTCCATCTCTCCTTCTGTGTCGCTGGGATCACAGAAGAGCTGAAATCACCCGGTGTGAGCACAGATGTGCCTGTGCCCCCGAGGTGTCTTTTTCAAGACACTTCTTCTAGAAGGTCGCGGCACTCTGGACAACCGCCCGCTGCAACTTTATTACACCTAATCAATTTAAATACTTTGAAAATTCATTGTCTTAATTTCAGCCTTGATATAAGTATGCCACGTAGATAAAAAAGATCTTTAAAAATGGGAAATATGAGCACAAGTCTCATAAAACCAAAACAATCCCTCTAGCAAAAATTTAAACAATAGAAATATTTCAACAAAACAAATCAGCTGTCGCCGTTAACAGTGAGTCAGATGAATATGCTGTAGGTTGTATTTCTCTCCATTAAGGAGAGAATTGCTTATCTTTACAGAGAAGCCATAAAAAGGATAACGACTGATTTAATTTTAGAAAATGCTGATCATGTTTTGATGGCTGCTAAAAAAATTCAAAACCCTGAATCCAAGAGCAGGAATGGAAGAACAAATCTGACAACGTAGTAATCAACCAAACCCACCAATTTAAAATAGGATGTGTTGGCTGCCCTAATTACAGGCATGATGGCCACTTTTGTCTATGATGCCAGGCACAAGCGAGGGAGAGTGTTCCATGGAATGAATTTTTGATCACACACCTGCGGGACTCGTGCTCGCTGCTGTTGGCTGTTGCTCAGCCGCCGGGACCGCGTGCGCTCTACCTCGTGCCTGTGCACCCATCCTCGCAGCTCGTGGGTCAGCCTAGGAAAGCACAGCATCAGCACAGACTGCAAACAACACTGGCACAGTGGTTTAGTGTCATACAACAGTTTAGCTGCCATACAGATGATGCCTTAGCATTTTAGCTTGTCTATTTTTCATCTATTTGTAATCCTGCAGTTCTTTAGCATATAGCTCTAAACTCCATATAGAGTGTTAGCTATTGTCTTCCCATTTTGGTCAGACACAACAATTCCTCTCTAGGCATGGGAATCAAGGACACCTCACTGCCTCAGGCCCTGAGAAATGTAAACAAAAGTGAGTTGGGGAGGTGCAAACTTGGGGTAAATTACTTCATTACCTGAAGCTGTAGATTAACCCCCAATATGCAAATGGATCAAACTTACAAAAGTATGAAAACCTGTGACCTGCCATCCATTTTTGGGTGTAGGCCCTGGGTGGGCTTTGACTGCCCAAGCTGTACCTATTGAAGGTAATAAATAAATAAATACCTGCTTTTTATTTATCTACCTATTTAGTAAATAAATTTATTTATTACCCACTGCCTATTTATTAAATAAATTTAATAAATACCTGCTTTTATTCTCTTAATCTTGTCTAGCCTCTGTTCTAGGTAGCCACCACAAGGCATCATAGACACTGAAGATTACTATTATTTCACCTTAGGATAACTTATTTTTAATACCACAGAAAGAAAATACAATTTTAAGATTTATCTATAAAGTATTAGATTCATGGGTGTTCCCACATAAAATAGACACAGTCCTTTCTTTTACCCAATGAACAGTAATTTTGAAATTACTGGAAGGACTCCTGAAATTTAAAATCAAAAGTTGATCGATTCAAGACAAATTATTGATTTAGGATAAATTTTGGCAAAAAAATCTGAGAGAAAGAATAGACAAAGAGAATGGAGATAAGGTTAGTGACTCTAAAGTGGAGCTAGGTGTTTTCTAACAGTGAAAAAAGAACATCTGCAACGTCAGGTTCAGACTGCTACTATCCGAAGCTGAAGAATAGAAGATCATCTCTTATATAACTCAGTTGGGAAAGGCTTTTAGCTGGACTTGATTTCAATACCATTAACACTCCTACATATGAAGTGATTTCTCTTTTAAGTTGTGAAAACCACCCAGACAATCAGAAAACTGTTATTTGGTTATTGCAAATGACCAGTGTGAAAAGAGAGCGGTGAAAATCATTTCTAAAATCATGGAAAGATTAAAAAGATCCAAGTGGATCTGTCCTTACGACAGCAAGCACTGGACAGTGCAGACACTTAAGAGAGAGACACTGGTCAGGTACTGGATAAACACCACGAATGGACAATAGCATCATCCACAGCTGTCCAGCAGCACTCAGCCAACACAGAGCTGATACATAAACTCCTAATAAACTGTAAATGCTCACAACAGGTTGTTTTCTCACCTCAGCGACTCCGTCCTGTTGATCAGAGGCCGGCAGGGGGGTGGTGGTGGTGAAATATATAACAGTGGTTCTTCTGAGACTATCATTAGTGCTTTGTTATCAGATACAGAACGGTCATACCTGGGAAAAATCAACAAAAGCACAGTAAAAGATCCCTTAAAAAACTTTTTCATGACCCTTTGACCAAAACCAGAGAATGAGCACTATCACCAGCAGACCCATGAATGTTACAGCTGCTCCCGTGAGACCTCTGAAACAGGTGAGTAACAATTCCTATCAAACATCCAGTGTTCTTAGTCAATCCCTCAAAGGGGGCTGACAGCTCTCAATGCAGGGCAGACAGATGAGCATTAGCAGATGTTGGATCTCTTCCCAAGAAGGCCAGATATTGATAGAATATGTAGTCTGTAAAATATTCCTCAAAGTATGCAAACTATGTGATCTCTGCAGACACAACTTTTTCATTCCAAAGCTGTGCAAGACTTGCTACAGAAATGCGAAATTTATTATCCACTAAAACAATGCAGATAGAAAGACCATAACTTATATAACAACTGAGCAGCCACAAACTATATTATAACTGAGTGGAGAGGATTTACATCTCTGTCTCCAGAAACTAGCTTAGTTTTGATAAAAAGTGAAAAGGAGCATGTATTTCTCAGTACAAAAATCCATAACACTCTCAGCAATTCCTGACAGGTTAACTATTTATCACCAAATACCTAATGTAGGTTTCTCTCTTGACAGGTTATCAACATAACAGCTTTAGTCCTCTTGATTTTGACAGACTTCTAGCTCCTGAACCTCAACTTCTTTCTGAAAAATTAGGTGTAAGAGCTTGTGAAAGCCTTATTCATAGTCCCCTCCCTTTCCCAGCTTTCTCTCCAACTTCATGTCTTCTTCTCCTCTCTATTGCATCTAGGACTGATAAAGAAAATGCAGTAAAAGAGCTCACAGCTTGCCAAACCCAGGGTGAAACAGTGAAAGAAAAGGAGGTACAGGCACGAGCACATCCTCCTAAAAGAACCACTCCACTCTTCTGTCTCACAGGTCACGGTCTGAAACGCAGCACGTAGGATACAAAAGCCCTCAACATGGCTACAGCCCTAAAATGCTCATGATTTATTGCCTTCTTTCTGCATGGCAAAATACATTAGGGCTTTCTGTACATCTGTGCCTGGCTTTGTTCAACCAGCCAAAACACTGCGCTGGAAAGGGACAGTCTAATAGGATAGATCTTGTAACGGGAAAACATGAGCTGTATTAGCCAGACTTCAATCTGGAGGCAATTATATGTTCACTTATGCACTGCATGCTGGAGATCTAGGAAGCCTGCAAGGCAGTATTTAATTAAATAATGGATAAGCACAGGGATGGACTCAGATGGACTTTTTAAAATGAAAAAGACACTGCTAAGTGCAGAGTGTGCTCTTACTTGTGAACTTCCCCAGTCTTCTCTTGAGCAACTAAGAAATAAGTACCCCAGCTTGAAAAGTAAGAAGAGATAACATGACAGCTATCACAACTATGCAAGCTAAAATATAGATCAGAAGAAAAAAGCAAACAGCTGAATTGAAGAAGGTTCTGAAAGTCTTGGTGACAAGCACTTGTGGATAAGCTCTCTTCCCTAACACCGTGCAGCACAGCTGCGTGTACACTTCTGAAGCTCTACGTATTGGGTACTCTGGGAGATAAAACACCATATTCATTTGAAAAGCAAACTGAGAAGCTTTCAAAACACTCTATTTAGAACTCAGGTACTCTGTAAAAGCAGCAAGAGCACCGGCCAAAAAGGTGAGCAGGGCAGTGAGGGCTAAAAGCACCAGTGCCCTCTGCCACCCAAAATATGTAAAAGGTTTTCATCTGACCTGTTACTCTTCTCAGAAATGATGCCCTCAGGTATCTTCTGAGCTGTGCTGGACTCCTGGCGAGCTGAGAACTCCAGAAGATTTCTGGTCCGGTGGTTAGAACTCACAGTGGAATCTACTCCATTGGGATCCTTTTCAAATACACTGGAAAACATAATAAACATAGCAAAACGTATCACACACATAAGAAGCCTGCAAGGCACTTTTCTGTAAGGCATTAGATATTCAGGTGGAGAAGTTTCTGGCTGCTGTTACATTACATGGATAAGGTTCGTGTCATATCTACTGTAAAAAACTGATGTGTCATTATAATGTCATTGTTCAAAGCAGTAGTAGTCAGAAAAGCATTTCTGTTCTTTTTTCAGTTTTAATTGTTTGAAGGATTCTGATGCTATAGTTTTCACATTCTCTCACACAAGCCTCACCTGCTGAAACTAAGAACACTCTGCTTGTAACCCAGGTCTACAGGGATAAGATAATTATCTACAATCAAATCAAAGCACGCCTAAACTTCAACTTTCATCAGCCTCAAAGTACAATCTACATAGTTTATATGAATACAATATGTAAGGAAAACTTAGCTATCAAATTCCGTGCAGCTGCAAGCCTGGAATGCTATGCCAGACATCTACCAGGACTGTACACAAACCTAAATATGTTCAATTCTACTTGGATTTAGAACAACTGGCAGGGCCAACAGCCCCACGGGCAGCAGGACATGGTGCCAGACACCCTGATCTGGTGTGTGCTGGCATGGACTGAAGGACCCTGGCCTGGAGGCTCCTCAGCCAGCCAGGAGCATCTGTGCTGCTCTCCATGCAGAGAGGGAGCAGCACTGCACGTGTGAGCTGGCAACACAACCCAGCACTGCTGCACCCGACCTGCATCTTCAGAAGGGTGAGCTACAAGGGAGAACTCTCAAAAGCACAGAAGCAATACTTAAATTTCTCCTCTCCAGAGGCTGGCTTTCCTCTTTCATAACACAGTTGCTTCCTGAAATATGCATGTTTACAAACCCAAGTCTTAACCTTCTTGGCTGCCAACAGCAGAGCATCACCAGCAGCAACAGAGTGAAAACATAAAAATGCAATGCAGCACTCTGATGAGATCTCTGCCATTCATGCTGCTAACGGTTCACAGACTGTATTTTAACTCATGCCTCACCCCTCCTGTCCAGCAGAGCATAAACTCCACAGGTGAGTATTTCCTGGTTTTACATGGCATCACTTTACAACAGGCAACAAACAGAAACAGACACAGGCAAAACCTAGCAAGGAGGGCAGATTAAATACTCCACAACTAAGCAGAAGGCAGACAGAGTTGCCTAGAAATTCGCTCTCTTTTGCCAACACTTTTGCACTCCTATTTGCAGTAACCCTGTGAGCAACTGTGTCATGTTCTGAACCATAGCAATCAGGACAATCCTAGACTCAGGCTGACGTTGCTTTGATTGCCTCCTCTCCTCCAGGCAGGTTTCCAGGCAGCAGCACGGAACGAGGGCAGCAGAAATGCTACAGCCTCTGCTTTCACTTGTGCCAATGGGCAGAAAAGTACTTACAGTTTCCTTACTGCCTGTGTACATTGGTCTCCAAATGTCTGATTGCTTCTACTGCACAGAAAGCTGGATGGTTTATTCATAACCTCCTATCAGGCAACACCAGGCCTATCCAATTTTACAGAACCAATCCCCACTACCTACTAGGTTTTATGAGATCACATATCTTCTCTGCCAACAAAAGCATCAGCATAACTGGCAATGTCTCAAGCCCAAGAACCAGAGCTGAAAACTAAGGCTGATGCTTAAATGGATGCCTCACGTTCCTGCTGGAAGCCACTCACCTGTGAAATGCCCTTACTATACTTAATCTGGAGTCCTGACAGCCAGAAGTACATGGTACTTTATTCATTAGACCAAGAACATCCCTCAGAAGATCTGAAAGTTGTTAACTCTCCTGCAAATCCTTTCTCCACAGCCTGAAGTGTATCAGCCATCCAGTGTGGTGCTGGACCTCCTGGATCTGGTGTTTTAGCCTATCCTATTTCTCTCCTTTCCCATTCAAATTGACACACAGAACCAGAAAAACTGTCCATGTAATTCGTTAGTTAAAGCTGGGAAAAAATCTAAGCAAGAAGAACTGCAACAAACTGCTTTTTTTTAATGATGCTTCTTCCTTCCTATTTGTCTCATTCTGCAAAAGCAATTCTTGCTGTTTCAGGTTCCAGCTTGGCAAGGTGAAGTGTCACATACAGTTCATTCCTACTGCAGTTCACCCTGAACTCTGAACAACAGGGACAAATCCAAACCAAGGATAAAGACACACGCTGCTGCAAGCACAGCTAATCTTCCTTTCTGTGATTTAGTTGTTTTAGCTACACACCCATTCTAAACCACATACACCACATTTACTGCATCAGCTCTAGAAGAGAGGAAATGTTTATTTTCCCTCTTCTCAAGCATAAAATATCTCTATCTTTTCATCAGCTAAGCATGGGACATTTCAACCTGAAAGAAGATATCTTCAGCAGCAAAAGACAAAGAAGGAGGTGAACAGAGTATGTTTTGCTATCCTTACAGGCCTAAACCACGGTGCCCACTTCTGACAATGTGAACACAAACTTGAGAACAAAATATGATATCAGGGTATTTTTTCCAATGCCCTTTCCTTTATCAGGATTCTTAATTTTTCTTTTGAAGCAGAGCTAGCATCAATCTCTGCTATATGGGCCACTTTTGCCCTCCCCCTTTCCCATTCTTTTTCTAGGACACTGCATACGACTGTTCCTTCTCAATGCTTCAGACATGTCTGAAAAAAAATAAATGTAAAAATCCCCTTTGTTGCTCCTCTGGTTTGTGGCAATGACCCGAAACCAAAATAACTTTGGTTCTGGATAAGGAAAAGCCCCACTAATTGAAATCCTGCCCCACTTCCACCTTCTAATTACTTGGGCAGTTTTGTTCGTTTTGTTAGTTTTTTCCCCATCTGAGCAGATGTTGTTCTCTTGTATCATTTCTTCCTCTTCCCTTCTCCCCAGAGGGAACATTAGTGAAGTTTGTCTATAAATAGGGCTCCATCTTCAGGAAACAAATAAAAGAGGATGTGCAGGTAATGGTCCATGTCCTCCAGTTTCTCCAAGGCCTTCCCTTGCCACGTGGGTACCTGAGGGTCTGAGACAGGGTATCAGAAATGTTCCTCCTTCGACATTAATATGGGGGGAAAAGCATGACTTAGGAGCAAGGAATCCCTTCAAGCAGCTGGGATGATGATGGACCTGTCCTGCAGAGCTGCATCTGGAAACATCTGCTGACCTCAGGCATGCTGAGCTTCACAAATGCCAAGCAGAACAGCAACAATACAAGCAGCAACAGGAAGGGTCTACAAAACAGATCCCAGCACCATGACACTGAAGAGGAAGTAAATATCGAGCATTTAAAAGCACCAGGCAGAAGAGGCCAGAAAACGTGAAAAAGAATGGTAGAAGATCCCATTCAGAGGGAAGAAAGCTTCAGAAAAACGCAATTTTCAAGTCGGTTTAAGAACTGGTTTAATATGACAGATGGCAAAAGCATTGACAGATTTTTCATCCTGTTGAGCTACAAGATGAGAAGTTGGAAAAGGAAGAGCACTTTGGCATATCTGCCCCGTGCACATCCTGCTAATTGCGGGAACTGAGTTACTGCCCCACATTCAAAGTCAAAAAAGACTGAAGCTGAGAATTGGCTTTACTGGGCAAGACAGTCTTTTAGAAGTTGGAATCTTTCCTGTTTGGCTCACTCACACACCTGGGGTGCTTAGCAAGGCTTTAGAGCGTGCATTTGGACATCCCAGATACCGTGAGCATGAAAGGGTTTTCGCAAGCCACAGACACCCTGTCCAAGCTGGCTGAGCTCTCGGCTTGTTTCAGATGCAAAACCAGATCCAAGGGAAAAAAGAAAGAACCACTAAATACTTCATGCAGATGTTTGTTCCGACGTGTAGATAAATTTGATTATAAGAGGGAAAGAAAAGCAGCACTCCTGCCATGGTTTCTCCAGGCATTCAACAGCACCTGATATTTTAGCTGTATTTTTACTTCTTTGGTTTGAATGTCAGTTTGATAAATGTGAAAGCAAGTCTTGCCAGGAGCCCAAACTAAATTTCATTTGTGCTTCTGGCTGAACAAATCCTGTGCACTTCAAGTTTTGAATACTGACATTTAAGTTGTACAGTAATTTGTAGACGAAAGACAATAGTGGTGTCATAACAAAGAGTTTTCTGGGGACAGAACTCTGAGTATGAACTGGGAAATTTCCAACCAGCTAAAGTTGACATTGCAAGGAGACACCAACCAAAGACCTTGTCCTCTTCCTAACTGATTCCAGACAAGGCTGCCATAGTGCCAGACACTCTCTGGAAAGTATTTCTTGTTCCTACCCTGATGAGTGCACCATCTGCTGACAGCAAGGCTCTGCCTTCTCCTGAGAGCTGCCCTCTCTGAGTACTGGGCTGGAGAGAGCAGCCCAGCCTTCTTCCTCTGAAGCAGAAGAGGAGGAAAGCAACCCAAAGGGGAGTTTTTGTGTATTTTTTTTTGTGTGTTTTGCATGCTTTAAATAGCAATTTATTTTTAATAAAGCCTCTGGAAAAGAAAGGAAGAAAACCGATACTGACACCCAGAGCACTTTTTTTTTTTTTGCTTGGAAAACTCTGTACCATTATCTGGCCTTTATTGCCAAAGCTTGTGGCTGTGATCAGCAGAGGACACAGGAAGGAATCCTTTCCTGCTCCCAGAGCTGTAATTTGTAAGAAAACCAAAGGTATTCAATTTTATTCAAGCAGCAACCTATCAAGAGAGGTACTGAAAGGTCTGGAACCTAGACCTATGGCCAATTCACATAGCCTGTCCTTTTTCTCTCAACTTCTCCCTGTGCCTTCAAGGAGAAACTACAACACAAGACCAAAGGTGTGCTGCAGAAGCAGTTTTATATCTTTGGGCCATCTCCAACACAAATGTACACTCAGCTCAGCACTGAAACATGTTCTTTCAGTGTCACAAACATTACAATAAGTTTCCTGTACTACAAGTGTTAAGAGCCTCAAATGTTTTCCGATGCATCTGCTGTTTCTGCTAAAACACCCAGAGGGCTTCATCTTTCCTGGGCAGCCAGAAGCCTAGGACCTGGCTAACATGGCACTGTTTCATGCCTCTTGCACCCAACTCAGTTTTTTCTTCACATTTCACCAGTTCCTCTCTACCAGTCAGTAAGAAATTAATAGGCACTTGACTGTCATCATTCATATGTAGCTTTACTATACATCACATTTAAGCCTATCAGCCTCCTGAAGACATATGGGAAGCTATTGAGGCTTGCAAAAAGCAGAAAACCAATCATTTTCTATCCTTCACCAAGTGCAAAAAAAAGCCCAGGAGTGGATGAACTGAGGAAAAGAAACTGACCCTGAAGTACAGCCCACGATCTGCAGTTCTCTGCTCTCAGGACACCTCTAAGAGATGCTTCAAGCAGTCACTGAGAGTTTGAGAGCTCCTCTGCCACTCCTCCTGCAAGCCACCAGTGGTTCCAACCAACCTGCCCCACTCTGCCCTGGAATGGAGGCAGGAAGGAGCACACACAGAGTCCGGGAAGAACTGTTAAGGCAACAAGCTAATGTAAGGCCAAAATACTGCTGTGTGAGCTGCTGGGCACTGCCCTTCATGTTGGACAGGTACCGGACACATGGCTTCAGCCTACTCAGCACATGCTACTCAAGGGGACATTTGGGATGTTTTTGAACATACCATGTCACTGCTTGGGGTCACCTGCCAGGGCAGCACAGAGGTGACTTCAGACCACACCAGGACCTTGGCCTGGCAGCTGTGGATGGGATCTGCACTGACAGACCCCAGCACAAGCACACAGCTCCCACACCTCTGCAGCAACACAACAGTTGCTGCGTGTGATGGTGTGGGAACAAGACCAGCTCCTTTGCCCACACAGAAAATGCTCCCTGCTGGCACTATTCCTCTAACTTTCCAACATCCCATCACTGAGGTATCCCTACGCTCCTGCTGACCATACAATGGGTCTGTTTCTTTAATCAAGGAGTCCAGCATAAAGTCTCAAACAACAGCAAACTTGCACAAAAACACTGCTGAATGCACCAGGCCTCGGAATAATCCTGCTCTCCCACACCCCAGCTCAAGATTGCTCAGCTTGGTTAAGGGCACTAGACCACAGTGACACCAATACAGTTGTGCTCAGTGGATGGTGCTGTCAGCAGCCCAAATCCTTCATGCTCCAAAAGCTCAGCAGACCCCAGTAGTGCTGACTAGCATCCTGCACACTAGGTGGGATACTAATCTGGGTACTGCTATTGAAGACTTGTGTTTTCATGACTTTATCTTCACAAAGGGAAGGTCATGGTAGCTGGCAAGCTGAACAATCCTTGGGTAATTTCCTCATTTTTAGTAAAGGATAATTAATCTTAGTACTGCTGGGTTTTTTTTTTCCTGTTTGTGCTACCAATTTAAGAAATTAGACACACCACTAAATCTTTCAGGAATCAAAAGTCACTGCTTCTTCTTCATTTGCTGTAGTCTATGACAACAGCAGACAAATCACATCTCAGCCAGCCAGAACAGTGTCTTTATTTGCCACTGGTCAGTGGATCTAAATTTTTAATAGATTATTCAGTTTCCAAGATAGTCCTGGAAAGCAGAAGAAAATCCATGAGGATACCCTGGAGAGAAGCTGCAATGAAATCTCTACTGAAGGCCAGCCATTCTACTGCAGCTGCTTGGGGTCAGCGGGACACAAGAGGTTTTGAAGCAGCAGCAGCTGTACTGAGCTACATCAATCACCACCTCAGTCATCCTCCACCACAAATACAGCTTTCTGCATATCCCTAAGTCTGCTTTCCAGTTTGAAAGGGATTCCAGCCATACAGAGGTGGCCAACTTGTAAGAAAAGACAAAATTAATAATAATACTAAAAAACCAGTATCACATCACCCTCTCAAACCTCGTGTTCCCTTCTCTTTGCAAATCTGCCTTTCCTCCCTCCAACTTCGTAGTTTTGTTTTCTATCCACTACATAGCTAAAGTGGTAGTTAGGACAGATTCTGGCTGGCTGATGTCTTAATAAATGCTCTAAGTTTGCTGCTGGGTGACAACCACCATGTAAACTTATGCAGACTGATTATGAGGAAAGTAATAACTAGCTGAACACTTTTTATAGCCAAAAAGATAATGCTAAAACCACTAGCTTACATGCTTTGCTTCTACTATCCCAAGAAGTGATGCAGAAAATTTATCTTTTGCATCTTCTGTGATTGTTCTCCTTTCCCTGCAAATATTTTACTATCACATGTAGGACTTGCATTAAAAAACCAAAACAAACATACAAGGCAATTTATATTGAAATTAGAACAGGGAAGAGAATCAAAATAAAAAGATTCCCAAAATAAATACATGGATTGTTTAGACTAGAACATGTGCTTGGTTACCATTTGTTTCAGCCTTGTTTCTGCTTGTTTTAACACATTTTCAGATCTGTTTACTCTAAGGCATAGTCCAACACAAATGTGGAAATCAAAGGAGGAGAACAAGGCATATATGAACTGCATTACTTTGAAAACCACCAGATTTGATCTTGTATGTGCTAAAAAACCAGCACAGCTAATCAAGATGTTTGTCAGTGTGAGCAGCCAGGCATGTCTCAATGATGCCATGCCAGCTGGGAGTGGGACCAACACTGGCTCCACAGAAAGCATGTATGGAGGCAGGAGAGCCTGCCTCCCAGGGACACCCAGCTCCAGATGTCCTGGTTCCAGCTCCCAGCCCTGCTGTGTGCCAAGGCCTGTGTGCTCACTGCCTTTGGGCAAAAGCTGCTGGTTGCCAGTTCCTGCCTTGCACCTCACGGAATGCAAGGCTGGGGCAAGGGGGTGATCTCAGCAATGAACTGAACCAAAATGTACCTTTTACCTTCCACACACCTCACCAATCACTCTTAAATAATAATAAAAGCAAGTTTTTATACGTGTTGAATCCAAATCCAAATAACTCACGAAGATTACAGACAGATAATTCACTGACACACAGATTGGAAATTCCTGGGCACCTCTCTTCTAGTATAAAAAAAACAGATAAAAGAGAAACACTAACAGAATTCCTGCTAAATTACTTCTGCTTTTAATAACTGAAAGTTTCAGTTTTCAATACAAGGCAGCAACAAACCCAAAGAGTTTAGTAACACCTAATGCAGAGTTACCACTAACTCCATACAAGCTCCTTTTACATCCTCAAATTACACTGGCATTCAATTTCTATAGAATTAGACTTGAATTCTTTTCTTAGAGGTACCATGGTGCTGTGTCAAAGACTGAAGTATGCTCTGAAAGGCTTGTTAGTAATTAAGCAGATTGGGCAACACTCTCCCTCCAGTATTTTCAAACAGATTTCTTGTGTCAACAGGCCAACTTCCCTACCAGACTTTCACCCTCACCCCCAAATTCCCAAGTTCAGCATTACAGATTACTCCCACGCTATCTGTCAGCATGAAAACCTGTGTCAGCAGAATAATTTTATCTGCTAAACTCATTTGCCAAGGGCTGCCACATCCTGGACTGCTTTCCATAATCTTAACACAGCTGAACAGCAGCCTCAGACTCCTCTATGAAACATTACAAACTCCTCTATGAAACATTACAAACATCTCCCCCCACACACAGGCAACAAGACTTAAGACCAATTTTAAAAATTATGTGTTAGTCTTTATTAGTGCAACACACATCCATTAATGCAGAGGAAAACAGAACTAACTACACAGCCACCCATCCAGATGGGATTGTTGGGTGGGATGCTGAGTGCCCAAACGCTCCACCTTCACTGATCCACTGCAGGACATGGAGCCTTTGCAGGACTGTTCTTCAGCCTCACATCCCCAGCCCTAAGCAATCCAACTATTTCTCTTCCACTGGTTTGATAGAAAGAGGTAACCTATACATCTGCCCTTTTGTTTTACCTCTAGTCTTCAAAAAATCCTACCACTTCCCACAAGAACCTAAGAAGCATCTTACAATAAAGCCAGCTAAGGGAATTTCAAAGCCTGCTACAAATTTTAGGGGGTGAATTTCCCATGATTTTGCTTTTTTGGATGTCATATTCTCTTTGCAATGGTTCACTGGTTTTAAGTAACAAAATACTCACTGCTAGTATGTTTGGATCAAAACACCCTGAGCCCAAATGATTTCTTACACAGAAAAAATGGCAACACAAGGTTCCAGAACATATATACCTCCAGCTAACCACTGCATGGAAATTAGGGATTCCACAGTTAGCTAAGTGGGGTAAAATAATGTTTTTGCTGAACTATAAGCTAGCATGGGTATTATCATAAAAACTACTTATTTCTGTAAGAAATTGTGGGGACTGGAAAAAAAACACATATATTGGAAGCTTCAGTTGTTAAGGACTAAGCAGAACAGCAATCCTGTCATGTTCATGGAGCTGCCATTCAGTGACAGCTTTATAAAAGGAAGAAAATGTGTATGGGAGGAGTAAAATCTAAAGAAATGGTCTGTATATCTCACATTCTGGGTCTTCTAAAGAGTATTGCACAATCAAACATTCACACCACCTTGATACAGCCTAGGATTTTAATTGCAGTGTGAGCATTTCTTCTGCTAGGGAGGACAAATAAAAGCCCAGGAAGAGTAATTCCTTGCAAATTTGCAATTACATTTCTCTTCGTTGCCTAAATCCAGTGCTGATGCAAACCAGCTGGTTCAGGCACAACAGTTACACTGGCACGCTCAGCTACTGTACTGGCCAGGAACAGTCAGACATCCAAGGATTTCTTCTTGCTTTATCTACTTTATTAAACATCAAACCTGTCAGGAAGTTAACCCTGTCACATTCCTAAAGTTGCTGAGGGCTGCAAAGACATGAACACAACGTGATCTTCCAGCCCATTCTGACAGCAGTGCCTTGCCAGTGAGCTCAACACCTTGCTCATTCCTGGGGCTAGGGAAGATACAAAACTTCAGAGCACTGTGGTAAAAGACTTCCCACCCATCTCTCTGTGTTCCCAAGTCTTTCATCACTAACAAGAGTTTCATGCATTTCATCATCTCACTGTAATGCAGACACAAGTACATTTCCCCCAGCTTCAGAAAGATGACTGGTTTTAGTAACTCTCAACCAGTGACTCTCTCGAGTGAGTAGTAATGCTTCAAATGCAGATGGGATGTACAAAACAATCCCTTAGTATCTGAGTATGATTTTTCTGCCTGATAGTCAAAAACCACAATACAAATCCTAAATACACTAAGACATGGTCTGACTTAACATCATCCATATCAAAGCAAAATGATCATTTGTATTTCACTTCCTGAGATAAACAGTATTTGCAGTAAGTACAAATACTTCAGAAGTAATTTCAGCTTTAGCAAATTTTCTAATACTAAAAACACAATCATCACTTTCTAAAAATTTATCACAGTCAGAAACAAAGTCTTCCTCCATATTTATCCCATTCCTTTAGTTTGACTGGGATTTTGAGGACAAATGCAGACACTGCTGACTAGGATCCTACTGAAATATTATGCCTTTTTGAAAAAGTGAACAGTTCAATCTAAAAGGTCTTTATGTTCTAAAGCCAAGTTAAATTGACAGGTATGTACAAGAAGTATTTACTTTTATTCTCCTTTCTTCCACAGCTTTCTTTATGAAGTGTCTGGCTGCTTTTCCCTGCTTCTCTCTGGCTTCTACGCCCTACTGATAATAGTTCAAACAAGAGAGGTTTCTGATTACCACTTCAACTAATCAAGGAGAAGGAACAACTTCTTCACCAGACCTGGGAGATAAGGGCTTACTCTGTAATGAGGGAGCTTGCAGCTGGACATGTCTAAGGGTCAGGACTGCAAGGCATGGAATGTACAGCAGGATTTCCTGAGTATTTTGAGTACTAAAGCAGCTTCAAGTCATAGTTACTGAAATTAGCACAGGTATGAGCAAGCAGATAAGCTCTCCAAGTCTGACTTTTTTTCCTAAAAGGATTCTAAACACAGTTCCTAATCTCTGCAGGTATAAATGGAGCAGACAAACTGCTATATGCTGCCACTGAATTAAAAAAAATGCCAAACCAGGAGAAATGAGATTTACAAGATCTAGCCCTTATTGCCAGAAGGATTCCAGAAGAGGAACCATTATACAGATGCATCTTCCCCTAAGCAGGAGGAGAATAAAGGACATTTCAGATTTCAAGCTCAAGGCTTTAAAACACAGCACTGGCTGTTATTAATGATCCAAACAAAAATCTCAGGATAGTAAACTGGCTAGGCAAAGAGGAATTTCTAAGCAGCTTACCTCAGTGGACCATAATTCAACATTATAAAGGCCAGTATCACCATCACACACAGCGTCCTTCTCTTCGGAGATGATACTTTGAGCTTCTGGTTCTAGACAGAGCAAACAGAAGACACTGGGTAGAAGAGGGGTAAACATATGCAGGGATATGTCAGAAGCCAAATTGTACTTGATTATTAGATTTATACTTGCCTAATTATGTGTGAATACATTCCTGAACTGCTTAAAAACAAAACTTTGGTTAACACAGTATGTTCGGCTTCTATCCAATGAAATATTCAGAAGCACCGTGAAGTAAAGAAGGAAAAGTCTACCAGCTAATGTGTCAGCTATCCTGAGCTAGAGTTGGTGAAAGCCACTGGGATGCTGGGCTAGCAACCCTCAAAGGTCTTACAGACAATATTTCCCCAACTCTGTTGTAGCATCTTCCACCTGAACAACTGTTTTCATATAAAATCAGACTTTCATCACAATCTCTTACCTCTAATACCACTTCATCCAGCTGCCTCTTCAGCGTGCTGTTTTCTTTCTTGAGTTTCTCATTCTCCAGGAGGGCTGCCTCCAGCCTGGCCTCCAGCCCCAACATGTACTCCTTCTTTTTCTTGCGTGACTGAAAGGCTGACTCGCGGTTTTTAATCATGCGTTGCTGCCGCCTCAAGACATTGACCTGAACACACAATACACAGGTTGTTAACAATCCACAAGTTAAACCTGCCTCCATTTCAAGCAGAATTTCTGCTTCTCTGCTTTGTCAAAGGTCTGCACAGATAGCTTCCCATACTCTGCTTCAAATGAGCTGGAATGGTCAGCACGGAGGCACCTCAAGATCATGGTACACATAAGGAAAAAACAGGTCCTGAACTGTCTCAGTTTTCTTCTGTATTCTCATCATTCTATATGCAGAAGTCATCAAACATATACTCGAGTTTGATTTGATCAATCAAATCACAAAGACAAAAACTATTTATCTTCAGGTCTGCAAGGCAGCAAGTCTTTCACCTTCACTTGCACATTTTACAGACTACAATCAGTCATCTGCTTTCCTAACAGGAAATTTCTAGGGTTTTCCAGTCAGTTTGGTATGGAAGTCATTTCCATTCTGATGACACCTGTTTCTGTACCTTTTCCACCTATGCTACACAGTTTTTGAGATTTTAAATAGTGTTGCTCATCTCAGATTGCACATTTTATGTGTATCAAGCACTTACACGGCAGTTTAAATGCAGTCCCTGGGTGCATCTGGACTAACATCTTAATTCAGATGAGGAGTGTGGCTTGGCTTCACATTTCCTGACTGTCCCACTAAAAGTGCTTCTCCTCACATCACAGAACAGTCTCTGAGAGCACACAAACTGGATTCCTTCGGGATAAAGCTCAAGCAACAAACATACTCCAGGAGAGCATATAATTCATTCTAACCACTAGCAGGTCTGCAAGACCAGACTGGGACAGCTCAATGCAACCCCTCCCCATCCTCCAACAGCCCTGATGACTGATTTTTTTTCCCAAGCAGGAACACTGCATCCTCTTTTACCACTTACTCATTTTGTGGTTTGCACTGAGTGGGACAACCCAGACTGAAAGCATCTTGCTGCTGACAAGGATAACAATGACGGATACAGCAGAATTATACAAAACTACTTGAAATACAAAGTTCAAACACCAGACTGTTGATTTCCTTTCCCTCAGAGATTAGCAACTCTGTTTTCATTAGGAACAGAAGACTTCCATCACACTTTTAAGCTGCAACTGGATGTGCCTCAATGACAATTACACTGACAGACAACTGAATGATCCATCTTACACAGACCTGAGTATCCTTCAGTAACTACCAGCACAGGCCCTGGTGTAACCTGTACCTCTCAGAGCAGGAACATCAAAGAAAAAAGATGAGAACTATTCCAGAAGTATGATTCTAGGGAAATAATGTAATCACAGAACAGTAACATTAACTAACTCAGATTTTGAATCCAGCTATGTAAAAAACCATAACCACAGCTTTTCAACTCTCTCCTTGTATCTACCTGCACACGGACAATATGTTGTTCTAAGGCACTGGCATCTTCAACAAATAGTGGCCACAAGCTGTTTGAAGACACCATTCTTCATGATGCTGCAGTTTGGTGGCAAAGAAAGAAAACATGTTACAGTGCATTAATGTTCTGGGCTGCCTCCATGTTGGTCTAATTGCTTTTTATAAAGGTCATTTAGTATATGTCTAGTCTGCTTTCACCAACCAAAGTCTGTGAAAGTGAAGCTGTTTGTACTTACTCCAGTTCCTCTCTTTAGCAGGGAGTGGAGAAGGAAAACATTTTAACATATTTTCATTAACACTAAGCTTTGTATTGAATTTTTGAAGTACAATATTTAACATAAAAATGCTTCTGCAAACATATAAAAACTGGACCAAAAAAAGATTCAGGCTAGCCAAGAACTGCAGCGTACAGAACACACCAGTCTGCAGCCAGGATCACTTAAACTGTTCAGAGATGAAAAAACAAGGAATGAGTTCATGCATGCAGTTTGGCTCAAGTTGTGTGTTATTCCAAACAAGGAGTTACATTCCTCTTTTTAAAAAGACCCTCTGCATCATGAACTCAGAAAAGACCAAATTGCTTACATCCATTCTTGTTTGCAGACCTGCTCACGATTATTCATTACTGGACTGCTTTTAATTACATGTCTGGAAGCTCTGGCAAATCTACATGCTTCTCTGAAGAAAATAGGGTGTTAGAGCACCAGTGCAGTGCCTCTACACTAAGAGTACATCCTAAGGAACATCTGTCACTGTTTCAGACACTGCCATCTATATTTTATGTGCTACTTATCCAGATTTCTCTACTTTACTCACAGTTGTCCAAATGCTGTGAGGAGCAGCAGCTCTCCCCAGCCTAATTCCAGGTACCCTGTGCAGCATCTGCATTTCAGTCTATGCCACACCAATTACATTTTGACTAATTTTTAAGGCTTGCTTAAATGAAATCAAGCATTTGTGTCCTTAAGTTATTTTGTTTTAATTTACAATCCTTAAACAGCATAAGGTCCTCCTTGGTCAGCCCTCCAGGTCTTGCCTGGCTTTTCTCAGGGAATATGCCACAATTGCACACCCAATCTCACCTAAATGTGATGTAGGAAATGGAAAGAGCTGTGTGAGTGAAGTGGTACAGGAATGCTGAACCTGGAAGCAGTATGGCAACCAGCATTACACAGCTGGCCTAGCACCAAGGTAAACATGCCCCCTGCTCGAGCACTTTGATACTCAGAAGGCAAAGGAGCTAATTTACAATGTCAGTCTGCTTCAGCAACATTGCTTTGCACAAATGCTGAACCAAGATTAAAGGTAGCAAATGCCTCTGGTAACTTGTTTTACAGCCCCCAACTTTTAAAATTGTATCATACTGATGTTCCACTCAACACAGCAACTTCTGGTTCTAAGGAACCACAGACCACTGAGGGAGAACATTGGCCTTAAAAACAATCAGTAATCAGTGATGCAACTTCTGCTTTCTAGCTTTGAGAACCACACCACCGCTAGCAGAGACACATACAAAAATGCTGTAAATATGGAGAACTGGCAGGTTCATTGCAAATCCTTGCTTCAAACAGCACTAACCAGATTCAGATTGTCCTCTTATCTTCAGAGGTTTTAGAGAGTCATGCACTTTACAAATAAACACTGCTACTTCAATTTACTTCCAAAGAAAACTCAATTGTGAGCAAAATTTAATGTCCCTTCCAACACAAGCTGTACTTCTAGAAGCAAGAATGTCTCTCATACTCCAGAGTTTTTGTACGTGTGCTGGGAAAGTTAACAAAGAGCTGCAAGTTCAAACCATTCAACACAGCATTAGCTGGCTTCTTACCCCAGCTTATGAAAGCTGCTGTCTTTGAAGACACATTGCAGGAATTGCAGGAATACAAGACATATGCAAGGTTTTTTTGTTCTTACAGAAGTTCTGGGTTTTCTTGTCTCTAACTCAACAGAACACAACTTGCTTAATGAGTTTATGTTACACAAATATTACACAGTGTACAGCACAGAAATGAGGATTCTTCAACAGAAATCCACACTTATGCTGAAGTTATTTTGCATAACTAATCTTTTCTAGATTTTCTGTATTCTGGCACTTCCCCATGGCTGGCAGGCTGCACATGTGTGCCACCAGGACACATAGAGCCTCACACCTACAGCTTGCCATCAGCCCATCCTAGTGTAATCCACTGGCAGTCTGAGTGTTAAGCTAACAGTTTATCCCCCTACACCCAAAAGAAAGTCCTACAGCGTTTCTTTTTATCCTGCAACATTTGCTTAGATTAGCAAACAATAACACACATTACAGAGTTCAAATGACAGCTCCATCTGTGCAGCCCTGAGCACCACATACAGTGTCCAAGGCAATTGGGAGATGTTTTAACCCTGTTGGCCCCAGCTGAATCCCAAAACATTTGTTTCTTCTCAAAGCACTTTTTCACAGTATGTGCCAAAGAGCAGCTGCAACTGTTTTTTCATGTTGTAAAAAACACAGGTAAGATGTGCAGTATTTCACAAGTCTTAAAACTGCTTCCCTAAAATGGCTTTGGGTGGAAATACCAACACAACCACCCTTGGAAACAAACACCTGTTTGGTACCCCAGCTACACATCTGACTCCTGATGTCATGGATATGTATATGGAATATGATGACAGTAAGGGGCTTTTGTCAATTAAACCTTACTTTCAGACACTGGCAAGGTGCCGTGCTAGCCCTGCTCACAGGGAGTCACAAATCTAGTGACTGCAGGTCATTGATTTGTGGCCTCTTGAGTTAACTTTGCATGACAGGGAATTCTCACTAAAAAATGCAGCACACTTAACTGCTCTGCCTACTACAGACCTTTGCTTCTTGCACATTGAGCATCAGGTTTCCACTGTACTCTGGCTGCTAAACTATTGGCAGCACAGTAATTTCATTATAAAATGCAGCCCACACACAAATATCATTAGTGAGGAAAAGCAACCATCAAGTCTGAGTAGCAATCTCAGACACTAGGAAATTATATAGCAACATCCCTCCAAAGAAGCTGAAGGAACAGGCTTCCCACTGCTTTTGGGAAACAGTGACCTGCACTGCTAATAAGCAGGGGCCTATACAGCAAAATTTCACATGTTTTCACCAGTACTTTCTCCCTTACACTGACATGTGATAGGACCCTCAGCTCACAACTGTGCTTGGAACACCACATTGGGGAATGACAGAGTTTTGAAGTCACCAACAAGCTTGTGGTCCTTTCCACAAGCATGTCTTCTTTGGACAACACAATGCTATCAAAGCAGCTCCAGATTACTAGGAGTTAAATCAAATTAACACCCAGCTTGCTAGCTGGGTTAAGATGTCAGAGCTGAAGGGGAAAAAAAAGCCCACACATATCTCAAAACCTACTGTTTACACCTACTGCTTACTGTGAGCTACTACAGAAAAACTTACTTATTTGCACTGTAATTGTTGAGAGCTTAACCCTCATCTACTCATTCAATAAATGACCAAAAGGGAGCCTCAAGAGATTAGGATCAAATGGAACTCAGTAACTAAAAATCATGAGTAAAATCTGGAGAGATAAATGGGTATGAAAAGAGAATGAGGCATTGAAATTTCCAACTCATCTGCTTCCAAAGAAGCGTTTTTATTATACGGATTAGGAAAGTGATTTAGCACTAATCAAAAATCAGATCAAATCTTCCTGTATGTAAGACAGGTCCAGCCATGGAGAGCTCGCACTTGAGAAGACAAGGTACAGAAAACATCAATCAGCACTTCTTCTGCCACTACACTCGCACGCCTGGTCTGCAACTCCACGCAGGCCAGCAGATATTTAGCTGTTCCTCCCTGTTCTGTGCCAAGCTGCTAAATTCCCTGCTTACAGTTGGAAATCCTATTAAGAGTTTCCCTGAGACTCTGAAGGGACCATTAGGTCCCACATGCAGTTAACAGAGAAGTGCACAAGACTTGGTTAGCAGCTATCACAGAGTCAGAACTTACATCCAGCCCCATGGCTGGGGAGCTGCTTTGGAGCAAGGGCTTTGTCACCGGGATTTTGCCGCTGCTGGAACCATTCCCAGCAGCAGGAGACAGCGCCTTCACTGTGTGATTCTGAAGTGCTGGGGCCCCTCCAGTGACTGCAATGACTGGCTGGGAGGCAGGAAGTACCCCAGAAGCCTGGAGCTGTACCACAGCAGGCTGGGGCAGCATCACGGATGGACCTGGAACACAAGAACAGCAGCGCTCAGCAGGGATGAAATGGATTTGTACCTCACCACTTTGTAGGGGCATTCTGCTGTCCTCTCCTGCCCTGCACAGCTGATCTCAAATCCACCAGTATATTGCCAGAGCAAAAATGGAAAGAATTTGTTCCAAAGTTTACAGGACTCTTAACCCATCTTGCAAACCAAAACTACAGACATAAATGAAAGCCAATAAATGAAGCTCTGTCCCAAAAGCTCTTCAAAGTTAATAAAATTCAACACTTGTTATATACATTACTCAGTATTGCTAAAACTTGAAGCACTCTGAATAACCTTTTCACAGGATTTAGCCAACTTACCTCAATCCTCCTTCTCCCTTTTGTCCATAAGTACTTTATTGCTGTATTCAATGGAAAACTTACTACAACGAAGTGACTCATGCCACATAGATCAATTCAAACTAGCAGAGAGATGGGAGATGAACAAAAATGATAATGCGAGTTACACTTGCAAAACTTACGCTGAAGCTTCTATTCACACTAAGACCATTTTTTTAGAAAAATGTCTTATGCAAGAAAGTTTATACACAAGCTGAATCGAGCTTAAAGAAAAGCTGTCAGAAAAAATGAGGTCATTTTGACAGAGTTTGAAATGGAATTAAAAACAGTCACTTCCAAGAAATTTCAGTCCAACAACTACATTTAACTTAAGCAGGTGCTTGAGTAATATTTTGTTGTCTGAAAACACACTAATGTCTGTCTAATCCTTTGTAACAGGATGACCTCGCCAGCTTTCAGAAAGAGCACATTCCAGCTGAGCATTCCAACCAAAAATGCTCAGCAATGGATTACAGCACTTATCCAGTCTTCTGGAAGGCAAAAAGTGAAGTAATTTACCTAGTGCCATTATCTTATGTATGGGGCAAAACTAGAGTTTGTTTTTTTTTTCCAGACACAATCTCAAAGACATCATAACTTAGTACGACCCTGTTTAAGAATCTTAAATGATGAATTTGAGACTATTTCAATTTGTTTTTAATGTATAAAAGAGATGATGCTCTAAGACTGTGCTTTCTCCTTCAAGCTTTTATAAAAGGGGCTGTGCAAATAAAATTTCTCATGCTTCTTTGAAGATAATGGCATATTTCAAACCAGTAGTTCCAACTTGTCATATGCAGCAGATTTAGACTAATGAAAAAAGATCCTTATGGTTTTTGTTATGGAAGCTGCACAAGAGAAATTTTAAACATACCATCAGTTAAAGGAAAGCATGGACATACTTTCTCAAAAGTATTTCCTCTATACTGTCTCACAGAAACTACTGTTCTGACTTTTCTTCAGGGAAAAGGAGAAGCTGATCTTCAGAGTACTAGACTTATATCCAAAGAAATCCATATCCCCAGCATTCCTCATTCCAGATGGTATTTTATCAGCGGGAACATCAGAAGGAATAAGAATTAGGTCATGTTGACTGTGCTGACCTGTGTTTTAAGCAGTCTAGCAATCTTAGGCATGTTACAACAAATGTTAGCATCTCCAGATTTGGCTGAACCCCTGATGGAAGAGGAATCAGTGATGGAGACTAATTTTTCCCAGTTGCAATAATTTCTAGATACGTGCTCTTAAGAATTTATCTCCTTTTCCTTCTGTGCCTCGGTGCCTATGCAATCAACTGCAAGGGACTGTGGCCATCAGGTGGTGAAACGAGCAACTGCAGCTGGCAATTGCTGCAAGGCGAGCAGAGTCCCTACTGCCCTAGCTAGAGAGTGAAAAAATGCTTTGGATCCAGAAACGAAAGCTCGAGCTACTTCAAAAATCAGTAACAGGGTAACTGTAGCAATGAAGAATTATCACGGGGCAGGAAGTCACTTTCCTCTCGTTAACATCAGCAACTTTTCTAACCTCTGACACAGCTCTCAATTTTTAGCAGATTTCACAACATTCTATTTAATGCTGTTTAGTGAGCTAAAAAGCCATAAGGCCATGCTCCCTCCATCCTGTGGAAGAGTTTCATGTGGGTAAAAAAAATGCTTATATCACTTCTCCCAAGCTTTCCAGCTTCCTTCAAGCCATCCTAACTGATTCTACTGGATCCTCCTTCAGTTATGACAGAGCAGCACTGTAATCGCCTTATGCGCCACCTGACATTGCAAGCAGAGCAAAGCACCCTTACAAATCCTTCCAAATCAGCAGTTTTATCTTCACAGCTGTCAGTGTTCAGCATAGCCTCTGTCTTCCATTCCAAATAATGGAATTATATAATCCAGTCTTCCATTTTACACGATGCCCATGTGAGTGCTGTTTCTCACAGGACAGGACAAGAGGAGTAAGGCCATCTTCTCAGCCTAAGGCTTTTCTAGCTATGCATGTAGAACCCTTTTTTCTCCTATTCCTCCTCTTTCATACACCAAACCTAACTTCATCCTATCAGCCATCCCAAACAGACAATGCTACCACCAAGACCTGGCCCAGTCAAGACAATTCACCTACCTTTAGGAGGTGCTGGCTGGATGTTAACAACTGGCTGATTCTTTGGCAGTGGCACAAGCGTGGGAAGAGTTTGAATAATGATGGTTTTAGCTGGGATGCCAATGTTAGCCTGAGCTTCAGGCACAGCAGGCAAAAGGGGTTTGGGCTGTATCAAAGGTCTGGACACTGTCTGACCACACTTCTTCAGGCCCCTTGCAGAATTATTTGCTACAAAAGGAAAAAGAGTCAGAATTGGACCAAGAGGCATAAAATACATAATTCAAGCAATAATGAAGTAGCTTTTATAATCTAGTAGCCTTTATCCTATAATATTTGTTAAAAATAAACACATATGATCAAATATCCAAGTCATAAATGATAGGACAACTAGTGTCTGTTAGTCAATAGCATTAATTTGGATGCAAGACAACACACATATTATCTATAGGATGAAAGTAACTTTCTCTCATACCAGATCGAGAAGAAATGCTCACAGCAGGCTTCTTCCCTCCATCTCCTTCAGGGGATGCAGGGCTTCTGCAGCTCTTGCTGTAGAGAGAGATGGGAGACATCTGGGAGCTACAGCTGAAGTCCACATCATCCTGCAGACAGAAAGCACAGGAAATTAACACTTCAGAAACTCAGAGCAGTATCTACCAGCAGTTCAGAGTATATCTGCTTTTTATCACATCTGTGTTGCTGCTGCAGCCAACAAGAGAAAGGTTTTACTCTGCAATTTGATTCTGGCCAATGCCAGGTACCACTGAAAAAAAAAAAACAAAAAACAAACCAAGTACTTCTCCCCATCAGCAGAGCAATGGGAGGCAGAGGCCAACCCTGCTAGACCCAGAAGCCTTTAGAAGGCATTTTGTTTGGCAACAAGGCTAATGAACATAGCTAAGGAAAGAGAGCTGAACACGCTCTTATTCAAACGGGTCACAGAGAAGAGATAAGAAAACACCACTGACAGGTTTTTGCAAGGGTTGGGAAAATAAGCTGTTTCCTCTTATGCCATGAGTTTGGTCAGAGGAGTAAATCACAGGGCTTTTGGTTTGCAGAGCTGTTGCTGTCTGTGTTACATGGGGGGGGTTTGCATACAGGCACATTCTGCACTGGAGAGTCCACAGACGGCGGTGAAGGAACCGAACAGCTGGAAGTGGCTGGTGATAAAGGTTCTGTCTTCACGTTTGCATCTGCAAGAGGCAGGTAAAGACATTTCACTGCACAAGTTTTTAGCAATGGGAAAAGTAAAGAACACACAGTCCTACAGCAGATAATTCATTCCCAAAGCAAGGCACAGCAGAAAACGTAGGGAGATTAAAGGTATAAAACAGCTTGGCTCATAGGGCAGCCCTTGCCAGCTGTACCCATCCTACAGAAACACAGCCTAATTCTCATCACAGAGCAAAAGGCTGTGGGGCATCAAACAGTTCCACAGGAGTTTTAAGAGCTCACCCTTGTGGGGTAGGAGGGGAAGAGCAACACCTGCAAAACATAGGTGCCTAATTACCTGCATAAGCATGGCCTGTAATATTCCAAAGGTCTGAGTCCCAAGACATCAAATCCAAATCAAACTGAAAGTTATAGAGATCATTTTCCTGAAATGACAGTTCAGAAAAAGAGACGAGACAAAAAGAAAGATGCGTTGACACCATCAGCCATTATGTTCACGTTCTTACAGCTCCAGAAAACAAAACAAACAGCATAACTATCAATCACAGGTGCCTTAAGGTATGCAGAGATGAAAGTCCTTAAAGGAGAAATTCTCAACTGAAACACACAAAACAAGGCTTCTTTGAAACTTACACCAGTAGGAAGGGTCAGGTTAGTTTAAGATCATCACTAATTATCGTACTCTGCTTTGTAATCTGTAAAGCAAAAGTTCTAAGTTCATTGAACCATCTCACAAAAAACACAAGTCTTAGGAACCTGGTGCCATCCTTTCCTTCCTCTGCCTTTAAAAAATTATTTAATGCTCTTGCACCATTACATCTCAAAGCACTTTACAAACAAAAGCAGCACCAGGGACAGTTTACCAGCAGGAAAACGGACACAAGATTGATTTGCCCAAGACCTGATTAACGGTACGTGTTAGGTCTCCCTATACTTGAATACACTGATGTCAACATCTAAAGCCAAGGACACCAAAAGTTTCCTTTTCCAACAAAAATCAAAACAAACAGGCTAAAATCACTTCATATGTATTATTTATCATATGACCTTTAAAACAACAATTGGGGTTTTCTCCATTTATTCTGCTTGTGCATCTTAAGTCTCAGTTTCCTATGCAAATGTGGCCCTTTATGAGAACTTGCATGAAAAATATAAACATGACCTACCCAGCTTATACAAATATACATTTTCCTCAATGCCAATCTGCACTTATACCTTCCTTTATACTCTTCAACTTGTGAAGGGAGGCTCAAAAAGCCTGCAAACTGCATAGATAATGGTACTTACAAGTTCGAATGAAAAGAAAGCTCATCAGAGCACATTTCAAGGAAGAATGACCAAAAAACCACAACGTGAGCTGTGCATTAAGAGCCCTCACCCAGGCAGGTAATGCAGACCTGCTGATGGGGAATACCTTTCCCTTGTACAATCAGTCTGTTCCCACATTTTCTCCAGTGACTGGTTCTACACGTGTAGGAATGCTCTTAGAACCTGGGGTTTACATGAGATGATAACCCGGGCTTGTACTGGAGGTCGATTGGGATGCAGTGAGCGGCAGGGGAAGAACATGAAGAGGAGAATCCACGAGGTAAATGCCCCGGGAGAGAAAAAGCAGTATGGACAAGTGTGCAGTGAAAACGACAGGCATTAATGCAGAAGGTTGCTAGCAAAGGCTTTTAGAGAAAAGCCTACATTAAAGAAGTAAACAAGAAGTAATCTAACAGGCAAAGAGATAAAGAAGAGCCCGGGTGGATGCAGGTGGAAAATACCCACCGTTCTCTCAGGTAGCCCTGAGCCAGCGCTCCCGCAGCACTGCCCTGCGGGGTTCACCTTCACCGGGGCACTGACAACGCCACTCCTCCTCCCGGCACCTCGCAGCCTCACCCTAAGCCTACCCTCCCTGCTTTGCACCCTCCGCTGCGCTCCGCAGCCGTGCCCCGCAGCGCGCTTCAGCCACCGGCACATCTAGCGCTGACGCGGGGTGCAAGCCGGGCGCCCACGCTCCCCTGCCAGGCTGCTCCGAGGCGCCCCGAGCCGGGCCGGGGCTCTGACCGCCGGCAGAGCGCGGACCCGGCCCCCGCCATCGCCGGCACTCACGTCGGGCTCGTCCTTCGGGGCCGCGGCGCCCAGCAGCTCGCTCAGCTCCTCGCCCAGCACAGCCTCTGCGGAGAGAAAACGCGCTCAGCGCCGGCCCGGCCCCGCAGGGGAGCTCTGCGCCGGCCCGGCCCCGGCCCCCCGAAGCCTCGCTCACCCCAGTCCAAGCCGCCCCCCGGGGCGGGCAGCAACCCCGCCGGCTCCCACTCGGCCTCGGCCGCCGCCATCACTTCCCGTTCCTCCCGAAACACACGTCTGCTTCCGGCAGGGGCGGGCCGGGCCCGCCCGCCACGGCGGCCGCCGGCGGACACTCGGCGGACGGCGGCGGCGCGGACTCGCCCGGCCGCTGTCCGCGCTCCGCAGAGTCTCGGGGTCAGTTGGGTTGGTGAGGACCTCTGAGATCAGCGAGTCCAGCCCATGACCCAGCACCACCTTGTCACCCAGGCCGTGGCACTGAGGGCCGTGCCCAGTCCTTAAACGCCTCCAGGGGCGGTGACTCCACCACCTGCCAGGGCAGCCCGTTCCAGGGTCCAGTCACCCCTGCTGTGTAGAAATTCCTGTGAATGTCCAACCTGAACCTCCCCTGGCGCAGCTTAAGGCTGTGTCCTCTTGTCCTCTCAAAACTAACCTGGGAGAACAGGCCAAAGCCCACCTGGTTGCAATCTCCTTTCAGGTCACCCCTGAGCCTCCTTTTCTCCGGGCTGAGCAACCCCAGCTCCCTCAGCTGCTCCTCATCAGACGTGCTCCAGCTCCTTCACCAGCCTCGTAGCCTTCTCTGGACATGCTCCAGCACTTCACCGTCCTTCCTGAACTGAGGGGCCCCGAACCAGATACAGCACTCCAGAAGTGGCATCACCAGTGCCAAGTCCAGGGGAAGAATCCATTCCCTAGGTGTGTTGGCCACATTATTTAACGAAAACTTCCCCCCACCGCCCCAGACACACAGGAGGCATTAGTTAGACAAAGGAGTTTATTCAAACCTCGCTGACACAAACTCATTGGTGGAAGCATGAGTGAAGCAGCTACCGGGGAATATCCAAATTCCTGGTGGGAGAATGTGCAAGGGCTGGGTGGCAGGCTGCCCCCAGCACGTGGCTCTTGGCCCCTGGTGGGTCTCCAGCTGCCTGCACTGGAGGCAGCTCCCCTTCCCAGGGGAATGCTGCACATGCAGCATGGTGGCAGCGTCCAGGGGCAGCTCTGGTCCAGGCTACAACCACAGGCATGGAGTCTCTCTGTGCTCCACCAGCAGTTCCAGCAGCTGGGCCTGCAGCCCTGGGGGACACGCTGGGTTTCAGTCTCGGGCAGGCTGGAAGCACAGGAGAGATGGAGCTGGTGTTACCCACTTCAGTCCCAAGGGGTGTCCCCACCTAGGAGCACCCCAGCCAGGAGGATGGCCACCCAGGTGAGTTTTGAACAGGGTGCTGCGAGGGTCTCGCCTGCCCTCACCTCACAGGTTGGCATCATATGCTGCATTGGTGAAGGTGCCCGGCGCTCCCAGGTCACTGGAAGGCAAACACAAGGGTGTCACCTTGGGGAGTGCAGGAGTATGTGAAGGCCAGGGGTTAGCACAGCCCTGTCGGCCCCAGAGATGCTCCAATAAAAAAAAAGCCTCACACAGGCAGATTTGGGTGTCAGCAGGGTGAACACAGGGCTGTGGCAGTCACAAGGCAGAGCCACCCTCCTGCAGAGCATGGGTCTCACCTGGTGGGCTTCAGGAGCTTCCTCTTCTCATCTGATGACAGTGTTGAAATGTCCATGGGGATAAAGCACATAGAAAAGAAATAACCAGATCTGTTTAGTGAAGGTCACAAGAAGCTGCAGCAGCAGCAGCATCTGAAATTGAGCAAAGTTTAACAGGCATGAGGTGGGGCTGCCTTAGCAAGCATTTGCTGCCTTCTTTGGAGTGATGTTGTTTATCTGGCTCTGCCCTCCAAACCCAGCTGCTGACATTTTCAGCTGGGCCAATTGCCAAGGACCCAAGCGACTCGGCAAATAAAACATGTGAATGGAGGCAGTCACACTGTTAAACTCTTCTGATCACCCTAGCCTCCTTTGGGACTGTCACCACCTTGCCTGAGAGCCCCTGGCCAGAGCTAGGGTGGGCTGCAGGAAACATTTCTGTACCTCTGTCACTGAGCCTCTTGGCAAGGAGGGCAATGAGCCCTCCAGAGAGCACAAGACCAGCTACTGCCAGAGCTGAGCCGCTGCTGTAAGCCAGGACTTGCTTTAGGAAGGCACCATCCTCTGAAACAAAGCCACAGAGCCATGCATTAGAAAGTTGTCAGCACTTTGGCACTTCGCAGACCCTGGGGAATCCCCCTCCACCGCATTCAAGATGTGCTTGGAGGAAAGCTGGAATCTCCGCAGTGCTAGAAGAGCTGGGGGGTCCCATCATACCTGCACAGACAGGGGGATCCCTGGTCCAGTTCCCCGTGGCCTCACACCGGAGCATCTCTGCTCCCATCCGAACAAACCCCTCCTCGCAGGAAAAGGTGCACGTGGAGTTGTAGGTGAAGTTCCCGTGCACGTGAGAACAGCTGAGTTGGCCTCTGCTGGGGGGGGACAACACTGGGCAGCTGATGGCTGGAGATAAAGCACAGCAGGAGCATCAAGAGGACGGGACTGGTGGCAGTGAGAGGGGACATGTGGGCTGGCAAGGTAGGGGATAAACTGACATAGCCCAGGGTGCTGGGTAGAGAACTCTGCTACAGCAGAGCCCTCTCAGACAAGCGTGAGATCACAGGATTTACCTTTGCAATGTGTGGAGTTCCCAGTCCAGGTCCCCAGAGCTGTGCACTCACGGCTCTCTGGCCCCATCAGCACAAACCCCTTCTGGCAGGAGAAGGCACACGTGGAGCCAAAGGTGAAGTCCCCATGGAGATGGAAGCAG
Source organism: Anomalospiza imberbis (assembly GCF_031753505.1). Taxonomy (NCBI): domain Eukaryota; kingdom Metazoa; phylum Chordata; class Aves; order Passeriformes; family Viduidae; genus Anomalospiza; species Anomalospiza imberbis. The sequence continues at coordinate 655,203 of NC_089689.1, read as the reverse complement.
GCAGCCTGGCCCATCTTGGGGGTGGTCAGTGCTGAGCATTTGATGGCTGCAAAGGTAAAGAGGCAGAGCTCAGAAAGGAGCCTGGGAGACTACACTGTTGGGACCAAGGGGCTGAGGACACATCATAGTGTCACCCCACGACCAGTGACACCCTGAGCTGTGGCAGCAGCTCTACCTTCACAGCGTGGGGCCTCCCCTGTCCATGTTTCTGTGGCTGTACACTTGCGACTGTCTGACCCCATCAGCACAAACCCTGTCTGGCAGGAGAAGGCACACGTGGAGCCAAAGGTGAAGTCTCCATGGAGGTGGGAGCAGTTCAGCTCTCCCTGGTCTGGTGCTCTGAGCACCGGGCAGGTAATAGCTGCAGGGACAGAGAAACATTTTCAAGCTGAAATGTGGGTATGACAAGGCTAGACTGTTGAAAGAACAGGACCAAGAGGGTCCTCTAGCAAACATCCCATGCTCAACACAAGGCCTGTGACACCTCGAGCAGCAGCTCTACCTTCACATCTTGTTGCATCCCCTGTCCAGGTCCCCAAGGCTGTGCACTCACGGCTCTGTAGCCCCACCAAAGCAAACCCTGACTGGCAGGAGAAGGCACACATGGATCCATAGGTGAAGTTGCCATGGAGGTGGGAGCAGTGCATCTCTCCCTGGTCTGGAGCACTGAGCATCGGGCAGCTGATGGCTGCAGGACAAAAAGCACACTTCAGGCATCAGCCTGGGGACTATGAGGCTGAATTCTTGTGATGAGAGAACTAAAAAGAGAACAAACATCCCAGGGTCTGCCCAAGGCCAGTGACACCTTGAGCAGCAGCCCTACCTTCACATCTTGTTGCATCCCCTGTCCAGATCCCCATGGCTGTGCACTCACGGCTCTCCGGCCCCATCAGCACAAACCCCTTCTGGCAGGAGAAGGCACACGTGGAGCCAAAGGTGAAGTCCCCATGGAGGTGGGAGCAGTTCAGCTCTCCCTGGTCTGGTGCTCTGAGCACCGGGCAGGTAACGGCTGCAGGGGTGGAGAAGCACTTTGAGCAGGAGTCTGAGGACTACAAGGCTAAACTGTTGGAATGAAAGGACCAGGACACTGGAGAACATTCCAGGGTGAACCAGAGCCCTGTGACACCTCGAGCAGCAGCAATACCTTCACAGTGTGGTGTGTCCCCAGTCCAGGTCCCCATGGCTGTGCACTCACGGCTCTGTAGCCCAACCAAGGCAAACCCTGTCTGGCAGGAGAAGGCACACATGGATCCATAGGTGAAGTTGCCATGGAGGTGGGAGCAGTGCATCTCTCCCTGGTCTGGAGCACGGAGCACTGGACAGGCAATGGCTGCAGAGTGAAGAGGTACACATCAACCAGCAGCTTGAGAACTAGGAGACTAAAATTCTGGGAACAAGGGCTGGGGAATACCACAGTGTCACCCCAAGGCTAGTAACAGCTGGCACTCCAGCGGCAGCTCTACCTTCACATCTTGTTGCATCCCCTGTCCAGATCCCCATGGCTGTGCACTCACGGCTCTCCGGCCCCATCAGCACAAACCCCTTCTGGCAGGAGAAGGCACACGTGGAGCCAAAGGTGAAGTCCCCATGGAGGTGGGAGCAGTTCAGCTCTCCTTTTTCTGGAGCACTGAGCACCGGACAGGCAGTGGCTGCAGGAACATAGAAACAGTTCAAGGAGGAGCCTGGGAACTACAAGGCTAAACTGTTTGGTCTGAGAGACTGGTGAAACCCTAGAATCACCCTACAGGCAGTGACACCCTGAGTTCTAGCAGCAGCTCTACCTTCACATCTTGTTGCATCCCCTGTCCAGGTCCCCGTGGCTGTGCACTCACGGCTCTCCGGCCCCATCAGCACAAACCCCTTCTGGCAGGAGAAGGCACACGTGGAGCCAAAGGTGAAGTCCCCATGGAGGTGGGAGCAGTTCAGCTCTCCCTGGTCTGGTGCTCTGAGCACCGGGCAGGTAACGGCTGCAGTGGGAGAGCAGAGCTCAGAGATGGGATAGATGAGGTTAACTCTAATAATTAAGGCTGAATCCAAATCAAATCTTACCCACACTCACCTCTGCAAAACTGTAGTTGGTGCAATGATTTTTCTGCCCTACAAGTGATTTCCTCAGGGGGACACAGCTGCTGCTCTGCCAGAGCCCAGTTTATCCCTTTCACTACCCTAGGCCAAAGCCCCTGGGAGGCAGGACGACAGCTGCTGCAGTCCCATTCATCTCCCTCCCTTTACTGGAGCAGAGACCAGCCTCTGTCCTTGTCACAGTGGCAGGAGGATGGCTTTGGGACTGTAAAGCACTGCAATGGCTAAAGAGGTGGTGTGCCAGCTTCCCTGCCTGTTCCCAGGGTGTGTTTTGCTGCATGCCAGGGCAATACCCAAGGTTTCCTGAGATGAGTGGCTCAGCACCAAAGGTCAGTGCCAGCAGTGCAATAACACCACCCAACCCAGCTGAGACAGACTGCATTCACTGCATCTTCTGCTTTCAAACTGACACCAAACACTTTCCTGGGTAGACTTTTCCTTTCATAGCTATTTTACAGGCAATTCTGGTTCCCCAATCCCCGGAGGTGCCTGTTGGTGAACATGCTGTGCGGGTGGGAGCAGCTGACCCAGCACCTTTGGGGGTCAGCCAGCAATGGGCACACAATGGCTGCAGGCAGGCATGGGGCAGAGTTTGAGGCAGAACAGGCAGCCTTGCCCCGCACAGTCCTTGTTGCACCACCAGCCGTGCTTGCAGCCTTGCTCTGCTTGTTTCTGGAGTAAGCCCAGCTGGCGATGCTTGCTAACACCATTTCGTTATCAGCACAGGCAACCAACTTACTCATCTGGTTGTTTGCAATAAAACAAAAATCAATCATATTACAGCCAGCAGGAAAAAAACAACAAGCTGGGAAAGCAAGCCCCTGGGAGCCTATAAAGCCTGGAGTACACAGGCTCATCCCAGCTTGTCTGTGGGGATTTTTGCAAAATTGGGAGCCAGCTCCTGCCCTTGCCCCTGCTGGGGATACTGGTTACAGAACAGTCACATCACATCTCCATGCCTGTTCCCCTTAACTGCAGAAAGTTTTGCTGGTCTCAGCTACCTAAGGTCCTGGATTGGACCACAGGCCCACCCTGCACAGACAGCAGCAGCAGCACTAACTTCGAGGCAGGCTTCTTTTAAAAAGAATATATATACAAAGATGCTGCCCACTCCCATTCCTTCCTAGTCACAGTTGTGTCCCATGTCTGCTCGACTCACCCCATCCTTGTGCAAGGCTGCATGTGTACCACACAGCAGCACAGGACAGGTGGTGCAAGGCTCTTGCACCCCCAAAAAAGTCTGGCAGTTCTTTGGGATGCCTGGTGCCTGCCTGTAAACCCTCAAGCCGCTGATAGGAAGACTTTTTCTGCCCCTGCAGCATAACATACCACAGATTTCTCTCCTTTGTGGTTTCCTACCACACTCTGTACCACCCACCTCATTTCATGAGCCCTTATCCCTGTTCAAGGTGGCCCACCCCTGCAAGGGTGGGGCCACACCCTTCCCCTGGCTGTGGGACAGCAGCCCCTCTTTTTTCCTTCCCAAGATGCCAAATGCCTTCCCAAGGCAGATCAGGGAAGGCTAGGGGAGAGAGACACTGCCACAGAGTTGACAGAGGAGCCCTGACACCATTCTGACCCCACACTTGGTGCACACAGGGTGCTCATATCTGAGTGGGATTCAGGGCAGCAAGCATGGGCACTGGGATGGCCAGGCAGAACATGGCCTCACAGCTGCTCTGCTCATTGCAGCCTCCTCAGGGAATCCCACCCCACGTGCAGCACCAGGAGATGCTTCCACAATAGGTAAGGGCACAGCAACACTTGCCTGAACAGCACTGGGCACGCAGGGCTGGTCCCCCCCAAAGCATCAGTGCTATGTCCCTGAGACCCCCAGCCCCTGCCAGGCCCTACCTGTGCAGGTGGGGATATTTGCTGACCACTCCTGGGAAGGCAGGCACCGCAGCACGCCTGCCCCTCGCCGCTCAAACCCCTCGTGGCACCCGAACTCACAGGTGGAGTTGTAGCTGAAGTCTCCGTAGGGATGGCTGCAGTTCATGGACACTCCCTTGGGCTCCAGCTTGGCACACTGCACAACTGGGAGAGACAGGGTGCCACAGCCCGTCAGGAGCACTGGAACCCCGCTCTGTCACCAGGGTTTAGACTCTCCATCAGAGAGGGAGGGGTAGGGATGGATGTCTCACCATCCGTGCACTCAGGGCCATGGAAGCCGGGGTAGCACTCGCAGTGGTAGCTCCCAATGGTCTCAACGCACTCGCCACGCTGGCTGCATGGGAAGGGCTGGCAAGAGGCTGCGCACACAGGGAACAGTCATCAGGAGCTGCCGACCACCCTGCCGAGGTCCCCAGCCCACCCAATCCAGCTCTGGTCTGCAGTCCCCCTGCTCACCCCTGTAGCACAGCGCCTTTTTCTTCCGGTTGCAGGGCTCATCATTCCACTTGCCGGACTGCTGCGGCCGCTGGATGTAGATCTCCACACAGTCCTGGTTGGAGCGGCGGTTGTTGGGCTCCCCCACTGCCCAGTTCTCTGCCTCCTTGGACAGCGCCTTCCGGGTGCCCACCCAGGTCCAGATACCGCCCAGCTTGCGGATGCCAATCCAGTAGTAGCGCCCATGGTAGGGCAGGGTCTTGTTGAGGTACTCGATCTCCTGCTGGTTCTGGATTGCCACCAGGTCAGTAAAGAAGGTCTGGCAAAAATTCCTGGCCTGCTCCCACGTGTAGTCCCCTTGGTCACTGTAGTGGTAGGTCCAGGCACCCACCTCCACCCACAGCACCATGCCTGTGAAAGAGGATGAGATCTGGGATTGATGCAGAAAGGATGGGAGCTGGGTCAGGACTGGGATCCCTTGGGACATGAGGGTGGGCTAAGCCTGACATCATGGCCAAGAGATGCCAGTGACTGCCTGGGTGAAGGGACTGGATGAAGGGATGAGTGTGGATGAGAATGGAACTCCATGGGTACACAAAGACGTGGCTGGATCAGGCATGGCAGAAGGAGCTGAGGACAGAGGGAGATGGCACAGGGATGAGGAAGGTGGAGGTGACAGGGTGAAGGCTGAGATGGGGCAGCACAGGATGGGGCAGGCAGAGCACAGGAGGCAGAAGAGCCCCAAGCAGTGATGCCAACCCTCCTCCAGCATAAGGATTGAAAGCTCAGCCCCATGACCCTGTTCCCCTGCACACAAAAGTTTCCCAAAGAGGAAAGTCCCATTTCAAGATGGTTCCATAAACACAGTTCCTTCCTTGAATGCAGATGTGTATACTTCAGTTTTCTTGCTTTATCCTGCTACATGAGAGCCAGATTGGAGCAAGGCAGAGCAGCCAATATGCTCTCACCCCCAAAAGCATTTGGACCCCAACCTGCTCATCTGAGACAGAGATGGTCTAGAGTCTTGTAAAACTCAGTGTTGCAAAACAATGTCTTTCAAAAACAAGCTCACATTATAGTCATACCCAGCAGGCAGGGCAAAGCCAGAAAGTAACTGGAACCCACAACCAGAAGCAAAGGGCACTTTGCTGAAACCCTGCTTTTATTTACAGCATTTCACACCACAACTTTATGCAATCAAATAGTTTTAGCCACAGAAAGAAGCTTCCTCCATTCTCCCCAGGACAGCTATCTCCACAACTGCAGAAAGTGATGTGGGGATATCATATCTCCATCTGTGCAGAAAGCGAGATGGGGATCAAAGTCTGCTCCAAACAACCAGCCTAGCTTACGCTGTATTTCAGGAGAGCATTTTATCATGCTGCAGTTGTGCAAAGATCCGGACATTGCATATTAGATGCAAAAACACATCTTCTGAAGTCTAATTAGGGCTGTACTTTGGTCCATTGTTATACATTTTTGTAAGTAATTTCCCATAATTTGTCTGGTTTTTCTTGTGAAAGAGCAAACTATTCTCTTTGTTCAACAGAACTGAAGCTGGGGAAAATGTGGTTCCCTCTTTACCTTTTGGGAATTTGGGGCTGCAGGACAGGAACTCAGGGCACCTTCTGGGAGTCTGCCTCATCCTCAGCTCCCACCACCCTCCTCCTGGTCCCTGCTGCTCCCCAGCACAGCTTAAGGCAGCTGCCTGCTACCCTCACACAACCCATCCCCAAACTGAGAAGGGCCAAAGTTTGACATCTGCTCCATGTCCGTCCTCCACATGCTCTCCTACCTCTTTCCTCCAGCTCCACCAGTTACATCCTCTCTATGGCACAGCTCATCTCCCTGGTCTTATGCTACCTCTCCTGCCCCATCTGGTGCTGAGTCCCCAAATGAGTGCTGTTTTCCTGTGTTTTGACCCCTTGGCTCCCGTGGCAGCCCTGATACCTCTTCCTAGGGTGGTGCTGAGCACCCTCTGCAGTTGAGGTGCCTTTGCCTTTTTGTTTTCTCTCAGAGCCAAATCTCAGCCTCCTCCTGACACTGCACTTACCTCATTTCTGTTCCTTAGCTGAGTCACTAAGGTTCTTAGGAAAATAATTCAGCTCACAGAGAATTTCCAGGGACAGAGCAGGCACCAGTAGGTTTTGCTCTGTGCAATGCCAGCATGTGAAGAAAATACCCTACAGGCAGCAAAACCAAGTTAGTTTCTATACTCCTGATGTCAATTAGCAGCTCTAATTCTGTGTGATGCTGCCCCAGCTGTGCTATGAACCCTTACACCCATGGGTCCTGTGACTCCATCCATGCCCAACTCCCCAGCATGAACGTGGGTGTAGGTGGTGGGTAGAGCTTCCCTGCCTTTCTCTGGTTCACAGCACAGTTCACAGCACAGTTCACAGTACCAGCTGCCACCAGCTGCATTTGAGGAACCAAACATCCTGCAGGGACCTCAGCCATGGCCTGGCCCTTCCTGGGGGAGCATGGTCTGCCTGGAGGGAGCTGGTACAAGCAGGGACAGACCCCTCCCAGCCCAGAGGGATTCAGCCCTGGGGATGGGCTGATGAGCCTCCAAAATAACAATGCTACATTTCTCCGGTTTCTCAGACCTGCAGACTCCTTGGCAGCAGGGTCACACTGGGCTGAGTGGGTGGTGGGTGGCTTACCCCATGTGATGGCAGCGATGCCCAGGTAGGTGCCAGGAGAGCCCAGAGTCCATGTCCTCCCAGCAGATCGCAGTCCCTCAGCAGTGCCCTGACAAAGAGGGAGACATGAGCGTGCATTTCCCAAGGGCACGTGCACCCACACTGCTGCCAGGCAGTCCTGGCTCACACAAAGGCAGTCGCTTGTGGCACTGGCACGCAGGCACACACGGTGCTCCCAGCCAGGTACAGCTCTTCTGCAGCAAGGGCCCTTTGCAGTGAGGCATTTGGTGGGAGCTGTGCCTACAGCACAGTTGGGCACTTCACTCCTGAGCAGCTCCTAAGTCCTGTGCCCCCCGAGCCCCTTCCTGCCCAGCCAGGGCTGGCATCTACCTCTGCAGTAGCTGTGCCCTGTGTGCCTGGCAGTGTCCCATGAGCCTGGGGTCGCTTGGCAGGGTGCCTCCGGGGCAGCCTGCGTGTGTCCCACAGCCCCCAGCTGTGGTTCCTGTCAGTGCCTGCCCACAGCCCTGCCCTCCCCAAATCCCCTTGTCTAGGCAGACCCTCAGTCATCCCCAAGGAAAGGAGCAGGACTTACCATGTTGGTGCCGCGGCTGCACCGTGCCCAGCCCGCGGCAGCTGTCCCTTGGTGGGCAGTGCTGCTCACGCTTCCTCCGAGCGTGCAGCACATCGCTCCCTGCCCCTGGCCTCTTCCCCTCCCATCCCAACCCTGCTGCCAGCCCACATCCTGCCCCACACCCCCGCTTCCCCTGCCACAGGACTCTCCAGCCCCAAGAAACAATTCTCTGAGCCCGAGGCTGGAGGCAAACAGTGGGGTCAGCACTGGCCACGGTCCTCATGCACCTTGCTTGGCAGCAGCCCCATGGCATGGGAGTTGGCTGCATCCTCACTGCCATGGGGACAGGATAGCCACTGGAGATGACCCACAATGAGACAGGCTTGCCCGAGCACCCCAGAAGGAGGAGAAGGGCCCCCTGAAAAGTGTTCAGCCCCAGTCCATGGTGCCCAGAGCGCCAAGACCTCTCTGACCCACTGTGTCCATGTGGCAGCACCTACACTGGTGGAGGACAGAGGAGGCTGAGGTGTGATGAGGTCCTTTGTGGGCTGAGTGGGACAGTGGCTCACAACCTCCCAGCTCCCATGCCAGATGCTCTCCTCGTATGGAGGTGTTTTGCCCTGGCTGTGAATCTTCATATACCACTTATAAACAGTTACTTACACTATGTATTTTTCTGTCTTTACCTTTAAGTCTTTATGAGAATGGTCCAGGAATATGCCAGAGGAACTTCCCCCTGACTTATTAACATCCTTTAGAAACTTCCACCAGTGTTTCAGGAACATGTCTAATTGTGTCCACCACCCCTTGGATCATTTATAATCAGTATAAATCTTTTCTTACCCTGTCCTGCTCGTAAGTAGAATTGCCTTGGCCAGGTTTTCCGCAGAAATTACTCTGCTCATTTCCAGCTAAAGCCAAACAAGAGCCATGCAGGTCACATGTGTTTTCCAGTTCCAAAGAAATTGATGCTGCTCCACCAGGACATTCTAGACAAAAGGAGGAACCCATTCCACAAGAGCCATAACCCACTACAATTACCTTATCATTGGCCAATATAAATTAACCTTGTTTCCTGTCTCTGGATATCTTCCTTGTAAAATGTTTTAATATAGTTGTCTCATTTTATGGAATTGCTGAGTCTGTATATCCAGTAATTCAGGAACAGTTGCTTTCTAGCAGCTCCTCTGCCAAGAGTGGTCAGTTATGGGAAGGGAAGGAGCAGCCAGGCACGCAGACAGGCTGAGGGGCAGCTGCTGGGGAGGAGACCAGTGCCAAATGCTGAGGGTCACCTGGGCAGGACAGGAGCTGCCTCTTCTACTGCTGAGACACTGCTGGGACTCAGAGGGATGTTCATGGGTACACAGCCCCAGGGCAGAGCAGGCTGTGCCCCTCCCAGTTTCACTTCTGCTGGAACCCAACATGGTAGGGCAGAACAGCAGAAAAAAAAATACTCCCACCTTTATTTTTGTAACTACAAATAGTTTTGCTACAAATAGGTAACTACAAATAGGTATTGCTTTAAAAATGGAATCAAGGTGTCTGAGATTCAGAGGCTGTTGCTGCTGCGAAGACAGTACATGACCTAGTTCGAGCTCTGTGTGGAGGCAGGTGCCCCATGCCTGGGTTCAGAGAGGGGGTCCTACATGGCAGGATGGATACTTGGCAGGATGGAGGCTCATTTTGCAGGTAGTGGAAAAAGGTACACATGGTAGGAAGGAGAGAAGACCCAAATCAGCTCTGCTGGGAGCTGGTTAATCACCAGAAGCCCTTTCACATCTCAGGTTATTTCCAAGGTTGGAGGTTGGCTTCCCTGGAAGGGATTCAGGATGCTGCAGGGCACATGCTCCTGCTGGATTCCCGCTGCTCTGCTCACCAAGGAAGGGTCTGAGCAGTGCGGGGATTTCCCAGGTGTCAGGATGGTGCATCCTGTCCCCCAGCCATCCCTCTGAGGGCACAAGGCAAGCTAGGGCTTTGCTCAGCATGGGCTCAAGGGCGCAGGTACAAAGACACTTTCTCGTGTCACCTCTGCACTGTCCCTCTGGACCCAGGCACTGGAAGGGAGACGTGCCTCCTTTGCTGCGCCCCAGCGCTGAGCAGCAGTCGGGGCGATGCTCTGGGTGCCGTAGAGCCACGCCGCAGGCGCTGCTCCTGGGTAAGGGGCGCGGCCGCGTGTTGTTTAGGACAGAGGCCCCCGCCCCAGGCTGGCACAGCCTGTTCCCCTCCTTATGCAATGTCTCCGCAAACCGCAGAGGAATCCACACTGCCCGGCCGGCTCGGCTGCTGCCGGCGATACAGCGGGCACCTTCCTGCGAGCCCCGCGAGCCCCGGGGAGGGCTCAACAGCCCACGGGAGGTACCCGATCCCGCCCCGTCAGGGCTGCGGCGTGCTACCGGCGAGGACGCGCAAGCCGAGGTGCAGTCCCGCTGCTGCCATCCCTCCGTTCCTCCCTAGGGACACGGGCGGCTCTCCCTGAGACTTCAGAGGCATCTCCTGAGCGCGGGCAGGAGATTCCCTTCCACCACAGGTCCCTAGGAAGTGCTTGACCCTAAAGGTGTCCCTGAGCTGCAGGGTGCCGTTGAGCAAGTCTGCTAGCGAACAGCTCCAGCAGCCGGAGCCTCCTGCTTCTCCACCCTTTATCAGCTGCTGCCCCGCCTCAGGCGGCACCTGATAAAATCTTTCTCACCATCTGAAAGCGTTCGGACACCGGGAGACACATTAAGGGTGCTGCTACCCTGGCTTGGAGGGACTGAGATAATTGTGAGGATTAGCCAGGACCAGAAGTCCAGGGGTAGGTACCCCGTACCCCGCTCCCATAGGGATCTCTCTGGCTGTGGAGTATAGGGGTAGTTTTGGGCAAATCGCTCCTGCCCACCCTATCCAGACCCTCTAAGAGATGTTTCTTTGACCTCAGCTGTAGGACAGTTCTCTGCCTCCTGCCTTTCACTGTGAAGCTGGTGCTGGAGAGCCTTTTCACTGGGCATCACTGCCATACGGGTACCCCTGCCCGTGCTGCCTGCCGGCTCCCTGGCACCTAGCAGCAGCCACATGTACACGGCACAGGTAAGGGTTTGCCAAACAGGATGCCTGAGGCATAGATAACACCGACGTTATCTCACCGCTTGAGTGATACGGCATAAACAAGTGACTCTGCCCAGCCGGGAATCCCCGGCGGCACCTCTGCCCTGCCAGCGAGTTGGGGCACAGGGTGGGTACGGGCTGCTGGGGTGCAGCTGCAGGGATGTGCCACATCCAGGGGCAGCCCTGAGTGACAGCCAAACCACCCAGCCTACAGCTCCTAGGAACTGTGATTGCTCTGCTTCTGCCCTGCCTGGCTCTCCATGGCAATGTGCATCCCTGGAATGCTAAGACAAGCCACCGACTCACCTGGCCCTGCCCCAGTAGAACCCATCCTCCTGGCAGGACAGTGGTACCAGCCACACTGGCTTGGTGTGGGGGCAGCCCAGGCACAGGAGGCACTGATAGCCAATGAACCAGGCCCCCCTCACCTTAGACACCACCAGTGTTTTTGTCACATGTCTGGTTTAATGCAGAGATTTCAACCTTCTCCCATCTCACACAGCAAACCCAGAGCAAGATTCCTCTGCCTGTCACCTCTGTCACCCGCTGTGTACTATTGCCTGCTCCCCTTCCCTGGGCAGCAGATGAACAGGCTCAGCACCAAGAGCTGTGTCTCTATCCAGGGCTAGCCCCTGCACAGCAAAAGACATCCTCTCCTCTGGCCAGGAAATCCTGTGGCATCTCCTCCAGCTGTGCCCAGCTGTGTTTCATCTGAGACAGAAGCAACTTTGAGGACATTCTTCACCTTCTGACAGGCCAGGGCTGAGCTTTCCTCTTCTAAAAGTTCCTCTCCCTTTCTGACCTCCCCGCTTCAGCACACAGCCTGTCTGGCTTGGCTGCTGCCAGTGATGCAGCAGGCACCCTCCTGGGTGATGATTTCTCCCCTCAGATCTTGGGTACCTTTCTGCTCCAAGGAGTTATTGTGTTGTCTATTTAGATTAGTGATTTATTATCTGCAGATAGAGCAGGCACTGGCACAACATATTTTAAAGTCTTTTTTATGCCTCAACCACCTTCCTTTTGTAGATCTACAAAGTGCCCTGTCTGCACTGCCCCAGCTGTTGCTAACTGCTGGGCTCTGCCCAGTGTAGCATCCCTTGGTATGTGACCCCAGGGACAGGGTAGCCTCGTCTGAATCGCTGTCTCTGTGGCCATCCAGCTCTCCAAGGACAGGGTGGAGCCCTTGCTGAAGCTGGCTCTGCCTAAGAGTCCGGACTTCTGGGGCAAGCCCCTGCAAGAAAGAAACAAAAGCTAAAATAATGAGGGGAGGGATGTTCCTATCCACTTGTTGTCACCTTTGTAATTAATTCTTACTCCTGTGACCTCTTGCAGCTCTTCTTTAAGAGCAAGATGGTCACAGACAAAAATTTAACTGTGCTTCATCCATGGGCAGAGGGCTACAGGCTCCTTCACATCTAAGCAACAAAAGCAAAAGGTCTTTTCTCCACTTTTCTGACAGGAAAATGGCAAGGCAACATCGGCAGTGCTTTCCTAGCTTCGTTTTATTTTTATTTACCCTTAAGGAAATGGACCGTTTTGCAGAGAGGCATCTTGGGAGGACTCACTGGCCCGACGGGAGGTGAGGCAGGACGTTCTACCCCCACCCAACCCTGCTGCCCTGTGGGAGTCATGTGGCCCAGCCCCGTACCGGCACCGTACCTGGCTTCTCGGGGCAGGGCGCAGCTCCCCGGGCTGCCCGGCTCCGGCCGCAGCCGGCCCTCCTCTGCTGCCTCTGCGGCTGTCACACCATTGTCACACGGAGGCTTCCCGGTGCTCTGCAAGACCTGGAAACCCGCTTTTGCCCTCCAGGCGCCGAGGCGCTTGGGCAGGGCGCGGGGCCGGGAGCAGTGTCCTCCCCGAGGGACAGCGGCGCGGGCAGCGCGCGGAGCTGCGCTGGCTGCGGCGTCTGTCCGGTCTGCCGCGGCGCTGCCGGGACCGGACCGTGGCGGTGCCGGGGGCCGCTGTGCCGTGTCCATTGGCCCGCGGGCCGTTGCTCTCCACGATGAGCCGGAGAAGGCCTGCGCCAGGGAAGTCCATGATGACCACCCCCCAGCGCACGGGCTGCCCGCCCCGGCGCCGCAGGTGCTGGCAGCAGCGGGGATTCACAAAGCGGGCCACCTCCTCTGGGCAGGTAAAGAGCCCATTGCCGGAACAGAAGGTGAGGTACATGGTGGTGGGGTCTCCGCCGGCCGCCTTCTCCAGGTGCCGCCGCACCCGGGCCCACTTGCGCTCCAGTGAGAGCACGTTCCAGGCGTCGCTGATGCTCAGCTGCTCGTAGGGGATGCCCAACACCTCCCGCGCCAGCGCCTCCAGCACCACGATCTTCCCGCGCGCCTGGCCCAGCGTTGGCACCTCCTCCCGGCACCACACGCAGCCCTGTCCCTCTTCCAGCAGGCAGCGGTGCAGCTGGGCAGCGAAGCCAGGCCGGGAGAAGATGGGCAGCTCCTCCTTGATGCGCATAAGCACGGCTTCGCTGGGGTGGGCGCGGAGGAAGTGCAGGGTGCGGCGCAGGACGCCGCGCAGGCTGGCCCGCTGGAAGGTGCAGAGGTGGTAGATGCGGAGCTCACCCCGCCACAGCTTGCAACGCACGTCCAGGAAGCGGATGCCGGCTGCCAGCTGGGCCTCCAGGCCCCAGCTCTGGCACCGCAGGCGCCGGCCACCGAACAGGCTGAGGGAATCGTGGGTGCCAGGGATGGAGAGGTGGGAGAGGGGCAGGGTGTCGGGGAGCTCTGCCATCCAGTCAGGGCAGCAGGCTGCCGGCTGGGGCACGCAGTCGAAGGCAGCGCTGCGCCGGGACCATGTCTCCATGCCACCGGGAGAGCGGGCACGCCGGCACCTGGCTGCCCCCCCGGAGCCCTGCCGTGGAGGAGAAGCAGACCATGAGTGGTGGGAGCATGGCCCCCATGCATCTCGATCCAACCCTCCCCAGTGGCATCCCCACGGTACCGTGAAACCCTAGAACACACCATACCCTATAACATACCACATACGCCCCATATATTTTGCTGCCCGTGCTTCTGTCGTGCTGTACTGTTCCCTTGCCACTCTCATGCACCAGTCCCAGTACCCCCGAGCCCTGGTACGCCCCAGCCTCCCCCTCATTCACCCACCTGGGTTTGCCTGTGGCTGCGGAGCAGAGCCCAATGGGCAGGCCACGGCCGTGGGTGCCGGCGGCACACTGGCAGGTGGAGCGGGATGCCAGCCATTAATCCGGTGACTGTCATGACGCGCGTCCTGCCTCGCAAATGGCACGTGCACTTGGGATTCATCCTCAGCCCTCGGCCAAGGAGCACACTTGACAGACGCACTAGGCTGGAAAACCACCTGGCTGATCCCGACAGCAGCCATTCAGGCCTCTGCACCTCCCTCCCCAGGAATCAGGACAAACGGGATCGTGGTGCTGCGGGGCCCCTTGACGCTGCCCACGGGAGTGGCCGTGCAGAGCCGCGGGGTGCCTGCGTGCCTGCTCCAGAGCTGTGTCCGGGTGGGACCTGGACCGCCCCGGTGAGGACTGGCGTCGTCCTTATCAGAGGGACAACGCACAGACAGTGTCCGCAGCGGGGGTCTCTGCTTGCCGGTACATCCCAAGACCTGCTTAGCGAGAGCTCCTAAGGAAGTGGGCTTCATCTCCTTGCTCTTCAGGCACCAGGGACTGCTTCACAGTGGAGTCACTGCAAGGCTGCCCGGCGGGGAGTGACACACCTCCTGCCCAGGGGACACAGCTGCCGAGCACCCCGGTCGGCAGCACGTGCTGAACCCAGCGGGGTTTGGAGAGGAGCCGCCGGGCAGGTGACAGACCCCTCCGAGCATCCCTCCAGCTCACATGCCCTCCGCCTGAGCGGGGCGAGCACAGGGATCCCTCCAGCTCACATCCCCTCCGCCTGAGCGGGGCGAGCACACGGATCCCTCCAGCTCACATGCCCTCCGCCTGAGCGGGGCGAGCACAGGGATCCCTCCAGCTCACATGCCCTCCGCCTGAGCGGGGCGAGCACACGGATCCATCCTCCGGGGGCGTTCGGCTCTGCCGCTGCAGGAACAGCCGGCGGGGACAGGCCGAGGGGCAGCTTCCCTGCGCCCTGGGCGCAGCGGCCGGGCTGAGCGGGGCTCCCTGGGGTTGGCCCCGCCTCGCCAGCCCCGCCCTGGCCCCGGCGAAGGCCCCGTGTCGCGTCCGCCCGCGCCTCCCCGGCGGAGCGCCCCTCCCGCCGAGCCGCGGCCGCTCCCGCCCCGGCCCCGGCCCGGCCCGGCCCCGCCCGCTGCTCTCGGCATGGCGGCGGCGGGCGGCGGCGGCGGCAGCAGGAGCTGCTTCGTGCTGGGCGCCTCCGGGGAGACGGGCCGGGCGCTGCTGCGGGAGCTGCTGGCTCAGCGGGCCTTCGCCCGGGTCACGCTGATCGGGCGGCGCCGACTGAGCCTGGGCGGGGCGGAGGAGGCCGTGGTGCGCGGGCCGGGGCCGGGGCTGGCCGCGGTGGCGGGGACCGGTGCGGCGGCGCTGACCCTCGGCCTCCCCGCAGGAGCAGGCAGTGGTGGACTTCGAGCGGCTGGGCGAGCACGCCGCCGCCTTCCAGGGACACGACGTGGGCTTCTGCTGCCTGGGCACTACCAGGGCCAAGGCTGGCGCAGTGAGTGGGGACCCCCTGACCCCGGGCGAGCAGGGGTCTCGCTTGTCCCCTCCCCTGCCCGCTCCCTACCCCGCTGGCCCTCCTCTCCCCCCGCAGGATGGCTTTGTCCGTGTGGATCGGGACTACGTGGCGCAGGCAGCAGAGCTGGCGCGGGCAGGGGGCTGCAAACACTTTATCCTGCAGTCCTCCCGAGGGGCAAACGCACAGAGCGGCTTCCTCTACCTCCGCGTGAAGGTGAGGGGGCTGCTGGGGTGGGCTCCTGATGCTCGTGCAGGAGTCACGGGATGCCGGGATGCTCGGAAAGCAAGCAGGAGCTGAGGTTTAGAGATCCAAATGGCTCTGAGGGTCCTCCTGCTGCTGCGGGACAAGAGAAGGGGCTGGCTGGACAGCTATGCAGTTGGCTTCTTAAAAAGCAGCACAGCACCTGCATGCAGCGTCTGCCTCCCTCCTCAAACTCCAGAAATATCTCCTGGGGTCTCTAGCCCAATAACAGTTCCCCAGCCTTAAGCTGGGATGGCTTCACAGCTACGTGGGGAGGCTCAGGGCTGTGTCCAGGTGAGGCATTAATTATCCCGTGATGGAAAGCCCACAGGCTCCCCAGGGAGGACCTCACCCGTCGCAAAAGCTTTTTTCTCCATATGTTGTGTGCTGCAGCTCCCAACACCTGCTGGGCTCAGAGCTGCCTGCCAGTGTCTTGTGCCGCCTCGAACCATCCCCAGGCTGGATGCTGAGTCCAGATGCTCTCCGGAGCAGCCTGTTGCAGTTTAGCGTGATGGTTGCAAGGGCACACTGCTGACCTGTGGTCCATGTCAACCACAGGCCCTCGCCCCAGCTGCCTGGCCTGGAGAGCTAATCCCTGCCTGGCCTGTTCCAGCTTCATGTTGGCATTAGTGCCATCCTGCCCTCGGCTCAGCAGGTCTTTCCTGCCTGCTCTTGGGGTGGCAGGGATGGTGCTTGCAGTCATCCTTGTCTCCTTTCATCTTGCCTGGCTGCTCTGACAGGGAGAAGTGGAAAACTTGGTCCAGGCTGTTGGTTTTGATCACTGTACCATTCTCCGGCCAGCGTGAGTAGTGGTGGAGGAGGGAGGGCACAGAGCGGAGGGTTGCCAGGGCAGCAGGGAAATGCTTCACTGGGAGACAGAGGAAGAGAAAGGATACATGAGGGCAGGGCTGGGGATGGAAGTGGAGAATGCCAGCAGCTGCAAATGCAGTTCATGGGTGAGTAGATTGCTTCCCAGTGCTGCAGGCAGTAAGCTCTGCAGTTTCGTATGGCCCATCCCAGCGCTAGTGCCATGCAGGGACAGGAGCCTTGGGCTGAAAGCACAGGTTGAGGCACATAGGTCAGAGCTTAGCTCCAGATGGACCTTGACCTTATGCAGAGAGAACACTCACCTGTGTCCTTTCAGGTGTACTGTGCTCTTGCTGCCTAGGAGAACTGGAATTCTGCTTTTGTCAGCACAGTGGGGAAAGGAGTTTAGTGTCCAAGGGCTCACCTCTGTCATGTTCCATGACCCTGCCAAAGCCCCAAAGCCCATGTCAGTTCAGGGAGCTTGTCTGGGCCCTGGTGCAGCTGGAGAACTCAGTCTCTAGCTTTCACCCAAGATTGTTTCATGCTGACTCACCTCACCTCCTTGCTCCTTCAGGGTGCTGCTGTGCAAGCGCCAGGAGTCCCGGCCCATGGAGTGGATAGTCCAGCAGTTCTTGGGTGCTGTGGCTCGGCTGTTCCCCACCGCTTACTCAGTGCCTGTGGAAACGGTGGCCAAGGCTATGGTGGCCTGTGCGCTGCAGCCAGGAGAGGGGAAGGTAAAGGTGCTGGAGAACAGGGCTGTCCATGAGCTGGGAAAGGCAGTGCCGCAGCAGGGTGCATAGAGCAGAAGGGATGACAGGCAGGAGCTTGGTTCACTCTTCAGGTGTTCTCTGGGCTGAGGATGAACACATGCATGGGAGAGGTGTGGGGTGCTTGCATGGCGAGTGCGGAGCCAGAGGTACACCCACTTCTTTGCACTTTGGCTGGTTCTGTCAAGGGATCAAAAATGCAGGTGCTGGGTGAGGATAAACAATGTGCTCTGCTGCCTGGATCCATAATATGAATATGGGTAAAGATGATGTAATCCAGGCCTTGAATAAAACCCTGTGACTGATCTGGTTGTGCCGGCTTTGTGTGGAAATAATGTCTGTCTCCTACACACCAATAACCCAGCCTCAGCCTCATGTGCTCAGATCATGTCACTTCAGGGAATGCTCACAGGCAGGTGACAGGCACAGGAAAGCAAAGGCACTGCTGCCTGTGTGGAGGCTGCACTTGACAGAACACATGGTGGCACCAGTGCTGCTTGGATAGCAGAGCCCCTGGATGCTCAGCAGCAGCTGCTGAGGCACCGGGAGCGGTGGCTCTGCCTGCGGGAGGTCTGTGCAGACACTCCTGGCCTCATCTGCTCAGGGTGCAGAACTCTAGGGATGCTGCTATTCACACCTGGCCTGCCGCTCAGTACCTGTAGTCACAAAAACACCATGCAAATACTTGCAAACGCCCGTCCCTCTGGGCTTTCCTTGCAAGCACAAATGAGCCTGAGCCCAGCCCCGTTTTCTCAGGAGTGCTCTGCGTGTGCAAAAGTTGAGGTCAGCCCTGTGCGCACCTTGTGGGGGGCTTGTTCCTGCCCAGGTGCCAGAATGGGAGCAGTGTCACCCTTGCTCCAAGAATGACACAAGAACAGATGAAAGACCAAATAACAAGAGGAGAAAAAGAAGCTTTAATACAAAGGATTCTCCAGCTTATATAGACCGATATGATACATTCTACTTGATTGGCTAGTTAATAAAAACATCTTTCTCACACACCGTCCTTGAGAAGAGCAGAAAAACAAAGTGGAAAAACACCACCTGCAGATTGTTTGTACTAACAAGTTATCACATTCCTACAACTCCCTAAAAATTCTCACAAGCCATTGTGAGAAACGATTGCCGTTTCTCTCTCCCCGACCAGGCTGGCATCCACAGAGCAGGTTCCTTCTGTAGGTGTGGAGCAGGCACGAGGAGCAGGGCAGTGTCCCAGGCGCGGCCCCGGCTGTTCTCAGGCCTCAGGCTCAGGGTCGAGGAACTCGGTGGCTCCCCACATGGGATGTAGAACATACGTGACTCCCAAGTTCCCGGCTGGCCAGAGTCCCAGTGCTCCGGGTAACACTGCTTTCCAGGATTTTCTCTGACCTCACACATGGCTCCTGTGTCAGTGACTTGGATGTGGCAAATGGAGGGAGCCTAGATCTCATGTCCTCCTTCTAGACAAGCATTTCCATCCTTGGCTTGGGCCTCAGAAGGTTGGTGGAGGCAGTGAGATGGTGTAAGGCCTGCACCTAGACAGCTCCTCAGCCACATGAGGGGCTCAGTTCAAAGGGACCTCAGAGCCACAGCTACTGATAAGACTGTCTTAGTAAGAGCAAAATAACACCTTTAGAATACTATTTAATGCACAAAGGGAAATGAGAGGTAGGCTGGTCAGCATCACACCAGTATGAGGAGCACAAAGGCTGGTCACCCGCAACACTGGGTTACACAGGCATGGTGCACTCAATGCTCAAACACATTTTTTTAAAAGGGCATGTACTTATACAAGGGAGTGGAAATTAACACCTGAAGTGGCAAGACCTTAAAAGAAGTGAAAATTGAGATGATAGAATAAAAAAAAAAAAAGAATTCAAGCTCTGGAAAGTTACAGGTGAAAGGCAAGCCACAGAAGATGTGAGAAAGCATGCTAAAGGCATAAACATGAATTACGACTATGTGAGAAGCAGAAAGTTCTCCAGAGAGGCTCAAGGACAGGATGTGATCAGGCTCTATAGGAAGGAATGAGCCATCACAGAAAGTCTCGCTGAGTTACTTGCATTGCCCTTTGCTGTTAGGGAGCTCACACTACCATCATTCCTTAGGGGACACACATCTGCATGACTGTCCCAAAGCATGCAGGGAAAAAAAAAAAATATTTTTAACACCAATTTTAGAATGCATGGTTAAAAGTCTGCCAGAAGGAGCACTCAGATGAATGGCCAAATACTCTCCAGGGTGAGAATTGCAGCAATCCCTTTACCAAAAGGTCAACATTGTTAAATATGATGCTAGTTCTTAAAAAGTTCCAGTGGGAACCAGGAAACGGCAAAGCAGCTAGGCTGCCTTCTATAAAAGGCACGTTGCTAGAAAGGATAATAAAGTCTGAAAATAACAGGGGCAAGGATACATTTGGTGCAATGGGAGATTCCACATGGCTTTTGAGGGGGCAGTTGCAAGGCACAAGCCTGGAGCCCTCTTGGAGGAAACCAGCCATTGTGTACACAAGACGATCTGCTCCTCAGAGTGCACTCAGATCTCCAAAAAGCTCTCCCAGAAGGGCTCTTAAAGAAATAAAGCTGTCGTGGGAAGATGAGGAAGGTCTGTGTTGTTTCTTACTGGAAATATTTTCTTAGCACTCCAAAGTCTTGAAACACACAAAACAAACATTTCTTGCTGGACAAAAGTTTGTGGAAAATGCAAGCCATTTCTGTGCAATCCTTGTGGTAACAGTTTCTTTTTCAGTGTTTCAGATAAATCTGTGTTAAAATGCACAGCTGCAATCCCAGCACACAGTATAGATTCCTTATCACCCTCCCACATGGAGTTTCCTCACTCACTTTGGACCTCAGTTGCCCAATTTGCTTTGTGCACTCCTTAAACCCCCACCCCAGAGCTTTGGAAGAGATTTTAGACCATTGGTCACTGAATTACGACAGAGGGGATTTGCCCACCTAGGGCTAAAGGAGGTCAAGGAGACTAAAGTATGTAGGGAAGAGACCCAGTCCCTCCAGGGGGTCTCACTGGGGAAGTCTCCAGGTTCCTCTGAGCAGCAGGAGGTCTGCAGAGATGGAGCCGAGTCCTTGGCACGCCTGGCGGGGCTCTCTGCGTTCCAAGGGCGCGCAGCCCTGGCTGCAGCTGGGGGGAGAGCAGAACAGGGAAGGGTGCTCAGAGGCTGCTGGACAGCATTAACGCAAACCACCAGCTCCTACAGACCCACCTTCTCCTGGGATTCCCACACTGGCTTTATTACAGAAGATTCATGATGAAAGGATAGCTGCATTCCCAAGGGCTCAGCAGTGGGGGTTTCCCAGGAGGTGCCACAGCCCCGCTGTCCCTCCCAGCCCTGAGCTGTGAGAACTGCCAGCCCCTCTTGCCCGGCCCATGCTGCCACTGCCTTCCCTCTGAGCCAGGGGCTGCCTGAACAGCCGGCAAAGCCTCCTGCAAACAGCACCATGCTTTAAAGGAGCTCTTCAATGCAGTCTCTGAGCTGGCACTCAGTGACATCCTGATGACATCCCTGCTAGCAAATGCGTGGCCCTGATGAACCGTCTGGCCCCAAGGGCACTGACACAGCCCAGTAAAGGTGCAGTTTGCAAGGCTATGTTCCTCCAGAGAGCAGGGGCTGCACCCCAGCTGCTGGGAGATGGGGCCACTGAGCCTTGTGCTACCCCTGGTTGGGGTGAGGCAGCTCCAAGCTTCTTCTGAGTCCTCTGGGAACACGGCAGAATGAGAACAGCCTGGAAGAGTAAAGGACCTCCGTCCTCCGTGGGTGCTGCTCTTCCCTTCCCTACTCTGTGAGACACAAGGGAGGCTGGTGGGCACCTCCTTGCCAGCAGAGGGAGGGGCAGCCCACCACACCCTGACTCTGACCCCTTGCCTGAGTGCATCTTGGGGGCTCTAATCAGCCCAAGCCATTATTATCTGGGCATCTTATCCTCTGAAATTGTCAGCTGTACTTTTTCCATTGAGTTTCCACTGCAAACCAGTACAAAGCCAGCCCAAGCTCTCCAGGGAGGAACAGTTTCCAGCAAACTTCCAGCTCTCACTTACTGTACTCAGATGCCTGAATGCAGGCAGAGTGTTGCTGCATAATCCCACAACAGGCCCAAAATCCAGCCAGAAGCCAGAGCCAGGCAGGCACATCTCTGACATGGCACAAGGGAAAGGGGACCAAGAGCTGAGCTTAAATGTAACCCTGGGTTTTACCCAGAGAAATGATGGCTGTTAGTGCAGCTGGGAGTGGACAGCCAGGTTGAGAGCAAAGTCCCTATTGCCAGCTCCCAGTGTTAAACAAAGCACAGAGAGGCACATTTTCATAGTCACCCAGGAGCCAAGGTCTGAAACAAAAGTCACTGGTAGCCACCACCACTGTTGAAGTGGTGGATATTTTGACATTAGCCATAGCCTTGAAATCAACAGCAAGACTTCTCCTAAGCACTTTTATTTTTCTGAAAGTTCCATTTTTTCACTGGAAAAATCTCACTTGAATGAAGCATTTCTACCTGGCTCTTCTAAATACTGACCTGGAGCCTGATGCATCATTAAAAGAAATGCCGTGGGATGCATGAAGCCCCATAAACATCAGCTTGGCCATTCCAATTCGATTGCCTGACCTCACCCTAGCAAATCCACATTTTTCTTCACCCTGTGTGAGCTTAGAGAGAAGAAAACAAAACCCAGAAGCTGCCGGGGCTGGGGCCAGCTGCAGCAGGCCGGCCGGCATTGGATCCGGGGCTGGCGGGGATCCAGCTCCGGCGCTATATAGGAACGAGGGAGGCAGCCGGGCTGCAGACGGAGCCTCTGCTGCCCGCTTTGGCCATCACTCACACTCTTCTCACGGCCGAGGGAACTACAGCTTGCCAAGATGTGCAAAGGATTAGCAGCGCTGCCGCACACGTGCCTGGAGAGGTGAGAGCGGCCGGGATGTGCGGGATGCCAGGGGCTGCCTCCCCGCAGGGCTCTGCCGGGGCGGCTGGGGGCACAGGGGCTCTTCTGCGGCACATGCCCGTGATGGGCATCTCTCATGGGCACTGGCATTATCCAGCTCTGAACGGGGAGGGAAGGGAAGCTTGCTGGGGGTGGCTCAGTGGGTGCTGCGAGTGGCTGAGATCCTTGGTGGGATGAGTGCTGATTCGGTCCCGAACTTCCCACTCTGCCCTGGGGGTCATTCTGCTGGGTGAGTTTGGGCTGCTCCAATCCCAGCCCTCCACCGTTCTGGGCAGGAGTGCTTCATCCTCAGATCTTAATTTCTGCAAAACAAGGCAAGGAGAGGACTTAAAAATTAGAACAGAGGTTTTGCCTTTCTGAGGTGGAAACAGCCCTGTCTCCAAAGTGCCTCACAATCCTCTTTTAAATGCCTGTGTGTCGCTCACACATGGAATAGCCAGACCTGGCCCCTCTCACAAGGCTCAGCACTGTACAGAGCATTAGCTCTGCCCTCCTTGTGGCACCCATCCTCATCTTCATCCCTATCCACCCTGGTTCTCGCCCAAAAACCTGTCCCTGATGGTGGCAGAGGCTCCTGTCAACCCCTCGGGAGCTCAGGCAGGCTGCAGCCCCTGGCCATTTCCATGCTGATTGAAATCTGTCCTCTCCTCCGCTCCCATGGGCTTTGGAGGGGGTCCAGTGACAAGCAGAGGTGCAAAGCACCTGAGGTCTCACTGCAGCAGCAAAGCACTCAATGCTTCACCTAAAGAGGAAACTTAGGAATAGACTCAAGTGAATCCCTCAGTGAAGGTTCCCTCACACCTGCAAATGCCTTAGCACTGGTTTTTGGATGAGACTGACAGTGGGAAATTCACTGCCCTGAGGGGAGCTCCAGAGAAGTTCCAGCTGAAATTGTGCCACAGGGGGCTGATGCTGCTTGCTCAAAAGGCAAATTCTCACCACAGGCACAAACAGGAGCACAGGCCTGTGATGGTTTCGTTGTTGGAAACTTGTCTTTCTGTGATGCTCATGAATCCATGCTGACCTTGCCCGCTCCCCTGCAGTCTCCTGTGCCATGGGCAGCCAAGAGTACTCTTCCAGTTTCATGTGGGTGATCCACATGTTTCTGCTCTGCTATCACCCTTGTGGCCACTCTTCTGACACTTTTTAACAGTAAATTTTCTTAATAAAGATTTTCTCCCACTCCTGCTATGCCGATGTTTTCACCTGCTATGCCCTCAAATCCTCACTCTTGAAGGCTTCATTCACACTTTGACACGCAGAGCCAGGACTGCATTTGTCCCCTGTGCATCACGTTGTATTGCTCTACGAGGCTTTCCAGCTGCCTCACTGCTGTGTCACGAGACCCTCCTGCAGCTGCTCACAGCTTGTCCCAAAGTGCTGTACCCGGGGGCTGTCATATCTGCTGCTCGGCCACTGACCCCTGCTCCCACTGCCTGTTGAACGGCACGGTCCCAGCCCGCCTTGCCCCAGCACCATCCCCACAGCAAGGTGTGTGCTACCTTTCCCACACTGGCATCCGTGGACTGACCTTCCCCTGCAGCTGCCTGGGGTCTGCAGAGCCCATCCAAGGTGCCCTGCCGACCCAAGGAGCTGTTCCCCTGGCTCTCCCCACAGCACATGTTTTCTGGCCTCTTCAGAGAGGGATGATAGGTGGAAAGGAATCTCTTCCTATGGCCAGAAGAGCCTTGACTCCTCTCCAATAGACCATATTTGTCCATGCGTCCGCCACGGGTCTGACACAGCTGCCACTGACATGCCCACACAGCATCACTTGCAGCATTATGGCTCCTCAAATCCCCTCGGGAGGCTTTTGCACCTGAAGGGGCATTTCCTCTGGCACCTCCCTGCCCTCAGGCACAGCATCACCTTTAGCTTTTGGCTATGGCTTTAAACTCCTTTGAGCTTCTATTTTTGTTTTGCTTTTAAAGCTGGAGTCTCTCCTGGCCCTCCCCAGCAGTCCTTCTTGTTCTTGATATGTTTGACAGAGCCCATATTTTCTATTAATGCTTCTTGGAAGCTATTTCTCAGACTTTTTCTTGGCTTGCTACCATATGTTCTCACAGTTGACCTTCCACCATTTACAGTCCTCTTGCTTTTTCTCACTTGGCCAGGTTTTTTTTTTTTTAAAAGATGCCTTTTTTGTTTATAGCTGCCTTTTCCCCCTGTTGTTTAGCCTTCCCTGAAGCCTTGCTTGATAGCTTGTAATCCATCTGCTGGAGGACGCCAGGATGGTGTCTTTAAATAGCCCTTCGCTCCCTCAGCCGCCAGGCTTTCAGACTGCTCCTGTTCTTCCTTGCTTCCTTTTTACATCCTCCCTTGTCTCTGCTGTCTCTACAGATGTCATGAAGGTCCCACTGCCAGAGAAATGCTCTGGTGCAGGGGGGAGGTTCTTGCTGCTGTCTCCACACCTGCAGGGCTCCAGCAGGTTGGGCAGCCACTGAGGGTCCCTTGGCAACACCACGGGATGGAGCAGAATGGGACTGCTGAGGGCCTCAGTGCCTCTTGAGCCTGACAGCATGTGGCCATAAGTCACTGTCAGATGATGGGAATCGGAGAGCAAGGTTTTGAGCCAGGTGTGAGTACTTGTTGCGTGAGCCCACCATCAATTGCATTCAGACCTTGTGTAGGTGTTGGCCTCATCCTCACCAAGGCATGGGGTCTCCAGGTGCTGCTCTGACAGCAGCAGAGTTCTGCTCCGGTCTTCCCAGCTTCTTGGGTCATCATGCCTAAGTTTGACTTCCGATGCCCCTGCTCCCAGCACAGCCTGTGTTATCCCTCTGCTTGCCCAGGAACTCCTGGTATCCACTGTCCTTGCTTCTGAGGTGGGCAGCCCCCGGCCCCTTGCTCTTCCCCCGGCTCCTGCCGGAAGAACCGCCCATGATGTGACACGTAGTCCAGTCACTAGGAAGGGACTGTCCCTGCTGCACAGCACCTGGCACTGGCAGGGGCTTGATCGTGGCAACATCCCGACTCATCCCTCTCGAGCATTGGGAAAGTGACAAGGTGGCACCTGGCATTTCTGCTCAGCCCCTCCTGAGAGATGCTCCCTGAGCCCATGTGTCCCCTTCCTGCAGGAACTCGTGGCCACAAGCACAGATGTCTGGGAAAGGAGAGTCAAGGGAGAGGCCAGCGTGTCCCCTCAGCTTTCCTGTGGCTCCCTCTGCACTCACCCATTGCTTTGGTGTTACGGGGGCTGCCCACTTCACCTGCTCCCCATCCCTACAGCTGTGCCATCGCGTGGGTCAGGGCCATGCCAGGTGGTGCCAGTATAGCAGCACTGGCCAGCAGGGTGCCAAGGGGCAACTGAGGCTTGCCGGAGAGCTGGCCCCAGGACACCAAGAGGCAGCTCTGGCTCGGAGCACTTGTCTGCATTTTACTTGTTTACTTACAGCAGGATGAAGGGCAGCATCCCTGTCCCAGACACTCAGTGTGGGAGCATGGTGACCTTGTCACCCTTTCCCTGAGGTCCCGAGCTTTTCAAGGTTCAGGTTTTCTCAGAAGCACTAGCAATGAAAACTGTCCCTGTAGCTGCTGATGCTGTCCATGACAACAGCTGCGTTTCTGGGCGTGCGCTGCCCTGTGCCGCACACCCGCTGCGGGTGGTCCCTGCAGCCCCAGGGCTGCTCGCTCTGCCTGGTCCTGCTGCCCACCTCCATGCATGGGTGGCTGCTCAGAGACAGGTCTCTGCAGCAGAAATGGGGGGCAGCTGGCAGGGAGCAGAGCAGACACCCCTGTGCCAGGTCTCCAGATGTCACCCGTGGGGACTTGTGAGTGGAAACCAAAACACAGAGAGAGTTTTACAAGGAGGGAAAAAATTCAAAGGAATTGAAATGAAATAGCAGACATAGCAATGGAGCGATCATCCACAGAGGGCTTGTGAAAATAAACAGCAGAGAGGAAAATTGCAGGGAGCCCTGAAGACAGGGAGCTGCAGTCCAGCTTTGCCAGCCATACCAAAAGCTCAGCCCAGTCAGCCTGTGAGGAGCAGTCTGTCCCCTCTCCTTCACCTCCTGTGCCAGTAAGATAACCGGGAAGGGACCAAATGTTGCTGTGCCAGGGAAAAGCCCTGCCCTGCAAAGATGGGGACTAGGAGATGGGGGGTCCTGTTTTCACCCCTTTATTTCTTCAGCCTCATGCAGCATACCTGAGTGTTCCCTGCATAAGCTCAGCTTGCTCTTGCTACCACCCCTGAGCTGCAGTGGGGTCAGGGGGGAGCCTCCTTAGCAGTTTTAGATGCTCAGAACCTAATTACTACCTGTATTGCATGAAAGAGAATGTTCTGGAAGACAGCTGGGCCTGCTTCCAAGCCCCAGGACCCCTGTTTTCTCTGCACCCTCCAAATACAGGTCTGGATTGGTGCAATGGGAAGTGGCAGTCAGCCTTTGGCAGTCTTCAGCTCCTGAAACATTTCTCCCTCTCTGCCCAGAGAAGGCAGCACCCAGGAGGTGCCTGTTTACAGGACCCTTCCCATTGCAGAGATAAGGCTTATACATTACTGACAAACATGCTGTGTATCTATTTGAGGGCTCTGAGTGCTGTCAGCAGTTTGGGGCTGGTGGCACAGCGTGGGATGACACCACGGGGCAGGTACGCCCCAGCATGGCACCCGCACAGCCTCTTCTCCAAAGGCAGCTCCTTCACCTCCTCACCAGCCCTTCTTCAAGCTGATCTCTATAGAGACTGAGCGCTGCACACACACCCCTAATTCAGCCCCAGAGCAGCCTGACAGCCCTGCTGATACAATTATCCTGGCCACAGATGGGGACAGAGTGAGGAGATCAAATCAAGAGCTGCCGCTAATGCGCAGTGCCTGCCTAGAAATGCCGCAGACAGGCACAGCCTTTACAGCATTAGGGTCCATTTGTTCATCTGGAATTAATTACAGAGTGGGTGCAGGGCAGGGGCTGTGATTGTCCCACTGCCCTGTTCCTCTGCCTGACCTGTCTCTGTTCCTCCCCTGCTGCAGGGCCAAGGAGATCAAGACGAAGCTGGGCACACTGCTCCAGAAGCCTGACTCAACCATTGACTTCATCATCCCCTACCCTGAGAAGCCGGAGAAGCCACCCAAGGCCCAGAAGTGAGTACTGCACTGGGCTGGACTGCAGTGGTACGTGTGCCCAGCCACTGGGGTCGACACAAGCACTTTTGGGATGCAGGGGAGCTGAGCCCTGCTGTGAGCTGGCACAGAGCAGGCAGCTCTACATAGCAGGCTCTACAGAGCAGGCAGCTTGTGGCATGTTCCTCATGACCTGCCTGCTAGGTGCAGGCTCAGGAAGTTATGCCAGGGCAGCATGAGACATGTCAGGCAATACAGCTCTGTGGAAACTAGATTCCCCATAGAAATTCACTTTACTTTTGCTGAGATTTCATGTTTTTTGATAAAGGTTTTCCCAGAGGCATATGGCACTTGGACTTCTCTGAGTCACCTGCCTCAACCCAGAGGTGCCAGCCTTTGCAGCTATCTGGCTTTGGGGTGGTAGTGTGTCCCTGAGCTGGGTGCACAACCTCATGGCATGATGTCTGGCTCGGGGCAGCTTCACGGTGATGGGACCTCCTCACCCTATGGCCTTTGGCTTGACCATTGCTCTCCAGCACCAAGCTGGTGTATAATACTGGCTTATCAACATTATTTAAAGCACATGAAACATTAATTATTTTGCCTGCCAATCCAGGATGAAGGGGGTAATACACAGGGGGACGTTTGCCAGCACGGTGCCTGCCTGACACAGCGCTGCCCAGCGAGAGCTGTCCGTGCCAAGGAGGGCTGGCAGAGCCCAGTGGATTTTGTGGTTCCCACTCCATCGCTGCTGTGCCCCAGATGCCTCTGTGACAGAGACACATTTATCTCCATTAGCCATCCCTGCAGAAAGCCAGAGAACATTTCCACTCCCCGCTCTCTGGAGGAGCTGTTTTCTCCTACACTGCATCGCTGTGCAGCCCTGGCATCACTCACCTGTCAGCATCTCACTCGCAGTTAATAACATCCCAGGGACATTCAGATAATGGGAAAGTGAATTTGGTGGTTTCCAGGAAATGTGGATTGAGTTAGGTTTCTGCAGTGATGCTCCTCCTCACTGGGGTGAGACGTCACCTGACAGGGACATGGGGGCAGGGATAGCTTTGATCCTTGACAGAAGTGCAAACACAGTTCAAGGTCCAGAAAGTGAAGGATAAGAACCCCCTGTCATAGTGCCTACTGCTGATGGGTTGGTGACAAGTGAGGACTGGTACCCACCCTGATCAAGCCTGGCATTCCTGCTGGAGCCACCTGGACAGCGTGACATGGCTGGGCATCACTTCCCCCAGACCCCCCACTGAAGCTCCTGGGCCCCCAGGACCAGGATAGGCTGTCCTGCCCACCCTCCCTCCCTGTTCCCAGGGATGCTCTGCTCAGCCAAGGGGTTTCAGCCCCCATGTGTGGCCCCTGCAGCAGCAAAACACGTGAGTGCAGGGAGTGGAGATGGTCCACAGCCAGCCCAGCACTCAGTGCCGAGCAGGGGGGCTTCCCTTGCCCTCCAGCCAACGCTGGCAGGGATGCAGGGAAGGAGCTGGGAGCCCAGGGCAGCTTGGTCAAACTCCTCGGGGCTTAAATAAAATAACAAAATGCCACAAAAACAACAACAACAACAACAAAACCCCCCACAAAACCGTTCAGTCTCACTGCAAACATCGCATTGAAAAATATATTAAAGAAAAAAACCAGGAAAAACCGTGCAGACGGAAAACACTGGAGGTTTCCAGCGGGAAGGGCGCCGAGGCCAGTGACCCGGCCTGCCGCAGGGCGTGGGAGCGGGGCGGGCGGGCTGTGGGAGCCGAGGGCTCTGACCCCGGCCCCAGCAGCACGGGGCCGCGGTGACCAAGCCCCTGTGGCCAGCGGGGAGCAGCTTTCCCCACCGCAGCAGGAAAACACAGGCATGTTTCCCAGTCGCCCGCAGAGCCCCTGCGCTGCCCTCCCGTGCGTGGGCGCTGGGACGGGGAGGAGCCCTGTGGCTGCAGACTCGCTTTGCAGCTCAGCCACAGCTCTGCCCAAGCACGGAGGAATTCGCCTTGCCCACCCCGTCCTCACCCTCCCTGCACTCGGCTATCACCCTCTCCTGTGCTGTGATGCAGTAGCATCCCCATTCCATCCTCAGACCGCTGCCTCCGCCCTGAAAGTCTCTGCAACTTGTTACTCTGTTCCTCCCCGTTTTTAAAGGAATTATTTAAAAACCTGGAGCCCAAACGGAGGCTGTGGGGTAACCATGGACCACCTGGGCTTTCTTTACTCTCCTCAGGCCCTCTCCGGAGGAGGCTCTGCAGTGGCGTGATTCCTTGGAGAAGCTCCTGCAAAACCCCTGTAAGTTCACATCCCCCTGTGGTTGGACACCTCCCCTCTTTCCACATCCCCTGGGGTGCTCAGTGAGGGCTTGCCCCCCTTGCACTGCCAGTGCTCAAGAGAGGGCTCACCTCCCCCTTGCCCCCCCAGATGGGCTCGCCAGCTTCCGCAGCTTCCTGCGCTCCGAGTTCAGCGAGGAGAACGCCGAGTTCTGGGTGGCCTGCGAGGACTACAAGAAAACCAAGTCCCCTGTGAAGATGGCAGAGAAGGCCAAAAAGATCTATGAGGAGTTCATCCAGACTGAGGCACCCAAAGAGGTCAGTGGCCATGGGGCAAGAGATGGTACTAGGAGGGATGAGGCTGCAACCCTGTCAGCTTCCATCCCGAAGGACAGCGATGGCTGCAGGGCACCTCGTGCCGTGGCTGAGGGGCTCGGAGGGCTGTATCCTTGTCAAGGGGCAACCCCATTCCCACGTGCTGCACTCCCATCCTTCACAACCCTGGAGCCCCTGTTTGCATGCTCAGCCTCTGCTGGGCTGTCTCCAGCCATGGGCACCCCCAACACATGCCTGTCCCCCCCTTCCCCACAGAGGCGTGACATCAATCATAAGGGATGGAATTGTACAGTAATCTTCCTCCCCAAGTTAGCTTTGCAGCAGGACAGAGCTCATCCTGACAGCTTTGCCACCAATAATTCTTCCAGAGAAATAAACCTGCTTCAGTCCCTCCCCTCACCCTTTGCGTGATTGTTGTGGGACAGAGCAGGCAAGGGGAGACCATCACTCAGACCTCCAAAGGCAGGCTCCCATCCCTCTTACACTCTCATGACAGGTGAACATCGACCACTTCACCAAGGCTGTGACCATGAAGAACCTGGTGGAGCCATCACCAACCAGCTTTGACATGGCCCAGAAGAGGATCTTTGCCCTGATGGAAAAGGACTCCCTGCCCAGATTTGTGCGGTCGGAGTTTTATCATGAGTTAATCAAGTAGCAATGCAGCAGGGCTGTGTGAAGCATCCCTGCTGCTTCTGTCTAAACATCTGCCCCTTCTCCTGCAGCCGCTTTGCTTTCTCTATACCACCTAGAGCACCCAGAGGTGTTGCTAGGCACCTCCCCCCATGCTTTGGATTGTCAGATGTCCTGGTGTTTCCTCTCTTACCATCTCTTTCCTCTCCCACAAAAGACCAGTTTGCAGAAACTCCCTGGAGTTGGGACCCATAAGGTTGAGGGAGCAGCCTCAGCTCTGCAGTGACCAGGAGCCATGTGGCCAGCTGACACATCCCTGGTGCTGCGGAGCTTGGCATTAGCTGGAGACTCTGAGGTGCTGACTTTGCCTTCTTAGGACTCCTTAGAACGTGACAATTTTTCTCACAGTGTTGCCCATATTGCTGGTTTGGCCCAGGCTCGCTCCCTTCTCCCAGCTTCCCAGGGCGCTGCTGAGACTGTACAGGTACTCTGCAGGTGCTCCCCTCCCTGGCCAAGGTGATGTGAGATACATCCCCTGCCCGATTTGCATCACCTTCCTTCAGAAAGCAGCCAGTCAGCAGGCACAGCGCGAGCCGGCCAGGGACGGGGCACGGCAGGGACAGCAGTGACACTGACACGTACAGCAAAGATGGCACTGTGACAAGGATGGCAGGGACCGCTGTACGGCAGAAGCAGGTGCCGCAGGATGTGCCTGGTTGGCACCAGGGTGAGCAGAGCGAGCCTGTGGCACCGCTTCCCCAGCAGCTCCACTCGGAGTCAGCCTGTTTGCTTCACTCTAAATACAAAAACAAGAGGATAAAATGGTCCAAAACACTGGGACTGCTTAGCAACTCAGAACTTGTGCTCACTCCAGCCTTTGCACGATGCCTTGAGCTGCCAGGGCACATCCTGTGCCACATCCCAGCGCACCGCCCTTGTGGTGTGCTGGGATGCAGCTCCGGGGGTTGCCAGAGGGCTCTCCCGTTTCAGTTGCTTCTCTCTGCAGTAGGCACGCCAAAGCAATGCTTCTGCACAAACTCAGCGTCTAGCACAGGAGGAAGGAAAGACATGCTGGGGGAAAAGAAAGCTGAAGTTTCAGCTGTTCAGATCCAATTTGAAAAATCCAAACCAAACACAAACCCATCATTGGAAACATGAAAAATAATGCCCTGGCTTCTAGAACAGAAGTGTTCTAGAACTTCTTCTCAGAGTGTAGACCCTGTTGAGTTTGTGTAGCCTGCATCTCTCTCTCCTGTCTCCTCCTATCTGCCCAGGCCATGTGTTTCCATAGGCTGTCTAAAAAAGACTAGCTGCTTTCTAATGATTCAAAACCAGCCCTCTGCTAACAGAATAAGTCACACCTGAGCATGGGGCAAGGGCATACATGAAAAGCAGCCCACAGGGTCTCATTTCAGCCTTGAGGGAAATGTGATAAACCCCTGCTCCACAGGGCCTGGATGGTTCATCCCCATGTTGGTTTCCTGGTGCATCATCCACAGGGTCATGGCTTGCAAAGAGCTGCTTCAGCCAGCAACCTGACAGGTGCCAGCAAAACACCCGTGGCCCTGCTGCCCACAGGCATCCCAGGCTGCTCTGCCTCACTGCAAGTCATGGGACTCTATGCAAAACGCAGTAACATAAACAATGGATTTGCCAGCCTCTTCAAGACTTTCAAAATCTGATCAAAACCCCACCAGCCCCAAATATTTACATGTTGTCACTATGGCAATGAAGACAAATACATCCCAAGCTGCAGGAAATGGGCTGTGTTTTCCAGGCAGGAGTGAGGAGGCAGGGGAAGGATGGAGGCAGTCACAAATGTGACTCTTTTTTTAAGCTCTGGAGCAAAAGGCCTGGGAAAGTCAGTGCTGGAGCAGCAGGGGTGATGCTTACAGGCATTCCCCTGGGGTGAATGCAGAGGGTGGCTTGGGTGACCCTAAAGAGCCCAAGGGAGCCCATGAGCAGCAGGAGGATCCCATCAAAAGAGCACAGGACCCCCCAGCAGTGTCCATTGTTCAGGTGGGCAACAAGGGGGAGGCAGAAGCAGGGCTAGGTATGGGATGGGGAGCTTGGCCAGCCCCTCTGCTGCAGGCTGCTCCCCCCACCTCTGCCGGCACATGCTCCCTGCACCCTCCCAACGTCTCCATGAACTGGTGTCAATACAAGTGGGTTCAGCATGTTCAAGCTCCTCCTTTACAGCGTGACTCAGAAATGCAAAACTGAACAGACTTCCCTGCAGGAAGACATGGATCTTTCATTTCTGCTTAATCCTTTGGCAGCTATGTCCAGATTCCCTCACATGTTTCACAGTTAAATGCCGCCACCACCAATGCCATAAGGTTGGGATGTTGCTGGAGGCTCTTGCTATGCACCATCAAGCCCTGGGACGTCACTGCTGCAGCAGCGACACATGGGGCAGGGAGAAGGTGTCTGGGTATGTATGTGCTGAAAAGAAAGGTGCAGGCTGGATTCAGGAGAAATGTGACAGCTCTGTTGGCAACCCCTCCCTGGCTCAATTTCTGTTAAAGTGCTGGAAGTCTTCTCTGGGGGCTGCCCATGATCTACAGGGTGGCCAGAAAATGTGGCCACGGAAGCGTTTTGGAGCTCTAGGGAAGTTGTGTTTGTGTAGAAGGGCCATTTGGCTAATTACTCGAGCAGGCTTGCCCAGAAAGGTGGCAACACCTGTACCAACCCCATGGCCCAGCTTTCCACCAGCCCAGAGGTATTTGCTATTGGGCTGATGCCAACCATCATATTCCAGGTAGGAGATACTTCATGTATTTTATCACTCTAGCTCTTGTGAAATTTGACATATATAGCAGTATATAAACACAACATGTACATCTGTATTCCTGTACTCATATATACACGTACACACACATATATACTTGTAACATGGGCATCTTGACCCCTTGAGAGTCAGAGAGCCAAAAAGCAGAGTTTCTGGATGTGGTTCCTGGGGTCCATCACAGAGAGGTGTGCACGTGGGTTTTGCATTGTCCCAGACCCTCTTGAGGGAAACCTCCTCCATCCAGCTGAGTGAGCACAAAGGTGCATCCTTCAGGATCACCCTGTGCCCATGGCCTCTGTGTGCCATCCTGGCACCTGGGCTGGTGCACGAGGCAGGTCTTGTGCCCCCCGAGGAACCCCTATCCCTGCCGTGGGGCAAGGCAACCCCATGCTGCAGCCAAGGGCATGGGGCACCAGGCACTGCCTCCATGCCACCCTGGCGCCCACTCCCTGCCACGGGCACATGTGGAAAATGGCTCTCTGCAGCTGCATACCCCAGAGGAACACCAGAGGATGGTTTGATGTGTGTTTTATGGTGACTTCAGCAACCTGGAGCCTCAAACCTCATCAATCACAGGGTGAACCACCCAGGTCTTGCCCTGCGTGCTGAGGCTGGGCACCACCAGGGCTGCCCAGTCCCAGACTTGGGCACTGCCAAAGCCCAGTGGCTGAGAGTGTCCCAGAGCTCATCCAGGCTCCCCTCAGGCCTTGGCCACTCCCTGGAGGGTGCTGAACGCTGTGGGCAAGGGCTGGAGCAAAGGCAGGAGGGTACATCAGCTCCTCACACCCGTGAGCTGCAGGTTTTCAGTCTGGAGTTCTCCATGGGATTTCCACTGGAGATACTCATGTGGGGAAGATGTGAGTCCTGGTGTGCACTGAGGAGTTGTGTTAACCCGTATGCATGTACCACTCAGTAATCCACACATAAACACGTATTTCTGCTACTGTCTCAACAGACTGTTCATTTTGTCTCTTTGTAATGAAGGTGCAGCACTTTCTTACCCACTACAGAGCACTCCCAAATCTCGTGCCCAAAAGCCTCTGGGAGATTCTGCTGCAATGATGCAGTGGTTTCTCAGTGAACTGGAAAGTTAATCTCCCCAGGGAGCAGACCCAGAAGAAACACCCCAAGGCCGGTGCAGCACAGGCACCCCTAGTCCCATGCTGCCTCAGGCTTTGGCTCCCAGGGTCAGCTCAGGCTCCAGTAGCAGCACCTGGGGTGCCCCAGGGGCTGGGGCTGAGCAAGGGCCAGCCCTGCTCTCTGCACCCACAGGGCATGGCCCAGGGACAGGCTCAGCTTTGAGATAAAATGTGTTCTGTCTGCTCAGGGTCGCAAAGCATCTGCATCACGGAAGGGCTCCTTGATGTTCCCCACTCCAAAGCTGTCAAGGGGGGCCTCACACTCACCCCAGACCCTTGGTGAGGATGGCTAATGCTCATGCTGAGCTGATGGTCAGGCAAGGCATAGACCCATAAAAGCCCCGTATCCTCCAGGCTCATGGTGCTGAAGGTGCTTGAAGGATATAATTGTTGCTTCATCTGCTGTTTCATCTTTCTGTGACTTAAAACAATCTCTGAGTGAAGCCACTTGTAACATAACTTTTTAGAGCAACCTTGTCCAATGAATTGGATCTCCATGCATTTTCTTTTGTTCACATAATAGCATTTTAGAAGGGACTAACACAAACATCTTTATTTAGACTGCATTCATCATTATTTAAATATTGATACAGTTTTTGCAATAGTTACCAAGAGTTCCCAGTACCAGGGGAAAATAAAACATAGCCACATGCTTGGCTATGTTCAGTGCTTTAGCAAGCCTCTCCATCTCTTAGCTGAGCATGCAGGGTGATAGGTGTGAGTACATTGAATAAATGCAAAATAAAGCACATGTTAAAAAAGAAGTTTCTCTGTGGGCCTGGAGAGCCACAGCCTCCTCCTGCAATGCCAAAACCCTGGTGTGAGAGCTGCTGTATGGACTGGGATGCAGAGCGCAGGATACACAGTGGCCAGAGCAGCAATACCTAATGAAGGAGAGACCAAGGCTGGGAGACAGTGGGACACCTGGCACAGCAGCAATCCTGCAGCTGCCTCCCATGCTTCCCACTGCAGGTCAGTACCGAAGCCCACAGCAAAGGCTGTGTCTCACCATAGCAATTAAAAAGTCAGCTGCCCTCTGGCAAAGCCCCGGAGCAGTAATGAGATAGAGACATTCCTCCTACCATCTTCAGGAAAAGTGAACCATGCAACTACTGAAATACATAAATAATACCTTAAAAAACTCCAACATTTTCGAGTACTCCCAAGTAGGGCCTTTTCTCCTGAGATATGGTGGTCCTATTCCCTCACAAACTGCTTCTTACAAGCCAGGACAGGCAAACCTGAAATGGCACTCCCAGAGTCAGGAAAATACACCTGTCTGGGAGAGAAGGAACATGTTTCTGTTCTGCTCTGATGGACTATTTAACCTGGGAGCATGAAGGTCACAATTAATAACAGGAAATAATGAGCCTTCCCCAAAGTGACGGCTCTGCACAGCCCTAGGGAAGATCCTTGGCTAGCATAAACGGGGTGCTACAGAGGGAGCAGCAGCCAGAGGGAAGAGCTTCCCGTGATGACTGAGGGAGGCTGAGCTTCCCTGCGACTGTGGCTGTGATGATTGAGGGAGGCTGTCTGAAAAGTTTTGGTCTCCCTTCAAGAAAGAGTAGGAGCTCTTCCTGTGCCTGATACTGCAATGCAGCACAGCCTGAGCTCTGAGCAAACAGAGCTGGACATTTGGGAGTTATGAACAGCTAAGAACCAGAGCCAGTCCTTTTCACCTAAACCTTTGCAGATTAGAAGGGGGAGATCACAGTCCCCAGCACCTCTTTCGGCTTCTTCTCTGCCCTGCACCTCGCTGGGTGTCACACAGTGACCTTGCCAGTCTGGTCCCTCCGTGAGCAGAGCCAGGGCTGATGCGAGCTCCCTAGCACCTTGCTGGGCTCACAGGGCTCGGCAGAGCCTCGGCACACGCAGTGACTGCCCCAGCTCCTGCCAGACACAGACCCCAGCGCTCCTACACCGACCCATCAGAGGAGGGTTTGCTACACACACTGAGCCTGGATTGGGTTACAAATGCTGGCTGCTGCATGACATGGGATACAACTGGAACATTAGACAGCTACTGGAGACAGCTCTGTTGCTTCATGCCAATGAATGCTTTTGCTGCCGTATATTCTGCAAGAGCCCAGCCCGCCCCCGCCTTGCTGCAGGTTCAGGCGCACTGAGAGATGATGTTGGAGTTGCAGTCTAAGCTGTGAGTGTGGTTTCTTTTGCAGTTTTCGGGCCCACAGCCAGCACCAGGCGGGCTGACCAAGTCCAGGTAGTAAGGGGACTTGAGGAAGCGACGGTAAGAATCCTTTTCCATGAGGGTGAATATTTTTCTCTGAGCCTCATCAAAGCAGGACAGTGTAGGCTCCAGCATGTTGTGGCTCGTCTTCTCTCGTGTGCATGAATCCAAGTTCACCTGTGGACCAAAGGGACAGTGTAAGTAGAACCTGTCACAGATGGGGCATAGGAAAGGGAAAATCCGAGTGTGTCTCTACCATGTGTGCTTGCTGAGCAGTTGGCCAAAATGGCTGTTTGACACCCTGTAGCCTCAGCAGAATCTGTGCAGCTGGATACCAATGCATCTCTGCTACCAGAACAGCTGTCAGGGGAGACTGACACGCATCCCTCTGGGATGCAGCTAGCCAGGAAACTCAAATTGCATGGGAGCAGCTGAAACATTTGGAATCATGGTCCTCTTGGGCTTCTTCCCTTTCAGTGTGTGCACGGAATGGCCACATGGTTGTAACTAAACACACTTTCTCTCTATCCAAGTTTAATATAAAATCAATGAGAAACCCACCATGTCCCTGCTAACTAGCAGAGAAGCAGAAGCCTCCATCTCTTGTGAAACTATTCACCTCTGCTTGGCTGCACTGCTGGTTCAGAATTTAGGGTAGTGCCTTTGCCCAAGGAATGTTCAGTGCACATACCTCTTTTGTGGCCTGCACTGAGATGAACTCATCGTAGATCTTCCTGGCCTTGGGGCTGAGCTTGGCTGGTGACTTGGTTTTCTTGTACTCCTCACAACTAACCCAGAACTCGATGTTTTCCTCACTGTACTCCGATTTGAGAAAAGCACGGAAAGCAGCCAGTCCTCCTATGCATTGTTCAGAGGAAAACTAGGTCAGGCAAGAGCATTGGTCCCCGAACAGTCGCACCCCTGAACCCCAGCAAACAGTGATTGTGGGTTCTCCTTGCCAGAGCTGAATGAGAAGCTGCCCTGAGGCTGACAGTGAGGACAGCTCCTGCATGCCGGGGAGGCTGGAATGCAGACAGGTCCCATGGGGATGTCACACGTAGGGCCCCAGCTGCCTGTTCCCCCACTGTGACCTTCAGTGTCCCTGCCAGGGGAACACAAGCAACTCGTGTGTTCCCAGGAGGCCTCGAGGAGACAGCCAGCATGCTCCACAGAGTCTCAGACCATGGGAACAATGTGAAGGAAACCTCAAGGACATCCATGTAGCCCACAGCTGATGGGAAGACAAAGTCTCCCATGGGTTCAGCTGCAAATAATAGCTCCACCTTTTGGTTCTTGTTTAACCCACCACTAACTGTGTGTCCCAGTCCTGCCCTCCTCTTGCACTAACTGGCTAAACCAGTTGCTTTCACAAAACAAACAGCTCAGCAGTAGGTCAAAACCACAGTCATGATGCATTGGGATTGACCCTTGCCTTGAATCTGAGCTAGAGGCCCCTTCCCCACGCCTCCCAGAGGTCTGCATGGCCCCAGGAGCTCCTGTGTGCCCCTAAGAGACAATAAGATAATGTCCCGTGTCCCCTCCCAGGACTGCTCAGAGCACAGCTCTTATGCTCTGCGGGCAGCATAAGAGCCCTCTTCACTTACTGTCATGATGGATCAAATTTTCCAAAGAGTCTGCCCATTTTCTGACTTCCTCTTGGCTAAGCCTAAGAAGAGACAAAGGGAGAAACACAGGGCTGAATTAAAGAGAGTACAAAAAGGACAAATTTGGTTTGTTTCTCAACACCACTAGAAAAATCTTTTTCCCTGATTGTTGTAAGAGCATACACAAGAGACCGAGAATGAAATATCAGCTTGTTTTACAGATACCCCCAGGGATCCCAGATCTAACCTACAGAAATTTTGGTTTGCAATCTTCATCACAAGCCATAGGCTAGAAATGAATTTTCCTGGAAAAAAATTGCTGTGGAATTAATATTTATTTTGTGCTTGGCTGTATCTCTTGCTGGAGCACAGACCTGGAATCACTCTTACAGGTCGTATCAGTGAACTCCAAAGGGCTGGTTCCTTTAACCTGTCAGGGGAACAGTAGCTGTGTGGAAGAGAAGACGGTGGGAACTAGAAACACACAGGGATCACATCCTGCATTCATTTCCTCTACCACAGTAGAACACCCTGGGCTCATCTGTTCCAGTAGCAAACCTTGGCTTTTGGAGCTCTCTTTGGAGGGAACACTGTCTCCTTGCAGACTGGGGAGAGCAGTGACACCCTGACAGGCTGCTGGCTGGTGTGTGTGACGACACCTCTGTGCAGCAGTGTGGACCATTGCACAAATCCAGCTCAAAGGGGCACGGGATGCTGATTCTGCAGTGTGTCCAGTTGCACTGGGTCTGGAATAGAGTCATTGGACACTGTACACACCCTCCCCTGTGCTCATTCATATTGCATCATGGAAGTGGTGACAGAAGGGACCTCTAGTTCAGCATTCTTCATGGAAATCGAAGTCTTCAGGTGTTGATAGTCAGCTGACAGGACTATCAACACCTAAGGGCTATTGCCACACTACATCCAAGCACAGGTGTTCAGGTAGAACTGGCAAGCAGCAGCAGAACCACTAATGGAGTCCAGCTCGGTGAAGGAATAAACAACATGCTGCAGCCAGTCTGGGATTAACTAGGTGACAGCACCTGCTCTTACCTCTGGCTTGAAGATAACTTCTCCTTCTTGCCCTGGGAAGAGCTGTAGTCACAGGAATCTGACTTCTGCAGCAAGAAGCCCAGACGGTGCTTCATGTCTTTGGCACTGAAAGAAAAAAATCAAGGAGGAGATGAAGACAATGCTTTGCACTCCCTCTGCAGCCTCCTCACTGCACAGGCTCCTCCAGAATTACTCAGTGACACAAATGCAGGTCACTGACAGAGACTCCAGTGCTGATTTTCCACTCATTGCATAATGCACATTTTTTGTTCTAGACAAATTCAACAATGCCAAAGAAGTAATTTTTCATGTTCAACAGCATCTTGCTGAGAAGGTCATCAGCCTGGAAGCAGGTGGCAAAGGGGGAGAAGCTGTTGTTTTCCTACTATTTACAGTAAAAATATTGTGATAGAAAAGCATCACCATGCTGTGTGTATCACCTCTCCTTGAGCTGATTTGTCCAGCTGCCAATGTGTGGTTCTTACGCCCTTCCTGCGGCCCCTGCCATTTCCCCACCTCATCAGCTGGCCACAGAAACAGCAGGGCTATGCCAGGCCACCCCACCAAGCCCATGACATGGAGGGAAGGGAGGAAGTCAATGGCTTGCAGCAAGACTGTGGGGTGAGGTCAGGGGATGAGCCAAGAGCTCCACCACAACCAGCCCACACTGTCTGCAAGCTACTTCCTTGCTCCACAGCAAGCTCCTCTGAAGAGTCATCCTTAATTCTGTTCCACTTTCCAGCATGCTCAGGACAATCATTTCTTCACAGCAGCTTCTAGATATGCAGCTGATACTGGCTTTGGTATCTCTCTGGGTTTCCTTCCAGTTTAAGAATGAGGGGCAGGTAAACCATGCCTGCTTGCTCAGGGGCACAAGCCCTGGCCTGCCCCAAGGTGCAGCGATAGTGTAAAGCAGGAAATTCTTGTCCTTCTCCTCAGATCTGAGCCTGGAAAAGAGCAAGAGGCTGTGCCACAGGGCTGAGCTCTGGTAGCTGCTCGGCCCCCTAGCACTGCTCTCTCCTCCAGCACCCTGTTAGGGGCCCTGGCCATACCTGATCTCATTGCTTGCCTCAGAAATGTTTCCTTAAACAGCTCCAGCAACTGGGGAGAACATAGGGAGCTCACATCTGCTTTAGAGCAGGGTTCCTGTGGCCAACACAAACACCCAGGCTCTGCCCAGGCACCCATGGGGACTCTGGGCTGCCAGGCTTGGGCTGCCTGGTGCTGTCTTGCTTCTTGCCCAGGACAAGGAGACTGCTCAGGTCTGCAGGAGGCTGGCAGGAGGAGGAAACAAGACACTGCTGCTTCCAGCTAGTCCCACAGCTTTCTGGAAGAGAGGGATTTTGCTGGGAATCCTGGACAGAGGTGTTCAAAATATGTGAACTATTTTACCTTGTATTTTGCAAATTTTTTTTAATCCTCATCAAATGTTCCTGCAAATTAGAAGTGTCAACACTCTCCCTCTGCATTTTCAGCACCTGTTTTCAAATCCAACCATGAGCAGGAAGCTTTATCCTGAGATGGGAGCTAGCTGAGTCTCTGCTTGCATTTTCCCAACCCACTGCACAGCTGCTGGGAAGCAGCCTCAGGAGTGCTGCTGAAGGCACGGGTGGGCAGAAAGGCAGTGCTGCACCATCAGAGACCTGCACGAGTTTAGATGGGCTGGATGAGAAGGGAGCATTGTGCCTTCCTCCTGGGCATCTCCAGGTTCCAGAGCACCTGTAAGGGAGTAACACCCCTCCAGGAGGGCTCATGCCAGCCTAGAGACCCCTCATGCTGGGCTATGGGGCAGGCCGTGCCGCCCAGGGCACCTTTGTGATGGTGCAGGCTCTGCTCTGCCGATCCCACACACCGGGGCGCAGCCAGGGGCTTCAGTTCAGCCCATCCTGATTGGCACCACACGGCAGGGGTGTGATGAGCCCCACGGTGCTGTGCAGTGGGGTACAGCCGGACCTGGTCCCTCACCATCACCCAGGGAACTCAGGCTGATCCCGCACCAGCTGGTGCCGCATCCACATCCACCGTGCCCTGCATCCCTGCCTGCTGGCACACGGGTCTCTGGTCCTGCCAGGCTGCATTTCTGCATTTGAAATGCATTTCAGGGGATAATCTTTAATTTTTAACCTGTCTGCCCTGCTTCCCCCTCAAAAGACTCAAGAAAATTTAGCAGAGAGGAGCCAAAGGAGAAAAGGGGTGCAAAGACTGCAGCAGAAGCAGCTGACAGGAATATCAAAATATCACAATGCTAAAAGCTGCTGGTTTTGATGGTGGGGTGATGGGAAGGAAGGCTTTGGAGTTCCCCCAGCTCCCTACAAAACCTTTCTGCAATTCTGCTTCGAGCTGAAAAAAACCACAAAAGCCTCTAAGCAATCATTTGTATCTAATCTTGCAAAATAACCAGAGCCAAATCCGTCCTCCTGCCTGGGACACAAAGCGCAATGCATCAGCGTGTCTCCGGGCTAACAAGACCATTACCAGATGCTCAGAAATAAACAGTACCTTTTTAAGCAAGTGGCTGGCAGTGCAGCGAGTCCCTTGCACATCTTGCTCCCGAGGTCGGATCAGTATTCCAGGAAAAACAACAAGGCAGGAGGCGGCAGAGGCTGCGCACGGGTCCTGCGCCGACTGCGGGATTCAGCCCGGCGTGTGAGGCAGCGGCGCTGCCTTGGCTCTGTTTTATAGCCTAGCCCAGACAGCCCAGCAGCACTGGGTGACCCAGTCAGGAGTCAGCTCAGCAGCAGCACCCGTCCCCTTTTTGCCCACCCAAGAGGAAGAGGGTGACGTATAAAAACCAGACAAAGGGGTGAGAGAGATTGAAAACCTTACCAGAAACGAAGCTCGGTGTCTGGCTGCAGAGGTGGAATCTTTGAAAAGGGCTCAAAAAGCTTCGGGGACTTCCTCAATTGCAGGAGGTTGGAATGGTGCAGATGAAAAGCAGATTTTCACGGGGGGATACAGATAGTAAAAAAGGTCAGAGAATCAATTCTGAGAAGTGAGATGAGCTTTGCTGGCTTCTCTGTTAATTCCTTTCCTCTTCTATTTAAAGTAACCTGGATCAAGAAAGGAACAAGAATTTTAAACAGAAAAGGTTACCATAATCCAAACAAATGCAGGAAATAGAGCTCTTAAGGAAAGAAGAATGTAAATTCACCAGGGAACTACCTAGGCAGATGAGACTTTCCTGTTTTATTCCAGAGTCATGTGAATCTGTATTTTTGGTGAGGCTGCAACAAAAGCCTGAAGGGGGTGCAAGGCACTACTGGAATATAAAA
Source organism: Anomalospiza imberbis (assembly GCF_031753505.1). NCBI lineage: Eukaryota > Metazoa > Chordata > Aves > Passeriformes > Viduidae > Anomalospiza > Anomalospiza imberbis. The sequence continues at coordinate 612,780 of NC_089689.1, read as the reverse complement.
TGTGCATGTCTCAGCACATAAATCTGAGGACAGCTCACTTACATGCATGGAAAAAAGGAATTTAGGAGGCTGGCAGCACATCTGCCTTAGATATGGGTATCACTGCAACACCTCCACTTGCATTTGCAAAATCAAAAGCCAGACCCTGGGACTCTGGTATCACTAAGGAAAGCTGGTTAATTACAATAAAAGGCTTAACTGTGCCTGCCCAGAGAAGTCTTTGAAGCAGTTCTGAGGGTACTTTATGCTAAAGAATGAACCCATGAGACACCTGTGGGGGTGCCTGCACTGCCCTGGCTCTGCTGTAGTTCCAAGAACAGAATGACTTCAGCTACTTGTCCTCAGCCCTTGGATGGTGCAGAAGGCAGCTGCCCCTCTAGGGAGAGAGAGAATTGGCTGATATTTATCGAGTTGCAGCTCAGCACAGCCTGTACCATTCTTATCAAAGAGGGGAAGGCTTTGGGCAGACGGAGGTGCATATGGGCTGCTGCATTTTAAGTCCTGCTCCCACTGTGAAATAAAGGAGCTCCTGATTAGCAGCAGGCTGCCTGCCCACACTATCCACTGCTGCATCCCCTCTCCCAGAAACCTTTCAGTGTTTTGCTCACAATCTGCGGAAGCTGCAGGATGAGCCTTTGCCTTCTGTGTCTCTAGAGTCTACAGCCAGCAGCAGAGTCCAAATCCCCAAAGAGTTTACCTGCCTTGGCATACTGCACCCTTTCAGATCATTCATTGTGCTGAAAGGCAATGCTCTAATTAACTGTAAAATGCTTTTGTAGGAGCACTACTGTCCTGCTGCCAAACCTGAGGCAATGAGCCTGGGAGTCCTGCACTGTTTGCACTAAAAATCAGCTCCAGCTCAGGGTAGTGTAAAACTTTACCTGAGTGAATGCCCTCATCTTTTTAGTGTTGGTGAGTTGACAGCGCTTGGGTGGATCTGTAGGAAGCAACTGAGCACTGGCAGAGTTGGTGCCTAAGCTCTGTGGTGTCTTCTGTCTGGGGAGAAGTCAAAGGGAAGAATATGGTCAACAGAAAAAACTTAACTAATTATTTACTAAATATCTATTTAATTTAATTTGACTATCAAACTTGTGCAGTGTTACTGACATTCAAACAATTCAAGAGCTCATCTGGCTGATGCAATCAAGGTGTTTGCAAGCTCTAACCTTTCCCCTCTCTCTGACAAGGTTAGAGCTCTGGCTCAGGCAGGTCCCAAAGGCTGCTTGCTAGGGCAAGGATCTTCTGTGCAGAACACAAAAATTCTGCAGTTTGTCTGCAAAATGTTGTATAACCAGATTTAGGAATGTCACACTTCTCTGTGGATTGCAAGCACCTTTGCTGCAGGCTAATGATACTCAAATGCTGGTGTTGTTGACATCAGGTCACCTTCTGCATTCCCCAACTTCTGTGTGAACAGGCTGTAATCAGGAATTTCTGGCACTGCCATCACAATAGCCAGCCTAAAATGCTTTAAAATTAAGACCGTCTACCCTGGATTGGGCATGGAGAATCCTAGAAATGTTGCAGTTGAAATTTCCCTTTTTCCAGTTCATTAACACTGACTGGCTCAGCCTGGCCCCCATGAGAGGAGTTTGGGCTTGTGCACTGTTTCTCCTCTAAGCTGTGGTTCCCAGCTCTTGCAGTTTAATATCCTCTCAGCTACCCCAGCTGGTCTCCAATCTAAAGCATTCCCTTCCATCTCCCACCATCACAGGCATCTCCCAGGGTACAGACTGTGCTGTGCTCAACACCAAACTCTCCTCCTCCTCACTGCCAGCCAGTGAAGCAGCAGCTCACGCCACGTTTTACGCCTGGCACATCATCCCTGGCTTGCTTCACCTGCTCATGGAGAGCTCAGCGGTGAGGATCGGCTTGGGGGTGGGGCTGGGCCATCCCTGGGCCGTGCAGTGCTTTAGAGGCACCCAGGGGCTCCCAGGAGCAGGCACAATTGCAAACACACCCTGGCCCCCCACCTCCCCCCCGTCCCGGGGCATCTCGAGCAGCTGGAGATGAGGCTCTGAATGGGAGCTTTCCCTCCCACCACTGCCAGGGAAGAACGTCACACACGTGTGCTCACCCCCGTACACCAGTGAGTGCGGGATGTGTCCCTCAGCTCCCCACAGCCAGAGGCAGCCCGTGGGAGGAGGCAGGGAGCAAGAGGAGCGCCGCTGCTTTCGTGGTCATTGCCCGGAGCTGAGCTGCCACAGGCTGCTGCCCTCCCGCCCCAGTCCCTTCCCTTCCCATCCCAGAGCAGCTGCCGTGGGATGGGAGAGCACCAGGAAGATGCTGCTGCTTTTCGTCGCTGGGAACCGGGAGGGTGTGACACGGGGCTGTGAGGATGGGGCCTCTCCTGCCACAGCTGCCTTCCCCGGCCTGCCTCACAGGGGCTGTGAGCCACTCCTGCTCCTCTGCCATCACTCACGTCTCACAGAGCCAGCCAGGCACCTTGGGAAGGGGCGAGCAGATGCCCAGATGTGCACAGTGGACACTGGGCAGGGCACTACACATCTTTCCCATGGCCATCCACATCCAGTACGTGTCTGGCAGACAGCATTGGTGAGGAACCGGAGCGGCTCCCACACAGCTGAGAAGCATCAACGGGGGTGGCACTGGTCCCCAAGCCCCCAGGCTGCTGAAGCCCTCCACATGAAGCCACTTCGGTGACATTTCTGCCCAGGCGAGTGGCCCCAGTGCTGAGCCCTGCTGTGGGGAGGGGACCTGTACACCTGTTAGCAGCTAAGATTTCCTTCCAGCACTGAGGGCTGCATCTTACCCACGCAGGCTTGAGCAAATTACAGCTAATGAGCTGGAAGCAGAGAACCCTGGAAGGACCATTGGGGTCTGAGCTTGGATGGATGAACTCAGCTCGTGTCTGAGCCTGACACTGCATGCAGCCACATTTCCTGTCCCAGGGCACTGACTGCAGCCTGACCTCCCTAAGAGACACACAGAGAGGCCACACTCATCCCCATCGGGTCCCCCAGCCAGCGCTGGGATTCCCAGAAACAGAGTCCCACAGCAGAGTCTGCGGGAATTGTCTTTTCCCATGGCTCTGCAATGCACTGTGTGACTCCACGCGTGACCACCCCCTGGCTGTCGTGGCCACCTCCTCCCAGATGAGCCCTGGCAGGAGGGATGAGTCACCCTTCTGCAATTAGGGTCATTTGCCGCGCGCACATGGAAAATTTCTCCAGCGAATGGATGTACCTCCAGGCTGACCCACTCCCCTTTCTGCCCTGCATGCACGAGGCAAATTGGAACTCTTAAAGGGAAAGCAGCTTTAGTTTGCTGTTGTAGTTTCTTGATGAGCCTGCTCTTCTCTGAAATGATGCTCTGTAGACGTCAGCACGTTTGTTTGGAACCTCCCTTAGCTCCAGCTTCACACAGTTCATACAACCAAATATGCAATCCAGACAATTTCCGCATGCTCTCAGTTGTTTCCTACTTATATGTGCACCTACAACAGCATCAGTGGCCTTTTGTCATTTCTAAGGGCTTGGAATTTCCTAATCATTCTGAGGGAGTGGTGGGAGTCATATTTTTCTTTGCTTCAACCCCAAGGTTTTGGGCTGCCTACTGGTCCTGTTAGCACCCAGAAAAAAATATTTCAATTTGTGTCAAAGGAAGAATTTTGTTCAGCCCAAATGGATGGATTTTTTCCCTCTCCTGGTTTGGATTTGCTAATGAAATAAGTGGGGTTTTTTTCTATGATGGTTTTTTCGGTGGGCTTTTTTGTTTGTTTTTTTTGGTTGATTTTTTTTCCCTGGCTATTGTTCTTTCTTCATGGCCATCAGACCACAGGAAAATCTATTATTTGAGTAACTTGCCTTCTAATTTCCCGAATCTCTGTCTCCTCATCCATTTTGATTAACAGCCCCTTAAACATTTCCTGCTAATCACTAAGACAGTTTGAATAATACTGCACCACAAACCAGTCAACAAATGGCTGTTCACTGATGCTTTCTCATACAAAAATCACTTTGAAATGTCTCATTTAGCCACTTGTAATGCATTTAATATGGATTTTATGACACTTTAAGCCAAATATTGATAGCACGTCATATTCACTTATGAATCTATTTCACCACCATAACTTCCTCATGAAAATAACTATTAAGCCCATTAGAAAAGGTCTATTGTTCCATTAGATCATACCAGCTGCTATCAATGACATCACCACCTTTTCCAGTGTGCCCCCTATTGTCTGTACTAATAGTGCTCGTGAACTCATCAACGGGTTAACAGCTATGTAACTGGACAGCTCACCCCTTCCTAGGGAACCACTTTAATCGTGAGGACTCATCATGAAGAATTGTTAAGGTTGGAAAAGACCTCCAAGATCAGCAAGTTCAACCTTTCACCAAGCCCTCCATCCCAACTAAACCATAGCACTGAGTGCCACGTCCGGTGATGGTGACTTCACCACTTCCCTGGGCAGCTCGTTTTGATCCTTAACCACCCTTTCAGTGAAGAAATTCTCCCTGATGTCCAGACTGAACCTCCCCTGGTGGACCTTGAGGCCATTTCCTCTCATCCTGTCACTAGTTGCCTGGGAGAAGAGACCAAACCCCACCTGGCTCCAATCTCCTTTCAGGCAGTTGTAGCGAGTGATGAGGTTACCCCTGAGCCTCCTTTTCTCCAGGCTAAACATCCACTGCTCTCTCAGCTGCTCCTCACAGGACTTGTGCTCTCCAGAGCCTTCGGCACCTTCATTGTCCTTCTCTGGACCTTCTCTAGCACCTCAGTGTCTTTCTTGTAGTGAGGGGCCCAGAACCGCAAACAGCACTTGAGGTGTGGCCTCACCAGTGCCCAGTGCAGGGGGAACAATCCCTTCCCTGCTCCTGCTGCCACACTATTCTTCATCCAGGACAGGATGCCTTTGTCCTTCTTGCCCACCTGGGCCCAGCTGGCTCATGTTCACCCACTCTTGACCAGCACCTCCAGGTCTTTTTCTGCTGGGCAGCTTCCCAGACACTCTGCCCCAGCCTGGAGCATTTCATGGGATTGCTGTGACCCAAAGGCAGGACCCAGCACCTGGCTGAGCCTCATACAGTTGGCCTTGGCTCATGGATCCAGCCTGTCCAGATCCCTCTGCAGAGACTTCCTATCCTCCAACACTCCCACTCGGCTTGGTGTCTGTGTACTTGCTGATGGTGCACTCAGTCACCTCTTCCACATCACAGATAAAGATAATAAACAAGTCCAATTCCAGTATTATTTTATTTTTAAATAAATGGAAAAGAACCGCTCTTTGTCCTGAGAGCTATTCCTCCAAGAATCCTAGTGCAAGGCAGTTGCACTTAGCTGATACGAGACTGTGTGGATCATTTCCAGGGCTGTGTAGCCCCAGGCAGGGAGACACTCAATGGACACTGAGCTGCTGTTTATTTAAATACACAGTTCTGTGTTCCTTCCTGCTCTTCACAAGCTGTTTGCACTGACTCCTTGACACTTACCGGGAAATCCCTTTGAGCCAGGAGCTCAAGGGGATGAGTGATGGGTGGTGGTGGGACTGCACAGAGTGACCCTGTGGGGCCCATCAATCATTGTTTGCTCACAGTCAGTGGCTGGCACACACCTCTCACTCGTGGGTAGATTGCTTCACCCTAAGGTACAGAGGAGGAGGAGTCATCAAGGGAGGCAGGAAGAGAGTTGATGCATCAGAAATTAAAATGTCTTTATGTACAGCGTGCAACAAAACATTTTCTTGTGCCTTCTGCACCCTAGCAACCCAGCTGTGCAACGGCTCCTGTTCTCCAGCTTTAAAAAGCCCAACCATTCAATGTAAGCGAGCTGTCTTCTGCCTAGACAAGCACTGCAGGATGAGAAGTTACAAGCTACAAAATGAAATCTTTCATCACTGCAGATGTAGCGGGATCCAATCTCTTAACCTCAAATGGACCTTTCTTGCTCCCTTCCCTCTTATCTTTGCAGTGGCAGCTTAGCAAGATTAGAGGGGCCATACCACAAGGCCCATGCCAGGGAACAAAAGCGAGAGCTTTATTGGCTCGTGCAAAGCCCAGGGGACGGTTTGTCAGTGAGGTCGTGGCTCTGTGTCGTAAGCACTTTGCTTGCTGCTCCGGTCACAGTTTAGTTGTTGAGGTCTCTAAGGCAGCTCACAAAAGGCAGCTTGGAAACAGCAAGCATCTGTCAGTGCCTGTCTCAAGGGTATGCCTGTTATTTAAAAGGTGACATCTTACAAACCTGTGAATGGGGTAGCAAGAATCACGATTTCAGGCTAAAGAAACACAAAAGCAAGGACAAGCAGCTGCAGCAGAGAGACAGCACGTTTTCAAAGGCACCGCGTGATGCCAGCTGCTGCATACAATGACTTGAGAAGAAGTAAAAGGTTTTCATGCGGGCCCCAGCCTGAGGGACAATTCTAAAAGGTGCCAGGTATCCAATGGGTCAGTCGGCCCTGATGTGCAGCAATTTAAACCTCACAAATAGGGAGAAGAGGAAACGCTGACAGCAGTTGATCCCTACCTGAAGTTTCTTGACCTCTGTCTTGGAGGTGACTCGGACAAATTAAATTGCAAGTGGCAAACATCCAGTGTAGAAAAAATGTGGAATTACTACAGCGGGCAAGTGTGAATTGCTGCAGATACTGGTTGCACGGGACTGCATACCCTGTATAACAGATGTGCAGAGGCTTCTGGATAACAGACGCTGCTTGCTGAGCCCTATTTTGTCAGGATATCTTGCTATTTAAAATTTATGTTGCAGGAGTGCTGAAAATCTGGGTAGACCTGAGTTTCACTGTTCCACAGAGTAAGATTTAAGAAAAAGACAGAGAAAGAGCTGTGAGCAAAATCTGTGGCACATGGTACATGGCTATGCCCTGCAGCTGAAGCTCAGAGGGACAACATTCAATGCCTTATCACTTAGAAATTTCTGCTTTTCCAAAAAAAGAGGAAACAACTGTTTCATGTCGTTACATTTTATCATTCTGAACTTCTCAGCAAGATGCAAGTGGTTGAGATTTTAGTGTCTCTTCTGAAACCAGTCTTTCTGGTACTCCAGATGCAGGCTGGATGCTAAAGACTGCAATTACTGGCTCAGCAGATGAGCCTCCAGTAAGCTGCTATCCCAAGGCACATTCATGCTTTGGTGTTTTAGCTACAAATAAGTTTCAACACAAAAGGAAAAAATATTGGCTTCTACACATGTTTTGAATCAAGCCTCCAGTATATCCATAACTGGCTCATCTAACACAGGATCACTTGGATCACCCAGGAATCTGACCAACACTTACTGCAACCATCCTAAATGGTCATCCACAGGGGACTTGTGGTCCTAAGGACGTAATGCAAAAAATCAAAGGAGATACTCCGTTGGATAACCTTATAAATGGAGCCACAAAGGTACATTATGGACTTGGACTTCCTCAGATCAAGTATGTTCAGCTCCAGGACACTGTCTCTGATCACTGGAGAGACAAGCCAGCTCTAAAGACATGCATCACACTGAAAGGAGCAGCAATGTTCAGTATTGCCATGGTATAAATCACATACAAAGATTTTTATATTCCATAAGTACAGAGTGTTTATTTGTTCATCATAAGAAATTTCAGTTTGTGACAAATTGCATTTCCCCATTTTGTGAAATAATGCTGCAGTCCCAGTCATTCCAGCTAAACCTCACCCACTGAAATCTACCATGAGATTGCCACTCAGTTTAATTTCCCTAATGGACTTGTCCCACCTGGGAAAGATTGCCAGACACAGACCCTGGGTTGTTACACAGAGCACTAGGTGGCCATCAAAACATGCCCAACATCCCATCAGCCAGGAAATCCTGCCTGGACATTGCTTGTCCTCTCCCCGTATCACTGGGACAGCTGCACACCACGGCCATGCTGCCCTGTGCATTCATCTCTGCTCCATGGGCCATGTCCTGCCCTTGTGCTGCCACCAGACACCAGCTGTATTTCTCCCTGTTCTGTGAGCACCAGCATCTTGTGGTGCCTGTGAAGGGAGGGCCAGGCTGAGAAGTGGGATGGAGACACACTGGCTGGGAATGGGAAAGGCTGGGGTCATGAGAGCTGGAAAGGGAAAGAATAGCCAGTGATACACAGAAGGGGCAGGAAGTTCTGTGAGAGGCCCTGAGATGAGCCATGGGAAGGAGGAGGACAAATCCCACAGCATCTGGACAAAACAATCCTTGGGAACACTGTCCAACAGCCGAGGATCTCCAGGGACATTCAGCTGTCCCTGGAGGGAGCATCTGCATGTGCTGGGTGGCCTTGCTGACCTGCAAGGAAGGTCACAGTGAGCTGAAAGCAGCACCCCAATGCTTTAGGACAGTGTAGTAGGATCTCTAAGAGAACTGTGCCACATATGAGCTCCAGAATGATTCTTCAGCTCAGCAACACCCAACCGTCTTCACTGTCATCTCGTGCTTGAGATGCATCATGGAGAATCACTTATATTCAGCGTAGGAGCAGCTAAAAATAGTGCGATTATAACAAGGATGAGAGATGAATTTCAAAATGGAGCAAGAAAACCCAGAAGTCCCTTACCGTCATTATATACTCCCACAGCTTTCAGACATGCTTTGAACAGCAAATGCTGTTGCTGTTTGTTAGGCAAAGAAGCAAAGTGCTTGTGACAGTGGCAGATGCCTGGAAGGCTTCATATTGGAGTGATTTCTTTTTGTCCCCTCTTCCTTCAACATACCTTGCTGCTCTCCTTCTTTTAACCCTGTTTCCGTCAACCAAAATATATGGGGCTGAGCTGCCAAGCAGGTGTGCAGATCATCTGGTAAGCCATCACATCAAACCTTTCACTGGCACAGAACAGAATGGGCATCTGTAATTTTCTAAGTCAGCATCAACAAGGCAACTCTCCCTGTCTTTTTTCAGTCTCGCCCTCAGGGTGCTGCAGTTTCTGCCACGTGCAGAGGGTCTGTCCCTTCTGACGTGGGCTTGTGCATCTGCAGCTCGATCTCTGCATAAGCACTGCGGATCTGTAAAATCTTTAAGAACTTGTTGATGAGAGACAAGCAGAAGTTCAAGAGTGGAAACAACCAAGAGCTCAGGCTGCCATAATACCCCAATACCCTGATAGTCCTTCAGATGGTGCAAAAGGTACTCCCGCTGCAGGAAGACACATACACAGAAAAAAATCTACTTGCACCTCACCAGATTAGCTGCCTAGAAACCTCTCAAAAGCTGCAGGATCCCTGGGTTTAAGCCTTATCTTAAGAAAAAAAGGTCATTTCCCTCCCTTCGTAGGAGCCCTTTGAATACAGTGACCCCCTGCCCTGGTGCTGTCTCTCACCTGTCTCACACACATGCTAGCTCCCCTTGCTCTCTGCACAGCCCTGCACTGCCCCTGAGCAATCCCTGCCCCGCTGCGAGTATAATGCAGAGGAAGTGGCTCACCTAAACTCTCTGAATTGCTCCGGGGGCTTTAGGGGGTGCTTACCTCTCCTGTTCTGGTAGACAGGGGCTCCAGGGAAGCTACCTTGAAATCTGAGCTGTATTTAGAGTGACAGGCAGCTGATGCAAAACAGGCTCAAAAGGCAGTTTGGAAAAGATAAATTGGGTAGAGAGAGGCCTTGTTCACCCCTCCCATAGCTGCAATAAAGTGCTTGATGTGTCCCTTCTCTGCACTTGATCACGTTCCTGCTGCCTGTGTTTCATATTATGCAACTGATTGACTTCGCAAGATGTGAGTACAGAGCGTCTCCTTGCCCTGCTCCCTGATGTGCGCTAAGTGTGTTAGACTGGAAGGATGGAGCAGAAATCAAAACAAGACCCGAAGCTGCCTGGCTTCCCTGCTAATCGCTTGTGCTCAGATCCTTGTGCTACAGTAGTCTGAAGGCACCATCCTGAGCATGTTTCACTGGTCGGCAGAGCTGTTCTGCTGCAGCTTCCCAGTGAGCACTGGGATACTTTTTGTACCGAGCAAAAACTGTGCTCAAACAGGACTTTTCTCTTTGAGGGTTAATGAGCACCTCTGGAAGCAGACTTTCCTCCATGAGAAGTGCAGGAAGGCAGCAGGAGGCACAGAGGCCAGCTATCTTGCCAGCTGCATCCCCATCACACAATGTTAAACTCACAGGGGTATGGCCAAGGGCATGACCTGCCCTAAGCCCTGAACAAATGGCTCAAGGCATTTCTCATGAAGGCTCAGACTGCTCCCATTCAGGAATCCACTGCCCTAGAGCCAGCATATCCCACTGTAGCATCTTCAGCCTGGTGCCACCTCCTCAGGGATAGTCCTCAAAAAGCACTTCCCACCATGATGCTCATACTAGGAGGGAAGAGGATCTGTCAACAGATGACACCCATGTTGTATACTCTCATGTCCAAGGTACATCACTGTGATCTTGCTGAGCTTCTCAGAATTGCTTTGCTGCATGAAATCTGGTGCTGACAAGAATGGGTTTGCTGTTGTATTTTTCCATTTTCCTACACCCAGCTGTGGATTGCCATTACTTACAGCTCCTGGATAATAAAGGCTGAACCCCACAGTGCTTTTTAAATTCTCCAGTATATGCATACTTGGTTCAAACCCCATCAGGGTTTGGAGGCAGGCTGGACTCTGTCAACAGCAGAAACCAAAGTAGGCTCAAATTTTGAAGAAATTATCTCTAAAATCCTGCTTGTCTTTGTTCTGTCTGAGTCACACAAGGTAATATGCAGTATATACAGGAAGGGAATGGGGACAGCTCTAAAAGCAGGATTTTCTTCCCCCACTGCAATTTCCCTCTCATATATTGCCTAGAGTTGTTCATAAGAGGGCAGGATATTCTGCCCTCGGTCCTAGACCAACAGTCTTGTAGCAAATAATTCAAATGTCTGCTTAGTGTTGTTTAAAAGAAAAGGACTGCATATGATATTGGCATTCACATTTATAGATATGATATTGGCTTTCACATTTATAGACATTAGTTTTTTCATTGATCATAAGTATTCAGATATAATATCATGTACACCTTTATTTAGCTGTTTGTCAATATAACAAAACCTATAAGTTTAAGTATGTACTGCATAGTTTATAGAAATAGCAGTAGGGTGAGTATACTATACTAGAGGCTTTAGCTGAACACTAGGTGTTAAAATACCTCTGTGTAACCAAACAAATGGTGTAAAGTGATCATGTTGTTCCCCTTTCCGTTGACTGAATCCTCCAAGTAATGAGATAACCGTGACACAAACCAAAGCACCGGAGGACAATTAGAGAATACCATGTTAATTTAAGGAAGACATACAAAAATCTTATCAGAGGATGTGAAACAGCAGGATGGAGACACAAGAAGAAATAAAATATATTGACCTGACACACAGGATGTTATGCAGATAAGCCAGAGTGTGAAGAACCCAAACAAAGACGTTCCCAAAACATCAGAAAGTTTGCAAGAATGTTTGAATAATGTATGAAACACATGAACAGGAACGTACCTCAGCAATGTAACCATATAAAGATAACACTGTCGGGATAGGGCATGTTTTTTGACTGTCTGCCAGGAGCACCCCAGCACTTGACTTTTGTCTCTTATTTTATCCCTTAATAAACTTTACAAAAATTCTTTATCTCGAACTCTGTTTTTCACAGTATCACAACAAAACAGTAACAGAATTGGAGCACAAAATCAGGTATTATTATATAAGGACAGGGAAATTATTCCAAGCTGAAAGTCCATCAGATTTTTATCCAGCTATTCTGTGTTCTGCAGCTACTAATGCATTTTCAGTTAACCTGTTTCAGTACTGGTGTAGAAACATGACTATCTCAACCAGCCTCCACTGATGAACTAACTGGCCTAATTATCCAGGGTTTACAATTCAGTGAAGCAAATACTTTGTTTAGCAGCAAGTACATCTGATCAAACCTCTAGGGCTTATCTGGAGACAATCTCACCCTTTCCAATGAGTCCAGAATCCCCAAATATGCAGCCATGGAAGAGCAGCGGTGAACCTAGCATGCACAGAGCTTAGCAGCAGTTTAACTACAGACTGGAAATGAGGAAAAGCATTTTAGAACATGAGCAATCCTGCACAGGGAATGAGGGGAGGGAGAGCAGAGTGTGCCATGCACACAGGCTGCTGAAGGTCAGTGCAGGATGAGTGGATGAGACACAGAAGCTTTCAATCAGCGACACGGCTAAGCAGACAAAATTTTTTCCCAGGAGGTAAAAGGCTACCAGGCTGGGACCATGCTGCCAAGAGCACAGCACAGTGTGCAGAAATGAAGCCTTAACCTGTACATACTGCCCTTCCTGCGACCAATAGCACCGGCTAAACTCTTCAGATTTGAGGCTTATCTGCTTCTCCTAGACTGGACACGTTTGCTTTCCTGGAGGCCCATCAGGAAAAGCAGTGGTGTGTGGTGGGATGTGGGGTCTTGTGATGCCTTGTCTGTGCCATGATCTGACCAGACTGCAGGCGTTTTGGTCACATTCTTCAGTTTTACAACCAGGAATGGCAGTTTTACAACCCAGTTCTGGGAGCAGTGCTCTACCTTATCAGTACAGGTCATTCTTTTAATCCTCACTCTGTTGCTTTTTCCCCATTCTTTACACACACTACAATTCAGGCTTCACTTCAACCTTAGTATTTCTGTTACAAATCTCTTACACACCTACATGTGGGATAATCACAGGGCTTGGCCTCCTTCAGACATTCAGTAAAAGGCTGGAAGATGGATATTGCTCTTCAAGGAGGCTGCAGACTGACTGGAAAGAGTCCAGAGTGCAGACCTAAAAGGTAAGATGGAAGAATGAGAGTTTGCTCAGTCTAGAAGTGGGCAGACCAAAGGGACACAGGGTAATGATACATGAAGTACCTAAACATCACAGCCATAAAAGGCTGCAGTTACAGAGAGGGAGATGATAAACTGTTAGTGTGTCCATGCTGGATAAGGACAAGAAATGTTTGTTCTCAATTACACCAAGTAAGGATTAGATTAGGCAGCAGACAAGATTTTTCCAGACGTAAAATCATGAAGTACTAGACTGGATCACCTGGACAAGGGCTTTTAACACCACATCGAAGAGCTTCCACTAAAAATATAATTTATCTGCCTCTGCCTTGGAGCAAGGTGAAGCTCTAGAGGGTCTTTCTGCATTCTTTCAGAGAGGGTTTATGGGGAGATGGTAGAACAGGAGTTTAAAGTTCAGCTTTGGTCTCCACATTTGTGCAGATTTGTGGCTGAATGTTGGGGCTGTGGCATGTCCTCATCCTAATGATCCCACCTGGCTGCCTCAGGGACAAACACCCAGCTCTTGCTGAATAGCACAGACCCACTGGCTCTGTACAATCCTGACCTTCCCATTCTTCCCAAGCTTTGTTACCCTTTGATGACTGCCATAAGCCAAGCTAAGCTGCATAATCAATAAAAAAGTTGTTTTTTTTGTTTGTTTGGTTTTTTTTTTTAAGCGAAATGGATTTCCACCTACTCTGCAACCCTGGGGAAAAAGGAAGTTGAATTTCTGGCTGGAGACAGCAGTTCACAGTGACCAGTCTCAAGGGAAAAGATGATATCAGTGTTTCTGAGTTTCCAGTTAATTGTGTTTACTGAAGAATACATAGTATTAGAGTGCCTTGAGCTTTGGCCAAGTCTGTAGAAGTAAATAAAGACAATTCCAGCCTAATGTTAGAAAATTGACCCTTGGATTATTTCTGAGCTCACTTCTTCCAAGAGCCAGAATAAACCCTGATGTGTATATGATATATGAAATGAGAAGCACCAGAGTCATACTTTATAATTTCAGCAAAGAAATGAGTTTGCTGTAGGGAGAAGGCACCTCTCCTCCAGGTGACAGGCCAAAGACAGAGCAGTCCTTTCCTCGCAGGGCTTGTCTGGTGACCCCTCCTGCAGCTCAGCAGACTTCCAGTGACCTTCTCAGGAGGATGTACTGTAAAATGTGCTGTGTAAGGAGGCAGCAGAAGGGGAGATGCTGCCCAAAGGGAGACAAGGCAGGAGCTGAGGATGACCCCAGCACTGGCTGTGTCCTCACTGAGAGCAGCATCCCACAGCAGCTGAGCAAAGCAGGTTACACATGGCCATCCACAGCCCTAGGATAGATCAGAGAAGGGGACATTTAGAAAGGCCTAGCAGGAGATGGGGCTGGAGACAAACCAACCTACAACAGAGCTTGAGACCTGAGTTTAAATGGAGCTCCTGGTCCATGAGCAGAGTATGTGGGTGGGAGCCCAGGTGGGGATGGTTGGGGCAGCTAAGACCCATCAGTGCCCTCAGGGGCTCTGATACACTGCTCCCACATGGGCAGAGCCATCTCTGCCCTCCCATGAGGAGCTGTGCTCTGCCCAGAGGCCATGGCAAGCATCAGGCGCTGGCCGGTTCCTCTCTGATCCTTTACAGCAACTCTTCCCCCTGGCCAGCTGTGCCAAACAGGGTCCTGCTGACTCCTCCTATGCTTTATGAGCACACCTTGCAGATTGCTCGCAGCAACCCCAACACGGCCATTTCTGCCCAGTAGAGCCCCATTAGCCAGCAACTCTCTCCTTGGTCTTTAATGATTCAAACCACAAAACCATTTGTCATGCTACATCTTCTTTCCCAGTGAGTAAAAGTCAATTAGTGTTTTCAACTTTGCTCTGAAACAGCCTGGCTCCCTCCTGCTTCTTTATGCTACCAGGAAACCATCCACAATAATGACTTCCTCGGATGTCTAGTGCTGTGTTGCAGTGAATTACAAGCTCTCTAAAGTTCCCTCCCCAAACACCTTACACGGAAGCCATGTTTTGTCGCCAGAAATTCCACAATGAATTGGGTTTTGAACCTGTCATATGGCTGCTTTTTAAATTTTAATCTTTATGGTCAAGAAAAGAAATACGATTTTGGCTTCCAGATCTTATTTCCCAATTCAAACACGTAAATCTTAATCCTGCCTTAAGAGAGGAATAAACTTGAAAAACAAATGCTCCAGAAGATCTGCAGAGTCAAAGCATGCAGGAGTCCTGTGGCTGTCAGTGAACTCTGGTGGCCTGCTGTCATCCCAGGGCCCTGGCTAGCACCTGGTCAAACAGCCCAGGCTCCCTGTGAGTGGCTGGCTGCAGCCCACAGGGGCTTCAAACAAGGGGCTCTGCAGAAGCAAATCAGCTCCAAACACAAGCTCAGAGTCTCTTGTATTTGTCAGTGTTAGGATGTAATAAGGCATTAAAACTTGACTGGCACATGATAATTGTATTAGAGCTGCAAGGGTTTTAAAGTTAAAAGACAGTAATGTTCCTGAAATGAAAAATTCAAAACTAGTGTTTTCTATCATATTGATATTTTGATTCGAAGGAATAGCCATTAATCAGAGCTAATTGAAATTAAATAAGATTTTTAAAATTAAATTATTTAATTGCCTGGCCATTTTTAATTAAAGAAAGCAGTTCAATTACTAAATAAAATCAGATGTGCTTAGGTTCATTGCTGGTCAGCAATGAGTTTATACTTCTGCCTAAATTTCATAGAATTATGGAATGGTTTGGGTTGGAAAGTTTGTCATGCCACCCTCTCGAGAGCAGCAGATTCACAGCAGGTGAGTGGCATCCCTGAGCTTCTTGACTGAAGTCTTTTACCCCACCAACAAGCCAGCATCCTCCCTTCCACATTGTGGAAGAGCTGTGAATGTCCTTCTATTTCCAAATATCCCCTCTTGGGCAGTTTGTAGTTTATCTTCTGCCTCAGAAAGCCCACACAATAATTCCTGCTCTGTAGCTAATCGATAGCCAGAGATGTGGGCTGGCCTTTGAGTCCATGGCATCCCTTCTGGCACCTCCTGGGGCAAATTCCCTGCAGTGCCAGGCTCCTGGTACTCTGCTGAGTGTGCTCCCTGGCATCCATGTCTCCTGGCTGGATGGGTCTTGCCCTGGGAAACAGCACCTGGGGCACAAAGCAGAGCCTGAGTCACTTTTAGGGAGAGCAGCCACTGTTCAGATGGGGCCGAGCATGTGTGCAGTGAAGTGTTTGGGAGGGTTTTGCTCATCTCTGATTCAGCCTTGAAAGCAGCTGGCAAAAGTCACCAGGCCTGGCTTCAGGCCCAGCTCACACAATTAGAAAAGTATTAGCTGAACTTAATAGGAAAATCAACATTAAGCAGATAGGAGCTGGTACAGTTGTTAAAGACTATGTAGTGTTTTTCCCTGGCAGAAGCCCAGGCTAATGGAGGGCTTCCAGCACCCAGAGCAGCCTCCAAATGAAGGCTTAATTGGCTTCTGAAGCCACTCATATAATTACAAACACTTTTAATGAAGTATGAAAAATACAAGAGCCTGGGACTGGGACATGGAGGGAAGAAATCACCTCACTCATTTCAGAAAACAAAGCAACGCTGCTTTACCTTCTTCCTTACATTGAAATCTTCCCAGCTCCTGCCTGGCCAGCAGACACCTGTCAGGTGCTAATTTCCAGGACAGTGCTAAGACCGAGGAAAAATCTAACACAAGACAAAACTTCTGCTTTCTCCTGGCTGTGGGGGACACCCCTCCAGGTCCCCCATCCCCGGGTGTGGGGTGGACACTGGGATGGATTTCGACTGCCCACTGCTGGTGTGCACAGCATAGCCCCGCCTGCAGCAACACAGCTGATCTGGCAGAGGATTTATTGTTTGATTCTGCTGTAACTTCAGCTAAAGGGCCTCCCTGATTCCTGTTCAACAGCTGCTCCCTGGAACACAAGCCTCTGCCCATTACTCAGGCACACCAGCAGCATCTATAGCCTTTGGTTCAGCCAGAGCAACGGCTGAACCTTGCCAAACCAGGGAGCTGTGGCCCCTGGAACATGTGTCCCAGAGCAAACTGGTGGAGAGCCCAAGGTACAGCTCCACAGTTCCTATGGTGCGTCGAGGCAAAGATCAAGGGGGTTTGTGTTGGTCTATGATTTTCTGGTTTGCTGGGGCAATTTGTTGTCTTGTTTGTTTTCAGGAAGACTCTCAAGTCTTACTGACAGAGTAACCGAGGTCTGGAAGGGAGTCAGAACTCATCTGGTCCAACACTCACAAAGAGCAAGGAGAGATAGGACACCCTATATCCTTTCTATAGATCAGCTGCCACCTGGTCCCACCAAAAGGAAACTTCAATCAGGAATGTTAGGAAGGATCCACAGGCAGTTCAAGTTCAATCAAGAAGTCTTCCTTCCTGTATGTACGAGCAAAGCAGCTGTACCAGCACCACACCCAGCCTTGCCCAATTAGTCATGCCATCATCCCAGATAATTAGGATACTTGGAGCTTTGCATGGCCACAGGAATATTGCTCATTCTTTCAGTATCAGTTCAGATCACACTGCAGACTTCACCTTATATTTTATCCCAGTGTTTATCAGGGTCAGGAGTTGTGTGTGTCCACCATCCACACTTCTGTTGCCAAAGCTCACAGCTGCTAATGCAGGGAGAGGAAAAATTCAGGAGAAAAATTCCAATAGTATCATAAGGAATGCGAAGGGATGGCACAGGGACTACCAGGGCTGCCTGAAGGGCAGCAAGGAGGCAGCAGTCAGCTGTGTGCCTGCCATAGGGTAGATAAACATCACTGAGCATTGTTTTGGTGCAGGCTGGTTTTCACCACACATCCTGTAGGGTTTGAAGGCTCATGGCCCTACACACATCTTGGCCTTCCCTCTTGGACCCTGTGTCCCTCTCTTCAGAGAGCTCTGGTGCTCATTTCTCATGTGCCAACACACACCCTACACAGTGTCCATACAAAGCCACTGAGTCACTCAGACCAGGAATGAGAGACAGGAAATTTCCATCCTCTCCAAGAAACTGATTTTGGCTGGACTTACTCAGCCTCCTGTCACTGCTGTGGCATTCATGTGCAGTTACACACTGAGATGGACACTGGTCACTGGACCACAATTTTTTTCATATGACTAACACGGTTTGCTAGCAAATTCTGTCCAAGAATTCTAGCCCTGCACAGGCCAGACTATGTCAAGAAGGTCTGCAGGATAATGTCACACATAGCATTTTTGATCTTAGACGGCACCAGCCAATCTACTGAAGCAGGCTGTATTCAAGAAAGGGAGAGCATCCACTCCCACCCAGGAAGATGGTGATTAACAGCTACAGTTTCCCTGGCACAACCTGGACACAGCCCCAAAGCAATGACTTTTTCCTTGGCTTTGCTGGGTTTTGCTTTAACAGCTAAAATGCTAACATTTGATCAAATCACACTTGGCTAGACCAAGACCTGTCATGAGCTTAACCGCCCTCAAGTGATGATAAGCAGAAAGTGCAGATCAATAAGGCACCTGAAGAGGAGCACGTTTTGCAGCAGCTGGAGTGAGACTTCAGAGAGGCTTACTTGTGCACAGGAGGCTTTCCCTCATATGTCCTAGGCATAAGCCCAGGATTTTGCTTTGAAGTGTCTGCTCTGGCTCTGCCCCTAGGGCTTGCTGGGGTTCCCTGTTTTCAGCTCTGCTCAGATAAACATCACACCAACTAAATGAGTGCAGCATGGCAACCACTGGGGCAAAGCAGTGACAAATGATCCTTCAGAAGCCAGAAAATCACCCCAGGTCCCAGCCCACCTGTTTTTTTTTTACAGCTGAGATGATGCGGGTTCCTGCAGTCACTCAGCTGCCAGATAATGACTACATGTGCAAATATCAAGAGAACAGTTGTGTCTTTGGCCACGTCTGCACAGCCCTGCCACAAAAGTAACAGAAACAGAAAAAAAACAGGGCCTGTGCCATCAACACAAATGGAGATTTGTTATTGATGGGCCAGTCACTGGAAGAGGGTGACCAGGACAGCAGTGCATGATCACTCAGCTCTGGATACTGGAGATCCACCAGAAGCGAGCAGGTGATAAGGGCATCCAGGTCCTTCTCAGCAGGAACAGAAGGGTTCTCTGATACAGAAGATCTTTAAACTGAGAGTTGATGGTCTGAGTTTGCACAGTCATGAGGGCCAACTCTTTTGCCCCCCAGGCAGCTAACAAGGATCTTCACATCACGACACAGGTCTGGGATGAGTTGGTGTGAACCAGGCAGCGAAACTGCAGGTACAAGGGCAGTCTGAAAGGGGGTTGGAGCCAGGTGGCATCCAGCCTCTCCTCCCAGGCTATTTGTGATAGGACCAAAGTTTTAAGCTGTGCCAGGGGAGGTTTAGATTGTATATTAGGAAGAAGTCCTTCACATAGAAGATGATTAGACACTGGAATGGTCCTGGGAGGTGGCGGAGTCACCGCCCCAGAGGTGTTTAAGGACTGGACACGGCCCTCAGTGCCATGGTCTGGATGACAACGTGTTGTTGGGTCAGAGCTTGGAGTCGCTGATCTCAGAGGTCTTTTCCAACCAAACTGATTCTGTGATTCTGTGTGACTTAGCAGGGATCTGCTGGAGGTGTGGAACGGACACATGGGGGTACCAAAGCTGCTCTTTCTGCTGGCTGCCGGTCTGACCCTGCTCCCAGAGCTCTGAACCTCGGGGGAAACCTTGACAAGGCAAGCTGTGGCTAAACTACCTCTAGAGAAGAAACAGAGCACGCTAATGAAAGGGAGGAGGGTAGGAGGGCCGGGAGGAGCTGTGCCCAGGGCGACACTGGGAGCTGTAGTCCTGCGCCCTCCATGGCTGCACCCCAGCCTGTGCCCTGTGCTGGAAATCAGGCTCTTTGTTTCCTGGAAAACACCAAACAACTGACTCCTTTCACCAGGGAAGCACCTGGGAAGAATAAAAAGATCAGACTATTGCACTGATTATTTCTTAGTCCTTAAGAAAGGCTGCTCTGTTCATTGCTGCTGAACCAAGCCCCCCTCACCAGCGTGAGCTGGGGAGGATGGAAGGTACCAGAAGCAGGGGGATGCAGCACACAGCTCTTTTGGGTTTGACTGGAGAACGTGCGGGATGTTGATTCCCAGGCAGAGGTGTTCATGTCCTCTTTTTGCGGGGGAGAAAGGACATGTCAGAACTTTTCCAACAGAGGGAGCACCGGGACAGCCGTGGCTACTGTCAGCCACCAGCTGAAGTGCCTTATTTTGGTGCTGGAAGGGCTGGATGCCCATATATCCATCCTCTGGACAACATGTATCAACACTGTCAGGATGAGACAGGAATTTGATAATCAGAAAGCAAACGCTTTAAACTTGGAGATCATTCTGAATTGAAAAAAAAAATACTTAGCCTCAGTGAAAATCTCTAAATTAGGATTTGAAAGGCGCTTGTGGATCAAGTAAAGCAAAGGGACTCCTGATCTACAGACCTTCCCTAGGAATTGCAAAAAATGGCTTGTGGTCACTGCAAACTGGAATGGAAATTGTTTCATACATGCCACAAGGACGCATTTCAGATCAACAGTCTGTCCTCAGGCAATCTAGGCTGATCAGCAACAGATGAAGTGCAACATTTGTATTAGATTTGGTGACCACAGCAATATCAAACTTATTAAAGATTCATGTTTATCCAATTGACAGCATAAGCTAATAAATGATCACCTGTTTTCACTCAACAGAGAAACTAGAATAGCTCCCTTCCTAGTGTGCATACTGAAACTGCAAATATCACGCTTCCTCTGTTTTGAGGAAGCATTTTTGGCAAGCTTTGCAAAACTTATTTTTGTGATTCTAGTTATTCTAGCGGTGGCAGAAAAACACAGAGGAGAAAGACAGGAGCAGCAGATTTGGCCTGATGATAATCTGGTGTGAAAACCAGAGGTCACCAAGGACAACTCGTGCAAAAGCTAAGAAGTGTATCAACAAACTCACAATAATCATGAAGCATGCCATGACTCAGGCTAAAAGCCTGAAAAATTCAAGGAATGGATCGTGCCCAAATGGCAAGGTCTTTTGTCATGGTAATAACAGCACAGGGTGACAGTGAGGAATTCACAAAATCCATCCGGCTGCCCAGCAGAATGAAGGATGGGTTCAATTGTTTCTGCTGTTGCTGCTCACATCTGCTGGGTCCCAAAATGTCTCAGATCTTTGCCAGATCACATAGTCTCCAACACAACACTGCAAACAAATCCAATAAGATTTCTTGCACGACTAGAATTAAACACTCACACAAGGACTTTACTAGAGCAAAGCCTTGTCTCTGCTATGCCTGAAGCTTCCCTGAAGGCTCTCTAGGATTCACAGCCCTCAGCCTCTCACTGTGTTAGGTAACCAGCAAGTTTTCTTGAGGGTTCCTGCAAATCTGAAAAAACTGAACGGCAGTTGTGGGAAAGCTGGTACTCTGATGCCTGGTGACAGAAGGCTTTTGTTGGAAATTCTGGTATTAGCGAAGAGGATGAGAGACTATGACTGACTGGTAAAGGCTGACAAGGAATATCCCTGCCTCAAAGCCAAACTCTTCATTAGATTTCTCAGTTTGGGAGCAGGAAAAGAAAACTACAACTGTAAAACTTCCATAATCTAGGAAATAAAACTGTCCCAGCTTACATTTTAGAATATAGCTTTGTTCAATCCTCAAAAATCAGTTGAACCTTCCTGGAAAATTTCTCAGTCGTTCTGAAGATTGCACTGAAATGTGATGTAACATTATTATTTTTACCTAATTTTCATGATGAACGTCTTTAGGTAATTACTGAAGAGAAAGATCAGAGGACATGTAGCTTTTATATCTTCAGATGCTGTCTTCCTGTGACAGACTTTGAAAACAATATATTTACATATTCATATGGAAATTTAGCTATATATTTTCAAGTTTTTTGGGTACCAATTTTTTACTGCTCTGATGGGAAATCCACCATACCACTTTGTAAGCCCTTGGACTATTTGCCTCAGCTAAATCAGGACACAAAACCAAAGTGTTATCAGGAAGAAGTAACAATAAAATATAATAAAATATAACCTGAAAAAAAAATACTGCAGAATCACTGTGGAGGTTTGACAATGCCTGCCCTGGTAGCTCAGCCTGGGCTGCAGCATCCCGAAATATTCCTGATACTCTGACTGGAAAAGCAGAGTAAGGATATGCCTGGCATTAAGCATGTTGGCTCTGCTTAAAC
Organism: Anomalospiza imberbis; assembly: GCF_031753505.1. Lineage (NCBI taxonomy): Eukaryota > Metazoa > Chordata > Aves > Passeriformes > Viduidae > Anomalospiza > Anomalospiza imberbis. The sequence goes on along the minus strand of NC_089689.1, from coordinate 590,869 downwards.
CACCCAGTGGTTCAGCGATAGCAGACTCAGTCCTGATGCAACATGGATTTTATTCCCTTGTGTTGTGTAGGGAGTCTGATATTACGGTTAATAGTCAGTGGATTAGGAGTCACAGTCCTCTTGTGCATGACCAAGCAACAGTCCCACACCTTTCCCAGAAGGACCAGAAAACTCTCAGCCCAATACCTGCCACCGTTTGCTCCATTGCCGTGGGTTGATAAAATCTGTCTTTCAAAAAAAAAAAAAAAAAACCTAAAAAAAAACCCCAAGATAAAGTTGTCATGTGAAGAGACATATTAAATATAATATAATATAATAATTAATATATAATATAATATAATAATTATAACATAATATAATATAATATAATAATTATAATATAATATAATATAATATAATATAATATAATAATTATAATATAATATAATATAATATAATATATAATAATAAATCCAGTAGTGCAGAACTCCAGTAGGAGGGATACTTTGGGCAGGATTTAGAGAACATTCCCGCCTTCAGCATTTCCGGTGAATAGCACAATGAACAAACCACATTTTAAAAGAGGCCTGTGAGTGTGGAAGGGGAGCCTTTCCCGAAGCTGGTCATTAACACGCCGTTGTCTGATGAGCACTGATGTCAGAGCTGGCTGCAAACACCGCGGGGCTCAGCCGAGGAAACCACTGCCTGAAGATTAATGGTGACAGTGATGTATGTCACTTGTAAACAGCACTAATCAGAGATGCCGGCCGGGAACCGCGGGCCAGGCAGGAAATGAATACAGCTGAGAACTCTGCAGACTCACTTTCTTATTCTGACCTTTCAAAAGACCAAATAAATTAATTCTGTTTAGCGCGGATGTAAACACTTTCCCCGGCAGAAGTTCTGATGAAGCTACAAAGACTCCCAAGCCTGCGTCACGCTTCAGTTTTCATCAGGGATGGCTTAAAAAATCCTGTAGCGATGCCTGGCTAGCAGACCCCAAAAGCAAAGTGCTATGTTCCTGTTGTCAGTGCTTCATATCTGAAACAACGCAATTTTGTTTCCTTCCTTTTAAGCAGCAGCAACAAAGGAGAAAAACACGTTTTTCATGGTGAGCTGTGTGCAGGCATCGCAATGATTCTCCTTATGTAACTGAAGAATCCCACACACCAACCCCCTCCCCTGAGATGCATCTTTTAAGGGCACCACTAAACAAATTCCCTGAATTAGTGGACAGCAAGATCCTCTACTCGACATTTCCAATACAACTCTTTTCCTTCTGGATTTGCTTCGTGGGGAAGAGATAAAAAAAAAACAACCATAACTTGGATCATATTATTATTAAATTTCACGTCCAATTATGGTTTCCAATGAGGAATAAACGACATAAATATTGAGGAGTGATAAATTGGTCAGAAGTGATTGAAGAGCAGAATTATTAATTAAAACCAAATTAGTTCAAAACACATAATTTTAATTTTCAAGTCTTCAAATGTCTTTACATGAAAACAAAATATGGAAATTAATGTTTTCAGCCCATGCTCTTCAGTGAAGTTTCTTTCCATGCTTATTTTTTCCTGTAAGAAGAAACAGTGAAAGCACTATTGTTTTTGGTTTTTTGTTTTTCTTCTCATAAATATTGCTTCCCTTCAGCAGAAACCTATCCCAACAAAAGCCATACCGGTAAGATTGGATTTGAATAAGAACAGTACTGGAGCCTGGCTGTGGAGGAGCCTGGGCAGTGCCAGAACGTGAGAATGGAAATGGAGGAGACAAAGTTTGCATTTACCTGGGAAGTAAGGAAAACAGCTTTGGAGAGAGATGCTGTGGGATTACTGACAAAGGAGGATTTCCCATTGTGCTCCAGCTCTTTGTGCTTAGCTGAACTGGGGCTGCACTTCTATTCAGCTGGTCTGAAAGCCTGAATCTCTCAGAGACTCCCTGTAAAAAAGAAACACGACATTCTCAGTGTACAATACAATGGCCTTGTTGCTAACACTATCAGTCAGTATTTCTTTCACGGAGGACAGCTACTGTGTCTGTACAAATAAAGCATGACCTGATCATCAGCTGTGACAGGAACTTATCAAACACCAACAGAAGCCAGCGCAGACACTTTTCAGCCAAAGAACAGGAAGGACCAAAGGATCAGGACATCACCTCATCATCCTGCACTTTATGCTCTATTAAATTTTACTTTTGTGTCACATGAAGATTGTTATGAAAATACATTTAGTATTCATCTAACCACTGAAAAATTTATTTCTGTAAGTAATAGAACATTAACTCAATATTGTTCTCACATTTCAGAGAGAATCTTGATTTGAGGGCTTAAAAATCAGTAGCCTCTTTCCCAACAGATTTGTGAATATATTTCAGTGGTTAGAGAAACGGTTGGGAAACAGGACATTTAGTTCTCATCACAAATTTTTTTTGAGCTTTCTAGATCTCTAGTCATGTCATCAACATAATATTCTGGGTCTGCTTTATCTGGTTTTAAAATCATTTACTCATTTTCCTGTATCGTCATCTTGCAGCACCCAAAATGGCCCAGAAGCCTTTATAGGGTCATTAATACTGTTGTATAACTACTATAGCTTACCATGCGAAACAGGGATGCTCCAGCAGCAGTGCTGACAAAACACAGACTGACTTGGAGGCAATTTGGCTACTTCATGGCCTAGATTTAGTATAAGCTTTCTATTAATGGGGGGCAGGGGGAAGTGTGGGTGAGTGGGGGAAAGATTGTTTGTGATTATTCCCCCCATCTCCACACTCCTCCAGATTTCCAAGTGAATTCTCAGGAGGTGCACAGCACACTGCTGCAGTCAGGACTGACACAAGTGCTTGTAGTGTAGTACAAGAATAATTCAATCATCTAAGGCATAAACCCCATTTAGGGTCATGGAAGAGTGAGTTGGACAGGCCCTTCAGACCATGCCTGGTGGGTGCTAAAAGAGGGGACACGGCTGCTCATCCCCATCTAGAAGCTGCCTGGCACTGTCACCCCTCATAATTCACTTCTGAATTATATTCCATGCTCCAAATCTTTCTTAAATCAGCTTAGATGGACTGTGGAGGCTACAATTACAAATATTTTCTGGGAGATGAAATCAGCAGGTAACAAAATTATGGCAGACGAGCACAGACAGTATTTTATACACATAACAGGTAAAAAAAAGCTCATGTGACCAACACTCTTGCAGAAAAGTGAAATAAAATAATGCAATCTCTATTTATTTACTTATCTGTAAAAGGCAGAATAAATTATTAAACACAGCTGTGGTTAAAGCCAATTTAAAATATGCATGATATGATGAATAAGCCTTCTCTGAAATTGAAAATTAGATTTAAACTGTAACCCTGCTTCCTAAAGTCCCTTGTGTTACAAAAGGCAGCTGTGCACTGTTTCTCATTCAGTCTGATTTTAAAATTTGCATCACACATCTGGCCCATGAGAATTTTTCAGTTAACTCTTAAAAAAATCATGACAGATTGCATCTTATTCTTCTTTTAATGTTTCACAAATTTGGATTCCTAGGAGAGTTGGGGTTTTTTTATTTCTTTTGAATATTAGTATCTTCCATTCCCATCCTCCCCAGCTCCATAAGAAAAATGGCCCAGTGGAACTCTCACCAGAAGTACCCATGTAAATAAAACACAACAAAATTATGGGAGGTAATGAGGTCACATCTTCTTCTTGAAGCTCAGTGTCCTACCTGAGAAATCAAAATCAGACACTGCCATTAAAAACATGAGAACTATTCAATTCTTAATCAATTAACTACTGCAGTAATTTAAACCCCTTCCAGTGCCTCATTCAGCTAACACTGAAGATGTTCCTTTGTTAAATGTATTGTTCCTATAACACCTCCAACAGAAACTGAATTTAAACCCAAGAAACTTAACTGACATCAGACTTGTATGTGAAGAGATAACTTGTGCTGATGAACCTCAAAGATTAATACATTTTTACCTTATGCAAAATGAAATGAGAAGTTTTGGGTTATTTAGTAACAAAATAAAATTTAAAAAAACACATATTTTTTTTTTTTCTGAACTAAAGACCTTCTATCCTGGGTGGGAGATTGCGAGTAAGAATAAATCCATAGACAGAGAAGTGAAAGAGGGAGCAAGTAGTGGACAAACAGGAAAATAGAAGTGGGTGGCTGTAATTTCTGAAGAATGGTGCAAAAATTAACATATCTGCTTGCAAAATGATTGATCAGCCAAAGCTTGGAGGACATGCTGAGAAACTCTGAGTTTGAAGTCAGGGTGTTGTGGACATGGCACTGAGGCTGCAGAGAGCAGGGGATGGGGCGCCTCTGGGAGCTGAAGAGAAGGCTGTATGTTACTTCATGCGACGTTACTATCAGTAAGGTTAATTTTAGAAGCCCAGGGCATCTACAGATGTGTGGGAGCACGGGCTGGTGTCACCCTACCCTGAGCAGGAGCTGAGCTGTGCGGAGCAGCCACCGCTTTGGGCTGTGGCTTGCAGTGTGAGCCCTGCGGAGCTGCAGTGTCATTTCCCCAAGTGACGAGGGCACAACCAGAGCTGCCCTTAGAGCCTGGCGTGGGCACAGCTGCAGTGGCCAGTGCAGAGCCACCTCCTGCCACCGCCTCCTCTGGACACAGGGCTGGGGCTGGCCAGGGCAGTGCAGGCTGCTGCAGCATGTGAGAGCCGGAGCCAGCACGTACCGGGGGTGAGGGAGCAAAGGGAACCTTGCCGGAAGCTTTTCTAGAGGAAGATGGAGAACCCACTTCTTTTATTCCCCCAACTCAACATTTCTGCTTCAAAGGATAAACCCTATTACAAACTCATGAAATCGGCGATTAAGGAAGAGCCACACAAGGCGAGCAAGCCTGGGTAAGTGTCCAGGTCATGCCGACCCTCTGCGTGTTCTGTTTACATGGAGGATTCTTCTAGCATAGTTTGTGGGGGTGAATTTAGGGCACAGCTAATTTCATTTTTGACATATATATAAGAACTCATGAACTGCAATCCTAGAAATTGTATATGTAAAATAGTAACTCTTTAAGAAAAGTTATCTCAACTCTTGTTCTTTTTTGAAGACAAGAAACAAACCAATTTAATGATCTAAAAATACTAAGAAAGAGAGGTTGCAAGAAGTTCTGAGAAATGCTTCTCTAAAGCCTGAATATGATTCGGGAAAGCTTTTTTCAAAAATTTCAAATGACAGGAAGTAATACTTCCTTTTTTCTTTGTGAAACATTAAAAGTAGAAGAGGCTGAGCCAACTGTTTATGTTCTCTAATGGGAAGTTTGGCCCCTTTTCTTTAAAATAAATTAAAGGATGCTGAAAATGAAAGGATTTCCATTTTTCTTTACCACTGCAAAATTTGTGCTAAGCTATGAAGAAAAAAACAGTAATGTGAATAATATATGTAGGAGAAGTAACACCAACATTACTGTAAGTGAAAATAGGGAGCTCTGTAATGCAAAAGCAGAGAATGCTTGAGAGGGAAAAACCAACTTTCTACAATGTTTCTTGAAAAGCTGCTCCAATTCTGTCATAGAGCTAAGCAGAAGAGAAATAGGCTGAGCCTGCTCCTGCAGAAACCTGAATTCCATGAAGGTGATCATCTTGGCAAACCTGGAAACTTGACAAAAGCAGCAAGGTAAACATTGTAAAAGACTGGGTTGGTCGGGGATTCCTTCCAAGAAGCACCTGTGTGACTCAGGATGTCTCCTGTACCCATGTGTGTGCATTCAGACTGGGCAGAGGAATACTTTGAAAATTTATCAGTGTAACCCAAGCATGCAAACACTACAGAATTTCCTGGTATGCATCGAGGTAATCAGCAGTGTTTTAACACCACTCGGTCCCCATACACTTGCAGAGAGGTTTTAACCTTGTGCCAGCAGCCTTGGTATGAGTCCACTGACTGTACAGAGCAATAATCCACTCAGAAATGCAGCTGGCAGGAAAATCATACAACTCCTGGCAAAGCAGGTTTTCCAAAGACTTCTGTGATGTACAAATGCCATAGCTGTGTTAAATAGTGAATGCAGAGTTCCTCAGTAACTGCAGTAATTTGTTGAACATTCTTGTCTCCAAAATTCATACACTCTGGTAGTATTGTCCCTAGTATTTACCATAAAGATGCAGGGCACATTCTTGGGTTTACTGACTTCCATAAGAGTTTAATTCCTCACTTCAATGGAGTACCAAGATGTCACTGCTATATTAAGAACTGCATTTGTAGGTCCTGACTGAGAAGAAGGAATATATAGAATTCTACAACACTGTGGCCTAAAAAAAGTATCAGCACTTTCTTTCCATCACAAATCACTCGAGAACACTTCAGTTTCAGAGCTTTCCATAGCCTTTTCTCTTGTTCCAACAGTTCCCACTTTCAGGACCAAGCTGCCTGCTTTGACCAGAGCTGCTTCTACAAGCCATTTAATGTGCTAATTAATGAGCACGTAGTAGAGGTCACCTAAGGGCCCTCTGAAACTCTGCTTCCAGAACCCGTGGAAAAGTGGCTGGGGAGGGGGTATCTAAACACTCCCACAGGTGCATCTGAGTAACTGGGCCATGTTTATTGCTCACATTTTGAGATATCCTGGTTGCAAACACATAAAACCATTCTAAGATTGCATCTGTAAAGAGAAAGCAGAGGCAGACAGTGCTGGGTGGCTCATATATCCCAGATATTTAATACAAAGTACAGCCATTCACTGCATTCTTACAATCTGTCAGACAGCACTTTCAGAGCAGTACCAATTCTCTGAAGAATTTCCCCCTTTTAACATCACTTCCTCATTCAGCCAGCTGTCTTTTACCATGTTACTCTCAGCTGGTGCTTGACTAAAAGAGATTTGACTGTTCTTGTATGCAAGAGAAACTTGCAGATTTTTGCTGGTCTTATATTTGGATTAAAGTGACAATTATATTTGTCAAAAATGGAAAACAAACAAATGTACTCTTTTTCAAATAATAAAGTGAGATAATAGATTGAAATTTATTAAGTGATTTACTTAGCTTTTATGATTTCCATTTTTCACACAGAGTTACTAAAATAAGTAGAAGGAGATTTTAATAAAACACTGCAGATGGAAATTGGGGTGATAGTAGAAAAGTTAATTAATCTGTTCATTTAAAAGCTATTTTTTAGTTTAAAATGTTTATCCATTAGTTTAAAATAGTTTCTTCCCATATTTAGAAAGTGGCAAAGCTGAACAAATCTTGGTTTCTGTCTATTATTGCACAAGCTCACTGCTGCACTCATGTGTTGGGGGTCTGTGAGGCTCTCGGGATGTAGCAGATACTGAAGGAAAACCAGAAACTCACAGTAGGAGTTTCCAAACCCAGCAAAGATCCTCTCCAGCATTTCATGCCTTTGTGAACTGAGTATTTGGTCAGAAGTCATAAGGCTCTATCTTTCACTATGACCAAAATAATTCCTGTAGGTACAGGAACCTGCAGTTGACAGAGTTCACTGTACTTACTGTAATTCTCATAACTAATGAATGCTGTAAGGGAGTGAGGTCTCATTTTCCCTGACTCCAGAATCCCCCTGCTTTCCTGAATTTAATTTCTCCAGCCTTTGTACCTCTCCTCACAAACTCTTTTCTTCTCCCTAGTTAAAATTTTCATTCCTGCAAGAAATTACTTCAGCTATGAAACATGTGACACCTATTAAAATTAAAAAAAAATAAACCCAAAGACACCTCCTTTCGAGTTTTGTGCAAACCCATAGTCATTACTGGCTTAAATTCCTTACCAAAGAGATTGGAATTTCCTTTCATCTAATCTTCACGTGCCTCCTGCCTGCCAAGGGAGCCCAAATTGTGTAAATCAGGAAATAGAACAGCAAGCCTTGATGAGGAAGTGGGATCATATTCCAGAAACATTCGGTCCATAAGACGTTGATCTGATCAACTAGTCCCAGACCAATCACTTACTGATACTTTCAGTGTCCTGTGATTTGTTCTGGAATGAAAATGGTTCTAAACATTCATATCCAGAAAGCAACTGATAAAAATTGCTTTCTACCCCCCCGCCCCTTTCCTTTGCTGTTTCCTAGGGCAGATTTTTCGAAATCAAACACGTGCAACTTGACATACTTGATGAAGACTATGAGGAGTTTTATAAAAGAGGCACAGTGTATCAGAATAACATGGCATTTGAAATGTTTGTGGTAAACAAACCAGACTACACGTACTATTGCCCTGTAAAACAGACACCTAAACCATATTGCTACAGTTTTGTCTTCAGGCTACAGAATTCTGCATATTTCATTAAAAGCAGACTGTGGTAACAGCCTCAGAGTGAGCATAGTCAAAACTACATCTCTGCATGACTATCTCAAGTTTAAATAGCTGAAAAGACCTGCTTCCCTTATGAGTTCTACCATGCTACACGGTCTCAATTCCCTTAAAGATTACTAGGACAACACAAATACCACAGCGAAAAGCCTCTGCTCTGATGTTTTTACAAAAAGAGAAAAGAATATTACTCTGCAGGAAAAAAATGTCAAGAAAGAGTTAAAGCAAATGTTCATGAAGCCCCTAAGAGAATGATCTCACTTAGTGAGATGATCTAGTCAAAGGCTTTGTGGAACAGTCCAGAGCCACAATGGTGACAGATGATGTGTGTTACACAGCCTCCTAAATGCATAGTATGAACAATTCTTCAAAACTCCTTTCTGTTTCTTAAGCAGTGTGTCTCCTGAAGAAGCAGTGAAATGGGGAGAGTCTTTTGACAAACTGCTTTCTGAGAAAGGTCAGTAGTTTTTTTTTTTCTCTCCATGCAGACTGCTAGGATGGAAAATTGATGGCAAAGGATGGTAAATTATAAAATCCAGTTATGTCCTTGAATAGACATGCCAGTTACCTAAACTAGGTATGATGGGTCATTTATGGCAGCATTCTTGCTCTCCTTGTCTTCTTTGGCTATAGCTTGCTGTCAACTTGTGAAAATAGTTTAAAATCATTTTTGTGTTTGGTGTTTTATTGAACAAAGTAGTATAGCAGAGAGCAAAGAATCCCTTCAGTAAACAGGAACATTTAATCTTAATATTGCTCAAATATTCCTGACTCCATATGCTCCATGTACTTCAGAAAAAACTTTGTCGCTCCCAACACTTTGTTCCTAAGCCAGTGACTGGATCCAAGCTGGCCATCATTTGAGAGGCCCTGCTGCTCCCATAGTTATCAAATGCACATATGTTCCTGCCTTCATTTTGGAGGGCCACACGTGTGTTTCAGCTACAGTGCTGGACACTGTGGGCTTTTCAAATCTGTTCCTTGAACAGTTCACATCCACACAATTGCATTACTTCCACAGATGAAGTATGCTTGGGAAAGAAAATATCCTCAGCATAACAACAGCAGGATAAAGCAAATTATAGAGATGCAGAAAGCCATCCATTTTAAATTGCTGCTGAAGAGTAGTTTACTTATGAGCAAAGATTCAAATAGTCTTTTGATCAACCTGTACTGATACTCAGCTGGAATAAAGTCCACCACTTCCACATGCTCCCGCGTGTTTTGCTTAATGTTTTTTCTAAATTTATGAGATCTTGGTAGCATTTTTTTACTGATGCTGAGAATTCTGTAAGGAGAGTTGCAGAATCATAATGGAGAAACTGCATTTACTTTAAAACATTTATGTATTTTATGGTAGTTATCTGTAATGTGTTATCCCAAGGGAGCAAAACATATTTTACTACCTTGCACAGGCTCTTTGAAAGAGTAACTCTCTGATAAGGATATATATTTTTTAATGCAATTCAACTTTCCCTTTTGTAGCTGGGCTGGATGCCTTCACAAAGTTTCTGAAAACTGAGTTCAGTGAAGAGAATATTGAATTCTGGATAGCCTGTGAGGATTACAAGAAAAGTAAAAGTGCACATGAACTTCTGCCAAAAGCCAAGACCATTTTTGAAACATTCATACAGAAAGATGCTCCAAAAGAGGTAAAGACCTTCCTCATTATACACAGTGTTTGATTGACACAACTGCATCTGGTGAAACTTTCTTTTAAGAAGTGCATGCAAAGAAGCAGCTTTGAGAGCTAATCCTGCAGTCTCCTGACATAAGAAGACTTTCATAAAAGTTAAAACTCTGGAAGGAGCATGGACTTGTCTTGATTGACTCCATCTCCCTTTTCCACCCTTCCACCTCCAATTGTATATCCTTGGTGTGTTACTGTCAGTACAAAACGATGTTGGTATGACAATCTTCACCAACACTAAGGCCTTTTTTTAGTATCCTAAGAATGAAAAAAGTTTTCATATTTCCAACTTCTTTATTTTACTGAAGTGTGTTAGGAAGGGTTCATAAACAAACAAAAGAAATAATTTTTTGCCTGCCCTAAAAAGGAGATGAACAGGTTGGGAGATCATCAGCCTTTCAGTGAAATCACAAGCAGCCTCTTTAACAGGTCTTTTTGACTTACAGTTTCCTGTAATTCTATCACATTTGAGCAGATCAAATATGTCATTTGCCAGTATCTGTATTTTTCATTTGCCAGAATAGCAGAAGTTAAACACTAACTTCTTCTTCCTTGTAATGAGGGTGAAAAAGGTGTAATTCTCATTTTAGTGAAAGGATTGCAAAGTGGTGCCGTTTCCACCTGCAATTCCCATAGACTGCATTAGGATTTAGATCTGCTTTTCCTAGGAAATGCCTACTTTTAAGGACTTATGTCCCTTTCCATTCCTTTCCCTGCTGTGTGCCTTTGGTGAGAAGCAGCCCTGGACAGGTAACAAGTGCTGACACTGTCAATGCTTGACACTGATGGAAGCAAAGAGATGAGCAGGAGAAAGCTGAGGAGAGGACAGAGCAGGGAAGTCACAGTAACATAACAATTTCATTCTCTGCCATACTTGAGTTTGGTGCAGGCAGTGTGGGTGCTGTGGTTCACCTTGGACACTTGGCTGTGGTGTGACTTCCTCCCTTGGGTTCAGCTGAGACCACACAGCTCTGGAGCTTGCACATCTCCTCTGACTCCTTGTCCAGCAGAACTTCTACACACAAGTTTCTGAACCTACAGTTTGATGGGATCATAAAATTTTGGATGAGTGGACCCTTCTCTGATCACTAATTACCCTTCAGCTCTTAGGTCTAGACTATTTGTTCCAACTAGTTGTATGGAAATGACAGGTGCCTCTCAGGGAGGAAAAGAAAAACATTATAAAAGTTGCTTTTTGATTGGGTCAACAATTAATTTTTTAAGTAATTTTGATATGCTTTCCCAATCTAAAGCCTCCAGAGACCCATTTAAATGAAAAAAAAAAGAAAAATTAGAATTTTCTCACCTTCCTACTACCCAAACTACACAGAAACCAGAAATTTTAACTATTCACAAATGTCATCTCATTAGAACAAGTTCTACTTTAATCCTACGTGAGAGCAGGGGAGATCTGTAATAGTCCAGTATTGCAAAGCTGGGAAGCTGTGACTATAAAGCAATCACTGTTAGAAAGTTACTTTTAGTCAAATATCAGAGTTTTTCTTCTGTTTCCCCAGTTTTCCATGGTACCAATGATATATTTGTGGAGACTTTTCTTAGAGCCACCACTGAAGGTGAACACACCAATTCTGTGATCTTGTTGTATGGGGGATTCAAGGTCCTTCTGAGGCCTTGAGAGGCTACTAGAACAGAGGCTGGACAGAGTTAAAGGAATAAAGTAGGTATTGATTAAAAGACCTTCAAAGGATACACCTTGGGCAGTACAAGAGCCCGGCTGTGGTTACACCCAAGATGGATGGCATGTCATGAGTTTTCACCCTTTTATAAGTTTTGGTCCATTTCCATCTTGGGGTTCATTGTCCAATTCCAGCTCCAGGTGATGCAGTCCCATCCTCCCAGTCTGCTCTCCTCAATTCCCTGTTGTTTGCACTTTTTGGGCTGAAGCTGCAGTGGTGTCCTTGGTTCTGGGGCTGGAAAAGGATTGTTTTGTGTGACTGAGCTGTGAGGAGAACTCACCAACACTTTATATGCAGTTCAGTGTTATTAACTAATGCAGTATAGAATCTGGAAAATATGAAAGCTTAAACTTAAGGCTTCACTCTTATCAGAAAAGTCTTTTCCCAGTGTACCGTATCAGTGCTCTAGATAATAACACTGGATATGCCTGATCATACATGAAACAAATATCCTTTTCCTCGTCCTCCAGGTGAATCTGGACTTTCATACCAAGGAAGTCACAAGCCAGAGCGTGGGGCAGCCCCTGCGCAGCACCTTCGACGCGGCGCAGAGCACGGTGTACCGGCTGATGGAGCAGGACAGCTACCCCCGCTTCCTGAGATCCGCTCCCTACCTGGGCCTGCTGCAGGGCCGGCTCCCAGCCCGGGCCCCGCTGCGCCGCCGCTCCCGCTCCTTCACCGTCAGCGACTTCCAGGGTGTGCGGCCGGACCTCACCATGTGGTGACAACCGAGCTCAGCCCCCCTCAACCCCGAGTGTCACCGTGCGGTGACAACCGAGCTCAGTCCTCCTCAACCCCGAGTGTCACCGTGTGGTGACAACCGAGCTCAGCCCCCCTCAACCCCGAGTGTCACCGTGCGGTGACAACCGAGCTCAGCCCTCCTCAACCCCGAGTGTCACCGTGCGGTGACAACCGAGCTCAGCCCTCCTCAACCCCGAGTGTCACCGTGCGGTGACAACCGAGCTCAGTCCTCCTCAACCCCGAGTGTCACCGTGCGGTGACAACCGAGCTCAGCCCCCCTCAACCCCGAGTGTCACCGTGCAGTGACAACCGAGCTCAGCCCTCCTCAACCCCGAGTGTCACCATGCAGTGACAACCGAGCTCAGCCCTCCTCAACCCCGAGTGTCACCGTGAGGTGACAACCGAGCTCAGCCCCCCTCAACCCCGAGTGTCACCGTGTGGTGACAACCGAGCTCAGCCCCCCTCAACCCCGAGTGTCACCGTGCGGTGACAACCGAGCTCAGCCCCCCCTCAACCCCGAGTGTCACCGTGTGGTGACAACCGAGCTCAGCCCCCCTCAACCCCGAGTGTCACCGTGCGGTGACAAGGGAGCTCAGCCCTCCTCAACCCCGAGTTTCACCGTGCAGTGACAACCGAGCTCAGCCCTCCTCAACCCCGAGTGTCACCATGCGGTGACAAGGGAGCTCAGCCCTCCTCAACCCCGAGTGTCACCGTGAGGTGACAACCGAGCTCAGCCCCCCTCAACCCCGAGTGTCACCGTGCGGTGACAACCGAGCTCAGCCCCCCTCAACCCCGAGTGTCACCGTGTGGTGACAACCGAGCTCAGCCCTCCTCAACCCCGAGTGTCACCATGCGGTGACAAGGGAGCTCAGCCCTCCTCAACCCCGAGTGTCACCGTGAGGTGACAACCGAGCTCAGCCCTCCTCAACCCCGAGTGTCACCATGCGGTGACAAGGGAGCTCAGCCCTCCTCAACCCCGAGTGTCACCGTGCAGTGACAACCGAGCTCAGCCCCCCTCAACCCCGAGTGTCACCGTGCGGTGACAACCGAGCTCAGCCCCCCTCAACCCCGAGTGTCACCGTGCGGTGACAACCGAGCTCAGCCCCCCTCAACCCTGAGTGTCACCGTGCGGTGACAACCGAGCTCAGCCCTCCTCAACCCCAGCTCCCGCAGCAACCCAGGTGTGTTTTAAACCCCAAACCCTCAGCAGGTGTAACAAAGTGGTGAAGCGAAAGAAAATTCACTTAGACCAGGTCAGAGTTCAGGAGCAGAATCTCACTTTCATAGAAGAGTAGGTGACGTATTGGCAAGTCATAGCATGCACAGTTTTCATACGGGATTTTTTTTTTTTTTGTTAAACTCAGGCAAAAGCTGTGATCAGATTTGGGATCTACTTAAAAATGTCTTATATAGTGCCATTTGATATTACCCAACACGTATCCTAGGCCTGTATAATTTAGGCCAGAGTTTCATCACAATTAGAATCTCTGTATCCAGTCTTTGCACACATTTATGTTTTTGCAATATTTCCTACTCTAAGCACACAGAATTTGTGGTGTTTTCTCATACCGTAAAACACACAGGAACATTATTAGGTACAATGCAAAGTTACATTAATTTTAACTAAAGACACTGCATAATTAAATCTATAATTAACATGTAGCCATTGCCTATTTTAAGAGGAACGTAAAAATACCTATTTAATTTTTGGGGGTACATTTTTCTTATTCCACATGTCTGTTGTCTATTTCTAAGTTATGATGTATATATTAGCTTTGGCATCAAATACATGTATTCTATTTTTTTTACAACTAAATGAGCAGCAGCAAAGGGACAAGAATGCTATTTTAACACAATGTGTATCCTTAAATACCAGCTGATGTCTATGTATATAAATGTAAAATATTTCTACTTTTATTTATAAATAGTCATGGTATACCAGCTTTGTTACTAAACTTTGTGCTAATTTTTTTTCTGCCTTTTGTTTTGAAAATGTATCTGAAAATTAACAGCTCTTGGACTCAGGCAGAGCAACTTTCAGTTCCATTGGTCATTAATATCCTCTCTATATGTTATAGAAGAGGAAGGAGAAATATTTTTTATTTCTTTACTATGAAAGACAGACATATTCTTTTATAGACAGCACACAGTCATTCTGTCCTTTTCTTTCACAGCTGATGCAGACATACCTTGAAGTTTGGAGCAGTTCTTAAAATCTTAAACATTGGTTCAGTTTAGGAAGGGGCTGCAGGATTTATCTGTAACTATGACTTGTATATTATGTTGTTTCTTGTGGAATTTAAGCTTTCTCCGTTTCCCTCCGCTTTCCGTAAGTGGTGAAGGACAAGAGGTGCAGTTCCTGAGGATGGGACTTTGTGTTCATTTTTAATTTGGGGTGTATATGAACTGCTGGATCTGCAGGTTTCCCTGTCTGCTTTGTTAACTTCCAATAAATCTGATCTGCTTAAAGAGTTGTCAGGATTTGATTTATCATTAGTATGTTGATGAAGAAGATGTGAAGACTTCACCTAGGGTTCAAATCTAGCTGTAATCACTGCCACATTAATCAAATTGTTACTGTGCACAGAGATCCAAACTCACCTGGAAATGCTGCTGAGCCACAGTGACCCAGGGGCCATCTCCAAGCTCTTACCTTTACCTGGGGAACACAGAGGAAACACATTTGTAATGATGATCCCTGCTGGTTTATTCATCATTGTCCCCTGATCTCAAAACACCAGGCACAGGCTCTTTCTGACAGTGAAAGCAGTCAGGACCTGGGCAAAGGGGTTTTTTCACTGAAAGAATGGTCAGGCACTGGAATGAGCTGCCCAGGGAGGCGGTGGGGTCATGGTCTCTGGAAGAATTCAAGAGGCCTCTGGCTGTGGTGCTCGGGACTACAGCTTAGGGGTGACTGTGGTTGGGGAAGGTTAATGGTTGGACTAGATCTTGAAGGCCTCTTCCAGCCTTGGGGATTCTGTGATGAGGGAGTCTCTACTATCACCAACAGTGTCTGAGTGCCAGTTCTCAGATATTTAAAATATGCATGTTCCTGTGTCGTGTACTAGGATCTGTGTTGGAGGAAGGGAACAGATTTGAGAACAGCCCCACCTGAGTGTTGGCACTGGGCTTGTTGCCACACAGACGCAGAACCTGCACACTTGCAGCTAAATTCTGCCCTGGTGTGATTATGTTCCTTCATATCAGTGGAGAATCCATATATTGGATGGATTGCCATGAAGGAAAGAAATGAAAAAAATACATACATTTAATACTGTTCCAAATCCAACCAAATTACAAATATAGTACCCTGAGTAAGACTTTTTCTTGTTAGCAAAATCCCAACTGCTAGTCAGAAGGGTCTGTGATGCTAAATAGAAGTCAGCAAGTGCCCTTTATTTCATTTCACAGACACATGGAAAATTTTGCTTATCTCCAGGGAGGCCTTCCTCAAACCCATCAGTCTGTGGTACTGACAATGCTAGTCCCTCTTATGAGTTTTATAATGAAAACAAACAAATAAGATATTCCTGGTAGCTATTTATGCGTGTGTGTTTTCCAAAGATAATTATGAACCCTAGCTGAATTTACAGCAGACTAATGCCATGGGAAATACTGTAAAAAGAAAGTCAAGATAAAGTCAGAGAAAGGAAGGCAAAGGACACAAAGATAAACCAAAAGAACATAATTATCTGGCAAAGGTTTTTTTTTTTTCTAGAAGAGGCTCTTTTTAGTGAGGGAAAATGAGCACTCTACTATTTAGTGCTGTGCTGCAGTCCTGAAGATGAACTAGGTATGGATTTAGCACAAGTTTGTGATGCTGTTCCAGGATTGATCAGATTCAGGACCGGCCCTGCACAGATGCATTTACAGCACAAATCTTAGGGTAGTACCAGAGAACACAGTCACGCTTCTCTAGTTTTGGCAGAACCTGTGCCACAGTTACGTAAATCCTCTTGTTGAGCTGCCCTAATGCAAAAAATACATATACAAAGCCTGTTGGGCAAGTACTATTATTGGAGATTGTTTTATGTAGCAGCTTTTTATATTTATATATGCCACTCAGGGTTCAGCAAGAGCTCCCAAAATAGTCCTCCTGTCAACACAATAATTTACCCTACCCAAACACTGCACTTTACTCCTTACATAGGTGAAGTCTCAAGACACAAAGCATGAGGGAAACAACCTGCTGGCTTGTGTGGCACCAAGGCTTTCCTCCTGTTTCAACACTTCAGTCTAATTAGATGCTTTAAATTGGCTGAATTTGCTGTTCTTGTTTAATTTGAGGGAGGTGGAAATACACAAGACCAAAGGTCTTCTGGTTGTGGATTTGTTATTGAACAAAAGACAACTTGACTGATTGTTCAACTGACAAGAAGCAAGAATGAAATCTAAGATAAAGAATCTCAAGAAGAAGACTGATTTCCATCTTCCAGTGAAGCAGGCAATCAATAACATCGCTCTTACATGCTTTTACATGTTACAACTTTTAAGTGACTTACAAGCAGCAGATCATTTTCCTCTCCTTTTGTCCTCCAGCTGCTCAGTCTGCCTTAAATAGCTACTGCTTTGAATGCAGTTCCCTCTCCTTTCCACACATGCTGCCAAAGACCTCAGCTGAGAAAAAAATTGCAGAAAATCATCTTCCTCTCATCAGTGATTCATATGCTCATGAATTTACACCTTGCTCAGCTGCCTATCCCAGATCCCACTCTGTTCTTTGCATTTTAGTCAAATGCCTCAATCAAATGCCCTTTAAGCTCCTGAGTGGCTTTGTGCCAAAGATAAAAATGTGTTTCCTCTATCCACCACCCAAGCTTGCTTCCATTTTTAATTTTCTCCTTGTTAATGTGTTGCTATCTTCCATTTGTTGTGCTCTTTTCACTTAGGGCTGGTCTCATAAAAGCTCCCTCTGCTTTCATACCAAAGCTTTTCTCTCTCCTTTCCTAAATATAATCTGTTTGTGTAACCTCCTCCTAATTCTCCCTTATACTTTACACGAAATTATCTGGACTTCCAGATTTACAATCTAGCCTCTACCATTGCCTTCTCCATGAAAGGTAACTAAAATGAACTAGCAAGAAACACAATCCTATAGCAGCCGTTTGAGAGTTTTCAAGCAGGACAGAAGACAAGGCTGAAGCCTAAAAAAAGGACAACTCTGAACTCTCATTTCTTCACCATAAAATTTGCTCGTCATTAAAACACTCTTGTTTCTTCCCAGCTTAGTGGCCTCATTTTAAATTTCTGCAGTTAATGCTATTCCAGTTTTTCCTGGTTGCACATTTTCTTGAGAATCGTTTACAGTTCTTTTCCTATGGAGGTTTGTGATTGTACAGTACTTGGAAATCCTGAATATGTGGAGCCCAGAGTGCTGGAAAATATTTTGACAGCTTGTTCTTGAAATCAAAACATTTCACCTGAAGGGCATAGTTTGCTTGGGTGGAAAATAACAGCTCATTTTCTTATGCAAAACAACTCTGTGGCATACTGAAGGCACACAGATTTATTCACATGGAAAAATATCAATTATTTTGTGAGTTGCCCATGCTGTGCAGTGCAGTGCTGTGGGAAGGTGGGCATTTACATAGTGCTGTGATTAGGGTGTATTTGCATCCCCGTGGGACAGGCATTTCCATGTTCTTAGGATGCCAGCAGTGTTTGGATCATGTTGACTTCTCCCAACATAAGGGATGCACCCAAGTCCCCGTGGGCTTCGACTGCTCGGGGCAGCAGAACATTAATTTTTTTTTCTGCTGAGGCTACCTTGTACAAGCCAGCACTACCCAAGCAAATGTCTGCATGGAATGAAATGGAATTAACAGAGGCCAAGTGCTGAGGAGCATTAACACACTGAACTGCTGGGAAACACCAGCACATCCATTGAAGAGTGTGAGCTTTTCCCAATTTGTGCTCAGGTGAGTACAAGGCAGCCCTTTTAGGAACATATGTAAATGGAAATGATTACTTAGGTTAATAAACCAATGGTTTGAATATGTAGCATTGCTTTAGACTGTCTGTTGTGATTAGTGTCCAGGTCAGACAAACGAAAAATGGCAGGTCTTATGCCCCGCAATAGCCAATAGATTTTCATAAAGGAAGATAATTCAGTGAAACTAATGCCTAAAGACAGAAAACCAGAAAAACTAATGCTTAAAGAACAAAGGTGAGCATGAGTAAAAGTCAAGCGGTGAGCCTTAAAATTCTGGAGATTTAAATATTTAGAAAATATGGAGTCCTTAGCAAGTAATATTGACTAAGTTGGGAACATTCAGTCAGATCCACATTCTGTTTTCTAGAGTTTCAGCTCTCCCATGTCATCAAGGGCAGAGGACTCAGAAATCCATAGTCCAGTCCTCAGAGTTACTGAAAGGAAAAGCCACAGGCCTGACAGATAAAGAGAAAAATACCCTGCAATTAGCTGAGCAAGTAAGGTCCTGAGTGACTCTGGAGGTCCAGTCCCAGCTAGGACTGAACTGAAGCTATAACTGTGTGTCAGCTGAGTCCAGCAGTGTCAGCTGGATCCACATTCACAAAAAGTTTAGCACTAATTCTATGTGCAATATCCAGCCCATCTCTACTACATATTCATATTTCATTTTGTTTGCTTGATGCTGTTTATTATGAATAGCCAACAGACTTGCACAAGCAGCCGATGCATTTGATTTAATACTAAGATCACTTTTCTCCTATGCCATTTCAGTGAAATATCAGTTTCCTTTCAGACACTGTTAAGTTCCAAGCAGAGGAAGTACAGAGAAATACAACCAGCTGGTTTCTGTGGGAAGAAGTGGCTGTGCCTAACTTTGGTTAGTGAACTTATTTTCCTTGCCCCAGTACAAATATCACAACAATTCCATTAACCTGCTACCATACCTAAAATATTTTCAGCTTGCATAGACTGAGCAGTCACTGACTGCTCAGAATGTTGTACAGTGATGAGAGTCTCTCACAACTTCTTTGTGGTTTTGTGGATTGTGAGCAGTACCCCATAAAATACAAAAGCAATCCGACTGCATCCATCCATTTATTGTGTGTGCTAGAATATTCCTGGGTTTTAGCATAGTTCTGTGGCTGATAAGACTGACTTCAGAAATAACCATCAGTCCTGAAAAATCTTGAAGAGATGTTCACGTCTGCTTCGTTCAGAAACAGGCTATCAGGTAGAAATTTAAAAAATGCATGTGTCACACTATCTGGAATTTTGTTTTGAAATAAATGTATATCATCCGAGGATATTAAGAAAAAACAGGCACAGGTCCTCAACCTTCCCTCTCAAGGTTTCACAGGAGTTAATGGAACTATGATATAACAATGATAATACCTCTTTTAAAAAAGCAAAATGAATCAATTTGTGGTCACAGTTCTGAGGTGGGTAAATAGAAGAACCACTGGTATTAGACACAGGGTAAACACTGAGAAATTAACAGAGCCAGCCATAAATTACAAGTTGCCTAAATTAGTGTCACCTCTGTCCTCACAACTAGACTGACTTTTCTGGCATGACACTGTTAAAAAATTCAAACTGTAGCTGTTTACACTCTGTCTGGCCAGAAGCTCCACAGATAAATATTGGTTGGATTTTGTATGATGTTTGTTTCCTTTTGCTCAAACCTGGGACTGAATCAGGCACAAAGGATTTGATGTCAATGCAGATGCTGAAAGTTTTCTCCCCAGCTCTAAGATGCTGAAGTTAATCTCATGAGCACAGTACACAAGAGGCTTTTGGTCCTCTCTGGCACACAAGATGTTCTCTAAATAAGAAAAAATGACCAGTTAAGCAAAATAAGAATCATGGCAGAAAATCAGGATGATAATTAACATTTCTGTTCTTCTGCTATGATGTTTAGAAGCAAGCAGATACAAAGCTAAGGAATTACAGAAAGTATTAGTATTTTGCTGCCAGGAATATTTTCTAGTAATATGTGGGACTAAAAGGGCACCTTAGGTTATAATTTCTAGTGTTCTATTAATGAAGACAACAATTTAAAATAATCTCATAAATATATGAAGATCTATCTTCAAAGTAGAGAAGAATACAGAGGGCAAAAAATTCTACTGGGAGACTGCAAAAAGCAACAGTTTGTGAAACCTTATTCTGGTTTTCAGTCTGAATTTGTTCACTGGCTGCTTCTATACATTTTTTCTTTTGTCAATATAACCATTATGCTAAGATATTTTTTTTTTTCTCACCAGGTTATCTCTCTGTATTCAGAGGGCAATCATAGCTCCTCTCTGCTTTCATCTTAGAGACAAACTGTTCTTTCATTCTTCTGCTGCAAGACAGTTCAATTCTCCTGCTCATCCCAGTAATGCGCCTCTCCATATCTGTTTCCATCCGATTTCATCTTCCTGGAGCACAATTGATGAGATTCACTGATTTTTTGTCCCATGTGAAGTTCATCAAATAGATTGGCCTGAAACTTCTTTTACAGATCTACAGAAGGTAAGGATAAGGAATAAACTCTTAACATTGCTAAGGGTGAAACATGGCATGTGGTGCTTGGGTTTTTCTTTCTGATCTTAGAAGATGGACATGGCTAAAATAAGAAAGATGTTCTCAGACAGGTAGGAGGCAACTTTGCTCATGACTGTACCACAGAGGAAAATCAAATGGGACTTCAACTCCTAAGACTGCTCTACTAGGTGTAAAATATTTTAACTGAGAAGACAAAAATCCCTAAATCTGCAAATTGGAACAGCTGGGATCCCAGTTCCTGAACCACTGGAAATTTATGCCAAGTGGAGACATTGAGAACCAGGAATGTGAGTAATCCGAGTAAAAGATTTGGCCTCAGGACAAAATTTGTAAGCCTGCTTGTTCTTGTTCAGGAGAGTGAGGGACAGCAAGGGTTATACAGAGGAAGCAAAGAGCTGGGGATGAGATAATAATTATCAAGAGCAAGAGACAAATTACATAGACCAGCAGCTGGCTACAATCCCTTCTCAGCCAGTTCTAGGGAGCAATAAGTTCTCCTCTGGGGCTTTTCTCCGTGCCAAACACCCCAGCTCCCTCAGCTGCCCCTCATCAGACCTGTGCTCCAGCACCCTCACCACCTGCTGCCTTTCTCTGGACTGGCTCCACCACCCGTGACCCTTGGCAGGAATGTGTTGCCATTGCCCCCAGTCCTTTTGTATTATGGCCACTATTAGGTGAGAGTGGCACTGCTTAAAAATAGGCCACATTTCTGAAAGAAATAATTCTAAAGAAAATGTAGAGAAGGTTTGTCAGTGTGTATTGTCCTGTTTGGTTATCCACATGCTAACTGTATTGTTCCTGCTGTACCTTCAGCTTGAAGATCAGTCAGAAGAAGAAACCCTGCCTTCCCTGACACAGACAGACAAACAGTGGAACAAAAAATGCCAGTGAAGTGAGTTGCTGTTTATGCCTATTTTAATGGTAGGAAATTTATGTTACGGGATGACCAAGTTTGAATAATCTGTACAGCTTTATTTTCCTTCCCCCTTTGAAGGGGATATGACTATTCTGCTTACTTGTTGTCAATTCTGCTTGCCATTCCCATTCAAGTAAATCCCACATGGTCAGTGAGATCATTCTCTGAGTGGTGAGTAAATATTAAAACAACTAATATTACCCATAAGAACAAGAAGCAAAACTGTCTGGTTTAACCTAGTCTTTAATTTTGCTTTTTTGCTTGACAAGAAAGCTAATAAACATTTAATAAAAATCCTGAAAATTTGTCATATATTTGATAAAAGTGTCCTATTGTTGCTAAAACAAATTCTCTGCCAATTAACACCATCATCACATGATGTCTCGCAAAGTACAACATAATGCTATGTTTAGTTTTCATTTGTGTTTTCACAGACTATATTTGCACTCCAGCTTCCCTCATGTATGTCTTTATATATACTTATAAATATGCACAATTTTTTCTTGCTTAAATGTAATTTTTGCACTCTGGATACAAGTAAATGGAGAGCTACAAAAAAGCTTGCTTGCTAAGGTGTCACTGCCACCATCCCTTGTAATAATTATAACTACAGCCACATAATATCCTGACACTGTTATATGATCTCTTTATAAATTTGCAATTAGAAAATACCATTACTGGTGATGCTGAGAAGTGACTGTGGAACACAGCTCTCAAACCAGCCTCTATAATTCAGGGAGCAAGGTTTTGATAGCTGAGCTCTCATAGCCTCCTTAGGAACATCAAATGTTTTTTACCGAACTTGAGAGTGCTTGTGATTTTTTTTTTATGCTGAGTTGGTTTTTTTGTTTGGTTGTTTTTTTGGGGGGTTGGGTTTTTTGGTGGGGTTTGTTTGTTTGTTTGAAGAAAACTGGAAATACTTTATACAGAACAAAGTGTTTGCCCTCATATCTAGCAGAAGCCTATGGCAAGTTGCAGGGGAAGAGCCAAAACTATGAATTTACTCAATTATTTATGCCACTGAGAAGCTCATATAAGGCCCATGTTTCCTATTAGTGTCAGCTTGGTAACATTTTAGATAATTCCTGTCATTACAAGCAAAAAGTGCCATATAAATTAATGCCTAATCCTTTTGAACTTGAGAAGAAATTCAGTACACTCTCTAGAACATTCCTACCTCTCCTGTGCTTTATTAGAGCCCCACCAGCTGCAAGCATTACAGTATTTCCAGGATGAATAATCAAGTCAGTGGTGCCAATATCCCTGTTTTGCTGTGTGTAGGGTAGGAGGAGGTGCTGAGCCCCTCTCCCAAGCAGCCAGCCACACTGTAGGCTCTCAGCCACCCCAGGCTGCACAGGGCAGAGACCACAATGCTATTTTCAAGGATAGATGTTGTTTCCACAGGTCAAACGCTGGGGAAACCATGGCCTGGTCTGAGTCTGTGGATGCAGTACTATCCAATAAAGGTAAGAAGTGATGGAAAAACTTATGTGTTTTAAAACATTTGTCATCCCATTTGCCAAACATTTCTGCCAGGTTTTCACACTGCTCTCCAGTTCAGCTCTCCACATGCACTGAGCTGACCAGAGCTGCTGCTGGAGGTGGGTGAGCTGCTGTCCTAAGAGGTTTGTCTAAGCTGCAAACACAATATACCTTCTGGCTCTTCAAGGGCAGGCAGAAATGCTATGAAATAGCTTTTATTAAAGTAACTGCTAAATTCCCCTTGCAGTGGTTTCATTTTTCATAATTTTTTTACATGAAAAACCACAAACGTTTTATTAGGTATTCCTGAGAAATATGCATGTTGTGCAGTGACTTCCAGTCAAACAAAAAATGACATATCTAAAGCCACTTCTCCTAGAAATGCCATTTCTACAGGCCTGATACCACAAGCCACATGCAGCTTGAAAATCTCCTTGCCCCTGCCCCATTTCCCAGCAGTAATGTTGTGGCCTAGACCCCTGGGATGCCTCCACACTGTTCCTGGATAACTTGACTAACACAACTAAATTTGGGTACTGTCAGCTTTCTTTACTCAGAGCTGGTGATTTGGATTAATTTTAGAACCATTTATTCCAAACAAACATTTATTTGTTTCATTTTTTCTCCTTGAAAGTGAAAAAAAAAAAAGAGGAACAAAGGAACAAAGAAGTACCAAGGAGTCCATCTTTTATCCAGGTCTTAATCTTCCCTTGCAAGGAGATGGAAGCCCCATTTGAGCAGGGAAGCTCAGCTGTGGGGGAAGCACATGAGCACAGTGTGCCCTACATTTCTATTTGCTTCTCGGCCCAGGAGTCAGCCTCAAATCTCTGATTTCCCAGCCACTACAAATCCTTTTGAAGACCAAAACTTCTAGGATCCCCTTTTAACAAATGTACCAATGCTAAAGAGACCAAACCACAGCAGGCAGCTGTTGGGAGCAATCCTTGGTTGGCAACTCACTGAAAAACTCTCTTAGTAGTCCCCTTATCAGCACTATAATTTAATCTCCTATTTATTTCCCCTGCAGCAGCTTCTCAAACCTGACTGCTGGCTGACATGTAAAAGAGTGGCAGATACATAGGTTACACTATACTCTAAATACTGTATATATATACTATATATATACATATATATACTCTATATATATTTACATACTATAAAAAAAAAAATATATATATACACATATGCACACACATAGGTGTGTGAGTATGCACACACATAAATTGCACTGGCCTTGCAATTTTCCTCCACCCACTATCTGATGCATTTTCCCTAGAGGGCCTGGCAGCTTTTCGGACGTTTTTGAAGTCCGAGTTCAGTGAGGAGAATGTGGAATTCTGGCTGGCCTGTGAGGACTTCAAGAAAACCAAATCCTCCACCAAGATTGCCTTGAAAGCCCAGAAGATTTATTCTGACTTTATACAAGCTGATGCTCCAAAGGAGGTAAAGAGTTTTTTCTCTGTGTGCTTTGGGTACCGAGGATAGGGATGGAGTGGAAAGTTCAGATCCAGACCTCAAAGAATTACAGAAAATACAATTCAGCCTGGCTGTAGCTGCCATTTTAATGTCCATTATTTACCAGGTAAACACCTTGTGCAACTCTGTGAAGCAAAGATGTTATGATTTACACTTTATATTCTTCACAGTGGGAATAAATTTACCTCGTCTTCTGAAATTTCTGCCAGAAGTTTTAAGGAAGTTTATGCTCAATATAATTTGTTTTCTCTAGTAATTTTTTGTAATGCAGTAAGCACCATCTCTTCTGTATTTAAGGTACTAGAGCATTAGTAGGTTTATGATTGCATTTGTTCTTTTGTATAGGTATTTTTACATGATGACATTGCAAAATTTTCCATCACAGAATTCAGTTTTATAATTATTTCAAAAAGGCTTACTGTGAAAGAACAAATTGCTTATTAATCATTATTCACTTTCCGCACCTTAATCTTTTACACTGATGTTTTTGCCTTTGCTAGCAAGAGTGCTTTAAACATTCCCATGTCTTACATATGATTGAAATACATCTTATTATTGTTAAAAACAAAAAATCCTTTAAAAATACATTGGGCCAAAGTCTAAAATGATTCTGAGTACCTTCGTGTTTAATTTACTGTCTGGTAATCAGTACTTCATAGGATTTGGTGTGGCAGACAGATGAGAAGGAAAAGCAAGTTTTTCCCTTCTTTTCTTCAGTGATACCATCTTTTTAAGAGCCAAATAACATGAAGAATTCAGTCTGCTGGAAAAGGAAGGGATGAGCTTCCTGTTTATTTGCATCAGTTGAGTTATTTGGGAGGAAATTCAAATGAAGCTTGTGTCCTGGACAGAATGAGACCTCAGCTTTCCCAGCAAACTGACACCACTTTCATGCTCCTTTCTTCCTACAGATTAACATTGACTTCCATACCAAAAATGACATCTCCCAGAACATTTCTGAGCCCACCCTCAGCTGCTTTGATGCTGCTCAGAGCTCAATCTACTGTCTCATGGCAAAGGACTCTTTTCCCAGGTTTCTAAGGTCAGAAGTGTACAAGGAACTGGTGAAGAAGCACCAGGACAGAAATCAGAAGCGATGGCTCCCGTTTCTGTGAGGAAAAACACTGAGGCTTTAGGAATTGATAATGTCTCCCATTCCAATTCAGTACAGATAATTATTCATTATTAAAGTGATTGCAGAAACCTCTTTCAAAATCACCCGTGCCAGCTTGTTTTTAAGCACAAATTCTATGCAACGCTTTCTAATAACAGTAGAGAAATATTCAAGAAGTGGGATGGAATATGCTAGACACTTGAGCTATCTTCCTAATAAAAAAGTTTACCACCGTTGTTGTTTTCCACTGTTTGCTTCATTTTTTCAAAGAGATTTGGGATTTTTAAGCATAATGTTTTGGTTTTCTTGTTTGCTGTTGATTCCTCCTTAGAAGTACAGCCTCCAGAATAAATCCCTTTCAGGAGACTTGAGTACATTTACTCCTTCATTTGTCACCTTGTTTGTAGCTTGCAAAAATTTTTAAATCCTCTATTAAACTTGTTTTATGCTAGTTCAAAACAGGTGATGTAGAACTATGGATGATAACACACTATGATAATATTTAATAAATTGGCAGCAAATATTCTTGGCATTCAGAACAAATGAATGTTTCATAATACAGCTGTCTTCAATAAGAAGGTCTTCAAGTTTCTTTGTGTTAATTTAATTTTTTATTGAAAAGTCTTATTTATTAATTGCATAGGCATTTGGGAAGAAAACCACAACTGAGTAAATCTTCCTTTGTACATTTTCAGTTAATTAATTTTCTTTGTTTTTCCAAATATGTGTGGTACTGTCCCCTCACATTTCATTAATTGCTACCAATGAAATTAATTTGCTAATTTCATTTCAATAAAATACAGATAATCAAAAAATAGGCATAAAAACAGTTTTAGGCTGTCAAGTAAACATGTAAATCAGGATTTAGTCATGGTGTTATCTTTCAAACCAGCAAGATATGATTGGAACCTGCAATCTTCAGGTGTTTACAGATGCACACACTGATCAAATTCACTGCTCTTGGAGGATTTATTGCACATATTTAGATGAAAGGAGGAGTTGTGTCATGGTATTGAAGAAAAAATACTTTAAAGAAATAATCTTTGCTGTGGAAAAAATTCTAAATACAAGAGACAATAATAAGAGTTTTCAAGAAGAAAAAAAAATAATTTTAACTAGATGCTTTTGAGGTGCTATAAATCTCCAGGAATCTTGCCCTGTTTGGTGCTCTGCTCATACTGTCTACACATCACCACATCCTCTATGCAAAATATCCCATTTTATCAAACTACATTAAGGAACCAAGTCATTTAGACCATAAAGGATATTAAGTAGCCTGAAAGTCTGAATACACTCCTCAAGTTATGAACTGAGGTTAAAATCCTGCCACATCTTAAGCAGGCAGGGTGAAAAATATCTATTCTTTGATACCCAACTTCTAGATTATCACCTAGTTTTAATTTTTGCTGTCTGCATTTCTTTTTCTCTTCTTTTCTTTCTTCCCCAGTCCTGGTGGTTAGTAGAGAAACGAAGGCTGAGGTTAGGCTGCAAGGAGGATGTGGGCTCCTCTGGCCGTGCCACAGCTGCCTCTGATCTCGCAGTGACATTTCTGGGGACCGTCGCCCCTCCTGCCTGCGCTGCAGCCTCGGGGCCATTTCTGCTGCCTGCAGTCACAGCACAAGCAGCACAAGGAGGGCCCAAATTATCTCATTTACTCAAAAGTATACCAAGTCATCTTCCCTTCCTACAAGCCCCATTTGCATTTTCACAACAGAAAATTCCCACAGAAAGGAAGAGGTAGGACCACACCACTTTTCGTAGTAGGTCTAGGTCAAGCAAGCAGAAACCCAAAATTTCTGTGCTATCATTCTTTTGGGACCTGAGGATAAAAAAGTGCTTAAAAACAAATGGGTGGTAATGAAATCTCACAGTTCTCTCTGTGCCCCTACAAACTCTCCCACTTCTGGCTCTTCCCCAGTACAGAGATAGAAAGTGCCAGAATGATGGCTGCCAGTGAGCTCCTGCTCCTGGCCACTTGAAAACATAGCTTACGGAGAAGTTACAAGCATATATAAAATAGTCAAACATGATAAAAATAGCGTGTGCCATTATTCTGATAATTCCATGAAAACAGTATCAGGAAGCATGATGTCCACAAGATGTATGGCTGAGCCTCTGTTATCAACAGCACCATTGTCAAAAGAGGTGATAATTGACATTTTCACATTTGACACTAATTTTAATAATTACACAGTGAAGAGCCATGAATTATTTTAACAAACTTTCAGTTAATTTAGAATGTTTTCATGAGAAATGTACAGGAATGGCACTTCTAGGGGGTATATCCCTGACTAAAGAGTGAATTAACAGTACTAATTCTTTCATAACCTCTTAATGAAAACTTTGGTACTTCTAATTCACAAAGTTAATTAAACTTTTGCTGTTGATCAAGCCTCACAACATTTTTATTAATCTGTTTCAGATGCTAAACATGAGATGAAACTTGGAGAATTTAAAGAAATTATCACTATGAATTCATATATATCTAAAGGCAATTTGATTGCCATTCACAAGTAATTTTTCAAACTCTCAGAGCACTATCTGCCTATATCATATGCAATTACACAGAAGCATCTACAGCATATTGAAATGGTTTGGATTTTAGCAATCAAATTTCTGAAAACTTCTATAATGCAACTTACCATTTCAGCATTATAAAAGATCTATTTCAGAAAGTGTCTGAAAACACCCAGCTGTGAAAGATGGGAGGTAGCAGTCTTTATTTCTCTTTATTTCCTAGGTTTAAAACTGCTGCTTCATACTCCTACATCACCAAAAAAAGGTCATAGCTTAGCATACAAGCTCTGATAATTTGAATTAAGAAAGGTCAAGAACAGAAGTGTGATTTAGGGGATTTAGGTTGAACTTTGCCAAAAATACTCGATCTTGGTCAGCACAAAAGGGTGGATTTACCAAAAAATCCTACCAAATATAAATGAGAGTAAAAAAATGCGAAGTGAATACCACATGTTAAAAAAAAAAAAATCCCAATTTCTTCATGCAGTGCCAATTCTAAAACTCCAACAGCATCTAGACTCAGAGATCCCACCACATCCCTCATGCTTCTATAATGACAGGATTGTCCCAGGTTTAATTTTCAAGGCATACAGTCTATGTTTTCATTCTATTCATATATTTTATATTTATAAAATATGCACAGAAAAATAATAGGCATGTATATCAAGATAATAAGTGCAAATTAGTCTTCAACACAGGATGGATATCAGGATTATTCCGAAGCTCAGGACCACAAATTAAAGGCAGGCAGGTATATTTTCAGCTGCAGACAGGATTATGTAACACTCTTTCGTATGTCTTGTCAAAGGCTTGTTAAATTCAACACATTTCTGTAAATGTTGGAGATGAAAACTCAGTATTTCCTCTTTTGCCAGAAAATTCTCTACTAACGTTAATGCAAAAGCTTACTTGAACAGACATGCATAATTACAGGCTTTGCACAAGAACCTCTTAGGCTTTTGTTTGGATCTTGGTCCAAACAAAAAAGATCAGGAGGTAGAATTCCTGGAGCAGTGTCTTCTGCTAAGCAAGACAACTATCACTCTAAGAACACACCTAACCTGTGAGGAGGATTTTCAGTGAGCCATTTTCAGTGTGATGCTCTCCTGAGGCATTTGGACAGATGTCAGAGCCCAGGGCCCTGTCCCCATGGCTCACCCTCACCCTGCTCATCCTCTTCCTCCCTGAGCTCTCCACCACGAAAACAGGGCCCTTCTCACACTGCCCTTGCTTTCTGTATATAAAGCTCTCTCGGTGAGATGTCTGCAGCTGATTCTCGACCCGGTCCAGCTCTTCTGAAGGATACATCTTTTGAAATGAACCTCAGTCATAGAAAGAGGCAGAAACAGCTTTAGCAACTGCTGCAATTTATCCAAACATGAATGACACTGGTGTGGCCACACCATTCCAGTGAGCAGCTGTCACAAAACATTCAATTTGACAACTTCCCTACATGTGCATGTCAAAGTTGGCAAGTGACTTCCTGTTTTTTGTCTCCTGTCTGCACCACACACCTTTAGAGATTCTCCAGCTTGTGAGAAATCATGTGAACAATGCCCATGAGCCAGGGGAAGGGTCCTTACTCACCTCTGTGGGGGTTAGATCAGACACAAGACAATACAATCCAGCCTTAACTAGATATATAAAAGTTCCAGGAATTCTGAAGATCACATGCCAAAATGACCAATTTTTGATTAAAAAAACTCCCTGGATTTTGGGGAGAGCAGGTGCTACATCTAGACTTTACTGCTATGTCTTAAAAAGGGAAACCTACCATTTGTAATTTGACTCCTGCAAAGGCAAGGCAGGGGAATTAAATTAATGAAATCACTGGAATATCTTTATTTCTGGAGGATAATTGCACTCTGCAGTGCTGGTAGAATTTTAAAGCACTTTATGGATCTGAAATTGAAGCACGTTTTCTGACTTTGGTTTACTGAAAAGCGAGGCGGGGAGAAAACCATGAAGAGAGGCACTGTCACAATTGTTGACACCAATTAAAGGTCTCATGTAACTCAAGAAGAAGCCTGTGCTCATTAAGACAAAATGGAATTGAATAATGAAAAAGAGATCCTCATATATATTCACCTTCATTCAGTAAATAGTGTGCTGCCTAGGAACGGTAATTGTTCAATCTGATAATTTTGAATCTTATTTGAAATACTTATTTAGTAACAGAAAGTGCTTTGGCAAACTGACAAGTGGAACTAAAATTATCACTAAAAGCTCTGCCTTAAGTATTCTTAAGCTATTCATTTTGAGAAAAAACACCTCCCAGCAAAGTTTCTTTTCCATTTTTTTCCCAGCTTTTCAACTTCTATAATATTAGGCCCTAGAAATTAGACTCAATGTATATTTCAAAGGTGGCCCTGGATGCTTTGATCTTTAGTAAGAAAAATGAGTCAATACTGGATCAAATGCTTCCCTACTTTATTTTTTTTTTAATATTGTTGCTATGGTTTCTAGCTGCAATGTCATAATTTCTCTGTACTAAAAGAGACATTGCCTTTTAAATTTTTTTCTTGTATTGCATGGGTTAGGTTATTTGCGTATAAAATGAGTAGAGCTGGATTTGTCTCTCAATCCATATCTGTTTCCATTTAGCTTTGCATGGAGGTTATTTTTACTTCTATGAATAGTTTCCCTACTGTGCATAACAGTCCTGGAAAGACAAACAAAAGCACGTACTCAGTAAAAACTGTAGGGAAAACATTTTTTTCCTAATACAGTGGTTACAACTTACATGCTCATAAACCAGGGAAGAAGAGGAAGAGGGCAATCCATAGAAAAATTGTTTCTTGAATAATTTCAAATATGCTGTGCTTCTAAATGCCATGTTTTCATGGAAAGAATAGAAGAAATAATAAGTTAAATGAGTTAGTATTTTGGATTAAAAAATGTGTTGCAGAAACCCCTCGATGACTCCAACTGCTTGGGGAATACAGCAAGAGAGGATACAGGGAGATTTCCCAGCCCAGTCTTCCACACTGGTTCATCACCCCAAGGCTGAGCTGCAGTGGATTCACCTTTCAATTCTTAACCAAATTCCAGCAGCAAAAAGATTTTTATTAAAATGCATTATGTTTTATCCCTCCAAAATATAGAATACCTGCACTGCATTAACTACAGGCTACAGAGTCCTTGGTCTTTAAGACCCCACCACTCATAAACAATGTTATTAATAGTTATTCTTATCTGCTTATAGATATTTCTGCCACCAACCTTGGGAAATACCCAGGGTTCCAGGAGCAATTACTTCTAGATTGAT
Source organism: Anomalospiza imberbis (assembly GCF_031753505.1). Lineage (NCBI taxonomy): Eukaryota > Metazoa > Chordata > Aves > Passeriformes > Viduidae > Anomalospiza > Anomalospiza imberbis. Next base: position 559,218 of record NC_089689.1, on the reverse strand, counting down.
CATATAAAATAGAAAGAACACAGAGAAGTTTAAATATCACAAACTCAGTAAAGCTCATTCTTCATGTCACAGAACAGGGGAAGCTCCTTTGAAGGGCTGAACTAGTTTGTTATGTAAAACATTATATTCGAGAGAAAAGATGCATAAGCAAATGCAGGCTGAATGGGCAGACAACAGAGAACCTCAGAAATGCTCTTGACACTGTATAGTGACATCACATGAATGAGGAGATGTCAGCCCATGGCATTTTACCTGGTAGTAGGACACTGCTGCTTGTAACACCAGCATTTTCCTAAGTTCTGCACTTTGTTTTCCTGGTCTCTTACCCAGGCTCCTCACCACAAAGGGACTGATCTCTCTTCAAGTCCATTTTGAATTTGCACAGTGCTACCACTTTGTCTTGAAGTGTCATCAGCAACTGTGCGATGGGAATAGCTTCAAATTGATTAGAATTTAATTTCCAGAACAAATGGACTGGATTTTGATCTCTGTGCAGTCATTTTGCCTGTTGTTATGAGATAAAATGGAACTAGCAAAAAGCTCTTGTACTTATTGAATTTCTTGCCAGACCTGAGCTTTTTAGGGGAATAAAATGAAAATTGCGGCTTGATAAATGGCATAAAAGGGTTTTTTTGTGACATGATATCTTTTCATGTCAAATGGCAAGTACAACATATTCCAAACTAGACAGACTCATAAATGCTGACACCTTTCACAGCCCCAAATGTTTTTCGCTGTTGATAGTGACTCAGTATTGGAAATTATATCTTCTGAGACAGGAATTACCAGAACAAATTGTACTTGGATCATACTTTATACTTCCTGATATTTATCCCTTTTTCCAGCTTTTCTCACCCTTTATGTGGACCCCTCTGCAGTGACAATGCTGTTTGTCACAAAGCCATTGGTTTTCATAGCAATATTGCATTTTGGCATAAATTTTAAGAAGAGAATAATTTAATGTTTTAAAAAGATCCTTGCTGGTTGTAGATGCCTGTTAATGGTAATCCTCCAAGATTGTTCTCCCATTTTTATTAGGACTAACACTGGGTTTTGTTTGCCATGCATGGTGAGGTAATAAGTCTGTGTAATGGACTAAAATTAGAATTAGAGGAATGGTAAAGAAGGGCAAAAAAGGAAGATTCTGGTTCTTAAAAAAAGCTCATAAAAATCTCCCCAGATTTCTGTGAAGCGAATTAATAAAAACACATGCCTACCACCATTATTACTTTATAGCCTAAAAATGCATTTTACAGGGCAACGGTATCTATGGATTTAATAATTACAAAAATAAACCCTTTTGCTTATTTCTTAAAGGGAGCAGTTTGGTTTGTTTCCTTTCAGAATGGGTGGAAATATGAATTAATTCACACTTTGCTATCCTCTGTATAAGCCGGTTTTTATGCAAAAGGAATTGTCTGATGAACTTCAATTTCCAAAGGGCTGTTTCTCACCTAAGTGTTTACAGAGCAAAAGTGTTCACAAACTGTTATAAAACATTGCAGTCTGTGCTACAAAATTGCCTGGTTTTATTGTACAAGAAAATTGTGTCTCATGTCTTATTTTTGTAACGCATTTCAATATTATTTTGTATTACTACTCATTTTTTTAATTGTGTATTTAAAACTAACTGAGGGATTGATCTTTTGTTGGCAGTCCATATGAACAAAAGAGAAATGACAAAAGGAATTACAGCCCACTAGAGAGCTCTTAAATTCTTTGATTATATAAAAGCGAGGGAAATTCATATGCAAATTGAATCCACTGGCATTAAAAAGGAAGGTGGGTACAATGTAATTGCAGAGAAGCTGCACAGAAGCAGCAGGATAATGACAGAGAAATATAAATGCTTTGTAATGCTTTATAAATGTTAAGCCAATATAACTGAGGAAAGAACTTGGAATCCAGCCCCTTGGGCAGGTGACAGCTCATAGAGTTGGAATGCAGCCCCTTGGGCAGGTGATAGCTCATAGCAATATTCTTGAAAGACATTGTGTGCCTTAGTGAAGGAACTTGTTTATTCACGTGCTTGTATTAACTCCCACCAAAGCCATCAATCTGAGCTCATAGATAACGTTTATACAATGCCCTTTTAGGCTTCAATGACAGCACAGATTCCAGAAATCGAATAAGAGGAGCATGGCCTTGCATCAAGAACAAGCCACTGAGCTTTGGTTCAAGGATCGAAAGCAGTTCAGATGGATCTGCACATACAGACACACAGAGAGACCCAGAATTCAATATACATCTAGAATGCTGCAGTCTGGAACTATTTAGGGCTCATTTCTTTTTCAAAATCCTATCAGCATGCAACAGGCAGAGAACTGTTGCTATCTAAATTTTCCATGCATTGGCATTTTTAAATCAGAGGCACCTCAGTTATCTGAGAGATGCAGGAAATCAGTGACTGGGTAATTAGGGCTACAGAGGTTTGATTTATGAGGAAACATTAAAGAGAAGAGCATAAATATGGTGTGTCAGTCAAGGAGATGTGAAGCATGGATTTTAAAGTATCTTAAAAACAAACGACAGGATGTGTTTTGCCACATGGAAGGTGATTCAAGGGACTGGAGGAATGGGCTCACAGCTACACGATACATTCTGAAGCTTTGTAAAGATTGTCAGTGTTGGTTCCAAGGGAAAGGACAGAATTCCCATGAGACTGGATACTCAGATATGGACCAGAGGAGTAACCCTCACTGGCACAGCTGCTGGACTTCCACCACTAAAGAATTCCCTTTTACCTGTACTCCAGCTGGACACTGACCCCGCCTGACATGGACACCAAGCTAGTGCTTAATTCCCAAACAGCAGAATTATTCAGGTTTCTTGTTCCCTTGGCACTTAACATGCTGGCATTTTCAGGGGAATGTCTTTGCTCAATCCAGGCACAGCTGTCCTTAACTGAAAAACTGGAGAACCTTCAAGTGGCTAACACATAGGAAAAGGAAGGGGAAAAATCAGGACAGGCATCAAAAGTAATTTACTTATTTAGGCAGATATCATTGTTAGGAAAGTATTAATCTTTTTCAATTTCAACACCTAAACAATCCATCTTACATAATTATGGCAGGAAAGCACATTGCAAACATTGGTGTCCGGTTAAATTGGTGCTGTCAGACAAACCCAATTGCTGGTGCCTCTGCAGTGCCAAATTCTGCAGAGAGCCCCTCTGCAGCACTAAAGGGGCATTATCTCCAAAGAAAAGGCATCTTTTTTGCATCCTCATCTCTTCTACATTGCACCTCTACTAAGAAAATAGTTGTTTTAATACAAAAATGTCAAAATCTTATAAAATACTGTGGTACCACCTTGTGGCAGCTTTACACATAGCTCTGTTGGCATTAAGATTGAATGACTTTTTAAAATTAAATTAGAACAGATAGCATTTGGTCTCATTAGACTTTTGATCTGTGTTCTGAACCATCTGCATCCTCCTGTTAATTAGAACACCTGACATTTGAAGCAAAATTTAAATGTATCCAGTGAATGCTGGATATCAATGTTCCAACACTATTTAAAAACATTTATATAGACATAGAAACCTCTTTCTGAGGCACCACGGTGGGAGAAGACACCAGGCTTGTCTGCCAGGTAGGACTGACAGCTCAGGAAGCTGCTGAGAGCCTGCAGGTATCAGCAACACACGAGGCAACCAACAGAGGAGCCCACGTTGCCCCTATAGTCTCACAGATTTGCAGGGAGAATGAAGAGAGTACGAGGTACAGAGGGAGGACACAGGCAAGGCAGCAGCTTCTGCTCTCACGATGAAGATTAGAGGATGGCATGGAAAGCTCTGGAAGGTGAACAGATGTGCAACTGAGCTTCTGTGGTAAAGATGATTTTTGGAAAGCAAAACACAGAAATCCAGATACTGCTACGAGAACTGGAGGCACCAGACTGAGAAAGCATTTATTTTACTGGCCTGGCTGAGCCACCAGCTAATTAGCTCATCTGTACTCTCCTGCTTTTGAATCCTTTTAGAGACTCCAAAGTGTAACAAACAATACTGTTTCCACGATCTTTTGGATTGCCCCTCCCACAGCCCTCTTCAGCCTTCTTTTACAGATCACTGCAGGAAATGACCTCCCTTAAAGAAGATGAACCATCTGTTTACACTTTGTGCTTTGGTTGAAGACTGTCTCAGGGTATTGAAGTTTAGGGACAAAATCATCTCTTACAGCTTTGACCGATTTGAAAACACAGAGCAGGAAGGAGAACTTCTTGTGTTTGAAAACAGGAGTTCACAAGTTGTTTATTATGTGTACAAGGAAGGTCTGTGTCTTTTCAAATTAATGCTTCAAATATGAAGCAGCTTGCAACATCCCAGCTTGAACTCAGGTGTGCTTCTGTTTCGTTCACAACAGTAAGCACAAGTTTAGTGTAAAAAACCCCTAAAACTGGCACGGAAATCAGGCATGAATGACCAAATTTGAAGCAAAGGCTTTTGTCTCTGCGAGGGCTGGTTCTCCAGCATCCTGCATTTCCATCCCAGCTGAACTCCAAAGGGAGAAGCACTGGGATTGTGCATTGCAGCTATTGATTAAGGTTAGCAATGAAATATGAAAATACAAAATGGTTATTGGTTTGGGTACAGCATGAAACTAAAATATAAAGTAAGAGAAGTGAACAAAAGTTCTTACATCCTCTCAAGAACATTCTCTGTGTGAGTACCTTCCTGTCACACTTTCTACTCTCTCCAATCCTGTGCCTGTGCTACCTCACTGCCTCAGATTTAAAGAGACCACAAAAGAGTGCCAACGTGGCCATTAGAGGAGTAAACCTCCTGTCTCCTGAAACATCCAGATGGATATTGGCTCCTGCCAGAATAATCAGATGTGTACTTTTTGACTATTTCTCTCTTTTAAAAGCTGCCCTTTGAAGGCTCACACCACCGTGTTACCAGTGCCCCAGCCTGTTTCAACAGTAAAACATTTTTCCACTAAGTAGGCACTCATGTATCTGGGACTCGTGTTTTTCAAACTCTCCTGCATACTCTATAAGGCAATGCTGATTGTGACCTGTCAAATAATCTCCCCAAATATCCATCATTTATGGGAGCTATAAGCCTGTGCCTTGATGCTACATTAAATAACTCGTAACTCATGGCAAGAGAGGCAGCAGAAAGGAGAAGATATATCGAGCTAATTAAAGGAAGGTTTCTTAAACAGTTTCTTTAACCTCTACACACCAAGTACTCATTTATCACTCTGTGCTTGGAACAGACCACATCACATGTCCTCTCCTCAGGAAAGAAGGCCAGTTCAGAAAGTGTTTAAACATGTGCTCACCTCCCAGCTGCTGAGCAGAAAGTCAAGTCCTCACTGAAAAAGCCTGAGGAAGAGAGAGAACATTTTGAGAAAACACAGCATTTTGGGTTGGTTTTTTTCCATGCTACAGACTGGACTGAATATTGTCTCGGTGGGTTAGATAAGGAAGCTGTAAAACACTACGCACAAGCCATCTGCAAAGTGGGGCATAGAAAGGTGGCAGGGACGCAGAGCTGGAGGAGGCTTTAATCATATATTGCTGTAATAGAGAATATTTTTTGCTCTCAACTTATTTGTACCTCATTCATTAACAAGACCCTGATAACTTCAGAGCCTGGAATACGAATGAACAGTCTGAAAAATGTCTGTTCCTGTATGTCAAGGCCAGGATTTTTCAACAAAAGCTTTTTGGTGGGAAAACGATGAGTGAACCCCCAGACTTCCTTAAAAAAAAAAAAAAAAAAAATTAAAATGTATGTTAAAAAAGGTTGTCATTTTTTCAGGATAAGGTTGGAGAGGAAAGAACAAGAATAAAAACTATTTTCTTCATGACTGCAATTTTTCCTCCCTCTTTTGGAAATAACCTAGCTAAGCTAGGATGCATGGAGGTGCAACAGAACCCAGGACAGCCATCTCAAGTCTCCCTTACTCCAGCTACTGCTTATCTTGTGACTTACCGATGCCTGTCTGACTGGTGTGGGTTCCTCTGTGAACACATTTTCATTTCTGGCTTGGGGTTTTTTTACACCAAATCCTTTGTCCCCCAACTTCCCATTGCCCTCTCTTGTCTTCTTCCTTGATTTGGAGAACTTTGTTTTTCGAGGTCCTGGTGATGCGATCCCACGCCTGTCCCTGCCCACAGAGGCTGGATGTTACTCAGCCTGGGGGTGGACTTGTGGCCTCATGTGCTTTTTTTGCCTTGTCTGCCTTGGGGGAGGGTGATGAAGATAGCACTCTGGCCCACACTCGAGCCTCTCCATCTATATATAGATGTACACTTGTGATATTTCCACAACTGTAGGGTTTAAGGGCCATCTCAAAAAAAACAGAAAGAAGGTGGTGACTTGTGTGGAAAGTTTCTGCGGATGTGCCCAGCTGTTCTGCATGCCTGAGTCATCCTGGTGTGTTCTCCTCGCCACTCCTCAACTGCCCATCCTGGCCCAGGCTGGGGCACAATCCTCTTTGCTGCTCAAACATGTCTCCTTCCCTGTCTAGGAGTAAGTATCTAACCACAGCATTTGCAACACACTTTTTAAGAAGCTGATGTGAGAACCCAGAGACCAGGGAAACCTCTTTTCTCTATAGAAATTGGTGTCTTCTATTCTTACATGACAAAGTCTCACCCTGATTCCACCTACCTCCTCACCCTTACAAAAGGTTCCTTTCCTTGCACCCACACCCTTCTCTTTCACACCTTCTCTCCCCGCTGCCTGCAGACCTCTGGCAAGGCAAGAGCAGCAGGGGAGTCAGAGACACACTGGGGCCTCATTGACCCAAGTCGCTCAAGCACAGGCACAAAAATAAAACAAACACCGAATTTACCAAGGTTTAAAAGGATGCAACAAACAGTATTTTGAAGAAAAGTGGGCTCAGACAAGCCTAAAGGCTTTTTCAAAAACTTAAACTTTGTATTAGTTACCAGCAGAGGACAGCAAGGCTTTATACATGCAGAGAGTCTGAATTGCTTCTCTGCTCTGGGAGAAGAGACTGGTTGGTGATAAGATATCCTTAGGCAAAGGTTTCCAAAGAGAATGGGTCAAGAGTGTACCTAAATGTGCTCCAGGAACAAAAACCTCTTGAGAAATGACTGAGCTGTCCACTTGGCACAGCTATTACATCATCTGGATACTGAAAGCTTCAGTTCTTAATCCTGTTCACATTCAGTGCCAGGCTCAAATTCAGCCAGAACTGTGGGATAACAATAGTAAACACCTGGAGTACAGATCACAAGGCTCTATCTTGGATTAGAAACACAACATACTATTTTACTTCACCAAAAGTATCCAGGACAAGAATTATTTTTTATTTACTAAAGCTATTTAGTGCTATTTTACATTCTGAATGGGTTCCTCCTTGCCCTTAGTTGCTATTTCAGAAGGGCAGACACTGCAAGTTCAATGTCGCTGCTGACAACTCCGTACCTTCAAAATTTTAGGACACCTGCAGTGACAGTATGCACCTATATTTAGGCAGCTGCCTCACACTCTCTGGCTCTTGGGATGAGGAAGAAATTTGGAAATACATGCAGTAATTTTTGATCATAGCTCTCCTTTTCCATGACTTCATATTCCACAAGACTTAATGACACTTTATCTTCAAAGAATAACAACATTTACATAGTCCCCCATCACAAATTAACAAAAACCTCTACTATTGTGTCTTTAAAAATCAGGACAGGAGATTTCTTCTTTAAAAGATTAGGGGAAATCAAGGGTTCTTCTTTTCAACTTTGGCAAATAAGGAGCATCCTTTTTGAAACACTCTCAATAAGACATTTTAACTTTGTTAAAAATATTTTCCAAAACCACAAACTACGCTGTAAAAATCTCAAAATATGGAAAAATGAATGAGACCATCCCCAAATGCAATTCGGCATATGCATGTGCATTCCAAATGTGATTATGGAGTTCATTTTGGTACTTTGATTGTTCATACAGAGAGGCATTAACATCCTTGCATATCAAGTGGGACATAATTTCCATCCCATCCCTAGTTTTGATCTCCATGTGTTAAAAACCATCACTTCCAAATTTAAAAGGCTTACAAAAAGAACTAGAATTGAGGCCCAGTAATCTCCCTACCAATAAAGAAACAAAGAAATTAAATCTATTTAATTTGTCATGGAACAGATCAACAAATAACATGATCATAGCCTATAACAGAAATACAAAACCAAGACCAGTTCAAACTAGAATGAGACACTGTTTAATGACAAGACCATGTTAAGACACAGTAGACTGGTACTAAGCTTTAAATTCAAACTGGATGGAGTTCTAAAGAATGTTTTACTTGCGCACAGTTGTAAAGATTTTTTTTGCAGCGTGTCAAACTAGGTCATCTAGGTATTTTAGGGGTTTAAAAACCTTTGCATCAACTATATGAATTTATTTTGTAGGTATTTTTTAGCCCTTTAATCTTCTCAACACTTCTGTGATCTGATATCTAGTCTCACTTTAGAGTCCACTATAAATCCCATGAACCTCAGAGCTCCTCACGTGGACTTCAGCATCAGCAGAAGCAGTTGCTGGTTTATTGCTATTCACAAGGTATGTTAAATTGCAGCATTGTGCCTGTCATCTGTTTTCCCATCAGTATCTTTCTTCATGCATGCTGAATGTACCAAAATTAATCAAATGATGCCTAAAAAGAGAGAACACAGAACACCCTGGCTGTTGGACATTTATTCTATGATATGCACTGGTTGCTATTAACAGCCAGAAACAGTCTTAAGCTTCTGGCAGCTGTATTGTTTCATTGTCAGCAGGATTTGTAAGAACATGAAAATCATGCCAATGACTAATGGCCTTGCTTAGGGAGCATTCCTTGGGAGCATCTTTGCAGATCCCAGTGAAATCAGTTGAAGGTCTGAGGGCTTAACAACTAAAGACACTGTATCAGGGGATTTTATTTCTTAAAGACTTCATCTTATCTTGCCCTTATTATCAGAAGTGTGACATTAAACTACAGCGTTAATATAAAAGTACAGAAAGATGACCAGGTTATGGTGCATTTAAAATGGAAGGGAACGCATATGAATGCATCTAAATTTTACAAGTTCACTTACAATTGGAGTCATAGCTCTCTGAACCAGGACAGTTTTGTCCCCATTGTGTCTAATTTAAAAATCCCAAGCCACAAATACCAATAATGACTAGCATTTCCTTTAAACTTTTCTGTAGTCTTGTCCAAGGCAAAATTTGATAAACCTGATTGTGTCGACACATATCCATAAGACTAAAACCTGTATCAGTTTAGTATGCCGAGCACCTATTCTCTTTTCTCAGCCACTGGTATTTCCAGAGGTAGATGTTTCACAGGTACTTCTGCAAGTCTGTCCATAGGAAATGCTTTATTCCCTTCCCTGTGGTTTGGTGTGTGGCAAACATTACAGAGAGGGGAAGCAGAGAAATTCCAAGGCCTCTGTGACTTTGTGAATATGTATTTTTTAAACCTTTCCATACATCTGTGGGGAGGGACACACAAAAAACTTAGGAGGGAGGCATTAGCTTTCAAAGTCCAAGAACTGACACTGCAGTGTTTTGGTCTAATTATCTTTTTCTTGAAATTACTGATTTGCGTGAACACTCAAAATGTATTGATCAGTCTAAAATATTTCCTTTAATAGTCTTGTATAAATATTCTCCAAAAGATGTCACTTTTCCCAGAAAAAAGTGTAGGTGGAAGTAGATGGGGCTCTGTAGATGTAGATGTAGGCCTTTGTGGGACAGTGGCAAATATTTGCTTTATTTTGTGATAGGAGTAAAATCCCCTTAATCGTTTGTCTACAGATTTTCTTTGGTTTTTCACTAATTATTTTTATTAAAATGTTTCACTTTCTAAAACATTTGTTCCCACACTGAGTGCTATTAGGGGGACTTAATGATTTTTTTTTGCAAATATCAGTGAGGTAAAAAAACCAAATCAAACAAACCCAACCCTCCTCACCCTCTCCACAGTCCAAACAGACACAAGTCACATCACACTGCACATCTAAATGTCACATATGTTAGAATCACAGAAGTTTAAATCAAAAATTGATCAGTCCTACTTTCTTTGATAAATTGTCTTCTGTATTCAGGAATCACAATTATATGATTGAGCTTGGGCTCATAGTCATAATACCATAAGTGATGCTTTTTAAAGAAATGTCATTTAAAGATCTTTCTTCCAGTGTCAGACTTAACATCTACTTCATCCTCAGATCCATACACTAGAATAAGTGAGGTAGAAATTCATTTGACCAGGCCTTTAAGATATCTTAGAACCTTTTTTCTCAGGATTAACTGCTGTAATATTTGTTAAAGTCAGTCATTAAAAATTGAATTACACATACTGAAAATACACACTCTTATTGGTTCAGTATCTAGCATGAACTACAGTCCACCACATTATTAATAAACCTAAGAATATTTTTTTCCTTTGGAAAATGACTTGCAGCATAATTGAAGAAAAGATTACATCTTTTGGTCTTATGAAGGTCTATTGGTGTGGACATGTGCTGTCACTTTATTCATGTAAAGGGGAGGGGTTTATAAATATTGATTTAAGAAATAAATGGATTTATTTGATGCACTCAGATAAATAAATAGTTTGGATGACTAAACTCAGGTTTGGTCATATGAGGGGACGGTGCATAAGAGCAGGCTGGGCTCTGTCTGGCAGCAGCATTGCTTCTGTGGGATGTATGCCTCCATCGCACTGCCTCAGACTTCTGGTCCCCGGTTTCCTTTTTCCTGTCCCCTGAAATGGGGCTGGGTGGAAGCTGTCTGCTTTCGTTTTAAAAGGCTGACTAACCAGCCAGGGACTGCTCTTACTCATTGCACTCGATGCTTGTAACCTCGTGGTGAGATTTATAAAAAAAGCTCTGCAGGCAGAAGAGCTCCAGGAGCTCTCTGATGTTCTGTTTTACTGATGGGACATGGCAACAGCACAGAGGAAGCACAGGCCCCCCACTTTCACCACTTGAACAAGGCAGGAGAGGGTGTAAATTAAGGAAAGCAACAGCTATAGTCATGCTGTAAGTTAGAAAAGGAAACAAGGAAGGAAAGAAAAATAGTACTTTTGTGGTTTTAATTATCTAAGGAGCAATAAAGCAAAGAGAGAAAATACACTTTAAAGGGTTTCCCCAAAATCAAGGTACAGGAGTGTATAGTGAGCTGTGATGCAGGGTCTGTCTGTCTGAGGCTGCCTAAAGTCTTTGAAAAATCCAGTCAAACCCAGGCCAAGTACCTTTGGCAACCTCACAAAACTTATTAATTCACTTCAGATCCACATTAAGAAGAATTAATAGCCTTTTAAGCTCAGCATTCCTATTCCAGGATAGACATCTACATCCTGAACAAAACCAGCTCAGAGCCTGGGGGTTGTGTGAAATGCAGACATCCAAATATGCTGATAGTAAAACTCAAAATTGGCCTTTGCTTACATGAAACTATGCCAAGGTTCATTTCACATTTTCTCCTTAACAAGTTTTTTGTTGGATCTGTATTGTTCTACTACCTGCAGTGCAGCTGCTAAATCCCATAGAAATCCTTTTGCTCCAATTTCTGTTCTTACCCCTTAGCTTATGGATATCCAATACAGGTGTAAGCACTTTCTAGCTTTTCATTCCTGTATACAAATTATGCCAGGTTCTGCCTTCCTTGCAGTGGTGTACAGGATGTAGGGCTGTGCCTCTGTTCCCAGACACAAGGTGGGAAGACAAGCTCCTCCATGGCTCAGAAGAGAAGCATTCCATGCTTGTAAAAGGAGCCCTCCAGTGTCTAAGCTGTATAGAAACAGGGCCAAACCTCTCTCCGTATTGGCCAAGGATGGCAAATTGTTACCCGGTAAGTTAGAGAAAAAATGGGTTCCTTTTTATGCCACCGATAAAAATTGATAATTGTTGAAGAGCTTAAAACCCCCTCCCCTGTAAGTGAATAAAGTGGCAACCCATGCTTACACCCTGCTACTCTAAATTTAATTTTTCCTCAATAGAACATCACTGTTCTATTTTTCAAACCTCTACTAAAAATGACAGCGTTGGCTGGCTGTTGTGGATTTTTTTCCTCTTTCTGCTGTTACTTGAGAGACTGAATTATTTTTGCGAATGCTCCGAAAAAGATTACTGGAATATTCAGGTCACACAGTCCCTTTATATTTTCTATAGCCTCTGGAAAGCTTATTTTATAAACTTAGTAGGAAGAATAGAAATTAAACGGAACAAGAAGTAACCACTCCTTCCCTCATTTTACAGGGGTCAAAAAAAGATCAAAGACTCCATTCTGTGGCCCACACAGTGGTGTATTGACACCTGACACCCCTCATGTAGCACAGGATCTTCACCCAGCACTTCAGGAGAGCACAGGGCTGCCCCAGGTGCTGGGTCATACTTGCCAGTGCTGCCCAGACTTTCCAGACACCCTGCCCCAGTGACTGATGAGAACCCAGCAAGAGCATCTCTTTGCTCTAACCCACACAGGAAATCCATGGCAGGTACAGGAATTAGACACAGCTTATTCAAGTTTCAGCCTAGACCTATGTGACCTCTGGTACTGCTGCAATGAAACTTGTCTAAGCAGATCACCCCTTTTTGGTGGTGAGAAACTGTGTTTATTTTACACATATGCTCTAACACCGAAACCCCCGCACTCTATCTTCCAATCACTTCAACACCACTTCTCAGCTATTTTTGTACCCAACAGTTGATCTATTCTGTCATGTTCCGTTCTCTGTCATGTCCTGTTCTCACTGCTGTATCAGTAAATAATGCTGATGTGTGACCAGGACACTGATTCAGCCCCTCTGAAGTTCTAGGTTTCATATCTGCCAATGTAATTCTGTAGCGTCACACATGCAGTGTGGTCTTTGGCAGGGAAACTGGGGCCAGCAGATAGCAGGAAACCCAAGCTTACAAATAAAACCAGACAAAATGGATTTGAATTCAAAATACACATTTTTCCAATCCTTTAATTATTTTGAGGGAGCAAGCTGGCCTGCTTTCTTCCCTTATGTCTGCACAAGGCCGCTTTGTCACCAACTACAAATGTCTTTAATGTGCTTTGATATTCAGGCAGGTTCACAAGGCAGTTTGTGTAAGAATCTCCACTTTTGGATACTTGTTCTTCACAAAACTTCAAAGAGATCACAATTTATAAATGCATGGGTTCAACTTTTGCAGGCCCAAGACCCAAAGAATATACCATCATCTACCATTTTTAGTTTGTTTGTTGTTTTTGTTTTTAAACCTGCATCAGTGTCAGCAGGCATGACCTGTGTTACACTCAACAGTTGTCCCAAGAATATACAAAGCACATTTTACATTGCAAATGTAAAGTGGTATACAAGTTGGGACTTAAGATCAATACACCCCAGAACAGTGTCCAAACTTCTTGGCTGTAATTTTGTTAATCTTGGGATTTTTTAATTTTTTTGAGTAAAACTTCAGCAAAATTAAAAGAAATAAAAATCTCTATTACGTAGAATATACCTCTATATAAATAGCCAACAATTAACAAGAACTCTGTGTAAGATAAATTACACCCTTGGCAAACAGGCTGGATAGCATATTAAAATAAGAATGCTTGCATGTTATTACTCCAGATTGCTTATGTTTAAGAGAAAAGCCACCATTAGCCAGGTTCAACAGTGATTATCGAATTACTGAGCTGGATTTTTGATAATGAACCAGAAAATTTATCTCAAATTATGTTGAGAGAGTTTTCTCATTAATACAGGTACAACTCAGTATTGTTTTTAAATTAGAGCTTTTTAATTAAATACACTGGAAAACTCCAGGTCTGTCTACTAAGAATGATAAATAAACTTCCTAATGCTACTCCAGCAGAATCACAGATTTCTTAGAGATCCTTTTATCGGCCTTTGAAATAAGATCAGTTCTTTTCACTGTCAGGGTAAGCTCACAACAGTCACTTATTTGTACTCATAGAGCACCCTACAGTTCTGTGAATGCTGCATAAAACTTCCTCATCTGCCTCTGCAATATATTCTGCAAAAAACGAATACTCAGCAGAGACCCTACCAAAGGCAGGCAGACTCATTTATCTAGAAGGAAGTAAAGAAGGGGAATGTGACACTACTAGACAAGCGCTGTGTGTGTGACAGATTTTCAAGTTTATTCCAAAGAATCCTGGCTCTGGGTTTGTCCTAAACCTCAGGTATGCCCTCCCTACCACATCTTGTCAGCCATTGTAGCAATGAAATCACCTACCTTTGGAAAAGGCTGATAAACATTGCCCAGACAGAGGAAAACCACTCATTCTGAAGTGGCTTCCTATTGCCGTGGGCGGTGAGGGAAGACAAGCACACAATCAATATGATTGATAAGCAAGCTCCGATTTATTCAAAGATCCTGTCAGTTTATACAGTCTTTCACAAGCAATGTCAGCAACAAGCTCTAATTGGTTAGTTCATAATGGTTCATTGTTAAATGTTCTCCTACGTGCGGTTTCAGCTGCAGCTAAGTGTTTCATCTGCTAGCTTGATATATTTTACTTTGCTAGGTACATCTTGTTTTACATCCTGTTCTTGTACAACTCATATCTCAAGGATATTCTGCCTTTTGCTATCTGTACATGCACAGTGTACTGTTCACAGGCCAGTTCTGTTTCCCAGGCCAGTTTCCCAGGCCAGAGCTCCTCCCGGGCACAGAGCTCAGGTCTGGGGTCTCAAACAGAGGATTGCTGGAACAGTTGTTCCATCGATCCATGACCCTATTCCTGCAGCCATTCCCCAACAGTTTCCTTTTGCCAGCCCTTGGGGAGAGCAACTCAGATGCTCTGGTGGCCACAGCTGCTCCAGGTGTTTCTGAGAGCACCATGCATAAGAGGAGAGCCTTAAAGCTCTGGCATGAGTTCTGGAACAAACAGCTTTCTGCAGGCTGGGGTTTCTGTCCCAGTCCTGGAGCCAAGGCACGGGAACGAGATCTCACTGCCCTGCTCAGGAGACTGAGTTTAAAACTGAGAGGATTTTAATATATTCTAAAACCTCACTTCACACATCCTTGGAAAGTTTTGTCATTGGGACAGTACTGAGCTTTCATTACTATTTTTACAGAACATGAAGCTTCAAGCTGAACTCTACTATCAAATTTAGTGAGAAAAATCAATGTGAGAACTTTTTTTTTATTACTGCCCTGTGAAAGTACAGGGTTGGGACTCATTCCACAGCACAGTAGCAGATTGTATGGGAAAAGTGCCCTCTCAGTCTTTCAATTCTTTACTTTTTTCTTTTTTATAATCTCCACTGTTTCAGTCCCTCTCAGCCCTACCTCCCCCACTGCCCTCTTGAACACTTTGACATTTAGATGCCAGAGAGAGAGGCTGAGCTGAATAGTCTCGCGCACTGAAGAGATGTTTCATAGAAAGAAGAGAATGAAAAGCAAAAGTTGATGGTCTAAGGTGACAATAATCCAGATAAACTACAAGTCCAAGGTGATACATAAAAATATACAGGTTTTAGGCAATTATGCTTCTTTGTCTTCACAGCAGCCCTCACTTTTTTCCTTGAAAATGCAAGCAGCATATACAGTACTGGGAAATCAGGCAATAAATCCCTACTTCTCTGTGAGTCCAAGGCATAGCACAAGTCAGGCAAAAAGGAAACAGATGTCAGTACTAGTCACTGAAAGCAAGAAAACAAAATTCACAGAATTTACATTTGCAGAAATAGCAGAAGAGTCCGAAAGCATGTTTGGTCTTGACCTGAGCCTGTCAACAGGCAGGTCAGGTAAACAGCATCCTCATTCCATCGCAAACCATAAGCTTCATTAAATTTGTAATCCATGTGTTGTAGTGTTCTGAGGCCTGTTTTAGGCTCTTGGGTTCAGCGATCATAATTTTCCAGTTGTTTTGCTCTGTGACTGGAAACCACATGGAGCCTTGGGATATGCAGTTCTGCAGTTCCCTAATATTTGGAGTGCTCCATAGCAACCCACAGAGAGACTAAACGAGATGACAAGTGAAAGTGGTCCTGGTTATTCAATGAACGTAAGAGGAGTCAAAAGGAGGTTGGCTTATAAAATACAAATCTTGCTACAATAGCAGATAAAGCAAGTTATAAAAAGAGAACAATATGCAAACAGTGTTCTGAGTTTCAAATGACGCAAGTTAGCGTTGTCAGATTAGGACCTGACTTTACAGGGTTATTTGCATGAGCCATAAGAACACAGAAATGATGTTTTAAATGCTCATCAAGGTTCGTTGTAGCTTTCTGCTTAGCGTATTCTGCTCATACGCTTGTGGGGGGTCAAAGAGTGACCTCGTTATGCAGAATGTCATTTTATACACTTCACCCCTGCCGAGTAGTCATAAAACATCCTTAGTTTTTCATTTTCCAAGCAGCAATATTTGTTTATGTGAGGGGGAAGCTGCCACATACGAGATTCTAAGCAAAATGTAACCAAAAAAAACATTACCATAGGAAAATTTTTCCCATTGGAAATAAGCTAATAATTCATAACTGAATATTACATGAGAAATAAGTGGCAGGGCATGCCTATTCACTAGAAGAAGACAAAGAAGGCAAAGCCCATTTTGTATTGATAGGAGAAATTTTATAATTAATTTTCCACTATTTATCTGTGTCCTGGGGCAAGAGAAGTCTTATTCAGTTCAGAGTGGAGCTTATTTCTTACCATTGTCTTTACTTATTTTGGTCATAGATCCCAACCTGTATATTAAAAGAAGTCTAGAACACATCTTTCCCACACAAAGTTTAACAGAGCAAAAAAAAAAAAAACCCACAATGTAAATTTGAGTTTCCTCTGTTTGAATAACAGCAGTGAGAGGAAAGAAGTAACAACTAGAAAAAGCTTCCAAGCTGAGGGAAGTGTCTCTTATCATCACAATTAAGGGGGAAATTTGGTAGCAATCAGTCCACCTCCCTGACTTTAATTCAAACTGCATCATTACCCAACTTGATATTTCATTAGAAGTAAGTAGCTGGGGGTGTTATTCTTCAGTTTAAAAAAAAATCCCGACCAAGTACACTGAACATTAGGACTTCAAAAGCATTAACATGCGTGTTAAAATGAGAATGTGACACTAGAAACCTAAGTTACCTTCCCTTTCCTTCACTTGCTGTAGCTATTCCTACATTATGTGAGTTCATGGTAAACTGAAGGGTGCAGTCAAATTCTAAACAATTCTAAGAAAATTACACCTGTGTTTCTATACAGAGCAATAATAATTTTGTTGTATTTTATTTTCTAACACCAACAGGTTTTGTCCTTCTGTCTGTCACTGAACACAGGGTGTTCCAATTAAATGCTTGAGTGTAAAGCATGACAAGGTTTAAATGAAAACCAAGAATAAACTGTGTTTGAGAGGAAACTTTGTGACTTGGATGTCACAAAGTGGCTTTTAATATTGATGAAACACACATAAATATCTACAGATACTTCCTAACCGGTATTTATTCATCAGACCTGGTGCAAGCATTCTGGTGTTATATATCATGTGTGGAAAGAGAAAAGCCACTTTAATAGTATGTTTAAAGGGATGTTGAAGGTAATGTCAAGTTCTATATACACGTATCAATACCCACACAAGTTTTTACAAGTATCTATACTCTTAGAAAAAAGAAAAAAAATTTAGAAGTCTTTTCTTGCTTCCTTTCAGCACTTGGCTGGGCAGTGCCAGCCAGCAGAACAGGTATCTCTCTAAAGGTTTGTTAGCCTATGGTTTCCAGGCCCCACAGCTGAGGTTAGAAGAACATGTACATCAATGTCTGATGACTCTTTCAGAGTAACTCAGAACTATTATTGTCATGAAACTCAGTGGGTTCCGTTTCCTGCTGCTCATACGAAACCTTCCCTCTAGATTTGGTTACCTTGCTTTGCACACTGAATTTTTTTTTGTGTTCGTCTTCAAATTCATTTCAAAATTAAAGGGAAGTGGTCACATCTATCAAAGCTCACCTGGTTTACTGACATGTACAGAACACAGTCGGTGGGGAATTCCAAACCAGGCAGCCCACACTGGAGGAATGGCAGTTTTAATTGTCTGTGGAGGTCAGAGAAACAAGGCTGAAATAAGGAGTTTTCACCACAGGTGGGGAACTGGTGGGACATGGGAGTTTGGTTTTTCATAATGACACATATTGGGAAAATCCATTCTGAGTATATGACAACTCCTCTTTTGCACAAAGGTTATATTCAGTACTCTTGTCAGCCAAGGTCTGTGGGCTTCCAGATAGATAAGTAACAAGGAACTGAGCTGTAGATCTGAATTACAAGGACCTATGTCCTGCAATTTAGATGTAAATTACAGCAGTCATTTCCCACATACTTTGTAGAGGAGGCAGATATGCAGGGACATAAAGAAGCACATATATTCATTTTAGCAAAACTGTGGGCACATACATAAACTCTGTTCCTAACCATGCCAGGAGAAGTTGTATGAAGGATCAGGCTGTTTTCAATAAAACTCAGACACTAAAGGCTTTGTTAAGCATTCACTCATTCTTGAACACAGGTGCCAAGCACAGGCACTAGTGACATGGGTGAACATTTGTCTTGTCACATATTTGTTTGTTTGACAAACACAAACAAACATTTGTTTCTTACTAATAACTGTCTTTAACTAAACGGTGTATGATCCAGGAGGAGTTCCGTTTTCAAAGAACTACAGCAGACTTGCATTTTAATAACAAGCCTTTGCCCCCATTCTTCCCAGGAACGCTAGGCTAGCTGCTGGAATGTCCCTAAGCGCATGGAGGTGCCAGCAGTTCACCAGCAGCAGCCAGTCCAGTGCAGGCATTGCATAAAATCCTAAAGTGGCTTGGGTTGGAAGGGGCCTTGAAAGGCCACCTGGTCCAACTCCCTGCCATAAGCAAGGACTCCCTCAACTGGACCAGGTACCTCAGAGCCCTGCCCAGCCTGAGCTCAAGCGTTTCAGATGCCCCAGTGCTTCAGGGGGTGTCAGGTGCAAGTCATATGGAAGGGAGGGAGGTTCACCAATAGAATGGACATAACAGAACATAACAGAAAACTGCAAATACGATACACGTAAGAAAATACTAGTCTTTCTGTTGCTAACATTCCAGTTCCAAAAAACTGAAATTAAGCAGGTGAGTTTCAAAGTAAATGACAGGAAATACAGCTAAACTCTTCTTTTCCTGGTTCATCACAAGAAGAGCTAGTTCTCAGAGATCATCAGGGAAAACATGTAGCTTTTAAATCTTTATAAATTTCAATTGAGACCTAATACCTATCTTCAGTTTTCCCATTTCTTGAAGCAGCTTTCTGCTACTTCACCTATATACCAGGGAAATATTTTCAGAGGGAGATGGAAGAAATGGTGGTTTGAATGTTGCACTTCCAGTGTGTAGTTCTTGCCCAACAAAGTCAATCTGGAAACCTGTATTAATTTCTACAATTACCATTCTTTCCCAAGTAGTGCTCTTCCAACTGAATTAGACTTCTACATTCCAGCCATTATTCATTAGTTATACATAGAATCTCAGGATAAATCATGTTGGGAACAAAATGAAGAAGTTTCTAGTCCAACACCCCCGCTTTAAGCAGGATCAGCTATGAGCTTAGATCATATTGCTCACAGCTTTGTCCAGTCTGGTCTGGAAAATATTCAAGGATGGAGACAACCCAGTACTGCAGGCTGCCTGCTCCACAGCCCTAAAGGGGGAAGATTATTTTCTGTATATCCATTATGTGGACAATGCTTCTAATTCCCTTCTATTTAGCACACCCATTCTTTCACTCCCTGTACTCTGTTGGGTTTTTTGGTTGGTGTTTGAGTAGGATTTTTTTTTTGGGTGATTTTTTTGTTCTGGGTTTTTTGTTGTTGTTGGGTGGTTTTTGTTGGGTTTTTTGTGGTTTTTTAAATTTGTGTATTTTTGTGGTGCTTTTTTTTTCTCTGTGTGTTTGCTTGGGTTTTTTGTTGTTGTTTAGTTTTTTTTTTTTTTTTTACATCTGAGCACCATCATGAGTTCCTTGCTTAGCCAAGATAGTCTCCTGTTATATCTGCTTGTTCTCCTGAGTGACAGGACAGATCCTCCTTCTGTCTGGAATGGTTTCCAGTAAAAAGGCAATCTTTGGATGAATCCAGCCTTGTGATGTTTTGGTGGTTTTTTTGGTGGTTTTTTGTTTTTTGGTTTTTTTTTTTTTTTTTTTTTTTTTTTTTTTTGTTAAAGAGAGCCATATCTGGGCTGGCACTGAAGTGAAAATTCAACCAGGAAATTTATAACACCAAGTATAAAACAGACACTTAAAAGTGCAATTCTTCAAAGAATTCTTTATCAGCATAACTCCACTAAAAGCTTCAAGTAACATTTCCACTATTTAAAAGTTCTTAAAAACATTTTTTAAATTGATACCTTGAGTTTCAGCTTGCTGTGTTCAAACCGTTTGTTATTATAAAACTGAAGGATACAGAATTTTACCATCTCTGAGAGAGAAAAAGCATCTGATTTTTCTCCATTAAGATTCAGATTAAACTGAAGCCTTCAAGCTTTGAAAGCTAAGCTTGTATTGTGCTCACATATCACATTTCCATGCTGACAGTGGAAACTCAGCAAACTGCTTCACACCCATGCCACAGGCCCTCCTCTCAGTCTGTTTTGCTTAATAACACAACAGAAACAAGTGCTGGTTCAGTGCAGTGTGGGACTCATGAAAATGTGAGGAGATAATAAGAAATGTGCACGTTTCCCAGATGGTGAGCGATGAACGCTTCCTGCCCTACCCAACAGCAGATACAGGAAGCATCACCCTCAGCACCCAGAAGTCACTGTACTGCAGATTTTTCTCTTTTTTTTTTTTTTTTCCTTTCTTCATCCAGGTGTCAGCCAGTCTGGCTGAGAACCAAAAGTCCCCTGATTTCACAGAAATTCAACAGTTAATTTATTTCAGATAGAAAGCCCCAGAAAGAAAAGGATCAAGTTTCTGGTAAACTCTGTAAGCTTGCTACAGTCTAATTAAGAAATGGTCATAAAAAAGAGGGAATTGTTGGATATGCATGTCAGTGAAATGTGCTTTAGTATGGTGAGGAAATACACATCTAATTCCTTGCACTGAGTGACATATAAACACAACCCTTAATGCCAACAACATTTATCTAAAATTTTGATAATAT
Organism: Anomalospiza imberbis; assembly: GCF_031753505.1. Classification (NCBI taxonomy): domain Eukaryota; kingdom Metazoa; phylum Chordata; class Aves; order Passeriformes; family Viduidae; genus Anomalospiza; species Anomalospiza imberbis. The sequence continues at coordinate 538,136 of NC_089689.1, read as the reverse complement.
TTTTCTGTAAAGTCAAGTCATGAAAGTTTGCAAAGATTCCACAGAGAAAATAATAACCATAATAACAATTTTATTCAACAAAGTTTCAAATCAAAGGCTTCCAGTAGGTAATGATGACTTACAACAGCCATGTGAAGCAGTCAGAGAGGTTAGGGACACAACTAAAGTCACCAAAGCTGAGAACACAGCACCCATGGAGACATTTAGAAGTTGAGACAGACAATGGAAAGACTCTGTTGTCATCTCTTTACAGAGTCAGTAGGCCTACAAGAATGGATGCAGGGACTGGACTATATTTTAATCCCCATATGATTCATAAAAACAGAGAAAACTTTGAAAACAGAGAAAAATTGTGTGCTCTCCACAGTGACTTGGCTCCTACCAGGTTTCTCCTTTACTGTCTCTGTACAGAAAAAAACCCCAAAACTTCACAAGGTTCCCTCAGAAGCTAGGGGCAACCCTACAAAAAAAAAAAAAAAAAATCCCCTAAAAGCATTCTGCAGATACTTCAGAGACAGATGGGGCAATTTTGGGCTGAACTGGAATTTTGCAGGAATGTTCTTGCATTGCCATTTTATAGTGAGGAAGTGAAAGAACTAAAAACAGATTTCAGGAAAGCTCTGGTCCCTTGTCCTTCAGAGTCAGGTCTTTCATAGACCCAGTGCCACAAGACTCTCTCAGGTGGTAGATCACTACTCAAAGTTTAGCTTGTGGCATTCCTTGATGCAGGTTGGCATTAGGCTCCACTGATTTTTTAAATCCAGAACTTCTCCTGTATTTTGAGGAGTCTGACGCCATTCAGCCCTACTCATGCCTTACTGGCTGAAAAATTAGAACTCATTGAATTAATCAGGAACAAAAGCTAACATGGGGAATATCTTAACTTCAAAAAAAGCTCAAACAAATAGCCCTCAAAATGACCCAATTCTCAATCAAATCAGACCCACACTAAAAATGAGTCCACTAAAACCAGCAGCAATATTTTGATCTTGGTGGCTTCAGGATTTCTTTCCAGAAAACTTTTGCTTGCAGCAGAAATTAATTCTAAAAATGATTCATGATGGCTACCATTACTTTGTTATGGACTGACTACATAATATGAGAGAAAATGTTAACATTTCAAAATAATATCACTGTAGCTCAAAAGTACCCATCACCCTTTTTTTTTTCTAATGCACACTATTTCCTCTCCCACAGAAACTAGTTTCTATTTCCCTTAAGTGCTAGAGAGATGGATTATCAGTAGTTGATTTCTTTAGGTCACATAAGAGACAGATGCATTTCAAAGAAATCACTTCTTTTCACAGCTAAGCTAACGCTCAGCCACCTGACGGGCAAAGGGAGTTCTGCAGTGGGGCAGCACTGCCTGACTGGGCACTCGAGCTCAGCACAAATGTGGTCAGACAAACGCCAGGGAAGGTTATGCTCAACAGCAAGAGTGCTGCAAAGCTCAAAATTGGCCACACATGGAAGACAACAACTTGTCTAAGCCAAAACAGAACACTCGGAAACAAAGTGGGGCTGAAATGGAGAATGAGTGAGGGTAAGGCCAGACAAGAGTGACCAAAAAGAAACAAAAAAGAAGAAGTCAGAAGCAGAAGCAGAAGAAATAATTTTGACCAGCAAATGGGACTTGGAGTTCATGGAACTTTTTGTCCTCTTTGCTTTAACCAAACCTGTCCAGTGTTGTAACCCTGGAAATTTTCTCACATTTTTTTTCACTTAAACTCTACCAAGTGGTCTCCAGAAAGAATAGAAAACAGTGCAAAGAAACGGGCTGAATATTAGCAAATATTTGTAAGCATCTTCTGTGCACATAAAATTGGAGTGTCATTACTCATCATGGACCTACAAGAAATCTGGAAAAGATTAGAAACCAGCTGGTGACAGCCAATTGTGCTGCTGTTCCTGCAAGAAGTTTTCCTCTGTCCTTTTACTGGACAGCATCAACTAAGACAGTGCCAACCTTAAGACAAATAGGGTTTTGTATCATATAATGGAATTATTCTAATAAGCCCTAAAACTGTAAGGCTTAAAATACTTTTTGCAATTTCCTGTAATAATAGGAAAGGAGAATAGTTATTAAGTGAGGAAGTATTTCAAGCAGCAATTGGCTATCATGAATGAAATGGAGAAAAGTATAGTTGTGGATTAAATTTGTGGAAGATGAAAAAGGCAGGTCTGTTACCAATCATCCCATGATGAAACTGAAAGAAATCCAGAAAATTAGGAGTGAAGAAGTTACGTGAAAAGCTTTCTGCTGTGTCAGGACATACCTATTCCTTATGGTATCATGTTAAATCCCACCAGACATTTTTGTCTACAGGAAACAAGGATAGTGACCCAATATTCAATATGGATGAATGCATATGGGTTTGAAGTACTGTATTTTTAAAGTTTAAAGTTCAAATAAGCAGCACTTTCGTCACTAAAAATGTCAAGTCAGAGTATTCAGGACAGTAGAATCATGAAAACTGTAGGGAATCAACATCTAATCCACCTGTGGGACCTAATCCAACTCTTTCATAAAGCAGAACCGCTTACAATAACCAAAGTCAGCGTGAGCAAAGAATTTTTCTCTTAGGAAACTCCATGCAGGTCTCTCCCTGGTTTTTCTGTGGTCTGTAGAAGCAGAATGTTGCTCCAGCAATTAAAAAAAAAAAAAAAAAAAAAATCTTGCCAGCCCCACGAATTTTGCAGTTCCTCTTTTCTCCCTCACTTCAGTTGTACACGTACCTAAGTCTTGTACACAGTTTTCCCCATTGCCGAGATTGGGAAATTTGCAGTGGGCTTTACAAGTAAAACCTTAAAGGTGAGTAGGCTGGCATAGAAAGAGTGAATCAGAGTCAGTGAAATATTCCATTGAGAAAAAAAAGGATGCCCTGAAGATCAAAGTTACTCAGAGGAAGAAAGTATTTGTCCACAATATAGGAAAAAAGGGACTGATGATCATAGTCCCACATTGATATGTCTGCTAATGAATGCAGTAGGCTTTGGTTTTGCAGCATTTGAGCAGCGTTTACAGGAAGATAGGAGGATATTGGGGCTTTACGTTGTTTTTACACTTTCTAGGACCCTAAGCTGGGAGTTTATGTGCCAAATTTTCATCCTTTCTCCAAAGCAGACACTCACAATTCCCAGTCTTCTTTCTACATTTGTACATTTCTACATGTACCCTCTTGCATGAATCATTACACAAGTTTACAAATAGAACTGGCTTAGGGTGAACCAGAGAGGCAGCACTGATTTTTTTTTTTTTTTTTTTTTTTTTTTTTAAATTTGCCCAGGGATAAGGAGCGCAAGTAGCAATGCAGAGATTGGGATTTAGCGGTATGGAGTACTGGAGAGGACTCCCCAGTGTGTTAAGAGCACTATTATTTTGGGATATGAGGACAGCAGAACATAGGGACCAGGTGGTCTGCTTGGCAGGCAAAACTTTTTCCTCGTTCACAGTACAGTATTCAACCTATTCCTACTCGACTTTTGACTGTATTTGAGTCCAGTAGCATCAAGACCGCAAAGGTTATCACCTCCCCTAGCGTCCAGTGGTCTGGTATGTCTGCAAGCAACAAGTCACCTAAGAGTTATCCCATACTATCACTGGTCTCCTCCACCAAATGAAGTACCTGGACAGCAATTCAAGTATTGTGTGACCTGGAAAACAATTCAAGTATTGTGTGACCTGGAAAACAATTCAAGTATTGTGTGACTTGGAAAGCAATTCAAATGCTGTGGGACAGCAGCATTACCCTAATGTAAAGGACAAGAATGCTGTCTTTTCTTTACTGAAGACAAGATTTATTGCAAGAAGGTGAAGTGCAATGAGACTCAGTAGCATGAGAATTCGTTTCTACAGGAAGGTCTGACTTAACACTTGTTTCGTGCATTGATATGTTTAGCCAATCCCAAAGGTAAGGAGAGTAATTTCATTTTAAATGGGGAAAAGACATTCCTTGTCTCGTAAATGAAGTGTCAACAGCCCATCATTGATCACAGGTACAAAAAAAGCAAGCCATCCTGTACCCTCACGCTCACAGAAATTCACTAGTGGATTACTTATAATTACCAGCTGCTATAAGTTCAAGACATTGCCCCACTTTTAGCCTGAAGCTACAGAGCTCTGGGAGACAACACGGGAAATTATTTTCCCTGTTGTTTTTTACCCTTTTGTTGCCCTCCTCTGAGAAGGATTTGGATGCATCATCCCTCTGACCTTGCCAGCAATGGAGCCTCCCACCGAGGACAGCTCCTAACTGAGGGAACGCGATGAGAGGCGGAGGGGGCAGAATGTCAAAACCGAGCAGGTTAGATACGAAAACAAATCCGGCACTGCTAACACCTCTTCCTTCCTTCCTTTTGCGCCCTGTTCGGGGGGTAAGAGCAGTCAGTAAACACCTCTGCCCTGCACAAAGGGCAGTGTTCACCTGATAGCCTGGGGACAAATGTTTCCTGCAGACACAGTTGTGTCACTGCCGGCACTCGGGAGCGGCAGCCTGCTGTGGTTAAAACCGACCCGAGGCTGACAGTCTGTCCACGCACATCTGTCTGCAGGCGGCTCTCGGGCTCCCAACCCTTCGCACAGGTCCCGAGGAAGCTGGGGATGTGTCAGCAGTTATCACCATCATACGCAGTCCTGCACACATCATTCACAAGCTAATCATAAGCAAGCAAATTTGCACACGTTATTTATTAAAAAAAAAAAAAAAAAGGCAAAAAAACCCCAAAAAACCCAACCAAACAAAACATAACCCCCCCCCAAAAAAACAAACAAACAAACAAACAAACAAACAAAAAAACCCCGAAAAAAAAACCAAAAACCAAAAAACCCCAACAATTTTGAAACATGACAGAAAAAAGAACCCAAGCAAACAAGCAGAAATTGGGATGCTCAGATTAAGTATTTCAACATCTAAATCACCATCCTGGACAGACAGAGAGTTATGCTTAATTCTTTGTCTTGCTTTATACCCATGGCTGCTTTTATGCAGTGGAGCTTAAGTATGTACAAACAATTCACACCTCCCTCAAACAGCTTGTAATAGTCACATTTTGTTTACAACAACAGCTCTAACATAATTAATATTTATACATGCCAAGTCACTTAAAATTAAAGAGGTATTCCTGAAATATGGCATTGTGCTTCCTAAGAACCTGACTTGCAAAAATTAAACCAAATTAAATAAATTCTTGCTTCTTCAATACCCCTTCCTGAGAAAACCACATTGAAATATTTTCACACAGCTTGTCCAAACAAACCTGTCTAAGGTAATGTTCTAGTTTGAAGAGCGACAGGAGACTTGCAAATAAATTATTGTATATAGAACTTTATTTCTGGGGTATGTTAAAGTACCTTCCCCTTGTATTCTGCTGAACCCACCTAACCAACTGACAAGTATGAAATTGCAGTACACAGGCATGCAACAAGTGTATTTTGTCAAGAAAAAACTGCAGTATTTGCTGTTCTGTTGATCAAACCAAAAAATACATTTTACTTGCAAGTACTCATCAGAAAGGGACAAGAATTCAAAGTTCTAGACGGTTCTGTTGATGGTTTTTTGTTTGGTAACAGACATACACAGTGACACATAACAAACCCAAAGCAATTCAGCCTCATTTGGTATAGCCTCAACCATGAGACACTGCTGTCTGTTTTCTTCCTCAAAAAAGACTCACGTCACTGAGCACTGAAAGGGGAACTTCCAGAGTTCGTGATGAAGATAGATGATAAAGAGCTCTGCTCACACCAGCTTGCAGGGCTGCCTGCGTCAATAAAAGGCGGCAGCAGAGGCAGGGAGCTGTCAGTTGGGGCTGGAGGATCTTCATGGCCAGGGGCACTTCATGTTAAAGCCAAGGAAAATGCCTGGATTCTTTTTCTCCCACAACAACATGACTGAATTAACTGGAAAAGAAGATTGCAAGCTTGCAAAAGGCAAAGTCCATAAAAAGAAGCAAAAGGCTTTGTAAGTATATACAACTTAATATATAACTTAATGTATTAGAAGTGAAAATAACACTCTACTAATCTTGGAGATTAAGAATTAGTGCTGTGGTCCAGGCTAAATGAACAAAACCTGCTCAAAGCCCAGGACTGCAACATCATTCAAAAAAGCTTGAGCTGAGGCATACCAATTAATTGATTACTTTAAGTATTCTGAAATAGAATTTGGATACAGTGGGGGCCCCCCTCAGTCTTTTTTTTTTACTTACTTGGATATGTAACTTCCCAGACTTCAGTCATAGAATGGAGCTGTCTCTGAAAGTTTGAAGAAAATTTAACTAGAAATTAAGTGCTACTGCAATTCTAATGAATTTAAAAATGTCTGTTCATTGTTTCAGTGGTGCTGATCTCAAAAGTTATTTGAAGTGCATGGTGCCACATATTGAATCTGGGATCAAGACTTCCAGCTCTAGAAATGTCATGTAAGTACAGAAACACATCAAGTTATAAAATACAATCATAGCTAGATTACTTCATAGTAAATTACCTAATTTCTAAACTACTTCTAGAACAACAAATATTGTAACAGTATCTAGAATTTCCAAAATACAAGAGAGGTGAACATTAGTAATTAGAAACTACTCATGGAGTTAAGGATTTTTAATTAGTGATTTGATATGTTTGCATCAAACATTAAGGGAGTAGACACTTCAGTTAAATCCATTTTTATCTGAAGGACATTGTAACTGTTCTCTAACGCTTTACAAGAAAAAACGCTTCTCACTTAAATGAGGAGTAGGGGGTATTACCATTCTTATTGCAAAAATATGGAAACAGAAGTACAGGTACAAAATACTTTTATCATAGTTACAGTCAAAGATTATTTTCCTGGGAATAGAATTCAAGACAACAGCATAATTCCATTTTTTTTCCATCTCTGATTATTTTTCGTGACGTGGGCTGTCTCTAGGATTTCAGATTATGACAAAGCCGTAAATTTAGTAAAATACTTGGCATATATTCCTGGAATATAATAATAAATTATAAACTTTGTCTCCTTCAGACATACAAACAAAACCCCATGGTTTCTTCCCTAAAGCCTTTTATTTTTCTTGTCACCTTAGGCTTTCTGCAGAGGAAGTTATTCAATGGTCACAGTCTTTGGAAAAGCTCTTGGCCAGCCAAAGTAAGTCTGTTACCTCAGTATGACTTAGTTCTTACTCTGAGGACAAAGTTTTATCTAATCTCACCAACAGGCAAAGCTGAAGCATTGTACAGAGTCAGACACAGGGCCAGTTACACTTCAGTTTTTTGCAGCTCTAGTGTAACTTGGACACTGCTAAAACTTGGCTTCCAAGTTGGGTTTTGGGGTCTTTTTCCATTTTCAGTATAGCAATTAACCCCCAAATAACTAATTTTGATCAGTGTTCAATCCTTAGATAATCAGTTTAATCAATTTAGGACAATCAGTTTAGTCTGGAATTTTCTCTCCACTTATACCCTAAGACAGTTCATTTAGGAAGGACTAGAATCCATTGTTATAGGATTGTTATAGGATCCATTGTTATAGGATCTCTACCCAGAGTTCAGATCTAAGAACACTGAACATAATTAGGAAGACTCCCAGCAGCCTTAATATTGAATATCTGTTGTATGTTGAACAAGGGAAGAACAGTGTATTTTGGCAAGATTTTATATCAGATTTCAATACAAATCCTGCTATTTATTTTCTCCTCCCTGGTCACAAGTATCATACAGTAAATGATTAATTATTTATGTTGGCTTTAGGTGGTCAAGGTGTCTTTCGGGAGTTCCTGAAGTCAGAGTTCAGCGAGGAAAACATCGAGTTCTGGTTGGCTTGTGAGGATTACAAGAAAACAAAGTCTGATCACTTACATGGCAAAGCAGAGAGGATTTATGAGGAGTTTGTTCAGTCAGATGCCATTAAGCAGGTATGTATAAAGCCAGCCTGTGCAGAGTTAGAAGGGAGAAGTATGGCTCCACTGAGATGCTCACACACTCACTCAGTGGCAATAAGGCGGCACAGACACACTTTCAGGTCCCTTCTTGAATCACAGCTACCTGCAGTATAACATTATCAAATCTCAAAAACAGTCACAGGCAGCAGGCCAGTACTGGGAGAACCCCCAGCAGAGCTCAGCAAAGGCCTCAGCACATGATGCTCTTTGCTGAGCCAGCCCAGCTTGAATTGCTGGTGGCATTTGGAGATTCTTTGTGTTTGCAAGTGGAAGCACCACAGAACATCTCTTGTCTTTTAAAATATGCTTACCTTCTGGAAAAGTTAAAGTTCTGTATGTTGATCATACCTAAACTGGAGACATTCAACACAGGATTTCTCTTAGTAACTGGAGGTTGTTCCTCAAAGTTGAGCTGTATTAATTCTGACTCTAAAACGAACTACATTTCTATAGTGAACAACAACTTCTGTGCCTAAATGGGACACAGATATTTGATTTCCCCCAATTTACAGATCTGACATTGAGCTGTCATAGAGTTCTAAGGCTGCAAATGCATGTATTGACAAAGAGATATAGAAGAGAGAATACATTCAAAGTTAAATCTAGGTTTTTTTTTTTTTTTTTTTTTTTTTTTTTTTTTTTTTTTTGGGTTTTTTTTTTCCAGATCAATATTGACTATCAGATGAGGGAAGCAACAGCCAAAAAGGCCCAAGACCCAACTCACACAAGTTTTGATGAAGCCCAGAAAACAGTGTACATCCTTATGGAAAGAGATTCCTATCCCAGATTTTTAAAATCCAAATCCTACCTGAACCTTTTGAACCAGCTGCAAGCCAACACTTCAAAATAAAGTGTCTGAGGCATGAAGAGCCAAGTAGACTCTGTCAAATGTCCTGTGAAGAGATCCTCCACAGTGGTTGAATCTTGCCAAGGAAAAATCCCCGTCTTGGGAGGAGGGGTATGAGGGAGATGCAAACAGCTCCACAGGCAATGGAGCATCCTGTGGATTCTGATCTCCACAGGATGCAGGATGAAAGCTGGTGAGGCTGTCATAAGCGTGAGAGCAGCACAGGGAGAAAATCCCCTCCTCCACAGTGTCAAGGCAGGATATGGAAACCAAGGTTTGACCAGCACTATGAACACTGAACTGTGTCTTAGATCCCAAAGAACTGCTGATTGTTAGGAAGTGCAAGACTTGAAAGCTGAGCATTGGGAAAAGATTATCAAGTTCAGAAGAAAAACTAGGATGACTGACAAATTTCAGCATAACAAGAAAATGCCAAGACAATGACGTCTCTTTTAAAAATCTGTGAAGTGTTAATAGGTGTGAGATCCACAATGCTGTTGTGCTATGTAAATATATTCTAAATTGATGTGTCTTAAAATCTATATGGTCTAAATTATATAAGATTTGTATAAGCTATATTTTTATTAAGTTAGTATTCAACAGGCAGGTATGTAGCATCTTTGCTGTTTAATTTATTGAAAAATAATAAGTAACTCCTCATTAAAATACAGTTAAAAATAAAAGATTTATAGTGGTTTTACATCTTATTTGAAGTGATTTTTCCATTGCATTTGCTGACATATTGAAACACACAATTCCTTTCAGTTTCACTGTGCTACTACTTCTCATCTCCATATTCAAATACTAATTTTACCTTCACCACTTCTCTCTCTTTTTGCCCATTTTACACAACCATAATCTGAGATACTGGGAGCAGCTGATACTGACTTACACAGACCCATCCTCACAACCCCCAAAAAAGAACAGTTGTGATTTTGGTTGAAATATGTAACTAAGAACAAGAGCACTCCTAAAAGTCCAGTGTTGGGGACTTTGTGACATTGGAGCTTAAAACAAAAATAAGTCAAAGAATGCCTTGGTTTTATGAGTTCCCATCATGAGACATTGGTATCACGTGGTTGGCAATACAAGATTTTATCTCACTCATGCAAATTTCCAGAATAAGATGAGCTTTGTGAGCCCCACTCTGCTGTGTACCAAAGGGAGAAGCTATAAATTCAGAGACGTCACCTCTTGGCCAGAACAGACCATGTTCTTATTGCCACCCTCTGGGGACTTTGGACCTCTAGGGGAGAACCAGAATCTGTGTCAGTTGCAAAACAGCTGGAAGGAACACAGAAAAGTGCAAACCTCCACTATCACCTACTGTAGTAGCTGGAAGCCATTGGAAATTACATCTTCCTTTCAAAGCTAATAAATGCAGAAGACCCCAGTCTTACAGTATTGTTTTTAAGTTACGTGTTTCTGAGAGTCTGACTGCAAAACCTAAATGTTCCTGTAATAATGTAAACCAGTCTCCAGTTGGCACTCTTACATTAATTAATTTTTCAGGATCACTAGGAATAAATCTAACTGCTGTGAAGTAGGAATAACAGTGCGTCCCACACAAGATGCATCACCATGCTTGCTCAAACACAGTTTACGTGGACCAAGTGTCTCTGTCTGCAGAACTTCAAGCTCACAGAAGATAAAAGAGAACTTTGAAATATCAGCTACCCTCTAAACAGACATTGCATTCAAGTAACATTATTCTTTTGACTGTAAATCCCTCAAATTATTATGGCCCTGATCTTCCTTTGTTCCCCACTATGGTTTCACAGTTTTGCTATGATTTAACCAAACACCCATATGAAATTTCTGATTAAAATCATATTTCATAGCATGGATAGTTAGGATTTTTATTTATTTTTGAATGGCTTGTTGCTAGGAGAGGAGACTGTCATAGCAATTGCACCAACTTGTATTACACCATTAGGATAGTCCAGAGTTTCTGAGGAGAGAAGAATGGACTTTTGACTTTCTTCCACAAGCATCTATCCCTACTTCATAATTTGGTAGAGTGAGAATGCAGAAAGGTATTTTTCTTCTTCAAAAAGAAACTATTTCACTCTGCACAACCCAACAACCTTGGCTATTTTCAAGTCTCTCATCTTATTTGCACTACAAACCTGATAGCAATAGCAAAGGTCAACTACTCAGATTGTTAACCCCAGAGATATTCCAGCCCACTCAAGCACCCCTGGCAACATGACCACATTTCACCAAGCAAGTAACAGCAGAAATTCAGGCCTGGTTCCAAGATCCTGGAAGCCCGGGATTATATGTCTGTTGCTACAGCAGGCCTGTCCAAAGTGGTTGCTTTAACAAGGTCTGAGGGATGTGGATGACTCAGAACCCAAAGATCAAAGGACTCAGAGCTTTCTGTCACCCTTGGCTCATGCACAAGGTGGGTGCACTCATCTCCTTCTACTCATGCTCAGGAACAGCTCCAACATCACACATTGGTTTCACAGCTGTGGGTTGGGCCTTTTTCTTAAACTAGATTTCACTTTCCCTCTTTGGAAAAGATATACCATGACAGAATGGAAATTTGCTGTTCCGTTCACTGTCTCTAAAAGAAACGGTTGAATCAGGCTGGCCATCAGCTACAGAGCAGTGCAGGAAAACAGGATGAAGTCCATGGAAAACTTAAAGATTTGACAGTAGTGACTCAGACTTTTCTTTAAGTGTTCTACCTTACTCCTGAAAAAACATTTTCATTGTTTGTTAATGTTCCAGTGGAAAAATCAATCACAGTGCCACCTTCAGGTACATTTTTGAAGTGAATTAACTTCTCTCTCTTGCAGTTTTCTTTATGGAAGGACTCAAGAGTCCAGCAGACTCTGAATGTGTATTTAGCTTTGAACTCTCTGATTTGGAAAACTTAATTACCTGAAACAGATATTTTTAATACTATCCTAAATAAAAATATGGTATAGCATAGTATAAATCTCTCCCATATATTGAACAGGTCACCCATGGAAACATTGCATTATTATGAACAGTGAAACAAGAAGGAAATTAAAGCTGAGATCGTGATGAACAGTTCAAATTCACCACCACAGATTCCTCAGTGCCACCCATCCCTGCCCACACTGAAGCAATAGGCTTTTCACATGTCACATAATTTATGGTTGTGAAATGAGTTTGAAAAGAAAAAATAGATAGTAGAACATGAAAAAATAAGATGCTCCCATCTTCCTTTCATAGACATGAGTTGGTTTTATCAGAGTGTGTAATGTCTACAGATGAAGCTTTTTGAAGTTAAATCTTTAGTCATGAAACAGAGGCAGAAATCAAAAAACAAGTTCTTGCTTAATATTCATTGGATGATTAAAACTTGCCTTGGATGCTCAGAAACAAAGTCAGAGGGGACTTAAGGTTATCCCCTGGCTTTGCTTGGGTAGTTAAAGCCTCAAAGGTTTTAGTCATTAAAAGGGGATTTAAATCAATCAAGAACCAATGTGCCTATTTTGAAAACAAACTCATTCCCCCTCATTTCTCAAAACATCCCCAGAAACTACTCTCTTGAAAGACCCCAAAGATGATCAACATTTACATTCTACTGAGCACTTCCCTTCAATTTCTTCAAGCACCATGCAGCCTAAGCATCACACTGCCTTAAAGCACTTCTCTAAACTACTTCCATGACCTGCCCTGTGAAAGTGACATGGCCCCTTTCACTAATGGAGTTAAAAATATCTTGAGTAGAGCATGAAACGCAGAAATGTAAACCTTTCAGGACCGCTCTAGTCTTGTGTTCAGAGAGAGAAAGAAACAGAGCAGATTAGCAATGCTTCTCTTCAAAGTCTGTGACGCAGCAAAGTACTAAAGTGTCAGCAACAGATACCTAGAAACTTGACATCAATGGAGTCACAACAGGTTTGGGGTTTTTTTTCAGGTCACTGTGGCCAGAAGGCTTCTGCTATTAGAGGGCTAACTTTAAAAATAAAACAAGATAAACACTCTCTGCATAACACTAGTAACTCTGTAACCCACGATTTCCGTACTACCTATGGAAAAAGTCTGTAATGTATTTACTGTGGTAAATGGTTTGTTAGCCATGAAGGTCAAGAAGGCAGCTTTAGATACAGAGAAGAGACTCAATATTGAACAGAATTTGACCAGCCATGAGTTTGGAAACATGCTCGTTGTTTATGCCAGTCTAAAGGAAACTGTGGACACACTCTGGGTGTTCAAACAAAGCCCGAAGTCCAGCCAGGAACTCTCCGGGCACTGGAACAAGCATCTGGAGGAAAGGGGAGCCCTGGAATAACAGGTAAACATTCTGACTTGGCCCACACTGTAATCAATTATTTGACACTGAGCTATGACAAGATGAAGAACTGCTATGTTCCAAAGAAGAACACACTTGCAAGGGATGTAGGAAGCTCTGTTCACCGCTGAGCTTTGGTGGAAGTGTGAATGCAGAGTCTCACAGCACACAGTGCTTTGAATCCAAACCACAGCACACCTCTGAGAAGCCTGACTGAAGGGGTAGGGTGAAAGATCCTGTAAAAACTAGTCCAAGCTTCTCATGGCATGATTTTCTCTCCTACTGAGATGGCAGTAGAATATCAGGCCCACACAATGTCATGACAGTTTTCAGAAATAGAAAAAAGGAACAAAAAGGTCACAGAGTACAACTGAGCTATCTAAACTCCAGTCTGCTCTCACTCAGCAGGACAATGGTGTGTAAGCTCTGTAAACACAGTTTACAGAAATGGGTCACAATGTAAGATTTGTCCAGCCTTATTGATAAAACCTAAAGCCATGAATATAGAAATTATTCAAATTCCTCAGGCAAAGGGCAATGCCAACTTCTACCCAGAAACAAAAATCACTTCATCATCCCTATATCTGCAGACAACTTATTAGTTGTTTTGACCTACTGTAAAGACTGAAGCTGTGAACGCTGTTCCCTGCAACCCTGTGAGTAAAACTTTGTTGCACAGAGAACCTAACTTTTTATGAGGTTATTTTCAAATATATAAAGCAAGAAAGCATTTTTCTCAGTTTTGACACTTGTCCATTTCCCTTATTTTCTTTCTGGAAAGCACATCCAGCTCAACCACTGAATAAACCAAGCAACAACTGATTCCTGTGTAGCACACCTTCATGATCCTAGGGCTGTTCTGTGCCCTACACCTGGCAGCACAAGGAATCCAAAGGGAAAAGGCCCCATCAGAAATTACCTGCAGGTCTCAGAGTCTCACCAAGAGTCTTTCATGCTAGAAGGGACCATTTGTAAAGGTGGCACTACAATATCCCCATCCAGAGCCTGCACCCACACCCACCCTCCCCAAGGCCAGGCTGAGCTGATGGACACAGTGGTTCAAACCTTCTCCTTCAGTGTGACACCAGATGACATCTAGTGGAATTTGTATGCAACTCTAGGAAGGGTGGGATTTAGGTTAAATCGTGTAATTTTAGAGCGCAGCAGCACACCTGGTTAACAACTAAACTATCCACTCTTATGCTTTGCAAATATTCTGGAAAGGGAAGTAGATAGGTAACTTTCTGGGTCCCAAGCTATAAGTGACCATAGTGGAAAGAGCTGACACGGAGAAACACATTGTTCAATTGTTTTTGTAACCCATTAAGTACCAAATTTTTCTTTAGAGCATGGTCAAGGATACAACAAAACATGAAATTTGCAATAAATCCTGCACCTAAATACCCTCTTACTGTACAAGGCACCAGAGGTGTGCAGAAGTATTTTCTTCAGTTTAATAGTAAAAACAAACTTAGGGAGAAAACCCCAGGATGAGTTTATTTCAATTTTAAGCAGTATTACAGAATTTTTTAATGCCTGTAATACAGAAAAGAAAATGTTTGAACACAAAATCATTGGTTACTGATTCTCAGTCACTGCACAATTTAACTTTACAAAGATATGATCTTATATGTGGTCCTCTGAACATCAGCTGATAGGAAAAAAACCTAAATAGTTCATTACTGTTAATCTTAAAATGAGATTTTAGATGAGTTTTCCTTTAATGCAAATAAAGTTTAGAGTAAAAAAAAAAAAAAAAGATATAATTAGGCTTTTGCAAAAGAATGTGCTTAAGCCCGTGTAAGGTTTTTCCAAATATATATAGATCAAATAGTCAAATACTGGTACAAATCATGAGAGACTATTAGCATAATTGGGATTTTCATTCTGTAACTTTTCCAGAGTCAGTTATTAATAATGTGCTTTTTTTCTTATTTTAAATTTAAGGAGTTCTACAAATGAGATTCTTTATAGACATATTTTAACATGTCAAGTTCTGGCCCTCAGATTCTTTAGCATATAACTGCCTGCATATGAAGCATAAGAAGTGTGAGGAGGGCATGGAACAAACTTGAAGTATCTCACTGTTGTGATTATGTGAACAATCAGCTCAAGTTAATTTGCTCCTGCCCATTCCCATTAAAGAAATGGAACAAAATACTCCAAAATCCCGTGTAAAGCTGCAATGAATAAAGAATATGATTTAATGAAATAGCAATCAATAGGAAATAGATCACAGTGATATTTGCCCTTCCCTAAGCACAGGCCAAGGTCTCATGTGATGCTGCCCTGCTCTGCCACCAGGTTCTGCTGGAGGTGAGCATGCCACACACATTTCCTCCCCAGCAGAACCAGTGCTGTGGGAAAAATGATGCACATCTCATACACAAAGCCTGTGTACCAGTAGGGTGAGCTGCAATAAAATAAATGAGTGTACTGCATTGTTGGAGGCTCAAACTTCAGTTTAAGTTCCAATCCTACACGGTTCATGCTCTGCCTGAGAGCCTCTGTAAGAGGAAAAAAAGATAAGCTAGAGAAAGTTAAGACTGAAAGATATCACAGCACAGAGCTGGGCTGTCAGAGGGAGCAGGGACATGACCAACCTTCCCCTCCCAACAGGGTCACTCTGTGCCTTGTAGCCAATGGCAAATTCCCAGACATCCCAAGTCACAACCACCCCAGGAAGGACAGAAAGCCCTCCAGAAAGATCTCCTGCTGTGACTAATTTGCAGCAAGCAGCTGAGTCAGCGCTTAGTCTCAAAGCCCCAGCATCACTATAAAACTTGTCAGTCAGATCAGTCTTCCACTGACAAACAGCAACTTCAGTGCAATTGCACTGCACGGCTCCTTTCAAACACTTGGCTAGAGAAGAACGAGCAAAACATAGATATGTCCCAACTGAGAATGAAGCCATAACCTGGGCAACAGCTATAAGAAAAATTACAGAGGACCTCACACAAGTTTAAAAAGTTTTAATATTCCTCAGATTCTGTGCAGTAGCAAGTTGGCCAGGTAGGAATACACTAAAGCCTGACACTGATGGGTCCCAGCAGAAAAAGGCTCTCCCAGAGCACTCCAAAGTGCTGTCATAATGCTCCCTGTAAGAAGAAAGTTGGTTTCAGTGCAAGGATACTCGTGCTCTTTGTCTCATTTCAACATGGACTGCAGATTTCATAAAAAGAACTTTGATAAAGGAATGGAAAACATTGGACACAGAACTTGGACAATACATGGAAGATTTCAATGAAGTAGAGTACAGCTTCATGTCATTACAGTTGATCAGTAGAGATGTCAAGGTAATTTCAGTGTAAACAGGCTCTATCAGTGGAGCATCAGAGCCCAAAGGAGCTTTTTCTGATGGAAACCACGGCCAGTGTTTGCCTGTGATATGTATAAAAGAGGAGTCAGGCACTATTATGAGCAGCACAGACACGGACAGTGGGTACTAAGACCATCCACACTAAGAGAAAATAACAAAACAAAAAAGCAGGTCAAGACATTTGGAAAGCTACCCTGGCAAATGCAACTACTAAATGAAGCTTTTTAATCAAAGGAAACAACCCAAAAGAAGTTTCTGAAAGTATGAGATTTTGCACTTTGAAATATTACCAGGAAAATGTAGCATAGGTGAGGGAACACCTGTTTTTTCTCTTGGCATATAAAGTTTGCAGCATTGCAAAGGCATTCATGTTAGAAATGTTTCTGACATATATCCAGCTTTAGCCCTATATAGGTGAGTATTCTATGTAATAGTCAGTGCAAAATAATCTGAATAACCAGTGAGGTCGCACCTTGAGTGCTGTGTCCAGTCCTGGCCCCTCAGTTTGGGAAGGACATTGAGACGATTGAGCACATCCAGAGGATGCAATGAGGCTGGTGAGGGGCTGGGAACACAAACCCTGTGAGGAACAGCTGAGGGAGCTGGAGGTGTTCAGCCTGGAGAAAAGGAGACTCAGGGGTGACCTTATCACTCTCCAGAGCTCCTGAAAGGTGTCTGTGGTCAGGTGGGGTTGGTCTCTTTCTCCAAGCAACACTGACAGAACCAGAGGACACAGCCTTAAGCTGTGCCAAGGGAAATACAGGTTGGATATTAGGAAGAAGTTTTTCACTCAAAGAGTTAAAATTCTGGAATGGTCTTCCCAGGGAGGTGGTGGAGTCACCATCCCTGGATGTGTTTAAAAAAAGACTGGATGTGGCACTCGGTGCCATGGTTTAGTTGAGGTGTTAGGGCATATGTTGGACTCGATGATCTTTAAGGTCTCTTCCAACCCAGTCATTCTGTGAATTCTGTGTGAACACTACATGGGCAATCAGTTAGAACTTTTATTATAGCAGTTTCTCTCTGATGAAAGTTATGCTGCACACTAAAAGCTGTGGCATTTGGTAGTTTACAGATTCATTGGCACAGAATAAGGGTGCTCAGAAATCAAAATGTGTGTTGCAATTTGAAAGGTAAATAGATAATTTTCTTTGATGTACCAAATCAGTTTTTCTGATATTTCTCCATATAAAATATAAAATATAAAACCAGTTAAAAAGTCATTTCCAGATCAGCACTGCTTATATCTTTTACAGACATGAATAACTCCAGCACTTATATTAATTTATCATCAGTCAGGCAATTCCTTCTGCAAAAGAGTTGTAGCCATGTGGCTTTTTGTTTGATTACCAGTCCTGCAGGCAACACACAGCTCCTACACATTATAAAGCCTGTGGCATTGTTGCAATAATATCTTAGAACAAGCAAAGAGAGAGGACACTAGGCTACATAAATATTGTGTGAGAAGAGTTCCATGTTCCAAGTCAAGTTATGTGAACACCAGAAAGCTGTAAGCAGTCGTTAAGATGTAATTTACCATTTACAACAGATGACAGGGCACTAATAGGACACTGTCACAGGTAACAGGCCGCTTTTGTGGGAGTTCAATGATCCAAAACTAGCACCCTGCTCCAGGGTGTGCTGTAGCTTTTGTACTGCTCCTGTCTTGTTCTAGGGTTAAGACCACTTCAGCAGAAACACACAATGTCAGACTAATGAAACACAGACTATGCCTCAGTGGAAAGATGTTCCAAATCAGCACTGGTAAAGATAAAATCAGCATGCTCTGTTCCTTGTTCTGTTAGGAAATTAGTCTGACTTGAAGAGAGAACCACAGAGTCCTGAATGCGTATGCTTGGAAAATGTGTGTTCTCAACAAGTTTAAAGCTTCTAATTCATATTAAAATGGCTCCTCAGAACAATAACATTTCCTTACACAAAAGTCACTTCGTGCAGCTGTCACCTGAAGAAAAAATTAATAATTGGCACTTCAAATTCAGATGGAAGTAGCTGAACTAAATTACTTAATATTGCTTCATCTAATATTTCTTGAGAATGTCTGTATAGTAAGAAACCTACATGAATTTCTCTCAGTTTCAAAAAAGCTACAAAGGCTGCATTTCATTTACATTTCAGTGGATAGAAGATGAATGACTGCAACATGAAAACACCCAAAATAGAGGGCATTGGGCAATATAGCCTAAAATAAAGTGATACATAATAACCATATGCCAGAATTTAATGCATAATTTCATCTTACATATGGAATATTGTGTAGTTTTAGACAGTTATTTTAGGCAGAGGGTGAGATGAGTAAATGATAGTGGAGCAATTCCAAAGTCATGGAGTCCTAGCAGAGGACACAGTTGAGAGAATTCTGAAGCAGGCAGCAGCAACTGGCTGCTGCCAGGGAATGTGAGCAGGAGTTGCAGTGTAGCAGTTGGGCAAAGTTATGACATTTCAATACCCTGCAGGAAATGTACTGGGCAAGACTCTCATTTGATATAAAATTGAACATAGACCTCAGGGAAACAAGGAAAACAACACTAAAGGCAAAGGAAGCATTTCACAGCTTCAGAAAGCTGGGAGATAGAACCTTGTCCTGTGTTTGACTGTGTGCTTCATTTGGAAGGAAAAAATTGGTCATAGGTATAATATGTGCCAGTCAACCCCAAATCTGAAAGAAACTCCAAGTTTAAATAAATAAGGCTATTTTGATTTTAGGCAGGCCTATACAAACTTACAGTCCAATGTAAACTCAGCATTTGGCATTGCTTGAAAGCCAAAGGAGAAGCACTAAACATACCTCATGTCACAAGAGATTTTTTTATTTTGTCTCTTTTAGAAAAACATTTACAACTGCCTCATCCTAATAAACTACACCCTCTCTTATGGATATCATATCTGTATAAATGCAAGTTTTATATGACTTTTATTGACTTCGAGATACATGCTGGACATATATCAATGAGTTGTGGTTTGACACGGAAGTGAATTTTTTCAGGAAGTGGGGTCAAACTAATCAGTGGTCAGGTTTGGATACTGGCACCTAAAGTGACCACAGAAGGTATGGATACACCTCTGAGAACACAGGGAGTTAGAAGCAAGAACTCCCAGGGGAGCTTTCTCTTTGGTTCCGGTCAGAGGTCAGGGTGCAGTGCAGACCTCCCTGCCCAGCCATGGGGCTGGGTGGGGGAGGGGAAGCCATGCGGCCTGGTCGAGGTGAGCCGAGGGGGCTGAAGGACTGGAACTGAGCCAGCTCCTGTGGACGGAAGGGTGGAGAGAAGCGGAGATGCCTTTGTCATTCCCCCCACAGAGGGAAGAGACAGAGAGTCCGGACGGCACCTATAACTTTGCCAGCGGAGAAGAAAGAGAAGCGGGGGGAAGATGCCCAGCCTTGGCCTTGGGAATCAGCTGCTGGGCAGCGATTTCAGCCATCCAGGGAGTCTGAACTTTTAACCCTTTCCTGGGAAATGAAGGCTTTGTAAAATATTACTCCTCTTTGATTTGAAGTAGAAGAGAGACAGTCTGGGATCTGATATGTTGGAAGAGGAAATTTTTGGGTGGAAGGAGATGATGGAGTGGCTTGTGGCTGGACTTTTCTTATTAACCATAGACTGAACCAAATTCTCCTGCAATAAAAAACTGCATTTTAGGGGGATGCAGTGGTGAACCAAAGAGACATGCTTCAGCAACCACCAGCACAGAAATGGAGAGAACAGAGGAAAGCTGAGGAGGGAATGGTGATGCCCTCTGTCTTCAGGAAGAAGATGATCTCTGTTCTTAGACCCTCGGCCCCAGGGGGAAAATGGGGGGACTGTGGTCCCAAGATGAGATGCTGAACTGTTGTCTCTTTTGGTCCGTGGCAAAGCATCCTAAAGGAGCCCTATGAGCAGTCTGTCCATGCACGGTGGTGAGAGCACTGTGACATGGAAAGGAGAGTGTCACCGTGGCAGATTTTCTCCGGACAGTTGCCATGTGTGACATGGAAACACAGGGGTGGCAATTGTGTTTCCTGGGGGAGTCTGTGGCACAGGAGAGACTCCTGTCTCCTTTGAGGGACTGAGTATTGATTATCTGAAGGGTGGCAACTTGATCAGGAATCCTGGGTAGTATCCCACTGTTGGGTTTGTTTAGAAATCAGGTGGGAGGAGGAGGGGTGTTTTGGAGGGTCTTCATCCTGGATGAAGTGTCTGTGTTTTTTTATAGTAGTAGTAGTTTAATAAGGTTTTTTTTTTTTCTTTTGTTATTAAGCTTGAGCCTGCTCTGCTCTGTTCCTGATCACATCTCACAGCAATTATTTGGGAAAGTGCATTTTCATGGGGGCGCTGGCATTGCACCAGTGTCAAACCATGACACAATGTTAATCTCAGATACTTAGCAATTTATTCAGCATTGTCCAGTTTACATTGAGCTCTGATCCTTGATCCTGGTCACCCTGACCTTTCAGGGGAAAAAAAGACTTCTAGTTTCATTCTGCTTTAGGACAGGCTCAACCTTCAATCTCCTTTCATATTTGGAGAAGCAAAGAGGGAAAATTATTAACATTTCTATTCTTTCCTGAGAGATGTCCACTGGATTGCCTGGTAATTTGCCTTTTTTTAAGTTCTTATATCTTACAAAATATATTTTTGTCAAATGCTTCAGAAATGACTCATGGATAAAGATCAGATGTACAAAATAAGAATACTGCTAGAACCGATTGCACTGCTATACGTATAAATGATAAGTTTTTATTTAAGAAAGTCAGAGCTCAGCACAGCAGATTAAAAACTCTCATATTTTCCATATTTAGGAGAATGAGTCCAAATACTTGCTGGCTTTGCAAGATATTCAGAGCAGAAGAAAATGGGATAAGTTCTAAGTAAATAAGGATAAGTTTCTTATGTTCTGCAGTCCACGCAGCTGAGTAGGAGAAACAAACCCCTCAAAATTCACAGTGGAAGTTTTCATTGTAAGCTTAAGATCATGTAAAAGAGGGCAACTCCTTCACAGCTGCCCCAGCCAAGCACCTTCTGGCAGCCCCTTCCTCAACAGCACACAGATGTACGCTGGCATATCCCACTGGATATTCCCTTAATGTTACACAGGCATGGGCCCAAACTCACCCCTGGATTAAGTCCAGATTTGGACCTGGGAGGAATTAGAAAGCCAAATATTTTGGGTCCACCTTTTAAAAGAATTCAGGCTGTTGGCAAAGGCTGAATATTCATGTGGTTCATAAGAGACATGGCCAAGTAGCTCCTGCAAGTCCTCAGGTGCCATCAGGCTCTGTGGGGGCCAAGAACTGCCAGGAATTTGGGGGACATGTCCCTTTGGGATGGTGGAGTGCTTCCATCCAAAATGCCTTCTGCTGGTATGAGATCAGACACAGAACTGATTTATTGAGACACATCCCCCACGGCAATACTAAGGAGCACCTGATGACCCCTGAAACTGCCATTTGGGTGAAATCAGGAGTAGAAATCCAGAAAGTGTTTCCAACTACAGGATAAGGATTTCTGCACCATGGTGATGAGGGGAGCCACTCACAGCAGAGGGTGTACAATAAGTGAGAAACAGCTCCCACAGGACACTACAATTTAAATTTTTGAGTCCCAGCTATAAAGCCTTAGTTATTTTGGGAGATGTTTTTTTTTCAGTGTAATATATGTACTTCAGCAAACCCAATCATGTTGCAGATCAGTGCAGCAAGACATTTACTATCAGAACAACAGCTACTAAAGGGGTATTAATACAGATCACCATAACCTATTTCCTTACTTTCCTTCATGTTGTCCTGATTGTTAAAGGAAAGTAAAAAGGTTTTCCTCTGTGTCAGCTGCTCCATCAGGCAGGGTTTTTTTCTGCTTCACAAATTAATGCTAAAGACAAATAATCAGAAATGGAAATAAGATGGCTCTCCTGATGATGTTCAGTGAGACAGACAAGATTGTCACTCATACTATACAAGTGCTGTTACTGACAGGTGAAAAATTATCTGCATCAGGTGAAAATTACCAGCATCAGGAACAGCAAATATGACTCAGAAGTAGTTTTTAAGGAGAAAAAAAATCATTCAAAGAACTAGAGATTTACACTCCCCATAACCATATGCTTTATGAGTTTTTATAGAGACAAGGCTAATAGCTCATGAGAAGGAAAAAAAATCCTTTAGTTGCAAGAGTTACTAGTGAGTTACTGACACCACAGTTCAATAGTGGTAGCATTTCTCTTACTCTATATTTCTTTGACCATGTCAGACTGATCACAAGCCTGAGAAAATAAATGCCTAGTCACGTACATTTTCAGAGAAAGAGAGAGTTGTATCAAGGTATAAATAAATTAAAAATCATTACTAATTAAAAAAAAACTACAGAGCAGGTAATGTTCTGCAGCAGAAATCTATAAAGCATCATGCAGCACTCATACCAAAGCCAATTTTGATTTAAAATTTAAAAAGCCCTGTGATACGAAATAGTTGTCAACAAAATTATAGCTGCCATGATAAGCAAATATTCAGTGAGGGAGGATCAATGAGAGGGGATCTTACTCCAAGTTTGGCTGACGCATAATGGAAAGCACTCACTGGAATACATCCCCTGTCCTTCCTTTTACTAACATAAGCATCTCTTCCAAGTTACCAGCATTGGTGTCCTAAAACTGCAATACTTGAAAACATGTTGGTGTAAATGGAGCTACATGAACTTAAATGGAGATACTGCTCTCAAATATTTGTTTTTCCTTAAATTGTTTAGTCTCTCACCTCACTACTTCCATGTTCTTTCCCAGAATCATGCATGAGACTCCTACAAGCTTATGAACTTACTGTTTAAGAATAGCAAACATGAAAGTAAAATCTGATTTTAGCCACTTCCAAGGGCTGCGCAGATTAGCAATAATGTGTCACACTGCATTGTAAACAACTGGTGAGAGATGGAAGTCTCTTCCAGCTAAGATTGCAGTAACCTTTCATTATTTACCTTATGCTTGGAGCTTATATTCAGCTCTAAGATGATAAGTCAACTTTGATGTTAAAGGCCTTGAAATATTGCAATAAGATCTTGTGCCCCAAAGACTTTGCTACTAAATGAAAACATCAATATTTCCTGAATTCTACGATGATTCCTGTCTCCAAAGAAGTTGCTGTCTAGAAAGGCAGTACTTTTCTTGTGTTTCTCCTACGCACAGTTTAAATAAGTGAATGCCATTTCTAGAGGAATTACATGGACACCCTTGAAATGGAACTGCATTTGTTACAGCAAGAAAAATATTTGTCTTGGCATAGGAAGCACAAGATCTGGAAGACACAAGAAAGACTTTAAGGTAAGGTAAGATTCATAAAGCTCATATTTAAATTAAGGGACAGATTTTCAACAAGGTAATTAAGTTTTTTATACTTTGAGCCATGGCTAATCCTGCAATAATGACCTCCTTTTTTCTAAAGGGTGTTTTTGGAGGAAGTGCTACAGTGGTCCCAGTCTTTTGAAAATCTGGTAACAAGCAAATGTAAGTAATTGTGTGCTTGTGTCCCAGATGGACTGCTGAGAAAAGTTCCCACAAAGCAAAATCAGCAACTCATGCTGCATAATATATGCTGCTTTATACGCAACTAATGATAACCAACTTTGTGACATGCCTAGCACACATCACACTGGAAATAAACATAGCATGCTGCAAATGCTTTCCCAAACTTGCCATTTCTGCAATCATGTGTAATTCCTTTACAGACACGTAATGAGGGCATGGTTTGTCTGCCACATCCACACTTAGAGTACTGAATAGCACCTTATATTAGCAGAAAAGTGACAAAATTCACTTGTGAAATCCTGCATGCACCAAAGAGACCATATAATGGCATATCTATTCAGGGGAATGCCATGGAAGGCAGCTCCAATATTCAGGGATGGGAAGAACTGTAGATGCAGTAGTAATTCTGAACTTTCCCACTCCATCCCCCTCTGCTTCATATAGGGCTCAGAGCTCTCCCAAATTTCTCGTATGAGCAGCAGTCCAGAACATCACTGCTGAATTACATTTTTTAAAATAGTGATGAAAAAAATCACAGCACAAACACAAACCTCTAAAAATTACTCCTGAGGACTGGCATTATTTTCAAACTGCAGAAAAATTACAAAAAAAAAGACCAACAGCATTTGTAACTCAAAAATTTTGCCATTAAAATCTTAAACAACCTAGTATGTTACAGCACAGGAAGAAACTCCTCAACAGAAAACTGTTCAAAGAGACAAAATGGCAGCAGAAGCAGCAGGCACACATGTGATCATCACGTCTGCCAGATGTGCTCAACATCTTCAGAAATTTGAAAGGCCAGAATGCTGCACAGCAACAAAGTTTGCTTTAAATAAAACACTTCAAGCTCCCAGCAGTAGTCAGAATGATGCCCTTCTTAAAATGCCTCCTTCACTGCACTTAAAAACACGACTCATTGAATTTTAATTAATTTAAAAGCTTTATGACACCCAAAATGGAAAGGTGGACTGACATAAAAAAACAGATACTCTAAACCTAGTGGATTTGCAGCTCTTTAGGAAACATGGGCAAAGCGTTTGCTTACCTTAGATTTACTGTGGGATTAGATTTACTAGGGAGCCCTGCATGTGCAGGAAAATGCAAAGTTGAAGTGTAGGGCCAAGACACTACTTTATAAGTATCCCTATTAATTCCAAAGCACTCTAAAGGTAATGCATGTAGAGAGGCAATATAAATTTGGCTTCTGAAATATTTACAGATGGGCCTATCATCTATAAGGCCTACTTGAAGACAGAACACAGTGATGAAAACATAGAATTCTGGCTTGCCTATGAAGCTTATAAGAAGATAAAATCACAGAGGAAAAGGATTTCCATGGCCAGGAAGCTCTTTACAAGTTACATCCAACCCCAGGCTCCCAACAAGGTGACTACAAGATCACGAGCTCTTTATTTTATAGAAATGCCTGAAGTGTCACACAGCAGACCAACAACAAATGCCTAGCTCCTCTTGTACCAAAGGGAGTGAAAACTGCTATTCATCCTCCCCCCAAACTCTTTTCCACACAGAATTTTAATATTTGAATCCACATCTCATCTATAGGCGAATCTTTCAACTACATCCACCAAGAACACAAGCAAAATGCACAACTCAGTTAAGAACCAAATTCATGGATCTGTTCTCTTTTTTTTCTTTTTAACATCAGATCCAGAGACTATTGATATCACTTCACTATATTTTGGATTATCCCATTGCTACATATATCTATCTGTATATCAGTATCTCAGTCTGGCCTTTGCAAGAGTAAATATAACTGAGCAAAGTAAAAAACTCTACCCAGTGCTGTCCCCTTTGCAAAATGAGTGAAAAGAAAGATTCCAAGACACATTACTTTTTGTTTGTTTGTTTGTTTGTTTGTTTTGTTGGTTTTTTTTGGTTAAGGAAAACAGCAAATTTGTATGTAAAGTATCTGATTTTTTCCCCTGACAAATGGCTATAGAAAAAAGTCATTCCTGCTCAGCCAGACATGCTCTATGACCTGTAAACATTCCTGCTTATTACTCTTCTTGCAAAACTAAGCCAACACTAGCTTTAACTGCCACTGCCTTAGTGGCAGGCTGTGCCACTGGCAGGCTGACATAACTAAAGAATCATGCTACATTATTTTCTGGTTTATGTGTAACAATGAAATTATTATAGAGTCTCAAAATGCAGCCTCCCTGCTGGCACTGGAGGAGAAGCCAAATCCAAATTAGTTGGATTTCCAAATGTTGGCTGAGAGCAGTTGCTTTAAATGAGTAAACCACTCCCTCTAATCCAAAACTTGAGCAAATTTTAAAGCTCTCTCTGTTGGTTTTAAATGCCAATTGGCACATTGGCACAACAATGCATTCTTTTTTCTTTTTTTTTCTCAGTTTTTTTTTTTTTAATTATTTTAAATTTTTTTTTTTAGTATATGCAGCTATAGGGAACTCAGCAACACATATGCACTTACAAAAGAGAAATGTCAGTATTGCCAACCACAAATTCATTAATCAAATGTAAGGGCTTAAATCAGGACAGTTATAAATAAGCTGTGCTATTTTTTCTAAATTAGTGTGTGTTTGAATCTTTCTACTGGCTGTCTGGTTTCTAGAGCTTCAGGACAGCCCAATTTCACATTTTCTTGATATTCACTATTAACACAAGAACTATGTACCACTCTAAAAAAACTAGATGTTCATGAGGATATGAAACACAATTTATATTCAAATTACAGCAGCATTTAAAAAGGGGCCACTCAAATGTCTCCTCTGGAGAAGGAAGATCTCAACCCATGAAAGACATCAGCACCAACCAAATCTTTAGAGGTCTCCTCTCCACACTAACAGACAAGGTCAAGCTGAGCACAACCAATGGAACTCCTCATAAGCTGACGGGTTTTCAAAGGGTTCCTTTTATCTGGTGTTTTTGCTGACCACCAGACCTTTCTGCTGTTACATACCTGCAGAGATTCAGTTTATCTGCTACAAACCATGAATTGCAGCAGGAAAACTCTAGGAACGAAAACTTATCCTAAACAAGGTTGATATATTGGCTCAATTTTATCTCAGGCTATAACACTTTTAGCCTTTTTTTTTTTTCCCACTGGTGCTGTGCACCTCCAGGCACTTGTACTCATCAGGGTTTTTCTGGAACCTAACTGTAGCTCTAGGAACAATTCTTAGCAGAGAAAAGGAGTGTTGGATACCAGCTACTCCTTCCACTGCAGCCATGTTGGCAGGACAACTCCTGCCTGAATTGTCCCTGTTCTCTTATTCTCCCTAGAAGTAGTGACCAAACCAAACTCATCCGGCCAAACTCCCTCACATTTGGCGCCTTGCCATATTCTGCACACAGGCCCAGCAACACAGACTTCACTGCTGCTCTTGACCTCCACTAATCACAGTAGTCAGGACTGAACTGGCTTTCCCATTTATGTTTCAGATAAACATTGACAGTCCTGCAAGGAAAGCAATTATAAAGAATATTCAAGAGCCAACACAGTCTTGCTTTGATGAAGCACAGAGAATAATCTACAGGCACATGGAAAGAAATTCCTACCCACAATTTCTTAAATCACAGGTCTACCAAAAGCTCAAACAGAGTCTTCAAACTAATGGCAATAATTCAATGGGAAATTGAAGAGAATGGTTGAAAATGTAAAAAGGTTTCTTCTGGTACACAAGTGTTTAAGATTTAACGAAGAGAGCAGAAATCGGGCAACCGAGGAATACTATTACTTTTATGTTTAACTGTTCTGTTGATGTTAGAATTCACAATGCACTATCTTCCCTCTCCCCAAGGAAGACTCCTTGATTTGTTTTCCTCTCCCCACAATAAAACCCTAAAAACTAGGGTTTAGGGAAAAGTAAAAGTATTTTTTAAAAAGCATTTTGCTTTTTAAAATAGCAATAGGGAAATAAATGTTTATTTGACTATGCAATACATGAGAAAAAACATCTGCATTGCTGCATTTGCTGTTGTTTTAGTTTTACAGTCTTTCAACGTAAAAAGATAAATTTGAAATACAGCTGTTTGCCTAAACTATGGAGTATAGTATTCATGTGTATTCATTGGTGTAGGGTCAAGTTTATGCTGATTATCATGTAAAACACGTGCTATGAAGGCACTTGATCTACAGTATACTAAAATATTACCAGTGTCTTCTGAGTTTTTCTTCAGAGATAAAATGCATTGGTATTTGGCTTGTTTTTCTGAGTATGGATTTACAAACACATTACTTTCCCTTCAGACTCCCTGAGAATTCGATACAAGCAAGCCTGACCCTTAAACATCCTCCTGCAGCACAGACAGGTCTCTCTCATCCATAAACTGTCAAAAACAAACTGTTGATTTGTTAATCAATTATTACAGTACCCTGGTTTACATCAGTAACTAATCTGATAATCTCAAACCTCATTAAAATTGGACTCTAAGCAGCACATGAATGTGGTGCACAGCATAGGCTACTCCTGCAGAGGGACAGTGATTTACTGATGACAGATAAGTATGCTGATCAATAAATATCAAATGTACAATATGATGTCTGGCTTTGTGGGAGGTTATATTGGTAAATTGTAATTATATGTGGGCTCTAATGACAATGTGGCAATGACAATGGGTGAGGAACCGGATATCTTCAACTTATCAGTTATCTAAAGCCTCAAAAATTCTTTTCATCCATCATTCTTTATTGAATTCTTAAGCTAGGATTCATGCATATGTCCATAGCAGAATACAAAGCAAGTCTGAGCATAACCTCCACCAGCACAGAAAGTTTTA
This sequence comes from Anomalospiza imberbis, assembly GCF_031753505.1. NCBI lineage: Eukaryota > Metazoa > Chordata > Aves > Passeriformes > Viduidae > Anomalospiza > Anomalospiza imberbis. The sequence goes on along the minus strand of NC_089689.1, from coordinate 509,501 downwards.
AGAGAATTTGGTGTTGTAAGAAAAGGGAGTGCTACTATAACAGATAATCCTTTCCTTTTGCAGTGACCCCATATAAAAGGGATTGCCACACAAATATGTGATTATACAGCTCATAAAACCACTCAGCAAGAAAAGACTCCCCAGGAAATCCAGCTAGGGATAGCACAGTTTTGCTGCTGTTAATTACTGAAGAGCGTACAGAGTATTGGACTTCAGTTTGATTAGGCCTGCAAGATGCCACAACACAGAAAAAAAAATTATAGATAGGATCTATTAAAAAAAGCAATTCTTGCAGGGAAGCAAATCGGTGACAAAAGCCTGCCTGAGTGGAAGTTAAAAAAAACCAACAAAATACACACAATAAATAAACCAAGGATCACATTAAGGAAAGTCTTCCCATTTCTGTTTGACTTAGAAATTGAGAAGACCTTGATATCTGTGTTTAAGTGGAAGAGCCTTGTGGTGACCAAGAATAAGAACTTTGCATACCCAAATTGGTCCAGCATGCACAGCCTTCCAAAGGGGTCACTCAAAGGGCTGCTCAGGTCCTAGGCTGATAGAGAGACCCTTCCTCCCTGCAGAAAGGAGATGATCCAGAAGGAGGAAAAAACCCACCCACAGAAAATACTGAAGGAAATCACAGAGGGACTCACAACCATGTTTTCATGTCACAAAATGTTTAGTGAGTATTTTACAGATCACGAGTCTACCAACCTTTACTCTTGGTGGGCTTATTAATTTTATATTTCCTTCTAGAAATAAATAAAATGTTGGGTTTTGGGGCTTAGTTTCCTCTCCCCCATGTCTATTCCACACTCTCCAGTTGGGGAAAAAAAAAGAGGGTCCTTTTCCCAAAATAGATTTGTTGTTAACTGCTAGAGATCTTTCTCTTGCTTGACTTTTCTTTTGGGTTACCAGATGCAGGGCAATAACACAGTATTTCATCAAGTCATATGATTTATAAAACAGTAACTAGTGGCTGCTGCAGTAACAAATCACTGCTTTTGTCATTTTCATTAACAGCACTTGAACGAGTTCAGGTATACTTTTCCACTGGCAGACAAACCTAAAAGGCATTTGTTCACATTAATCATTTAAAGCTACTGTTAAAAAAAGATAAAAAACTTGGAAATAGCTAAACTGGCAGAATTCTCCTTCTCTCATTTATTTAAGAATAAAAAAAAAAAAATCAAAGGAGTGATTCTTCAAATATTAAGTTTGGCAAGATTCAAATGCAGATTAATAAGACCCCTATAGCAATTAAATTTATTCAATCCTGGAAACTGTTGACCTATGGAGGCTCCCTTAAAAAACCATAAAAAGCAACCCATATTGGACAGATGGTCTAGGGCATTTTTGGGTTTTGTTTTCAAAAGAGATGACAATTGGATCTCTTTTCCTTTGTAAATATGAGCTACTTTGGCCTACTTTCTTAATAACAGCTGTGAAATTTATACTCTATGATTATCCTGTTAAATCCATGAATTTTACATCAACTCTTTGTGTACAGATGGTTAAGCATAGAATTAAAAATGCAGATTGTAGATCAGGTCTATAAAACAAAGTAAAAATCTGCTTATAATTAGAGTCGCTCAAAATAAAACTTTAGAAATAACCTAGCCTGTTTTTTTTTTTTTGGTATAGATAGGTAATAAATGAGACCATAAAATGTCTCTCCACTGTGCATTCCAATGATTTCAGAGAATAAGTTGTTGGGAGGCTTTTCTCTCAAGTTCTCATTATTTTTGTACTTCCATACTAACTCTAGATATTCCGTCTTTCAGCTCCCAAGAAATGAATGTTAGGCAGTCTCACTCTACGTGCAGCAATGAGCCATTACACAGAACTTGGTAAAGTAGACAAGCGATCTAAACAAATTGTGAACAGAGATGTTTATCACCAATTAAAGGCCAGATGAGGATGTTTGGGAACTTACATCTTCACAGGAAAGGGAAATGACTGCAGCATTTCCAAGTATTACCAAATGTACAGTACTGTTGCAATCACAGGGTCCTTCAGAAACTGATGTTTGATCTAATGTTCACTAAACAGAGAGCAATGGAAGAAGTCCTCCAAAAAGAACATTTTGCTGCATGTGCTGATGGCTACAGAACATAGCTGGTTTTGGGCAAAGACTGCATCCTGACACAGGTTTACCTACATTCTCCTACAATGCAGCCTCACAGAAGTGGTTATCTCAGTAGAATTACCCATTTAATTTATGTCAGTAGTTTTAAGAAGCTTTGCTATTAAAATCTTAAATCTCAAATTTTAAAAAGGTTTTAGAAAATATAAACTTAAAAATTCAAATTTAAAATAGCAGACCCAAATCAGGGTCTGATTAGAATACACAAAAAAATCTAACTTTTTTTTTTAATCAAAAAGGAAAAAAGATATTGGTGAAACAAAGAAAGATAAAAAAATGCAAAAGGACCAAACTATGCACTGAGGAAGCAAATCATGCAGTCCAGAACTCTTTGAGATACTACACATCATATGTATGCAGATTCTAAGAACTGTGAATTCTCATTACACCCAAAACAAGATCTCAGCCACTTGCAGCCAAATTATGCAATGAGTTCTTCAGAAAGGAATGCAAATTATTAAGAGCACAATCATGTCATATTCTGGATCCTAGGCAGTGCCTTTCTGTTGACTTTCACATGTCTGCATGTCCTTCTGAGAGCTGTGACATGGAATGGGATGTTGTGAAGTGTTCTGCAGCTGCTCAGCATTATGAGCACACACATTCTGCCTTGGCTGAGTCGCACAAACCCTTCATAGTGTGTGAACCCCTTGGGATGTGTGGAGCTTCTCCCGGGACCAGGACATCTGCCACAGGTCACTGGACATCCCATCCATGCCCTGCTGGTAAGTGGATGCTACAGGGGATCCTAGAGCATCTCTGTAGGACCAGAGGCCTGTGCTTACACAACTGAATCTTAAATCTACCAGCTGAAGGTTTCACATTTGCCAGCCTTTACTCACCACTGACATCTTACAACAGCCTTTCAATAAATGGTTCATCTATAAACTTCTTTTTCTTTCCAGAACTGCCATGATTATCATCTCAAGATTCCCGTACCTCAGATTTCGCTCAACTCAAAATATGACACAACTATGCAGAGACTAGGAGCCGCTCCTCACTGCAAGGACATGCACCTCATAAAACTGGGAAATGGGGTAGGTCCACATTGTGGGGATCACACAAATAGGGGGTTTCAACCATGACAAACCTCCACCAATGAGCTACAGCCCTCCTTCCCAACTACAGCTCTCCAATGCCACGTCCTCTCTCTGGATGTCTGCATTAGGTGCACAGACCTGAGGATAAGGGGGAAATCCTGAGGCTTTACATGAGGCCAGGAAAAAGACTGCAGTTCTTCTTCCACAACCCCACCCTCGTGTAAGTTGCAGGACCCCATAGATCCATAGCCTGTACTTCTCAGTGGGAATCAACTCGGAAGCCAAACCCTAAAAGAGGGTATCAAAGACTTGATGTGAACATTGCCTTCCTGCCCAGCTGCTGAGAGCATCCACTCTGCCAGGCTGGTGAGGCACAACACCTAATCCCAGCTGGAGATTGCATTTCTGATTGCTGGCATTCCTGGTGCTTGTGAAATGCAAACTGCCTCTGCATCTGCTAGCTCCTGAAGGAATGTGGCATTCAGCTCCTCACAGAATGAGTTTGCTACCTTAGTCTTGTGTCCTGGCTTGCCTGTCTCTCAAGTCTCAGGCTACTACGTCAAAACTTGCCCAGAACATCCATCACAAGGGCTGTGACTACACACAACACCAGCCATGGCAAATAGTTTTTCCTCCCACAGCCCTCACATGCAAGTGTTGATTCCAGTAATCACCTCAGAAATAAACAGGTGAGTAAACAGGAACGAGATTCCCCCCCCCCCCCCCTTCCAAAGAAATTGTTACATACTCAATTATTTCATGGAATTATTTCCTTCCTGACCTGATCTACTTTGCCTTTGAAAAGAAAAAGGGAACAGGGCTGTAACTTTACCTGCATAAAAATTAAGGAAAGAATTCCCAAAATTTGTAAAAGCAGTTTTCAGACATTTGCAATTCTTAAAGATTTATCATTTACAATACATTACCCAGTCAGTTCCTAATGAGTCTTTCAGGACTATGGCAGATTACATTAATTCTCAACAGCAGTAACCATTCACATTTTCTATTAATTACTTTACCAGTGAATACCTACTTAGTTTTTAGTATAATAATTCAAAAAACTCTGCATTGAATGAAAAAACTTCAAAAGGACGAAACACCTAGCTTTTGAAACATTGCCCATGTTTTCTTTACTCAAAATTGTGTCTGTTGCTGAAATTATCTTTTTAATAATGAAAGAGGATTTTATAACTAATACATGTAATCTCATTTCACTTCAGATAGTAGTGCAGACATTACTTGTTTATTCCTCATTACCTTCTTCACACTCTCACTGTTTTTCATTTTAGCTGTACCTTTGCAACAGTTCCTGCTAGCAGGCACTTGGCTCTTGTTTCCTAGAACATATTTTCTTTATATATTTATCTCAGTATCTCTGCAAATTCCTTCCCATTCTGTCTTCTATATTTTTTGCATTCTTTTTAAAAGCATATTTAACAGTCACATATTCCAGGATTTTAAAGGCTTTGATGTTTGTTTTAAATAACTCAAGATTTATATGGTGCACATGGCGTTGGTTCCAGATGAACATCTATCACAGCTCTTTTGGATGAGTTCATACTCTCTCAGGAGTAACCTGATGCTACTTTAAAGACCTCTCTCCATTCTACCCCTACAGATCCTTCCAACATCACCACATTCTCCTCATAATCAGGCTGGGTAACATGTCCTAAAGCACCACTAAAACAGTGTACAGCAAAACCCTTAGTTCCACAGCTACTCCAACCAAATTACAGTGGGGCAGCTCTAGAGAAACTTCTGTTGCTGCAATTTCAGTATGGCAATTACTTCCCTTCAGCACAATCTGTGCTAGAGCAGAATAAACTTGCTCAGAGGATGATAAACCTGCATTGTATTTGCAATTGCAGTACACTGGATGGTTAGATGTCAGGTATTTTTCATTGCTAAGTATGGAAGAGTGGGAGAAATCTACCTCCAGTGTCAATTACAGAAGTGGGAAGTTGCAAAATAAGTTACTAAGAAAATTATGTTCTATCTAGCCCTGCTTCTCTAATATACTTGCAAAGTATGGCATTGCAAAATCTTCAGGGAGTTTTTTTAGGAGATCAAACAGTGAAGATGAATTTTAGCAAAGACTTTATTTTAATAGGTAAATGTTTAACAGATTATGCTAATATTTTTGCCTTTAGCAGCTTAGCCTGGAATTGCTGATTATTGTGCAGTGGTGCATGAAGCTCATTGTCTAAGCAATCCAGATAGTAGTTCTTTCACAGATCTTGAAAGAATTCTTCCAATTTTCATACCTGCACTGGGTTTGCCAGCCATTTTAGCTATTAAAAGAGCTTTTCTACCCAGCATCCAGTGGTTTGCAAGCAAAGCCAGCCAGCTGGAGTACGCCCACACTTGTAGGAAGGTATTAATCTATTGCACCTGCACTTCACATAAGCAGAAGAAAGATCATTTCCAGTGCCAAGAGCTACCTGACCCCACTAGCACAAGTTTACAACCACTGCTGAGCAGCTGCTTTGATTAAAGCACTAGTGACTCTGAGGCTGTCAGGCTTTAGCAGTGATGTAACTTGAAAGGATTTCTGGATAGAGGGGACTTGATTGTCACGTATTTGCATTATGTTAATGCTGGTAGTCCTCATGGAAAGCCCCGGGGCATTAGTACATGCTGCTTTAAAAAAACAAAAAAACCCCAAAAAACCCCACAAAACCCCAAAAACCCAACACGTGGAAGAGTCGAAAGAGGTAAGAAACAATGAGACACAGCGGCATTTCAGGTTTCCTAGTGGAACACTGCCCCAAATAAACAGCAGAACGGAGTCAGGGTGAGGGCCAGCTCACCCCAACCTGACCTCCTCCCCTCCACCTTCCTTTCTGGCCAGGGCCACACATTTAGACAGCACACTCCAAGCCACAACAAACACTTGAGCTCCTCCAGATATCCCAGGAGCTGCAGGACACTTGGATGAGTTGCCATCAGCACTCAAAAGGCAGTGGAAATGGAAAAGCCACCACAGCAGGGGCTCCTTACCTGCTACAACCAACCAGACAAACACTGCACTCACATGAAAGGGTACCAAAGTCTTGCACTGAGTGAATCCATCAGCTACAGGAAAGCTTGAGCTTACTCCCATGACATTAATGGTAATTGTTAATGTTCAAAGAAACAAGGTTAACAATTAGGACACAAACTTCAGCTCTTTATTAAGACAGATTCTTCCAAGATTTCCATCTAAAGACAGAATATCCACATTACCACATCAAGCCATCTTAAATTACAGTTTCTTTTTCAGTAAGACTGCATAAGTCTGTATTTTTATACTAGAAAATTTTTTTAATGCATACAGCTTAAAGCCCACAAAACAGTTAATCATTTAATTATACAGAGACATTTAGAGAAACAAACTGCACCAAACATCTAAACATAAAGCAGAAATTTAAAGTTTCCAACAGACTTTCTTCATTCCATTTTATTTGACCTTTTTTCATTTAAAAACACAATTGACATATGTTCAACAGGCTTCAGAAGGCAGAATGTTTTAATTAGGACACCACTCCTGCAAGACCAGAAAGAAGAGCTAAGAAAGCAGAGAAACAAAACTATAAAAATACCTGGCTTCCCATTTAGCCTAACACAAACCTTTTTAAAACAATTTAAAAACTACCACATGTAGTTTTTAATGTGGTAGTTTGAAGTTTGCTTCTCCCTCCCAGCTTGTGCACAGTCCATTCCTGCAAATGCACCAGCACACATTGCACCAGTAATATCCAAGAATGATCACCTTTAGGCCAGATGTACAATAATATCACTGAAGTAATGAAAACAGTATTTATGACCAATGCTGTAAAGGGGGCAATTTGAATCCAATGGAAAATACCATTATAGAAACTCAGCATTCCTTTGGTTTTCAATGAAGTAAAATTGCTTTTGGTCTGTTTCCCACTGTTGCTATTTTTAGTCTGTTTAAAGGACCATTCTTCTTTCTTTTCCTTGGCCAAAGAGCTCTGTTGATGGATGTACAAAGCAGACCTGCCTGTATAGGCAGAGCAGAGCCTTGTCTTAGGTGATTTTATGTATTGTAGCAGTTTTATGATTCATACATCTATATTTTATTCTTGTATCAGTCCTGTACTGGTACTGATCCATACTGATCAGGAAGGTGCAGGGTTAAGAAATTGCACCTGGACATGGAATGGTGGAGCAAAAGAAGAATTTCCCTGTGATACAGAAGCAAGATTTCAATAGTAGCTTCACAAACAGAACAGCATTTAGGGAAAAGATCAGGAAACAGGCAAATTATTCCCTTTCACTGTTCTTTCCAGCCTCTGCAAAGCTGCATTGATTGCAACATGCAAAAAGGACCAGTTCTGTCTCTCAGTTGCTTTAAGTCCAGTTGGAAGCTGCTGTAGTCATTGCTGTTCAGCCCAAACTGCCCAGAGAGAAGGGAAAGCCAACAGCTGGACACAGCTCATGATTTCTGTCACAGAGCTGTGGGTCTTGTGCTTCCCTTTCCTCCCTTTCTAGTTCACGATTTAAAAGTAACACTACTGTCAGAGATCTGTTTGAACATCTCCAAAGGCACTTGGAAGGCCTCACCAGCTCCCAAAAAGAAATTACCCAGCACTGCTTAAAGCAGGACTACAACTTTCACAGCAGTCCTCAGGGAACATGTGGATAATGTCACATACACAAAAATCCCAACTGGACTCCAAAATGAGTCACTTCACCAAGAGCATTGACAAAAAACATCACAGCCTTTTTGGTGTATAAAAAGGTGTAGTTAGCTTAGATAAACAGTTGTTTGTTTCTTAAACCATTATTTCTGTATTTGTTTCAACACAATTTTCTTGTTTCTCCTCTCATTCCTTGTTGAAGATCACATTTAAAGATATGCAACATTCCTCATTTAATTACAACTCCTAATTTAGTTTTCAAATCCAGCATCTTCCATGGGACAAGTTTTACTTCAAGTATAGTTGTATCTTTACTACCAGACCACACCTGCACAACCTGCTGCTGTAACCTTTTTTGCCTCTACGTGAGTAATATAACATATTAAAGCAAGAAAACAATTCCATCTAATGAAGATGATGTCAAAGCATTCCCAGAACTGTGTCCAGAATGGCCATGTATAATAGGTACTCTCTGTGGACAAATAAAAAAAAAAAAAAAATCAAAACAAAACCAAAAAGAAAAGCAGTAAGCCCACACACTTCCTTTACCTTTCAAATTCTTACTGCATCAACTTCTCCATCCACCAGTACATCTCAAGGATCTAGGGGAAGGTTTTTGTTTTCTGGTTTGGTTTTTCTACTCCACACCATTAGAAGCATCTGTCTTCAGAAAAAAAAGTCCTGAATAGTCCAACTAATTCAAACTGATTTACAGTGTTTTGTTGCTGTGCATGCCTCTCTAGATTCTCAACATGAGTAGTCATGTATTTTGCCTTTTTTTTTTTTTTTTTTTTTTTTTTTGGGTGAAGTTACTTTTACCTGCCTGGAGAAAAATCTGATATTTTATACAGTGTTCAAATTTCAAGAGAGCCCATTTATCCCTGCCATCCACTTTGAAGATCAGTACAGCTTTATTTGTCATTACAAGTATGTAGCACATAAGGTCTCAGCATGCTAAGATGGTTCAACTGCTGATTAAATAATAGACAATAAACTGTCAGTCTTCAAAGCATGAATAAGAGCTGTTAGGCATTGTTAGTAAGATTGATTTTTAATATGCTTAATATTTATACATGTGTCATACAGTGACTACACAAATATTTATGTTAAGCAAGAAAAGCACAGGGAATGGTCTGCATTTTGTTACAACTACATAATATTCTGCATGGCAGAAGTCTTCAAATATTATAGGCATGTTTGATGTCTCTGCTTTTAATTGAAGTTGGAGGACTGTGCAGGGCTCAGTTAATGAACCAAGCCAAAACTGTTTGGAGATACTCTCCAAGCAATCATCTAAGTCTAATTCTTAGACTTGCCCATAGACTCTCGTTGAACACCTAAAATCTGTTAAACCTCCACAACTTCCTTATAGGAATTCTTTCCAGTAATTGATAATGGACTCCTAAAACTCTTATAATCCAATTTCTTTTTTTTCCTCATTCCCACTTAGACTGTAATACTGCCAAAAGCCCAGCTTGTCCTTGGTTTTGTCACAGTTTAATCCATATAAGGCAGCCAGACCAATCTGTTTGGAACAAAACTTGTGTTTACCTTCCCTTTGAGAAGATTGTATTAAGTTTGTTCAGCAAGAGGAAGGTGACATAGCTCACAGCTGACATTGCCAAAGCCCTAATCGGTACACACTGCAGAATGCTCAGCAGCCAATCAAGCATGTCATCCAGTTCTAACACAAATAAATACAAAGATGTGTCACTTGTGTTCTCTTTTAGTAATTCCTTGAAAAGGTGCTGTTATCAGAAGCACAGCTTACCTCTGCCTTCCCACCGTTGTAGGAAATGTAGCTCTGCATAAGGTTTCTTCAGACACTTCCACACGCTGGAAACTTGCCAGCTATTACTCATAAATAAATATATTATTATGGATATATATGTGCAAAAGGGAAAAACTTTTAAGTCCAAACATAAAGGAAGCTCAGTAAGAGTCAAAGTAGTGTTTGTCTAAATGGCATATATTGAAATTTTCTATAAACACAGACTGAAATTTTGCTCCTCCATGAAGTATTGATAAATTTCCTTGACTCTCTGAAGAAATTGAAAACTCATACAGAAAATGGCAGCATCAAAAAGAAATAACACCCCAAAATGATGAGCATATTAAGTCAATTTAGGGCCCATATCTGAAGGGAGGAACTTGGAAGCAAACTTTTCAAAATTCCTATGCAAGTTCCCTAGATGTTTAGAGCCTTCTTTCCATGACCATTATAATTTCCATTTGGATCACTTGTCAGCTAAATGTTCTGTGGATTTTTCTTCCAATTATTCCTTGCATGACAATTGTGCCCATTTCCTCCCCCATGAAGCTCTACCGTGTTTCTGACCCAGCTATTCCAGCCCTTCTCACTGCTCCCGCAAACAGTGGCACCAGAGCTCCTCTGAGAATTCCCAGCTCCTCTGAGCACTTGCACCACTGGCTGCCTGCTCTCCTAAGTGCTCCAATTACCCACTACAAAAACCAGCTTGTTCCATCGTCATATGGGAAAGCATATTTTAGTGCCTGGAATGGAACCTGAATTCCTGGCCTCTCCCCAGTTCCATCCATTGCTGCCAGAATAAACAAGGAAGAAAAAAAGTATTCCACATCAAAATGACCTGAAAATGAGCCCTCAGATTTTGCTATTGCCTGATTATATACTGGGTACAGAAATTCTGCAATTATAAGTTTATTACTCAGAACTTCTCCACAAGTTCATGATGCCTTGGTATTTTGGAAAAAATAACTTCCCACTTAGCCCTTCATTTATGATCAATAGATATTATATATTTTAAATTTGTAATTTGCTGCCTTGAGGAGATGAATGTACAGTTTGACAAAGCCAGCAGATATCTGCACTTACAGCTTAGGTTCAGTAGGAAACCAATAAACAAAATAGGAAGGAAAATGCAATTAGTTATCCTTTGAAAGGGCACTTCTCTTACTCCAGTTAGAAGAGACAACACATACAAGAGCATGCATCTCCCTAGCATTAACAAAACATACTCTAAAGGGACAGATGCAACTCCAGAGCTTGCCAAGGAGCTGAAAGCACTTTTCTGTCCTGATAGCAGCCTTGGAGGTATTTTCAGAAGTAATCCTTTCCTTCCCAGAGGCTGCATCTTCCAAAAAGCACATAGGCTTAGAACTATCTGATCCTAAAATAATGCCTTTCACTGCCACAATATGCTGGTTATGATTTAAAGAGGAACATTTAAATATCCCTTTAGAGGGTATATAAAACTCAGGGATCTAATTTAGCAAAAGTTATTGCCACCAAACAATTTTCATCTAAGGAATTCCCACTCCATAGCTTTTCCCATAGTCACTCACTCTTGCATTGCTCACAGGAAGCAGGAACAGGATAAAAAACCCAGCCAAAATATGCTTTGTAAAACTAAAAGCATTCCTTATTGGTGTCTCTGCTCATTACTGGGAGCTCTGTCAGTAAATACAGTGGACTTTTCTATATGTGAAATGTTTCACTTTTCTTTTAATGCATCCTCAGTCTTGTAAATCTAATTTTTCATCCCTGGCTCTAGTGTGTGCCATTTTTGAGAAGGTTAACCTTTGCTCTACTGTCATCAAAGATCCCTTTCCTCATGCAGATGTCTGAACAGAGCAGGTTTTCCTCATGAAACTTTGCAGAGGCTCTTGACGGCACCTCTTGAGAGATGTGCTGGTACCACAGGTTGGAGAATTGACATGTTTCACCAAAAACTTCCCAGGGAAAAAAAAAAAAAAAGAGCAAAATGCATGTGGCCTCTGGTGCCAGCTGGAATAAGCTGTAATGAGTAAGAGAAGTAGGACTGCAGAGTAAGAATACATCACGGTTAGTTTGCATCTTCTCAGAATAAACTGTTTTATACCATATTCCCGGAATACTACCAAATAGCTGCAGCTGACTCAGTGTGCTGGTGACATGGAATAACAGTTCAAAGGAACAAAACCAAGGAATTCAGAGTTTCATGTGCTAATGCTGCTGGAAAACTCAGTCACCTAACCCTTGGCAAGATATCAAAGTACTAAATGGCAACATATCCTCAAATAAATTGAAATTGCATAGTGCTGGCTCATCAATCCAAGAAATAAAGTGTGACTATTACAAAGCAGATGTTTCAATTAATTTGATATGACACACTGGCTTCAAAGTTGTGGTCTATTAGGCAGTAATTCAAGACAGATTGTTAGCATTGGACAAACAAGTTAGCATTTACAAAGTAGAGTTTTTCTGTAGCCCTCAAAAAATAATCAGCTTTTTCAAAATCCGATAAAATGCACGTTGCTCAGGATGCTGGCAGTGGCTGAGGCTGTGCATAATTTCAGCTGCATGGCTTCCAGGGCTCACCTCTGGAAGGCCCTCAAAAACTCCTCAGTAGTTTCCTCCAGCCCCTCCCAACCCCCAGGCTTATGGAAACACCCCTCCTTTCATCCATGGTGAGCCCTGTAATCCCCTTGTCAGTGGCAGAAAGATTTCTCCTGCAAGCACGAGCTCTCCAGGTGATCTCATGAGGTGCAATCACTAACAGACAAATTTCATTAAGAAAGCATTTAAAAATACTGAAACAGTGTTAATTGAGGTTGAGTACAGGCTGGGAATGACATCCATCAGTTTTGGATGCCCACTTGTGTTTCCAGGAGCCAGTCACATGAAATAACAAGCTACCAGTCCATCCTGTGCTCATTCAAAGCCAGAGGTTGATGTCTTAAATCCCCACAATACACAGCTTTGCATTATACCACAGGGAGCTTCCAGATCCCAACAAAACCTCGGTGAAATGATGGTTTCACCCTCAGCTGCTGTCTGGAAGAAAAAGCCCCTCTTAAATTTGGCTACACACAGCTGAACAGAAGGGAGCTGAGACAGCCAGGAATCTGTTATTTTAGACAGACCTGAAAAACAAATGCAGGACTTTGGGGGTTCAAGCCATCAGTGTCCAGGCAACAGGCTTTAAAAGTGTTTTCCTTTCAACTCTAGAAAACAAATTTCACCACAAGAGCTAAGAAATCTTCACCAGCAGCAGATACCACTCAGATACCACTGATTTTTATCAAAACCAAGAAGACTAGTGAAATTGTCATTTTCTTCTTTCAAAAGAAAGCTACCGACAGCTTCTGATAAGGAGAAAGCATTAATATACAAAGTGCCTGTAGCCAGGGCAACTGAAGGGCTCAGCTGAGCAAAGATTTTCACTTCTGATAAGAATGCAAACAAGTAATGAAGACATCCATATGAATGTTGCCTTGTGGATATGTTTACGCCAGAGAAGCAGAATAACACAGGAAATCAAACTTACTGATCTTGCTTATTAGCAGGGTTAGAGATCAAGGAGGGAAGGAAAGGCAAGAAAGCAAGATCAGGTACATCTCTAATTGCCACATATATTCAAGTGATATTTGCCCATACTAAGTTGTTCCATTACTTACCATGTGGATCTGGTGAATGGTCTCACGCTGTTATGTCAAGCTTCAAATCCTTATATCATCCAGTCCCCCCAAAGTGGGGATAAAAAAGAGCACCATGCACTACATGGCATCATTGCACTCATTTAGAAGCACAGATCAGTAATTGAAATAAATCCATCCTCACAAGTTTAATCTCAGGGATGCTGAACCACAAGAATCCTCAGCCAGAGGCTTTAGACGAAATGTAAATATTACCCCCGTTATCTCCTCATCATGCACAGTACACCACACGGGTGTTCTGTCCCTTCCATCAGATACAGGCCAAAGCCTTACCCAAAAGCAACTGAGAGCAAAGTTAGTTAAATCAAGAACAAACTTTGCATTTCCAGGCAATCCTACATGAATTACAATACTTGGAACAGAAAACCCAACAACAAAAGTGAAATGGGCAACATGTACTTGCCTCTGTAATTGGAATAAGAGAGATTAAAATGTCTACCCACTGTGCAAATAAAGGATCAAAGCAAACACCATGGCTTCCTAGTTCCCAGGAGGTGGGTTTTGCTTTTTTCTTGCTTTGTTTGTTTAAATAGTGTTGTTTATTCATTCTCCCATCTTTCAATAGAGCCATGAATGTCCCCAGTCAATGAGGCATGCTTCCTCCCAGGGTACTTGGAAAAGCACTGGCACATTTAAAGAACTCTGTCACAAACACTGATTCAATGGTTTCTTCAGAACACCATTCATGTGATCCCGCTCAGGTTTTCTGTTTGGCTTTTTTTTTTTTTTTTGCCTCCCCTGAAGCCTGGACTGCTGGAGAAAGAGCACTTGCTACCTGGTGAGACCCAAAAGGCTTGGCTATTCAGAAAACCTCTTACTAGGGAAAGGAACAAGAGGCTGATAGCTTCTGCAATAAGATGTAAAATAGCGCAGGAGTAATGACGTAAAAAATTACACCCAACTCCACACCAGCATTGCATCCTCAGGAAAAACTCTGCTGTGTAAATTTTTGCCTATTTTCCCTGTGAAAGATCCCAGCAGCCCAGCTGCAGTTTGTGGCCCTAAGGCAGACAAAGCCCCCCGAATAAGATACATCCTACTCTGTAGCAGAATTTCTGAGAGAAAGAGGTCACGATTTGTATATTTAGAGTGAAGGTTGAGCTACCCTAGGCTAGGCCTCAGATACGGGCCTTGGTGAGGCCTTGAAGCCTATGGCGCAGTCAGAAATAAGTCTGTGGCGCAGTTAGGAATTATGTTAAGGTGTAACACAATATAATGAGCTTTCTGGGTGTGAATTAGTATAGGTCTGCAGTGTGAAACGTTAACCACCTTAAGACAAAGACAATGTTTGCTTGCCAATGAGAGTGTACTCACGAATGTAAACTATCTTGAAGTGTATATAAACTGCCATTGTTCGGATCTGCGTTTGGTCCTGTTCACCTACCCTGTTTTTATGAAGTCCCTGATTCACACCTCACCTTTTTGCCCCGAAATACCCCAGGAAGAGCAGGAGCTGGGAAAGACAGGGCCTTGACTACTCTGCCCAAGCTACAATGTGTGGCAGATTAAGACACCAAAACCACAGGAAAATTGAAATAAGACAAGAGTTGAGGTTTTCCCCTGCAATCAGTTGATTTTGGTTACATTTAAAACCATGCTTTCCTTCTAGCTTCTGAAAAGAAGGACATACAAAATATATTTGAAGATATTTTAGGAAAGGAAAATTTGTTTGAAAGGGTGAGTGATGCCATTCAGAAAGACATAATTAAGAGATAAATAGGTTTTAGCCACCTTGACCCAGGACACAGTACTAATAGCCACTACTGATCTAAATCCTTCCAGACTCCTGGCAGATTAAGGATACTTGGGGTTTATGTTGTAAACAAAGAAATTAAAGGAGTTTATGAGAGAACTTTTACACAAATCCACACATAGAGAACAGGATGGGAATGCCAAGCCTAGTCTCCAGAAGAGAGTAAATCCAGCAATTGTCTCCCCAGTAATTTGGTTCTGACAAGCAAAGCTGTACCAACTGCAGGCCACAGAGATCTTGCCAAATGTAACACACAAAAAAATCTCACAAACACAAAATTTGTTCCAGCTTACCAACACTGCTTTTCTGTCAATGCCAGAAGTACAAAACAGTTTAGAATAAATTCAAATTTGCTTGCAGATTTATGACTGGGACATTAATCCTCTGTGGCACTTCCTTTTTCGCCCTTTTTCTTTACAGATATTTCTGCAAAAAACATAACTGTGCAAAACCTTAACTAATGAAACAAGTGCCAAATTCCCTCAAGGAAAGTTAATGAGAAGGGGTAATTGATTAAGCCCAGGTAGGTTTCTGGGCAAGCAATACAAAACCACAAGCTCCTTCTGTATACATTTCTAGTATCAAAAAACATTTAGTCTACATCCCCTTTCTATAATTCTTTCCAATAAAATGTTTCAGATTAAAGTACAGAATTGTGCTCCAGCATCAACTTTCTTCAAGAAAAATCTTAGTGAAAATGTCAGCATTTTCATTGGTGATTTTTCACAGCTAAAGGCCCTCATACTTCTAAACAGCATATCCCAATGACTTTTTTTAACTGTGTAATCTGTAAAAGGATTTTTAAAGTCATTCAAACCCCAATTTTTATGCAAGAAAAAATGTGGTGTATCCTGCTTTCTTTTCCTTCTCCCCTCTCTTTTATGGCTACAAAATGCAAACACTAAACACAAAGGAGGTCAGAAATAAAGAACACATAACATGGCTTGCTCACATTGGCAGGTGGTGCACTTTTTGGATAAATGTGACTTATTTCAGTGGAAAACCTGACTTACCTGTTGTGATGCACAAATTTGAATACAATCAGGTTTGGAAAGCAGAGCTGAAAATGTAAGAAACAAGAATATTAACGGCATTCTTCCCAAAGGCAGATGCTCCTACTGTGCAAAGAAGTTGCAGAAATAACAGATCACACAATGACATAACATTCCCACTGCCTTGTGATGAATTTAGTGGTATCTGTAGAAAACCTATGTATAATTCAGTCTAAAGCAGGTGTTCCATTTTATGTTAGACATCATTGCATGTAGACCACAATGCAATCAAAAGGCTCTTAAGTGAGACCCTTCCAGATTCTGGATTGGATTTTGAAAGCATATTAGATCATAAATGTGAAGAACCAACATTTTCCCTGGCTTTGTTTTCTGTTATTTCTGGTTTTGACAGGGTCCAGGTAAACAGCTTCAGGAACATAAGGCCTTCCACAGGTAAGCAGCCAGTGCAGCTCACTAAGAGCCAAGGAACAAATAGGCACTTCTGGGAGCTTCCAGAGCAGGTCTGGGCTCAGATCTGGTGCCATTGTCTTCTGCTGAACATCCCTGGGTGCAGAGCACACAGCAGAAAGCAACACACGTAGAACTTGGCAAAAAGCTCTTTCCCCAGAAATAGCACAAAGACAAGTTTAAAACAGGTCTGGTGTAGTGCGGGGAAAATGCTGCTAGCCAGACTCAAAGCATCATCAATTAGCTAATTAATTAACTTATTAACTACCTTTAATAAGTTAATGAGCAGTGAGTACCTCCTGTCCCCCTGATCGTAGCTCAAATCCATACCCCTGCCCACCAAGTTAATTTCTCAGTGGTTATGGGAAGCATTACAGTTAAAACTTTATTAAAAGAGAATAAAGATACATAAAGGAAACAGAACTGATAAAACATATCTTTTGCATGCTCTGGCTGGACATACCTTACCTTTCTATTGAGCCTACAGATTGTACTGAGCCTTAAGTATTGAAACTTAGAGTACTTTGCAAGCAAAAATAAGCTTGACTGGCTCATTACCAAAGCAGACACAAGTTCTTGCCTATGCTAGAAGGTGTACAAGTTATAAAGCAACAACTAAAGACAGACTCATGGCCCTTCAGCAGGGCCAGACCCAGTGAACCCAAGGGGCCTGTGTAAGGCCCTTTGCCAGTAGCTCAGCACATTGGCAGAGACAGGTGGTTTCTGCCTGCCACCAGTGCTACTTTTCCAGGCACTGAAATACCCACACCAATGTCACCTCAGTGCTCCCTAGACTTTGCTGCTCTGAACCTCCAATGGGCTGAACTGGGTTCACAAGCTTTGTTGTAAGTACAGCTTCCCTCAGGGTTGAGGGACATGACATCCACTGGGGGTGTAGGAAACAAAAATCAGGTTCTGCTTTTACTTCTCCCTGAACAGGTTCAAGCCCACACTGTAGGGAATTTCTGAATGATTATTCAGTTGATCACCTACTTTAGCTATTTACTTAAATTGTATTTTACTACTCAACATATTTAGTTAAAGCCACGGCACTAGAATTCCATGGAACTCAGCTGCAGGTTTTGTACCCAGCCTTTTGTACTGGAGGAGCTTCCTGTAGAAATGCTCCAGACTCAACTGCTCAGATGATTTGATGCAAATATCCTCTTAGGGAATTAGAAAATAAGTCAGTACAGTTTTCAAGTTTTAAAACACTCTGCTATATATTTTATATCAATGGCTTAAGTTAACCCTTTACATTAAAACTTAGAAGATTTCTTATTTTCCAAATACATCCCCCATCTACCACACAAAACCTCCTGTAACTTCAGCATCTTTATATAACAGCAGTTAATTGCTCAATTAGCAGTTATCAAATCACCTGTTTACCATTTAGGACAGCCCAAAACCAATGGGGAATGAAGACTGTGAGCAGCAGCAGCTGCTAAATGAGCTGTTTATCCCCACCTGCTGTGGGGTTAAATGTGTTCCAAATTAGGCTACCCTTATTCAAACTACCTATACAGCTAATTTTGGATCTCAGTACATCCTCACAAAATTATGGCATATTTTTCCCAGCATTTCCTGTCTATGGTGTTCTCCAACATATATTTCTGTCTAGTTTGAAGAACTGCATTTCATTTGCAAGTACATATCCTTGGTGTGCAAAGAAAATATGGTGTTAAACTTGGGTTTGCAAGACCCTTTGACATAACAAAGTACTTGGAATACTAGAGAAACCTGAACCAGCCCTTCCAGTAGGGACCATTAACTAAAGGAGAACTTCCTGCTTGCAGTCTCTCCAGAAGAACAGCTCCCTGCTGTTCTTGTAAAGCAGCTAAGCAATCTGTAGTAATCTGTAGGTTGCTATTGCAATGACTTGTAGTCACTTCTCTACTGATTTGTAATCACTATCAGCAAAAGTAGAGAAGCATTACAGAGTGTGCCAATTAATTCAGCACAAATTTTCAGTAAAGATGGTCTGGTAGAAAGCCCTGGCCAAATTCCTTCTCAGTTCAGAGACAATAAGAGCAGGAGATTAAAATGTGATGATCTGAGCCTGTCCCTGTTTTCTTTATACAAGTTTCATTGCAGGACAGCCAGACAGCCATCACAAGTCCTGTCTGGAGAATCCATCAAGTAGCAATGGTTTATACACTTCACCTCAAGAAAACTGTGCCAAACTTCTCCAAAAACTGGCTGCCAAAAGTTAGATTCTTGCCTATGTTTATAGTTGTACAACCCATATTTGATTTGCTCCAACGGGTTTTGGTTTAGAGGCAGGAGTCACAACTGTGCAAGGCTTTAATTAGATGTTTGGTCACTCTGCTCTTTCCTGAATTCCAGCCATTTCCTTGCATGCTCGTACACAAAGTTGGACGTTTTTGAGAGGCAGAGTGAAACATAAACCTCCCCAGGCTAACAACAGATAACTAAACCCCTAATGTAGCATAAGAAATCATTTCAGCAGGAGCAGCCCTTTGCCAAAAAACTGGAGTTTAGCAGCTAATTGACAAGTGTGCACATGGTTGAGTCAATACTGGCTGGTGATAAAGCGATTTTAAGGAGCTGCTGTGATTTTCACATCACACGTGACTGCTACAGTATGTCTTGCCAAATGGTAATATAGTTTTGTCTAAAAATGGTGTATTAATTTCTAATAATAGTAGTACATCCTCAATATCAGTTTAAGAAAGGAGATGGAACAAAAAGTGCATCTGATGCCCATGAAAATATTTTTTCCAAATCCAATTAGTCTCTAAAATACATCTTGTTGACTAAATTCTGGCATCAGGCTAAGAAACAGTCTGAACTTACAAAAGAACATGAGATAACACTAATTTTCATAAATTTTGTGGTTCAGTACATTCAGTTTCTACTGCAGCTTTTTCAGATTTATTGCAATTTCTGCTCAGCTCAAGAGTGTCCTACACAAAGGAACTGTCTCACCTACAGTCTGAGCTCAATGGAGATGGACAGACAGAATTTTGTACACTCTCTCCTGCTTATCTCTCACTTAGTCCAGTCTTCAGTATTTGTAGAATTTACAGAATTTTGTGCAAATCACTAATACTGCCCTTCTTCCTTAAGTTCCCTTTTATCTCACAAATGGATGGGAAAAATTCTGTGGAGAAAAAAGAAATTTCTTTGCAAGAGCACACAAAATCTGTGAGAAATCAGGACTCCTGTATGACTAACCAATATGATTAAGCAGAAGCTGTTTACTGTTTACATTACACAGTTATTTATACATTCTAAGCCTACTGCACACAGTGATCACACAGTTCTTATTGGTGCCTTTGCTTGTCCATGCGTTCTGTATCCACTTCTCAGAATATGTGATTGGTTACAGTCCAGGTGGCTCACAGCTCTCTGTTATCTCCTTCTTGTGATCTTGGAATTCAGTTTCTTACCTTCTTTCTTACTTTAGCACAGTTTATGTCTTAGTAACCTTGATGAATTCCAGAAAGCCCTGAGAAAATTCTGATAAGAACATTTACAAGCGAAATGGCTGGTGCACCCTGTAGTCTAAGTTGTTCAGATACATTGCTACATAAGCCCTACAGCCCTCCTTTTATATGTACAGCTCAAAACTCTGCAGCAAACCCTGGCTCTAAGCATGGGCATTATAAAACTAACCAATTCATTCTCAAAGGAACTGCTTTCCAAATTTACTAGACTAAAACCAGCCTCCCATTTCCTATTCCACTCTAAACATGCACACACTTGCAAAGAAGTAGTTACGGCACTCTGCGGCCCACATTTTAACCAGCATCTTTCCTGATCTCCTCAATGTCTCTTTTCCTTTTTCTACCTCTTACATTTTTCTGCTACCATTCTGCTGTCTTGCAGTTATGTTCTCAAAATAAATTACCTCCAAATTTTATCTTTCCCCTATTAGAAGGACCATTTTATGTCCTGCTACTTAACTTATTCTTTCAGCTTTTCTTTCCTACTGAAGGGATTACTCAGCTGATAATGAAACAACTGCTAAAATGTCACAGCCTAAGCCAGCAATTTTAGTTTATCTTGACCTGATATGCTGCACATCTTGATAGGGTCTTGGGTGCTGGCAGCTGAGTTCTCATCCCTGCAGACAGCTGAATGCAGGAACTGCTATATTCATCCAAAGAATGAGGTCTCCGCTCTTCAGCTGCATTTTAAGGACTTTTTTCACAGACTTTGACAGGACTGCAGCAGTTCCATGTTCTTGTTGTGAGTTTGCTAGTAATGCTAGTCACACATGCTAGAGGAAGTCACTCAGACCTTGAATGCACCTTCTGTGTAAGATTCTTAGTCTCATCCCTATGAACTGAGGATTAAATAAACATTTTGGTTAATAATGAAAAATATTACTTTTATGTAATGTAACATTTATCATGTCCAAAAAGCCTTCCCTGGGTTTCAGAAAGGAAGATGTCTTTGACACTGAGCCTAGAGTTGTATGAAGAAAACAAGCCAATGACTCCTCATATTTTTTCCTTTGCTTCCCCTGTTTACAGACAAACTACACAGATGTTAAGTGGGACCATCTTAAATCCTCTGGTCAACACTGTGATTTTGCATAAAAGTGTTTTACTTTCCCATCTTAAACAACTATCCAAAAATAAACTAAAGCAAATTAAGCTTTTAGTCTTCAACTTACTCCAGTATCAGAGGGCTGTTATTCAAAAAACATCTCACTGGAAGAGGGTTTTATAAAGCCTCTTCTGTCTGGTTATGAGAAGAGCTGATATTCAGGACACAGAATGTTTCCTAGAAGTCTGCCGGATCAGTCCATGTCTCACAAACAGGACGGGACCCTGACTGGTTGCAGACTTAGGATTTATTATCTGTCTGTATCATACAAGCAAAAAGCAAGAGACACAGAGAAACAACAACATCCATGCAAATCCAGATCAGAGACAAAATGGCAGCCCATGCAAAGCCTTTTTCAACATATTCTTTGAACCAACAGCATAAAAGAAAAGGCGTAAAGTTATTATACTCTAACCAATAAGAAAAGGACCCACGTGGGTTTAACACTAACAAAAGGACTTCTGTGAACCTCAAACAATACACAATAATTCATTATTTAAGATGGAAACTTTTTCTATCTTTGCAAAGCATATATCTAGGACTTTTCACATCGTGAGCTATCAATAAGTTCTTGCTCTTTCTTGTTCCTTATGATAAATATCAATGTATTCACTTGGTTCTTAACTTCCTAGCTTCCCATGAGAAGGTTTAGAAATTTCCCAACCTTTCTCAGCTTTAGAAAGTGTCTTTTACCTTTTTATATTCCTACATAGAAGTACCACACAATCATAGGTGAAATGGAAGACAAATGTTTTGGAAATAAGACCATAGTTATCTTTTCCTGAGAACTGGAAATCCAGTCCTTGAGGTTGGCTCATGTTAGGAGAAGGCCCTCCTGGATTCCTTAAGCAAGTTTGCCACTAATATGTAATAACTCTAAGCAGCAAAGCTGTACGGCAAGATAGGTTTGACTGTTAGCGATCCTACACAATGAGAAGAAAATGACACACAACAGAAATAGTGCATTTTTGAATTTTCAGAATCCGCATGACATCCATTTACAGCAAACCAACTCCCATGTTTATACCACCAAAGCCAAGCTAAAATACATAGTCAGTAGAAAACAGATTATACAGTGCTGTTTACACTCTTGCAGTCACTGAAAACTTTCCTGCATGAATATCTGCAGGTAGTTGTTGATACCTTCTGAGACACTTGCTGCCTTATTAAAATTAGAAAGCAATAATTCTAGAGGACTGATCATATTCTTACAACTTTTACACACATCCCACAAAGCTGGCACTTCCACAAAATATTTGGTAGCAAATTTGGTGTCAAGTTGTTCTTCTAATGAGGAATTTCTAGTTTAAAAAAAACCAGACAAGGAGTTGATCTTATTCCAGTTGTAGCAATTCTCACAATGTTAGAGTGAGCCTAGAGACGCAAGAGAACCCTCACTGCCTGGTTTGAGAAGGAATATTTTTCAGGTCATTCTTAGTATATGTTTGGAGAAAAGGAGTTAAAACAACACTCTTGCTATTATTACTTGCTTCTTTCCCATCAAACTTCCAAGAAGAAACTTTGCTGGAAAATGAGCTATGGCTGCCTTCCTTTTTCTGCTATTTTAAATCTACCTGTGGTTGATCCTTTCGATACTGCACTGCAGACAAGAACATTTAATTCAAGCAGCCCTAAAAGCCTTTAAATATCATAGTGGGAAGTTTGTTTTCCACTTTTTAGATATGAGATTGGATTATTTTAGCATCTTCCTGCAGTGAGACTCGTTATCTCTTTTCAGTTTTGGAATGCATGCAATCAAAATAATACTAATGTTCTCCAAAGTATCTTCTAAAAATGTAAGATGTATGTGCTTCTTGGAGCTTATGCCTCTCCTGTTCCTTTCCAGGGACTGCAGGAATGTAAGAGCTTCAGAACTGAAATCTTCACTGCACAGCTGGATTGCTTTTATTTTTAACAAGCACCCCAAATACAACTTGCTGTGCCCTGCGTATAATAACCATTATAATAAACCAGCACTAAACCACTAAGCCACTGCCACTGCAGCCTGACCACAGCAGGACCCATGACAAGCTAAAACCCTGCACCAGAGATGGGATGTGCTGTTGAAACCCCTGCTTTCTGAAATGTACCTGCAATCCTGTCTGTAGTGCTCAGCCCATATAACACGCACACAACAACATTCCTTTCATATTCAACCCTGTCAGCCAAGCCTTTGGGCCATGCCAAGTCCTTCAATAATATTTACAGCCCCTGTCCTCAGCTCCATCTCTTAATAAAATGCAGCTGAGGTCACCACCACCACCTGCTCTGGCAGCTTTGCTGACCAGCCAGGATCCATCTAAGCAGTGCTGTCGCCTGCCTGTGCTAACCCCTCTGCTCAGCCCCAGCTGAGGCTGACAGCTGCTCTTGGAACATCTGTATAGGCTGCACTGCACTGGGATTCCTGCCACAGCACTTCTGACGTGTTGCTTTATTCCCAAGAGCTAGTTTGTTATCTTGGAAAAAAAAAGTCAATAAATAGGACAAATGAATCGGAAACACAGGCATATTTTTATTTGAAGGTTAAAACCTGGCCATCTCACAAGTCACTCTGAACTGTGCCAAGTGTTTTTTAATGGTGCACATAATGAAAAGAAAAAAGAGTATTTTATGTCATCTGTATCCAAGGTGAAATTTGCTGATCAGAAAAATGGAAAGACTGGTGTTTTCTGCTTGTAAAGGAAAGAAATAGTAACCAGCTTCTCCAATGTCCATCAGTTCAGGGTTAAAAGGAAATGATTCACAGGGCAGAGAAATTTTTTGAAATGTTTCTTTAATCCAGATGCAATGTTGGACTTCTTTTTTCTTTCAATAATTACAGAGCCCCAAGGAAAACAAAGGGAAAAGTCATGATTCCAGAGGCAGACTAAACGTTGTGCCATGGGACCACTGCCAATCTCTCAACCCAACCCTGTTTTTCATTGTTACAAAACACACTTCTGAAAACTGGCTTAATTCTTATTGCATCGATTATCACCAAAAAGGAGAAGTCATTCGATCAACAAAATACCTATTTTTCCTTCTAAATGTCTGTCCCTCAGAATATAATTTGTAGGTGTCCCAAACTCCAGGCAAGGAATTTGCACAAGAGTAATCTCTACATTTCTTAGGGTATGATGTCATCCAGCAAAGGCAGTACAAGACATAAAGATGCACTGACAGGAGCTTTACCCTGAATCCTCTTCTCATTAGTCCTCTCAGGTCAGATGCAGTGACTGGGAAAGGGACAAGAGCACCAGTTTGGCACTGGAGTAGCCAGCTGGATCACACCCAGAGGCTACATGAAGGTCAGACCCAGAGAAGCAAGACCATCCCCTGCAGAAACAAATCACCATTTGGTGTGTTTAGCTGTCAGGTGAAACTCCAGCCCTCCACATCCCTTTTTCAGATGCACAGGGAGTAAGGCTGAGCTGGCCTCTTGCATCAGGAACATCTGGGAGTTATAGAGGCTGAAATGGCTCATGCTTCAAGTCACAAATGGTTGTTCCATCGCATAACAGAAACATGGTTCTGTAAACATATTTTTTCTCTTTTGCAAGAATTGTCAAGCAATTGCCCCATTTTTCTTCTTCCTTCCTTATTAGTACAGTAGTTTTCATATGGGAAAGACAAAGATTAATCCAAACTTTCCACCCTCAGAGTAAATTAGTCCTTACACTGTGATAAACAAACATAAGTGACTTCTTTGTTTCTCCTTGAGGTAAAATCATGCCTTGCCTTCCAGGAATGGCAAGTCCATGGCTGACATGTCTTCCAATCTTTTTCCCAGAATATGACTTGCTGAGCTCAGCATTTTCATTGCCTCATGTGTTGCAAAATTTTGACATCCATGACACAAAGATATAAATTACCAAGCACAAAATAAATCTCTCTGATGGAGAACCTGTATACCTAGAAGCCAAAAAAATTACAGATGTTATAACTGCTCTAAGGAACTGCTTCCCAATGAATGACACAGAGTTGTTTGTTCCTGCCCTGTCATTCCAGTGATACTCATGGTTGTAAAAGCAGTAAAACACTCAGCTAAAGTGACATTTTAGGTTCAGAGAACACTCAAAATCATCCAAAACTATGATGTGCTTTTAGGCACGATCCAGTGGTTTTTTAAGAGGAGTGTTTGATAAAAAATGAGATCTTGCAAGTGATGAGCAGATTTGGCAAAGAGGAAATGCAGCAGCCTGGTGTTGCAAGATGCCTTCCTGGCATGTCCCTGTTTGCCCTGCTGTCACCTCCTTCCTACCTGAGGTGACATGGCAGTGCTCTTTCCTCTTCTCAGACAGCTGCTGATGCTTTTTCTTTTCTCTTTTCTGATCCTGTCTCCCCACAAGTAGCATGAATCATTAGATTTGATATGTGCCATAAACTATGACACTCACTAATAGATTTTTTTGCATAGGCACCTTCCTCAGCATCCTTTGTGCCACAAGTCCTGTTTCATAAACAAAATAAGGGTGAAGCTTTGCATATGCCATTAGATATTAGTGCACTGCTAAGGCAGGAATAATCCAAGGTCAGCTGGCAATATTTCAGAAAAACACTGAAAATCCCTCTTGATGTCCAAATCAATAAACAAGAACCTACTGACATTTTTCTTGCAGGAGAAAAAAAAAAAAAAAAACAACATCTGCTGTATTTTCTCTAAGGGCTTCTCTTGCCACTAGGCTCTTTGTATATTAATGCAGCTGCCTGGAAGATTTTCTATGCAGCCTGCAAAATATTTCAAACATATGAAAAAATATCATCTGTGATGGTAGACTTGGACAGCCAACAGAGTCAGCTGATGTGGCTGGAAGGACAGATATGGTTACTGGCTGCAAGACCAGCCAGGAGCCACTGAAAATCCAGCAGAGGAAGTTGGGAAGAGCTCACCTCTGTACCACCTGCCTGGTGACTGCCAGAGAGCCTGGCAAAGTGGAGGAATAGTCTGGGCACAGCACAAAAGACATTATTATTGAGATTACATATCCTAGCAAGATGTTATCCTTCGAAACAATCAGCCTATTCTACCAGAAAACCAATCAGCTGGAACACCTCCAAACAGCTCCAGTATCCAGCTGAGTCATTCATTTTTTTCTACCCATCTTCCAGCTAATTACCTCCAGCTAAGACAACACATTGAGATTTTCTACCTCTGCAGGTAGCATCTCTTGGTGAGCTGTACACAAACTGCCAAAAACAGGATGTCTGTCAGCAGCCACTGTGGAGTGTTTGTAATCATCCCCTGCTGCTTATTAAGCACAAGCTCCTAACCCAGCCATTAGATGTGGTTTTGTTTCTTGTAAAATATCAACTTATTTTTCTCACCTCTTTTATTTTTAACTGATAAACATTTTACAAGTGACAGGATACTAAACAATTTTGCTTATCTGATTTTATCTATGCCTCATCTTCTAAACATACTTAGAACATCTCTTTCTAATTTTATCCTGGCTCAATGTCCTTGGCACTTAAAATCTCTCTTTCGGCTCAGCTGACAGGACTAACTGGACATGATTATTTATACAGCTGTGTGAATGTTCATGGTCCTATTTAACCAAATAAAGTATAGGGTCTGAGTCTAGCAAAATCTTGCACACATACAAGTTCCTTACTTGTAGAGTTTTCAAGGGTAAATGCTTTTTAAAGCTGTAATTTTATGATGGTCTGAGCAATAAATAAAACTTTTAAGGGCACAGAAAATGCCACAGTGAGGCAGAGCACTGCCTTCTTTAGCCCTGCAGTCAGTCTCCAGTAGTGGTGAAGTAAGCAGGTAGTGAAAGTACAAAAATACAACTGCTTTCTTGCCCTGTTCCCCTCACAGTGGTTCTGCATTCACACCTATTACAATAGGGATTTTAGAGCATCCCTATCCTTTTCAGCATCTCTTTGTGGATCTATTGTCCATGAATTTACTTGAACCCAGTGACTGGCCCATCCCCACAGCCTCTCATGGAAGCCAGATCCAGATGGTCACTACCTGCTAGCTGAAGACAGGTTTGCTTTTATTCTAATTGCCCTCTTACTGCTTGTATCAAGTGATCCCCTAAATGTAGTTTCACCTCTTTGGTCATTGTAATTTCCCTTCTTTGCTCTGTCTCCTTCCTCATCTTAGATAAGCCCAAAACAACTGTCCTTTAGTACCCATTTACAGACCTATTGCCCATGAACATCCCAGCCTGCTCCCAGCAGGAACTAAGGCAAGAAATAACAAAAAAAAACATGGAAGATTTACCATCACCACATTTTTCTAGTGGCTCTGAACAGGACAATTCAAAAAGGGCAGCAATTAAGCATCAAACACTAATTACCTGGTAATGTTTTTTGTCTTGCATCTTGAGCACTCACAACATTTCTTGAGCTCATGTACATTCAACTACTGACTAAAATCTGGTTAGGAAAAATGAAAAAAGGCAACAGGAGCAGAAGTAATGCTTCAGTAGCTCACAAAATGCATATGAAAATGCATGTCTAGAAAATGAAGCGTGCCTTGTACAGCCCTGAAAATGGCATTGGAGTAACTAAAGAGCTGGCAGAAAAGAAGCTCAATTTATCCAGGAGCTGATGAAAATTCAGCCTGGTTATGACTGAGCAAAGGCTAACTGTGGCAAAGTAAACAACACAAATGGATATCTCTACCTAGAGAGGATTTCACCTCAAAATGGTTACAGAAAAAGAATCATTGAAGGCTCTCAATCTCTCTCTCCCTAAAACTACCCTAAATTCCAAAGAGCACAAAATGCTGTTATCACACTCTGAGAACATTCCAGGTCAAATTGAACGTGGCTGTAGATGAGGATAATTGCACATGCATTTGAGTCTGCTTTGGGAAAATGTTGTTTAAAAAAATATACCTATTTAAAACCCTCAAATGGATCAAGCAGGAAGCTCAAGGTAACTACATTGCTGGCTGAGAACATTCAATGGTTCTATGTATCTTAAGGAAAAGAAGTCCCTGAGCATGTAAACTGTTGCTAATTAATGACAAAGACATGAGACAAAAGACAGAAAACAATCCCTACTTCTCCAAAAAGTGATGCAGATCAAGACACCTGCATGAGTTAGTACAATGCACTTTCTTCTGCATTGTTCACCATGAGTTTAAAGCTTTGCCATGCTCCTCAAATGCATCTCAGTATTCTGTGGTTTGAGTCAAAGCTAATCACTAC
This sequence comes from Anomalospiza imberbis, assembly GCF_031753505.1. Classification (NCBI taxonomy): domain Eukaryota; kingdom Metazoa; phylum Chordata; class Aves; order Passeriformes; family Viduidae; genus Anomalospiza; species Anomalospiza imberbis. Next base: position 481,279 of record NC_089689.1, on the reverse strand, counting down.
CCTCTAGGAAGGGGGAGACATATAGCAGGGCAAAATACAGGCCAATATAGAAACTTCTGAGATAGCAAAATCTAACTGTCCTCTGTTGCTGTAAAAAAACAGGATGCTTTGCAGATAACAATTTATTTTAGATTTCTGAAAAAAAGAAGAAATCTAACTCAACTCTCCTTTATGTACTCCAGAAGAGGTTACATTCCAGACAGGACTATTTAAACTCAGAGTCAGTAAAGCACAACAGTTTTAAAATTCATCAATTTTGCAAAAAAAAAAAGTCTGCTGGCATTTACATTATCTACTTTTTATACTCTTGCAAAACAGTTTATAACTTGTTAATGCAATGAAACCTTAATTACTACTTAATCTTACTGATCCAGTCCTCAGATCACACTTTCAGCTACGTGCAGTTTATGCAGAGCAAAGTAGGTGAGGATAAAGCTACAGCACAGGCTAGAATAACCAATATAGGCACCCAGAAATTTTCAGGATGCTTCATATCTTTCCATTTTTCCCAGTGTATTTATAGGTTGAAGGGAAATCTTGGAGCTGTTCGTTGGCAGCTTTCTTACCTAAGAGAGCTCACAGAGCTGGAAAATTGCTGTAAATCTGCTAAATGGTGCCGCATGACCAGGTACCATAGGGGATTGGGGAAAACGCTCTCAGCTCCTTGTCTCATTATCCTTTAGGTAAATATTTATAAATAAATATGACCTTAAACTTGAGCAATTGTGAATGATAATAACTCGCTGCTTTTAAAGCTTAAAACATTGGGCCAGTATTGCTATTTCACTGAGGGTTTGAAAAAAAGAAAAAGTAATTGTAATCAGAGCAGCACAGAATGCACAGTTCTCAGAGTGGAGAGAAAACATGAAAAGTAAAATAATAAAAATAAAAATACAGAGAGGGAAACATTCAGCCTCATTATTCAGAAGGCACTTTCCAGCTGCCAGCACCACTTCAAAGCTCTTGCTGAGCCCAGGGGGGTTCATACACAGGAAGAAAGAAGCCACAGATTGATTTCTCCACAGAAGAGAAGCCATGAGTGAACACCTGTCTGGGAAGGGGACAGCGTCCAAAGGGAGCTCCCAACCTCGCAGGGCTGGCACTGCCCAGTTCTGCCCTCGGACAGTGACACAGCCCTTGCAGGGTGACAGCCAGCTATGACCAAGAGTGGGCTGGCTCCAGGGCTGCCAGGACTCAGCCCAGCTGTGCAGGACATTGGCACCAGGCTGTTCCACACAGAAGGCGCTCCTGGCCTGGCTGCAGGAGCAGGCAGCACAGACCCACAGTGGCAAATGCTCCTTTCTCACCCCACCATACAACCTCTTCCCTTTCTGGCAATGACTGTATTTGAGTACACATTTGCAATGTAGATTTTCAGTCATTCCAGGGAAAATGGAGGTTCATGGAGAACAAGGAACAACCTGCATGCTTCTAAGGGCTGCTCTGCTCAGAGGGGGTCCAGCTATAACAGGAGTTTTGCCAGAGGTGCCAGCTGGCCGGGTCAGATCCTGCAGGAAAGCTACACAAACACATGTGCCACAGCTGAGAAATACTGCTTTTCATCACTATAGCCATCATGGTAACCCAGCTCCATCAACAAGACAGCCAGACCAAACTACAGCAGACATGCTGCAGGTCTGACTGTGCCTATTCTTTCCTGATTGACCTGGGTTGGCTATATGAAGCTTGTATCCTTAATCAGCTGTTCTGTTTATGCTGGATAATAAGTTTTGCTCCATTAAGACTGGTTCCCAGAACAAAGTGGGGGAGAGAAGAAGCACGGAGTTTGTTATCAGAAACTGCACTCATTCCTCCACATTCCGGCTCTTGGACTGTGTTGTCTGCAGCACGGAGAGACAGCAGGACAGAGCTCTCCTTTGCTTTTAGTTAGTTTTTAGCTACCTGAGGCAGAGAATTTCCCTGGACTGTGGTTTTTCTTTTTCTTGGAACTGTTTAAACCTGCTCTGGACTGAACACCCAGAAGAGCAGCGGCAGCCCGCACCTGTGGCCTGGCGGGCCGGGCCTGGGCTGCGGCATTTGCAGTGCCGGAGGGACTGAAGAGACACTGAGTGAGCCCAGCTGCAGCCCACGAAGGGGACTTTCTGAGTTTGTCATCTCTTCGGAGCGGCAAGAGGTTTCATTGTTTAATATTGTTCAGTTTTTTGTGCTGGTGAATGCTTTGCCTGTTAAATAAGCAGGTTTTTTCCACTTTCCAGTTGGGGGAGGGGGCATTTGAATTTTCTTTCTAGAGTAACCTCTTTAGAGATTTTCTCCCAAATTTGCCCTAAACCAGGACACTGATCCACTTTCCCCAGGTCAGAAAGGACTCGCTGTAACAACATTATAAATATATGTTGATTCTTCACTCAGAAACTTAAAAGCAAGCAAACAAGCAAGCAAAACCCAGTCTTACTAGATTTCCTCCGATGAGGGAGGAAAACAAACCTGGGGATGTAGTTTAATAGAAACATGTTGATTTCTCAGCTGTACTTAACACCCCCAAAAAAAAAAAAAAACCAAAAAAAAAAAACCAAAAAAACTGGCTAGTAATGCATTATAAATGTAAATGCAAACTGGCAAAGAAAACAAAAGTAGCTCAATTTGAGTGCATTTTGAGTTGTAACAAAATAATGTCTTGTTTCAGTTTCAATTTGTTTTAATAGAAGCAAATTTAATTTAGACAGATTTAGTAAATATTTAAAGTACCCTGCCTGTATGATGCACACCGGGCAGTTGTGTAATACCTGCTGCAAACCCAAAAGCACAGCAGAGAACCTCACCACATCCTTCTTTATTCTCCATTTACTTGCAGAGAAACTGTCAATGCAGAAATACCCTCTAGCTTCAAGAAGCTTTCCCTGTGTTTAATCTGTGTCCAGTTCCAAATCTCTATTCAATGCTTATTGTGTATGGATTGGAGTAGTTGTCTGAAATAAAGAAAATACTTATGTAGAGAAGAAATAATTCCATAATACACAGAAAAAAATTGTCCTCACTTCTCCTGTAGGCAAAGCAAGCAGAACATAATCAATACAGTGGGCCTTAGTTATTCAGTGGACATTGGTATGGGACAGAGCAGAAGGTAATTTCCTCCAGAGAATTTTTGTTCTTCTTTTCATTACCCCTTGCAATTTAGCTATGCATCCTATCATTCCTAATATGTTCACCTATATCCCAGAGATCTGATGTGAGCCCTCTTGTCCCCTGGTTTCTTTCTCAGTTATAAACTTGCCAAGAATGTTGTCCCAGTCTTCAAATAACCATTTCTGTTGGAAAACTACCAGAAAAACAAACTTACTTAAAACAAAGACATTAGGTAAACAACTTGATTTAAAAAAAATCCATAGCAACTAAACACCAGTTTAATGTTAAATCTGAAATAAGTTCACCATTCCAGAGCTTGAACTGCAGCTCATATGTCACACCTTAGAGCAACACGCATCAGAAAAAGTACTGAAAGATCATGTTTTGAAGTGTGTGTTTACAAATTGCCACACAGTTGGTTTCTTTTTTAAAAGAGTTAAGAGAAGCTTCCTGGAAGGAGCAGGTGAAATCACAGCCAACATCACAGAGCACCCCCACCTCTGCACTAGTTCATCTTGGAAAAGATGAACCTGCAAGGAAAAAAGTGCTAAAGAGACATATTCAACTCTCCTCTCTGTCACCTCCAATTAACCCGTCCCATCCTTTAAGAACTGGCAAGATTTCCTTTTTTCCCTTTAAACTATCTATTTGGTACATTTTAGTACTTATAGCCAGTAAAGAAATGGTAAGCTTTTGTTGATTCTTTTATTAATTCACATTTCTTGCTCTCTTTTTTCAATGATGCATCAAGCAATCCTTGAAGAGCATTCTTGAGAAATACCAAATGCCTAATGTAGAGATCTCATCACAGCTCCTAACTGGAGGCTGTGTCACAGTGGCACGGACTACAGTCCCTTTAAAAAGGAGTTTGTCAGAACAGTCAATGAGTTATTGACTGTTATTCTGTCAATGAGTTATATGAGTTATTTTGACAGCCTCTCAAAATTCTGAGTGCGACCTGTAGTAATGTACAGTCCTGCAGTGACATTTTCTAGCACTGTAAGCAGCCCAGAAAATGTTTCTTTAATGCAAAATTACCTGTCACTGCTGTTTGCTGTGACAGTAAGTGTTCTGACTATATCTAGCACTGCAATATCAGCATGGACAGCTTTACTGATTTCTGTGGAATTTTACCTAACATTCATTCAGACAGAAGAAATTATTTTATCATTCTCTCCACATATTTTTATAGGTTTGGACCTGTATTTTCCACATTGAATGATTCACCTAATTTCAGCTATTAATTGTTCTGCTCTGAAGTCCTGTTATAATGCTGAACTAATTTTAAAAAAAGTTCTAGGGGAACCATGTACCTGCCTACAGGGCTTGGAGGATTGGGACATTATTTTGCAACATTTGTCATTTAGGGAATGACTAATCTGTCAAGGTACTTGGCTAGGTCTGTCTCCCAGACTGCCCCAAAGACACCCTGTGTCATGGTCTGACACTGGCGCGATGCCAGCACCCCCATGAAAATGCACTTTTCTAAATAATTGCTGTGAGATGTGATCAGGAACAGGGCAGAGCAGGCCCAAGCTTAATAACAAAGAAAAGAACTTTATTAAACTACTACTACTATAAAAACTACAAACACTAAATCATGGATGAAGACCTTCCAAAACACCCCTCCTCCTCCCACCTGATTTCTAAACAAACCCAACAGTGAGACACCACCCAGGATCCTGATCAAGTTGCCACCCTTCAGATAATCAAATACTCAGTCCTTCAAGGGAGACAGGAGTCTCTCCTGTGCCACAGACCCCCCAGGAAACACAATTGCCACCTCTGTGTTTCCATGTCACACATGGCAACCGTCCGGAGAAAATCTGCCACGGTGACACTCTCCTTTCCATGTCACAGTGCTCTCACCACCGTGCATGGACAGACTGCTCATAGGGCTCCTTTAAGGATGCTTTGCCATGGACCAAAAGAGACAACAGTTCAGTTTTTCATCTCGGGATTACAGTCACCCCCATTTTCCCCTGGGGCTGAGGGTCCAAGAACAGAGATCTTCTTCTCCTCTTCTTCTTCCTCGAAGACAAGAGGGCCTCTCCACACCTTCTTCAACTCTCCTCTGTTCTCTCCACTCCTCTGTTGGTAATCACTGAAACAGGTCTCTTGGCTCACCAACGCACCGCCCTAAGTGCATCTTCTGTTAGGAGAATTTGGTTCAGTCTATGGCTAACAAGAAAAGTCCAGCCACAAGCCACTCCATCATCTCCTTCCAACTCAACAATTTTCTCTTCCATCATCTCGGATCCCAGACTCTCTTCTACTTCAAATCAAGGAGGAGTAATATTTTACAAAGCCTTCATTTCCCAGGAAAGGGTTAAAAGTTCAGACTCCCTGGATGGCTGAAATCTCTGCCCAGCAGCCGATTCCCAAGGCCAAGGCTGGGCACCTTCCCCCGCTCCTTCTCCTCCGCACCGGCAAAGTTACAGGTGCCGTCCGGACTCTCTGTCTCTTCCCTCTGGGCATGGGGAATGACAAAGGCATCTCCGCTTCTCTCCACCCTTCCGTCCACAGGAGCTGGCTTGGTTCCAGTCCTTCAGCCCCCTCGGCTCACCTCGACCAGACCGCATGGCTTCCCCTCCCCCACCCAGCCCCATGGCTGGGCAAGGGAGGTCTGCACTGCACCCTGACCGTAACCAAAGAGAGCGAGCTCTTGGGAGTTCCTGCTTTTAACCCCCTGTGTTCTCAGAGGCGTATCCATACCTTCAGTGGCCACTTTAGGTGCCAATATCCAAACTTGACCACTGATTGGTTTGACCCAACTTTCTGAAAGAATTCACTTCCATGTCAAACCACGACACCCTGGTTATGGTCTGACCTCCTCAGTGTACTCTTCAAAGAGCCAGGAAGAAATTTCCACACTTTGATGAGGACAAATTTTATCCTGTCTCTCTCTCCTTTCTCTCCTAGCCTTCACTCTGGGAGTAGCCCACAGGGTGCCACTGTGGGATTAATAACCTTGTACAGGGAACCTTCATTCTGGCCTTTTCTGACTCCAGAGAGTTTACCCTACAAATTTGGAAGTCGTTTTTGTCAGCACGATGACTAAAAAAGGTGTAAGGCTGTCCTTCCTGAGATGCCTCCTGACTTTGATAAGCAGATTTCACCAAAAGCGTATGCAGCAATACTGAAAGTGATAAAAAGAAAATATCACCCTAAAATAATTTTAAAGAAATTGAAAAATTTCCACTGACAAATTTGATATTTTGCTACTGTTTTTGTTTTCCACTAAAAAGTGTAATTAAACTTCAGCTAGCTCTACCCAGCATGGAGATCAGGGTGTCCCAAGAAGTGGGCTTTTTTAAACTTCTTCGCCCATTGCAAAACAAGAAAGAAATTTTATCTCATTTCAAAAGAAGTACTTGTTTTTACTACTTTTTTTCAATGCTTATTTAAATTTGAACTTTTAAGGTGGTGCACAAATGGTTATACTCCTATACTCTGATCTCTAGCTTTCCTGCTGCTGTGCTCCTGACAGTGTCCACCTGTGGGAGTTGTAAAAGGGAGTGATTCTCTAAGCCACAGAGACTTTCTGAATCAATGTTTGACTAACACTATTCAGGTATTTGCAGAGACTTTCATTAACGTGGATTAAAGAGTCATCAGAAGGGTTGTGTGCTGACTGTGTTACATGCAGATAACATGATAAAGATGGTGCCCACATCCAGATTTAATAAACATATTTGATTGTTTAATGTCTCTCTGCACACCCATGTTAACAAATATAGTCTTTGGTGGGGGGGGGGGGTGGCAAAAGAGGCTGCAACTGGAAAAGGAGATGGAGCCAGTGTTCTGCATTACCTGGCTAACCTCAAACAAGATTAATCATCTCTCTTCACCTGAGATGGTGACCCAGCTCATATCTGCTAAGAAAACTTCATTGTTAAAAATAACCTACTTCTTGCTAAGCTGCTTGCTTTCTGGATTGACAAAAGGCATAAGGAATTTGAGAATGTCCTGTCCTTTAGAATGCAGACTATATTAACAGGTATCCTTTCAGCTTTTTTTGCAGAAGGGATAAAGGAGATCTGACACAAGGAGGACAGCCATTCCTGCTTCCCAGTGAACCTACTGTTCCAATTCCTGCCTGCTTCTGTCCAGTATCTCCTTCAAAACCAACATTTCCAAATGTCCAGGGGCAGACGGTAAATCACAATTTAGGCTCAATGCCTAAATTCATATTCTTTTCACAGCATCGCTAAAATAGAGACGTACACATCCACACAACAGCAACCCTGTATGTGGACACACAGTCCCATCTGATCCACTTGACAAATTTCAGCTCTATTTTTAGAACTTCTATAAACTAATGTCAGTGTTTATGTAAAACAAGGTGGCTGAAGGCTGGGACTGATGAGCTCTCAGAGAACTCTGTCTAGTTTATATGTTACTCAGAGGATTTTGCTGCTAAGTGAAAAAGAGCCATTTGTAATGAGATATATTTAATTTTTTATTTAGGAAAGACTGAGCATATGATTGGTTCAGTGTTAATCCATAGTAGTGCTAAATTTAGATCCAGAAATGGCTTCTGGTGATTTGCATATTTTGATCTTTATGGCTGGAAAATAATACTCAGGGAAGTACAACAGCCTGTCAGGCACAGCCTGCAGGGCCAGAATCAGAGAAAGCAACAACTTGACTTCAGCAGTCTCCAAGGAATTAAAAAAACACAAAACAAACAAACAAAATTTTAAAACCCAACCAAAAAAAAATCCAAAGAAACCAACACTCCCTACTACATGTAATTGAAATTCTAACAGGAGCTAGAAAGGCAGAATGCAATGAACAGGATTAGTATTAGACCTAGGGTTTGAGTGAACTTATTGACTTATTAGAAAAATGAGAAAGAGTGGCAATTTTAATATTCATAACCATAATATTCATTTAGAAATTTGTGCTCTATCACACAGCCCGAGCTTGGCTGCTGTTATTCAGCAATGCACAGCACAAAGCCTTCACTGGCACCATAGCTGGGCACATATGTGCTCCCTCTGCACTGATGCACAGAAGTCCTTGCACTTCAGAGAAGACACAGCCTGAAAGGGAGGTAAGAACAGAGGGTCACAATGCTTTGCTGATCTCCTGTTCTGATGCTTACATGAATCATCTCACAGTACAGTACAGGATTGTACAGCTGTACATTCAAGAACAATAAAAATACAGGAAAGTTCACCTTTGTCATTTGCAATTTGCATTACAAAACAAAAAGACATGGCTCAACATCTTGTTCCTTCTTTTGAATATGATTTTTCAGCTAGTCATAGCTGAGGGTTCAATAAGACATCCCTCAAATAATTCCCATGCATGGTTTAAACTACCACGCAAAAGCATATTCCATCCTACTGGCTTTATGAAACTCAGCTATAAACTCTGGACCACTTTTCCTGTGTCCTACCAGCCAAGTAAATGAAAGAAATTCATTTCACAAAATGCAGACATGGATTTAAGGATCATTCAGTGAGAACAACTCACTGACAGCTTCAAAAGATCAGCATAGCTATTGCAACATAGAATGTACCCAAGATGGAAAAATCCTAATCTTCTCCCTGGGATGTTTATTGCCTGTGTTACAATCCCTTGTACATCCAGCCATCCCTGGTGCCCATAGGAATTGTATAAGCAGAAAAAGAACAGAACGTTCTCAAGAAAGACTCTTAAAAGCAAAGTGTGATCTCCGGGGTGAGCACTTATGCCATTAAATGTCTGACATCAGATTTTGCTGCAGGCGATGGCAAATTTGTCAGTGACTTCAATAGCAAAGTTTGGGCTCTGGGCTCTCTCCTCCCACCACTTTCCCTCCGCCTTGCCCTTTGCCAATGAGATCAGTGGGACAGAAATATATGGAAGCTTTAAGGAAGATGTAAAGGAAAAGCTTGAGCACTATGTTTGCGTTGGTCCTCAGCTACCAAGAGCTTCTCTTTTTCCAAAGGGCAGAGGTCAGCACACCCACAGGCAGACCTGCAGTGCTGCCCTGGGCACTGCTTGGAGCCACTCAGCCCTGTTCCCAGTGAAAGGAATCACACCTTGGAGACATAGATTTTCCAGCAGCACTCCACATTGTGCTGTGCCAACACACTTGAACCTGTGCTGTACTTGCAACCCACGGCTTTTCTTTACAACCCCAATTACTAATTTTCCTGGAATATTTCAATATCCTGTTGCAAGATACAGTGTAGGACAGGGCTGAGATGCCAAATCTCCTTTGCCCAGTCAATGTATGGCACCACTGGTGTGAAACAGACCCCCCCTTCAGAAAGGTAAGCTAACGACCCAAACAATTTTGCCATCTTGCTTTGAAAAAACAGAAATTGATAAAATGAAGTAATGCCTGGGTTTGGTACTTTTAAAACTGCTCAGTGAGCCCAAACACTCTTGCAGGCAGTGCAGCCACACAGGGTCACTTCATGCCCACAGCACCTGGGGAAGTTCTCAAGGGCAGAACTTAGCTGGCCACCTCCCAGCAGCCTCTTCCATTCCATCATAGCCATTGTGGGAGGTAAAATGCTTTTTCTTGGTCTTTGAACATAAATGGAAAACACATTTTATCATGCATAATGTGTAACTTATGTCCTGGCAAAGGTAACTGTCCCAGCTGGAAAACTCACCATGGGGAAATGAAAAAGTATTTTGTAAAGTGTCTCTTTTACTGGAAAAAGCAGTAATATCCATGCTTTAAAAGTATAATAAATATATAAACCCAAATATACCTAACACAGCTGGCAATTTTAATCTAAGTAGTTTTTAAACCAAATGTTACAATAAGAATTTTTATAAGGTCATCTAAGCCCACAATTCCATATTCAGCTTAATTTTTTACCTGTTTTTTCTACACTTGAAAGATATTACATGTGTTAAAACTGCCTTCCTTAACTGGTACTTCAATTTCACGGGTTTCTAAAAGAAGCAATTAAAAGGTTGAAATAGAAAGCATCAGATAAATACATGATTCATGCTGCAATTTTCCATATGCTGACTACTGCCAACTTTACAACTTGGCAGATGCTGGGAATATCCCAGCTCTACCCTTGCAATCCTCTTTTAGGACCAACAAGAAAACATCGTGTCAGACTTTAAACATCTGCTGGATCTCTAGTGTGCTACAGGTAATCTCCCAAAATATAATTGCTTGACCAAATCTTACTGTAGCTTGCTAGACTCTGAAGTTTCCCACTTCCCAATACTGGAACATTTTCCCCCATTCAGCTTTGAGAATCAGGTGAAAGAAACTCAAAACCAGCATTCAAACCGGGGATATCTGCAGTCGGGTGGCAGGTGGGGATGTGCTGTTCTCCTTTGCAGATCATTTGATCCTTTGCAGAGGCTGCAGCGTGGGGAAGGCCAGGGCTGAGTTTCCCTGTGTTATTCCAAGCCTGCCTATGCCAGGCCCGCACGTGTGGACAGTGTTCCCGCGTGTCACAGTCTGTCCCACATCCCTGGAGCACTCACAGCTCGCCTGGCCCTGGCTCTCCACGCCAGTGACGAATGAAGCACTGGAAGGCAGTCAGCACACACCCATCCATCATCCTGGCACTGCCTGCCCCCTCTTTGCTTTGGCAGCTTCACAGAGTTTCTGGAACAGATGCTTTTACAGCACCTAGAGCCCTCCTCTTTCCATACTTTCTGGCATGGTAACCACCCTCACAATAATTTCACTTTATGTACATACCATATACAGGACTAAGAGCTACCTGTTGCAAAAATTATTTAAAGTGATTTGTTAAAATTTATAGGAGTGAACTTTATTCTCCTATAAGATCATCAATATATACTGCAAAGTACAACCAGAAGCAGTGAAAAGTTGTTTAAATGCTGTCACAAATTAAATGGCATTCATTTTCCCCAGACATCTCATTTAAAGCAAAATGTTTTAGTGCAGCTTGTTAGTGTTCAGCAAGCAGAGCTTGTAAGGACACAGTGATTATCTAAAAGGATCAGACATTTATGCTACGTGACTGTGTTGAGGTCAGATGGTGTTTTGGAAGTCAGTCTCTCTGGACATTGTTTTGTCTGGCAGGAAAGACAGGCTCTAGGGTACTGTGGAGAAGAAGACATATGCACAGAAAAGAGCAGAAAAGCAGAGAGAGGGTAAAGAGAAACATGGTTCCTGAATCTAGATTGTTTGGATGTTATACCCTCCAGCTGGACACTGCTGAGAAGGACTACATGGCCTATTCAACAAGCCAAGGGCTGGAGTTAGGCGCTACAACTTCAGCTTCAAGTGCTGGGAGTAATGGGAGTAGTTTACACAATTCACTGGTAGGTGGCAACACTGCCCAGAGCTAAATCCTGTGCAAACACGAGGTGGAAGGGATCCACAGCCTGGGTTAACAGAGGGGAGACACCAAAAGCACCGTAAGCTCAAACTTAGAGCTACTTCAATTTTTGAAGAAATGTGGCTAAGTCCTTCTTTTTTTTCGCGTACTGGCCACACTCAAAAATCCGACTAACCTTAAAACGAACACCTCCAGAAGAGCAGGGTATGTTTGTGACTGACGGAAAGGACAGCCAGCCCTTTGGCGATGTGACACGCCGAAAGATTTCCAAGAAGGGGGGGAGTAAGGAAAAACAAAATAAAAGGGGGAAAGCAGACGCGATGCGGAGGAGAGCCAAGTTTGCTATGCTGGGAAAGACAGGCAGCCGTGGCTGGCTCGGTGCCGCCCTCAGCCCGGCCCGGCCCCGCCCGCCCGTGGGGCCATAAGAAAGGGCGCGGCGCGGGCGCGGCCGGACCGCAGCGGAGCGGCTGGGCATGCAGAGCGCGCTGCTCCTGGCGGTGCGGCACGGCACGGCGGGCGCATGGAGCGGGGCGGCCGCCGCCGCAGCGAGCCGGAGGAGGCTGACAAGGGCAGGATGAAGAGAACGATGTGAGTCCCCCTCGCCCGCAGGGACGGGAAGCGTTTTTCTTGCCTTCAGGGGCTCTGGGTGACTACCGCTGCAGGAGCCGCCTCAGGGAAAGCGCTGCTGTCTGAAGCTCTGCGAGCTGTCATTTTTAACGAGCTTCTCCCTCTTCTTTTTTCCAGCATTAAAGATTGGAAAACAAGACTGAGCTACTTCCTGCAGAACTCTTCCAATTCTAACAAAAGGAAATCTAAGAAGGCAGGGAAACACCGCAATTACTTCAGGTAAGTTACGAGAAGGAGACTGTGTTTAAATAACTTGAGTGTTCTTCAAAAGCAGTAAAGCTTGAGCAGTGTAGTCTGATGTTCTCCCTCTCTTTCTGCAGACCTTCACCTGAAGAAGCCCAGCTGTGGTCAGAAGCCTTTGATGAACTGCTAGCTAACAAATGTAAGTTTGTCTTGAAAAAGTAACATTTGGGAGCAAAGGGAAGGAGAAGTTTATATGTCTGTAAGAGTTTGTTTCCTTCCATGTCAGTATTGTACCTCTCACATAAAGAGCTTTGATTCTGGTCTTGCAAGTTAAATGCTTTTAACAGTTTAAAGACAAAATACATAGACGTGTTTTTTCAAAATAAAGTAAACTAATAATAAAACAAAGAATACTGCAGTAGATTTTGTGAAACCCCTGTAGCTAAAATCATACCTGTTAGCTTGGCTTTGCCAAATGGGAGAAGGGCATTTATTCCCTGAGCTCACTGCATAAGCAAAGCAAATGCTTTCTCGTAATGTGGGAAGGATCCTGCAACACAGGTTCAGTGATCTTGGGGTTTTACTGTATCTCTGCAAGAAGCGTCATTCACTAGCAAAGCAAAAAGACTAAGAAATAATATTACTATTTGCTTTTTGAGCTTGAGTCATCCTTTACATTGAAAGACTATTTCAGAGTACTGTAGCAGTCATATTTACTGTAGTGTAAAGGTTAACAGAGGAGATCTTATCTAGAGAAAAAAGGTTTTTTTTAATGCATTCTCAGGCATCACGGAAGGAAACATAACCATAGAAATGGTTTTATTTTTTGTGTTTGCCTAAGAAATAGCAAACACAAAGGGAAATCTGCCAAGCTGTTAAAGCATTAACTTGTGCGCAAACATAAATTATGGAATTTTTTTATTGCCATGAAAAAAATAGACCTACAACAAAGCATTCTGGTAGAAACTGATATGACCAATAGGTAAAATCAAGGTTCTTGAAATAGTTAATTGATGGTATTTTTTTTCTTTCCTTAGATGGTCTTGCTGCTTTCCGAGCATTTTTAAAGTCTGAGTTTTGTGAAGAGAACATTGAGTTCTGGTTGGCCTGTGAGGACTTCAAGAAAACAAAATCACCCCAAAAGCTGACATTGAAAGCAAAGAAAATCTACAATGACTTCATTGAAAAGGAGGCTCCCAAAGAGGTAAAGAAAAGCTGCTCTGCTCTATGAGTTGTCACAGCCATTATTTCTTTGAACTCAAGATACAGATGTCAAACTGCATTGTACATAACCTCACTGTTAATGTCTGGGTCTGAATATAAGTGCCTTTTCACCAAGCTGGAAAATGGCACAAGCAGTGTTGCAGAGAATTTCTATTCTAATGGAGAAAAGATATATCTGAATTAGTTTTGGTTTTGTGCAAAAGAAGAATTTTCTTAAAAGAAAACTCTCCAGTAATTTGACCCTCCAGTAATGGGGTCTTGCCTTTTTCACCTCTTCAGAAGTTGTACTGTGTATTAACACTTACTTGAATTCTGCTCTCAGGAGTAATGTCCCTCTTTCTGTAATTCAGATAAACATAGACTTCCAGACCAAGAACATGATTGCACAGAACATCCAGGAAGCCACCCATACCTGCTTCAGTGTGGCACAGAAGAGAGTTTACAGCTTAATGGAGAATAACTCCTACCCGCGGTTTTTGGAATCTGAATTCTACCAGGAACTGTGCAAGAAGACACCTATCAGCAGAGCAGCCCAGGGCACATGAGTGATGGAGAGGAGGGAGAAGCAACCTCTGAGCTAGCGAGGAAGCCAAGCCACAGCTCGTGAGCAGCATCCTGACCCAAAACATTGGGGCACGGGGCACTGAGCACTCAGTCTGTATGCCACAGTGCAAGGACAAATACTGACTTCAGTGCAGAGCTGATGGCCCAGAGTGACGCTGTTGGGAGGGTGTTAGGGGAGATGGCAGAAGTGTGCCAGCCAGCCGCCGGCATTGCCCTTCTCTGCCAGTGCTGCAGTGAGAGGTGGCTGTGCAGGAGTCCTTCTGTCACGGCCGAGGAGCGATGTGGCAGATCCGGACAGAGCTTCCTTCTTGTGAAGCTGCTCTCTGCACTTGGGCACTGCTGGGAACTTGAGTAATTGGTTGCCTATTTATATTTCCTAAACATCCCCCAGCGTTGCTGTTGTCGGTGGCTCGGTGTGCTCACACCGGTTCTGTTACTGCCTTGAGCTGCCAAGAGCTGTGCTGGGTTTCTGTGCAACCTCTTCACAGTAACAGCATTGTGAGGGCAGGAAAGGATAGAATAACTCAGTTCCCAGAGGAACAGGTTCTGCAGCTAAAGTATGCAGGGCTGGGTTGTGTCAGCAGGGCTGTTGGGGCCAGACTGAGGGCAGAACTTGGCCAAGGCAAACAGGAGCTGTATAGTACTATATTTATATGTGGATTATGATCACGTTGAATGCTGCAATGTCATAATTCTGTCTTGAAGACAGCCAGCTTCAGTGAAGTTTTATTGTTTTTAATAAACTATTTTGGTACAAAGCTTCTTTTACTGCCCAATACGTGTTGCACACACAGATAAACACTGTCTGGCACTTGACTCCAGAGTATAGGGTCTGTGGGTCCTGGGTGAGATCTTAATAGGGCTAATTTTAAAGCAGTTAGTTCTTAATCTATGAATTGAGTTTTCTGTTTGGGTTTTATCAACAGAATAAAAACCTTCAGAGCTTGAAAGCTTAATAGGGAGACATGTTCTGCAATTCAGGCTGCAATAGGGGCTGTGCCAAATAAATTTCTGTGCACAGAGCCAGTATCATAGACACGTATATCTGTGGGTATGTATGTATTCACTATACATAGAATTGCCTATGTAATCATAGACTGATTGGGGTTGGAAGAAGCCCTAAAGATGATCTAGATGAATTGCTGCTAGTAAAGTCCAGGGTAAAGAAGCAAAAAGGGCCTTTGCATGGTATCCACAGTTGTTTTTGTTCAGCCACACAGTGAGATGTTCGGAGTCAAAAGCACACACATATGGAGGGTCCAGGTTTCTCTCTCCCAAGGGGCCCCGGGGGTGAACCTGGTCTCAGTGCAGTACAAAGATAAGGGCCAATTAGGGAACAGGGAGAGAGTAGCTCAGGGACATGGGAACAGACATAGGAACAGGGGAAGGAGCCAATGGGGTCTTAACAGCTTTTTGAGGGAGTCTTAACAGCTTTTTGAGGGAAGCTTCTTGTGTCTCCCCGACCCAGAGGATGCCCCCCAGGGTCTCCACAACTCCCCATTTCGATATTATTAAGAAAGCTTCTCTGAAGGATCAACTGAATCAACACAAAATGACAAAAACAATCAAAAGCACTCGTAAGACAATTTTCAAAATGCAAACAATTCTGAGTCCCCACTGTCCAAATAGATTTTCTTGGAGATGGCAGGATGGATGCAGGGTTTTCTTAGTACTGTTTATCAGGAAACTGAGTCAGGAGAAGGTTCCTTCAGCAGGGACTGGTTCTCTGCCATCTGTGGCAATGTTGTTGGCTGTGACTGGCTCTGTATGAGGTAGTGTAGGTGGTGGTGTGCTTGTTGGAAACTCTAAATAGAAATCATTAACTTTTAAGAAAAAGATGGTTACTTTAGGGAAACTTTCCTTTCTTTCCCTCCCAATCATGCTCCCTCTGGTATTATGAAGGAACTCTGGAGAAAGGGATTAGTGGAGGGAGACCATGGAAAAGGGGAAAAGGAAGAAGGAATTTGTGGAACATAAAGAAGGGGCAAAAGGACAATGGAAAGGAAAAGGGGAGAGTGGGAGGGAGGCAGGGAGGCTACAGGTATTGAGGAAGGGTATTAAAAGAAGTGGGACTTACCTGATTGGAAGGTTCAGTCATTATGGAGGTGGACTTTTGGATGCAGGACAGCTCATCGGTGTTCTTGCTGTAGGTGGCTGGGGATGTGAGAGCTGACTCTCATGCAGCGACATTTGCTGATCAGTTAAATCCGCATAAAGAAAGCGCAAGAAAAAGTCATCCCAATAATTTCCTGCAACAGAGGTTTTTTACTAAAAAGGGAAAACAGATTTGGGCTGATAATTGATTTTGTAATATAACAAAATAATAAAAATAGCCAGAAGTATACCTATTAAAGACTCAGACCTGGGGCAAGAATAATTCTATGAAGATTCAATTGTGCCAATTTGGGATGTGGTAATTAACCACATTTGCTGGTGTCTCGTTTTAAGGAAAAAAACATTGCTAGTTTCAGCAGGTGCCTGAACAACTTATAGCACAGTATAGAGAGGAAATTAAGTGGAGCTGTTAGGCCTGGCATCCCTGCCTGAGGCTGTCCCAGGGTGTTTTTAAAATCTGACTGATGAGTATTGAGCATTAGGAAGGCCATGCAGGCAGCTCTGCAGCTACCACAGAGCAATCCACTGGGCTTGCAAAACAACCAAGCCAGGCCGAGTCCCTTGCACAGTCTGTCTGCAGCACAGAGAGGCCTGGCTCCACAGCCAAGCTGTGCAGCAAAACAACCTAGTGTATCAACAGAAAAAAAAAATTAAAAACATCTTGTTAGTAAAATCCAACACACAATGTTCCTCCCAATTGCTGCCTTTCCATTTTTAATCTGTTTTCCCAACTCCTAGGAGGAAGTTTCAGTAGAAAACCAGGTAGTACAGGCACATTGGGAGTGCTGCAACCCGAGATACTGCTATGAACATTTCCTATGGAAATAAAACCCTAACGATTGCTTTAAGAGATGCTGGTTCTATACTCCAGGCAGCCTTACAGCTGCAGTTCAAATTGGTACTCCGGTATCAGTATCCAATGGCAAGAAATAATAAACCTCTCCTTCCCACACAGCCCATCCACATTCACACACCTCCAGTTCCACCAGGCTGCCCACAGCCAAACACACTGTGATGCCAGGGATGGGACTGGCAAGGGGACAGGACTGGCATGGGAACAGCAAGGGGAGGGTGACAGAACTAGGGTCCTCTAGGTCAAGGTCTGGGCGCTGCTCAGTAGCTGGCCAGAGCACTGTCCATTTTTTAGCCTCCATCAGGTTATAAAACTGCTCCTGCCCACATTCACTTTTTAGGATACAGGCTGGAACTGCCCAGGCAGAAAAATAAGAAGGAGCTCAGTGAATAGCTGCAAAGGAGCATGGAACATGGACAAATGTGTAAACAAGCCTAGCACTGATAGGGAACAGACAGCTTTCTGCAAAAAGCTGAGGAGTGAGAAGTGGGCATCTGCAGGAGGGCACCCCAGCACCTGGGTGCTGCCTCCAGCCACACAGTGAGCCCAGATTGATCCCAAGCAAGTCACTGCCAGCCCATGCCATCCTAACATACCTGATAACTGCGCATAGGTCTGAGGATCTGGAATTGCTGAAATACCCCTGCTGTTGGAGTGCATGAGACAGAAGCCTCTCAGAGTCCTTAAGAGACATAAAGAAATGTAGGGTTTGAATTAGACCCTTTAAAGAAGCTGAAATATATTAAGCCACATAGATATGAAGTAGAAGTGTAAATTTAGGTTTTAAGTAAGTGGAAGTGTAAGTTATAGTTTTAAGTAAGTAGAAATATATCTTAAGTGCCTTAAGAGACTGTGTTAGCTCATAAGGCCCTAAAACTAGTTTAAAGTTCAGTAACTTAGCTCCAGACATAACAAAAACATAGCAGAACATTGCTTGTATTTCTAGATAGAATAGATTGAATTATTCACGTAAACAGATAAAGCTATATGTGTAAATAGATAAAATTATATGCATAAAAATCTAGATAATAACTGACACTACTTTCACATTACTTTCGTCCTACTTGTGTACATTAGAATTATGCTTAGATTGGTTTAGGAAGAATGTTTTAGAATCACGTTTTTAGCTGATTGGATGTTTTATGAATAAAATGCCCTTGTAATGGGGTGCAAGGAGAATGAAGAACAAGAAGAAGAAGAAAGAAGAAAAATGGCTGTTATTCCTGCTGCTTCTTCTTCTTCTCCTCCCTCATCATCATCATCAAGAAGAAAGAAACCTGCTGCAGATGCTCCTTCTCAGAACTTTGGACTCTATGCCAGGGACTCTATGCCAGGTAGCAGCTGTTGCTGCTGCTGCAGCTTTTGCTCAGTACTTCATGCTAGAAAGCTTTTAGCACAGACTTTAATATCTTGAACTCTTTGCCTTTGAGACTCAGCAAATCTGGAATAACAGCAACTTCTAACTACCCACATATCACTATTTTTGAATCACAGTGTCACAATTGTTGGAGTTTTTCCTAGCTGCTAGATGCAAGCGGTTTCCCTACTCGTGTATCACATAAAAATACGCCTCTCACCTTTATGACAATTAAGAGAAATTCAAACTTGCAACTGGAGTATCTCTAGCAATTCCTTAAACAAGAACTTGAAGCAAAGACTACACAATTATTTTAAAAAGCAGTAAATCTAATTTTTTAAGCCAACCACATCATTTTGAGAAACTAGGTCAGGAGTTTCAACTGACCACAACCAGCAACAATTTGGGTTTTGAAGGGCTTGCCTATGTTATAAACGCCAACCACTTGGTTTTTTTAAAATTTTAAAAGTTTAATAATAATAAAATGGTTATAAAAATAGTAATACAATTAGAGTAATGAAAATCTAGAGTTAGGACAATTACAAGACAATAAAAAGCAAAGAATTACGGACGTCCGGATGCTCTCGGGCACTTAAGCCCAATAAGCATGCCTTGTGAACAAAGGAATAATCTTTAAAAGCAGTGGCCTGTTGCATATTCATACATCTCATACATGATGCATAAATTCCTTGCAAATTAAGAACTTTTCTGGTTTTTGTCAACTTCTTCCCCTTAATCCTGGTGGTTCCATAAAGACGGAGAGAAGGTGGAAGAATGTTTGTCTTTTCCGATAAGGAGGCAGTAATTCTTTATGGGCCCCCATCATTGTCATCTCTGTGTGAAGAGTTTCTTCATTATCTCATCTCTTGCTTGAGCTAGTAAAAAAAAAAAAACAAAACCCACATACATAGGCCCTATTTCAACTACAAAACTACATTTACCATACTATTAAAATGTTAATACAGCACTTCTAATCAATATAACATAA
The DNA here is from genome assembly GCF_031753505.1 of Anomalospiza imberbis. Taxonomy (NCBI): domain Eukaryota; kingdom Metazoa; phylum Chordata; class Aves; order Passeriformes; family Viduidae; genus Anomalospiza; species Anomalospiza imberbis. The sequence goes on along the minus strand of NC_089689.1, from coordinate 461,999 downwards.
TACATATAGTATTCAATTTAATATTTGCGAAAAGCCAATCATAAAATATGAATTTTTCACACCTAGACACCACAGCACAGGGCAAGCTGAAAGAGAGTCCTCTGTGCTGCCAAGAGGCAACATGTAAATTAACCTTCTAAAGAACGACACCAAGGCTGCTGACCCTCATCGAGAGCTCTGTGGTGCAAAGACTGCGGAGGGCCTCTGAGAGCAGGGCAAGCTCAGCAGCAAGGATTATTCATCACTCCAGGAGAATGGGAAAGCAATGCCATGCAGTAAACAAATGATAGTGCAGGGATCTTGCGCCATGGATTTGTGTATTGTGGCTGAAAATAAAACCAGACTATAAATACAATCAATCTGCTTCTCCACTTGAAATTGTGTCTCTCCCTTTGGAAAAGGGGACACTAATGATGGCTTAAAGGGCTGCATAGGTATGCATATATGTGTGTGGAATGGTTTCTGGAACGAGACTTTCTAATTTGGCAACTTGAACAGAGAAGAAATGTGACCTTTTCTGAAAGTTCCTGCACCATCCATATGAGCCCATCAGCTCAGACTGTTTCTGAGGGGGCTTCACAGTCGGATTTGTGGTGAACACCCTCAGCAATTTGCCTCATTGAGTTCTGCAGCTGTGCTAATTGGCATTACCCTGAGTGCCTTGACTGGGAAATGAGGGCTTGCCAGCCCAGGGAGAACAGTCCCACTGTTAACCTATGTAGGAGTTTAAAATGTGAGTCCTTTGGCAATCTTTCATTAAAACAATCATTTAGATCAGAGTTTCCAGCAGCTACAAAGTACCCATAAGCATCAATTTAAAAATGTTCCATTAAAATATTAAATATTCCATTCAAGATAATCTAATTGACATAAATTACTATGTTTCCCAGCCAGTTTCCCCACTTGGGATCTCATGGAATAAGTTGTGTTTCTGTGTTACAGATTTAGACTAGAGAGCAGCTTGCTGGCTTTTTGGATGGGAGCCTGCCTTTGGGCTTCAAGGGGACATGGTACTATTACGATTTTTACAGGGCTCAGAAAGTCGGCTGTCCAATATGGAAAAGACATGCAGGAGCAGAGTAGGCAGTTTAATGAGCTGGACACCCTTTGCCTTTGTGGGTGTCCAAGGGAAATGGAAATACCGGGAGCACAGCAGAGGGGCTGTGCTGGCACCCTCTTGATTAGACTATTGCTTTTAAAGGCCCTTGGGATTACCGGGCTCGCTGGGACCAGCCGGAGCTGGTGGGGCTGAGCCTGGGAGGCGAAGGGGCGCTGGGGGAGAGCCGTCCCCAGTGTCCCGGGGCCGTCACAGCTGTGGCATGCGCAGACTTTGGAGGGTTCCCCGCTGTCAGCAGGCTCTGTATTGCGTCAGGGAGATTCTGTGCCGGGTGTGGCTGCCCTGCCTGGCACCTGCCCAGCCCGAGCACGGCTGTTGGCAGAGCTGAGCTGTCTTCTGTGCTTGGTTCCTGCTGTTTGCTGTCCCTGATACCTGCTGTGGGCTGGGTCCAGGCGTCGGCACACAGCGGGGAGTGCCTGCCAGGCAGGACAGCACTCTTCGGCTGCCTTCGGCGCCATCGGCACACCGAGATGTCATTTTTGTCACTTGTCCCCCCTGCAGGCTGCTGGCTTTCCGAGCCGGGTCCTGTGTTTTCAAAACGAGAGATCTGCTTGCTCGGCAGACAGCAGCCCTTCAAGATGAAAGTGCCAGATAAATGATCAGCGTAAATGGGTCACAGTTGACAGCTGAGGGCGAGATCAGCCGTGACTTCAGGAGCAGAGAGTCACAGAGCTCTGTGGAGGTCAGGGTGGAGTGACATAGTTACACAGTCCCACTGGCTGCATCTCTGTGATGCTGTGGAGATTATGCTTGTTCCAACAGGCTATGACCTGTGTGAATGCTTAGGTCACTACTGCAAATATACAGAATATTCCAAATAAAGGCTCCTGGCTTCACTGTTTTTAGAGGGAAAAACATAGTGCTGCACGGAGCTGGCTGTAAGAAGGGGTTGGATGGCTGTCTTGTAGCTGTTTGAGGAAATGGAAATATGAGAGCCCACAATTTTTCTGAAGTGTGGTGTTCTGAAACACAAACACATTTGTAAACAGTTTCTCATTTTGTATATTTCCTTATAAAAACAAACAAAAAAAATCACAGTGGTATAAACCCCACTGTGGAGCCTTTGCACACTGAAAGATTTCTTGGTCTGCTCCTGCCCTGTAACTTTTGGAGAAGGTACCTACACCTCACATGCAAGAACTTTAGCAAATCTTTTTTGGGAGAGCCTCCTGAAAGGGGCTTCCACCTGCCTTTCCTTTTCATGGCTGGAATAGGAAGAAATAAGTTCCTTTATCAGTTCTATTGAACACCACGGTTAATCTCTTTCAGTAATTTCATTTCTTTGAGAAAACCAAATATTTATCAGGGCAACAAACGAATGACAATGTCTAGTATCGAAAGGAGCAGCAAGAAGCAGCTACATGATTTGCAGCCCACATTCTGGCTAATGCACCTGTTCTGCAACATGCCTGCTGTATTTAACCTAGACTAACTATTGCGTAAAGCCTACTTGAGCAAAGTCTATTTTTTATGGTGTTCATCAAGGGTTTGAGCATAGTGTTGGATCTGGTGCCAAATAACCCCAGAGCAGCATGGAACTCCTGCTCTGTGCAGAGTTAAGAGTCTGCTGAGGGAACCAGGTCAGCATTGCCCAGCTGACCACCAGTGGGATATCCCTGCATCCAGGGATAACCAGAGCCCTTCTCCAGCCTCCTTTGAGCAAGGGCCTGGACATCTCTGGTTCATCCCCATGGCCTCACTCTGTGATAGAGATAGGGAAACCAAATCATCGATTGTTAGTTAAGGGATGTATGTAAGACCTAGAATGATATATTTGGAAATATTAAATACAGATCCTCAGCTTTGTGCAGGGTAATTATACCAATCTAGAGCATCCAGAAAATCTCAATTAATGCAGTATAACTGAAACAGCAAAGCAGGAATTATACCCATAATCAGATTGTAATAGTCAGCTCCTGAAGATAGCACCTAGAAATCCCGGAGGATGGTGAGTCTCTCTGAAACACCCCTGCAGCAATCACTGGTACACTTTTTAGAACAGGAGTATGACTCCAGCCCAGCAGCCTAGCCTAATTACAGGAGTACTGGGACTGAAGAGGAGCACCCCAGGCACAGGAAGTGGCTTCCCTGGGGAAGACAGAGCATTCCCACCAAGCCAGCCACATGGCTGGCAGCATGGTCAAAACAGGACATTGCAGAGGATGGATGGCCACTAGTGAGGGGAACAGCCTGCCAAGCATTTGCTTCAGCCACATGAATCACCACTGAGTGAAGGTTTCAGGGTCAAGCTCAGGATAAGAGTCATTCCTTGTTTCCACATGAACAGGTAGAATTAGCACAGACTTGGAGAGGAGTCCCTGTGGAACATGTTTTCCACTAGAAAATAGTAAGTGACTAACGATGATGACAGTCAACAAGTTAGGAAATAATGACCAAACACAGCAGCAGCTCTTCTGAGTAAGCAGAGGATGGTGGAGTATTGCCCTGCAGCTGCCCAGGGGGAGGGCTGGGCTCAGGCAGGTGCTGCTCATGACTACCAGAGGGCTAGGAATCAATGCTACCAGAAACAAGCAAACATGAGGGGAACAAAGTACTATTTACAAGCAAAGAACATATCAGCTGCAGGTTTTGCATGGGGTCTCAGTGCCACAGACAACAGAGGAGAGTGGAAGAACTGTCACTAAGGAAGCGTGGGTGTAGCTGGCAGCAGATTGCTAGCAGAAAGGAAATATTCCCCCCTTCAAATCAAGGGGACCTTGCAGTCCCCAAGGGTAGAATAATGCAGCTGCTTTGCTTCTTTGCTGACAACAAAGCATAGCTTGTGCTTGTGGGGCTTAGTACAGCCTAAATTACTTTTTCTGGGGACAAGTCACTTGCGGTGCTGACATAACCACAAAAGAATACACAGGGTTATCTTAATAGCAGTTTACCCCAGCCACATTGGGGCAGTTTTTTAAATCTCAACATGCTGTTAACATGTGTATCAAAGGACCTGGAGTGACCTCTGGCTGGGTCACCAGCTGGGTGACAGCTGCTTGGTCACATCCTCCCCAGTCCCACCACACCAGGGGACTGACAGGGCACAGGATATGCCTGTGCTGGGACAGCATCAGCGTTCTTCAGTGAGCTTTCCATTGGGTGCTGCTAGCTGCATGGATTCAGGGAATTCTGCTCAGACAAACGAAGGATATGTCCCTCATTACACTGTGGTCTGACGCACCAAGAGCAGCTGCTTTCCCGAGAAGCGGGATGGTCACACTGTCACACCCCCGCTCCCTGCCTGTCCCTCACTGCCCTTGCATCTGATTTAGCAGCTGTGCAGCTGCTGTGGAGCTGGATGAACAAGCTGGTCAGGCAGGAAATTGTTCTTTTTTTGGTGGATTTGTTTTCCACAGAATCAGATCACTGATCCAACTTAGCCTGCAGCCACCCAGGTGCTAAACAAGGGTGACAGGGAAGAGAGGGACACATTGGTGAGACATGGCCTGAGATACAGGAAGGTGTGGTTGACTGACGTTGAGGTTCAAGTCCCTTGTCACCGCTTTGTCATACTTTTCCCTTTAGACTCCACCTCCACCTTGCTTTAGTGTATCTTCACAAGGAATGCCATCCATCTGGAAATGGCATTCTTGATTTTCTGCCCCTCATTCCTTGATAACCCAGGGAGACTGGTCACAGAGCAGTACCTCAGGAGATATTTACAGACCGTGGGAGCAGCTGAAATGGATTCATCAGCAAAACTGTGAATGTGGTGATGTCCAAACAGAGAAGGGACAGCTTGAGTCATTCATTAAGAAAGAGAAGGGCTGGTTGGCTGGTTTAACGTCCAATGAGTAATTTCATGTTACAGATTACCTGAGCACCTACTGATGCTTAACAGCCTAGTCGGAGGTACAAGGTTCAGTTATGGCCTGGAAATAATTTTAGTACATTTGTAACGTGACCTGATCTGAGTCACTGGTGTAATTCAAATGGGCAAGAGTGTCAATGGACAAAGCTACTCAGAACATCACCATCCTTTTCCAAAAGCAGCCTACCTGGCTTCCAAACAGAGCTGGAAAAGCACTGATGGAAATTCATATCTTCCAGCAGTACATCTTCATTTATTAAGTGGTTTTCTGATGACAAGCAGTTTCCAGAACAAGTAAAACTCATGCTGTTATGGAATAGGATACACCGCCTACAGTGTATTGATTTTTATAAGGAAAATATCAGACTACAAATCTGCTGCCAGGAGACTGTTTTGAGTGATTAAAGTAGCTAATTTTTTTTCCTGCTTTTACCAAGCAGTGATACCTTCCCAAACTTGTTAGAGTCATACTGATCTACTCAAGGAACCAGTATATTTGAGATGAGAGTTAGTTCTAACTTACTGTGTTGCTGCATCTTTCTTCCTGCAGAGTTTATAACTATTCTGCCCCTCTCAGGCACTACTCGTTGCACAGAAAGTGGTTTACTTGCACCAGGCACAGCTCAGCAGCAGCAGCAGCTGGAGCTGATGTTATTATTGACTGTAGTTACTGATTACATTTTGACTAGGGCCAAACAGTTCTAATTGAAGCAAGGACTTTAACTGCTCTTGCTTGAACAGCTTCAACTTGCACCTAAATTTGCTTAAGTTTCAAGGAAATTTTATTTACAGCACATGTGTCTTCCTAACCAACCAATATTTCCTACTTTAGTCTCTCCCAAAGAGGCAGGGATGCATTACTTGAGAATGGGGATGAAGCAAGGCAGTGCTGTGATTGATCCCTGATACAGTTTCAGGAATGCCAAAATACTTGGATAAGCTGACATAGCTGATTATTTCCCATTCCCAGAGCCTGAAGACTGATGATAATAATTTCTACTCTTGCAATCTTCCCCAGCTACCATTTCTATTTACTGCCATAGCTGCAGTATTACAAAACTCAGGGAATCCTTTTCACCCACGTTTTCCACTTTAGCAGGAGTAAATGAAGTCAGCAATATTAGATATCTTTTTCCCTCCATCATGCTTTTATGAAGAAAGAGCCCAATCTGTCCTTGGTCACTAAGAGCTGGATCTGACATACAGAAAATAACTGTGAGACCTTGGAGCCAGGTTTCTGGCTTGAAATGTCTATGAAATGTAACTTTTCCGTGTCACCAAATGATGGCAGTTGCTAATGGGCACGTCTTGAGCTGCAGCACAGCTTTTCTTCCATTAACCTCAGCAGCTGCTGCCTTCCTCTCAGGGAGAGCATCTGGTGTTTTCCAAAATAGATTCCTCATGCAGGCAGCATTTACATCTCCCAATTAACCTTTCACAAGAAGTCAGGTTTTGTCTGAAACTGGTTTTAGAAGCTCAGCTAACATCACTTCAGTCACATCACACCTGCAGTAATGCCCTCTTGCTTTCTTCCAGGGTGAGGATCAAGCGCTTCAAGACCTACAGTTCTGCTGGAAAGTCTCAGATTCAAAACTTTTCTTCATTTGTCATAAAACCATAGAATGGTTTAGGTTGAGCCCTTAAAGACCATCTCATTCCCACCCCCTACCATGGGCAGGTATGCCTTCCACTATCCCAGGCTGCCCCACACCCAGTGCACCCTGGCCTTGAATGCTTACAGGGATCCAGGGGCAGCCACAGCTTCTCTAGGCACCCTGTGCCAGGGCCACCCCTCCCTCACACTGATATCTAATCTAAACCTATTTTCTTTCAGTTCAAAGCCATTTTCCCTTGTCACTACATGCCCTTGTAAAAAGTCTCTGACACAAAAGCCTAACAGGTACAGCTTTTGATTTAGACCCAAAATAAAGCACAGTGAGTTGCATTACAAGATACTGAAGCACTCTGGAGGTGGTTTAAAGCATTTTTCTTTCTGACAGGTGTTATGTAATAAATCCAAGTTATTAATTTATTATTAATTTATTTAACTAGGTCTGGTGTCAACGGAAATCATTACACTCATTTCAGTGACTGACCATATACATCTACCTATCAGCTAGTGCTTGGCGAGGAGTTACAATCTGTAAAGACTGTGTTTAAATACAAATGCTCATTGATATTAAAATAAAACATATATGAGATAGCAACTCTTTTGAATAAATAGATATTCCCTTCAAGTTTAGCCTTTCAGAAAAGCCTGAAATGCAAATCAAGGAATCAGCCACAGAAGCATTAACTCCATCTTTTCTCATTGCTCCATCTGAGCATCTGTACAGGGATTTAATAAGCATGCAGCTAAACACATTGAAGAGGGAGTTATATTTATTGATTTATAAAATTAAAGCTGTAAAGACAAAAAAAAAAAAAAAACCAAAAACTGGAGCAATGCAATACTGGGTGTTAGGAAAGGCTCAACAAGGGGCATAAGAAACGAAATCAATTTAAATGCATACATTACACTTATGCTTACAATCCTTTTATATTCAAGACTAACCAATACTGTTTTAGGAAAAAATGTATTATCCTGGACATAAAAGGGAAGGTTTTGTTCTGCAACATTAAGTGTAACTGTTGTACTAAGCTCTGGGCCATTAATTTTGAGTTAATTTGGCATATGTGCAAACTCAAAGTTGTCACTTAAAACTTCACCTCTTGGAGAAAAGCTTGCCCTGTTTTCACAGCCAGTGTGGTGTGTTGATGGGCAGCCCTGGCAGCAGAGGCACCTTTCCTCCTGTCCTGGAGAAGCCCCAGTTTATCCAAAAGCTTTTCTCTTCACTTTACCTGCTGTTACCAGCCAACATCAGCCTTCCAGCTCTGCAGATTTGTGGGCTTTCCTCCAGAAAGGTATATGTGCCTGAAAAATGGTGACCATGTTTAATAATTAAAGTCTGGGGAAAAGGTGAGTGACACAAAGTTCTTTCAGCTTCCCGGGTACCCGGTCATCTGCATGGGCATGTGGGAAATGGAGATGAGAAACCTCATTTTGGGGACAAATACAAAGAAATAAGAAAATACACCCTGGCTTTGACTGACTCTGCCCTACAACAAGGCTGGCATGCTTTTGTTGCAAAAAGAGAAGTTATTGATGTATCTTTCTTGCTTCTCAAACTAGAATGAGGCCTTTTAAACAGAGTATAGGATTTTGCTAAAAAGAGATGGTTGGTATAAAGACTGGCATTTATAAACATCAGCATAACAGAATTTTCTATCCAAAATATCCTCTCACTCCCTTAGTCTGGGAAAATATGAAGCAATTCAATGAGGTTACAGTGATTACTTGATTTACTGGAAAAAAAAGGGCTTTAATTCTTTCTACAGTTCCACTAAACATTTTTTTCATCAGAGAATTTGGTGGAATAGTTAATGTGAAATAAAATAAGCCAGAGTATTCAGCCCAGGATAGAAATATTCAGGTGCTGTTACCCAGCTGTCATTTCCTTACTTAGGGAAATTTCCTATTCAGGGAAATACATTAAGCTAAAATGGACTTTCGTATGAAGTAAGGTTCCAGGAACACAAACATTCAGGAATCACTTTAAATCTTGGACAAACCGGAGCTAACTCTAAAGCAATTTCCTTACACTAGATCTTATTTTATTGCCATATGTTACTGGGAAGAGGTGGAAAATAGAGAGACGTACGAAATGCCCAGGAGACATTAGAACAGGTTTCAAAAGCAATTTCAGCTTCCCTGTGCTCCTGCTGCCTTCAGCAGCCAGCACTTAAGAGAAATCCCATTACCACAGTGGACAACTTTCCTTTTCAGAGATTTGTTTCCCACAGAAAGGCCCATGGGAACAGGACGAAAAGCAGAAAGCCCTGGATTGTGAAATCAGACCAATGTTCATCCCCACGCTGCGCTGGGAGCTGGAAGAGGGCCCGTCCTCAAGAGGGCTTTCACACCTTGTACCCCAACAGCCAGTTTTGATAGGGTTTAATATTTTAAGCCAAGAAAAAAGGTGGCAGAGGGGCCTGTTTATAATTTTGCAAATAGTGCAGAGGAGTTTAAAAATAAATCAACCAAACAAACCCTCCCTGATTCACACAATGTGGGAAGCATCTGGCACCCAACTGCATCTGCTGGGAGGCAGATCTAAAACAAACAAGAGGGAACATGTCCTTGCACATTCTGTAATTACACTCTGGATCATCCAGAGGTCGAAAGTATCAACAGCTTTAAGATATGACTGGCTAGATTAAAAAAAAAAAAAGAGAAAGAAAGAAAAAAGAATTAGACTGAGTGATTACTAGAGCTGATGGCCTGCTTGTAACAAATCTCCAAGCAGTGGTTTGCTGCCACAGTGCAAGGAGAGAGGGATCATATTGTCTTTGCTCCCTTCAGTTATGCTGAGGAAGACAAGGAGCAGAGATCTGTGCCACTGTGCAGAGCTTCTCAAGTCTTTTGCTGAGGTTGTAACCAGGACATAGGAGCTTCATATTTTCTATGTCCCCCCTGTACACTCTCATAAGCATACACAGCTGGTGGTGCCAGCTGCTGAATCCTGCAAGGAAAGGGCAAAAATGCAGCTATCCGTAAAGGGTAAAAAAATCAGAGTGATTAAAAGTTCTCTTTCTGAATTATCACTGCAGGAGTCCAGGGCAAGCTTATTTAACATCACAGACAAGGACATACAATCTAACATGAAAGTACTTGCTCAGCTTTATGTCAGGGATGTGTTTCTATATCATGACAATGTTGCTTGCAAAGCCAGGGCTTGAAGAGCACAGCACAAGGCACTTTAAAAAGAGGCAAACCCAACACTATGCCGCAAAAAAGCAGTCTGACAATCATGCACTATTGTCAGAGACTGGAATGCAGTCCCACAGCAACGTAGCTGGGGACTTCCCATCTATATTTAGGGTGTTGCAATGCTACCCTTTCACCCACACGTCCTCACCCCCATCAGGATGCCAGCTCTGGCATTCCTGGCAGAGAAAGGGAGCAGGCTCTTGCATCTCTTTCCATGGAGGTGTCGCAAGTATCAGCATTTGGTTGGTGTACAAACACATGGCAGAGCTTGGTGGCTGTCCATCACTTCCAGCTACTTAGATGGTTGAGAGAAAGGTTAAGGAGTGACTCAGAGCTGTCACACACTTGCACGCACACGGTGTTAACCTGTGCGCACTGCTCCCACAGGAGCTGTTTGCACTGCTCCCGCAGCCTGACCCGCCGGATGGGCTCTGATAACCCCCCGCGCTGACAGCCACACCACGGTGGTTAACAAGTGCTTACACTTTACCTGGACGTTCCCCCGAGCATGAAGGGGTAATTTACACTGCGGTACCTGTGCACATTCCCACACTTCCAGTCTACAGTAGCAGGGACTCACATTCAGTCCCCATCATCACACTCTGTAGAGAGGTGCACCCTTCACTGCTCATATATCATTCTGCACAAAACCAAAAGGAATGTTTGGTTTAAAAATAGAAACCTGATGCTCCCTGCTTGCTTGATTTGCTGTTCACATAAGCCAGCCCAAAAAGTGGAGGTGCAGTCTTTTTTCTCCCTCTGTCAATTTAAGGCTTACTCAAACAATTGTCAGACAGCACAAGGCTTTTTTTAGCGAAGCCCTACTTACACCTAGCACTCCTACACACACTGCTCATTACGCCACTTCTTAATACCTTCCATATCAGTCAGTGCTGCACCCCAGGATACGCATATTGACATTTGCCTTTCCCTTTTGATTCGCTGGGAGATTCATCGTACACAGCTGTGGTGTCACTGACAAATGTTCATGACACAGCTTCCTGAGCAGAGCAGTAAAAGCAAGGCAGTGAAGAAATAACTCCTTGCTGTTACCAGAGCAGTGGCAGAAAACAAACAGGACATGCTAATTAACTGGCTATTTAGTAATGTGCTGTAGAGAGAATATTTGACAAGGTTTGGGCAAGGAAAATGGAAAGTGAAAGTTTCAGACTTAAAACCAAATGTTGATCAAAAGCACATTGCACTTGGGCAACATTTTTTAGCTTCTCTGGTGTCCTTTCTGCTTTATGGAAGCTATAAGCTATTGGAGCAGTTGTTTAAAATAAAACTAATTCGATTTTCTTTTTAAAACATATCTATAGCATTTGTGGTTGCAGAGCAAAGGCTGAAATGTGACTTCCAAAAGCACAAAAGACTACAAGGCTAATAACTTCCACTTTCCTCCCCAAACCAAACCCTCTTTTTCTTATTATTTAAGAGATCTTTGCTTTTTTTGGTTTTAATTCTTTTTGAGTGTTTAGGACTAAAATAAAATGGTGCCTTTGTCTGGAGCCCCTGTTGCTGCAGCACAGAGAATCTGCTGGAGGGTGATAGAATCACCACTGTAGAACATTTAAAAACTATTATTTAGACCTAGTTCAAGAGGGCCAGAGCCAGACTTCTGGCAGCATCTTCCTAAAATAGCAACAGTTTTATCCAGTTTATAAATCTAAATACCATGTATGGCCATAACCCCTCAGCCGGGGGTGGGATCCCCCTTTGATGTACGAACCCAGTGTTTCAGACTGCAAGAGTCAAATGAAACTGACAAAATACAGGCACATAATGGAAAAACCTACGCACAGACAACAGAGGGGATGTATGAGCATGGAGCTGTGCACAGACCCAGAAATAGGTGCTGGATCATTGTTCATTCAACACCTACCAGAATGTGAGCACCAGGGGTGAAAGAGCCCCTGGTCTCCCTACTGGGGACAGACACATGCCAACCCTGCCACCAGCAGCGGGGACAGCTGTTCCCAAGGGCTCGAGGGGCAGGAGGACCAGCACACACTGCTGCAAGAGCAGGCGGGAATTGCCTCGATGATGGCAAAGGAGGGATTGCTCAATTACCACAGAAACGAAACAGGCTGCCGTGTTTGTCACCTCTCCAAGGAGTGTCGCAACACCTGTGCATCCCTCACAGCAACAACTTGTACCTAATCCAGTACAATCAGCATCCGAATTAGGGGTTTGGGGGTTTTTGCTTGTAGATTTTTTTTTTGTTTTTGGTGTTTTTTTTTTTTGGTTTTTTGTTTGTTCTTTGTTGTTGTTTCTGGGGTGGGTTTTTTTTTTTATTTGTTTTGTTTTGTTTTGGGGTTTTTTTTTTGTGTGCAATTCTAAATGTTTTTATGGCCTGAATGTTTTCAGGGTTTTTGGAGTGTTGGTTTGGGTTTTTTTTGTTACCACAAGCGGATACAAATAGCATTACTCACATTTAGCAGCACATTATTCTGGCTTCCAGGGACTACCTGTGGAATTGGACAGGGAGATATTACAAATGCTGAGTCAATCCCAGGATAAAGGCAGCTCTTTCCTGAAGTAGTTCTTTCCTACTGTCCAGACCTCACACCTGCATCTGTGTCAGGAGCACACAGATGTCACTGACCTAAATATGTTAGGCCTACATCTCTTTTTCATCATACATTTTTCTTCGATATTGATGACAGGGCAATGAAAAATTTGGAGAAAGAAAAAATAAAGAAAAAATAAAGAAAATAAATAAAAAATAAAGTCCAAGCAGAATTTACGTAAGAGTCCCTGAAACAGCACATTTTTAAACAAGCACTGTAGTTTAACTCTAAACCTAATTGCATCTTTGTAAATGCAAGAGGCAGACAAAAGGTAAGCATTATAAGATTATTTATGTTTTCTATCTAAACATTTCAAGAGATAGAAAGAGGATTGGGTAGGACTGGGTGCACAAGAAGTTAATGCATGAAAACATTGTTTATAAATAAATTCTCTGAGGAATGATATAAATAACTTTTCTAACACAAGACTTAAATTCTTTAAATTTTTTCCTTAAACACTTTGAGGAGTTTTGATTATTCTTTCAGAAAAACTGCCAGTGTCACATACAAATCTCTGAGATAGTTTAGCAAAGCCCTACGAGAAAGGTCTGCAATGCTGATTTGCTCTTTGCTGCTGGGCTTCACAGAGGAGTGGCTTCATGGATGAATTTCAAAGTGATTGAAAAGCTTGATAGCAGCTTGTTTCTGTAGGACATGCAGACAGCTGTGCTGCAAGCCACTGCACTGCAAGGTAAAAAGACATTTCCATCACCAGCCATCCCTCCTTGGTGGAAATGCAGGTTTTGTTTTGGGTGCTCTAACTCTTGCACTGTCCTGAAACACAGAAGGCTTCTGCCTGTGTAAAGTGAATAATTGAGTCCCTTTGATCTGTGCAAAGTTTTGCACTTTTGTCTTTAAGCATTGGGGTGAACCTTTACCTCTTCCTGACAACCAGCCCCAGTCGCTGACAGAGGCTGCGGCTCCTTTCCTGCATCACTGGAGATAGATTGCCTGTACATCAGAGATTACTGCAAAGTCCAGACCAGACCATTCCTGTTTGGGGAGAAAATGAGAAAGTACAAAAGGTGACTGTGGGTTATGTTTATAGACGTTCTGTGCAACAGCAAAGCTGTACAGAAACTAGAGAATGCACAAGGGCACCAAAAAATACCAGTTCCATGCGGATTTTGTATGTCACCTACCTGTGAATGATCTGTACAGGGATGGGGGTACGAGCTGGCCACAGCCCTACTCAAACTAGGACAGCAGCATGCATTTAAAGTGTCTTTGGAAATCAAAGGAGTACTTCAATTTTAGACAGAAGACTAAACAAAGTTTTACAAGCAACCATAATTCAAGCATTTCCTTTGTGTGCCCAGTTTTACAGCCATGATTACCCTTTTTGTCACAGATGTACCTGTGTCTTTTACGCACTGATGCAATAACACACAATGCTGTCTAAATTCACCGGAAGTTCTCAGGGAGGAAATCCTGACAGCTTGGCACTGTCTTTGTGTAACCTGCCCTTCCTTCCTCCTCTGTACAGTGCAGAAAGTACAGGGGATGTCCTCTGCTGTCAGCTGTACATCTAACAGCACAGATCCCTTCTTACTCATTTCTCCAGATGGTTCAGACTCATTTACACTATTCACAAATACATACAATTTCATGGCATAAAATAGAAGTTACCTTATCTCTCTCCTGGCCCTATGGCCTCCTATTTGTGCTTAGTACATAAAGAGTAAATATGTGCATTAAATTTGGTATTTTTTCTCTGGTTTTGAAGTCTGCTTCTTCTAGATAAGTAGCTCTGATTGTTTGTACTGGATCCCTTGGAATAATTTGTCTTGCAGTAGGATCAGTAGATTCTCACTATTGACTTCAAAGGACTTTAAATATAATCAGTAGAACCAATATTTTGAACCAAATACTTCTTGTTTTTCCAACAGAAACTATAATTCTTGATAATCTTGCTAGTGCTTTATCCACCCATCATGACTCTTTATACAGTGTTTGACTGGGATTAAAAAGGCTTGGAAAGTGCAGAGGAGGGAATGGACAAACCCTAGAGCTTCTGGCTTGGGATCTATCGGAAATGCACTGATGGATGCTGATAGCACGTAGAAGCACAGTTGCAACAAAACTGCCACCAAGATGTCTATAAATAAAAGAATACTGAAATTGGCTCTTCCACATCCAGCTCATTTCAAAGGAGGCAAGTTCTAACATCATGCTGTACTGTAGTAGAGTAGTTTTTAAGAAGAAAAGACAATCTTTTCTGTAGACAGAAATGCCAGTAACTCCAAAAACAGGTTTCATCATCTACCTACGTTCAGTTTTTCAAGTGTTACACATTTGCAAGGAGAGGTTTACCCTTCCAGTGTATGGCAGCAGTGAACCATTTGTAACTAGTAAGGTGCAACTCTGAGTTATAACCTATATGCTACCGAGCATTTGCTGTCTGCCCATTTCTTCCACGTTTGGAAACCCTTACTGGCCTTGCAGCTGCTCTGGGTAGCTGGAAGAGGACATCATCCACACAGAGTCTGTATAAATTTACACCTTCCTGTGTCTCTGTTTTTCCAACCTGCATGCACATCTCCTGGGTACTGGTGCAAGATGCTTCTTACCAAGCACAAGCATCTCTGCCCAAATATAATGTCTCTTCCTGACTGGAGGTCATACTGTTGTACAGCAGTAAGAGCCTCACTAGTGCCAGGGCTGATTTATTACTGGCTGGCGATTCTGACCCGATAACATTATTTGTGTTGGTAGGTGCTCATATGTCAGGATTAGGGCAAGACACTGAAGAAGGAACACAGTGTTCTGCTCCTATTTATGTTTCTTGCTCTAGTTCCCTCAGAGACTAATATTAACTTCCCCTGTCAGACAAGGGACACTCAATTTCAGGTCATTTATACCTGTCTTTTACATTAGGAGCTGTTATATGAGCTTTAAGTCTGATGGAAAACTGAAGTATAAATGTAGCAATGTGTAATACACATATATACATCCAAGTAGATGTTTGTGGGTGGCTCCTGTCAGAATTTAGGGCCTCAAGCCATCAGCAGAACATTAGGAAAAGCTATAGTGACTCAGTTGCATTGCTACACTTTGCTAGACCTAAGTGCTCCCTTTCTGGAATTTTTGAGTGACTCAGAAGAGAAATCTGGCACCTTCTGGCAAAGGGACACTCACACTTCACAAGAGAGGGTAGCCTGTAGGTCTGTTCTGCAGAGACCCAGCTTTCCAAGAACACCCCTAAAAGGGACTCTACTGGGACCAGTGGCATTGCAGACACCTGCAAGTATTGGTGTTACCAGTACTGAGAACAGGACGTGCCTTGGCTTGTCTGGCCCTACTGCTGGACCAAATAGCGGCCACTGTGGTGTTTCACCCTAGAGACACTTTTGGCTAGCTGGATGTTGCAGCTGGGCACGTGGAGACAAGTCCAGGCATGGCGGGATGGAGCTTCCTCTCGCTGAGGCTCCACTCCTCTGGTTTCCTGTTGTCGGAGAATCCTTTAAGGCTGTGGTGTAAGAAAGGAGTCAGTTCTGATGGAGGGTTTAATCCAGAGCATTTATTCTGGCCCGCAGGCCTCTGAATCCAGTCATAGCTCCACCAGAACTCCCGGACCGTGTGGTTCCCCTCTCTTTCACCTGGGGGAGGGGAGTAGGGAAGGGATAGGGAGCCCACCAACCAGGTACGGGAGAGGAGGTCTCAAGGGACAAAGGACACCTGGATGGCCCAATGCCCCCCTTGGGGTGGAGGGCATCTTTTGAATCTGCCCAATCACTCGACGCACTCTGTAATGCCAGGAGTGACAGACAGTGTTCAGCAGGGGTCAGGGTGGGGAAAGGAGGGGTGATTGACACACCTGGGAGGACATTTTCAGGGGAGGAACCAGGGTTCAGGGGCAAACCATGAAGGCACACCACAACATGCAAGGGTGAAGCAGCAGGAGATCTGCAGAGAAAAGTCTGCAAAGCAAGACTTCCACTTAAGGCCAGGGCTGGGACAGCAACTGCTGCATGTGCTGTTGGCTGTGAAGCACCAAGCAACCAAAGCCCCAACACCAATACATCAACTGTGGTGCGCACACAACCTGCTCGCAGGACACAAACCAGGCAACAGGCTCAGGCTGCTGCCACACGTAGCAAACAGACCTACTCAGTCAGAGGCTGACATTTTTTCAGAGCTGCTTTCCAGAGCCCAGGCATGCTCCAAGTGTGGAGTAGTTTCCACTGTTTCCCTTTTCACACACGCTCAGTTTTACAAGCCATTCACCTTTGGCAAAAGATTCATGCCTGGCCCCTGCTAGAAGGCCAGCTTGTTTTGCAACATGAACTAAACTCCTTCATTTGTTAAAGCAAATGAATCTGCTTTCACATCCCAGGGTTCTTTACTTCATCATTGTCACTAAATTTGTATATACATGTCCTTTTAAAATGTATAGTTCATTTTTAGAAGAGACTTTGGTAGACTGATAAACAGAATTATCTCCTAATAGTTCAAATATGTCAAAGGGAAATTATGTCTCTCATTGCTACATAGACCTTTTTTTTTTATTATTATTATTTTTTTTTTTATTTAGCCAAACCTATTTTGGTCCTGTACTTTTTGTGCCATTGTCAGATTTTTTACGTGCGCACAGTGACATTTGCATAATTTCCATGAGGGAGACTGAAATCTTTCAGGGAAATGCAAAGTCCAGGAAGAGAAAACTTTTCATACAGGGAAAAAGGAGACAGAAGTGCCAATGTTAACCAGGCAAGTGCTTTCTGCTTTGCCCCACAGGGCTTGCTCCTTGCTCTGGCTGATTCATCCTAACACGGACTCTTGAAACTCTACATTTTCACCAATCTGGTGTGTTTTGGACAAGTTCCTGTTAAGGACACTTCCCTGTCCGACCATCCAGGAGCTACTGTGGTAGTCACACCTGCACTACCTGAGCCGGGATCGAGGTCCCTTCCCAGCTACACCCCCCTCACACAGCCACACCAGGTTTCCTCACTGGCTTGGCCCCAGGCTCCCCATAGCAGCATCTCAGATATCCTGATTCTTAAAGTAGTTTAATTTTGGTGCAATAATTACTGAGAAATCAACAGCTTAAGCTGATGTCTCTGAGAAGGGACCCTGAGCAAAGGAGACCCTGGGCTTCTATAGCCTCACAATCCACATGTCTGGGGCCATTGGCTCCTTGTGTCCCTAAGTGTCCCTCATCTGGCTGTGCCACAGGTCCCCAGGCCCTTTTTTATCCAAAGGGTCAGCAATTCAAGGCCTCCTGGGCCTCTTGCCTCCCCGAACTACCTGCACTGAACATATTCCTCAGCACAACAAATGTGAACAGCCACAAGGACTTGGCTCTCGCGACAGAACGGATGAATCCCTCTGCACACACCATGATTTTCCAGCCATCCCCCTGCTCTCAGCCAGCTTGCCCAGCTGTACTCCAGCACTCATCAGGCCCTTCTTTTTCAACCTATTGAAAGGACAGAAAATTATTCAGAAAAAAAAAATTTACTATATTTTATATTTAATTAGAAAGATAAATTAGCTCTGTTACAGCTCAGAACTCACTCAAGGATGGGGCAGGACTGCCCAGCCAAGAGCGAGCAGAGGAAAGGGCATAGGAAGGAAGAGGTAGGGCAGGGATGAAGAAGAGGCAGCAAAACAAGCTGTTGCAATGCCCAGATGGTAAACAAAGTTGAACACCTCAAAAATTTCATCCTGGCCATCCAGGAAGATGAAGAATAACAAGGATATATAAGAAACAGTCAGACTTTGTGGAATGGCAACAGTAATCTTAAAAACCTCAAGTGTACAATGATATGATTCTGTATCATAAGTTAGCATGCTAGTAAATGGAAACAGAAAATCATCTGAGAGACAGTATCAACTTTAAATCACACTGGAGCTATCTTCTACTTCCAACTTTGTTCTATTTCTGTGATTACACGTTGTTAACTCTGATAATTTATTGCACGGCTTCTACAAACGTTGTGCATGTTTCATCATTTTGTCATTCAGTTTCCATTTCCCACAGAGACCCCATTTGTTGTTCTTACCAAACCTCCTTCTCTTGAAGTCATTAGTATTTAAACAATGACTGCAATGGCAATGACATTTCAGTGAGAGGCACCACCACCATTCACTATTTCCAGTTGTCCCAGTTACACACAAATGCAAAGCCAGGAGCAATAAAAATAAAGTGGTTGGACATTTTAAAAACAGTACCTTCATATGTGCAAGCTGTACCTCAGCTTCCACTCATCTAAAGTCAAACTCTTACATGACCAAGTTATACAACATGTGCAATAGTTCAGAAATCTAGAGCTGGAGAAAGATCAGGAGCCAGAAGGATGCTAGGAAAGAAGTTTAGGACAATATTTCTCTAGAATTACCAGCAAAGTTGGTGAATTGTAGTTTGTTTTACAAGTAAAAGTCACATGGAAATGTGACACAACACGAAACTTTCATCTTGGGACTGTAAAAGGCATTCATGAAAATAAATAAAATAATTCTGACAATATAGATCAGAAAATTATCCTCATTACACCAGGGAAAAATGCTAAAGAAATTTACCCTGATGACACAAAAAGGCAAGCTCAGAGTTTAGAGCTGAATCCTTAATCTCTAGCACTCACCTGGCTATTGCCTGCTGTCCTTTCTCCACATTTCTCAGACTACCAGAAATACTCAACATTACTATTTTGACCACTCCTTCCTTACAGCTATTCACCACAACATAGGTGAGAAATGTGACCAAAGACTAAAATACTTCAATTTCAAAATAAACCTCAATATTTTGGACTCAATTTCTATACCTTTTTCCTTCCTCATTAGTGAAACTTATTTTTTCTTTTTTTTTTTTCCTCTTTTTGCCTCAAATGAATCTCAAATGCAGCAAAACACTATGTTAGTGTAGGAAAATACTCTTATGGCCTTCATAGGGACAGAGTCATTTCATGTTTCTTACATCACTGTGCAGTCTTCATTTATTTTTCATAGTTATTAGAGCTATGTTGCACAGCTGCAGAGTAAACCTCATTTATTTTGTGTCTTAGAAGGAATTATGCTTTTTTCCACTATCATGTTTCAATTTAATTCCCCATATGTACCTCCATCTCTTCATCTTTTGGTACAGGCCAAAGACTTTAATCTTCTCCATAATCTAGATTTATTAAAAATAAAGAGCAATAGTGAAAAAAGTGACAGAGAACAAGAAAAAATGCACAAACCCACAGCTGGGCTAATGCTTTAACAGTCACAGTAGAATGGCACTAGCACCACCAACTAAAATGAAAGGATATTGCACATTTGAGTCACCCAGCTCTGACAGCTGGCAAGACTTTGGAAGAAAAATTTTACTTCTCCAGAAAATCCATGACTAAGCAAAATGCTGAAATGTTTGTCTTCTTGTTTACAACATTATGTATTTTAAAAGAACACCCCTTGCCCTACAAACAAGGAACTCAAGCATTTATAATAATATTATGTATATAGAACATGAATAGTTTAAAATTGGGTTAAAAAAGTCTGGCTTGCAGTGCCTAATGGAAGATGGAAAATAATGCAGTCAACAGAGAAACATTATACTGCACAAGAGAAATGTTCTAATCTATTCTTTACTCGCTTTTATCAATAATCCCCATAGCTGGCTTCTGGCCATCCCAGATGAATAATTTAGAGCCAGGAAAAAACAGAGATCTGGACAGACATTGTCCACATCTGTAATTCATCTGCCTTGCTATATTAAGTTATTCACCTGTTCAAATCCAATTTCCTGCTATATAGTTAAATATGCTTAAAGGTTACACAGCTAAAAATAGCACTGCCTGCAGTATTTTCTATACTGTAGAATACATAAATTATCCTTGTCAGTATGTTACTTTAAAAAGGCATTGGCTTGTATTTCTAGAAGAAGGCATTTCAGAGATGTCAGGGGTTTCATTTTCGTCAAATAGCTTTGCAGCATATAAAAAAGTGTGGGTATAAAATCTCTAAAGATATTTTCCTATTGCCACTAAATTTGCAAAAAAGACACTAGGCTTCTCATAGGGAATAGTAACGCATGCCTAAAACTAGTGAAATTATGACATTTTTGTTTTGGGGTTTTTTATTCCCTTAAAGGATTTTTTTTTTTTTTTTTGGTAAGTGCTTTATGGCTGAACCAACTTCAACCAGCAAATTTTCTTTCTGTAAGGCCACTGCTCAAACATGCCCCTTCTTCTTGGAGAAATCTCCTCCTTGAGCCCAGGAATAAAACCATTTACAAAGCTCTACATGTGCATCACAGCCTCTGCGTTGCTGTTGCTACAGCCCTGGTAGGGCATTTTGGAATATTTGTTGTTTGCCATTATACACAAGGTGGAAAAAAATGCTCTTTGACTCTTGGGATCCTGAGATGATTTTCACTGGCCTAAACGTGACAAAGGTTTCAATCTGAATTATGGATCTGGAAACCACTGATATGAGAAGATAATTCACTGATAACTCTACAGCCTCCATCTCCAGTGGTCAGGACATCATCTTTCAGTGCCAATCAGCAAGGCTTCACTAGAAATGAATGAAGATATCTGCATACAGTAATTGTCTTGCAGCTTCCTCCTCCTAAAGAAAATGCAGCAGAAAAGCCAATTTGTTGCAGAATGCCAATTCCATTAAATACAAAGCATGCAGGTAGTAAATTTTTGCCCATAAACCAAATTATCTGAGGGTCAAGAAAACAATGGAAAATTGTAGTTTTAGTGTCAACACTATGCCAAGTATTGTCAGAAATAGAGAAGGTTTCTGCTCCAACCAAGCAGATGGAAACTATTCTCTTGTTCAGAGATAAAGCAGAGGTCCTACCCAGGCCCTGGCCACATGATTACATCTCTCTGTGTGAGCCCAGGCTTTCAACCACCCTCCATGCAAAGTGGCTTTCAGGAAGAAATTCTGATACTGCAGCTATTTTTACTTTTGCTCCTTATTTCTCTTGTCCAAAAATGAAAATGCAAGCATGACTGGTTCCATGAAAAACCAAGAAACTTCCTTTGATAAACAGGATGTTGGGTTTTCTATGGAGTTGCACACACACACCTGTTCTCTTTATGGCTGGATAAACATCCTCAGCTCCCCGCAGATCCTTTTACACACTGCGCACATCAAGCGTCTTGCTCTGGCCCTATTCTTGGCTGGGCTGCAGTGGGAGCAGCCGGGGTGTCGCTCAGGGTGCCCACGTAGTTAGCAGGATAAGGAGTTAATCACTTCTTATCTTGTTTGCAGAGCAGAGACAGACAAGCGTTAAGATGAACACACCAATCCATTCACAAACATTGCAAAGAAATACTCAATTTTTCCTTTCAGCAGAGCAAATATTGGGAAGTGAGCTGACAAAACATGAGTTCAGCTGGCATCCTGGTCTATAGAATGACTTATATTTACTTTCTCTTGCCTTATCTCCTTTGAATAACTTACGTTCGGGATGTAAGCATACATTCACATTTATCTTTCCGAATATAGGATCGTGACTGGTGTAAGCCTCTGCTGGAGTAAAATTCCACTCAAGTCAGTGGTATCAAGCCATGTTCCAACACGTGGGCTCGGTTAGGTTTTGTTTTAAATCTTTAGATGACATCCTTAAGCAGGGCTTTAGCTGCAGTGAAGTTCAGCACTGCCCATGCTGCCCTTCAGACACAGGGTGTAGGCGTGCCAACCTCTGCTTCCAGTAGGAGTCTTTGGGATGCCAAGCTCATAGGGAGCAGTGTCCACCTCTCTTCAGTCCAGTCGTCCATGCCCTTCACCCAGTTATCTTTTTCATAGCTCCATTTCTCTCCACATCCCCAGATTCATATGAGCCTTCAGTTGCTCACATGCCCCTTTCCCCTCCAATGTCCCCATAGACTGCCTGCTGGACAACCCTTGGCTGCCTTTCTCCACGGACTTTTAATTGCAGCACATCAGCAGAATCAGAGAAACACGAGATACTCAGTTGGAGTCAAAGACAATACACAGCAGAGAGGGCATTGCCCTTGAGGCAGGAGGGTCCCCCAGCAACAGAGGTGTGTGAGCTCTCACCAACTCAAAGTTGACTCTAAGCAAGCAAAAGTGCAAATTATTCCCTTTTAAATCAAAGTGTGTGACAGTTTACCAGCTTGAAGAAACCTAGGCTGGCTTAGGGTTCTGTGTAGGCACACAACACTGGTTTCACAAGCTTAACGAGTTTAAACCTCATGAAGTCGTGAACTGCAGTTAACTTTATTGTCAACTTTGAATTATTTGACTCTGAAGCTTTGAATGGTAAGGAAGTAGCATAGCTATGGGCCTGAAACTTTCAGGCTTTGCACATACCAGATTTATGAGCTAAAGCAAATTAAATAAGATGAATGCTTTTGTTACAGCAACTTCTTTTTAGAAGTTGTTTCCCTGATAGACACTGAGTGGGTGGTGGTTTCAGAGAGGCAAATACAAGCCATCATCTTGCTGTTCATGGAAAAAAAAGTAGTCCTTTGGTACCAGCATCTTGGAAATGAAGCAATAAAACAAAGAACACAGAGGCGCTGGATGGCTGTTCTGGAGTCATTAGGCATGTGATTCAGCTCTTCAATTCAGGGTAGCAATTGTCTTGTAAGAGATACAATATAGGTAATAAATGACAGATGATCTTAAAACATTTATAATCTTAATAATCAAAACACAGGGAGACAGACAGGAAATCAATATATTGCTTTTAGAATTAGCATCAAGAACAATGATCTGAGGGACAATAATAAAAGGAAACTGAGAAGATAAAGCACACTAGGGAATTTTAGACAGAAAGGTGGCAATAACATTCTTCTAATGTAACAAGGAAGCTACAATGAGCTGATCTGGGTAGCTACAAGTTATAAATAGTATGAAACAATAGAGACCAAGAAATATGAGAACTTTTCAAGCTGAGGGAGAGAAAAGAAAACTTAGCAGTCCCATAAAGTTATTTGTGCAGTAACTAATACTCACGTGAGTGGGATGCTACTATTTTTCTCATCCATGTTTACAAGCATCCCTCTCACTATGTGTCAGAGTTAGAAAGACCAGAGCTGAAGCAAAACCTTAACTAATAGCAGGGTTCCTGTCATAAAGCCACAGGGCAAGATCAGAAAATTTGTAATTGAGCATTCCTTTCCACAACTCCTGTTGCCATGATGTTGATGGAAATGGATGAGCTCCATGACTGGCTCATCTTTGAGAAGAACCATTCGGGTCTAATAAGTTGTTTATTTTTTTTAGAAACAGAGTCATTTTCACAGCGATACTTTTTCTCTTCCTGAGAATATTTTTCCAGATTATGAAAGCATTCTTCTCACTGCCCCTCTGGTAT
Source organism: Anomalospiza imberbis (assembly GCF_031753505.1). Taxonomy (NCBI): domain Eukaryota; kingdom Metazoa; phylum Chordata; class Aves; order Passeriformes; family Viduidae; genus Anomalospiza; species Anomalospiza imberbis. Next base: position 438,404 of record NC_089689.1, on the reverse strand, counting down.
CATTTGCTTTAATCAAGCATAAAGGTACAATAGGTGCAGACATTTCTACTACTCTGCAATGCACAAGGAGAAGTTGCAAGCAAGACGACATGAGAAAGAAGAGATGTAGGAGGGGCAATGGTAGCCAAAATAAGGACCATACTGTAATACTTCTTGTGACTTAAGAATTCTTAGGTATTCCAGTAGCTCAAACTCAGGCAATCCCATCTCCCAGCACATTTAATGACTTGCCCAAATCAGCAGCTAGACATTTCACAGACACCCTTTATTTAGCTTATGGAAACCTATTATAGCAGTCATTGTAACCATCCAGTTTTCAGACCTTTCATGGATATTTCATTACATTCTCTGTTCCAAACTGAGTTATTATTCCTTCAGAGTAATTTTTGAAGATGACATTAAAATATGCAGAGATCATGCAGTATTTTTCTCCCTCCAGACACTTTCTCATTTAATTTTATTCAATTTCAGAGAACATTATAAACATGTATAATGACATATCTATTGTTCATGGGTCATCAGTTGCTTTTAATCAGCAGAGTTTCAGTTCAGTTACAAGTTCTAATGAGATTTTTCCACTGAAACTGATGCCTTGAGAGGCTACCTAGAACAGAAGCGAGACAGTGTTAAAGGAATGAAGAAGGTATTTTTTAAAAAGGCCTTCAAAGGATACACCTTGGGCAGTACAAGAGCCCAGCTGAGGCTACACCCAAGGTTGACAACAAGTCATGAGTTTTCACCCTTTTATAAGTTTTGGTCCATTTCCATCTTGGGGTAAATTGTCCAATTCCAGCTCCAGGTTATGCTGTCCCATCCTCCCAGTCTGCTCTCCTCAATTCGCTGCTGTTTGCTCTTTTTGAGCTGGAAGCTGCAACGGTGTCCTTGGTTCTGGGGCTGGAAAAGAATTGTTTTGTCTAACTGAACTGCGGAGAGAACTTGCTACCACTTTATATGAAGATCAGAGTTATAAACTAATGCAGTACAGAATCTGGAAAATATGAAAGCTAAAACTTAAGGCATCAAACTAGTGGAATGATACAGATAGACATTCGATTAAGTTTTGCCCAATAACACTATCGCCTGTAAGTAAGAAATTATTTCTTTAAACACTTAAAGAAACAACAATTCACTTCATAACAAAAAAAAGATTAAGGGAAGTATAAATATGAGAAGCACTGAAACATTATCACATGTGTGAATACAGTTAATCTAAAGGAGTAGGCAGAATACTTTTGGATCAATTAGCAACTTATAAATATACCTTGTGAATCACTGGGCATATTTCCCCTCAAAAGTAGTGGAGGATGGCACCTTCTAGACCAGCTTTGTCTAAATCTCAGAGTTTGGTAAACATAAATTTGAAATATTTTAATAAAACAAAGAACTATATTGTGGTATTTCCCTGTATTTTAGAAATGAGGGGAGAGAGGAGGTAAAGGGCACCATCCAAATTTCAGCTTTGCCACTACCACAACCAGCATTTATTTATGTGCCTAAAAGAACAGTGACAGCTATCCAGAAGACATTCAGGAAAACTCATAAATCTGTGACCACCCAAACAGCACAGACATGCAGGATCCTCAGCACAGGTCACTGCCGGATCATAATTTGCAAGTGTTGATTAGACTAATCTTGGCTATTTTTAAATCTAGAGCATCGGCCTAACAAGGACAGACAATTAAACTATTCTGTGTTTGGAAACTTAGTTGCTGACAATGGGTTTGGCTTCCTTTGCCCTTGTTCTGTTTTGACCCTGGTGATTCCATATTTCATCCTCATCTTCAAACTGAAAGACCAGGACAAGATGCACTCGATTTCTATGACTGAGCTCTTAAAATATATTAACAAATTCTTGTCTTAACTCTCTCTTGCATCCCCTTCTCTCTCTGCTTTCCTGAGGCAAGAAACAAAAATACCTCAACAAATTGAAAGCTCTATTCGACCTCATCATAAAAGTTTCAGTCAGAAGCAATGTTCTGACAAAAGATTTTGTAATACAATCCCTTCTGCTCTGCTACAGGAATAACTTTCATGCTGGTTTTCATTCAAATAATATGAAATATGAAAACTATAGAGGTAGTTTTTTTCTCGACTTTCTTTATCATGAGCTGGTATATTTTGATACCAAGAAAAATAAAAACCTGCATTCTGTACAAACCCATGACATTTATGTTAGTTTCAGTGAAAAGCAAACTGTCCCCGCTTTTTCCCCCAGAAATATATACAGGTTTTATTATATCTCTAGGAGAATCCACCGCATTCATTTCTGAAGTCAAAACTTCCAAAGTGCTAAAGCTCTTCTAAGTCAGCACAGCAGATGGTCTCAGCGGCCCTTAAAATAACCACTGATCAATAATAAATTAGTTAATTGATAAATGTCCTACAACGTAGAAGACAGCTTTAGCCAAGAGATCATCACTAGTCCTTCAGACTTATTTAGGAGATTATATTGACATTTAACATTTACTAGATTTAAATTTGACAATTCAAGTTTCCAACATGTCCCACTGAGACACAGTAAAAATTTAACAGGGTAGAAATCCATTTGGATTTAAGTGAGAAGTGCCTCTTTGAGCTTGCTAACATAAGTAAAATATGCTGTTTAGTCTAGTAACTGCAGCACTAGCAAAACTGCCCCAGCTAAGGAGAAAGAATGCAAATTTCCAAGCTAAAGAGATAAGAGATAAGAGACTCCTCGGACCTTGAAACAGACAGTGCAGAGTGACCCAGGAGTTCTCTCTGTACTTTCTGACAAAACCTGAGTACAAGTGTAACTAGCTGTAAGTGTAACGCAAAATCAAAAGAATGAATATGGATGAACATATTGTGAAATTCTATGAATATGTAAATTAGCTAGAGTAATAAAAAAAGGATCAGGAGTTTTCAGGGGGCGCATGCCCATTGAAGGGAAACCCTGGCATGCGCCCAGCGCTGTAAATACATACCAAATCTTACAAATCTATTGGAATTGTAAGGTTTTGATTTATCACCGCAATTCACCACCACTGTAAGTACTTTATTTTCCAATAATATTTACAAGAATTTAATAGGTAATTTTGTTTTAAATCCTTATTTTCATTTTATGGATTACAAGGATTGGGTTGGTTACTCAAGGCACATTAATATGTGTATTTGTCTTCTACTGAGGTTAATCTGAGTTTTTACAGATATGAGTGTGTCTCTTAGAGAAGGACAGATACAGAAAAATTACTCACTCTTTACTTCATCTTGTCCTTAAGTAGCATCTCTGTGTCTGTATTCAGCTACTCCAACCAGCCTGAACCTGAAATGATTTGGTTTGGATGAACACCTGTGAAAAATGGCCAAAATCAACCTTTGTTTATTGTTCTAGCACTGGTTTTAGTTGCTGCCATTATGTCCTTCCCTACAACAATAAAAAACTTTAGATTTTTCTTGATGGTGGAAAATCCTGATCCCTTGCAAGAAAATGCTTTTAGTAGCCCATAAGAGACTGAACCCCCCCCATAATTATGGACAGTTTTGTGCTAGGTGAGATCTCACGGAATCAGCCACTCACTATTTGTAAACAAGCTGTACAATGGAGAGGTCAGTGCTTGAGTATCTTGCACTTTCATGGACTTAACAGTACAATTAAACAACAAAACCACTAGCCCTAAGAGCAGATTTCCCATGTAATAAAATGTTTCCCCACAGTTCATCTGACATTTGTTTAGCATGTAGAGTAAAATCATACTTAGAGACAGTAAAAAGAACGCAGCATGAGGAGTCTTCATGAAGTCCGATTGCAAATTCTGCAAAAGCAGAGAAGGAAAAGGGCACAAGAGCTGCTCCCCTTGCAGGCATGGAGTTTCTGAAATACCACAGTTCCTTTGCAGCAATCCATTTTCACAGTGTTTGTTGTGTTTAAATAGTTCCTGAAACATTGGTAGCACAATCCCCCATCTCAGTGCTCTCACCTAGAAATCTTAAATCTTGCATTTCCTTACTGAGTGTATCATGTAGGACCAATTACTAGTTTTATAGTACTTTCACCTGTAAATGTCTAATGAAAGACAAATTCAAAATATTTTCTTCAGTAACATAGCATCATTCTTTCTAATCTCCAAACTGAAAGGAGTGGGAGACTGTTACATTGTAGCAAAGCGGAAAATGGAAGCATAGTGGGAATAAGAAACCTCTGCTCCAAAGCTGACGATAAATCAACAAACCAAAGCTTTTAAAGAGAACCTTGTCCTCAAAAGAGTGAAAAAAAGTTAAACTACAGTGTTTCATTTCATCTTCTAAATTTTTGAGGCAATCTGAATGCAATCTCTGAGGACACAAAGTTCACAGATGTGACTGCAGAAGTGTATTAAAAGGTCAGTTATATTTGCTTTTGCACACAAATGGAAATTATTCCCATACATATTTACTGGGCTCTTTGACAATGTTATGGAATAGATCTGGCCAGTCAGAAGATTATTCAGTGTCTTTCAGTGTATCATATGCTTCCCTCAGAGCCACTGCAAAATGAAGAGAGATTTCTGGATGAAGTATCTGAAGACACAGGAAATTTCTTCAAAGAACCTTATTCAATAGCTTCCTGGTGATCCCATCCTTACTGTGGCTCTGATTGCTTCTCTTTCCTATCAGATGGGTACTGAAGATAAAGCTGCGCTCAGTCACAGAGGTGGGCTTATTATTTCAGCTCTTATTCTGACAAAATGACCAATACTGCCACAAACCTTCCAGCTAAGCCAGGCCTAGTAAAACATCAAGATGCATCCACTGAACTTCAGACCTCTTGACAATTACACAGGACAGCTAAAAACTGCAGCTTTGCTGCCCCAGGCCACTCAAAGGTACTTATTTGCAAAAGATATTTCTGTAGACAAGGAACTGCACGCCTCAAAATCACTGTCTTTTCAGGTTTTAGGTTTGTCATTTTACAAAAGATACAATCCCAATAGATTTTTCCACATACCGCAATTCTCATACAAGAGAATTATCAAAATGATCAAAATGGTATTGAAGCAGCTTATCTGACAATTTGGCTCAAAGTTGTAAATTATAATAAGGAAGGTCAAATTTTTCTCTCTGCTACCATGCACTTATACAGAACTAGAGTTGTAACAGAACAGGATTTGTGTCACTTGCAATAAATGATGGCTAAGTGTCGCTTCTCTTTAGTAAGTTTTCATTTCAAGTAAATAATTAAAAACTCCCAAACCAATCCTGGCAGTTTTGCATTACAGCATTCAGTGAACACATTACCTCCACCTTATTGAATAATAACACCAATCACACCCAAGAAATGTCTGGACAAAGATTTCCCCTCACCTTATCCACAAGGAGGAAGTTTTGCTTTCCTCTGTTTGAATCTGAGAGCAACTTAGTAGCAAGGTGTTTCTTATAGCAAGTTCAGTTACTCATGTCAAAGTATTTTAAGAATCTGCCTTTAATTTATTGCTGGAAGAAGCAAGACTGTTGAACCTTAAAGCTTTTGCACATTGTGGAAGCTCATAAAGCCTTGAGAGCTTTGTCCACGGACCCCACAATAAGCATGACTCATTGAATGCTATTCTTTTCTCAGTATGCAATAAAGAGAAATATTATTTATAGCAGCATACAAACTATTAAGAAACTGTTTTTCTTTGAAGTTTAGACATAGCAAGGGAACAATAATTTGGACAAACAGCAGTATTAACAATTTCTCTGAATTGGGGCCACACATCATATTATGGCCAAATATGTGATTACTATGAAGTATTCCAATTTCTCAAAATAGCTCTGACATCCACAAGTTTGCTGAAGTCTAATATCTTGTTGTTTTTGGCTCAGAAGTAACTTAAGCCCTAAAGCAATTTTAAGAGCACAAACAATGGAGTAGTTTCCTTCCCTTAAGGCTCTCACTTCCGTACCTCACATTAGATCTTTACATACATCCTCAAAAAGGTCCTACAGTTCTCAAAAAATGTTCCTGGTTGGATTTGCCAAAAGCCTTCACACAGACTCATCTGTTCCCATTAGAATTTGTGGCGAGAGCTTGGTAAAACCCACTAGAGCAGACAGTTGTAACAAATTGTACACTACATGACTGCTGATGCTCTTATCAGCTGTGCTCTGAGAACTTAAATCATGCAAGAAATCACTCACCAGCGGTCATGTTAGTCCAGACTACAGAGAGAAAAGAAGTCTTCCCAAAATGTCCCAAAGGTGAGATTTGAGGCACAACCAGCTGTAACAAAATGTTCTAGAATGGCACTAGGTTTGTGGCAGATATTTCATACAGAGAAAAACTGCTCTTTTTCTGAAGCTACAAGGAAGACCAGGAAGTACCTTCCTACCAAAAATAAGAGGGAATTGGTTCTTTCCCATGTAGCAATCAGAGGAGAAATGTACATACAGTTAGAAATGATAAGAACGGGCAGGAGATCGTACTCCTTTAAAATGCCATTATTAAAAAGTGACCAGCTCAGGTGGGGGGCCCGATGGGTCGTGCGCATGCTGCCGCTGCTTCCCGGAGTGGCACGGAGGAAGAGGAGTGCATCTTTGTCCGCTTTGCACGCCGGCAGAGCTGGGGATTCCGTCCTCACAGGAGCGGCAGGATTCCACAGTCCGACTCATAGTCAGGGGCCCTCATGCTAGCCGGTGTCTCTGTTGGTTAGAGTGAGACATTAGAAAGGTTCCTGCAGTAACTAGGACTAGTTGCTCACCCTTTGCAGTGGTTGGAGTCCATCAATTTCATTGTGGCTTGCTGTTTTAGGGGTTTTCGGCGTTGAATTCAATGTCTTCCTTCCATTTGCATATTGCCTCTGATGTCACTTCCTGGGAGCCATTTTCTAGGAAGCAGCGGCAGTGAAACCCAACCCAATGGAAAGAGAGTTTCTAACAGGAGATGAGCAATGAATGATCAACAGGAGATGAACAAGGGGTAATTAACAAGGGGTGAACCATGGATAATTAACAATTCCTTAGCAACCCGTCATAATGTAACACTTTATAACCTTTGAGGAATAAACAATTTCTTACTCATAACAAAAAACAATGCAGCACCTTTTAACTTGAGTTATATTATGCAGCCCAAAATGTGAGTGTTTAAAGCCAGGCCCAAATACATCAGTTTCAGGCCTACTCTATTTAGCTTAAAGTCTGTTTCTCGTGCCTTCAGCTAAGTAACATATTCAAAGCTAGTAATAGTTACATAAGACTCAAATAAGAAAAAATACCCAGTGCAAGAACACCCCACCCTCTGTGAAAAGAAGCATGGTAATGGTCTGTTGAGGAGCACACAGCAGAAAATGGATGACACTCCCTCTCTTGAGGACTTTCTTCATGTCCTAGGCTCCTGTAGTCAGCAAGAAAGAGAGGAGACTTCATTGGTAGCCCTGCTGGGAAAATAATGAAAATAGCACTGGTTTACTCCTGGAGCAAAATTTTTTTTCCAACACCTGTTCACTGAAAAAAATCAATTTGTGCTGCAGAGTTTAGAAGAAAGATTTAAAAATGTGCATACTTTCGATTTTGTCTTACCTACCTTCCTGGCATGGTGTGAATCCATACAACACCCACAGACCCTGACAACAGGTGACCTTTCCCTTTATAAACAGAATATTGCCACAAGATTTTGCACTTCCTGGGCTTTCATTCAGTACAACAATACAGGAATCAAATGCAATAAAAAGCCATTGCTGTAGCATATTCTGAAAACTACCTGGGTTGAAGGAACAACTGTCACACTTTGTGTAATGAACAAAGTTTCCAGGTGTTCCCCAGAGACATGGGCAGGGCCTTCCTAGTTCCCATGGCAACACTGGAATGGCTGCTGGCTCTAGCTGAGTATCGATATTGAAATGTTAATTAGCTAATTGCTCAGTTTGTTTTCTCTAAACTACCTGGAGATAACCTACCTCCCCCCACCACACCACATTCTGGGACTAAAATGCAAATAAGAAAACCCCCTGGGATCATGGGAGTATTTTTAGGGGATAAAGACACCCATAAATATAGAACTAAACACAGTAGAGGGGGATAAAACAATGCCCTAGCTGAGGAAGAGGGAAACACCTCCCCTGATCGACTTTTGTCCGTCATCATCACCTAAAAAAGACTAGACTAGACTAGGCTGTGCGAGGTGGAGACAGAAAAAGACAGAGTCCCCTGGTGCTGCCACCAGGGAAGGAGCGGGGACAGCTGTTGTTCTGGACTTCAGGAACAGTCTCTGCACGCCACGTCTCCTCACCCTTTGGCCACTGGTTGTGCCACAGGGAAGAAGAAGGGACAGCTGCTGCTCTGGACTTCAGTGACAGACTCTGCATGCCTCCTTCCTTTCGGCCACCTGGGAAAGCTACAACAGCAGGGGTGAGCTCCGTTCGGGCCCCCTGCCCAGCTGATCTTTTTAATAAAGAGCTGAATATTAGTAAAGGCATTAGGCCTGTTCATTTCAGTTTGCACACAATTAAGAAGGGCACTTGGGTTCCTGCTGTCACCAGTTGTATTTTAATCACTACAGAACATGATATGTCTGAAACAGCCATGCAAGAGCTGAACAACAGCCAGTAATTTTCCTCAGGTCGTGTCAGCCAAAAAGTACCAGTTCCTTTTCTCCCCATCTGATTTTATGCCATATACTCAGAAAGTTGTCATCTGGCCTTTCTGTCCCTGTGATATATTGTATTGGTCTGCCAGTTCCCACAAGTTCATATTTAAAGAGCTTCTGTTCACTTATGCCTGCCTTGTATAAGGTCTCCTGTGTTGTTTTTCTCCTCACCACCTTCAAGAGCAATAAACATTCTGCTAAGGAAAGGTTTTAGCATCAATCAGATTTCAGTGCTGATTAGAGGGGAGGTACTCTGGCTGCATTTGAAATGGGCCTCTTTTGACTGTTTTTACTTCTAAAATTAGCTGGGCTGTTTCCCAAGAGAAGCCTGGAGATAGATGCAGACGCCTCCACAACCCCACCCTCCCACCCCCCCCCCCCCCCCCAACCCCCCCTGCCAACATGCTGGAGCTGTGTCAGAAAGCACAAGGGAGAGAGTTGCAGAGCTGCTCAGATTGGCCAAGAAAGCTGGGAAGCTGCTCTCCTCCTGACTGGCAGCAGGGCCATGGAGAGCCCTGGCTGCCAAACCCAACCTGCAGGTCACTGTTTCAAACACTGAGTGTCTGAGGCACCAAGGAAAGGCCTGAAACTGCAGCCAAGGACAAAACCCTGCTCAGCTCCAGCCCTTGCAGAGTCAGGGCTGTTATTATTTATGCCTGGACTTGTTCTTCCTTTGGTTTGCTGCTCATCAGTCACATTTCTATGACAGCATTTCTGCCAACAGCAAGGTCTGCATTTCCCAGAGATGCCCTGGGTGCAATACTGCAGAAAGGCAAAGGTAGCAATTCCTAAGAATACTTCCTGCCCTCATGCACAAAAAGATACTCTACCCGATTTTCCAGGAGCTGTTGAATTCAGCCAATTTACTCAATTCTGTGAAATTCAGTAGAGTAAATTTTGGACCCAGGGACAAAAGTTCCAATACCCACATTGTAAGTAATTAATGTATCTACATCAGAATCTTTGCAGGCTCTATTTAGATAGGTTTACATCCTGAGAGTAGGACAGATACAAAAATATGTTAACAGTTACTTTTGCAAGACACGCAGGTCTCTCTTTGCTGGTGTTTGCTTCCTCCCACGAGCCAGCTCCTCTTATGAAATAGGAGACAAACACTTGCCTCAGGTCATAGTCCTGTGAGTCTCATGCAAGGGATTTAATAGAAAATATTCCCTTTTAAAATGAAGAACTGGAAAAACATGTCCTGTTATGGACATCTCTGGAACAGTGAGCATGGATATTTACACTAAATGCAGTTTCTGACAACAACTCAAAAGAAGAGTAAGACAATGACTGCTTTTGAGGTTCTGCTCTAGCAGTACCTATCAAAAGTAATCAAGTTATAACAGAATGGGAGGCATATCTAAAATAAGCATATAGATTTTTTATCTAATATGTACTGTATCAATAGAGAAGTTATTCAGTAACCAAATGAAGGCTTTTTAAAAAAAGAGACTCAGCCTGAGTTTCCAGGGAACCAATACTATAAATCCTGGGCATCCCTTTGAAGTAGGGTAACTTGGCAATACTGTGAGAAGCAGCTTCATGTTTTTAGACAAAGTTTGGGATGAAAGAAAGAGGCAGAAGATCACTTGCTCTTCTGTTTCTTTCTTCTTCCTGACACAATAATTAAAAGATTTGAATTTTATTTTTGAGGATGTTTTTAAGATGAAAATTAAGAAAATTAGAAAATTAGAAAGAGAGGAGGGAACATCCCTTTGCAGCTCTGTTATTGTCTTTATGCACCTGAGGTTTGATTTACACAAATTAATGTTTACATGCAAGCACATGTAACAGTCAAAACCAGTTTAAAAAAATTAAAACAAAAAAAAAATTGCTCATACCTACATATATAGTAGGAATATTCCCACTCCTATATTTCACATATATATTTCAATAGTAATATACAATGCTAATATCATACTGCTTCTACTCTTGTTCTGTCTGAATTTGTTGACCCAAAAATGACAATGGGAGGAAACAAAAATGCACAATAAAAGGTAAAATTTTGCTTTCAGGAGCTTCATTAGATTTAATTCCCACTATTACATAAACACAGGGGAACTAGTGCTGTTGCAGACTGATTTCACATAACTGAGTGCAGAGGGGATAAGCTCACTGGTGCTATCTGAGATTTTTGCACACTGTTGTTAACTTCTTTTGCTAAATTTATACCACATCTTTTGTGCCATGTCTATTAGGCCTTAACTGGAGCCTTTCAGAGGCTCCACGGCACTATCAGCAAGAAAAGACTCCTGAATGTACCTATTCAAATTAAACTTTACAAAATAGAATTTTCCAGTCTTTTCAGGAAAGTGGCTAACTGCTAATTCCAAATTAATACATATCATAGGTTCATAACTCAGGTAATTTTTTTCCTGCTGAAATGAAATAAAAATTGGAAGTTGTCATAAGAGTTTTTTGGCAGATGCAGTAAGGATTAAGTGAGCTAAACCCTCCACTTCAGCAACAGCAACCATAACTCAAGCACTCACAGCTAAGCTCCACTTCCAATTCCTCAAGAGCTCTAGGGTAGACATTAGTTTGAATTCTGTGAATGGCATTTGAAACCCTTGTATTTCTCCATATCCAAAGCTAAACTTTGCAAAAGGAATGTTATTTTGGACAGAAAACAAATGAAACACCATGTGAGCTATGCATACCAATGCAAATAGGATTATTGCACTTGAAATGTCACTAAAAGACATTTTTCTGTTCAAAACAGCTGTGGAATAATGAAAATTCTTGGTGTTTGTTGGACATACAGGCATTCAAACCCAGAACGGATGTTGAGAAACAATGCAGTGACTGACAACAATTTTGCTTTTCTGTGACAGCAGATATCTTGCCACAAGACTTTTTTCCTTTTCTTTTTTTTTTTTTTGGTGGGAGGAGAACCTTTCATAAGTGATAACATATCAAAATCATATCAATGTTTATGCAGAATCTTAAATGCAAATTAAAGGTTGATGAGACAAAAAAATTATCAAACTGCTTACCAAGATAGTGATATTGACAATTATAGGCCAGATTTTTTTATCTATGTAAATACACTGACATAACTATTCAAGAACATAAAATGCAATGTCTGCTCATGAGAGTCATAAATAATCAACAAAATAAAGATTAAAAAAGAGAAAATTGCATTAAAAACCCCAAAGAAAACTAGAAAGCAATTAGTTGCAGGTCTTGAGGCAAAAATGGGATGCTGCTACAGGGGTGATTTTTTTCAATTCTGCTAAGGATTTAGATAGTGTTTTAACTATAGGCATAACTGCTCTCTTTAATAATTTGTAGGTGTCAAGGACTTGTAGAAAGAAAAAGATACAAGCAAAATGCATCATAAGACGATGCAACTGAACATGACCACAAACATCCTTATTTAATGAATTTCCAAAAAATAAAATATAAGGGTGATTTCAGCCTAATCAAGTTAATATTCACTTCTAGGAGCTTGTGATTAATTTAATGTATTCTCTAAATCACTGCACATAAAACTTCTCTACACCAGAAGGACTACTGCCAGCAACTTCCTTATTACGATTTGCTTCAATTGCAATTTAAAAAAACTCATTTTTTTCTCTTTATGCTTAAAGCCAAACCATGTTATGCTCTGTAAATTAGAAAATAAATATAAACAGCACTCAGCCTCTTGTAGCCTAGAACAGGTAAATCCCACATAATGCTTGTTCTCTTCAAGCTTGGTCTTATAAGCTCTCAGAGATAAGCATTATACCCTTGATAGCTCAGCTACCTCAGGTGGCATAAAAGAAGCAGGATGGCTCCTGTGACAGTGTTGGAAACAAAAAGTTTAAGTAAAAGGCAAAATAAAAAAGCTCTTTACAGAGGAAAACCGAGCCAGGGCAAGAGGTTTTTGCTCTTGCTAAAACACTGCACAAAAGTGATTACTTATTTTTTTCTCTTCTTTTCCTAGTGAATTGCTTAGGAGGGACATTTTGGCTCCTGTCCAATTAGCTATCCTTAAGTTTGAGGTGAAGTCCCAAAGGTCCTATGAGATGTCTTTTAACCAAATTGAGGAGAGAAACTTCTGGGCCTTTTTTCCTTTTTAAGGCAACAAAGGGTAACTTGTTTTACTCTGTCAACAGGGGGCACATTCCTACACCCACATGCTACAGCAATGCTTTGTGGAGGCTGGGCATAAGAATATCAAGCAGGTACTGAACAGCAGTTGAGTGCAGTCCTGGCCTCACCCAGACCCAGTCCTGCTCTGTGTGGTGATTCTCCCCACTGCTGTCAGTGCAGAGATACAGGTCCAAAAGCAGCACATCATGTAAAATATGTGTCGCCAAGGAAGACACCCAAAATTACTGAAGGCAATGATTTTCAGAGAAACTCATGGCATCCAACTCCATTAATGAATCTGAGAGTTTAGGTCTGTTTCTTTTAGTTAGGTGTCTCTAAACTCCAGTGAAATGTCACTCCTACAACACTGAGGGGGAACTTAGTGTACAAAACACATCAAGATGGAAACTCCTACTAGTGGTCTATCCAACTCCCACTGTAGTATCGCGAAGGGTGCCACTGAGTGCAGAGTCTAGAGCACACCTGATGAGCACGATCCCACAATTTCTGCTCCAAACAAGAACAGGAATAACACTTTTCTTCTAAAGATGTGCAGAGGAAAAGAGCAGTGATGGTGCTTACCTCCTCCATAACCTCCTCATGCTTAAGAGATTCTCCAGGGAAGAAAGCAAAAATCCTCTCATTTTTCCACAGGAATTGGGAGTAGCATAACAGGAGGGGCATATGTACCTTCATATAGATAAAGGCATAAAATAATAGCAAAATAAAAACCCAGAAACACTGTCCACCCTAGCAAAGTAGCTTCTACAAGCAAAGTGCTAGCAAAGTGCTTTCTACTGCAATTTCTGCTGGCTTCAGTTTCTGCATTTTCACTCAAATTAACCACAGTAATTTACAGTGTAGCCAGCTTAGAACATGCAGGTACAGCCTGAAAATATGAACAGCAAACAGCTAGAGAAGATCTATTTCTATCAGCTCTGTTTTGTCTTAGTTTAGGACAAAATATTCACTGGCCAGGGCGTTCTGAAGGCATTTACAAACCAGAAGTGGCTTCACTGCAGGAGAATATCCAGACCTGGTGCTCCCCCGTCTGGATGAGGGGAAAGGAAAAGTCCTTTTCTGCAGCAAGCTAATCCTCCCAGGCTCCTGACATGCCCAGTTGTACATGGCATCCAAGAAATGGGGTTCTCAAGTTTAAAAATCTGCTACTGCATGTTTTACCCTCTAAGAAATAAAATTGCAAAAGCATACAGTAGGACTGGATTAATTAATTAGTCCTTCATGCAAAGCGGATCAGTCTAATATTTTGTAATTTTGAAGTAGCCTTTGCACCTATAAATATTACTCAACTGTTTTTCTTTAACCTCTTTCTACTGGGAACTCATAAAATTGATGCATTTTGCTTGGCTATACTCCAAAAGAAAAAAGGTCAGGAAAGCGATGACAAGAGAAACAAAGAATAAAGATAAGTATAGATAAATATGAGGAATGGGAACTGTATATAGATTTTTTTATGCATTCAATAAACGGTTTAGCAGAAAAATGGTAACCTCAAACACTGAGCGCTTACAGTAAAATATAAAATCTCTTATAAATAATGGACTACGAACAATATGAACTGAAGCCCAGACTAAATTAAGCAGCTCACTTTTAATTCATCACTCTCTCAGAGCTGTTTTGAACTTTGTTTTGCTTACAAGCATGTGTTCTGGTTTGAAAAGCAAAACCAGTGAGACACTTTAAGTCAGAAATACAATTTATTAGGAAAAAAAAAACCAACAACTAAATACATGCAATAATACAAAAGGAAAGAAAACAACCACTGACAGAGTCAGAATACAACCTGACACTCGGGTGGTGGTGGGAGTCTAGACTGGAATGGCTTCAGTCTTCCCAAAGTGGCAGATGTGGTTTTGTCAGATATTGTAGAAGGGTGTAATCTTCCTCTGATGGTGCAGTGGAGAAACCCCAGCTGTTCTCAGTGGGAAGCTGCCCAGATTATATTCAGTCAGGAAATGCTTGTCTCCTCCCTCTGGGTGGAGCATCCCACAATGGGATGATGTAATTTCAACAGTCATGCAGTGACATTAAATGGGCCATTAACAACAGATATCCTCCCGGGGGAAAGATAAGAAGATAAGAGATAAGGAGGAGGTAGAAAAGGTAAAAAGAAACTGCTCACAGATGGGAAATGAATAACATCTTGCATTTCAACCTGGTACAGTGTGAAAGAAAACATTGAAGATATTTCTCACCTTCTGCAGTTAAAACACCAGGATCTCATGTTTGAAAACAATTTAGAAGTACATTGAGCAGTTCCTCAGAGACAGGATCTAATCAAAAATATAAACTATACATGCAGGCATGAACCTTTTTACATGTCTACATGAGCTGTTTGTGTAAGAAATCTGACTTTAGTAGGACTGTTCAAATGCACAGACTTTCAGAACTAAGATGAGTCAAACTCTAGGGAAAAAGCATTCTTCATATGCTAAAAATTTCAAACAGGTCATGACAAGCCCTGTGGTCCCTTGCTTTGTAAGAGTTTGAATTGAGATAAAAATTCTCCTTTCCCCATCATTTGAGAGATTTGAGGAAAACCACTTATTTTCTGCTATTGTGAGGGATTAAATTGAAGGGGAGAAGGGGAGAACACATTTATTTGCCATTGTATTTGTTTAAGGTGAGGTGAACACATCCTCTTGCCTCAGTTTCAGGGGTTCAATTGAAGGAACCTTCAGCTCTCCCAGCATTTGAAGGATTGAAATTGGGGTGTGCTGCTGCATTTGAGGGCACTTTTGCCCTTGCCCCTGAACCAAATGTCTTGCACGGGAGCACTCCTGGCATTCCCTGGGGAATTTCTGAGGTGGAAGAGGAATTTGGCAGCTGGGCTGCCCCCACGGATTGCCAGAGCTGCGCCGGTGCAAGCAGTGCAGAGTTGAGGCAAGCTCTGCCAGGCCAGCAGGCGAGACATGCAGCACGGGCGCTGTGCTGGTCCCAGCTGGTCCCAGCTGCTCTGTCTGCTCTGGGCACAGGGCTCGGGAGTGAGTCCCAGCAAGGGGCGCTGGGGGACACTTGTGGCTTGTCAGCTTCGGAGTGTGCTTGCCAAAGTCAGTGAAAGGAAGAAAGGAAAACCCAGACACCCCAGGCTTTTTGTCTGTGGGCTTTGTTAGTATTGTTCTTTAACCAAGCCACAGCTTTAAATAATGACATGGGCACCTTCTAGAAACAGTGCTCAATACATTTTGCATTCTCTAATGAGAACTTCAGGCTCACATTTTTTCCATTGCTGAGTTAATTACAGGCTCAAGCTGACAGTGTCCCGTGCATCTGATGTTCACTGATCTATTTGTGGTGTATTACAACCTGGGGGTCCTGGGGTCCATCCGACCCTGGCTGCCATAGGTGTCCCGGATAGCACTGGGCTGATAAGCACAACCTGTCCAAGTCCCTCAGGCAAGCTCCCAGCCACAGGCAATCTTAGCAAGCAGCTCAGCTTTTGAGTGAGATCAGCTCTTTGGTGAATTCAGCTCTTTAGTGATTTCAGCTCTTTGCTTGCTAAGTGCCACAGGCAGACGCAGGGAGAGAGAGAGGAGAAGGCTGTATGAGGTTCCACAGAGGTGTCTTTCTTAGCAGCTTCTGAGAAGGGTTTCAGTGACAGCTCTTCTGCTGAACTCGGCAGAAATGGGGTTTATACAGGGTGCAGGGCTTTTGGGAAATGGTCCAATAGTAAGGGTGGAGGCAAATATGATCTATGGTCTTACAGAGAGATAATGAGGGTCCAAGGGCGGAAGAGGGGCTTCTTTGGTCCAGTCCTCATGACTAGGCATTTCTTTATTTTATGCAAGTGACCACCATAGAGGTCTCGCAGGGCCTCTGGCTGCTACACTGCTGGCAATATACAATGTTGTCCTTTTTGTTCCAAACCAGCTGTTCTCATGTGGGGTACATATATCATAATCTTTTGCCACAACATGCACTTTTGTGCTTCCAGCATTAAGAGCTCTGCAGCTACCACTGCTGTCAAGAATCTGGGTCATCCTGTACTGTCATTGTCCAGTCATTTGGAAAAGTACCTTACAGGCTGCTTCCGTGACCCCAAATACTGTGCCAACACCCTTAATGTCAGGGACACCCTTCGTGCACAAGTATCTCCAATGGTTTGGTTAAGTTTGGGAGTTCCAATGGAAGGATTGGCATTAAGTCTCTTTTTAGGGTTTTAAAGGCCCTCTGACTCTCAAGAAGGTCCTGTGAGCTCTCAGATCCATTGAATTTCAGGATTATGTTCCACCTGGGCCACCACAACTGTTACCAATAACTGGTAAAAATAAAAAGCTCCTTAACACCAAGGTAGCATTAAGAGGTAGCATTCTTTGTTCAGCCAGATGCATGAGGGGTTAGGTCCTCCAAAATATCATGTACAGGAGTGCTGAGTACAGGAAAGTTCCTGTTTATAGACTGTATTTTGCATACATATTCATTATCCCAATATAAACATACAGATTATAATAATTTCTCCAAAATCATTAACATATTTCCCCTCCCCTTTATGACTGTGTTCTTTTGTTCTGAGGGTCTCTCTGGTGGTCCTTGGTGTTTAGAGACACCAATGTTCAGGTCGATCTGACTGAGTTGACAGGACACTGGGGCTGGTGAACTTCCAGTTCTTCTTACCCAAGGGGCATTATGCAGTTCCATGGCCCAGGGGGTTTTGAAGAATGAGCATTGCATGAGCTCACCAAGTGTGGACAATTTATCATCTGGTAACAGAACAGGCAATGGCCTCAAAGTGGGAAGGGCTTGGGGGGTGAACTCAGGGACCATTGTCCTGAAGGATACCACACCACTGTTGTTCACCTGCAGGCAAAAGTCACCTGGGGGCCACCAACCATGGTGGCACCAACCACAGTTAGCCCCCACAGTGGTGCCAGGTACAGTATCTCCACTCATGGGGATCCCAGCTATGGTGACTCCTGTCATGGTGGCCTTAACCATGACGGCACCAACCATCATGACCCCCAATCTCCAGTCTGTCACCCCAGAACCTCCCCGAGGGCCTGGGAATTCCAATATAGGTCAGGGACCCTCAGTGTCACACCAGAACCACCCACTGTGGGCCTGGGAATTCCAACCACTGATTGGTTTGACTACCAACTTCCTGAGAAAATTCACTTCTGTGTCAAACCACGACACATGGTTATGACAATGCAAAGATACCAGCAGCTCAAATCCCAGGCAGCAGACAAAGAACTTAATGCTGCAACTTACTTTAAAAGTTTTTGACCAATCACATAAAGCAAAAGCATATTGACAGTAGTTCTATCCAACCACTATAAGCACACATACCTTTGGTTAAAAAATGCTCTCTTATTTTGAATACAATACCTGCTTGTAAGCCTTAAGATACAATGCACAAAGTTCTATTATTAAGCTTAGAACTTCCTAATACCTCGCTAGATATACTTTTCTATAACTTAGGGAGTTATTCTAGGCAAGCGTTAATACACTGACCATTGTTTTATGTCCTTACTTTCTACTTCTTGTATAATTTTTCTGCTGACAAATCTTATGTCTACTGCTTAGGTCTAATCACAGTTCTGCTGTCTCTGAGGCCTGCCTTTTGCACTTGCCCAAAACCCTGATTTTAAGCATTCCCACAAGGGATCACTTGTTTGAGTTCCAAGGAAGGTTTATTTCCCCAGAGGAGCCAGGACAAGTGACGACAGCTGAGGGTAAAAATAACTTTTTTTAAGGAGGGGCGGGAATAAGGGGAGGACACAAGCTTTTACCAGTAGGAAGGCATTAGGGGAGAAGTGCAATCCAATAGAAGCCAACAAGGGGAAGGAGCAAACCTTGCAATCCAATCTTGCTTCGAGGAAGGGATGAAGGACAGGGAACATTCCAGAAGGGAACAAGGGAGGCACAAGGAGACCGACAAGGGGATTGACATATACTTGGTAGGAAAATCTTGGGGTAAATAAATCAGGACTGAACCATTAGGGAAGCCAAATGGGCTACATGGAATGAACCATTACAAACTTATAACAAGGAATATTTAAAACCTACTACAGAGGAACAAATTGTAAAATAGCAGACTACCACATCTCCTCCTTTTTTGTTTTATAATGTTGAAAAAGAAGCAGGGGAGGGGTAGAAACTTAGTATTTAAACTCAGTCTCTTAGACTTCAGTGCTTTCAGGCGCATTTTCTTCCCACCATTCTTCTTCTGTAGTGGCTGCTACCACGGCGACTCTGGAAGAAGATGACCTGTTGGTAGCATTCGAGATAACTCTCTTCAAAATTTCAAACACTAAAGAGACTAAAAATATGACAACTATAAAATAACCTATATCTTTTATAACGGAAAGCATCCAACCCGACAACCCCCAGTTCTTACTCTCATGCTTAGCCAGGTGGATGTCTAGAACAAAGGAAACAATAACTTAAGGTTAAACATGACACACATCAGGGTTTTCAATAAGAAGTTAGGGCTCCCCTCTTTCTTTGCGGTGCTTTTGATTTGAGGCAACTGCGCCATTTGTAGGGCTGTTCAGAGGGTTCTGAGGGGTTGTAGGTGGTTGGTCTTTTCTGTTAGCTGGAATATACGGCTTGACCCACTTCTGGGTGTGTCCATCTCACTTCGGAGGGTGTGGATGCACATGTGTACCCACGCCCCCAGGTTACCAGTTGAAAGGGTCCTTGGATTTCCCCAGATATTGGGTCTCTGACCAGAATCATCAGTTTTTCTTCAAATGAAGCTGGCAGTGTTGATGAAAATGCTTCAGAGAGTGGATTCAGGTCCTCTAAAGAACAATTGAGAAAGTTGATCATAAACAGTGCTTTATATAACCTTTGGTGTGGTGCAGCAATCTGGGTGTCTCCTCTTTGGCGGTTGAGGACCTTTTTAAGAGTCTGATGAGTCCTTTCTATCACTGCCTGGCCTGTGGGGGAGTGCAGTATCCCTGACAGATGTTGGACCCCCCATTCTTGTAAAAACTCACCAAACACCTTGGAAGTATAGAATGGGCCATTGTCAGTCTTGATGGTATTCTGGACCCCTAAAGTTGCAAAAGCCTGCACCAGATGTCTTTGTGCATCTGCGGGTTTTTTCTGTTGCATCCTGGGTTAGGGTTCAAATTATGGGTTTTTTCTTTGTTAGTTTTCCAGTTCTCTGTACCCTAGTGCATCCCCCAGGTTTTCCCCTAGTGCGGTTTCCGTGCCCGTCTCCCCGTTCTTGCGGTCCCACTCACCCCAAAGTCCCGTCTCCGCCCCTGCCGTGTTCCCACTGGTCGCTGTAGTACACGTCATCACCATGATGTCTGTACCCATTGGGTGGGAGGACTCCCCGTCCACCCTGTCCCTTCCCTATTTCATCCCACTCCTCGGCATGCTCGAGGCCATTTGTGTCCGTGCAAAGCTGGGAGTGGCTGCAGCTTTTCCACCGCAGCTCTTGCAGCCAATAAAGCATCCAGCCGCCACACGGACGGATTTGGACAAATTCCCTGCCTCTTTGTTTCTTCCCTCGCGCTGACGGCAAAGCACGGCCAACAGCCCACCCCGGAGCACGGCAACAAAAGCGCCCAGGAACTGCAGTGAGCCCCGGTCCCGACGAAAAGCTGAGACGCCCAAGCCGGGCATTCGAGAGCTGACCAGGGCCAAGAAAAGTAACGAGCAGCCGCGAGTGGCACCCAACGTCAGTGCCACGGCCAGCACAAGGCTGCGGAGCAGGCAGAGAGTCACCACAGAGCACCCGGGAGCCGTGCAGAGAGAGCGCCGCCGCGGCGAATCTGCGCCGCTGACCAGCAAGCACCACTGCCGAGACGAGCGAGCACGATCCGCGCAGAAAACCGCAGGGTCACGGTCCACGATGGAAAAGTGCTCCGTACTGGACTGAAAACGGGAGCAAGAGCCCCCCCAGAAGTAAGTAAGTGACGTCTCCACCACCCACAGGAAAACACGCTGTGTTTTCCCGCGTGGGACTGGAAGCGCAACCATTCTTGGCTACGGAAAGCTGAAGAACAGACGCTTCCCGGGAAAGAAGACCCTGGTAGCAGCTTTTATTTGCGAAGATTCTGGTTTGGTGAGTGATTAGCCACGGGGGGTACCCGGCTAATACTTCACGTGGGTGGGCTCTGCCACGTTTCCAGGGGTACGGATCACACAGCGCGCAGTGTGTGCGGCGGGCCGCCGGGGTCTTTTGGATTTTTTGCTTTTTTTTCTTTCACTTTTTCTGCACCAGGGGTGAGGCTGTAGGTAGAAATAGCATGGGGACCACGCTATCTACCCAACAAAGGGAATTCTCTACCCAAATTAGGGGATTTTATCGGTAAAACGTCCCTACCCCAAAAATTGACTCAAGCAGTTTGTACGATGGCTCTGTTTTTCCTTTCCACGTGTAACCACCGAGGATGCTCACAGAGCAGAGTTCTGGGAGCAAGTAGGAGCCAGGTTAGCAGAGGGAATCGACAGGGATCCCTCTGTGAAAGATTGCTTCCCAAAGCTCCATTTGCTGATCTCAGAGGTTGTAAAAGCGGGGTCCACGTGAGAAGCGGGCAGGGAAAGGAAAGAGCCATCGGGCAGAACTGTTGTTTCCCCTGAATCCATTTCCCCATCCTCTCCTACCCCTTTTTCCCCTAACCCGGCTAGGCAGAGGGGAGTACTCCACCGCTCTGAGGCGCAGGGCAGCTCCACAGACGTGGACCGTGCTCCTGGCTCCCCCGAGCTGTCCCGGCACCCCCGCCTTAGTGGAATTAGCTACTCTGCTAAGGAACTAACCCCAAACCCCTTTTCCAATCCCTTTTTCCCGGTTAGAAATCCTAGTTCTGGTGCCACCCCGTGCTGCTCTGCTCCCCTGAATCCCTTTCTTTGTCCCCCTGAGGAAGCTGCAGCCATGTGGCTAGGGCCTCTGTCTTCCCAAGATGGAGGGCGGCCACGTGCAGGGATTTCTTCTTCCCATAATCCCTTTGTCCCCTTTGTTCCCTGTATCCCCACCTTTGACCCCACCCCCTCCTGCTTCCCTGTGGGTGTGGGCACCGCCCACTCCAGGCATCGGGTTGCCACCCCTCCCCCTGTTCCCCCTCGGGTGGGCGTTCCCTTCTTCCATGTCCTGCCTGCCGCAACATCAGCCCCACCCTCCCCCGACAGGAAGGGCTCTGTCACCTCCGCCCCGCTGTCCCAGGGAGAAGATTCTCCCCGCCCTGTCCGCCCTGTCCCTCGTACCCCGCCCCCATGTCCTCCCGCTCCTCGGATACCCAGGGGGGGAGGGGGGGGTAGGGGGGAGAGGAGGGGACGGGGCCCAATCTATGAAGTCGAGCAGTTGCTCCGCACTCCAGCCTCCTATGCCAGGGGAGGGGAAAACCCTACATGGACACCCCTTCCCTATGAATCCATAAAAGAGGTCTGCAAAACATCATGTGGTTTTGGGCAAAAAAGCCCCTTTTTAAAAAGCATTTTAAAAGCGACTCTAACGTCTAGAACCGTAGTGTCAACAGACCTTAAGCGTCTGTTTAGCTGCCTGCTTCTCCCATCAGAATACAGCCTGTGGGAGAGGAGGTGAAAGAAACTGGCAGCAGACCTGCTTCCCGAAATCCGAGAAGGGCCTTACAGCCTGGATTTCGCGGAAGAACCAATCACTTTGGACCATCTCGTGGGTGAAGGAGAATGGAGTGAAGGGCAACTTCAAGCTCGGGGAATTCCAACGGCTGTGCTGGAC
Source organism: Anomalospiza imberbis (assembly GCF_031753505.1). Taxonomy (NCBI): domain Eukaryota; kingdom Metazoa; phylum Chordata; class Aves; order Passeriformes; family Viduidae; genus Anomalospiza; species Anomalospiza imberbis. The sequence continues at coordinate 416,088 of NC_089689.1, read as the reverse complement.
ATGTCAAGGGGTGCAGCAGAACGTGTGTTCCTGGGCATGCCCACCAAGGACCCAATGGTTCCCTATACAGCGATTAAACAAGGTGTCACAGAGCCTTTTGTAGATTTTGTAGATCGGGTCCGGGCAGCAGTTGAGAGACAGGTGGAGAGACCTGAACACTGAGGCGGCTAGTCCTAGAAGTGGTGCACATGAACGCCAACACCATGTGCAAAACGATCATCCTGTCACTGCCGGCCTCACCAGCGCCAGATCATCGAGGAGTGAACCCTGAAATCGTACCTGATAGAGGAGGAGGCCCCAAAGAGACCTAAAGACAAGCTGGTCACATCTGCTGCTGCTCCTCCAAGGAACTCAGCTCCGAAGCAACTTCCATCCACACGCCGGTGCTTCCACTGCCATCAGGAGGGACATTTTCAGGATCGTTGCCCACTTCTAAGGACTATACCACCCGGGTCTGCGGGAGGAGGGAGGAGGGAGGGGAACTCCACAATCCCAAAAAACTAGGAAAGGAACGCGCACTTGTCTCGCATGCTGATAAAAATGAGGCAAGTCGTGGTGCTGCGAGAGGAGCCGCGATACACCATCTAGTCCCATCTGTAAGCGGCTGCCTCTCAACTACTGACATCAGGGAGCCTTATCGGCTCTGACTCACCAATTCTGTCCACTTTTATTCCCAGGACTGGCATTTCTTCATAGCAGATGCAGAGCTTCTATCACACATCTGCCGCTTTGAAACCAGGAGGAAGGAGGACCTTCTGAACTGCAGGTACCTCGTGGTCGGAGACACAAAAAGCACCCCACTGGAGATAGAGGTTCCTCCGGTAATTTCCACCCTTAATTTGAGGCTCTTCTATCTCGTGTCACACTGTGTCCATCCCCCCCTCTTCCTACCTAAGGGCCAGGTTATTGCACAGGCAATTCCTATTCCTCGTGCTCTGTGTAATGACCTGGAACACTCAGTCTTTTATGCTGGGAAGCTGGGAGAGGAAAAACCCCTCGTATGGTGTAAACTCAAGTGCGAGGGGCATTCTGCATACCTTCAGGGGATGTTGGACACAGGGGCAGACGTGACGGTCATCCCACCACATAAGTGGCCGTCACACTGGGAGCTGCAAAGCGTGGCCACGCCAGTCTTAGGACTAGGCGGGCCCCAGCCAGCAAAGCAATCAAAAAATATTATCCAAATTAAGGGTCTGAACGGACTGCTAGCCTCAGTACGTCCATTCGTGATCGATTGTAAATTTACACTGTGGGGGAGAGACGCCATGTCCCAGTGGGGAGCCAAATTGGAATTTCCGGCCCCCCAACATTTTTAGGTGCGGCCACTGAGGAGCACTCCACACAGAAATTAACATGGCTCACAGATAAGCCTGTCTGGGTGGAGCAGTGGCCGCTAAGTAAACAAAAACTACAGGCGCTCACAAAACTAGTGGAGGAGGAATTGGCAAGGGGACATATAGTCAAAACTAACAGCCCCTGGAACTCTCCAGTGTTTGTGATTAAAAAAACAGGGAAGGACAGGTGGCGACTCCTCCATGATCTAAGGAAAATTAATGAAGCCATAGAAAATCTGGGCTCTCTCCAACCGGGTATGCCATCTCCATCTATGCTACCCCAAAATTATAATTTGGCTGTAATTGACATTAAGGATTGCTTCTTTCAAATCCCGCTCCATCCGGATGATGCTCCCCGTTTTGCCTTCTCTGTACCCTCCATCAACAGGGAAGCCCCTATGAAGCGCTACCACTGGACAGTACTACCTCAGGGGCCAAAATGTTCCCCCACTATATGCCAGTGGTATGTCGCCAGGGTTCTGTCCCCAGTGCGTGCCAAGTGGACATCCTGTATTTTCTATCATTACATGGATGACATGCTGATTTGTGCCCCTGACAGCGAGGTCCTACAAGCAGCTCTGGAGGACACTGTTAGGGCCTTGTCGGTGGCCGGATTCGAACTACAAAAAGAGAAGGTGCAGTTACTGCCACCCTGGAAGTACCTGGGCCTAGAAATTAATAACCGAACGATTAGGCCTCAACAAATTCAGATAAGTGAAAACCCCAAGACGCTGAATGACATCCAGCACTTGTGCGGATCACTAAATTGGATCAGGCCATGGCTGGGACTCACCACAAGGGAACTATCCCCTCTTTTTGACTTGTTAGCAGAAAGGGAGGGGGATGAGGGTTTAAGTTCCCCAAGAGTCCTGACCCGGGAGGCCAGAGCCGCACTCGAGAAGGTCCAAACCACCATCGCAAGTAGGCAAGCCCATCGCTGTCAACCAGGGCTGCCTTTCCGCTTCATCATCTTAGGTGAGTTACCCCATTTATACGGTATAATATTCCAGTGGGACAAGGGCCAACAGGACCCCCTCTTGATAACAGAGTGGGTGTTCCTTGGCCACAGACAGTCCAAAAGTATCACCAAGCCACAAGAGCTGATGGCGCAGCTCATAATACGGGCCAGGGCTCATCTGCAAGTACTAGCGGGTTGTGACTTCACATGTATCCACCTCCCCATCAAAACATCCATGGGGAAAATGAGCAAGGAGACCTTTGAACACCTTCTCAGACAAAATGAAAATTTGCAGTTTGCTCTAGACAGCTTCTCAGGCCAAATTCAAATTGGGCACCCTGGCCATCATCTGTTCAATTCAGAATTCAAATTGTTGCCAAAAGAATTGCAAAGTAAAAAACCACTCAAAGCACTGACAGTATTCACAGATGGGTCAGGGAAGTCCCACAAGTCAGTAGTGACTTGGGAAGACCCAGAGACTCAGTTGTGGGAATCAGACGTTAAGGTGGTGGAAGGTTCCCCACAAGTAGCTGAGTTGGATGCTGTTGTGAGGGCTTTTAAAAAATTCGATCAACCTTTTAATCTAGTCACAGATTCGGCATATGTGGCAGGAGCAGTGTCTAGAGCTGAGCATGCAATTGTAAAAGAGGTCCCAAATCAAGTCATCTTCAGGTTGCTCACAGAATTAGTACACCTGGTTTCTAACCGTGAGCATCCCTTTTATGTGGTACATGTGAGATCACACACGCATCTCCCAGGCTTTATTGCCGAAGGGAACCGCAGAGCGGACACCTTGGCAGCCCCAGTACAGCTGGGAGGCCAGCCAAACATAGTCGAGCAGGCCAGGCTCAGCCATCAGCAGTTCCATCAAAATACCCCAGGTCTGGTACGCCAGTTCCATCTGCGGCGTGACCAAGCCAGGGAAATTGTAGCCTCATGCCCCAGCTGTCAGGAGGCAGCTTTACCAACTCTGGGAGCAGGTGTGAATCCCAGAGGTCTCCGCAGTTGTGAGGTATGGCAGATGGATGTCACCAAAGTCCCCGAATTTGGGAAACTCAAGAATGTCCATGTAACCGTGGACACCTTCTCGGGAGCAGTTTTTGCCTCAGCCCACATAGGGGAAAGGGCCACAGACGTGAGAAAACACCTCATACACGCCTTTGCTACTTTGGGGGTCCCAGCCACAATAAAAACTGATAATGGTCCAGCATATACTTCCAGGGTGCTCAGTAACTTCCTGCAGGAATGGGGGTCCAACATAAAACCGGGATTCCTCACTCCCCCACCGGCCAGGCCATAATAGAGAGGACTCACCAGACGCTGAAACAGGTCTTCCGGAAGCAGCGGAGAGATGTGCGAGTGCTGTCACCGCATGAGAGGCTCTGCAAGGCCTTGTTTACCATCAATTTCCTAAACTGATCTTTTGACAGGCAAGAACCGCCAGCCCTGAGACATTTCAAACAACATCAGGAGCTCCAGCCAGAGGAGAGGCCTCCAGTATTAGTGAGGGATCCAGACTCTAAAGAAATCCAGGGTCCATTCCCACTCTTGACTTGGGGACAGGGATATGCCTGCGTATCCACGCCCTCAGGAGTCAAGTGGATCCCCAGGAGGCATGTCAAACCTTACACACCAGGACAGTTAGTGAGTCGGAGCGATACAGTGCCAGTGGATGCAACCAATGATCCCACCAACCAAGGGGTTGCATCCAATCGCAGGCGCCGCAGAAAAGGGAGAGACTCAGTATCTCCCCAAAAAACACTTTTCCCACATCTACCTCAGACTGTGTATGTCTCCAGGCCGTGTTTATAATAAAGTTGTTGTCCCAGTTCCCCTATCCCCAAACACCGAAGAAAAAAGCAGCTCCAGTACCATCCCCAGGCCCTCTCCATCTACAAAGCAGTCAGAGCAGCAGAAGAAGCTAAGAGAAGAGGCCACTGCGCAAGAATCCAAACAGAAACACCTGTCTTTTTTATATTATTTAAAGCGGGGAATTGTTGCATACTGGGTTTGGGTTCAAATTATGGGTTTTTTCTTTGTTAGTTTTCCAGTTCTCTGTACCCTCGTGCATCTCCCGGGTTTTCCCCTAGTGCGGTTTCCGTGCCCGTCTCCCCGTTCTTGCGGTCCCACTCACCCCAAAGTCCCGTCTCCGCCCCTGCCGTGTTCCCATTGGTCGCTGTAGCACATGTCATCACCATGATGTCTGTACCCATTGGGTGGGAGGACTCCCCGTCCACCCTGTCCCTTCCCTATTTCATCCCACTCCTCGGCATGCTCGAGGCCATTTGCGTCCGTGCGAAGCTGGGAGCGGCTGCAGCTTTTCCACCGCAGCTCTCGCAGCCAATAAAGCATCCAGCCGCCACACGGACAGATTTGGACAAATTCCCTGCCTCTTTGTTTCTTCCCTCGCGCTGACGGCAAAGCGCGGCCAACAGCCCAACCCTTAGTGCGGCAGCAAAAGCGCCCAGGAACTGCGGCGAGCCCCGGCCCCGGCGAAAAGCTGAGACGCCCAAGCTGGGCGTTCGAGAGCTGACCAGGGCCGAGAAAAGTAACGAGCAGCCGCATTTTTCCCTGCGTGGGCCGAGGCAAAGACTGCTCCTGAGAAGGTGTCAACTGAGACATGTACATATTTTAACCTCCCAAACTCTCATAAATGAGTGATGTCTGTCTGACACATCTCACAACTGCGGAGTCCTCTTGGGTTCACTCCTGAACCCAATGATGGTAAGGAGGACTCCTGACAGTTTGGGCATGTGGCCACAATTGACTTGGCCTGATCGCGCCTTAGATGGAATTGACAGATCAGACCAGGAACGTTCTGGTGGAATTGGTAATGGCTGAGTTTGTCCTGCTGGAAGATGTTGGGTTGGCCAGCCAGCTGTAATGGAGCAGCTAGGGCATCTGCTTTACTGTTCCCCTCAGTAATGGATCTGGGAAGGTCAGTGTGTGACCCCACATGCATCACAAAAAAGGGCTGCTCGCAGTGGGAAACTAGATATACAAGCTTTGAGAGCAAGCTGAAAATAACTGGGTTGGGGACCTCCTTTAAAATGGCATGTTCTGCTCTGGACACCACTCCAGCTACATAAGTTGAATCGGTAACAATATTAATTGGTTCTGGGAATTTCTCAAAGGCCCTGATGACTGCATCCAACTCAGCAACTTGAGGAGGGCCTTCTATGACCTTAATGTCGGCTTCCCACTGCTGAGTTTGAGGATCTTTCCAAGTCACAACAGACTTACGGAACTCTCCGGACGTCAGTAAAAATGGTCAAGCCCTTGGATGGACGTCGACTTTGGATATCTTTTGGGATCAAATTGAAGCCTGTGTTAAACAATTTGTGGCCTTGATGATGTGTGGAAATTTGCCCTGGATAGATATCCAGAGCGAATTGTAAACTCTCATTCTCATGGAACAACTGCTCCAAGGTCTCCTTGGTTAGTCTCCTGTTGTAGATGTCGGCGAACCCAATGGGAAGAATGATAATGTCTGACTTAGTTCAGAAGGCTGAATGATTTCTTTATTATAATTATGCTATGATACATTAATATACTATATAAAAGAGGATACTAAAAACTGCATGCTACTTTCTCTAACTATCATATCTAACTCCCTCACAACTTGTGACCCTGTTCTCGAGAGTCCAGACACAGGTGGATCCGATTGGCCATCAAATGGCCCAAACAATCCACCATGATCCAACCAAGCATTTGCTCTAGGTAAACAATTCTCCAAACACATTCCACAAGAGGAAAACAAGGAGCAGAAATAGAAATTATTTTCTCTTTCATTTCTCTATGTGTACCTTTATGAAAAATCCTGAGAGAGAGAGAAATGTGCTTGCCACAGTCTCCCTGTCAATGTTTTGATGGGGACATGGATGCATGTGAAATCACACCCCGCCAACAGTCGCATTCAAACACAAGCCTTAGTAATCAGCTGGGCCATCAGCTCTTGTGGCTCTGTGATACTTTTGGACAGCTGATGACCGAGGAACACCCACTCTATAATCAAAAGGGGGTCCTTCTGGTTTCTGTCCCATTGAAAAATGAGCCCATGAAGGTGCCACAGCTTACCTAAGATGATAAAGTTGAAGGGCAGGCCCACCTAGCAGTGATGGGCCTGCTGGCCTGACAGCATTGACTGTACCTTCTCAAGAGCCTGCTTTTCCTCCTGAGTAAAGGCACTTGGAGAATCTAACTCCTCCCTCCCCATTAACAAGTTGAAGTGGGGAGATAGATGCCACATGGTGAGCCCCAGCCAGGGCCTGACCCAGTTCAATGACCCACACAGCTGGTGGAGGTCTCATAAAATCGTTGGATTATCACTGATGAGGACTCTCTGTGGTGTAATGGTCCTGTTTGAGATCTCAAGGCCCAGATACTTCCAAGGTGTCAGTTTCTGTACTTTGTCCTTTTGCAGCTCAAATCCAGCTGTTGACAAGGCAGTGACAGTGTCCTTAAGCGCTGCTGCAAACACATTGTTATCAGGCGCACACACAAGCACATCGTAATGATAGATTACACAATTTCCTGCTCTGGCATGCACTGGGGACAGAACTCTGGCGACATACCACTGGCAAATGGAAGGAGAGCATTTTAGGCCTTGAGGCAATACATTCTAGTGGTAGCGCTTCATGGGGGCTTCTCTGTTGATGGAGGTCACAGAGAAGGCAAAGTGCGGAGTGTTGGCTGGGTGGAGGGGAATTTGAAAAAAGCAGTCTTTGCTATCTATTACTACCAATGACCAATGTTGGGGGAGCATTGAGAGGGATGGCATCCCTGGTTGGAGGGACCCCATGTCTTCGATGACATTGTTTATTTTTCTCAAATCATGAAGGAGACACCACTTGTCCTTCCCCAGCTTTTTGATGACAAACACTGGGGAATTCCAAGGGCTGTTAGTTTCAATGATATGACCTTTTGCTAACTCCTTCTCCACGATTTGAGCGAGCTCATTTAATTTCTGTTTGTTTAGCGGCCACTGTTCTACCCAGACCAGTGTATCTGTCAGCCAATTTAGCTTCTGGGTTTGGCTCTTCTCAGTGACCACCACTAAAAATCCTGAGGGGCCGGAAGTTCCAATTTGGCCCCCCATTGAAACATGGCGTCTCTCCCCAACAGAGTGAACTTGGAATTCAGCACGAATGGGCGTACAGAGGCCAATTGCCCATTCAGTCCCTCAATTTGTACAATGTTCCTGGATCTTTTAGCCAATTGGGTGCCCCCCAACACCTAGAACCTTGCTGGACACACTTTGCAGCTCCCACTGTGATGGCCATTTGTGTGGAGGAATGACCGTCACGTCTGCCCCCGTGTCCATCATCCCCTACAGCTGGATGGAATGCCCCTTAAGGTTACACCACACAAGGGGCTTGTCCTCTCCTAGCACTACTTTTTCCATTTCAAAAGAGGCTCCTGCCTTCCTTAACAGATACACGTCTTTTCAAACCAAGACAACTGGTTTAAACACAGAAGAGCAAAGAAAATGAAGTCTGTAAATAAAATGTATCAAACCCAGAAAGGTTTGAAATAAACCCAAAAAGCATGATTTAAACCAAATGAGGTTAGATGTTGGTGCCAAAAATGTGATGTATTTTATTTAATAGTAAAAGAGTCAAAGAGAAGGAGAGAGAGGAAAAGGAAGGAAGGAAGGAAGGAAGGAAGGAAGGAAGGAAGGAAGGAAGGAAGGAAGGAAGGAAGGAAGGAAGGAAGGAAGGAAGGAAGGAAGGAAGGAAGGAAGGAAGGAAGGAAGGAAGGAAGGAAGGAAGGAAGGAAGGAAGGAAGGAAGGAAGGAAGGAAGGAAGGAAGGAAGGAAGGAAGGAAGGAAGGAAGGAAGGAAGGAAGGAAGGAAGGAAGGAAGGAAGGAAGGAAGGAAGGAAGGAAGGAAGGAAGGAAGGAAGGAAGGAAGGAAGGAAGGAAGGAAGGAAGGAAGGAAGGAAGGAAGGAAGGAAGGAAGGAAGGAAGGAAGGAAGGAAGGAAGGAAGGAAGGAAGGAAGGAAGGAAGGAGAGAGTGGGGGCACAGGGAGAGAGTCACAGGGGTTAGGTAGAAACATATCACCCTTCCAGGGGTCCCAATGACATCTTGTTTGTGAAAAATGCCAATCACTTATTTTAAAATTTTAAAAGTTTAATAGTAATAAAATAGTTATAAAAATAGTAGTAAAATTTAGAGCAATAAGAATTTCGATAATCAGAGTTAAGACAATAAAGGACAATAAAAAGCAAAGAATTATGGACGTCCAGGTGTCTGGCACTCTGCCACAGAAACACACCTCGCTAACAAAGGATTAACCCTTAAAAGCCAGTTGCATATTCATATATCTCATATATTATGCAAACATTATTTTCAAACAATGGATGTCCTCTGCTTAATTTCTGCCCCCCATCTTCATCTTGGCTCCTAGAAGTCTGGAAGAAGTCTTTATAGTCCTGATAAGGAGTCAATAACTCTTCTTTTGAAATTTTGGTGCCTTGTTGCTGTTATCTGTATGCAAAGAATTTCTTGGTTATCTTACCCATTCCTTGAGCTAGTTACAGAAAGTATTTTACATCACATAGTTTCTATTTTAATATTATGTTATAGCCTAAAAACTATATTTATCACACTACTTAACAGAGATCAATGCAGCATAATTTTCCAACAAAACACATACAGTATTCATTTTAATATTTGCTTGTTATATTTGTTGTTCCCCTCCATCTGGTATCCTTGGTGGTAAGGGTCCCCCACCACGATCACTGAAAAGTATAGAGTCCAATGATTACTTATGAGATATATTAATTATAAGATTAATGTGTTTCATGAGATTATGAGATTAATATATGTTTTGGGCAGGTGGGAATGCCCATGTGCCACCCTTGCAGGAGGCCACTTTGACACTGTTCATTGCAACAATGTGGATCTGTTGCATCATGCTGCAATGCTCTGGTGCAGGGTCTGAGGCCTTTTGGTGTGTGTGTGTGGGGGGGCTTTGATGGGCCATGACACCTCTCTGCTGTCTTAAAAAAGGATGATCTTTTCCCTGGGTGAAGGGGCCTCTCAGCTGAGCTGGTCTGCACAGTGGGGGGTAGGTGGTCACTATGCTTCTGACCAGAGGCTTTTCCACTACACATCGGAAGCCTCTCTCCCCCCCACCCCTTTGAGTTCTCTTTCCATGATCTTATAAATACCTTGTCTAATGGCTTAATTTTATGTATTGCCAAGTCTAATGGTGGTCGTTGGACCAGGAGTCCCTTTTCTCTTAATTATTTTCTTCTGTTCATAATTTGTGTAAGGTAATTATTAATTTGTGAATTTTCTATACAGGGGTGATCCACAGGGGCTTCCAGATCATACAACATGCCATATAACATTTCAAAGGGAGAAATTCCTACATCTGTCCGAGGTTGAGTGCGGATATTTAATAAAGCTAGGGGTAAACATTTCACCCATGACATCTTAATTTCTATCATTAGCTTAGTTAATTGTTTCTTAATTTCTCCATTCATTCGCTCTACTCTTCCCGAACTCTGTGGGTGCCAGGGAGTGTGGTACTTCCATTGAGTACCTAAGGCAGCAAAGACTTCCTTTGCTACCTTAGAGGCGAAGTGAGGACCACGGTCTGAGTCTATTATTTCTATTAATCCATACCTAGGAATCACTTCTTGTAACAATGGTTTCACTACTGCCTGGGTGGTCGCTCTGGCTGTGGGAAACGCTTCTACGTAATGGGTCAAGTGGTCTACCATTACTAATAGGTGTTTATACTTTCCTACCTTCCGTAATTTGGTAAAGTCCACTTGTACATGTGAAAAGGGTCTTCGAGCTAATTCTCTCCCTCCCATTACTCTCTCCCTGTGCTGTTGTTTATTTACCCTCTGGCAGGTTAAACATTGCTGTGTCACTTGTTTGGCCAAATTATATACACCAATGCACATGTACTTGATGGCAAACTGATCAATTAGTGCCTGAGTTCCCCAATGAGTTTTATTATGTGTTGCTTGCAATATTCCTAAAGCTGTTGCCTTTGGAAGCACTTCTTGGCCATCTGGTTGTATCCATTTACCTTCCTCTTTTTCCCGCACCCCGATTTGGTCTAACCTTTCTTTTTCTTGTGTGGTAAATGTTAAAATACATTTTACAACATGAAACCAGCAATGCTTTTTCTTAGGATTTTCACAAGCACATCGTATGGAGTCTACTCCACACATTTTCCAGCATGCCCAACAAGGTGCTGTTTCTAGGTCTTGCCCGCAGGTGGGGCAGTCTTCCCTTTTCATATGTACTGGTTTGTTTGTTAGTGTCAACAGTGCTGCCCTTTTTGCTTCTTGGTCTGCTTAGTTGTTTCCCCTCATTGTAATTCCCATCCCTGTCTGATGTCCTCGTACATGCACCACTGCTATTCTCTTTGGATACCGCAGGGCCTGCAGGGTCTCTTTTATTAGCTCCACATGAATCAACCCTTTCCCTTGTGAATTCATTAACCCCCTTTCTTCCCAAATTTTCCCAAAGGTATGCACTATTCCATAGGCATACTTAGAGTCTGTATAAATAGTTCCTTCTTTCCCTTTTAGTAAGTTTAATGCTCTGAGTACTGCATACAGCTCGCATGCCTGGGCGGACCAACTGGGACTCAAGGGACCCGATTCTACCACCTCCAAGGTTTTCCCGTTTACTATGGCATATCCAGATTTTCTTTTCCCTTCTACAACTCGAGATGATCCGTCCACAAATAACCGATCTCCCAGCTCCAATTCTTCTTCTTCTAGATCTAATCGAATCTTAGTCTGTTCTTCTATTTGTTGAATGCAATCATGAACAAGTTCAGGGGCAGGTTCCCCATATAGAAATTGAGTGGGATTCTGTAAGTTAGTAGTCTCTATTTTTAACTTAGGAGATGATATCAAGATACCCTCATACTTTAGGAGTCTAGCATCTGTAATCCATTTTTCTGCTTTTTGTTGTAACACCCCTCTTATATTATGGGGGGACATGATTCTCAGTTCTCCCCCAAAGGTGATTTTAGCTGTTTCCTCTACTAAGAGAGCTGCTGTCACTATTACTTGTAGACAGGTAGGCCATCCTCGACTGACTGGGTCTAAAAGTTTGGATAAGTAAGCTACAGGTTTTTTACTTCCAGCCCAGTCTTGGGCCAGGACTCCATGTGCTGTACCCTCGCTTACATCAACAAATAAGAAAAAGGGTCTTTTGAGGTCTGGGAGGCTGAGGACAGGGGCATTTGCTAATTCGGTTTTGAGGGCTTTCAATTGCTCTTCATATCCTCTGGGGACCATTTCAACAACCCATCTTTAGTCAGCTTATCATAAAGGAATTTGACTTTCCCACTAAAATTTTTTATCCATTGCCTGCAATATCCTAGAAGTCCCAATAATTGACTTACTTGCCTTTTGGTTTTTGGAGGCTGAAGGGAAAGGATCCCCTGGACTCTTTCGGGGTCCAGTTTCTTGGTTCCTTTAGTTAGTCTGTGTCCTAAATACCTTACCTCTTCTTCTACAAATTATAGTTTAGATTTTGATACTTTCAACCCCTTCAAGCTAAGAAAATTTAGCAACTTGATACTCTCCTGTCTTACTGCTTCTTCTTCTGTCCCTGCAATTAGCAAATCATCTACATACTGTACTAGAGTTATTCTTTCCCCCAATATATAATCCTTCAGGATTTGTTCTAAGGCTTGTCCAAACAGATTAGGGGACTCAGTAAATCCTTGAGGGAGCACGGTCCACCTCAGTTGTTGTTTTCTGTAGGTGTCCGGATCTTCCCATTCGAAGGCAAAATAATCTCTACAATTTTCCTTGAGGGGGCAAGCCCAAAAGGCATCCTTCAGATCTATTACACTATATCACTGATTTTCGGGGCCCAGTTGGCTTAAAAGTATATAGGGGTTGGCAACCACAGGGAATCTTTCGATAGTTCTCTTATTTATTTCTCTCAAATCATGCACCTATCGGTAACTGCCACTGGGTTTCTTTACTGGTAAAATGGAGGTGTGAAAGGGGGACATACAAGGTTCGAGCAAACCCTGCTTTAAAAGCCGATCTATCTCCGGTTTTAATCCCCGTTTCCTTCATTAGATAAGGGATACTGTTTGATCCTCACAGAGATCTCGGGGTTTCTAATGGTTACCTCAAAAGGTTCAATATCCAACCTTCCCACTGTGTCAGGGGTATACCAAACTTCAGGATTTATTTTTGCTTCATCAATAGCCCTTAAGGGGCACAACTTGACGCTCAGTTTATTTGCTATTATGTCTACCCCAATTCCTAATTCTATCATTAAATCCCATCCCAAAAGGTTGTAATCCACTTCTGGAACCAATAGAAATGAGCCAATTCCTACCTTAGAGTGAGTTTCAAGAAAAACATCTTTTATTACAGGTACTCCAAAGGGCTCTCCCTTAGCCCCAGCTACCTGCACCGTGTCAGATGATATTCTGCACCCTCGGGGGAGGGTTTGGACAGTTGATCTCTCTGCCCCCGAGTCCACAAGGAACTCATATTCTTGTTGCTGGGGACCTAACTTGATTTTTACCAGGGGCTCCGTTCTCTCCTTTGTCCCCAGCAAATAGAGCCCCTGACACCCCTAGTCCTCAAGGAATTGTTTTTCATCAGCTATCCTTTGTCGACATTCCTGTTTTATATGACCTCTCCACCCACAGTAAAAAAAAGTTACTCCCCTCCTTTCCTTCTTTCTTTCAATATTCTCATTCCATCTCAGGATTTGCCTGTCTCTTCGCGTCGCCGCTCCCCTTTGGGTCGGGAATGGGGTAGTTTTCTGTCCTTCTCGGACCACAGCTACCATCATCCAGACTTGTTTCTTATGGGTCTCGTCCTCTCTCCTCACATAAACCTTTTGTGCCTCTCGCAATAATTCGTCCATGCCTCTTCCTTGCCAGTCGTCCAACTTTTCCAGCTTTTTTCCAATGTCTACCCACAAGTTTGCCACAAACTTGTGGGTAGACATTAGTAGGGCCTCCCCTACTGGAGTGTCAGGATCTACTCCTGAGTATAATTGAAAGGTCTTCCTCAGTCTTTCTAACCACTCTGTGGGGTCCTTATCTTTTTTCTGTTGTTCACTGAAAGCCTTTTGGATATTCTGTCCTCGAGGGACAGCTTTCTGTATCCCCTGTATAATGCTGTTTCGTAAATCTGTCATGTGAGCTCTATGGTGAGGGTCCTGATTATTCCAGTCAGGACGTTGCATGGGCCACTTGGTGTCAGCAAGGGGGCCTTGTTGATGCTCATCATCCCATGTTCTCATTCCCACTTCCCTGATCAGTCTCCTCTCCTCTGAAGTAAATAAGATACCTAAAATGGATTGTATCTCATCCCATGTATAAATATTGGGGCCTAAGAGTTGATCCAACCTCTCAGCAACCCCAAGGGGGTCCTCTAAAAGGTGCCCCATCTCCTTCTTGAATTCTCTTACATCTCCTGAGTTTAAGGGTACAGACACATATCCGACCCCTAGTATCTGGGCAGGTTGTCCCGGTTGGTCTGCGTTAGGATTAGGAACCATGCCCATCCCTGCCTCCCAAAGTGGGAATAATCCCATCTCCTCCCGCCTCCTCCTGACCTGACTTCTGGTTATCCGCCAATTGTCTCCTTTGAGCTCGCTATTCTGGGCCTCCCCCTCTGAATCATCTGGTATCGGGACGGATGGTTCAGGAGTGGGTAAGGGTGGGTAAAAGTTTCGGGGAGGGCAGTGAGGGGGAGAAGGAGGTGGGGGAGGTAGTGGAGGAGGTGGCGGTATGTAGGGTGGAGGAGTGGAGTCAGGTAGGTCTGGATCCTCTTTTGATCTTTTCTTCTTCTTCCTAGTACTGAGTGCAAATAGTCTAGTGCGGGTCTCTCTGACTATCCAAAGGGAGGCATATTCACTCTCTTCTAGGTTAAAGGGTTCTTTGGAATTTGCATAAATATTTAAACCCTGGCATATCCAGTCTTCCAACGAACCAAAAACTGGCCAGTACAGGTGATGTCCCCTTATTTGCTTCCCCCCAAAACTTCCATACAGTAATGTGTCATTTTTACCTTATCTTTTCCTTCCCGAGAAGGGAAGGCATCCCAATGTTTGATCATTAATCCTAAGGGGCTATCTGGAGGGATTTGGGGAAGCTTTACAGGGGTTCCCCCACCCATGGGACCAGAGGGCTTGCTTTTCCTCTGTCCCATCTTCCAGAGTGTCTTCACACACACATCTCAACGCTTCCCCCAGTTCGTGGCCCAGCCCGTCGCCGGGTGTGGGAATCACACTACTATGAGGTCCACACTCGCCTCGTCTCACGGAGACGTCTCATTTGTCACACTTCAGGATCCCAACCCTGACCGAGCGGTCCCCTGCTTCTTTTAAACAGGGGCCTCGGAAGTCCTGAGGGACTGCCGAGATATACTTACACAATCTTGTGTCTTCACCCGGAACTTCGCGCACAAAGATTAAGGGGTTGCCGGCTGTTCTTTGCTTGCCATTGAATTTGGGTCGTTGGTAAGGGTTTCGGAAGAAAAATTCTTACGCGGGGCTCGTTGCTAAAGCATCAGCGAGGGCGCCTCCCCGTAAGGAGTTTCCAGCAGATGGCCCTTATCCGAGTCACGGCACCAAAATTGTTATAAGTTAAGGTAAATAATTTGTCCGATCCTTTAGAGATTGATTAGAAAATTTATTGATTACAGCAAGAAATGACAAGCAAACAGCGCAGGGTGCAGCTGGGGAGTCAGTGCTCTGCCAAGGCTCACACCGCTTCCCTTTTCCCACGGTCCTTTATTCTCTCTCTTCTTCCGCATTTGTGGCTTTTCCGGGAGTGGTCTGCACGTGTGCCTCCAGTTGCTAGGCGGTCGCCTTCTGCTCTCTGGTGGTCGTCTGGATGAAGGCTCTCCTCCTCTTCCTCGTTGGGGGTTTATGACCCTGTAACAATTTTTCCATATATGGTTACACACCTCCCGACGCTAGTTGTACAATCAACTTAAGGAGTCAGCATATCCTCGGGTTTCCTGTTATTCACAAAAGCCTCCTCCTTTGCCTGAGTTCCTGTTTAATGATGAACAAAGAGACTTCTCTTATCTATTACACTGGGATGCAGGAGGAGGGATTGGGGGGTGATTGGGACAAACTGGGAGGGATTTGGGAACACCATGGGGAATAGTAGGGGAGGACTGGAATGCCCTGGGAGGGAGTGGGGACAATCGGGGTATACTGGGGCCAGCTGAGGGAGGCTGGAAGAGACTGGGGGAGTAAGGGGTTGTTGTACTAGGAGGAACTGGGGATACTGGTGAGGGGTCGCCTCCATGTGTGCCGTAGCACACACCTCCCCTGGTGGACTCGGATGTCTGGGAACCCCCTCCCCTCTCCCTCCCCGGCACTAAACATCTGAATTTTCCCCTTCGCCCTTCCCCCGCCCCATGGGACTCAGGCATTGGGAAATATTGACCGATGGGGGGGGCAGAGGAAGGGGGGACACGGAACCGCACGTGGCAGAGCAGGGTGGGAACAGCCCTCCCCGCCCCGCCGCTGCCCCCCAGCCCCCCCCAGCATATTTCCACACTCTGTTTTGCCAGAATTCCCAGGATTTTATCCCAGATCACCGGCAAACGGCGTTTTCTCCCAGCTTTTATTTTGGGGATGAAAGCACAGTTTTGGGTCTTATAAAAATCCAGGTTTTCTGGATCTGAGGCTATTTAAGGATGATGTCAGGGATAGGGTGCAGCCACTCAGGTGAAATGTCAGTTTTCCACATCACTGGGAGAAAGACAAAATCGAGGGGGATTTTGTGACAGTTTCCCCCAATTTAGGGTCTTTTCCCCCTTTTCTGGATTTGTCATGCCCATTTTTGAACTCTTTCCTCACTGTTGTTGATCTTTTCCCCCAGTTTGAGAGACTGTTTCCCCCGTTTTTATTCACTTTTCCCTTGTTTTGGACTCTTTTTCCCCCCTTTTCTTGTGCTTCTCTCCCACCCTTCTTCCCCGTTTTGTGGGGGGGTCTTTCCCACATTTCTGGCGTCTTTTTCGTCTCTCCTTCCCCCTTTTTTTTTTGTACTCTTGCTCACTTTTTATTATTCTTTTCCCCCATTCTTGGGTCCTTCACCCATTTTTAGTGTCTTTTCCCATCCCTTTGAGTTTTTATTCTCATTTGGGTGGTTCTTTCCACCTTCCCCCAACCTTTTATGCTTTTTTGATCTCTTTCCATTTGTTTCAGTTCTTTTCCTCTGTTGCCTCCTTTCCTCATTTACGGATCTCTTTTCCCATCTTTTGGGGTTACTCCCCCCTCTTCCCAGTGCTTTTGCTCCTTTTTCGGTCTCTTTTCCTGAACTTTGGGGTCCTTTCCCCAGTTTTGGCTCTTCTCCCTCTCTTTGGTCTCCTTTTCCATCTTTTCAGGGCTCTTTCCTCCCTTTGGGGGAACTCCTTTTTCCCTTTTTAGTCTCTTCCATCTTTTGGGCCTTCTTTCCCCTCTTTGGGGAATTCTTTCCCGCTTTTTTAGGCTAATTTTCTCCCCTTTTTTGGCATTGTTCCCCCTAGTGCCACCCCCAAGACACCCAAATCCCCCAATCCCCCCCTCCCCCAGTGTCCCCCTGGTATCACCCACCTGGGTGATGTCGGGCGTGCGCAAGGCCTCGGCCAGTGCCTGCACATCGCTTGTCACCGTCCCATCAGGGCCTTGCAGGTTGTTGCCAGTGAGACCATCGTATTTGCCGCAGAGGCCACAGAGCGTTGCCCACTGTCGTGGTTTGACATGGAAGTGAATGTTTTCAGGAAGTTAGATCAAACCAATCAGTGGTCAAGTTTGGATATTGGCACCTAAAGTGACCACTGAAGGTATGGATACGCCTCTGAAAACACAGGGGGTTAAAAGCAGGAACTCCCAAGAGCTTGCTTTCTTTGATTCCGGTCAGGGTGCTGTGCAGATCTCACCTGCCCAGCCATGGGGCTGGGTGGGGGAGGGGAAGCCATGCGGCCTGGTCGAGGTGAGCTGAGGGGTAGAAGGACTGGAACCGAGCCAGCTCCTGTGGACGGAAGGGTGGAGAAAAGCGGAGATGCCTTTGTCATTCCCCCACCCCAGAGGGAAGAGACACAGTCAGGACGGCACCTGTAACTTTGCCGGCGGAGGAGAAGGAGCGGGGGGGAAGGCGCCCAGCCTTGGCCTTGGGAATTGGCTGCTGGGCAGTGATTTCAGCCATCCAGGGAGTCTGAACTTTTAACCCTTTCCTGGGAAATGAAGGCTTTGTAAAATATCACTCCTCCTTGATTTGAAGTAGAAGAGAGACAGTCTGGGATCCAAGATGATGGAAGAGAAAATTGTTGAGTTGGAAGGAGATGATGGAGTGGCTTGTGGCTGGACTTTTCTTATTAGCCATAGACTGAGCCAAATTCTCCTGACAGAGGCTGCAATTAGGGGGGTGCGTTGGTAAGCCAATAGACCTGTTTCAGTGATTACCAACAGAGGAGTGGAGAGAACAGAGGAAAATTGAAGAAGGTGTGGAGAAGCCCTCTGTCTTCGAGGAAGAAGAAGAGGAGAAGAAGATCTCTGTTCTTGGACCCTCAGCCCCAGGGGAAAATGGGGGTGACTGTAATCCCGAGATGAAAAACTGAACTGTTGTCTCTTTTGGTCCATGGCAAAGCATCCTAAAGGAGCCCTATGAGCAGTCTGTCCATGCACGGTGGTGAGAGCACTGTGACATGGAGAGGAGAGTGTCACCGTGGCAGATTTTCTCCGGACAGTTGCCATGTGTGACATGGAAACACAGGGGTGGCAATTGTGTTTCCTGGGGGGTCTGTGGCATGGAAATTATGAAACTTGTGGGGAAAAGGGGGCAAAAGGCATCAAACTGGGGAAGGGACAGGGTAAAAGAATCTGAAATTTGGGCAGAAAAAATCCTCAGTGTCTGCCCATCACTAACAATAAGGAAAACCAGGAATAAACAGGGAATGAAGCTTCCCCACTCTTCCCCACTCACTGGCCCCTTGGTTCTTGAATTCCCGGCCCCTGCAGACATGGAGTGTTTGTCCAAAAGTCACTCTTTTTACACCCAAATAAAAAATACCCAAGCCACAGCCAAACCATGAAGATTTGGCAGATTCAGCAGAATTTCAGGATGGGGGTGGGGGGAGGGAGGCAGGGGGGCGTGACCCACAGTTCCAGAGAATTTGGGAACTGGCAGCTGGATCCTGTCACGGATGGGAAATGGAACCCAAAGGACATCTTGATAGATGTGAGTGACAGAGATGTCATGGCAGGTGTGGGACCCACAGGGATGTCACAACACGTGTGGGACCCATGGCAACCATTCTAAATTCCCTTGTTATATGTAACAAGTATAATTCGTGCCATTTTTTTGCATTATTTATATGTATATATATATATAAAATAGTTGTTAGAATGTACCTTTTGGCATTAGAAGCCTCCCCTTCTCAGGCAAAACTAAATGTGTGTTGAAACCTGATTTACAAGCAAGGGGATGTGGCTTGCCAGGAAATGGGCCTTATCTGAGGCGATATGGAGACACCCAGGTGCTGATCATCGCGTAAACGACCCGAGATGGACATCAGGAACATCCCCCCCCGCCCGGGCCGATACATGTGAATACTCTGTTCCCGTAAATTTCATCAAGAGTTTCAACGACACTGGACTTCGAATTTTTCTGCCTTGTCGCCGAGAAGGAAATCTCATCAACTTATGGGGCTTTGAATGAAACAAAGGACTGAATGCCGAAATCCTAACTTCAGGCAAAATTTTCCCTATAAAAATCGCTTGTACCAGGATGGTGGTGTGGGAGCATAGAGTGAAACCTCTGCTGAGGCTGATCTCTGTGTCTTGCACCCAGCGCCGATCCCGGGCTCAGCACTGTCCTTTTCCTTGTGGCTGGCTAAGTTAGATCTCTATTGCTAAAATAAATTCTTTTTATTTTTTTAATTTGGCTGGATCATTTTTCATTTATAACACCCTGAAATCTCAGAATTGCTGTACCCATGGTAACCTCTGGGCCCATGACACTGGGGAAAGGAAAGACCAAATCCAGATGTTTTTTACCCAAAATTAATGACTCAAGTCATAATGGGGAATTCCAGGGAATGGAAAATTCTGGCCCAAATAACTGAAAAAGCTGAAGAAAACCAGCTGGAGCCAGGAGAGATGATGGCTAACAAGAAATTAAAGGGCTTATGCCTTAAAATGAAGACATAAAAATAGGGAAACCCTGAACCCCACAGAGATCCTCAAAACTGTCCAGAGACAGAGACACCCCTCCCCCAAAGCCATCCAGGGACCCCCAAAACCAGATGAGGATCCCCTCAAACTACCCAGGGATCCCCTCAGCCCTCTGAACCTCCCAAATCACAAATTCACTATGGGGAGATGGGGGTCCCTGGGGGGTGATGGGAGTCCCTGGAAGGGTTTTGGGGCACCTGATAAATGACACAAAGAGAAATTTTCAGTTGTCCTGAAGGTGCTGGATGGAGCTTAAAGACTAACTGGCAAAAAAGCTAAAAGGATGTAAAGATATGCACAGAGGATCACAAGCATAGCTGGAGACAGTGGACAAATAGGTAATGAGGAATATAGTGGGGGTTTTGTCAAGTTACGTAACAAGAAGTGACAGTGCATGCTTAAGGAAAACATTCAAGGAAAGGTCGCTTTTAATATGGAAGCATTCAGTGAATATGAACACCAGAGACCCATTCATGGTCACTCCAGGACCATACCCTGTGGTAAAGTTTCACTGCACACATCAGATTAAAGGAGAAATCCTTCAGCGTGTCCTGCATAGATAAAGAACACCTGCTTTCAATGCTTCAAATTGTGTTAGAAAGTTTATGTGCCAGCCAATTTTTGTATCTTTAGATTGGTAAGCCTTGGTTTTCCCTTGAATAGGCTTACCAATCTAAAGGGAGCTGAGAGAGTCCTGTCGGGAAACTGGGGGTTCCTGGGAGGGTTTGGAGTTTCTAGGGAAGATTTGGGGGGTCCATGGGGAAGATTAGGGGTCTCTGTCAGTAGGATCCCAGCTCTCTGCCACTTTAACCACCCTGAGAGCCTCCTGAACCACATGGGGACCCCATCAACCCTCCTGGACCGCCAAGTCCCCTCTAGGACACTCAGAACCACTAACCTCCCTCCACCCAATCTTTCCCTGGGGATCCCAAAAAAAACCCCTTTGGGACCCTCAAAACTACCCCAGTGACCCCCAGAACTTTCTGGGCATCTCTCAGCGGCCCCAGACCCGCAAACCCTCCAGGGACCCCCATTTATACTCCAGGGCTTCCCTCAGTGCCTCCACAGCCCCCAAACCCCTCCGGGAATCCCCAAAGCCCTCCCACGGACCCAACCCATCCCCTACCGTGCTTGGCGCCACTGCTTTCCGCTTTCCCCTGCCTCCCATTGGCTGCAGCGTCCACCCGTCCCCGCCCTTAACCAATCAGCGCCTGAGCTTGGAGTGCTGGGGCGAAACCAACTGAGAGCAAGGGTGATGGAGCGGGTGAGGCCTGGGGACTGAGGGGGGAATCTGGGGGGCTCGGGAGGGCCCCGTGTCACTTCCTGCATACCTCCTGCAGAGGCTCAGCCTGGAGCAGCCAACAGAGCATCTGGTGCAAAGGAGGTGGGAGAGCAGCCCGTCCTCAAGTACCCCTGGGGACCCCCTAGTGCCCCCTGGAGGCCCCAGTCTGCTCCCCCATTCCCTCAGTGTTGTCCCGGACTCCAAGTGCTCCCCAGACCCCCAAATGTCCCTCCAGATCTCTAAGTGCCTGCCAATTCCCTCCTTTGCCCCAGTGTTCCCCAAGAGTGCCTCGAGGACTCCGAACTACCCCACCTGATGCCAGGTGATGCCCCGGACCTCCCATTCTGCTCATAAGTGCATCCTGCAGCCCCTCAAATTCCTCCCGAGACCACCAGCCCCACGGGGTCAGAACAGGGTCAGCATTTCAGGCGTCCTTGCCCCTCCCCAAGCCTCTCCTCCCCCACAGCCAGGCCCTGCTCAGGCCCCGCCCCTGCTAGCCAGAGTGGGCAAAGCCTCTGCTTGGCTCTGTCCCCTGCAGCTCCACCCTCGATGACCCCCTTGTCCAATGGTGCTTGAGGCGGTGCCGAGGGGAGGAGCCAGTGCTGGACACACCCCTGGTGGGCAGGGCCCTGCTGGGTTGTGCTGCTCCCCAGGGCTCCCAGCAGGGAGTGCCACGGGGGAGGTCATGTGATCCCCCCCGGGGTCCTGCAGGAGCCATTGCCCTGGCAGTCACGTGACCCACCGGAGGACCCCTCCCCCCCCAGTAGCCAATCAGGAGACACTTCTGCAAGCAGCAAGGGGCCTCTTCACCCCAGGCTGACTCCCAGGAACCCTTGGGGCAGGATCCATGTTGGAGACCACATGACTCCCACAAGGCCCTCTGGCCAATGAGGAGCAGCTCTCTGGATACCCTGCAGGGGGCTCTATACTCACAATCATGTGACTCCCACCATGACCCGTGGCAAGTCAGCAGCAGTTGATGTGCACCTCTGCACCAGGGGGCACCACCCTCTGGGAAGCAAGAGTCCCATGAGCCTTTGCTGCAGGAGCCATTTTGGGGGTCACATGACTGCCTCGGGGCTCTGTGGTGTGCACCATATTGGAAGTCACGTGACTCCCAGGATGCCCTGCAGCCTGCAAGGGAGGCACTTCCTGAGCCCCTGCACCGGGGACGGCCAGGCTTGAGGTCACGTGACCCCCGTGAGGCCCCACAGCCAATCAGGAGCAGTGCATGTGAAGCCCTACAGGGGGTGCTGTTGCAGCAGCCACTGGGTGAGGCACTAGAGGAGCCCTTGAGGGTCATGGGGTGTCGCCTGAGGGCCATGGGGTCACTTGTGAGCAAGGAGACCACTTGAGGGTCATTGGGTCACTTGTGGGTCATCCGGTCACTTGAGGGTCATGGGAGTCTCTTTGGGGTCATGGGGGTCACTTGTCGGCCAGGGAGACACTCAAGGGCTGGGGGGTGATTGAGGATCATAAGGCATCTTTGTGGGCCTGGATGTGCCCTTTTGGGCCAGGGGACCTTGTAGGTTGGGGAGATACCTCTGGCTCAGGAAATCCCTTGTGGGGCTGGGGGAACACTTGTGGGACTGGCACCCCCTATGACGTGCAGCCCCTTGGGCGTGAGGCCCTCTTGGGGACCCCCTCCTCTGGATGCTGCAATGCCACCGCCAGGTCGTAAGGGGACGCCTTCAGTAGCACATCCCCGCCCCCAAATTTCAGGGGTCTGTCCCTGTGCCTCCCCAGGTACCCCTAACTCCCCATTTGCTCTTCCTTCCCCTCCCAGGGCCATCGAGACCCTACTGGAATGCCCAGCTGCGTACCCCCAACCCATGGTGGGGCCAATAAAGCCCCAAAATTGTACCAGGGAGGTGGAGAGACCCCCCAAAACTCCCTCCCTTACCTCCCCCACCTTTGGGATTGCCCCAATCCCCTCTCCCCCCAAATGTCCCCAGGAGCATTTGGGGGTTCTGGGAGCTCAAAAGAGGCCTTTGATGGAGTGCTGGGTGTCTCTCAGGGATCCGTGAGGGTCTGTGGGGTGTTTGGAGGGGCTCTGAGGCTGCAGAAGGGATTTGAGGGGTGTATGGGTTGTACTGGAAATAAGGAGTGGTTGGGAGGGCACTGGGTGTCTATAGGGTGTCTAGAAGAGGTCTGTGGGATTTTTGGGGGAGACTCTAGGAGTGTTGAGGAAAATCTGTGAAAGATATTGGGGGTCCAGGAAGGGGTTTGGCAGGACCCTTGGGCTTTGGGGGGTCTTTAATGGTCCGGGGGTCTGTGGGATGTTTTGGGGGACCCAGGACAGCGTTGGGGGGGCTAGGGAATCTATAGGGGTGCCTGGGGGTTTATTGGGCGTACCAGGGCAGGGAACCCCCAAACCTGTGGGAATGGGGCTCACCTGCCTTCTTCACCTTCACACGGCCAATGTGGCACCGGGGGTTCTGGTGTCTCTCTGCCCCTGAGGGCACTGTGGAGGGGGTCATGGGTGGCGTTAGAAGCTTCCCCTGAGCCCCCAAAAATCCCTCGTGCCCCCCTGCCTCCCATTGGCCGCTGGTTTCACGCCAGTTTATTCACTTCCTGGACTACAACTCCCAAAAGATCACGCGGCCCTGTAGGACACTGTTTGGGCCAGGACTTCTGTTCCCGTCATACCCCGCGGCCCCTGAGAGTCCCGCCAGAGCCAGGACTGGCCCCTAAGTACTGTCCCAGCTGCTCCACAAGTGCTTCCCTGAACCGTAAGTGCCCTCTGGTGCTCCATAAGTACTCCCAGTTTCCCTCTCTTGACCCTCCAGTGCCCCTCAGGGTCCCTAAGTCCACCTGCTCCCCATCCCCTACTTGCCCCCAGAATGCTGCCTGTGTTTCCCCTCGGACCCCCAGGTGCTCTCCAACTGCCTCCCTGTCCCCAAAGTGCCCCTCCAGACCCTTTAATGATCCTGTAAGCACCCCACAACTGGCCTCCAAGTGCCCCTCGAGTGTCTCCTGGGAATTGGCGTGATGATGACAGTGTAGAGAAAGACCCTGACCCTATTGCAGTACCAGCAACAGTTCAACCTTTAATTAAAATTTGAATCAAAGCTGCAATTGCCGATGTAGGGGATGGACAAGTTCCCCTCACTTTTTCATGCCACTCCCATGGTCCCTCTTGGAGCCAGGGAAATTGCAGGAAAAACATTCCTGCATGTTGCGCACATAAAAAATTTCATGGGAATCAGGAACAAAGTCTGTGTGATGAACTTCCCTGACAGGTGGAGATAAATCCTGTCAGATGAAGAAAGAACAGGTTGAGAGGACTTTGGGGACCTGGAGTATACACTCCTGTAGCTCCGCCCATTCCCCCAGAGACCTCCTCCATCCCCTACAGACTCCCCAGTAGATCCCAAATACCCTTAGATTCCCCTCAAAATGCTCCATAGCTCCCACCCTCCCAAACACCCTATAAACCCTCAGGACCCTCCCAAACCTCCCTTTAAAACCTTCTGAGGCTCTCTAAAATAACCCATAAATCTGCTCAAATCCCTGGCACTCCCCTGCATCCCCCAAAAGGGGCTACCCCGTTGGCCACAACTAGTCTTGGACTGCCTGAGCCACTTTTTGGGCTGATATGTATGTAGGTATAAATCTAATAGATATATAAACTATAATATAGAAAGGGGCCTCCAGGAGAGCTGGGGAGGGTCTTTGTCAGGAGCAGGATGGAGGATGAGGGTTTTGACCTGCTAGAGGGCAGGGTTAGATGGGATATTGGGAAGAAATTCCTCCCTGTGAGGGTGGTGAGACTGTGGCACAGGTTGTCCAGAGAAGCTGCAGCTGCTCCATCCCTGGAAGTGTCCAAAGCCAGGTTGGACAGGGCTTGGAGCAACCTGGGATAGTGGAAGATGTCACTGCCCATGGCAGGGGGTGGATTGAGATGACCTTTGAAATCCCTTCCAACCCAAAACTGCCTGGGATTCTGAAGGTGGGGGAGGTTTGGGGTAGGCAATCTTGGCTGACCCCAGGTGCCCCCCCAGGCTGCTCCATCACTCACACTTCAGGAAGAGACAGCAGGAGAAAACCTGATGAAAAAGCTCCTGGGGGAGATGGGGTGGGGGCGTGTGAGTCCCTTAGAAACTGCTCCAGGTCCCTCTCCCTGGGCTGAGTCCCTCAGATGGAGGCACTTGGGGCATGATTCCTACCCAATAGGTGTCCCAGTGGGGGAGAAGATAGGTTCAGCCTCTTGATCCAGCCTGTCCTGATCCCTCTGCAGATCCTTTCTATCCTCCAGCAGATCAACATTCCCACACAAGCTGGTGTCATTTGTGAGCTTAGTTTGACTTCCACTTGATCCTCTCATCCAGATCATAAATAAAGATGTTAAACATGACTGGACACAGCACTGACTCCTGGGGTCACCCACAAGTAATTGAGTGTTATGGATAGAGTGGGAGCTTCAGACAAGCCCTGTCTTAGGCTAAGATTTTTGGATACAGCTTGAATTAAGTGGCCTGCATCTAAACCACTCTGGCTCACAAGTTCTAAGAGTGCAGGTCAAATCCATTATAAAATTAGTAATTTATTGACTAGACAGGAGATAATAGACAAAAGGTCTTGAACAGAGTTACTTACTACATGGTATAAAAAAAAAAAGAACTACTAGTAGATTACATAAAACAGTGCACAACACTGGTTTAAGGTACGTATATCAAAGCTAGGAAAGAAGTAGTATAGATTAGGAGTCAATGTAACTTACCACCAAACTGGCAAGAATGTGTACAGAGTCCTTTCACTCAACCCTCAAGAGGGGAACCACAAAACCAGCATCCTGACTTTGGGGGAAAAGCCCCACACATTTCCAGGGAATGTGCAGAAGACTTCTATTTTGTGAAAGTTTGGCGTAGCTTTAATAGATTGTGAAGTAAAGTGTCTGTCAGAAATTTCAGCTTATCTTTCCACAGTCCTGCTTCCACAGCAAGATGTTTATTGTCAGCTACAAGTGTCACTTCCATGGCACCCAAATAACCATGAGACAAGTAGTCTTTAGTGATTTATTTCACCAATTAGCAAGCTCTTGTGGCAGGGAACATGTCCCCACTGGCCCCAGCTGGATTTAGTTCCATTCCCCACCACTCTCTGGGCTTGGGTATCAGCCAGTTTTTCATTCAGCAAACAGTTCCCCTGTCCAATCCATGTGCAGCCAGCTTCTCCAGTGTCAAAGGCTTTACTGATGTCTATAAATACACATTCACCACCCTTCCCTCATCTACTGAGTGGGTCATTCTGTCACCGCCTGCACACCCTTGACCTGTCTGGGAACAACCTGTGGCACTTGGCAGCCATGGCATTCCAGGGCCTCTGGCGGCTTTGCCAGTATTACCTGGACTGCAACCAGCTGCTGGAGGTGAGAGTGGCCACATTGCAGGTGGTGCTGGTGAAACTGGGCATGCTGGACCTGTGTGCCAATGCGCTGCACTACCTGCAGCAGCTGCCACCTTTCCGCTACCTGCATAACCTCTATGACCTGAAGCTGCAGGTGCAGGAGCCATATGGGATGCATGTGGTCCCACAACGCTCCTTCCAGGGCCTCAGTGCCTTGCGCTCGCACTACCTGTAACAGAACTCGCTCTTGGCCATCCCTGCTGATGCCTTCAATGGCCTGGCACAGCTGCAGTACCTGATGCTGGCTGACAGCAATGGCAGGATGGGCCACCTGCCTGCTGGCATGCTCAAGAACCTGAGCCAACTGCGCAGCCTGAACCTGGAGAGTACAGGACTGCGCAGCCTTGGCCCTGAGGTCTTTGGCAACCTGACATGACTGAAGGAGCTGCGCCTTGCCAAGAACGAGACACGTACATTGGATGTGACTCTGGCCATGAATTTGCTGTGTTAAAATGTTTTACTTTCCATAATTTATCTAGGCTGTGTTATGCAAGAGGTCAAGTTTTTCACCTTTTATAAATAGATTATTTATATAATCTCTTATAATAATCTTATATTAATTTCTTATATTAATCTCCCTTGCAGCACATCTGCAAGCCAGATACTTTGCTCTCAAGTCTTTAACTTGTGCAGAATTTACCCTTCCCTTGCTCATAATTTTCCTTTACTGGGCTACTCCCAGTGAACATCATCAAATCCCACAAGACCAGTCTTGACTGCACCAAAATAAAATTAAACGGTGAATGTTATTTTTCTCAAGGATTTTAAGGTTTATAAATCCCCTGTTCTGAAGTGATATGAGGTGTGGCAGGCAAGACCTAAAGGGTTTAGAGGTAAAAGCAGCATTTTCCATATGTTTTTTATGAAAAATAAAATATTTTCACTCAGACATGGCAGGTTCTCCCTGCCGCTGCAGGGTTTGAGGAGGGAATCTGGGGACTTCCAGCGGGTCCTGACACCTCATTTTTCCTTAAGTGAGGATTCTGAAATGGCAAAGGAAAAGGATCAGGAAACTTTAGAAGCTGAAGAAAACTACCCAAAATGTGGTTGCTGAGGCTCTTGCCTGTGTTTTGGGCAGTGAAAGAATAGGTGGAGTTGGAAGGGCCTCTGGAGATCAACCAAAAAAATGTCCTGGTCTGGCACAATCTCCTCGCCTCAGAATGTTTGGGGTTTGGGAGGTGAAACCTAATTTGTATCCCTGAAGGAATGGATGGAGTTTTCTCCAGGTTTGAGTTTGAAGGAAACAGAACTGTGAGTGTTGCATTACTCTCGGCTGGTTTTTGTGTCTCTCAGCCCTGTGGGATGTGGCATGACAGGTGAGGTTCCTCCCTGCTCACCTGCTGAGTCCTTCTGAAAGGCTGCCAAGGGAGCCCGGACCCATTTCACTCCCCTCATCCATCCAGGAACTGTTCTGTCATGGAAGGCAATTAGATCGGTTCTGTGATGTAATTTTATGGAGTTTAGTGGGGAACCTTCTCCCTGCTTTCCTCCCAGTTTATCTCATGCGCCTCTTCCTGCTTTATTCTCTGTTGCTCTGTTCTGCTCCCTGTGCTGTGAGTGTCAGGTGGGGGGAGTGGGGGGAGGAAGCTGGCAGGAGACAAAGACCATTAACCCCTGAAAGTGGCTGCCGGAACGCGGGTTAGCTCTTAGAACTCCAGTACCACGCCAGGAGTGGGGAACTGCCTCGGTATGGGGATTTACCAGAGGCAGAACCTTTAGAGCCACTTGCTCAAAGGTGCCAGACACAAGCCACGACAGGGACCAGGCAGGGTAGAAAGGAGGAGGCTCTCTGTCTTGAGGTTCCACAAGGAACAGTTTATTCCAGGTGACGTGAGCAGGACAAAAAGCCCCTAGCTGTATTGTCCAAGGGGTTTTGTACAGATATGAGTCAGGGGGTGGATACAAACAGCTAACAAATAGGACATCCTCAGGGGAGGAGTGAGGGGATTACATCAAGTGTCTGGGGCCAGTTGGGGTAGGCGGGTGGAGAAGATGGGTCACATGAGCCAATGGGGCTTCAAGGAGTAAGGGAATTCCAAAGGAGTGTTGCAGTCAGGGTTTGGCCTGAGGTTTAAGTGGCAGAGAAGGTTTGGGAATCAAGGCCTGGGTTGCCTTGACAGCCAGGGGAATAGCTGGAACAATAGGCAGGGAATGGCATGAGGTACAGCTTTGAGCTGAATCCCTTGCTTGCTTTACACAGGGGTAAAGCAACTTGGGGAGAGTGTGGAGGTACAGCAGAATTGACTACTTTACAAGGACTCAATAAAATAAATTTGAACCACAAGAACCCCAATGTTCACGTGGCAACAGAGAGCTTTTATTTCCCAAGCCCTTTCTTATATAGGGCATTTGAAAAACCTGGTCTGGATACTCTATGCCCCTTCAGGTCCTGGCCAGGGAAATGCCTGCAGTCTTGGGAGAGATGTGACTGGACGAGGCCCCTGTCAGTCAACCCAGGGGCTGGTTGGTTTGCCTATCACAAACCAGCTAATATACGGTAACACTGTGCCATCATTCATCCCTGTGCCATCTCTCCTCTCTGTATCCCTCTGTCTTGTTCCCTGTGCTATCATTCCTTCCTGTAACTGGCAGAACCTTCTTTCCCCCAGTTGTCTGTATGCCATCATCACTTGCGAGTTGCTCCTGCTTTCACAGAATCACAAAATCAGTCTGGTTGGAAGGGACTGGTGGGTCATCTGGTCCAACCTCTTTGCTCAGGCAGGATCATCCCAGGGCATGTGGCACAGGATCTACAGTCCCCTGTAGATCCAGATGAGGTTCAGTGTACACAAACCATGTGGTGGAAGCTCCTACTAATGTGCCATCACCATATACCAACTCATTGACAGTGATCTCATGGAAAGGAGAACAAAGAGTGGGTAATTTGGTTATCAAACTCCAGCATTATGAAGAAAGTATCTTTTTCACCCTATGGGCCTGCACCTCATCTGTGGAAAAGACCTCCAGCAACGGAAAGAAGTGCCCCGTGCCCCACTAGTACAGATCAGACTCTATAGGGAGCAAGTACCCTCTGCTCAAGAGAGAGGAGCACACCACAAGGTAACCTGTGGTTTTACCTGCCTGACCATGGTGAAGCCATGCGGAAGTGGAATGGAAAACTCACCTCTGCCTTGGCAGCACAGGTATGTGAGTTGAGAGGAAAAATTAACCACCACAGAAAACTCTTCAAGGAAAAATGCCACTCAGTTTTCACTGGGCAAGTCCTCAGGCAGAATTGAAGGGCTGATGTTACTTCTGACCCTCTGGAAGGGACCTCCAGGTCATATTTACAAGAAGCGAGCAACGAGTACCATGATCAGAGCTAGAGGGGCCCTGGCTCCAGCCAGTTGTGGGAAAAGGACAGTGGGGTCTGTTGGATTGTGTGGATCCATGGCCTGGTCCAGCAGAGCCAAAGGAGCACAAAGCTTTAGTTGACACGGGTGCACAGTGTACCCTGATGCAATCATGCAGGGGCAGAATCCATCTCTGTTTCTGGGATGACAGGGGGATCCCAACAGGGACTATACTGGAAACTGAAGTGCTCCTGACTGGGCATGAGTGGCAGAAAAATGCCATTGTTGCGGGCCCAGAGGCTCCATGTATCCTTGGCATAGATCACCTCAGAAGAGGTATTTCAAGGACACAAAAGGACACCATTGCACTTTGGGAGAGTTGCTGTGGAGACAGAAGAAATTAAGACAGCTGAATCCCTTTCTTGGTCTTTCAGAGGACCCTTCTGCTGTGGGACTGCTGATGGTTGAAGAACAGCAGTTACTGACGGCCAGTGCAACAGTGTCCCATTGGCAACATGGCACTGACTGGGACTTCTGGACCTCGTCCATGAGCTGATCTGTGAACTGGAAAATTGGGCATGCTCAGCAAGACTCGCTCACTCTTCAGTAGCCCCACATGGCCTCTGCCTGTGTCCCGTGGAGAGTGGACACAGTCAGTGGACTGTCATGGCCTGAATGTCATCACGCCATCACTGAGTGCTGCCATGCTGGACATGTTGGAACTTCATTATGAACTCAAGTCCAAGGCAGCAAAATGGTACTGCCATAGACATTGCCAATGCATTCTTCTCCATTCCTCTGTCATCAAATTCCCAGAGCTGGGGTCCCTCTTTAGTCCCCCAGCCCTGAAGCTGCCCCACATAGTGCCTTGGCCTCCCTGTGGCCCCCTGCCCACACAGGTGGACTTGTTGACCACCTTGCTTAGGGCCACCATCAGCTCCAGAGGAGCTTTGGGGGTCCCTGGTTAGAAAGAAGCAGGGCCTGATGATGGAACTCTGTGTCCAGTCATGTGATGGGGTGTAAGAGACAGTCCGAATTTCCCCTGATTTTTGCTTCACAATCGTCGCAATGGCAGAGACTAAGGTCCTGAAGACCCCAACTGGAGTTCTGGCCTGGTTTAGGTGGATGTTCACCAAGTGATTGTTTGCAGGTGTGTTTGCTGTGTCGCCACACTACGCTGCTTTGAGCAGGGCCTGGCAAGGAGCGGCTTGCTCTGTACACTTGCACCTGCTTCACGATACCTGCTCATAACAATAACCCATTAATATTCCTATCTCTTGGCCAAATGAACTTTCTGGGGTAACTTTGGTGATCTCCCACTGAAGATCCCTCATCTGACTCAGGACCACCGTGACGGATGCAGATTAAAGCTGCCTCCCAAAGACTGAGACTGAGACCCCTATAATCCTAACACAGGGGCACTGGCCTGACTGAAGCAGGATGTTTGTCAAGTGGTGCCTGCAGGTGTGTTCGCTGGACGAAGGAAACAATGGGTTTTGCTCATTGCTGAAATTGACTTGCCCTGCTTTGGAACATGGACTGTCTGTACCCATTTTTCAATAGACTCATTTCTACATTACCTGGACAATCAGGATGGATGGAGATGAGAGATCTCTGAAGTCATGTCTTGGAATATACGGTTTATTGTAAAGGGCATGGATGTGGGACCCTGCTTGGAGCTGCCAGCCACAGCTCATAGCAGGCCCCCAGGAGTGGGGGCAGGGACAGATAGAGAGAGAGAGAGAGAGAGAGGCAGAGGATGCGGGAGAGGATGCCAAGAGAGCGTCCGGTCCCCCAGGCACACCTTATCAGGGGGCTTCAAGGTGGGCATGGAATAAGACTTGGACCAATGGGATTACAGATACCTGATGCTTCAGGGGAGGGTTACAGGTATGGGATGAACCATACATTTTGAGGGGTGAGACAGGACATTCCATTTGACCCTTGGACCTGTCTGTAGGTAGAGGGCAATGCTGATTCAAAGGGGGGACTGCCTACAGCTGGCTATACTATTGTTTTCTAGTTGTTTAGTAACTAACGTTTGGTATCTCAAAGCTTGTTCTCATTTCAATCTCACTTATAGTATCTGTATTTTCCAAATCTTTTGCCAGGCAATCATATTTATAAGGCTTTCCTATTTCATCTTCCCCAACAATTACCTGTTCCCCCCACTCGGCAGAGGACTATAAGAAATCCCTAAGTTAACCAAGACTTTGGTGAACCCCCATGGACGACGACAGATCTATTGGCTGGACCATGAGGATTTTGTCTGTCTGTTGGCAACTATATCCCTATTCCTCTCTTTCTGTCTCTCTCTATCCTTTATCTCCTTTCTAATCCTTCTATCGCATTTGCTGTGGGCACTCAATAAAAGGTGCATTTGTTGTGATTAAAGTGATAGCCCCCTGCTGTTTGTCTGTTGCACTTTTGAGATTGGTAAATGAGCCATCATGACCTTGCTTGTCCTAGTGGATTGTGACATTAAACTGGTGTCACGGACAGGATTTCTGTCTAGACAGAAATGGGTGCAGGTTCTGTGTAGTCTGTAACAGGGGAAGGACACTTGGCTTCAGCCGCACCTAGCCTGCACCGAAAGACTGAGCATGGTCTAGAAAGCAAGGGAAGTGATTCAGATTTCCCACAGACTGTACATTGCCTAGATGAGGAAGCACCCACACTGTCTTCAGAAATTCACAAAGGATCTCTTAGTCCAAAAGTTGGGACACTGTGTTGTTTTGTTGTTGTTTTGTGTATGAATTTTGATTGCTTGGTGTAGCGAAGAGACAAGCAGATATTTGTACTGAAGGAGTACCTCCCAAGCAGCTTCGGTCTCTTCACCCAGACAGGGAAGCGAAGGGTAACACAGCAAAGGCTGTGTGGTTGTGTAACTTAAGTCTGCACCTCCATGTCGTGTTCTTGGTCCCTTCACAAAATGACTGAAAACCTGAACGCAA
Source organism: Anomalospiza imberbis (assembly GCF_031753505.1). Lineage (NCBI taxonomy): Eukaryota > Metazoa > Chordata > Aves > Passeriformes > Viduidae > Anomalospiza > Anomalospiza imberbis. Next base: position 383,667 of record NC_089689.1, on the reverse strand, counting down.
AAGTTAAAACTGAATTTTATGCTCTACTAGCAGAACACAATGCCAAACGTTCTCTGGGAGGAGAAGAATGGGCACAAAATAACTGGTTTAATTTGGAAAATGTGGTTGATAGAGTATGTTCTTTACAACATGAAACAAAATTTAAACTGGGCAGAAATAAAACCGTTCTCTTCTCAGTTTTGGGAGCTTGTCTTACAGCAGCTATAGAAATTCACTTTAAGTGAAGAAGTGAGGAAAATGCTATAGTAGACTCCCTTTAAAACCTATTTGAAATTTTACAAAAACAATTAGATGAAGGAAGGAATGAAAATCATTAATTTTGAGTTGCCTTGAGAGAAGAACATCTTAAAAATTCACAGAATGCTAGTTCCTCAAAAGAAACAGAGAAGAAGGAAACTCCTCATATTAATCAAAATTACCCTCAAAAAAATTAGCTCTGATGAAAAATTGTGGGGACAACTGCTGTTCTAGCTTGAGACCTCTAATTAAAACAGAATACAACTATATCAATGATGAGGATCTTGACCAGCACATAACTACTAAAGAAATCCTGTACACTGCTACTGAATTAGCTCAATTAAAGGAGTACAAGCGTCTCCCTCATTAATCTGAGACAGAATACGTATTCTTTTACTGGGGGAGATAAAATTCATTTGTCAGAACAAGAAGCCAGTGGGTACTGGGGACATAGGGTGTTTTTAACAACGGGAGAGAGACGTAGCCCATGGTCCCTAACTCAGCGCACAGCTTATTGGGCAGGGGGCCTTAACCCCTTGGAAAGCTTATTGGGCAGGGGGCCTTAACCCCTTGAAAAGACCCTTTAGCTATAGTTGGTATCCCCGACCAATCCCTGGAAAACATTCACAAAGCTGCCTACTTGCAAATGAAACATGAAAGAAAATTAACTACAGGCTATGAGTCACAAATGCAATTATGTAAAGCCTGAAATTATGGCCCATTTAATTTGAGGGCTTCCAGAAACACTTAAACCCACAGCAATTCTCCTTCAAAAAACCATAGAAGCTATATCTCCTGTAGGAAGACCAGATAGATTTCTTAGTAACCAGAACAACCCATTTGTTCTCCTTTATGACTTGCTGAGGAAAGGGGTGAAATGGGATTGGACTCCTTTTCAGCAGGAGAAAGAATTGCAATTGCTGATTTTTGAAGCAACAGCTTCCTTTTTGTTTTAAAAAGGAAGGAGGAAAAACTTAACAAATGAAACTAAAGGTTCAGTTTTTAAAACTGACACGACCCAGCCAAAGAGTCCCATCTTTTAGAGTCCAGTCAGCCAGTCTGAATCTACAGTCCTGCTGAGATGGAATGCACTGAGCGGGAGCAGCAGCTGCAGGATGCAGCTTAGCTTGATGTTCATGCTGGCTGGGTCCAGATCAGCGAAATCTGAAAGGAATCGTAAACAAAAGACATTAGGAAAGAGGGAGGAGTTAGGGGTTTAAAGGGTGCGATGTCTCTTCCTTCTCCAGCCAGCGCTGGCTTCCAGTGCCATGGTCCTGGACCTGGATACTTTGGGAAAGTAAGGTTTTACCCACTTGGAGGGGACCCACTTCAAACCTGAGGGGGTGGACACGCAGGCATATCCCCTCTCCCAGGTTATCATTTCATAGGATCCCTCCCTCTCCCACGTTTCTGGGTTCTTTACCAAGACAGGTGGACGAGCCTTTAGCTGGTTTGACTGCTTTTCCAGAAAATGCCTGGTAATAGGTGGATTCAAGTTCTCATATGTGCTTTGGACAACCGTACTTGAGGGGATTCCATCTTCACCGCCAGTTGCTGTTGATGAGGAACCCTTTTTAGGCTCTGGTGGATCCTCTCCACCACGGCTTGGTCTGTTGGGGAATAGGGGATGCCAGTTTTGTGCTCTATTCCCCATTGTTGCAGGAAGCTCCAGAACTCCTTGGACTTGTACGCTGGGCCGTTGTCTGTTTTGATGACTTTGGGGATGCCCAGCATAGAGAAGGCCTGCACCAGGTGTTTTTTGGTGTCAGAAACCTTCTCTCCTGTGTGGGCCGAAGTGTAGACTGCACTAGAGAAAGTATCTACTGAGACATGGACATATTTAAATCTGCCAAATGACTGGATGTGAGTCACATCCATTTGCCACACCTCACAGCTTCTCAAACCCCTAGGGTTTGTCCCTGAGCTCAGGGAAGGGAGAGAATTTTGTTGGCAGTTGGAATATGTGGTCACATTCGCTCTGGCCTGTTCTCGAGGATGTGAAATTGATGAACTAGGCCAGGTACATATTGATGGAAGAGCTGGTGACTGATTTTGGCCTGACTGAACACATCTGGAAGTGGGGCCATCTGTACCGGTGCTGCAAGGGCATTAGCTCTTCGATTACCCTTGGCGATGAACCCTGGCAGGTCAGTGTGTGACCTGACATGCATCACATAAAATGGTTGCTCTCAGTGGAAGACTAATTTTACCAGTTTTGAGAGCAGCTCATACAATGTAATGTTGGAGACTTCCTGCAAGATTGCATTCTCTGCTCTGGACACTACACCTGCTACATAGGCCGAATCTGTGACCAAATTAAAATGGTTCAGAGAACCTCTCAAAAGCTCTGACAACTGCAGCCAACTCAGCTACCTGAGGTGATCCTTCTACCTCGGCAACATCTGCCTCCCACTGCTGAGTCTCAGGATCTTTCCAGGTCATGACTGACTTGTGAGATGCTCCTGACGCATCTGTAAACACTGTCAGTGCCTTTTGAGGTGTTTTTCTCTGGATGGATTTTAGTGTCAATGTAAGTTGGACGTCCAAATTGAAAATTTTGTGGGCTGGTCGATGGAATGAAATTTGACCAGTGTGGCTGTCCAATGCAAATTGCAGTGCGTCGTTTTTCTGAAGCAGATGTTCTAACATTGCTTTGGATAGATGGCCCGATTCTAATTTTAATGGAATGTGGATGCAGTCAAAGTCACACCCTGCTAACTCCCTGATCTGGACCCTTGCTTTCCAGATTAGTTCTGCCACCAGCTCTTGTGGCCGTGTCATTCTTTTGGACCTGTTGTGACTGAGGAAGACCCACTCAATGATTAAGAGTGGGTCACTCTGGTTCTGGTCCTTCTTCCCTAACTTGGGTGACCTCCCATTGGAAGATCACCCCGTGGAGGTGTGGTAGCTTACCAAGAATTATGAATTTGAAGGGCAGACCTAGTTGGTAATGGTGGGCCTGCCTGGCAGACATCATGTCCTGCACTTTCTCCAGTGCGGCCCTCGCTTCCTGGGTAAGGGTCCTCAGAGAACTAGGCCCTCTCCCCCTTTTAATAAAAGAGGAGCTAGGTCTTCGGTGGAAATACCCAGCCAAGGCCTCACCCAGTTCAAAGAGCCACACAGTTGCTGGACATCAGCAAAAGTCCTGATGTTATTCTTGATGGCTAATTTTTGCAGAGCAATGGTCCGCTTCCCAATCTCCAGGCCCAGGTACTTCCAAGGTGGCATCAACAACTAAAGAATTGATTGTCAGGTCAAGCGCATGGGTAAGTGTGTCTTCATTTGGGGCACACACTAAGATGTCATCCATATAATGAAGGATGATGGCATCCTTCATGGCTGCACGGACTGGGGACAGTAAGGAAGAGACGTACCACTGGCCAATACAAGGGCTGTTTTTCATTCCCTGAGGAAGAACCCTCCAGTGGTATCTCTTCCTTGGGGCTTCTCGGTTAATGGTGGGAACCGAGAATGTAAAGCGTGGGGCATCATCAGGGTGAAGGGGAATTTGAAAAAAACAGTTCTTAATGTCAATCACAGCCAAATTCCAATTTTGGGGGAGCATCATTGGGGATGGCATCCCTGGCTGGAGAGAGCCCATGTCTTCTATTATGCTGTTAATTTGACGGAGATCGTGGAGGAGCCGCCATTCATCTTTGCCTATTTTTTAAATTACTAAGATGGGGGAATTCCGAGGAGATGTGGTTTCCTGGATATTCCCCTTTTTTAGCTGCTCGTCTACGAGCTCCTCGAGTGACTTTAATTTTTGTTTATTGAGCAGCCACTGTTCTACCCTGGACTGGAGAATCTGTTTTCCAATTGAGTTTCTGGGTAACGCGCTTTTCAGTGACCACTGCCCGAAAAATCTGGGGGGTCTCTGGGATGTTAATTCTGAGCCCCCACTGGACCATCAGGTCTCTCCCCCACAAGGGTTCCATATAATCTAAAACAAATGGGCATATAGAAGCTAATTGCCCATTCGGTCCCTCAATTTGGACGACACTCCTTGACTATTTTGCTAATTGAATACCCCCAATACCTTGTACATGTCCAGCCACATCCTGCAACTCCCAATGTGACAGCTATTCCCAGGAGGGAAGGACAGTCACATCTGCCCCTGTGTCTAGGAGTCCAACAAAGATTTTGCACTCCCCCCCATGGTGTAACCTGCATGAGATCTTTGGTTTTTCAGCCACCAGTACCTGAGTCCAGGCGATGGTATGATATGTGTTTTTCTTCTGTCCCTGGCTCCATGAGGGCTCAGGCACTGGGATGGCCTGGGCGATGACTTGGCTTTTGGGCAGGTACACTTGTGGATGAGTACAATGCAGCCAAAGGATGAGTTTCCCTGGGTCTGATGTCACAAGACCCGGGAGAATATGAATATCTATTTGGTGTCCCCAAGGATGACGTACTTACTACGGTTGTTTCCCCATGTACCAGGTTCATTGGGGTTCACTGACACAAAATGCCACTTGGTATCACGAAGATAGAGGGGCTCTGTCAGAGCCAACCTGAAAGGCACATTTTGAGAATCAGTGGTTAAAACAGGTCTTGGTTGGTGTGGTTGAGTCAAGTCCAGTGAAGAAGCAATGTTAATATTTGGTTCCCCTCCTGCTCCCGCAGATGTTTTCGGCCCCACCCCATTTCTATCATTGTGCAGGGAGGGACTGCGCTTAGATTTTAGTTTTTTGACTGCCCTCCTTCAGAGGCAACCTTTTGTTTTTGTTGGGCCTCCTGGCAGTTAATAAAGTGTTGCCTCAATGGGCAATTGGGCATCCAATGCCCTGGATCCCTGCAAAGATGACACCGCGGGTCTGCTGGGGGAGGTCTCTTAAGTGTCCGTGGAGTGCGTGGTGGCTGGCTGCTGGATGGCAGGTCAGGGAAGTCGACAGCTGCCACCCCCCTCAGTTCCCTCTGTTTGTGGTGTTGATCCGTGGATGTAATTGTGACTTTTCTCACGCACACTTCTAACATGGACTGCAGGGTTGGCGGTGGGTTGAGGGGCAGGCTCAGGATTGCAGCTTTACACTTTTCATTGGCATTTTGCCAAATGATCTCCATAAGGATTCCCTGCCGCACTCCCGGGTTCTGTACTTGAAGGTCCACCGCCCTTGCTAAGTCACTCGATGAACTTAAGAAAAGACTCAGAGGGAAACTGAGTTATAAACAGATAATTATCAATGGGGACATCCAGTCGCATCCTGAAAAATGCCTTTTCCGCTGCCTTCACGCTCTCCCAGAGAGCCTCCTTAAGTTTTTTTGCAGCTTGTTTTTCCCCCTCCTCCCATTCCCCCTGCCCACAAAGGTGATTAATGGTCAACAACTTGTCCCCATCTATCAATATGTCCTGCTCCCATAGTGTTGTTAAAGCGGATCGTGCTTCCCTTTCCCATGCTGCTTCCCATACTAAAAACTCTGTTGAGGATAGCAAGCACGAGAAAAGTGCATGGAGATCCGCAGGAGTTAAAACATTTCCCGATAGAGTGGCCTTCAACAGTCCCTTGAAATATTCACTCTCCCTACCAAAACTTTTTTGAGCTTTGCAGAGCTCTTTTTTGATCTGGTAATTAAGTGGGGACCATTGGGGCCGGGGTGCCAACCCCCTCTTCTCAGGGATATAGGTGACCGGAGCAGAGGCGAGAGCGGGGATAGAATCAGGTTTCTGGTTCACAGTCCCCCATCCTGCCCTGGAAGCCAGAGTGTGTGAACTGGGGGAGGAGTCATGGAAACCATGGAAAAAAAGGATGATGTCAGAGGGGGTGTGGCTAGGACACGGGGAGGAGAGACATGACTGACATATCCCGGAGTGGGCGGGACTGGGGGGTGTGGTTTGGGGGGAGCTGGAAGGGAGGGTGGGATGCTCTAAAGAGTCAGGAGCCAGGAAGGGGTTGGTCAATGGGCAGAACGGGTTTAGGGGAGGGGCGGGCAAAGGATCATGGGAAGAAGAAGGCAATGTGGCAGGGCCTGCCACGTGGCGTCCGCCATCTTGTGCCTCAGGGGAAACTTCTTCTGAGGTACTAAAACTAACAGTGGACTTTTGGGATGGGGCTGTACAACGTGGAGAAATGGAAAGACAGGAAAGGTCCCGAGCAGTCTGGCCAGGACTGCTCAGGCAACGGTCTCGGGGATTCTGTGGGGAACCAGGGGGACAAAGGCACCCCTGCAGCTTTTGCTGGTCTGTTCCCTTTTAGAATTCCTAGTTTGGGGCAGATGGGGGAGGTAAAAGGGTTAGGATGGGGAGAACTAGGGTCAAGTTTGCTCCTGTGTGGCTGTTCCTGCATTTCAGAAGATGCTCTGAAAGTATTTTTAATTTTCATGGCTAGGAAAGCGAACCTAGAAAGGGAGGAATCCCCTAGCCGCAACAGCTCACTATGCACTAGATTCCAAAACTCCAACTTATGAATTTGGTCAGCCAAAACATAAGAAAAATGCAGGAACAACCACTGAACAAACTTTTTAACTTCAGTTTTTTTAAACTGAATCCCATTCCTAAAAAGAACACCCACAACTTCGTAATAGACTCCCTTATGCAAAACAGAAAGCCGAGCACCATTGTGGCTGATGTTAAATCTGTTTCTTAAAAACACACTACTCAGGGAAAGAACAAAAGGAAAAGAGAATCTCCTGCTGCTGGCCACCTGCTAAAAGGTGCTGCGCAGCAAAATACCAGCTACTGTAGTAGTGAAAATCCTCCAGAGAAGGAAAAGGTTCACTCTCTTCCCAGAAACAGGCAGGGAAAGAGTGTACCAGAGAAAAGCAGGCCAAGAAGGCTCCCCACTACACAGAGAGGGAGAACAAAGGAGGCAGAAAAGATACTCACCACTCCGAGGCTGGCAGCGGGAAAGGAAAAATCCTGAGTAGTATCCTTCTTGCAGAACTGACCACATGGTGCCCCCTTGGCTACCAGTTCCTTCCCTAGGAGCGTTACCCACCAAAAAGGGGTTTGCTACTCCTGGGGTAGTTTGCCGGCCATGAGACGGAGTCCAAATGCCACTGCAGAATAAATCCAACAGGATGTCCTGCCATCTCCTTCGTGGGGTCTGGCGATGTTCTCAGCCCCACATTGGGCACCAAACCTGCCACTGTGCTCTTTCTGAAGCCCCTGGCTTCGCCTGCCTGGCAGAGGCACAGTCAGCAGTGAGGGACACTCCCCTGTGTCTTGTGGCAGATTTGGGGAGCGGCTAAGACAGAGTGCTTCGCTGTCTGCCTTGTATGGAGGAGAGGCAGCGTCCGAGAAGGTAATGAGGGAGTCGACTCACGGCTGGGGAAAAGTCTCAGGTTTATTGTAAGCTCCGAGGAGCTCTGAGTTCCATGTCCCTGCAGCCGAAAGTGAGTCACATGGCTTTCGTAATCACCTTAAGTACTGGGGCGGAGACAAAGGAGAAGGATGCCCACTGCCCAATGGGGGAGTTCAGGGAAGTGGAAGGCAGGAGGACAGACAGAAACACAAACTAATGGGGGAAGGTTAAGGGAGGGACCCCTGGCCTTTGTCCACTCAATCGATGCCAGGGGTGGAAAAATTTTGGGAGGGTGGGATTAGGAGCTTCGTGATGGACGAGGCACCAGGGAGGGGTAACACTGGAGGAAAGGCGGAAGAACTCAGGGTGGAACCATTGGGGTAAAATGGGGGGTGAAGGGGCTAACAGTTACAGAATTGTTACAAAGATATAAAAACACAATACAACACTTTCCCATGGGTTCAGTCATCTTCCATCATGTCACAATGGGTTCCTTGGTTCGTCGCTATGGCCCCTTGGTTCCATGCAGTTCTGTTATTCCACAGTGGAATCCTTGCTTTCTTTGTGTCACAATGGCTACTTGGCTCCATGTGGCCTTACCTGTGGGTTCAATCTTTGTCCATAACGTTGATATTATGTCCTTGGTTTGAAAAAGCTCCACAGTGTCACCATGGCTCCTTGCCTCCATTTGGCCTTACCTGTTGATTCAAACATCTCCCATCATTTCAAAATGGAATCCTTGGTTTGAAAAAGCATGTGACCTTTCCTGTTGTTTCCATCATCTTACATCATGTCACAATGTTCTCCTTGGTCTGAAAAAGCACCACGGTGTGAAAGTGGCCCCTTGGTTCTATCCAGTTCTGTCGTGTCACAATGGAATCCTTGGTTTCTTCGTGTCACAATGGCTCATTGGCTACATGTTGCCTTACCTCTGGGCTCAATCATCTTCCTCCATGTCACAATGGCCTCCTTGGTCTGCAAAAGCGCCATTTTGTCACAATGGCTCCTTGTCTCCATGTGTCCTTTCCCATGGGTTCAATAATCTTCCATCATGTCACAATGGGTTCCTTGGTTTATTGCTATGGCCCCTTGGTTCCATGCAGTTCTGTTATTCCACAATGGAATCCTGAATTTCTTCATGTCACAATGGCTACTTGGCGCCATGTGGCCTTACCTGTGGGTTCAATCTTCATCCATAACGTTGATATTATCTCCTTTGCTGGAAAAAGCTCCACTGTGTCAAAATATCTCCTTGGCTCCATGTGGCCTTTCCTGTTGGTTCCATCATCTTCCATCATGTCACAATGGTCTCTTTGGATTGATAAAGCTCCAGTGTGTCACAATGGCTCCTTGGCTCAATGCGGCCTTACCGATTGATTCAAACATTCCCTGTCATTTCACAATGGAATCCTTAGTTTAAAAAAGCATGCGGCCTTACCTCTTGGTTCAGTCCTCTTCCATCATGTCACAATGGTCTCCTTGAGCTGAAAAAGCACCACTGTGCAACAGTGGACCCTTGGTTCCATGCGGTTCTATCATGTAACAAAGGCATCTTTACTATCTTCGTGACACAAAGGCTCGTTGGATCCATGCAGCCTTACCTCTTGGTTCAATCCTCTTCCGTCATGTCACAGTGGTCTCCTTGGTCTGAAAAAGCTCCACAGTCTCACAGTCGCCCCTTGGATCCATGCGGTTCTGTCGTGTCACAATGGAATCCTTGCTTTCTTCATGTCACAATGGCTCCTTGGCTCCATATGGCCTTACCCATGGGTTCAATCATCTTTCATCATGCCACAATGATCTCCTTGGTCTGAAAAATCTCCACTGTTTCACAATGGCCCCTTGGTTGCATGCGATTCTGTTATGCCACAATGGAATCCTTGCTTTCTTAGTCTCACTATGGCTCCTTGGTTCCCTGTAGCCTCATCCATGGGTTTAATCATCTTCCATCCCATAATGTTACAATAACTGCTTGGTCTGGAAAAGCTCCGCTGTGTAAGAATGGATACTTGGCTCCGAGTTCCCATTCCCATGGGTTCAATCATCTTCCATCATGTAACAATGGGTTCCTTGGTTTATCGCAATGGCCCATTGGTTCTATGCAGTTCTGTTATTCCACAATGGAATCATTGGTTTCTTCATGTCACAATGGCTCCTTGGCTCCATGTGGCCTTACCTCTGTGTTCAATCATCTTCCATCATGTCACAATTATCTCCTTGGTTTCAAAAAGCTCCACTGCCTGACAATGGCACCCTGGCACCATGTGGCCTTTCCTGTGGGTTTTATCATCTTCCGTCATGTCACAATGGTCTCCTTGATCTGAAAAAGCACCACTCTTTCAAAGGGGCATCTTTTTCAAAGTGGTTCTGTCGTGTCACAGTGGAATCCCTTCTTTCTTCATGTCACATTTCCCTCTTGGCTCCATGTAGCCTTAGACATGTATTCAATCACGTTCCATCATGTCACGATGGTCTCATGGGTCTGAAAAATCTCCACTGTGTCGCAGTGGCTCCTTGGCTCCATGTGGCCTTATGCATGGGTTCAATCATCTTCCATCATGTCACAAAAATCTCCTTGGTTTGAAAAAGCTCTACAGTGTCACCATGGCTCATGATTCCAAGTGGCCTTATATGTAGGTTCAATCATCTTCCATCATGTCACAATCGTCTCCTTGGTTTGAAAAAGCTCCACTGTGTTACAGTGGCCCCTTGGCTCCATGCAGTTCTGTTATTCCACAATGAAATCTATGCTTTCTTCATGTCACAATGGCTCCATGTCTCCGTGTGGCCTTACCTATGGGTTCAATTTTCTTCCATCATGCCACAATGAACTCCTTGGTTTGAAAAATCTCTCCTGTGTCACAATGGCCCCTTGGTTGCATGCAATTCTGTTATGCCACAATGGAATACTTGCTTTCTTCATCTCACTATGGCTCCTTGGTTCCATGTAGCCTTATCCATGGCATTAGTCATCTTCCATCATGTCACAATAACTCCTTGGTCTGAAAAAGCTCCACTGTGTCACAATGGATCCTTGGCTTCATGTTCCCTTTCCCAAGGGTTCAATAATTTTCCGTCATGTAACAATGGGTTTCCTTGGTTTATAGCCGAGCCCATTGGTTCCATGCAGTTCAGTTATGCCACATGGAATCCTTGGATTCTTTGTGTCAGAATGGCTCCTTGGCTCCATGTGGCCTAATATGTAGGTTCAATTGTCTTTCATCATGTCACTATGGTCTCTTTGCTTTCAAAAAGCTCCACTGTGTAACAATGGCCCCTTGGTTCCAAACGGTTCTGTTGTGTCAGAATGGAATCCTTCCTTCCATCATGTCACAATGGTCTCCTTGCTTTCATCCTTGGTTTCGGCAACTCAAATGTGTAACAGTGTCCCAATGGTTCCATGCGATTCTGTCGGGTCACAATGGCATCCTTGCTTTCTTCATGTCACGATGCCTCCTTGGCTCCATGCGTCCTTACCTGTTGGTTGAATCGTCTTCCATCATGTAACAATATCTCCTTTGTCTAAAAAACCTCTGCTGTGTCGCAATGGATCCTTTGCTCCATGTGTCCTTTCCCATGGGTTTAATCTTCCATCATGTCACAATGGGTTGCTTGGTTTATTGCTGTGGCACGTTGCTTCCATGCAGTTCCGTATTCCACAATGGAATCCTTGGTTTCTTCATGTCACATTGCCTCCATGTCTCCATGTAGCCTTACCTGTGGGTTCAATCGTCTTCCATCATGTCACAATGGTCTCCTTGGTCTGAAATAGCACCAATGTGTCAAAGTGGCCCTTTGGATCCCTGCAGTTCAGTCGTGTCACAATGGAATCCTTGCTTTCTTCGTGTCACAATGACTCCTTGGTTCCATGCGGCCTTACCTGTTGGTTTAATCATCTTCTATCATATCACAATAACTCTTGGGTCTGAAAGGCCTCCACTGTGTCAGAATGGATTCTTGGCTCCATGTGTCATTTCCCATGGGTTCAACAATCTTCCATCATGTAATCATGGGTTCCTTGGTTTATCGCCGTGGCCCATTGGTTCCATGCAGTTCTGTTATTCCACAATGGAATCCTTACTTTCTTCAAGTCACAATGCCTTCTTGGCTCCATGTGGCCTTATATGTAGGTTCAATCATCTTCCATCATGTCACAATGGTCTCCTTGGTTTCAAAAAGCTCCACTGTGTCACAGTGGTCCCTTGGCTCCATGCGGTTCTGTCATGTCACAACTAAATCTAAGCTTCTTCATGTCACAATGGCTCCATGTCTCCATGTGGTCTTACCTATGCGCTCAATCATCTTCCATCATGCCACAATGATCTCTTTAATCTGAAAAATCTCTCCTGTGTCACAATGGCCCCTTGGTTGCATGCAATTCTGTTATGCCATAATGGAATCCTTGCTTTTTTCGTCTCACTATGGCTCCTTGGTTCCATATAGCCTTATCCATGGCATTAGTCATCTTCCATCATGTCACAATAACTCCTTGGTCTGAAAAAGCTCCACTGTTTCACAATGGATCCTTGACTTCAAGTTCCCTTTCCCAAGGGTTCAATACTTTTCCATCATGTAACAATGGGTTTCCTTGGTTTATCACCATGGCCCTTTTGGTTCCATGCAGTTCTGTTATGCCACAAAGGAATCTGTGGCAAGCATATTTCTCTCTCTGTCAGGATTGTTATAAAGGTGCACAGAGAGAAGTGAAAGACAAAACAATTTCTATTTCTGCTTCTTGTTTTTCTCTTGTGGAATGAGTTTGGAGAATTGTTTACCAAGAACGAATGCCTGGTTGGATCACAGTGGATTGTTTGGGCCTGATGGCCAATCGGATCCACCTGTGTCTGGACTCCGGAGAACAGGGTCACAAGTTGTGAGTGAGTTAGATATGATAGTTAGAGAGAGTAGCATGTAGTTTTTAGTATCCTCTTTTATATAGTATATTAATGTATCATAGCATAATTATAATAAAGAAATCATTCAGCCTTCTGAAATAAATCAAACATCATCATTCTTCCCATTGGGTTCGCTGACATCTACAACAGGAATCCTTGGTTTCTTCGTGTCACAATGGCTCCTTGGCTCCATGTGGCCTTATATGTAAGTTCAATCATCTTCCATCATGTCACAATAATCTCCTTGGTTTGAAAAAGCTCTACAGTGTCACCATGTCTCCTTGATTCCATGTGGCCTTACCTGTTGGTTCAATCATCATCCATCATGTAACCATGGTTTCGTTGGTTTATTGCCGTGGCTGTTTTGGTTCCATGCAGTTCTGTTATTCCACAATGGAATCCTTGGTTTCTTCATGTCACAAAGGCTCCATGTCTCCATGTGGTCTTACCTATGCGCTCAATTATCTTCCATCATGCCACAATGATCTCTTTAATCTGAAAAATCTCTCCTGTGTCACAATGGCCCCTTGGTTGCATGCAATTCTGTTATGCCATAATGGAATCCTTGCTTTTTTCATCTCACTATGGCTCCTTGGTTCCATGTAGCCTTATCCATGGCATTAGTCATCTTCCATCATGTCACAATAACTCCTTGGTCTGAAAAAGCTCCATTGTGTCACAATGGATCCTTGGCTTCAAGTTCCCTTTCCCAAGGGTTCAATAATTTTCTGTCATGTAACAATGGGTTTCCTTGGTTTATAGCCGAGCCCATTGGTTCCATGCAGTTCTGTTATGCCACAAAGGACTCCTTGGTTTCTTCGTGTCACAATGCTTCCTTGGCTCCATGTGGCCTTATATGTGGGTTCAATAATCTTCCATGATATCACAATAATGTCCTTGGTTTGAAAAAGCGCTACATTGTCACCATGGCTCCTTGAATCCATGTTACCTGTCCTGGTGGTTCAATCATCATCCATCAGGTAACCATGGGCACCCTGGTTTATTGCCGTGCCCATTTTGGTTCCATGCAGTTCTGTTATTCCACAATGGAATCCTTGGTTTCTTCGTGTCACAATGCCTCCATGGCTCTATATGGCCTTACCTGTTGGTTCAATCATCTTCCATCATGCCACAATGATCACCTTGGTCTGAAAAATCTCCACTCTGTCACAATGGCCCCTTGGTTGCACGCGATTCTGTTATGCCACAATGGAATCCTTGCTTTCTTCATCTCTCTATGGCTCCTTGGTTCCATGTAGCCTTGTCCATGAGTGTAATCATCTTTCATCATGTTACAATAACTGCTTGGGTTGGAAAAGCTCCACAGTGTCAGAATGGATACTTGGCTCCGAGTTCCCTTTCCCAAGGGTTCAATCATCTTCTATCATGTAACCACGGGTTCCTTGGTTTATCGCTGTGGCCCATTGGTTCCATGCAGTTCTGTTATTCCACAATGGAATCCTTGTTTTCTTCATGTCACCATGGCTCCTTGATTGCATGTGGCCTTATATGTAGGTTCAATCATCTTCCATCATGTCACAATGGTCTCCTTGGTTTCAAAAAACTCCACTCTGTAACAATGGCCCCTTGGTTCCATGCGGTTCTGTTGTGTCACAATGGAATCCTTCCTTCCATCATTTCACAATGGTCTCCTTGGTTTCATCCTTGCTTTCAACAATTCAAATGTCTAACAGTTTCCCATTGGTTCCATGCGATTCTGTTGGGTAACAATGGCATCCTTGCTTTATTCTTGTAACAATGCCTCCTTGGCTCCATGCAGCCTTCCCTGTTGGTCCAATCATCCTCCATCATGTCACAATTGTCTCCTTGGTTTCAAAAAGCTCCACTGTTCAACAGTGTCCCTTTTATTCCAAGCGTTTCTGTCGTGTCAGAATTGAATCCTTGCTTTCTTCTTGTCACAATGGCTCCTTGGCTCCATGCGGCCTTACCCGTTGGTATAATCATCTTCCATCATGTCACAATAACTCCTTGGTCTGAAAAAGCTTAACTGTGTCATTATGGATCCCTGGTTCCATGTGTCCTTTGCCATGGGTTCAATCATCTTCCATCACGTAATCATGGGTTCCGTGGTTTATCGCCGTGGCCCATTGTTTCCATGCAGTTCTGTTATTCCACAATGGAATCCTTGCTTTCTTCATGTCACAATGGCTCCTTGGCTCCATGTGGCCTAATATGTAGGTTCAGTCATCTTCCATAAAGTCACAATGGTCTCTTTGGTTTCAAAAATGTCCACTGTGTAACACTGGCCCCTTGGTTCCATGAGGTTCCGTCGTGTCACAATGGAATCCTTCCTTCCCTCATGTCACAATGGTCTCCTTGGTTTCATCCTTGGTTTCAAAAACTCAAATGTGTAACAGTTTCCCATTAGTTCCAAGCGATTCTGTCGGGTCACAATGGAATCCTTGCGTTCTTCATGTCACGATGCCTCCTTGGCTCCATGTAGCATTACCTGTGAGTTTGATCATCTTCAATCATGTGTCAATAACTCCTTGGTCTGAAAACCTCTACTGTGTCACAGTGGCCTCTTGGACCCATGAGGTTCTGCTGTGTCACAATGGAATCCTTGCTTTTTTCTTGTCATAATGGTTCATTGGCTCCATGTAGCCTTTCCTGGTTGCTTAATCATCTTCCACCATGTCACAGTGGTCTTCTTGGTTTAAAAAAGCTCCACTGTGTAACAGTGGCCCCTTGGTTCCATGCGGTTCTATTGTGTCACAATGGAATCCTTCATTCCATCATGTCACAATGTCTCCATTGTTGCATCCTTGATTGCAATAACTCAAATTTGTAACAGTGTCCCATTGGTTCCATGCAATTCTGTCGTGGCACAATGGAATCCTTGCTTTCTTCATGTCACGATGCCTCCTTGGCTCCATGCGTCCTTACCTGTTGGTTTAATCATCTTCCATCATGTCACAATATCTCCTTTGTCTGAAAAACCTCCACTGTGTCACAATGGATCCTTGGCTCAATGTGTCCTTTCCTATGGGTTCAATCTTCCATCATGTCACAAGGGTCTCCTTGGTTTCAAAAACTCAAATGTGTAAGAGTGTCCCATTGGTTCCATGCGATTCTGTCGTGACACAATGGAATCCCTGCTTTCTTCGTGTCACAATGCCTCCTTGGCTCCATGCCGCCTTAACTGTGGGTTCAATCATCTTCCATCATGTCAGAATGGTCCCCTTGGTCTGAAATAGCACCACTGTGTCAAAGTGGCCCCTTGGTTCCATGCGGTATTGTCGTGCCACAATGGAATCCTTGCTTTCTTTGTGTCACAATTGCTCCTTTACTCCATGTAGCCTTAGCCATTGGTTCAATCATCTTCCAGCATGTCACAATGGTCTCCTTGGTTTCAAAAAGCTTTACTGGGTTACAGTGGCCACTTGGATCCATGTGTTTCTGTCGAGTCACAATGGAATCCTTGCTTTCTTGGTGTCACAATGCCTCCTTGGCTCCACACGGCCTTACCTGTAGGTTCAATCATCTTCCATCATGTCCCAGTTATCTCCTCGTTTGAAAAATCTCCGCGGCGTCACAGCGGCCCCATGGTTGCATCTGGTTCTATCGTGTGACAATGGAATCCTTCCTTTCGTCCTGTCACAACAATGGCTCCTTGGCTCCATGTGGTCTTAACTGTGAGTTTGATCATCTTCCATCATGTCACAATGGTCTCCTTGGTCTGAAAAAGCTCCACTGTGTCAAAGTGGCCCCTTGGTTCCATGTGTTTCTGTCGTGTCACAATGGAATCTATGCTTTCTTGGTGTCACAATATCTCCTTGGCTCCACATGGGCTTACCTGTCGGATCAATCTCCTTCCATCATGTCACAATGTTCTCCTTGGTTACAAAAATCTCCACTGTGTAACAAAGGCCCCTTGGTTCCATGCAGTTCCGTTGTGTCTCAATGGAATCCTTCCTTCCATCATGTCACAATGGTCTCCTTGGTTTCATCCTTGGTTTCAACAACTCAAATGTGTAACAGTGCCCCATTGGTTGCATGCAATTTTGCCGTGTCACAATGGAATCTTTGCTTTCTTCGTGTCACGATGCCTCCTTGGCTCCATGTGGCCTTACCTGTTGGTTCAATCGTCCTCTATCATGTCACAGTTAACTCCTTGGTTTCAAAAAGTTGCAGTGTTCCACAATGGCACCCTTGCTCCATGTGGCCTTTCCTGTGGGTTCCATCATCTTTCATCATGTCACAATGGTCTCCTTGGTCTGAAAAAGCATCACTCTTTCAAAGGGGCCCCTTGTTCTAAGTGGTTCTGTCGTGTCACAATTGAATCCTTGCTTTCTTCATGTGACATTTCCTCCTTGTCTCCATGTGGCCTTACCTGTACAATTCATCATCTTCCATCCTGTCACAATGGTCTCCTTTGTCTGAAAAAGTACCACTGTGTCACTGTGGCCCGTGGGTTCTATGCGATTCTGTTATGCCACAATTGAATCCTTGCTTTCTTTGTATCACAATTGCTACTTGGATCCATGTAGCCTCAGCCATGGCTTCAATCATCTTCCAGCATGTCACAATGGTCTCCTTGGTCTGAAATGCTCTACACTTTCAAAGTTGTCCCTTGTTGTATTTGGATCTTTCGTGTCACAATGGAAGCCTTGGTTTCTGCTTGTCACAATGGCTCCTTAGCTCCATGTGGCTTTACCTACTGGTTTAATCATCTTCCATCATGTCACAATAACTCCTTGGTCTGAAAAACCTCCAATGTGTCACTATGAATCCTTGGCTCTATATGTTTCCCATGGGTTCTATCACCTTCCATCATTTAACCATGGGTTCCTTAGTTTACCTCCGTGGCCCATTGGTTTAATTCAGTTATGTTATTCCACAATGGAATTCTTGGTTACTTCATGTCACAACGGCTCCATGGCTCCATGTGGCCTTAGCTGTTGGTTCAACCATCTTCCATCATGCCACAATGATCTCCTTGGTCTGAAAAATCCCCACTGCGTCACAATGGCCCCTTGGTTGCATGCGATTCTGTTATGCCACAATGGAATCCCTGCTTTCTTTCTCTCACAATGTCTCCTTGGTTCCATGCAGCCTTAACCATGGGCTTCATCATCTTCCATACTGTCACAATAACTCTTTGGTCTGAAAAACCTCCGCTGTGTCATTATGAATCCTTGACTCTATGTGTCCTTTCCCATGGGTTCCATCATCTTGCATCATGTAACCACACAGGTTCCTTGGTTTATTGCCGTGGCCCATTAGTTCCATGGAGTTCTGTTAATCCACAATGGAATCATTGGTTTCCTCATGTCACAATGGCACCTTGGCTTCATTTGGCCTTACCTGTGGGTTCAATCGCCTTCTATCATGTCACTAATATCTCCTTGGATTCAAAAAGCTCCACTGTCTCACCAGGGCACCCTGGCACCATGTGGCCTTTCCTGTGGGTTCCATCATCTTCCATCATGTCACAATGGTCTCCTTGATCTGAAAAAGCACCACTCTTTCAAAGTTGCCCCTTTTTCTATGTGGTTCTCTTGTGTCAAAATGGAATGTTTGCTTTCTTTGTGTCACATTTCATTCTTGGTTCCATGTAGCCTTAGCCATGTGTTCAATCATCTTCCACCATGTAAAATGGTCTCCTTGGTCTGAAAAAGCTCCACTGCGTCACAGTGGCCCCTTGGTTCCATGTGGTTCACTAAGGCCACAATGGAATCCTTGCTTTCTTCATGTCACAATGCCTCCTTGGCACCATGTGGCCTTTCCTCTGGGTTCAATCATCTTCCATTATGTCACAGTTATCTCCTTGCTTTGAAAAATGCTCTACAGTGTCACCATGGCTCCTTGATTCCATGGGGCCATACCTGTTGGGTCAATCACCTTCTCTCATGTCACAATGGTCTCCTTGGTTTCAAAGAGCTCCACTGTGTCACAGTGGCCTCTTGGTTGCATGTGATTGTGTTATGCCACAATGTAATCCTTGCTTTCTTCATCTCACAATGGCCCCTTTGTTCCATGTAGCCTAAGGCATGGGCTTCATCATCTTCCATCTTGTCATAATAACTCCCTTGTCTGAAAGAGCTCCACTGTGTCACAATGCCTCCTTGGTTCCATGTGTCCTATTCCATGGGTTCAATCTTCCATCATGTCACAATGGGTTCCTTGGTTTATTGCTGTGGCCCCTTGCTTCCAAGCAATTCTGTATTTCACAATGGAATCTTTGATTTCTTCGAGTCACAATGCTTCCTTGGCTCCATGTAGCTTTACCTGTGGGTCCAATCCACTTCCATCATGTCAGAATGGTCTCCTTATTCTGAAATAGCACCACTGTGTCAAAGCGGCCTCTTGGATCCATGCGGTTCTGTCGTGTGACAATGGAATCCTTCCTTGCATCGTGTCAAAATGGCTCCTTGATTCCATGCGGCCTTACCTATTTGGATAATCATCTTGCATCATGTCACTATGGTCTCCTTGATTTCAAAAAGCTCCACTGTGTCACAGTGGCCCCTTGGTTCCATGTGATTCTGCTGTGTCACAATGGAATCCTTCGTTTCGTTGTGTCACAATGGCTCCGAGGCTCCATGCTGGCTTACCTGGTTGTTTAATCATCTTCCGGCATGTCACAATGGTCTTCTTGGTTTCAAAACCTCAAAAATGTAAGAGTGTCCCATTAGTTCCATGCAATTCTCTTATGCCACAATTGAATCCTTGCTTTCTTCGTGTCACAATTGCTACTTGGTTCCATATAACCTTAGCCATGGCTTCAATCATCTTCCAGCATTTCACAATGGTCTCCTTGGTTTCAGAAACTCAAATGTGTAAGAGTGTCCCATCACTTCGTGCGATTCTGTTGTGTCACAACGGAATCCTTGCTTTCTTCGAGACACAATGGCTCCTTGATTCCATGTGGCCATACCTGTTGGTTCAATCATCTTCCATCATGTCACAATGGTCTCCTTGGTTTCAAAAAGCTCCACTGTGTAAGAGTGGCCCCTTGGTTCCATGCGATTCTGTCGTTTCACAGTGGAATCCTTGCTTTCTTGGTGTCACAATGCCTCCTTGGCTCCATGTGGCCTTGCCTATGGGTTCAATCATCTTCCATCATGCCACAATGGTCTCCTTGGTCTGAAAAATCTCCACTGTGTCACAATAGCCCCTGGTTGCATGCGATTCTGTTATGCCACAATGGATTCCATGCTTTCTTCGTGTCACAATTACTCCTTGATTCCATGTAGCCTTAGCCATGGCTTCAAACATCTTCCCGCATATCACAATGGTCTCCATGGTCTGAAAACCTCAATTGCGTCACAATGGCTCCTTAGCTCTATGCGGCATGACTCTTTGGTTTAATCATCATCCCTCATGTCACAATAATCTCCTTGGTTTGACAAAGCTCTACAGTGTCACCATGGCTCCTTGATTCCATGTGGCCATACCTGTTGGGTCAATCATCTTCTAGCATGTCACAATGGTCTCCTTGGTTTCAGAAACTCAAATGTGTAACAGTGTCCCATTGGTTCCATGCGATTCTGTCGTGTCCCAATGGAATCCTTGCTTTCTTTGTGTCACAATGCCTCCTTGGCTACATGCAGCCTTATCTGTGAGTTCAGTCGTCTTCCATCATGTCAGAATGGTCTCCTTGGTCTGAAATGGCACCACTGTGTCAAAGTGGACCCTTGGATCCATGCGGTTCTGTCGTGTCACAATGGAATTCGTGCTTTCTTCGTGTCACAATGACTCTTTGGCTCCGTATTGCCGTGCCTGTGAGTTTGATCATCTTCCATCCTGTCAGAATGGTCTCCTTGGTCTGACAAAACTTCACTGTGTTAAAGTGGCCCTTTGGTTCCATGTGGTTCTGTTAGGCCACAATAGAATTCTCGCTTTCTTCGTGTCCAAATTGCTCCTTGGTTCCATGTGGCCTTTTATGTAGATTCAATCATCTTCCATCATGTCACCATAATCTCCTTGGTTTGAAAAAGCTCTACAGTGACACCATGTCACCTTGATTCCATGTGGCCTAGCCTGTTGGGTCAATCATCTTCCATCAGGTGACAATTGTCTCCTTGGTTTCAGAAACTCAAATTTGTAATAGTGTCCCATTGATGCCATGTGATTCTGTCGTGTCCCAATGGAATCCTTGCTTTCTTCGTGTCACAACAATAGGTCATTGGCTCCATGTGGCCTTACCTGTGGGTTCAGTCGACTTCCATCATGTCACAATTGTCTCCTTGTTCTGAAATAGCACCACTGTGTCAAACTGGCCCCTTGGATCCAAGCAGTTCTGTCATGTCACAATGGAATTCTTGCTTTCTTCGTGTCACAATGACTCTTTGGCTCCGTATTGCCGTACCTGTGAGTTTGATCATCTTCCATCATGTCACAATGGTCTCATTGGTCTGACAAAGCTCCACTGTGTCAAAGTGGCCCCTTGGTTCCATGTGGTTCTGTTAGGCCACAATGGAATTCTCGCTTGCTTCGTGTCACAATTGCTCCTTGATTCCATGTTGCCTTTTATGTAGATTCAATCATCTTCCATCATGTCACCATAATCTCCTTGGTTTGAAAAAGCTCTACAGTGACACCATGGCACCTTGATTCCATGTGGCCTAACCTGTTGGGTCAATCATCTTCCAGCATGTCACAATGGTCTCCTTGGTTTCAAAAAGCTCCACTGTGTATCACAGTGGCCCCTAGGTTCACTGCGGTTCCGATGTGTCCCAATGGAATCTTTCTTTTCGTCATGTCACAATGTCTCCTTGGCTCCATGCGGCACTACCTGTTCATTTCATCATCTTCCATCAGGTCAGAATGGTCTCCTTGGTCTGAAATAGCACCACTGAGTCAACGTGGCCCCTTGGATCCATGTGGTTCTGTTATGCCACAATGGCATCCTCGCTTTCTTCGTGTCACAATTGCTCCTTGATTACATGTGGCCTTATATGCAGGCTCAATCATCTTCCATCATTTCACAATGGTCTCCTTGGTTTCAGAAACTCAAATGTGTAGCAGTGTCCCATTGGTTCCTTGCGATTCTGTTCTGTCACAATGGAATCCTTCCTTTCGTCGTGTCACAATGGCTCCATGGCTCCATGTGGCCTTACCTGTTCTATTCATCATCTTCCATCCTGTCAGAATGCTCTCCTTGGTCTGAAATAGCACCACTGTGTCACAGTGGCCCGTTGGTTCCATGCAATTCTGCTATGCCACAATGGAATCCTTGCTTTCTTGGTGTCACAATTGCCCTTTGACTCCATGTAGCCTTAGCCATGGCTTTAATCATCTTCCCGCATATCACAATGGTCTCCTTGTTCTGAACAGCTCCACTGCGTCACAATGGCTCCTTAGATCCATGTGGCCTGTCCTGTTGGTTTAATCATCTTCCATCATGTCACAATAATCTCCTTGGTTTGACAAAGCTCTACAGTGTCACCATGGCTCCTTGATTCCATGTGGCCTTACCTGTTTGGTCAATCATCCTCCAGCATGTCACAATGGTCTCCTTGGTTCCAGAAACTCAAATGTGTAACAGTGTCCTATTGGTTCCTCACGATTCTGTTGTGTCACAATGGAATCCTTGCTTTCTTCGAGTCACAATGGCTCCTCGCATCCATGTGGTCTTACCTGTTGGTATAATCATCTTCCATAATATCACAATAATCTCAGTGGTTTGAAAAAGTTCTACAATGTCACCATGGCTCCTTGATTCCATGTGGCCATAACTGTTGTTTCAATCATCCTCCATCCTTTCAGAATGGTCTCCTTGGTTTCAAAAGGCTTTACTGGGTAACAGTGGTCCCTTGGTTCCAAGTGGTTCTGTTGTGTCACAATGGAATCCTTGCTATCTTCATGTCACAATGCCTCCTTGGCTCCATGTGGCCTTACCTGCAGGTTCAATCATCTTCCATCATGTCAGAATGGCCTCCTTGGTCAGAAATAGCACTACTGTGTCAACAGTGGCCACTTGGATCCATGTGTTTCTGTCGTGTGACAATGGTATCCTTCCTTTCTTGGTGTCACAGTGCCTCCTTGGCTCCATGCAGACTGACCTTTTCATTTCATCATCTTCCATCATGTCACAATGGTCTCCTTAGTCTGAAATCGCTCCACTGTGTTACAGTGGCCCCTTGGTTCCCTGTGGTTCTGTTATGCCACAATAGAATCCTTCCTTTCTTCATGTCACAATGGCTCTTTGATTCCTTGTAGTCTTACGCATGGCTTCAATCATCTTCCAGCATGTCACAATGGTCTCCTTGGTCTGAAAAGCTGTACAGGGTCAGCATGTCTCCCTGATTCCATGTGGCCAAAACACTAGGTTCAATCATCCTCCATCATGTCACAATGGTCTCCTTGGTTTCAAAAAGCTTTACTGGGTAACAGTGGCCCATTGGTTCCATGGTGTTCCATTGTGTCACAATGGAATCCTTCCTTTCGTTGTGTCACAATGGCTCCTTGCTTCCATGCGGCCTTACCTGTTGGTTTAATCACCTTCCCTCATGTCACAATAATCTCAGTTGTTTGAAAAAGTTCTACAGTGTCACCATGGCTCCTTGATTGCATGTGGCCATAACTGTTGGTTCAATCATCCTCCATCATGTCTCAATTTTCTCCTTGCTTTCAAAATCTTTACTTGGTGAAAGTGGCCTCTTGGTTCCATGTGGTTCTCTTGTGTCACAATGGAATCCCTCCTTTTGTTGTGTCACAATGTCTGCTTGGCTTCATGCAGCCTTTCCCGGTTGCTTAATCATCTTCCATCATGTCACAATGGGCTTCTTAGTTTCAAAAATGCAAATGTGCAACAGTATCCCATTGATTCCATGCGATTCTGTCGTGTCCTAATGGAATCCTTGCTTTCGTCGTGTCACAATGGCTCCATGGCTCCATGTGGCCTTACCTGTAGGTTCAATCATCTTCCATCACGTCAGAATGCTCTCCTTGGTCTGAAATAGCACCACTGTGTCACAGTGGCCCGTTGGCTCCATGCAATTCTGCTATGCCACAATGGAATCCTTGCTTTCTTGGTGTCACAATTGGTCCTTGATTCCATGGAGCCTTAGCCATGGCTTCAATCATCTTCCCGCATGTCGCAATGGTCTCCTTGGTCTGAAAAGCTCCACTGCGTCACAATCGCTCCTTAGCTCCATGTGGCCTGACCTGTTGGTTTAATCACCTTCCCTCATGTCACAATAATCTCCTTGGTTTGACAAAGCTCTACAGTGTCACCATGTCTCCTTGATTCCATGGCGCCTTACCGGTTGGTTCAATCATCCTCCATCATGTCACAATGGTCTCCTTGGTTTCAGAAACTCAAATGTGTAACAGTGTCCCATTGGTTCCTTGCGATTCTGTTGTGTCACAATGGAATCCTTCCTTTCGTTGTGTCACAATGGCTCCTTGGCTCCATGCAGCCTTTCCTGGTGGCTTAATCATCTTCCATCATGTCACAATGGGCTTCTTAGTTTCAAAAACTCAAATGTGTAACAGTGTCCCATTATTTCCATGCGATTATTTCGTTTCACAATGGAATCCTTGCTTTCTTGGTGTCACAATGCCTCCTTGGCTCCATGCGGCCTTACCTGTAGGTTCAATCATCTTCCATCATATCAGAATGCTCTCCTTGGTCTGAAATAGCACCAGGGTGTCACAGTGGCCCTTGGTTCCATGTGGTTCTGTTAGGCCACAATGGAATCCTTCCTTTCGTTGTGTCACAATTGCTCCTTGATTCCATGTAGCCTTAGCCATGGCTTTAATCATCTTCCCGCATGTCGCAATGGACTCCTTGGTCAGAAAAGCTCCACAGCGTAACAATGGCTCCTTAGCTCCATGTGGCCTGACCTGTTGGTTTAATCATCATCCCTCATGTCACAATAATCTCCTTGGTTTGACAAAGCTCTACAGTGTGGCCATGTCTCCTTGATTCCATGTGGCCTTACCTGTTGGGTCAATCATCTTCCAGCATGTCACAATGGAGTCCTTGGTTTCAGAAACGCAAATGTGTAACAGTGTCCCATTGGTTCCATCCGATTCTGTCGTGTCCCAATGGAATCCTTGCTTTCTTCGTGTCAAAATGCCTCCTTGGCTCAACGCGGCCTTACCTGTAGGTTCAATCATCTTCCATCATGTCAGAATGGTCTCCTTATTCTGAAATAGCACCACTGTGTCAAAGTGGCCCCTTGGATCCATGCGGTTCTGTGGTGTCACAATGGAATCCTTCCTATCATCTTGTCTCAGTGGCTCCTTGGCTCCATGCAGCCTTACCTGTTTTTTTCATCATCTTCCATCATGTCAGAATGGTCTCCTTGTTCTGAAAGAGCTTCACTCTGTCACAGCGCCTCCTTGGTTCCATGTGGTTCCGTTAGGCCACAATAGAATCCTTGCTTTCTTCGTGTCACAGTTACTCCTTGATTCCATGTAGCCTTAGCCATGGCTTCAATCATCTTCCCGCATGTCGCAATGGTCTCCTTGGACTGAGAAGCTCCACTGCGTCACAATGACTCCTTAGCTCCATGTGGCCTGACCTGTTGGTTTAATCATCTTCCATCATGTCACAATAATCACCTTGGTTTGACAAAGCTCTACAGTGTCACCATGGCTCCTTGATTCCATGTGGCCATACCTGTTGGGTCAATCATCTTCCAGTATATCACAATGGTGTCCTTTGTTTCAGAAACTCAAATGTGTAACAGTGTCCCATTGGTTCCATGCGATACTGTCGTGTCGCAATGGAATCCTTACTTTCTTCAAGTCACAATGCCTCCTTAGCTCCACGCGGCCTTTCCTGGGTGTTTAATCATCTTCCATCATGTCACAATGGTCTCCTTGGTTTCAAAAACTCAAATGTGTCACAGTGTCCCATTGGTTCTATGCGATTCTGTCGTGTCACAATGGAATCCTTGCTTTCTTCGTGTCAGAACAATGGGTCATTGGCTCCATGCGGCCTTACCTGTGGGTTCCGTCATCTTCCATCATGTCAGAATGGTCTCCTTGGTCTGAAATGGCACCACTGTGTCAAAGTGGCGCCTTGGATCCATGCGGTTCTGTCGTGCCTCAATGGAATCCTTGCTTTCTTCGTGTCACAATGCCTCCTTGGCTACATGCGGCCTTACCTGTAGGTTCAATTATCTTCCATCATGGCACAATGGTCTCCTTGGTTTCAAAAAGCTTTACTGTGTAACAGTGGCCCATTGGTTCCATGCGGTTCTGTTGTGTCACAATGGTATCCTACCTTTTGTCGTGTCACAATGGCTCCTTGGCTCCATGCAGCCTTTCCTGGTATTTTGATCATCTTCCATCATGTCACAATGGTCTCCATGGTTTCAAAAACTGAAATGTGTAACAGTGTCCCATTAGTTCCATGCAATTCTCTTATGCCTCAATGGAATTCTTGCTTTCTTTGTGTCACAATTGCTACTTGTTTCCATATAGCGTTAGCCATGGGTTCAATCATCTTCCAGCATATCACAATGGTCTCCTTGGTCTGAAAATCTCCTCTGTGTCACAATCGCTCCTTAGCTCCATGTGGCCTGACCTGTTGGTTTAATCACCTTCCATCATGTCAAAATAATCTCCTTGGTTTGAAAAAGCTCTACAGTGACACCATGTCACCTTGATTCCATGTGGCCTAGCCTGTTGGGTCAATCATCTTCCATCAGGTGACAATTGTCTCCTTGGTTTCAGAAACTCAAATTTGTAATAGTGTCCCATTGATGCCATGTGATTCTGTCGTGTCCCAATGGAATCCTTGCTTTCTTCGTGTCACAACAATAGGTCATTGGCTCCATGTGGCCTTACCTGTGGGTTCAGTCGACTTCCATCATGTCACAATTGTCTCCTTGTTCTGAAATAGCACCACTGTGTCAAACTGGCCCCTTGGATCCAAGCAGTTCTGTCATGTCACAATGGAATTCTTGCTTTCTTCGTGTCACAATGACTCTTTGGCTCCGTATTGCCGTACCTGTGAGTTTGATCATCTTCCATCATGTCACAATGGTCTCATTGGTCTGACAAAGCTCCACTGTGTCAAAGTGGCCCCTTGGTTCCATGTGGTTCTGTTAGGCCACAATGGAATTCTCGCTTGCTTCGTGTCACAATTGCTCCTTGATTCCATGTTGCCTTTTATGTAGATTCAATCATCTTCCATCATGTCACCATAATCTCCTTGGTTTGAAAAAGCTCTACAGTGACACCATGGCACCTTGATTCCATGTGGCCTAACCTGTTGGGTCAATCATCTTCCAGCATGTCACAATGGTCTCCTTGGTTTCAAAAAGCTCCACTGTGTATCACAGTGGCCCCTAGGTTCACTGCGGTTCCGATGTGTCCCAATGGAATCTTTCTTTTCGTCATGTCACAATGTCTCCTTGGCTCCATGCGGCACTACCTGTTCATTTCATCATCTTCCATCAGGTCAGAATGGTCTCCTTGGTCTGAAATAGCACCACTGAGTCAACGTGGCCCCTTGGATCCATGTGGTTCTGTTATGCCACAATGGCATCCTCGCTTTCTTCGTGTCACAATTGCTCCTTGATTACATGTGGCCTTATATGCAGGCTCAATCATCTTCCATCATTTCACAATGGTCTCCTTGGTTTCAGAAACTCAAATGTGTAGCAGTGTCCCATTGGTTCCTTGCGATTCTGTTCTGTCACAATGGAATCCTTCCTTTCGTCGTGTCACAATGGCTCCATGGCTCCATGTGGCCTTACCTGTTCTATTCATCATCTTCCATCCTGTCAGAATGCTCTCCTTGGTCTGAAATAGCACCACTGTGTCACAGTGGCCCGTTGGTTCCATGCAATTCTGCTATGCCACAATGGAATCCTTGCTTTCTTGGTGTCACAATTGCCCTTTGACTCCATGTAGCCTTAGCCATGGCTTTAATCATCTTCCCGCATATCACAATGGTCTCCTTGTTCTGAACAGCTCCACTGCGTCACAATGGCTCCTTAGATCCATGTGGCCTGTCCTGTTGGTTTAATCATCTTCCATCATGTCACAATAATCTCCTTGGTTTGACAAAGCTCTACAGTGTCACCATGGCTCCTTGATTCCATGTGGCCTTACCTGTTTGGTCAATCATCCTCCAGCATGTCACAATGGTCTCCTTGGTTCCAGAAACTCAAATGTGTAACAGTGTCCTATTGGTTCCTCACGATTCTGTTGTGTCACAATGGAATCCTTGCTTTCTTCGAGTCACAATGGCTCCTCGCATCCATGTGGTCTTACCTGTTGGTATAATCATCTTCCATAATATCACAATAATCTCAGTGGTTTGAAAAAGTTCTACAATGTCACCATGGCTCCTTGATTCCATGTGGCCATAACTGTTGTTTCAATCATCCTCCATCCTTTCAGAATGGTCTCCTTGGTTTCAAAAGGCTTTACTGGGTAACAGTGGTCCCTTGGTTCCAAGTGGTTCTGTTGTGTCACAATGGAATCCTTGCTATCTTCATGTCACAATGCCTCCTTGGCTCCATGTGGCCTTACCTGCAGGTTCAATCATCTTCCATCATGTCAGAATGGCCTCCTTGGTCAGAAATAGCACTACTGTGTCAACAGTGGCCACTTGGATCCATGTGTTTCTGTCGTGTGACAATGGTATCCTTCCTTTCTTGGTGTCACAGTGCCTCCTTGGCTCCATGCAGACTGACCTTTTCATTTCATCATCTTCCATCATGTCACAATGGTCTCCTTAGTCTGAAATCGCTCCACTGTGTTACAGTGGCCCCTTGGTTCCCTGTGGTTCTGTTATGCCACAATAGAATCCTTCCTTTCTTCATGTCACAATGGCTCTTTGATTCCTTGTAGTCTTACGCATGGCTTCAATCATCTTCCAGCATGTCACAATGGTCTCCTTGGTCTGAAAAGCTGTACAGGGTCAGCATGTCTCCCTGATTCCATGTGGCCAAAACACTAGGTTCAATCATCCTCCATCATGTCACAATGGTCTCCTTGGTTTCAAAAAGCTTTACTGGGTAACAGTGGCCCATTGGTTCCATGGTGTTCCATTGTGTCACAATGGAATCCTTCCTTTCGTTGTGTCACAATGGCTCCTTGCTTCCATGCGGCCTTACCTGTTGGTTTAATCACCTTCCCTCATGTCACAATAATCTCAGTTGTTTGAAAAAGTTCTACAGTGTCACCATGGCTCCTTGATTGCATGTGGCCATAACTGTTGGTTCAATCATCCTCCATCATGTCTCAATTTTCTCCTTGCTTTCAAAATCTTTACTTGGTGAAAGTGGCCTCTTGGTTCCATGTGGTTCTCTTGTGTCACAATGGAATCCCTCCTTTTGTTGTGTCACAATGTCTGCTTGGCTTCATGCAGCCTTTCCCGGTTGCTTAATCATCTTCCATCATGTCACAATGGGCTTCTTAGTTTCAAAAATGCAAATGTGCAACAGTATCCCATTGATTCCATGCGATTCTGTCGTGTCCTAATGGAATCCTTGCTTTCGTCGTGTCACAATGGCTCCATGGCTCCATGTGGCCTTACCTGTAGGTTCAATCATCTTCCATCACGTCAGAATGCTCTCCTTGGTCTGAAATAGCACCACTGTGTCACAGTGGCCCGTTGGCTCCATGCAATTCTGCTATGCCACAATGGAATCCTTGCTTTCTTGGTGTCACAATTGGTCCTTGATTCCATGGAGCCTTAGCCATGGCTTCAATCATCTTCCCGCATGTCGCAATGGTCTCCTTGGTCTGAAAAGCTCCACTGCGTCACAATCGCTCCTTAGCTCCATGTGGCCTGACCTGTTGGTTTAATCACCTTCCCTCATGTCACAATAATCTCCTTGGTTTGACAAAGCTCTACAGTGTCACCATGTCTCCTTGATTCCATGGCGCCTTACCGGTTGGTTCAATCATCCTCCATCATGTCACAATGGTCTCCTTGGTTTCAGAAACTCAAATGTGTAACAGTGTCCCATTGGTTCCTTGCGATTCTGTTGTGTCACAATGGAATCCTTCCTTTCGTTGTGTCACAATGGCTCCTTGGCTCCATGCAGCCTTTCCTGGTGGCTTAATCATCTTCCATCATGTCACAATGGGCTTCTTAGTTTCAAAAACTCAAATGTGTAACAGTGTCCCATTATTTCCATGCGATTATTTCGTTTCACAATGGAATCCTTGCTTTCTTGGTGTCACAATGCCTCCTTGGCTCCATGCGGCCTTACCTGTAGGTTCAATCATCTTCCATCATATCAGAATGCTCTCCTTGGTCTGAAATAGCACCAGGGTGTCACAGTGGCCCTTGGTTCCATGTGGTTCTGTTAGGCCACAA
The DNA here is from genome assembly GCF_031753505.1 of Anomalospiza imberbis. NCBI lineage: Eukaryota > Metazoa > Chordata > Aves > Passeriformes > Viduidae > Anomalospiza > Anomalospiza imberbis. Next base: position 354,028 of record NC_089689.1, on the reverse strand, counting down.
TGGAATCCTTCCTTTCGTTGTGTCACAATTGCTCCTTGATTCCATGTAGCCTTAGCCATGGCTTTAATCATCTTCCCGCATGTCGCAATGGACTCCTTGGTCAGAAAAGCTCCACAGCGTAACAATGGCTCCTTAGCTCCATGTGGCCTGACCTGTTGGTTTAATCATCATCCCTCATGTCACAATAATCTCCTTGGTTTGACAAAGCTCTACAGTGTGGCCATGTCTCCTTGATTCCATGTGGCCTTACCTGTTGGGTCAATCATCTTCCAGCATGTCACAATGGAGTCCTTGGTTTCAGAAACGCAAATGTGTAACAGTGTCCCATTGGTTCCATCCGATTCTGTCGTGTCCCAATGGAATCCTTGCTTTCTTCGTGTCAAAATGCCTCCTTGGCTCAACGCGGCCTTACCTGTAGGTTCAATCATCTTCCATCATGTCAGAATGGTCTCCTTATTCTGAAATAGCACCACTGTGTCAAAGTGGCCCCTTGGATCCATGCGGTTCTGTGGTGTCACAATGGAATCCTTCCTATCATCTTGTCACAATGGCTCCTTGGCTCCATGCAGCCTTACCTGTTTTTTTCATCATCTTCCATCATGTCAGAATGGTCTCCTTGTTCTGAAAGAGCTTCACTCTGTCACAGCGCCTCCTTGGTTCCATGTGGTTCCGTTAGGCCACAATAGAATCCTTGCTTTCTTCGTGTCACAGTTACTCCTTGATTCCATGTAGCCTTAGCCATGGCTTCAATCATCTTCCCGCATGTCGCAATGGTCTCCTTGGACTGAGAAGCTCCACTGCGTCACAATGACTCCTTAGCTCCATGTGGCCTGACCTGTTGGTTTAATCATCTTCCATCATGTCACAATAATCACCTTGGTTTGACAAAGCTCTACAGTGTCACCATGGCTCCTTGATTCCATGTGGCCATACCTGTTGGGTCAATCATCTTCCAGTATATCACAATGGTGTCCTTTGTTTCAGAAACTCAAATGTGTAACAGTGTCCCATTGGTTCCATGCGATACTGTCGTGTCGCAATGGAATCCTTACTTTCTTCAAGTCACAATGCCTCCTTAGCTCCACGCGGCCTTTCCTGGGTGTTTAATCATCTTCCATCATGTCACAATGGTCTCCTTGGTTTCAAAAACTCAAATGTGTCACAGTGTCCCATTGGTTCTATGCGATTCTGTCGTGTCACAATGGAATCCTTGCTTTCTTCGTGTCAGAACAATGGGTCATTGGCTCCATGCGGCCTTACCTGTGGGTTCCGTCATCTTCCATCATGTCAGAATGGTCTCCTTGGTCTGAAATGGCACCACTGTGTCAAAGTGGCGCCTTGGATCCATGCGGTTCTGTCGTGCCTCAATGGAATCCTTGCTTTCTTCGTGTCACAATGCCTCCTTGGCTACATGCGGCCTTACCTGTAGGTTCAATTATCTTCCATCATGGCACAATGGTCTCCTTGGTTTCAAAAAGCTTTACTGTGTAACAGTGGCCCATTGGTTCCATGCGGTTCTGTTGTGTCACAATGGTATCCTACCTTTTGTCGTGTCACAATGGCTCCTTGGCTCCATGCAGCCTTTCCTGGTATTTTGATCATCTTCCATCATGTCACAATGGTCTCCATGGTTTCAAAAACTGAAATGTGTAACAGTGTCCCATTAGTTCCATGCAATTCTCTTATGCCTCAATGGAATTCTTGCTTTCTTTGTGTCACAATTGCTACTTGTTTCCATATAGCGTTAGCCATGGGTTCAATCATCTTCCAGCATATCACAATGGTCTCCTTGGTCTGAAAATCTCCTCTGTGTCACAATCGCTCCTTAGCTCCATGTGGCCTGACCTGTTGGTTTAATCACCTTCCATCATGTCAAAATAATCTCCTTGGTTTGACAAAGCTTTACAGTGTCACCATGGCTCCTTGATTCCATGTGGCCCTACCTGTTGGGTCAATCATCTTCCAGCATGTCACAATGGTGTCCTTGGTTTCAAAAACTCAAATGTGTAACAGTGTCCCATTGGTTCCATCCGATTCTGTCGTGTCCCAATGGAATCCTTGCTTTCTTCGTGTCAAAATGCCTCCTTGGCTCCACGCGGCCTTACCTGTAGGTTCAATCGTCTTCCATCATGTCAGAATGGTCTCCTTATTCTGAAATAGCACCACTGTGTCAAAGTGGCCCCTTGGATCCATGCGGTTCTGTGGTGTCACAATGGAATCCTTCCTATCATCTTGTCTCAGTGGCTCCTTGGCACCATGCAGCCTTACCTGTTTATTTCAACATCTTTCATCATGTCAGAATGGTCTCCTTGTTCTGAAAGAGCTTCACTCTGTCACAGCGCCTCCTTGGTTCCATGTGGTTCCGTTAGGCCACAATGGAATCCTTGCTTTCTTCCTGTCACAATTGCTCCTTGGTTCCATGTAGCCTTAGCCATGGCTTCAATCATCTTCCCACATGTCGCAATGGTCTCCTTGGACTGCGAAGCTCCACTGCGTCACAATGACTCCTTAGCTCCATGTGGCCTGACCTGTTGGTTTAATCACCTTCCCTCATGTCACAATAATCACCTTGGTTTGACAAAGCTCTACAGTGTCACCATGGCTCCTTGATTTCATGTGGCCATACCTGCTGGGTCAATCATTTTCCAGCATGTCAAAATGGTGTCCTTGGTTTCAGAAACGCAAATGTGTAACAGTGTCCCATTGGTACCATCCGATTCTGTCGTGTCCCAATGGAATCCTTTCCTTCTTCGTGTCAAAATGCCTCCTTGGCTATGTGCGGTCTTACCTGCAGGTTCAATAATCTTCCATCATGTCAGAATGGTCTCCTTGGTCTGAAATAGCACCACTGTGTCAAAGTGGCCCCTTGGATCCATGTGGTTCTTTGGTGTCACAATGGAATCCTTCCTATCATCTTGTCTCAATGGCTCCTTGTCTCCATGCAGCCTTACCTATTTATTTCATCATCTCCATCATGTCAGAATGGTCTCCCTGTTCTGAAAGAGCTCCACTCTGTCACAGCGCCTCCTTGGTTCCATGAGGTTCTGTTAGGCCACAATGGAATCCTTGCTTTCTTCGTGTCACAATTGCTCCTTGATTCCATGTAGCCTTAGCCATAGCTTCAATCACCTTCCCGCATGTCGCAATGGTCTCCTTGGACTGAGAAGCTCCACTGCGTCACAATGGCTCCTTAGCTCCATGTGGCCTGACCTGTTGGTTTAATCATCTTTCCTCATGTCACAATAATCTCCTTGGTTTGACAAAGCTCTACAGTGTCACCATGTCTCCTTGATTCCATGTAGCCTTACCGGTGGGTTTACTATTCTTCCATCATATCACAATGGTGTCCTTGGTTTCAAAAAGCTCCTAGGTGTAATAGTGGCCCCTTGGTTCACTGTGGTTCTTTTGGGTCACAATGGAATCCTTCCTATCGTCTTGTAACAATGGCTCCTTGGCTCCATGCAGCCTTTCCGGGTTCTTAATCATCTTCCATCATGGCACAATGGTCTTCTTGTTTTCAATAACTCAAAAGTGTTAGAGTGTCCCATTACTTCCATTCAATTCTCTTATGGCACAATGGAATTCTTGCTTTCTTCGTGTCACAATTGCTACTTTTTTCCATATAGGCTTAACCATTTGTACAATCACCTTCCAGCAGGTCACAATGGTCTCCTTGGTCAGAAAAGCTCCACTGCGTCACAATGGCTCCTTAGTTCCATGTGGCCTGATCTGTGAGTTCAATCATCCTCCATCATGACACATTGGTCTCCTTGGTTTCAAAAAGCTCCACTGGGTAACAGCAGCCCCTGGGTTCGATGTCATTCTGTTGTGTCACAATAGAACCCTTCCTTTCGTTGTGTCACAATGGCTTCTTGGCTCCATGCAGTCTTACCTGGTTGTTTAATCATCTTCTGTCATGTCACAATAATCTCCTTGGTTTGACAAAGCTCTACAGTGTCACCATGGCTCCTTGATTCCATGTGGCCTTACCTGTAGATTCAATCATCCTCCATCATATCACAATGGTCTTCTTGGTCTGAAAAGCTCCACTGTGTCACAACCGCTCCTTGCCTCCATGTGGCCTGTCCTGTTGGTTTAATCATCTTCTGTCATGTCACAATAATCTCCTTGGTGTGACAAAGCTCTACAGTGTCACCATGGCTCCTTGATTCCATATGGCCATAAATGTTGGTTCAATCATCCTCCATCATGTCACAATGGTGTCCTTGGTTTCAGAAACTGAAATGTGTAAGAGTGTCCCATTACTTCCATGCGATTCTGTTGTGTCAAATTGGAATCCTTGCTTTCTTCGAGTCACAATGGCTCCTTGCTTCCATGCAGCCTTACCTGTTGGGTTAATCATCTTCCATCATGTCACAATAATCTCAGTGGTTTGAAAAAGTCTACAATGTCACCATGGCTCCTTGATTCCATGTGGCCATACCTGAGAGTTCCATCATCTTCCATCATGTCACAATGGTCTCCTTGGTTTCAAAAAGCTCCACTGTGTAACTGTGGCCCCATGGTTCGCTGTGGTTCTGTTGTGTCACAATGGAATCCTTCCTATCGTCTTGTCTCAATGGCTCCTTGGCTCCATGCAGCCTTTCCGCGTTGCTTAATCATCTTCCATCATGGCACAATGGTCTCCTTGGTTTCAAAATGCTCCACTGTGCAACAGTTGCCCCATGGTTTGCTGTGGTTCTGTTGTGTCCCAATGGAATCCTTCCTATTGTCTTGTCTCAATGCCTCCTTGGCTCCATGCAGCCTTTCCTGGTTGCTTAATCATCGTCCATCATGTCACAATGGTCTTCTTGGATTCAAAAGCTCAAATGTGTAACAGTGTCCCATTAGTTCCATGCAATTCTCTTATGCCTCAATGGAATCCTTGCTTTCCTCGCGTCACAATTGCTACTTGTTTCCATATAGCGTTAGCCATGGGTTCAATCATCTTCCAGCTTATCACAATGGTCTCCTTGGTCTGAAAAGCTCCTCTGTGTCACAATCGCTCCTTAGCACCATGTGGCCTTACCTGTTGGTTTAATCACCTTCCATCATGTCACAATAATCTCCTTGGTTTGACAAAGCTCTACAGTGTCACCGTGCCGCCTTGATTCCATGTGGCCTTACCTGTTGGGTCAATCATCTTCCAGCATGTCACAATGGTGTCCTTGGTTTCAGAAACTCAAATGTGTAACAGTGTCCCATTGGTTCCATGCGATACTGTCGTGTCGCAATGGAATCCTTACTTTCTTCACGTCACAATGCCTCCTTGGCTCCATGCAGCCTTTCCTGGGTGTTTAATCATCTTCCATCATGTCACAATGATCTCCTTGGTTTCAAAAACTCAAATGTGTAACAGTGTCCCATTGGTTCTATGCGATTCTGTCGTGTCCCAATGGAATCCTTGCTTTCTTCGTGTCAGAACAATGGGTCATTGGCTCCATGCGGCCTTACCTGTGGGTTCAGTCATCTTCCATCATGTCAGAATGGTCTCCTTGGTCTGAAATGGCACCACTGTGTCAAAGTGGCCGCTTGGATCCATGCGGTTCTGTCGTGTCTCAATGGAATCATTGCTTTCTTCGTGTCACAATGCCTCCTTGGCTACATGCGGCCTTACCTGTAGGTTCAATCGTCTTCCATCATGTCACAATGGTCTCCTTGGTTTCAAAAAGCTTTACTGTGTAACAGTGGCCCATTGGTTCCATGCGGTTCTGTTGTGTCACAATGGTATCCTACCTTTTGTCGTGTCACAATGGCTCCTTGGCTACATGCAGCCTTTCCTGGTATTTTGATCATCTTCCATCATGTCACAATGATCTCCATGGTTTCAAATCTGAAATGTGTAACAGTGTCCCATTGGTTCCAGCCGATTCTGTCGTGTCCCAATGGAATCCTTGCTTTCTTCGTGTCAAAGTGCCTCCTAGGCTCCTCGCGGCCTTGCCTGTATGTTCAATCATCTTCCATCATGTCAGAATGGTCTCCTTATTCTGAAATAGCACCACTGTGTGAAAGTGGCCCCTTGGATCCATGCGGTTCTGTTTTGCCACAATGGAATCCTTCCTATCATCTTGTCACAATGGCTCCTTGGCTCCATGCAGCCTTACCTGTTTATTTCATCATCTTCCATCATGTCAGAATGGTCTCCTTGTTCTGAAAGAGCTTCACGCTGTCACAGCGCCTCCTTGGTTCCATGTGGTTCTGTTAGGCCACAATAGAATCCTTGCTTTCTTTGTGTCACAATTGCTCCTTGATTCCATGGAGCCTTAGCCATGGCTTCAATCATCTTCCCGCATGTCGCAATTGTCTCCTTGGACTGAGAAGCTCCACTGCGTCACAATGGCTCCTTAGCTCCATGTGGCCTGACCTGTTGGTTTAATCACCTTCCATCATGTCACAATAATCTCCTTGGTTTGACAAAGCTCTACAGTGTCACCGTGTCTCCTTGATTCCATGTGGCCATACCTGTTGGGTCAATCATCTTCCAGCATGTCACAATGGTCTCCTTGGTTTCAGAAACTCAAATGTGTAACAGTGTCCCATTGGTTCCATGCGGTTCTGTCGTGTCCCAATGGAATCCTTGCTTTCTTCGTGTCAAAATGCCTCCTTGGCTCTATGCGGCCTTACCTGTAGGTTCAATCGTCTTCCATCATGTCAGAATGGTCTCCTTATTCTGAAATAGCACCACTGTGTCAATGTGGCCCCTTGGATCCATGCGGTTCTGTTGTGTCACAATGGAATCCTTCCTATCATCTTGTCACAATGGCTCCTTGGCTCCATGCAGCCTTACCTCTTTATTTCATCATCTTCCATCATGTCAGAATGGTCTCCTTGTTCTGAAAGAGCTCCACTCTGTCACAGTGGCTCCTTGATTCCATGTGGTTCTGTTAGGCCACAATGGAATCCTTGCTTTCTTCGTGTCACAATTGCGCCCTGATTCCATGTGGTGTTAGCCATGGGTTCAATCATCTTCCAGCTTATCACAATGGTCTCCTTGGTCTGAAAAGCTCGTCTGTGTCACAGTCGCTCCTTGCCTCCATGTGGCCTGACCTGTTGGTTTAATCACCTTCCCTCATGTCACAATAATCTCCTTGGTTTGACAAAGCTCTACAGTGTCACCGTGTCTCCTTGATTCCATGTGGCCATACCTGTTGGGTCAATCATCTTCCAGCATGTCACAATGGAGTCCTTGGTTTCAGAAACTCAAATGTGTAACAGTGTCCCATTGGTTCCATGCGATACTGTTGTGTCGCAATGGAATCCTTGCTTTCTTCATGTCACAATGCCTCCTTGGCTCCATGAAGCCTTTCCTGGGTGTTTAATCATCTTCCATCACGTCACAATGGTCTCGTTGGTTTCAAAAACTCAAATGTGTAAGAGTGTCCCATTGGTTCTATGCAATTCTGTCGTGTCACAATGGAATCCTTGCTTTCTTCGTGTCAGAACAATGGGTCATTGGCTCCATGCGGCCTTACCGGTGGGTTCAGTCATCTTCCATCATGTCAGAATGGTCTCCTTGGTCTGAAATGGCACCACTGTGCCAAAGTGGCCCCTTGGATCCATGGGGTTCTGTCGTGTCTCAATGGAATCCTTGCTTTCTTCGTGTCACAATGCCTCCTTGGCTACATGCGGCCTTACCTGTAGGTTCAATCGTCTTCCAACATGTCACAATGGTCTCCTTGGTTTCAAAAAGCTTTACTGTGTAACAGTGGCCCATTGGTTCCATGCGGTTCTGTTGTGTCACAATGGTATCCTACCTTTTGTCGTGTCACAATGGCTCCTTGGCTCCATGCAGCCTTTCCTGGTATTTTGATCATCTTCCATCATGTCACAATGGTCTCCATGGTTTCAAAAACTGAAATGTGTAACAGTGTCCCATTAGTTCCATGCAATTCTCTTATGCCACAATGGAATCCTTGCTGTCTTCGCGTCACAATTGCTACTTGTTTCCATATAGCGTTAGCCATGGGTTAAATAATCTTCCAGCATATCACAATGGTCTCCTTGGTCTGAAAAGCTCCTCTGTGTCACAATCGCTCCTTAGCTCCATGTGGCCTGACCGGTTGGTTTAATCACCTTCCATCATGTCACAATAATCTCCTTGGTTTGACAAAGCTCTACAGTGTCACCATGGCTCCTTGATTCCATGTGGCCATACCTGTTGGGTCAATCATCTTCCAGCATGTCACAATGGTCTCCTTGGTTTCAGAAACTCAAATGTGTAACAGTGTCCCATTGGTTCCATCCGATTCTGTCGTGTCCCAATGGAATCCTTGCTTTCTTCGTGTCAAAATGCCTCCTTGGCTCTATGCGGCCTTACCTGTAGGTTCAATTGTCTTCCATCATGTCAGAATGGTCTCCTTATTCTGAAATAGCACCACTGTGTCAAAGTGGCCTCTTGGATCCATGCGGTTCTGTTGTGTCACAATGGAATCCTTCCTATCATCTTGTCACAATGGCTCCTTGGCTCCATGCAGCCTTACCTCTTTATTTCATCATCTTCCATCATGTCAGAATGGTCTCCTTGTTCTGAAAGAGCTCCACTCTGTCACAGTGGCTCCTTGATTCCATGTGGTTCTGTTAGGCCACAATGGAATCCTTGCTTTCTTCGTGTCACAATTGCGCCCTGATTCCATGTGGTGTTAGCCATGGGTTCAATCATCTTCCAGCTTATCACAATGGTCTCCTTGGTCTGAAAAGCTCGTCTGTGTCACAGTCGCTCCTTGCCTCCATGTGGCCTGACCTGTTGGTTTAATCACCTTCCCTCATGTCACAATAATGTCCTTGGTTTGACAAAGCTCTACAGTGTCACCGTGTCTCCTTGATTCCATGTGGCCATACCTGTTGGGTCAATCATCTTCCAGCATGTCACAATGGAGTCCTTGGTTTCAGAAACTCAAATGTGTAACAGTGTCCCATTGGTTCCATGCGATACTGTTGTGTCGCAATGGAATCCTTGCTTTCTTCATGTCACAATGCCTCCTTGGCTCCATGAAGCCTTTCCTGGGTGTTTAATCATCTTCCATCACGTCACAATGGTCTCGTTGGTTTCAAAAACTCAAATGTGTAAGAGTGTCCCATTGGTTCTATGCAATTCTGTCGTGTCACAATGGAATCCTTGCTTTCTTCGTGTCAGAACAATGGGTCATTGGCTCCATGCGGCCTTACCTGTGGGTTCAGTCATCTTCCATCATGTCAGAATGGTCTCCTCGGTCTGAAATGGCACCACTGTGTCAAAGTGGCCCCTTGGATCCATGGGGTTCTGTCGTGTCTCAATGGAATCCTTGCTTTCTTCGTGTCACAATGCCTCCTTGGCTACATGCGGCCTTACCTGAAGGTTCAATCGTCTTCCATCATGTCACAATGGTCTCCTTGGTTTCAAAAAGCTTTACTGTGTAACAGTGGCCCATTGGTTCCATGCGGTTCTGTTGTGTCACAATGGTATCCTACCTTTTGTCGTGTCACAATGGCTCCTTGGCTCCATGCAGCCTTTCCTGGTATTTTGATCATCTTCCATCATGTCACAATGGTCTCCATGGTTTTAAAAACTGAAATGTGTAACAGTGTCCCATTAGTTCCATGCAATTCTCTTATGCCACAATGGAATCCTTGCTTTCTTCGCGTCACAATTGCTACTTGTTTCCATATAGCGTTAGCCATGGGTTCAATCATCTTCCAGCATATCACAACGTTCTCCTTGGTAAGAAAAGCTCCTCTGTGTCACAATCGCTCCTTAGCTCCATGTGGCCTGACCTGTTGGTTTAATCACCTTCCATCATGTCACAATAATCTCCTTGGTTTGACAAAGCTCTACAGTGTCACCATGGCTCCTTGATTCCATGGGGCCATACCTGTTGGGTCAATCATCTTCCAGCATGTCACAATGGAGTCCTTGGTTTCAGAAACTCAAATGTGTAACAGTGTCCCATTTGTTCCATGCGATACTGTCGTGTCGCAATGGAATCCTTACTTTCTTCACGTCACAATGCCTCCTTGGCTCCATGGAGCCTTTCCTGGGTGTTTAATCATCTTCCATCATGTCACAATGGTCTCCTTGGTTTCAAAAACTCAAATGTGTAAGAGTGTCCCATTGGTTCTATGCAATTCTGTCGTGTCACAATGGAATCCTTGCTTTCTTCGCGTCAGAACAATGGGTCATTGGCTCCATGCGGCCTTACCGGTGGGTTCAGTCATCTTCCATCATGTCAGAATGGTCTCCTTGGTCTGAAATGGCACCACTGTGTCAAAGTGGCCGCTTGGATCCATGCGGTTCTGTCGTGTCTCAATGGAATCCTTGCTTTCTTCGTGTCACAATGCCTCCTTGGCTACATGCGGCCTTACCTGTAGGTTCAATCGTCTTCCATCATGTCACAATGGCCTCCTTGGTTTCAAAAAGCTTTACTGTGTAACAGTGGCCCATTGGTTCCATGCGGTTCTGTTGTGTCACAATGGTATCCTACCTTTTGTCGTGTCACAATGGCTCCTTGGCTCCATGCAGCCTTTCCTGGTATTTTGATCATCTTCCATCATGTCACAATGGTCTCCATGGTTTCAAAAACTGAAATGTGTAACAGTGTCCCATTAGTTCCATGCAATTCTCTTATGCCACAATGGAATCCTTGCTGTCTTCGCGTCACAATTGCTACTTGTTTCCATATAGCGTTAGCCATGGGTTCAATCATCTTCCAGCATATCACAATGGTCTCCTTGGTCTGAAAAGCTCCTCTGTGTCACAATCGCTCCTTAGCTCCATGTGGCCTGACCTGTTGGTTTAATCACCTTCCATCATGTCACAATAATCTCCTTGGTTTGACAAAGCTCTACAGTGTCTCCATGGCTCCTTGATTCCATGTGGCCATACCTGTTGGGTCAATCATCTTCCAGCATGTCACAATGGTCTCCTTGGTTTCAGAAACTCAAATGTGTAACAGTGTCCCATTGGTTCCATCCGATTCTGTCGTGTCCCAATGGAATCCTTGCTTTCTTCGTGTCAAAATGCCTCCTTGGCTCTATGCGGCCTTACCTGTAGGTTCAATTGTCTTCCATCATGTCACAATGGTCTCCTTATTCTGAAATAGCACCACTGTGTCAATGTGGCCCCTTGGATCCATGCGGTTCTGTTGTGTCACAATGGAATCCTTCCTATCATCTTGTCACAATGGCTCCTTGGCTCCATGCAGCCTTACCTGTTTATTTCATCATCTTCCATCATGTCAGAATGGTCTCCTTGTTCTGAAAGAGCTCCACTCTGTCACAGTGGCTCCTTGATTCCATGTGGTTCTGTTAGGCCACAATGGAATCCTTGCTTTCTTCGTGTCACAATTGCGCCCTGATTCCATGTGGTGTTAGCCATGGGTTCAATCATCTTCCAGCTTATCACAATGGTCTCCTTGGTCTTAAAAGCTCGTCTGTGTCACAGTCGCTCCTTGCCTCCATGTGGCCTGACCTGTTGGTTTAATCACCTTCCCTCATGTCACAATAATGTCCTTGGTTTGACAAAGCTCTACAGTGTCACCGTGTCTCCTTGATTCCATGTGGCCATACCTGTTGGGTCAATCATCTTCCAGCATGTCACAATGGAGTCCTTGGTTTCAGAAACTCAAATGTGTAACACTGTCCCATTGGTTCCATGCGATACTGTTGTGTCGCAATGGAATCCTTGCTTTCTTCATGTCACAATGCCTCCTTGGCTCCATGCAGCCTTTCCTGGGTGTTTAATCATCTTCCATCACGTCACAATGGTCTCGTTGGTTTCAAAAACTCAAATGTGTAAGAGTGTCCCATTGGTTCTATGCAATTCTGTCGTGTCACAATGGAATCCTTGCTTTCTTCGCGTCAGAACAATATGTCATTGGCTCCATGCGGCCTTACCGGTGGGTTCAGTCATCTTCCATCATGTCAGAATGGTCTCCTCGGTCTGAAATGGCACCACTGTGTCAAAGTGGCCCCTTGGATCCATGGGGTTCTGTCGTGTCTCAATGGAATCCTTGCTTTCTTCGTGTCACAATGCCTCCTTGGCTACATGCGGCCTTACCTGAAGGTTCAATCGTCTTCCATCATGTCACAATGGTCTCCTTGGTTTCAAAAAGCTTTACTGTGTAACAGTGGCCCATTGGTTCCATGCGGTTCTGTTGTGTCACAATGGTATCCTACCTTTTGTCGTGTCACAATGGCTCCTTGGCTCCATGCAGCCTTTCCTGGTATTTTGATCATCTTCCATCATGTCACAATGGTCTCCATGGTTTTAAAAACTGAAATGTGTAACAGTGTCCCATTAGTTCCATGCAATTCTCTTATGCCACAATGGAATCCTTGCTTTCTTCGCGTCACAATTGCTACTTGTTTCCATATAGCGTTAGCCATGGGTTCAATCATCTTCCAGCATATCACAACGTTCTCCTTGGTAAGAAAAGCTCCTCTGTGTCACAATCGCTCCTTAGCTCCATGTGGCCTGACCTGTTGGTTTAATCACCTTCCATCATGTCACAATAATCTCCTTGGTTTGACAAAGCTCTACAGTGTCACCATGGCTCCTTGATTCCATGGGGCCATACCTGTTGGGTCAATCATCTTCCAGCATGTCACAATGGAGTCCTTGGTTTCAGAAACTCAAATGTGTAACAGTGTCCCATTTGTTCCATGCGATACTGTCGTGTCGCAATGGAATCCTTACTTTCTTCACGTCACAATGCCTCCTTGGCTCCATGGAGCCTTTCCTGGGTGTTTAATCATCTTCCATCATGTCACAATGGTCTCCTTGGTTTCAAAAACTCAAATGTGTAAGAGTGTCCCATTGGTTCTATGCGATTCTGTCGTGTCACAATGGAATCCTTGCTTTCTTCGCGTCAGAACAATGGGTCATTGGCTCCATGCGGCCTTACCGGTGGGTTCAGTCATCTTCCATCATGTCAGAATGGTCTCCTTGGTCTGAAATGGCACCACTGTGTCAAAGTGGCCGCTTGGATCCATGCGGTTCTGTCGTGTCTCAATGGAATCCTTGCTTTCTTCGTGTCACAATGCCTCCTTGGCTACATGCGGCCTTACCTGTAGGTTCAATCGTCTTCCATCATGTCACAATGGCCTCCTTGGTTTCAAAAAGCTTTACTGTGTAACAGTGGCCCATTGGTTCCATGCGGTTCTGTTGTGTCACAATGGTATCCTACCTTTTGTCGTGTCACAATGGCTCCTTGGCTCCATGCAGCCTTTCCTGGTATTTTGATCATCTTCCATCATGTCACAATGGTCTCCATGGTTTCAAAAACTGAAATGTGTAACAGTGTCCCATTAGTTCCATGCAATTCTCTTATGCCACAATGGAATCCTTGCTGTCTTCGCGTCACAATTGCTACTTGTTTCCATATAGCGTTAGCCATGGGTTAAATAATCTTCCAGCATATCACAATGGTCTCCTTGGTCTGAAAAGCTCCTCTGTGTCACAATCGCTCCTTAGCTCCATGTGGCCTGACCTGTTGGTTTAATCACCTTCCATCATGTCACAATAATCTCCTTGGTTTGACAAAGCTCTACAGTGTCTCCATGGCTCCTTGATTCCATGTGGCCATACCTGTTGGGTCAATCATCTTCCAGCATGTCACAATGGTCTCCTTGGTTTCAGAAACTCAAATGTGTAACAGTGTCCCATTGGTTCCATCCGATTCTGTCGTGTCCCAATGGAATCCTTGCTTTCTTCGTGTCAAAATGCCTCCTTGGCTCTATGCGGCCTTACCTGTAGGTTCAATTGTCTTCCATCATGTCAGAATGGTCTCCTTATTCTGAAATAGCACCACGGTGTCAATGTGGCCCCTTGGATCCATGCGGTTCTGTTGTGTCACAATGGAATCCTTCCTATCATCTTGTCACAATGGCTCCTTGGCTCCATGCAGCCTTACCTGTTTATTTCATCATCTTCCATCATGTCAGAATGGTCTCCTTGTTCTGAAAGAGCTCCACTCTGTCACAGTGGCTCCTTGATTCCATGTGGTTCTGTTAGGCCACAATGGAATCCTTGCTTTCTTCGTGTCACAATTGCGCCCTGATTCCATGTGGTGTTAGCCATGGGTTCAATCATCTTCCAGCTTATCACAATGGTCTCCTTGGTCTTAAAAGCTCGTCTGTGTCACAGTCGCTCCTTGCCTCCATGTGGCCTGACCTGTTGGTTTAATCACCTTCCCTCATGTCACAATAATGTCCTTGGTTTGACAAAGCTCTACAGTGTCACCGTGTCTCCTTGATTCCATGTGGCCATACCTGTTGGGTCAATCATCTTCCAGCATGTCACAATGGAGTCCTTGGTTTCAGAAACTCAAATGTGTAACACTGTCCCATTGGTTCCATGCGATACTGTTGTGTCGCAATGGAATCCTTGCTTTCTTCATGTCACAATGCCTCCTTGGCTCCATGCAGCCTTTCCTGGGTGTTTAATCATCTTCCATCACGTCACAATGGTCTCGTTGGTTTCAAAAACTCAAATGTGTAAGAGTGTCCCATTGGTTCTATGCAATTCTGTCGTGTCACAATGGAATCCTTGCTTTCTTCGCGTCAGAACAATGGGTCATTGGCTCCATGCGGCCTTACCGGTGGGTTCAGTCATCTTCCATCATGTCAGAATGGTCTCCTCGGTCTGAAATGGCACCACTGTGTCAAAGTGGCGCCTTGGATCCATGGGGTTCTGTCGTGTCTCAATGGAATCCTTGCTTTCTTCGTGTCACAATGCCTCCTTGGCTACATGCGGCCTTACCTGAAGGTTCAATCGTCTTCCATCATGTCACAATGGTCTCCTTGGTTTCAAAAAGCTTTACTGTGTAACAGTGGCCCATTGGTTCCATGCGGTTCTGTTGTGTCACAATGGTATCCTACCTTTTGTCGTGTCACAATGGCTCCTTGGCTCCATGCAGCCTTTCCTGGTATTTTGATCATCTTCCATCATGTCACAATGGTCTCCATGGTTTTAAAAACTGAAATGTGTAACAGTGTCCCATTAGTTCCATGCAATTCTCTTATGCCACAATGGAATCCTTGCTTTCTTCGCGTCACAATTGCTACTTGTTTCCATATAGCGTTAGCCATGGGTTCAATCATCTTCCAGCATATCACAACGTTCTCCTTGGTCTGAAAAGCTCCTCTGTGTCACAATCGCTCCTTAGCTCCATGTGGCCTGACCTGTTGGTTTAATCACCTTCCATCATGTCACAATAATCTCCTTGGTTTGACAAAGCTCTACAGTGTCACCATGTCTCCTTGATTCCATGTGGCCTTACCTGTTGGGTCAATCATCTTCCATCATGTCACAATGGTCTCCTTGGTTTCAAAAACTCAAATGTGTCACAGTGTCCCATTGGTTCTATGCGATTCTGTCGTGTCACAATGGAATCCTTGCTTTCTTCGTGTCAGAACAATGGGTCATTGGCTCCATGCGGCCTTACCTGTGGGTTCCGTCATCTTCCATCATGTCAGAATGGTCTCCTTGGTCTGAAATGGCACCACTCTGTCAAAGTGGCCGCTTGGTTCCATCCGATTCTGTCGTGTCCCAATGGAATCCTTGCTTTCTTCGTGTCAAAATGCCTCCTTGGCTCCACGCGGCCTTACCTGTAGGTTCAATCATCTTCCATCATGTCACAACGGTCTTCTTGGTTTAAAAAAGCTTTACTGTGTAGCAGTGGCCCATTGGTTCCATGCGGTTCTGTTGTGTCACAACGGTATCCTACCTTTTGTCATGTCACAATGGCTCCTTGGCTCCATGCAGCCTTTCCTGGTATTTTGATCATCTTCCATCATGTCACAATGGTCTCCATGGTTTCAAAAACTGAAATGTGTAACAGTGTCCCATTAGTTCCATGCAATTCTCTTATGCCACAATGGAATCCTTGCTTTCTTCACGTCACAATTGCTACTTGTTTCCATATAGCGTTAGCCATGGGTTCAATCATCTTCCGGCATATCACAATGGTCTCCTTGGTCTGAAAAGCTCCTCTGTGTCACAATCGCTCCTTAGCTCCATGTGGCCTGACCTGTTGGTTTAATCACCTTCCATCATGTCACAATAATCTCCTTGGTTTGACAAAGCTGTACAGTGTCACCATGGCTCCTTGATTCCATGTGGCCTTACCTGTTGGGTCAGTCATCTTCCAGCATATCACAATGGTGTCCTTGGTTTCAGAAACTCAAATGTGTAACAGTGTCCCATTGGTTCCATCTGATTCTGTCGTGTCCCAATGGAATCCTTGCTTTCTTCGTGTCAAAATGCCTCCTTGGCTCTATGCGGCCTTACCTGTAGGTTCAATCGTCTTCCATCATGTCAGAATGGTCTCCTTATTCTGAAATAGCACCACTGTGTCAAAGTGGCCCCTTGGATCCATGCGGTTCTGTTGTGTCACAATGGAATCCTTCCTATCATCTTGTCACAATGGCTCCTTGGCTCCATGCAGCCTTACCTGTTTATTTCATCATCTTCCATCATGTCAGAATGGTCTCCTTGTTCTGAAAGAGCTCCACTCTGTCACAGCGCCTCCTTGGTTCCATGTGGTTCTGTTAGGCCACAATAGAATCCTTGCTTTCTTCGTGTCACAATTGCTACTTGTTTCCATATAGCGTTAGCCATGGGTTCAATCATCTTCCAGCATATCACAATGGTCTCCTTGGTCTGAAAAGCTCCTCTGTGTCACATTAGCTCCTTGCCTCCATGTTGCCTGACCTGTTGGTTTAATCACCTTCCCTCATGTCACAATAATCTCCTTGGTTTGACAAAGCTCTACAGTGTCACCATGGCTCCTTGATTCCATGTGGCCATACCTGTTGGGTCAATCATCTTCCAGCATGTCACAATGGAGTCCTTGGTTTCAGAAACTCAAATGTGTAACAGTGTCCCATTGGTTCCATGCGATACTGTTGTGTCGCAATGGAATCCTTGCTTTCTTCATGTCGCAATGCCTCCTTGACTCCATGCAGCCTTTCCTGGGTGTTTAATCATCTTCCATCATGTCACAATGGTCGCCTTGGTTTCAAAAACTCAAATGTGTAACAGTGTCCCATTGGTTCTATGGGGTTCTCTTGTGTCCCAATGGAATCCTTGCTTTCTTCGTGTCACAATGCCTCCTTGGCTACATGCGGCCTTACCTGTAGGTTCAATCATCTTCCATCATGTCACAACGGTCTTCTTGGTTTCAAAAAGCTTTACTGTGTAACAGTGGCCCATTGGTTCCATGTGGTTCTGTTGTGTCACAATGGTATCCTACCTTTTGTCATGTCACAATGGCTCCTTGGCTCCATGCAGCCTTTCCTGGTATTTTGATCATCTTCCATCATGTCACAATGGTCTCCATGGTTTCAAAAACTGAAATGTGTAACAGTGTCCCATTAGTTCCATGCAATTCTCTTATGCCACAATGGAATCCTTGCTTTCTTCGCGTCACAATTGCTACTTGTTTCCATATAGCGTTAGCCATGGGTTCAATCATCTTCCAGCATATCACAATGGTCTCCTTGGTCTGAAAAGCTCCTCTGTGTCACAATCGCTCCTTAGCTCCATGTGGCCTGACCTGTTGGTTTAATCACCTTCCCTCATGTCACAATAATCTCCTTGGTTTGACAAAGCTCTACAGTGTCACCATGGCTCCTTGATTCCATGTGGCCATACCTGTTGGGTCAATCATCTTCCAGCATATCACAATGGTGTCCTTGGTTTCAGAAACTCAAATGTGTAACAGTGTCCCATTGGTTCCATCCGATTCTGTCGTGTCCCAATGGAATCCTTGCTTTCTTCGTGTCACAATGCCTCCTTGGCTACATGCGGCCTTACCTGTAGGTTCAATCGTCTTCCATCATGTCAGAATGGTCTCCTTATTCTGAAATAGCACCACTGTGTCAAAGTGGCCCCTTGGATCCATGCGGTTCTGTTGTGTCACAATGGAATCCTTCCTATCATCTTGTCACAATGGCTCCTTGGCTCCATGCAGCCTTACCTGTTTATTTCATCATCTTCCATCATGTCAGAATGGTCTCCTTGTTCTGAAAGAGCTCCACTCTGTCACAGCGCCTCCTTGGTTCCATGTGGTTCTGTTAGGCCACAATAGAATCCTTGCTTTCTTCGTGTCACAATTGCTCCTTGATTCCATGTGGTGATAGCCATGGGTTCAATCATCTTCCAGCTTATCACAATGGTCTCCTTGGTCTGAAAAGCTCGTCTGTGTCACATTAGCTCCTTGCCTCCATGTGGCCTGACCTGTTGGTTTAATCACCTTCCCTCATGTCACAATAATCTCCTTGGTTTGACAAAGCTCTACAGTGTCACCGTGTCTCCTTGATTCCATGTGGCCATACCTGTTGGGTCAATCATCTTCCAGCATGTCACAATGGTCTCCTTGGTTTCAGAAACTCAAATGTGTAACAGTGTCCCATTGGTTCCATCCGATACTGTCGTGTCGCAATGGAATCCTTACTTTCTTCACGTCACAATGCCTCCTTGGCTCCATGCAGCCTTTCCTGGGCGTTTAATCATCTTCCATCATGTCACAATGGTCTCCCTGGTTTTAAAAACTCAAATGTGTAACTGTGTCCCATTGGTTCTATGCGATTCTGTCGTGTCACAATGGAATCCTTGCTTTCTTCGTGTCAGAACAATGGGTCATTGGCTCCATGCGGCCTTACCTGTGGGTTCCGTCATCTTCCATCATGTCAGAATGGTCTCCTTGGTCTGAAATGGCACCACTCTGTCAAAGTGGCCGCTTGCATCCATGCGGTTCTGTCGTGTCTCAATGGAATCCTTGCTTTCTTCGTGTCACAATGCCTCCTTGGCTACATGTGGCCTTACCTGTAGGTTCAATCCTCTTCCATCATGTCACAATGGCCTCCTTGGTTTCAAAAAGCTTTACTGTGTAACAGTGGCCCATTGGTTCCATGTGGTTCTGTTGGGTCACAATGGTATCCTACCTTTTGTCGTGTCACAATGGCTCCTTGGCTCCATGCAGCCTTTCCTGGTATTTTGATCATCTTCCATCATGTCAGAATGGTCTCCATGGTTTCAAAAACTGAAATGTGTAACAGTGTCCCATTAGTTCCATGCAATTCTCTTATGCCACAATGGAATCCTTGCTGTCTTCGCGTCACAATTGCTACTTGTTTCCATATAGCGTTAGCCATGGGTTCAATCATCTTCCAGCATATCACAACGTTCTCCTTGGTCAGAAAAGCTCCTCTGTGTCACAGTCGCTCCTTAGCTCCATGTGGCCTGACCTGTTGGTTTAATCACCTTCCATCATGTCACAATAATCTCCTTGGTTTGACAAAGCTCTACAGTGTCACCATGTCTCCTTGATTCCATGTGGCCTTACCTGTTGGGTCAATCATCTTCCAGCATGTCACAATGGAGTCCTTGGTTTCAGAAACTCAAATGTGTAACAGTGTCCCATTGGTTCCATCCGATACTGTCGTGTCGCAATGGAATCCTTACTTTCTTCACGTCACAATGCCTCCTTGGCTCCATGCAGCCTTTCCTGGGTGTTTAATCATCTTCCATCATGTCACAATGGTCTCCTTGGTTTCAAAAACTCAAATGTGTAACAGTGTCCCATTGGTTCTATGCGATTCTGTCGTGTCACAATGGAATCCTTGCTTTCTTCGTGTCAGAACAATGGGTCATTGGCTCCATGCCGCCTTACCTGTGGGTTCCGTCATCTTCCATCATGTCAGAATGGTCTCCTTGGTCTGAAATGGCACCACTGTGTCAAAGTGGCCGCTTGGTTCCATCCGATTTTGTCGTGTCCCAATGGAATCCTTACTTTCTTCGTGTCAAAATGCCTCCTTCGCTCCACGTGGCCTTACCTGAAGGTTCAATTGTCTTCCATCATGTCAGAATGGTCTCCTTATTCTGAAATAGCACCACTGTGTCAGTGGCCCATTGGTTCCATGTGGTTCTGTTGTGTCGCAATGGAATCCTTCCTATCATCTTGTCACAATGGCTCCTTGGCTCCATGCAGCCTTACCTGTTTATTTCATCATCTTCCATCATGACAGAATTGTCTCTTTGGTCTGAAATGGCAGCACTGTGTCAAAGTGGCCCGTTGGATCCATGCGGTTCAGTTGTGTCATTATGGAATTCGTGCTTTCTTCATGTCACAATGCCTCCTTGGCACCATGTGGCCTTACCTCTCTGTTCAATCATCTTCCATCATGTCACAGTTATCTCCTTGGTTTGAAAAATTCCCTACAGTTTCACCCTGTCTTCTTGATTCCATGTGGCCTGACCTCGTGGGTCAATCAACTTCTCTCATGTCACAATGGTCTCCTTGGTTTCAAAAAGCTCCACTGTGTCACAATGGATCCTTGGCTCCATGTGTCCTATCCCATGGGTTCAATCTTCCATCATGTCACTATGGGCTCCTTGGTTTATCGCCGTGGCCCATTGCTTCTATGCAGTTCTGTACTCCACAATGGAATCTTTGATTTCTTCGAGTCACAATGCTTCCTTGGCTCCATGTAGCTTTACCTGTGGGTCCAATCGTCTTCCATCATGTCAGAATGGTCTCCTTGGTCTGAAATAGCACCACTGAGTCAAAGTGGCCCCTTGGATCCATGCGGTTCTGTTGTGCCACAATGGAATCCTTCCTATCATCTTGTCACAATGGCTCCTTGGCTCCATGCGGCCTTACCTGTAGGTTCAATCGTCTTCCATCATGTCAGAAGGGTCTCCTTGGTCTCAAATAGCTCCCCTGTGTCACAGTGGCTACTTGGTTCCATGTCTTTCAGTTATGCCACAATGGAATCCTTGCTTTCTCCGTGTCACAATTGCTCCTTGATTCCATGTAGCCTTAGCCATGGCTTCCATCATCTTCCCGCATGTCACGTGGTCTCCTTGGTCTGAAAAACTCCACTGCATCACAATGGCTCCTTAGGTCCACGTGGCCTTGCCTGTGGTTTTAATCATCTTCTGTCATGTCACAATAATCTCCTTGGTTTGACAAAGCTCTACAGTGTCACCATGGCTCCTTGATTCCATGTGGCCTTACCTGTAGATTCAATCATCCTCCATCATGTCACAATGGTCTTCTTGGTCTGAAAAGCGCCACTGTGGCACAACCGCTCCTTGCCTCCATGTGGCCTGTCCTGTTGGTTTAATCATCTTCTGTCATGTCACAATAATCTCCTTGGTGTGACAAAGCTCTACAGTGTCACCATGGCTCCTTGATTCCATATGGCCATAAATGTTGGTTCAATCATCCTCCATCATGTCACAATGGTGTCCTTGGTTTCAGAAACTCAAATGTGTAAGAGTGTCCCATTACTTCCATGCGATTCTGTTGTGTCAACTTGGAATCCTTGCTTTCTTCGAGTCACAATGGCTCCTTGCTTCCATGCGGCCTTACCTGTTGTTTTAATCATCTTCCATCATGTCACAATAATCTCAGTGGTTTGAAAAAGTCTACAATGTCACCATGGCTCCTTGATTCCATGTGGCCATACCTGTGAGTTCCATCATCTTCCATCATGTCACAATGGTCTCCTTGGTTTCAAAAAACTCCACTGTGTAACTGTGGCCCAAAGTTCGCTGTGGTTCTGTTGTGTCACAATGGAATCCTTCCTATCGTCTTGTCTCAATGGCTCCTTGGCTCCATGCAGCCTTTCCGCGTTGCGTAATCATCTTCCATCATGGCGCAATGGTCTCCTTGGTTTCAAAATGCTCCACCGTGTAACAGTGGCCCCTTGGTTCGCTGTGGTTCTTTTGGGTCACAATGGTCTCCTACCTTTTGTCGTGTTACAATGGCTCCTTGGCTTCATGCAGCCTTTCCTGGTATTTTGATCATCTTCCATCATGTCACAATGGTCTCCTTGGTTTCAAAAACTGAAATGTGTAAGAGTGTCCCATTAGTTCCATGCAATTCTCTTATGCCTCAATGGAATCCTTGCTTTCCTCGCGTCACAATTGCTACTTGTTTCCATATAGCGTTAGCCATGGGTTCAATCATCTTCCAGCATATCACAATGGTCTCCTTGGTCTGAAAAGCTCCTCTGTGTCACAGTCACTCCTTAGCTCCATGTGGCCTGACCTGTTGGTTTAATCACCTTCCATCATGTCACAATAATCTCCTTGGTTTGACAAAGCTCTACAGTGTCACCATGTCTCCTTGATTCCATGTGGCCATACCTGTTGGGTCAATCATCTTCCACCATGTCACAATGGAGTCCTTGGTTTCAGAAACTCAAATGTGTAACAGCGTCCCATTGGTTCCATGCGATACTGTTGTGTCGCAATGGAATCCTTACTTTCTTCACGTCACAATGCCTCCCTGGCTCCATGCAGCCTTTCCTGGGTGTTTAATCATCTTCCATCATGTCACAATGGTCTCCTTGGTTTCAAAAACTCAAATGTGTAACAGTGTCCCATTGGTTCTATGCGATTCTGTCGTGTCACAATGGAATCCTTGCTTTCTTCGTGTCAGAACAATGGGTCATTGGCTCCATGCGGCCTTACCTGTGGGTTCAGTTATCTTCCATCATGTCAGAATGGTCTCCTTGGTCTGAAATGGCACCACTGTGTCAAAGTGGCCGCTTGGATCCATGCGGTTCTGTCGTGTCCCAATGGAATCCTTGCTTTCTTCGTGTCACAATGCCTCCTTGGCTACATGCGGCCTTACCTGTAGGTTCAATCGTCTTCCATCATGTCACAATGGTCTCCTAGGTTTCAAAAAGCTTTACTGTGTAACAGTGGCCCATTGGTTCCATGTGGTTCTGTTGTGTCACAATGGTATCCTACCTTTTGTCGTGTCACAATGGCTCCTTGGCTCCATGCAGCCTTTCCTGGTATTTTGATCATCTTCCATCATGTCACAATGGTCTCCATGGTTTCAAAAACTGAAATGTGTAACAGTGTCCCATTAGTTCCATGAAATTCTCTTATGCCACAATGGAATCCTTGCTTTCTTCGCGTCACAATTGCTACTTGTTTCCATATAGCGTTAGCCATGGGTTCAATCATCTTCCAGCATATCACAATGGTCTCCTTGGTCTGAAAAGCTCCTCTGTGTCACAGTCGCTCCTTAGCTCCATGTGGCCTGACCTGTTGGTTTAATCACCTTCC
The DNA here is from genome assembly GCF_031753505.1 of Anomalospiza imberbis. Lineage (NCBI taxonomy): Eukaryota > Metazoa > Chordata > Aves > Passeriformes > Viduidae > Anomalospiza > Anomalospiza imberbis. The sequence continues at coordinate 330,963 of NC_089689.1, read as the reverse complement.
ATCACAATAATCTCCTTGGTTTGACAAAGCTCTACAGTGTCACCGTGCCTCCTTGATTCCATGTGGCCATAACTGTTGGTTCAGTCATCCTCCATCATGTCACAATGGTGTCCTGGGTTTCAGAAACTCAAATGTGTAACAGTGTCCCATTGGTTCCATGCGATACTGTCGTGTCGCAATGGAATCCTTACTTTCTTCAAGTCACAATGCCTCCTTGGCTCCACGCGGCCTTACCTGTAGGTCAATCGTCATCCATCATGTCAGAATGGTCTCCTTGGTCTGAAATAGCGCCACTGTGTTAAAGTGGCCCCTTGGATCCATGCGGTTCTGTTGTGCCACAATGGAATCCTTCCTATCATCTTGTCACAATGGCTCCTTGGCTCCATGCGGCCTTACCTGTATGTTCAATCATCTTCCATCATGTCAGAAGGGTCTCCTTGGTCTCAAATAGCTCCCCTGTGTCACAGTGGCTACTTGGTTCCATGTCTTTCAGTTATGCCACAATGGAATCTTTGCTTTCTTCTTGGTTCCATGTCTTTCAGTTATGCCACAATGGAATCCTTGCTTTCTTCGTGTCACAATTGCTCCTTGATTCCATGTAGCCTTAGCCATGGCTTCCATCATCTTCCCGCATGTCACGTGGTCTCCTTGGTCTGAAAAACTCCACTGCATCACAATGGCTCCTTAGGTCCACGTGGCTTTGCCTGTGGTTTTAATCATCTTCTGTCATGTCACAATAATCTCCTTGGTTTGACAAAGCTCTACAGTGTCACCATGGCTCCTTGATTCCATGTGGCCTTACCTGTAGATTCAATCATCCTCCATCATGTCACAATGGTCTTCTTGGTCTGAAAAGCGCCACTGTGTCACAACCGCTCCTTGCCTCCATGTGGCCTGTCCTGTTGGTTTAATCATCTTCTGTCATGTCACAATAATCTCCTTGGTGTGACAAAGCTCTACAGTGTCACCATGGCTCCTTGATTCCATATGGCCATAAATGTTGGTTCAATCATCCTCCATCATGTCACAATGGTGTCCTTGGTTTCAGAAACTCAAATGTGTAAGAGTGTCCCATTACTTCCATGCGATTCTGTTGTGTCAACTTGGAATCCTTGCTTTCTTCGAGTCACAATGGCTCCTTGCTTCCATGCGGCCTTACCTGTTGGTTTAATCATCTTCCATCATGTCACAATAATCTCAGTGGTTTGAAAAAGTCTACAATGTCACCATGGCTCCTTGATTCCATGTGGCCATACCTGAGAGTTCCATCATCTTCCATCATGTCACAATGGTCTCCTTGGTTTCAAAAAGCTCCACTGTGTAACTGTGGCCCCATGGTTCGCTGTGGTTCTGTTGTGTCACAATGGAATCCTTCCTATCGTCTTGTCTCAATGGCTCCTTGGCTCCATGCAGCCTTTCCGCGTTGCGTAATCATCTTCCATCATGGCGCAATGTTCTCCTTGGTTTCAAAATGCTCCACCGTGTAACAGTGGCCCCTTGGTTCGCTGTGGTTCTTTTGGGTCACAATGGTCTCCTACCTTTTGTCGTGTTACAATGGCTCCTTGGCTTCATGAAGCCTTTCCTGGTATTTTGATCATCTTCCATCATGTCACAATGGTCTCCTTGGTTTCAAAAAGCTCCACTGTGTAACAGTGTCCCATTAGTTCCATGCAATTCTCTTATGCCTCAATGGAATCCTTGCTTTCCTCGCGTCACAATTGCTACTTGTTTCCATATAGCGTTAGCCATGGGTTCAATCATCTTCCAGCATATCACAATGGTCTCCTTGGTCTGAAAAGCTCCTCTGTGTCACAGTCGCTCCTTAGCTCCATGTGGCCTGACCTGTTGGTTTAATCACCTTCCATCATGTCACAATAATCTCCTTGGTTTGACAAAGCTCTACAGTGTCACCATGGCTCCTTGATTCCATGTGGCCATACCTGTTGGGTCAATCATCTTCCACCATGTCACAATGGAGTCCTTGGTTTCAGAAACTCAAATGTGTAACAGCGTCCCATTGGTTCCATGCGATACTGTTGTGTCGCAATGGAATCCTTGCTTTCTTCATGTCGCAATGCCTCCTTGACTCCATGCAGCCTTTCCTGGGTGTTTAATCATCTTCCATCATGTCACAATGGTCTCCTTGGTTTCAAAAACTCAAATGTGTAACAGTGTCCCATTGGTTCTATGCGATTCTGTCGTGTCACAATGGAATCCTTGCTTTCTTCGTGTCAGAACAATGGGTCATTGGCTCCATGCGGCCTTACCTGTGGGTTCAGTCATCTTCCATCATGTCAGAATGGTCTCCTTGGTCTGAAATGGCACCACTGTGTCAAAGTGGCCGCTTGGATCCATGCGGTTCTGTCGTGTCCCAATGGAATCCTTGCTTTCTTCGTGTCACAATGCCTCCTTGGCTACATGCGGCCTTACCTGTAGGTTCAATCATCTTCCATCATGTCACAACGGTCTTCTTGGTTTCAAAAAGCTTTACTGTGTAACAGTGGCCCATTGGTTCCATGTGGTTCTGTTGTGTCACAATGGTATCCTACCTTTTGTCGTGTCACAATGGCTCCTTGGCTCCATGCAGCCTTTCCTGGTATTTTGATCATCTTCCATCATGTCACAATGGTCTCCATGGTTTCAAAAACTGAAATGTGTAACAGTGTCCCATTAGTTCCATGAAATTCTCTTATGCCACAATGGAATCCTTGCTTTCTTCGCGTCACAATTGCTACTTGTTTCCATATAGCGTTAGCCATGGGTTCAATCATCTTCCAGCATATCACAATGGTCTCCTTGGTCTGAAAAGCTCCTCTGTGTCACAGTCGCTCCTTAGCTCCATGTGGCCTGACCTGTTGGTTTAATCACCTTCCATCACAATAATCTCCTTGGTTTGACAAAGCACCACTGTGTCAAAGTGGCCGCTTGGATCCATGCGGTTCTGTCGTGTCCCAATGGAATCCTTGCTTTCTTCGTGTCACAATGCCTCCTTGGCTACATGCGGCCTTACCTGTAGGTTCAATCATCTTCCATCATGTCACAACGGTCTTCTTGGTTTCAAAAAGCTTTACTGTGTAACAGTGGCCCATTGGTTCCATGTGGTTCTGTTGTGTCACAATGGTATCCTACCTTTTGTCGTGTCACAATGGCTCCTTGGCTCCATGCAGCCTTTCCTGGTATTTTGATCATCTTCCATCATGTCACAATGGTCTCCATGGTTTCAAAAACTGAAATGTGTAACAGTGTCCCATTAGTTCCATGAAATTCTCTTATGCCACAATGGAATCCTTGCTTTCTTCGCGTCACAATTGCTACTTGTTTCCATATAGCGTTAGCCATGGGTTCAATCATCTTCCAGCATATCACAATGGTCTCCTTGGTCTGAAAAGCTCCTCTGTGTCACAGTCGCTCCTTAGCTCCATGTGGCCTGACCTGTTGGTTTAATCACCTTCCATCACAATAATCTCCTTGGTTTGACAAAGCTCTACAGTGTCACCATGGCTCCTTTATTCCATGTGGCCTTACCTGTAGATTCAATCATCCTCCATCATGTCACAATGGTCTTCTTGGTTTGAAAAGATCCACTGTGTCACAACCGCTCCTTGCCTCCATGTGGCCTGTCCTGTTGGTTTAATCATCTTCTGTCATGTCACAATAATCTCCTTGGTGTGACAAAGCTCTACAGTGTCACTATGGCTCCTTGATTCCATATGGCCATAAATGTTGGTTCAATCATCCTCCATCATGTCACAATGGTGTCCTTGGTTTCAGAAACTCAAATGTGTAAGAGTGTCCCATTACTTCCATGCGATTCTGTTGTGTCAACTTGGAATCCTTGCTTTCTTCGAGTCACAATGGCTCCTTGCTTCCATGCGGCCTTACCTGTTGGTTTAATCATCTTCCATCATGTCACAATAATCTCAGTGGTTTGAAAAAGTCTACAATGTCACCATGGCTCCTTGATTCCATGTGGCCATACCTGTGAGTTCAATCATCTTCCATCATGTCACAATGGTCTCCTTGGTTTCAAAAAGCTCCACTGTGTAACTGTGGCCCCATGGTTCGCTGTGGTTCTGTTGTGTCACAATGGAATCCTTCCTATCGTCTTGTCTCAATGGCTCCTTGGCTCCATGCAGCCATTCCGCGTTGCTTAATCATCTTCCATCACGGCACAATGGTCTCCTTGGTTTCAAAATGCTCCACCGTGTAACAGTGGCCCCTTGGTTCGCTGTGGTTCTTTTGGGTCACAATGGTCTCCTACCTTTTGTCGTGTTACAATGGCTCCTTGGCTTCATGAAGCCTTTCCTGGTATTTTGATCATCTTCCATCATGTCACAATGGTCTCCTTGGTTTCAAAAACTGAAATGTGTAACAGTGTCCCATTAGTTCCATGCAATTCTCTTATGCCTCAATGGAATCCTTGCTTTCCTCGCGTCACAATTGCTACTTGTTTCCATATAGCGTTAGCCATGGGTTCAATCATCTTCCAGCATATCACAATGGTCTCCTTGGTCTGAAAAGCTCCTCTGTGTCACAATCGCTCCTTAGCTCCATGTGGCCTGACCTGTTGGTTTAATCACCTTCCATCATGTCACAATAATCTCCTTGGTTTGACAAAGCTCTACAGTGTCACCATGGCTCCTTGATTCCATGTGGCCTTACCTGTTGGGTCAATCATCTTCCAGCATGTCACAATGGTCTCCTTGGTTTCAGAAACTCAAATGTGTAACAGTGTCCCATTGGTTCCATGCGATACTGTCGTGTCGCAATGGAATCCTTGCTTTCTTCATGTCGCAATGCCTCCTTGACTCCATGCAGCCTTTCCTGGGTGTTTAATCATCTTCCATCATGTCACAATGGTCTCCCTGGTTTCAAAAACTCAAATGTGTAACAGTGTCCCATTGGTTCTATGCGATTCTGTCGTGTCACAATGGAATCCTTGCTTTCTTCGTGTCAGAACAATGGGTCATTGGCTCCATGCGTCCTTACCTGTGGGTTCAGTAATCTTCCATCATGTCAGAATGGTCTCCTTGGTCTGAAATGGCACCACTGTGTCAAAGTGGCCGCTTGGATCCATGCGGTTCTGTCGTGTCCCAATGGAATCCTTGCTTTCTTCGTGTCAAAATGCCTCCTTGGCTCTATGCGGCCTTACCTGTAGGTTCAATCATCTTCCATCATGTCAGAATGGTCTCCTTATTCTGAAATAGCACCACTGTGTCAAAGTGGCCCTTGGATCCATGCGGTTCTGTTGTGTCACAATGGAATCCTTCCTATCATCTTGTCACAATGGCTCCTTGGCTCCATGCAGCCTTACCTGTTTATTTCATCATCTTCCATCATGTCAGAATGGTCTCCTTGTTCTGAAAGAGCTCCACTCTGTCACAGTGGCTCCTTGTTTCCATGTGGTTCTGTTAGGCCACAATGGAATCCTTGCTTTCTTCGTGTCACAATTGCGCCTTGATTCCATGTGGTGGTAGCCATGGGTTCAATCATCTTCCAGCATATCACAATGGTCTCCTTGGTCTGAAAAGCTCGTCTGTGTCAAAGTCGCTCCTTGCCTCCATGTGGCCTGACCTGTTGGTTTAATCACCTTCCCTCATGTCACAATAATCTCCTTGGTTTGACAAAGCTCTACAGTGTCACCATGGCTCCTTGATTCCATGTGGCCATACCTGTTGGGTCAATCATCTTCCAGCATGTCACAATGGAGTCCTTGGTTTCAGAAACTCAAATGTGCAACAGTGTCCCATTGGCTCCATGCGATACTGTCGTATCGCAATGGAATCCTTACTTTCTTCATGTCACAATGCCTCCTTGACTCCATGCAGCCTTTCCTGGGTGTTTAATCATCTTCCATCATGTCACAATGGTCTCCTTGGTTTCAAAAACTCAAATGTGTAACAGTGTCCCATTGGTTCTATGCGATTCTGTCGTGTCACAATGGAATCCTTGCTTTCTTCGTGTCAGAACAATGGGTCATTGGCTCCATGCGGCCTTACCTGTGCATTCAGTCATCTTCCATCATGTCAGAATGGTCTCCTTGGTCTGAAATGGCACCACTGTGTCAAAGTGGCCGCTTGGATCCATGCGGTTCTGTCGTGTCTCAATGGAATCCTTGCTTTCTTCGTGTCACAATGCCTCCTTGGCTACATGCGGCCTTACCTGTAGGTTCAATCATCTTCCATCATGTCACAACGGTCTCCTTGGTTTCAAAAAGCTTTACTGTGTAACAGTGGCCCATTGGTTCCATGCGGTTCTGTTGTGTCACAATGGTATCCTACCTTTTGTCGTGTCACAATGGCTCCTTGGCTCCATGCAGCCTTTCCTGGTATTTTGATCATCTTCCATCATGTCACAATGGTCTCCATGGTTTCAAAAACTGAAATGTGTAACAGTGTCCCATTAGTTCCATGCAATTCTCTTATGCCTCAATGGAATCCTTGCTTTCTTCGCGTCACAATTGCTACTTGTTTCCATATAGTGTTACCCATGGGTTCAATCATCTTCCAGCATATCACAATGGTCTCCTTGGTCTGAAAAGCTCCTCTGTGTCACAATCGCTCCTTAGCTCCATGTGGCCTGACCTGTTGGTTTAATCACCTTCCATCATGTCACAATAATCTCCTTGGTTTGACAAAGCTCTACAGTGTCACCATGGCTCCTTGATTCCATGTGGCCATACCTGTTGGGTCAATCATCTTCCAGCATGTCACAATGGTCTCCTTGGTTTCAAAAACTTAAATGTGTAACAGTGTCCCATTGGTTCCATCCGATTCTGTCGTGTCCCAATGGAATTCTTGCTTTCTTCGTGTCAAAATGCCTCCTTGGCTCTATGCGGCCTTACCTGTAGGTTCAATCATCTTCCATCATGTCACAATGGTCTCCATGGTTTCAAAAACTGAAATGTGTAACAGTGTCCCATTAGTTCCATGCAATTCTCTTATGCCACAATGGAATCCTTGCTTTCTTCACGTCACAATTGCTACTTGTTTCCATATAGCGTTAGCCATGGGTTCAATCATCTTCCAGCATATCACAACGGTCTCCTTGGTCTGAAAAGCTGCTCTGTGTCACAGTCGCTCCTTAGCTCCATGTGGCCTGACCTGTTGGTTTACTCACCTTCCCTCATGTCACAATAATCTCCTTGGTTTGACAAAGCTCTACAGTGTCACCATGGCTCCTTGATTCCATGTGGCCATACCTGTTGGGTCAATCATCTTCCAGCATGTCACAATGGTCTCCTTGGTTTCAAAATGCTCCACTGTGTAACAGTGGCCCCTTGGTTCCATGCGATACTGTTGTGTCGCAATGGAATCCTTGCTTTCTTCACGTCACAATGCCTCCTTGGCTCCATGAAGCCTTTCCTGGGTGTTTAATCATCTTCCATCATGTCACAATGGTCTCCTTGGTTTCAAAAACTCAAATGTGTAACAGTGTCCCATTGGTTCTATGCGATTCTGTCGTGTCACAATGGAATCCTTGCTTTCTTCGTGTCAGAACAATGGGTCATTGGCTCCATGCGGCCTTACCTGTGGGTTCCGTCATCTTCCATCCTGTCAGAATGGTCTCCTTGGTCTGAAATGGCACCACTGTGTCAAAGTGGCCCCTTGGATCCATGCGGTTCTGTCGTGTCTCAATGGAATCCTTGCTTTCTTCGTGTCACAATGTGTCCTTGGCTACATGCGGCCTTACCTGAAGGTTCAATCCTCTTCCATCCTGTCAGAATGGTCTCCTTATTCTGAAATAGCACCACTGTGTCAAATTGGCCCTTGGATCCATGCGGTTGTGTTGTGTCGCAATGGAATCCTTCCTATCATCTTGTCACAATGGCTCCTTGGCTCCATGCAGCCTTACCTGTTTATTTCATCATCTTCCATCATGTCAGAATGGTCTCCTTGTTCTGAAAGAGCTCCACTCTGTCACAGTGGCTCCTTGATTCCATGTGGTTCTGTTAGGCCACAATGGAATCCTTGCTTTCTTCATGTCACAATGCCTCCTTGGCACCATGTGGCCTTACCTCTCTGTTCCATCATCTTCCATCATGTCACAGTTATCTCCTTGGTTTGAAAAATTCCCTACAGTTTCACCCTGTCTTCTTGATTCCATGTGGCCTTACCTGGTGGGTCAATCAACTACTCTCATGTCACAATGGTCTCCTTGGTTTCAAAAAGCTCCACTGTGTCACAATGGATCCTTGGCTCCATGTGTCCTATCCCATGGGTTCAATCTTCCATCATGTCACTATGGGCTCCTTGGTTTATCGCCGTGGCCCATTGCTTCTATGCAGTTCTGTACTCCACAATGGAATCTTTGATTTCTTCGAGTCACAATGCTTCCTTGGCTCCATGTAGCTTTACCTGTGGGTCCAATCGTCTTCCATCATGTCAGAATGGTCTCCTTGGTCTGAAATAGCACCACTGAGTCAAAGTGGCCCCTTGGATCCATGCGGTTCTGTTGTGCCACAATGGAATCCTTCCTATCATCTTGTCACAATGGCTCCTTGGCTCCATGCGGCCTTACCTGTAGGTTCAATCATCTTCCATCATGTCAGAAGGGTCTCCTTGGTCTCAAATAGCTCCCCTGTGTCACAGTGGCTACTTGGTTCCATGTCTTTCAGTTATGCCACAATGGAATCCTTGCTTTCTCCGTGTCACAATTGCTCCTTGATTCCATGTAGCCTTAGCCATGGCTTCCATCATCTTCCCGCATGTCACATGGTCTCCTTGGTCTGAAAAACTCCACTGCATCACAATGGCTCCTTAGGTCCACGTGGCCTTGCCTGTGGTTGTAATCATCTTCGGTCATGTCACAATAATCTCCTTGGTTTGACAAAGCTCTACAGTGTCACCATGGCTCCTTGATTCCATGTGGCCTTACCTGTAGATTCAATCATCCTCCATCATGTCACAATGGTCTTCTTGGTCTGAAAAGCTCCACTGTGTCACAACCGCTCCTTGCCTCCATGTGGCCTGTCCTGTTGGTTTAATCATCTTCTGTCATGTCACAATAATCTCCTTGGTGTGACAAAGCTCTACAGTGTCACCATGGCTCCTTGATTCCATATGGCCATAAATGTTGGTTCAATCATCCTCCTTCATATCACAATGGTGTCCTTGGTTTCAGAAACTCAAATGTGTAAGAGTGTCCCATTACTTCCATGCGATTCTGTTGTGTCAAATTGGAATCCTTGCTTTCTTCGAGTCACAATGGCTCCTTGCTTCCATGCGGCCTTACCTGTTGGTTTAATCATCTTCCATCATGTCACAATAATCTCAGTGGTTTGAAAAAGTCTACAATGTCACCATGGCTCCTTGATTCCATGTGGCCATGCCTGAGAGTTCCATCATCTTCCATCATGTCACAATGGTCTCCTTGGTTTCAAAAAGCTCCACTGTGTAACTGTGGCCCCATGGTTCGCTCTGGTTCTGTTGTGTCACAATGGAATCCTTCCTATCGTCTTGTCTCAATGGCTCCTTGGCTCCATGCAGCCTTTCCGCGTTGCTTAATCATCTTCCATCATGGCACAATGTTCTCCTTGGTTTCAAAATGCTCCACTGTGTAACAGTGGCCCCTTGGTTTGCTGTGGTTCTGTTGGGTCACAATGGAATCTATCCTATTGTATTGTCTCAATGCCTCCTTGGCTCCATGCAGCCTTTCCTGGTTGCTTAATCATCGTCCATCATGTCACAATGGTCTCCTTGGTTTCAAAAACTCAAATGTGTAACAGTGTCCCATTAGTTCCATGCAATTCTGTTAGGCCTCAATGGAATCCTTGCTTTCCTCGCGTCACAATTGCTACTTGTTTCCATATAGCGTTAGCCATGGGTTCAATCATCTTCCAGCATATCACAATGGTCTCCTTGGTCTGAAAAGCTCCTCTGTGTCACAATCGCTCCTTAGCTCCATGTGGCCTGACCTGTTGGTTTAATCACCTTCCATCATGTCACAATAATCTCCTTGGTTTGACAAAGCTCTACAGTGTCACCATGGCTCCTTGATTCCATGTGGCCATACCTGTTGGGTCAATCATCTTCCACCATGTCACAATGGTCGCCTTGGTTTCAGAAACTCAAATGTGTAACAGTGTCCCATTGGTTCCATGCGATACTGTCGTGTCGCAATGGAATCCTTGCTTTCTTCAAGTCACAATGCCTCCTTGGCTCCACGTGGCCTTACCTGTAGGTCAATAGTCTTCCATCAGGCCAGAATGGTCTCCTTGGTCTGAAAAAGCTCCACTGTGTCACAGTGGCCCCTTTTTTCCATGGGGTTCTGTCGTGACTCAATGGAATCCTTGCTTTCTTCATGTCACAATGCCTCCTTGGCACCATGTGGCCTTACCTCTGTGTTCAATCATCTTCCATCATGTCAGAATGTTCTCCTTGGTCTGAAATGGCAGCACTGTGTCAAAGTGGCCCCTTGGATCCATGCGGTTCTGTTGTGTCATTATGGAATTCGTGCTTTCTTCGTGTCACAATGCCTCCTTGGCTCCATGCGGACTTACCTGTAGGTCAGTCGTCTTCCATCAGGTCAGAATGGTCTCCTTGGTCTGAAAAAGCTCCACTGTGTCACAGTGGCCCCTTGTTTCCATGCGGTTCTGTCGTGTCACAATGGAATCCTTGCTTTCTTCATGTCACAATGCCTCCTTGGCACCATGTGGCCTTACCTCTCTGTTCCATCATCTTCCATCATGTCACAGTTATCTCCTTGGTTTGAAAAATTCCCTACAGTTTCACCCTGTCTTCTTGATTCCATGTGGCCTTACCTGGTGGGTCAATCAACTTCTCTCATGTCACAATGGTCTCCTTGGTTTCAAAAAGCTCCACTGTGTCACAATGGATCCTTGGCTCCATGTGTCCTATCCCATGGGTTCAATCTTCCATCATGTCACTATGGGCTCCTTGGTTTATCGCCGTGGCCCATTGCTTCTATGCAGTTCTGTATTCCACAATGGAATCTTTGATTTCTTCGAGTCACAATGCTTCCTTGGCTCCATGTAGCTTTACCTGTGGGTCCAATCGTCTTCCATCATGTCAGAATGGTCTCCTTGGTCTGAAATAGCACCACTGAGTCAAAGTGGCCCCTTGGATCCATGCGGTTCTGTTGTGCCACAATGGAATCCTTCCTATCATCTTGTCACAATGGCTCCTTGGCTCCATGCGGCCTTACCTGTAGGTTCAATCATCTTCCATCATGTCAGAAGGGTCTCCTTGGTCTCAAATAGCTCCCCTGTGTCACAGTGGCTAAGTGGTTCCATGTCTTTCAGTTATGCCACAATGGAATCTTTGCTTTCTTCTTGGTTCCATGTCTTTCAGTTATGCCACAATGGAATCCTTGCTTTCTCCGTGTCACAATTGCTCCTTGATTCCATGTAGCCTTAGCCATGGCTTCCATCATCTTCCCGCATGTCACATGGTCTCCTTGGTCTGAAAAACTCCACTGCATCACAATGGCTCCTTAGGTCCACGTGGCCTTGCCTGTGGTTTTAATCATCTTCTGTCATGTCACAATAATCTCCTTGGTTTGACAAAGCTCTACAGTGTCACCATGGCTCCTTGATTCCATGTGGCCTTACCTGTAGATTCAATCATCCTCCTTCATGTCACAATGGTCTTCTTGGTGTGAAAAGCGCCGCTGTGTCACTACCGCTCCTTGCCACCATGTGGCCTGTCCTGTTGGTTTAATCATCTTCTGTCATGTCACAATAATCTCCTTGGTGTGACAAAGCTCTACAGTGTCACCATGGCTCTTTGATTCCATATGGCCATAAATGTTGGTTCAATCATCCTCCATCATGTCACAATGGTGTCCTTGGTTTCAGAAACTCAAATGTGTAAGAGTGTCCCATTACTTCCATGCGATTCTGTTGTGTCAACTTGGAATCCTAGCTTTCTTCGAGTCACAATGGCTCCTTGCTTCCATGCGGCCTTACCTGTTGGTTTAATCATCTTCCATCATGTCACAATAATCTCAGTGGTTTGAAAAAGTCTACAATGTCACCATGGCTCCTTGATTCCATGTGGCCATACCTGTGAGTTCAATCATCTTCCATCATGTCACAATGGTCTCCTTGGTTTCAAAAAACTCCACTGTGTAACAGTGTCCCATTAGTTCCATGCAATTCTCTTATGCCTCAATGGAATCCTTCCTATCGTCTTGTCTCAATGCCTCCTTGGCTCCATGCAGCCTTTCCTGGTTGCTTAATCATCGTGCATCATGTCACAATGGTCTCCTTGGTTTCAAAAACTGAAATGTGTAACAGTGTCCCATTAGTTCCATGCAATTCTCTTATGCCACAATGGAATCCTTGCTTTCTTCGCGTCACAAATGCTACTTGTTTCCATATAGCGTTAGCCATGGGTTCAATCATCTTCCAGCATATCACAATGGTCTCCTTGGTCTGAAAAGCTCCTCTGTGTCACAATCGCTCCTTAGCTCCATGTGGCCTTACCTGTTGGTTTAATCGCCTTCCATCATGTCACAATAATCTCCTTGGTTTGACAAAGCTCTACAGTGTCACCGTGTCTCCTTGATTCCATGTGGCCATACCTGTTGGGTCAATCATCTTCCAGCATGTCACAATGGAGTCCTTGGTTTCAGAAACTCAAATGTGTAACAGTATCCCATTGGTTCCATGCGATACTGTTGTGTCGCAATGGAATCCTTGCTTTCTTCGCGTCACAATTGCTACTTGTTTCCATATAGCGTTAGCCATGGGTTCAATAATCTTCCAGCATATCACAACAGTCTCCTTGGTCTGAAAAGCTCCTCTGTGTCACAATCGCTCCTTAGCTCCATGTGGCCTGACCTGTTGGTTTAATCACCTTCCATCATGTCACAATAATCTCCTTGGTTTGACAAAGCTCTACAGTGTCACCATGGCTCCTTGATTCCATGTGGCCATACCTGTTGGGTCAATCATCTTCCAGCATGTCACAATGGTCGCCTTGGTTTCAGAAACTCAAATGTGTTACAGTGTCCCATTGGTTCCATCCGATTCTTTCGTGTCCCAATGGAATCCTTGCTTTCTTCGTGTCAAAATGCCTCCTTGGCTCTATGCGGCCTTACCTGTAGGTTCAATCGTCTTCCATCATGTCAGAATGGTCTCCTAATTCTTAAATAGCACCACTGTGTCAAAGTGGCCCCTTGGATCCATGCGGTTCTGTTGTGTCACAATGGAATCCTTCCTATCACCTTGTCACAATGGCTCCTTGGCTCCATGCAGCCTTACCTGTTTATGTCATCATCTTCCATCATGTCAGAATGGTCTCCTTGTTCTGAAAGAGCACCACTCTGTCACCATGTCTCCTTGATTCCATGTGGCCATACCTGTTGGGTCAATCATCTTCCAGCATGTCACAATGGAGTCCTTGGTTTCAGAAACTCAAATGTGTAACAGTGTCCCATTGGTTCCATCCGATACTGTTGTGTCGCAATGGAATCCTTGCTTTCTTCACGTCACAATGCCTCCTTGACCCCATGCAGCCTTTCCTGGGTGTTTAATCATCTTCCATCATGTCACAATGGTCTCCTTGGTTTCAAAAACTCAAATGTGTAACAGTGTCCCATTGGTTCTATGCGATTCTCTCGTGTCACAATGGAATCCTTGCTTTCTTCGTGTCAGAACAATGGGTCATTGGCTCCATGCGGCCTTACCTGTGGGTTCAGTCATCTTCCATCATGTCAGAATGATCTCCTTATTCTGAAATGGCACCACTGTGTCAAAGTGGCCGCTTGGATCCATGCGGTTCTGTCGTGTCTCAATGGAATCCTTGCTTTCTTCGTGTCACAATGCCTCCTTGGCTACATGCGGCCTTACCTGTAGGTTCAATCGTCTTCCATCATGTCACAATGGTCTCCTAGGTTTCAAAAAGCTTTACTGTGTAACAGTGGCCCATTGGTTCCATGCGGTTCTGTTGTGTCCCAATGGTTTCCTACCTTTTGTCGTGTCACAATGGCTCCTTGGCTCCATGCAGCCTTTCCTGGTATTTTGATCATCTTCCATCATGTCACAATGGTCTCCATGGTTTCAAAAACTGAAATGTGTAACAGTGTCCCATTAGTTCCATGCAATTCTCTTATGCCACAATGGAATCCTTGCTTTCTTCGCGTCACAATTGCTACTTGCTTCCATATAGCGATAGCCATGGGTTCAATCATCTTCCAGCATATCACAATGGTCTCCTTGGTCTGAAAAGCTCCTCTGTGTCACAATCGCTCCTTAGCTCCATGTGGCCTGACGTTGGTTGGTTTAATCACCTTCCATCATGTCACAATAATCTCCTTGGTTTGACAAAGCTCTACAGTGTCACCATGGCTCCTTGATTCCATGTGGCCATACCTGTTGGGTCAATCATCTTCCAGCATGTCACAATGGTCTCCTTGGTTTCAAAAACTCAAATGTGTAACAGTGTCCCATTGGTTCCATCCGATTCTGTCGTGTCCCAATGGAATCCTTGCTTTCTTCGTGTCAAAATGCCTCCTTGGCTCTATGCGGCCTTACCTGTAGGTTCAATCATCTTCCATCATGTCAGAATGGTCTCCTTGTTCTGAAATAGCACCACTGAGTCAAAGTGGCCCCTTGGATCCATGCGGTTCTGTTGTGCCGCAATGGAATCCTTCCTATCATCTTGTCACAATGGCTCCTTGGCTCCATGCGGCCTTACCTGTAGGTTCAATCATCTTCCATCATGTCAGAAGGGTCTCCTTGGTCTCAAATAGCTCCCCTGTGTCACAGTGGCTACTTGGTTCCATGTCTTTCAGTTATGCCACAATGGAATCCTTGCTTTCTTCGTGTCACAATTGCTCCTTGATTCCCTGTAGCCTTAGCCATGGCTTCAATCATCTTCCCGCATGTCACATGGTCTCCTTGGTCGGAAAAACTCCACTGCATCACAATGGCTCCTTAGGTCCACGTGGCCTTGCCTGTGGTTTTAATCATCTTCTGTCATGTCACAATAATCTCCTTGGTTTGACAAAGCTCTACAGTGTCACCATGGCTCCTTGATTCCATGTGGCCTTACCTGTAGATTCAATCATCCTCCATCATGTCACAATGGTCTTCTTGGTCTGAAAAGCTCCACTGTGTCACAACCGCTCCTTGCCTCCATGTGGCCTGTCCTGTTGGTTTAATCATCTTCTGTCATGTCACAATAATCTCCTTGGTGTGACAAAGCTCTACAATGTCACCATGGCTCCTTGATTCCATATGGCCATAAATGTTGGTTCAATCATCCTCCATCATGTCACAATGGTGTCCTTGGTTTCAGAAACTCAAATGTGTAAGAGTGTCCCATTACTTCCATGCGATTCTGTTGTGTCAACTTGGAATCCTTGCTTTCTTCGAGTCACAATGGCTCCTTGCTTCCATGCGGCCTTACCTGTTGGTTTAATCATCTTCCATCATGTCACAATAATCTCAGTGGTTTGAAAAAGTCTACAATGTCACCATGGCTCCTTGATTCCATGTGGCCATACCTGTGAGTTCAATCATCTTCCATCATGTCACAATGGTCTCCTTGGTTTCAAAAAGCTTCACTGTGTAACTGTGGCCCCATGGTTCGCTGTGGTTCTTTTGTGTCACAATGGAATCTTTCCTATCGTCTTGTCTCAATGGCTCCTTGGCTCCATGCAGCCTTTCCGCGTTGCTTAATCATCTTCCATCATGGCACAATGGTCTCCTTGGTTTCAAAATGCTCCACCGTGTAACAGTGGCCCCTTGGTTCTCTGTGGTTCTGTTGGGTCACAATGGTATCCTACCTTTTGTCGTGTCACAATGGCTCCTTGGCTTCATGAAGCCTTTCCTGGTATTTTGATCATCTTCCATCATGTCACAATGGTCTCCTTGGTTTCAAAAACTGAAATGTGTAACAGTGTCCCATTAGTTCCATGCAATTCTCTTATGCCACAATGGAATCCTTGCTTTCTTCGCGTCACAATTGCTACTTGTTTCCATATAGCATTAGCCATGGCTTCAATCATCTTCCCGTATGTCGCAATGGTCGCCTTGGACTGAGAAGTTCCACTGCGTCACAATGGCTCCTTAGCTCCATGTGGCCTGACCTGTTGGTTTAATCACCTTCCATCATGTCACAATAATCTCCTTGGTTTGACAAAGCTCTACAGTGTCACCATGGCTCCTTGATTCCATGTGGCCATACCTGTTGGGTCAATCATCTTCCAGCATATCACAATGGTGTCCTTGGTTTCAGAAACTCAAATGTGTAACAGTGTCCCATTGGTTCCATGCGATACTGTTGTGTCGCAATGGAATCCTTACTTTCTTCAAGTCACAATGCCTCCTTGGCTCCACGCGGCCTTACCTGTAGGTCAATCGTCTTCCATTAGGCCAGAATGGTCTCCTTGGTCTGAAAAAGCTCCACTGTGTCACAGCGGCTCCTTTTTTCCATGGGGTTCTGTCGTGTCACAATGGAATCCTTGCTTTCTTCATGTCACAATCCTTCCTTGGCACCATGTGGCCTTACCTGTAGGTTCAATCATCTTCCATCATGTCAGAAGGGTCTCCTTGGTCTCAAATAGCTCCCCTGTGTCACAGTGGCTAAGTGGTTCCATGTCTTTCAGTTATGCCACAATGGAATCTTTGCTTTCTTCTTGGTTCCATGTCTTTCAGTTATGCCACAATGGAATCCTTGCTTTCTTCGTGTCACAATTGCTCCTTGATTCCATGTAGCCTTAGCCATGGCTTCCATCATCTTCCCGCATGTCACGTGGTCTCCTTGGTCTGAAAAACTCCACTGCATCACAATGGCTCCTTAGGTCCACGTGGCCTTGCCTGTGGTTTTAATCATCTTCCATCATGTCACAATAATCTCCTTGGTTTGACAAAGCTCTACAGTGTCACCATGGCTCCTTGATTCCATGTGGCCTTACCTGTAGATTCAATCATCCTCCATCATGTCACAATGGTCTTCTTGGTCTGAAAAGCTCCACTGTGTCACAACCGCTCCTTGCCTCCATGTGGCCTGTCCTGTTGGTTTAATCATCTTCTGTCATGTCACAATAATCTCCTTGGTGTGACAAAGCTCTACAGTGTCACCATGGCTCCTTGATTCCATATGGCCATAAATGTTGGTTCAATCATCCTCCATCATGTCACAATGGTGTCCTTGGTTTCAGAAACTCAAATGTGTAAGAGTGTCCCATTACTTCCATGCGATTCTGTTGTGTCAAATTGGAATCCTTGCTTTCTTCGAGTCACAATGGCTCCTTGCTTCCATGCGGCCTTACCTGTTGGTTTAATCATCTTCCATCATGTCACAATAATCTCAGTGGTTTGAAAAAGTCTACAATGTCACCATGGCTCCTTGATTCCATGTGGCCATACCTGTGAGTTCAATCATCTTCCATCATGTCACAATGGTCTCCTTGGTTTCAAAAAGCTCCACTGTGTAACTGTGGACCCATGGTTCGCTGTGGTTCTGTTGTGTCAGAATGGAATCCTTCCTATCGTCTTGTCTCAATGGCTTCTTGGCTCCATGCAGCCTTTCCGCGTTGCTTAATCATCTTCTATCATGGCACAATGGTCGCCTTGGTTTCAAAATGCTCCACTGTGTAACAGTGGCCCCTTGGTTCCATGCGGTTCTGTTGCGTCACAATGGAATCTATCCTATTGTATTGTCTCAATGCCTCCTTGGCTCCATGCAGCCTTTCCTGGTTGCTTAATCATCTTCCATCATGTCACAATGGTCTCCTTGGTTTCAAAAACTCAAATGTGTAACAGTGTCCCATTAGTTCCATGCAATTCTCTTATGCCTCAATGGATTCCTTGCTTTCTTCGTGTCACAATTGCGCCTTGATTCCATATACCGTTAGCCATGGGTTCAATCATCTTCCAGCATATCACAATGGTCTCCTTGGTCTGAAAAGCTCCTCTGTGTCACAGTCGCTCCTTAGCTCCATGTGGCCTGACCTGTTGGTTTAATCACCTTCCATCATGTCACAATAATCTCCTTGGTTTGACAAAGCTCTACAGTGCCACCGTGTCTCCTTGATTCCATGTGGCCATACCTGTTGGGTCAACCATCTTCCAGCATGTCACAATGGTCGCCTTGGTTTCAGAAACTCAAATGTGTAACAGTGTCCCATTGGTTCCATGCGATACTGTTGTGTCGCGATGGAATCCTTACTTTCTTCACGTCACAATGCCTCCTTGGCTCCATGCAGCCTTTCCTGGGTGTTTAATCATCTTCCAGCATGTCACAATGGTCTCCTTGGATTCAAAAACTCAAATGTGTAACAGTTTCCCATTGGTTCTATGCGGTTCTCTTGTGTCACAATGGAATCCTTACTTTCTACGTGTCAGAACAATGGGTCATTGGCTCCATGCGGCCTTACCTGTTCATTTCATCATCTTCCATCATGTGAGAATGTTCTCCTTGGTCTGAAATGGCAGCACTGTGTCAAAGTGGCCCCTTGGATCCATGCGATTCAGTTGTGTCATTATGGAATTCGTGCTTTCTTCGTGTCACAATGCCTCCTTGGCTCCATGCGGACTTACCTGTAGGTCAGTCGTCTTCCATCAGGTCAGAATGGTCTCCTTGGTCTGAAAAAGCTGCACTCTGTCACAGTGGCCCCTTGTTTCCATGGGGTTCTGTCATGTCACAATGGAATCCTTGCTTTCTTCATGTCACAATGCCTCCTTGGCACCATGTGGCCTTACCTCTCTGTTCCATCATCTTCCATCATGTCACAGTTATCTCCTGGGTTTGAAAAATTCCCTACAGTTTCACCCTGTCTTCTTGATTCCATGTGGCCTTACCTGGTGGGTCAATCAACTTCTCTCATGTCACAATGGTCTCCTTGGTTTCAAAAAGCTCCACTGTGTCACAATGGATCCTTGGCTCCATGTGTCCTATCCCATGGGTTCAATCTTCCATCATGTCACTGTGGGCTCCTTGGTTTATCGCCGTGGCCCATTGCTTCTATGCAGTTCTGTACTCCACAATGGAATCTTTGATTTCTTCGAGTCACAATGCTTCCTTGGCTCCATGTAGCTTTACCTGTGGGTCCAATCATCTTCCATCATGTCAGAATGGTCTCCTTGGTCTGAAATAGCACCACTGAGTCAAAGTGGCCCCTTGGATCCATGCAGTTCTGTTGTGCCACAATGGAATCCTTCCTATCATCTTGTCACAATGGCTCCTTGGCTCCATGCGGCCTTACCTGTAGGTTCAATCATCTTCCATCATGTCAGAAGGGTCTCCTTGGTCTCAAATAGCTCCTCTGTGTCACAGTGGCTAAGTGGTTCCATGTCTTTCAGTTATGCCACAATGGAATCTTTGCTTTCTTCTTGGTTCCATGTCTTTCAGTTATGCCACAATGGAATCCTTGCTTTCTTCGTGTCACAATTGCTCCTTGATTCCATGTAGCCTTAGCCATGGCTTCCATCATCTTACCGCATGTCACATGGTCTCCTTGGTCTGAAAAACTCCACTGCATCACAATGGCTCCTTAGGTCCACGTGGCCTTGCCTGTGGTTTTAATCATCTTCCATCATGTCACAATAATCTCCTTGGTTTGACAAAGCTCTACAGTGTCACCATGGCTCCTTGATTCCATGTGGCCTTACCTGTAGATTCAATCATCCTCCATCATGTCACAATGGTCTTCTTGGTCTGAAAAGCTCCACTGTGTCACAACCGCTCCTTGCCTCCATGTGGCCTGTCCTGTTGGTTTAATCATCTTCTGTCATGTCACAATAATCTCCTTGGTGTGACAAAGCTCTACAGTGTCACCATGGCTCCTTGATTCCATATGGCCATAAATGTTGGTTCAATCATCCTCCATCATGTCACAATGGTGTCCTTGGTTTCAGAAACTCAAATGTGTAAGAGTGTCCCATTACTTCCATGCGATTCTGTTGTGTCAAATTGGAATCCTTGCTTTCTTCGAGTCACAATGGCTCCTTGCTTCCATGCGGCCTTACCTGTTGGGTTAATCATCTTCCATCATGTCACAATAATCTCAGTGGTTTGAAAAAGTCTACAATGTCACCATGGCTCCTTGATTCCATGTGGCCATACCTGTGAGTTCAATCATCTTCCATCATGTCACAATGGTCTCCTTGGTTTCAAAAAGCTCCACTGTGTAACTGTGGACCCATGGTTCGCTGTGGTTCTGTTGTGTCACAATGGAATCCTTCCTATCGTCTTGTCCCAATGGCTCCTTGGCTCCATGCAGCCTTTCCGCGTTGCTTAATCATCTTCTATCATGGCACAATGGTCGCCTTGGTTTCAAAATGCTCCACTGTGTAACAGTGGCCCCTTGGTTCCATGCGGTTCTGTTGCGTCACAATGGAATCTATCCTATTGTATTGTCTCAATGCCTCCTTGGCTCCATGCAGCCTTTCCTGGTTGCTTAATCATCTTCCATCATGTCACAATGGTCTCCTTGGTTTCAAAAACTCAAATGTGTAACAGTGTCCCATTAGTTCCATGCAATTCTCTTATGCCTCAATGGATTCCTTGCTTTCTTCGTGTCACAATTGCGCCTTGATTCCATATACCGTTAGCCATGGGTTCAATCATCTTCCAGCATATCACAATGGTCTCCTTGGTCTGAAAAGCTCCTCTGTGTCACAGTCGCTCCTTAGCTCCATGTGGCCTGACCTGTTGGTTTAATCACCTTCCATCATGTCACAATAATCTCCTTGGTTTGACAAAGCTCTACAGTGCCACCGTGTCTCCTTGATTCCATGTGGCCATACCTGTTGGGTCAACCATCTTCCAGCATGTCACAATGGTCGCCTTGGTTTCAGAAACTCAAATGTGTAACAGTGTCCCATTGGTTCCATGCGATACTGTTGTGTCGCGATGGAATCCTTACTTTCTTCACGTCACAATGCCTCCTTGGCTCCATGCAGCCTTTCCTGGGTGTTTAATCATCTTCCAGCATGTCACAATGGTCTCCTTGGATTCAAAAACTCAAATGTGTAACAGTGTCCCATTGGTTCTATGCGGTTCTCTTGTGTCACAATGGAATCCTTACTTTCTACGTGTCAGAACAATGGGTCATTGGCTCCATGCGGCCTTACCTGTTCATTTCATCATCTTCCATCATGTGAGAATGTTCTCCTTGGTCTGAAATGGCAGCACTGTGTCAAAGTGGCCCCTTGGATCCATGCGATTCAGTTGTGTCATTATGGAATTCGTGCTTTCTTCGTGTCACAATGCCTCCTTGGCTCCATGCGGACTTACCTGTAGGTCAGTCGTCTTCCATCAGGTCAGAATGGTCTCCTTGGTCTGAAAAAGCTGCACTCTGTCACAGTGGCCCCTTGTTTCCATGGGGTTCTGTCATGTCACAATGGAATCCTTGCTTTCTTCATGTCACAATGCCTCCTTGGCACCATGTGGCCTTACCTCTCTGTTCCATCATCTTCCATCATGTCACAGTTATCTCCTGGGTTTGAAAAATTCCCTACAGTTTCACCCTGTCTTCTTGATTCCATGTGGCCTTACCTGGTGGGTCAATCAACTTCTCTCATGTCACAATGGTCTCCTTGGTTTCAAAAAGCTCCACTGTGTCACAATGGATCCTTGGCTCCATGTGTCCTATCCCATGGGTTCAATCTTCCATCATGTCACTGTGGGCTCCTTGGTTTATCGCCGTGGCCCATTGCTTCTATGCAGTTCTGTACTCCACAATGGAATCTTTGATTTCTTCGAGTCACAATGCTTCCTTGGCTCCATGTAGCTTTACCTGTGGGTCCAATCATCTTCCATCATGTCAGAATGGTCTCCTTGGTCTGAAATAGCACCACTGAGTCAAAGTGGCCCCTTGGATCCATGCAGTTCTGTTGTGCCACAATGGAATCCTTCCTATCATCTTGTCACAATGGCTCCTTGGCTCCATGCGGCCTTACCTGTAGGTTCAATCATCTTCCATCATGTCAGAAGGGTCTCCTTGGTCTCAAATAGCTCCCCTGTGTCACAGTGGCTAAGTGGTTCCATGTCTTTCAGTTATGCCACAATGGAATCTTTGCTTTCTTCTTGGTTCCATGTCTTTCAGTTATGCCACAATGGAATCCTTGCTTTCTTCGTGTCACAATTGCTCCTTGATTCCATGTAGCCTTAGCCATGGCTTCCATCATCTTACCGCATGTCACATGGTCTCCTTGGTCTGAAAAACTCCACTGCATCACAATGGCTCCTTAGGTCCACGTGGCCTTGCCTGTGGTTGTAATCATCTTCGGTCATGTCACAATAATCTCCTTGGTTTGACAAAGCTCTACAGTGTCACCATGGCTCTTTGATTCCATGTGGCCTTACCTGTAGATTCAATCATCCTCCTTCATGTCACAATGGTCTTCTTGGTCTGAAAAGCTCCACTGTGTCACAACCGCTCCTTGCCTCCATGTGGCCTGTCCTGTTGGTTTAATCATCTTCTGTCATGTCACAATAATCTCCTTGGTGTGACAAAGCTCTACAGTGTCACCATGGCTCCTTGATTCCATATGGCCATAAATGTTGGTTCAATCATCCTCCATCATGTCACAATGGTGTCCTTGGTTTCAGAAACTCAAATGTGTAAGAGTGTCCCATTACTTCCATGCGATTCTGTTGTGTCAAATTGGAATCCTTGCTTTCTTCGAGTCACAATGGCTCCTTGCTTCCATGCGGCCTTACCTGTTGGTTTAATCATCTTCCATCATGTCACAATAATCTCAGTGGTTTGAAAAAGTCTACAATGTCACCATGGCTCCTTGATTCCATGTGGCCATACCTGTGAGTTCAATCATCTTCCATCATGTCACAATGGTCTCCTTGGTTTCAAAAAGCTCCACTGTGTAACTGTGGACCCATGGTTCGCTGTGGTTCTGTTGTGTCAGAATGGAATCCTTCCTATCGTCTTGTCTCAATGGCTTCTTGGCTCCATGCAGCCTTTCCGCGTTGCTTAATCATCTTCTATCATGGCACAATGGTCGCCTTGGTTTCAAAATGCTCCACTGTGTAACAGTGGCCCCTTGGTTCCATGCGGTTCTGTTGCGTCACAATGGAATCTATCCTATTGTATTGTCTCAATGCCTCCTTGGCTCCATGCAGCCTTTCCTGGTTGCTTAATCATCTTCCATCATGTCACAATGGTCTCCTTGGTTTCAAAAACTCAAATGTGTAACAGTGTCCCATTAGTTCCATGCAATTCTCTTATGCCTCAATGGATTCCTTGCTTTCTTCGTGTCACAATTGCGCCTTGATTCCATATACCGTTAGCCATGGGTTCAATCATCTTCCAGCATATCACAATGGTCTCCTTGGTCTGAAAAGCTCCTCTGTGTCACAGTCGCTCCTTAGCTCCATGTGGCCTGACCTGTTGGTTTAATCACCTTCCATCATGTCACAATAATCTCCTTGGTTTGACAAAGCTCTACAGTGCCACCGTGTCTCCTTGATTCCATGTGGCCATACCTGTTGGGTCAACCATCTTCCAGCATGTCACAATGGTCGCCTTGGTTTCAGAAACTCAAATGTGTAACAGTGTCCCATTGGTTCCATGCGATACTGTTGTGTCGCGATGGAATCCTTACTTTCTTCACGTCACAATGCCTCCTTGGCTCCATGCAGCCTTTCCTGGGTGTTTAATCATCTTCCAGCATGTCACAATGGTCTCCTTGGATTCAAAAACTCAAATGTGTAACAGTGTCCCATTGGTTCTATGCGGTTCTCTTGTGTCACAATGGAATCCTTACTTTCTACGTGTCAGAACAATGGGTCATTGGCTCCATGCGGCCTTACCTGTTCATTTCATCATCTTCCATCATGTGAGAATGTTCTCCTTGGTCTGAAATGGCAGCACTGTGTCAAAGTGGCCCCTTGGATCCATGCGATTCAGTTGTGTCATTATGGAATTCGTGCTTTCTTCGTGTCACAATGCCTCCTTGGCTCCATGCGGACTTACCTGTAGGTCAGTCGTCTTCCATCAGGTCAGAATGGTCTCCTTGGTCTGAAAAAGCTGCACTCTGTCACAGTGGCCCCTTGTTTCCATGGGGTTCTGTCATGTCACAATGGAATCCTTGCTTTCTTCATGTCACAATGCCTCCTTGGCACCATGTGGCCTTACCTCTCTGTTCCATCATCTTCCATCATGTCACAGTTATCTCCTGGGTTTGAAAAATTCCCTACAGTTTCACCCTGTCTTCTTGATTCCATGTGGCCTTACCTGGTGGGTCAATCAACTTCTCTCATGTCACAATGGTCTCCTTGGTTTCAAAAAGCTCCACTGTGTCACAATGGATCCTTGGCTCCATGTGTCCTATCCCATGGGTTCAATCTTCCATCATGTCACTGTGGGCTCCTTGGTTTATCGCCGTGGCCCATTGCTTCTATGCAGTTCTGTACTCCACAATGGAATCTTTGATTTCTTCGAGTCACAATGCTTCCTTGGCTCCATGTAGCTTTACCTGTGGGTCCAATCATCTTCCATCATGTCAGAATGGTCTCCTTGGTCTGAAATAGCACCACTGAGTCAAAGTGGCCCCTTGGATCCATGCAGTTCTGTTGTGCCACAATGGAATCCTTCCTATCATCTTGTCACAATGGCTCCTTGGCTCCATGCGGCCTTACCTGTAGGTTCAATCATCTTCCATCATGTCAGAAGGGTCTCCTTGGTCTCAAATAGCTCCCCTGTGTCACAGTGGCTAAGTGGTTCCATGTCTTTCAGTTATGCCACAATGGAATCTTTGCTTTCTTCTTGGTTCCATGTCTTTCAGTTATGCCACAATGGAATCCTTGCTTTCTTCGTGTCACAATTGCTCCTTGATTCCATGTAGCCTTAGCCATGGCTTCCATCATCTTACCGCATGTCACATGGTCTCCTTGGTCTGAAAAACTCCACTGCATCACAATGGCTCCTTAGGTCCACGTGGCCTTGCCTGTGGTTGTAATCATCTTCCATCATGTCACAATAATCTCCTTGGTTTGACAAAGCTCTACAGTGTCACCATGGCTCCTTGATTCCATGTGGCCTTACCTGTAGATTCAATCATCCTCCATCATGTCACAAGGTCTTCTTGGTGTGAAAAGCTCCACTGTGTCACAACCACTCCTTGCCTCCATGTGGCCTGTCCTGTTGGTTTAATCATCTTCTGTCATGTCACAATAATCTCCTTGGTGTGACAAAGCTCTACAGTGTCACTATGGCTCCTTGATTCCATATGGCCATAAATGTTGGTTCAATCATCCTCCATCATGTCACAATGGTGTCCTTGGTTTCAGAAACTCAAATGTGTAAGAGTGTCCCATTACTTCCATGCGATTCTGTTGTGTCAACTTGGAATCCTTGCTTTCTTCGAGTCACAATGGCTCCTTGCTTCCATGCGGCCTTACCTGTTGGTTTAATCATCTTCCATCATGTCACAATAATCTCAGTGGTTTGAAAAAGTCTACAATGTCACCATGGCTCCTTGATTCCATGTGGCCATGCCTGAGAGTTCCATCATCTTCCATCATGTCACAATGGTCTCCTTGGTTTCAAAAAGCTCCACTGTGTAACTGTGGCCCCATGGTTCGCTGTGGTTCTGTTGTGTCACAATGGAATCCTTCCTATCGTCTTGTCTCAATGGCTCCTTGGCTCCATGCAGCCTTTCCGCGTTGCTTAATCATCTTCCATCATGGCACAATGGTCTCCTTGGTTTCAAAATGCTCCACTGTGTAACAGTGGCCCCTTGGTTTGCTGTGGTTCTGTTGGGTCACAATGGAATCTTTCCTATTGTCTTGTCTCAATGCCTCCTTGGCTCCATGCAGCCTTTCCTGGTTGCTTAATCATCTTCCATCATGTCACAATGGTCTCCTTGGTTTCAAAAACTGAAATGTGTAACAGTGTCCCATTAGTTCCATGCAATTCTCTTATGCCACAATGGAATCCTTGCTTTCTTCGCGTCACAATTGCTACTTGTTTCCATATAGCGTTAGCCATGGGTTCAATCATCTTCCAGCATATCACAATGGTCTCCTTGGTCTGAAAAGCTCCTCTGTGTCACAATCGCTCCTTAGCTCCATGTGGCCTGACCTGTTGGTTTAATCACCTTCCATCATGTCACAATAATCTCCTTGGTTTGACAAAGCTCTACAGTGTCACCATGGCTCCTTGATTCCATGTGGCCATACCTGTTGGGTCAATCATCTTCCAGCATGTCACAATGGTCGCCTTGGTTTCAGAAACTCAAATGTGTAACAGTGTCCCATTGGTTCCATGCGATACTGTTGTGTCGCAATGGAATCCTTACTTTCTTCAAGTCACAATGCCTCCTTGGCTCCACGTGGCCTTACCTGTAGGTCAATAGTCTTCCATCAGGCCAGAATGGTCTCCTTGGTCTGAAAAAGCTCCACTGTGTCACAGTGGCCCCTTTTTTCCATGGGGTTCTGTCGTGACTCAATGGGATCCTTGCTTTCTTCATGTCACAATGCCTCCTTGGCACCATGTGGCCTTACCTCTGTGTTCAATCATCTTCCATCATGTCAGAATGTTCTCCTTGTTCTGAAATGGCAGCACTGTGTCAAAGTGGCCCCTTGGATCCATGCGGTTCAGTTGTGTCATTATGGAATTCGTGCTTTCTTCGTGTCACAATGCCTCCTTGGCTCCATGCGGACTTACCTCTAGGTTCAATCGTCTTCCATCAGGTCAGAATGGTCTCCTTGGTCTGAAAAAGCTCCACTGTGTCACAGTGGCCCCTTGTTTCCATGCGGTTCTGTCGTGTCACAATGGAATCCTTGCTTTCTTCATGTCACAATGCCTCCTTGGCACCATGTGGCCTTACCTCTCTGTTCCATCATCTTCCATCATGTCACAGTTATCTCCTTGGTTTGAAAAATTCCCTACAGTTTCACCCTGTCTTCTTGATTCCATGTGGCCTTACCTGGTGGGTCAATCAACTTCTCTCATGTCACAATGGTCTCCTTGGTTTCAAAAAGCTCCACTGTGTCACAATGGATCCTTGGCTCCATGTGTCCTATCCCATGGGTTCAATCTTCCATCATGTCACTATGGGCTCCTTGGTTTATCGCCGTGGCCCATTGCTTCTATGCAGTTCTGTATTCCACAATGGAATCTTTGATTTCTTCGAGTCACAATGCTTCCTTGGCTCCATGTAGCTTTACCTGTGGGTCCAATCATCTTCCATCATGTCAGAATGGTCTCCTTGGTCTGAAATAGCACCACTGAGTCAAAGTGGCCCCTTGGATCCATGCGGTTCTGTTGTGCCACAATGGAATCCTTCCTATCATCTTGTCACAATGGCTCCTTGGCTCCATGCGGCCTTACCTGTAGGTTCAATCATCTTCCATCATGTCAGAAGGGTCTCCTTGGTCTCAAATAGCTCCCCTGTGTCACAGTGGCTAAGTGGTTCCATGTCTTTCAGTTATGCCACAATGGAATCTTTGCTTTCTTCTTGGTTCCATGTCTTTCAGTTATGCCACAATGGAATCCTTGCTTTCTCCGTGTCACAATTGCTCCTTGATTCCATGTAGCCTTAGCCATGGCTTCCATCATCTTCCCGCATGTCACATGGTCTCCTTGGTCTGAAAAACTCCACTGCATCACAATGGCTCCTTAGGTCCACGTGGCCTTGCCTGTGGTTTTAATCATCTTCTGTCATGTCACAATAATCTCCTTGGTTTGACAAAGCTCTACAGTGTCACCATGGCTCCTTGATTCCATGTGGCCTTACCTGTAGATTCAATCATCCTCCTTCATGTCACAATGGTCTTCTTGGTGTGAAAAGCTCCACTGTGTCACTACCGCTCCTTGCCACCATGTGGCCTGTCCTGTTGGTTTAATCATCTTCTGTCATGTCACAATAATCTCCTTGGTGTGACAAAGCTCTACAGTGTCACCATGGCTCTTTGATTCCATATGGCCATAAATGTTGGTTCAATCATCCTCCATCATGTCACAATGGTGTCCTTGGTTTCAGAAACTCAAATGTGTAAGAGTGTCCCATTACTTCCATGCGATTCTGTTGTGTCAACTTGGAATCCTTGCTTTCTTCGAGTCACAATGGCTCCTTGCTTCCATGCGGCCTTACCTGTTGGTTTAATCATCTTCCATCATGTCACAATAATCTCAGTGGTTTGAAAAAGTCTACAATGTCACCATGGCTCCTTGATTCCATGTGGCCATACCTGTGAGTTCAATCATCTTCCATCATGGCACAATGGTCTCCTTGGTTTCAAAAAACTCCACTGTGTAACAGTGTCCCATTAGTTCCATGCAATTCTCTTATGCCTCAATGGAATCCTTCCTATCGTCTTGTCTCAATGCCTCCTTGGCTCCATGCAGCCTTTCCTGGTTGCTTAATCATCGTGCATCATGTCACAATGGTCTCCTTGGTTTCAAAAACTGAAATGTGTAACAGTGTCCCATTAGTTCCATGCAATTCTCTTATGCCACAATGGAATCCTTGCTTTCTTCGCGTCACAAATGCTACTTGTTTCCATATAGCGTTAGCCATGGGTTCAATCATCTTCCAGCATATCACAATGGTCTCCTTGGTCTGAAAAGCTCCTCTGTGTCACAATCGCTCCTTAGCTCCATGTGGCCTTACCTGTTGGTTTAATCACCTTCCATCATGTCACAATAATCTCCTTGGTTTGACAAAGCTCTACAGTGTCACCGTGTCTCCTTGATTCCATGTGGCCATACCTGTTGGGTCAATCATCTTCCAGCATGTCACAATGGAGTCCTTGGTTTCAGAAACTCAAATGTGTAACAGTATCCCATTGGTTCCATGCGATACTGTTGTGTCGCAATGGAATCCTTGCTTTCTTCGCGTCACAATTGCTACTTGTTTCCATATAGCGATAGCCATGGGTTCAATAATCTTCCAGCATATCACAACGGTCTCCTTGGTCTGAAAAGCTCCTCTGTGTCACAATCGCTCCTTAGCTCCATGTGGCCTGACCTGTTGGTTTAATCACCTTCCCTCATGTCACAATAATCTCCTTGGTTTGACAAAGCTCTACAGTGTCACCATGGCTCCTTGATTCCATGTGGCCATACCTGTTGGGTCAATCATCTTCCAGCATGTCACAATGGTCGCCTTGGTTTCAGAAACTCAAATGTGTTACAGTGTCCCATTGGTTCCATCCGATTCTTTCGTGTCCCAATGGAATCCTTGCTTTCTTCGTGTCAAAATGCCTCCTTGGCTCTATGCGGCCTTACCTGTAGGTTCAATCGTCTTCCATCATGTCAGAATGGTCTCCTAATTCTTAAATAGCACCACTGTGTCAAAGTGGCCCCTTGGATCCATGCGGTTCTGTTGTGTCACAATGGAATCCTTCCTATCACCTTGTCACGATGGCTCCTTGGCTCCATGCAGCCTTACCTGTTTATGTCATCATCTTCCATCATGTCAGAATGGTCTCCTTGTTCTGAAAGAGCACCACTCTGTCACCATGTCTCCTTGATTCCATGTGGCCATACCTGTTGGGTCAATCATCTTCCAGCATGTCACAATGGAGTCCTTGGTTTCAGAAACTCAAATGTGTAACAGTGTCCCATTGGTTCCATCCGATACTGTTGTGTCGCAATGGAATCCTTGCTTTCTTCATGTCACAATGCCTCCTTGACCCCATGCAGCCTTTCCTGGGTGTTTAATCATCTTCCATCATGTCACAATGGTCTCCTTGGTTTCAAAAACTCAAATGTGTAACAGTGTCCCATTGGTTCTATGCGATTCTCTCGTGTCACAATGGAATCCTTGCTTTCTTCGTGTCAGAACAATGGGTCATTGGCTCCATGCGGCCTTACCTGTGGGTTCAGTCATCTTCCATCATGTCAGAATGATCTCCTTATTCTGAAATGGCACCACTGTGTCAAAGTGGCCGCTTGGATCCATGCGGTTCTGTCGTGTCTCAATGGAATCCTTGCTTTCTTCGTGTCACAATGCCTCCTTGGCTACATGCGGCCTTACCTGTAGGTTCAATCGTCTTCCATCATGTCACAATGGTCTCCTAGGTTTCAAAATGCTTTACTGTGTAACAGTGGCCCATTGGTTCCATGCGGTTCTGTTGTGTCACAATGGTATCCTACCTTTTGTCGTGTCACAATGGCTCCTTGGCTCCATGCAGCCTTTCCTGGTATTTTGATCATCTTCCATCATGTCACAATGGTCTCCATGGTTTCAAAAACTGAAATGTGTAACAGTGTCCCATTAGTTCCCTGCAATTCTCTTATGCCACAATGGAATCCTTGCTTTCTTCGCGTCACAATTGCTACTTGCTTCCATATAGCGATAGCCATGGGTTCAATCATCTTCCAGCATATCACAATGGTCTCCTTGGTCTGAAAAGCTCCTCTGTGTCACAATCGCTCCTTAGCTCCATGTGGCCTGACGTTGGTTGGTTTAATCACCTTCCATCATGTCACAATAATCTCCTTGGTTTGACAAAGCTCTACAGTGTCACCATGGCTCCTTGATTCCATGTGGCCATACCTGTTCGGTCAATCATCTTCCAGCATGTCACAATGGTCTCCTTGGTTTCAAAAACTCAAATGTGTAACAGTGTCCCATTGGTTCCATCCGATTCTGTCGTGTCCCAATGGAATCCTTGCTTTCTTCGTGTCAAAATGCCTCCTTGGCTCTATGCGGCCTTACCTGTAGGTTCAATCATCTTCCATCATGTCAGAATGGTCTCCTTGTTCTGAAATAGCACCACTGAGTCAA
This sequence comes from Anomalospiza imberbis, assembly GCF_031753505.1. Lineage (NCBI taxonomy): Eukaryota > Metazoa > Chordata > Aves > Passeriformes > Viduidae > Anomalospiza > Anomalospiza imberbis. The sequence goes on along the minus strand of NC_089689.1, from coordinate 300,290 downwards.
AGTGGCCCCTTGGATCCATGCGGTTCTGTTGTGCCGCAATGGAATCCTTCCTATCATCTTGTCACAATGGCTCCTTGGCTCCATGCGGCCTTACCTGTAGGTTCAATCATCTTCCATCATGTCAGAAGGGTCTCCTTGGTCTCAAATAGCTCCCCTGTGTCACAGTGGCTACTTGGTTCCATGTCTTTCAGTTATGCCACAATGGAATCCTTGCTTTCTTCGTGTCACAATTGCTCCATGATTCCCTGTAGCCTTAGCCATGGCTTCAATCATCTTACCGCATGTCACATGGTCTCCTTGGTCTGAAAAACTCCACTGCATCACAATGGCTCCTTAGGTCCACGTGGCCTTGCCTGTGGTTTTAATCATCTTCTGTCATGTCACAATAATCTCCTTGGTTTGACAAAGCTCTACAGTGTCACCATGGCTCCTTGATTCCATGTGGCCTTACCTGTAGATTCAATCATCCTCCATCATGTCACAATGGTCTTCTTGGTCTGAAAAGCGCCACTGTGTCACAACCGCTCCTTGCCTCCATGTGGCCTGTCCTGTTGGTTTAATCATCTTCTGTCATGTCACAATAATCTCCTTGGTGTGACAAAGCTCTACAGTGTCACCATGGCTCCTTGATTCCATATGGCCATAAATGTTGGTTCAATCATCCTCCATCATGTCACAATGGTGTCCTTGGTTTCAGAAACTCAAATGTGTAAGAGTGTCCCATTACTTCCATGCGATTCTGTTGTGTCAACTTGGAATCCTTGCTTTCTTCGAGTCACAATGGCTCCTTGCTTCCATGCGGCCTTACCTGTTGGTTTAATCATCTTCCATCATGTCACAATAATCTCAGTGGTTTGAAAAAGTCTACAATGTCACCATGGCTCCTTGATTCCATGTGGCCATACCTGTGAGTTCAATCATCTTCCATCATGTCACAATGGTCTCCTTGGTTTCAAAAAGCTTCACTGTGTAACTGTGGCCCCATGGTTCGCTGTGGTTCTTTTGTGTCACAATGGAATCTTTCCTATCGTCTTGTCTCAATGGCTCCTTGGCTCCATGCAGCCTTTCCGCGTTGCTTAATCATCTTCCATCATGGCACAATGGTCTCCTTGGTTTCAAAATGCTCCACCGTGTAACAGTGGCCCCTTGGTTCTCTGTGGTTCTGTTGGGTCACAATGGTATCCTACCTTTTGTCGTGTCACTATGGCTCCTTGGCTCCATGCAGCCTTTCCTGGTATTTTGATCATCTTCCATCATGTCACAATGGTCTCCTTGGTTTCAAAAACTGAAATGTGTAACAGTGTCCCATTAGTTCCATGCAATTCTCTTATGCCACAATGGAATCCTTGCTTTCTTCGCGTCACAATTGCTACTTGTTTCCATATAGCGTTAGCCATGGCTTCAATCATCTTCCCGTATGTCGCAATGGTCTCCTTGGACTGAGAAGTTCCACTGCGTCACAATGGCTCCTTAGCTCCATGTGGCCTGACCTGTTGGTTTAATCACCTTCCATCATGTCACAATAATCTCCTTGGTTTGACAAAGCTCTACAGTGTCACCATGGCTCCTTGATTCCATGTGGCCATACCTGTTGGGTCAATCATCTTCCAGCATATCACAATGGTGTCCTTGGTTTCAGAAACTCAAATGTGTAACAGTGTCCCATTGGTTCCATGCGATACTGTTGTGTCGCAATGGAATCCTTACTTTCTTCAAGTCACAATGCCTCCTTGGCTCCACGCGGCCTTACCTGTAGGTCAATCGTCTTCCATTAGGCCAGAATGGTCTCCTTGGTCTGAAAAAGCTCCACTGTGTCACAGTGGCTCCTTTTTTCCATGGGGTTCTGTCGTGTCACAATGGAATCCTTGCTTTCTTCATGTCACAATCCTTCCTTGGCACCATGTGGCCTTACCTGTAGGTTCAATCATCTTCCATCATGTCAGAAGGGTCTCCTTGGTCTCAAATAGCTCCCCTGTGTCACAGTGGCTACTTGGTTCCATGTCTTTCAGTTATGCCACAATGGAATCTTTGCTTTCTTCTCGGTTCCATGTCTTTCAGTTATGCCACAATGGAATCCTTGCTTTCTTCGTGTCACAATTGCTCCTTGATTCCATGTAGCCTTAGCCATGGCTTCAATCATCTTCCCGCATGTCACATGGTCTCCTTGGTCTGAAAAACTCCACTGCATCACAATGGCTCCTTAGGTCCACGTGGCCTTGCCTGTGGTTTTAATCATCTTCTGTCATGTCACAATAATCTCCTTGGTTTGACAAAGCTCTACAGTGTCACCATGGCTCCTTGATTCCATGTGGCCTTACCTGTAGATTCAATCATCCTCCATCATGTCACAATGGTCTTCTTGGTCTGAAAAGCGCCACTGTGTCACAACCGCTCCTTGCCTCCATGTGGCCTGTCCTGTTGGTTTAATCATCTTCTGTCATGTCACAATAATCTCCTTGGTGTGACAAAGCTCTACAGTGTCACCATGGCTCCTTGATTCCATATGGCCATAAATGTTGGTTCAATCATCCTCCATCATGTCACAATGGTGTCCTTGGTTTCAGAAACTCAAATGTGTAAGAGTGTCCCATTACTTCCATGCGATTCTGTTGTGTCAACTTGGAATCCTTGCTTTCTTCGAGTCACAATGGCTCCTTGCTTCCATGCGGCCTTACCTGTTGGTTTAATCATCTTCCATCATGTCACAATAATCTCAGTGGTTTGAAAAAGCCTACAATGTCACCATGGCTCCTTGATTCCATGTGGCCATACCTGTGAGTTCAATCATCTTCCATCATGTCACAATGGTCTCCTTCGTTTCAAAAAGCTCCACTGTGTAACTGTGGCCTTATGGTTCGCTGTGGTTCTGTTGTGTCACAATGGAATCCTTCCTATCGTCTTGTCTCAATGGCTCCTTGGCTCCATGCAGCCTTTCCGCGTTGCTTAATCATCTTCCATCATGGCACAATGGTCTCCTTGGTTTCAAAATGCTCCACTGTGTAACAGTGGCCCCTTGGTTCCATGCGGTTCTGTTGGATCACAATGGAATCCTTCCTATTGTCTTGACTCAATGCCTCCTTGGCTCCATGCAGCCTTTCCTGGTTGATTAATCATCTTCCATCATGTCACAATGGTCTCCTTGGTTTCAAAAACTCAGATGTGTAACAGTGTCCCATTGGTTCTATGCGATTCTATTGTGTCACAATGGAATCCTTGCTTTCTTCGTGTCAGAACAATGGGTCATTGGCTCCATGCGGCCTTACCTGTGGGTTCCGTCATCTTCCATCATGTCAGAATGGTCTCCTTGGTCTGAAATGGCACCACTGTGTCACAGTGGCCGCTTGGATCCATGCGGTTCTGTCGTGTCTCAATGGAATCCTTGCTTTCTTCGTGTCACAATGCCTCCTTGGCTACATGCGGCCTTACCTGTAGATTCAATCGTCTTCCATCATGTCACAATGGTCTCCTAGGTTTCAAAATGCTTTACTGTGTAACAGTGGCCCATTGGTTCCATGCGGTTCTGTTGTGTCACAATGGTATCCTACCTTTTGTCGTGTCACAATGGCTCCTTGGCTCCATGCAGCCTTTCCTGGTATTTTGATCATCTTCCATCATGTCACAATGGTCTCCATGGTTTCAAAAACTGAAATGTGTAACAGTGTCCCATTAGTTCCATGCAATTCTCTTATGCCACAATGGAATCCTTGCTTTCTTCGCGTCACAATTGCTACTTGTTTCCATATAGCGTTAGCCATGGGTTCAATCATCTTCCAGCATATCACAATGGTCTCCTTGGTCTGAAAAGCTCCTCTGTGTCACAATCGCTCCTTAGCTCCATGTGGCCTGACCTGTTGGTTTAATCACCTTCCATCATGTCACAATAATCTCCTTGGTTTGACAAAGCTCTACAGTGTCACCATGGCTCCTTGATTCCATGTGGCCATACCTGTTGGGTCAATCATCTTCCAGCATGTCACAATGGAGTCCTTGGTTTCAAAAACTCAAATGTGTAACAGTGTCCCATTGGTTCCATGCGATTCTGTCGTGTCCCAATGGAATCCTTGCTTTCTGCGTGTCAAAATGCCTCCTTGGCTCTATGCGGCCTTACCTGTAGGTTCAATCATCTTCCATCATGTCAGAATGGTCTCCTTATTCTGAAATAGCACCACTGTGTCAAAGTGGCCCTTGGATCCATGCGGTTCTGTTGTGTCACAATGGAATCCTTCCTATCATCTTGTCTCAATGGCTCCTTGGCTCCATGCAGCCTTACCTGTTTATTTCATCATCTTCCATCATGTCAGAATGGTCTCCTTGTCTGAAAGGGCTCCACTCTGTCACAGTGGCTCCTTGATTCCATGAGGTTCTGTTAGGCCACAATGGAATCCTTGCTTTCTTCGTGTCACAATTGCTCCATGATTCCATGTGGTGTTAGCCATGGCTTAGATCATCTGCCCGCATGTCGCAATGGTCTCCTTGGTCTGAACAGCTCCACTGCGTCACAATGGCTCCTTAGCTCCATGTGGCCTGACCTGTTGGTTTAATCACCTTCCATCATGTCACAATAATCTCCTTGGTTTGACAAAGCTCTACAGTGTCACCATGGCTCCTTGATTCCATGTGGCCATACCTGTTGGGTCAATCTTCTTCATCATGTCACAATGGTCTCCTTGGTTTCAGAAACTCAAATGTGTAACAGTGTCCCATTGGTTCCATGCGATTCTGTCGTGTCCCAATGGAATCCTTGCTTTCTTCGAGTCACAATGGCTCCTTGCTTCCATGCGGCCTTACCTGTAGGTTCAATCATCTTCCATCATGTCACAATAATCTCTGTGGTTTGAAAAAGTCTACAATATCACAATGGCTCCTTGATTCCATGTGGCCATACCTGTGAGTTCAATCATCTTCTATCATGTCACAATATCTTCCCGTGTCTGAAAAAGCACCACAGTGTAACAGTGGCCCCTTGGTTCTCTGTGGTTCTGTTGTGTCACAATAGAATCCTTCTTATCGTCTTGTAACAATGGCTGCTTGGCTCCATGCAGCCTTTCTGGGTTGCTTAATCATCTTCCATCATGGCACAATGGTCTTCTTGGTTTCAATAACTCAAAAGTGTTAGAGTGTCCCATTACTTCCATGCAATTCACTTATGGCACAATGGAATCCTTGCTTTCTTTGTGTCACAATTGCTACTTGTTTCCATAGAGCCTTAACCATTTATACAATCATCTTCAAGAAGGTCACAATGGTCTCCTTGGTTCCAAAAAGCTCCACTGGGTAACAGCAGCCCCTTGGTTCTATGTCGTTCTGTTGTGTCACAATGGAATCCCTCCTTTCGTCGTGTCACAATGGCTCCTTGCCTCCATGCAGTCTTACCTGGTTGTTTAATCATCTTCCATCATGTCACAATGGTCTTCTTGTCAGAAAAGCTCCACTGCGTCACAATGGCTCCTTAGCTCCATGTGGTCTGTCCTGTTGGTTTAATCATCTTCTGTCATGTCACAATAATCTCCTTGGTTTTACAAAGCTCTACAGTGTCACCATGGCTCCTTGATTCCATGTGGCCTTATCTGTTGGTTCAATCATCTTCCAGCATATCACAATGGTCTCCTTGGCTTCAAAAACACAAATGTGTAACAGTGTCCCATTGGTTCCATGCGATTCTGTCGTGTCCCAATGGAATCCTTGCTTTCTTCGTGTCAGAACAATGGGTCATTGGCTCCATGCAGCCTTACCTGTGGGTTCCGTCATCTTCCATCATGTCAGAATGGTCTCCTTGGACTGAAATGGCACCACTGTGTCAAAGTGGCCGCTTGGATCCATGCAGTTCTGTCGTGTCTCAATGGAATCCTTTCTTTCTTCGTGTCACAATGGCTCCTTGGCTCCATGCGGCCTTACCTGTAGGTGCAATCATCTTCCATCATGTCAGAAGGGTCGCCTTGGTTTCAAAAAGCTCCATTGTGTTACAGAGGACCCTTGCTTCGCTGTGGTTCTTTTGTGTCGCAATGGAATCCTTCCTATCGTCTTGTCTCAATGGCTCCTTGGCTCCATGCAGCCTTTCCTGGTTGCTTAATCGTTCTCCATCATGTCACAATGGTCTCCTTGGTTTCAAAATCTCAAATGTGTAACAGTGTCCCATTACTTCCATGCAATTCTCTTATGCCTCAATGGAATCCTTTCTTTCTTCGCGTCACAATTGCTACTTATTTCCATATAGCGATAGCCATGGGTTAAATAATCTTCCAGCATATCACAATGGTCTCCTTGGTCTGAAATAGCACCACTGTGTCAAAGTGGCCCCTTGGATCCATGCGGTTCTGTTGTGTCACAATGGAATCCTTCCTATCATTTTGTCACAATGGCTCCTTGGCTCCATGCAGCCTTACCTGTTTATTTCATCATCTTCCATCATGTCAGAATAGTCTCCTTGTTCTGAAAGAGCTCCACTCTGTCACAGTGGCTCCTTGGTTCCCTGAGGTTCTGTTAGGCCACAATGGAATCCTTGCTTTCTTCGTGTCCCAATTACGCCTTGATTCCATGTGGTGTTAGCCATGGGTTCAATCATCTTCCAGCTTATCACAATGGTCTCCTTGGTCTGAAAAGCTCCTCTGTGTCACAGTCGCTCCTTAGCTCCATGTGGCCTGACCTGTTGGTTTAATCACCTTCCCTCATGTCACAATAATCTCCTTGGTTTGGCAAAGCTCTACAGTGTCACCATGGCTCCTTGATTCCATGTGGCCATAACTGTTGGTTCAGTCATCCTCCATCATGTCACAATGGTGTCCTGGGTTTCAGAAACTCAAATGTGTAGCAGTGTCCAATTGGTTCCATGCGATACTGTCGTGTTGCAATGGAATCCTTGCTTTCTTCATGTCACAATGCCTCTTTTGCTCCACGGGGCCTTACCTGTAGGTCAATCGTCTTCCATCAGGTCAGAATGTCTCCTTGGTCTGAAAAAGCTCCACTGTGTCACTGTGGCCCCTTATTTCCATGGGGTTCTCCTGGGCCACAATGGAATCCCTGCTTTCTTCATCTCACAATGCCTCCTTGGCACCATGTGGCCTTTCCTCTGTGTTCAATAATCTTCCATCATGTCAGAATGTTCTCCTTGGTCTGAAATGGCAGCACTGTGTCAAAGTGGCCCCTTGTTTCCATGGGGTTCTGTCGTGTCACAATGGAATCCTTGCTTTCTTCATTGTCACAATGCCTCCTTGGCACCATGTGGCCTTACCTCTCTTTTCAATCATCTTCCATCATGTCACAGTTATCTCCTTGGTTTGAAAAATTCCCTACAGTTTCACCCTGTCTTCTTGATTCCATGTGGCCTTACCTGGTGGGTCAATCAACTTCTCTCATGTCACAATGGTCTCCTTGGTTTCAAAAAGCTCCACTGTGTCACAATGGATCCTTGGCTCCATGTGTCCTATCCCATGGGTTCAATCTTCCATCATGTCACTATGGGCTCCTTGGTTTATCGCTGTGGCCCATTGCTTCTATGCAGTTCTGTATTCCACAATGGAGTCTTTGATTTCTTCGAGTCACAATGCTTCCTTGGCTCCATGTAGCTTTACCTGTGGGTCCAATCGTCTTCCATCATGTCAGAATGGTCTCCTTGGTCTGAAATAGCACCACTGAGTCAAAGTGGCCCCTTGGATCCATGCGGTTCTGTTGTGCCACAATGGAATCCTTCCTATCATCTTGTCACAATGGCTCCTTGGCTCCATGCAGCCTTACCTGTAGGTTCAATCGTCTTCCATCATGTCAGAAGGGTCTCCTTGGTCTCAAAAAGATCCCCTGTGTCACAGTGGCTACTTGGTTCGATGTCTTTCAGTTATGCCACAATGGAATCTTTGCTTTCTTCTTGGTTCCATGTCTTTCAGTTATGCCACAATGGAATCTTTGCTTTCTTCTTGGTTCCAAGTCTTTCAGTTATGCCACAACGGAATCCTTGCTTTCTTCATGTCACAATTGCTCCTTGATTCCATGTAGCCTTAGCCATGGCTTCAATCATCTTCCCGCATGTCACAATGGTCTTCTTTGTCTCAAAAGCTCCACTGCATCACAATGGCTCCTTAGCTCCATGTGGCCTTACCTGTTCGTTCAATCATTTTCCATCATGTCAGCATGGTTTCCTTCTCTGAAATAGCACCACTTTGTCACAGTGGCCCATTGGTTCCATGCAATTCTCTTATGGCACAATGGAGACCTTGCTTTCTTCGTGTCCCAATTACGCCTTGATTCCATGTAGCCATGGCCATGGCCTCAATCATCTTCCCGCATGTCACATGGTCTCCTTGGTCTGAAAAGCTCCACTGCATCACAATGGCTCCTTAGGTCCATGTGGCCTTGCCTGTGGGTTTAATCATCTTCCCTCATGTCACAATAATCTCCTTGGTTTGACAAAGCTCTACAGTGTCACCATGGCACCTTGATTCCATGTGGCCTTACCTGTAGATTCAATCATCCTCCATCATGTCACAATGGTCTTCTTGGTCTGAAAAGCTCCACTGTGTCACAACCACTCCTTGCCTCCATGTGGCCTGTCCTGTTGGTTTAATCATCTTCTGTCATGTCACAATAATCTCCTTGGTTTGACAAAGCACTACAGTGTCACCATGGCTCCTTGATTCCATGTGGCCATACCTGTTGGGTCAATCATCTTCCAGCATGTCACAATGGTGTCCTTGGTTTCAAAAACTCAAATATGTAACAGTGTCCCATTGGTTCCATGCGATTCGTTCCTGTCCCAATGGAATCCTTGCTTTCTTTGTGTCAAAATGCCTCCTTGGCTCCATGGGGCCTTACCTGTAGGTTCAATCATCTTCCATCATGTCAGAATGGTCTCCTTGGTCTGAAATAGCACCACTGTGTCAAAGTGGCCCCTTGGATCCATGCGGTTCTGTTGTGCCACAATGGAATCCTTCCTATCATCTTGTCTCAATGGCTCCTTGGCTCCATGCAGCCTTACCTGTTTATTTCATCATCTTCCATCATGTCAGAATAGTCTCCTTGTTCTGAAAGAGCTCCACTCTGTCACAGTGGCTCCTTGGTTCCATGAGGTTCTGTTAGGCCTCAATGCAATCCTTGCTTTCTTCGTGTCCCAATTACGCCTTGATTCCATGTGGTGTTAGCCATGGGTTCAATCATCTTCCAGCTTATCACAATGGTCTCCTTGGTCTGAAAAGCTCCTCTGTGTCACAGTCGCTCCTTAGCTCCATGTGGCCTGACCTGTTGGTTTAATCACCTTCCCTCATGTCACAATAATCTCCTTGGTTTGGCAAAGCTCTACAGTGTCACCATGGCTCCTTGATTCCATGTGGCCATAACTGTTGGTTCAATCATCCTCCATCATGTCACAATGGTGTCCTGGGATTCAGAAACTCATATTTGTAAGAGTGTCCCATTGGTTCCATGCGATTCTCTTGTGTCCCAATGGAATCCTTGCTTTCTTCATGTCACAATGCCTCCTTGGCTCCACGCGGCCTTACCTGTCGGTTCGATCATCTTCCATCACGTCAGAATGGTCTCCTTGGTCTGAAATAGCGCCACTGTGTCAAAGTGGCCCCTTGGATCCATGCGGTTCTGTTGTGTCACAATGGAATCCTTCCTATCATCTTGTCTCAGTGGCTCCTTGGCTCCATGCAGCCTTACCTGTTTATTTCATCATCTTCCATCATGTCAGAATGGTCTCCTTGTTCTGAAAGAGCTTCACTCTGTCACAGCGCCTCCTTGGTTCCATGAGGTTCTGTTAGGCCACAATAGAATCCTTGCTTTCTTCGTGTCACAATTGCTCCTTGATTCCATGTAGCCGTAGCCATGGATTCAATCATCTTCCCGCATGTCGCAATGGTCTCCTTGGTCTGAACAGCTCCACTGCGTCACCATGGCTCCTTAGCTCCATGTGGCCTGACCTGTTGGTTTAATCACCTTCCATCATGTCACAATAATCTCCTTGGTTTGACTAAGCTCTACAGTGCCACCATGGCGCCTTGATTCCATGTGGCCTTACCTGTTGGGTCAATCATCTTCCAGCATATCACAATGGTGTCCTTGGTTTCAGAAACTCAAATGTGTAGCAGTGTCTCATTGGTTCCATGCGATACTTTCGTGTTGCAATGGAATCCTTACTTTCTTCATGTCACAATGCCTCTTTGGCTCCACGGGGCCGTACCTGTAGGTCAATCGTCTTCCATCAGGTCAGAATGTCTCCTTGGTCTGAAAAAGCTCCACTGTGTCACAGTGGCCCCTTATTTCCATGGGGTTCTCCTGGGCCACAATGGAATCCCTGCTTTCTTCATCTCACAATGCCTCCTTGGCACCATGTGGCCTTTCCTCTGTGTTCAATAATCTTCCATCATGTCAGAATGTTCTCCTTGGTCTGAAATGGCAGCACTGTGTCAAAGTGGCCCCTTGCTTCCATGGGGTTCTGTCGTGTCACAATGGAATCCTTGCTTTCTTCATTGTCACAATGCCTCCTTGGCACCATGTGGCCTTACCTCTCTTTTCAATCATCTTCCATCATGTCACAGTTATCTCCTTGGTTTGAAAAATTCCCTACAGTTTCACCCTGTCTTCTTGATTCCATGTGGCCTTACCTGGTGGGTTAATCAACTACTCTCATGTCACAATGGTCTCCTTGGTTTCAAAAAGCTCCACTGTGTCACAATGGATCCTTGGCTCCATGTGTCCTATCCCATGGGTTCAATCTTCCATCATGTCACTATGGGCTCCTTGGTTTATCGCTGTGGCCCATTGCTTCTATGCAGTTCTGTATTCCACAAGGGAATCTGTGATTTCTTCGAGTCACAATGCTTCCTTGGCTCCATGTAGCTTTACCTGTGGGTCCAATCGTCTTCCATCATGTCAGAATGGTCTCCTTGGTCTGAAATAGCACCACTGAGTCAAAGTGGCCCCTTGGATCCATGCGGTTCTGTTGTGCCACAATGGAATCCTTCCTATCATCTTGTCTCAATGGCTCCTTGGCTCCATGCAGCCTTACCTGTAGGTTCAATCGTCTTCCATCATGTCAGAAGGGTCTCCTTGGTCTCAAAAAGATCCCCTGTGTCACAGTGGCTACTTGGTTCGATGTCTTTCAGTTATGCCACAATGGAATCTTTGCTTTCTTCTTGGTTCCAAGTCTTTCAGTTATGCCACAACGGAATCCTTGCTTTCTTCATGTCACAATTGCTCCTTGATTCCATGTAGCCTTAGCCATGGCTTCAATCATCTTCCCGCATGTCACAATGGTCTTCTTTGTCTCAAAAGCTCCACTGCATCACAATGGCTCCTTAGCTCCATGTGGCCTTACCTGTTCGTTCAATCATTTTCCATCATGTCAGCATGGTTTCCTTCTCTGAAATAGCACCACTTTGTCACAGTGGCCCATTGGTTCCATGCAATTCTCTTATGGCACAATGGAGACCTTGCTTTCTTCGTGTCCCAATTACGCCTTGATTCCATGTAGCCATGGCCATGGCCTCAATCATCTTCCCGCATGTCACATGGTCTCCTTGGTCTGAAAAGCTCCACTGCATCACAATGGCTCCTTAGGTCCATGTGGCCTTGCCTGTGGGTTTAATCATCTTCCCTCATGTCACAATAATCTCCTTGGTTTGACAAAGCTCTACAGTGTCACCATGGCACCTTGATTCCATGTGGCCTTACCTGTAGATTCAATCATCCTCCATCATGTCACAATGGTCTTCTTGGTCTGAAAAGCTCCACTGTGTCACAACCACTCCTTGCCTCCATGTGGCCTGTCCTGTTGGTTTAATCATCTTCTGTCATGTCACAATAATCTCCTTGGTTTGACAAAGCACTACAGTGTCACCATGGCTCCTTGATTCCATGTGGCCATACCTGTTGGGTCAATCATCTTCCAGCATGTCACAATGGTGTCCTTGGTTTCAAAAACTCAAATATGTAACAGTGTCCCATTGGTTCCATGCGATTCGTTCCTGTCCCAATGGAATCCTTGCTTTCTTTGTGTCAAAATGCCTCCTTGGCTCCATGGGGCCTTACCTGTAGGTTCAATCATCTTCCATCATGTCAGAATGGTCTCCTTGGTCTGAAATAGCACCACTGTGTCAAAGTGGCCCCTTGGATCCATGCGGTTCTGTTGTGCCACAATGGAATCCTTCCTATCATCTTGTCTCAATGGCTCCTTGGCTCCATGCAGCCTTACCTGTTTATTTCATCATCTTCCATCATGTCAGAATAGTCTCCTTGTTCTGAAAGAGCTCCACTCTGTCACAGTGGCTCCTTGGTTCCATGAGGTTCTGTTAGGCCTCAATGCAATCCTTGCTTTCTTCGTGTCCCAATTACGCCTTGATTCCATGTGGTGTTAGCCATGGGTTCAATCATCTTCCAGCTTATCACAATGGTCTCCTTGGTCTGAAAAGCTCCTCAAAAGCTCCTCTGTGTCACAGTCGCTCCTTAGCTCCATGTGGCCTGACCTGTTGGTTTAATCACCTTCCCTCATGTCACAATAATCTCCTTGGTTTGGCAAAGCTCTACAGTGTCACCATGGCTCCTTGATTCCATGTGGCCATAACTGTTGGTTCAATCATCCTCCATCATGTCACAATGGTGTCCTGGGATTCAGAAACTCATATTTGTAAGAGTGTCCCATTGGTTCCATGCGATTCTCTTGTGTCCCAATGGAATCCTTGCTTTCTTCATGTCACAATGCCTCCTTGGCTCCACGCGGCCTTACCTGTCGGTTCGATCATCTTCCATCACGTCAGAATGGTCTCCTTGGTCTGAAATAGCGCCACTGTGTCAAAGTGGCCCCTTGGATCCATGCGGTTCTGTTGTGTCACAATGGAATCCTTCCTATCATCTTGTCTCAGTGGCTCCTTGGCTCCATGCAGCCTTACCTGTTTATTTCATCATCTTCCATCATGTCAGAATGGTCTCCTTGTTCTGAAAGAGCTTCACTCTGTCACAGCGCCTCCTTGGTTCCATGAGGTTCTGTTAGGCCACAATAGAATCCTTGCTTTCTTCGTGTCACAATTGCTCCTTGATTCCATGTAGCCGTAGCCATGGATTCAATCATCTTCCCGCATGTCGCAATGGTCTCCTTGGTCTGAACAGCTCCACTGCGTCACCATGGCTCCTTAGCTCCATGTGGCCTGACCTGTTGGTTTAATCACCTTCCATCATGTCACAATAATCTCCTTGGTTTGACTAAGCTCTACAGTGCCACCATGGCGCCTTGATTCCATGTGGCCTTACCTGTTGGGTCAATCATCTTCCAGCATATCACAATGGTGTCCTTGGTTTCAGAAACTCAAATGTGTAGCAGTGTCTCATTGGTTCCATGCGATACTTTCGTGTTGCAATGGAATCCTTACTTTCTTCATGTCACAATGCCTCTTTGGCTCCACGGGGCCGTACCTGTAGGTCAATCGTCTTCCATCAGGTCAGAATGTCTCCTTGGTCTGAAAAAGCTCCACTGTGTCACAGTGGCCCCTTATTTCCATGGGGTTCTCCTGGGCCACAATGGAATCCCTGCTTTCTTCATCTCACAATGCCTCCTTGGCACCATGTGGCCTTTCCTCTGTGTTCAATAATCTTCCATCATGTCAGAATGTTCTCCTTGGTCTGAAATGGCAGCACTGTGTCAAAGTGGCCCCTTGCTTCCATGGGGTTCTGTCGTGTCACAATGGAATCCTTGCTTTCTTCATTGTCACAATGCCTCCTTGGCACCATGTGGCCTTACCTCTCTTTTCAATCATCTTCCATCATGTCACAGTTATCTCCTTGGTTTGAAAAATTCCCTACAGTTTCACCCTGTCTTCTTGATTCCATGTGGCCTTACCTGGTGGGTTAATCAACTACTCTCATGTCACAATGGTCTCCTTGGTTTCAAAAAGCTCCACTGTGTCACAATGGATCCTTGGCTCCATGTGTCCTATCCCATGGGTTCAATCTTCCATCATGTCACTATGGGCTCCTTGGTTTATCGCTGTGGCCCATTGCTTCTATGCAGTTCTGTATTCCACAAGGGAATCTGTGATTTCTTCGAGTCACAATGCTTCCTTGGCTCCATGTAGCTTTACCTGTGGGTCCAATCGTCTTCCATCATGTCAGAATGGTCTCCTTGGTCTGAAATAGCACCACTGAGTCAAAGTGGCCCCTTGGATCCATGCGGTTCTGTTGTGCCACAATGGAATCCTTCCTATCATCTTGTCTCAATGGCTCCTTGGCTCCATGCAGCCTTACCTGTAGGTTCAATCGTCTTCCATCATGTCAGAAGGGTCTCCTTGGTCTCAAAAAGATCCCCTGTGTCACAGTGGCTACTTGGTTCGATGTCTTTCAGTTATGCCACAATGGAATCTTTGCTTTCTTCTTGGTTCCAAGTCTTTCAGTTATGCCACAACGGAATCCTTGCTTTCTTCATGTCACAATTGCTCCTTGATTCCATGTAGCCTTAGCCATGGCTTCAATCATCTTCCCGCATGTCACAATGGTCTTCTTTGTCTCAAAAGCTCCACTGCATCACAATGGCTCCTTAGCTCCATGTGGCCTTACCTGTTCGTTCAATCATTTTCCATCATGTCAGCATGGTTTCCTTCTCTGAAATAGCACCACTTTGTCACAGTGGCCCATTGGTTCCATGCAATTCTCTTATGGCACAATGGAGACCTTGCTTTCTTCGTGTCCCAATTACGCCTTGATTCCATGTAGCCATGGCCATGGCCTCAATCATCTTCCCGCATGTCACATGGTCTCCTTGGTCTGAAAAGCTCCACTGCATCACAATGGCTCCTTAGGTCCATGTGGCCTTGCCTGTGGGTTTAATCATCTTCCCTCATGTCACAATAATCTCCTTGGTTTGACAAAGCTCTACAGTGTCACCATGGCACCTTGATTCCATGTGGCCTTACCTGTAGATTCAATCATCCTCCATCATGTCACAATGGTCTTCTTGGTCTGAAAAGCTCCACTGTGTCACAACCACTCCTTGCCTCCATGTGGCCTGTCCTGTTGGTTTAATCATCTTCTGTCATGTCACAATAATCTCCTTGGTTTGACAAAGCACTACAGTGTCACCATGGCTCCTTGATTCCATGTGGCCATACCTGTTGGGTCAATCATCTTCCAGCATGTCACAATGGTGTCCTTGGTTTCAAAAACTCAAATATGTAACAGTGTCCCATTGGTTCCATGCGATTCGTTCCTGTCCCAATGGAATCCTTGCTTTCTTTGTGTCAAAATGCCTCCTTGGCTCCATGGGGCCTTACCTGTAGGTTCAATCATCTTCCATCATGTCAGAATGGTCTCCTTGGTCTGAAATAGCACCACTGTGTCAAAGTGGCCCCTTGGATCCATGCGGTTCTGTTGTGCCACAATGGAATCCTTCCTATCATCTTGTCTCAATGGCTCCTTGGCTCCATGCAGCCTTACCTGTTTATTTCATCATCTTCCATCATGTCAGAATAGTCTCCTTGTTCTGAAAGAGCTCCACTCTGTCACAGTGGCTCCTTGGTTCCATGAGGTTCTGTTAGGCCTCAATGCAATCCTTGCTTTCTTCGTGTCCCAATTACGCCTTGATTCCATGTGGTGTTAGCCATGGGTTCAATCATCTTCCAGCTTATCACAATGGTCTCCTTGGTCTGAAAAGCTCCTCTGTGTCACAGTCGCTCCTTAGCTCCATGTGGCCTGACCTGTTGGTTTAATCACCTTCCCTCATGTCACAATAATCTCCTTGGTTTGGCAAAGCTCTACAGTGTCACCATGGCTCCTTGATTCCATGTGGCCATAACTGTTGGTTCAATCATCCTCCATCATGTCACAATGGTGTCCTGGGATTCAGAAACTCATATTTGTAAGAGTGTCCCATTGGTTCCATGCGATTCTCTTGTGTCCCAATGGAATCCTTGCTTTCTTCATGTCACAATGCCTCCTTGGCTCCACGCGGCCTTACCTGTCGGTTCGATCATCTTCCATCACGTCAGAATGGTCTCCTTGGTCTGAAATAGCGCCACTGTGTCAAAGTGGCCCCTTGGATCCATGCGGTTCTGTTGTGTCACAATGGAATCCTTCCTATCATCTTGTCTCAGTGGCTCCTTGGCTCCATGCAGCCTTACCTGTTTATTTCATCATCTTCCATCATGTCAGAATGGTCTCCTTGTTCTGAAAGAGCTTCACTCTGTCACAGCGCCTCCTTGGTTCCATGAGGTTCTGTTAGGCCACAATAGAATCCTTGCTTTCTTCGTGTCACAATTGCTCCTTGATTCCATGTAGCCGTAGCCATGGATTCAATCATCTTCCCGCATGTCGCAATGGTCTCCTTGGTCTGAACAGCTCCACTGCGTCACCATGGCTCCTTAGCTCCATGTGGCCTGACCTGTTGGTTTAATCACCTTCCATCATGTCACAATAATCTCCTTGGTTTGACTAAGCTCTACAGTGCCACCATGGCGCCTTGATTCCATGTGGCCTTACCTGTTGGGTCAATCATCTTCCAGCATATCACAATGGTGTCCTTGGTTTCAGAAACTCAAATGTGTAGCAGTGTCTCATTGGTTCCATGCGATACTTTCGTGTTGCAATGGAATCCTTACTTTCTTCATGTCACAATGCCTCTTTGGCTCCACGGGGCCGTACCTGTAGGTCAATCGTCTTCCATCAGGTCAGAATGTCTCCTTGGTCTGAAAAAGCTCCACTGTGTCACAGTGGCCCCTTATTTCCATGGGGTTCTCCTGGGCCACAATGGAATCCCTGCTTTCTTCATCTCACAATGCCTCCTTGGCACCATGTGGCCTTTCCTCTGTGTTCAATAATCTTCCATCATGTCAGAATGTTCTCCTTGGTCTGAAATGGCAGCACTGTGTCAAAGTGGCCCCTTGCTTCCATGGGGTTCTGTCGTGTCACAATGGAATCCTTGCTTTCTTCATTGTCACAATGCCTCCTTGGCACCATGTGGCCTTACCTCTCTTTTCAATCATCTTCCATCATGTCACAGTTATCTCCTTGGTTTGAAAAATTCCCTACAGTTTCACCCTGTCTTCTTGATTCCATGTGGCCTTACCTGGTGGGTTAATCAACTACTCTCATGTCACAATGGTCTCCTTGGTTTCAAAAAGCTCCACTGTGTCACAATGGATCCTTGGCTCCATGTGTCCTATCCCATGGGTTCAATCTTCCATCATGTCACTATGGGCTCCTTGGTTTATCGCTGTGGCCCATTGCTTCTATGCAGTTCTGTATTCCACAAGGGAATCTGTGATTTCTTCGAGTCACAATGCTTCCTTGGCTCCATGTAGCTTTACCTGTGGGTCCAATCGTCTTCCATCATGTCAGAATGGTCTCCTTGGTCTGAAATAGCACCACTGAGTCAAAGTGGCCCCTTGGATCCATGCGGTTCTGTTGTGCCACAATGGAATCCTTCCTATCATCTTGTCTCAATGGCTCCTTGGCTCCATGCAGCCTTACCTGTAGGTTCAATCGTCTTCCATCATGTCAGAAGGGTCTCCTTGGTCTCAAAAAGATCCCCTGTGTCACAGTGGCTACTTGGTTCGATGTCTTTCAGTTATGCCACAATGGAATCTTTGCTTTCTTCTTGGTTCCAAGTCTTTCAGTTATGCCACAACGGAATCCTTGCTTTCTTCATGTCACAATTGCTCCTTGATTCCATGTAGCCTTAGCCATGGCTTCAATCATCTTCCCGCATGTCACAATGGTCTTCTTTGTCTCAAAAGCTCCACTGCATCACAATGGCTCCTTAGCTCCATGTGGCCTTACCTGTTCGTTCAATCATTTTCCATCATGTCAGCATGGTTTCCTTCTCTGAAATAGCACCACTTTGTCACAGTGGCCCATTGGTTCCATGCAATTCTCTTATGGCACAATGGAGACCTTGCTTTCTTCGTGTCCCAATTACGCCTTGATTCCATGTAGCCATGGCCATGGCCTCAATCATCTTCCCGCATGTCACATGGTCTCCTTGGTCTGAAAAGCTCCACTGCATCACAATGGCTCCTTAGGTCCATGTGGCCTTGCCTGTGGGTTTAATCATCTTCCCTCATGTCACAATAATCTCCTTGGTTTGACAAAGCTCTACAGTGTCACCATGGCACCTTGATTCCATGTGGCCTTACCTGTAGATTCAATCATCCTCCATCATGTCACAATGGTCTTCTTGGTCTGAAAAGCTCCACTGTGTCACAACCACTCCTTGCCTCCATGTGGCCTGTCCTGTTGGTTTAATCATCTTCTGTCATGTCACAATAATCTCCTTGGTTTGACAAAGCACTACAGTGTCACCATGGCTCCTTGATTCCATGTGGCCATACCTGTTGGGTCAATCATCTTCCAGCATGTCACAATGGTGTCCTTGGTTTCAAAAACTCAAATATGTAACAGTGTCCCATTGGTTCCATGCGATTCGTTCCTGTCCCAATGGAATCCTTGCTTTCTTTGTGTCAAAATGCCTCCTTGGCTCCATGGGGCCTTACCTGTAGGTTCAATCATCTTCCATCATGTCAGAATGGTCTCCTTGGTCTGAAATAGCACCACTGTGTCAAAGTGGCCCCTTGGATCCATGCGGTTCTGTTGTGCCACAATGGAATCCTTCCTATCATCTTGTCTCAATGGCTCCTTGGCTCCATGCAGCCTTACCTGTTTATTTCATCATCTTCCATCATGTCAGAATGGTCTCCTTGTTCTGAAAGAGCTCCACTCTGTCACAGTGGCTCCTTGGTTCCATGAGGTTCTGTTAGGCCTCAATGCAATCCTTGCTTTCTTCGTGTCCCAATTACGCCTTGATTCCATGTGGTGTTAGCCATGGGTTCAATCATCTTCCAGCTTATCACAATGGTCTCCTTGGTCTGAAAAGCTCCTCTGTGTCACAGTCGCTCCTTAGCTCCATGTGGCCTGACCTGTTGGTTTAATCACCTTCCCTCATGTCACAATAATCTCCTTGGTTTGGCAAAGCTCTACAGTGTCACCATGGCTCCTTGATTCCATGTGGCCATAACTGTTGGTTCAATCATCCTCCATCATGTCACAATGGTGTCCTGGGATTCAGAAACTCATATTTGTAAGAGTGTCCCATTGGTTCCATGCGATTCTCTTGTGTCCCAATGGAATCCTTGCTTTCTTCATGTCACAATGCCTCCTTGGCTCCACGCGGCCTTACCTGTCGGTTCGATCATCTTCCATCACGTCAGAATGGTCTCCTTGGTCTGAAATAGCGCCACTGTGTCAAAGTGGCCCCTTGGATCCATGCGGTTCTGTTGTGTCACAATGGAATCCTTCCTATCATCTTGTCTCAGTGGCTCCTTGGCTCCATGCAGCCTTACCTGTTTATTTCATCATCTTCCATCATGTCAGAATGGTCTCCTTGTTCTGAAAGAGCTTCACTCTGTCACAGCGCCTCCTTGGTTCCATGAGGTTCTGTTAGGCCACAATAGAATCCTTGCTTTCTTCGTGTCACAATTGCTCCTTGATTCCATGTAGCCGTAGCCATGGATTCAATCATCTTCCCGCATGTCGCAATGGTCTCCTTGGTCTGAACAGCTCCACTGCGTCACCATGGCTCCTTAGCTCCATGTGGCCTGACCTGTTGGTTTAATCACCTTCCATCATGTCACAATAATCTCCTTGGTTTGACTAAGCTCTACAGTGCCACCATGGCGCCTTGATTCCATGTGGCCTTACCTGTTGGGTCAATCATCTTCCAGCATATCACAATGGTGTCCTTGGTTTCAGAAACTCAAATGTGTAGCAGTGTCTCATTGGTTCCATGCGATACTTTCGTGTTGCAATGGAATCCTTACTTTCTTCATGTCACAATGCCTCTTTGGCTCCACGGGGCCGTACCTGTAGGTCAATCGTCTTCCATCAGGTCAGAATGTCTCCTTGGTCTGAAAAAGCTCCACTGTGTCACAGTGGCCCCTTATTTCCATGGGGTTCTCCTGGGCCACAATGGAATCCCTGCTTTCTTCATCTCACAATGCCTCCTTGGCACCATGTGGCCTTTCCTCTGTGTTCAATAATCTTCCATCATGTCAGAATGTTCTCCTTGGTCTGAAATGGCAGCACTGTGTCAAAGTGGCCCCTTGGATCCATGCGGTTCTGTTGTGTCACAATGGAATCCTTCCTATCATCTTGTCTCAGTGGCTCCTTGGCTCCATGCAGCCTTACCTGTTTATTTCATCATCTTCCATCATGTCAGAATGGTCTCCTTGTTCTGAAAGAGCTTCACTCTGTCACAGCGCCTCCTTGGTTCCATGAGGTTCTGTTAGGCCACAATAGAATCCTTGCTTTCTTCGTGTCACAATTGCTCCTTGATTCCATGTAGCCGTAGCCATGGCTTCAATCATCTTCCCGCATGTCGCAATGGTCTCCTTGGTCTGAACAGCTCCACTGCGTCACCATGGCTCCTTAGCTCCATGTGGCCTGACCTGTTGGTTTAATCACCTTCCATCATGTCACAATAATCTCCTTGGTTTGACTAAGCTCTACAGTGCCACCATGGCGCCTTGATTCCATGTGGCCTTACCTGTTGGGTCAATCATCTTCCAGCATATCACAATGGTGTCCTTGGTTTCAGAAACTCAAATGTGTAGCAGTGTCTCATTGGTTCCATGCGATACTTTCGTGTTGCAATGGAATCCTTACTTTCTTCATGTCACAATGCCTCTTTGGCTCCACGGGGCCGTACCTGTAGGTCAATCGTCTTCCATCAGGTCAGAATGTCTCCTTGGTCTGAAAAAGCTCCACTGTGTCACAGTGGCCCCTTATTTCCATGGGGTTCTCCTGGGCCACAATGGAATCCCTGCTTTCTTCATCTCACAATGCCTCCTTGGCACCATGTGGCCTTTCCTCTGTGTTCAATAATCTTCCATCATGTCAGAATGTTCTCCTTGGTCTGAAATGGCAGCACTGTGTCAAAGTGGCCCCTTGCTTCCATGGGGTTCTGTCGTGTCACAATGGAATCCTTGCTTTCTTCATTGTCACAATGCCTCCTTGGCACCATGTGGCCTTACCTCTCTTTTCAATCATCTTCCATCATGTCACAGTTATCTCCTTGGTTTGAAAAATTCCCTACAGTTTCACCCTGTCTTCTTGATTCCATGTGGCCTTACCTGGTGGGTTAATCAACTACTCTCATGTCACAATGGTCTCCTTGGTTTCAAAAAGCTCCACTGTGTCACAATGGATCCTTGGCTCCATGTGTCCTATCCCATGGGTTCAATCTTCCATCATGTCACTATGGGCTCCTTGGTTTATCGCTGTGGCCCATTGCTTCTATGCAGTTCTGTATTCCACAATGGAGTCTTTGATTTCTTCGAGTCACAATGCTTCCTTGGCTCCATGTAGCTTTACCTGTGGGTCCAATCGTCTTCCATCATGTCAGAATGGTCTCCTTGGTCTGAAATAGCACCACTGAGTCAAAGTGGCCCCTTGGATCCATGCGGTTCTGTTGTGCCACAATGGAATCCTTCCTATCATCTTGTCACAATGGCTCCTTGGCTCCATGCAGCCTTACCTGTAGGTTCAATCGTCTTCCATCATGTCAGAAGGGTCTCCTTGGTCTCAAAAAGATCCCCTGTGTCACAGTGGCTACTTGGTTCGATGTCTTTCAGTTATGCCACAATGGAATCTTTGCTTTCTTCTTGGTTCCAAGTCTTTCAGTTATGCCACAACGGAATCCTTGCTTTCTTCATGTCACAATTGCTCCTTGATTCCATGTAGCCTTAGCCATGGCTTCAATCATCTTCCCGCATGTCACAATGGTCTTCTTTGTCTCAAAAGCTCCACTGCATCACAATGGCTCCTTAGCTCCATGTGGCCTTACCTGTTCGTTCAATCATTTTCCATCATGTCAGCATGGTTTCCTTCTCTGAAATAGCACCACTTTGTCACAGTGGCCCATTGGTTCCATGCAATTCTCTTATGGCACAATGGAGACCTTGCTTTCTTCGTGTCCCAATTACGCCTTGATTCCATGTGGTGATAGCCATGGCTTCAATCATCTTCCAGCTTATCACAATGGTCTCCTTGGTCAGAAAAGCTCGACTGCATCACAATGGCTCCTTAGCTCCATGTGGCCTTGCCTGTGGGTTTAATCATCTTCCGTCATGTCACAATAATCTCCTTGGTTTGACAAAGCTCTAATGTATCACCATGGCACCTTGATTCCATGTGGCCTTACCTGTAGATTCAATCATCCTCCATCATGTCACAATGGTCTTCTTGGTCTGAAAAGCTCCACTGTGTCACAACCACTCCTTGCCTCCATGTGGCCTGTCCTGTTGGTGGTGTCCTTGGTTTCAAAAACTCAAATATGTAACAGTGTCCCATTGGTTCCATGCGATTCGTTCCTGTCCCAATGGAATCCTTGCTTTCTTTGTGTCAAAATGCCTCCTTGGCTCCATGGGGCCTTACCTGTTTATTTCATCATCTTCCATCATGTCAGAATGGTCTCCTTGTTCTGAAAGAGCTCCACTCTGTCACAGTGGCTCCTTGGTTCCATGAGGTTCTGTTTTGTCACAATGGAATCCTTGCTTTCTTCGCGTCACAATTGCTACTTGTTTCCATATAGCGTTAGCCATGGGTTCAATCATCTTCCAGCTTATCACAATGGTCTCCTTGGTCTGAAAAGCTCCTCTGTGTCACAGTCGCTCCTTAGCTCCATGTGGCCTGACCTGTTGGTTTAATCACCTTCCATCATGTCACAATAATCTCCTTGGTTTGGCAAAGCTCTACAGTGTCACCATGGCTCCTTGATTCCATGTGGCCATAACTGTTGGTTCAATCATCCTCCATCATGTCACAATGGTGTCCTTGGTTTCAGAAACTCAAATGTGTAACAGTGTCCCATTGGTTCCATGCGATTCTCTTGTGTCCCAATGGAATCCTTGCTTTCTTCATGTCACAATGCCTCCTTGGCTCCACGCGGCCTTACCTGTAGGTTCAATCATCTTCCATCACGTCAGAATGTTCTCCTTGGTCTGAAATAGCGCCACTGTGTCAAAGTGGCCCCTTGGATCCATGCGGTTCTGTTGTGTCACAATGGAATCCTTCCTATCATCTTGTCTCAGTGGCTCCTTGGCTCCATGCAGCCTTACCTGTTTATTTCATCATCTTCCATCATGTCAGAATGGTCTCTTTGTTCTGAAAGAGCTTCACTCTGTCACAGCGCCTCCTTGGTTCCATGTGGTTCTGTTAGGCCACAATGGAATCCTTGCTTTCTTCGTGTCACAATTGCTCCTTGATTCCATGTAGCCTTAGCCATGGCTTCAATCATCTTCCCGCATGTCGCAATGTTCTCCTTGGTCTGAAATAGCGCCACTGTGTCAAAGTGGCCCCTTGGATCCATGCGGTTCTGTTGTGTCACAATGGAATCCTTCCTATCATCTTGTCTCAGTGGCTCCTTGGCTCCATGCAGCCTTACCTGTTTATTTCATCATCTTCAATCATGTCAGAATGGTCTCCTTGTTCTGAAAGAGCTTCACTCTGTCACAGCGCCTCCTTGGTTCCATGAGGTTCTGTTAGGCCACAATAGAATCCTTGCTTTCTTCGTGTCACAATTGCTCCTTGATTCCATGTAGCCGTAGCCATGGCTTCAATCATCTTCCAGCTTATCACAATGGTCTCCTTGGTCTGAACCGCTCCACTGCGTCACCATGGCTCCTTAGCTCCATGTGGCCTGACCTGTTGGTTTAATCACCTTCCATCATGTCACAATAACCTCCTTGGTTTGACTAAGCTCTACAGTGTCACCATGGCGCCTTGATTCCATGTGGCCTTACCTGTTGGGTCAATCATCTTCCAGCATATCACAATGGTGTCCTTGGTTTCAGAAACTCAAATGTGTAACAGTGTCTCATTGGTTCCATGCGATACTGTCGTGTTGCAATGGAATCCTTACTTTCTTCATGTCACAATGCCTCTTTGGCTCCACGGGGCCTTACCTGTAGGTCAATCGTCTTCCATCAGGTCAGAATGTCTCCTTGGTCTGAAAAAGCTCCACTGTGTCACAGTGGCACCTTGTTTCCATGGGGTTCTCCTGGGCCACAATGGAATCCCTGCTTTCTTCATCTCACAATGCCTCCTTGGCACCATGTGGCCTTTCCTCTGTGTTCAATAATCTTCCATCATGTCAGAATGTTCTCCTTGGTCTGAAATGGCAGCACTGTGTCAAAGTGGCCCCTTGTTTCCATGGGGTTCTGCCGTGTCACAATGGAATCCTTGCTTTCTTCATTGTCACAATGCCTCCTTGGCACCATGTGGCCTTACCTCTCTTTTCAATCATCTTCCATCATGTCACAGTTATCTCCTTGGTTTGAAAAATTCCCTACAGTTTCACTCTGTCTTCTTGATTCCATGTGGCCTTACCTGGTGGGTCAATCAACTTCTCTCATGTCACAATGGTCTCCTTGGTTTCAAAAAGCTCCACTGTGTCACAATGGATCTTTGGCACCATGTGTCCTATCCCATGGGTTCAATCTTCCATCATGTCACTATGGGCTCCTTGGTTTATCGCTGTGGCCCATTGCTTCTATGCAGTTCTGTATTCCACAATGGAGTCTTTGATTTCTTCAAGTCACAATGCTTCCTTGGCTCCATGTAGCTTTACCTGTGGGTCCAATCGTCTTCCATCATGTCAGAATGGTCTCCTTGGTCTGAAATAGCACCACTGAGTCAAAGTGGCCCCTTGGATCCATGCGGTTCTGTTGTGCCACAATGGAATCCTTCCTATCATCTTGTCACAATGGCTCCTTGGCTCCATGCAGCCTTACCTGTAGGTTCAATCGTCTTCCATCATGTCAGAAGGGTCTCCTTGGTCTCAAAAAGATCCCCTGTGTCACAGTGGCTACTTGGTTCGATGTCTTTCAGTTATGCCACAATGGAATCTTTGCTTTCTTCTTGGTTCCATGTCTTTCAGTTATGCCACAATGGAATCTTTGCTTTCTTCTTTGTTCCATGTCTTTCAGTTATGCCACAATGGAATCCCTGCTTTCTTCATGTCACAATTGCTCCCTGATTCCATGTAGCCTTAGCCATGGCTTCAATCATCTTCCCCCATGTCACAATGGTCTTCTTTGTCTCAAAAGCTCCACTGCATCACAATGGCTCCTTAGCTCCATGTGGCCTTACCTGTTCGTTTAATCATCTTCCATCATGTCAGCATGGTTTCCTTCTCTGAAATAGCACCACTTTGTCACAGTGGCCCATTGGTTCCATGCAATTCTCTTATGGCACAATGGAGACCTTGCTTTCTTTGTGTCACAATTTCTCCTTGATTCCATGTAGCCATGGCCATTGCCTCAATCATCTTCCCGCATGTCACATGGTCTCCTTGGTCTGAAAAGCTCCACTGCATCACAATGGCTCCTTAGGTCCATGTGGCCTTGCCTGTGGGTTTAATCATCTTCCGTCATGTCACAATAATCTCCTTGGTTTGACAAAGCTCTAATGTGTCACCATGGCACCTTGATTCCATGTGGCCTTACCTGTAGATTCAATCATCCTCCATCATGTCACAATGGTCTTCTTGGTCTGAAAAGCTCCACTGTGTCACAACCACTCCTTGCCTCCATGTGGCCTGTCCTGTTGGTTTAATCATCTTCTGTCATGTCACAATAATCTCCTTGGTTTGACAAAGCACTACAGTGTCACAATGGCTCCTTGATTCCATGTAGCCTTACCTGATGGGTCAATCATCTTCCTCCAGCATATCACAATGTTGTCATTGGTTTAAGAATCTCAAATGTGTAAGAATGTCCCATTACTTCTATGCGATTCTGTTTTGTCACAATGGAATCCTTGCTTTCTTCGAGTCACAATGGCTCCTTGCTTCCATGCGGCCTTACCTGTTGGTTTAATCATCTTCCATCATGTCACAATAATCTCAGTGGTTTGAAAAAGTCTACAATGTCACCATGGCTCCTTGATTCCATGTGGCCTTACCTGTGAGTTCAATCATCTTCCATCATGTCACAATGATCTCCTTGGTTTCAAAAAGCTCCACTGTGTTACAGCGGCCCCTTGGTTCGCTGTGGTTCTGTTGTGTCACAATGGAATCCTTCCTATCGTCTTTTAACAATGGCTGCTTGGCTCCATGCAGCCTTTCCGGGTTGCTTAATCATCTTCCATCATGAAACAATGGTCTTCTTGGTTTCAATACCTCAAAAGTGTTAGAGTGTCCCATTACTTCCATGCAATTCTCTTATGGCACAATGGAATCCTAGCTTTCTTCGTGTCACAATTGCTACTTGTTTCCATATAGCCTTAACCATTTGTACAATCACCTTCCAGCAGGTCACAATGGTCTCCTTGGTCAGAAAAGCTCCACTGCGTCACAATGGCTCCTTAGTTCCATGTGTCCTGATCTGTGAGTTCAATCATCATCCATCATGTCACAATGGTCTCCTTGGTTTCAAAATGCGTTATTGGGTAACAGCAGCCCCTTGGTTCTGTGTCATTCTGTTGTGTCACAATGCTCCTTGCCTCCATGCAGTCTTACCTGGTTGTTTAATCATCTTCCCTCATGTCACAATAATCTCCTTGGTTTGACAAAGCTCTACAGTGTCACCATGGCTCCTTGATTCCATGTGGCCATAATGGTTGCTTCAATCATCCTCTATCATGTCACAATGGTGTCCTTGGTTTCAGAAACTCAAATGTATAAGAGTGTCCCATTGGTTCCATGCGATTCTGTCGTGTCCCAATGGAATCCTTGCTTTCTTCGTGTCAAAATGCCTCCTTGGCTCCACGCGGCCTTACCTGTAGGTTCAATCATCTTCCATCATGTCAGAATGGTTTCCTTGGTCTGAAATAGCACCACTGTGTCAAAGTGGCCCCTTGGATCCATGCGGTTCTGTTGTGTCACAATGGAATCCTTCCTATCATCTTGTCTCAGTGGCTCCTTGGCTCCATGCAGCCTTACCTGTTTATTTCATCATCTTCCATCATGTCAGAATAGTCTCCTTGTTCTGAAAGAGCTCCACTCTGTCACAGTGGCTCCTTGGTTCACTGAGGTTCTGTTAGGCCACAATAGAATCCTTGCTTTCTTCGTGTCCCAATTACGCCTTGATTCCATGTGGTGATAGCCATGGCTTCAATCATCTTCCAGCTTATCACAATGGTCTCCTTGGTCAGAAAAGCTCGACTGCATCACAATGGCTCCTTAGCTCCATGTGGCCTTGCCTGTGGGTTTAATCATCTTCTGTCATGTCACAATAATCTCCTTGGTTTGACAAAGCTCTACAGTGTCACCATGGCTCCTTGATTCCATGTGGCCATACCTGTTGGGTCAATCATCTTCCAGCATGTCACAATGGTGTCCTTGGTTTCAAAAACTCAAATATGTAACAGTGTCCCATTGGTTCCATGCGATTCTGTCCTGTCCCAATGGAATCCTTGCTTTCTTCGTGTCAAAATGCCTCCTTGGCTCCACGCGGCCTTACCTGTAGGTTCAATCATCTTCCATCATGTCAGAATGGTCTCCTTGGTCTGAAATAGCACCACTGTGTCAAAGTGGCCCCTTGGATCCATGCGGTTCTGTTGTGCCACAATGGAATCCTTCCTATCATCTTGTCTCAATGGCTCCTTGGCTCCATGCAGCCTTACCTGTTTATTTCATCATCTTCCATCATGTCAGAATGGTCTCCTTGTTCTGAAAGAGCTCCACTCTGTCACAGTGGCTCCTTGGTTCCATGAGGTTCTGTAGGCCACAATGGAATCCTTGCTTTCTTCGTGTCCCAATTACGCCTTGATTCCATGTGGTGTTAGCCATGGGTTCAATCATCTTCCAGCTTATCACAATGGTCTCCTTGGTCTGAAAAGCTCCTCTGTGTCACAGTCGCTCCTTAGCTCCATGTGGCCTGACCTGTTGGTTTAATCACCTTCCCTCATGTCACAATAATCTCCTTGGTTTGGCAAAGCTCTACAGTGTCACCATGGCTCCTTGATTCCATGTGGCCATAACTGTTGGTTCAATCATCCTCCATCATGTCACAATGGTGTCCTGGGTTTCAGAAACTCAAATGTATAAGAGTGTCCCATTGGTTCCATGCGATTCTGTCGTGTCCCAATGGAATCCTTGCTTTCTTCGTGTCAAAATGCCTCCTTGGCTCCACGCGGCCTTACCTGTAGGTTCAATCATCTTCCATCATGTCAGAATGGTTTCCTTGGTCTGAAATAGCACCACTGTGTCAAAGTGGCCCCTTGGATCCATGCGGTTCTGTTGTGTCACAATGGAATCCTTCCTATCATCTTGTCTCAGTGGCTCCTTGGCTCCATGCAGCCTTACCTGTTTATTTCATCATCTTCCATCATGTCAGAATAGTCTCCTTGTTCTGAAAGAGCTCCACTCTGTCACAGTGGCTCCTTGGTTCACTGAGGTTCTGTTAGGCCACAATAGAATCCTTGCTTTCTTCGTGTCCCAATTACGCCTTGATTCCATGTGGTGATAGCCATGGCTTCAATCATCTTCCAGCTTATCACAATGGTCTCCTTGGTCAGAAAAGCTCGACTGCATCACAATGGCTCCTTAGCTCCATGTGGCCTTGCCTGTGGGTTTAATCATCTTCTGTCATGTCACAATAATCTCCTTGGTTTGACAAAGCTCTACAGTGTCACCATGGCTCCTTGATTCCATGTGGCCATACCTGTTGGGTCAATCATCTTCCAGCATGTCACAATGGTGTCCTTGGTTTCAAAAACTCAAATATGTAACAGTGTCCCATTGGTTCCATGCGATTCTGTCCTGTCCCAATGGAATCCTTGCTTTCTTCGTGTCAAAATGCCTCCTTGGCTCCACGCGGCCTTACCTGTAGGTTCAATCATCTTCCATCATGTCAGAATGGTCTCCTTGGTCTGAAATAGCACCACTGTGTCAAAGTGGCCCCTTGGATCCATGCGGTTCTGTTGTGCCACAATGGAATCCTTCCTATCATCTTGTCTCAATGGCTCCTTGGCTCCATGCAGCCTTACCTGTTTATTTCATCATCTTCCATCATGTCAGAATGGTCTCCTTGTTCTGAAAGAGCTCCACTCTGTCACAGTGGCTCCTTGGTTCCATGAGGTTCTGTAGGCCACAATGGAATCCTTGCTTTCTTCGTGTCCCAATTACGCCTTGATTCCATGTGGTGTTAGCCATGGGTTCAATCATCTTCCAGCTTATCACAATGGTCTCCTTGGTCTGAAAAGCTCCTCTGTGTCACAGTCGCTCCTTAGCTCCATGTGGCCGGACCTGTTGGTTTAATCACCTTCCCTCATGTCACAATAATCTCCTTGGTTTGGCAAAGCTCTACAGTGTCACCATGGCTCCTTGATTCCATGTGGCCATAACTGTTGGTTCAATCATCCTCCATCATGTCACAATGGTGTCCTGGGTTTCAGAAACTCATATTTCTAAGAGTGTCCCATTGGTTCCATGCGATTCTCTTGTGTCCCAATGGAATCCTTGCTTTCTTTCTGTCACAATGCCTCCTTGGCTCCACGCGGCCTTACCTGTCGGTTCGATCATCTTCCATCACGTCAGAATGGTCTCCTTGGTCTGAAATAGCGCCACTGTGTCAAAGTGGCCCCTTGGATCCATGCGGTTCTGTTGTGTCACAATGGAATCCTTCCTATCATCTTGTCTCAGTGGCTCCTTGGCTCCATGCAGCCTTACCTGTTTATTTCATCATCTTCCATAATGTCAGAATGGTCTCCTTGTTCTGAAAGAGCTTCACTCTGTCACAGCGCCTCCTTGGTTCCATGAGGTTCTGTTAGGCCACAATAGAATCCTTGCTTTCTTCGTGTCACAATTGCTCCTTGATTCCATGTAGCCGTAGCCATGGCTTCAATCATCTTCCCGCATGTCGCAATGGTCTCCTTGGTCTGAACAGCTCCACTGCGTCACCATGGCTCCTTAGCTCCATGTGGCCTGACCTGTTGGTTTAATCATCTTCTGTCATGTCACAATAATCTCCTTGGTTTGACAAAGCACTACAGTGTCACCATGGCTCCTTGATTCCATGTGGCCTTACCTGTTGGGTCAATCATCTTCCTCCAGCATATCACAATGGTGTTCTTGGTTTCAGAAACTCAAATGTGTAAGAGTGTCCCATTACTTCTATGCGATTCTGTTTTGTCACAATGGAATCCTTGCTTTCTTCGAGTCACAATGGCTCCTTTCTTCCATGCGGCCTTACCTGTTGGTCTAATCATCTTCCATCATGTCACAATAATCTCAGTGGTTTGAAAAAGTCTACAATGTCACCATGGCTCCTTGATTCCATGTGGCCATACCTGTGAGTTCAATCATCTTCCATCATGTCACAATGGTCTCCTTGGTTTCAAAAAGCTCCACTGTGTAACAGTGTCCCATTAGTTCCATGCAATTCTCTTATGCCTCAATGGAATCCTTCCTATCGTCTTGTCTCAATGCCTCCTTGGCTCCATGCAGCCTTTCCTGGTTGCTTAATCATCTTCCATCATGTCACAATGGTCTCCTTGGTTTCAAAAACTCAAATGTGTAACAGTGTCCCATTAGTTCCATGCAATTCTCTTATGCCACAATGGAATCCTTGCTTTCTTCGCGTCACAATTGCTACTTGTTTCCATATAGCGTTAGCCATGGGTTCAATCATCCTCCCGCATGTCGCAGTGGTCTCCTTGGTCTGAAAAGCTCCTCTGTGTCACAATGGCTCCTTAGCTCCATATGGCCTGACCTGTTGGTTTAATCATCTTCCCTCATGTCACAATAATCTCCTTGGTTTGACAAAGCTCTACAGTGTCACCATGGCTCCTTGATTCCATATAGCGTTACCGGTGGGTTCAATATTCTTCCATCATATCACAATGGTCTCCTTGGTTTCAAAAAGCTCCACAGTGTAACAGTGGCCCCTTGGTTCACTGTGGTTCTGTTGTGTAACAATGGAATCCTTCCTATCGTCTTTTAACAATGGCTGCTTGGCTCCATGCAGCCTTTCCGGGTTGCTTAATCATCTTCCATCATGACACAATGGTCTTCTTGGTTTCAATAACTCAAAAGTGTTAGAGTGTCCCATTACTTCCATGCAATTCTCTTATGGCACAATGGAATCCTAGCTTTCTTCGTGTCACAATTGCTACTTGTTTCCATATAGCCTTAACCAGTTGTACAATCACCTTCCAGCAGGTCACAATGGTCTCCTTGGTCAGAAAAGCTCCACTGCGTCACAATGGCTCCTTAGCTCCATGTGGCCTGACCTGTTGGTTTAATCAACTTGCATCATGTCACAATGGTCTCCTTGGTTTCAAAAAGCTCCACTGGGTAACAGCAGCCCCTTGGTTCTGTGTCATTCTGTTGTGTCCCAATGGAATCCTTCCTTTCGTTGCGTCACAATGGCTCCTTGCCTCCATGCAGTCTTACCTGGTTGTTTAATCATCTTCCCTCATGTCACAATAATCTCCTTGGTTTGACAAAGCTCTACAGTGTCACCATGGCTCCTTGATTCCATGTGGCCATAACGGTTGGGTCAATCATCTTCCAGCATGTCACAATGGTGTCCTTGGTTTCAAAATCTCAAATATGTAACAGTGTCCCATTGGTTCCATGCGATTCTGTCCTGTCCCAATGGAATCCTTGCTTTCTTCGTGTCAAAATGCCTCCTTGGCTCCATGGGGCCTTACCTGTAGGTTCAATCATCTTCCATCATGTCAGAATGGTCTCCTTGGTCTGAAATAGCACCACTGTGTCAAAGTGGCCCCTTGGATCCATGCGGTTCTGTTGTGCCACAATGGAATCCTTCCTATCATCTTGTCTCAATGGCTCCTTGGCTCCATGCAGCCTTACCTGTTTTTTTCATCATCTTCCATCATGTCAGAATGGTCTCCTTGTTCTGAAAGAGCTTCACTCTGTCATAGCGCCTCCTTGGTTCCATGAGGTTCTGTTAGGCCACAATGGAATCCTTGCTTTCTTCGTGTCCCAATTACGCCTTGATTCCATGTGGTGTTAGCCATGGGTTCAATCATCTTCCAGCTTATCACAATGGTCTCCTTGGTCTGAAAAGCTCCTCTGTGTCACAGTCGCTCCTTAGCTCCATGTGGCCTGACCTGTTGGTTTAATCACCTTCCATCATGTCACAATAATCTCCTTGGTTTGGCAAAGCTCTACAGTGTCACCATGGCTCCTTGATTCCATGTGGCCATAACTGTTGGTTCAATCATCCTCCATCATGTCACAATGGTGTCCTGGGTTTCAAAAACTCATATTTGTAAGAGTGTCCCATTGGTTCCATGCGATTCTCTTGTGTCCCAATGGAATCCTTGCTTTCTTCATGTCACAATGCCTCCTTGGCTCCACGCGGCCTTTCCTGTCGGTTCGATCATCTTCCATCACGTCAGAATGGTCTCCTTGGTCTGAAATAGCGCGACTGTGTCAAAGCGGCCCCTTGGATCCAGGCGGTTCTGTTGTGTCACAATGGAATCCTTCCTATCATCTTGTCTCAGTGGCTCCTTGGCTCCATGCAGCCTTACCTGTTTATTTCATCATCTTCCATCATGTCAGAATGGTCTCCTTGTTCTGAAAGAGCTTCACTCTGTCATAGCGCCTCCTTGGTTCCATGAGGTTCTGTTAGGCCACAATAGAATCCTTGCTTTCTTCGTGTCACAATTGCTCCTTGATTCCATGTAGCCTTAGCCATGGCTTCAATCATCTTCCCGCATGTCGCAATGGTCTCCTTGGTCTGAACAGCTCCACTGCGTCACCATGGCTCCTTAGCTCCATGTGGCCTGACCTGTTGGTTTAATCACCTTCCATCATGTCACAATAATCTCCTTGGTTTGACTAAGCTCTACAGTGTCACCATGGCGCCTTGATTCCATGTGGCCTTACCTGTTGGGTCAATCATCTTCCAGCATATCACAATGGTGTCCTTGGTTTCAGAAACTCAAATGTGTAACAGTGTCCCATTGGTTCCATGCGATACTGTCGTGTTGCAATGGAATCCTTACTTTCTTCATGTCACAATGCCTCTTTGGCTCCACGGGGCCGTACCTGTAGGTCAATCGTCTTCCATCAGGTCAGAATGTCTCCTTGGTCTGAAAAAGCTCCACTGTGTCACAGTGGCACCTTGTTTCCATGGGGTTCTCCTGGGCCACAATGGAATCCCTGCTTTCTTCATCTCACAATGCCTCCTTGGCACCATGTGGCCTTTCCTCTGTGTTCAATAATCTTCCATCATGTCAGAATGTTCTCCTTGGTCTGAAATGGCAGCACTGTGTCAAAGTGGCCCCTTGTTTCCATGGGGTTCTGCCGTGTCACAATGGAATCCTTGCTTTCTTCATTGTCACAATGCCTCCTTGGCACCATGTGGCCTTACCTCTCTTTTCAATCATCTTCCATCATGTCACAGTTATCTCCTTGGTTTGAAAAATTCCCTACAGTTTCACTCTGTCTTCTTGATTCAATGTGGCCTTACCTGGTGGGTCAATCAACTACTCTCATGTCACAATGGTCTCCTTGGTTTCAAAAAGCTCCACTGTGTCACAATGGATCCTTGGCTCCATGTGTCCTATCCCATGGGTTCAATCTCCCATCATGTCACTATGGGCTCCTTGGTTTATCGCTGTGGCCCATTGCTTCTATGCAGTTCTGTATTCCACAATGGAGTCTTTGATTTCTTCGAGTCACAATGCTTCCTTGGCTCCATGTAGCTTTACCTGTGAGTCCAATCGTCTTCCATCATGTCAGAATGGTCTCCTTGGTCTGAAATAGCACCACTGAGTCAAAGTGGCCCCTTGGATCCATGCGGTTCTGTTGTGTCACAATGGAATCCTTCCTATCATCTTGTCACAATGGCTCCTTGGCTCCATGCAGCCTTACCTGTAGGTTCAATCGTCTTCCATCATTTCAGAAGGGTCTCCTTGGTCTCAAAAAGATCCCCTGTGTCACAGTGGCTACTTGGTTCCATGTCTTTCAGTTATGCCACAATGGAATCTTTGCTTTCTTCTTGGTTCCATGTCTTTCAGTTATGCCACAATGGAATCTTTGCTTTCTTCTTGGTTCCATGTCTTTCAGTTATGCCACAATGGAATCTTTGCTTTCTTCTTTGTTCCATGTCTTTCAGTTATGCCACAATGGAATCCTTGCTTTCTTCATTTCACAATTGCTCCTTGATTCCATGTAGCCTTAGCCATGGCTTCAATCATCTTCCCCCATGTCACAATGGTCTTCTTTGTCTCAAAAGCTCCACTGCATCACAATGGCTCCTTAGCTCCATGTGGCCTTATCTGTTCGTTCAATCATCTTCCATCATGTCAGCATGGTTTCCTTCTCTGAAATAGCACCACTTTGTCACAGTGGCCCATTGGTTCCATGCAATTCTCTTATGGCACAATGGAGACCTTGCTTTCTTTGTGTCACAATTGCTCCTTGATTCCATGTTGCCTTAGCCATGGCTTCAATCATCTTCCCGCATGTCGCAATGGTCTCCTTGGCCAGAAAAGCTCCACTGCGTCACAATGGCTCCTTAGCTCCATGTGGCCTGACCTGTTGGTTTAATCATCTTCCCTCATGTCACAATAATCTCCTTGGTTTGACAAAGCTCTACAGTGTCACCATGGCTCCTGGATTGCATGTAACCTTACCGGTGGGTTCAATATTCTTCCATCATATCACAATGGTCTCCTTGGCTTCAAAAACTCAAATGTGTAACAGTGTCCCATTGGTTCCATGCGATTCTGTCGTGTCCCAATGGAATCCTTCCTTTCTTCGTGTCACAATGCCTCCTTGGCTCCACGCGGCCTTACCTGTAGGTTCAATCATCTTCCATCATGTCAGAATGGTCTCCTTGGTCTGAAATAGCACCACTGTGTCAAAGTGGCCCCTTGGATCCATGCGATTCTGTCGTGTCCCAATGGAATCCTTGCTTTCTTCGTGTCACAATGCCTCCTTGGCCCCATGCGGACTTACCTCTAGGTTCAATCGTCTTCCATCAGGTCAGAATGGTCTCCTTGGTCTGAAAAAGCTCCACTGTGTCACAGTGGCCCCTTGTTTCCATGGGGTTCTCTTGGGCCACAATGGAATCCCTGCTTTCTTTGTCTCACAATGCCTCCTTGGCACCATGTGGCCTTACCTCTGCGTTCAATCATCTTCCATCATGTCACAGTTATCTCCTTGCTTTGAAAAATTCCCTAGAGTTTCACCCTGTCTTCTTGATTCCATGTGGCCTTACCTGGCGGGTCAATCAACTACTCTCATGTCACAATGGTCTCCTTGGTTTCAAAAAGCTCCACTGTGTCACAATGGATCCTTGGCTCCATGTGTCCTATCCCATGGGTTCAATCTTCCATCATGTCACAATGGGTTCTTTGGTTTATCGCCGTGGCCCATTGCTTCTATGCAGTTCTGTATTCCACAAGGGAATCTGTGATTTCTTCGAGTCACAATGCTTCCTTGGCTCCATGTGGGTTTACCTGTGTGCCCAATCGTCTTCCATCATGTCAGAATGGTTTCCTTATTCTGAAATAGCATCACTGTGTCAAAGTGGCCCCTTGGATCCATGCGGTTCTGTTGTGTCACAATGGAATCCTTCCTATCATCTTGTCTCAATGGCTCCTTGGCTCCATGCAGCCTTACCTGTAGGTTCAATCGTCTTCCATCATGTCAGAAGGGTCTGCTTGGTCTCAACAAGCTCCCCCGTGTCACAGTGGCATCTTGGTTCCATGAGGTTCTGTTAGGCCACAATGGAATCCTTGCTTTCTTCGTGTCACAATTGCTCCTTGATTCCATGTAGCCTTAGCCATGGCTTCAATCATCTTCCCGCATGTCGCAATGGTCTCCTTGGCCAGAAAAGCTCCACTGCATCACAATGCCTCCCTAGCTCCATGTGGCCTGACCTGTTGGTTTAATCATCTTCCCTCATGTCACAATAATCTCCTTGGTTTGACAAAGCTCTACAGTGTCACCATGTCTCCTTGATTCCATGTGGCCTTACCGGTGGGTTCAATATTCTTCCATCATATCACAATGGTCTCCTTGCTTTCAAAAAGCTCCACTGCGTAACTGTGGCCCCTTGGTTCACTGTGGTTCTGTTGTGTCACAATGGAATCCTTCCTATCGTCTTGTAACAATGGCTGCTTGGCTCCATGCAGCCTTTCCGGGTTGCTTAATCATCTTCCATCATGGCACAATGGTCTTCTTGGTTTCAATAACTCAAAAGTGTTAGCGTGTCCCATTACTTCCATGCAATTCTCTTATGGCGCAATGGAATCCTTGCTTTCTTCGTGTCACAATTGCTACTTGTTTCCATATAGCCTTAACCATTTGTACAATCACCTCCCAGCAGGTCACAATGGTCTCCTTGGTCAGAAAAGCTCCACTGCGTCACAATGGCTCCTTAGCTCCATGTGGCCTGACCTGTTGGTTTAATCATCTTGCATCATGTCACAATGGTCTCCTTGGTTTCAAAAAGCTCCACTGGGTAACAGTAGCCACTTGGTTCTATGTCGTTCTGTTCTGTCACAATGGAATCCCTCCTTTCGTTGTGTCACAATGGCTCCGTGGCTCCATGCAGTCTTACCTAGTTGTTTAATCATCTTCCCGCATGTCACAATGTTCTTCTTGTCTGAAAAGCTCCACTGCGTCACAATGTCTCCTTAGCTCCATGTGGCCTGACCTGTTGGTTTAATCATCTTCTGTCATGTCACAATTATCTCCTTGGTTTGACAAAGCTCTGCAGTGTCACCATGGCTCCTTGATTCCATGTGGCCATACCTGTTGGGTCAATAATCCTCCAGCATATCACAATGGTGTCCTTGGATTCAGAAACTCAAATGTGCAACAGTGTCCCATTGGTTCCATGTGATTCTGTCGTGTCCCAATGGAATCCTTTCTTTCTTTGTGTCACAATGGCTCCTTGCTTCCATGCGGCCTTACTTGTTGGTTCAATCGTCTTCCATCATGTCAGAATGGTCTCCTTGGTCTGAAATAGCACCACTGTGTCAATGTGGCCACTTGGATCCATGCGGTTCTGTTGTGTCACAATGGAATCCTTCCTATCATCTTGTCTCAATGGCTCCTTGGCTCCATGCAGCCTGACCTTTTAATTTCATCATCTTCCATCCTGTCAGAATGGTCTGCTTGGTCTCAAAGAGCTCCACTCTGTCACAGTGGCTCCTTGGTTCCATGTGGTTCTGTTAGGCCACAATGGAATCCTTGCTTTCTTTGTGTCACAATGCCTCCTTGGCTCCATGCAGCCTTTCCTGGCTGTTTAATCATCATCCATCATGTCACAATGGTCTCCTTGGCTTTAAAAACTCAAATGTGTAAAAGTGTCCCATTGGTTCCATGCGATTCTGTCGTGTCCCAATGGAATCCGTGCTTTCTTCGTATCACAATGCCTCCTTGGCTCCATGCGGCCTAACCTGTAGGTTCAATCCTCTTCCATCATGTCACAATGGTCTGCTTGGTTTCAAAAAGCTCCACTGTGTAACAGTGGCCCATTGGTTCCCTGCGGTTCTGTGGTGTCACAATGGTATCCTTCCTTTTGTCGTGTCACAATGCCTCCTTGGCTCCATGCAGCCTTTCCTGGTATTTTGATCATCTTCCATCATGTCACAATGGCCTTCCTAGTTTCAAAATCTCAAAAGTGTAACAGTGTCCCATTAGTTCCATGCAATTCTCTTATGCCACAATGGAATCCTTGCTTTCTTCGTGTCACAATTGCTCCTTGATTCCATGTAGCCTTGGCCATGGCTTCAATCATCTTCCCGCATGTCGCAATGGTCTCCTTGGTCAGAAAAGCTCCACTGCGTCACAATGGCTCCTTAGCTCCATGTGGCCTGACCTGTTGGTTTAATCACCTTCCCTCATGTCACAATAATCTCCTTGGTTTGACAAAGCTCTACAGTGTCACCATGGCTCCTGGATTGCATGTAACCTTACCGGTGGGTTCAATATTCTTCCATCATATCACAATGGTCTCCTTGGCTTCAAAAACTCAAATGTGTAACAGTGTCCCATTGGTTCCATGCGATTCTGTCATGTCCCAATGGAATCCTTCCTTTCTTCGTGTCACAATGCCTCCTTGGTTCCATGCGGCCTTACCTGTAGGTTCAATCATCTTCCATCATGTCAGAATGGTCTCCTTGGTCTGAAATAGCACCAATGTGTCAAAGTGGCCCCTTGGATCCATGCGATTCTGTCGTGTCCCAATGGAATCCTTGCTTTCTTCGTGTCACAATGCCTCCTTGGCCCCATGCGGACTTACCTCTAGGTTCAATCGTCTTCCATCAGGTCAGAATGGTCTCCTTGGTCTGAAAAAGCTCCACTGTGTCACAGTGGCCCCTTGTTTCCATGGGGTTCTCTTGGGCCACAATGGAATCCCTGCTTTCTTTGTCTCACAATGCCTCCTTGGCACCATGTGGCCTTACCTCTGCGTTCAATCATCTTCCATCATGTCACAGTTATCTCCTTGCTTTGAAAAATTCCCTAGAGTTTCACCCTGTCTTCTTGATTCCATGTGGCCTTACCTGGCGGGTCAATCAACTACTCTCATGTCACAATGGTCTCCTTGGTTTCAAAAAGCTCCACTGTGTCACAATGGATCCTTGGCTCCATGTGTCCTATCCCATGGGTTCAATCTTCCATCATGTCACAATGGGTTCTTTGGTTTATCGCCGTGGCCCATTGCTTCTATGCAGTTCTGTATTCCACAAGGGAATCTGTGATTTCTTCGAGTCACAATGCTTCCTTGGCTCCATGTGGGTTTACCTGTGTGCCCAATCGTCTTCCATCATGTCAGAATGGTTTCCTTATTCTGAAATAGCATCACTGTGTCAAAGTGGCCCCTTGGATCCATGCGGTTCTGTTGTGTCACAATGGAATCCTTCCTATCATCTTGTCTCAATGGCTCCTTGGCTCCATGCAGCCTTACCTGTAGGTTCAATCGTCTTCCATCATGTCAGAAGGGTCTGCTTGGTCTCAACAAGCTCCCCCGTGCCACAGTGGCATCTTGGTTCCATGAGGTTCTGTTAGGCCACAATGGAATCCTTGCTTTCTTCGTGTCACAATTGCTCCTTGATTCCATGTAGCCTTAGCCATGGCTTCAATCATCTTCCCGCATGTCGCAATGGTCTCCTTGGCCAGAAAAGCTCCACTGCATCACAATGCCTCCCTAGCTCCATGTGGCCTGACCTGTTGGTTTAATCATCTTCCCTCATGTCAAAATAATCTCCTTGGTTTGACAAAGCTCTACAGTGTCACCATGGCTCCTGGATTGCATGTAACCTTACCGGTGGGTTCAATATTCTTCCATCATATCACAATGGTCTCCTTGGCTTCAAAAACTCAAATGTGTAACAGTGTCCCATTGGTTCCATGCGATTCTGTCATGTCCCAATGGAATCCTTGCTTTCTTCGTGTCAAAATGCCTCCTTGGCTCCACGCGGCCTTACCTATAGGTTCAATCATCTTCCATCATGCCAGAAGGATCTCCTTGGTTTTAAATAGCACCACTGTGTCAAAGTGGCCCCTTGGATCCATGCGATTCTGTCGTATCCCAAGGGAATCCTTGCTTTCTTCGTGTCACAATGCCTCCTTGGCCCCATGCGGACTTACCTCTAGGTTCAATCGTCTTCCATCAGGTCAGAATGGTCTCCTTGGTCTGAAAAAGCTCCACTGTGTCACAGTGGCCCCTTGTTTCCATGGGGTTCTCTTGGGCCACAATGGAATCCCTGCTTTCTTTGTCTCATAATGCCTCCTTGGCACCATGTGGCCTTACCTCTGCGTTCAATCATCTTCCATCATGTCACAGTTATCTCCTTGCTTTGAAAAATTCCCTAGAGTTTCACCCTGTCTTCTTGATTCCATGTGGCCTTACCTGGCGGGTCAATCAACTACTCTCATGTCACAATGGTCTCCTTGGTTTCAAAAAGCTCCACTGTGTCACAATGGATCCTTGGCTCCATGTGTCCTATCCCATGGGTTCAATCTTCCATCATGTCACAATGGGTTCTTTGGTTTATCGCCGTGGCCCATTGCTTCTATGCAGTTCTGTATTCCACAAGGGAATCTGTGATTTCTTCGAGTCACAATGCTTCCTTGGCTCCATGTGGGTTTACCTGTGTGCCCAATCGTCTTCCATCATGTCAGAATGGTTTCCTTATTCTGAAATAGCATCACTGTGTCAAAGTGGCCCCTTGGATCCATGCGGTTCTGTCATGTCACAATGGAATCCGTGCTTTCTTCGTATCACAATGCCTCCTTGGCTCCATGCGGCCTTACCTGTAGTTTCAATCGTCTTCCATCAAGTCACAATGGTCTCCTTGGTTTCAAAAAGCTCCACTGTGTAACAATGGCCCATTGGTTCCCTGCGGTTCTGTTGTGTCACAATGGTATCCTTCCTTTTGTCGTGTCACAATGCCTCCTTGGCTCCATGCAGCCTTTCCTGGTCGTTTAATCATCTTCCATCATGTCACAATGGCCTTCCTAGTTTCAAAAACTCAAAAGTCTAACAGTGTCCTATTAGTTCCATGCAATTCTCTTATGCCACAATGGAATCCTTGCTTTCTACGTGTCCCAATTGCTCCTTGATTCCATGTAGCCTTAGCCATGGCTTCAATCATCTTCCAGAATATCACAATGGTCTCCTTGGTCTGAAAAGCTCCTCTGTGTCACAATCGCTCCTTAGCTCCATGGGGCCTGACCTTTTGGTTTAATCACCTTCCATCAGGTCACAATAATCTCCTTGGTTTCACAAAGCTCTACAGTGTCACCATGGCTCCATGATTCCATGTGGCCTTACCTGTTGGGTCAATCATCTTCCAGCATGTCACAATGGAGTCCTTGGTTTCAGAAACTCAAATGTGTAACAGTGTCCCATTGGTTCCATGCGATTCTGTCATGTCTCAATGGAATCCTTCCTTTCTTCGTGTCACAATGCCTCCTTGGCTCCATGCGGCCTTACCTGTAGGTTCAATCATCTTCCGTCATGTCAGAAGGGTCTCCTTGGTCTGAAATAGCACCAATGTGTCAAAGTGGCCCCTTGGATCCATGCGATTCTGTCGTGTCCCAATGGAATCCTTGCTTTCTTCGTGTCACCATGCCTCCTTGGCCCCATGCGGACTTACCTCTAGGTTCAATCGTCTTCCATCAGGTCAGAATGGTCTCCTTGGTCTGAAAAAGCTCCACTGTGTCACAGTGGCCCCTTGTTTCCATGGGGTTCTCTTGGGCCACAATGGAATCCCTGCTTTCTTTGTCTCACAATGCCTCCTTGGCACCATGTGGCCTTACCTCTGCGTTCAATCATCTTCCATCATGTCACAGTTATCTCCTTGCTTTGAAAAATTCCCTAGAGTTTCACCCTGTCTTCTTGATTCCATGTGGCCTTACCTGGCGGGTCAATCAACTACTCTCATGTCACAATGGTCTCCTTGGTTTCAAAAAGCTCCACTGTGTCACAATGGATCCTTGGCTCCATGTGTCCTATCCCATGGGTTCAATCTTCCATCATGTCACAATGGGTTCTTTGGTTTATCGCCGTGGCCCATTGCTTCTATGCAGTTCTGTATTCCACAAGGGAATCTGTGATTTCTTCGAGTCACAATGCTTCCTTGGCTCCATGTGGGTTTACCTGTGTGCCCAATCGTCTTCCATCATGTCAGAATGGTTTCCTTATTCTGAAATAGCATCACTGTGTCAAAGTGGCCCCTTGGATCCATGCGGTTCTGTTGTGTCACAATGGAATCCTTCCTATCATCTTGTCTCAATGGCTCCTTGGCTCCATGCAGCCTTACCTGTAGGTTCAATCGTCTTCCATCATGTCAGAAGGGTCTGCTTGGTCTCAACAAGCTCCCCCGTGTCACAGTGGCATCTTGGTTCCATGAGGTTCTGTTAGGCCACAATGGAATCCTTGCTTTCTTCGTGTCACAATTGCTCCTTGATTCCATGTAGCCGTAGCCATGGCTTCAATCATCTTCCCGCATGTCGCAATGGTCTCCTTGGCCAGAAAAGCTCCACTGCATCACAATGCCTCCCTAGCTCCATGTGGCCTGACCTGTTGGTTTAATCATCTTCCCTCATGTCAAAATAATCTCCTTGGTTTGACAAAGCTCTACAGTGTCACCATGGCTCCTGGATTGCATGTAACCTTACCGGTGGGTTCAATATTCTTCCATCATATCACAATGGTCTCCTTGGCTTCAAAAACTCAAATGTGTAACAGTGTCCCATTGGTTCCATGCGATTCTGTCATGTCCCAATGGAATCCTTCCTTTCTTCGTGTCACAATGCCTCCTTGGCTCCATGCGGCCTTACCTGTAGGTTCAATCATCTTCCATCATGTCAGAAGGGTCTCCTTGGCCTGAAATAGCACCACTGTGTCAAAGTGGCCCCTTGGATCCATGCGATTCTGTCGTGTCCCAATGGAATCCTTGCTTTCTTCGTGTCACAATGCCTCCTTGGCCCCATGCGGACTTACCTCTAGGTTCAATCGTCTTCCATCAGGTCAGAATGGTCTCCTTGGTCTGAAAAAGCTCCACTGTGTCACAGTGGCCCCTTGTTTCCATGGGGTTCTCTTGGGCCACAATGGAATCCCTGCTTTCTTCATCTCACAATGCCTCCTTGGCACCATGTGGCCTTACCTTTGCGTTCAATCATCTTCCATCATGTCACAGTTATCTCCTTGCTTTGAAAAATTCCCTAGAGTTTCACCCTGTCTTCTTGATTCCATGTGGCCTTACCTGGTGGGTCAATCAACTACTCTCATGTCACAATG
Source organism: Anomalospiza imberbis (assembly GCF_031753505.1). NCBI lineage: Eukaryota > Metazoa > Chordata > Aves > Passeriformes > Viduidae > Anomalospiza > Anomalospiza imberbis. Next base: position 257,583 of record NC_089689.1, on the reverse strand, counting down.
GTCTCCTTGGTTTCAAAAAGCTCCACTGTGTCACAATGGATCCTTGGCTCCATGTGTCCTATCCCATGGGTTCAATCTTCCATCATGTCACAATGGGTTCTTTGGTTTATCGCCGTGGCCCATTGCTTCTATGCAGTTCTGTATTCCACAAGGGAATCTGTGATTTCTTCGAGTCACAATGCTTCCTTGGCTCCATGTGGGTTTACCTGTGTGCCCAATCGTCTTCCATCATGTCAGAATGGTTTCCTTATTCTGAAATAGCATCACTGTGTCAAAGTGGCCCCTTGGATCCATGCGGTTCTGTTGTGTCACAATGGAATCCTTCCTATCATCTTGTCTCAATGGCTCCTTGGCTCCATGCAGCCTTACCTGTAGGTTCAATCGTCTTCCATCATGTCAGAAGGGTCTGCTTGGTCTCAACAAGCTCCCCCGTGCCACAGTGGCATCTTGGTTCCATGAGGTTCTGTTAGGCCACAATGGAATCCTTGCTTTCTTCGTGTCACAATTGCTCCTTGATTCCATGTAGCCTTAGTCATGGCTTCAATCATCTTCCCGCATGTCGCAATGGTCTCCTTGGCCAGAAAAGCTCCACTGCATCACAATGGCTCCTTAGCTCCATGTGGCCTGACCTGTTGGTTTAATCATCTTGCATCATGTCACAATGGTCTCCTTGGTTTCAAAAAGCTCCACTGGGTAACAGTAGCCACTTGGTTCTATGTCGTTCTGTTCTGTCACAATGGAATCCCTCCTTTCGTTGTGTCACAATGGCTCCGTGGCTCCATGCAGTCTTACCTAGTTGTTTAATCATCTTCCCGCATGTCACAATGTTCTTCTTGTCTGGAAAGCTCCACTGCGTCACAATGTCTCCTTAGCTCCATGTGGCCTGACCTGTTGGTTTAATCATCTTCTGTCATGTCACAATTATCTCCTTGGTTTGACAAAGCTATACAGTGTCACCATGGCTCCTTGATTTCATGTGGCCTTACCTGTTGGGTCAATAATCCTCCAGCATATCACAATGGTGTCCTTGGTTTCAGAAACTCAAATGTGCAACAGTGTCCCATTGGTTCCATGTGATTCTGTCGTGTCGCAATGGAATCCATACTTTCTTTGTGTCACAATGGCTCCTTGCTTCCATGCGGCCTTACTTGTTGGTTCAATCGTCTTCCATCATGTCAGAATGGTCTCCTTGGTCTGAAATAGCACCACTGTGTCAACGTGGCCACTTGGATCCATGCGGTTCCGTCGTGTCACAATGGAATCCTTGCTTCCTTCTTGTCAAAATGCCTCCTTGGCTCCATGCAGCCTGACCTTTTAATTTCATCATCTTCCATCCTGTCAGATTGGCCTCCTTGGTCTGAAAGAGCTCCACTGTGTCACAGTGGCCCCTTGGTTAAATGTGGTTCTGGGCTGCCACAATGGAATCCTTGCTTTCTTTGTGTCACAATGCCTCCTTGGCTCCATGCAGCCTTTCCTGGCTGTTTAATCATCATCCATCATGTCACAATGGTCTCCTTGGCTTCAAAAACTCAAATGTGTAAAAGTGTCCCATTGGTTCCATGCGATTCTGTCGTGTCCCAATGGAATCCTTTCTTTCTTCGTGTCAGAACAATGGGTCATTGGCTCCATGCCGCCTTACCTGTGGATTCAGTCATCTTCCATCATGTCAGAATGGTCTCCTTGGTCTGAAATAGCATCACTGTGTCACAATGGCTCCTTGGATCCATGCGGTTCTGTCGTGTCACAATGGAATCCGTGCTTTCTTCGTATCACAATGCCTCCTTGGCTCCATGCGGCCTAACCTGTAGGTTCAATCCTCGTCCATCATGTCACAATGGTCTGCTTGGTTTCAAAAAGCTCCACTGTGTAACAGTGGCCCATTGGTTCCCTGCGGTTCTGTGGTGTCACAATGGTATCCTTCCTTTTGTCGTGTCACAATGCCTCCTTGGCTCCATGCAGCCTTTCCTGGTATTTTGATCATCTTCCATCATGTCACAATGGCCTTCCTAGTTTCAAAATCTCAAAAGTGTAACAGTGTCCCATTAGTTCCATGCAATTCTCTTATGCCACAATGGAATCCTTGCTTTCTTCGTGTCACAATTGCTCCTTGATTCCATGTAGCCTTAGCCATGGCTTCAATCATCTTCCCGCATGTCGCAATGGTCTCCTTGGTCAGAAAAGCTCCACTGCGTCACAATGGCTCCTTAGCTCCATGTGGCCTGACCTGTTGGTTTAATCATCTTCCCTCATGTCACAATAATCTCCTTGGTTTGACAAAGCTCTACAGTGTCACCATGGCTCCTGGATTGCATGTAACCTTACCGGTGGGTTCAATATTCTTCCATCATATCACAATGGTCTCCTTGGTTTCAAAAACTCAAATGTGTAACAGTGTCCCATTGGTTCCATGCGATTCTGTCATGTCCCAATGGAATCCCTCCTTTCTTCGTGTCACAATGCCTCCTTGGCTCCATGCGGCCTTACCTGTAGGTTCAATCATCTTCCATCATGTCAGAATGGTCTCCTTGGTCTGAAATAGCACCACTGTGTCAAAGTGGCCCCTTGGATCCATGCGATTCTGTCGAGTCCCAATGGAATCCTTGCTTTCTTCGTGTCAAAATGCCTCCTTGGCTCCATGCAGCCTTTCCTGGTATTTTGATCATCTTCCATCATGTCACAATGGCCTTCCTAGTTTCAAAATCTCAAAAGTGTAACAGTGTCCCATTAGTTCCATGCAATTCTCTTATGCCACAATGGAATCCTTGCTTTCTTCGTGTCACAATTGCTCCTTGATTCCATGTAGCCTTAGCCATGGCTTCAATCATCTTCCCGCATGTCGCAATGGTCTCCTTGGTCAGAAAAGCTCCACTGCGTCACAATGGCTCCTTAGCTCCATGTGGCCTGACCTGTTGGTTTAATCATCTTCCCTCATGTCACAATAATCTCCTTGGTTTGACAAAGCTCTACAGTGTCACCATGGCTCCTGGATTGCATGTAACCTTACCGGTGGGTTCAATATTCTTCCATCATATCACAATGGTCTCCTTGGCTTCAAAAACTCAAATGTGTAACAGTGTCCCATTGGTTCCATGCGATTCTGTCATGTCCCAATGGAATCCTTCCTTTCTTCGTGTCACAATGCCTCCTTGGCTCCACGCGGCCTTACCTGTAGGTTCAATCATCTTCCATCATGTCACAGTTATCTCCTTGCTTTGAAAAATTCCCTAGAGTTTCACCCTGTCTTCTTGATTCCATGTGGCCTTACCTGGCGGGTCAATCAACTACTCTCATGTCACAATGGTCTCCTTGGTTTCAAAAAGCTCCACTGTGTCACAATGGATCCTTGGCTCCATGTGTCCTATCCCATGGGTTCAATCTTCCATCATGTCACAATGGGTTCTTTGGTTTATCGCCGTGGCCCATTGCTTCTATGCAGTTCTGTATTCCACAAGGGAATCTGTGATTTCTTCGAGTCACAATGCTTCCTTGGCTCCATGTGGGTTTACCTGTGTGCCCAATCGTCTTCCATCATGTCAGAATGGTTTCCTTATTCTGAAATAGCATCACTGTGTCAAAGTGGCCCCTTGGATCCATGCGGTTCTGTCGTGTCCCAATGGAATCCTTGCTTTCTTCGTGTCAAAATGCCTCCTTGGCTCCATGCAGCCTTACCTGTAGGTTCAATCGTCTTCCATCATGTCAGAAGGGTCTGCTTGGTCTCAACAAGCTCCCCCGTGTCACAGTGGCATCTTGGTTCCATGAGGTTCTGTTAGGCCACAATGGAATCCTTGCTTTCTTCGTGTCACAATTGCTCCTTGATTCCATGTAGCCTTAGCCATGGCTTCAATCATCTTCCCGCATGTCGCAATGGTCTCCTTGGCAAGAAAAGCTCCACTGCATCACAATGCCTCCCTAGCTCCATATGGCCTGACCTGTTGGTTTAATCATCTTCCCTCATGTCACAATAATCTCCTTGGTTTGACAAAGCTATACAGTGTCACCATGGCTCCTGGATTGCATGTAACCTTACCGGTGGGTTCAATATTCTTCCATCATATCACAATGGTGTCCTTGGTTTAAGAAACTCAAATGTGCAACAGTGTCCCATTGGTTCCATGTGATTCTGTCGTGTCGCAATGGAATCCATACTTTCTTTGTGTCACAATGGCTCCTTGCTTCCATGCGGCCTTACTTGTTGGTTCAATCGTCTTCCATCATGTCAGAATGGTCTCCTTGGTCTGAAATAGCACCACTGTGTCAACGTGGCCACTTGGATCCATGCGGTTCCGTCGTGTCACAATGGAATCCTTGCTTCCTTCTTGTCAAAATGCCTCCTTGGCTCCATGCAGCCTGACCTTTTAATTTCATCATCTTCCATCCTGTCAGATTGGCCTCCTTGGTCTGAAAGAGCTCCACTGTGTCACAGTGGCCCCTTGGTTAAATGTGGTTCTGGGCTGCCACAATGGAATCCTTGCTTTCTTTGTGTCACAATGCCTCCTTGGCTCCATGCAGCCTTTCCTGGCTGTTTAATCATCATCCATCATGTCACAATGGTCTCCTTGGCTTCAAAAACTCAAATGTGTAAAAGTGTCCCATTGGTTCCATCGGATTCTGTCGTGTCCCAATGGAATCCTTTCTTTCTTCGTGTCAGAACAATGGGTCATTGGCTCCATGCCGCCTTACCTGTGGATTCAGTCATCTTCCATCATGTCAGAATGGTCTCCTTGGTCTGAAATAGCAACACTGTGTCAAAGTGGCCCCTTGGATCCATGCGATTCTGTCGTGTCCCAAAGGAATCCTTGCTTTCTTCGTGTCAAAATGCCTCCTTGGCTCCACGCGGCCTTACCTTTAGGTTCAATCATCTTCCGTCATGTCAGAAGGGTCTCCTTGGTCTGAAATAGCACCAATGTGTCAAAGTGGCCCCTTGGATCCATGCGATTCTGTCGTGTCCCAATGGAATCCTTGCTTTCTTCGTGTCAAAATGCCTCCTTGGCTCCACGCGGCCTTACCTGTAAGTTCAATCATCTTCCGTCATGTCAGAAGGGTCTCCTTGGTCTGAAATAGCACCAATGTGTCAAAGTGGCCCCTTGGATCCATGCGATTCTGTCGTGTCCCAATGGAATCCTTGCTTTCTTCGTGTCAAAATGCCTCCTTGGCTATATGCGGCCTTACCTGTAGGTTCGTCTTCCATCAAGTCAGAATGGTCTCCTTGGTCTGAAATAGCGCCACTGTGTCAAAGTGGCCCCTTGGATCCATGCTGTTCTGTTGTGTCACAAAGGAATCCTTCCTATCATCTTGTCTCAATGGCTCCTTGGCTCCATGTAGACTTGCCTGTTTGTTTCATCATCTTCCGTCATGTCAGAATGGTCTCCTTGGTCTGAAAGAGCTCCACTCTGTCACAGTGGCTCCTTAGCTCCATGTGGCCTGACCTGTTGGTTTAATCATCTTCCCTCATGTCACAATAATCTCCTTGGTTTGACAACGCTCTACAGTGTCACCATGGCTCCTGGATTGCATGTAACCTTACCGGTGGGTTCAATATTCTTCCATCATATCACAATGGTCTCCTTGGCTTCAAAAACTCAAATGTGTAACAGTGTCCCATTGGTTCCATGCGATTCTGTCATGTCCCAATGGAATCCTTCCTTTCTTCGTGTCACAATGCCTCCTTGGCTCCGCGCGGCCTTACCTGTAGGTTCAATCGTCTTTTGTCATGTCAGAATGGTCTCCTTGGTCTGAAATAGCACCAATGTGTCAAAGTGGCCCCTTGGATCCATGCGATTCTGTCGTGTCCCAATGGAATCCTTGCTTTCTTCGTGTCACAATGCCTCCTTGGCCCCATGCGGACTTACCTCTAGGGTCAATCGTCTTCCATCAGGTCAGAATGGTCTCCTTGGTCTGAAAAAGCTCCACTGTGTCACAGTGGCCCCTTGTTTCCATGGGGTTCTCTTGGGCCACAATGGAATCCCTGCTTTCTTCATCTCACAATGCCTCCTTGGCACCTTACCTCTGCGTTCAATCATCTTCCATCATGTCACAGTTATCTCCTTGCTTTGAAAAATTCCCTAGAGTTTCACCCTGTCTTCTTGATTCCATGTGGCCTTACCTGGCGGGTCAATCAACTACTCTCATGTCACAATGGTCTCCTTGGTTTCAAAAAGCTCCACTGTGTCACAATGGATCCTTGGCTCCATGTGTCCTATCCCATGGGTTCAATCTTCCATCATGTCACAATGGGTTCTTTGGTTTATCGCCGTGGCCCATTGCTTCTATGCAGTTCTGTATTCCACAAGGGAATCTGTGATTTCTTCGAGTCACAATGCTTCCTTGGCTCCATGTGGGTTTACCTGTGTGCCCAATCGTCTTCCATCATGTCAGAATGGTTTCCTTATTCTGAAATAGCATCACTGTGTCAAAGTGGCCCCTTGGATCCATGCGGTTCTGTTGTGTCACAATGGAATCCTTCCTATCATCTTGTCTCAATGGCTCCTTGGCTCCATGCAGCCTTACCTGTAGGTTCAATCATCTTCCATCATGTCAGAAAGGTCTGCTTGGTCTCAACAAGCTCCCCCGTGTCACAGTGGCATCTTGGTTCCATGAGGTTCTGTTAGGCCACAATGGAATCCTTGCTTTCTTTGTGTCACAATTGCTCCTTGATTCCATGTAGCCTTAGCCATGGCTTCAATCATCTTCCCGCATGTCGCAATGGTCTCCTTGGTCAGAAAAGCTCCACTGCGTCACAATGGCTCCTTAGCTCCATGTGGCCTGACCTGTTGGCTTAATCATCTTCCCTCATGTCAAAATAATCTCCTTGGTTTGACAAAGCTCTACAGTGTCACCATGTCTCCTTGATTCCATGTAGCCTTACCGGTGGGTTCAATATTCTTCCATCATATCACAATGGTCTCCTTGGTTTCAAAAAGCTCCACTGCGTAACTGTGGCCCCTTGGTTCACTGTGGTTCTGTTGCGTCACAATGGAATCCTTCCTATCATCTTGTAATAATGGCTGCTTGGCTCCATGCAGCCTTTCCGGGTTGCTTAATCATCTTCCATCATGGCACAATGGTCTTCTTGGTTTCAATAACTCAAAAGTGTTAGAGTGTCCCATTACTTCCATGCAATTCTCTTATGGCGCAATGGAATCCTTGCTTTCTTCGTGTCACAATTGCTACTTGTTTCCATATAGCCTTAACCATTTGTACAATCACCTCCCAGCAGGTCACAATGGTCTCCTTGGTCAGAAAAGCTCCACTGCGTCACAATGGCTCCTTAGCTCCATGTGGCCTGACCTGTTGGTTTAATCATCTTGCATCATGTCACAATGGTCTCCTTGGTTTCAAAAAGCTCCACTGGGTAACAGTAGCCACTTGGTTCTATGTCGTTCTGTTCTGTCACAATGGAATCCCTCCTTTCGTTGTGTCACAATGGCTTCGTGGCTCCATGCAGTCTTACCTAGTTGTTTAATCATCTTCCCGCATGTCACAATGTTCTTCTTGTCTGGAAAGCTCCACTGCGTCACAATGTCTCCTTAGCTCCATGTGGCCTGACCTGTTGGTTTAATCATCTTCTGTCATGTCACAATTATCTCCTTGGTTTGACAAAGCTATACATTGTCACCATGGCTCCTTGATTCCATGTGGCCTTACCTGTTGGGTCAATAATCCTCCAGCATATCACAATGGTGTCCTTGGTTTCAGAAACTCAAATGTGCAACAGTGTCCCATTGGTTCCATGTGATTCTGTCGTGTCGCAATGGAATCCATACTTTCTTTGTGTCACAATGGCTCCTTGCTTCCATGCGGCCTTACTTGTTGGTTCAATCGTCTTCCATCATGTCAGAATGGTCTCCTTGGTCTGAAATAGCACCACTGTGTCAACGTGGCCACTTGGATCCATGCGGTTCCGTCGTGTCACAATGGAATCCTTGCTTCCTTCTTGTCAAAATGCCTCCTTGGCTCCATGCAGCCTGACCTTTTAATTTCATCATCTTCCATCCTGTCAGATTGGCCTCCTTGGTCTGAAAGAGCTCCACTGTGTCACAGTGGCCCCTTGGTTAAATGTGGTTCTGGGCTGCCACAATGGAATCCTTGCTTTCTTTGTGTCACAATGCCTCCTTGGCTCCATGCAGCCTTTCCTGGCTGTTTAATCATCATCCATCATGTCACAATGGTCTCCTTGGCTTCAAAAACTCAAATGTGTAAAAGTGTCCCATTGGTTCCATCGGATTCTGTCGTGTCCCAATGGAATCCTTTCTTTCTTCGTGTCAGAACAATGGGTCATTGGCTCCATGCCGCCTTACCTGTGGATTCAGTCATCTTCCATCATGTCAGAATGGTCTCCTTATTCTGAAATAGCATCACTGTGTCACAATGGCTCCTTGGATCCATGCGGTTCTGTCGTGTCACAATGGAATCCGTCCTTTCTTCGTATCACAATGCCTCCTTGGCTCCATGCGGCCTAACCTGTAGGTTCAATCCTCTTCCATCATGTCACAATGGTCTGCTTGGTTTCAAAAAGCTCCACTGTGTAACAGTGGCCCATTGGTTCCCTGCGGTTCTGTTGTGTCACAATGGTATCCTTCCTTTTGTCGTGTCACAATGCCTCCTTGGCTCCATGCAGCCTTTCCTGGTATTTTGATCATCTTCCATCATGTCACAATGGCCTTCCTAGTTTCAAAAAAACAAAAGTGTAACAGTGTCCCATTAGTTCCATGCAATTCTCTTATGCCACAATGGAATCCTTGCTTTCTTCGTGTCACAATTGCTCCTTGATTCCATGTAGCCTTAGCCATGGCTTCAATCATCTTCCCGCATGTCGCAATGGTCTCCTTGGCCAGAAAAGCTCCACAGCGTCACAATGGCTCCTTAGCTCCATGTGGCCTGACCTGTTGGTTTAATCATCTTCCCTCATGTCACAATAATCTCCTTGGTTTGACAAAGCTCTACAGTGTCACCATGGCTCCTGGATTGCATGTAACCTTACCGGTGGGTTCAATATTCTTCCATCATATCACAATGGTCTCCTTGGCTTCAAAAACTCAAATGTGTAACAGTGTCCCATTGGTTCCATGCGATTCTGTCATGTCCCAATGGAATCCTTCCTTTCTTCGTGTCACAATGCCTCCTTGGCTCCACGCGGCCTTACCTGTAGGTTCAATCATCTTCCATCATGTCAGAAGGGTCTCCTTGGTCTGAAATAGCACCACTGTGTCAAAGTGGCCCCTTGGATCCATGCGATTCTGTCGTGTCCCAATGGAATCCTTGCTTTCTTCGTGTCAAAATGCCTCCTTGGCTCCGCGCGGCCTTACCTGTAGGTTCAATCGTCTTTTGTCATGTCAGAATGGTCTCCTTGGTCTGAAATAGCACCAATGTGTCAAAGTGGCCCCTTGGATCCATGCGATTCTGTCGTGTCCCAATGGAATCCTTGCTTTCTTCGTGTCACAATGCCTCCTTGGCCCCATGCGGACTTACCTCTAGGTTCAATCGTCTTCCATCAGGTCAGAATGGTCTCCTTGGTCTGAAAAAGCTCCACTGTGTCACAGTGGCCCCTTGTTTCCATGGGGTTCTCTTGGGCCACAATGGAATCCCTGCTTTCTTCATCTCACAATGCCTCCTTGGCACCTTACCTCTGCGTTCAATCATCTTCCATCATGTCACAGTTATCTCCTTGCTTTGAAAAATTCCCTAGAGTTTCACCCTGTCTTCTTGATTCCATGTGGCCTTACCTGGCGGGTCAATCAACTACTCTCATGTCACAATGGTCTCCTTGGTTTCAAAAAGCTCCACTGTGTCACAATGGATCCTTGGCTCCATGTGTCCTATCCCATGGGTTCAATCTTCCATCATGTCACAATGGGTTCTTTGGTTTATCGCCGTGGCCCATTGCTTCTATGCAGTTCTGTATTCCACAAGGGAATCTGTGATTTCTTCGAGTCACAATGCTTCCTTGGCTCCATGTGGGTTTACCTGTGTGCCCAATCGTCTTCCATCATGTCAGAATGGTTTCCTTATTCTGAAATAGCATCACTGTGTCAAAGTGGCCCCTTGGATCCATGCGGTTCTGTTGTGTCACAATGGAATCCTTCCTATCATCTTGTCTCAATGGCTCCTTGGCTCCATGCAGCCTTACCTGTAGGTTCAATCGTCTTCCATCATGTCAGAAAGGTCTGCTTGGTCTCAACAAGCTCCCCCGTGTCACAGTGGCATCTTGGTTCCATGAGGTTCTGTTAGGCCACAATGGAATCCTTGCTTTCTTTGTGTCACAATTGCTCCTTGATTCCATGTAGCCTTAGCCATGGCTTCAATCATCTTCCCGCATGTCGCAATGGTCTCCTTGGTCAGAAAAGCTCCACTGCGTCACAATGGCTCCTTAGCTCCATGTGGCCTGACCTGTTGGCTTAATCATCTTCCCTCATGTCAAAATAATCTCCTTGGTTTGACAAAGCTCTACAGTGTCACCATGTCTCCTTGATTCCATGTAGCCTTACCGGTGGGTTCAATATTCTTCCATCATATCACAATGGTCTCCTTGGTTTCAAAAAGCTCCACTGCGTAACTGTGGCCCCTTGGTTCACTGTGGTTCTGTTGCGTCACAATGGAATCCTTCCTATCATCTTGTAATAATGGCTGCTTGGCTCCATGCAGCCTTTCCGGGTTGCTTAATCATCTTCCATCATGGCACAATGGTCTTCTTGGTTTCAATAACTCAAAAGTGTTAGAGTGTCCCATTACTTCCATGCAATTCTCTTATGGCGCAATGGAATCCTTGCTTTCTTCGTGTCACAATTGCTACTTGTTTCCATATAGCCTTAACCATTTGTACAATCACCTCCCAGCAGGTCACAATGGTCTCCTTGGTCAGAAAAGCTCCACTGCGTCACAATGGCTCCTTAGCTCCATGTGGCCTGACCTGTTGGTTTAATCATCTTGCATCATGTCACAATGGTCTCCTTGGTTTCAAAAAGCTCCACTGGGTAACAGTAGCCACTTGGTTCTATGTCGTTCTGTTCTGTCACAATGGAATCCCTCCTTTCGTTGTGTCACAATGGCTTCGTGGCTCCATGCAGTCTTACCTAGTTGTTTAATCATCTTCCCGCATGTCACAATGTTCTTCTTGTCTTGAAAGCTCCACTGCGTCACAATGTCTCCTTAGCTCCATGTGGCCTGACCTGTTGGTTTAATCATCTTCTGTCATGTCACAATTATCTCCTTGGTTTGACAAAGCTATACATTGTCACCATGGCTCCTTGATTCCATGTGGCCTTACCTGTTGGGTCAATAATCCTCCAGCATATCACAATGGTGTCCTTGGTTTCAGAAACTCAAATGTGCAACAGTGTCCCATTGGTTCCATGTGATTCTGTCGTGTCGCAATGGAATCCATACTTTCTTTGTGTCACAATGGCTCCTTGCTTCCATGCGGCCTTACTTGTTGGTTCAATCGTCTTCCATCATGTCAGAATGGTCTCCTTGGTCTGAAATAGCACCACTGTGTCAACGTGGCCACTTGGATCCATGCGGTTCCGTCGTGTCACAATGGAATCCTTGCTTCCTTCTTGTCAAAATGCCTCCTTGGCTCCATGCAGCCTGACCTTTTAATTTCATCATCTTCCATCCTGTCAGATTGGCCTCCTTGGTCTGAAAGAGCTCCACTGTGTCACAGTGGCCCCTTGGTTAAATGTGGTTCTGGGCTGCCACAATGGAATCCTTGCTTTCTTTGTGTCACAATGCCTCCTTGGCTCCATGCAGCCTTTCCTGGCTGTTTAATCATCATCCATCATGTCACAATGGTCTCCTTGGCTTCAAAAACTCAAATGTGTAAAAGTGTCCCATTGGTTCCATCGGATTCTGTCGTGTCCCAATGGAATCCTTTCTTTCTTCGTGTCAGAACAATGGGTCATTGGCTCCATGCCGCCTTACCTGTGGATTCAGTCATCTTCCATCATGTCAGAATGGTCTCCTTATTCTGAAATAGCATCACTGTGTCACAATGGCTCCTTGGATCCATGCGGTTCTGTCGTGTCACAATGGAATCCGTGCTTTCTTCGTATCACAATGCCTCCTTGGCTCCATGCGGCCTAACCTGTAGGTTCAATCCTCGTCCATCATGTCACAATGGTCTGCTTGGTTTCAAAAAGCTCCACTGTGTAACAGTGGCCCATTGGTTCCCTGCGGTTCTGTTGTGTCACAATGGTATCCTTCCTTTTGTCGTGTCACAATGCCTCCTTGGCTCCATGCAGCCTTTCCTGGTATTTTGATCATCTTCCATCATGTCACAATGGCCTTCCTAGTTTCAAAATCTCAAAAGTGTAACAGTGTCCCATTAGTTCCATGCAATTCTCTTATGCCACAATGGAATCCTTGCTTTCTTCGTGTCACAATTGCTCCTTGATTCCATGTAGCCTTAGCCATGGCTTCAATCATCTTCCCGCATGTCGCAATGGTCTCCTTGGCCAGAAAAGCTCCACAGCGTCACAATGGCTCCTTAGCTCCATGTGGCCTGACCTGTTGGTTTAATCATCTTCCCTCATGTCACAATAATCTCCTTGGTTTGACAAAGCTCTACAGTGTCACCATGGCTCCTGGATTGCATGTAACCTTACCGGTGGGTTCAATATTCTTCCATCATATCACAATGGTCTCCTTGGCTTCAAAAACTCAAATGTGTAACAGTGTCCCATTGGTTCCATGCGATTCTGTCATGTCCCAATGGAATCCTTCCTTCCTTCGTGTCACAATGCCTCCTTGGCTCCACGCGGCCTTACCTGTAGGTTCAATCATCTTCCATCATGTCAGAAGGGTCTCCTTGGTCTGAAATAGCACCACTGTGTCAAAGTGGCCCCTTGGATCCATGCGATTCTGTCGTGTCCCAATGGAATCCTTGCTTTCTTCGTGTCAAAATGCCTCCTTGGCTCCGCGCGGCCTTACCTGTAGGTTCAATCGTCTTTTGTCATGTCAGAATGGTCTCCTTGGTCTGAAATAGCACCAATGTGTCAAAGTGGCCCCTTGGATCCATGCGATTCTGTCGTGTCCCAATGGAATCCTTGCTTTCTTCGTGTCACAATGCCTCCTTGGCCCCATGCGGACTTACCTCTAGGTTCAATCGTCTTCCATCAGGTCAGAATGGTCTCCTTGGTCTGAAAAAGCTCCACTGTGTCACAGTGGCCCCTTGTTTCCATGGGGTTCTCTTGGGCCACAATGGAATCCCTGCTTTCTTCATCTCACAATGCCTCCTTGGCACCTTACCTCTGCGTTCAATCATCTTCCATCATGTCACAGTTATCTCCTTGCTTTGAAAAATTCCCTAGAGTTTCACCCTGTCTTCTTGATTCCATGTGGCCTTACCTGGCGGGTCAATCAACTACTCTCATGTCACAATGGTCTCCTTGGTTTCAAAAAGCTCCACTGTGTCACAATGGATCCTTGGCTCCATGTGTCCTATCCCATGGGTTCAATCTTCCATCATGTCACAATGGGTTCTTTGGTTTATCGCCGTGGCCCATTGCTTCTATGCAGTTCTGTATTCCACAAGGGAATCTGTGATTTCTTCGAGTCACAATGCTTCCTTGGCTCCATGTGGGTTTACCTGTGTGCCCAATCGTCTTCCATCATGTCAGAATGGTTTCCTTATTCTGAAATAGCATCACTGTGTCAAAGTGGCCCCTTGGATCCATGCGGTTCTGTTGTGTCACAATGGAATCCTTCCTATCATCTTGTCTCAATGGCTCCTTGGCTCCATGCAGCCTTACCTGTAGGTTCAATCGTCTTCCATCATGTCAGAAAGGTCTGCTTGGTCTCAACAAGCTCCCCCGTGTCACAGTGGCATCTTGGTTCCATGAGGTTCTGTTAGGCCACAATGGAATCCTTGCTTTCTTTGTGTCACAATTGCTCCTTGATTCCATGTAGCCTTAGCCATGGCTTCAATCATCTTCCCGCATGTCGCAATGGTCTCCTTGGTCAGAAAAGCTCCACTGCGTCACAATGGCTCCTTAGCTCCATGTGGCCTGACCTGTTGGCTTAATCATCTTCCCTCATGTCAAAATAATCTCCTTGGTTTGACAAAGCTCTACAGTGTCACCATGTCTCCTTGATTCCATGTAGCCTTACCGGTGGGTTCAATATTCTTCCATCATATCACAATGGTCTCCTTGGTTTCAAAAAGCTCCACTGTGTAACAGTGGCCCCTTGGTTCACTGTGGTTCTGTTGCGTCACAATGGAATCCTTCCTATCATCTTGTAATAATGGCTGCTTGGCTCCATGCAGCCTTTCCGGGTTGCTTAATCATCTTCCATCATGGCACAATGGTCTTCTTGGTTTCAATAACTCAAAAGTGTTAGAGTGTCCCATTACTTCCATGCAATTCTCTTATGGCGCAATGGAATCCTTGCTTTCTTCGTGTCACAATTGCTACTTGTTTCCATATAGCCTTAACCATTTGTACAATCACCTCCCAGCAGGTCACAATGGTCTCCTTGGTCAGAAAAGCTCCACTGCGTCACAATGGCTCCTTAGCTCCATGTGGCCTGACCTGTTGGTTTAATCATCTTGCATCATGTCACAATGGTCTCCTTGGTTTCAAAAAGCTCCACTGGGTAACAGTAGCCACTTGGTTCTATGTCGTTCTGTTCTGTCACAATGGAATCCCTCCTTTCGTTGTGTCACAATGGCTTCGTGGCTCCATGCAGTCTTACCTAGTTGTTTAATCATCTTCCCGCATGTCACAATGTTCTTCTTGTCTGGAAAGCTCCACTGCGTCACAATGTCTCCTTAGCTCCATGTGGCCTGACCTGTTGGTTTAATCATCTTCTGTCATGTCTCAATTATCTCCTTGGTTTGACAAAGCTATACATTGTCACCATGGCTCCTTGATTCCAATTGGCCTTACCTGTTGGGTCAATAATCCTCCAGCATATCACAATGGTGTCCTTGGTTTCAGAAACTCAAATGTGCAACAGTGTCCCATTGGTTCCATGTGATTCTGTCGTGTCGCAATGGAATCCATACTTTCTTTGTGTCACAATGGCTCCTTGCTTCCATGCGGCCTTACTTGTTGGTTCAATCGTCTTCCATCATGTCAGAATGGTCTCCTTGGTCTGAAATAGCACCACTGTGTCAACGTGGCCACTTGGATCCATGCGGTTCCGTCGTGTCACAATGGAATCCTTGCTTTCTTCTTGTCAAAATGCCTCCTTGGCTCCATGCAGCCTGACCTTTTAATTTCATCATCTTCCATCCTGTCAGATTGGCCTCCTTGGTCTGAAAGAGCTCCACTGTGTCACAGTGGCCCCTTGGTTAAATGTGGTTCTGGGCTGCCACAATGGAATCCTTGCTTTCTTTGTGTCACAATGCCTCCTTGGCTCCATGCAGCCTTTCTTGGCTGTTTAATCATCATCCATCATGTCACAATGGTCTCCTTGGCTTCAAAAACTCAAATGTGTAAAAGTGTCCCATTGGTTCCATCGGATTCTGTCGTGTCCCAATGGAATCCTTTCTTTCTTCGTGTCAGAACAATGGGTCATTGGCTCCATGCCGCCTTACCTGTGGATTCAGTCATCTTCCATCATGTCAGAATGGTCTCCTTATTCTGAAATAGCATCACTGTGTCACAATGGCTCCTTGGATCCATGCGGTTCTGTCGTGTCACAATGGAATCCGTGCTTTCTTCGTATCACAATGCCTCCTTGGCTCCATGCGGCCTAACCTGTAGGTTCAATCCTCGTCCATCATGTCACAATGGTCTGCTTGGTTTCAAAAAGCTCCACTGTGTAACAGTGGCCCATTGGTTCCCTGCGGTTCTGTTGTGTCACAATGGTATCTTTCCTTTTGTCGTGTCACAATGCCTCCTTGGCTCCATGCAGCCTTTCCTGGTATTTTGATCATCTTCCATCATGTCACAATGGCCTTCCTAGTTTCAAAAAAACAAAAGTGTAACAGTGTCCCATTAGTTCCATGCAATTCTCTTATGCCACAATGGAATCCTTGCTTTCTTCGTGTCACAATTGCTCCTTGATTCCATGTAGCCTTAGCCAAGGCTTCAATCATCTTCCCGCATGTCGCAATGGTCTCCTTGGCCAGAAAAGCTCCACTGCGTCACAATGGCTCCTTAGCTCCATGTGGCCTGACCTGTTGGTTTAATCATCTTCCCTCATGTCACAATAATCTCCTTGGTTTGACAAAGCTCTACAGTGTCACCATGGCTCCTGGATTGCATGTAACCTTACCGGTGGGTTCAATATTCTTCCATCATATCACAATGGTCTCCTTGGCTTCAAAAACTCAAATGTGTAACAGTGTCCCATTGGTTCCATGCGATTCTGTCATGTCCCAATGGAATCCTTCCTTTCTTCGTGTCACAATGCCTCCTTGGCTCCACGCGGCCTTACCTGTAGGTTCAATCATCTTCCATCATGTCAGAATGGTCTCCTTGGTCTGAAATAGCACCACTGTGTCAAAGTGGCCCCTTGGATCCATGCGATTCTGTCGTGTCCCAATGGAATCCTTGCTTTCTTCGTGTCACCATGCCTCCTTGGCCCCATGCGGACTTACCTCTAGGTTCAATCGTCTTCCATCAGGTCAGAATGGTCTCCTTGGTCTGAAAAAGCTCCACTGTGTCACAGTGGCCCCTTGTTTCCATGGGGTTCTCTTGGGCCACAATGGAATCCCTGCTTTCTTCATCTCACAATGCCTCCTTGGCACCATGTGGCCTTACCTCTGCGTTCAATCATCTTCCATCATGTCACAGTTATCTCCTTGCTTTGAAAAATTCCCTAGAGTTTCACCCTGTCTTCTTGATTCCATGTGGCCTTACCTGGCGGGTCAATCAACTACTCTCATGTCACAATGGTCTCCTTGGTTTCAAAAAGCTCCACTGTGTCACAATGGATCCTTGGCTCCATGTGTCCTATCCCATGGGTTCAATCTTCCATCATGTCACAATGGGTTCTTTGGTTTATCGCCGTGGCCCATTGCTTCTATGCAGTTCTGTATTCCACAAGGGAATCTGTGATTTCTTCGAGTCACAATGCTTCCTTGGCTCCATGTGGGTTTACCTGTGTGCCCAATCGTCTTCCATCATGTCAGAATGGTTTCCTTATTCTGAAATAGCATCACTGTGTCAAAGTGGCCCCTTGGATCCATGCGGTTCTGTTGTGTCACAATGGAATCCTTCCTATCATCTTGTCTCAATGGCTCCTTGGCTCCATGCAGCCTTACCTGTAGGTTCAATCGTCTTCCATCATGTCAGAAGGGTCTGCTTGGTCTCAACAAGCTCCCCCGTGTCACAGTGGCATCTTGGTTCCATGAGGTTCTGTTAGGCCACAATGGAATCCTTGCTTTCTTCGTGTCACAATTGCTCCTTGATTCCATGTAGCCTTAGCCATGGCTTCAATCATCTTCCCGCATGTCGCAATGGTCTCCTTGGCCAGAAAAGCTCCACTGCATCACAATGCCTCCCTAGCTCCATGTGGCCTGACCTGTTGGTTTAATCATCTTCCCTCATGTCACAATAATCTCCTTGGTTTGACAAAGCTCTACAGTGTCACCATGGCTCCTGGTCTGCATGTAACCTTACCGGTGGGTTCAATATTCTTCCATCATATCACAATGGTCTGCTTGGCTTCAAAAACTCAAATGTGTAACAGTGTCCCATTGGTTCCATGCGATTCTGTCATGTCCCAATGGAATCCTTCCTTTCTTCGTGTCACAATGCCTCCTTGGCTCCACGCGGCCTTACCTGTAGGTTCAATCATCTTCCATCATGTCAGAATGGTCTCCTTGGTCTGAAATAGCACCACTGTGTCAAAGTGGCCCCTCAGATCCATGCGATTCTGTCGTGTCCCAATGGAATCCTTGCTTTCTTCGTGTCAAAATGCCTCCTTGGCTCCACGCGGCCTTACCTGTAGGTTCAATCATCTTCCGTCATGTCAGAAGGGTCTCCTTGGTCTGAAATAGCACCAATGTGTCAAAGTGGCCCCTTGGATCCATGCGATTCTGTCGTGTCCCAATGGAATCCTTGCTTTCTTCGTGTCACCATGCCTCCTTGGCCCCATGCGGACTTACCTCTAGGTTCAATCGTCTTCCATCAGGTCAGAATGGTCTCCTTGGTCTGAAAAAGCTCCACTGTGTAACAGTGGCCCCTTTTTTCCATGGGGTTCTCTTGGGCCACAATGGAATCCCTGCTTTCTTCATCTCACAATGCCTCCTTGGCACCATGTGGCCTTACCTCTGCGTTCAATCATCTTCCATCATGTCACAGTTATCTCCTTGCTTTGAAAAATTCCCTAGAGTTTCACCCTGTCTTCTTGATTCCATGTGGCCTTACCTGGCGGGTCAATCAACTACTCTCATGTCACAATGGTCTCCTTGGTTTCAAAAAGCTCCACTGTGTCACAATGGACCCTTGGCTCCATGTGTCCTATCCCATGGGTTCAACCTTCCATCATGTCACAATGGGTTCTTTGGTTTATCGCCGTGGCCCATTGCTTCTATGCAGTTCTGTATTCCACAAGGGAATCTGTGATTTCTTCGAGTCACAATGCTTCCTTGGCTCCATGTGGGTTTACCTGTGTGCCCAATCGTCTTCCATCATGTCAGAATGGTTTCCTTATTCTGAAATAGCACCACTGTGTCAAAGTGGCCCCTTGGATCCATGCGGTTCTGTTGTGTCACAATGGAATCCTTCCTATCATCTTGTCTCAATGGCTCCTTGGCTCCATGCAGCCTTACCTGTAGGTTCAATCGTCTTCCATCATGTCAGAAGGGTCTGCTTGGTCTCAACAAGCTCCCCCGTGTCACAGTGGCATCTTGGTTCCATGAGGTTCTGTTAGGCCACAATGGAATCCTTGCTTTCTTCGTGTCACAATTGCTCCTTGATTCCATGTAGCCTTAGCCATGGCTTCAATCATCTTCCCGCATGTCGCAATGGTCTCCTTGGTCAGAAAAGCTCCACTGCATCACAATGCCTCCCTAGCTCCATGTGGCCTGACCTGTTGGTTTAATCATCTTCCCTCATGTCAAAATAATCTCCTTGGTTTGACAAAGCTCTACAGTGTCACCATGTCTCCTTGATTCCATGTAGCCTTACCGGTGGGTTCAATATTCTTCCATCATATCACAATGGTCTCCTTGGTTTCAAAAAGCTCCACTGCGTAACTGTGGCCCCTTGGTTCACTGTGGTTCTGTTGTGTCACAATGGAATCCTTCCTATCGTCTTGTAACAATGGCTGCTTGGCTCCATGCAGCCTTTCCGGGTTGCTTAATCATCTTCCATCATGGCACAATGGTCTTCTTGGTTTCAATAACTCAAAAGTGTTAGAGTGTCCCATTACTTCCATGCAATTCTCTTATGGCGCAATGGAATCCTTGCTTTCTTCGTGTCACAATTACTACTTGTTGCCATATAGCCTTAACCATTTGTACAATCACCTCCCAGCAGGTCACAATGGTCTCTATGGTTTCAAAATCTCCACTGGGTAACAGTAGCCACTTGGTTCTATGTCGTTCTGTTCTGTCACAATGGAATCCCTCCTTTCGTTGTGTCACAATGGCTCCGTGGCTCCATGCAGTCTTACCTAGTTGTTTAATCATCTTCCCGCATGTCACAATGTTCTTCTTGTCTGAAAAGCTCCAATGCGTCACAATGTCTCCTTAGCTCCATGTGGCCTGACCTGTTGGTTTAATCATCTTCTGTCATGTCACAATTATCTCCTTGGTTTGACAAAGCTATACAGTGTCACCATGGCTCCTTGGTTCCATGTGGCCTTACCTGTTGGGTCAATAATACTCCAGCATATCACAATGGTGTCCTTGGTTTCAGAAACTCAAATGTGCAACAGTGTCCCATTGGTTCCATGTGATTCTGTTGTGTCGCAATGGAATCCATACTTTCTTTGTGTCACAATGGCTCCTTGCTTCCATGCAGCCTTACCTTTAGGTTCAATCGTCTTCCATCATGTCAGAAGGGTCTGCTTGGTCTCAACAAGCTCCCCCGTGTCACAGTGGCATCTTGGTTCCATGAGGTTCTGTTAGGCCACAATGGAATCCTTGCTTTCTTCGTGTCACAATTGCTCCTTGATTCCATGTAGCCTTAGCCATGGCTTCAATCATCTTCCCGCATGTCGCAATGGTCTCCTTGGCCAGAAAAGCTCCACTGCATCACAATGCCTCCCTAGCTCCATGTGGCCTGACCTGTTGGTTTAATCATCTTCCCTCATGTCACAATAATCTCCTTGGTTTGACAAAGCTCTACAGTGTCACCATGTCTCCTTGATTCCATGTGGCCTTACCGGTGGGTTCAATATTCTTCCATCATATCACAATGGTCTCCTTGCTTTCAAAAAGCTCCACTGCGTAACTGTGGCCCCTTGGTTCACTGTGGTTCTGTTGTGTCACAATGGAATCCTTCCTATCGTCTTGTAACAATGGCTGCTTGGCTCCATGCAGCCTTTCCGGGTTGCTTAATCATCTTCCATCATGGCACAATGGTCTTCTTGGTTTCAATAACTCAAAAGTGTTAGAGTGTCCCATTACTTCCATGCAATTCTCTTATGGCGCAATGGAATCCTTGCTTTCTTCGTGTCACAATTACTACTTGTTGCCATATAGCCTTAACCATTTGTACAATCACCTCCCAGCAGGTCACAATGGTCTCTATGGTTTCAAAATCTCCACTGGGTAACAGTAGCCACTTGGTTCTATGTCGTTCTGTTCTGTCACAATGGAATCCCTCCTTTCGTTGTGTCACAATGGCTCCGTGGCTCCATGCAGTCTTACCTAGTTGTTTAATCATCTTCCCGCATGTCACAATGTTCTTCTTGTCTGAAAAGCTCCAATGCGTCACAATGTCTCCTTAGCTCCATGTGGCCTGACCTGTTGGTTTAATCATCTTCTGTCATGTCACAATTATCTCCTTGGTTTGACAAAGCTATACAGTGTCACCATGGCTCCTTGGTTCCATGTGGCCTTACCTGTTGGGTCAATAATACTCCAGCATATCACAATGGTGTCCTTGGTTTCAGAAACTCAAATGTGCAACAGTGTCCCATTGGTTCCATGTGATTCTGTTGTGTCGCAATGGAATCCATACTTTCTTTGTGTCACAATGGCTCCTTGCTTCCATGCAGCCTTACCTTTAGGTTCAATCGTCTTCCATCATGTCAGAAGGGTCTGCTTGGTCTCAACAAGCTCCCCCGTGTCACAGTGGCATCTTGGTTCCATGAGGTTCTGTTAGGCCACAATGGAATCCTTGCTTTCTTCGTGTCACAATTGCTCCTTGATTCCATGTAGCCTTAGCCATGGCTTCAATCATCTTCCCGCATGTCGCAATGGTCTCCTTGGCCAGAAAAGCTCCACTGCATCACAATGCCTCCCTAGCTCCATGTGGCCTGACCTGTTGGTTTAATCATCTTCCCTCATGTCACAATAATCTCCTTGGTTTGACAAAGCTCTACAGTGTCACCATGTCTCCTTGATTCCATGTGGCCTTACCGGTGGGTTCAATATTCTTCCATCATATCACAATGGTCTCCTTGCTTTCAAAAAGCTCCACTGCGTAACTGTGGCCCCTTGGTTCACTGTGGTTCTGTTGTGTCACAATGGAATCCTTCCTATCGTCTTGTAACAATGGCTGCTTGGCTCCATGCAGCCTTTCCGGGTTGCTTAATCATCTTCCATCATGGCACAATGGTCTTCTTGGTTTCAATAACTCAAAAGTGTTAGAGTGTCCCATTACTTCCATGCAATTCTCTTATGGCGCAATGGAATCCTTGCTTTCTTCGTGTCACAATTGCTACTTGTTGCCATATAGCCTTAACCATTTGTACAATCACCTCCCAGCAGGTCACAATGGTCTCTATGGTTTCAAAATCTCCACTGGGTAACAGTAGCCACTTGGTTCTATGTCGTTCTGTTCTGTCACAATGGAATCCCTCCTTTCGTTGTGTCACAATGGCTCCGTGGCTCCATGCAGTCTTACCTAGTTGTTTAATCATCTTCCCGCATGTCACAATGTTCTTCTTGTCTGAAAAGCTCCAATGCGTCACAATGTCTCCTTAGCTCCATGTGGCCTGACCTGTTGGTTTAATCATCTTCTGTCATGTCACAATTATCTCCTTGGTTTGACAAAGCTATACAGTGTCACCATGGCTCCTTGGTTCCATGTGGCCTTACCTGTTGGGTCAATAATACTCCAGCATATCACAATGGTGTCCTTGGTTTCAGAAACTCAAATGTGCAACAGTGTCCCATTGGTTCCATGTGATTCTGTTGTGTCGCAATGGAATCCATACTTTCTTTGTGTCACAATGGCTCCTTGCTTCCATGCAGCCTTACCTTTAGGTTCAATCGTCTTCCATCATGTCAGAAGGGTCTGCTTGGTCTCAACAAGCTCCCCCGTGTCACAGTGGCATCTTGGTTCCATGAGGTTCTGTTAGGCCACAATGGAATCCTTGCTTTCTTCGTGTCACAATTGCTCCTTGATTCCATGTAGCCTTAGCCATGGCTTCAATCATCTTCCCGCATGTCGCAATGGTCTCCTTGGCCAGAAAAGCTCCACTGCATCACAATGCCTCCCTAGCTCCATGTGGCCTGACCTGTTGGTTTAATCATCTTCCCTCATGTCACAATAATCTCCTTGGTTTGACAAAGCTCTACAGTGTCACCATGTCTCCTTGATTCCATGTGGCCTTACCGGTGGGTTCAATATTCTTCCATCATATCACAATGGTCTCCTTGCTTTCAAAAAGCTCCACTGCGTAACTGTGGCCCCTTGGTTCACTGTGGTTCTGTTGTGTCACAATGGAATCCTTCCTATCGTCTTGTAACAATGGCTGCTTGGCTCCATGCAGCCTTTCCGGGTTGCTTAATCATCTTCCATCATGGCACAATGGTCTTCTTGGTTTCAATAACTCAAAAGTGTTAGAGTGTCCCATTACTTCCATGCACTTCTCTTATGGCGCAATGGAATCCTTGCTTTCTTCGTGTCACAATTGCTACTTGTTTCCATATAGCCTTAACCATTTGTACAATCACCTCCCAGCAGGTCACAATGGTCTCCTTGGTCAGAAAAGCTCCACTGCGTCACAATGGCTCCTTAGCTCCATGTGGCCTGACCTGTTGGTTTAATCATCTTGCATCATGTCACAATGGTCTCCTTGGTTTCAAAAAGCTCCACTGGGTAACAGTAGCCACTTGGTTCTATGTCGTTCTGTTCTGTCACAATGGAATCCCTCCTTTCGTTGTGTCACAATGGCTCCGTGGCTCCATGCAGTCTTACCTAGTTGTTTAATCATCTTCCCGCATGTCACAATGTTCTTCTTGTCTGAAAAGCTCCACTGCGTCACAATGTCTCCTTAGCTCCATGTGGCCTGACCTGTTGGTTTAATCATCTTCTGTCATGTCACAATTATCTCCTTGGTTTGACAAAGCTATACATTGTCACCATGGCTCCTTGATTCCACGTGGCCTTACCTGTTGGGTCAATAATCCTCCAGCATATCACAATGGTGTCCTTGGTTTCAGAAACTCAAATGTGCAACAGTGTCCCATTGGTTCCATGTGATTCTGTCGTGTCGCAATGGAATCCATACTTTCTTTGTGTCACAATGGCTCCTTGGCTCCATGCAGCCTTTCCTGGCTGTTTAATCATCATCCATCATGTCACAATGGTCTCCTTGGCTTCAAAAACTCAAATGTGTAAAAGTGTCCCATTGGTTCCATGCGATTCTATCGTGTCCCAATGGAATCCTTTCTTTCTTCGTGTCAGCACAATGGGTCATTGGCTCCATGCCGCCTTAGCTGTGGATTCAGTCATCTTCCATCATGTCAGAATGGTCTCCTTATTCTGAAATAGCATCACTGTGTCACAATGGCTCCTTGGATCCATGCGGTTCTGTCGTGTCACAATGGAATCCGTGCTTTCTTCGTATCACAATGCCTCCTTGGCTCCATGCGGCCTAACCTGTAGGTTCAATCCTCTTCCATCATGTCACAATGGTCTGCTTGGTTTCAAAAAGCTCCACTGTGTAACAGTGGCCCATTGGTTCCCTGCGGTTCTGTTGTGTCACAATGGTATCCTTCCTTTTGTCGTGTCACAATGCCTCCTTGGCTCCATGTAGCCTTTCCTGGTATTTTGATCATCTTCCATCATGTCACAATGGCCTTCCTAGTTTCAAAATCTCAAAAGTGTAACAGTGTCCCATTAGTTCCATGCAATTCTCTTATGCCACAATGGAATCCTTGCTTTCTTCGTGTCACAATTGCTCCTTGATTCCATGTAGCCTTAGCCATGGCTTCCATCATCTTCCCGCATGTCGCAATGGTCTCCTTGGTCAGAAAAGCTCCATTGCGTCACAATGGCTCCTTAGCTCCATGTGGCCTGACCTGTTGGTTTAATCATCTTCCCTCATGTCACAATAATCTCCTTGGTTTGACAAAGCTCTACAGTGTCACCATGGCTCCTGGATTGCATGTAACCCTACCGGTGGGTTCAATATTCTTCCATCATATCACAATGGTCTCCTTGGCTTCAAAAACTCAAATGTGTAACAGTGTCCCATTGGTTCCATGCGATTCTGTCATGTCCCAATGGAATCCTTCCTTTCTTCGTGTCACAATGCCTCCTTGGCTCCACGCGGCCTTACCTGTAGGTTCAATCATCTTCCATCATGTCAGAATGGTCTCCTTGGTCTGAAATAGCACCACTGTGTCAAAGTGGCCCCTTGGATCCATGCGATTCTGTCGTGTCCCAATGGAATCCTTGCTTTCTTCGTGTCAAAATGCCTCCTTGGCTCCACGCGGCCTTACCTGTAGGTTCAATCATCTTCCGTCATGTCAGAAGGGTCTCCTTGGTCTGAAATAGCACCAATGTGTCAAAGTGGCCCCTTGGATCCATGCGATTCTGTCGTGTCCCAATGGAATCCTTGCTTTCTTCGTGTCACCATGCCTCCTTGGCCCCATGCGGACTTACCTCTAGGTTCAATCGTCTTCCATCAGGTCAGAATGGTCTCCTTGGTCTGAAAAAACTCCACTGTGTAACAGTGGCCCCTTGTTTCCATGGGGTTCTCTTGGGCCACAATGGAATCCCTGCTTTCTTCATCTCACAATGCCTCCTTGGCACCATGTGGCCTTACCTCTGCGTTCAATCATCTTCCATCATGTCACAGTTATCTCCTTGCTTTGAAAAATTCCCTAGAGTTTCACCCTGTCTTCTTGATTCCATGTGGCCTTACCTGGCGGGTCAATCAACTACTCTCATGTCACAATGGTCTCCTTGGTTTCAAAAAGCTCCACTGTGTCACAATGGACCCTTGGCTCCATGTGTCCTATCCCATGGGTTCAATCTTCCATCATGTCACAATGGGTTCTTTGGTTTATCGCCGTGGCCCATTGCTTCTATGCAGTTCTGTATTCCACAAGGGAATCTGTGATTTCTTCGAGTCACAATGCTTCCTTGGCTCCATGTGGGTTTACCTGTGTGCCCAATCGTCTTCCATCATGTCAGAATGGTTTCCTTATTCTGAAATAGCATCACTGTGTCAAAGTGGCCCCTTGGATCCATGCGGTTCTGTTGTGTCACAATGGAATCCTTCCTATCATCTTGTCTCAATGGCTCCTTGGCTCCATGCAGCCTTACCTGTAGGTTCAATCGTCTTCCATCATGTCAGAAGGGTCTGCTTGGTCTCAACAAGCTCCCCCGTGTCACAGTGGCATCTTGGTTCCATGAGGTTCTGTTAGGCCACAATGGAATCCTTGCTTTCTTCGTGTCACAATTGCTCCTTGATTCCATGTAGCCTTAGCCATGGCTTCAATCATCTTCCCGCATGTCGCAATGGTCTCCTTGGTCAGAAAAGCTCCACTGCATCACAATGCCTCCCTAGCTCCATGTGGCCTGACCTGTTGGTTTAATCATCTTCCCTCATGTCACAATAATCTCCTTGGTTTGACAAAGCTCTACAGTGTCACCATGTCTCCTTGATTCCATGTGGCCTTACCGGTGGGTTCAATATTCTTCCATCATATCACAATGGTCTCCTTGCTTTCAAAAAGCTCCACTGCGTAACTGTGGCCCCTTGGTTCACTGTGGTTCTGTTGTGTCACAATGGAATCCTTCCTATCGTCTTGTAACAATGGCTGCTTGGCTCCATGCAGCCTTTCCGGGTTGCTTAATCATCTTCCATCATGGCACAATGGTCTTCTTGGTTTCAATAACTCAAAAGTGTTAGAGTGTCCCATTACTTCCATGCAATTCTCTTATGGCGCAATGGAATCCTTGCTTTCTTCGTGTCACAATTGCTACTTGTTGCCATATAGCCTTAACCATTTGTACAATCACCTCCCAGCAGGTCACAATGGTCTCTATGGTTTCAAAATCTCCACTGGGTAACAGTAGCCACTTGGTTCTATGTCGTTCTGTTCTGTCACAATGGAATCCCTCCTTTCGTTGTGTCACAATGGCTCCGTGGCTCCATGCAGTCTTACCTAGTTGTTTAATCATCTTCCCGCATGTCACAATGTTCTTCTTGTCTGAAAAGCTCCAATGCGTCACAATGTCTCCTTAGCTCCATGTGGCCTGACCTGTTGGTTTAATCATCTTCTGTCATGTCACAATTATCTCCTTGGTTTGACAAAGCTATACAGTGTCACCATGGCTCCTTGGTTCCATGTGGCCTTACCTGTTGGGTCAATAATACTCCAGCATATCACAATGGTGTCCTTGGTTTCAGAAACTCAAATGTGCAACAGTGTCCCATTGGTTCCATGTGATTCTGTTGTGTCGCAATGGAATCCATACTTTCTTTGTGTCACAATGGCTCCTTGCTTCCATGCAGCCTTACCTTTAGGTTCAATCGTCTTCCATCATGTCAGAAGGGTCTGCTTGGTCTCAACAAGCTCCCCCGTGTCACAGTGGCATCTTGGTTCCATGAGGTTCTGTTAGGCCACAATGGAATCCTTGCTTTCTTCGTGTCACAATTGCTCCTTGATTCCATGTAGCCTTAGCCATGGCTTCAATCATCTTCCCGCATGTCGCAATGGTCTCCTTGGCCAGAAAAGCTCCACTGCATCACAATGCCTCCCTAGCTCCATGTGGCCTGACCTGTTGGTTTAATCATCTTCCCTCATGTCACAATAATCTCCTTGGTTTGACAAAGCTCTACAGTGTCACCATGGCTCCTGGATTGCATGTAACCCTACCGGTGGGTTCAATATTCTTCCATCATATCACAATGGTCTCCTTGGCTTCAAAAACTCAAATGTGTAACAGTGTCCCATTGGTTCCATGCGATTCTGTCATGTCCCAATGGAATCCTTCCTTTCTTCGTGTCACAATGCCTCCTTGGCTCCACGCGGCCTTACCTGTAGGTTCAATCATCTTCCATCATGTCAGAATGGTCTCCTTGGTCTGAAATAGCACCACTGTGTCAAAGTGGCCCCTTGGATCCATGCGATTCTGTCGTGTCCCAATGGAATCCTTGCTTTCTTCGTGTCAAAATGCCTCCTTGGCTCCACGCGGCCTTACCTGTAGGTTCAATCATCTTCCGTCATGTCAGAAGGGTCTCCTTGGTCTGAAATAGCACCAATGTGTCAAAGTGGCCCCTTGGATCCATGCGATTCTGTCGTGTCCCAATGGAATCCTTGCTTTCTTCGTGTCACCATGCCTCCTTGGCCCCATGCGGACTTACCTCTAGGTTCAATCGTCTTCCATCAGGTCAGAATGGTCTCCTTGGTCTGAAAAAACTCCACTGTGTAACAGTGGCCCCTTGTTTCCATGGGGTTCTCTTGGGCCACAATGGAATCCCTGCTTTCTTCATCTCACAATGCCTCCTTGGCACCATGTGGCCTTACCTCTGCGTTCAATCATCTTCCATCATGTCACAGTTATCTCCTTGCTTTGAAAAATTCCCTAGAGTTTCACCCTGTCTTCTTGATTCCATGTGGCCTTACCTGGCGGGTCAATCAACTACTCTCATGTCACAATGGTCTCCTTGGTTTCAAAAAGCTCCACTGTGTCACAATGGACCCTTGGCTCCATGTGTCCTATCCCATGGGTTCAATCTTCCATCATGTCACAATGGGTTCTTTGGTTTATCGCCGTGGCCCATTGCTTCTATGCAGTTCTGTATTCCACAAGGGAATCTGTGATTTCTTCGAGTCACAATGCTTCCTTGGCTCCATGTGGGTTTACCTGTGTGCCCAATCGTCTTCCATCATGTCAGAATGGTTTCCTTATTCTGAAATAGCATCACTGTGTCAAAGTGGCCCCTTGGATCCATGCGGTTCTGTTGTGTCACAATGGAATCCTTCCTATCATCTTGTCTCAATGGCTCCTTGGCTCCATGCAGCCTTACCTGTAGGTTCAATCGTCTTCCATCATGTCAGAAGGGTCTGCTTGGTCTCAACAAGCTCCCCCGTGTCACAGTGGCATCTTGGTTCCATGAGGTTCTGTTAGGCCACAATGGAATCCTTGCTTTCTTCGTGTCACAATTGCTCCTTGATTCCATGTAGCCTTAGCCATGGCTTCAATCATCTTCCCGCATGTCGCAATGGTCTCCTTGGTCAGAAAAGCTCCACTGCATCACAATGCCTCCCTAGCTCCATGTGGCCTGACCTGTTGGTTTAATCATCTTCCCTCATGTCACAATAATCTCCTTGGTTTGACAAAGCTCTACAGTGTCACCATGTCTCCTTGATTCCATGTGGCCTTACCGGTGGGTTCAATATTCTTCCATCATATCACAATGGTCTCCTTGCTTTCAAAAAGCTCCACTGCGTAACTGTGGCCCCTTGGTTCACTGTGGTTCTGTTGTGTCACAATGGAATCCTTCCTATCGTCTTGTAACAATGGCTGCTTGGCTCCATGCAGCCTTTCCGGGTTGCTTAATCATCTTCCATCATGGCACAATGGTCTTCTTGGTTTCAATAACTCAAAAGTGTTAGAGTGTCCCATTACTTCCATGCAATTCTCTTATGGCGCAATGGAATCCTTGCTTTCTTCGTGTCACAATTGCTACTTGTTGCCATATAGCCTTAACCATTTGTACAATCACCTCCCAGCAGGTCACAATGGTCTCTATGGTTTCAAAATCTCCACTGGGTAACAGTAGCCACTTGGTTCTATGTCGTTCTGTTCTGTCACAATGGAATCCCTCCTTTCGTTGTGTCACAATGGCTCCGTGGCTCCATGCAGTCTTACCTAGTTGTTTAATCATCTTCCCGCATGTCACAATGTTCTTCTTGTCTGAAAAGCTCCAATGCGTCACAATGTCTCCTTAGCTCCATGTGGCCTGACCTGTTGGTTTAATCATCTTCTGTCATGTCACAATTATCTCCTTGGTTTGACAAAGCTATACAGTGTCACCATGGCTCCTTGGTTCCATGTGGCCTTACCTGTTGGGTCAATAATACTCCAGCATATCACAATGGTGTCCTTGGTTTCAGAAACTCAAATGTGCAACAGTGTCCCATTGGTTCCATGTGATTCTGTTGTGTCGCAATGGAATCCATACTTTCTTTGTGTCACAATGGCTCCTTGCTTCCATGCAGCCTTACCTTTAGGTTCAATCGTCTTCCATCATGTCAGAAAGGTCTGCTTGGTCTCAACAAGCTCCCCCGTGTCACAGTGGCATCTTGGTTCCATGAGGTTCTGTTAGGCCACAATGGAATCCTTGCTTTCTTCGTGTCACAATTGCTCCTTGATTCCATGTAGCCTTAGCCATGGCTTCAATCATCTTCCCGCATGTCGCAATGGTCTCCTTGGCCAGAAAAGCTCCACTGCATCACAATGCCTCCCTAGCTCCATGTGGCCTGACCTGTTGGTTTAATCATCTTCCCTCATGTCACAATAATCTCCTTGGTTTGACAAAGCTCTACAGTGTCACCATGTCTCCTTGATTCCATGTGGCCTTACCGGTGGGTTCAATATTCTTCCATCATATCACAATGGTCTCCTTGCTTTCAAAAAGCTCCACTGCGTAACTGTGGCCCCTTGGTTCACTGTGGTTCTGTTGTGTCACAATGGAATCCTTCCTATCGTCTTGTAACAATGGCTGCTTGGCTCCATGCAGCCTTTCCGGGTTGCTTAATCATCTTCCATCATGGCACAATGGTCTTCTTGGTTTCAATAACTCAAAAGTGTTAGAGTGTCCCATTACTTCCATGCACTTCTCTTATGGCGCAATGGAATCCTTGCTTTCTTCGTGTCACAATTACTACTTGTTTCCATATAGCCTTAACCATTTGTACAATCACCTCCCAGCAGGTCACAATGGTCTCCTTGGTCAGAAAAGCTCCACTGCGTCACAATGGCTCCTTAGCTCCATGTGGCCTGACCTGTTGGTTTAATCATCTTGCATCATGTCACAATGGTCTCCTTGGTTTCAAAAAGCTCCACTGGGTAACAGTAGCCACTTGGTTCTATGTCGTTCTGTTCTGTCACAATGGAATCCCTCCTTTCGTTGTGTCACAATGGCTCCGTGGCTCCATGCAGTCTTACCTAGTTGTTTAATCATCTTCCCGCATGTCACAATGTTCTTCTTGTCTGAAAAGCTCCACTGCGTCACAATGTCTCCTTAGCTCCATGTGGCCTGACCTGTTGGTTTAATCATCTTCTGTCATGTCACAATTATCTCCTTGGTTTGACAAAGCTATACATTGTCACCATGGCTCCTTGATTCCATGTGGCCTTACCTGTTGGGTCAATAATCCTCCAGCATATCACAATGGTGTCCTTGGTTTCAGAAACTCAAATGTGCAACAGTGTCCCATTGGTTCCATGTGATTCTGTCGTGTCGCAATGGAATCCATACTTTCTTTGTGTCACAATGGCTCCTTGGCTCCATGCAGCCTTTCCTGGCTGTTTAATCATCATCCATCATGTCACAATGGTCTCCTTGGCTTCAAAAACTCAAATGTGTAAAAGTGTCCCATTGGTTCCATGCGATTCTATCGTGTCCCAATGGAATCCTTTCTTTCTTCGTGTCAGCACAATGGGTCATTGGCTCCATGCCGCCTTAGCTGTGGATTCAGTCATCTTCCATCATGTCAGAATGGTCTCCTTATTCTGAAATAGCATCACTGTGTCACAATGGCTCCTTGGATCCATGCGGTTCTGTCGTGTCACAATGGAATCCGTGCTTTCTTCGTATCACAATGCCTCCTTGGCTCCATGCGGCCTAACCTGTAGGTTCAATCCTCTTCCATCATGTCACAATGGTCTGCTTGGTTTCAAAAAGCTCCACTGTGTAACAGTGGCCCATTGGTTCCCTGCGGTTCTGTTGTGTCACAATGGTATCCTTCCTTTTGTCGTGTCACAATGCCTCCTTGGCTCCATGTAGCCTTTCCTGGTATTTTGATCATCTTCCATCATGTCACAATGGCCTTCCTAGTTTCAAAATCTCAAAAGTGTAACAGTGTCCCATTAGTTCCATGCAATTCTCTTATGCCACAATGGAATCCTTGCTTTCTTCGTGTCACAATTGCTCCTTGATTCCATGTAGCCTTAGCCATGGCTTCCATCATCTTCCCGCATGTCGCAATGGTCTCCTTGGTCAGAAAAGCTCCATTGCGTCACAATGGCTCCTTAGCTCCATGTGGCCTGACCTGTTGGTTTAATCATCTTCCCTCATGTCACAATAATCTCCTTGGTTTGACAAAGCTCTACAGTGTCACCATGGCTCCTGGATTGCATGTAACCCTACCGGTGGGTTCAATATTCTTCCATCATATCACAATGGTCTCCTTGGCTTCAAAAACTCAAATGTGTAACAGTGTCCCATTGGTTCCATGCGATTCTGTCATGTCCCAATGGAATCCTTCCTTTCTTCGTGTCACAATGCCTCCTTGGCTCCACGCGGCCTTACCTGTAGGTTCAATCATCTTCCATCATGTCAGAATGGTCTCCTTGGTCTGAAATAGCACCACTGTGTCAAAGTGGCCCCTTGGATCCATGCGATTCTGTCGTGTCCCAATGGAATCCTTGCTTTCTTCGTGTCAAAATGCCTCCTTGGCTCCACGCGGCCTTACCTGTAGGTTCAATCATCTTCCGTCATGTCAGAAGGGTCTCCTTGGTCTGAAATAGCACCAATGTGTCAAAGTGGCCCCTTGGATCCATGCGATTCTGTCGTGTCCCAATGGAATCCTTGCTTTCTTCGTGTCACCATGCCTCCTTGGCCCCATGCGGACTTACCTCTAGGTTCAATCGTCTTCCATCAGGTCAGAATGGTCTCCTTGGTCTGAAAAAACTCCACTGTGTAACAGTGGCCCCTTGTTTCCATGGGGTTCTCTTGGGCCACAATGGAATCCCTGCTTTCTTCATCTCACAATGCCTCCTTGGCACCATGTGGCCTTACCTCTGCGTTCAATCATCTTCCATCATGTCACAGTTATCTCCTTGCTTTGAAAAATTCCCTAGAGTTTCACCCTGTCTTCTTGATTCCATGTGGCCTTACCTGGCGGGTCAATCAACTACTCTCATGTCACAATGGTCTCCTTGGTTTCAAAAAGCTCCACTGTGTCACAATGGACCCTTGGCTCCATGTGTCCTATCCCATGGGTTCAATCTTCCATCATGTCACAATGGGTTCTTTGGTTTATCGCCGTGGCCCATTGCTTCTATGCAGTTCTGTATTCCACAAGGGAATCTGTGATTTCTTCGAGTCACAATGCTTCCTTGGCTCCATGTGGGTTTACCTGTGTGCCCAATCGTCTTCCATCATGTCAGAATGGTTTCCTTATTCTGAAATAGCATCACTGTGTCAAAGTGGCCCCTTGGATCCATGCGGTTCTGTTGTGTCACAATGGAATCCTTCCTATCATCTTGTCTCAATGGCTCCTTGGCTCCATGCAGCCTTACCTGTAGGTTCAATCGTCTTCCATCATGTCAGAAGGGTCTGCTTGGTCTCAACAAGCTCCCCCGTGTCACAGTGGCATCTTGGTTCCATGAGGTTCTGTTAGGCCACAATGGAATCCTTGCTTTCTTCGTGTCACAATTGCTCCTTGATTCCATGTAGCCTTAGCCATGGCTTCAATCATCTTCCCGCATGTCGCAATGGTCTCCTTGGTCAGAAAAGCTCCACTGCATCACAATGCCTCCCTAGCTCCATGTGGCCTGACCTGTTGGTTTAATCATCTTCCCTCATGTCACAATAATCTCCTTGGTTTGACAAAGCTCTACAGTGTCACCATGTCTCCTTGATTCCATGTGGCCTTACCGGTGGGTTCAATATTCTTCCATCATATCACAATGGTCTCCTTGCTTTCAAAAAGCTCCACTGCGTAACTGTGGCCCCTTGGTTCACTGTGGTTCTGTTGTGTCACAATGGAATCCTTCCTATCGTCTTGTAACAATGGCTGCTTGGCTCCATGCAGCCTTTCCGGGTTGCTTAATCATCTTCCATCATGGCACAATGGTCTTCTTGGTTTCAATAACTCAAAAGTGTTAGAGTGTCCCATTACTTCCATGCAATTCTCTTATGGCGCAATGGAATCCTTGCTTTCTTCGTGTCACAATTGCTACTTGTTGCCATATAGCCTTAACCATTTGTACAATCACCTCCCAGCAGGTCACAATGGTCTCTATGGTTTCAAAATCTCCACTGGGTAACAGTAGCCACTTGGTTCTATGTCGTTCTGTTCTGTCACAATGGAATCCCTCCTTTCGTTGTGTCACAATGGCTCCGTGGCTCCATGCAGTCATACCTAGTTGTTTAATCATCTTCCCGCATGTCACAATGTTCTTCTTGTCTGAAAAGCTCCAATGCGTCACAATGTCTCCTTAGCTCCATGTGGCCTGACCTGTTGGTTTAATCATCTTCTGTCATGTCACAATTATCTCCTTGGTTTGACAAAGCTATACAGTGTCACCATGGCTCCTTGGTTCCATGTGGCCTTACCTGTTGGGTCAATAATACTCCAGCATATCACAATGGTGTCCTTGGTTTCAGAAACTCAAATGTGCAACAGTGTCCCATTGGTTCCATGTGATTCTGTTGTGTCGCAATGGAATCCATACTTTCTTTGTGTCACAATGGCTCCTTGCTTCCATGCAGCCTTACCTTTAGGTTCAATCGTCTTCCATCATGTCAGAAGGGTCTGCTTGGTCTCAACAAGCTCCCCCGTGTCACAGTGGCATCTTGGTTCCATGAGGTTCTGTTAGGCCACAATGGAATCCTTGCTTTCTTCGTGTCACAATTGCTCCTTGATTCCATGTAGCCTTAGCCATGGCTTCAATCATCTTCCCGCATGTCGCAATGGTCTCCTTGGCCAGAAAAGCTCCACTGCATCACAATGCCTCCCTAGCTCCATGTGGCCTGACCTGTTGGTTTAATCATCTTCCCTCATGTCACAATAATCTCCTTGGTTTGACAAAGCTCTACAGTGTCACCATGTCTCCTTGATTCCATGTGGCCTTACCGGTGGGTTCAATATTCTTCCATCATATCACAATGGTCTCCTTGCTTTCAAAAAGCTCCACTGCGTAACTGTGGCCCCTTGGTTCACTGTGGTTCTGTTGTGTCACAATGGAATCCTTCCTATCGTCTTGTAACAATGGCTGCTTGGCTCCATGCAGCCTTTCCGGGTTGCTTAATCATCTTCCATCATGGCACAATGGTCTTCTTGGTTTCAATAACTCAAAAGTGTTAGAGTGTCCCATTACTTCCATGCACTTCTCTTATGGCGCAATGGAATCCTTGCTTTCTTCGTGTCACAATTACTACTTGTTTCCATATAGCCTTAACCATTTGTACAATCACCTCCCA
Source organism: Anomalospiza imberbis (assembly GCF_031753505.1). Classification (NCBI taxonomy): domain Eukaryota; kingdom Metazoa; phylum Chordata; class Aves; order Passeriformes; family Viduidae; genus Anomalospiza; species Anomalospiza imberbis. Next base: position 222,837 of record NC_089689.1, on the reverse strand, counting down.
GCAGGTCACAATGGTCTCCTTGGTCAGAAAAGCTCCACTGCGTCACAATGGCTCCTTAGCTCCATGTGGCCTGACCTGTTGGTTTAATCATCTTGCATCATGTCACAATGGTCTCCTTGGTTTCAAAAAGCTCCACTGGGTAACAGTAGCCACTTGGTTCTATGTCGTTCTGTTCTGTCACAATGGAATCCCTCCTTTCGTTGTGTCACAATGGCTCCGTGGCTCCATGCAGTCTTACCTAGTTGTTTAATCATCTTCCCGCATGTCACAATGTTCTTCTTGTCTGAAAAGCTCCACTGCGTCACAATGTCTCCTTAGCTCCATGTGGCCTGACCTGTTGGTTTAATCATCTTCTGTCATGTCACAATTATCTCCTTGGTTTGACAAAGCTATACATTGTCACCATGGCTCCTTGATTCCATGTGGCCTTACCTGTTGGGTCAATAATCCTCCAGCATATCACAATGGTGTCCTTGGTTTCAGAAACTCAAATGTGCAACAGTGTCCCATTGGTTCCATGTGATTCTGTCGTGTCGCAATGGAATCCATACTTTCTTTGTGTCACAATGGCTCCTTGGCTCCATGCAGCCTTTCCTGGCTGTTTAATCATCATCCATCATGTCACAATGGTCTCCTTGGCTTCAAAAACTCAAATGTGTAAAAGTGTCCCATTGGTTCCATGCGATTCTATCGTGTCCCAATGGAATCCTTTCTTTCTTCGTGTCAGCACAATGGGTCATTGGCTCCATGCCGCCTTAGCTGTGGATTCAGTCATCTTCCATCATGTCAGAATGGTCTCCTTATTCTGAAATAGCATCACTGTGTCACAATGGCTCCTTGGATCCATGCGGTTCTGTCGTGTCACAATGGAATCCGTGCTTTCTTCGTATCACAATGCCTCCTTGGCTCCATGCGGCCTAACCTGTAGGTTCAATCCTCTTCCATCATGTCACAATGGTCTGCTTGGTTTCAAAAAGCTCCACTGTGTAACAGTGGCCCATTGGTTCCCTGCGGTTCTGTTGTGTCACAATGGTATCCTTCCTTTTGTCGTGTCACAATGCCTCCTTGGCTCCATGCAGCCTTTCCTGGTATTTTGATCATCTTCCATCATGTCACAATGGCCTTCCTAGTTTCAAAATCTCAAAAGTGTAACAGTGTCCCATTAGTTCCATGCAATTCTCTTATGCCACAATGGAATCCTTGCTTTCTTCGTGTTACAATTGCTCCTTGATTCCATGTAGCCTTAGCCATGGCTTCAATCATCTTCCCACATGTCGCAATGGTCTCCTTGGTCAGAAAAGCTCCACTGCGTCACAATGGCTCCTTAGCTCCATGTGGCCTGACCTGTTGGTTTAATCATCTTCCCTCATGTCACAATAATCTCCTTGGTTTGACAAAGCTCTACAGTGTCACCATGGCTCCTGGATTGCATGTAACCTTACCGGTGGGTTCAATATTCTTCCATCATATCACAATGGTGTCCTTGGTTTCAGAAACTCAAATGTGCAACAGTGTCCCATTGGTTCCATGTGATTCTGTCGTGTCGCAATGGAATCCATACTTTCTTTGTGTCACAATGGCTCCTTGCTTCCATGCGGCCTTACTTGTTGGTTCAATCGTCTTCCATCATGTCAGAATGGTCTCCTTGGTCTGAAATAGCACCACTGTGTCAACGTGGCCACTTGGATCCATGCGGTTCCGTCGTGTCACAATGGAATCCTTGCTTCCTTCTTGTCAAAATGCCTCCTTGGCTCCATGCAGCCTGACCTTTTAATTTCATCATCTTCCATCCTGTCAGATTGGCCTCCTTGGTCTGAAAGAGCTCCACTGTGTCACAGTGGCCCCTTGGTTAAATGTGGTTCTGGGCTGCCACAATGGAATCCTTGCTTTCTTTGTGTCACAATGCCTCCTTGGCTCCATGCAGCCTTTCCTGGCTGTTTAATCATCATCCATCATGTCACAATGGTCTCCTTGGCTTCAAAAACTCAAATGTGTAAAAGTGTCCCATTGGTTCCATGCGATTCTGTCGTGTCCCAATGGAATCCTTTCTTTTTTCGTGTCAGAACAATGGGTCATTGGCTCCATGCCGCCTTACCTGTGGATTCAGTCATCTTCCATCATGTCAGAATGGTCTCCTTATTCTGAAATAGCATCACTGTGTCACAATGGCTCCTTGGATCCATGCGGTTCTGTCGTGTCACAATGGAATCCGTGCTTTCTTCGTATCACAATGCCTCCTTGGCTCCATGCGGCCTAACCTGTAGGTTCAATCCTCTTCCATCATGTCACAATGGTCTGCTTGGTTTCAAAAAGCTCCACTGTGTAAAGGTGGCCCATTGGTTCCCTGCGGTTCTGTTGTGTCACAATGGTATCCTTCCTTTTGTCGTGTCACAATGCCTCCTTGGCTCCATGCAGCCTTTCCTGGTATTTTGATCATCTTCCATCATGTCACAATGGCCTTCCTAGTTTCAAAATCTCAAAAGTGTAACAGTGTCCCATTAGTTCCATGCAATTCTCTTATGCCACAATGGAATCCTTGCTTTCTTCGTGTCACAATTGCTCCTTGATTCCATGTAGCCTTAGCCATGGCTTCCATCATCTTCCCGCATGTCGCAATGGTCTCCTTGGTCAGAAAAGCTCCATTGCGTCACAATGGCTCCTTAGCTCCATGTGGCCTGACCTGTTGGTTTAATCATCTTCCATCATGTCACAATAATCTCCTTGGTTTGACAAAGCTCTACAGTGTCACCATGGCTCCTGGATTGCATGTAACCTTACCGGTGGGTTCAATATTCTTCCATCATATCACAATGGTCTCCTTGGCTTCAAAAACTCAAATGTGTAACAGTGTCCCATTGGTTCCATGCGATTCTGTCATGTCCCAATGGAATCCTTCCTTTCTTCGTGTCACAATGCCTCCTTGGCTCCACGCGGCCTTACCTGTAGGTTCAATCATCTTCAATCATGTCAGAATGGTCTCCTTGGTCTGAAATAGCACCACTGTGTCAAAGTGGCCCCTTGGATCCATGCGATTCTGTCGTGTCCCAATGGAATCCTTGCTTTCTTCGTGTCAAAATGCCTCCTTGGCTCCACGCGGCCTTACCTTTAGGTTCAATCATCTTCCGTCATGTCAGAAGGGTCTCCTTGGTCTGAAATAGCACCAATGTGTCAAAGTGGCCCCTTGGATCCATGCGATTCTGTCGTGTCCCAATGGAATCCTTGCTTTCTTCGTGTCACCATGCCTCCTTGGCCCCATGCGGACTTACCTCTAGGTTCAATCGTCTTCCATCAGGTCAGAATGGTCTCCTTGGTCTGAAAAAGCTCCACTGTGTCACAGTGGCCCCTTGTTTCCATGGGGTTCTCTTGGGCCACAATGGAATCCCTGCTTTCTTCATCTCACAATGCCTCCTTGGCACCATGTGGCCTTACCTCTGCGTTCAATAATCTTCCATCATGTCACAGTTATCTCCTTGCTTTGAAAAATTCCCTAGAGTTTCACCCTGTCTTCTTGATTCCATGTGGCCTTACCTGGCGGGTCAATCAACTACTCTCATGTCACAATGGTCTCCTTGGTTTCAAAAAGCTCCACTGTGTCACAATGGATCCTTGGCTCCATGTGTCCTATCCCATGGGTTCAATCTTCCATCATGTCACAATGGGTTCTTTGGTTTATCGCCGTGGCCCATTGCTTCTATGCAGTTCTGTATTCCACAAGGGAATCTTTGATTTCTTCGAGTCACAATGCTTCCTTGGCTCCATGTGGGTTTACCTGTGTGCCCAATCGTCTTCCATCATGTCAGAATGGTTTCCTTATTCTGAAATAGCACCACTGTGTCAAAGTGGCCCCTTGGATCCATGCGGTTCTGTTGTGTCACAATGGAATCCTTCCTATCATCTTGTCTCAATGGCTCCTTGGCTCCATGCAGCCTTACCTGTAGGTTCAATCGTCTTCCATCATGTCAGAAGGGTCTGCTTGGTCTCAACAAGCTCCCCCGTGTCACAGTGGCATCTTGGTTCCATGAGGTTCTGTTAGGCCACAATGGAATCCTTGCTTTCTTCGTGTCACAATTGCTCCTTGATTCCATGTAGCCTTAGCCATGGCTTCAATCATCTTCCCGCATGTCGCAATGGTCTGCTTGGTTTCAAAAAGCTCATTGGTTCCCTGCGGTTCTGTTGTGTCACAATGGTATCCTTCCTTTTGTCGTGTCACAATGCCTCCTTGGCTCCATGCAGCCTTTCCTGGTATTTTGATCATCTTCCATCATGTCACAATGGCCTTCCTAGTTTCAAAATCTCAAAAGTGTAACAGTGTCCCATTAGTTCCATGCAATTCTCTTATGCCACAATGGAATCCTTGCTTTCTTCGTGTCACAATTGCTCCTTGATTCCATGTAGCCTTAGCCATGGCTTCCATCATCTTCCCGCATGTCGCAATGGTCTCCTTGGTCAGAAAAGCTCCACTGCGTCACAATGGCTCCTTAGCTCCATGTGGCCTGACCTGTTGGTTTAATCATCTTCCCTCATGTCACAATAATCTCCTTGGTTTGACAAAGCTCTACAGTGTCACCATGGCTCCTGGATTGCATGTAACCTTACCGGTGGGTTCAATATTCTTCCATCATATCACAATGGTCTCCTTGGCTTCAAAAACTCAAATGTGTAACAGTGTCCCATTGGTTCCATGCGATTCTGTCATGTCCCAATGGAATCCTTCCTTTCTTCGTGTCACAATGCCTCCTTGGCTCCATGCGGCCTTACCTTTAGGTTCAATCACCTTCCATCATGTCAGAATGGTCTCCTTGGTCTGAAATAGCACCACTGTGTCAAAGTGGCCCCTTGGATCCATGCGATTCTGTCGTGTCCCAATGGAATCCTTGCTTTCTTCCTGTCAAAATGCCTCCTTGGCTCCATGCGGCCTTACCTGTAGGTTCAATCATCTTCCGTCATGTCAGAAGGGTCTCCTTGGTCTGAAATAGCACCAATGTGTCAAAGTGGCCCCTTGGATCTATGCGATTCTGTCGTGTCCCAATGGAATCCTTGCTTTCTTCGTGTCACCATGCCTCCTTGGCCCCATGCGGACTTACCTCTAGGTTCAATCGTCTTCCATCAGGTCAGAATGGTCTCCTTGGTCTGAAAAAGCTCCACTGTGTCACAGTGGCCCCTTGTTTCCATGGGGTTCTCTTGGGCCACAATGGAATCCCTGCTTTCTTCATCTCACAATGCCTCCTTGGCACCATGTGGCCTTACCTCTGCGTTCAATCATCTTCCATCATGTCACAGTTATCTCCTTGCTTTGAAAAATTCCCTAGAGTTTCACCCTGTCTTCTTGATTCCATGTGGCCTTACCTGGCGGGTCAATCAACTACTCTCATGTCACAATGGTCTCCTTGGTTTCAAAAAGCTCCACTGTGTCACAATGGATCCTTGGCTCCATGTGTCCTATCCCATGGGTTCAATCTTCCATCATGTCACAATGGGTTCTTTGGTTTATCGCCGTGGCCCATTGCTTCTATGCAGTTCTGTATTCCACAAGGGAATCTGTGATTTCTTCGAGTCACAATGCTTCCTTGGCTCCATGTGGGTTTACCTGTGTGCCCAATCGTCTTCCATAATGTCAGAATGGTTTCCTTATTCTGAAATAGCACCACTGTGTCAAAGTGGCCCCTTGGATCCATGCGGTTCTGTTGTGTCACAATGGAATCCTTCCTATCATCTTGTCTCAATGGCTCCTTGGCTCCATGCAGCCTTACCTGTAGGTTCAATCGTCTTCCATCATGTCAGAAGGGTCTGCTTGGTCTCAACAAGCTCCCCCGTGTCACAGTGGCATCTTGGTTCCATGAGGTTCTGTTAGGCCACAATGGAATCCTTGCTTTCTTCGTGTCACAATTGCTCCTTGATTCCATGTAGCCTTAGCCATGGCTTCAATCATCTTCCCGCATGTCGCAATGGTCTCCTTGGTCAGAAAAGCTCCACTGCGTCACAATGGCTCCTTAGCTCCATGTGGCCTGACCTGTTGGTTTAATCATCTTCCCTCATGTCACAATAATCTCCTTGGTTTGACAAAGCTCTACAGTGTCACCATGGCTCCTGGATTGCATGTAACCTTACCGGTGGGTTCAATATTCTTCCATCATATCACAATGGTCTCCTTGGCTTCAAAAACTCAAATGTGTAACAGTGTCCCATTGGTTCCATGCGATTCTGTCATGTCCCAATGGAATCCTTCCTTTCTTCGTGTCACAATGCCTCCTTGGCTCAACGCGGCCTTACCTGTAGGTTCAATCATCTTCCATCATGTCAGAATGGTCTCCTTGGTCTGAAATAGCACCAATGTGTCAAAGTGGCCCCTTGGATCCATGCGATTCTGTCGTGTCCCAATGGAATCCTTGCTTTCTTCGTGTCACAATGCCTCCTTGGCCCCATGCGGACTTACCTCTAGGTTCAATCGTCTTCCATCAGGTCAGAATGGTCTCCTTGGTCTGAAAAAGCTCCACTGTGTCACAGTGGCCCCTTGTTTCCATGGGGTTCTCTTGGGCCACAATGGAATCCCTGCTTTCTTCATCTCACAATGCCTCCTTGGCACCATGTGGCCTTACCTCTGCGTTCAATCATCTTCCATCATGTCACAGTTATCTCCTTACTTTGAAAAATTCCCTAGAGTTTCACCCTGTCTTCTTGATTCCATGTGGCCTTACCTGGTGGGTCAATCAACTACTCTCATGTCACAATGGTCTCCTTGGTTTCAAAAAGCTCCACTGTGTCACAATGGATCCTTGGCTCCATGTGTCCTATCCCATGGGTTCAATCTTCCATCATGTCACAATGGGTTCTTTGGTTTATCGCCGTGGCCCATTGCTTCTATGCAGTTCTGTATTCCACAAGGGAATCTGTGATTTCTTCGAGTCACAATGCTTCCTTGGCTCCATGTGGGTTTACCTGTGTGCCCAATCGTCTTCCATCATGTCAGAATGGTTTCCTTATTCTGAAATAGCACCACTGTGTCAAAGTGGCCCCTTGGATCCATGCGGTTCTGTCGTGTCCCAATGGAATCCTTGCTTTCTTCGTGTCAAAATGCCTCCTTGGCTCCATGCAGCCTTACCTGTAGGTTCAATCGTCTTCCATCATGTCAGAAGGGTCTGCTTGGTCTCAACAAGCTCCCCCGTGTCACAGTGGCATCTTGGTTCCATGAGGTTCTGTTAGGCCACAATGGAATCCTTGCTTTCTTCGTGTCACAATTGCTCCTTGATTCCATGTAGCCTTAGCCATGGCTTCAATCATCTTCCCGCATGTCGCAATGGTCTCCTTGGTCAGAAAAGCTCCACTGCGTCACAATGGCTCCTTAGCTCCATGTGGCCTGACCTGTTGGTTTAATCATCTTCCCTCATGTCACAATAATCTCCTTGGTTTGACAAAGCTCTACAGTGTCACCATGTCTCCTTGATTCCATGTAGCCTTACCGGTGGGTTCAATATTCTTCCATCATATCACAATGGTCTCCTTGGTTTCAAAAAGCTCCACTGTGTAACAGTGGCCCCTTGGTTCACTGTGGTTCTGTTGTGTCACAATGGAATCCTTCCTATCGTCTTGTAACAATGGCTGCTTGGCTCCATGCAGCCTTTCCGGGTTGCTTAATCATCTTCCATCATGGCACAATGGTCTTCTTGGTTTCAATAACTCAAAAGTGTTAGAGTGTCCCATTACTTCCATGCAATTCTCTTATGCCACAATGGAATCCTTGCTTTCTTCGTGTCACAATTGCTACTTGTTTCCATATAGCCTTAACCATTTGTACAATCACCTCCCAGCAGGTCACAATGGTCTCCTTGGTCAGAAAAGCTCCACTGCGTCACCATGGCTCCTTAGCTCCATGTGGCCTGACCTGTTGGTTTAATCATCTTGCATCATGTCACAATGGTCTCCTTGGTTTCAAAAAGCTCCACTGGGTAACAGTAGCCACTTGGTTCTATGTCGTTCTGTTCTGTCACAATGGAATCCCTCCTTTCGTTGTGTCACAATGGCTCCGTGGCTCCATGCAGTCTTACCTAGTTGTTTAATCATCTTCCCGCATGTCACAATGTTCTTCTTGTCTGAAAAGCTCCACTGCGTCACAATGTCTCCTTAGCTCCATGTGGCCTGACCTGTTGGTTTAATCATCTTCTGTCATGTCACAATTATCTCCTTGGTTTGACAAAGCTATACAGTGCCACCATGGCTCCTTGATTCCATGTGGCCTTACCTGTTGGGTCAATCATCCTCCAGCATATCACAATGGTGTCCTTGGTTTCAGAAACTCAAATGTGCAACAGTGTCCCATTGGTTCCATGTGATTCTGTCGTGTCGCAATGGAATCCATACTTTCTTTGTGTCACAATGGCTCCTTGCTTCCATGCGGCCTTACTTGTTGGTTCAATCGTCTTCCATCATGTCAGAATGGTCTCCTTGGTCTGAAATAGCACCACTGTGTCAACGTGGCCACTTGGATCCATGCGGTTCCGTCGTGTCATAATGGAATCCTTGCTTTCTTCTTGTCAAAATGCCTCCTTGGCTCCATGCAGACTGACCTTTTAATTTCATCATCTTCCATCCTGTCAGATTGGCCTCCATGGTCTGAAGGAGCTCCACTGTGTCACAGTGGCCCCTTGGTTAAATGTGGTTCTGGGCTGCCACAATGGAATCCTTGCTTTCTTTGTGTCACAATGCCTCCTTGGCTCCATGCAGCCTTTCCTGGCTGTTTAATCATCATCCATCATGTCACAATGGTCTCCTTGGCTTCAAAAACTCAAATGTGTAAAAGTGTCCCATTGGTTCCATGCGATTCTGCCGTGTCCCAATGGAATCCTTTCTTTCTTCGTGTCAGAACAATGGGTCATTGGCTCCATGCCGCCTTCCCTGTGGATTCAGTCATCTTCCATCATGTCAGAATGGTCTCCTTATTCTGAAATAGCATCACTGTGTCAAAGTGCCCCTTGGATCCATGCGGTTCTGTCGTGTCACAATGGAATCCGTGCTTTCTTCGTATCACAATGCCTCCTTGGCTCCACGCGGCCTTACCTGTAGGTTAAATCATCTTCCATCCTGTCAGAATGGTCTCCTTGGTCTGAAATAGCACCACTGTGTCAAAGTGGCCCCTTGGATCCATGCGGTTCTGTTGTGTCACAATGGAATCCTTCCTATCATCTTGTCTCAATGGCTCCTTGGTTCCATGCAGCCTTGCCGGTTTATTTCATCATCTTCCATCATGTCAGAATGGTCTCCTTGGTCTCAAAGAGCTCCACTCTGTCACAGTGGCATCTTGGTTCCATGAGGTTCTGTTAGGCCACAATGGAATCCTTGCTTTCTTCATTTCACGATTGCTCCTTGATTCCATGTAGCCTTAGCAATGGCTTCAATCATCTTCCAGCATATCACAATGGTCTCCTTGGCCTGAAAAGCTCCACTGCGTCACAATGGCTCCTTAGCTCCATGTGGCCTGACCTGTTGGTTTAATCATCTTCCCTCATGTCACAATAATCTCCTTGGTTTGACAAAGCTCTACAGTGTCACCATGGCTCCTTGATTCCATGTGGCCTTACCTGTTGGGTCAATCATCTTCCAGCATGTCACAATGGAGTCCTTGGTTTCAGAAACTCAAATGTGTAACAGTGTCCCATTGGTTCCATGTGATTCTGTCGGGTCCCAATGGAATCCTTGCTTTCTTCGTGTCAAAAAGCCTCCTTGGCTATATGCGGCCTTACCTGTAGGTTCGTCTTCCATCATGTCAGAAGGGTCTCCTTGGTCTGAAATAGCACCACTGTGTCAAAGTGGCCCCTTGGATCCATGCTGTTCTGTTGTGTCACAATGGAATCCTTCCTATCATCTTGTCTCAATGGCTCCTTGGCTCCATGTAGCCTTACCTGTTTGTTTCATCATCTTCCATCATGTCCAAATGGTCTCCTTGGTCTGAAAGAGCTCCACTCTGTCACAGTGGCTCCTTGGTTCCATGTGGTTCTGTTAGGCCACAATGGAATCCTTGCTTTCTTCGTGTCACATTTGTTTCTTGATTCCATGTAGCCTTAGCCATGGGTTCAATCATTTTGAAGCACCTCACAATTGTCTCTTTGGTTCCAAAAAGCTCCATTGTGTAACAGTAGCACATTGCTTCCCTGCGGTTCTGTCATTTCACAATGGAATCCTTGCTTTCTCCGTGTCACAAAGGCTCCTTGGTTCCATGCAGTCTTTCCTGTGGGTTGAATCATCTTCCATCATGTCCCAAAAACTCTTTGGTCTGAAAAACCTCCACTGTGCCACTATGGATCCTTGGGTCCATGTGTTCCATTTCCATAGGTTCAATCATCTTGCATCACGTAACCACCGGTTCCCTGGTTTATCGCCGTATCCCATTGCTTCCATGCAGTTCTCTATTGCACAATGGAATCCTTGGTTTCTTGGTGTCACAATGGCTCCTTGGCTCCATGGGCCTTACCTCTCGGTTCAATCATCTTCCATCATGTCACAATTATCTCCTTGGTTTCAAAAAGCTCCACTGTGTCACCATGGCACCCTTGCTCCATGTGATCTTTCCTGTGCGTTCCATCATCTTCCATCATGTCACAATGGTCCCCTTGGTCTGAAATAGCACCACTGTGTCACAGTGGCCCCTTCGTTCCACGTGGTTCTCTTAGGCCACAATGGAAGCCTTGCTTTCTTCGTCTCACAATGGCTCCTTGGCTCCATGTGGCCTTATATGTAGGTTCAATCATCTTCCATCATGTCACAACGATCTCCTTGGTTTGAAAATCTCTACAGTGTCACCATGGCTCCTTGATTCCATGGGAACTTACCTGGTGATTCAATCATCTTCCATCATGTCACAATCATCTTTTTAGTTTCAAAAATCTCCACTGTGTAACAGTGGCCCCTTGGTTCCATACAGTTTTTTGTTGTCACAATGGAATCCTTCCTTTCGTCATGTCACAAAGGCTCCTTGACCCCATGCAGCCTAACCTGTTCATTTAATCATCTTCCATCCTGTCAGAATGGTCTCGTTTGCCTGAAGAACCTCCACAGTGTCACAGTGGCTCCTTGGTTCCATGCGGAGCCTGTCGTGTCACAACGGAATCCTTCCTTTCGTCGCGTCACAATGGTTCCTTGGCTCCATGTGGCCTTACCTGAGAGTTTGGTCGTCTTCCATCATGTCAAAATGGTCTCCATGGTCTGAAAGTCTTCACTGTGTCACATTGGCTCCTTCGTTCCACGTGGTTCTGTTAGGCCACACTGGAATCCTTGCTTTCTTCATGTCACAATGACTCCTTGGCTCCATGTGGCCGTACCTGTGAGTTTGATCACCTTCCATCAGGTCAAAATGGTCTCCTTGGTTGAAATAGCACCACTGTGTCACAGTGGCCCCTTGGTTCCACATGGTTCTCTTAGGCCACAATGGAATCCTAGCTTTCTTCGTCTCACAATGGCTCCTTGGTTCCATGTGATTCCCTTATGGCACAATGAAATCCTTGCTATCTTCATCTCACACTGGCTTCTTGGTTCCATGTAGCTTTAGCCATGGGCTTAATCATCTTCCATCATGTCACAATAACTCCTTGGTCTGAAAAAGCGCCACTGAGTCACAATGGATCCTGGACTCCAAGTCCCCTTTCTCAAGGTTTCAATAATCTTCCATCATGAAACCATGGCTTTCCTTGGTTTATGGCCATGGCCCATTGGTTCCATGCAGTTCTGTGATGCCAGAAAGGAATCCATGCATTCTTCATGTCACGATGGCTCTTTGGCTCCTTGTATCCTTACCAGTGGTTTCAATCATCTTCCACCATGTCAAAAAGGTCTCCTCGTATTGAAAAATCTCCATTTGTCACAGTGGCCCCTTGGTTCCACATGGTTCTGTTAGGCCACAATGGAATCCTTGCTTTCTTCGTGTCACAATGGCCCCTTGGCTCCATCTGGCCTTATATGTAGGTTCAATCATCTTCCATCTTGTCACAAAAATCTCCTTGGTTTCAAAAAGCTCTACGGTGTCACCATGGCTCCTTGATTCCATGGGGCCTTACCTGGAGGTTCATTCATCTTCCATCATTTCACAATGATCGCCATGGTTTCAAAAAGCTCCACTGTGTAACAGTGGCCTCTTGGTTCGATATGGTTCTGTCGTGTCACAATAGAATCCTTGTTTCTTCGTCTCACAATGACTCCTTGTCTCCATATGGCCGTACATGTGAGTTTGATCATCTTCCATCAGGTCCAAATGGTCTCCTTGGTCTGAAATAGCACCACTGTGTCAAAGTGGCCCCTTGGTTCCATGTGGTTCTCTTAGGCCACAATGGAATCCTTGCTTTCTTCGTCTCACAATGGCTCCTTGGTTCCATGTAGCTTTAGCCATGGGCTTAATCATCTCCCTACATGTCACAATATCTCCTTGGTCTGAAAAAGCTCTACTGTGTCACAGTGGGCTGTTGATTCAGACCAATTCTGTTATTCCACAACGGAATCCTTGCTTTCTTTGTGCCAAAATTGCACTTTCATTCCATGTAGCCTTAGCCATGAGTTCAATCATTTTCCAGCACGTCACAATGGTCTCCATGGATTCAAAAACCTCCACTGTGTCACCATGGATCCTTGTCTTCATGTGTCCTTTCCCATGGGTTCAATCATCTTCCATCATGTAACCATCGGTTCCTTGGTTTATGGCCATGGCCCATTGCTTCCATGCAGTTCTCTATTGCACAAAGGAATCCTTGGTTTCTTCATGTCACAATGGCTCCTTGGCTCCATGTAGCCTTACCATGTGGTTCTCTTAGGCCACTATGGAATCCTTGCTTGCTCCATGTCACAATGCCTCCTTGGCTCCATGTGGCCTTACCTCTGGGTTCAATCATCTTCCATCATGTCACAATTATCTCCTTGGTTTCAAAAGGCTCCACTGTGTCACCATGGCACCCTTGCTCCATGTGATCTTTCTTGTGCGTTCCATCATCTTCCATCATGTCACAATGGTCTCCTTGGTCTGAAAAAGCTCCACTGTGTCACAGTGGCCCCTTCGTTCCACGTGGTTCTCTTAGGCCACAATGGAAGCCTTGCTTTCTTCGTCTCACAATGGCTCCTTGGCTCCATGTGGCCTTATATGTAGGTTCAATCATCTTCCATCATGTCACAACGATCTCCTTGGTTTGAAAATCTCTACAGTGTCACCATGGCTCCTTGATTCCATGGGAACTTACCTGTAGGTTCAATCATCTTCCATCCTGTCACAATCATTTTTTGGTTTCAAAAAGCTCCACTGTGTAACAGTGGCCCCTTTTGTTCCATACGATTTTTTCTTGTCACAATGGAATCCTTGCTTTCTTTGTGTTACAATGGCGCTTTGGTTCCATGCGGGCGTTCCTGTTGGTTGAATCATCTTCCATCATGTCACAATAACTCTTTGGTCTGAAAAACCTCCACTCTGCCACTATGGATCCTTGGCTCCATGTGTTCCTTTCCCATGGGTTCAATCATCTTGCGTCATGTAACCACCGGTTCCTTGGTTTATCGCTGTGGCCCATTGGTTCCATTCAGTTCTGTTCTTTCACAACGGAATCCTTGGTTTCTTCGTGTCACAATGGCTCCTTGGCTCCATGTAGCCTTACCATGTGGTTCTCTTAGGCCAAAATAGAATCCTTGCTTGCTCCATGTCACAATGCCTCCTTGGCTCCATGTGGCCTTACCTCTGGGTTCAATCATCTTCCATCATGTCACAATTATCTCCTTGGTTTCAAAAAGCTCCACTGCCTCACCATGGCAGCCTTGCTCCATGTGATCTTTCCTGTGCGTTCCATCATCTTCCATCATGTCACAATGGTCCCCTTGGTCGGAAATAGCACCACTGTGTCACAGTGGCCCATTGGATCCATGCGGTTCTGTTGTGTCACAATGGAATCTTTGTTTCTTCGTCTCACAATGACTCCTTGGCTCCATATGGCTGTACATGTGAGTTTGATCACCTTCCATCAGGTCAAAATGGTGCCCTGGGTCGGAAAAAGCTCTACTGTGTCACAGTGGCCCCTTGGTTCCACATGGTTCTGTTAGGCCACAACGGAATCCTTGCTTTCTTCGTCTCACAATGGCTCCTTGGCTCCATCTGGCTTTATATGTAGGTTCAATCATCTTCCATCTTGTCACAATAATCTCCTTGGTTGGAAAAAGCTCTACAGTGTCACCATGGCTCCTTGATTCCATGGGGTCTTACCTGGTGGTTCAATCATCTTTTAGCATGTCACAGTGGCCTCCTTGGTTTCAAAATGCACCACTGTGTAACAGTGGCCCCTTGGTTCCATGAGGTTCTGTTGTGTCACAATGGAATCCTTGCTTTCTTCGTGTCACAATGGCTCCTTGATTCCATGCATCCTTGCCCGTTAGTTTGATCTTCTTCCATCATGTCAAAATGGTCTCCTTGGTTTCAAAATCTCAAATGTGCAACAATGTCCCATTAGTTCCATGCGATTCTGTCGTGTCAAAAGGGAATCCTTGCTTTCTCAATGTCACAATGCTTCCTTTGCTCCATGCAGCCTTACCTGTTGTTTTAATAATCTTCCATGATGTCCCAGTAACTCCTTGGTCTGAACAAGCTCCACTGTGTCACAATGGATCCTTGGCTCCTTGTGTCCTTTCCCATGGGTTCAATCTTCCATCATGTCACAATGGTTTCCTAGGTTTATCACCGTGACCCATTGCTTCCATGCAGTTCAGTAATCCACAATGGAATCCTTTGTTTCTTCGTGTCATAATGGCTCCTTGGCCCCATGTAGCCTTACATGTGGGTTCAATTGTCTTCCATCATGTCACAATGGTCTCCTTGGTCAGAAATTGCATGACTGTGTGAAATTGGCCCCTTGCTCTATGTGGTTCTGTCGTGTCACAATGGAATCCTTGCTTTCTTCTTGTCACAATGCCTCTTTGGTTGCATGTGACCTTACCCCCAGGTTCAATCATCTTCAATCATGTCACAGTTATCTCCTTGATTTGAAAAATGTTCAACACTGTCACCATGTCTCCTTGATTCCATATGGCCATACCTGTTGGGTCAATCATCTTCTATCATGTCACAATGGTCTCCTTGGTTTCAAAAAGCTCCAGTGTGTCACAGTGGCCCATTGGTTCCATGCAGTTCTGTCATGTCACAATGGAATCCTTGCTTTCTTCATGTCACAATGGCTCCTTGGTTCCATGCGGCCCTACCTGTTGGTTTAATCATCTTCCAGCATGTCACAATTACTCCTTGGTCTGAAAAACCTCCACTGTGTCACAATGGATCCTTGGCTCCATGTGTCCTTTCCCATGGGTTCAATCATCTTCCATCATGGAACCATGGGATCCTTGGTTTATGGGCGTGGCCCATTGGTTCCATTCAGTTGTGTTATTCCACAATGGAATCCTTGGTTTCTTCGTGTCACAATGGCTCCTTTGCTTCATGTAGCCTCACCCATGGGTTCAATCATCTTCCATCATGCCACAATGATCTCCTTGGTCTGAAAAACCTCCACTGTGTCACAATGGATCCTTGTCTCCAAGTGTCCTTTCCCATGGGTTCAATCTTCCATCATGTAATCATGGGTTCCTTGGTTTAAAAAGCCCAAAATCCTGAGAAGAAATGTAAATCCATCCAGTCCACCTCCAATCCCCTGGGAACGACCCGAAGTCCTTGTTGGAACCTCCCCAATTCCTATGTATTTCCTCAAAATCCCTCTGAAATTCCCCAAATTCCTTCTAGGACTTCCCAAAATCCTTCAATAACATCCCCAATTGCTTTTGGAACTGCCACAAATCCCTTCTGGAACCTCCCCAAATCCCTCAGAATCCCTTAAAATCCCTTGGAAAACCCCCAAATCCCTCTTGGAACTCCCCCAAATCCCTGAGAATTCCCCCCAGATCCCTGAGAAAGCCCCAGATCCTCCCCACATCCCCTCCGAATTCCCCCAAACCCCTCAGAAAGCCCCAGATCCCCTCTGGAACCTCTTCCAGATCCCCCCAAAATCCTGGGGAACAACCCCAAAACCCCCTGAACCTTCCCCAAATCCCCCTGGACTGATTCCAAATCCCCTCTGGAACCACCCCACAATCCCCTGGAACCACCCCAAATCCCCTCTGGAACCTCCCCAAATCCCTTGGGAAGCCCCAAATTCCTGAGAGCCCCTGGGAAGCCCTGGGGAAAGCCTCAGATCCCTGTGGGCAGTGCCTGCAATCCCTGCTGGTGATTTCATGGGATTGGGGTAATTCATGGGATTTGGGGTAATTTATGGGATTTGGGGTCATTTTTGGGATTGGGGTCCTTCGTGGGATTTAGGTCATTTATGGGTTTGGCATCATTTATAGGATTTTGGGTCATTTGTGGGATTGGGGTCATTTTGGGAATTTGGGATCACTCATGGGGTTTGGGGTAATTTGTGGGATTGGGGTCATTCATAGGATTTGGGGTCATTGATAGGATTTGGGGTCATTTATGGAATTTTGGGATTTGGATTGGGGCACAGGGGGCAGTGCCCATGAGTGCCAGGGGATTTATGGGATTGTTTATGGCATTTGGGATCATTTATGAGACTTGGGATTGGGGTGAAGGGGGCAGTGCCTATCAGTGCCATGGGGATTTGGGGTTGGTTTAAGGGATTTGGGATGGCTTTAGGGGATTTAGAGATTGTTTTATGGGATTTGGGAGTATTTCCAGGACATTTGGGATCAGTCCAGGGGCATTTGGAATCCATTTAGGGGATCTGGGATCATTACAGGGTGTTTGGGATTGTTTTGTGGGATGATTTTGGGGGGATTTGAAGGTGGTTCCAGGGGATTTGGGATCATTCCATGAGATTTTGGGATGGGTTTATGGGATTTGGGATTGGGGCACAGGGGGCAGTGCCCATGAGTGCCTGGAACTTGGGATCGGTTCAGAGGATTTGGGATTGGTTTATGGGATTTTGGGATTGTTCCAGGGGGATTTGGGGGGGATTCTGGGATCACTCATGGGGATTTGGAAGCTGGTTCCAGGGGAGTGTGGGGAATTTGGGATCATTCCAGGGGATCTGGGATCGTTCCTGGGCATTTGGGGAGAACATGGGGGTATTTGGAGGGGATTTGGGGGGGAATTTGAGTTCTTTGCGTTCTTTGTGTGCCTTTGGGGTCATTTGGGGCAATTTTGGGGTTGTTTGGGCTATTTTTGGCATTATTCAGGGGAATTTTGGGATTATTCTGGGTAATTTTGGGATAATTTAGGGTAATCTTTCATGGTTTTGGGATAATTTCTGTTTTTTGGGGCCATGTGTCTGTGGGGTAATTCTGTGTGGATTTGGGATAATTCCACATTGATCTGGGATTCTAGCTGTGCTTTTGGGATAACTTTGGGGTTCTGTCTGTGCCTTTGGGATGATTTGGGGTGTGTTGGGGTCTCTCCTCAGCCACACCCAGGGAGCAACTGCCCTACATCCCCCCCAGGCATGATCCCAGCCCCAGGAATGGCCCCAAATCCAGGAATTCCCCCAGGAATGGCCCCCCAGCCCAGAATGGCTCCGATCCCCACCCCACAGCCTGGGAGTGACCCCAGAACCTGAGGGACTGAGGGGACTTGTGGGATTTCAGAGAGGTCTTATGGGATTTTAGTGGGATCTTACGGGATTTTAATGGGATTTTATGGGATTTTAATGAGATTTCATGGGAATTTATTGGGATTTGATGGGATTTTAATGGGATTGGGATGAGGGACCAATTCCCGTCCAAGCCCTTGAGTCCAGATATATGGGATTTTATTGGGGGGAATTTTTATGGGAGGGTTTGTTGGGGATTTTCAGGAGGATTTGGGGGGATTTTTGGCAGGATTTTTTAGAGGGATTTTGAGTGATGTTTGTGGGATTTTTGGGTGGATTGTGTGAGATTTTGTTGGGGTTTGGTGGGATTTTGAGGGAAGTCTTTGTGGGGATTTTTTGGTTGGATTTTCTCGGACTTCGGGTGGGATTTGAAGGGACTTGGGGGCCTTTTTTGGGGGATTTGAGAGGGGTTTGTTGGGATTTTGGTGCAGATTTTTTGAGTGGATTTGAGATGGATTTTTGGGGGGGTTTGGGGAGATTTTTGTGGGATATTTTGGGTGATTTGGAGGGATGTTCTATGTGGATTTTGTGTGCTTTGGGGATTTTTATGGGGATTTGTGTGTAGATTTTTCTGTGTGGATTCTGTGGGATTTTCATGGAGATTTAGTGGGACTTTTTGAGAGATTTTTCTGTGGGATTTAGGGGGGATTTCGGGTGTGATTTTTGTTGGGATTATGAAGGATTTGTGTGGGCTTTGGGGCGATTTTTGTGGGGATTTTTGGTGTGAGGATTCTATGGTGGATTTTGGGGCGCTTTTTGTGGAATTTTTCATGGGGGTTTACCTGGAATTTTGGGTGAATTTTGTGGGATTTTAGAGGATTCTTTGTGGAATTTTTGTGGGCATTTGTGGAATTTTGTTGTGATTTTTAGTGGGATTTTTGCTGAGGATTTTGAGGAGATTTTTACTGGATTTTGATGGGGTTTCTGTGAGATTTGAGAAAGATTTTTGTGGGATTTTCAGAAATTTTTGTGGTTTTTTTGGGGATTTTGGGGGATTCTTGTGGTTTTTCTCAGGATTTTGGTGGGATTTTGGGCAGATTGTTTGGTGTGTATCCAGAGTAACTTTGGGCAGATTTTGGGCCTGATTGGGGCAGATTTGGGGCAGCTTTGGGGCAGCTTTGGGGCTGATTTTTGGGTTTTTCTCCCGTTTCCCCCAGCTGTGGGAAGCCCCGAAGCACATCCTCTTCCTGCCTGAGCTCCCTGAGCAGCCCCAGGAGCTGATGCTCTCCGTGCTCCTCAGCCAGTGAGGTCTGGGGCAGTCCTGTTATTCCAGGCATTCCGAGGTTTCCGGCCGGGCTTTGGGGCACTGGGGGATTTCGGGGCTTGGGGGAGTGAGAGGGTGAGGGGGGATTGGGGATGGATTTTTTTGGAAAATATCGGGATTTTTGGGGGAATATCTGGTTTTTAGGGGGAAATTTCTGGATTTTGGGGGGAAAATACCAAATTCGTGGAGGAGGGATTTATGGATTTTTTTGAGGGGGAATTTCTGGATTTTTTGGGGAATGTTTCCAGATGGGGAACGGGGTTTTGTTTGGATTTTTGAGGGGGGGGAATATTTCTGGATTTTCTGGAGGAATTTCCTAGTTTGTTGGGAATGTTCCAGGATTTTTTGGAGGATCATTTCTGGATTTATTTGGGGAAAATTTCGGAATTTCTGGGGGAATTTTTTTTTTTTTTTTTTTTTTTTTTTTTTTTTTTTGATAGCATTTCTGGATTTGGGGGGAATATTTCCAGGTTTCTGGGGGAACATTCCCGGGTTTTTGGGCAACATTCCTGGGTTTTTTACGGAACATTCCCGGGTGTCTGGGGGAACATTCCCAGGTGTCTGGGGGAACATTCCCAGGTATCTGGGGAACATTCCCAGGTTTCTGGGGGAAGGTTCCCAGGTTTTTTGGGGAACATTCCTGGGTGTCTGGGGGAAGGTTCCCGGGCGTTTTCGGGCTCTCCTGACCCTGTTCCCATCCCAGGTTCCTGGGTTCAGGAGCTGTGCTGGTGCCAGGGCGCCGCGACATCGCCTTCCTGCAGTTGAATACTGAGGTGCCGGCGGGCGCCGCCTGCGAGGCCCTGCAGGGCTTCAGCATCACCCAGAGTAACGCCATGGAGATCTCCTTCGCCAAAAAGTGACCCAAAACACCCAAACCCCTCCAAAATAACCCCAAACTAAAAAAAAAAAAAACTGGCCTGAAATACCCAAGAATCCCAAAAAAAAACGCATCAAACCCACCCCTAAATACCCAAAAAACAGCCCAAAACACCCCAAATCCCACCAAACCACCCCAAAACCCCTCAAAACTGCCCCCTGAATACCCTAAAGCTGCCCCAAATCCTTCAAGATGCCCCAAAATCCCATAGAAACACCCTAAAGACCCTCCAGACCACCCCAAAATCCCATAGAAATGCCCTGAAATCCCTCAAAACCACCCCAAAATCCCGTAGAAAGACACAAAATCCATAGAAGTGCTCCCATATCCTATAGAAACACCTGAAAATCCCTCAAAACCACCCCAAAATACCCTAAATCCCATAAAACTGTCCCCAAATGCCACAGACCTGCCCCCAAATCCCATAGAAATACTCCAAAATGCCAGAAAACTGCCCCAAAAATGGTCCTGACCCTGTCCCAAACCCCCTGCACACCCCCACTCCCCCAAGTAAGTTCAGTTTGGCCGAAATCCTCCTTTTTTGTACTTAATTCTCCTTTTTTTTTTTTATCCCAAACCCTTCTTTTTTATCTGAAGTTCTCCTTTGTTATCCTAAATCCTCTTTTGTTTATCCCAAGTCCTCCCTTTTTTGTCCCAAATCCTCCTTTTTTCAACCTCAAAATCTCTTCTCATCCCAAAGCTCCTTTTTTGACCTCAAATCCTTCTTTGTGCAACCCAAATTTGATTTTCCCACCCCAAATTTCCTTATCCCACCACAAATTCTGCTTTTTTCCACTCCAGATCCTTTGTGTGTCCCTAAATCCCTTTTCCCATCCCAAAATCTCCCTCTTCCACCCCAAATCCTTCTTTGTGCATGGCAAATCTCCTTTCCCACCCCAATTCCCCTTTCCCCACCCCAATCCCCTTTTCCCATCCCAAATCTCTTTTTCAACCCCAAATCCTCTTTTCCCACCCCAAATCCCCTTTCCCACCCAGGATCTTTCCCCATCCTGAATCCCCCAGTTCCCACCCCAATCCCCCTTTTTTCCCCAGCGCTGGACCCAGGGTCTCTCTGCAGACATTGCACCTGGAGCTGCCCCAAATAAACCCAAATAACCCCAAACAAACCCCAAAAAACCCAAACAAACCCCAAAAAACCCAAACAAACTCCACTGTGCCCCGCAAGGCTGGAGTGGGTTTTGGGGGGAGGGATTTGGGACTGGGGGGGACATTACCCCCAAATTTTGGGGATTGGGGGTGTTTGATCGTAAAATTTAGGGTTTTGGGGAGTTCGACACCTCAGGGTTTGGGGGCTTTTGACCCCAAACTTTGGGAATTGGGGGTGTTTGATCCTAAAATTTGGGGTTTGGGGGGGTCTGACACCAGGGTTTGGGGTTTGGGGTTTTTGACCCCAGGATTTGGGGATCAGGAGGTTTGACCCCCAAACTTTGGGATCAGAGTGTATGGACACACTAGATGTTTCAGACGTCAGGATTTGGGGTCAGGGGGTTTTGACCCCGGAATTTGGGAACTGACCCCAGGATTTCAGGTGGATTTAACCCCAAAGTTGAAAGGATTGGGGGTATTTGACACCCCCGCATTTGGGATCTGGGGGGCTTGACCCCAAAGTTTGGGTATTGGGGTGTTTGAGCCCAAACTTTGGGGAGGAGGAGGGTTGGACAACGCAGATATTTCAAACCCCAGGAGTTGGAGACTGGAGGTTTTAACCCCAAACTTTGGGGGTTGGGGGTGTTTGACACCTCAGGATTTGCGATTTGGGGAGATTTTAGCCCAGACTTTGGGAATTGGGGGTGTTGGACACCCCAAATGTTTCAAACCCCAGGATTTGGGGTCAGGGGGATTTAACCCCATCGTTTGGGAATTGGGGAGTGTTTGACACCCCGGGATCTGGCATTTGGAGGGTTTGATCCTAAAATTTGGGGTTCGGGGCGGGGGGTGGGGTGGGGTTTGACATCCCAGAGTTTGGGTTTGAGGGCGTTTGACCCCCCCCAATGTTTGAACCCCCAGGATTTGGGGTCGGGGGAGTTGAGCCCAGAATTTGGTGTGTTTGATGCCCCGGGTTTGGGGTCGGGGTTGAGATCGGAGCCATTCCCTGGAAACAGCGGCGGGATTGGGACTGGGAACAGGATTGGGATCGGGGTTGGGAATGAGATCGGGATCGGGAACAGGAACGGGATTGGGCTCGGGAAGGGGAGAGACCCCGACCCAATAATGGACCCCGCCCCCAGGGAGCGACCCTGCCCCAATCCCGGGATGGACCAATCCCCTCAATCCCAGACCCCTCCCTCAGTCCCAGACCCGTCCCCAGCCGCTGAATGGACCCTCCCTGAATTCCAGCCCGCCCCGATCCGGATCGGAGCCATGCCCAGAGCCTCCCCCATTCCTGGACCGGACCCTTCAATCCCTTTTTGGGGCGGCTCCTGCCGCTTCCAGCCCATTTTTGGGGATCCAAACCCTCCCCATTTTGGGGGTGTTGGGGCGGCCCCAGGGCCGCCCCAAGGGCCGAGGGGGGATGGAAACCCCCGAAACCCGGGGGGCTCCTGGGGGTCCCCAGTTTCTCCCGTCCCCACCCCAAAAGAGATCCTGGCCCATCAGAGCGCGCGGGCCGCGATTTTCAGCCAATCAGCGCCCGGGATAGCTCTGACTCATCAGTTGCTAGGCAGATCACAGCGCATATCAATGCACTAGCCAATCATAGACTTGGCGGGGCCATTTCTAGCCAATCAGAGCGCTTGTTCTCGATTACTCCTCAGTTGCCAGGTGGACCCGCAGGACCCAGCGCTCCCCGGGAGCGGAATTTGGGGAGGGGGGAGGTGACCCTGGGGATGGGGATGGGGCGTGCGGGGGCAGCTGGGGCCATACTGGTGGCACTGGTGGTGCTGGGAGCCCCCCCGGCCGCGGGGGTCGCGGTGAGAAGGGGGGCGGGGGCCCCAAATTAAACCAAAGAGGGGTCGGGACCCCCACACGCAGCAGGAGGGGCCTGGAACCCCCAAAACCAAACACGGGGGAGGGGAGGGGGTATTGGGGGAACGATGGGGAAGGCGGGGGAAAGAGGGGGATGGGACACCCAAAAAGGATCAAGACAACTTGAGGTGGCCACCTTTATATGTGGATGGTAGCCAATGGTAGCCAATGCTTTTTCCCAGTCCATGGGATCCCAGTCTGTGCAATCCCAGTCTGTGCAATCCCAGTCCATGTGGTCCCAGTCCATATAATCTAAACCCAGTTTATCCCAGTCTTTGCAATCCCAGTCTGTGCAATCACAGTCCATGTGGTCCCAAGTCCATATAATCTAAACCCAGTTTATCCCAGTCTGTACAGTCTTGATCCCTATGGTCCCGATCCATATGGTCCCAGTCCATAGGATCTCAGTCCAGGTGATCCCAGCCCATATTTGATCCCGGTCTGTGTGGTTCTCCACACACTCCCAGGGCCTGGAATTCCAGTTCACAATCAGGAAAAAATGTTCCTGCCCTTGAATGTCCTTCCTGTCCTCTCAATGAATTATAATAAAATTAAAAATCAATAAATTTTAATTTTAATGAAATAGAATAAAAATGAAATAAAATAATTTCAACTCTTACTTACAATACTCCAATAATGATTTAACCCAAAACCACCTTTTGCTGGGAATGGAGACACCGGGGGACCCTTGGAGTCCCCTTTCCTGACGATAGTGACACAATTAAGCTCGCCCAAACTCCTCCTGGATCTCCCCTAAGCCCCCAGTGGGGATTCCTGGGAGTTACCCTGTGTTCCCCCTTTCCCAGGACTTTGGGGGTCCCCCTCACCTGTCCATGCACCCCTAGATTTCTTCCACAGCCCCCTGTGATGGTGGGGGGTGGGGGGCAAGTGCTGGTGCCCCCTGCCTGCAGCAGATCCAGCGGTGAAGGGAGTTCGGGGGGTCCCTGAGCATTTGGGGTCCCCTGGGGTTTGGGGTGACCCCCGGACCACCCAGAATCTCCCAAACACGCTGACACTGCCCATGCACAGTGAGATGGTTCATACCCGGCACGGGGTCCCAGTTCTGTCACCGGCATCGCCCAGGAACCCCCAAACCCTCCCGGGAACCCCCAAACCCCCCGGGAAACCCCGACCTCCCCGGGACCCCTAAACCATCCCTGGGCCCTCCAAAAACTCCCCAAGACGGCAAAACCCCACACAGAGCCCCCAAACCCTCCCAGGACATCAAAATTCCCACAAGACCTCCCAGCACTGCCCAGAATCCCTTGAGAAGGTTCATACCTGGCAGGAGGTCCCCATCTCTGTCACCGGCAGGTACCCCAAACCAGCCTTGGGTTCTCCCTGGGATCGCCCAATCCTCCCCTTCGGGAATCCTGAAAACCCCCCTGGGAACCCCCCAAGAATCCACCGGGACCCCAAAAACCCTGGAGATAGACAACCCCCGCGCAGGAATTCCTCATGAAAGTTTATACCCAGCACGGGGTCCCCATCACCATCATCGGCATCACACGGGTACCCCCAGATCCTCTCGAGACTCCCAAACCCTCCTGGGACCCCCAAACCCTCCCAGGTACCCCTAAATCCTCCCAGGACTCCCAACCCTCCCCAGGCTCCGCTGCTGGAATCAGCGAGAGTGGTGTTGTCCTCTTAAGGGGAGTTAGAGTGGGACCCGACCAGAGTGGGGGCCCTTAAACCCCAAAAATCCACCCTGGGGGGCAAAACATCCCCTACAGGGGCTTGGAGTGAGTCCCCCATAAAAATGTCACTTAAAGCCGTCGTGATCCCCCCTGAAAAGGGGCTTGTGGGGCTGCGGCCCCACAAACACCCTAAAATGGGGAGGATAAAACACCCTTGCAGTGGTGAGGTCCCCACAAAAATCCCTAAAAAGAGAAAAACTCCTCTTCAGAGGGGCCTGAAGACCCTTCAGGGCCCTCGAGGAGGGACAAGATCCCCTCCTCTGCTGGGGCCTCTCCGAGCCGGGAGCTCTCCCGTTGGCTGCCCAAATGACGGCGGCGCCTGGGCTAAGCCCCCCTCAGCCAGGGCTGCGGAGGGAACTGGGGGCTGGGACGGGGCCTGGGGGTCCTGGGGTGACCTGGGGGAGCCTCAGTGGGTCCCACCTCCCCCTGTGCTCCCTCTCCCATCCCCTTCCCATTGTTCCCCCCGCAACCTCCGCTCCCCCAGCTGGGTTTGGGGGTGCTGCTGCCAACACCCTGACCCACAGGGTGCCAGGTTGTATTCTGGGCAAATACAACCTGGGCAAACTACTAACTACTAACTCTGTCAGTAGTTTGGTTTTTTTGTTTGTTTGTATTATTGCAGTTATCTTTTTAATTTTCCTAGTAAAGAACTGTTATTCCTATTCCTATATCTTTGCCTGAGAGTTTTTTAATTTCAAAATTACATTAATTTGGAGGGAGGGGGTTTATATTTTCCATTTCCAGGAAGGCTCCTGCCTTCATTAGCAGACACCTGTCTTTTCAAACCAAGACAGATTTTGGTGCCCAATGTGCAGCACGAGAGCATCGAGAGAAAAAGGGAATAACAGTTCTTGAGTAACCTAATTTTTGTGTGCTGCTATAGAAACCTCGTTAAGCGACACCATGAGGTCCAGCTTACTCTGGTTTGGGTAGCACGTGGTTGTGGCTGTGCCAGCTCCCCCACCGACCTCCAGCCCTGGAAACCTGGAGCAAGCGGAAACCACAACTTTGCAAATTCTTCCTGTGGCTGAAGCAAATGGAAAGAGAACTGGGGTGTGAAAAATAAAGCTTGTTTATTTTCAGAAAAACAGCAATGAAAACACAGAACACATTTACATTGTAAGAATATTTGTAACAACAACTATCTATAGAACGTATATACCTAAGAACATATCTAACAAAAGTCTATGAAACGTATTTACAGAAGACAAAAAGAAGCCCTAAAACCTATAGCCTAAAGACAACAACAAACTCTACAATGTATGTACAAAAGGGTGGCATCTCTGTCCGGGATCTCCATCAGTCCTTGAGGAAAAGCAAGTGCCACAGTCACTCCAGTCAGGCAGAGAGGGCTCTTCCATGTGCCCCTAGGCTGGCCCAGCAAGCGCAGGACAGGCTGGGGATGGCCACCAGAACCCAATGCACCAGGTACCACATCCCTGAGCAGGGACCAGCCAGCCCAGTCCCAGCCTGGCAGCAGGGGACCTGCTCTGCCTGTGGGGACCACATGCCTGTCCTGCTGCTGGTATTGGTCTTCATCCCAAGATCATGGCCTCTTCCTCATCTTTTTCATCAATGCCCATGTCCTCAATGTACTCTTCCATTTCCACGTCCATCTGCTCTTCCATATCCAACTCCATCTCTTCCTCTCCACTCTCTTCTCCATCCACTTCCATGTCCTCCTCTGTATCAACCTGCATGTCCACCTCCATCTCTTCCTCTCCAGTCTCTTCTCCATCCACTTCCATCTCCTCTGTCTCAATCTCCATGTCCACCTCCATCTCTTCCTCTCCACTCTCTTCTCCATCCACTTCCATCTCCTCCTCTGTATCAATCTCCATGTCCACCTCCATCTCTTCCTCTCCACTCTCTTCTCCATCCACTTCCATCTCCTCCTCTGTATACGCCTGCATGTCCACCTCCATCTCTTCCTCTCCAGTCTCTTCTCCATCCACTTCCATCTCGTCCTCTCTGTCTGTGACAGCCTGCAGAGGTAGCAACACCTCAGAGTGGGGTCCCTGTCCCACACCATCCCCACAGAACTCCAGCCCAGCCGGGCAGATGGGGGGTGTCCACCTCCACGGAATGGCACTGTACCTTCCTCAGGACAAATGTGAGCATCCTGCAGGGACGGATGACGAAATCCAGGCAACAGAGAGCTTTCAGGACTGATGGGAGTGTCAGGGCGCAGGTGACAAGAAGGGTGACAGGGAGCATGGTGAAGGGTGAGCTGGCACAAGGGCTGGCACAGGGTGGGCTGACACAAGGGCCAGTGGTTGCGTTGTGCTCTTTGCTGGACGCTGGAAGTTCCATCTGGAATGTGGAATGTGACATCACAGTTGATCTAAAGAGCATCTTGTTCCAAGCTGAGCAATCTTCCCCAGACCATGCTGCTCACAGCCCTGTTGCCAAGGATGGGGCATCCACAGCCTGGACCAGTGCCTCAGCACCCTCAGTGTAAAAAAGCAGCTTCCTGAGATCCAACTTCAATCAGCCTCCTGCAGTTGAAAACCATCCCCCCTTGTCCTGTTGCCACGGGCCCGGCTGAACACTGTCCCCGTCTTTCCTGTGGGACCCTTCCAGTCCTGCAGAGCTGCAGTGAGGCCTCCCCAGTGTCTCCTCTTTCCAGGCTGGGCGTCCCCAGCCCCACTTGGA
Source organism: Anomalospiza imberbis (assembly GCF_031753505.1). Lineage (NCBI taxonomy): Eukaryota > Metazoa > Chordata > Aves > Passeriformes > Viduidae > Anomalospiza > Anomalospiza imberbis. The sequence goes on along the minus strand of NC_089689.1, from coordinate 195,762 downwards.
CAGCAGTCAGATCGGGGGAGTCAAGGCTGAAGTCAAATAGCATCAGGAACTGAGAGATGGAAGCTTTAGGCCCAGGTTTGCCTCTATAGTAACAGTGGAGGGGAAGATGGTGGGACACTGGCTCTGTTCTAACTGGTGAATATTTTCCTTTTTTTTTTTTTTCTTCTTTTCTCTCATGCTGATGCAGGTGTTGCTGTTTGCAAGGAAGCTTGGCACAATATCCATTGTCTTCTCCATTTGTGAAACACCGAGCAGAGTCTGGGCAGGCTGATGATGCAGAGCAAAACCTGCAAATACACTGGTGATACTGAGCCTGGAGGATGCAGCTAAACCCGGCCAAAAATAATTTCTGGAAAGTCAAGCCTGGTTTACATTTTCTTGAATTTGGTTATTCCTGAACCGGGGGAGGGGGCTTTCGGGGGAGGGGGCACCACAGGGGTTTCCCTCCCCTGTTTTTAGGGGGTCTCCCATGGTGCCCCCTCCACAAAAAGCTCCGAGGGCCCCCTGAAGTGGCTCCTGTTCCACCGACCGGTGCCCCCTGATCCAGGACAGCCCCCGGTGAGTCTGGGGGGCTCTGGGGGGATTTTGGTGGCATTTTTGGGCTTTGAGGGATTTTGTTGGGAGTTTAGGGGGAATTATTGATTTTTGGAGAGAATTACTGGGTTTCGGGGGGGTTACAGGACTTTGCAGGGTTTTGTGGATTTGAGGATTTTGGATTTTAGGGGATTTTTTTAGGGTTTTGGGGGGGTATTTTTGGGGGGGTTTATTGAAATTTTTGGGAGTTTTTTTTTTTTTTAATTTTGGTGGGTTTCACTGGGATTTTGTGGGATTCTTTGGGGTTTTGGAGGGTTTTATTGGGATTTTTGGGGGACTTTGGGGGGTTTTAGTGGAATTTTGGGGGGCTCTGGAGTTGTCCCAGGGTGTAGGGAAGGGCTGAGAGGCACCAAAATCTCCTTTAAACCCCTGAAAGTACCAATAAATCCCACGAAATCGCAATTAAATCTCACAAAATCCCATTAGAACACCCTCGAATCCCAATAAAAGCCCACAAAATCCCAATTAAGACCCACAAATCCCCCCCAAAATGTCTCCAAAACCACAAGAAGCCCCACAAACCCCCCCAAATCCCCACTAAAATTCCTAAAAAACCCAAATCCCCAAAGAATCCCACTAAATGCCCCCAGAATTCCAATAAAATGCCTCCAAATCCCCTAAAAATCACCATAAACCCCAAAAATATTTCCAGAGAATCCCACAAAATCCCAGAAAAATCCCCCTAAATTAAAAAAAAACCCAAAAAATATCAGTTAATCCCCAAATACCCTCAGAAACCAACTCCCCCCTCAAAGCAGCAATAAAACCACTCAAAATCCAAACTCTCCAAAATTCCCCAACTCCCCCCAAACCCAATAATTCTCCCCAAAAACACTAACAATTCCCCGTAAACTTCCAACACAATTCCCCAAAGCCCAAAAAAGCCTCAAATGCCCAAACCCCTCCGGAGCCCTCCCTGTTCCCTCCCGGTCCCGCCCAGGCCCTTCTGGGGCGGCAGCCAAAACTGCCCAGAGCCAACGTGGAGGTCCCGGAGCGATCCCGGAGCCGATCCCGGGCTCGGCCTCGGGCTCGGCCCCTTTGGGGGATTTTGGGCCAAACTGGGCAGGTTTAGGGTGGGCTTGAGATCCCTTGCGGGGATCCCGAGCCTTTTCGGGTGGATTGTCGGCCCCTGTGGCTGATTTTAGGCCAAATCTGGTGGGGTTTAGGGGGGATTTCAGATCCCTTTGGATGATTTTAGGTCCATATGTGTGAATCTTAACCCTGTGTGGGTGATTTTAGGTACCTTTTTTGTGATTTTGGGCCCATTTGAGTAGGCATTTTGCTTCTTTGGGCAATTTTAGGTATACTAAGCCATTTAGAGTGATTTTAGGCCAAACCAGGTACTTTCAGGGTGAATTTTAGGTGCATTTGAGAGATTTAAGGGTGATTTGAAGCCATTTCATGTGTTTTTTTAAAACATTTGAGACAATTTTAGTCCCCATTGGTTGGATTTTAGAGCTCTTTGGATAATTTTAATCCCATTTGGCTGATGTCAGGCCGAACCATGTGGATGTAGGCTGCATTTGATGCCCTTTTGGGTGATTTTAAACCAAACCGGGCTTTTCTAGGACCATGCGTCCCCTTGGCCCCGCCGCTTTCCCCTCACGGTTCCGCCCTTTCCTCGCCCCCTTTCCCCTCACGGTTCAGCCTTCCGGAGCGGGGGAGGAGGAGGAGGGAGGGAGGAAGAGGCGCAGCGGCAGCAGGGAACAGCGGAGGAGAGGAGAGAAGGAATCGCGTGGCCCTGGCGCTGCCTGAGCTCGCAGCACTCCGGGAGCATCGCCCCTATCCCGCAGGTGCCTGGGGAGGGGGAGCTCGGCCCAAATATCCCGGGGCTCCCTGGATTTGGGGTTTTTTGAGGGGGATGTTTGGAGCTGGTAGGACTCCAAAGCCGAGCTGCAGCTGGCCCTTCGGGGGGACATCGGGGGTCCCGGGACCGGGAGTGGCTGCACCCGGTATGAGCCCAGTCACTCCCAGTATGAGCCGGGTCACTTTCCCTCACTCCTTTCAGGATCCCAGTCACTCCCAGTATGGGCTCAATCCCTCCCAGTCATTCCCTATGATGAAGCAATTTCCTTCCAGCAAGATCCCATTTGCTCCCAGTCCCTCCCAGTTTCATCCAGTGTGTTCTCAGTTCTCCCAGTTACCCCTATCATAGTCCTAGTCACTCCCAGTATGGTCCTAGTATAATCCCAGTTGCTTCAGTCACTCCCAGTATGGTCCCAGCTGCTCCCAGCATGGTTCCACTTGCTTCCTAGATCAACCCAGTCTGTCCCAGTATGATGCCATTTGCTCCCAGCATGCTCCCAGTTGCTCGCAGTCATCCCTAGTATGGAGGATGATGTGCATGGTGTGTTCCCAGTCACTCTCAGACACTCCCAGTATTAATCCAGTCCCTCCCAGTATCATCCAGAGATTAGCCCAGTGTGCTCCCAGTCACTGCCAGTATGAACCAGTTGTGCCCCACATGGTTCCAGGTGCTCTCTTTCTCCCCTTTTGTTCCGGTCGCTCCCAGTATCTCCCAGTGTATCCCAGTTCCCTCCAGCATATTCCCAGTCATTCCCAGTTCCTTCCAGTACGATCCCATTTGCTCACAACCGCTCCCAGTGAGCCTCAGTGTAGTTGCACTCACTGCCAGTATGACCCCAGTTACCTCTAGCATGATCCCAGTTCATTCCAGTATAAACCCAGTTGTTTCCAATCACCCCCAACATGCAGCCAGTCACTCACAGTTCTGCCCAGTTGCTCCTACCATGACCCCAGTTGCTTACAGCTGCTCCCAGTAACCCTCAGCATAATCCCAGTCACTCCCAGTATATCCTATTTGCCCCTAACATGGTCTCAGTTGCCCCCTGCAGTCTCCTACTCACTCCCAGTATGTTCCCAGTAAGACCCCAGTCTCACCCCAGTCTCCATCAGTGTGATCACAGTCTGCCTTTGCATGGCAGTATGATCCCAGTATGATGTCAGTACAAACCCAGTACACTGCCAGTCACTCCCAGTAGGGCCCAGTCCCTCTCAGTGCTGCCACTCCTGGGATCCCCTAGCCCCCTCTGCGTTCCCCCTTCCCGGATCTCCCAAGAGGAGCCCCAAGGGCTGGCAGTCCCCAGGCAGGGTCCCCAGCAAACCCCAGTCGGCATGTACAGCCCCCAGTTTTCCCAGTTTGCCTCTCCTTTTGCCCGGCCTGGGTTCCCCCCGCCCCCAGGGGGTGGGAGCAGCCGAGAGCCCCGCGCTGCCCATCCCGACATGTCCCGGCTCCATCTCCGCTCCTGCCACGGGCTGCCAGGGCTGCGGGAACGGGGCACCAAGGCTGTCACTGCTCCTGGGGGAGGAGGAGGAGGGAGGGAAGAGAAGGGATGGGACGAAGAGGAAGAGGAGGAACAAAGGGATAAAAGAAAGGAGAAGGAACCATGAGGTTGAGTCCTCCCTGAATTCTCAGCCCCCCTGGGACCATCACCCCCCATCCCATGGGTGACCAGGGAGTGGGAGCTCGGCCCAGATATCCTGGGGGGGTCCCTGGGTTGGGTTTTTATGGGGAGATGTTTGGAGAATGAAGAACTGCAAAGCCGAGCGGAAAAGGCCCCTTGGGGGGACACTGGGGGGTCCCGGTGGCGGCTGCCAGCAGAGGCAGCCTGGAGGAGCAGAGCCCTGTGTCCTCCAGGAGCCCAAAGTGGGGAGCCCAGAGAGGGGGGAGCGCCGCCATTGGCAGGACCCTCAAAAGCCTGGAGAGGGGCAGGGGGTACTCCTTGGAGCCCCTGCAGCCCAAAGCAGAGAAGGAGGGGAGAAGGGACCCCGGGAGCCCAAAAAGCCCTGGCATCCCTAAATGGGGAGAGCAAACAGGAGGGAGCTTTTGGGATTGCTGAGACTCCCAGCAGCCTTGGGAGGGTGGGCCCCGAGGAGAATGGGGAGCCCCAATACAAGTGTGACCCCCAGCAGCTGGGACAGGGGGGAGCCCTGAACACCAAAGGGGAGAGACCAGAGACAGGGAATTCCTGGGAAGCATTTTCAGGGCTGAATCTTGGTGTTTGGGAGGTTTTTATGGAGCCCAGATTGCTGGTGACATCTAGAGACGTACTTGGGCAGAAGGACCTTCAAACTCAACGTTCTCATCACTTATTTTTCCCCAAACCAGGATTTCTCATTCCCAAACCTTGGCTGGGTGGAGAAGGAGGCTGTGAGGAAGAGGAAGATGCCCCAGGACACCCAGGCAGGTGAGGAGGAAGTCAGTGCCCCTTTCCCCCTCTCTCCTGCTCCATCTCCCAGCCCAGCAGGGCCCCCGGCTGAAGGACAGCCCCGCTGCCAACCCCATCCTGCTGGGAATGCACTGGGGGGATCTCCTTCCCCTTCCCTCTGGCACGGAGGTAAATCCCATCCTCTCCTTGTCCTTCCTCCCCCAGGGAAGGAGCTGAGGATGGCGCCCAGGGAGGACAAATCCCCACAGCAGAACCTCATGGAAGAGGCTGTTTTGAGCAGCTCCATGGCACAGGAATCCAACAGGGAGGAAAAGCCCAGGAGATCCCACAGGAGGAGGGGCTGCAAACCCAGCCCAGGGTGCTCTGAGGAGGAAAGACCCACCCTGTGCCAGGAAGGTGGACGGAGCTTCAGCCAGAGCTCAGAGCTGGTGGGCCAGCAGCAGGTACACCATGGGGAGAAGCCCTACAAGTGCTTGGAGTGTGGGAAGAGCTTCAGGCAGAACTCCCACCTGATCCAGCACCAGATGTTCCACACCGGGGAATGGCCCAACGAGTGTGGGGAGTGTGGGAAGGGCTTCAGCTGCAGATACAACCTTGTCACCCACCAACACATCCACACTGGGGAGAGGCCCTTCAAGTGTGCCCAGTGTCAGAAGAGGTTTCAGACCAGCTCCAGTCTCCTCAGGCACACGAGGATTCACAAAGAGGAGAGGCCCTTCCGCTGCCTCGACTTCAGGAAGGGCTTCAAGCACAACTCCCCCCTCATCATCCATCGGCGCATCCACACCTGGGAGAGGCCCTACCAGTGTGGGGAGTGTGGGATGAGCTTCAGCTGCAGATCCCATTTGATCTGCCACGAGAGGATCCACACTGGGGAACAGCCCTATGAGTGTGGGGAATGTGGGAAGAGCTTCAGCCAGAGGTCCCCCTTGATCAGCCACCAGAGGATCCACACTAGGGAGAGGCCATACAAGTGTGGGGCATGTGGGATGACCTTCAGCCGAAAGTCCCAGCTGATCATCCACCAAATGATCCACACTGGGGAGAGGCCCTATGAGTGTGCCCATTGTCAGAAGATGTTTCAGACCAGCTCCCATGTCCTTGTACACCAGTGGATCCACACCAAGGAGAGGCCCTTCCGCTGCCCCAACTGCGGGAAAGGCTTCAAACAAAAGTCCCACCTTGTCACCCACCAGCGCATCCACACTGGGGAGAGGGCCTACGAGTGTCCCCAGTGTGGGATGAGCTTCTCCAGGAGCTCTACCTTGACCCAACACCAACGGAGGCACCGGTAAGGGAAGCCCTGTGAGTGCCCAGGCGCAAGGAAGAGCTTCATGCCCTGCTCCAACTCCATCCCCCATGGGAGGACCCACTTTGGTCAGAGCCCTGGTGACCCACATTCCCAGTGATCCCTGCTGAGAAGACACCTGGAAGGTGGTCTCCACGTCCTCCTGGATCCCCATAGTCACCTGGATGAACACAGAGGCAGGAACATCCATCAGGATGTTCTGATCTAAACTGGAAATTCATTGGGAGGAAGTGATTTGTTGACTTTACACCCCAAAAAAATCTCACCAGATCTGTCCAGTTATTTCTTCTGGTGGCATCAAGCAGTGCTGCATGATCTTGGAGGTCTTTTCCATTTAAATGATTTCTTCCTTCACCCTGTCTAAACAACCAAAACTGGGGTGAAAATAAAGAAATTGAGCAAAGAGATCTAGAGCTGCACCATTTACCAGTATTTGGGTGTGAATTTGGGGTTGGTTCAATAGAATATTTGGGAGAATTTGGGTGTTCTGAAGCTATCAAAGGCAGGGGACGTCCACAATCTCATAGGTGTGCTGGCAAAAGGTGTCCACCTGAGCCCACCTGTTCTCCAAGAATTCTAATTGTTTGTCCCAGTCCCTGGCCTGGGTTTCCCTATCCGGGATATTCCCCCAAAGTGCCCAAATCACTGCTGAAGTGCCCAAGCTGATCCTGGCTGTAAATGTTCCTGCCCACCAACCTCTCCTGGTCAGTGCCATGGGAGGTGGGAGTTTAGGGGCTCCTGGGGGGACTGGGAAGGGCTTCTGTCAATCCTGTGGGCATTCGTGGTGCAGGGAGGGGGCTTGGCAGGATCTATGAGGGAGATTTGGGTCCCTGACAGGGCTGTGTGGCTTGCAGAGAATTTGGGTGGGTCCCAGGGGAGATGGAAACGGGTTTTGGTGGTTCTTGGGGTAATTTATCTGGTAGAGAGTAGTTGGGGCGGGGGGGGGGGGGGGTCCTGGCTGGGAGCTGTGGGGTGGTTTGAGGAGTCTGGGAGTGGCTGTGGGACTGGGAGGGCGTTTTTGGGTGGTTGTGACTCCCCCAGACTCCCAAAGCTGCCACTAGACCCCACCCACCCAAGATACTGCCAGAGGTCAGTGGCTCCATGTTGGGGTTCATTGTCCTGGCTCTGCAGAAGATATGGGGGGGTCCCCGGGGCCGTGTGTGTTCCCCCCAGAGGGTGTGTGACACCCCCCATCCCATTGTCACCCCCTTGTCCCTCCCCACAGGGCTCCTGCCCCAGCTCCTGCTCCCCCAGAGGGAATTTGGGGAGGGGGCAGAGGGGATGTGCAGCCCCCGCTGGGGGATGGCCCCGGCCCAGCCCCTTTGTTCAGCACCAAGCTGGGTTCAGGGCCGCAGGAGGAAGAGGCTGGTGGGAAGCAGATCCTGCAGCTGGGACAGTGCTGGGGGTCAGGGCAAGGTCCTGCCCTGCACACCTGGCTCAGGTGTGACCCTGCCCTGGAAAGGGAGCGGGACATTCCCATCCCCACGGATCAGGGCTGGGAGCAGCACTTGGAGCACGGATATGGAAATACTGGGAGCGACTGGGAGCACACTGAGGGCGTGAATTATTCCTCCCGCCTCCACCTTCTCAGGCCGCCCTGCCAGCTGAGAAATGCTCGCTGGGCCTCGGCCTTGGCCAACAGCCCCTGGGCTCAGCTCCTTGGAGCTCATCACAAACACTGTCTGCTCCAGGCACTGCTGCTGCCCAACCAGCTCTTGGTTGCTTTAGGAGCAGCCCTGGGAACTGTTTTTGTTTCCTCAGTGGCACAACATCCCTGTTCTCACCCTGCCATAGAAAGCTGTGGATGCCAAGTGCGGCCAGGATGAAACATTGCTGGGACTGAAGCCCCTCTCTTGGGGCCCTACAGACAGCGCTCCAAAAGGAGCCCCTTGGAGCTCTCCTGGGCCAGCGACTCCCTCTGAGTGGGGCTTCTCCGAGCCAGGAACTCTCCCGTTTGCTGCACTCGGGGATCCCGAACAACAAGGGAGCCTGGGCCGATCCCCCCACTCCTCCAGGTTCAACCCTTCCCCCACTGGGGAGATGCCAAAGCATCCGCAGGGAGCATTTCCCTGCCCTCAGGGGAATTTCTCACAGGTGCCTTGTGCTGAGGAATGGTTGCAGGAACAGGGTCATGGATCGATGGAACAGTTATTCCATCAATCCTCTGTTTGAGACCCCAGACCTGAGCTCTGTGCCCGGGAGGAGCTCTGGCCTGGGAAACTGGCTTGGGAAACAGCTCTGGCCTGTGAATAGTACACTGTGCATGTACAGATAGCAAAAGGCAGAATATCCTTGAGATATGAGTTGTACAAGAACAGGATGTAAAACAAAATGTACTTAGCAAAGTAAAAAGCTAGCAGATGAAAAACTTAGCTATAGCTGAAACTGCACGTAGAAGAACATAAAACAGTGAACCTTTATGAATTGAGCAATGAGAGCTTGTTGCTGATATTGCTAGCAAAAGACTATATAAACTGACTGGATCTTTGAATAAATCGGAGCTTGCTTATCAATCATATTGATTTCATGCTTGTCTTCCCTCACCGCCCACGGCATTATTTGGCGGCTGGAACAGGGACCCTTGCGACCCTCAGGGGTCTCAGTGCCTCGTGGACCAGGACGGTGTGACCGGTAGCACCAAATAAGCAGACTTCAGAGGGCTAAATTTCGACTCAATGCTGGCATAAGGAGTCGTCTTGAGCCTGGGTCAGAGCAAGATTCGCCGTCCGGGGAATCAGGACAAGACTCACTGTCCGGGAAGAGCTGCTGAGGTACAAAGGCTGCACTTAAGGGTCAGATTATGGAAAGTGAAGTAGCTCTTCAATTACTTAATAGTTTCTTAAAGAAACGTGATTTAGCTGATATAGAATTAGAGGAAGATCCGCCGGCTTTGTACACCTATGGTCGGGCTCAGGGCTTATTTAAAGCCTCGGGGGATCTCTTTGATGTAAATGAGTGGCATGAATTAGGGAATATTCTTTGGTTTAAAGTGATTGATGATGACAAGGTTGCTCGAAAGTTAATGAGGTCGTGGCACTCGGTCTTAAATTGTTTGCAGAGGTATCAGGCAGAAAAGAAAGTTGCTGCTGTTGCTACTGCCACTCTAGAAGGGGTTAAACCAGGAATGCATTCTTTAGGGGTTGATTACAATCCTATTCCTCCAGTAGGAAATATTATTGAAATTAAGAGCAGACAGAGTGATAAACAACCTACTGCTCCTCCTGCTCTTAATCCTGCCTTTAATGCTGTTCAGTAAGCCACAGATCCCCTCCCCGGGAATGAACAATCAATAGTAAATAATGAAAAACTCCTGGAGGGTGAAGGAGAGCAGCCACAGGATGAAACTGTTCAGAAAAGTCACAAAAAAGTTTTAATGACATCTGCTGGTGATTCTTTTAAGCAAGAATATCCTAAAAAATTACCAGTAATACACAGAATAGATTGGTTAAGTATCCAAAAAGAAGCAATAATAATAAGGATTATGACATGTGTTCTGCTATTTCTGACATAGATTGCCAAGCTTTTCCTGTTGTTTATATGCCAAATGAAGGAGGGGGACAGACAGCCTATTATCATTCTGTGGATTGGAAATTGCTTTAACAATTGAGAGCCACAGTTAATGAATGTGGAATACACGGGGAACCTGCAAAGCAAATGCTTAATTACATATGGGGCTCAGGTTTGCTTCTTCCAGAAGATATTAAGGATATCATGAGAATGATTATGACACAGTCTCAGTTGATGCTGTGGCAGGCTCATTTGCATGAATTATGTAATCGTTTTGCTGAAACTCCATGACAACAGAATGACCCTTTATTTGGGGTAACTGTTGAGCAATTAATGGGTAATGGGCAGTTCACTACAATTGAAATGCAGGCACAAGTAGGGGCTGAAGTATTAAAGGCTGCTATGTGATTGGCTAAAGAAGGCTCTCCAGGGTTAAGATAAAACCAGTATCTCCTCCTTATATGTCTATTAAGCAAGGCAGAGATGAGCTTTTTACTTCCTTTGTGGATCGGGTGACTGAGGCTATCAATTTAACTGATGTACAGGACTTTATGAAGGGAGTCCTATTAAGACAGTGTGTTTTAGAAAATTGTAATGCCTCTACTAGAAGTATTCTTAACACAATGAGCATTGATGCAACAGTGGAGGAAATGTTAGAAAGAATGTTGAGGGTTCCTGCAGGTTCTCAGGCAATGTTAGTGGAAGCACTCAGGGATATAGGGAAAGATTTGGTGCAAGCCCAAACACAAGCCTTTGCTGCTCTGACTCCATTACAACCAGCAAATAAATTTAAGCAACAACCTCGTATAAGATGTTACCAGTATGGAAAAATGGGACGTTTTCGTCGCAACTGCAGAGAAGGGACAGTATGGTGTAACAAATGTTCTGTGAACTCTCATTCTACTGAAGTTTGTAGGCGATCGGGAAACGCGAATCAGAGGGCGAAGGGCCGCGGTGCAAAGATCCCTACTGCGGCTCCCATATGGTATGCTCCAGACAGCTGCAACCATCCAGCTCTCTCCAGCCAGCCACAAGAGGGAGCCTCAGCCTGGACCTGGCAACCACAATAAATATTACCCTGATTGATCAAAAGCCTGTAAAAATCCCTACTGGGGTCAAAGGACTGGTAATGCACAAAGATAAACCTTGTGATGCTCTTCTTTTAGGTCGATCATCTGCTGGTTTGAAGGGTCTTTTTGTGTTACCTGGTGTTATTGATGCTGATTTTACAGGTGAAATTCTTATTGTTGCTATGACATTTTATCCTCCTTTGTTTATTTCTAAGGGCAGTAAAATCACTCAGCTAGTTCCTACATTACAGTTGACAGAAGCTGTCTCAACCACCATACAGCAACAACGGGGGTCGGCAGGATTTGGATCTACAGGAGGTATGGCACTTCTTTGTCTTCCCATGGAGGAGCGGCCCAAAGCTCCTGTTATTTTGGAGAATGGTCATCAAAAGCTGCAGCTAATGGCACTCCTCGATACTGGAGCAGACATCACTATCATCAGCAAGGACTGTTGGTCTACCTCTTGGTCACTTTCTCCTATGATTACTGGTGTTGAGGGGGTAGGGGGGGGTCTGCTTCAGTTTGCCACAGTAAGGACAAAATTAGTTTATTACTGGATGGCTGCACTTGTGTGCAATTTGTTACTGTTATGCCATTACCACCTAAAGTTGAAGCATTAATTGGCAGAGATATCCTTATGCAATTAGGAGCTCGCCTGGTGACAAAAGATCGTTTTTAGTAGCGGTCACTGCTTGGGCTTTCCCGATCCCCCTAACCTGGAAATCTGATGATCCAGTATGGATTGAGCAGTGGCCGCTAAAAAGAGAAAGCCTGCACAAGCACATGTTCTAGTCAGTGAACAATTGAATCAGGGGCACATTAAACCTTCTACTAGTCCATGGAACACTCCAATATTTGTAATCAAAAAGAAATCTGGTAAATTTAGTTTGCTTCATGATTTACGTGCAGTCAATGCCCAAATTGAGGCAATGAGAGCATTACAGCCTGGCCTCCCAAATCCAGCCATGTTACCTGAGGGCTGGAACCTCCTTATCATTGATTTAAAGGACTGTTTCTTTACAATTAGCATCCATCCAAATGATACTAAACGATTTGCATTTACATTACCTTCCCTGAATCATGAGGCACCTGCAAGTCGGTATGAATGGGTGACCCTTCCTCAAGGGATGCACAACAGTCCTACACTGTGTCAATTGTTTGTGGATGCTGCCTTACTGCCCATTCGAACTGCTTGTCCTGATATGATATATCATTATATGGATGATATTTTGTTCACACAGGAAGCTCCATTTACTGTTCAGCAAGAGGCCTTTATTTTCACACAGCTACATAATCACAATTTATGTGTTGCCCCAGGGAAAATTCAACGTTCTGCACCCTGGAAATATTTGGGCTGGGTAATTTCTGATATGCACATTCAGCCACAAAAGGTTGCTCTGCAACTTGATTTTCATACTCTGCATGATTTGCAGCGATTCATGGGTGACATTCAGTGGCTCCGTCCAGTTGTTGGTATTTCAAATGATGAACTTGATGAATTAAGACCATTGCTAAAAGGTACTGATCCCGCTGCACCTTTTCAATTGACTGATAGGCAGCGTGCAGTTGTGGCAAATATTGCTGATACTGTGGCCCAAAGAGCTGTTGATCATAGAAATCCTGTCTTACCTATAGACATTACTATTCTGTCTCATCCAAAACACCTTATGGGTGCTCTCACTCAGCAGTTAAAAGATAAAAGAGGAAAACAGCAGGATACAAAGGTGTTAGAATGGGTGTTTGGACCTTTACAGCCTTGTAATTCTATTCAACCACGCGTGGAGGCACTTGCACTCCTGATTCGGAAAGGCCGAAAACGAGTGGTACAGATTACAGGGGAAGAGCCACAAAGAATTTTTGTTCCGATAAAACAGGCTGATTTAGACTGGTTTTTACAACATTCTTCTGAATTACAAGCTAGCATTTTAGACTCTAATGCTGAAATTCAATTGTCACCATTGTCTTCACCTATTTTGTGTTGGGTCTCCTCACACAATTGGCTGTTACAGCCAAAATATTGTGAAACACCATTGATTAATGCTGTTACTGTATTTACAGATGCAGGTCGCAAATCTCGAAAAGCTGCTCTTACCTGGAATGAACAAGGGCAATGGAATCATGTCATAATAGAGGGTCAGGAATCAGATAATCTACAGACATTGGAACTTTTAGCAACTGTGTGTGCATTTTGTCGATGGATGCATGATCCTATAAATGTTGTGTCTGATTCTTTGTATGCAGTTGGGGTAACGCAGCGTATTGAGGATGCTCTGTTGCGAGAAGTGCAAAATCAGCGCTTGAATGCACTTTTCGCACAGTTGCAGTCTGCAATATGACAAAGATCTGCTCCATATGCTATTTTTCACATCAGGAGTCATAAGTGGGTGGAAGGATTAGGAGAAGGTAATGCTCGTACTGATAGACTGGTGGTAATAACTGTACCTATGGACAATTTTACAAAAGCACACAATGCCCATGCCTCGTTTCATCAAAATGCAAAAGGGCTACAGCTTTGCTTTGATATTACAATGGAAGCAGCCCGAGGAATTGTCAGAGCATGTCCAGACTGCAGTCATCACAACGGACCAGGTCTCGGCCTGGGGGTAAATCCTCGAGGTTTAGGCCCTAATGAATTGTGGCAAATGGATGTGACTCATGTAGCTGAATTTGGGCGTTTACATTATGTCCATGTAGTTATTGATACTTACAGTCATTTCATTTGGGCTTCTCCACAAGCTGGAGAAAAAGCGGTTCATGTCATCTGACATTTAACACTGTGTTTTGCTATTTTAGGGGTACCTGGAGTTATCAAAACAGATAATGGACCTGCATATGTAGGGAAAAAGGTTAATCACTTTTTGCAATTATGGGGTGTTAAGCATGTTACAGGTATACCACACTCTCCTACAGGTCAAGCCATTGTAGAAAGGGCAAATCAAACTTTAAAACAATACCTTGCAAAATTTAAGACAATTACTGATCCACAAAAGAGATTGGCAAAAGCATTATTCACTTTAAATCATCTCTGTATATTTGGTGTTCATGATATGCCCCCTGCATTTGTACATGGGACATTTGCAAAACAAAATGATGCAGAAAAATCAATAACTGTAATGTATAGGCATCCTGCTACAGGGATTTGGTCAGGACCAGCACCTGTGAATTACATGGGTAGAGGTCATATGTGTGTATCCACACCTACAGGTCCCTTGTGGGTTCATAGCAAGTGGACAGGTCCAGCTACAACACAGCCACCGCTGACACCTCCGCCGATGAACGAAGGCTCCACCGAAGATGACTACGGCTTGAGCCTATTTGTCAGGAATTAAATGATGTTTTAAAGACTAATATTCTTTGGACTAAACATAACCTAGAAGGAGAACACTATTTATAGACAGAATGATACCTTTGATTTTGCTATTGTTAATTTTGTTATATGCTGATGCTTGGGCTCCTGCGCAGCCAAAAACAAACATATGGGTTACTTTGGCTAATTTGACAAATCAGAGTACTATCTGTCTGTCATTATCCTCACCTGGAAATACATTTTCTACCTGTCTAGTAGGGGTACCTGTCGAAAATTTGCCTTGCCCTCAGAAGATATCAACCTGTAAGGTAAGACAGCCTCAATATAATGTGGATAACTGGGATTCTTGGGTTCCTTACCTTCCTCTTGCTCCTCTTGAGCCACAGGAGTTAGAGCTTTTGGGATCAGTGAAGGCTGATGCATGCATTATTTTTAATTGGGCTAGTGTACAGCAACAGAATCTCAACAGCAGGTATTCGATTTCGTCAAATTCCAGCCTTCCAATATATAGAAATTCCTCTTATTGGTGTAATTACACTTCAGCACATGTTTCAGTTTCCTCTACATCTCCACTGCAGCTACCTACTGGGTATTTTCTCATTTGTGGAGATTGCGCCTGGTCTGGTATCCCTTCTAGACTTAAAGGAGTTCCCTGCACTACTGGACGACTGTCTTTATTGATACCAAATATGTCTATGATATTAAAAGTATCCTGACATCATAGACAAAAAAGGTTGACCCATGCATTTCAGAGCAACTGCAGAGATGATATAAAGTTTTGGTCCCCAGGAGCAATTGTAACTGCATCTATTTTTGTTCCTGGCGCTGCAGCAGCGAAGGCACAAGCTACACTGAACAGATTAGGTTGCTGGCTTGCCAAACAGACTAATGCTACATCTGCTGCATTGTCTAATCTTTTGCTAGATGTTGACTCTGTTAGGCATGCTACTTTACAAAATCGTGCTGCTATTGATTTTTTACTATTGGCTCAGGGACATGGTTGTGAAGATTTTGAAGGTATGTGTTGCATGAATTTGTCTGATCATTCAAAGTCAATACATAAGCAAATCAGTGAATTGCATAGGCTTACTACTCAGTTACAACAAGCAAATGGATTTGGATTAGATGATTGGCTAAAATCATTGGGCCTGGGACCATGGTTTCATTCTATCATTCAGTATTTGATTATGCTCAGTTTAGCGATTTTGCTGTTTGTATGTTTATTGCCATGTATTTGTGCTTGCTTGAAGAGAGTTATGCATCAAATTGCTTCATCAGTTACTAATCAAACAATGCTTGCAAAAAAAGAAAAATGGGGGAATTGTTGAGGAATGGTTGCAGGAACAGGGTCATGGATCGATGGAACAGTTATTCCATCAATCCTCTGTTTGAGACCCCAGACCTGAGCTCTGTGCCCGGGAGGAGCTCTGGCCTGGGAAACTGGCTTGGGAAACAGCTCTGGCCTGTGAATAGTACACTGTGCATGTACAGATAGCAAAAGGCAGAATATCCTTGAGATATGAGTTGTACAAGAACAGGATGTAAAACAAAATGTACTTAGCAAAGTAAAAAGCTAGCAGATGAAAAACTTAGCTATAGCTGAAACTGCACGTAGAAGAACATAAAACAGTGAACCTTTATGAATTGAGCAATGAGAGCTTGTTGCTGATATTGCTAGCAAAAGACTATATAAACTGACTGGATCTTTGAATAAATCGGAGCTTGCTTATCAATCATATTGGTTGCGTGCTTGTCTTCCCTCACCGCCTGCGGCATTACCTTGCACTGACTCTTTGTGTCTGTGTGCACACAGGAGTGCCTGTGCTCGGGAAATGTGGCAGAAATGCTGCTCTCTGAGGGGTCTGAGTGCCTTGGATAGCTGAGCCAGTCAGGACTGTAAGTAGGGTTAAATCACAAGGTCTAAGCTAAGTTAATTTGTGCTAAGAGTTGTTCTTTGCTAAGTTGTTAGGTTTAAAATATAAGCCAAGTTGAATATTGTTAAATGTTATTTGTCAGTTAAATTGCAAAGTCATAGGTTATAAGTTAGGTTACATACTGTAAAGTGCTGTTCTTTTGCTAAATTGTGAAGTTGAAGGTGGAAGTTAAGGTTAAGATATAAGTTAAGTCCTGTTAAGTTTGAGCTCTCTAAGCTCTTGGGCTTGTATTCCTTTTATCCTTGCCCTCATTTCCTTGTGTCTCACACTCACACAGGGACAGTTTTGGTTCATTTCTGGTTTGATTGCCTGGATTCTGTTTGGTTTTGCTGTTACTTTGTTTCCTTGGTGTGCCTGAAGTGTCCAGTTAGGAGCAGAGCGACTCTTGCCAAGGAACTTTATGGTGCTGTTGCTCAATATTAAATCTGGCTTTTGCTGATCCCTTGCCGGGGATTTTTTCAGCGCTCTCATGCCCTCGTTGGTAAGAGGGTGAATGAGCCCTGGGCCAGGCTCTGGCCCTGGGGGACACAGGGACACTGCCGGGGGGTCCCTGTCCCCTGTCCCATCCCCCATGGCCCTGTGCCAGGCTCTGGGGTCGATCTCACAGAACATCCTCTGGGGGAAGCTGCGGCGCCGGCAGCGGGGGGACCTGGGGAGACAGGGGACCTTGCTGTGCACGAGCAGCGTTGGACTTCTCTGGGGGGAACTGAGAGGTGGGGCTGGGGCAGAGTGACCTCCCCAGTGACCTCACACAGCCCCTGTGATGTCATAAAACTTCCTGTGATGTCACACAACCTCCTGTGATGTCACACAGCCCCTGTGATGTCATAGAGCCAACTCAGAGATGTCACCCTGTGATGTCAAAGTTGGCTCTGTGATGTCACAGAAGACTCTGAGATGTCACCCTGCAATGTCACTGTTTGTTCTTTGATGTCACAGCCTGCTCTGTGAAGTTACACAGCCACCCGGCGATGTCACAACCCGCTCTCTGATGTCACAGAGCCACCCTCCATGATAGCAGAATCTGCTCTATGGCCTCATACCCGACTCTATGATGTCACAGTCCACTCTTTGATGGCACAAAACCCTCCCTGTGATGTCATATTGCCACTCTGTAATGTCACAGCTCACACTTTGACCTCACTGCCCGCTCTATGATGTCATACAGCCATGCCATGATGTCACAGCCTGCTCTGTGATGTCACACAGTCCCCTCTATCATGCCATAGCTGCTTGATGACCTCACACAACAAACTTTGTGATGTCATAGCCCAATCTGTGACCTCACACAACCCACTCTGTGCTGTCACACAGCCCCTCTCTGACATCACAGCTGCTCTGTGCCTCTGTGACACAGCCACAGAGGTGCTGCTGTGACACAGCCCCCTCTGGGACACCCCACAGCCCCTGCCAGTGCTGAGCCCCCGTGAGCTCTCTCTGTGCCCTGCTCGTGTCCCTGGGATGCCCTGGCAGTGCCCCAGCCCTGCTGGGCTGTGCACAGGAGCTGCTCCTGGCCAGAGCTGTCTCTGCAGCGCTGCCCTTGCCAGGAGCTGCCCCTGGGCCAGAACCCCAGCCCAGCTCAGCAGCACAGACACAGCACCAGGACTTTAATGACCCTCTGGGGCTTTGGTGCTGTTTGCATCAGACCCAGTCCCTCAGAGTGTGCTCAAAGAACTTCTTGAGAACTCAAAGACAGATTCAAAGTCCAGACTTTCTTCCCCTTTTAATGGGTCCCACTGAGGGACACAACTCATGTGAAAGTGTCCCCAGGTTCCAGTTAGAGCAGAACACTGGAGACAGTGATGACAGCTGGGGACAAACATGGCAAAGGTGTCTCTGGTGCTGAGCAAACCTGGATATCACCATGGTGTCCTTGAACCTGCATTGTCACACTGACCCACGGTTCCATGAGGTTCCCCAGTGTCACCATGGTCGCTGTCAGAGGCTGGATGAGATCAGTGTCCCGAGACACCTTGGGTTGAGCTGTCAATCAGTCACACAGCTGGGACAGCGCTAACCCAGCTCTGAATGCCCGAGCAATCACAAGTCCCAGTTGGGGGGAGGCCCACAAAGGCCCAGGGGCTTAAAACCAAGGAGCATAAAGTCAGCCCCTGGTATGGACTCTGCCTTCTCCTGGGGTTTGCGTCTCACCCACACTGGAACCCCAGGAGCTGGGAGCCACATGTGCGTCTTTCTGTGGAGCTTCTGTCTTTCAGTCTCTCTCTCTTTCCTCTCCTTCTATTGCTCTTTCTTTGGAACATTTTTGGGTCCCTGAACAACTGAAGTGTTTAAGGCTTTCCAGGCTAAATGGGCTGAGTGAATGAAGTTACTGCTATGACAAGTGTTTCATGTTGGATTGCATGTTGTATTAAATGCTTTTCCAAAGTTTCTTGGTTTTATGTGCTTTGCCAGTAATATTCTGGGGGGTCCTGAATGGGCGCTGAGGGGCACTCGGGTATCCTGGAGGGTCTGGGGGACACTCATGGGACAGATGGGGGCGGGTACCAGGGTTCTGTGGAGCGCAGGGCATGACGGGCGTTGTAGTCCCGGCCCCTGTGGTGCTCTATAGGACCGCAGAGCATGATGGGAGTTGTAGGCAAAAGAAAAGACTGCGTAGACTCCAGGCACCGCCCCCAAAGCCACAATCCCTGGCGCTGATTGGTTGGGGGCCGTGATGGGCGGGAGCCTCAGCAAATGGGAGGCAGCAGAGGCGGGGTCAGCCCATTCAACCCCTCCAGTCCCTCCCAGTATAGCCCAGTTCATCCCCAGTACAGCCCAGTACAACCCAAGTGCCCCTCCAATCCCTCCCAGTACAGCCCAGTCCCTCCCAATACACCTGAGTTAATTCCCAGGTCCTTCCACTTCCCCCCAGTGTCATCCATAGTCTGCTCCAGTGTCCCCCAGTCTTCCCCACAGCGTTCCTGCCCATTGCAGGGCAGCGGCGCAGACGGAATGTCCTGCGGCCCAAACCTCCTGCTCCTGCCACACAGCACCCAGCGTTCTCCCCCTCCTCCTCCTCTCCCAGCACGGCACAAATTCCAGCTCGGAGGAGGCTTCCCCAGAGAGGGCTGCGGCTCCTGCTCCAGCCTGAGTGTCCCTGCAGAGGAACAGGGCATCTTTCAGGCACTTCCACAAGCTCAGGCTTCTTATTCCATGGGGAATCTGGGATGAAAATGGCCTTTTTCAGAAAGACAAATACAGAGGAGATGGATTAGAAATTATTAGGAAAAAGTGACCCTTCTTCCAGACAAAGTCCACCAAGTCATTGCCTGCATTTCTTCTTTCCAGATTCTTTCATTCATCTCCTGAGAGGTCCAGCTTGTTCTGGTGCTTTCCATGAACTGATTGAACTCTTGATTTATGAACCAATGCACTAGATGTGGAATCTGCTACACTGAACTCAGAAACAAATGCCCTCTGTCAGAGCATTTTCATGTTCTAGATCACTTTCAAGATGCCCATGGGGATGTTGCAATGATTATTCCACAGCTCTCCATTTCTGGCTGCAGGCTCTGCAGATTCTTTCTCTGCATTCAGTCAGGCTTGCATTCCCTGACAATTCCTGGTGGTCCGTAATGGTTTCTTAGGGTAGAACAGTAACAATGAAAACCTTACTAATGGCACAACTGCCCAGTCCACAAGGAAAAGAAAGAACAAGCTGTCAAGTTCTTCAAATATTTGCCCTGCTGTGCTGCAAGAGTTGAGCTGCACGCAAGGTGTGGAAAGCCAAGAGTAGTTGCAGCTGGTGGCACATCTTGTGGCAGGAGCTGCACCTCGTTCTCCAGGAAAGGTTCTTGGAAAGAGCAAACAGGAGTGTGGAGAAGATTCTGGGAAAACTGAAACAGCTTTTAAGAAATGAAATTAAAATGGAAAGAAACAACTGAAGATGTTTTTCTCTGTTTATTTTTATGCTCCTCTTTTCCATCTTGAACTACTGCTCCATCCCCTTAATCCAAATAGATCTCATCTCTAAGATCCATGACTTGGCGAATTTCAGACACTCTAAAAATACCATGAGCTACACACAGTTTGCCTTCGCTGTTTTTTTTTTGTTTTGTTTTTTTTTGTTTTGTTTTTTTTTTTAATCATTGCTGGAGAGGTAAGTGCAGTGCTTGGGTCAGGTACAAATTCTGCATTCAGGAAATGTGCCCCGATAGGGTTTGATCCTCAGTGGGGACAATGCACAGCAGCACCCAAGGGGATTCCTGTGCCGCTGTGCAGGAGTCCAGACTCTGGGTCTGGGCTGAACACGGAAAAGTTCCCGTGTTTGGACAGGCTCAGGGGCTGCCCCCAGGGAAAGGGGGGCTGGGCGCGGGGGTGAGCGGGCAACGGACAAATGGACACGGGGACAAACGGCCCTGGAGCTTCAGTTGCAGCGGCAGCAGCAGTAGCAGCAGCTAAAGCAGCTAAAGCAGATACTCCATCGAGTCCCTCTCGCATCTCCTCTCCCTCTCCGGCTGTCTCGCATCCTGTCCCGCTCTCCCTTTCCCGGTGTCCCCTCCTCTCCCAGTCTCCCTCTCTCCCTGCCGGCCCAGGCCATGTCCCCAGCCCGCCCCGGCCCCGGGCGGGGCTGCACCGTCCTCATCCCCGTCCCTGTCCCCGTCCCTATTCCAGTACCCGCCCCCATTCCCGGCCGTCCCGCCGGGGTCTCGCCTCCGCCCGGCTCTGGCCGTGCTGGCGGTGGCGCTGCTGGGCGGGCATCAGTGCCTGGGGCTGGGGCGGCACCGCCGCTCTTTGGCTCCGCCTGGCCCGAGCCCGGCCCCGGCCCCGACATGGGCTCCAGTCCCGGCCCCGGCCCCGGCTCCTACCGGGCCCCGCGGAGGACACACGCGGCGCGGCCGCTCCCGCCGCCTCCGCTGCGGCTTCCCCGGCCCGAGCTCCACCGCTCAGCAGCGCGGCTGCCGGCCTCAAGCCGCCGCTGTCCCGTTCCAGGGACAGAACGCCTGGGGATGGTCGGCCCGGGGCGGTCGGGGGGCGGTCAGGGGCCGCTCCTGGCCCCGGGCCGAGCGCTGACAGCCGCGTCCCACCCACAGGGAAGGCACAGGAGGCCCTGCAGGAGCGGCTCGGTTCGCTGCTGGGCAGCGGCGGCTTCGGCAGCGTCTTCGCGGCCACGCGGCTCTCGGACGACGCCCCGGTGAGCGGCGGGGCCGGCGGCGGGCGCAGGAGAAGGGGGCGGAGGAGGAGGAGGAGGGGAAGGAGGAGGGGGATGGGGCTGCGCAGGGCCGGCGTGAGCTCAGCTCGTTCTCTCCCTTGCTCGCAGGTGGCCATCAAAAGGGTGCCACGGAACCGTGTCCGGCACTGGGGCGAGCTGGTGAGTGAGCGGGGCCAGCAGCAGAAGCCGGGCCGTGCTAGGCGGGGATGAGCCGGGGCCCGGAAGGGTGGGAGACACCAGGACGCCTCAAGGGAGAGCGGGCGTGGGGCCAGCTCAGGGCACAGAGCATCCCGGGCTGGGTGAGGGGTTCCCCAGCCCTGGCATGGCCTCAGCCCCACTGACGGCATCGCGCTTCTCCCGCAGCCCGACGGCACCAGCGCACCCCTGGAGGTCGTGCTGCTGGTCAAGGTGTC
Organism: Anomalospiza imberbis; assembly: GCF_031753505.1. Classification (NCBI taxonomy): domain Eukaryota; kingdom Metazoa; phylum Chordata; class Aves; order Passeriformes; family Viduidae; genus Anomalospiza; species Anomalospiza imberbis. The sequence continues at coordinate 174,286 of NC_089689.1, read as the reverse complement.
CTCTGGCTGTGCTGGTGTCATTCAGCTCCTGGAGTGGCTTGAGCTCCCTGACAGCGTCGTGCTGGTGCTGGAGCGTCTGGAGTGGTGCCAGGACCTGTTGGGTTTCCTGGCGGAGCGGAGGTTCCTGCCGGAGGAGGAGGCGCGGGGGCTGTTCTGCCAGGTGCTGGAGGCCATGCGGCACTGCGCCAGCTGCAGGGTTCTGCACAGGGACATCAAGCCCGAGAACATCCTGCTCGACCTGGCCTCTGGGCAGCTGAAACTGATCGACTTTGGCTGTGGCGCCTTCCTCCAAGACACAGCCTATGCACGGTTTGCAGGTGAGCCCTGCCAGGGGATGCTCCTGGGCATCTCATGGCCCAGCCGGGGTGCAGCCCCGGGGCTCTCCCTATTGCAGCCAGGATGGGATTAATGCTGGAGCCAAGCTGATTGGGGTGGGGGTGTGACAGGGGCCAGCTCCCAGCCCTGCTGACAGCCTTCAGCACCCACTGTGGCCTGGGCTGGGGTTGGAGCTGGGGCAGCCACCCTGACAAAAACCCCAGTGGGGGTAGCAGAGAGGGGGGTCTGACCCCGTGCCCTGGATGGTTTGGTGTGCAGGTGAGAAGGGCTTGGACTGCTCCACTCCAATTTTTTGCTTTGACTTGTTAACATTTTGGGGGGGCCATGCAGGCGGGGAGTAGAGCAGGCTTTCTCCACCACTGGATGAGTTTTTCTTTTGTGTGTCATGGTTGGGCCTTCCCAGGGTTTCTGCTGCCCTCTTCCAACACCAGTGGCTTCTTTTCCAGCCTCGAGTTTGTACACAAGTCCCAGGTGCTGGTGACAGGGCAGGGTCACCCTGTGTACCACTGGGGCAGCCCCCACATGCCATGGGGTGCTGGGGCCAGGCCCTGGGAGCAGCAGCATCCCCCTGCTGAACTCTGTCTGTGTTCCACAGGAACCCTGTCCTACAGCCCACCAGAGTGGATCCACCACCAATGCTACCACGGCCAGGCAGCGACGATCTGGTCCCTGGGCCTCCTGCTGTACCACCTAGTCATGGGGAAGCACCTGTTCAGGAGGGGCCAGGAGGTCATCTGGGGGCAGATCTTGTTCCCTCAAAGGCTCTCTCAAGGTGGGTCCTCATCTCTGGCCACAGGGGCAATACCAGTGCTGGGAGACAGCAGCAGCTCATGAGCATCCTGCTCTGGCAGCTGCTGAGGAGATGGCACATGTCCTGCTCTCCTGCTCTCCTCCAAACAGAGAATCCATGGGGAAGTTTAGGCCCAGCTCTGGGCACACCCAGCATGGCCTGGGCACGGGAACAGGGGGGCAACTTCTGCAACTGACTGGTGATTTCTGGTTTCTCTCCCCAGAGTGCCAGGATATCATTAAGAGGTGTTTGTCCATGCAGCCCTTGGACAGGTCCTCAGTAGAAGAGCTTTTCCATGATCCATGGGTGCAGGGTGTTCCTCTGCCCTAGAAGATGGGAGAGATCCACGTGCACAGTAGGATCCAGGGGCCTGGCAGGTAACAGCTCCACACATCTCTTGGCAATCAGTGGCAAAGCCAACCAGACTGGTTATGTCCTGCCTGTAGCTCTGAGCAGGGGTCAGCAGAAGGGAACACACAGCTCTTGGGTTGGAGCTGAGCTGGATACCTGGTATGGCAAGCACTGGTGGCCACCATCCCCCTGGTTTTGCTTGTCCTGGTTCCCTGACAGCTCGGGCCCTGGGCAGAACCCTGACAGCCTGGTCTGGCCCCAGGGAAGGAGAAGGAGCCCCTGGAGAAGCTGTACCAGGTGGGGCTGCTGCTGCTGGGGACAGCTAGGACGACATCAAGGATGACAACCTCTTGCTCCACCTGGCCACCAGCAGGCTTAAGAGGATGGACTTTGATTCTGGCACCTTCTCCAAAGCCAGGCTCCACTGGGAATTTGCAGATGAGTCCACATGCAGGGGGATGCTCCCAGATTTGGGCATTGCACAGCCTGGCCAGGAACCAAAGGTTCCCCCTTTGCTGGGGTGGATGCAGCTGATCCTTCAGTCGGCTGCCCAGCTGCTTTTGGCAGGGCTGGGGGGATGGGCTGGGGTGGGTACAAAATCTGAATGGGCTCCTGGCCCTGCCAACAGCTCCCAGCACCCACTGTGCCCCAGGCTGGGGCTGGGGCTGGGGCAGCCAGCCCGACACAAACAAACCCCCATGGTGGGAACAGAGGTTGGACTCTGGAACCTGTGCAGGGGCTGCTTTGCTTTGCAGGCAAGGAAGGGCTTGGGCTGCTCCACTGCTCCTGTTTGCTTTGGGATCACCATTATTTTGGGGGGCAGTGCAGGAGAGAAGGGAGAAAGCCTGGGCTTCCCTCACCTGTGGGTGGGTTTTTCCCTAGCATGCAGGGGTTGGGCCTTCCTTAAGCCCCTGACCGAGATAAGATTTTTGACCTTTTTTCTTGTTCCCCTTTTTGTCTGTAATCTATTTTCACTAATTTGTTGTGTGCTTTTCTAGAGGAAGCATTCTAGGTGGGGTCCAGTCTGGATCAGGAAGTGCTTGGGAGCAGCTGTGGCGTGGATGGGCTGTGCCCTTGGAGAAGGATGAGGATGTCGTTTGGGACCAGCTTTTCTTCCAGCGGGGGATGGCGTGAGGTGGGTCCCATCTACTCGGCATGGTGGGATCAGAGCTTTGGGGAGATGGCAGCGAGCACAGGAGCATCCTGCTCTGGGCAGCTGCTGAGGAGGTGGATGTGCTCTGGCTGGCTGCAGGCTGGGCACATGTCCTGCCCTCCTGCTCTGCTCCCAAAGGCAGCAGGGATGGGCAGCTCTGGGCACGGCCAGCATGGCCTGGGCACCGCAAGTGGCTGGGACAAGGGGACAGGAGCCTTCAGCTGACAGGCGCTTTCTGGTTTCTCTCCTTGCAGCCGGGCTCTGCGGGTGCTGAGGCTTCTCTGGGCTCTGCCAGGGCTCTGCTGGAGCTCAACACCAGGCCGCAATCAGCCAAAGAAGAAATGGGGTGACCTGCAGCACAGACCTGCTTGAGCATTTCAGCAACACAGCTCAAGTTTGCAGAGTGTACACCTCCAAGTGAAAACATGCCACCACCCAAAAATAAACTTGTTCAATAACTTCTGAAATGAAATCAATCTGGGATGACCCCAAATGACATTTTGCAGCTTGCTCAAGGTGTAGCTCAGCCCTTCTCTGAACAGTTCTCTCCCCCACCTGCCTTTTACTTCCCAACTGCTCCCTCTTTTCCCCCAGTGAGTTCCCAGCCCATGGCAGTCTCCATCACACTGTTGCCTTCCTTGGTGCCCCTCACCATGAGGAAGGCCGAGCCCCAGGCTTAGGGACTCATCCTGTCACTGGCTGAGGAGTAGCAATGTCTCAGAGGTCCGGTGGGATTTTAGTGTCATTCAGAGCTGCTCTCCAGCCCTCAGCTCTCCTCACTGCTGAGTTCCCACTCCCTTTTCCTCTTCCTTGCAGCAGGATGAGCTCTGTGAATCCCCTTGAGCCTCCCTACTCTTCCCAACCCACGCACCCACCTCAGTTAGGCTGAAGCTGCAGCTTCTCTGTCTCCTGTGGCACACCAGTCCAATCCCCTGTGCAGGGAGCCCCAGCCCCAGAGCACAGCACTCAGCAGTGCAGTCTGAGCTGGAGCAGCTGCCCTGCAGCCCTGGCTTGGCTCTTTGTGGCAAGGGAAGTCTCCCTCTTTGCAGCTGTCCCTGCAGGATGGCCCCAGGGCAGAGCCCAGCCGGGCTCTCACTGCAGCCCCTGAATCTTGGGGCAGACAGTGATCCCAGAGCTGAGGTTCACGGGGAGCACCCAGAGCTGTGGCTTGCAGTCAGTGTTGGCAAATGTTGTGTTCTCATCTCCTGCAGCCTGTGGGGAATGCAACCTGTGCTGCCAGGCCTGTGTGTGCCAGGCCTGTGTGTGCCAGGGGCTCTTGGATGTCTCTGTATCCATGGACAGAAGGCTCTGTGTGTGCCAGGGGCTCTTGGATGTCTCTGTACCCATGGACAGAAGGCTCTGCGTGTGCCAGGGGCTCTTGGATGTCTCTGTACCCATGGACAGAAGGCTCTGTGTGTGCCAGGGGCTCTTGGATGTCTCTGTACCCACGGACAAAAGGCTCTGAGTGTGCCAGGGGCTCTAGGATGTCTCTGTACCCATGGACAGAAGGCCCTGTCTGTGCCAGGGTTTCCATAATGTCTCTGTGCCCATGGGTATGGAATAGCATGGACAGTGAAAGTGTCAGTCCCGTTGCTTGCACGCTCCTTCCTTTGTATACAAGGCGCATCCATGCACACTCCCATGTACAGATACATTAAAACGTCAGGGAGGGACAGAGATTTCCCACAGAGCTCTAACTTTGGCATAACTCACCTTTTAGCCGGTGCCCAGGGGATTTTTTTCCCAGCTCTGTGTAAGAAGGTGTCCAGGAGCTGAAGGAGCAGCATTTAGAAGCTGTTTCAGGATTTCTAGGCAGGAAGTGGAGCTGACAACCATCCACGTAACTCGCCGTATTCATCAGGATGTGCTGCTGGTTCTTTAATAATATGGCCCAATGGAGACACGAGACTTGGAAAAATCCCAGCTCTCTGTGGGTTTGTGCAAAGGGGGAGCAGCAGAAACAATTGTGTCTGCTTTGGGGACACAAGGTCCAAGGAGCTGCGGTGGCAGAGGGTGACCTGGGCTGGTGGCAGGTGAAGTCCTGGTTCATGACATCCCAGAGTGGCGCAGGACAAAGCTCCAAGCCCTCCCAACCCCACTGATGAAGTCTTTGTGATGCTGCACATCCTATAGGAAAAGCTGCTGTCACACAATGCACTGGGATTTGTAAGTTTCATTTTCAATACTTTAGGTCCAAGTTTCAAACTGCAATATTTTTGTTCTGAAGACACAGTCATGCACAATCCATCTCTCATCCTCCTATTGCTTCAACTCCTATTAAAAAAACAATCTTAATATTGGAAACAAAACCCAAAGTCTTTAAAAAAAGGATGCTGAGGTCAGTCTGTAAGATGGATCCAGGCCATCAGAACATGCACCAAGTAAATGAGTTCTCCTTTTAAAAAGATCAGTTACCTCTTAATCCAAAGTTAAAGAAGATTTCCCTACACATTTGTTTCTTTTTTTAACTCTTTCACATTTTTCTCTTTTTTTTTCTTTTTTCTTTTTCTTTTTAGGCAGATAACACATCCTGAAAAATAAATAAGATTTTTCAGCAAAAATAAGGCTTTTCAACAAAAATAAGATTTACAGCAAAATAAGATACATTTCTGATAAACAATGAAAATATTTACTCCTCTGTTTACTTTTCTCTGGATACCCTGAGGCAAAAAATCTAGTAGATATGAGAAGAGGTGTCAAGTGTTTGCTTTGGACTAAGCTGGAGTTCAGTACTGCTGACATCCTGATCCAGCCAAAGAGTTGCAGAATTCTTTTGCACATCTCGAACCATGTGTTTGCAGGCACAGCACCTGCAGTGCTGACACACCAGCACACGTGAATAACTGTTACCCCGTCACAGAATTTGGGCTCTGCCCCAGAATGAGGTGCTCCAGCCCTTTGCTCCTGGTTCCCGTGGGGAGCAGCTCCCTTCCCTCTGGCTGAGCTGCTCAGGCAGAGCCCGGCAGCTCCTGGCCCTGCAGGGCTGAGGCTTTTCCCCATTGCTGGGCACAGACTGATGGAGAAGCACTGCTGAACGTGGGCACACACAGGGACCAGCAGCAGCTGCCTTTGGCCACCTGAGGCTCCAAGGCCAAAACTCTGAGCAGCCAGGCCTGGAAGAGACTGGCAGGCTCCCTCCTGGCTGTGCTGTCCCACTTGTGCCCACCTGGGAGCCCCCAGGGCCAGCAGGGATTTGAGATGGCAGCCCTGGCCTCCTGGAGGTTGTGCAAGGAGCGGAGCTGGGGACTCCCTGTCCATGGGGAGCTTCCAGGTGGAAAAGGCTGCTGTGCCCAGGCAGCTCCAAGAGCAGAGAAAGGAGGGTCTTGACCATGGGATCTTTGCCAGTCCCACAGTCCTGGGCAGCAGCCACCGAGCCCTGGGGCGCAGAGGGCACAGCAAGAGGGACAAAAGCAGGCAAGGTCAGAGACTGGAGAGAGCCAGACCCGGCAGCAGGAACAGCTGCTCCATTGCACTCTTGGAGAAAGCTCTTGGCTGGTTCAAAGCACTGAAAGGTATGCAGGGCAGAGAGGAGACCACACCAAACACTGCTCCTGTTTCCACAGCCTCCCCTCTCCGTGTCCCAGAAGGAATTGGATGGACTGTGCTCTTCTCTCCGAGTCGTCCGGTTCAGCACAGGCAGCTGAGCACCAGGAGCTGAAGGAGCTGAAGCCTCAGGCCTCAAGAGCTGGGCCTGAGGAGACTTTGTGAGCAAATGAATGCTGCTAACATGGACCTGGCTGAATGCAGCAGATGGAATCATGGAATCACAGAATCCTTTCTGTTGGAAAAGACCTCTGAGCTCATCCAGTCCACCCGGTCACCCAGCAGTGTCGAGCCCAACACTAAACCACGTCCCTGAAGTGCCAAGGCCTGGACAACAGCCCTGAGTGAGGCCCTGAGCCAAAGGTGGCCTCTGGATGAACCTTCCAACCAAAGGTTATCTTTGTATCTGCTCACTAATGAAATATGCATGGTCATTAGCGCTGTGATAGATGTATCCACTCATTAGGGAAACATGGATTGACCTTTCTGTGTTTAGAAGCCAGACAAGGCCATGAAATCTGACATCTGGCCTTGTCTGGGGCTGAATGGGCAAAGTCACCTCCCTTGGTTCCTCTTGGGCCCTGGCCAGGCTTTGGGAGGAACCCAGGAGGAGGATGAAACCAGATGTTCCCGCACCAGAAGCGCTGTCAGTTTGTTCATTCAGCACTGTCCGAGCTGGGCCCTCTCCCAGCGAGGCTGGAGCCTCACCTGTGGCTGGAGGCACCTGCAGGAATTCCCAGTGTCCAGGAGTGGCTCTGCAGCCCTTGGCTGTGACAGCTTCCCCCAGCTGCTGTGTGGATCTGGGGGATGGTAAAGCCTGAGGGTAACTGGTGCTGGATATTTCTTAATCACTGCTGCAATCTTTGGTGCTGATGGTTGGGTGCATTGCTGAGCTGCTCCTTTTGTGATTCTTTGCTGCTTTGAGCTACAGTCAATGACACTGAGTCCTTCAGTTGGTGTCTGTGTCTTTGGTGCTGACCCTGCCCACTGGTGAAACAAAACTGGCATAGTCTGGCCAGATCACAAAAAAATGTCACCTTTTAAATGTAAATGTGAGGAATCAGTCCCATCAGAAGTTCCCAGATGGGAAGCCCTTCCCTGGAGTTCCCTGGCTCTGGAGTGGGCTGAGGTCAGAGCACCCTGTGAGCAGTGGGGCACTCGGTTAATAGAGGCTGAAACCCTGGATGTCTTCAAATGCATCCAAAAATTGCATATTGGAGAAGGAAAAGAACTTGTGGGTTTGGGAAGATGAGGGAGAATTTTCTTAATGGCACATTGGAAACAGCACCAACAGAAGGAAGAATTGGTTTTGGAATGCTCCCACATGGAGGGACAGAGGAAGGTTGACAGAGGAACCTTGAGCTCAGGTTTATTTGTGCAAGTGAAATATAATATTATTATTATTATCATCATTAATAAGTTATATAAAAAATATAACATGATTATACATTTTTTCAGATAGAAATAAAAATTTATAATGTGAAATAAGGCTGACAATGCTAATATGTCAGCTTTGGCTGCTCCCTGTAACACCAAATACCCTACAGAAAAGGACTGGCCAAGACCCAAATGTCACAACTGAACTTTGTGAATTGTGTATAATGAATAAAGGAGGAAGAGATGATGTGGAAACCCAGGACACTGGGAGTATTTCTCTGTCTGCTCTGTGTTAAGTATTTGTTCTCTATCTATTGATATGATTTATAACATCTTCTACTTACTACCATACTGTAAAATAAGCATTTAAGGCTCGATCAGGATTTCAGTTTCTTCCCAGAAGTTACAGTGATTGGATTTTTCAGAAGCCCACAAGATTTCAGGTGAGCTATGTTCAGTGTCCTAAAGAATTCTTTTCTCCAAGGGTCCAGTATTTTTATGGCTCCCATTAAAAAATACCATCTGCCTTCTGCCTTGTTATTTACCTTCTTGCTTTCCACAGAGCAGTTACATTGCAGTAGGAAAGCCAGCACCAGCTGTATTCATGCTTTAAAATCTTTAGGAATTAATTGCATTTATGTAAGTGCCAAGAAATTTTATTCTTAAGACTGTATTTTACTACCCTTTCTGCTGGAGCCAATCTTTGCACACCACATGCACACACACAAGCCAAAACCCAGAAATGACTGTACTCAGCAACACGGCTACAAACCCCATCGGGAAAACCAAGTACATTATAAACATTAATTAATTTCAGCCACATGCCTTCCTCAGTGAAGTGGGTAATTACTATCCCCATTTAGCACAAGTGGGAAAACTGAAGGAGAATGATTTGCCCAGGTCAAACAAGGTGTATGGCACAGAACAGAGCGCTCATAACCCTAGCCAGCAAGCCATCCTTTTCATCTTATAACCAATCTAACTAAATTCTTTCAGTCCAGTATGCAAATTACCAGAAGTCAATATGATGAAAGCAAGGCTACAGTTTCTTCCTCAAACATAATAACATGTCCATCTCCTCACTTGCCTACTTTTAGTATTCTCATGAATATTCAAAGCAGAGTTTCCCTCTCAGAATTCTCTGAAGAAAGAAAAGAAGAGTAACGACCTATTTAAAAAAATATATATCAAATGACCTACTGCAACTTGGAGTCATTTATTGGCTGTGTATGCACAGCCTAAAAGGCAAAAAGCAAAGTTTGTGGACTGGGTCCAAAGAGAGCAACCAAGTTCTTATGATAAAGAGAGATCTGCCTGCAGTAAGTAGGTTTGAACTGGCAACCTGACAGAACCTTAAGAGATCCACCTAATTTACATATATATTCGGAATTTTTGCTTTTCAGGGGGGCAGAGAGAGGGACAGGGTACATCATAAATAAGCCCAGTTTCCTTACCACAGCAATAGAAGCACTTTGTTAGCTGATTTCATCAGCAGTATAAACCTGCACCTAATTGTTTCTCTCTGCCCCCTGGGCTTAAAGGAAATAAGTTAGCTGATGGGTTAATTCAGGAGAATTAACTCCCATAAACACAAAGAACAGTTTGGTTGGAAGGGACTTTAAAGATCACCTGGTTTCATACTATGCTTGCCACCCTGTTCCCTTCACAGTCTCAACTTCCCTTCAGCCTGTCTCAACTCCTTCATGGGTTAAAGTGGAGGCCACTAAAATTTTTTATAGGGCTGGGTGGAATAAAAAAAGCCCACAGTGCTTTCCAGAATCACTAGAAGAAGTCAGAGCCTGCCATGCTGACTCTGCCACCAAGCTTTTTCCATCAGCCTCGGGAGCCCCACCTCACATCCTTTTATCACTACTTTCCATTTCCTTACCTCAGCAATTGTGTCAGATGTGACCAAGGGATGTGGTGGTCACACTATCTCAGCTCATCAGTCCACCACTAATGCCTTCATGTGTAAAGACATCCCTTGTTTACATAATATATCCTTGACACCATTTCTATTTACATTAAATTAAAATTAATCAGCCAGGCACTTGCCACAGCAATCCATGTAACTCAGCTTGGCAGCTTGATATTATCAGTGGCTAAGCAACATTAGCTTTGTATGGTTAGGATCTCCTGGGGACTCCTTCCACGAGAGGACTGCAGGTGTTGTAGTCATAAAACATTATGCTCCCTCCTAAGCATCTGTATGACAGCCTCTTCCAAGGACAGCAGAGAAAACTGCAACGGCAGCTCAAACCTGATTTATTAGCCTGGGCATCACAGGTACACAAGTCCTTAAGCTATCAACTCATCCTCCAGCAAGAAATCCTACAGTTCATTAACCCTTTCAGTAGGTGCCACAGCGCAGGTCTGCCTACTGTCAGACATCAGACTGAGTCACATCAGGGAGGCTTTAATCAAGTTGGCCTTTTCCTTACTTATTCTGCCCCCAAGATGTTCAGTTCTTCAGACTTTTGATGCAAATTATTCCCATGTGTTTACTAGCATTTTAGTTCCTAACTACTGTAGGAGCAACCCTGCTTTGCTGTTGTCAGATCAGTCGCCCACGCTGAGCTGCTGGGTATCAGTTGGCAAGGGCAGACCACAACATCTTCTGGTGACCTGCTTATTTACTGGAAATAAATATCTGTAAACATCCCTGAACCCATACCAGAGGATTCAGATAAACCATTTTGGGACAAAACTAAACAAAAAGACACCAATGCATAAAAAGAAATTCTTTAAAAACTAAGTTTTCTGTCTCTGCTGCTGTCTTAAAGATTGGGATGATAATTTCAAACCCTGTTAAGGATAGCATCAGAACAGTCAGGACAAACAGTGACAGTCTTTGCACCCAGACAAGCAGATTGTCCCAGTCAGAGGAAAGGCTGCCTAAAGGTACAGCTTCAGCCAGAAGAGACAGCAGCTGTTGCACTGTAAATAGAATCAACTTCAGCATTAGATGACAACCAGTGTGACAGGGTTTTGTTTTCCTTTTACATTCTCTGTTAGCCAAAGAACATTTCTGTGCTTAGGTTTCATCCCATCTAAAGGCAGGCTATTAACCAGGATGGTTTCCCAGGAAAAGGGCAAAACACACATACAAACAAATAAACACTTTTAAAAAAAAAAAAAAAAAAGAACATTTTTCCTGCTACTAGTTTCAGTGCAGTGAATAACCCAAGCCAACGTATACTATAATGATTTACTAGAGACAGATATGCTTCACTCTTTACCTGCAATTGCTAACTTGTCTAGACACTTGTGCACATGTGTACATGCATGCAAAAACATTCACATAAATGTATACTTGTGTGTGAAAAAAGACTTGTTAAATCAATGCAAACCCCACTGACATTCCTCCTATGTTTTTCACTTATTTTACTGAGGTAGAATGTTCATGGAAAAAAAAAATTAATTAGCTCATCTGAAACAATTCATTTCCCTGCCAGCACTGCAGTGATTTTTTTTTTTTTTTTTTTTTTTTTTTTTTTTTTTTTTTTTTTTGTAGTTTTAAAGGTAAAACATTTTGTTTTTCTGATGTGGAGAGATTTAGAACAATTTGTTGAAACCTTAATTAACTTGAAAAACCATGGGAGTTGACAGACAAAAACTATTCTTGTTAGAAAAAGCCGGGAAAATATGAATACTTTCTTCCAGCTTGGAAGTCTGCTGCTTAATTTTTTGATTAGTCATATTACAGAAGGTTGGATTACTCATGGAATTACCTAAAAGGTGTCATAAAAAGATTTGCTATTTTACTACTGAAAAAACACATAGGTTCTAAGATTTGAAGAATCTGACATCCATATCCATATATTATGATGCTGAGGAAAACTCGAGACAATACCTGCTACCTTTAAAAGGCTCCTATACCTGAAAAAGGAGGAAAAAAGATTGTTAATTTATGCTAAACCTAGCCAAAGAAGAAGGATGTTGAAACTGAATTTTCAGTAAGATCTGAAGATGAGAGAAAAGGGCCAAACTCTGTGCTTATGAAAAACAAGCAGTTCATAGTCATTATTAGGCAGCAAAAAAATCCAGTGATTTCACAAAGATCTGATTCAATCACATTCAGTAGAAGTGCAGTGGTTTTACTGCTGCCTTTGCCACTCTGAGTACACAGGTGGCTACAGGGGAACAGGCTGAGGCTGCACTCTGACCTGAGATTTGTTTAAAATCTTCCCCAGTTTTGTTATTGTTACAACTGGACCAAGCCAGCGTGTTAACTGTGCTACTGAAATAAGGGTTTAGAGAAACAGAATCAAATCAAGCATGGGATATAAATCACTCTGCTTAAAAGCAAGTGCTTTTATTCTCTCTGTTAGAATCCTAGATCAATTCAGCAGATCTTTCAGACCCCCAGCAGGAATGGTCACGGCCACTTTTTGTGCGGTTTAATCGTAACACGCACAGGATTTCAGTAGATCATCCGTAAACCTGAGCTGCCGAGAAAGAACAAAATGTGTCAATGCACAGTGTAGTGCCCAGGAAAGGTCAAAACGAGAGACCAAAGGCAGTGTGGACCATCAGCCATCATGAACCATGCTGAGAACACTTTTTTTTGCTTCTAGAGTACCTGCACCATGTTGGACTTTCTTAGCCATAATAAGAAGAGATCAGAGGCATGAACATTATAGTGCCCCCTTCTTTATGAGTTCCAGCATTCTCTCAAGTATTTTCCTACAGCAATTATCAAGACAGCATCCTCTGCTGTATTGTTTTATTATGGCTCTAAATATGCATTCCAAAACCAAACTGCTAGTACCAACAAGATCTCTGTGTGAGTGGCTGTGGGGGTGTGAGAGTTAAGGAATGGCAACAGAATCACCTGAAAAGAAAAGCTTTCCATTCTGCAGTCTCAACCTATCCACCACTGACTGTACCCTGTAAAAGCAATATAAACCAGTTAACTCAGTACCAGCAGGCCACACTCCTTTAAAATATTAAAATAGCAATGCTGCAAGTACTACAGACTAGAAGAGGATGTGAAACTGCCAGCAAACTGCATTTAAGCTGGAAGAGAAGAGACTTGTGCTTGTCCTTATTACTGTGAGGGAGAAAAAAACATATTCAATGTAGCACATCCAAAGCAACTCCATTTTATCATCTCAGGCTTCATCTTTGAGGCCAAAGTAGGATTTCTGCTCATTGACTGAAAGCATTACCTAGAGTTTGTGCTATACTTTATTTATTTATTTGCAAGGAAGGAGTCTCAGCACTCATTAGGTATTTATTCCATTGACCCGTTTTATCAAGACTTTTGAAATGCTATAAAACAGGCTAATCAGGTGAGCAACATTTATATTCATGGTTAGAGTAGCTGCAAATGAATTGATCAGGTCCAATGAAGCTTTCAATGGACAAGGTTTGAGGTTTTGCAGCCCAATACTCAGAGATGCTGAGGCTCTTCTAAACGTTACCTTACGGATAATAACTGGGAACCTCCCTGTGTGAAAATGAACTGCTCAGCAAGTTTGGTTTTCCCCAGAGAGGGTGGCAAACTTTGAACAGCATGATTCCAGTATCATGTAACTGGTACATCTCTAACCCACGGATGGGAGGAGCAAATTTGTATTTACAATAATGACAGGAGAGTCATTACAGCCACTGGGCACACCTGCAAGGACAAGGGTCACCAGCTTCAGACATGTTGTGGTATTTAGAAACATGTCCATAAGAACACAGTGCAACTGCAAGAGCAGGACAGAGCAAAGGCACCGTGCATGTCCAGCTGCCAGCTGGGATGGAACACGTCCAAAAAGGCATGGCAGTACTTCACTTGGTATTTCCTTCCAGTACCCTGCAGTGTAAGGACAGCCAGCAGAATTTTTTAATTTTTATTTACAAAACAATGGCATCATTTTTTCATCCAATGCTGAACCAAGCCATCTTGTGCTGTGCTTCAGGAATTGTTACCTTTCAGATCAGATGTAAAACCAAGCCAATGCCCTAATCCCAAGAATCATTAAAGATCACTCCTACTGCATTTTTTCATTAATGCTAATCCTGATGCCCTGGCCATATTCCCACCGAGATAATTGCTATTTTCCTCTGTAAATTCCTCCCTTTGTTTCAACAGGGCCTAAGCAGACAAAAATCATCCCTATGTAACAGCACCAGCATGTTTATTCTGTTCTTCCCCCAAGTTCCCTGCTTGCTGTATTGGGAACACGGTGTACTCATGTCTCTTTTAGCAGCAGCAGTACACTGTGTCATTTCAGCAAGGGATGGTGCAATGCCACATGCAGAGTGGAAAGAGGGCTTTTGTCAACACTAGACTGAATATCCTCCAAGTGCTAAGAATTTCCTAAGTAAGCTGAAGCAAACACACATTAGTCAATGTTAAGTTAGAATCTCCCCAAGCACAAGAAGGAAAAAACCTAAGCCTGAGACCAATGTGACTTTTACCAGAGAGAGTACAGAAGACAAATCCTTGGTGAGGAGTGAGTGGCACTTGAGTGTGCAGACACCACACTGCACCATATAGGACTCTGGCACCAAACCCCAGCTTCAAGATTCAGGGAGATGGCACACTTGCATCTTCCCTCCTTCAGCCTCATTTTTAATTGCAATTATTTTATGTACAGGAAGGTTGTTATTCACTAAGGTAGAATTCACCTCTTGGAAATTAAGCTAAACTTCAGGAATTAAACCTGGTCATGTTGGCATGACCAGGAAATGGTGAGGCACACCTAGAAGGAAAAGTCTTTGAAGAAACATTTAAGACATTTCCTGGCTCATCCTTTGCAAGTTGCATCATCTCCTAGCAGGAGCTCAGGCACTAGTTTTTACAGTACCAGCTGTTTTTTTGTCCCTAACTTTAAACACAGAAGAGGTGTTTTAATTTAAAAAGGTATTTGTCCAGAGCAAGTGTAGCAGAGATTAATCTCTCCATTCTTCAGATCTGGGCAGCACAGTCCCTCCAACAAACATGAGAGATGTGGGAACTATTTAAAGAAACGCTCAGCCAGCTGCATGCAGCACATTGCATGAAACAATATTCTTATCATTAAATATGCCCCCATGGAACATCCTTTCCTTGACATTATTGTTTATGCCACAAGGTAATAGCCATCAAGTTACTGTGTGAAATCCCAAAATAGTTCAAAACAGAGGGAAGGGACAAGGGGGTAAACCTATTAACTGTGACCTGTTAATGGGGCGTTGGCTTCTGTTCAGGTTCCAATAATCCATGGGCACAGGGGGTTCACTTTTTACCCCTTTAAGCTGGCACAGGTCAGAGAGACCATGCCCTCCTTCTTGGGACACCAGGCTGCAGGTGCCAAATACTTTTTATTTTCTGGGCAAGCAGCAGGTCTCGAATCTGCACATGGCATACTCAAGACTGCTCGATGCATGATAAAGTACCTTCTTTTGCAACCTCATCTCTCCTTTAGGCAAAGCATGGACAATTTTAAGGAGCAATTTTCAGATTTTTTCGCTCACTGCTGAACTAGCACAGCACAGACATATCATCACTCCCATTTTCCTCCTTCCATCATTGCTTGTCAGTCACTATTAGAATCATTGTGCTCAGGTTCCTGGATTGCTGCTTATGAACAAAGGCAACTTTGAAAAACAAAAAAAAAGTCAACTTCAAACCATCTGATCTCTCCTTTCATCCCTAGCCAACAGCAAAAACAACACTAAAAGCACAGACAAATCCAGATGTTCATGCATTCAACAGAAATGATCAGAACATGTCACTGTCTTAATCCAACCATTAAAAATGCAACAATCAAAATGAGGTATTAACAAGGGACAAAAGGATTTAGAGAGTACCCAGTGGTGTTCCTATCATTACCCAGAAATTATTTTTACAGTTATTGTGCTTTTTGAAAGTTTTGTAACAGATCATTAATTTGACACAGAGCAGAAACTTCCCAAAAACAGTCCTAGTTTTTGAGCGGCACTAATCCAGCTGTACAATTTGTCTAACATTTTATCAAAATTTATGAAAACAAATTCTTTACTATATTCCAGAAGATGAAAAACACTCTGCAGATGGAATGCTGGATATAATTCAGTCAGTAAAGACAGTCATGTTCATTCAGAAATCAAAGGTATTAAATGAGGTTCAGCTTTGCACAGGATGTGCAGAAAAACATCACCTGCCTAATGGGAATTGTGTAGCTAATGCTCCACCCAAAAGCACTTTTAATTTGAACACAACATAACAACTTGCTGTTTTCATCACTTCCCACGAGCCTCCTGGCTGATGAGACTCCCCAGGATTTGCAGCATAGACTGATGGTAATTCCTGGCCATGGCTTAAGGTTGGCCTTGGAGAGACATGTTGTAGTTTAACTTCTGTTTTAGAAAGAACATCCAAAGCTGGACTAGAGCTACTAGAACCTAATTTCTTAAACCAAAGCAGGACAAATCTCTACTCATGGTGCTCACACTGTGTCTGTGTTTCCACTGCAGGGGCATTAATTTCAGCAGTTGTTTCTGGTGGATGTTTGTTATAAGGTCACAATTCAAGATTCAGCCCGTAGGTTGCTGTTCTCCTTCCCCTTCATCCTCACCAAAACTAGTTCATGCAGGTCTTAGACATGGTCTCCCAGTTCAGAGAAAAATTAGGAAAGAAACTGTCAGGAAAAAATTTTCCTCCTATCCCAACAAACTGGTACTAACACCTGAGGGATATAAAACCCATGACCACACATTAGTGATAACCGGCACATCTACAAATTTAAGATTGCGAATATTTACTATCTCATTTCAAAATAAGGAGAGCACCAAAACAATGCCAAGGGAAAAGGGAAAGACTGGAAAGCTCTCCTGCTCAGCCACCTAGGAAGGCAGACCCAAATGAGGCTGCAGGTGCACCCTGTACTTTACTGCTATCACCACTTGAGAGACGCAGAAACAATTGCATTAAATATTGATTTCCCCATGGTCCTTCATTTAGGGAAAAGGCAGCACTTTGTCTCTTTAGGCCAGAGACAGAAGCTGCCTTAGCTTTGCATAGCCAGGATTTCAGCAGTGATCTCCTCACACCCCAGCTCTTCAGCAGTAAGAGCTAGCCAGGCACTCACTCTCACTTCAACACACAGCACCACGTTATCTCTTCTGTCACTGATACTAAGACCTCTTTAAAAAGTGTCAGTAGAACAGGATTGCAAAGAGCTCTATTTACCAGACACACTGAACATGCATGATCCAACATCAGCATGCTGCTTCGTCAGCATGCACAGGAAACACTGAGCAACTCCAAAAAGCTCAAATTACATGAAGGCAAGCTTAGTCCAACCCTCAGTATTTTTTAAAAAAATCTCAGACCAAGAGCTGACATCCAGTTTTCAAGAAACAAGTATTCACAATGTTAAAGACTGTATGCAGGATGAGAGCAACTGCAGGGTTTTGTCCTCCTTTGGAGATCCTGACAACAGTGAGGTACCGGGGAAAAGCACAGCTCCAGGACAGCCTGGCTTTTGGATACAAGACAGTGTTCCTCTGTGGTTTCAGATCTTGTCTCACTGCTTCCAGACTGTGGAGGACATGCACAGAGTAGAGCTAAGGTCCTTACAGAAACCCAGAAACAGCAACAACTCCTGTGAAGTGGCAGGTTCAGTGCTGAGCAAACACAAACCCTGCACTTTTGAAACCATAGTGAAATTCGTAGAAGTACAACTACTCAACTTGCTCTGGCCATATCAGCATGAAGCTGCTATTGTGAAGTCATAAATAAAAATGGACAGCAGCCAACAATATGAGAGCTTCATAATTCCTTGTTTTTTAATATAGCAAAGCACTGTTTCAAAAAGCATATTTGTCCTAACTGTAGCATTCTTCCATATCATGTTAAAATTCAACATTTTTGTGACTTAAAAGCCTGCTGAGGCAAGTGACTATCACCATGTGAAATGGACATGAAAATAAACAAGCAGGAAAAGAAATACAGCCTGACCAGTAACACATTTAGAACAGTCCTGCCATTTGAAGAGAACATGTCATTTCACAAGCCAGAGCAGTATTTCCCTTCGTGTGCATTCTTTTTTTTATTTTACTTTTTTTCCTAGAACATTCAAGTGCATCTTTAATGTATTATTCAAACAGAAGCAATGATTAATTAATCAAAACTCCGTTGTATAGGGAGAAGAAAACTGGGCTCTTGTGCAACACCCAGACAGATGCTCCAACTTAAAGGGAATCATAAGGGAGGATGTGTCAGCAAAAGTGCTTAATTATGCAGTAAAAAACGATGGAATTCCAGAGACAGCTTTTAGGGTTTTAGCAGCATCTCTTTTCTCTTCACCATATATAAACCATGTGCCCCTTTGCATATGCCATCTACCAGAGACACTGCAAAGAGTCTTGATCCAATCTCACGGAAACCGGCTCACACGGAACCACAAGCAGCTGGTATCAAAACTGACCAATGTCTCTTAAATATGCTGCTTTAAATGACAAGTGTCCCTTGTGTGAATCTCAGTACTTTTTAGGTAAGGAAGATGGTCTGTGTAACAAACCAGGAATCAAATCTGGAGTTAAGAAGGCTCTTCTCTGCTTTTGGCTTTGTTGAGCTATATAAGCCTGCTTAGTTCTTGGTGCTTCTCTTTCCTTTCCCACACTGCATCTTCTTAAAGCTGAGTATTCAGCCCACAAAAAAAAAAAAAAAAAAAAAAAAAAGGAATTTAGAATTGTTTCAAATGCTTAAAATCATCCTAATATATTATCCTATTCCCATCTAGGACGGGTTTGAGCAGGGCTGTTTCAAAAAGGGAACAAATTTATTTTCAGGTTTGTCATGGGCAGGAGAGGAATCAAAATCTGCAGTGCCTACAAAGAAAATGCAAACTGAGTATTAAGAGAAAAGTTCCTGACAGCAATAGCAATGATGTATGAGAACAGGTTACTGAAATTTTCTATTCTTAGTAGCCCAGACCTTCTGAAGCATAGGCTGGATACATTTCTGTCCAAAATAATTCAGGTTGAGTTGCTCTTGCCACAGGGAAGAAATCAGCAATATAAGCTCTCATGATGTCTTCCAACTCTACTTTTCTACAATTCCACATTTTTTTTAATATCAGAAATTTAAATGTTTCAAATTAGCATATCTTTTTCAAAGGACTGACCTCTTCACTGTTTCCATTCATCAAAATATTTGTATTTGTCCTAATTCAACTATACATAAGAAATATGTTCATTTTTTTTGTTTTTTTTACTGTTTTGCATAACATAACATTTTTGCCTCTGGTTAATACACCAAATCAGAAGCTACAGGAAAACATCAGCCCAAATAACTGATTTTTTTTTCCCTGTCATTTAAAGTACAAAGTAAGGTTTTAAGAGATTAAAAATAATGTAACAAAAATATGGAATGAAATAACTATTCACTACTCATCAGTCCTGGAGCTCAAAGACCACCAATTTTGTTTCCAATCAGAGTTATTTCTTTTGAGAATCACTATCTGAAGCCCATAAGACAGCAAAAAAAAAAAAACCAAAAAAAAAAAAAAAAAACCCACAAAAACAAACAAACAAACAAAAAACCAACAAAACACCAAAAAAAAAAGACCACCTAGATGTATAGATGTAGATGTACGGTGCACATGCATACAAAATCTCAAGGCAGAAAATGTGTCGTTTTGAAGATTCATATTTACTCACAATTCTTTATTGTCCCCTCAACTCCGTATTTCTTTCCCTGTCCTACTGCATCCTTCTCAAGGTCACACTTTTCCACTTTCACAATCACATGCATTATCAAACTGCAATGTCATGACATGGTAAGGATGCAGACAGCAATGGCAGCAGACTCAAGAAGAGTTATCCACGAGGAAAGAGTCCACCACAGCAATTCTTCCTCAGCCACACAGTCAAACTTTCTGATTTAACTACCTAAATAGGCAATATGGGTTTTTGCTTTTCCCAAGAAAACTTATACCAGTATGCAGAACACAATCACCAAAAATTTAATGCAAAATTAATTACTCAAAAATATGCAATATGAGCAAAGACAAGTGCTTGCTGGATACTTCTCCTAGGTGAGAAGTAACTGGCAGATGCACCTGTCCATCCTGAATTTAAAGAAACCACTCTGCTTAGGTCCCTTAGAACAATCAGTCTGTAAAAAAGTGAAGCCAATTACTCGTTGTTTGTTCTTTTTCTGAAAGTTTACAGTTGCTAAGGGCAAAGCTCCATGATACACAGGTATCTGAACCCACTCTACTTCAATTAGCCATTATGTCCAAATGGCCTCAGGTGAAACCAAGGGGCCTGAGGAGGCCCCTGGAAGGCAGGTAGCCCTTCTGCACAACTCTTGAGCTAATTAGCCCTTTCAAGAAACAGGAATAATTAGTGTAATTTGAGTCCCTTGCTACAAAGGGCATATGCCCTGCAGGTCCCTCTGCCTGGTGCTGCAGTAGGCAGACCTTGAAAGCTGGACAGCTGTGCTTCTGCCAGAGCTGTGTCCATAACATATTGATGCTAGCAAATCCTTCTCGAAAAATTGATTTCCATGCTTACTTTTACTCCTTCTCCATTTTGTTGTTAAAGATTATTTTTTTTTAAGACCTATGTCACTGGGGCTGTAGCTAGTTTCATTTTTAGCACTTACATTCACATGGATGATACAAAATGGGTTGTTAATGGGTATACTATGGTGCAAAATGGGTTTGTTACATCATCTTTCTTTTGATCAATAATAGTTAATACTAGTTATGACAAAAGCTAACCTACAAGTTTCCCTATCATCTGATTTTTTTTCATCTCACTGAATCAGAAATAACTGGTGAGCAAGTGCCAGCAAGACTGGTCCTTTCATTGGTTGGAACATTAATGTATCTTAATCCAGCTGGTCTAAATGCTTCCATTTTTTTAGAAGTTGGGCATCTCCCTTCAATATCTCCCCTGAACTCCCCTAGAGATACAAGTCCAATCAAGTATGTGTATGATTGTGTCCTTTCTTCCAAACATCCTCACTGCTGCCCAAAACATTGTGCAGCATTAGCATCAGAGTCCAGACAACCCTCA
This sequence comes from Anomalospiza imberbis, assembly GCF_031753505.1. NCBI lineage: Eukaryota > Metazoa > Chordata > Aves > Passeriformes > Viduidae > Anomalospiza > Anomalospiza imberbis. The sequence continues at coordinate 153,749 of NC_089689.1, read as the reverse complement.
AACTAATAAAGGACAGTCCCAAGAAGCAGCTTGAGCTGATTTTCTTTGCCCTAGTCAGTATGTACAGCTCTTTTTATAACCAGCAAATAGTCACTATAAACCCAAGCCTTGCTTTCCACGTTTGCACATCAAATGTGGTGATGAAGATGGTCAGAGTAAGAAGAAGACAGAGTGGCAATGCTACAGATGCCCTGAGGAATTCAGTCCATGTTTGGCATCCTTTAAGGGAGATGATAAAAATGAACGCTTGCTTTTTTCTTCACTGGCAATGGAACAAAGCTATTTAATTTTAGAACAAGAATCATGTCATGTCTTTCTTCTAAGGGCAAGCAAAGTAAGGTTGGAAAGCCACAAATCCACAGGCAAAGCCATGGCTGTGTCACTGCTCATCACCAAGGAGTGGGGACAGGTGACAGGTCTGGAGTTGAATCCACCTCCACCATGCCAGATATATCCCCAGCGTGATGGCACCCTCAGGCTTGTTCCCTTGGCCAACATGATCCTAAAACTTCCAGAACAGACAGCAAAGGGGGGAGCTTTGCTCTGGTGCACCCTTGACTTACTGCACACACATCATTCAGTGAGGAATGACTTTGCACTTGAGTTCAGATTCCTGTTGAAACTCCTGCTTTGGACACAAACCTATGTAACTGTCTCCAGATGCAAGGATCACAGCTGTACAGTCATGCTGCCAGATGTCTACCATGGCCAGTTACCAACCACTGACTGATTCTCTTAATTCAAGTGCCTATAACAGCTCCTCTTCCCCTTGATGGCTTGCATCACAGCCAGCAGATTATCCTTCATCCTGAGGATCTAGGGTGCTCTTTGCCAGCTGCATCCAATCTTGCATCTAGTCTTCATTTCCACTACCAAATTACTTTGAGATAGCTCTTCATGCAGATGAGGGCTGAATGTTTAAAAACGTATCACTTGTGAGCTCTTTCTCTGGGTCCTTCCCTCCAAGAATCCCAGGCTTCAGTATCTAATTTCTGACTGTTAATACAGCCCAGGATAACTGTGAGCCATCCTCACTACCATGCACATGCTTGGCTTACCTGCAGCACACCAAGGTGCTCCCTCTGCAGACCTGCTCCCCACTCAGGCTGTTCCCTGAGGTTTATTTCACCCCAGGCCCAGAACTGTTTAGATCCTTCTGAATGGCAACCCTGCCATTCAGCTACTTACTGACTAGAACCCCAAATCTTGTATCATTTGAGAAGTATTATCTCCAACAATTTTTTTGACACATCCCACTTCTGCTTTCCCCTACACACAGCTACTGAAAACTCCACCCTGATTGTGTTTTCCTGTATTGGCTGACCATATAAAAGAAGCCATTTACTGTTAAAATACTATGTGTCACTCACATCCTCTGGGATCATGAGTGAAATAAACCACAAACCTCACTAACACTCCTGCCTTCATGAGGCAGAAAACCAGCATATTATACATTGCCTTTAGGAGTCCCTTTCTCACCATGCACCATCCAACCTGAGCTGACAAAGAAGATTGGATGTCTCCTCACTTAAGATTTTTTTGAGCAATCCCCTCAATTTGCGGTGGGTAAAAGCACAGCCAGGCCATGCCACATTAAAAAGAGGTTTTGACTGTCAGAAGCTTCTAGGGAGGTTTGTCAAAACTGCCCTCACTTTGGTTCATTAGCCATTTGCCCTTATTTACAGTGTACCTGACTGCTTTACACTTTCAGCATTTAATTATTCCCTTTTCCAACCAAAATGAAGACTAAGGTTTGGCCTTGGGCCCCTCTGCCTGTTCCACATGAGCTCATTAAAAAGTTGCTGTCCTGTGAATGAAAGAAACAGATAAAGAGCTACTAAGAGATAAGACTGAAAGTGAGAAAAACACTCACTTTATGCAATTAACAAGACCAGTTAACACCTTTTTGCTCACCAGTCTTGCAATGGTTAATAATGAACAGCAATAATGTTCTGCTGCTCAGCAGCATTTCATGGGCTTCCAAAAAGAGTTTCAAATAAAATAAAATCAAAGAAAGTAGAAGCACTTCTGTTAGACGCCCTTACAGGAAGAGCCTGTGCTTTTCTCCATTTTCCATCTATGCCTTCTCTAAAAGGGCAACAGGAAGCACACGGATAGCTCTGAAAGACCAACACTAAGATTTCTCAACAAATGCTTGTCTGTCACAGTGAAACCAACTTCCCGAGCATAAATTATTCACGTTCAAAGATAAAAGTATCAGAGTGGATAACCCAGAAGATTTGGACATTTTCTTGCATGGCACTTTTCTCCTTCTGCAGGACAAGCTGTTTCTGTTATTTGTAGCTCAAATTTGCCAAGAAAGTTAAACTCAGCCAAGAGATCTAAAGGCCTTTTTGGATCACTATTTTGCTGCTCTCCCTATTACTGTTATCAAAAAGCTTCTTTTCTATTTCCACATCATTAGTTCAGACCAGAAGCACAAAATACAGAATTCAGGGGTTTCAGATTATCAGCCACCACAGACTCCAAACTATGACTTGCACCAAATGGGAAATGGGCACCTAAACTCAGAACCTTCTTTCAATGCCAGTCACACGACCCATGATGGAACTGTCTTTGGGTTTGTGTTTTAGGGATGTTCTTTCATCATCTTCAGTTCTCACTGAGTAGCCTGGGATATTCTTAATGCTCTGTAATTGATGCTATTACCCAATAATAAAAAGTAGAATTGCTCAGGGTTACACATATAGGGGAAAGTAAGAAATAATTGGAATTGAACTAAGAGAATTTTCTTCCTAAATTAAAGACACCATTTGAGGGAACAGTAAGTTACAGGTTCACCCTTTCTGTGAATTGCCTCATACATTTTTAGGTAAAACAGTGAAATCTGCTATTGCTTCTATCTTCCTCTTTAAGATGCAAATCCATTGTAGTAGCCACAGAGGTGAATTAGTTTGCATCCTCACTTAGGGGTCAAATTCATTCATTTCTGCATTTTTTATAAACCTAGAAATTTAGAACTCTGTTCTAAATCCTGCCTATTACACATTCCCAGCTGGCAGCAGCAAGTCTCTGGGCTGCTTTTTTCAGTCTTTCTCATTATGTATTTTGATGCATGATTCATACAATATTTGATTTACCCCTTCACTAACTTGCCTCAAGCAGAGAAGGTTGAATGCTATTAGGTCAAAAGCATTTGAAAAATTTACTTCTTTTCTCTTGATCTATTCAGTGAATCAATATTCTTCCTACTCAACCAGTTCTACTCTCAAGGGAAGTCAGATGTTCATGGCCCTGACCTTAAATATTGGCCCTTAGCACATCACTTAAAATGATAGGCAGTAATTACCGAATTGGTGGACAGAACTGTCAGCTGAGAAAAAAAAAAAACAGGGAGAGACAAAGATGATTGGAAAAAAAAAAACCACAGACACACTGAGATCAGGCTAACAGGATCTGACAAAAAGAGTGATATATTGTAGCTTGCCTCTGATAACAAATACATTGGAATCTAATACTTTTATGAAAACCTATGTATGTTTCAGGCTGGAAATTCTGATTATAAAGAACTTTGATTGAACTCCTTGTGTATCAGACACATTATCCCTTTCCCCCTTCAATTCTTCCAGTCAAACCCTTGGAAGCTTAAGAGCTTTAGGGTCCATCTTCATGAAACCAAAAAGATACTGCTGCTATCTGGTATGAATTCAGACCAGACTCCAAGAAGAGAGCATCCTCTGAATTATCTTCAGCACCATTGCCTCATTTCAGATGAACAGAACTGATTTAACCTTTTAATTTTTACTAAAAACAAAAGAACAACAACAACAACCCAGGTGCTGGAGTGGTCACCTGAGCTCTTCAGTACCACAGGATCCACATTTGCACAGTTCAAGACTCATAGATTTAGGATTCTTAAGTCTTTAGTGATTCTGGTTACCCAGCTCATTAAGTCCTGAAAAGAACTAGGCTTGCATAGGGCAGGTGCTCTTACTCCCTCAAAGTCACATGGCTTCAAGATATTTGCTTCACTGCTTCCAGTCTTTGCTTTTAAAAAATTAAATTACAGCTAAAAAAAATTAAATCATAATGGAAAAGTATTCTCCCCCAGCATTTTTGTGGCTGGTAAACATTTTGTTGGCACAAGGCATTTTGCAAAAGAGACATTCTAATCCAGCCTACAAAACAAAAGCTGTGCCTCACTACTGACAAAAAGCACAATACTGCTACAGGCATTTTAATATACAGCAATTCTTTTCTGTTCCTACCTGCCTCTGAGACCAACAAAACTAATCAATGAAAATGTGAAGCATACTCCAGATATAATTCCTCCTTATCTCCAGCTGAGAATGCTCTGAAATGCCCCTCTCATAATCCATGTGATTTCCTATTGGCCTGCCACCTCAGCAAACGAGGCTTTGGAGCAGGGGTTAAACCAGCAGCAGAGGGTCCAGAGAGGTCTGTTAAAAACATATATGAAAACAAACCCCATTAGCAACTTAAGAGAAAATTTTCAGTAGGAATTACAAACATCAACTTCCCTGTTTTGATGATACCTTGAAAAAGGTATCAATTTCTCAAAACAATGCCCCTTTTTCCATGCCCTCTTATGCACATTCAAGAGGATTTCTTAACCAAAGCAATTACTCCAAGGTCAATAGAGGTGGACAAGTTGTGCTGTTCCTGGTCCAAGAAGAGCAGGAAAGCTATCAGTTTTCACCACTCATATGAAAAGACACATATTTGTGAGCACAATGTAAAGATGTCTAGTTTTGCCATAATTATGTTTTCACAGGAGCAGGGAAAAGGAGGCAATCTTCCATATATCAGAGAAAATCTGAAGGTTCAGAAAATTCTTTGAGTTGACATAACACATAGGTTATGGTGAGTTTTTCACTAAACCTTTGGCTGTGACGATACAAGTGACACTGTGGGCCTCAATTGACACAGACATTACCACCTTATCTACTTCTCCCCTACCTCCCACAGCCAGATTTGCACAGAACACATTGTGGCAGTGAACACAAACACATGAAGCCCCCAAGCTCTTACTGAACCTTACTACGGAAGGAGAATTTAGCAATGGGGAATTTAATTTGTTCTTCAAAGTATTCAAACTGAATTGAGGTTGACATGCAGGGAAAAAAATATTGCTTTGCTTAAAACAGTTCCCCTGCCACTGCTGAAAGCTCTTCCGTGGTACTTATCTCTCTGCTTTGGAGCTCAGGAGAAAGAACAACACTGGAGACAAGAGCACCCAGTTGGCACATCAAGGATTTCCAGGCAAAACACTTGCCATGTGCCTTCCCCAAGGTGACCTCCACCCACAATTTCCACTGACTAGCTTTTCAGAGAGTTTGCAATGCATTCAACAAGTGGGCACATATCCTTCAGCTGAAAATTGTAGCCATGTGATGTATATAAAATAATCAGCCCGAGTTCTCTTGACTGGACAGGTGTGTCTTGTGGTATGTGTCCAGAGCTACAGAAACACTACTCCACAGTCTCCTCTACACATCTTATTTCATTATAATTCTGCTTATAAATCAATAAAACTAAAAGCAAAAAACTCTCCATGGATGTCATTACAACTCAGCATAATGATATATATTACTTGTATAACTCATTCTACCCTGTGCTACTCTAGAACAGATGCCTTCTAATGATTCTATTTAGAAATAAAGAACCTTAATTTGAAATATTTACCAGTCCAGGATGGTGTTTTTTACTCAATGCCAGTTTTAATTTACCATGTAAGTCTTAATTAGCAGATACAGTATTTTTATTTCAGGCAGCAACTGCAGGGTTGATTAAAATAAAAAAAATACTTAAAGAGAAGATGGCATTGATAAGTTCATTTTTACAAGTATACATTTACATGCTTCAGATACCAATTATCAGCATAATCAGCAGGGTTATCACAAGCAAGTCTGTGACTTTAAAATCTTTGACACTTGTGGCAAGGTTCAGGATAATTTTAGCTTATCAGGTGGGAGAATTTTTTTAAATTTAATATCAAATAAGTCTATCAAAGGTCAGATCAAACATGGCTTTGCTTTAAAAAAATTAGCTGAACTGCTTAGTCATAACAAGTACCAGGTCTACATTAAATATCTTAATATTTACTCTTATGTGGTAGTATTGTGAGATGATGGAAAAGTAGCATCCTTAGCCTGAAGATGTATAGCCTGCTTCTGGACTGCTGTCAACCTCAATATTGAGAGTCAGAGCAGAAAATCTCAGTAAAGTGGTAGATCTTTGATGACCCCTCTCCTCCAATTATGCACACAAGTGGGTGACTTAAATTGGACTGTAATGCAGAAAGATCTCCTAAGATCTAGGTAAGATGGTGATTGAATGGCCCTTTCTCTTCCTGATCAAAGAGGGAAGTCAAACTGTCTTTTAAGCAGTTGATTTTCCTCAGCTATCCACCACATGAATAAAAGCCTTTGAAATAGTTGGTCCAAAAGGAAGTACATCTCACCTGTCAAGAGAGATGTAGCAAGAATAGGTGTGCAGACTGCACTGGCTTTTAAGTGTTCATGAGCTCTTTGTGCAAGCATGAAAACATTATCATCAGCTTCCAGATCAAACTGCTGCACAGAAAAATAATATCTGCAAGAGGGAAATCATACCTGCAGACTTTAAGAAAGAAGCCTTCCTGACCCTTTAAATTCAGGAACAAGTTTAAAAAAGGAGCACGTAAAAACTCAGGGTTAACAGAGTCACTAGTAGCGGTCTGTCACCAAGGGCTGTGTCAGCAGTTCAGGGAAGATCTGTGTGGATACAGTCTCCAAGAACTCTTGGGTCACTTGGAGCATAGAAATCATTGCTCATTTTCCACAGTAGATGTTACTTGTTACTTAAGACAGAATTTGAGATCATTCCAGTTTTCTAAGGCTCACTGTCCAGACTGAGCTGGCAGACCCCCATTATTCTCGGTGTAAGAAGACGAGCAGCTCCAGAGGGGATCTTGCACATCTGCTGGCACGGACTTGGCAACAGGCTCCAACCTGCAGCTAGCCAAAACTGACATGCCACAGTTAAACACAGACTGGTATTAAATACTAAATTAAATATTTCTACACAAAAAAATTAGCCGTCCTGAACTGCAGAGCCACTTCTGGATATGTAACCTAATAGTTACGCTTGACAGGTTTCTGTATTGTAGAAATGCAGTTTCAGCCAGCATTGCCTACGCTGACTGAAACTCAAAACCAGATGCACAGCAGAGGAAGACAGCAGCTTAAATATACAACTTGGCTTAGTACAGAACCTCAAGATCAATAAAACTTTTTTAGCCCATGAAAGAGCAAGATGCCAGCACAAGGCAAGAAAACAAACTCGGCTAGATTTGATTATCACCTTGCCTTTCTCACAGACAAGTCAAGCCATGGACAAGTCAGCAATATCAACACTGCAGCAAGTGTAGTGCCAATGAAATGTCAACATACAGAAGCTAAGTTAAAGAAGAATTCCCAATTCCCACTAGTTTTAGCACAAAACTTCTCTTACAAGGTAAACTTTTACTTCAGCACCTAACTGCACAGGGCTATCAACTAGAAAGTTGTGTATTGGAATTTACAAAGAAGTTCCTCAAAACCCAAGACCTTTGTCTGAATATTTCATTCAGCAACACTGAATTCAGCAGCAGACAAGAGCAAAGTTAGCTTAACTCTAAAAATTAGACAATTATTTTTATTATCAAGTGATAAAATTACTTTTTGTCCCACTTTGCTCCCATACCTCCTGTCTCTGCCAAGACTGAATTCCTTAAAAACTTTTTTATTAAATGTATCTACTCTAAAATAATTTCCCCCAGGAATCATTACAAAAGAAAGAACTTCCATTTATATTTAATCAAATCTGAAAAAAATCTTTACTGTAACCAAAGGTAATTTAGCCATTCCACCCAGAACTTAGCATGCAATGCCAGTGATAAAACTCAGGAAGTTGTCTGGGTTGGGTCCATCTTCTTTTTAACAAATAGAAGTTTGAAGAACTTTCTATTGTATTTCAAATCAGAGTTTCAACTGAAAAGCAGACTCAACAATGTTTCCTTCACCCTCTTAAACTAATGAAGGCCCAATCTACAGGTCATTAGGAGACAAGAACTGTTCCAAAATGTCTGTGAGCTTTGTATCAGGCTCTTTGAGAAAGCAGTAATTCTTTTTTTGTGCCATACTTTCAGACTAGCAAGGGGAAAAACATCTCCCCATCAGCACCAACAGTAAGGTTCATGGTCCTCAGTGAGTACTGGATTTCAAAGGGAGTTTCTTCCTCAGTCCAACTTCAGATACCTTGTGGAAAAACAACTGCATCTAATACTTGACATAAGTATTGTGGCAAAAGAAATAACTGTCTTTAAAAATGCTGGTCTCTCTACAAGGTGGAGTAGTCAAGTGCCATAGAGAGGAGAGTCCCACATTACAGCAGAGGATGGAAGGTGGTGGAGTTATGTAGAATTCAACACAGGCACAGCCCAGCTCACAAGCCCATCCAAGTGTGGGATGGCAAAAGAAAGGGACATTAAGGCACAAGAACAAATATCAGAAGATATTTTGGTGGTCTTTTAAATTGAATTTTTTTTTAAAGGACATTTATCCATAGTTATGTTTTGGGGCTTTCCCTCTCCTTTGTTTTCTTGGATTTTTTTTATCAAGCGCTACATTTTTCCTTTGGAAAGTTAGTGCTTTTCACACATAGTAGAAGAACAAAACATAGTTAAAAATGGCTTTGTCAAACATCCATTCAGGGTCCCTTCATCACTGCACTTAGTTCCCTCCAGTTCCAATATTGAACATGCCTGAATGGCACTCCTGAAATAGGCACAAATATATTTTTTGTACATTTCCCCACATAATCAGTTCCTCTCCAGTATGAGAGTCCAACGTGTAATGCATTCTCTGGGTTTACTCTTGTCAGTTCACTTATTTGCAGTTTTAGTGCTATTCAGCACCTCATGCTGAGCTGCCTTTCCTTACTGTGAACTGCTCCTGCATTTGTATTGCACTGCTATTTGGTTTGCCTTTAAAAAAGAAGAAACTGGGGGAGGAGGGGAGTGTTATTCTGTTTTCAAACAGACAGGCCACTTGTATCTTTGGAAAATAAATGTAAAGACGCTCAGAAGCATGACTGTTATTTTCTTTTTAAATGGCAAAAGAGATTTTCTTTGTTAGCTTTGTTTTGCCAAAGTTCAGGAAGAGCATTCAGTGAAGTGGTGAAACAAACACTTGTCTGGACTGTGAGCAGAATGAGAGAGTCAGGGAGGAAGGGACTGTTCCCAGCGCTGCTGGTAAGCTGGGTGCATCACTCACCCCACACTGCATTGCTCTTGGTCTCAGCTGGATATAACTCCTCTGAGACACATTGTCTGGTCTGTGGATTTTCATCATCTAAAGGAATTGTTCCAGTTGTCTGCTCTGGCTCCCACCAAGGAGTTCAGAGCCAACCCTTGAAGTACAGCACAAACTATCTTTCATTAATCCATAGAAATTCTATGGTTTCGATCCCTCATACTATTTGAGATTTCACCCATTTTCCTCATTCTTCCAGACCTCTGCCCAAATATCCTCTTCCCTCTTCTGAATGCCCCCTGGACATGTCCCCTTGGCAATCCCTTTGTCTCCTGCACAGACCTGGGCCAGATATCCCTTCAGCTCCAAACTTTCTTCTTTGTGAGCAGTTGTGCCAGGGGAGATTGTCAATAAAGCAGAAATTTTCTGTGCAGTGGGAACACAATTATGACTCCCTCTTAAAGGACTACAGCAGCTCACCTGCAGCCAGCTGAGCTCCCATTTTTTGCAGGAGAAGTGCAGACATGGCAGCCAGGACCCACATGTCCCTTGTCACACTCAGTAGGTGGTACTTAAAGGCCAATTTTCTAAGCAGCTGTTTTGTTGGTAACATTTTGTGAAGTAGGCTGTGCTTTCTAGGTGAAAAATCCAACCATGCACAAAACCTGCTGTAACACCAGATTTCATGCTTTGGATATGGGATTTACAAGGCAGCTGAAATGGTAACCTTTGCTCTCAGCTACTACTCCACTGATTGAAGCTGTTAATGCTGCACATGCGTGAACAGAATCCAAAACTAAGGTCAAACCTGCCAGAGCTGAGGCAGATTCCCCCATCAGTAGAGAAAGAATTTGTAGCAGCTTAGAATCTACAATTCAAAGGTTTAGTTTGAACAAGCAAGGTTTTGATTTGGAAGAACTGGGACTGAAGAAGATATGGGTAGATTTTCAAGCCAAACCCCCAGATCCAAGCTCTTTAAGCTAGGGCTGGTTAGCACTCATATGAACCTTGCATGGCTGCCCAGACAGAGGCACAGATGATGCAGTGTTTCCTACTCAATAATGTTTCCCACAGCCATCTCCCTTCCCAGCAGAGCTCTCCACAGTGTGAAGTCTCTGGCTTCTGGCCCTGATGGTCCAATACAATGCTTCCTTAAACTGCTTTTCCTTCTGCCCTCCTTGCAAGGACCATCTTTATGGGTGAGCATCTGATGGGCCACACTAATCTGGCACTCTCCAATCCAGCTGCTCAGCCTGCAGAGCCAAAGGGAGGCTCAGTTCTAAGACTGCAAATGGATTTAATAACCAATTGCAAAATAATCCTAACCAAATAGAATCCAGCTCCTTAAATGGTTTGAAGCATTTTTCATGTGCAGCTTCAATCCAGGAAACTAATGAAAACAACACAAACAAAAGGAGATTCAGCTTCTGAACAACAATACAAATATATGCAGACAATTCAAACAATTCTTGCTGCTTTAATTCCCTGGAGATATAACTGCATATATTATACAAAGCAAAGGTATTAAAAACCAGTGTTTCCAAGCAATGAAATTGCTGCCATAAACATCCCTGGATCCACTTTTAGAACTACTCTAAATAGCCCATCTCTGTCTTGGTTTGCTGTCAGGTTTCCACCGATTTTGTGAGCATTTTAACACTGCCTCACCTCTCCACTTACCTTGGGATTTTACCCTGCATCACTGAGAATTCCCAAGGCTCACCAGCCAGGTCCATGTTCCCAGCACATCTTGATCATCCTGCCCACATTAGCTCCCAGTTCACTTCCATTCACATCCTTCATGGCTTTACTCAGGTGTACCTTCCAAGTATAATCCCCTGTCCAGCACCTCCCACACTGGGCCCTTGTGCTAAGTTCTGGACATTTTTCAATATAAATACCAATGCTTCTGACATTTCTAAGTGTTCATTAGCGTGGTGCCCAGATATTAAGCAGTGTACTTTCAGCTTCATTAAATATAATAAAGCCAAATCCTTTCATAAGACACTTTTTGTGATTGACTGCTCTTCAAATATTTGAAGAAAATGACTAACTGGGAATTTTCTGTCAGAATAATTTGCAGGTAGAAAGATTCTTAAAATGAATTTTCTATAGATTCTTTTCAGATCTTCTTTCTTCTCTCCTTTCTGCATCTAAAAGGGATTTTGTACCAGTGGAGAGGGGAGGGGGTAAGAAAAATCAAACTAATGCTTGCTTACTGAATCTGACAAGAGACATCCAAGCAGACTGATGAAAACAGAATGCCCCAGTTTCTCCTTCTCAGCTATACAACCTCCTTTACTTTTAAGTGTACTCATGGATCTCTATGGAGATGCCCTGACTGCCTCCATTTCTGGCAACTGGGTTGGGAAGCTCTTCCTGGCTTCACATTTATATCTGTAAATAAATTGGGAATGGGGCATGAAGCATCTAAGTAAGCAGCAAGAGAGCTGTATTTCATTCCAGTTCTTCCTGAGTTTTTAGAACCCTTAGGAAAAAACAAAATACAAAACTTTTTAACATACTCCTGAATTTTTTAATATTAATGAAAACAATGCCAGCCAGCTCTAATGACAACTAATTCCAAGCAGTTCCTATCTTGGTTTTGTTTAGAATATTGTAAATACTGTATCCACAAACCAACCAATTGCCAGGGATTGGGATTGGTAACCACATTTCACATTAGCTTATAGGGAGCTCTTAGAGTCAGAGACTCTAACAGCTATAACATCAGAATACTGAAGTGTTATTGTGCTATTTTCTATCATCTCCCACATGAGAAAACCTAATCTTCTCAGTAAAATGCTTTCCTGTTCTACACTTTTTGACCAATGTGATTTTCTAAATTAAAGTATTGACACTACATATTCATAAGACAGTGTATTTAAACAGGAAAAAGCTGAGGAGGTACAAACTACCAGTCAGCAACTCACCCAGTAGGAGCATTATTATTAACCACATTATTCTTTCAAGGAATGAATCCCTCAGCCCTGTAAAGAATTTAAGCCAGACTTAAACAGCTTCATTCAATCAATTAGAACCCACAAATATTTACTTTATTTCCTGACTCAATGTTTACTCTGTGTATCCCAAAAGAATCTTAAAACTCCTTTTTCCCAGACCTGTAAACCATTCTTTATCCAAGGAGTTCTTGCATCCCTATTCTCCGAAGCTCCAATTACTCGCAGAGTGAAGATCAGCACAATTTAACTGGCTCACTGAGAGAATCAGTTTTTCAGCTGATGCATAGCAGCAGTTTAGCAGTGAGGATCAGCAATGCAACACGCTGGCTTCAAAAAAAAAAAAAAAAAAAGATAAAAGGAAGAAAGGATAAAAAGCTTGGCATATGAATTCAACTGGAAAAGAGAAAAAGGGAAAACAAAAAAATATTGGAAACAAGTTGGGTCAAAGATGCTGATTTTGAGTGATCTCACACAAATTTTACAGAGGAGAAAAGGCAAGACTATACTGTTAGTCTTGTTAGTTAGTAAACAGCTACTTTAGCTTTCAATTAACTGCCAATTCACTGCTCATTTTCTCTGCAGCTGCAGGCCCAAGAGCCTGACTTTATCTGCAGTGCAATTCCTGCACCCACCGATTCCTCCACCAGTGAGTGATGTTTCTCTGCATTTGCACCCTTCCTTCAGCCAGTTTATTCCCAGCTCCAGCCAAGCAGAACCCAAGGAAGCAGGAAGGTAGCTCAGAGGAGAGACTTTCTATCTGTACTTCATCCAGAATAACAGGGAGAAAGTGTGAACTCCTGAGCTGACCTTGTAGCAACCCCAGCAGGAGCACTGCCTAGGAGGTGCAGATGTAGTAATACATATATTCACACAGACTCACATTCAAACAGAGGTCACCAGCTGTGTTCCCCATTCCCTGAACCCCAAAATCAACCCTTTCTTTGTCATGAGCAATTCCCCACCTGCTCTCCTAGACTTGCAATGTGTTCACCAGTCTAATTTAAAGTGGAGTGCCAAGGTGTACCTGCCTCATCTCTGGTCTGTTTGTGGGAGACCAAGAAGGCAGGGTGCACAAAAACTGGAAGAGCTGAAAAACCCTAAAAAGCTCTGCCCATCTGGACAGCCTGTCAGCAGGAATGAATTACAACAAGGGGAGCTGCCACAGATCTATCAACACAAGGGATTTGGGATCAGCTAACTGGTTTTGACAGGGTCTCCTTGGCTTTAAGCACTGAAGAAAATCCATAAACCACACTTTCCTTACATGTCCACATGCAAAAGAAACAATTAGGAAGAAGAAAGAGATATGGACATCCTCAGGATAGCATCACACTGGAGCAGGTAAGCAAAGTGTCCAAATTATTTAGGAGCCTTGACCATAACTGCTCTTTCCACAGTGCCCAAGTGAAACACTTGAACCCCACTTCCTCCTTCAGTTCCTCCATCATTTCTAAGCAATAGGTTCACACTGTCATGCTCTGGTTTCCACATGATTTCCAAAGCAAGCCAAGCTTTTGCAAGCTGCCCTGTGTGCTGCAGGTCTCACCTGCTGCTGCACTGCCTGAAACTCCTGGCTGACCTGGACCAAAGTTTACTGACATCTGTGTAACACAGAAAAACCTGGAGAAAAAAGCCAGGCAGCTGGGCAGAAAAGACACATCCAAGAAACATCCCCTGGGAATGACCTTCTACAGGAAAGGCCAAGATTACATTTACTGAACACCTGGGAAGCCCAGAGAGCAAATTAGGAAGAAAAAAAAAACAAAAAACAAAAAAAAAAACCAAAACAAAACAAAAAAACAAACCCAAAAAAACCCCCCAAAACAAACAAACAAAAAAAAACCTCATGAGTCTTGGCCCAGGGGATAGCTTCAATCAGAGCTGGAAATGAACCACAAGACAAAGCCATTGGAAACCAAGCTCCGTTACTTCTACCCCACACAGAACTACTTATTTAAAGCATCTCTTATTTGAAGATCTCAGCAATTTAATTAAGCAAATGGCCCTCAGAGGCAGGTAAGTGTCATGATGCTTATGCTACTGATGGTTTGCACTGAAGCACAGAGCAGTTAATTGAGTTCCCCCTGACCACACAGGAACCCATGAGTCCTGCCTTTCTGTTTTTTTTCTCCAACTAATAAAGGCACTCCACTTGGTTCACATTTGCAGGTCTTTACAGCAGTCCCACAACACAAGACCCAGGCAGCCCCTTCTGCACAGCAGGCCAGAACACTGCAATGACCCGGCAAGTTCTGACTTCTCCTGAGACTCTTCCCACTTAGCCCAATCTAAAGACTGCCACACCACTCAGCAGTTTTGCTCAGCTGTACCTCTGCTCTGATTCTGCACAAAGAAGCACAGCCATGTCCAGGAGAGGCCTTTCAGCTGGGGCAAGAGCAGCTGTGAATGCTGGGCAACAAGCAGGTCCTACCTGTGCCTGTGAAACCTCTGCCTGGCAGGGGTCTTCAGCCATCCTGGGCACAGGCTCTGGAAACCACCCTGTGCCCATGGGCAGCCAGTATGGCCTTGGATGCAGTCCCAGAACTCAGAGCAGATGGAGTTCCTCCTGTAGATGCCCAGGACAGTGGTAATAAAACTTGTCCATGTTTCCATCAGCTGTCCATAATAACTAAGATTTAATTTTTGCTTTAAGTAATTCCATCATATTGTTAACGTTCAGGAACACACATAATCACGGGATATGATTATATGCAGGTGCATTTATTGCAGAGCTCTGGGAATCAGGGGTACAGACCCAAATCTGACTCCGACGTGGCTTTCGAGCAGAACGTATTTTATAGTCTATCGTTATATAACTTACATATTAATTATTAAACTTCTATTGTTCTATTGTATACATTGACTTTATCCAAGCATGAATTTCTCGCGATCTTTCTCAAGCCCCAGACCACGGTTTCCCATGATTATTCTTACGATTAAACAGTAATTATATTTAACTACTAAACAATCATCACATCTAACAATTCCATCATTTATCATATACTAGCTACACAGATGCAGTACTAGCAAGTATAAGGTCTACACATTCCCAGGGTATTTTCCCAGGGCCTACAAAGCTTAGTTTTCTTTCTAACTCCCCAGAACCCCATGATTTTAAACCCTTTTACAATCAGTTGGGTCAGGGATCCATCCTTAATCGTTCAAAATTTTTGGAGGAGGCCGGCCACTCAGGGCCTCAGGCCCCTGCAGACAAAAATCAGCCCTTTTCCCTGGGAAGGAAAAGTGGCAAGCCCAGGTTCCTGATGTCAGTTTGCAGGGTTCCCTTGGGACTGTCAGGGCAGCACAGGTTTGAGGTGAGGGCAGCTTGGGTCTGGGACATATCCTTAGTAGGCTGGATTTTTTGGAGGTGGCCGGCCACTCAGGGCCTCAGGCCCCTGGAGACAAAGGCAGGCTTTTTTTCTGGGAAACGAAGGCCGCCAGCCCAGATCCCTGCTTTCAGTTTGTAGGGTTCCCTTGGGACTGTCAGGACAGCACAGATTTGAGGTGAGGGCAGGTCGGGTCTGGGACACATCATTCATTGTTTGGACTTTTTAAGGGGCAGCCCCCACTAAGGGCCACAGGCCCCAGGAGACAAAATCATGCTGTTTTCCCTGGGAAAGAAAAGTGGCCAGCCCAGGTTACGGACGTCATTTGGAGGGTTCCCTTGGGACTGTCAGGGGAGCACAGGTTTGTGGAGGGGGCAGGTTGGGTTTGGGACATATCCGTCATTGTTTGGATATTTTGAAGGTAGCCGGCCACTTAGGGCCAGAGGCCCTGGAGACAAAGATCGGCCCTTTCCGCTGTGGAGAAAAAATGGCCAGACTAGGTTCCTGCTGTCAGTTTGTAGGGTTCCCTTGGGACTGTCAGGGCAGCACCAGTTTGAGGAAGGGGCAGGTTGGGTCTTGGACATATCCTTCATTGTCTGGACTTTTTGGAGGCGGACGGCCACTCAGGGCTGCAGGCCCCTGGAGACAAAGACCATCCATTATTACTTGGAAAGAAAAGTGGCATGCTAAGGTTCCTGCTGTCATTTTGTAGGGTTCCCTTGGGACTGTCAGGTCATCACAGGTTTGAGGTGAGGGCAGGTTTAGTCTGGGAGACATCCATGGTCGTTCAGAATTTTTGGACTTGGCCGACAACTCAGGACCACAGGCCCCTGTAAACAAAGGCAGGCTGTTTTTCCTATGAAAGAAAAATGGCCAGCCCAGGTTTCTGATGTCAGTTTGTAGGGATCCCTAGGGACTGCCATGGCAGCAAAGGTTTGAGGTGAGGGCAATGTGGGTCTGGGACATATTTTTTGTTGTTTGGATTTTTTGGAATCGGCCAGCCACTCAGGGCAAGAGGCCCCTGGAGACAAAGACTGGCCCTTTTCCCTGTGAAAGAAAAGTTGTCAGATGAGGTTCCTGATGCCAGTTTGCAGGGTTCCCTAGGGACTGTCAGGGCAGGACAGGTTTGAAGTGGGGGCCAGCTGGGCCTGGGACACATCCTTGATCGTTCAGATTTTTCGGAGGTGGAAGGCCACTCAGGGCCACAGGCCCCTGGAGACAGAGTCCGCCCCTTTATGCTGTGAAAGAAAAGGGGCCAGCCCAGGTTCATCACCTCAGTTTGTAGGGTTCCTTTGGGACTGTCAGGGCAGGACAGGTTGGAGGTGGTGGCCGGTTGGGCCTGGAACACATCCTTCATCGTTGAGAATTTTTGGAGGTGGCAAGTCACTTAGGGCCACAGGCCCCTGGAGACTAAGATCGGCACTTTTCCCCTGTGAAAGACAAGTTGCCAGCCCAGGTTCCTGATATCAGATTGTAGGGTTCCCTTGGGACTGTCAGGGTATAAAGTATTGAGTGGAGGGCAGGTTGGGTTTGGGACACATCATTAATCGTTCCGATATTTTTGAGGCAGCCCCCACTCAGTGCTAAAAACCCCTGGAGAAAAAGACCTGCTGTTTCCCTGGGAAAGAAAAGTGGCCAGCCCAGGTTCCTGATGTCCGTTTGTAGGGTTCCCTTGGGACTGTCAGGGCAGCACAGGTTTGCGGAGGGGGCAGGTTGGGTCTGGAACGTATCCTTCATTGTTTGGGCCTTTTGGAGGCGGCGAGTCCCTCAGGACCAGAGGCCCCTGGAGACAAAGCCCAGCCCTTTTTTCTAGGAAAGAAAAGTAGCCAGCCCATGTTCCTGACGCCAGTTTGTAGGGTTCCCTTGGCACTGTCAGGCCAGCACAGGTTTGAGGAGCGGCAGGTTGGGTCTGGGACACATCCTTGATCGTTCAGATTTTTTGGAGGTGGAAGGCCACTCAGGGCCACAGGCCCCTGGAGACAGAGTCCGCCCCTTTATCCTGTGAAAGAAAAGAGGCCAGCCCAGGTTCATCACCTCAGTTTGTAGGGTTCCTTTGGGACTGTCAGGGCAGGACAGGTTGGAGGTGGTGGCTGGTTGGGCCTGGAACACATCCTTCATCGCTGAGAATTTTTGGAGGTGGCAAGTCTCTCAGGGCCACAGGCCCCTGGAAACTAAGATCGGCACTTTTCCCCTGTGAAAGACAAGTTGCCAGCCCAGGTTCCTGATATCAGATTGTAGGGTTCCCTTGGGACTGTGGGGGCAGCAGAGATTTGAGGTGAGGGCAGGTTGGGTCTGGAACACATCTTTAACCGTTAGGATTTTTTGCAGCCAGCCGGCAATTCAGGGCCGCAGGCCAATGGAGGCAAAGACCAGTCATTTTGCCTGAGAAGTAAAAGTGGCCAGCCCAGGTTCCTGATGCCAGTTTGTAGGGTTCCCTTGGGACTGTCAGGGCAGCAAAGGTTTGAGGAGCGACAGGTTGGGTCTGGGACACATCCTTGATCGTTTGGACTTCTTGGAGGCGGCCGTCAACTCAGGGCCACAGGCCCCTGGAGAAAAAGACCTGCTGTTTCCCTGGGAAAGAAAAGTGGCCAGGCCAGCTTCCTGACGCCAGTTTGTAGGGTTCCCTTGGGACTGTCACGGCAGCACAGGTTTGAGGAGCGGCAGGTTGGGTCTGGGACACATCTTTGATCGTTTGGAGTTTTTGGAGGCGGCCAGCCACTCAGGGCTGCAGGCCCCTGGAGAAAAAGACCTGCTGTTTCCCTGGGAAAGAAAAGTGGCCAGCCCAGGATCCTGATGCCAATTTGTAGGGTTCCCTAGGGACTGTCAGGGCAGCACAGGTTTGAGGTGGGGGCCGGCTGGGCCTGGGACACATCCTTGATCGTTCTGATTTTTTGGAGGTGGAGGGCGACTCAGGGCCACAGGCCCGTGGAGACAGAGACCGGCCCTTTATCCTGTGAAAGAAAAGTGGCCAGCCCAGGTTCCTGATGTCAGATTGTAGGGTTCCCTTGGGACTGTCAGGGCAGCACAGATTTGAGGTGAGGGCAGGTTGGGTCTGGGACACATCCTTCGTCATTCAGAATTTTTGGAGGTCGCCAGTCACTTAGGGTCACAGGCCCCTGAAGACACAGATTGGCACATCTCCCTGTGAAGGAAATGTTGCATGCCCAGGTTCCTGATGTCCGTTTCTAGGGTTCCCATAAGACAGTCAGGGCAGCACAGGTTTGAGGAGTGGCAGGTTGGGACTGGGACACTATGTTAATCGTTCAGATTTTTTGGAGGTGGAAGGCCACTCAGGGCCACAGGCCAATGGAGACAAAGAGCGGCCCTTTTCCCTGGGAAAGAAAAGTGGCCAGCCCAGGTTCCTGATGCCCGTTTGTAAGGTTCCCTTGGGACTGTCAGGGGAGCACGGGTGTGCAGTGGTGGCATGTAGGGTCTGGGAGATATCCTTGATCGTTCTTATGTTTTGGAGGTGGAAGGCCACTCAGGGCCACAGGCCAATGGAGACATAGCTCAGCCCTTTATCCTGTGAAAGAAAAAGGGCCAGCCCAGGTTCCTGACGTCAAATTGTAGAGTTCCCTTGGGACTGTCAGGGCACCACGGGTTTGAGGAGCGGCAGGTTCGGTCTGGGACATATCCTTCATCGTTCAGAATTTTTGGAGTTTGCCGGCCACTCATGGCCAGAGGCTCATGGAGACAAAGATTGGCATCTTCCCCTGTAAAGGAAAACTTTGGTACCCAGGATCCTGCTGTCAGTTTGTAGGGTTCCCTTGGGACTGTCAGGGCAGCACAGGTTTGAGGTGGGGGATGGGTGGGCCTGGGACGCATCCTTGATCGTTCTGATTTTTTTGGAAGTGGAAGGCCACTCAGGGCCACAGGCCCCTGGAGACAAATACCGGCACTTTTTGCTGGGAAAGAAAAGTGGCAAGCCCAGGTTCCTGATGTCAGTTTGTAGGGTTCCTTTCGGATTCTCAGGACGGCACAGGTTTGTGGAGGGGGCAGGTTGGGTCTGGGACTTATCCTTCGTTGTTTGGATCTTTTGGCGGCGGCGAGTCCCTCAGAGCCAGAGGCCCCTGGAGACAAAGCCAGGCCCTTTTTTCTTGGAAAGAAAAGTAGCCAGCCCAGGTTCCTGATGTCCGTTTGTAGGGTTCCCATAAGACTGTCAGGGCAGTACAGGTTTGAGGAGCGACAGGTTGTGTCGGTGGAACATCCTTGATCGTTCGAAGTTTTTAGAGGTGGCCAGCCACTCAGGGCTGCAGGCCCCTGGACAAAAACACCTGCTGTTTCCCTGGGAAAGAAAAGGGGCCAGCCCAGGTTCCTGATGCCAGTTTGTAGGGTTCCCTTGGGACTGTCAGGGCAGCAGAGTTTTGAGGTGAGGGCAGGTTGGGTCTGGGACACATCCTTGATCGTTTGGACTTCTTGGAGGCGGCCGTCAACTCAGGGCCACAGGCCAATGGAGACAGAGACCGGCCCTTTCCCCTCTGAAGGAATAGTTGCGTGCCCAGGATCCTGCTGTCAGTTTAAAGGGTTCCCTTGGGACTGTCAGGGCACCTCCACTTTGAGGTTCGGGCAGTTTGGTTCTGGGAAAAATCTTTAACCGTTAGGATTTTTTGGAGCCAGCCGGCCATTCAGGTCCACTGGCCAATGGAGGCAAAGACCAGTCATTTTCCCTGAGAAGTAAAATTGGCCAGCCCAGGTTCCTGACGTCAGTTTGTAGGGTTCCCTTGGGACTGTCAGGGCAGCACAGGTTTGAGGAGCGACAGGTTGGGTCTGGGACACATCCTTGATCGTTTGGACTTCTTGGAGGCGGCCGTCAACTCAGGGCCACAGGCCCCTGGAGAAAAAGACCGGCTGTTATTTCTGAGGAAGAAAAGGGGCCAGCCCAGGTTCCTGATGCCAGTTTGTAGGGTTCCCTTGGGACTGTAAGGGCAGCACAGGCTTGATGTCGGGGCAGGTTGGGTCTGGGACACAGTCTAAATCGTTCAGATTTTTTGGACATGGCCCGCCACTCAGGGCCATAGTTTGCTGGAGACAAAGCCCGACCTTTTTTTCTTGGAAAGAAAAGTAGCCAGCCCAGGTTCATGCTGTCAGTTTGTAGGGTTCCCTTGGGACTGTCAGGCCAGCACAGGTTTGCGGAGAGGGCAGGTTGGGTCTGGGACTTATCCTTCATTGTTTGGGCCTTTTGGAGGCGGCAAGTCCATCAGGGCCAGAGGCCCCTGGAGACAAAGCCCAGCCCTTTTTTCTTGGAAAGAAAAGTAGCCAGCCCAGGTTCCTGATGTCCGTTTGTAGGGTTCCCACAAGACTGTCAGGGCAGCACAGGTTTGAGGAGCGGCAGGTTGGGTCTGGGACACATCCTTGATCGTTCGAAGTTTTTAGAGGTGGCTGGCCACTCAGGGCTGCAGGCCCCTGGAGAAAAAGACCTGCTGTTTCCCTGGGAAAGAAAAGTGGCAAGCCCAGGTTCCTGATGCCAGTTTGTAGTGTTCCCTAGGGACTGTCAGGGCAGCACAGGTTTAGGTGGGGGCCGGGTGGGCCTGGGACACATCCTTGATCGTTCTGATTTTTTGGAGGTGGAAGGCCATTTTGGGCCACAGGCCCGTGGAGACAGAGACCGGCCCTTTATCCTGTGAAAGAAAAGTGGCCAGCCCAGGTTCCTGATGTCAGATTGTAGGGTTCCCTTGGGACTGTCAGGGCAGCACAGATTTGAGGTGAGGGCAGGTTGGGATTGGGACACATCCTTCGTCGTTCAAAATTTTTGGAGGTCGCCAGTCACTTAGGGCCACAGGCCCCTGAAGACAAAGATTGGCACTTTCCCCTGTGAAGGAAATGTTACATGCCCAGGTTCCTGCTGTCAGTTTTTAGGCTTCCCACAAGACTGTCAGGGCAGCACAGTTTTGAGGAGCGGCAGGTTGGGTCTGGGACACAACCTTGATCGTTCGTAGTTTTTGGAGGTGGCCGGTTATTCAGGGCCACAGGCACCTGGAGAAAAAGACCTGCTGTTTCCCTGGGAAAGAAAAGTGGCCAGCCCAGGTTCCTGATGCCAGTTTGTAGGGTTCGCGAGGGACTGTCAAGGCAGCACAGGTTTGCGGAGGGGGCAGGTTGGGTCTGGGACTTATCCTTCATTGTTTGGGCCTTTTGGAGGCGGCAAGTCCATCAGGGCCAGCGGCCCCAGGAGACAAAGCCCAGCCCTTTTTCTTGGAAAGAAAAGTGGCCAGCCCAGGTTCCTGATATCAGCTTGTAGGGTTCCCTTGAGACTGTCAGGGCAGCACAGGTTTGAGGAGGGGGCAGGTTGGGTCTGGGACACATCTTTGATCGTTTGGAGTTTTTGGAGGCGGCCGGCCACTCAGGGCTGCAGGCCCCTGGAGAAAAAGACCTGCGGTTTCCCTGGGATAGAAAAGTGGCCAGCCCAGGTTCCTGACGCCAGTTTGTAGTGTTCCCTTGGGACTGTCAGGGCAGCACAGGTTTGCGGAGGGGGCCGGTTGGGTCTGGGACACATCCTTGATCGTTCGGATTTTTTGGAGGTGGAAGGCCACTCAGGGCCACAGGCCGATAGAGAAAAGAAACGGCTGTTTTTCCTTTGAAAGAAAAGTGGCCAGCCCAGGTTCCTGACGTCAGTTTGTAGGATTCCCTTGGGACTGTGGGGGCAGCAGAGATTTGAGGTGAGGGCTGGTTGGGTCTGGGACACATCGTTAATCGTTCAGATTTTTTGGAGCCAGCCGGCAATTCAGGGCCACAGGCCCCTGGAGACAAAGACAGGCACTTTTTCCTTGGAAAGAAAACAGACCAGCCCAGGTTCCTGATGTCAGTTTGTAGGGTTCCCTTGGGACTGTCAGGGCAGAACAGCCTTGCGGTGTGGGCAATTTCTGTCTGGGACATATTTTTCGTTGTTTGGATTTTTTGGAGGCAACCGGCAATTCAGCGCCACAGGCCAATGGAGCCATAAACCGTCTGTTTTCCCTGGGAAAGAAAAGTGGCCAGCCCAGGTTCCTGACGTCAGTTTGTAGGGTTCCCTTGGGACTGTCAGGGCAGCACAGGTTTGAGGAGGGGGCAGGTTGGGTCTGGGACACATCATTAATCGTTCAGATTTTTGGAGGCAGCTGGCTATTCTGGGCCACAGGCCAATGGAGACAAAGACCAGTCATTTCCCCTGGGAAATAAAAGTGGCCAGCCAAGGTTCCTGATGTCATTTTGTAGGGTTTCGCTTGGGACTGTCAGAGCAGCAGAGGTTTCAGGAGTGGCAAGTTGGATCTGGGAGACATCTTTGATCATTCTGAGTTCTTAGAGGGGTCTGGCCACTCAGGGCTGCAGGCCCCTGGCCAAAATGACCTGCTATTTCCCTGGGAAAGAAAAGTTGCCAGCCCAGGTTCCTGCCGTCCGTTTGTGGGGTTCCCTTGGGACTGTCAGGGCAGCACAGATTTGAGGTGATGGCAGGTTGGGCCTGGGACACATCTTTCATCGTTCAGATGTTTTGGAGCCAGCCGGCAATTCAGGGCCACAGGCCAATGGAGACAAAGACCAGTCATTTTCCCTGGGAAGTAAAAGTGGCCAGCCCAGGTTCCTGATGTCAGTTTGTAGGGTTCCCTTGGGACTGTCGGGGCAGCACAGGTTTGAGGAGGGGGCAGGTTGGGTCTGGGACACATCCTTGATCGTTCGAAGTTTTTGGAGGTGGCCGGCCACTCAGGGCCGCAGGCCCCTGTTGATAAAGAGCTGCTGTTTCCCTGGGAAAGAGAAGTGGCCAGCCCAGGTTCCTGATGCCAGTTTGTAGGGTTCCCTTGGGACTGTAAGGGCAGCAGAGTTTTTAGGTGGGGGCAGGTTGAGTCTGGGACACATCCATGATCGTTCGGATTTTTTGGAGGTGGAAGGCCACACAGGGCCACAGGCCAATAGAGACAAGAACCGGCCCTTTTCCCTGTCAAGTAAAAGTGGCCAGCCCAGGTCCCTGATGCCCGTTTGTAAGGTTCCCTTGGGACTGTCAGGGGAGCACGCGTGTGCGGTGGTGGAAGGTTGGGTCTGGGTCAGAGTCTTAATCGTTCAGGATTTTTGGAGATGGCCCGCAACTCAGGGCAGCAGGCTGCTGGAGACAAAGCCCGGCCCTTTATTCTTGTAGAGAAAAGTGGCCAGCGCAGGTTCCTGATGTCAGCTTGTAGGGTTCCCTAG
The DNA here is from genome assembly GCF_031753505.1 of Anomalospiza imberbis. Lineage (NCBI taxonomy): Eukaryota > Metazoa > Chordata > Aves > Passeriformes > Viduidae > Anomalospiza > Anomalospiza imberbis. The sequence goes on along the minus strand of NC_089689.1, from coordinate 130,052 downwards.
GGACTGTCAGGGCAGCACAGGTTTGAGGTGGGGAGCGGGTGGGCCTGGGACACATCCTTGATCGTTCTGATTTTTTGGAGTTGGCCGGCCACTCAGGGCCACAGGCCCCTGGAGACAGAGACCGGCCTTTTATCCTGTGAAAGAAAAGGGGCCAGGCCAGGTTCTGATGTCAGATTGTAGGGTTCGCTACGGACTGTCAGGACAGCAGAGGTTTGAGGTGAGTGCAGGTTGGGTCTGGGACACAGTCTAAATCGTTCAGAATTTTTGGAGGTGGCCCGCCATACAGGGCCACAGGCTGCTGGAGACAAAGCCCGGCCTTTTATCCTGTGAAAGAAAAGGGGCCAGACCTGGTTCCTGACATCAGATTGTAAGGTTCCCTTGGGACTGTCAGGGCAGCACAGATTTGAGGTGAGGGCAGGTTGGGTCTGGGACACATCCTTCGTCGTTCAGAATTTTTTGGAGGTGGCCAGTCACTTAGGGCCACAGGCCCCGGAAGAAAAAGATTGGCACTTTCCCCTGTGGAGGAAATGTTGCATGCCCAGGTTCCTGCTGTCAGTTTTTAGGGTTCCCATAAGACGGTCAGGGCAGCACAGGTTTGAGGAGGGGGCAGGTTGGGTCTGGGACATATCCTTGATCGTTCAGATTGATCATTTGGACTTCTTGTAGGCGGCTGGCCACTCAGGGCCACAGGCCCCTGGAGAAAAACACCGGCTGTTTTTCCTGAAGAAGAAAAGTGGCCAGCCTAGGTTCCTGATGTCAGTTTGTACGGTTCCCTTGGGACTTTCAGGGCAGCACCGGTTTGAGGTGGGGATAGGTTGGGTCTGGGACAGTCTTAATTGTTCTGCTTTTTTGGAGGTGGCAAGTCACTCAGGGCCAGAGGCCCCTGGAGACAAAGCCCGGCCCTTTTACCGGTGAAGGAAAAGTTGCCAGCCCAGGTTCCTGAAATCTGTTTAAAAGGTTCCCTTGGGACTGTAATGGAAGCAAAAATTTGAGGTGGTCCAATGTTAGGTCTGGGACACATCTTTAATCGTTCGGAATTTTTGGAGGTGGCCGGCCACTCATGGCCACAGGCCACTGGGAACAAAGACCGGCCATTTTTTCTTGGAATGAAAAGGGGCCAGCCCTGGTTCCTGATGTCAGTTTATAGGGTTCCCTTGAGACTGTCATGGCAGCACAAATTTGAGGTGCGGGCAGGTTGGGTGTGGGACACATATTTAATTGTTTGGGTTTTTTGGAGACGGCCAGGCATTCAAGGCCACAGGCCCCTGGAGAAAATTAACGGCCTTTATTTCTTGGAAAGAAATGGGGCCAGCCCCAGTTCCTCCTGTCTGTTTGTAGGGTTACCTTGGGACAGTCAGGGCAGCAAAAATTTGAGGTAGGGGAGGGTTGGGTCTGGGACACATACTTAATCCCTTGGATTTTTTGGAGGCTGCTTGCCACACAAGCCATAGGCCCATGGAGACACAGAACGGAAATTTTCCCTGGGAAAGAAAGGAGGCCAGCACAGTTTCCTAATGTCAGTTAGGAAGAGGCGAAGAAAGAAGCAGCAAAGAAGCGGGCTTGTGTGCAAAGCCTTCCGACTACTGGAGGACGGTGGCTGCCGCTCTCCTGCCTGTTGAATTCATTCTCTGCAAGCGAATGGAAAGCGTTCCAGGACAACTTGCCTGGGCTTTTACTTGGTCCTGATACGTCCCACCTTGGCAAGTCTTGCTCGTCGCCAGAGGCTCCGAGATGCACAGAAGACGGTGGCAGCTGCTGAAAAGAAGGGCAGCGGTGAGTTTGTCAACAAGCAAGAATATAGGCAGCTGACTGTGCTTGGGAAGGAGCAGCTGCCTGGTTTTGGCAATTGCCTTCACAGCGCCCAGAAGCCCGGTGCTCTGCTGCTTTGTTTTTCGCAGTCAGTCAATTGCACACTAGTGAAGCTGAGCCAGGCTCTTCAGCTTTGCTGCTTTTGAGCATCTGTGCTCCACTTATGCTCTGTGACATCTCTGGAGGTTGTTTGCCTCGCCCAGGTTGGAAAGTGCCCGCTAGTACCTAGAGCTGGGCAGGAGAGGGCAGAGAGCACTTCCATCTGACAGCAGGTTGCAGATTGCCTCGGAAAGAGCCGTGTCCTTGGAATGTGCAGCAAATCCTCTTTCTTTGCAAACCGCGGTTAGTGTGCAGTGCAGGTACGCTCTCCCCTTGCCAAATGGAGTGGGAAAGCTTTTCGCTTAGCTAGAGACGACTAGAGAAGCAGAAGCGCGGCTCCGGAGCTATCCGGAGGGAAGTGCCGCTTCCCGGCGTCTTTCGGCAGAAGCGGCGCTCCGGAGCGCTCCGCTGCCGCTCTACTGAGCTGTGCGCGAATTAGCCGCTTCTTCGCCTCCGTGAGGCAGAGATCGCGGTTGCTTGGAAGAGGCGAAGAACGAAGCCGCAAAGAAGCGGGCTTGCGTGCGAAGCCTTCCGACTGCTGGAGGACGGTGGCTGCCGCTCTCCTGCCTGTTGAATTCACTCTCGGCAAGCGAATGGAAAGCGTTCCAGGACAACTTGCCTGGGTTTTTACTTGGTCCTGATGCGTCCCACCTTGGCAAGTCTTGCTCGTCGCCAGAGGCTCCGAGATGCACAGAAGACGGTGGCAGCTGCTGAAAAGAAGGGCAGCGGTGAGTTTGTCAACAAGCAAGAACATAGGCAGCTGACTGTGCTTGGGAAGGAGCAGCTGCCTGGTTTTGGCAATTGCCTTCACAGCGCCCAGAATCCCGGTGCTCTGCTGCTTTGTTTTTCCCAGTCAGTCAATTGCACACTTGTGAAGCTGAGCCAGGCTCTTCAACTTTGCTGCTTTTGAGCATCTGTGCTCCACTTATGCTCTGTGACATCTCTCGAGGTTGTTTGCCTCGGCCAGGCTGGAAAGTGCCCGCTAGTAGCTAGAGCTGGGCAGGAGAGGGCAGAGAGCACTTCCATCTGACAGCAGGTTGCAGATTGCCTCGGAAAGAGCCGTGTCCATGGAATGTGCAGCAAATCCTCTTTCTTTGAAACCGCGGTTAGTGTGCAGTGCAGGTACACTCTCCCCTTGCCAAATGGAGTGGGAAAGCTTTTCGCTAAGATAGAGACGACTAGAGAAGCAGAAGCGCGGCTCCGGAGCTATCCGGAAGGAAGTGCCGCTTCCCGGCGTCTTTCGGCAGAAGCGGCGCTCCGGAGCACTCCGCTGCCGCTTTACTGAGCTGTGAGCGAACTAGCCGCTTCTTCACCTCCGAGAGGCAGAGATCGCGGTTGCTGGGAAGAGGCGAAGAACAAAGCCGCAAAGAAGCGGGCTTGTGTGCGAAGCCTTCAGACTGCTGGAGGACGGTGGCTGCCGCTCTCCTGCCTGTTGAATTCACTCTCGGCAAGCGAATGGAAAGCGTTCCAGGACAACTTGCCTGGGTTTTTACTTGGTCCTGATGCGTCCCACCTTGGCAAGTCTTGCTCGTCGCCAGAGGCTCCGAGATGCACAGAAGACGGTGGCAGCTGCTGAAAAGAAGGGCAGCGGTGAGTTTGTCGACAAGCAAGAACATAGGCAGCTGACTGTGCTTGGGAAGGAGCAGCTGCCTGGTTTTGGCAATTGCCTTCACAGCGCCCAGAAGCCCGGTGCTCTGCTGCTTTTTTTTTTTTGCAGTCAGTCAATTGCACACTAGTGAAGCTGAGCCAGGCTCTTCAGCTTTGCTGCTTTTGAGCATCTGTGCTCCACTTATGCTCTGTGACATCTCTCGAGGTTGTTTGCCTCGCCCAGGCTGGCAAGTGCCCGCTAGTACACAGAGCTGGGCAGGAGAGGGCAGAGAGCACTTCCATCTGACAGCAGGTTGCAGATTGCCTCGGAAAGAGCCGTGTCCTTGGAATGTGCAGCAAATCCTCTTTCTTTGCAAACCGCGGTTAGTGTGCAGTGCAGGTACGCTCTCCCCTTGCCAAATGGATTGGGAAAGCTTTTCATTAAGCTAGAGGCGACTAGAGAAGCAGAAGCGCGGCTCCGGAGCTATCCGGAGGAAAGTGCCGCTTCCCGGCGTCTTTCGGCTTGAAGCGGCACTCCGGAGCGCTGCGCTGCCGCTCTACTGAGCTCTGCGCGAATTAGCCGCTTCTTCGCCTCCGAGAAGCAGAGATCGCGGTTGCTTGGAAGAGGCGAAGAACGAAGCCGCAAAGAAGCGGGCTTGTGTGCGAAGCCTTCCGACTGCTGGAGGACGGTGGCTGCCGCTCTCCTGCCTGTTGAATTCACTCTCGGCAGGCGAATGGAAAGCGTTCCAGGACAACGTGCCTGGGTTTTGACTTGGTCCTGATGCGTCCCACCTTGGCAAGTCTTGCTCGTCGCCAGAGGCTCCGAGATGCACAGAAGACGGTGGCAGCTGCTGAAAAGAAGGGCAGCGGTGAGTTTGTCGACAAGCAAGAACATAGGCAGCTGCCTGTGCTTGGGAAGGAGCAGCTGCCTGGTTTTGGCAATTGCCTTCACAGCGCCCAGAAGCCCGGTGCTCTGCTGCTTTGTTTTTCGCAGTCAGTCAATTGCACACTAGTGAAGCTGAGCCAGGCTCTTCAGCTTTGCTGCTTTTGAGCATCTGTGCTCCACTTATGCTCTGTGACATCTCTCGAGGTTGTTTGCCTCGCCCAGGCTGGCAAGTGCCCGCTAGTACACAGAGCTGGGCAGGAGAGGGCAGAGAGCACTTCCATCTGACAGCAGGTTGCAGATTGCCTCGGAAAGAGCCGTGTCCTTGGAATGTGCAGCAAATCCTCTTTCTTTGCAAACCGCGGTTAGTGTGCAGTGCAGGTACGCTCTCCCCTTGCCAAATGGATTGGGAAAGCTTTTCGCTTAGCTAGAGACGACTAGAGAAGCAGAAGCGCGGCTCCGGAGCTATCCGGAGGAAAGTGCCGCTTCCCGGCGTCTTTCGGCAGAAGCGGCGCTCCGGAGCACTCCGCTGCCGCTTTACTGAGCTGTGCGCGAATTAGCCGCTTCTTCACCTCCGAGAGGCAGAGATCGCGGTTGCTTGGAAGAGGTGAAGAATGAAGCCGCAAAGAAGCGGGCTTGTGTGCGAAGCCTTCCGACTGCCGGAGGATGGTGGCTGCCGCTCTCCTGCCTCTTGAATTCACTCTCGGCAAGCGAATGGAAAGCGTTCCAGGACAACTTGCCTGGGCTTTTACTTGGTCCTGATGCGTCCCACCTTGGCAAGTCTTGCTCGTCGCCAGAGGCTCCGAGATGCACAGAAGACGGTGGCAGCTGCTGAAAAGAAGGGCAGCGGTGAGTTTGTCGACAAGCAAGAACATAGGCAGCTGCCTGTGCTTGGGAAGGAGCAGCTGCCTGGTTTTGGCAATTGCCTTCACAGCGCCCAGAAGCCCGGTGCTCTGCTGCTTTGTTTTTCGCAGTCAGTCAATTGCACACTAGTGAAGCTGACCCAGGCTCTTCAGCTTTGCTGCTTTTGAGCATCTGTGCTCCACTTATGCTCTGTGACATCTCTCGAGGTTGTTTGCCTCGCCCAGGCTGGAAAGCGCCCGCTAGTACACAGAGCTGGGCAGGAGAGGGCAGAGAGCACTTCCATCTGACAGCAGGTTGCAGATTGCCTCGGAAAGAGCCGTGTCCTTGGAATGTGCAGCAAATCCTCTTTCCTTGAAAACCGCGGTTAGTGTGCAGTGCAGGTACGCTCTCCCCTTGCCAAATGGATTGGGAAAGCTTTTCGCTTAGCTAGAGACGACTAGAGAAGCAGAAGCGCGGCTCCGGAGCTATCCGGAGGGAAGTGCCGCTTCCCGGCGTCTTTCGGCAGAAGCGGCGCTCCGGAGCACTCCGCTGCCGCTTTACTGAGCTGTGCGCGAATTAGCCGCTTCTTCGCCTCCGCGAGGCAGAGATCGCGGTTTCTTGGAAGAGGCGAAGAACGAAGCCGCAAAGAAGCGGGCTTGTGTGCGAAGCCTTCCGACTGCCGGAGGACGGTGGCTGCCGCTCTCCTGCCTCTTGAATTCACTCTCGGCAAGCGAATGGAAAGCATTCCAGGACAACTTGCCTGGGTTTTTTCTTGGTCCTGATGCGTCCCACCTTGGCAAGTCTTGCTCGTCGCCAGAGGCTCCGAGATGCACAGAAGACGGTGGCAGCTGCTGAAAAGAAGGGCAGCGGTGAGTTTGTCAACAAGCAAGAACATAGGCAGCTGACTGTGCTTGGGAAGGAGCAGCTGCCTGGTTTTGGCAATTGCCTTCACAGCGCCCAGAAGCCCGGTGCTCTGCTGCTTTGTTTTTCGCAGTCAGTCAATTGCACACTAGTGAAGCTGAGCCAGGCTCTTCAGCTTTGCTGCTTTTGAGCATCTGTGCTCCACTTATGCTCTGTGACATCTCTGGAGGTTGTTTGCCTCGCCCAGGCTGGCAAGTGCCCGCTAGTACACAGAGCTGGGCAGGAGAGGGCAGAGAGCACTTCCATCTGACAGCAGGTTGCAGATTGCCTCGGAAAGAGCCGTGTCCTTGGAATGTGCAGCAAATCCTCTTTCTTTGCAAACCGCGGTTAGTGTGCAGTGCAGGTACGCTCTCCCCTTGCCAAATGGATTGGGAAAGCTTTTCGCTAAGCTAGAGGCGACTAGAGAAGCAGAAGCGCGGCTCCGGAGCTATCCGGAGGGAAGTGCCGCTTCCCGGCGTCTTTCGGCAGAAGCGGCGCTCCGGAGCACTCCGCTGCCGCTCTACTGAGCTGTGCGCGAATTAGCCGCTTCTTCGCCTCCGAGAGGCAGAGATCGCGGTTGCTTGGAAGAGGCGAAGAATGAAGCCGCAAAGAAGCGGGCTTGTGTGCGAAGCCTTCCGACTGCCGGAGGACGGTGGCTGCCGCTCTCCTGCCTCTTGAATTCACTCTCGGCAAGCGAATGGAAAGCATTCCAGGACAACTTGCCTGGGTTTTGGCTTGGTCCGGTTGCGTCCCACCTTGGCAAGTTTTGCTCGTCGCCAGAGGCTCCTAGATGCACAGAAGACGGTGGCAGCTGCTGAAAAGAAGGGCAGCGGTGAGTTTGTCGACAAGCAAGAACATAGGCAGCTGCCTGTGCTTGGGAAGGAGCAGCTGCCTGGTTTTGGCAATTGCCTTCACAGCGCCCAGAAGCCCGGTGCTCTGCTGCTTTGTTTTTCGCACTCAGTCAATTGCACACTAGTGAAGCTGAGCCAGGCTCTTCAGCTTTGCTGCTTTTGAGCATCTGTGCTCCACTTAGGCTCTGTGACATCTCTGGAGGTTGTTTGCCTCGGCCAGGCTGGAAAGTGCCTGCTAGTACACAGAGCTGGGCAGGAGAGGGCAGAGAGCACTTCCATCTGACAGCAGGTTGTAGATTGCCTTGGAAAGAGCCGTGTCCTTGGAATGTGCAGCAAATCCTCTTTCTTTGCAAACCGCGGTTAGTGTGCAGTGCAGGTACGCTCTCCCCTTGCCAAATGGAGTGGGAAAGCTTTTCGCTAAGCTAGAGGCGACTAGAGAAGCAGAAGCGCGGCTCCGGAGCTATCCGGAGGGAAGTGCCGCTTCCCGGTGTCTTTCGGCTTGAAGCGGCGCTCCGGAGCGCTCCGCTGCCGCTCTACTGAGCTGTGCGCGAATTAGCCGCTTCTGCGCCTCCGAGAAGCAGAGATCGCGGTTGCTGGGAAGAGGCGAAGAACGAAGCCGCAAAGAAGTGGGCTTGTGTGCGATGCCTTCAGACTGCTGGAGGACGGTGGCTGCCGCTCTCCTGCCTGTTGAATTCACTCTCGGCAAGCGAATGGAAAGCGTTCCAGGACAACTTGCCTGGGCTTTTACTTGGTCCTATGCACAGAAGACGGTGGCAGCTGCTGAAAAGAAGGGCAGCGGTGAGTTTGTCGACAAGCAAGAACATAGGCAGCTGACTGTGCTTGTGGAAGGAGCAGCTGCCTGGTTTTGGCAATTGCCTTCACAGCGCCCAGAAGCCCGAGTGCTCTGCTGCTTTTTTTTTTTTTGCAGTCAGTCAATTGCACACTAGTGAAGCTGAGCCAGGCTCTTCAGCTTTGCTGCTTTTGAGCATCTGTGCTCCACTTATGCTCTGTGGACATCTCTCGAGGTTGTTTTGCCTCGCCCAGGCTGGAAAGTGCCCGCTAGTACACAGAGCTGGGCAAGGAGAGGGCAGAGAGCACTTCCATCTGACAGCAGGTTGCAGATTGCCTCGGAAAGAGCCGTTGTCCTTGAATGTGCAGCAAATCCTCTTTCTTTGCAAACCGCGGTTAGTGTGCAGTGCAGGTACGCTCTCCCCTTGCCAAATGGAGTGGGGAAAGCTTTTCGCTAAGATAGAGACGACTAGAGAAGCAGAAGCGCGGCTCCGGAGCTATCCGGAGGAAAGTGCCGCTTCCCGGCGGTCTTTCGGCTTGAAGCGGCGCTCCGGAGCGCTCCGCTGCCGCTCTACTGAGCTCTGCGCGAATTAGCCGCTTCTTCGCCTCCGAGAAGCAGAGATCGCGGTTGCTTGGAAGAGGCGAAGAACGAAGCCGCAAAGAAGCGGGCTTGTGTGCCAAGCCTTCCGACTGCTGGAGGACGGTGGCTGCCGCTCTCCTGCCTGTTGAATTCACTCTCGGCAGGCGAATGGAAAGCGTTCCAGGACAACGTGCCTGGGTTTTGACTTGGTCCGGATGCGTCCCACCTTGGCAAGTCTTGCTCGTCGCCAGAGGCTCCGAGATGCACAGAAGACGGTGGCAGCTGCTGAAAAGAAGGGCAGGGGTGAGTTTTTCGACAAGCAAGAACATAGGCAGCTGCCTGTGCTTGGGAAGGAGCAGCTGCCTGGTTTTGGCAATTGCCTTCACAGCGCCCAGAAGCCCGGTGCTCTGCTGCTTTGTTTTTTCGCAGTCAGTCAATTGCACACTAGTGAAGCTGAGCCAGGCTCTTCAGCTTTGCTGCTTTTGAGCATCTGTGCTCCACTTATGCTCTGTGACATCTCTCAAGGTTGTTTGCACTCGCCCAGGCTGGCAAGTGCCCGCTAGTACACAGAGCTGGGCAGGAGAGGGCAGAGAGCACTTCCATCTGACAGCAGGTTGCAGATTGCCTCGGAAAGAGCCGTTGTCCTTGGAATGTGCAGCAAATCCTCTTTCTTTGCAATCCGCGGTTAGTGTGCAGTGCAGGTACGCTCTCCCCTTGCCAAATGGATTGGGAAAGCTTTTCGCTTAGCTAGAGAGACGACTAGAGAAGCAGAAGCGCGGGCTCCGGAGCTATCCGGAGGGAAGTGCCGCTTCCCGGTGTCTTTCGGCTTGAAGCGGCGCTCCGGAGCGCTCCGCTGCCGCTCTACTGAGCGGTGCTCGCGAATTAGCCGACTTCTTCGCCTCCGAGAGGCAGAGATCGCGGTTGCTTGGAAGAGGCGAAGAATGAAGCCGCAAAGAAGCGGGCTTGTGTGCGAAGCCTTCCGACTGCCCGGAGGACGGTGGCTGCCGCTCTCCTGCCTCTTGAATTCACTCTCGGCAAGCGAATGGAAAGCATTCCAGGACAACTTGCCTGAGTTTTTACTTGGTCCTGATGCGTCTCACCTTGGCAAGTCTTGCTCGTCGCCAGAGGCTCCGAGATGCACAGAAGACCGTGGCAGCTGCTGAAAAGAAGGGCAGGGGTGAATTTGTGGACAAGCAAGAACATAGGCAGCTGCCTGTGCTTGGGAAGGAGCAGCTGCCTGGTTTCGGCAATTGCCTTCACAGCGCCCAGAAGCCCGGTGCTCTGCTGCTTTGTTTTTCGCAGTCAGTCAATTGCACACTAGTGAAGCTGAGCCAGGCTCTTCAGCTTTGCTGCTTTTGAGCATCTGTGCTCCACTTATGCTCTGTGACATCTCTCGAGGTTATTTGCCTCGGCCAGGCTGGAAAGCGCCCGCTAGTACACAGAGCTGGGCAGGAGGAGGGCAGAGAGCACTTCCATCTGACAGCAGGTTGCAGATTGCCTTGGAAAGAGCCGTGTCCTTGGAATGTGCAGCAAATCCTCTTTCTTTGCAAACCGCAGTTAGTGTGCAGTGCAGGTACGCTCTCCCCTTGCCAAATGGAGTGGGAAAGCTTTTCGCTAAGATAGAGCACGACTAGAGAAGCAAAAGCGCGGGCTCCCGGAGCTATCCGGAGGGAAGTGCCGCTTCCCGGCGTCTTTCGGCAGAAGCGGCGCTCCGGAGCGCTCCGCTGCCCGCTCTACTGAGCTGTGCGCGAATTAGCCGCTTCTTCGCCTCCGAGAAGCAGAGATCGCGGTTGCTTGGAAGAGGCGAAGAACGAAGCCGCAAAGAAGCGGGCTTGTGTGCGAAGCCTTCCGACTGCCGGAGGACGGTGGCTGCCGCTCTCCCTGCCTCTTGAATTCACTCTCGGCAAGCGAATGGAAAGCGTTCCAGGACAACTTGCCTGGGTTTTTTTGACTTGGTCCTGATGCCTCCCACCTTGGCAAGTCTTGCTCGTCGCCAGAGGCTCCGAGATGCACAGAAGACGGTGGCAGCTGCTGAAAAGAAGGGCAGCGGTGAGTTTGTCGACAAGCAAGAACATAGGCAGCTGCCTGTGCTTGGGAAGGAGCAGCTGCCTGGTTTTGGCAATTGCCTTCACAGCGCCCAGAAGCCCGGTGCTCTGCTGCTTTGTTTTTCGCAGTCAGTCAATTGCACACTAGTGAAGCTGAGCCAGGCTCTTCAGCTTTGCTGCTTTTGAGCATCTGTGCTCCACTTATGCTCTGTGACATCTCTGGAGGTTGTTTGCCTCGCCCAGGCTGGCAAGTGCCCGCTAGTACCACAGAGCTGGGCAGGAGAGGGCAGAGAGCACTTCCATCTGACAGCAGGTTGCAGATTGCCTCGGAAAGAGCCGTGTCCTTGGAATGTGCAGCAAATCCTCTTTCTTTGCAAACCGCGGTTAGTGTGCAGTGCAGGTACGCTCTCCCCTTGCCAAATGGATTGGGAAAGCTTTTCGCTAAGATAGAGGCGACTAGAGAAGCAGAAGCGCGGCTCCGGAGCTATCCGGAGGGAAGTGCCGCTTCCCAGCGTCTTTTCGGCAGAAGCGGCGCTCCGGAGCACTCCGCTGCCGTTCTACTGAGCTGTGCGCGAATTAGCCGCTTCTTCGCCTCCGAGAGGCAGAGATCGCGGTTGCTTGGAAGAGGCGAAGAACGAAGCCACAAAGAAGCCGGCCTGTGTGCGAAGCCTTCCGACTGCCGGAGGACGGTGGCTGCCGCTCTCCTGCCTCTTGAATTCACTCTCGGCAAGCGAATGGAAAGCATTCCAGGACAACTTGCCTGGGTTTTGACTTGGTCCGGATGCGTCTCACCTTGGCAAGTTTTGCTCGTCGCCAGAGGCACCGAGATGCACAGAAGACGGTGGCAGCTGCTGAAAAGCAAGGGCAGGGGTGAGTTTGTCGACAAGCAAGAACATAGGCAGCTGCCTGTGCTTGGGAAGGAGCAGCTGCCTGGTTTTGGCAATTGCCTTCACAGCGCCCAGAAGCCCGGTGCTCTGCTGCTTTGTTTTTCGCACTCAGTCAATTGCACACTAGTGAAGCTGAGCCAGGCTCTTCAGCTTTGCTGCTTTTGAGCATCTGTGCTCCACTTATGCTCTGTGACATCTCTGGAGGTTGTTTGCCTCGCCAGGCTGGCAAGTGCCCGCTAGTACACAGAGCTGGGCAGGAGAGGGCAGAGAGCACTTCCATCTGACAGCAGGTTGCAGATTGCCTCGGAAAGAGCCGCTGTCCTTGGAATGTGCAGCAAATCCTCTTTCTTTGCAAACCGCGGTTAGTGTGCAGTGTAGGTACACTCTCCCCTTGCCAAATGGAGTGGGAAAGCTTTTCGCTAAGCTAGAGATGACTAGAGAAGCAGAAGCGCGGCTCCGGAGCTATCCGGAGGAAAGTGCCGCTTCCCCGGCGGTCTTTTCGGCTTGAAGAGGCGCTCCGGAGCGCTCCGCTGGCGCTCTGCTGAGCTGTGCGCGAATTAGCCGCTTCTTCGCCTCCGAGAAGCAGAGATCGCGGTTGCTTGGAAGAGGCGAAGAACGAAGCCGCAAAAGAAGCGGGCTTGTGTGCGAAGCCTTCCGACTGCCAGAGGACGGTGGCTGCCGCTCTCCTGCCTGTTGAATTCACTCTCGGCAAGCGAATGGAAAGCGTTCCAGGACAACTTGCCTGGGTTTTGACTTGGTCCTGATGCCTCCCACCTTGGCAAGTCTTGCTCGTCGCCAGAGGCTCCGAGATGCACAGAAGACGGTGGCAGCTGCTGAAAAGAAGGGCAGCGGTGAGTTTGTCGACAAGCAAGAACATAGGCAGCTGCCTGTGCTTGGGAAGGAGCAGCTGCCTGGTTTTGGCAATTGCCTTCACAGCGCCCAGAAGCCCGGTGCTCTGCTGCTTTGTTTTTCGCAGTCAGTCAATTGCACACTAGTGAAGCTGACCCAGGCTCTTCAGCTTTGCTGCTTTTGAGCATCTGTGTTCCACTTATGCTCTGTGACATCTCTCGAGGTTGTTTGCCTCGCCCAGGCTGGAAAGTGCCCGCTAGTACCTAGAGCTGGGCAGGAGAGGGCAGAGAGCACTTCCATCTGACAGCAGGTTGCAGATTGCCTCGGAAAGAGCCGTGTCCTTGGAATGTGCAGCAAATCCTCTTTCTTTGCAAACCGCGGTTAGTGTGCAGTGCAGGTACGCCTCTCCCCTTGCCAACTGGAGTGGGAAAGCTTTTCGCTAAGCTAGAGATGACTAGAGAAGCAGAAGCGCGGGTTCCGGAGCTATCCGGAGGAAAGTGCCGCTTCCCGGCGTCTTTCGGCTTGAAGCGGCGCTCCGGAGCGCTCCGCTGCCGCTTTACTGAGCTGTGAGCGCGAATTAGCCGCTTCTTCGCCTCCGAGAAGCAGAGATCGCGGTTGCTTGGGAAGAGGCGAAGAACGAAGCCGCAAAGAAGCGGGCTTGTTGTGCGAAGCCTTCCGACTGCCGGAGGACGGTGGCTGCCGCTCTCCTGCCTCTTGAATTCACTCTCGGCAAGCGAAATGGAAAGCGTTCCAGGACAACTTGCCTGGGTTTTGACTTGGTCCTGATGCGTCCCACCTTGGCAAGTCTTGCTCGTCGCCAGAGGCTCCGAGATGCACAGAAGACGGAGGCAGCTGCTGAAAAGAAGGGCAGCGGTGAGTTTGTCGACAAGCAAGAACATAGGCAGCTGCCTGTGCTTGGGAAGGAGCAGCTGCCTGGTTTTTGGCAATTGCCTTCACAGCGCCCCAGAAGCCCGGTGCTCTGCTGCTTTGTTTTTCGCAGTCAGTCAATTGCACACTAGTGAAGCTGAGCCAGGCTCTTCAGCTTTGCTGCTTTTGAGCATCTGTGCTCCACTTATGCTCTGTGACATCTCTCGAGGTTGTTTGCCTCGCCCAGGCTGGAAAGCGCCCGCTAGTACACAGAGCTGGGCAGGAGAGGGCAGAGAGCACTTCCATCTGACAGCAGGTTGCAGATTGCCTCGGAAAGAGCCGTGTCCTTGGAATGTGCAGCAAATCCTCTTTCCTTGAAAACCGCGGTTAGTGTGCAGTGCAGGTACGCTCTCCCCTTGCCAAATGGATTGGGAAAGCTTTTCGCTTAGCTAGAGACGACTAGAGAAGCAGAAGCGCGGGCTCCGGAGCTATCCGGAGGGAAGTGCCGCTTCCCGGCGTCTTTCGGCAGAAGCGGCGCTCCGGAGCACTCCGCTGCCGCTTTACTGAGCTTGTGCGCGAATTAGCCGCTTCTTCGCCTCCGCGAGGCAGAGATCGCGGTTGCTTGGAAGAGGCGAAAGAACGAAGCCGCCAAAGAAGCGGGCTTGTGTGCGAAGCCTTCCGACTGCCGGAGGACGGTGGCTGCCGCTCTCCTGCCTCTTGAATTCACTCTCGGCAAGCGAATGGAAAGCATTCCAGGACAACTTGCCTGGGTTTTTTCTTGGTCCTGATGCGTCCCACCTTGGCAAGTCTTGCTCGTCGCCAGAGGCTCCGAGATGCACAGAAGACGGTGGCAGCTGCTGAAAAGAAGGGCAGCGGGTGAGTTTGTCGACAAGCAAGAACATAGGCAGCTGCCTGTGCTTGGGAAGGAGCAGCTGCCTGGTTTTGGCAATTGCCTTCACAGCGCCCAGAAGCCCGGTGCTCTGCTGCTTTGTTTTTCGCAGTCAGTCAATTGCACACTAGTGAAGCTGAGCCAGGCTCTTCAGCTTTGCTGCTTTTGAGCATCTGTGCTCCACTTATGCTCTGTGACATCTCTGGAGGTTGTTTGCCTCGCCCAGGCTGGCAAGTGCCCGCTAGTACACAGAGCTGGGCAGGAGAGGGCAGAGAGCACTTCCATCTGACAGCAGGTTGCAGATTGCCTCGGAAAGAGCCGTGTCCTTGGAATGTGCAGCAAATCCTCTTTCTTTGCAAACCGCGGTTAGTGTGCAGTGCAGGTACGCTCTCCCCTTGCCAAATGGATTGGGAAAGCTTTTCGCTAAGCTAGAGGCGACTAGAGAAGCAGAAGCTCGGCTCCGGAGCTATCCGGAGGGAAGTGCCGCTTCCCGGCGTCTTTCGGCAGAAGCGGCGCTCCGGAGCACTCCCGCTGCCGCTCTACTGAGCTGTGCGCGAATTAGCCGCTTCTTCGCCTCCGAGAGGCAGAGATCGCGGTTGCTTGGAAGAGGCGAAGAATGAAGCCGCAAAGAAGCGGGCTTGTGTGCGAAGCCCTTCCGACTGCCGGAGGACGGTGGCTGCCGCTCTCCTGCCTCTTGAATTCACTCTCGGCAAGCGAATGGAAAGCATTCCAGGACAACTTGCCTGGGTTTTGGCTTGGTCCGGTTGCGTCCCACCTTGGCAAGTTTTGCTCGTCGCCAGAGGCTCCTAGATGCACAGAAGACGGTGGCAGCTGCTGAAAAGAAGGGCAGCGGTGAGTTTGTCGACAAGCAAGAACATAGGCAGCTGCCTGTGCTTGGGAAGGAGCAGCTGCCTGGTTTTGGCAATTGCCTTCACAGCGCCCAGAAGCCCGGTGCTCTGCTGCTTTGTTTTTCGCACTCAGTCAATTGCACACTAGTGAAGCTGAGCCAGGCTCTTCAGCTTTGCTGCTTTTGAGCATCTGTGGCTCCACTTAGGCTCTGTGACATCTCTGGAGGTTGTTTGCCTCGGCCAGGCTGGAAAGTGCCTGCTAGTACACAGAGCTGGGCAGGAGAGGGCAGAGAGCACTTCCATCTGACAGCAGGTTGTAGATTGCCTTGGAAAGAGCCGATGTCCTTGGAATGTGCAGCAAATCCTCTTTCTTTGCAAACCGCGGTTAGTGTGCAGTGCAGGTACGCTCTCCCCTTGCCAAATGGAGTGGGAAAGCTTTTCGCTAAGCTAGAGGCGACTAGAGAAGCAGAAGCGCGGCTCCGGAGCTATCCGGAGGGAAGTGCCGCTTCCCGGTGTCTTTCGGCTTGAAGCGGCGCTCCGGAGCGCTCCGCTGCCGCTCTACTGAGCTGTGCGCGAATTAGCCGCTTCTTCGCCTCCGAGAAGCAGAGATCGCGGTTGCTGGGAAGAGGCGAAGAACGAAGCCGCAAAGAAGTGGGCTTGTGTGCGATGCCTTCAGACTGCTGGAGGACGGTGGCTGCCGCTCTCCTGCCTGTTGAATTCACTCTCGGCAAGCGAATGGAAAGCGTTCCAGGACAACTTGCCTGGGCTTTTACTTGGTCCTGATGCGTCCCACCTTGGCAAGTCTTGCTCGTCGCCAGAGGCACCGAGATGCACAGAAGACGGTGGCAGCTGCTGAAAAGAAGGGCAGCGGTGAGTTTGTCGACAAGCAAGAACATAGGCAGCTGACTGTGCTTGGGAAGGAGCAGCTGCCTGGTTTTGGCAATTGCCTTCACAGCGCCCAGAAGCCCGGTGCTCTGCTGCTTTTTTTTTTTTGCAGTCAGTCAATTGCACACTAGTGAAGCTGAGCCAGGCTCTTCAGCTTTGCTGCTTTTGAGCATCTGTGCTCCACTTATGCTCTGTGACATCTCTCGAGGTTGTTTGCCTCGCCCAGGCTGGAAAGTGCCCGCTAGTACACAGAGCTGGGCAGGAGAGGGCAGAGAGCACTTCCATCTGACAGCAGGTTGCAGATTGCCTCGGAAAGAGCCGTGTCCTTGGAATGTGCAGCAAATCCTCTTTCTTTGCAAACCGCGGTTAGTGTGCAGTGCAGGTACGCTCTCCCCTTGCCAAATGGAGTGGGAAAGCTTTTCGCTAAGATAGAGACGACTAGAGAAGCAGAAGCGCGGCTCCGGAGCTATCCGGAGGAAAGTGCCGCTTCCCGGCGTCTTTCGGTTTGAAGCGGCGCTCCGGAGCGCTCCGCTGCCGCTCTACTGAGCTCTGCGCGAATTAGCCGCTTCTTCGCCTCCGAGAAGCAGAGATCGCGGTTGCTTGGAAGAGGCGAAGAACGAAGCCGCAAAGAAGCGGGCTTGTGTGCCAAGCCTTCAGACTGCTGGAGGACGGTGGCTGCCGCTCTCCTGCCTGTTGAATTCACTCTCGGCAGGCGAATGGAAAGCGTTCCAGGACAACGTGCCTGGGTTTTGACTTGGTCCGGATGCGTCCCACCTTGGCAAGTCTTGCTCGTCGCCAGAGGCTCCGAGATGCACAGAAGACGGTGGCAGCTGCTGAAAAGAAGGGCAGGGGTGAGTTTTTCGACAAGCAAGAACATAGGCAGCTGCCTGTGCTTGGGAAGGAGCAGCTGCCTGGTTTTGGCAATTGCCTTCACAGCGCCCAGAAGCCCGGTGCTCTGCTGCTTTGTTTTTCGCAGTCAGTCAATTGCACACTAGTGAAGCTGAGCCAGGCTCTTCAGCTTTGCTGCTTTTGAGCATCTGTGCTCCACTTATGCTCTGTGACATCTCTCAAGGTTGTTTGCCTCGCCCAGGCTGGCAAGTGCCCGCTAGTACACAGAGCTGGGCAGGAGAGGGCAGAGAGCACTTCCATCTGACAGCAGGTTGCAGATTGCCTCGGAAAGAGCCGTGTCCTTGGAATGTGCAGCAAATCCTCTTTCTTTGCAATCCGCGGTTAGTGTGCAGTGCAGGTACGCTCTCCCCTTGCCAAATGGATTGGGAAAGCTTTTCGCTTAGCTAGAGACGACTAGAGAAGCAGAAGCGCGGCTCCGGAGCTATCCGGAGGGAAGTGCCGCTTCCCGGTGTCTTTCGGCTTGAAGCGGCGCTCCGGAGCGCTCCGCTGCCGCTCTACTGAGCTTTGCGCGAATTAGCCGCTTCTTCGCCTCCGAGAGGCAGAGATCGCGGTTGCTTGGAAGAGGCGAAGAATGAAGCCGCAAAGAAGCGGCCTTGTGTGCGAAGCCTTCCGACTGCCGGAGGACGGTGGCTGCCGCTCTCCTGCCTCTTGAATTCACTCTCGGCAAGCGAATGGAAAGCATTCCAGGACAACTTGCCTGAGTTTTTACTTGGTCCTGATGCGTCTCACCTTGGCAAGTCTTGCTCGTCGCCAGAGGCTCCGAGATGCACAGAAGACGGTGGCAGCTGCTGAAAAGAAGGGCAGGGGTGAATTTGTGGACAAGCAAGAACATAGGCAGCTGCCTGTGCTTGGGAAGGAGCAGCTGCCTGGTTTCGGCAATTGCCTTCACAGCGCCCAGAAGCCCGGTGCTCTGCTGCTTTGTTTTTCGCAGTCAGTCAATTGCACACTAGTGAAGCTGAGCCAGGCTCTTCAGCTTTGCTGCTTTTGAGCACCTGTGCTCCACTTATGCTCTGTGACATCTCTCGAGGTTATTTGCCTCGGCCAGGCTGGAAAGTGCCCGCTAGTACACAGAGCTGGGCAGGAAAGGGCAGAGAGCACTTCCATCTGACAGCAGGTTGCAGATTGCCTTGGAAAGAGCCGTGTCCTTGGAATGTGCAGCAAATCCTCTTTCTTTGCAAACCGCAGTTAGTGTGCAGTGCAGGTACGCTCTCCCCCTTGCCAAATGGAGTGGGAAAGCTTTTCGCTAAGATAGAGACGACTAGAGAAGCAAAAGCGCGGCTCCGGAGCTATCCGGAGGGAAGTGCCGCTTCCCGGCGTCTTTCGGCAGAAGCGGCGCTCCGGAGCGCTCCGCTGCCGCTCTACTGAGCTGTGCGCGAATTAGCCGCTTCTTCGCCTCCGAGAAGCAGAGATCGCGGTTGCTTGGAAGAGGCGAAGAACGAAGCCGCAAAGAAGCGGGCTTGTGTGCGAAGCCTTCCGACTGCCGGAGGACGGTGGCTGCCGCTCTCCTGCCTCTTGAATTCACTCTCGGCAAGCGAATGGAAAGCGTTCCAGGACAACTTGCCTGGGTTTTGACTTGGTCCTGATGCCTCCCACCTTGGCAAGTCTTGCTCGTCGCCAGAGGCTCCGAGATGCACAGAAGACGGTGGCAGCTGCTGAAAAGAAGGGCAGCGGTGAGTTTGTCGACAAGCAAGAACATAGGCAGCTGCCTGTGCTTGGGAAGGAGCAGCTGCCTGGTTTTGGCAATTGCCTTCACAGCGCCCAGAAGCCCGGTGCTCTGCTGCTTTGTTTTTCGCAGTCAGTCAATTGCACACTAGTGAAGCTGAGCCAGGCTCTTCAGCTTTGCTGCTTTTGAGCATCTGTGCTCCACTTATGCTCTGTGACATCTCTGGAGGTTGTTTGCCTCGCCCAGGCTGGCAAGTGCCCGCTAGTACACAGAGCTGGGCAGGAGAGGGCAGAGAGCACTTCCATCTGACAGCAGGTTGCAGATTGCCTCGGAAAGAGCCGTGTCCTTGGAATGTGCAGCAAATCCTCTTTCTTTGCAAACCGCGGTTAGTGTGCAGTGCAGGTACGCTCTCCCCTTGCCAAATGGATTGGGAAAGCTTTTCGCTAAGATAGAGGCGACTAGAGAAGCAGAAGCGCGGCTCCGGAGCTATCCGGAGGGAAGTGCCGCTTCCCAGCGTCTTTCGGCAGAAGCGGCGCTCCGGAGCACTCCGCTGCCGTTCTACTGAGCTGTGCGCGAATTAGCCGCTTCTTCGCCTCCGAGAGGCAGAGATCGCGGTTGCTTGGAAGAGGCGAAGAACGAAGCCGCAAAGAAGCCGGCCTGTGTGCGAAGCCTTCCGACTGCCGGAGGACGGTGGCTGCCGCTCTCCTGCCTGTTGAATTCACTCTCGGCAAGCGAATGGAAAGCATTCCAGGACAACTTGCCTGGGTTTTGACTTGGTCCGGATGCGTCTCACCTTGGCAAGTTTTGCTCGTCGCCAGAGGCACCGAGATGCACAGAAGACGGTGGCAGCTGCTGAAAAGAAGGGCAGGGGTGAGTTTGTCGACAAGCAAGAACATAGGCAGCTGCCTGTGCTTGGGAAGGAGCAGCTGCCTGGTTTTGGCAATTGCCTTCACAGCGCCCAGAAGCCCGGTGCTCTGCTGCTTTGTTTTTCGCACTCAGTCAATTGCACACTAGTGAAGCTGAGCCAGGCTCTTCAGCTTTGCTGCTTTTGAGCATCTGTGCTCCACTTATGCTCTGTGACATCTCTCGAGGTTGTTTGCCTCGGCCAGGCTGGAAAGTGCCCGCTAGTACACAGAGCTGGGCAGGAGAGGGCAGAGAGCACTTCCATCTGACAGCAGGTTGTAGATTGCCTTGGAAAGAGCCGTGTCCTTGGAATGTGCAGCAAATCCTCTTTCTTTGCAAACCGCGGTTAGTGTGCAGTGCAGGTACGCTCTCCCCTTGCCAAATGGAGTGGGAAAGCTTTTCGCTAAGATAGAGACGACTAGAGAAGCAGAAGCGCGGCTCCGGAGCTATCCGGAGGGAAGTGCCGCTTCCCGGTGTCTTTCGGCTTGAAGCGGCGCTCCGGAGCGCTCCGCTGCCGCTCTACTGAGCTGTGCGCGAATTAGCCGCTTCTTCGCCTCCGAGAAGCAGAGATCGCGGTTGCTGGGAAGAGGCGAAGAACGAAGCCGCAAAGAAGTGGGCTTGTGTGCGATGCCTTCAGACTGCTGGAGGACGGTGGCTGCCGCTCTCCTGCCTGTTGAATTCACTCTCGGCAAGCGAATGGAAAGCGTTCCAGGACAACTTGCCTGGGCTTTTACTTGGTCCTGATGCGTCCCACCTTGGCAAGTCTTGCTCGTCGCCAGAGGCACCGAGATGCACAGAAGACGGTGGCAGCTGCTGAAAAGAAGGGCAGCGGTGAGTTTGTCGACAAGCAAGAACATAGGCAGCTGACTGTGCTTGGGAAGGAGCAGCTGCCTGGTTTTGGCAATTGCCTTCACAGCGCCCAGAAGCCCGGTGCTCTGCTGCTTTTTTTTTTTTGCAGTCAGTCAATTGCACACTAGTGAAGCTGAGCCAGGCTCTTCAGCTTTGCTGCTTTTGAGCATCTGTGCTCCACTTATGCTCTGTGACATCTCTGGAGGTTGTTTGCCTCGCCCAGGCTGGAAAGTGCCCGCTAGTACACAGAGCTGGGCAGGAGAGGGCAGAGAGCACTTCCATCTGACAGCAGGTTGCAGATTGCCTCGGAAAGAGCCGTGTCCTTGGAATGTGCAGCAAATCCTCTTTCTTTGCAAACCGCGGTTAGTGTGCAGTGCAGGTACGCTCTCCCCTTGCCAAATGGAGTGGGAAAGCTTTTCGCTAAGATAGAGACGACTAGAGAAGTAAAAGCGCGGCTCCGGAGCTATCCGGAGGAAAGTGCCGCTTCCCGGCGTCTTTCGGCAGAAGCGGCGCTCCGGAGCACTCCGCTGCCGCTTTACTGAGCTGTGCGCGAATTAGCCGCTTCTTCACCTCCGAGAGGCAGAGATCGCGGTTGCTTGGAAGAGGCGAAGAATGAAGCCGCAAAGAAGCGGGCTTGTGTGCGAAGCCTTCCGACTGCCGGAGGACGGTGGCTGCCGCTCTCCTGCCTCTTGAATTCACTCTCGGCAAGCGAATGGAAAGCATTCCAGGACAACCTTCCTGAGTCTTTACTTGGTCCTGATGCGTCCCACCTTGGCAAGTCTTGCTCGTCGCCAGAGGCTCCGAGATGCACAGAAGACGGTGGCAGCTGCTGAAAAGAAGGGCAGGGGTGAGTTTGTCGACAAGCAAGAACATAGGCAGCTGCCTGTGCTTGGGAAGGAGCAGCTGCCTGGTTTTGGCAATTGCCTTCACAGCGCCCAGAAGCCCGGTGCTCTGCTGCTTTGTTTTTCGCAGTCAGTCAATTGCACACTAGTGAAGCTGAGCCAGGCTCTTCAGCTTTGCTGCTTTTGAGCATCTGTGCTCCACTTATGCTCTGTGACATCTCTCGAGGTTATTTGCCTCGGCCAGGCTGGAAAGCGCCCGCTAGTACACAGAGCTGGGCAGGAGAGGGCAGAGAGCACTTCCATCTGACAGCAGGTTGCAGATTGCCTTGGAAAGAGCCGTGTCCTTGGAATGTGCAGCAAATCCTCTTTCTTTGCAAACCGCAGTTAGTGTGCAGTGCAGGTACGCTCTCCCCTTGCCAAATGGAGTGGGAAAGCTTTTCGCTAAGATAGAGACGACTAGAGAAGCAAAAGCGCGGCTCCGGAGCTATCCGGAGGGAAGTGCCGCTTCCCGGCGTCTTTCGGCAGAAGCGGCGCTCCGGAGCGCTCCGCTGCCGCTCTACTGAGCTGTGCGCGAATTAGCCGCTTCTTCGCCTCCGCGAGGCAGAGATCGCGGTTGCTTGGAAGAGGCGAAGAACGAAGCCGCAAAGAAGCCGGCCTGTGTGCGAAGCCTTCCGACTGCCGGAGGACGGTGGCTGCCGCTCTCCTGCCTCTTGAATTCACTCTCGGCAAGCGAATGGAAAGCGTTCCAGGACAACTTGCCTGGGTTTTTACTTGGTCCTGATGCGTCCCACCTTGGCAAGTCTTGCTCGTCGCCAGAGGCACCGAGATGCACAGAAGACGGTGGCAGCTGCTGAAAAGAAGGGCAGCGGTGAGTTTGCCAACAAGCAAGAACATAGGCAGCTGACTGTGCTTGGGAAGGAGCAGCTGCCTGGTTTTGGCAATTGCCTTCACAGCGCCCAGAAGCCCGGTGCTCTGCAGCTTTGTTTTTCGCAGTCAGTCAATTGCACACTAGTGAAGCTGAGCCAGGCTCTTCAGCTTTGCTGCTTTTGAGCATCTGTGCTCCACTTATGCTCTGTGACATCTCTCGAGGTTGTTTGCCTCGGCCAGGCTGGAAAGTGCCCGCTAGTAGCTAGAGCTGGGCAGGAGAGGGCAGAGAGCACTTCCATCTGACAGCAGGTTGCAGATTGCCTCGGAAAGAGCCGTGTCCATGGAATGTGCAGCAAATCCTCTTTCTTTGAAACCGCGGTTAGTGTGCAGTGCAGGTACACTCTCCCCTTGCCAAATGGAGTGGGAAAGCTTTTCGCTAAGATAGAGACGACTAGAGAAGCAGAAGCGCGGCTCCGGAGCTATCCGGAGGGAAGTGCCGCTTCCCGGCGTCTTTCGGCAGAAGCGGCGCTCCGGAGCGCTCCGCTGCCGCTCTACTGAGCTGTGCGCGAATTAGCCGCTTCTTCGCCTCCGCGAGGCAGAGATCGCGGTTGCTTGGAAGAGGCGAAGAACGAAGCCGCAAAGAAGCCGGCCTGTGTGCGAAGCCTTCCGACTGCCGGAGGACGGTGGCTGCCGCTCTCCTGCCTCTTGAATTCACTCTCGGCAAGCGAATGGAAAGCGTTCCAGGACAACTTGCCTGGGTTTTTACTTGGTCCTGATGCGTCCCACCTTGGCAAGTCTTGCTCGTCGCCAGAGGCACCGAGATGCACAGAAGACGGTGGCAGCTGCTGAAAAGAAGGGCAGCGGTGAGTTTGCCAACAAGCAAGAACATAGGCAGCTGACTGTGCTTGGGAAGGAGCAGCTGCCTGGTTTTGGCAATTGCCTTCACAGCGCCCAGAAGCCCGGTGCTCTGCAGCTTTGTTTCTCCCAGTCAGTCAATTGCACACTTGTGAAGCTGAGCCAGGCTCTTCAGCTTTGCTGCTTTTGAGCATCTGTGCTCCACTTATGCTCTGTGACATCTCTCGAGGTTGTTTGCCTCGGCCAGGCTGGAAAGTGCCCGCTAGTAGCTAGAGCTGGGCAGGAGAGGGCAGAGAGCACTTCCATCTGACAGCAGGTTGCAGATTGCCTCGGAAAGAGCCGTGTCCATGGAATGTGCAGCAAATCCTCTTTCTTTGAAACCGCGGTTAGTGTGCAGTGCAGGTACACTCTCCCCTTGCCAAATGGAGTGGGAAAGCTTTTCGCTAAGATAGAGACGACTAGAGAAGCAGAAGCGCGGCTCCGGAGCTATCCGGAAGGAAGTGCCGCTTCCCGGCGTCTTTCGGCAGAAGCGGCGCTCCGGAGCACTCCGCTGCCGCTTTACTGAGCTGTGAGCGAACTAGCCGCTTCTTCACCTCCGAGAGGCAGAGATCGCGGTTGCTGGGAAGAGGCGAAGAACAAAGCCGCAAAGAAGCGGGCTTGTGTGCGAAGCCTTCAGACTGCTGGAGGACGGTGGCTGCCGCTCTCCTGCCTCTTGAATTCACTCTCGGCAAGCGAATGGAAAGCATTCCAGGACAACTTGCCTGGGTTTTGACTTGGTCCGGATGCGTCCCACCTTGGCAAGTTTTGCTCGTCGCCAGAGGCACCGAGATGCACAGAAGACGGTGGCAGCTGCTGAAAAGAAGGGCAGGGGTGAGTTTGTCGACAAGCAAGAACATAGGCAGCTGCCTGTGCTTGGGAAGGAGCAGCTGCCTGGTTTTGGCAATTGCCTTCACAGCGCCCAGAAGCCCGGTGCTCTGCTGCTTTGTTTTTCGCAGTCAGTCAATTGCACACTAGTGAAGCTGAGCCAGGCTCTTCAGCTTTGCTGCTTTTGAGCATCTGTGCTCCACTTATGCTCTGTGACATCTCTCGAGGTTGTTTGCCTCGGCCAGGCTGGAAAGTGCCCGCTAGTACACAGAGCTGGGCAGGAGAGGGCAGAGAGCACTTCCATCTGACAGCAGGTTGTAGATTGCCTTGGAAAGAGCCGTGTCCTTGGAATGTGCAGCAAATCCTCTTTCTTTGCAAACCGCGGTTAGTGTGCAGTGCAGGTACGCTCTCCCCTTGCCAAATGGAGTGGGAAAGCTTTTCGCTAAGATAGAGACGACTAGAGAAGCAGAAGCGCGGCTCCAGAGCTATCCGGAGGGAAGTGACGCTTCCCGGTGTCTTTCGGCTTGAAGCGGCGCTCCGGAGCGCTCCGCTGCCGCTCTACTGAGCTGTGCGCGAATTAGCCGCTTCTTCGCCTCCGAGAAGCAGAGATCGCGGTTGCTGGGAAGAGGCGAAGAACGAAGCCGCAAAGAAGTGGGCTTGTGTGCGATGCCTTCAGACTGCTGGAGGACGGTGGCTGCCGCTCTCCTGCCTGTTGAATTCACTCTCGGCAAGCGAATGGAAAGCGTTCCAGGACAACTTGCCTGGGCTTTTCCTTGGTCCTGATGCGTCCCACCTTGGCAAGTCTTGCTCGTCGCCAGAGGCACCGAGATGCACAGAAGACGGTGGCAGCTGCTGAAAAGAAGGGCAGCGGTGAGTTTGTCGACAAGCAAGAACATAGGCAGCTGCCTGTGCTTGGGAAGGAGCAGCTGCCTGGTTTTGGCAATTGCCTTCACAGCGCCCAGAAGCCCGGTGCTCTGCTGCTTTGTTTTTCGCAGTCAGTCAATTGCACACTAGTGAAGCTGAGCCAGGCTCTTCAGCTTTGCTGCTTTTGAGCATCTGTGCTCCACTTATGCTCTGTGACATCTCTCGAGGTTATTTGCCTCGGCCAGGCTGGAAAGCGCCCGCTAGTACACAGAGCTGGGCAGGAGAGGGCAGAGAGCACTTCCATCTGACAGCAGGTTGCAGATTGCCTTGGAAAGAGCCGTGTCCTTGGAATGTGCAGCAAATCCTCTTTCTTTGCAAACCGCAGCTAGTGTGCAGTGCAGGTACGCTCTCCCCTTGCCAAATGGAGTGGGAAAGCTTTTCGCTAAGATAGAGATGACTAGAGAAGCAAAAGCGCGGCTCCGGAGCTATCCGGAGGGAAGTGCCGCTTCCCGGCGTCTTTCGGCAGAAGCGGCGCTCCGGAGCGCTCCGCTGCCGCTCTACTGAGCTGTGCGCGAATTAGCCGCTTCTGCGCCTCCGAGAAGCAGAGATCGCGGTTGCTTGGAAGAGGCGAAGAACGAAGCCGCAAAGAAGCGGGCTTGTGTGCGAAGCCTTCCGACTGCCGGAGGACGGTGGCTGCCGCTCTCCTGCCTGTTGAATTCACTCTCGGCAAGCGAATGGAAAGCGTTCCAGGACAACTTGCCTGGGCTTTTACTTGGTCCTGATGCGTCCCACCTTGGCAAGTCTTGCTCGTCGCCAGAGGCACCGAGATGCACAGAAGACGGTGGCAGCTGCTGAAAAGAAGGGCAGCGGTGAGTTTGTCGACAAGCAAGAACATAGGCAGCTGACTGTGCTTGGGAAGGAGCAGCTGCCTGGTTTTGGCAATTGCCTTCACAGCGCCCAGAAGCCCGGTGCTCTGCTGCTTTTTTTTTTTTGCAGTCAGTCAATTGCACACTAGTGAAGCTGAGCCAGGCTCTTCAGCTTTGCTGCTTTTGAGCATCTGTGCTCCACTTATGCTCTGTGACATCTCTGGAGGTTATTTGCCTCGCCCAGGCTGGAAAGTGCCCGCTAGTACACAGAGCTGGGCAGGAGAGGGCAGAGAGCACTTCCATCTGACAGCAGGTTGCAGATTGCCTCGGAAAGAGCCGTGTCCTTGGAATGTGCAGCAAATCCTCTTTCTTTGCAAACCGCGGTTAGTGTGCAGTGCAGGTACGCTCTCCCCTTGCCAAATGGAGTGGGAAAGCTTTTCGCTAAGATAGAGACGACTAGAGAAGCAGAAGCGCGGCTCCGGAGCTATCCGGAGGAAAGTGCCGCTTCCCGGCGTCTTTCGGCAGAAGCGGCGCTCCGGAGCACTCCGCTGCCGCTTTACTGAGCTGTGCGCGAATTAGCCGCTTCTTCACCTCCGAGAGGCAGAGATCGCGGTTGCTTGGAAGAGGCGAAGAATGAAGCCGCAAAGAAGCGGGCTTGTGTGCGAAGCCTTCCGACTGCCGGAGGACGGTGGCTGCCGCTCTCCTGCCTCTTGAATTCACTCTCGGCAAGCGAATGGAAAGCATTCCAGGACAACCTTCCTGAGTCTTTACTTGGTCCTGATGCGTCCCACCTTGGCAAGTCTTGCTCGTCGCCAGAGGCTCCGAGATGCACAGAAGACGGTGGCAGCTGCTGAAAAGAAGGGCAGGGGTGAGTTTGTCGACAAGCAAGAACATAGGCAGCTGCCTGTGCTTGGGAAGGAGCAGCTGCCTGGTTTTGGCAATTGCCTTCACAGCGCCCAGAAGCCCGGTGCTCTGCAGCTTTGTTTCTCCCAGTCAGTCAATTGCACACTTGTGAAGCTGAGCCAGGCTCTTCAGCTTTGCTGCTTTTGAGCATCTGTGCTCCACTTATGCTCTGTGACATCTCTCGAGGTTGTTTGCCTCGCCCAGGCTGGAAAGTGCCCGCTAGTAGCTAGAGCTGGGCAGGAGAGGGCAGAGAGCACTTCCATCTGACAGCAGGTTGCAGATTGCCTCGGAAAGAGCCGTGCCCATGGAATGTGCAGCAAATCCTCTTTCTTTGAAACCGCGGTTAGTGTGCAGTGCAGGTACACTCTCCCCTTGCCAAATGGAGTGGGAAAGCTTTTCGCTAAGATAGAGACGACTAGAGAAGCAGAAGCGCGGCTCCGGAGCTATCCGGAAGGAAGTGCCGCTTCCCGGCGTCTTTCGGCAGAAGCGGCGCTCCGGAGCACTCCGCTGCCGCTTTACTGAGCTGTGAGCGAACTAGCCGCTTCTTCACCTCCGAGAGGCAGAGATCGCGGTTGCTGGGAAGAGGCGAAGAACAAAGCCGCAAAGAAGCGGGCTTGTGTGCGAAGCCTTCAGACTGCTGGAGGACGGTGGCTGCCGCTCTCCTGCCTGTTGAATTCACTCTCGGCAAGCGAATGGAAAGCGTTCCAGGACAACTTGCCTGGGCTTTTACTTGGTCCTGATGCGTCCCACCTTGGCAAGTCTTGCTCGTCGCCAGAGGCTCCGAGATGCACAGAAGACGGTGGCAGCTGCTGAAAAGAAGGGCAGCGGTGAGTTTGTTGACAAGCAAGAACATAGGCAGCTGACTGTGCTTGGGAAGGAGCAGCTGCCTGGTTTTGGCAATTGCCTTCACAGCGCCCAGAAGCCCGGTGCTCTGCTGCTTTGTTTTTCGCAGTCAGTCAATTGCACACTAGTGAAGCTGAGCCAGGCTCTTCAGCTTTGCTGCTTTTGAGCATCTGTGCTCCACTTATGCTCTGTGACATCTCTCGAGGTTGTTTGCCTCGCCCAGGCTGGAAAGTGCCCGCTAGTACACAGAGCTGGGCAGGAGAGGGCAGAGAGCACTTCCATCTGACAGCAGGTTGCAGATTGCCTCGGAAAGAGCCGTGTCCTTGGAATGTGCAGCAAATCCTCTTTCTTTGCAAACCGCGGTTAGTGTGCAGTGCAGGTACGCTCTCCCCTTGCCAAATGGAGTGGGAAAGCTTTTCGCTAAGCTAGAGATGACTAGAGAAGCAGAAGCGCGGCTCCGGAGCTATCCGGAGGAAAGTGCCGCTTCCCGGCGTCTTTCAGCTTGAAGCGGCGCTTCCGGAGCACTCCGCTGCCGCTTTACTGAGCTGTGCGCGAATTAGCCGCTTCTTCGCCTCCGCGAGGCAGAGATCGCGGTTGCTTGGAAGAGGCGAAGAACGAAGCCGCAAAGAAGCGGGCTTGTGTGCGAAGCCTTCCGACTGCCGGAGGACGGTGGCTGCCGCTCTCCTGCCTGTTGAATTCACTCTCGGCAAGCGAATGGAAAGCATTCCAGGACAACTTGCCTGGGTTTGTACTTGGTCCTGATGCGTCCCACCTTGGCAAGTTTTGCTCGTCGCCAGAGGCTCCGAGATGCACAGAAGACCGTGGCAGCTGCTGAAAAGAAGGGCAGGGGTGAGTTTGTCGACAAGCAAGAACATAGACAGCTGCCTGTGCTTGGGAAGGAGCAGCTGCCTGGTTTTGGCAATTGCCTTCACAGCGCCCAGAAGCCCGGTGCTCTGCTGCTTTGTTTTTCGCAGTCAGTCAATTGCACACTAGTGAAGCTGAGCCAGGCTCTTCAGCTTTGCTGCTTTTGAGCATCTGTGCTCCACTTATGCTCTGTGACATCTCTGGAGGTTGTTTGCCTCGCCCAGGCTGGCAAGTGCCCGCTAGTACACAGAGCTGGGCAGGAGAGGGCAGAGAGCACTTCCATCTGACAGCAGGTTGCAGATTGCCTCGGAAAGAGCCGTGTCCTTGGAATGTGCAGCAAATCCTCTTACTTTGCAAACCGCGGTTAGTGTGCAGTGCAGGTACGCTCTCCCCTTGCCAAATGGATTGGGAAAGCTTTTCGCTAAGCTAGAGGCGACTAGAGAAGCAGAAGCGTGGCTCGGAGCTATCCGGAGGGAAGTGCCGCTTCCCAGCGTCTTTCGGCAGAAGCGGCGCTCCGGAGCACTCCGCTGCCGCTCTACTGAGCTGTGCGCGAATTAGCCGCTTCTTCGCCTCCGAGAGGCAGAGATCGCGGTTGCTTGGAAGAGGCGAAGAATGAAGCCGCAAAGAAGCAGGCTTGTGTGCGAAGCCTTCCGACTGCCGGAGGACGGTGGCTGCCGCTCTCCTGCCTCTTGAATTCACTCTCGGCAAGCGAATGGAAAGCGTTCCAGGACAACTTGCCTGGGCTTTTACTTGGTCCTGATGCGTCCCACCTTGGCAAGTCTTGCTCGTCGCCAGAGGCTCCGAGATGCACAGAAGACGGTGGCAGCTGCTGAAAAGAAGGGCAGCGGTGAGTTTGTCGACAAGCAAGAACATAGGCAGCTGCCTGTGCTTGGGAAGGAGCAGCTGCCTGGTTTTGGCAATTGCCTTCACAGCGCCCAGAAGCCCGGTGCTCTGCTGCTTTGTTTTTCGCAGTCAGTCAATTGCACACTAGTGAAGCTGAGCCAGGCTCTTCAGCTTTGCTGCTTTTGAGCATCTGTGCTCCACTTATGCTCTGTGACATCTCTGGAGGTTGTTTGCCTCGCCAGGCTGGAAAGTGCCCGCTAGTACACAGAGCTGGGCAGGAGAGGGCAGAGAGCACTTCCATCTGACAGCAGGTTGCAGATTGCCTCGGAAAGAGCCGTGTCCTTGGAATGTGCAGCAAATCCTCTTTCTTTGCAAACCGCGGTTAGTGTGCAGTGCAGGTACGCTCTCCCCTTGCCAAATGGAGTGGGAAAGCTTTTCGCTAAGATAGAGACGACTAGAGAAGCAGAAGCGCGGCTCCGGAGCTATCCGGAGGGAAGTGCCGCTTCCCGGCGTCTTTCGGCAGAAGCGGCGCTCCGGAGCACTCCGCTGCCGCTTTACTGAGCTGTGCGCGAATTAGCCGCTTCTTCGCCTCCGCGAGGCAGAGATCGCGGTTGCTTGGAAGAGGCGAAGAACGAAGCCGCAAAGAAGCGGCTTGTGTGCGAAGCCTTCCGACTGCCGGAGGACGGTGGCTGCCGCTCTCCTGCCTCTTGAATTCACTCTCGGCAAGCGAATGGAAAGCGTTCCAGGACAACTTGCCTGGGTTTTTACTTGGTCCTGATGCGTCCCACCTTGGCAAGTCTTGCTCGTCGCCAGAGGCTCCGAGATGCACAGAAGACGGTGGCAGCTGCTGAAAAGAAGGGCAGCGGTGAGTTTGTCAACAAGCAAGAACATAGGCAGCTGCCTGTGCTTGGGAAGGAGCAGCTGCCTGGTTTTGGCAATTGCCTTCACAGCGCCCAGAAGCCGGTGCTCTGCTGCTTTGTTTTTCGCAGTCAGTCAATTGCACACTAGTGAAGCTGAGCCAGGCTCTTCAGCTTTGCTGCTTTTGAGCATCTGTGCTCCACTTATGCTCTGTGACATCTCTCGAGGTTGTTTGCCTCGCCCCAGGCTGGCAAGTGCCCGCTAGTACACAGAGCTGGGCAGGAGAGGGCAGAGAGCACTTCCATCTGACAGCAGGTTGCAGATTGCCTCGGAAAGACCCGTGTCCTTGGAATGTGCAGCAAATCCTCTTACTTTGCAAACCGCGGTTAGTGTGCAGTGCAGGTACACTCTCCCCTTGCCAAATGGATTGGGAAAGCTTTTCGCTAAGCTAGAGGCGACTAGAGAAGCAGAAGCGTGGCTCCGGAGCTATCCGGAGGGAAGTGCCGCTTCCCAGCGTCTTTCGGCAGAAGCGGCGCTCTGGAGCACTCCGCTGCCGCTCTACTGAGCTGTGCGCGAATTAGCCGCTTCTTCGCCTCCGCGAGGCAGAGATCGCGGTTGCTTGGAAGAGGCGAAGAATGAAGCCGCAAAGAAGCGGGCTTGTGTGCGAAGCCTTCCGACTGCCGGAGGACGGTGGCTGCCGCTCTCCCTGCCTCTTGAATTCACTCTCGGCAAGCGAATGGAAAGCATTCCAGGACAACTTGCCTGGGTTTTTATTTGGTCCTGATGCGTCCCACCTTGGCAAGTTTTGCTCGTCGCCAGAGGCTCCTAGATGCACAGAAGACCGTGGCAGCTGCTGAAAAGAAGGGCAGGGGTGAGTTTGTCGACAAGCAAGAACATAGGCAGCTGCCTGTGCTTGGGAAGGAGCAGCTGCCTGGTTTTGGCAATTGCCTTCACAGCGCCCAGAAGCCCGGTGCTCTGCTGCTTTGTTTTTCGCAGTCAGTCAATTGCACACTAGTGAAGCTGAGCCAGGCTCTTCAGCTTTGCTGCTTTTGAGCATCTGTGCTCCACTTATGCTCTGTGACATCTCTGGAGGTTGTTTGCCTCGCCCAGGCTGGCAAGTGCCCGCTAGTACACAGAGCTGGGCAGGAGAGGGCAGAGAGCACTTCCATCTGACAGCAGGTTGCAGATTGCCTCGGAAAGAGCCGTGTCCTTGGAATGTGCAGCAAATCCTCTTTCTTTGCAAACCGCGGTTAGTGTGCAGTGCAGGTACGCTCTCCCCTTGCCAAATGGATTGGGAAAGCTTTTCGCTTAGCTAGAGACGACTAGAGAAGCAGAAGCGCGGCTCCGGAGCTATCCGGAGGGAAGTGCCGCTTCCCGGAGTCTTTCGGCAGAAGCGGCGCTCCGGAGCACTCCGCTGCCGCTTTACTGAGCTGTGCGCGAATTAGCCGCTTCTTCGCCTCCGCGAGGCAGAGATCGCGGTTGCTTGGAAGAGGCGAAGAACGAAGCCGCAAAGAAGCGGGCTTGTGTGCGAAGCCTTCCGACTGCCGGAGGACGGTGGCTGCCGCTCTCCTGCCTGTTGAATTCACTCTCGGCAAGCGAATGGAAAGCGTTCCAGGACAACTTGCCTGGGTTTTGACTTGGTCCTGATGCGTCCCACCTTGGCAAGTCTTGCTCGTCGCCAGAGGCTCCGAGATGCACAGAAGACGGTGGCAGCTGCTGAAAAGAAGGGCAGCGGTGAGTTTGTCGACAAGCAAGAACATAGGCAGCTGCCTGTGCTTGGGAAGGAGCAGCTGCCTGGTTTTGGCAATTGCCTTCACAGCGCCCAGAAGCCCGGTGCTCTGCTGCTTTGTTTTTCGCAGTCAGTCAATTGCACACTAGTGAAGCTGAGCCAGGCTCTTCAGCTTTGCTGCTTTTGAGCATCTGTGCTCCACTTATGCTCTGTGACATCTCTCGAGGTTGTTTGCCTCGGCCAGGCTGGAAAGCGCCCGCTAGTACACAGAGCTGGGCAGGAGAGGGCAGAGAGCACTTCCATCTGACAGCAGGTTGCAGATTGCCTCGGAAAGAGCCGTGTCCTTGGAATGTGCAGCAAATCCTCTTTCGTTGCAAACCGCGGTTAGTGTGCAGTGCAGGTACGCTCTCCCCTTGCCAAATGGATTGGGAAAGCTTTTCGCTTAGCTAGAGACGACTAGAGAAGCAGAAGCGCGGCTCCGGAGCTATCCGGAGGGAAGTGCCGCTTCCCGGCGTCTTTCGGCAGAAGCGGCGCTCTGGAGCACTCCGCTGCCGCTTTACTGAGCTGTGCGCGAATTAGCCGCTTCTTCGCCTCCGCGAGGCAGAGATCGCGGTTGCTTGGAAGAGGTGAAGAACGAAGCCGCAAAGAAGCGGGCTTGTGTGCGAAGCCTTCCGACTGCCGGAGGACGGTGGCTGCCGCTCTCCTGCCTGTTGAATTCACTCTCGGCAAGCGAATGGAAAGCGTTCCAGGACAACTTGCCTGGGTTTTGACTTGGTCCTGATGCGTCCCACCTTGGCAAGTCTTGCTCGTCGCCAGAGGCTCCGAGATGCACAGAAGACGGTGGCAGCTGCTGAAAAGAAGGGCAGCGGTGAGTTTGTCAACAAGCAAGAACTAGCAGCTGCCTGTGTTTGGGAAGTAGCAGCTGCCTGGTTTTGGCAATTGCCTTCACAGCGCCCAGAAGCCCGGTGCTCTGCAGCTTTGTTTTTCCCAGTCAGTCAATTGCACACCTTGTGAAGCTGAGCCAGGCTCTTCAGCTTTGCTGCTTTTGAGCATCTGTGCTCCACTTATGCTCTGTGACATCTCTCGAGGTTGTTTGCCTCGCCCAGGCTGGCAAGTGCCCGCTAGTACCTAGAGCTGGGCAGGAGAGGGCAGAGAGCACTTCCATCTGACAGCAGGTTGCAGATTGCCTCGGAAAGAGCCGTGTCCTTGGAATGTGCAGCAAATCCTCTTTCTTTGCAACCGCGGTTAGTGTGCAGTGCAGGTACGCTCTCCCCTTGCCAAATGGATTGGGAAAGCTTTTCGCCTTAGCTAGAGACGACTAGAGAAGCAGAAGCGCGGCTCCGGAGCTATCCGGAGGGAAGTGCCGCTTCCCGGCGTCTTTCGGCAGAAGCGGCGCTCCGGAGCACTCCGCTGCCGCTTTACTGAGCTGTGCGCGAATTAGCCGCTTCTTCGCCTCCCCCGCGAGGCAGAGATCGCGGTTGCTTGGAAGAGGCGAAGAACGAAGCCGCAAAGAAGCGGGCTTGTGTGCGAAGCCTTCAGACTGCCGGAGGACGGTGGCTGCCGCTCTCCTGCCTCTTGAATTCACTCTCGGCAAGCGAATGGAAAGCATTCCAGGACAACTTGCCTGAGTTTTTACTTGGTCCTGATGCGTGCCACCTTGGCAAGTCTTGCTCGTCGCCAGAGGCTCCGAGATGCACAGAAGACGGTGGCAGCTGCTGAAAAGAAGGGCAGCGGTGAGTTTGTCGACAAGCAAGAACATAGGCAGCTGCCTGTGCTTGGGAAGGAGCAGCTGCCTGGTTTTGGCAATTGCCTTCACAGCGCCCAGAAGCCCGGTGCTCTGCTGCTTTGTTTTTCGCAGTCAGTCAATTGCACACTAGTGAAGCTGAGCCAGGCTCTTCAGCTTTGCTGCTTTTGAGCATCTGTGCTCCACTTATGCTCTGTGACATCTCTCGAGGTTGTTTGCCTCGGCCAGGCTGGAAAGCGCCCGCTAGTACACAGAGCTGGGCAGGAGAGGGCAGAGAGCACTTCCATCTGACAGCAGGTTGCAGATTGCCTCGGAAAGAGCCGTGTCCTTGGAATGTGCAGCAAATCCTCTTTCTTTGCAAACCGCGGTTAGTGTGCAGTGCAGGTACGCTCTCCCCTTGCCAAATGGATTGGGAAAGCTTTCGCTTAGCTAGAGACGACTAGAGAAGCAGAAGCGCGGCTCCGGAGCTATCCGGAGGGAAGTGCCGCTTCCCGGCGTCTTTCGGCAGTGCGGCGCTCCGGAGCACTCCGCTGCCGCTTTACTGAGCTGTGCGCGAATTAGCCGATTCTTCGCTCCGCGAGGCAGAGATCGCGGTTGCTTGGAAGAGGCGAAGAACGAAGCCGCAAAGAAGCGGGCTTGTGTGCGAAGCCTTCCGACTGCCGGAGGACGGTGGCTGCCGCTCTCCTGCCTGTTGAATTCACTCTCGGCAAGCGAATGGAAAGCATTCCAGGACAACTTGCCTGGGTTTGTACTTGGTCCTGATGCGTCCCACCTTGGCAAGTTTTGCTCGTCGCCAGAGGCTCCGAGATGCACAGAAGACCGTGGCAGCTGCTGAAAAGAAGGGCAGGGGTGAGTTTGTCGACAAGCAAGAACATAGACAGCTGCCTGTGCTTGGGAAGGAGCAGCTGCCTGGTTTTGGCAATTGCCTTCACAGCGCCCAGAAGCCCGGTGCTCTGCTGCTTTGTTTTTCGCAGTCAGTCAATTGCACACTAGTGAAGCTGAGCCAGGCTCTTCAGCTTTGCTGCTTTTGAGCATCTGTGCTCCACTTATGCT
This sequence comes from Anomalospiza imberbis, assembly GCF_031753505.1. Taxonomy (NCBI): domain Eukaryota; kingdom Metazoa; phylum Chordata; class Aves; order Passeriformes; family Viduidae; genus Anomalospiza; species Anomalospiza imberbis. Next base: position 96,122 of record NC_089689.1, on the reverse strand, counting down.
CTGTGACATCTCTGGAGGTTGTTTGCCTCGCCCAGGCTGGCAAGTGCCCGCTAGTACACAGAGCTGGGCAGGAGAGGGCAGAGAGCACTTCATCTGACAGCAGGTTGCAGATTGCCTCGGAAAGAGCCGTGTCCTTGGAATGTGCAGCAAATCCTCTTACCTTTGCAAACCGCGGTTAGTGTGCAGTGCAGGTACGCTCTCCCCTTGCCAAATGGATTGGGAAAGCTTTTCGCTAAGCTAGAGGCGACTAGAGAAGCAGAAGCGTGGCTCCGGAGCTATCCGGAGGGAAGTGCCGCTTCCCAGCGTCTTTCGGCAGAAGCGGCGCTCCGGAGCACTCCGCTGCCGCTCTACTGAGCTGTGCGCGAATTAGCCGCTTCTTCGCCTCCGAGAGGCAGAGATCGCGGTTGCTTGGAAGAGGCGAAGAATGAAGCCGCAAAGAAGCAGGCTTGTGTGCGAAGCCTTCCGACTGCCGGAGGACGGTGGCTGCCGCTCTCCTGCCTCTTGAATTCACTCTCGGCAAGAGAATGGAAAGCATTCCAGGACAACTTGCCTGGGTTTTGACTTGGTCCTGATGCGTCCCACCTTGGCAAGTTTTGCTCGTCGCCAGAGGCTCCTAGATGCACAGAAGACCGTGGCAGCTGCTGAAAAGAAGGGCAGGGGTGAGTTTGTCGACAAGCAAGAACATAGGCAGCTGACTGTGCTTGGGAAGGAGCAGCTGCCTGGTTTTGGCAATTGCCTTCACAGCGCCCAGAAGCCCGGTGCTCTGCTGCTTTGTTTTTCGCAGTCAGTCAATTGCACACTAGTGAAGCTGAGCCAGGCTCTTCAGCTTTGCTGCTTTTGAGCATCTGTGCTCCACTTATGCTCTGTGACATCTCTCGAGGTTGTTTGCCTCGCCCAGGCTGGCAAGTGCCCGCTAGCACACAGAACTGGGCAGGAGAGGGCAGAGAGCACTTCCATCTGACAGCAGGTTGCAGATTGCCTCGGAAAGAGCCGTGTCCTTGGAATGTGCAGCAAATCCTCTTACTTTGCAAACCGCGGTTAGTGTGCAGTGCAGGTACGCTCTCCCTTGCCAAATGGATTGGGAAAGCTTTTCGCTTAGCTAGAGACGACTAGAGAAGCAGAAGCGCGGCTCCGGAGCTATCCGGAGGGAAGTGCCGCTTCCCGGAGTCTTTCGGCAGAAGCGGCGCTCCGGAGCACTCCGCTGCCGCTTTACTGAGCTGTGCGCGAATTAGCCGCTTCTTCGCCTCCGCGAGGCAGAGATCGCGGTTGCTTGGAAGAGGCGAAGAACGAAGCCGCAAAGAAGCGGGCTTGTGTGCGAAGCCTTCCGACTGCCGGAGGACGGTGGCTGCCGCTCTCCTGCCTCTTGAATTCACTCTCGGCAAGCGAATGGAAAGCGTTCCAGGACAACTTGCCTGGGTTTTGACTTGGTCCTGATGCGTCCCACCTTGGCAAGTCTTGCTCGTCGCCAGAGGCTCCGAGATGCACAGAAGACGGTGGCAGCTGCTGAAAAGAAGGGCAGCGGTGAGTTTGTCGACAAGCAAGAACATAGGCAGCTGACTGTGCTTGGGAAGGAGCAGCTGCCTGGTTTTGGCAATTGCCTTCACAGCGCCCAGAAGCCCGGTGCTCTGCTGCTTTGTTTTTCGCAGTCAGTCAATTGCACACTAGTGAAGCTGAGCCAGGCTCTTCAGCTTTGCTGCTTTTGAGCATCTGTGCTCCACTTATGCTCTGTGACATCTCTCGAGGTTGTTTGCCTCGCCCAGGCTGGAAAGTGCCCGCTAGTAGCTAGAGCTGGGCAGGAGAGGGCAGAGAGCACTTCCATCTGACAGCAGGTTGCAGATTGCCTCGGAAAGAGCCGTGTCCTTGGAATGTGCAGCAAATCCTCTTTCTTTGCAAACCGCGGTTAGTGTGCAGTGCAGGTACGCTCTCCCCTTGCCAAATGGATTGGGAAAGCTTTTCGCTTAGCTAGAGACGACTAGAGAAGCAGAAGCGCGGCTCCGGAGCTATCCGGAGGGAAGTGCCGCTTCCCGGCGTCTTTCGGCAGAAGCGGCGCTCCGGAGCACTCCGCTGCCGCTCTACTGAGCTGTGCGCGAATTAGCCGCTTCTTCGCCTCCGAGAAGCAGAGATCGCGGTTGCTTGGAAGAGGCGAAGAACGAAGCCGCAAAGAAGCGGGCTTGTGTGCGAAGCCTTCAGACTGCCGGAGGACGGTGGCTGCCGCTCTCCTGCCTCTTGAATTCACTCTCGGCAAGCGAATGGAAAGCGTTCCAGGACAACTTGCCTGAGTTTTTACTTGGTCCTGATGCGTCCCACCTTGGCAAGTCTTGCTCGTCGCCAGAGGCTCCGAGATGCACAGAAGACGGTGGCAGCTGCTGAAAAGAAGGGCAGCGGTGAGTTTGTCGACAAGCAAGAACATAGGCAGCTGCCTGTGCTTGGGAAGGAGCAGCTGCCTGGTTTTGGCAATTGCCTTCACAGCGCCCAGAAGCCCGGTGCTCTGCTGCTTTGTTTTTCGCAGTCAGTCAATTGCACACTAGTGAAGCTGAGCCAGGCTCTTCAGCTTTGCTGCTTTTGAGCATCTGTGCTCCACTTATGCTCTGTGACATCTCTCGAGGTTGTTTGCCTCGGCCAGGCTGGAAAGCGCCCGCTAGTAGCTAGAGCTGGGCAGGAGAGGGCAGAGAGCACTTCCATCTGACAGCAGCTTGCAGATTGCCTCGGAAAGAGCCGTGTCCTTGGAATGTGCAGCAAATCCTCTTTCTTTGCAAACCGCGGTTAGTGTGCAGTGCAGGTACGCTCTCCCCTTGCCAAATGGAGTGGGAAAGCTTTTCGCTTAGCTAGAGACGACTAGAGAAGCAGAAGCGCGGCTCCGGAGCTATCCGGAGGGAAGTGCCGCTTCCCGGCGTCTTTCGGCAGAAGCGGCGCTCCGGAGCACTCCGCTGCCGCTTTACTGAGCTGTGCGCGAATTAGCCGCTTCTTCGCCTCCGAGAGGCAGAGATCGCGGTTGCTTGGAAGAGGCGAAGAATGAAGCCGCAAAGAAGCGGGCTTGTGTGCGAAGCCTTCCAACTGCCGGAGGACGGTGGCTGCCGCTCTCCTGCCTCTTGAATTCACTCTCGGCAAGCGAATGGAAAGCGTTCCAGGACAACTTGCCTGGGTTTTGACTTGGTCCTGATGCGTCCCACCTTGGCAAGTCTTGCTCGTCGCCAGAGGCACCGAGATGCACAGAAGACGGTGGCAGCTGCTGAAAAGAAGGGCAGCGGTGAGTTTGTCGACAAGCAAGAACATAGGCAGCTGCCTGTGCTTGGGAAGGAGCAGCTGCCTGGTTTTGGCAATTGCCTTCACAGCGCCCAGAAGCCCGGTGCTCTGCTGCTTTGTTTTTCGCAGTCAGTCAATTGCACACTAGTGAAGCTGAGCCAGGCTCTTCAGCTTTGCTGCTTTTGAGCATCTGTGCTCCACTTATGCTCTGTGACATCTCTCGAGGTTGTTTGCCTCGGCCAGGCTGGAAAGTGCCCGCTAGTACCTAGAGCTGGGCAGGAGAGGGCAGAGAGCACTTCCATCTGACAGCAGGTTGTAGATTGCCTTGGAAAGAGCCGTGTCCTTGGAATGTGCTGCAAATCCTCTTTCTTTGCAAACCGCGGTTAGTGTGCAGTGCAGGTACGCTCTCCCCTTGCCAAATGGAGTGGGAAAGCTTTTCGCTAAGATAGAGACGACTAGAGAAGCAGAAGCGCGGCTCCGGAGCTATCCGGAGGGAAGTGCCGCTTCCCGATGTCTTTCGGCTTGAAGCGGCGCTCCGGAGCGCTCCGCTGCCGCTCTACTGAGCTGTGCGCGAATTAGCCGCTTCTTCGCCTCCGAGAAGCAGAGATCGCGGTTGCTGGGAAGAGGCGAAGAACGAAGCCGCAAAGAAGTGGGCTTGTGTGCGATGCCTTCAGACTGCTGGAGGACGGTGGCTGCCGCTCTCCTGCCTCTTGAATTCACTCTCGGCAAGCGAATGGAAAGCGTTCCAGGACAACTTGCCTGGGCTTTTACTTGGTCCTGATGCGTCCCACCTTGGCAAGTCTTGCTCGTCGCCAGAGGCTCCGAGATGCACAGAAGACGGTGGCAGCTGCTGAAAAGAAGGGCAGCGGTGAGTTTGTCGACAAGCAAGAACATAGGCAGCTGACTGTGCTTGGGAAGGAGCAGCTGCCTGGTTTTGGCAATTGCCTTCACAGCGCCCAGAAGCCCGGTGCTCTGCTGCTTTGTTTTTCGCAGTCAGTCAATTGCACACTTGTGAAGCTGAGCCAGGCTCTTCAGCTTTGCTGCTTTTGAGCATCTGTGCTCCACTTATGCTCTGTGACATCTCTGGAGGTTGTTTGCCTCGCCCAGGCTGGAAAGTGCCCGCTAGTAGCTAGAGCTGGGCAGGAGAGGGCAGAGAGCACTTCCATCTGACAGCAGGTTGCAGATTGCCTCGGAAAGAGCCGTGTCCTTGGAATGTGCAGCAAATCCTCTTTCTTTGCAAACCGCGGTTAGTGTGCAGTGCAGGTACGCTCTCCCCTTGCCAAATGGATTGGGAAAGCTTTTCGCTTAGCTAGAGACGACTAGAGAAGCAGAAGCGCGGCTCCGGAGCTATCCGGAGGGAAGTGCCGCTTCCCGGCGTCTTTCGGCAGAAGCGGCGCTCCGGAGCACTCCGCTGCCGCTTTACTGAGCTGTGCGCGAACTAGCCGCTTCTGCACCTCCGAGAGGCAGAGATCGCGGTTGCTTGGAAGAGGCGAAGAATGAAGCCGCAAAGAAGCGGGCTTGTGTGCGAAGCCTTCAGACTGCCGGAGGACGGTGGCTGCCGCTCTCCTGCCTCTTGAATTCACTCTCGGCAAGCGAATGGAAAGCATTCCAGGACAACTTGCCTGAGTTTTTACTTGGTCCTGATGCGTCCCACCTTGGCAAGTCTTGCTCGTCGCCAGAGGCTCCGAGATGCACAGAAGACGGTGGCAGCTGCTGAAAAGAAGGGCAGGGGTGAGTTTGTCGACAAGCAAGAACATAGGCAGCTGACTGTGCTTGGGAAGGAGCAGCTGCCTGGTTTTGGCAATTGCCTTCACAGCGCCCAGAAGCCCGGTGCTCTGCAGCTTTGTTTTTCGCAGTCAGTCAATTGCACACTAGTGAAGCTGAGCCAGGCTCTTCAGCTTTGCTGCTTTTGAGCATCTGTGCTCCACTTATGCTCTGTGACATCTCTCGAGGTTGTTTGCCTTGGCCAGGCTGGAAAGTGCCCGCTAGTACCTAGAGCTGGGCAGGAGAGGGCAGAGAGCACTTCCATCTGACAGCAGGTTGTAGATTGCCTTGGAAAGAGCCGTGTCCTTGGAATGTGCTGCAAATCCTCTTTCTTTGCAAACCGCGGTTAGTGTGCAGTGCAGGTACGCTCTCCCCTTGCCAAATGGAGTGGGAAAGCTTTTCGCTAAGATAGAGACGACTAGAGAAGCAGAAGCGCGGCTCCGGAGCTATCCGGAGGGAAGTGCCGCTTCCCGATGTCTTTCGGCTTGAAGCGGCGCTCCGGAGCGCTCCGCTGCCGCTCTACTGAGCTGTGCGCGAATTAGCCGCTTCTTCGCCTCCGAGAAGCAGAGATCGCGGTTGCTGGGAAGAGGCGAAGAACGAAGCCGCAAAGAAGTGGGCTTGTGTGCGATGCCTTCAGACTGCTGGAGGACGGTGGCTGCCGCTCTCCTGCCTCTTGAATTCACTCTCGGCAAGCGAATGGAAAGCGTTCCAGGACAACTTGCCTGGGCTTTTACTTGGTCCTGATGCGTCCCACCTTGGCAAGTCTTGCTCGTCGCCAGAGGCTCCGAGATGCACAGAAGACGGTGGCAGCTGCTGAAAAGAAGGGCAGCGGTGAGTTTGTCGACAAGCAAGAACATAGGCAGCTGACTGTGCTTGGGAAGGAGCAGCTGCCTGGTTTTGGCAATTGCCTTCACAGCGCCCAGAAGCCCGGTGCTCTGCTGCTTTTTTTTTTTCGCAGTCAGTCAATTGCACACTTGTGAAGCTGAGCCAGGCTCTTCAGCTTTGCTGCTTTTGAGCATCTGTGCTCCACTTATGCTCTGTGACATCTCTGGAGGTTGTTTGCCTCGCCCAGGCTGGAAAGTGCCCGCTAGTAGCTAGAGCTGGGCAGGAGAGGGCAGAGAGCACTTCCATCTGACAGCAGGTTGCAGATTGCCTCGGAAAGAGCCGTGTCCTTGGAATGTGCAGCAAATCCTCTTTCTTTGCAAACCGCGGTTAGTGTGCAGTGCAGGTACGCTCTCCCCTTGCCAAATGGATTGGGAAAGCTTTTCGCTTAGCTAGAGACGACTAGAGAAGCAGAAGCGCGGCTCCGGAGCTATCCGGAGGGAAGTGCCGCTTCCCGGCGTCTTTCGGCAGAAGCGGCGCTCCGGAGCACTCCGCTGCCGCTTTACTGAGCTGTGCGCGAACTAGCCGCTTCTGCACCTCCGAGAGGCAGAGATCGCGGTTGCTTGGAAGAGGCGAAGAATGAAGCCGCAAAGAAGCGGGCTTGTGTGCGAAGCCTTCCGACTGCCGGAGGACGGTGGCTGCCGCTCTCCTGCCTCTTGAATTCACTCTCGGCAAGCGAATGGAAAGCATTCCAGGACAACTTGCCTGAGTTTTTACTTGGTCCTGATGCGTCCCACCTTGGCAAGTCTTGCTCGTCGCCAGAGGCTCCGAGATGCACAGAAGACGGTGGCAGCTGCTGAAAAGAAGGGCAGGGGTGAGTTTGTCGACAAGCAAGAACATAGGCAGCTGACTGTGCTTGGGAAGGAGCAGCTGCCTGGTTTTGGCAATTGCCTTCACAGCGCCCAGAAGCCCGGTGCTCTGCAGCTTTGTTTTTCGCAGTCAGTCAATTGCACACTAGTGAAGCTGAGCCAGGCTCTTCAGCTTTGCTGCTTTTGAGCATCTGTGCTCCACTTATGCTCTGTGACATCTCTCGAGGTTGTTTGCCTCGCCCAGGCTGGAAAGTGCCCGCTAGTACCTAGAGCTGGGCAGGAGAGGGCAGAGAGCACTTCCATCTGACAGCAGGTTGCAGATTGCCTCGGAAAGAGCCGTGTCCATGGAATGTGCAGCAAATCCTCTTTCTTTGAAACCGCGGTTAGTGTGCAGTGCAGGTACACTCTCCCCTTGCCAAATGGAGTGGGAAAGCTTTTCGCTAAGATAGAGACGACTAGAGAAGCAGAAGCGCGGCTCCGGAGCTATCCGGAGGAAAGTGCCGCTTCCCGGCGTCTTTCGGCTTGAAGCGGCGCTCCGGAGCGCTCCGCTGGCGCTCTGCTGAGCTGTGCGCGAATTAGCCGCTTCTGCGCCTCCGAGAAGCAGAGATCGCGGTTGCTTGGAAGAGGCGAAGAACGAAGCCGCAAAGAAGCGGGCTTGTGTGCGATGCCTTCAGACTGCTGGAGGACGGTGGCTGCCGCTCTCCTGCCTCTTGAATTCACTCTCGGCAAGCGAATGGAAAGCGTTCCAGGACAACTTGCCTGGGCTTTTACTTGGTCCTGATGCGTCCCACCTTGGCAAGTCTTGCTCGTCGCCAGAGGCTCCGAGATGCACAGAAGACGGTGGCAGCTGCTGAAAAGAAGGGCAGCGGTGAGTTTGTCGACAAGCAAGAACATAGGCAGCTGCCTGTGCTTGGGAAGGAGCAGCTGCCTGGTTTTGGCAATTGCCTTCACAGCGCCCAGAAGCCCGGTGCTCTGCTGCTTTTTTTTTTTTGCAGTCAGTCAATTGCACACTTGTGAAGCTGAGCCAGGCTCTTCAGCTTTGCTGCTTTTGAGCATCTGTGCTCCACTTATGCTCTGTGACATCTCTGGAGGTTGTTTGCCTCGCCCAGGCTGGAAAGTGCCCGCTAGTACACAGAGCTGGGCAGGAGAGGGCAGAGAGCACTTCCATCTGACAGCAGGTTGCAGATTGCCTCGGAAAGAGCCGTGTCCTTGGAATGTGCAGCAAATCCTCTTTCTTTGCAAACCACGGTTAGTGTGCAGTGCAGGTACGCTCTCCCCTTGCCAAATGGATTGGGAAAGCTTTTCGCTTAGCTAGAGACGACTAGAGAAGCAGAAGCGCGGCTCCGGAGCTATCCGGAGGGAAGTGCCGCTTCCCGGCGTCTTTCGGCAGAAGCGGCGCTCCGGAGCACTCCGCTGCCGCTTTACTGAGCTGTGCGCGAATTAGCCGCTTCTTCACCTCCGAGAGGCAGAGATCGCGGTTGCTTGGAAGAGGCGAAGAATGAAGCCACAAAGAAGCGGGCTTGTGTGCGAAGCCTTCCGACTGCCGGAGGACGGTGGCTGCCGCTCTCCTGCCTCTTGAATTCACTCTCGGCAAGCGAATGGAAAGCATTCCAGGACAACTTGCCTGAGTTTTTACTTGGTCCTGATGCGTCCCACCTTGGCAAGTCTTGCTCGTCGCCAGAGGCTCCGAGATGCACAGAAGACGGTGGCAGCTGCTGAAAAGAAGGGCAGCGGTGAGTTTGTCGACAAGCAAGAACATAGGCAGCTGCCTGTGCTTGGGAAGGAGCAGCTGCCTGGTTTTGGCAATTGCCTTCACAGCGCCCAGAAGCCCGGTGCTCTGCTGCTTTGTTTTTCGCAGTCAGTCAATTGCACACTAGTGAAGCTGAGCCAGGCTCTTCAGCTTTGCTGCTTTTGAGCATCTGTGCTCCACTTATGCTCTGTGACATCTCTCGAGGTTGTTTGCCTCGGCCAGGCTGGAAAGCGCCCGCTAGTACACAGAGCTGGGCAGGAGAGGGCAGAGAGCACTTCCATCTGACAGCAGGTTGCAGATTGCCTCGGAAAGAGCCGTGTCCTTGGAATGTGCAGCAAATCCTCTTTCTTTGCAAACCGCGGTTAGTGTGCAGTGCAGGTACGCTCTCCCCTTGCCAAATGGAGTGGGAAAGCTTTTCGCTTAGCTAGAGACGACTAGAGAAGCAGAAGCGCGGCTCCGGAGCTATCCGGAGGGAAGTGCCGCTTCCCGGTGTCTTTCGGCAGAAGCGGCGCTCCGGAGCACTCCGCTGCCGCTTTACTGAGCTGTGCGCGAATTAGCCGCTTCTTCGCCTCCGCGAGGCAGAGATCGCGGTTGCTTGGAAGAGGCGAAGAACGAAGCCGCAAAGAAGCGGGCTTGTGTGCGAAGCCTTCCGACTGCCGGAGGACGGTGGCTGCCGCTCTCCTGCCTCTTGAATTCACTCTCGGCAAGCGAATGGAAAGCGTTCCAGGACAACTTGCCTGGGTTTTGACTTGGTCCTGATGCGTCCCACCTTGGCAAGTCTTGCTCGTCGCCAGAGGCTCCGAGATGCACAGAAGACGGTGGCAGCTGCTGAAAAGAAGGGCAGCGGTGAGTTTGTCGACAAGCAAGAACATAGGCAGCTGCCTGTGCTTGGGAAGGAGCAGCTGCCTGGTTTTGGCAATTGCCTTCACAGCGCCCACTAGCCCGGTGCTCTGCAGCTTTGTTTTTCCCAGTCAGTCAATTGCACACTAGTGAAGCTGAGCCAGGCTCTTCAGCTTTGCTGCTTTTGAGCATCTGTGCTCCACTTATGCTCTGTGACATCTCTCGAGGTTGTTTGCCTCGGCCAGGCTGGAAAGTGCCCGCTAGTACCTAGAGCTGGGCAGGAGAGGGCAGAGAGCACTTCCATCTGACAGCAGGTTGTAGATTGCCTTGGAAAGAGCCGTGTCCTTGGAATGTGCAGCAAATCCTCTTTCTTTGCAAACCGCGGTTAGTGTGCAGTGCAGGTACGCTCTCCCCTTGCCAAATGGAGTGGGAAAGCTTTTCGCTAAGATAGAGACGACTAGAGAAGCAGAAGCGCGGCTCCGGAGCTATCCGGAGGGAAGTGCCGCTTCCCGGTGTCTTTCGGCTTGAAGCGGCGCTCCGGAGCGCTCCGCTGCCGCTCTACTGAGCTGTGCGCGAATTAGCCACTTCTTCGCCTCCGAGAAGCAGAGATCGCGGTTGCTGGGAAGAGGCGAAGAACGAAGCCGCATAGAAGTGGGCTTGTGTGCGATGCCTTCAGACTGCTGGAGGACGGTGGCTGCCGCTCTCCTGCCTCTTGAATTCACTCTCGGCAAGCGAATGGAAAGCGTTCCAGGACAACTTGCCTGGGCTTTTACTTGGTCCTGATGCGTCCCACCTTGGCAAGTCTTGCTCGTCGCCAGAGGCACCGAGATGCACAGAAGACGGTGGCAGCTGCTGAAAAGAAGGGCAGCGGTGAGTTTGTCGACAAGCAAGAACATAGGCAGCTGCCTGTGCTTGGGAAGGAGCAGCTGCCTGGTTTTGGCAATTGCCTTCACAGCGCCCAGAAGCCCGGTGCTCTGCTGCTTTTTTTTTTTTGCAGTCAGTCAATTGCACACTAGTGAAGCTGAGCCAGGCTCTTCAGCTTTGCTGCTTTTGAGCATCTGTGCTCCACTTATGCTCTGTGACATCTCTGGAGGTTGTTTGCCTCGCCCAGGCTGGAAAGTGCCCGCTAGTACACAGAGCTGGGCAGGAGAGGGCAGAGAGCACTTCCATCTGACAGCAGGTTGTAGATTGCCTTGGAAAGAGCCGTGTCCTTGGAATGTGCAGCAAATCCTCTTTCTTTGCAAACCGCGGTTAGTGTGCAGTGCAGGTACGCTCTCCCCTTGCCAAATGGATTGGGAAAGCTTTTCGCTTAGCTAGAGACGACTAGAGAAGCAGAAGCGCGGCTCCGGAGCTATCCGGAGGGAAGTGCCGCTTCCCGGCGTCTTTCGGCAGAAGCGGCGCTCCGGAGCACTCCGCTGCCGCTTTACTGAGCTGTGCGCGAATTAGCCGCTTCTTCGCCTCCGAGAGGCAGAGATCGCGGTTGCTTGGAAGAGGCGAAGAATGAAGCCGCAAAGAAGCGGGCTTGTGTGCGAAGCCTTCCAACTGCCGGAGGACGGTGGCTGCCGCTCTCCTGCCTCTTGAATTCACTCTCGGCAAGCGAATGGAAAGCGTTCCAGGACAACTTGCCTGGGTTTTGACTTGGTCCTGATGCGTCCCACCTTGGCAAGTCTTGCTCGTCGCCAGAGGCACCGAGATGCACAGAAGACGGTGGCAGCTGCTGAAAAGAAGGGCAGCGGTGAGTTTGTCGACAAGCAAGAACATAGGCAGCTGCCTGTGCTTGGGAAGGAGCAGCTGCCTGGTTTTGGCAATTGCCTTCACAGCGCCCACTAGCCCGGTGCTCTGCTGCTTTGTTTTTCGCAGTCAGTCAATTGCACACTAGTGAAGCTGAGCCAGGCTCTTCAGCTTTGCTGCTTTTGAGCATCTGTGCTCCACTTATGCTCTGTGACATCTCTCGAGGTTGTTTGCCTTGGCCAGGCTGGAAAGTGCCCGCTAGTACCTAGAGCTGGGCAGGAGAGGGCAGAGAGCACTTCCATCTGACAGCAGGTTGTAGATTGCCTTGGAAAGAGCCGTGTCCTTGGAATGTGCTGCAAATCCTCTTTCTTTGCAAACCGCGGTTAGTGTGCAGTGCAGGTACGCTCTCCCCTTGCCAAATGGAGTGGGAAAGCTTTTCGCTAAGATAGAGACGACTAGAGAAGCAGAAGCGCGGCTCCGGAGCTATCCGGAGGGAAGTGCCGCTTCCCGATGTCTTTCGGCTTGAAGCGGCGCTCCGGAGCGCTCCGCTGCCGCTCTACTGAGCTGTGCGCGAATTAGCCGCTTCTTCGCCTCCGAGAAGCAGAGATCGCGGTTGCTGGGAAGAGGCAAAGAACGAAGCCGCAAAGAAGTGGGCTTGTGTGCGATGCCTTCAGACTGCTGGAGGACGGTGGCTGCCGCTCTCCTGCCTCTTGAATTCACTCTCGGCAAGCGAATGGAAAGCGTTCCAGGACAACTTGCCTGGGCTTTTACTTGGTCCTGATGCGTCCCACCTTGGCAAGTCTTGCTCGTCGCCAGAGGCACCGAGATGCACAGAAGACGGTGGCAGCTGCTGAAAAGAAGGGCAGCGGTGAGTTTGTCGACAAGCAAGAACATAGGCAGCTGACTGTGCTTGGGAAGGAGCAGCTGCCTGGTTTTGGCAATTGCCTTCACAGCGCCCAGAAGCCCGGTGCTCTGCTGCTTTTTTTTTTTTGCAGTCAGTCAATTGCACACTTGTGAAGCTGAGCCAGGCTCTTCAGCTTTGCTGCTTTTGAGCATCTGTGCTCCACTTATGCTCTGTGACATCTCTGGAGGTTGTTTGCCTCGCCCAGGCTGGAAAGTGCCCGCTAGTAGCTAGAGCTGGGCAGGAGAGGGCAGAGAGCACTTCCATCTGACAGCAGGTTGCAGATTGCCTCGGAAAGAGCCGTGTCCTTGGAATGTGCAGCAAATCCTCTTTCTTTGCAAACCGCGGTTAGTGTGCAGTGCAGGTACGCTCTCCCCTTGCCAAATGGATTGGGAAAGCTTTTCGCTTAGCTAGAGACGACTAGAGAAGCAGAAGCGCGGCTCCGGAGCTATCCGGAGGGAAGTGCCGCTTCCCGGCGTCTTTCGGCAGAAGCGGCGCTCCGGAGCACTCCGCTGCCGCTTTACTGAGCTGTGCGCGAACTAGCCGCTTCTGCACCTCCGAGAGGCAGAGATCGCGGTTGCTTGGAAGAGGCGAAGAATGAAGCCGCAAAGAAGCGGGCTTGTGTGCGAAGCCTTCCGACTGCCGGAGGACGGTGGCTGCCGCTCTCCTGCCTCTTGAATTCACTCTCGGCAAGCGAATGGAAAGCATTCCAGGACAACTTGCCTGAGTTTTTACTTGGTCCTGATGCGTCCCACCTTGGCAAGTCTTGCTCGTCGCCAGAGGCTCCGAGATGCACAGAAGACGGTGGCAGCTGCTGAAAAGAAGGGCAGGGGTGAGTTTGTCGACAAGCAAGAACATAGGCAGCTGACTGTGCTTGGGAAGGAGCAGCTGCCTGGTTTTGGCAATTGCCTTCACAGCGCCCAGAAGCCCGGTGCTCTGCAGCTTTGTTTTTCGCAGTCAGTCAATTGCACACTAGTGAAGCTGAGCCAGGCTCTTCAGCTTTGCTGCTTTTGAGCATCTGTGCTCCACTTATGCTCTGTGACATCTCTCGAGGTTGTTTGCCTCGGCCAGGCTGGAAAGTGCCCGCTAGTACCTAGAGCTGGGCAGGAGAGGGCAGAGAGCACTTCCATCTGACAGCAGGTTGCAGATTGCCTCGGAAAGAGCCGTGTCCATGGAATGTGCAGCAAATCCTCTTTCTTTGAAACCGCGGTTAGTGTGCAGTGCAGGTACACTCTCCCCTTGCCAAATGGAGTGGGAAAGCTTTTCGCTAAGATAGAGACGACTAGAGAAGCAGAAGCGCGGCTCCGGAGCTATCCGGAGGAAAGTGCCGCTTCCCGGCGTCTTTCGGCTTGAAGCGGCGCTCCGGAGCGCTCCGCTGGCGCTCTGCTGAGCTGTGCGCGAATTAGCCGCTTCTGCGCCTCCGAGAAGCAGAGATCGCGGTTGCTTGGAAGAGGCGAAGAACGAAGCCGCAAAGAAGCGGGCTTGTGTGCGAAGCCTTCCGACTGCCGGAGGACGGTGGCTGCCGCTCTCCTGCCTGTTGAATTCACTCTCGGCAAGCGAATGGAAAGTGTTCCAGGACAACTTGCCTGGGTTTTGACTTGGTCCTGATGCGTCCCACCTTGGCAAGTCTTGCTCGTCGCCAGAGGCTCCGAGATGCACAGAAGACGGTGGCAGCTGCTGAAAAGAAGGGCAGCGGTGAGTTTGTCGACAAGCAAGAACATAGGCAGCTGCCTGTGCTTGGGAAGGAGCAGCTGCCTGGTTTTGGCAATTGCCTTCACAGCGCCCACTAGCCCGGTGCTCTGCTGCTTTGTTTTTCGCAGTCAGTCAATTGCACACTAGTGAAGCTGAGCCAGGCTCTTCAGCTTTGCTGCTTTTGAGCATCTGTGCTCCACTTAGGCTCTGTGACATCTCTCGAGGTTGTTTGCCTCGGCCAGGCTGGAAAGTGCCCGCTAGTACCTAGAGCTGGGCAGGAGAGGGCAGAGAGCACTTCCATCTGACAGCAGGTTGCAGATTGCCTCGGAAAGAGCCGTGTCCTTGGAATGTGCAGCAAATCCTCTTTCTTTGCAAACCGCGGTTAGTGTGCAGTGCAGGTACGCTCTCCCCTTGCCAAATGGAGTGGGAAAGCTTTTCGCTGAGATAGAGATGACTAGAGAAGCAGAAGCGCGGCTCCGGAGCTATCCGGAGGAAAGTGCCGCTTCCCGGCATCTTTCGGCTTGAAGCGGCGCTCCAGAGCGCTTTGCTGCCGCTTTACTGAGCTGTGCGCGAATTAGCCGCTTCTTCGCCTCCGAGAAGCAGAGATCGCGGTTGCTTGGAAGAGGCGAAGAACGAAGCCGCAAAGAAGCGGGCTTGTGTGCGAAGCCTTCCGACTGCCGGAGGACGGTGGCTGCCGCTCTCCTGCCTCTTGAATTCACTCTCGGCAAGCGAATGGAAAGCGTTCCAGGACAACTTGCCTGGGTTTTGACTTGGTCCTGATGCGTCCCACCTTGGCAAGTCTTGCTCGTCGCCAGAGGCTCCGAGATGCACAGAAGACGGTGGCAGCTGCTGAAAAGAAGGGCAGCGGTGAGTTTGTCGACAAGCAAGAACATAGGCAGCTGCCTGTGCTTGGGAAGGAGCAGCTGCCTGGTTTTGGCAATTGCCTTCACAGCGCCCAGAAGCCCGGTGCTCTGCTGCTTTGTTTTTCGCAGTCAGTCAATTGCACACTAGTGAAGCTGAGCCAGGCTCTTCAGCTTTGCTGCTTTTGAGCATCTGTGCTCCACTTAGGCTCTGTGACATCTCTGGAGGTTGTTTGCCTCGCCCAGGCTGGAAAGTGCCCGCTAGTACACAGAGCTGGGCAGGAGAGGGCAGAGAGCACTTCCATCTGACAGCAGGTTGCAGATTGCCTCGGAAAGACCCGTGTCCTTGGAATGTGCAGCAAATCCTCTTACTTTGCAAACCGCGGTTAGTGTGCAGTGCAGGTACGCTCTCCCCTTGCCAAATGGATTGGGAAAGCTTTTCGCTAAGCTAGAGGCGACTAGAGAAGCAGAAGCGTGGCTCCGGAGCTATCCGGAGGGAAGTGCCGCTTCCCAGCGTCTTTCGGCAGAAGCGGCGCTCCGGAGCACTCCGCTGCCGCTCTACTGAGCTGTGCGCGAATTAGCCGCTTCTTCGCCTCCGAGAGGCAGAGATCGCGGTTGCTTGGAAGAGGCGAAGAATGAAGCCGCAAAGAAGCAGGCTTGTGTGCGAAGCCTTCCGACTGCCGGAGGACGGTGGCTGCCGCTCTCCTGCCTCTTGAATTCACTCTCGGCAAGAGAATGGAAAGCATTCCAGGACAACTTGCCTGGGTTTTGACTTGGTCCTGATGCGTCCCACCTTGGCAAGTTTTGCTCGTCGCCAGAGGCTCCTAGATGCACAGAAGACCGTGGCAGCTGCTGAAAAGAAGGGCAGGGGTGAGTTTGTCGACAAGCAAGAACATAGGCAGCTGACTGTGCTTGGGAAGGAGCAGCTGCCTGGTTTTGGCAATTGCCTTCACAGCGCCCAGAAGCCCGGTGCTCTGCTGCTTTGTTTTTCGCAGTCAGTCAATTGCACACTAGTGAAGCTGAGCCAGGCTCTTCAGCTTTGCTGCTTTTGAGCATCTGTGCTCCACTTATGCTCTGTGACATCTCTCGAGGTTGTTTGCCTCGGCCAGGCTGGAAAGTGCCCGCTAGCACACAGAACTGGGCAGGAGAGGGCAGAGAGCACTTCCATCTGACAGCAGGTTGCAGATTGCCTCGGAAAGAGCCGTGTCCTTGGAATGTGCAGCAAATCCTCTTTCTTTGCAAACCGCGGTTAGTGTGCAGTGCAGGTACGCTCTCCCCTTGCCAAATGGATTGGGAAAGCTTTTCGCTTAGCTAGAGACGACTAGAGAAGCAGAAGCGCGGCTCCGGAGCTATCCGGAGGGAAGTGCCGCTTCCCGGAGTCTTTCAGCAGAAGCGGCGCTCCGGAGCACTCCGCTGCCGCTTTACTGAGCTGTGCGCGAATTAGCCGCTTCTTCGCCTCCGCGAGGCAGAGATCGCGGTTGCTTGGAAGAGGCGAAGAACGAAGCCGCAAAGAAGCGGGCTTGTGTGCGAAGCCTTCCGACTGCCGGAGGACGGTGGCTGCCGCTCTCCTGCCTCTTGAATTCACTCTCGGCAAGCGAATGGAAAGCGTTCCAGGACAACTTGCCTGGGTTTTGACTTGGTCCTGATGCGTCCCACCTTGGCAAGTCTTGCTCGTCGCCAGAGGCTCCGAGATGCACAGAAGACGGTGGCAGCTGCTGAAAAGAAGGGCAGCGGTGAGTTTGTCGACAAGCAAGAACATAGGCAGCTGACTGTGCTTGGGAAGGAGCAGCTGCCTGGTTTTGGCAATTGCCTTCACAGCGCCCAGAAGCCCGGTGCTCTGCTGCTTTGTTTTTCGCAGTCAGTCAATTGCACACTAGTGAAGCTGAGCCAGGCTCTTCAGCTTTGCTGCTTTTGAGCATCTGTGCTCCACTTATGCTCTGTGACATCTCTCGAGGTTGTTTGCCTCGGCCAGGCTGGAAAGCGCCCGCTAGTACACAGAGCTGGGCAGGAGTGGGCAGAGAGCACTTCCATCTGACAGCAGGTTGCAGATTGCCTCGGAAAGAGCCGTGTCCTTGGAATGTGCAGCAAATCCTCTTTCTTTGCAAACCGCGGTTAGTGTGCAGTGCAGGTACGCTCTCCCCTTGCCAAATGGATTGGGAAAGCTTTTCGCTTAGCTAGAGACGACTAGAGAAGCAGAAGCGCGGCTCCGGAGCTATCCGGAGGGAAGTGCCGCTTCCCGGCGTCTTTCGGCAGAAGAGGCGCTCCGGAGCACTCCGCTGCCGCTTTACTGAGCTGTGCGCGAACTAGCCGCTTCTGCACCTCCGAGAGGCAGAGATCGCGGTTGCTTGGAAGAGGCGAAGAATGAAGCCGCAAAGAAGCGGGCTTGTGTGCGAAGCCTTCCGACTGCCGGAGGACGGTGGCTGCCGCTCTCCTGCCTCTTGAATTCACTCTCGGCAAGCGAATGGAAAGCATTCCAGGACAACTTGCCTGAGTTTTTACTTGGTCCTGATGCGTCCCACCTTGGCAAGTCTTGCTCGTCGCCAGAGGCTCCGAGATGCACAGAAGACGGTGGCAGCTGCTGAAAAGAAGGGCAGGGGTGAGTTTGTCGACAAGCAAGAACATAGGCAGCTGACTGTGCTTGGGAAGGAGCAGCTGCCTGGTTTTGGCAATTGCCTTCACAGCGCCCAGAAGCCCGGTGCTCTGCAGCTTTGTTTTTCGCAGTCAGTCAATTGCACACTAGTGAAGCTGAGCCAGGCTCTTCAGCTTTGCTGCTTTTGAGCATCTGTGCTCCACTTAGGCTCTGTGACATCTCTCGAGGTTGTTTGCCTCGGCCAGGCTGGAAAGTGCCCGCTAGTACCTAGAGCTGGGCAGGAGAGGGCAGAGAGCACTTCCATCTGACAGCAGGTTGCAGATTGCCTCGGAAAGAGCCGTGTCCATGGAATGTGCAGCAAATCCTCTTTCTTTGAAACCGCGGTTAGTGTGCAGTGCAGGTACACTCTCCCCTTGCCAAATGGAGTGGGAAAGCTTTTCGCTAAGATAGAGACGACTAGAGAAGCAGAAGCGCGGCTCCGGAGCTATCCGGAGGAAAGTGCCGCTTCCCGGCGTCTTTCGGCTTGAAGCGGCGCTCCGGAGCGCTCCGCTGGCGCTCTGCTGAGCTGTGCGCGAATTAGCCGCTTCTGCGCCTCCGAGAAGCAGAGATCGCGGTTGCTTGGAAGAGGCGAAGAACGAAGCCGCAAAGAAGCGGGCTTGTGTGCGAAGCCTTCCGACTGCCGGAGGACGGTGGCTGCCGCTCTCCTGCCTGTTGAATTCACTCTCGGCAAGCGAATGGAAAGTGTTCCAGGACAACTTGCCTGGGTTTTGACTTGGTCCTGATGCGTCCCACCTTGGCAAGTCTTGCTCGTCGCCAGAGGCTCCGAGATGCACAGAAGACGGTGGCAGCTGCTGAAAAGAAGGGCAGCGGTGAGTTTGTCGACAAGCAAGAACATAGGCAGCTGCCTGTGCTTGGGAAGGAGCAGCTGCCTGGTTTTGGCAATTGCCTTCACAGCGCCCACTAGCCCGGTGCTCTGCTGCTTTGTTTTTCGCAGTCAGTCAATTGCACACTAGTGAAGCTGAGCCAGGCTCTTCAGCTTTGCTGCTTTTGAGCATCTGTGCTCCACTTAGGCTCTGTGACATCTCTCGAGGTTGTTTGCCTCGGCCAGGCTGGAAAGTGCCCGCTAGTACCTAGAGCTGGGCAGGAGAGGGCAGAGAGCACTTCCATCTGACAGCAGGTTGCAGATTGCCTCGGAAAGAGCCGTGTCCTTGGAAATGTGCAGCAAATCCTCTTTCTTTGCAAACCGCGGTTAGTGTGCAGTGTAGGTACACTCTCCCCTTGCCAAATGGAGTGGGAAAGCTTTTCGCTAAGCTAGAGATGACTAGAGAAGCAGAAGCGCGGCTCCGGAGCTATCCGGAGGGAAGTGCCGCTTCCCGGTGTCTTTCGGCTAGAAGCGGCGCTCCAGAGCGCTTTGCTGCCGCTTTACTGAGCTGTGCGCGAACTAGCCGCTTCTTCGCCTCTGAGAAGCAGAGATCGCAGTTGCTTGGAAGAGGCGAAGAACGAAGCCGCAAAGAAGCGGGCTTGTGTGCGAAGCCTTCCGACTGCCGGAGGACGGTGGCTGCCGCTCTCCTGCCTCTTGAATTCACTCTCGGCAAGCGAATGGAAAGCGTTCCAGGACAACTTGCCTGGGTTTTGACTTGGTCCTGATGCGTCCCACCTTGGCAAGTCTTGCTCGTCGCCAGAGGCTCCGAGATGCACAGAAGACGGTTGGCAGCTGCTGAAAAGAAGGGCAGCGGTGAGTTTGTCGACAAGCAAGAACATAGGCAGCTGCCTGTGCTTGGGAAGGAGCAGCTGCCTGGTTTTGGCAATTGCCTTCACAGCGCCCACTAGCCCGGTGCTCTGCTGCTTTGTTTTTCGCAGTCAGTCAATTGCACACTAGTGAAGCTGAGCCAGGCTCTTCAGCTTTGCTGCTTTTGAGCATCTGTGCTCCACTTAGGCTCTGTGACATCTCTGGAGGTTGTTTGCCTCGCCCAGGCTGGCAAGTGCCCGCTAGTACACAGAGCTGGGCAGGAGAGGGCAGAGAGCACTTCCATCTGACAGCAGGTTGCAGATTGCCTCGGAAAGACCCGTGTCCTTGGAATGTGCAGCAAATCCTCTTACTTTGCAAACCGCGGTTAGTGTGCAGTGCAGGTACGCTCTCCCCTTGCCAAATGGATTGGGAAAGCTTTTCGCTAAGCTAGAGGCGACTAGAGAAGCAGAAGCGCGGCTCCGGAGCTATCCGGAGGGAAGTGCCGCTTCCCCAGCGTCTTTCGGCAGAAGCGGCGCTCCGGAGCACTCCGCTGCCGCTCTACTGAGCTGTGCGCGAATTAGCCGCTTCTTCGCCTCCGCGAGGCAGAGATCGCGGTTGCTTGGAAGAGGCGAAGAATGAAGCCGCAAAGAAGCGGGCTTGTGTGCGAAGCCTTCCGACTGCCGGAGGACGGTGGCTGCCGCTCTCCTGCCTCGCTCTCCTGCCTCTTGAATTCACTCTCGGCAAGCGAATGGAAAGCATTCCAGGACAACTTGCCTGGGTTTGTACTTGGTCCTGATGCGTCCCACCTTGGCAGGTTTTGCTCGTCGCCAGAGGCTCCGAGATGCACAGAAGGACCGTGGCAGCTGCTGAAAAGAAGGGCAGGGGTGAGTTTGTCGACAAGCAAGAACATAGGCAGCTGCCTGTGCTTGGGAAGGAGCAGCTGCCTGGTTTTGGCAATTGCCTTCACAGCGCCCAGAAGCCCGGTGCTCTGCTGCTTTGTTTTTCGCAGTCAGTCAATTGCACACTAGTGAAGCTGAGCCAGGCTCTTCAGCTTTGCTGCTTTTGAGCATCTGTGCTCCACTTATGCTCTGTGACATCTCTGGAGGTTGTTTGCCTCGGCCAGGCTGGAAAGTGCCCGCTAGTACACAGAGCTGGGCAGGAGAGGGCAGAGAGCACTTCCATCTGACAGCAGGTTGTAGATTGCCTCGGAAAGAGCCGTGTCCTTGGAATGTGCAGCAAATCCTCTTTCTTTGCAAACCGCGGTTAGTGTGCAGTGCAGGTACGCTCTCCCCTTGCCAAATGGAGTGGGAAAGCTTTTCGCTAAGATAGAGACGACTAGAGAAGCAGAAGCGCGGCTCCGGAGCTATCCGGAGGGAAGTGCCGCTTCCCGATGTCTTTCGGCTTGAAGCGGCGCTCCGGAGCGCTCCGCTGCCGCTCTACTGAGCTGTGCGCGAATTAGCCGCTTCTTCGCCTCCGAGAAGCAGAGATCGCGGTTGCTGGGAAGAGGCGAAGAACGAAGCCGCAAAGAAGTGGGCTTGTGTGCGATGCCTTCAGACTGCTGGAGGACGGTGGCTGCCGCTCTCCTGCCTCTTGAATTCACTCTCGGCAAGCGAATGGAAAGCGTTCCAGGACAACTTGCCTGGGCTTTTACTTGGTCCTGATGCGTCCCACCTTGGCAAGTCTTGCTCGTCGCCAGAGGCTCCGAGATGCACAGAAGACGGTGGCAGCTGCTGAAAAAGAAGGGCAGCGGTGAGTTTGTCGACAAGCAAGAACATAGGCAGCTGCCTGTGCTTGGGAAGGAGCAGCTGCCTGGTTTTGGCAATTGCCTTCACAGCGCCCACTAGCCCGGTGCTCTGCTGCTTTGTTTTTCGCAGTCAGTCAATTGCACACTAGTGAAGCTGAGCCAGGCTCTTCAGCTTTGCTGCTTTTGAGCATCTGTGCTCCACTTAGGCTCTGTGACATCTCTGGAGGTTGTTTGCCTCGCCCAGGCTGGCAAGTGCCCGCTAGTACACAGAGCTGGGCAGGAGAGGGCAGAGAGCACTTCCATCTGACAGCAGGTTGCAGATTGCCTCGGAAAGAGCCGTGTCCTTGGAATGTGCAGCAAATCCTCTTTCTTTGCAAACCGCGGTTAGTGTGCAGTGCAGGTACGCTCTCCCCTTGCCAAATGGATTGGGAAAGCTTTTCGCTTAGCTAGAGACGACTAGAGAAGCAGAAGCGCGGCTCCGGAGCTATCCGGAGGGAGAGTGCCGCTTCCCGGCGTCTTTCGGCAGAAGAGGCGCTCCGGAGCACTCCGCTGCCGCTTTACTGAGCTGTGCGCGAACTAGCCGCTTCTGCACCTCCGAGAGGCAGAGATCGCGGTTGCTTGGAAGAGGCGAAGAATGAAGCCGCAAAGAAGCGGGCTTGTGTGCGAAGCCTTCCGACTGCCGGAGGACGGTGGCTGCCGCTCTCCTGCCTCTTGAATTCACTCTCGGCAAGCGAATGGAAAGCATTCCAGGACAACTTGCCTGAGTTTTTACTTGGTCCTGATGCGTCCCACCTTGGCAAGTCTTGCTCGTCGCCAGAGGCTCCGAGATGCACAGAAGACGGTGGCAGCTGCTGAAAAGAAGGGCAGGGGTGAGTTTGTCGACAAGCAAGAACATAGGCAGCTGCCTGTGCTTGGGAAGGAGCAGCTGCCTGGTTTTGGCAATTGCCTTCACAGCGCCCAGAAGCCCGGTGCTCTGCAGCTTTGTTTTTCGCAGTCAGTCAATTGCACACTAGTGAAGCTGAGCCAGGCTCTTCAGCTTTGCTGCTTTTGAGCATCTGTGCTCCACTTATGCTCTGTGACATCTCTCGAGGTTGTTTGCCTCGGCCAGGCTGGAAAGTGCCCGCTAGTACCTAGAGCTGGGCAGGAGAGGGCAGAGAGCACTTCCATCTGACAGCAGGTTGCAGATTGCCTCGGAAAGAGCCGTGTCCATGGAATGTGCAGCAAATCCTCTTTCTTTGAAACCGCGGTTAGTGTGCAGTGCAGGTACACTCTCCCCTTGCCAAATGGAGTGGGAAAGCTTTTCGCTAAGATAGAGACGACTAGAGAAGCAGAAGCGCGGCTCCGGAGCTATCCGGAGGAAAGTGCCGCTTCCCGGCGTCTTTCGGCTTGAAGCGGCGCTCCGGAGCGCTCCGCTGGCGCTCTGCTGAGCTGTGCGCGAATTAGCCACTTCTGCGCCTCCGAGAAGCAGAGATCGCGGTTGCTTGGAAGAGGCGAAGAACGAAGCCGCAAAGAAGCGGGCTTGTGTGCGAAGCCTTCCGACTGCCGGAGGACGGTGGCTGCCGCTCTCCTGCCTGTTGAATTCACTCTCGGCAAGCGAATGGAAAGTGTTCCAGGACAACTTGCCTGGGTTTTGACTTGGTCCTGATGCGTCCCACCTTGGCAAGTCTTGCTCGTCGCCAGAGGCTCCGAGATGCACAGAAGACGGTGGCAGCTGCTGAAAAGAAGGGCAGCGGTGAGTTTGTCGACAAGCAAGAACATAGGCAGCTGCCTGTGCTTGGGAAGGAGCAGCTGCCTGGTTTTGGCAATTGCCTTCACAGCGCCCACTAGCCCGGTGCTCTGCTGCTTTGTTTTTCGCAGTCAGTCAATTGCACACTAGTGAAGCTGAGCCAGGCTCTTCAGCTTTGCTGCTTTTGAGCATCTGTGCTCCACTTAGGCTCTGTGACATCTCTCGAGGTTGTTTGCCTCGGCCAGGCTGGAAAGTGCCCGCTAGTACCTAGAGCTGGGCAGGAGAGGGCAGAGAGCACTTCCATCTGACAGCAGGTTGCAGATTGCCTCGGAAAGAGCCGTGTCCTTGGAATGTGCAGCAAATCCTCTTTCTTTGCAAACCGCGGTTAGTGTGCAGTGTAGGTACACTCTCCCCTTGCCAAATGGAGTGGGAAAGCTTTTCGCTAAGCTAGAGATGACTAGAGAAGCAGAAGCGCGGCTCCGGAGCTATCCGGAGGGAAGTGCCGCTTCCCGGTGTCTTTCGGCTAGAAGCGGCGCTCCAGAGCGCTTTGCTGCCGCTTTACTGAGCTGTGCGCGAACTAGCCGCTTCTTCGCCTCTGAGAAGCAGAGATCGCAGTTGCTTGGAAGAGGCGAAGAACGAAGCCGCAAAGAAGCGGGCTTGTGTGCGAAGCCTTCCGACTGCCGGAGGACGGTGGCTGCCGCTCTCCTGCCTCTTGAATTCACTCTCGGCAAGCGAATGGAAAGCGTTCCAGGACAACTTGCCTGGGTTTTGACTTGGTCCTGATGCGTCCCACCTTGGCAAGTCTTGCTCGTCGCCAGAGGCTCCGAGATGCACAGAAGACGGTGGCAGCTGCTGAAAAGAAGGGCAGCGGTGAGTTTGTCGACAAGCAAGAACATAGGCAGCTGCCTGTGCTTGGGAAGGAGCAGCTGCCTGGTTTTGGCAATTGCCTTCACAGCGCCCACTAGCCCGGTGCTCTGCTGCTTTGTTTTTCGCAGTCAGTCAATTGCACACTAGTGAAGCTGAGCCAGGCTCTTCAGCTTTGCTGCTTTTGAGCATCTGTGCTCCACTTAGGCTCTGTGACATCTCTGGAGGTTGTTTGCCTCGCCCAGGCTGGCAAGTGCCCGCTAGTACACAGAGCTGGGCAGGAGAGGGCAGAGAGCACTTCCATCTGACAGCAGGTTGCAGATTGCCTCGGAAAGACCCGTGTCCTTGGAATGTGCAGCAAATCCTCTTACTTTGCAAACCGCGGTTAGTGTGCAGTGCAGGTACGCTCTCCCCTTGCCAAATGGATTGGGAAAGCTTTTCGCTAAGCTAGAGGCGACTAGAGAAGCAGAAGCGCGGCTCCGGAGCTATCCGGAGGGAAGTGCCGCTTCCCAGCGTCTTTCGGCAGAAGCGGCGCTCCGGAGCACTCCGCTGCCGCTCTACTGAGCTGTGCGCGAATTAGCCGCTTCTTCGCCTCCGCGAGGCAGAGATCGCGGTTGCTTGGAAGAGGCGAAGAATGAAGCCGCAAAGAAGCGGGCTTGTGTGCGAAGCCTTCCGACTGCCGGAGGACGGTGGCTGCCGCTCTCCTGCCTCTTGAATTCACTCTCGGCAAGCGAATGGAAAGCATTCCAGGACAACTTGCCTGGGTTTGTACTTGGTCCTGATGCGTCCCACCTTGGCAGGTTTTGCTCGTCGCCAGAGGCTCCGAGATGCACAGAAGACCGTGGCAGCTGCTGAAAAGAAGGGCAGGGGTGAGTTTGTCGACAAGCAAGAACATAGGCAGCTGCCTGTGCTTGGGAAGGAGCAGCTGCCTGGTTTTGGCAATTGCCTTCACAGCGCCCAGAAGCCCGGTGCTCTGCTGCTTTGTTTTTCGCAGTCAGTCAATTGCACACTAGTGAAGCTGAGCCAGGCTCTTCAGCTTTGCTGCTTTTGAGCATCTGTGCTCCACTTAGGCTCTGTGACATCTCTGGAGGTTGTTTGCCTCGGCCAGGCTGGAAAGTGCCCGCTAGTACACAGAGCTGGGCAGGAGAGGGCAGAGAGCACTTCCATCTGACAGCAGGTTGTAGATTGCCTCGGAAAGAGCCGTGTCCTTGGAATGTGCAGCAAATCCTCTTTCTTTGCAAACCGCGGTTAGTGTGCAGTGCAGGTACGCTCTCCCCTTGCCAAATGGAGTGGGAAAGCTTTTCGCTAAGATAGAGACGACTAGAGAAGCAGAAGCGCGGCTCCGGAGCTATCCGGAGGGAAGTGCCGCTTCCCGGTGTCTTTCGGCTTGAAGCAGCGCTCCGGAGCGCTCCGCTGCCGCTCTACTGAGCTGTGCGCGAATTAGCCGCTTCTTCGCCTCCGAGAAGCAGAGATCGCGGTTGCTGGGAAGAGGCGAAGAACGAAGCCGCAAAGAAGTGGGCTTGTGTGCGATGCCTTCAGACTGCTGGAGGACGGTGGCTGCCGCTCTCCTGCCTCTTGAATTCACTCTCGGCAAGCGAATGGAAAGCGTTCCAGGACAACTTGCCTGGGCTTTTACTTGGTCCTGATGCGTCCCACCTTGGCAAGTCTTGCTCGTCGCCAGAGGCACCGAGATGCACAGAAGACGGTGGCAGCTGCTGAAAAGAAGGGCAGCGGTGAGTTTGTCGACAAGCAAGAACATAGGCAGCTGACTGTGCTTGGGAAGGAGCAGCTGCCTGCTTTTGGCAATTGCCTTCACAGCGCCCAGAAGCCCGGTGCTCTGCTGCTTTTTTTTTTTTGCAGTCAGTCAATTGCACACTTGTGAAGCTGAGCCAGGCTCTTCAGCTTTGCTGCTTTTGAGCATCTGTGCTCCACTTATGCTCTGTGACATCTCTGGAGGTTGTTTGCCTCGCCCAGGCTGGAAAGTGCCCGCTAGTACACAGAGCTGGGCAGGAGAGGGCAGAGAGCACTTCCATCTGACAGCAGGTTGCAGATTGCCTCGGAAAGAGCCGTGTCCTTGGAATGTGCAGCAGATCCTCTTTCTTTGCAAACCGCGGTTAGTGTGCAGTGCAGGTACGCTCTCCCCTTGCCAAATGGATTGGGAAAGCTTTTCGCTTAGCTAGAGACGACTAGAGAAGCAGAAGCGCGGCTCCGGAGCTATCCGGAGGGAAGTGCCGCTTCCCGGCGTCTTTCGGCAGAAGCGGCGCTCCGGAGCACTCCGCTGCCGCTTTACTGAGCTGTGCGCGAATTAGCCGCTTCTTCACCTCCGAGAGGCAGAGATCGCGGTTGCTTGGAAGAGGCGAAGAAGGAAGCCGCAAAGAAGCGGGCTTGTGTGCGAAGCCTTCCAACTGCCGGAGGACGGTGGCTGCCGCTCTCCTGCCTCTTGAATTCACTCTCGGCAAGCGAATGGAAAGCGTTCCAGGACAACTTGCCTGGGTTTTGACTTGGTCCTGATGCGTCCCACCTTGGCAAGTCTTGCTCGTCGCCAGAGGCACCGAGATGCACAGAAGACGGTGGCAGCTGCTGAAAAGAAGGGCAGCGGTGAGTTTGTCGACAAGCAAGAACATAGGCAGCTGCCTGTGCTTGGGAAGGAGCAGCTGCCTGGTTTTGGCAATTGCCTTCACAGCGCCCAGAAGCCCGGTGCTCTGCTGCTTTGTTTTTCGCAGTCAGTCAATTGCACACTAGTGAAGCTGAGCCAGGCTCTTCAGCTTTGCTGCTTTTGAGCATCTGTGCTCCACTTATGCTCTGTGACATCTCTCGAGGTTGTTTGCCTCGGCCAGGCTGGAAAGTGCCCGCTAGTACACAGAGCTGGGCAGGAGAGGGCAGAGAGCACTTCCATCTGACAGCAGGTTGTAGATTGCCTTGGAAAGAGCCGTGTCCTTGGAATGTGCTGCAAATCCTCTTTCTTTGCAAACCGCGGTTAGTGTGCAGTGCAGGTACGCTCTCCCCTTGCCAAATGGAGTGGGAAAGCTTTTCGCTAAGATAGAGACGACTAGAGAAGCAGAAGCGCGGCTCCGGAGCTATCCGGAGGGAAGTGCCGCTTCCCGATGTCTTTCGGCTTGAAGCGGCGCTCCGGAGCGCTCCGCTGCCGCTCTACTGAGCTGTGCGCGAATTAGCCGCTTCTTCGCCTCCGAGAAGCAGAGATCGCGGTTGCTGGGAAGAGGCGAAGAACGAAGCCGCAAAGAAGTGGGCTTGTGTGCGATGCCTTCAGACTGCTGGAGGACGGTGGCTGCCGCTCTCCTGCCTCTTGAATTCACTCTCGGCAAGCGAATGGAAAGCGTTCCAGGACAACTTGCCTGGGCTTTTACTTGGTCCTGATGCGTCCCACCTTGGCAAGTCTTGCTCGTCGCCAGAGGCACCGAGATGCACAGAAGACGGTGGCAGCTGCTGAAAAGAAGGGCAGGGGTGAGTTAGTCAACAAGCAAGAACATAGGCAGCTGACTGTGCTTGGGAAGGAGCAGCTGCCTGGTTTTGGCAATTGCCTTCACAGCGCCCAGAAGCCCGGTGCTCTGCAGCTTTGTTTTTCGCAGTCAGTCAATTGCACACTAGTGAAGCTGAGCCAGGCTCTTCAGCTTTGCTGCTTTTGAGCATCTGTGCTCCACTTATGCTCTGTGACATCTCTCGAGGTTGTTTGCCTCGGCCAGGCTGGAAAGTGCCCGCTAGTACCTAGAGCTGGGCAGGAGAGGGCAGAGAGCACTTCCATCTGACAGCAGGTTGCAGATTGCCTCGGAAAGAGCCGTGTCCATGGAATGTGCAGCAAATCCTCTTTCTTTGAAACCGCGGTTAGTGTGCAGTGCAGGTACACTCTCCCCTAGCCAAATGGAGTGGGAAAGCTTTTCGCTAAGATAGAGACGACTAGAGAAGCAGAAGCGCGGCTCCGGAGCTATCCGGAGGAAAGTGCCGCTTCCCGGCGTCTTTCGGCTTGAAGCGGCGCTCCGGAGCGCTCCGCTGGCGCTCTGCTGAGCTGTGCGCGAATTAGCCGCTTCTGCGCCTCCGAGAAGCAGAGATCGCGGTTGCTTGGAAGAGGCGAAGAACGAAGCCGCAAAGAAGCGGGCTTGTGTGCGAAGCCTTCCGACTGCCGGAGGACGGTGGCTGCCGCTCTCCTGCCTCTTGAATTCACTCTCGGCAAGCGAATGGAAAGCGTTCCAGGACAACTTGCCTGGGTTTTGACTTGGTCCTGATGCGTCCCACCTTGGCAAGTCTTGCTCGTCGCCAGAGGCTCCGAGATGCACAGAAGACGGTGGCAGCTGCTGAAAAGAAGGGCAGCGGTGAGTTTGTCGACAAGCAAGAACATAGGCAGCTGCCTGTGCTTGGGAAGGAGCAGCTGCCTGGTTTTGGCAATTGCCTTCACAGCGCCCAGAAGCCCGGTGCTCTGCTGCTTTGTTTTTCGCAGTCAGTCAATTGCACACTAGTGAAGCTGAGCCAGGCTCTTCAGCTTTGCTGCTTTTGAGCATCTGTGCTCCACTTAGGCTCTGTGACATCTCTGGAGGTTGTTTGCCTCGGCCAGGCTGGAAAGTGCCCGCTAGTAGCTAGAGCTGGGCAGGAGAGGGCAGAGAGCACTTCCATCTGACAGCAGGTTGCAGATTGCCTCGGAAAGAGCCGTGTCCTTGGAATGTGCAGCAAATCCTCTTTCTTTGCAAACCGCGGTTAGTGTGCAGTGTAGGTACGCTCTCCCCTTGCCAAATGGAGTGGGAAAGCTTTTCGCTGAGCTAGAGATGACTAGAGAAGCAGAAGCGCGGCTCCGGAGCTATCCGGAGGAAAGTGCCGCTTCCCGGCGTCTTTCGGCTAGAAGCGGCGCTCCGGAGCGCTTTGCTGCCGCTTTACTGAGCTGTGCGCGAACTAGCCGCTTCTGCGCCTCTGAGAAGCAGAGATCGCAGTTGCTTGGAAGAGGCGAAGAACGAAGCCGCAAAGAAGCGGGCTTGTGTGCGAAGCCTTCCGACTGCCGGAGGACGGTGGCTGCCGCTCTCCTGCCTCTTGAATTCACTCTCGGCAAGCGAATGGAAAGTGTTCCAGGACAACTTGCCTGGGTTTTGACTTGGTCCTGATGCGTCCCACCTTGGCAAATCTTGCTCGTCGCCAGAGGCTCCGAGATGCACAGAAGACGGTGGCAGCTGCTGAAAAGAAGGGCAGCGGTGAGTTTGTCGACAAGCAAGAACATAGGCAGCTGCCTGTGCTTGGGAAGGAGCAGCTGCCTGGTTTTGGCAATTGCCTTCACAGCGCCCACTAGCCCGGTGCTCTGCTGCTTTGTTTTTCGCAGTCAGTCAATTGCACACTAGTGAAGCTGAGCCAGGCTCTTCAGCTTTGCTGCTTTTGAGCATCTGTGCTCCACTTAGGCTCTGTGACATCTCTGGAGGTTGTTTGCCTCGCCCAGGCTGGAAAGTGCCCGCTAGTACCTAGAGCTGGGCAGGAGAGGGCAGAGAGCACTTCCATCTGACAGCAGGTTGCAGATTGCCTCGGAAAGAGCCGTGTCCTTGGAATGTGCAGCAAATCCTCTTTCTTTGCAAACCGCGGTTAGTGTGCAGTGTAGGTACACTCTCCCCTTGCCAAATGGAGTGGGAAAGCTTTTCGCTAAGCTAGAGATGACTAGAGAAGCAGAAGCGCGGCTCCGGAGCTATCCGGAGGAAAGTGCCGCTTCCCGGCGTCTTTCGGCTAGAAGCGGCGCTCCAGAGCGCTTTGCTGCCGCTTTACTGAGCTGTGCGCGAACTAGCCGCTTCTTCGCCTCTGAGAAGCAGAGATCGCAGTTGCTTGGAAGAGGCGAAGAACGAAGCCGCAAAGAAGCGGGCTTGTGTGCGAAGCCTTCCGACTGCCGGAGGACGGTGGCTGCCGCTCTCCTGCCTCTTGAATTCACTCTCGGCAAGCGAATGGAAAGCGTTCCAGGACAACTTGCCTGGGTTTTGACTTGGTCCTGATGCGTCCCACCTTGGCAAGTCTTGCTCGTCGCCAGAGGCTCCGAGATGCACAGAAGACGGTGGCAGCTGCTGAAAAGAAGGGCAGCGGTGAGTTTGTCGACAAGCAAGAACATAGGCAGCTGCCTGTGCTTGGGAAGGAGCAGCTGCCTGGTTTTGGCAATTGCCTTCACAGCGCCCACTAGCCCGGTGCTCTGCTGCTTTGTTTTTCGCAGTCAGTCAATTGCACACTAGTGAAGCTGAGCCAGGCTCTTCAGCTTTGCTGCTTTTGAGCATCTGTGCTCCACTTAGGCTCTGTGACATCTCTGGAGGTTGTTTGCCTCGCCCAGGCTGGAAAGTGCCCGCTAGTACACAGAGCTGGGCAGGAGAGGGCAGAGAGCACTTCCATCTGACAGCAGGTTGCAGATTGCCTCGGAAAGAGCCGTGTCCTTGGAATGTGCAGCAAATCCTCTTTCTTTGCAAACCGCGGTTAGTGTGCAGTGTAGGTACACTCTCCCCTTGCCAAATGGAGTGGGAAAGCTTTTCGCTAAGCTAGAGATGACTAGAGAAGCAGAAGCGCGGCTCCGGAGCTATCCGGAGGAAAGTGCCGCTTCCCGGCGTCTTTCGGCTAGAAGCGGCGCTCCAGAGCGCTTTGCTGCCGCTTTACTGAGCTGTGCGCGAACTAGCCGCTTCTGCGCCTCTGAGAAGCAGAGATCGCGGTTGCTTGGAAGAGGCGAAGAACGAAGCCGCAAAGAAGTGGGCTTGTGTGCGAAGCCTTCCGACTGCCGGAGGACGGTGGCTGCCGCTCTCCTGCCTCTTGAATTCACTCTCGGCAAGCGAATGGAAAGCGTTCCAGGACAACTTGCCTGGGTTTTGACTTGGTCCTGATGCGTCCCACCTTGGCAAGTCTTGCTCGTCGCCAGAGGCTCCGAGATGCACAGAAGACGGTGGCAGCTGCTGAAAAGAAGGGCAGCGGTGAGTTTGTCGACAAGCAAGAACATAGGCAGCTGCCTGTGCTTGGGAAGGAGCAGCTGCCTGGTTTTGGCAATTGCCTTCACAGCGCCCAGAAGCCCGGTGCTCTGCTGCTTTGTTTTTCGCAGTCAGTCAATTGCACACTAGTGAAGCTGAGCCAGGCTCTTCAGCTTTGCTGCTTTTGAGCATCTGTGCTCCACTTAGGCTCTGTGACATCTCTGGAGGTTGTTTGCCTCGGCCAGGCTGGAAAGTGCCCGCTAGTACCTAGAGCTGGGCAGGAGAGGGCAGAGAGCACTTCCATCTGACAGCAGGTTGCAGATTGCCTCGGAAAGAGCCGTGTCCTTGGAATGTGCAGCAAATCCTCTTTCTTTGCAAACCGCGGTTAGTGTGCAGTGCAGGTACACTCTCCCCTTGCCAAATGGAGTGGGAAAGCTTTTCGCTAAGCTAGAGATGACTAGAGAAGCAGAAGCGCGGCTCCGGAGCTATCCGGAGGAAAGTGCCGCTTCCCGGCGTCTTTCGGCTAGAAGCGGCGCTCCAGAGCGCTTTGCTGCCGCTTTACTGAGCTGTGCGCGAACTAGCCGCTTCTTCGCCTCTGAGAAGCAGAGATCGCAGTTGCTTGGAAGAGGCGAAGAACGAAGCCGCAAAGAAGCGGGCTTGTGTGCGAAGCCTTCCGACTGCCGGAGGACGGTGGCTGCCGCTCTCCTGCCTCTTGAATTCACTCTCGGCAAGCGAATGGAAAGCGTTCCAGGACAACTTGCCTGGGTTTTGACTTGGTCCTGATGCCTCCCACCTTGGCAAGTCTTGCTCGTCGCCAGAGGCTCCGAGATGCACAGAAGACGGTGGCAGCTGCTGAAAAGAAGGGCAGCGGTGAGTTTGTCGACAAGCAAGAACATAGGCAGCTGCCTGTGCTTGGGAAGGAGCAGCTGCCTGGTTTTGGCAATTGCCTTCACAGCGCCCACTAGCCCGGTGCTCTGCTGCTTTGTTTTTCGCAGTCAGTCAATTGCACACTAGTGAAGCTGAGCCAGGCTCTTCAGCTTTGCTGCTTTTGAGCATCTGTGCTCCACTTAGGCTCTGTGACATCTCTGGAGGTTGTTTGCCTCGGCCAGGCTGGAAAGTGCCCGCTAGTAGCTAGAGCTGGGCAGGAGAGGGCAGAGAGCACTTCCATCTGACAGCAGGTTGCAGATTGCCTCGGAAAGAGCCGTGTCCTTGGAATGTGCAGCAAATCCTCTTTCTTTGCAAACCGCGGTTAGTGTGCAGTGCAGGTACGCTCTCCCCTTGCCAAATGGAGTGGGAAAGCTTTTCGCTGAGATAGAGATGACTAGAGAAGCAGAAGCGCGGCTCCGGAGCTATCCGGAGGAAAGTGCCGCTTCCCGGCGTCTTTCGGCTTGAAGCGGCGCTCCAGAGCGCTTTGCTGCCGCTTTACTGAGCTGTGCGCGAATTAGCCGCTTCTTCGCCTCTGAGAAGCAGAGATCGCAGTTGCTTGGAAGAGGCGAAGAACGAAGCCGCAAAGAAGCGGGCTTGTGTGCGAAGCCTTCCGACTGCCGGAGGACGGTGGCTGCCGCTCTCCTGCCTCTTGAATTCACTCTCGGCAAGCGAATGGAAAGCGTTCCAGGACAACTTGCCTGGGTTTTGACTTGGTCCTGATGCGTCCCACCTTGGCAAGTCTTGCTCGTCGCCAGAGGCTCCGAGATGCACAGAAGACGGTGGCAGCTGCTGAAAAGAAGGGCAGCGGTGAGTTTGTCGACAAGCAAGAACATAGGCAGCTGCCTGTGCTTGGGAAGGAGCAGCTGCCTGGTTTTGGCAATTGCCTTCACAGCGCCCAGAAGCCCGGTGCTCTGCTGCTTTGTTTTTCGCAGTCAGTCAATTGCACACTAGTGAAGCTGAGCCAGGCTCTTCAGCTTTGCTGCTTTTGAGCATCTGTGCTCCACTTAGGCTCTGTGACATCTCTGGAGGTTGTTTGCCTCGGCCAGGCTGGAAAGTGCCCGCTAGTACCTAGAGCTGGGCAGGAGAGGGCAGAGAGCACTTCCATCTGACAGCAGGTTGCAGATTGCCTCGGAAAGAGCCGTGTCCTTGGAATGTGCAGCAAATCCTCTTTCTTTGCAAACCGCGGTTAGTGTGCAGTGCAGGTACACTCTCCCCTTGCCAAATGGAGTGGGAAAGCTTTTCGCTAAGCTAGAGATGACTAGAGAAGCAGAAGCGCGGCTCCGGAGCTATCCGGAGGAAAGTGCCGCTTCCCGGCGTCTTTCGGCTAGAAGCGGCGCTCCAGAGCGCTTTGCTGCCGCTTTACTGAGCTGTGCGCGAACTAGCCGCTTCTTCGCCTCTGAGAAGCAGAGATCGCAGTTGCTTGGAAGAGGCGAAGAACGAAGCCGCAAAGAAGCGGGCTTGTGTGCGAAGCCTTCCGACTGCCGGAGGACGGTGGCTGCCGCTCTCCTGCCTCTTGAATTCACTCTCGGCAAGCGAATGGAAAGCGTTCCAGGACAACTTGCCTGGGTTTTGACTTGGTCCTGATGCGTCCCACCTTGGCAAGTCTTGCTCGTCGCCAGAGGCTCCGAGATGCACAGAAGACGGTGGCAGCTGCTGAAAAGAAGGGCAGCGGTGAGTTTGTCGACAAGCAAGAACATAGGCAGCTGCCTGTGCTTGGGAAGGAGCAGCTGCCTGGTTTTGGCAATTGCCTTCACAGCGCCCACTAGCCCGGTGCTCTGCTGCTTTGTTTTTCGCAGTCAGTCAATTGCACACTAGTCAAGCTGAGCCAGGCTCTTCAGCTTTGCTGCTTTTGAGCATCTGTGCTCCACTTAGGCTCTGTGACATCTCTGGAGGTTGTTTGCCTCGGCCAGGCTGGAAAGTGCCCGCTAGTACCTAGAGCTGGGCAGGAGAGGGCAGAGAGCACTTCCATCTGACAGCAGGTTGCAGATTGCCTCGGAAAGAGCCGTGTCCTTGGAATGTGCAGCAAATCCTCTTTCTTTGCCAACCGCGGTTAGTGTGCAGTGCAGGTACGCTCTCCCCTTGCCAAATGGAGTGGGAAAGCTTTTCGCTGAGATAGAGATGACTAGAGAAGCAGAAGCGCGGCTCCGGAGCTATCCGGAGGAAAGTGCCGCTTCCCGGCGTCTTTCGGCTTGAAGCGGCGCTCCAGAGCGCTTTGCTGCCGCTTTACTGAGCTGTGCGCGAATTAGCCGCTTCTTCGCCTCCGAGAAGCAGAGATCGCGGTTGCTTGGAAGAGGCGAAGAACGAAGCCGCAAAGAAGCGGGCTTGTGTGCGAAGCCTTCCGACTGCCGGAGGACGGTGGCTGCCGCTCTCCTGCCTCTTGAATTCACTCTCGGCAAGCGAATGGAAAGCGTTCCAGGACAACTTGCCTGGGTTTTGACTTGGTCCTGATGCGTCCCACCTTGGCAAGTCTTGCTCGTCGCCAGAGGCTCCGAGATGCACAGAAGACGGTGGCAGCTGCTGAAAAGAAGGGCAGCGGTGAGTTTGTCGACAAGCAAGAACATAGGCAGCTGCCTGTGCTTGGGAAGGAGCAGCTGCCTGGTTTTGGCAATTGCCTTCACAGCGCCCAGAAGCCCGGTGCTCTGCTGCTTTGTTTTTCGCAGTCAGTCAATTGCACACTAGTGAAGCTGAGCCAGGCTCTTCAGCTTTGCTGCTTTTGAGCATCTGTGCTCCACTTAGGCTCTGTGACATCTCTGGAGGTTGTTTGCCTCGGCCAGGCTGGAAAGTGCCCGCTAGTAGCTAGAGCTGGGCAGGAGAGGGCAGAGAGCACTTCCATCTGACAGCAGGTTGCAGATTGCCTCGGAAAGAGCCGTGTCCTTGCAATGTGCAGCAAATCCTCTTTCTTTGCAAACCGCGGTTAGTGTGCAGTGTAGGTACACTCTCCCCTTGCCAAATGGAGTGGGAAAGCTTTTCGCTAAGCTAGAGATGACTAGAGAAGCAGAAGCGCGGCTCCGGAGCTATCCGGAGGAAAGTGCCGCTTCCCGGCGTCTTTCGGCTAGAAGCGGCGCTCCAGAGCGCTTTGCTGCCGCTTTACTGAGCTGTGCGCGAACTAGCCGCTTCTGCGCCTCTGAGAAGCAGAGATCGCGGTTGCTTGGAAGAGGCGAAGAACGAAGCCGCAAAGAAGCGGGCTTGTGTGCGAAGCCTTCCGACTTCCGGAGGACGGTGGCTGCCGCTCTCCTGCCTCTTGAATTCACTCTCGGCAAGCGAATGGAAAGCGTTCCAGGACAACTTGCCTGGGTTTTGACTTGGTCCTGATGCGTCCCACCTTGGCAAGTCTTGCTCGTCGCCAGAGGCTCCGAGATGCACAGAAGACGGTGGCAGCTGCTGAAAAGAAGGGCAGCGGTGAGTTTGTCGACAAGCAAGAACATAGGCAGCTGACTGTGCTTGGGAAGGAGCAGCTGCCTGGTTTTGGCAATTGCCTTCACAGCGCCCAGAAGCCCGGTGCTCTGCTGCTTTGTTTTTCGCAGTCAGTCAATTGCACACTAGTGAAGCTGAGCCAGGCTCTTCAGCTTTGCTGCTTTTGAGCATCTGTGCTCCACTTAGGCTCTGTGACATCTCTGGAGGTTGTTTGCCTCGGCCAGGCTGGCAAGTGCCCGCTAGTACCTAGAGCTGGGCAGGAGAGGGCAGAGAGCACTTCCATCTGACAGCAGGTTGCAGATTGCCTCGGAAAGAGCCGTGTCCTTGGAATGTGCAGCAAATCCTCTTTCTTTGCAAACCGCGGTTAGTGTGCAGTGCAGGTACGCTCTCCCCTTGCCAAATGGAGTGGGAAAGCTTTTCGCTAAGCTAGAGATGACTAGAGAAGCAGAAGCGCGGCTCCGGAGCTATCCGGAGGAAAGTGCCGCTTCCCGGCGTCTTTCGGCTTGAAGCGGAGCTCCAGAGCGCTTTGCTGCCGCTTTACTGAGCTGTGCGCGAATTAGCCGCTTCTTCGCCTCCGAGAAGCAGAGATCGCGGTTGCTTGGAAGAGGCTAAGAACGAAGCCGCAAAGAAGCGGGCTTGTGTGCGAAGCCTTCCGACTGCCGGAGGACGGTGGCTGCCGCTCTCCTGCCTCTTGAATTCACTCTCGGCAAGCGAATGGAAAGCGTTCCAGGACAACTTGCCTGGGTTTTGACTTGGTCCTGATGCCTCCCACCTTGGCAAGTCTTGCTCGTCGCCAGAGGCTCCGAGATGCACAGAAGACGGTGGCAGCTGCCGAAAAGAAGGACAGCGGTGAGTTTGTCGACAAGCAAGAAGATAGGCAGCTGCCTGTGCTTGGGAAGGAGCAGCTGCCTGGTTTTGGCAATTGCCTTCACAGCGCCCAGAAGCCCGGTGCTCTGCTGCTTTGTTTTTCGCAGTCAGTCAATTGCACACTAGTGAAGCTGAGCCAGGCTCTTCAGCTTTGCTGCTTTTGAGCATCTGTGCTCCACTTATGCTCTGTGACATCTCTCGAGGTTGTTTGCCTCGCCCAGGCTGGAAAGTGCCCGCTAGTAGCTAGAGCTGGGCAGGAGAGGGCAGAGAGCACTTCCATCTGACAGCAGGTTGCAGATTGCCTCGGAAAGAGCCGTGTCCTTGGAATGTGCAGCAAATCCTCTTTCTTTGCAAACCGCGGTTAGTGTGCAGTGCAGGTACGCTCTCCCCTTGCCAAATGGAGTGGGAAAGCTTTTCGCTAAGCTAGAGATGACTAGAGAAGCAGAAGCGCGGCTCCAAAGCTATCCGGAGGAAAGTGCCGCTTCCCGATGTCTTTCGGCTTGAAGCGGCACTCCGGAGCGCTCCGCTGGCGCTCTACTGAGCTGTGCGCGAATTAGCCGCTTCTTCGCCTCCGAGAAGCAGGGATCGCGGTTGCTTGGAAGAGGCGAAGAACGAAGCCGCAAAGAAGCGGGCTTGTGTGCGAAGCCTTCCGACTGCCGGAGGACGGTGGCTGCCGCTCTCCTGCCTCTTGAATTCACTCTCGGCAAGCGAATGGAAAGCGTTCCAGGACAACTTGCCTGGGTTTTGACTTGGTCCTGATGCGTCCCACCTTGGCAAGTCTTGCTCGTCGCCAGAGGCTCCGAGATGCACAGAAGACGGTGGCAGCTGCTGAAAAGAAGGGCAGCGGTGAGTTTGTCGACAAGCAAGAACATAGGCAGCTGCCTGTGCTTGGGAAGGAGCAGCTGCCTGGTTTTGGCAATTGCCTTCACAGCGCCCAGAAGCCCGGTGCTCTGCTGCTTTGTTTTTCGCAGTCAGTCAATTGCACACTAGTGAAGCTGAGCCAGGCTCTTCAGCTTTGCTGCTTTTGAGCATCTGTGCTCCACTTAGGCTCTGTGACATCTCTGGAGGTTGTTTGCCTCGGCCAGGCTGGCAAGTGCCCGCTAGTACCTAGAGCTGGGCAGGAGAGGGCAGAGAGCACTTCCATCTGACAGCAGGTTGCAGATTGCCTCGGAAAGAGCCGTGTCCTTGGAATGTGCAGCAAATCCTCTTTCTTTGCAAACCGCGGTTAGTGTGCAGTGCAGGTACGCTCTCCCCTTGCCAAATGGAGTGGGAAAGCTTTTCGCTAAGCTAGAGATGACTAGAGAAGCAGAAGCGCGGCTCCGGAGCTATCCGGAGGAAAGTGCCACTTCCCGGCGTCTTTCGGCTTGAAGCGGCGCTCCAGAGCGCTTTGCTGCCGCTTTACTGAGCTGTGCGCGAATTAGCCGCTTCTTCGCCTCCGAGAAGCAGAGATCGCGGTTGCTTGGAAGAGGCTAAGAACGAAGCCGCAAAGAAGCGGGCTTGTGTGCGAAGCCTTCCGACTGCCGGAGGACGGTGGCTGCCGCTCTCCTGCCTCTTGAATTCACTCTCGGCAAGCGAATGGAAAGCGTTCCAGGACAACTTGCCTGGGTTTTGACTTGGTCCTGATGCGTCCCACCTTGGCAAGTCTTGCTCGTCGCCAGAGGCTCCGAGATGCACAGAAGACGGTGGCAGCTGCCGAAAAGAAGGACAGCGGTGAGTTTGTCGACAAGCAAGAACATAGGCAGCTGCCTGTGCTTGGGAAGGAGCAGCTGCCTGGTTTTGGCAATTGCCTTCACAGCGCCCAGAAGCCCGGTGCTCTGCTGCTTTGTTTTTCGCAGTCAGTCAATTGCACACTAGTGAAGCTGAGCCAGGCTCTTCAGCTTTGCTGCTTTTGAGCATCTGTGCTCCACTTATGCTCTGTGACATCTCTCGAGGTTGTTTGCCTCGGCCAGGCTGGAAAGTGCCCGCTAGTAGCTAGAGCTGGGCAGGAGAGGGCAGAGAGCACTTCCATCTGACAGCAGGTTGCAGATTGCCTCGGAAAGAGCCGTGTCCTTGGAATGTGCAGCAAATCCTCTTTCTTTGCAAACCGCGGTTAGTGTGCAGTGCAGGTACGCTCTCCCCTTGCCAAATGGAGTGGGAAAGCTTTTCGCTAAGCTAGAGATGACTAGAGAAGCAGAAGCGCGGCTCCAAAGCTATCCGGAGGAAAGTGCCGCTTCCCGATGTCTTTCGGCTTGAAGCGGCACTCCGGAGCGCTCCGCTGGCGCTCTACTGAGCTGTGCGCGAATTAGCCGCTTCTTCGCCTCCGAGAAGCAGGGATCGCGGTTGCTTGGAAGAGGCGAAGAACGAAGCCGCAAAGAAGCGGGCTTGTGTGCGAAGCCTTCCGACTGCTGGAGGACGGTGGCTGCCGCTCTCCTGCCTCTTGAATTCACTCTCGGCAAGCGAATGGAAAGCGTTCCAGGACAACTTGCCTGGGTTTTGACTTGGTCCTGATGCGTCCCACCTTGGCAAGTCTTGCTCATCGCCAGAGGCTCCGAGATGCACAGAAGACGGTGGCAGCTGCTGAAAAGAAGGGCAGCGGTGAGTTTGTCGACAAGCAAGAACATAGGCAGCTGCCTGTGCTTGGGAAGGAGCAGCTGCCTGGTTTTGGCAATTGCCTTCACAGCGCCCAGAAGCCCGGTGCTCTGCTGCTTTGTTTTTCGCAGTCAGTCAATTGCACACTAGTGAAGCTGAGCCAGGCTCTTCAGCTTTGCTGCTTTTGAGCATCTGTGCTCCACTTAGGCTCTGTGACATCTCTCGAGGTTGTTTGCCTCGCCCAGGCTGGAAAGTGCCCGCTAGTAGCTAGAGCTGGGCAGGAGAGGGCAGAGAGCACTTCCATCTGACAGCAGGTTGCAGATTGCCTCGGAAAGAGCCGTGTCCTTGGAATGTGCAGCAAATCCTCTTTCTTTGCAAACCGCGGTTAGTGTGCAGTGCAGGTACGCTCTCCCCTTGCCAAATGGAGTGGGAAAGCTTTTCGCTAAGCTAGAGATGACTAGAGAAGCAGAAGCGCGGCTCCGGAGCTATCCGGAGGAAAGTGCCGCTTCCCGGCGTCTTTCGGCTTGAAGCGGCGCTCCAGAGCGCTTTGCTGCCGCTTTACTGAGCTGTGCGCGAATTAGCCGCTTCTTCGCCTCCGAGAAGCAGAGATCGCGGTTGCTTGGAAGAGGCTAAGAACGAAGCCGCAAAGAAGCGGGCTTGTGTGCGAAGCCTTCCGACTGCCGGAGGACGGTGGCTGCCGCTCTCCTGCCTCTTGAATTCACTCTCGGCAAGCGAATGGAAAGCGTTCCAGGACAACTTGCCTGGGTTTTGACTTGGTCCTGATGCCTCCCACCTTGGCAAGTCTTGCTCGTCGCCAGAGGCTCCGAGATGCACAGAAGACGGTGGCAGCTGCCGAAAAGAAGGACAGCGGTGAGTTTGTCGACAAGCAAGAACATAGGCAGCTGCCTGTGCTTGGGAAGGAGCAGCTGCCTGGTTTTGGCAATTGCCTTCACAGCGCCCAGAAGCCCGGTGCTCTGCTGCTTTGTCTTTCGCAGTCAGTCAATTGCACACTAGTGAAGCTGAGCCAGGCTCTTCAGCTTTGCTGCTTTTGAGCATCTGTGCTCCACTTATGCTCTGTGACATCTCTGGAGGTTGTTTGCCTCGCCCAGGCTGGAAAGTGCCCGCTAGTACCTAGAGCTGGGCAGGAGAGGGCAGAGAGCACTTCCATCTGACAGCAGGTTGCAGATTGCCTCGGAAAGAGCCGTGTCCTTGGAATGTGCAGCAAATCCTCTTTCTTTGCAAACCGCGGTTAGTGTGCAGTGCAGGTACACTCTCCCCTTGCCAAATGGAGTGGGAAAGCTTTTCGCTAAGCTAGAGATGACTAGAGAAGCAGAAGCGCGGCTCCAAAGCTATCCGGAGGAAAGTGCCGCTTCCCGGCGTCTTTCGGCTTGAAGAAGCGCTCCGGAGTGCTCCGCTGGCGCTCTGCTGAGCTGTGCGCGAATTAGCCGCTTCTGCGCCTCCGAGAAGCAGAGATCGCGGTTGCTTGGAAGAGGCGAAGAACGAAGCCGCAAAGAAGCGGGCTTGTGTGCGAAGCCTTCCGACTGCCGGAGGACGGTGGCTGCCGCTCTCCTGCCTCTTGAATTCACTCTCGGCAAGCGAATGGAAAGCGTTCCAGGACAACTTGCCTGGGTTTTGACTTGGTCCTGATGCGTCCCACCTTGGCAAGTCTTGCTCGTCGCCAGAGGCTCCGAGATGCACAGAAGACGGTGGCAGCTGCTGAAAAGAAGGGCAGCGGTGAGTTTGTCGACAAGCAAGAACATAGGCAGCTGCCTGTGCTTGGGAAGGAGCAGCTGCCTGGTTTTGGCAATTGCCTTCACAGCGCCCAGAAGCCCGGTGCTCTGCTGCTTTGTTTTTCGCAGTCAGTCAATTGCACACTAGTGAAGCTGAGCCAGGCTCTTCAGCTTTGCTGCTTTTGAGCATCTGTGCTCCACTTAGGCTCTGTGACATCTCTCGAGGTTGTTTGCCTCGCCCAGGCTGGAAAGTGCCCGCTAGTAGCTAGAGCTGGGCAGGAGAGGGCAGAGAGCACTTCCATCTGACAGCAGGTTGCAGATTGCCTCGGAAAGAGCCGTGTCCTTGGAATGTGCAGCAAATCCTCTTTCTTTGCAAACCGCGGTTAGTGTGCAGTGCAGGTACGCTCTCCCCTTGCCAAATGGAGTGGGAAAGCTTTTCGCTAAGCTAGAGATGACTAGAGAAGCAGAAGCGCGGCTCCGGAGCTATCCGGAGGAAAGTGCCGCTTCCCGGCGTCTTTCGGCTAGAAGCGGCGCTCCAGAGCGCTTTGCTGCCGCTTTACTGAGCTGTGCGCGAACTAGCCGCTTCTGCGCCTCTGAGAAGCAGAGATCGCAGTTGCTTGGAAGAGGCGAAGAACGAAGCCGCAAAGAAGCGGGCTTGTGTGCGAAGCCTTCCGACTGCCGGAGGACGGTGGCTGCCGCTCTCCTGCCTCTTGAATTCACTCTCGGCAAGCGAATGGAAAGCGTTCCAGGACAACTTGCCTGGGTTTTGACTTGGTCCTGATGCGTCCCACCTTGGCAAGTCTTGCTCGTCGCCAGAGGCTCCGAGATGCACAGAAGACGGTGGCAGCTGCTGAAAAGAAGGGCAGCGGTGAGTTTGTCGACAAGCAAGAACATAGGCAGCTGCCTGTGCTTGGGAAGGAGCAGCTGCCTGGTTTTGGCAATTGCCTTCACAGCGCCCAGAAGCCCGGTGCTCTGCTGCTTTGTTTTTCGCAGTCAGTCAATTGCACACTAGTGAAGCTGAGCCAGGCTCTTCAGCTTTGCTGCTTTTGAGCATCTGTGCTCCACTTAGGCTCTGTGACATCTCTGGAGGTTGTTTGCCTCGGCCAGGCTGGCAAGTGCCCGCTAGTACCTAGAGCTGGGCAGGAGAGGGCAGAGAGCACTTCCATCTGACAGCAGGTTGCAGATTGCCTCGGAAAGAGCCGTGTCCTTGGAATGTGCAGCAAATCCTCTTTCTTTGCAAACCGCGGTTAGTGTGCAGTGTAGGTACACTCTCCCCTTGCCAAATGGAGTGGGAAAGCTTTTCGCTAAGCTAGAGATGACTAGAGAAGCAGAAGCGCGGCTCCGGAGCTATCCGGAGGAAAGTGCCGCTTCCCGGCGTCTTTCGGCTAGAAGCGGCGCTCCAGAGCGCTGCGCTGCCGCTCTACTGAGCTGTGCGCGAACTAGCCGCTTCTGCGCCTCTGAGAAGCAGAGATCGCAGTTGCTTGGAAGAGGCGAAGAACGAAGCCGCAAAGAAGCGGGCTTGTGTGCGAAGCCTTCCGACTGCCGGAGGACGGTGGCTGCCGCTCTCCTGCCTCTTGAATTCACTCTCGGCAAGCGAATGGAAAGCGTTCCAGGACAACTTGCCTGGGTTTTGACTTGGTCCTGATGCGTCCCACCTTGGCAAGTCTTGCTCGTCGCCAGAGGCTCCGAGATGCACAGAAGACGGTGGCAGCTGCTGAAAAGAAGGGCAGCGGTGAGTTTGTCGACAAGCAAGAACATAGGCAGCTGCCTGTGCTTGGGAAGGAGCAGCTGCCTGGTTTTGGCAATTGCCTTCACAGCGCCCAGAAGCCCGGTGCTCTGCTGCTTTGTTTTTCGCAGTCAGTCAATTGCACACTAGTGAAGCTGAGCCAGGCTCTTCAGCTTTGCTGCTTTTGAGCATCTGTGCTCCACTTAGGCTCTGTGACATCTCTGGAGGTTGTTTGCCTCGGCCAGGCTGGAAAGTGCCCGCTAGTACCTAGAGCTGGGCAGGAGAGGGCAGAGAGCACTTCCATCTGACAGCAGGTTGCAGATTGCCTCGGAAAGAGCCGTGTCCTTGGAATGTGCAGCAAATCCTCTTTCTTTGCAAACCGCGGTTAGTGTGCAGTGCAGGTACGCTCTCCCCTTGCCAAATGGAGTGGGAAAGCTTTTCGCTGAGATAGAGATGACTAGAGAAGCAGAAGCGCGGCTCCGGAGCTATCCGGAGGAAAGTGCCGCTTCCCGGCGTCTTTCGGCTTGAAGCGGCGCTCCAGAGCGCTTTGCTGCCGCTTTACTGAGCTGTGCGCGAATTAGCCGCTTCTTCGCCTCCGAGAAGCAGAGATCGCGGTTGCTTGGAAGAGGCTAAGAACGAAGCCGCAAAGAAGCGGGCTTGTGTGCGAAGCCTTCCGACTGCTGGAGGACGGTGGCTGCCGCTCTCCTGCCTCTTGAATTCACTCTCGGCAAGCGAATGGAAAGCGTTCCAGGACAACTTGCCTGGGTTTTGACTTGGTCCTGATGCGTCCCACCTTGGCAAGTCTTGCTCGTCGCCAGAGGCTCCGAGATGCACAGAAGACGGTGGCAGCTGCTGAAAAGACGGGCAGCGGTGAGTTTGTCGACAAGCAAGAACATAGGCAGCTGCCTGTGCTTGGGAAGGAGCAGCTGCCTGGTTTTGGCAATTGCCTTCACAGCGCCCAGAAGCCCGGTGCTCTGCTGCTTTGTTTTTCGCAGTCAGTCAATTGCACACTAGTGAAGCTGAGCCAGGCTCTTCAGCTTTGCTGCTTTTGAGCATCTGTGCTCCACTTATGCTCTGTGACATCTCTGGAGGTTGTTTGCCTCGGCCAGGCTGGAAAGTGCCCGCTAGTACCTAGAGCTGGGCAGGAGAGGGCAGAGAGCACTTCCATCTGACAGCAGGTTGCAGATTGCCTCGGAAAGAGCCGTGTCCTTGGAATGTGCAGCAAATCCTCTTTCTTTGCAAACCGCGGTTAGTGTGCAGTGTAGGTACACTCTCCCCTTGCCAAATGGAGTGGGAAAGCTTTTCGCTAAGCTAGAGATGACTAGAGAAGCAGAAGCGCGGCTCCGGAGCTATCCGGAGGAAAGTGCCGCTTCCCGGCGTCTTTCGGCTTGAAGAAGCGCTCCGGAGTGCTCCGCTGGCGCTCTGCTGAGCTGTGCGCGAATTAGCCGCTTCTGCGCCTCCGAGAAGCAGAGATCGCGGTTGCTTGGAAGAGGCGAAGAACAAAGCCGCAAAGAAGCGGGCTTGTGTGCGAAGCCTTCCGACTGCCGGAGGACGGTGGCTGCCGCTCTCCTGCCTCTTGAATTCACTCTCGGCAAGCGAATGGAAAGCGTTCCAGGACAACTTGCCTGGGTTTTGACTTGGTCCTGATGCGTCCCACCTTGGCAAGTCTTGCTCGTCGCCAGAGGCTCCGAGATGCACAGAAGACGGTGGCAGCTGCTGAAAAGAAGGGCAGCGGTGAGTTTGTCGACAAGCAAGAACATAGGCAGCTGCCTGTGCTTGGGAAGGAGCAGCTGCCTGGTTTTGGCAATTGCCTTCACAGCGCCCAGAAGCCCGGTGCTC
Organism: Anomalospiza imberbis; assembly: GCF_031753505.1. NCBI lineage: Eukaryota > Metazoa > Chordata > Aves > Passeriformes > Viduidae > Anomalospiza > Anomalospiza imberbis. The sequence continues at coordinate 53,015 of NC_089689.1, read as the reverse complement.
TGCTGCTTTGTTTTTCGCAGTCAGTCAATTGCACACTAGTGAAGCTGAGCCAGGCTCTTCAGCTTTGCTGCTTTTGAGCATCTGTGCTCCACTTAGGCTCTGTGACATCTCTCGAGGTTGTTTGCCTCGGCCAGGCTGGAAAGTGCCCGCTAGTACCTAGAGCTGGGCAGGAGAGGGCAGAGAGCACTTCCATCTGACAGCAGGTTGCAGATTGCCTCGGAAAGAGCCGTGTCCTTGGAATGTGCAGCAAATCCTCTTTCTTTGCAAACCGCGGTTAGTGTGCAGTGTAGGTACACTCTCCCCTTGCCAAATGGAGTGGGAAAGCTTTTCGCTAAGCTAGAGATGACTAGAGAAGCAGAAGCGCGGCTCCGGAGCTATCCGGAGGAAAGTGCCGCTTCCCGGCGTCTTTCGGCTTGAAGAAGCGCTCCGGAGTGCTCCGCTGGCGCTCTGCTGAGCTGTGCGCGAATTAGCCGCTTCTGCGCCTCCGAGAAGCAGAGATCGCGGTTGCTTGGAAGAGGCGAAGAACAAAGCCGCAAAGAAGCGGGCTTGTGTGCGAAGCCTTCCGACTGCCGGAGGACGGTGGCTGCCGCTCTCCTGCCTCTTGAATTCACTCTCGGCAAGCGAATGGAAAGCGTTCCAGGACAACTTGCCTGGGTTTTGACTTGGTCCTGATGCGTCCCACCTTGGCAAGTCTTGCTCGTCGCCAGAGGCTCCGAGATGCACAGAAGACGGTGGCAGCTGCTGAAAAGAAGGGCAGCGGTGAGTTTGTCGACAAGCAAGAACATAGGCAGCTGCCTGTGCTTGGGAAGGAGCAGCTGCCTGGTTTTGGCAATTGCCTTCACAGCGCCCAGAAGCCCGGTGCTCTGCTGCTTTGTTTTTCGCAGTCAGTCAATTGCACACTAGTGAAGCTGAGCCAGGCTCTTCAGCTTTGCTGCTTTTGAGCATCTGTGCTCCACTTATGCTCTGTGACATCTCTCGAGGTTGTTTGCCTCGGCCAGGCTGGAAAGTGCCCGCTAGTAGCTAGAGCTGGGCAGGAGAGGGCAGAGAGCACTTCCATCTGACAGCAGGTTGCAGATTGCCTCGGAAAGAGCCGTGTCCTTGGAATGTGCAGCAAATCCTCTTTCTTTGCAAACCGCGGTTAGTGTGCAGTGCAGGTACGCTCTCCCCTTGCCAAATGGAGTGGGAAAGCTTTTCGCTAAGCTAGAGATGACTAGAGAAGCAGAAGCGCGGCTCCGGAGCTATCCGGAGGAAAGTGCCGCTTCCCGGCGTCTTTCGGCTAGAAGCGGCGCTCCAGAGCGCTTTGCTGCCGCTTTACTGAGCTGTGCGCGAACTAGCCGCTTCTGCGCCTCTGAGAAGCAGAGATCGCAGTTGCTTGGAAGAGGCGAAGAACGAAGCCGCAAAGAAGCGGGCTTGTGTGCGAAGCCTTCCGACTGCCGGAGGACGGTGGCTGCCGCTCTCCTGCCTCTTGAATTCACTCTCGGCAAGCGAATGGAAAGCGTTCCAGGACAACTTGCCTGGGTTTTGACTTGGTCCTGATGCGTCCCACCTTGGCAAGTCTTGCTCGTCGCCAGAGGCTCCGAGATGCACAGAAGACGGTGGCAGCTGCTGAAAAGAAGGGCAGCGGTGAGTTTGTCGACAAGCAAGTACATAGGCAGCTGCCTGTGCTTGGGAAGGAGCAGCTGCCTGGTTTTGGCAATTGCCTTCACAGCGCCCAGAAGCCCGGTGCTCTGCTGCTTTGTTTTTCGCAGTCAGTCAATTGCACACTAGTGAAGCTGAGCCAGGCTCTTCAGCTTTGCTGCTTTTGAGCATCTGTGCTCCACTTAGGCTCTGTGACATCTCTGGAGGTTGTTTGCCTCGGCCAGGCTGGAAAGTGCCCGCTAGTACCTAGAGCTGGGCAGGAGAGGGCAGAGAGCACTTCCATCTGACAGCAGGTTGCAGATTGCCTCGGAAAGAGCCGTGTCCTTGGAATGTGCAGCAAATCCTCTTTCTTTGCAAACCGCGGTTAGTGTGCAGTGCAGGTACACTCTCCCCTTGCCAAATGGAGTGGGAAAGCTTTTCGCTAAGCTAGAGATGACTAGAGAAGCAGAAGCGCGGCTCCGGAGCTATCCGGAGGAAAGTGCCGCTTCCCGGCGTCTTTCGGCTAGAAGCGGCGCTCCAGAGCGCTTTGCTGCCGCTTTACTGAGCTGTGCGCGAACTAGCCGCTTCTGCGCCTCTGAGAAGCAGAGATCGCAGTTGCTTGGAAGAGGCGAAGAACGAAGCCGCAAAGAAGCGGGCTTGTGTGCGAAGCCTTCCGACTGCCGGAGGACGGTGGCTGCCGCTCTCCTGCCTCTTGAATTCACTCTCGGCAAGCGAATGGAAAGCGTTCCAGGACAACTTGCCTGGGTTTTGACTTGGTCCTGATGCGTCCCACCTTGGCAAGTCTTGCTCGTCGCCAGAGGCTCCGAGATGCACAGAAGACGGTGGCAGCTGCTGAAAAGAAGGGCAGCGGTGAGTTTGTCGACAAGCAAGAACATAGGCAGCTGCCTGTGCTTGGGAAGGAGCAGCTGCCTGGTTTTGGCAATTGCCTTCACAGCGCCCAGAAGCCCGGTGCTCTGCTGCTTTGTTTTTCGCAGTCAGTCAATTGCACACTAGTGAAGCTGAGCCAGGCTCTTCAGCTTTGCTGCTTTTGAGCATCTGTGCTCCACTTAGGCTCTGTGACATCTCTCGAGGTTGTTTGCCTCGGCCAGGCTGGAAAGTGCCCGCTAGTACCTAGAGCTGGGCAGGAGAGGGCAGAGAGCACTTCCATCTGACAGCAGGTTGCAGATTGCCTCGGAAAGAGCCGTGTCCTTGGAATGTGCAGCAAATCCTCTTTCTTTGCAAACCGCGGTTAGTGTGCAGTGCAGGTACGCTCTCCCCTTGCCAAATGGAGTGGGAAAGCTTTTCGCTGAGATAGAGATGACTAGAGAAGCAGAAGCGCGGCTCCGGAGCTATCCGGAGGAAAGTGCCGCTTCCCGGCGTCTTTCGGCTTGAAGCGGCGCTCCAGAGCGCTTTGCTGCCGCTTTACTGAGCTGTGCGCGAATTAGCCGCTTCTTCGCCTCCGAGAAGCAGAGATCGCGGTTGCTTGGAAGAGGCTAAGAACGAAGCCGCAAAGAAGCGGGCTTGTGTGCGAATCCTTCCGACTGCTGGAGGACGGTGGCTGCCGCTCTCCTGCCTCTTGAATTCACTCTCGGCAAACGAATGGAAAGCGTTCCAGGACAACTTGCCTGGGTTTTTACTTGGTCCTGATGCGTCCCACCTTGGCAAGTCTTGCTCGTCGCCAGAGGCTCCGAGATGCACAGAAGACGGTGGCAGCTGCTGAAAAGACGGGCAGCGGTGAGTTTGTCGACAAGCAAGAACATAGGCAGCTGCCTGTGCTTGGGAAGGAGCAGCTGCCTGGTTTTGGCAATTGCCTTCACAGCGCCCAGAAGCCCGGTGCTCTGCTGCTTTGTTTTTCGCAGTCAGTCAATTGCACACTAGTGAAGCTGAGCCAGGCTCTTCAGCTTTGCTGCTTTTGAGCATCTGTGCTCCACTTATGCTCTGTGACATCTCTGGAGGTTGTTTGCCTCGGCCAGGCTGGAAAGTGCCCGCTAGTACCTAGAGCTGGGCAGGAGAGGGCAGAGAGCACTTCCATCTGACAGCAGGTTGCAGATTGCCTCGGAAAGAGCCGTGTCCTTGGAATGTGCAGCAAATCCTCTTTCTTTGCAAACCGCGGTTAGTGTGCAGTGTAGGTACACTCTCCCCTTGCCAAATGGAGTGGGAAAGCTTTTCGCTAAGCTAGAGATGACTAGAGAAGCAGAAGCGCGGCTCCGGAGCTATCCGGAGGAAAGTGCCGCTTCCCGGCGTCTTTCGGCTAGAAGCGGCGCTCCAGAGCGCTTTGCTGCCGCTTTACTGAGCTGTGCGCGAACTAGCCGCTTCTGCGCCTCTGAGAAGCAGAGATCGCAGTTGCTTGGAAGAGGCGAAGAACGAAGCCGCAAAGAAGCGGGCTTGTGTGCGAAGCCTTCCGACTGCCGGAGGACGGTGGCTGCCGCTCTCCTGCCTCTTGAATTCACTCTCGGCAAGCGAATGGAAAGCGTTCCAGGACAACTTGCCTGGGTTTTGACTTGGTCCTGATGCGTCCCACCTTGGCAAGTCTTGCTCGTCGCCAGAGGCTCCGAGATGCACAGAAGACGGTGGCAGCTGCTGAAAAGAAGGGCAGCGGTGAGTTTGTCGACAAGCAAGAACATAGGCAGCTGCCTGTGCTTGGGAAGGAGCAGCTGCCTGGTTTTGGCAATTGCCTTCACAGCGCCCAGAAGCCCGGTGCTCTGCTGCTTTGTTTTTCGCAGTCAGTCAATTGCACACTAGTGAAGCTGAGCCAGGCTCTTCAGCTTTGCTGCTTTTGAGCATCTGTGCTCCACTTAGGCTCTGTGACATCTCTGGAGGTTGTTTGCCTCGGCCAGGCTGGAAAGCGCCCGCTAGTGCCTAGAGCTGGGCAGGAGAGGGCAGAGAGCACTTCCAGCTGACAGCAGGTTGCAGATTGCCTCGGAAAGAGCCGTGTCCTTGGAATGTGCAGCAAATCCTCTTTCTTTGCAAACCGCGGTTAGTGTGCAGTGCAGGTACGCTCTCCCCTTGCCAAATGGAGTGGGAAAGCTTTTCGCTAAGCTAGAGATGACTAGAGAAGCAGAAGCGCGGCTCCGGAGCTATCCGGAGGAAAGTGCCGCTTCCCGATGTCTTTCGGCTTGAAGCGGCACTCCGGAGCGCTCCGCTGGCGCTCTACTGAGCTGTGCGCGAATTAGCCGCTTCTTCGCCTCCGAGAAGCAGGGATCGCGGTTGCTTGGAAGAGGCGAAGAACGAAGCCGCAAAGAAGCGGGCTTGTGTGCGAAGCCTTCCGACTGCCGGAGGACGGTGGCTGCCGCTCTCCTGCCTGTTGAATTCACTCTCGGCAAGCGAATGGAAAGCGTTCCAGGACAACTTGCCTGGGTTTTGACTTGGTCCTGATGCCTCCCACCTTGGCAAGTCTTGCTCGTCGCCAGAGGCTCCGAGATGCACAGAAGACGGTGGCAGCTGCTGAAAAGAAGGGCAGCGGTGAGTTTGTCGACAAGCAAGAACATAGGCAGCTGCCTGTGCTTGGGAAGGAGCAGCTGCCTGGTTTTGGCAATTGCCTTCACAGCGCCCAGAAGCCCGGTGCTCTGCTGCTTTGTTTTTCGCAGTCAGTCAATTGCACACTAGTGAAGCTGAGCCAGGCTCTTCAGCTTTGCTGCTTTTGAGCATCTGTGCTCCACTTAGGCTCTGTGACATCTCTGGAGGTTGTTTGCCTCGGCCAGGCTGGAAAGCGCCCGCTAGTACCTAGAGCTGGGCAGGAGAGGGCAGAGAGCACTTCCAGCTGACAGCAGGTTGCAGATTGCCTCGGAAAGAGCCGTGTCCTTGGAATGTGCAGCAAATCCTCTTTCTTTGCAAACCGCGGTTAGTGTGCAGTGCAGGTACGCTCTCCCCTTGCCAACTGGAGTGGGAAAGCTTTTCGCTAAGCTAGAGATGACTAGAGAAGCAGAAGCGCGGCTCCGGAGCTATCCGGAGGAAAGTGCCGCTTCCCGGCGTCTTTCGGCTAGAAGCGGCGCTCCAGAGCGCTTTGCTGCCGCTTTACTGAGCTGTGCGCGAACTAGCCGCTTCTGCGCCTCTGAGAAGCAGAGATCGCAGTTGCTTGGAAGAGGCGAAGAACGAAGCCGCAAAGAAGCGGGCTTGTGTGCGAAGCCTTCCGACTGCCGGAGGACGGTGGCTGCCGCTCTCCTGCCTCTTGAATTCACTCTCGGCAAGCGAATGGAAAGCGTTCCAGGACAACTTGCCTGGGTTTTGACTTGGTCCTGATGCGTCCCACCTTGGCAAGTCTTGCTCGTCGCCAGAGGCTCCGAGATGCACAGAAGACGGTGGCAGCTGCTGAAAAGAAGGGCAGCGGTGAGTTTGTCGACAAGCAAGAACATAGGCAGCTGCCTGTGCTTGGGAAGGAGCAGCTGCCTGGTTTTGGCAATTGCCTTCACAGCGCCCAGAAGCCCGGTGCTCTGCTGCTTTGTTTTTCGCAGTCAGTCAATTGCACACTAGTGAAGCTGAGCCAGGCTCTTCAGCTTTGCTGCTTTTGAGCATCTGTGCTCCACTTATGCTCTGTGACATCTCTCGAGGTTGTTTGCCTCGGCCAGGCTGGAAAGTGCCCGCTAGTAGCTAGAGCTGGGCAGGAGAGGGCAGAGAGCACTTCCAGCTGACAGCAGGTTGCAGATTGCCTCGGAAAGAGCCGTGTCCTTGGAATGTGCAGCAAATCCTCTTTCTTTGCAAACCGCGGTTAGTGTGCAGTGCAGGTACGCTCTCCCCTTGCCAAATGGAGTGGGAAAGCTTTTCGCTAAGCTAGAGATGACTAGAGAAGCAGAAGCGCGGCTCCGGAGCTATCCGGAGGAAAGTGCCGCTTCCCGGCGTCTTTCGGCTTGAAGAGGCGCTCCGGAGCGCTCCGCTGGCGCTCTGCTGAGCTGTGCGTGAATTAGCCGCTTCTTCGCCTCCGAGAAGCAGAGATCGCGGTTGCTTGGAAGAGGCGAAGAACGAAGCCGCAAAGAAGCGGGCTTGTGTGCGAAGCCTTCCGACTGCCGGAGGACGGTGGCTGCCGCTCTCCTGCCTGTTGAATTCACTCTCGGCAAGCGAATGGAAAGCGTTCCAGGACAACTTGCCTGGGTTTTGACTTGGTCCTGATGCGTCCCACCTTGGCAAATCTTGCTCGTCGCCAGAGGCTCTGAGATGCACAGAAGACGGTGGCAGCTGCTGAAAAGAAGGGCAGCGGTGAGTTTGTCGACAAGCAAGAACATAGGCAGCTGCCTGTGCTTGGGAAGGAGCAGCTGCCTGGTTTTGGCAATTGCCTTCACAGCGCCCAGAAGCCCGGTGCTCTGCTGCTTTGTTTTTCGCAGTCAGTCAATTGCACACTAGTGAAGCTGAGCCAGGCTCTTCAGCTTTGCTGCTTTTGAGCATCTGTGCTCCACTTAGGCTCTGTGACATCTCTGGAGGTTGTTTGCCTCGGCCAGGCTGGAAAGTGCCCGCTAGTACCTAGAGCTGGGCAGGAGAGGGCAGAGAGCACTTCCATCTGACAGCAGGTTGCAGATTGCCTCGGAAAGAGCCGTGTCCTTGGAATGTGCAGCAAATCCTCTTTCTTTGCAAACCGCGGTTAGTGTGCAGTGCAGGTACGCTCTCCCCTTGCCAAATGGAGTGGGAAAGCTTTTTGCTGAGATAGAGATAACTAGAGAAGCAGAAGCGCGGCTCCGGAGCTATCCGGAGGAAAGTGCCGCTTCCCGGCGTCTTTCGGCTTGAAGCGGCGCTCCAGAGCGCTTTGCTGCCGCTTTACTGAGCTGTGCGCGAATTAGCCGCTTCTTCGCCTCCGAGAAGCAGAGATCGCGGTTGCTTGGAAGAGGCGAAGAACGAAGCCGCAAAGAAGCGGGCTTGTGTGCGAAGCCTTCCGACTGCCGGAGGACGGTGGCTGCCGCTCTCCTGCCTCTTGAATTCACTCTCGGCAAGCGAATGGAAAGCGTTCCAGGACAACTTGCCTGGGTTTTGACTTGGTCCTGATGCCTCCCACCTTGGCAAGTCTTGCTCGTCGCCAGAGGCTCCGAGATGCACAGAAGACGGTGGCAGCTGCTGAAAAGAAGGGCAGCGGTGAGTTTGTCGACAAGCAAGAACATAGGCAGCTGCCTGTGCTTGGGAAGGAGCAGCTGCCTGGTTTTGGCAATTGCCTTCACAGCGCCCAGAAGCCCGGTGCTCTGCTGCTTTGTTTTTCGCAGTCAGTCAATTGCACACTAGTGAAGCTGAGCCAGGCTCTTCAGCTTTGCTGCTTTTGAGCATCTGTGCTCCACTTAGGCTCTGTGACATCTCTGGAGGTTGTTTGCCTCGGCCAGGCTGGAAAGTGCCCGCTAGTAGCTAGAGCTGGGCAGGAGAGGGCAGAGAGCACTTCCATCTGACAGCAGGTTGCAGATTGCCTCGGAAAGAGCCGTGTCCTTGGAATGTGCAGCAAATCCTCTTTCTTTGCAAACCGCGGTTAGTGTGCAGTGCAGGTACGCTCTCCCCTTGCCAAATGGAGTGGGAAAGCTTTTCGCTGAGATAGAGATGACTAGAGAAGCAGAAGCGCGGCTCCGGAGCTATCCGGAGGAAAGTGCCGCTTCCCGGCGTCTTTCGGCTAGAAGCGGCGCTCCAGAGCGCTTTGCTGCCGCTTTACTGAGCTGTGCGCGAACTAGCCGCTTCTTCGCCTCTGAGAAGCAGAGATCGCGGTTGCTTGGAAGAGGCGAAGAACGAAGCCGCAAAGAAGCGGGCTTGTGTGCGAAGCCTTCCGACTGCCGGAGGACGGTGGCTGCCGCTCTCCTGCCTCTTGAATTCACTCTCGGCAAGCGAATGGAAAGCGTTCCAGGACAACTTGCCTGGGTTTTGACTTGGTCCTGATGCGTCCCACCTTGGCAAGTCTTGCTCGTCGCCAGAGGCTCCGAGATGCACAGAAGACGGTGGCAGCTGCTGAAAAGAAGGGCAGCGGTGAGTTTGTCGACAAGCAAGAACATAGGCAGCTGCCTGTGCTTGGGAAGGAGCAGCTGCCTGGTTTTGGCAATTGCCTTCACAGCGCCCAGAAGCCCGGTGCTCTGCTGCTTTGTTTTTCGCAGTCAGTCAATTGCACACTAGTGAAGCTGAGCCAGGCTCTTCAGCTTTGCTGCTTTTGAGCATCTGTGCTCCACTTAGGCTCTGTGACATCTCTGGAGGTTGTTTGCCTCGGCCAGGCTGGAAAGTGCCCGCTAGTACCTAGAGCTGGGCAGGAGAGGGCAGAGAGCACTTCCATCTGACAGCAGGTTGCAGATTGCCTCGGAAAGAGCCGTGTCCTTGGAATGTGCAGCAAATCCTCTTTCTTTGCAAACCGCGGTTAGTGTGCAGTGTAGGTACACTCTCCCCTTGCCAAATGGAGTGGGAAAGCTTTTCGCTAAGCTAGAGATGACTAGAGAAGCAGAAGCGCGGCTCCGGAGCTATCCGGAGGAAAGTGCCGCTTCCCGGCGTCTTTCGGCTTGAAGAGGCGCTCCGGAGCGCTCCCCTGGCGCTCTGCTGAGCTGTGCGCGAATTAGCCACTTCTGCGCCTCCGAGAAGCAGAGATCGCGGTTGCTTGGAAGAGGCGAAGAACGAAGCCGCAAAGAAGCGGGCTTGTGTGCGAAGCCTTCCGACTGCCGGAGGACGGTGGCTGCCGCTCTCCTGCCTCTTGAATTCACTCTCGGCAAGCGAATGGAAAGCGTTCCAGGACAACTTGCCTGGGTTTTGACTTGGTCCTGATGCCTCCCACCTTGGCAAGTCTTGCTCGTCGCCAGAGGCTCCGAGATGCACCGAAGACGGTGGCAGCTGCTGAAAAGAAGGGCAGCGGTGAGTTTGTCGACAAGCAAGAACATAGGCAGCTGCCTGTGCTTGGGAAGGAGCAGCTGCCTGGTTTTGGCAATTGCCTTCACAGCGCCCAGAAGCCCGGTGCTCTGCTGCTTTGTTTTTCGCAGTCAGTCAATTGCACACTAGTGAAGCTGAGCCAGGCTCTTCAGCTTTGCTGCTTTTGAGCATCTGTGCTCCACTTAGGCTCTGTGACATCTCTGGAGGTTGTTTGCCTCGGCCAGGCTGGAAAGTGCCCGCTAGTACCTAGAGCTGGGCAGGAGAGGGCAGAGAGCACTTCCATCTGACAGCAGGTTGCAGATTGCCTCGGAAAGAGCCGTGTCCTTGGAATGTGCAGCAAATCCTCTTTCTTTGCAAACCGCGGTTAGTGTGCAGTGCAGGTACGCTCTCCCCTTGCCAAATGGAGTGGGAAAGCTTTTCGCTAAGCTAGAGATGACTAGAGAAGCAGAAGCGCGGCTCCGGAGCTATCCGGAGGAAAGTGCCGCTTCCCGGCGTCTTTCGGCTTGAAGCGGCGCTCCAGAGCGCTTTGCTGCCGCTTTACTGAGTTGTGCGCGAATTAGCCGCTTCTTCGCCTCCGAGAAGCAGAGATCGCGGTTGCTTGGAAGAGGCGAAGAACGAAGCCGCAAAGAAGCGGGCTTGTGTGCGAAGCCTTCCGACTGCCGGAGGACGGTGGCTGCCGCTCTCCTGCCTCTTGAATTCACTCTCGGCAAGCGAATGGAAAGCGTTCCAGGACAACTTGCCTGGGTTTTGACTTGGTCCTGATGCGTCCCACCTTGGCAAGTCTTGCTCGTCGCCAGAGGCTCCGAGATGCACAGAAGACGGTGGCAGCTGCTGAAAAGAAGGGCAGCGGTGAGTTTGTCGACAAGCAAGAACATAGGCAGCTGACTGTGCTTGGGAAGGAGCAGCTGCCTGGTTTTGGCAATTGCCTTCACAGCGCCCAGAAGCCCGGTGCTCTGCTGCTTTGTTTTTCGCAGTCAGTCAATTGCACACTAGTGAAGCTGAGCCAGGCTCTTCAGCTTTGCTGCTTTTGAGCATCTGTGCTCCACTTAGGCTCTGTGACATCTCTGGAGGTTGTTTGCCTCGGCCAGGCTGGCAAGTGCCCGCTAGTACCTAGAGCTGGGCAGGAGAGGGCAGAGAGCACTTCCATCTGACAGCAGGTTGCAGATTGCCTCGGAAAGAGCCGTGTCCTTGGAATGTGCAGCAAATCCTCTTTCTTTGCAAACCGCGGTTAGTGTGCAGTGTAGGTACACTCTCCCCTTGCCAAATTGAGTGGGAAAGCTTTTCGCTAAGCTAGAGATGACTAGAGAAGCAGAAGCGCGGCTCCGGAGCTATCCGGAGGAAAGTGCCGCTTCCCGGCGTCTTTCGGCTTGAAGAGGCGCTCCGGAGCGCTCCGCTGGCGCTCTGCTGAGCTGTGCGCGAATTAGCCACTTCTGCGCCTCCGAGAAGCAGAGATCGCGGTTGCTTGGAAGAGGCGAAGAACGAAGCCGCAAAGAAGCGGGCTTGTGTGCGAAGCCTTCCGACTGCCGGAGGACGGTGGCTGCCGCTCTCCTGCCTCTTGAATTCACTCTCGGCAAGCGAATGGAAAGCGTTCCAGGACAACTTGCCTGGGTTTTGACTTGGTCCTGATGCGTCCCACCTTGGCAAGTCTTGCTCATCGCCAGAGGCTCCGAGATGCACAGAAGACGGTGGCAGCTGCTGAAAAGAAGGGCAGCGGTGAGTTTGTCGACAAGCAAGAACATAGGCAGCTGCCTGTGCTTGGGAAGGAGCAGCTGCCTGGTTTTGGCAATTGCCTTCACAGCGCCCAGAAGCCCGGTGCTCTGCTGCTTTGTTTTTCGCAGTCAGTCAATTGCACACTAGTGAAGCTGAGCCAGGCTCTTCAGCTTTGCTGCTTTTGAGCATCTGTGCTCCACTTAGGCTCTGTGACATCTCTCGAGGTTGTTTGCCTCGGCCAGGCTGGAAAGTGCCCGCTAGTACCTAGAGCTGGGCAGGAGAGGGCAGAGAGCACTTCCATCTGACAGCAGGTTGCAGATTGCCTCGGAAAGAGCCGTGTCCTTGGAATGTGCAGCAAATCCTCTTTCTTTGCAAACCGCGGTTAGTGTGCAGTGCAGGTACGCTCTCCCCTTGCCAAATGGAGTGGGAAAGCTTTTCGCTGAGATAGAGATGACTAGAGAAGCAGAAGCGCGGCTCCGGAGCTATCCGGAGGAAAGTGCCGCTTCCCGGCGTCTTTCGGCTAGAAGCGGCGCTCCAGAGCGCTTTGCTGCCGCTTTACTGAGCTGTGCGCGAATTAGCCGCTTCTTCGCCTCCGAGAAGCAGAGATCGCGGTTGCTTGGAAGAGGCGAAGAACGAAGCCGCAAAGAAGCGGGCTTGTGTGCGAAGCCTTCCGACTGCCGGAGGACGGTGGCTGCCGCTCTCCTGCCTCTTGAATTCACTCTCGGCAAGCGAATGGAAAGCGTTCCAGGACAACTTGCCTGGGTTTTGACTTGGTCCTGATGCGTCCCACCTTGGCAAGTCTTGCTCGTCGCCAGAGGCTCCGAGATGCACAGAAGACGGTGGCAGCTGCTGAAAAGAAGGGCAGCGGTGAGTTTGTCGACAAGCAAGAACATAGGCAGCTGCCTGTGCTTGGGAAGGAGCAGCTGCCTGGTTTTGGCAATTGCCTTCACAGCGCCCAGAAGCCCGGTGCTCTGCTGCTTTGTTTTTCGCAGTCAGTCAATTGCACACTAGTGAAGCTGAGCCAGGCTCTTCAGCTTTGCTGCTTTTGAGCATCTGCGCTCCACTTAGGCTCTGTGACATCTCTCGAGGTTGTTTGCCTCGGCCAGGCTGGAAAGTGCCCGCTAGTACCTAGAGCTGGGCAGGAGAGGGCAGAGAGCACTTCCATCTGACAGCAGGTTGCAGATTGCCTCGGAAAGAGCCGTGTCCTTGGAATGTGCAGCAAATCCTCTTTCTTTGCAAACCGCGGTTAGTGTGCAGTGCAGGTACGCTCTCCCCTTGCCAAATGGAGTGGGAAAGCTTTTCGCTAAGCTAGAGATGACTAGAGAAGCAGAAGCGCGGCTCCGGAGCTATCCGGAGGAAAGTGCCGCTTCCCGGCGTCTTTCGGCTTGAAGCGGCGCTCCAGAGCGCTTTGCTGCCGCTTTACTGAGTTGTGCGCGAATTAGCCGCTTCTTCGCCTCCGAGAAGCAGAGATCGCGGTTGCTTGGAAGAGGCGAAGAACGAAGCCGCAAAGAAGCGGGCTTGTGTGCGAAGCCTTCCGACTGCCGGAGGACGGTGGCTGCCGCTCTCCTGCCTCTTGAATTCACTCTCGGCAAGCGAATGGAAAGCGTTCCAGGACAACTTGCCTGGGTTTTGACTTGGTCCTGATGCCTCCCACCTTGGCAAGTCTTGCTCGTCGCCAGAGGCTCCGAGATGCACAGAAGACGGTGGCAGCTGCTGAAAAGAAGGGCAGCGGTGAGTTTGTCGACAAGCAAGAACATAGGCAGCTGCCTGTGCTTGGGAAGGAGCAGCTGCCTGGTTTTGGCAATTGCCTTCACAGCGCCCAGAAGCCCGGTGCTCTGCTGCTTTGTTTTTCGCAGTCAGTCAATTGCACACTAGTGAAGCTGAGCCAGGCTCTTCAGCTTTGCTGCTTTTGAGCATCTGTGCTCCACTTAGGCTCTGTGACATCTCTGGAGGTTGTTTGCCTCGGCCAGGCTGGAAAGTGCCCGCTAGTACCTAGAGCTGGGCAGGAGAGGGCAGAGAGCACTTCCATCTGACAGCAGGTTGCAGATTGCCTCGGAAAGAGCCGTGTCCTTGGAATGTGCAGCAAATCCTCTTTCTTTGCAAACCGCGGTTAGTGTGCAGTGTAGGTACACTCTCCCCTTGCCAAATGGAGTGGGAAAGCTTTTCGCTAAGCTAGAGATGACTAGAGAAGCAGAAGCGCGGCTCCGGAGCTATCCGGAGGAAAGTGCCGCTTCCCGGCGTCTTTCGGCTTGAAGAGGCGCTCCGGAGCGCTCCGCTGGCGCTCTGCTGAGCTGTGCGCGAACTAGCCACTTCTGCGCCTCCGAGAAGCAGAGATCGCGGTTGCTTGGAAGAGGCGAAGAACGAAGCCGCAAAGAAGCGGGCTTGTGTGCGAAGCCTTCCGACTGCCGGAGGACGGTGGCTGCCGCTCTCCTGCCTGTTGAATTCACTCTCGGCAAGCGAATGGAAAGCGTTCCAGGACAACTTGCCTGGGTTTTGACTTGGTCCTGATGCCTCCCACCTTGGCAAGTCTTGCTCGTCGCCAGAGGCTCCGAGATGCACCGAAGACGGTGGCAGCTGCTGAAAAGAAGGGCAGCGGTGAGTTTGTCGACAAGCAAGAACATAGGCAGCTGCCTGTGCTTGGGAAGGAGCAGCTGCCTGGTTTTGGCAATTGCCTTCACAGCGCCCAGAAGCCCGGTGCTCTGCTGCTTTGTTTTTCGCAGTCAGTCAATTGCACACTAGTGAAGCTGAGCCAGGCTCTTCAGCTTTGCTGCTTTTGAGCATCTGTGCTCCACTTAGGCTCTGTGACATCTCTCGAGGTTGTTTGCCTCGGCCAGGCTGGAAAGTGCCCGCTAGTAGCTAGAGCTGGGCAGGAGAGGGCAGAGAGCACTTCCATCTGACAGCAGGTTGCAGATTGCCTCGGAAAGAGCCGTGTCCTTGGAATGTGCAGCAAATCCTCTTTCTTTGCAAATCGCGGTTAGTGTGCAGTGCAGGTACGCTCTCCCCTTGCCAAATGGAGTGGGAAAGCTTTTCGCTAAGCTAGAGATGACTAGAGAAGCAGAAGCGCGGCTCCGGAGCTATCCGGAGGAAAGTGCCGCTTCCCGGCGTCTTTCGGCTTGAAGCGGCGCTCCAGAGCGCTTTGCTGCCGCTTTACTGAGTTGTGCGCGAATTAGCCGCTTCTTCGCCTCCGAGAAGCAGAGATCGCGGTTGCTTGGAAGAGGCGAAGAACGAAGCCGCAAAGAAGCGGGCTTGTGTGCGAAGCCTTCCGACTGCCGGAGGACGGTGGCTGCCGCTCTCCTGCCTCTTGAATTCACTCTCGGCAAGCGAATGGAAAGCGTTCCAGGACAACTTGCCTGGGTTTTGACTTGGTCCTGATGCGTCCCACCTTGGCAAGTCTTGCTCGTCGCCAGAGGCTCCGAGATGCACAGAAGACGGTGGCAGCTGCTGAAAAGAAGGGCAGCGGTGAGTTTGTCGACAAGCAAGAACATAGGCAGCTGCCTGTGCTTGGGAAGGAGCAGCTGCCTGGTTTTGGCAATTGCCTTCACAGCGCCCAGAAGCCCGGTGCTCTGCTGCTTTGTTTTTCGCAGTCAGTCAATTGCACACTAGTGAAGCTGAGCCAGGCTCTTCAGCTTTGCTGCTTTTGAGCATCTGTGCTCCACTTAGGCTCTGTGACATCTCTCGAGGTTGTTTGCCTCGGCCAGGCTGGAAAGTGCCCGCTAGTACCTAGAGCTGGGCAGGAGAGGGCAGAGAGCACTTCCATCTGACAGCAGGTTGCAGATTGCCTCGGAAAGAGCCGTGTCCTTGGAATGTGCAGCAAATCCTCTTTCTTTGCAAACCGCGGTTAGTGTGCAGTGCAGGTACGCTCTCCCCTTGCCAAATGGAGTGGGAAAGCTTTTCGCTGAGATAGAGATGACTAGAGAAGCAGAAGCGCGGCTCCGGAGCTATCCGGAGGAAAGTGCCGCTTCCCGGCGTCTTTCGGCTTGAAGCGGCGCTCCAGAGCGCTTTGCTGCCGCTTTACTGAGTTGTGCGCGAATTAGCCGCTTCTTCGCCTCCGAGAAGCAGAGATCGCGGTTGCTTGGAAGAGGCGAAGAACGAAGCCGCAAAGAAGCGGGCTTGTGTGCGAAGCCTTCCGACTGCCGGAGGACGGTGGCTGCCGCTCTCCTGCCTCTTGAATTCACTCTCGGCAAGCGAATGGAAAGCGTTCCAGGACAACTTGCCTGGGTTTTGACTTGGTCCTGATGCGTCCCACCTTGGCAAGTCTTGCTCGTCGCCAGAGGCTCCGAGATGCACAGAAGACGGTGGCAGCTGCTGAAAAGAAGGGCAGCGGTGAGTTTGTCGACAAGCAAGAACATAGGCAGCTGACTGTGCTTGGGAAGGAGCAGCTGCCTGGTTTTGGCAATTGCCTTCACAGCGCCCAGAAGCCCGGTGCTCTGCTGCTTTGTTTTTCGCAGTCAGTCAATTGCACACTAGTGAAGCTGAGCCAGGCTCTTCAGCTTTGCTGCTTTTGAGCATCTGTGCTCCACTTAGGCTCTGTGACATCTCTGGAGGTTGTTTGCCTCGGCCAGGCTGGCAAGTGCCCGCTAGTAGCTAGAGCTGGGCAGGAGAGGGCAGAGAGCACTTCCATCTGACAGCAGGTTGCAGATTGCCTCGGAAAGAGCCGTGTCCTTGGAATGTGCAGCAAATCCTCTTTCTTTGCAAACCGCGGTTAGTGTGCAGTGTAGGTACACTCTCCCCTTGCCAAATTGAGTGGGAAAGCTTTTCGCTAAGCTAGAGATGACTAGAGAAGCAGAAGCGCGGCTCCGGAGCTATCCGGAGGAAAGTGCCGCTTCCCGGCGTCTTTCGGCTTGAAGAGGCGCTCCGGAGCGCTCCGCTGGCGCTCTGCTGAGCTGTGCGCGAATAAGCCACTTCTGCGCCTCCGAGAAGCAGAGATCGCGGTTGCTTGGAAGAGGCGAAGAACGAAGCCGCAAAGAAGCGGGCTTGTGTGCGAAGCCTTCCGACTGCCGGAGGACGGTGGCTGCCGCTCTCCTGCCTCTTGAATTCACTCTCGGCAAGCGAATGGAAAGCGTTCCAGGACAACTTGCCTGGGTTTTGACTTGGTCCTGATGCCTCCCACCTTGGCAAGTCTTGCTCATCGCCAGAGGCTCCGAGATGCACAGAAGACGGTGGCAGCTGCTGAAAAGAAGGGCAGCGGTGAGTTTGTCGACAAGCAAGAACATAGGCAGCTGCCTGTGCTTGGGAAGGAGCAGCTGCCTGGTTTTGGCAATTGCCTTCACAGCGCCCAGAAGCCCGGTGCTCTGCTGCTTTGTTTTTCGCAGTCAGTCAATTGCACACTAGTGAAGCTGAGCCAGGCTCTTCAGCTTTGCTGCTTTTGAGCATCTGTGCTCCACTTAGGCTCTGTGACATCTCTGGAGGTTGTTTGCCTCGGCCAGGCTGGAAAGTGCCCGCTAGTACCTAGAGCTGGGCAGGAGAGGGCAGAGAGCACTTCCATCTGACAGCAGGTTGCAGATTGCCTCGGAAAGAGCCGTGTCCTTGGAATGTGCAGCAAATCCTCTTTCTTTGCAAACCGCGGTTAGTGTGCAGTGTAGGTACACTCTCCCCTTGCCAAATGGAGTGGGAAAGCTTTTCGCTAAGCTAGAGATGACTAGAGAAGCAGAAGCGCGGCTCCGGAGCTATCCGGAGGAAAGTGCCGCTTCCCGGCGTCTTTCGGCTTGAAGAGGCGCTCCGGAGCGCTCCGCTGGCGCTCTGCTGAGCTGTGCGCGAACTAGCCACTTCTGCGCCTCCGAGAAGCAGAGATCGCGGTTGCTTGGAAGAGGCGAAGAACGAAGCCGCAAAGAAGCGGGCTTGTGTGCGAAGCCTTCCGACTGCCGGAGGACGGTGGCTGCCGCTCTCCTGCCTGTTGAATTCACTCTCGGCAAGCGAATGGAAAGCGTTCCAGGACAACTTGCCTGGGTTTTGACTTGGTCCTGATGCCTCCCACCTTGGCAAGTCTTGCTCGTCGCCAGAGGCTCCGAGATGCACCGAAGACGGTGGCAGCTGCTGAAAAGAAGGGCAGCGGTGAGTTTGTCGACAAGCAAGAACATAGGCAGCTGCCTGTGCTTGGGAAGGAGCAGCTGCCTGGTTTTGGCAATTGCCTTCACAGCGCCCAGAAGCCCGGTGCTCTGCTGCTTTGTTTTTCGCAGTCAGTCAATTGCACACTAGTGAAGCTGAGCCAGGCTCTTCAGCTTTGCTGCTTTTGAGCATCTGTGCTCCACTTAGGCTCTGTGACATCTCTCGAGGTTGTTTGCCTCGGCCAGGCTGGAAAGTGCCCGCTAGTAGCTAGAGCTGGGCAGGAGAGGGCAGAGAGCACTTCCATCTGACAGCAGGTTGCAGATTGCCTCGGAAAGAGCCGTGTCCTTGGAATGTGCAGCAAATCCTCTTTCTTTGCAAATCGCGGTTAGTGTGCAGTGCAGGTACGCTCTCCCCTTGCCAAATGGAGTGGGAAAGTTTTCGCTAAGATAGAGATGACTAGAGAAGCAGAAGCGCGGCTCCGGAGCTATCCGGAGGAAAGTGCCGCTTCCCGGCGTCTTTCGGCTTGAAGCGGCGCTCCAGAGCGCTTTGCTGCCGCTTTACTGAGTTGTGCGCGAATTAGCCGCTTCTTCGCCTCCGAGAAGCAGAGATCGCGGTTGCTTGGAAGAGGCGAAGAACGAAGCCGCAAAGAAGCGGGCTTGTGTGCGAAGCCTTCCGACTGCCGGAGGACGGTGGCTGCCGCTCTCCTGCCTCTTGAATTCACTCTCGGCAAGCGAATGGAAAGCGTTCCAGGACAACTTGCCTGGGTTTTGACTTGGTCCTGATGCGTCCCACCTTGGCAAGTCTTGCTCGTCGCCAGAGGCTCCGAGATGCACAGAAGACGGTGGCAGCTGCTGAAAAGAAGGGCAGCGGTGAGTTTGTCGACAAGCAAGAACATAGGCAGCTGCCTGTGCTTGGGAAGGAGCAGCTGCCTGGTTTTGGCAATTGCCTTCACAGCGCCCAGAAGCCCGGTGCTCTGCTGCTTTGTTTTTCGCAGTCAGTCAATTGCACACTAGTGAAGCTGAGCCAGGCTCTTCAGCTTTGCTGCTTTTGAGCATCTGTGCTCCACTTAGGCTCTGTGACATCTCTCGAGGTTGTTTGCCTCGGCCAGGCTGGAAAGTGCCCGCTAGTACCTAGAGCTGGGCAGGAGAGGGCAGAGAGCACTTCCATCTGACAGCAGGTTGCAGATTGCCTCGGAAAGAGCCGTGTCCTTGGAATGTGCAGCAAATCCTCTTTCTTTGCAAACCGCGGTTAGTGTGCAGTGCAGGTACGCTCTCCCCTTGCCAAATGGAGTGGGAAAGCTTTTCGCTGAGATAGAGATGACTAGAGAAGCAGAAGCGCGGCTCCGGAGCTATCCGGAGGAAAGTGCCGCTTCCCGGCGTCTTTCGGCTTGAAGCGGCGCTCCAGAGCGCTTTGCTGCCGCTTTACTGAGTTGTGCGCGAATTAGCCGCTTCTTCGCCTCCGAGAAGCAGAGATCGCGGTTGCTTGGAAGAGGCGAAGAACGAAGCCGCAAAGAAGCGGGCTTGTGTGCGAAGCCTTCCGACTGCCGGAGGACGGTGGCTGCCGCTCTCCTGCCTCTTGAATTCACTCTCGGCAAGCGAATGGAAAGCGTTCCAGGACAACTTGCCTGGGTTTTGACTTGGTCCTGATGCGTCCCACCTTGGCAAGTCTTGCTCGTCGCCAGAGGCTCCGAGATGCACAGAAGACGGTGGCAGCTGCTGAAAAGAAGGGCAGCGGTGAGTTTGTCGACAAGCAAGAACATAGGCAGCTGACTGTGCTTGGGAAGGAGCAGCTGCCTGGTTTTGGCAATTGCCTTCACAGCGCCCAGAAGCCCGGTGCTCTGCTGCTTTGTTTTTCGCAGTCAGTCAATTGCACACTAGTGAAGCTGAGCCAGGCTCTTCAGCTTTGCTGCTTTTGAGCATCTGTGCTCCACTTAGGCTCTGTGACATCTCTGGAGGTTGTTTGCCTCGGCCAGGCTGGCAAGTGCCCGCTAGTAGCTAGAGCTGGGCAGGAGAGGGCAGAGAGCACTTCCATCTGACAGCAGGTTGCAGATTGCCTCGGAAAGAGCCGTGTCCTTGGAATGTGCAGCAAATCCTCTTTCTTTGCAAACCGCGGTTAGTGTGCAGTGTAGGTACACTCTCCCCTTGCCAAATTGAGTGGGAAAGCTTTTCGCTAAGCTAGAGATGACTAGAGAAGCAGAAGCGCGGCTCCGGAGCTATCCGGAGGAAAGTGCCGCTTCCCGGCGTCTTTCGGCTTGAAGAGGCGCTCCGGAGCGCTCCGCTGGCGCTCTGCTGAGCTGTGCGCGAATTAGCCACTTCTGCGCCTCCGAGAAGCAGAGATCGCGGTTGCTTGGAAGAGGCGAAGAACGAAGCCGCAAAGAAGCGGGCTTGTGTGCGAAGCCTTCCGACTGCCGGAGGACGGTGGCTGCCGCTCTCCTGCCTCTTGAATTCACTCTCGGCAAGCGAATGGAAAGCGTTCCAGGACAACTTGCCTGGGTTTTGACTTGGTCCTGATGCCTCCCACCTTGGCAAGTCTTGCTCATCGCCAGAGGCTCCGAGATGCACAGAAGACGGTGGCAGCTGCTGAAAAGAAGGGCAGCGGTGAGTTTGTCGACAAGCAAGAACATAGGCAGCTGCCTGTGCTTGGGAAGGAGCAGCTGCCTGGTTTTGGCAATTGCCTTCACAGCGCCCAGAAGCCCGGTGCTCTGCTGCTTTGTTTTTCGCAGTCAGTCAATTGCACACTAGTGAAGCTGAGCCAGGCTCTTCAGCTTTGCTGCTTTTGAGCATCTGTGCTCCACTTAGGCTCTGTGACATCTCTGGAGGTTGTTTGCCTCGGCCAGGCTGGAAAGTGCCCGCTAGTACCTAGAGCTGGGCAGGAGAGGGCAGAGAGCACTTCCATCTGACAGCAGGTTGCAGATTGCCTCGGAAAGAGCCGTGTCCTTGGAATGTGCAGCAAATCCTCTTTCTTTGCAAACCGCGGTTAGTGTGCAGTGTAGGTACGCTCTCCCCTTGCCAAATGGAGTGGGAAAGCTTTTCGCTAAGCTAGAGATGACTAGAGAAGCAGAAGCGCGGCTCCGGAGCTATCCGGAGGAAAGTGCCGCTTCCCGGCGTCTTTCGGCTAGAAGCGGCGCTCCAGAGCGCTTTGCTGCCGCTTTACTGAGCTGTGCGCGAATTAGCCGCTTCTTCGCCTCCGAGAAGCAGAGATCGCGGTTGCTTGGAAGAGGCGAAGAACGAAGCCGCAAAGAAGCGGGCTTGTGTGCGAAGCCTTCCGACTGCCGGAGGACGGTGGCTGCCGCTCTCCTGCCTCTTGAATTCACTCTCGGCAAGCGAATGGAAAGCGTTCCAGGACAACTTGCCTGGGTTTTGACTTGGTCCTGATGCGTCCCACCTTGGCAAGTCTTGCTCGTCGCCAGAGGCTCCGAGATGCACCGAAGACGGTGGCAGCTGCTGAAAAGAAGGGCAGCGGTGAGTTTGTCGACAAGCAAGAACATAGGCAGCTGCCTGTGCTTGGGAAGGAGCAGCTGCCTGGTTTTGGCAATTGCCTTCACAGCGCCCAGAAGCCCGGTGCTCTGCTGCTTTGTTTTTCGCAGTCAGTCAATTGCACACTAGTGAAGCTGAGCCAGGCTCTTCAGCTTTGCTGCTTTTGAGCATCTGTGCTCCACTTAGGCTCTGTGACATCTCTGGAGGTTGTTTGCCTCGGCCAGGCTGGAAAGTGCCCGCTAGTAGCTAGAGCTGGGCAGGAGAGGGCAGAGAGCACTTCCATCTGACAGCAGGTTGCAGATTGCCTCGGAAAGAGCCGTGTCCTTGGAATGTGCAGCAAATCCTCTTTCTTTGCAAACCGCGGTTAGTGTGCAGTGCAGGTACGCTCTCCCCTTGCCAAATGGAGTGGGAAAGCTTTTCGCTAAGCTAGAGATGACTAGAGAAGCAGAAGCGCGGCTCCGGAGCTATCCGGAGGAAAGTGCCGCTTCCCGGCGTCTTTCGGCTTGAAGCGGCGCTCCAGAGCGCTTTGCTGCCGCTTTACTGAGTTGTGCGCGAATTAGCCGCTTCTTCGCCTCCGAGAAGCAGAGATCGCGGTTGCTTGGAAGAGGCGAAGAACGAAGCCGCAAAGAAGCGGGCTTGTGTGCGAAGCCTTCCGACTGCCGGAGGACGGTGGCTGCCGCTCTCCTGCCTCTTGAATTCACTCTCGGCAAGCGAATGGAAAGCGTTCCAGGACAACTTGCCTGGGTTTTGACTTGGGTCCTGATGCCTCCCACCTTGGCAAGTCTTGCTCGTCGCCAGAGGCTCCGAGATGCACAGAAGACGGTGGCAGCTGCTGAAAAGAAGGGCAGCGGTGAGTTTGTCGACAAGCAAGAACATAGGCAGCTGACTGTGCTTGGGAAGGAGCAGCTGCCTGGTTTTGGCAATTGCCTTCACAGCGCCCAGAAGCCCGGTGCTCTGCTGCTTTGTTTTTCGCAGTCAGTCAATTGCACACTAGTGAAGCTGAGCCAGGCTCTTCAGCTTTGCTGCTTTTGAGCATCTGTGCTCCACTTAGGCTCTGTGACATCTCTCGAGGTTGTTTGCCTCGGCCAGGCTGGAAAGTGCCCGCTAGTACCTAGAGCTGGGCAGGAGAGGGCAGAGAGCACTTCCATCTGACAGCAGGTTGCAGATTGCCTCGGAAAGAGCCGTGTCCTTGGAATGTGCAGCAAATCCTCTTTCTTTGCAAACCGCGGTTAGTGTGCAGTGTAGGTACACTCTCCCTTGCCAAATTGAGTGGGAAAGCTTTTCGCTAAGCTAGAGATGACTAGAGAAGCAGAAGCGCGGCTCCGGAGCTATCCGGAGGAAAGTGCCGCTTCCCGGCGTCTTTCGGCTTGAAGAGGCGCTCCGGAGCGCTCCGCTGGCGCTCTGCTGAGCTGTGCGCGAATTAGCCACTTCTGCGCCTCCGAGAAGCAGAGATCGCGGTTGCTTGGAAGAGGCGAAGAACGAAGCCGCAAAGAAGCGGGCTTGTGTGCGAAGCCTTCCGACTGCCGGAGGACGGTGGCTGCCGCTCTCCTGCCTCTTGAATTCACTCTCGGCAAGCGAATGGAAAGCGTTCCAGGACAACTTGCCTGGGTTTTGACTTGGTCCTGATGCCTCCCACCTTGGCAAGTCTTGCTCATCGCCAGAGGCTCCGAGATGCACAGAAGACGGTGGCAGCTGCTGAAAAGAAGGGCAGCGGTGAGTTTGTCGACAAGCAAGAACATAGGCAGCTGCCTGTGCTTGGGAAGGAGCAGCTGCCTGGTTTTGGCAATTGCCTTCACAGCGCCCAGAAGCCCGGTGCTCTGCTGCTTTGTTTTTCGCAGTCAGTCAATTGCACACTAGTGAAGCTGAGCCAGGCTCTTCAGCTTTGCTGCTTTTGAGCATCTGTGCTCCACTTAGGCTCTGTGACATCTCTGGAGGTTGTTTGCCTCGGCCAGGCTGGAAAGTGCCCGCTAGTACCTAGAGCTGGGCAGGAGAGGGCAGAGAGCACTTCCATCTGACAGCAGGTTGCAGATTGCCTCGGAAAGAGCCGTGTCCTTGGAATGTGCAGCAAATCCTCTTTCTTTGCAAACCGCGGTTAGTGTGCAGTGTAGGTACACTCTCCCCTTGCCAAATGGAGTGGGAAAGCTTTTCGCTAAGCTAGAGATGACTAGAGAAGCAGAAGCGCGGCTCCGGAGCTATCCGGAGGAAAGTGCCGCTTCCCGGCGTCTTTCGACTTGAAGAGGCGCTCCGGAGCGCTCCGCTGGCGCTCTGCTGAGCTGTGCGCGAATTAGCCGCTTCTTCGCCTCCGAGAAGCAGAGATCGCGGTTGCTTGGAAGAGGCGAAGAACGAAGCCGCAAAGAAGCGGGCTTGTGTGCCAAGCCTTCCGACTGCCGGAGGACGGTGGCTGCCGCTCTCCTGCCTCTTGAATTCACTCTCGGCAAGCGAATGGAAAGCGTTCCAGGACAACTTGCCTGGGTTTTGACTTGGTCCTGATGCGTCCCACCTTGGCAAGTCTTGCTCGTCGCCAGAGGCTCCGAGATGCACCGAAGACGGTGGCAGCTGCTGAAAAGAAGGGCAGCGGTGAGTTTGTCGACAAGCAAGAACATAGGCAGCTGCCTGTGCTTGGGAAGGAGCAGCTGCCTGGTTTTGGCAATTGCCTTCACAGCGCCCAGAAGCCCGGTGCTCTGCTGCTTTGTTTTTCGCAGTCAGTCAATTGCACACTAGTGAAGCTGAGCCAGGCTCTTCAGCTTTGCTGCTTTTGAGCATCTGTGCTCCACTTAGGCTCTGTGACATCTCTGGAGGTTGTTTGCCTCGGCCAGGCTGGAAAGTGCCCGCTAGTACCTAGAGCTGGGCAGGAGAGGGCAGAGAGCACTTCCATCTGACAGCAGGTTGCAGATTGCCTCGGAAAGAGCCGTGTCCTTGGAATGTGCAGCAAATCCTCTTTCTTTGCAAACCGCGGTTAGTGTGCAGTGCAGGTACGCTCTCCCCTTGCCAAATGGAGTGGGAAAGCTTTTCGCTAAGCTAGAGATGACTAGAGAAGCAGAAGCGCGGCTCCGGAGCTATCCGGAGGAAAGTGCCGCTTCCCGGCGTCTTTCGGCTTGAAGCGGCGCTCCAGAGCGCTTTGCTGCCGCTTTACTGAGTTGTGCGCGAATTAGCCGCTTCTTCGCCTCCGAGAAGCAGAGATCGCGGTTGCTTGGAAGAGGCGAAGAACGAAGCCGCAAAGAAGCGGGCTTGTGTGCGAAGCCTTCCGACTGCCGGAGGACGGTGGCTGCCGCTCTCCTGCCTCTTGAATTCACTCTCGGCAAGCGAATGGAAAGCGTTCCAGGACAACTTGCCTGGGTTTTGACTTGGTCCTGATGCGTCCCACCTTGGCAAGTCTTGCTCGTCGCCAGAGGCTCCGAGATGCACAGAAGACGGTGGCAGCTGCTGAAAAGAAGGGCAGCGGTGAGTTTGTCGACAAGCAAGAACATAGGCAGCTGACTGTGCTTGGGAAGGAGCAGCTGCCTGGTTTTGGCAATTGCCTTCACAGCGCCCAGAAGCCCGGTGCTCTGCTGCTTTGTTTTTCGCAGTCAGTCAATTGCACACTAGTGAAGCTGAGCCAGGCTCTTCAGCTTTGCTGCTTTTGAGCATCTGTGCTCCACTTAGGCTCTGTGACATCTCTCGAGGTTGTTTGCCTCGGCCAGGCTGGAAAGTGCCCGCTAGTACCTAGAGCTGGGCAGGAGAGGGCAGAGAGCACTTCCATCTGACAGCAGGTTGCAGATTGCCTCGGAAAGAGCCGTGTCCTTGGAATGTGCAGCAAATCCTCTTTCTTTGCAAACCGCGGTTAGTGTGCAGTGTAGGTACACTCTCCCCTTGCCAAATGGAGTGGGAAAGCTTTTCGCTAAGCTAGAGATGACTAGAGAAGCAGAAGCGCGGCTCCGGAGCTATCCGGAGGAAAGTGCCGCTTCCCGGCGTCTTTCGACTTGAAGAGGCGCTCCGGAGCGCTCCGCTGGCGCTCTGCTGAGCTGTGCGCGAATTAGCCGCTTCTTCGCCTCCGAGAAGCAGAGATCGCGGTTGCTTGGAAGAGGCGAAGAACGAAGCCGCAAAGAAGCGGGCTTGTGTGCCAAGCCTTCCGACTGCCGGAGGACGGTGGCTGCCGCTCTCCTGCCTCTTGAATTCACTCTCGGCAAGCGAATGGAAAGCGTTCCAGGACAACTTGCCTGGGTTTTGACTTGGTCCTGATGCGTCCCACCTTGGCAAGTCTTGCTCGTCGCCAGAGGCTCCGAGATGCACCGAAGACGGTGGCAGCTGCTGAAAAGAAGGGCAGCGGTGAGTTTGTCGACAAGCAAGAACATAGGCAGCTGCCTGTGCTTGGGAAGGAGCAGCTGCCTGGTTTTGGCAATTGCCTTCACAGCGCCCAGAAGCCCGGTGCTCTGCTGCTTTGTTTTTCGCAGTCAGTCAATTGCACACTAGTGAAGCTGAGCCAGGCTCTTCAGCTTTGCTGCTTTTGAGCATCTGTGCTCCACTTAGGCTCTGTGACATCTCTGGAGGTTGTTTGCCTCGGCCAGGCTGGAAAGTGCCCGCTAGTACCTAGAGCTGGGCAGGAGAGGGCAGAGAGCACTTCCATCTGACAGCAGGTTGCAGATTGCCTCGGAAAGAGCCGTGTCCTTGGAATGTGCAGCAAATCCTCTTTCTTTGCAAACCGCGGTTAGTGTGCAGTGCAGGTACGCTCTCCCCTTGCCAAATGGAGTGGGAAAGCTTTTCGCTAAGCTAGAGATGACTAGAGAAGCAGAAGCGCGGCTCCGGAGCTATCCGGAGGAAAGTGCCGCTTCCCGGCGTCTTTCGGCTTGAAGCGGCGCTCCAGAGCGCTTTGCTGCCGCTTTACTGAGTTGTGCGCGAATTAGCCGCTTCTTCGCCTCCGAGAAGCAGAGATCGCGGTTGCTTGGAAGAGGCGAAGAACGAAGCCGCAAAGAAGCGGGCTTGTGTGCGAAGCCTTCCGACTGCCGGAGGACGGTGGCTGCCGCTCTCCTGCCTCTTGAATTCACTCTCGGCAAGCGAATGGAAAGCGTTCCAGGACAACTTGCCTGGGTTTTGACTTGGTCCTGATGCGTCCCACCTTGGCAAGTCTTGCTCGTCGCCAGAGGCTCCGAGATGCACAGAAGACGGTGGCAGCTGCTGAAAAGAAGGGCAGCGGTGAGTTTGTCGACAAGCAAGAACATAGGCAGCTGACTGTGCTTGGGAAGGAGCAGCTGCCTGGTTTTGGCAATTGCCTTCACAGCGCCCAGAAGCCCGGTGCTCTGCTGCTTTGTTTTTCGCAGTCAGTCAATTGCACACTAGTGAAGCTGAGCCAGGCTCTTCAGCTTTGCTGCTTTTGAGCATCTGTGCTCCACTTAGGCTCTGTGACATCTCTGGAGGTTGTTTGCCTCGGCCAGGCTGGCAAGTGCCCGCTAGTACCTAGAGCTGGGCAGGAGAGGGCAGAGAGCACTTCCATCTGACAGCAGGTTGCAGATTGCCTCGGAAAGAGCCGTGTCCTTGGAATGTGCAGCAAATCCTCTTTCTTTGCAAACCGCGGTTAGTGTGCAGTGTAGGTACACTCTCCCCTTGCCAAATTGAGTGGGAAAGCTTTTCGCTAAGCTAGAGATGACTAGAGAAGCAGAAGCGCGGCTCCGGAGCTATCCGGAGGAAAGTGCCGCTTCCCGGCGTCTTTCGGCTTGAAGAGGCGCTCCGGAGCGCTCCGCTGGCGCTCTGCTGAGCTGTGCGCGAATTAGCCACTTCTGCGCCTCCGAGAAGCAGAGATCGCGGTTGCTTGGAAGAGGCGAAGAACGAAGCCGCAAAGAAGCGGGCTTGTGTGCGAAGCCTTCCGACTGCCGGAGGACGGTGGCTGCCGCTCTCCTGCCTCTTGAATTCACTCTCGGCAAGCGAATGGAAAGCGTTCCAGGACAACTTGCCTGGGTTTTGACTTGGTCCTGATGCGTCCCACCTTGGCAAGTCTTGCTCATCGCCAGAGGCTCCGAGATGCACAGAAGACGGTGGCAGCTGCTGAAAAGAAGGGCAGCGGTGAGTTTGTCGACAAGCAAGAACATAGGCAGCTGCCTGTGCTTGGGAAGGAGCAGCTGCCTGGTTTTGGCAATTGCCTTCACAGCGCCCAGAAGCCCGGTGCTCTGCTGCTTTGTTTTTCGCAGTCAGTCAATTGCACACTAGTGAAGCTGAGCCAGGCTCTTCAGCTTTGCTGCTTTTGAGCATCTGTGCTCCACTTAGGCTCTGTGACATCTCTGGAGGTTGTTTGCCTCGGCCAGGCTGGAAAGTGCCCGCTAGTACCTAGAGCTGGGCAGGAGAGGGCAGAGAGCACTTCCATCTGACAGCAGGTTGCAGATTGCCTCGGAAAGAGCCGTGTCCTTGGAATGTGCAGCAAATCCTCTTTCTTTGCAAACCGCGGTTAGTGTGCAGTGTAGGTACGCTCTCCCCTTGCAAATGGAGTGGGAAAGCTTTTCGCTAAGCTAGAGATGACTAGAGAAGCAGAAGCGCGGCTCCGGAGCTATCCGGAGGAAAGTGCCGCTTCCCGGCGTCTTTCGGCTAGAAGCGGCGCTCCAGAGCGCTTTGCTGCCGCTTTACTGAGCTGTGCGCGAATTAGCCGCTTCTTCGCCTCCGAGAAGCAGAGATGGCGGTTGCTTGGAAGAGGCGAAGAACGAAGCCGCAAAGAAGCGGGCTTGTGTGCGAAGCCTTCCGACTGCCGGAGGACGGTGGCTGCCGCTCTCCTGCCTCTTGAATTCACTCTCGGCAAGCGAATGGAAAGCGTTCCAGGACAACTTGCCTGGGTTTTGACTTGGTCCTGATGCGTCCCACCTTGGCAAGTCTTGCTCGTCGCCAGAGGCTCCGAGATGCACAGAAGACGGTGGCAGCTGCTGAAAAGAAGGGCAGCGGTGAGTTTGTCGACAAGCAAGAACATAGGCAGCTGCCTGTGCTTGGGAAGGAGCAGCTGCCTGGTTTTGGCAATTGCCTTCACAGCGCCCAGAAGCCCGGTGCTCTGCTGCTTTGTTTTTCGCAGTCAGTCAATTGCACACTAGTGAAGCTGAGCCAGGCTCTTCAGCTTTGCTGCTTTTGAGCATCTGCGCTCCACTTAGGCTCTGTGACATCTCTCGAGGTTGTTTGCCTCGGCCAGGCTGGAAAGTGCCCGCTAGTACCTAGAGCTGGGCAGGAGAGGGCAGAGAGCACTTCCATCTGACAGCAGGTTGCAGATTGCCTCGGAAAGAGCCGTGTCCTTGGAATGTGCAGCAAATCCTCTTTCTTTGCAAACCGCGGTTAGTGTGCAGTGCAGGTACGCTCTCCCCTTGCCAAATGGAGTGGGAAAGCTTTTCGCTAAGCTAGAGATGACTAGAGAAGCAGAAGCGCGGCTCCGGAGCTATCCGGAGGAAAGTGCCGCTTCCCGGCGTCTTTCGGCTTGAAGCGGCGCTCCAGAGCGCTTTGCTGCCGCTTTACTGAGTTGTGCGCGAATTAGCCGCTTCTTCGCCTCCGAGAAGCAGAGATCGCGGTTGCTTGGAAGAGGCGAAGAACGAAGCCGCAAAGAAGCGGGCTTGTGTGCGAAGCCTTCCGACTGCCGGAGGACGGTGGCTGCCGCTCTCCTGCCTGTTGAATTCACTCTCGGCAAGCGAATAGGAAAGCGTTCCAGGACAACTTGCCTGGGTTTTGACTTGGTCCTGATGCCTCCCACCTTGGCAAGTCTTGCTCGTCGCCAGAGGCTCCGAGATGCACAGAAGACGGTGGCAGCTGCTGAAAAGAAGGGCAGCGGTGAGTTTGTCGACAAGCAAGAACATAGGCAGCTGACTGTGCTTGGGAAGGAGCAGCTGCCTGGTTTTGGCAATTGCCTTCACAGCGCCCAGAAGCCCGGTGCTCTGCTGCTTTGTTTTTCGCAGTCAGTCAATTGCACACTAGTGAAGCTGAGCCAGGCTCTTCAGCTTTGCTGCTTTTGAGCATCTGTGCTCCACTTAGGCTCTGTGACATCTCTGGAGGTTGTTTGCCTCGGCCAGGCTGGAAAGTGCCCGCTAGTACCTAGAGCTGGGCAGGAGAGGGCAGAGAGCACTTCCATCTGACAGCAGGTTGCAGATTGCCTCGGAAAGAGCCGTGTCCTTGGAATGTGCAGCAAATCCTCTTTCTTTGCAAACCGCGGTTAGTGTGCAGTGTAGGTACACTCTCCCCTTGCCAAATTGAGTGGGAAAGCTTTTCGCTAAGCTAGAGATGACTAGAGAAGCAGAAGCGCGGCTCCGGAGCTATCCGGAGGAAAGTGCCGCTTCCCGGCGTCTTTCGGCTTGAAGAGGCGCTCCGGAGCGCTCCGCTGGCGCTCTGCTGAGCTGTGCGCGAACTAGCCACTTCTGCGCCTCCGAGAAGCAGAGATCGCGGTTGCTTGGAAGAGGCGAAGAACGAAGCCGCAAAGAAGCGGGCTTGTGTGCGAAGCCTTCCGACTGCCGGAGGACGGTGGCTGCCGCTCTCCTGCCTGTTGAATTCACTCTCGGCAAGCGAATGGAAAGCGTTCCAGGACAACTTGCCTGGGTTTTGACTTGGTCCTGATGCCTCCCACCTTGGCAAGTCTTGCTCGTCGCCAGAGGCTCCGAGATGCACCGAAGACGGTGGCAGCTGCTGAAAAGAAGGGCAGCGGTGAGTTTGTCGACAAGCAAGAACATAGGCAGCTGCCTGTGCTTGGGAAGGAGCAGCTGCCTGGTTTTGGCAATTGCCTTCACAGCGCCCAGAAGCCCGGTGCTCTGCTGCTTTGTTTTTCGCAGTCAGTCAATTGCACACTAGTGAAGCTGAGCCAGGCTCTTCAGCTTTGCTGCTTTTGAGCATCTGTGCTCCACTTAGGCTCTGTGAC
The DNA here is from genome assembly GCF_031753505.1 of Anomalospiza imberbis. Classification (NCBI taxonomy): domain Eukaryota; kingdom Metazoa; phylum Chordata; class Aves; order Passeriformes; family Viduidae; genus Anomalospiza; species Anomalospiza imberbis. The sequence goes on along the minus strand of NC_089689.1, from coordinate 23,534 downwards.
ATCTCTCGAGGTTGTTTGCCTCGGCCAGGCTGGAAAGTGCCCGCTAGTACCTAGAGCTGGGCAGGAGAGGGCAGAGAGCACTTCCATCTGACAGCAGGTTGCAGATTGCCTCGGAAAGAGCCGTGTCCTTGGAATGTGCAGCAAATCCTCTTTCTTTGCAAATCGCGGTTAGTGTGCAGTGCAGGTACGCTCTCCCCTTGCCAAATGGAGTGGGAAAGCTTTTCGCTAAGATAGAGATGACTAGAGAAGCAGAAGCGCGGCTCCGGAGCTATCCGGAGGAAAGTGCCGCTTCCCGGCGTCTTTCGGCTTGAAGCGGCGCTCCAGAGCGCTTTGCTGCCGCTTTACTGAGTTGTGCGCGAATTAGCCGCTTCTTCGCCTCCGAGAAGCAGAGATCGCGGTTGCTTGGAAGAGGCGAAGAACGAAGCCGCAAAGAAGCGGGCTTGTGTGCGAAGCCTTCCGACTGCCGGAGGACGGTGGCTGCCGCTCTCCTGCCTCTTGAATTCACTCTCGGCAAGCGAATGGAAAGCGTTCCAGGACAACTTGCCTGGGTTTTGACTTGGTCCTGATGCCTCCCACCTTGGCAAGTCTTGCTCATCGCCAGAGGCTCCGAGATGCACAGAAGACGGTGGCAGCTGCTGAAAAGAAGGGCAGCGGTGAGTTTGTCGACAAGCAAGAACATAGGCAGCTGCCTGTGCTTGGGAAGGAGCAGCTGCCTGGTTTTGGCAATTGCCTTCACAGCGCCCAGAAGCCCGGTGCTCTGCTGCTTTGTTTTTCGCAGTCAGTCAATTGCACACTAGTGAAGCTGAGCCAGGCTCTTCAGCTTTGCTGCTTTTGAGCATCTGTGCTCCACTTAGGCTCTGTGACATCTCTGGAGGTTGTTTGCCTCGGCCAGGCTGGAAAGTGCCCGCTAGTAGCTAGAGCTGGGCAGGAGAGGGCAGAGAGCACTTCCATCTGACAGCAGGTTGCAGATTGCCTCGGAAAGAGCCGTGTCCTTGGAATGTGCAGCAAATCCTCTTTCTTTGCAAACCGCGGTTAGTGTGCAGTGTAGGTACACTCTCCCCTTGCCAAATGGAGTGGGAAAGCTTTTCGCTAAGCTAGAGATGACTAGAGAAGCAGAAGCGCGGCTCCGGAGCTATCCGGAGGAAAGTGCCGCTTCCCGGCGTCTTTCGACTTGAAGAGGCGCTCCGGAGCGCTCCGCTGGCGCTCTGCTGAGCTGTGCGCGAATTAGCCGCTTCTTCGCCTCCGAGAAGCAGAGATCGCGGTTGCTTGGAAGAGGCGAAGAACGAAGCCGCAAAGAAGCGGGCTTGTGTGCGAAGCCTTCCGACTGCCGGAGGACGGTGGCTGCCGCTCTCCTGCCTCTTGAATTCACTCTCGGCAAGCGAATGGAAAGCGTTCCAGGACAACTTGCCTGGGTTTTGACTTGGTCCTGATGCGTCCCACCTTGGCAAGTCTTGCTCGTCGCCAGAGGCTCCGAGATGCACCGAAGACGGTGGCAGCTGCTGAAAAGAAGGGCAGCGGTGAGTTTGTCGACAAGCAAGAACATAGGCAGCTGCCTGTGCTTGGGAAGGAGCAGCTGCCTGGTTTTGGCAATTGCCTTCACAGCGCCCAGAAGCCCGGTGCTCTGCTGCTTTGTTTTTCGCAGTCAGTCAATTGCACACTAGTGAAGCTGAGCCAGGCTCTTCAGCTTTGCTGCTTTTGAGCATCTGTGCTCCACTTAGGCTCTGTGACATCTCTCGAGGTTGTTTGCCTCGCCCAGGCTGGAAAGTGCCCGCTAGTACCTAGAGCTGGGCAGGAGAGGGCAGAGAGCACTTCCATCTGACAGCAGGTTGCAGATTGCCTCGGAAAGAGCCGTGTCCTTGGAATGTGCAGCAAATCCTCTTTCTTTGCAAACCGCGGTTAGTGTGCAGTGCAGGTACGCTCTCCCCTTGCCAAATGGAGTGGGAAAGCTTTTCGCTAAGCTAGAGATGACTAGAGAAGCAGAAGCGCGGCTCCGGAGCTATCCGGAGGAAAGTGCCGCTTCCCGGCGTCTTTCGGCTTGAAGCGGCGCTCCAGAGCGCTTTGCTGCCGCTTTACTGAGTTGTGCGCGAATTAGCCGCTTCTTCGCCTCCGAGAAGCAGAGATCGCGGTTGCTTGGAAGAGGCGAAGAACGAAGCCGCAAAGAAGCGGGCTTGTGTGCGAAGCCTTCCGACTGCCGGAGGACGGTGGCTGCCGCTCTCCTGCCTCTTGAATTCACTCTCGGCAAGCGAATGGAAAGCGTTCCAGGACAACTTGCCTGGGTTTTGACTTGGTCCTGATGCGTCCCACCTTGGCAAGTCTTGCTCGTCGCCAGAGGCTCCGAGATGCACAGAAGACGGTGGCAGCTGCTGAAAAGAAGGGCAGCGGTGAGTTTGTCGACAAGCAAGAACATAGGCAGCTGCCTGTGCTTGGGAAGGAGCAGCTGCCTGGTTTTGGCAATTGCCTTCACAGCGCCCAGAAGCCCGGTGCTCTGCTGCTTTGTTTTTCGCAGTCAGTCAATTGCACACTAGTGAAGCTGAGCCAGGCTCTTCAGCTTTGCTGCTTTTGAGCATCTGTGCTCCACTTATGCTCTGTGACATCTCTGGAGGTTGTTTGCCTCGCCCAGGCTGGAAAGTGCCCGCTAGTAGCTAGAGCTGGGCAGGAGAGGGCAGAGAGCACTTCCATCTGACAGCAGGTTGCAGATTGCCTCGGAAAGAGCCGTGTCCTTGGAATGTGCAGCAAATCCTCTTTCTTTGCAAACCGCGGTTAGTGTTTAGTGCAGGTACGCTCTCCCCTTGCCAAATGGAGTGGGAAAGCTTTTCGCTGAGATAGAGATGACTAGAGAAGCAGAAGCGCGGCTCCGGAGCTATCCGGAGGAAAGTGCCGCTTCCCGGCGTCTTTCGGCTAGAAGCGGCGCTCCAGAGCGCTTTGCTGCCGCTTTACTGAGCTGTGCGCGAACTAGCCGCTTCTGCGCCTCTGAGAAGCAGAGATCGCAGTTGCTTGGAAGAGGCGAAGAACGAAGGCGCAAAGAAGCGGGCTTGTGTGCGAAGCCTTCCGACTGCCGGAGGACGGTGGCTGCCGCTCTCCTGCCTGTTGAATTCACTCTCGGCAAGCGAATGGAAAGCGTTCCAGGACAACTTGCCTGGGTTTTGACTTGGTCCTGATGCCTCCCACCTTGGCAAGTCTTGCTCGTCGCCAGAGGCTCCGAGATGCACAGAAGACGGTGGCAGCTGCTGAAAAGAAGGGCAGCGGTGAGTTTGTCGACAAGCAAGAACATAGGCAGCTGACTGTGCTTGGGAAGGAGCAGCTGCCTGGTTTTGGCAATTGCCTTCACAGCGCCCAGAAGCCCGGTGCTCTGCTGCTTTGTTTTTCGCAGTCAGTCAATTGCACACTAGTGAAGCTGAGCCAGGCTCTTCAGCTTTGCTGCTTTTGAGCATCTGTGCTCCACTTAGGCTCTGTGACATCTCTCGAGGTTGTTTGCCTCGGCCAGGCTGGCAAGTGCCCGCTAGTACCTAGAGCTGGGCAGGAGAGGGCAGAGAGCACTTCCATCTGACAGCAGGTTGCAGATTGCCTCGGAAAGAGCCGTGTCCTTGGAATGTGCAGCAAATCCTCTTTCTTTGCAAACCGCGGTTAGTGTGCAGTGTAGGTACACTCTCCCCTTGCCAAATGGAGTGGGAAAGCTTTTCGCTAAGCTAGAGATGACTAGAGAAGCAGAAGCGCGGCTCCGGAGCTATCCGGAGGAAAGTGCCGCTTCCCGGCGTCTTTCGGCTTGAAGAGGCGCTCCGGAGCGCTCCCCTGGCGCTCTGCTGAGCTGTGCGCGAATTAGCCACTTCTGCGCCTCCGAGAAGCAGAGATCGCGGTTGCTTGGAAGAGGCGAAGAACGAAGCCGCAAAGAAGCGGGCTTGTGTGCGAAGCCTTCCGACTGCCGGAGGACGGTGGCTGCCGCTCTCCTGCCTCTTGAATTCACTCTCGGCAAGCGAATGGAAAGCGTTCCAGGACAACTTGCCTGGGTTTTGACTTGGTCCTGATGCCTCCCACCTTGGCAAGTCTTGCTCATCGCCAGAGGCTCCGAGATGCACAGAAGACGGTGGCAGCTGCTGAAAAGAAGGGCAGCGGTGAGTTTGTCGACAAGCAAGAACATAGGCAGCTGCCTGTGCTTGGGAAGGAGCAGCTGCCTGGTTTTGGCAATTGCCTTCACAGCGCCCAGAAGCCCGGTGCTCTGCTGCTTTGTTTTTCGCAGTCAGTCAATTGCACACTAGTGAAGCTGAGCCAGGCTCTTCAGCTTTGCTGCTTTTGAGCATCTGTGCTCCACTTAGGCTCTGTGACATCTCTGGAGGTTGTTTGCATCGGCCAGGCTGGAAAGTGCCCGCTAGTAGCTAGAGCTGGGCAGGAGAGGGCAGAGAGCACTTCCATCTGACAGCAGGTTGCAGATTGCCTCGGAAAGAGCCGTGTCCTTGGAATGTGCAGCAAATCCTCTTTCTTTGCAAACCGCGGTTAGTGTGCAGTGTAGGTACACTCTCCCCTTGCCAAATGGAGTGGGAAAGCTTTTCGCTAAGCTAGAGATGACTAGAGAAGCAGAAGCGCGGCTCCGGAGCTATCCGGAGGAAAGTGCCGCTTCCCGGCGTCTTTCGACTTGAAGAGGCGCTCCGGAGCGCTCCGCTGGCGCTCTGCTGAGCTGTGCGCGAATTAGCCGCTTCTTCGCCTCCGAGAGGCAGAGATCGCGGTTGCTTGGAAGAGGCGAAGAACGAAGCCGCAAAGAAGCGGGCTTGTGTGCCAAGCCTTCCGACTGCCGGAGGACGGTGGCTGCCGCTCTCCTGCCTCTTGAATTCACTCTCGGCAAGCGAATGGAAAGCGTTCCAGGACAACTTGCCTGGGTTTTGACTTGGTCCTGATGCGTCCCACCTTGGCAAGTCTTGCTCGTCGCCAGAGGCTCCGAGATGCACAGAAGACGGTGGCAGCTGCTGAAAAGAAGGGCAGCGGTGAGCTTGTCGACAAGCAAGAACATAGGCAGCTGCCTGTGCTTGGGAAGGAGCAGCTGCCTGGTTTTGGCAATTGCCTTCACAGCGCCCAGAAGCCCGGTGCTCTGCTGCTTTGTTTTTCGCAGTCAGTCAATTGCACACTAGTGAAGCTGAGCCAGGCTCTTCAGCTTTGCTGCTTTTGAGCATCTGTGCTCCACTTAGGCTCTGTGACATCTCTCGAGGTTGTTTGCCTCGGCCAGGCTGGAAAGTGCCCGCTAGTACCTAGAGCTGGGCAGGAGAGGGCAGAGAGCACTTCCATCTGACAGCAGGTTGCAGATTGCCTCGGAAAGAGCCGTGTCCTTGGAATGTGCAGCAAATCCTCTTTCTTTGCAAACCGCGGTTAGTGTGCAGTGCAGGTACACTCTCCCTTTGCCAAATGGAGTGGGAAAGCTTTTCGCTAAGCTAGAGATGACTAGAGAAGCAGAAGCGCGGCTCCGGAGCTATCCGGAGGAAAGTGCCGCTTCCCGGCGTCTTTCGGCTTGAAGAGGCGCTCCGGAGCGCTCCCCTGGCGCTCTGCTGAGCTGTGCGCGAATTAGCCGCTTCTTCGCCTCCGAGAAGCAGAGATCGCGGTTGCTTGGAAGAGGCGAAGAACGAAGCCGCAAAGAAGCGGGCTTGTGTGCCAAGCCTTCCGACTGCCGGAGGACGGTGGCTGCCGCTCTCCTGCCTCTTGAATTCACTCTCGGCAAGCGAATGGAAAGCGTTCCAGGACAACTTGCCTGGGTTTTGACTTGGTCCTGATGCCTCCCACCTTGGCAAGTCTTGCTCGTCGCCAGAGGCTCCGAGATGCACAGAAGACGGTGGCAGCTGCTGAAAAGAAGGGCAGCGGTGAGTTTGTCGACAAGCAAGAACATAGGCAGCTGCCTGTGCTTGGGAAGGAGCAGCTGCCTGGTTTTGGCAATTGCCTTCACAGCGCCCAGAAGCCCGGTGCTCTGCTGCTTTGTTTTTCGCAGTCAGTCAATTGCACACTAGTGAAGCTGACCCAGGCTCTTCAGCTTTGCTGCTTTTGAGCATCTGTGCTCCACTTATGCTCTGTGACATCTCTCGAGGTTGTTTGCCTCGCCCAGGCTGGAAAGTGCCCGCTAGTAGCTAGAGCTGGGCAGGAGAGGGCAGAGAGCACTTCCATCTGACAGCAGGTTGCAGATTGCCTCGGAAAGAGCCGTGTCCTTGGAATGTGCAGCAAATCCTCTTTCTTTGCAAACCGCGGTTAGTGTGCAGTGTAGGTACACTCTCCCCTTGCCAAATGGAGTGGGAAAGCTTTTCGCTAAGCTAGAGATGACTAGAGAAGCAGAAGCGCGGCTCCGGAGCTATCCGGAGGAAAGTGCCGCTTCCCGGCGTCTTTCGACTTGAAGAGGCGCTCCGGAGCGCTCCGCTGGCGCTCTGCTGAGCTGTGCGCGAATTAGCCGCTTCTTCGCCTCCGAGAAGCAGAGATCGCGGTTGCTTGGAAGAGGCGAAGAACGAAGCCGCAAAGAAGCGGGCTTGTGTGCCAAGCCTTCCGACTGCCGGAGGACGGTGGCTGCCGCTCTCCTGCCTCTTGAATTCACTCTCGGCAAGCGAATGGAAAGCGTTCCAGGACAACTTGCCTGGGTTTTGACTTGGTCCTGATGCGTCCCACCTTGGCAAGTCTTGCTCGTCGCCAGAGGCTCCGAGATGCACAGAAGACGGTGGCAGCTGCTGAAAAGAAGGGCAGCGGTGAGCTTGTCGACAAGCAAGAACATAGGCAGCTGCCTGTGCTTGGGAAGGAGCAGCTGCCTGGTTTTGGCAATTGCCTTCACAGCGCCCAGAAGCCCGGTGCTCTGCTGCTTTGTTTTTCGCAGTCAGTCAATTGCACACTAGTGAAGCTGAGCCAGGCTCTTCAGCTTTGCTGCTTTTGAGCATCTGTGCTCCACTTAGGCTCTGTGACATCTCTGGAGGTTGTTTGCCTCGGCCAGGCTGGAAAGTGCCCGCTAGTAGCTAGAGCTGGGCAGGAGAGGGCAGAGAGCACTTCCATCTGACAGCAGGTTGCAGATTGCCTCGGAAAGAGCCGTGTCCTTGGAATGTGCAGCAAATCCTCTTTCTTTGCAAACCGCGGTTAGTGTGCAGTGTAGGTACACTCTCCCCTTGCCAACTGGAGTGGGAAAGCTTTTCGCTAAGCTAGAGATGACTAGAGAAGCAGAAGCGCGGCTCCGGAGCTATCCGGAGGAAAGTGCCGCTTCCCGGCGTCTTTCGACTTGAAGAGGCGCTCCGGAGCGCTCCGCTGGCGCTCTGCTGAGCTGTGCGCGAATTAGCCGCTTCTTCGCCTCCGAGAAACAGAGATCGCGGTTGCTTGGAAGAGGCGAAGAACGAAGCCGCAAAGAAGCGGGCTTGTGTGCCAAGCCTTCCGACTGCCGGAGGACGGTGGCTGCCGCTCTCCTGCCTGTTGAATTCACTCTCGGCAAGCGAATGGAAAGCGTTCCAGGACAACTTGCCTGGGTTTTGACTTGGTCCTGATGCGTCCCACCTTGGCAAGTCTTGCTCGTCGCCAGAGGCTCCGAGATGCACCGAAGACGGTGGCAGCTGCTGAAAAGAAGGGCAGCGGTGAGTTTGTCGACAAGCAAGAACATAGGCAGCTGCCTGTGCTTGGGAAGGAGCAGCTGCCTGGTTTTGGCAATTGCCTTCACAGCGCCCAGAAGCCCGGTGCTCTGCTGCTTTGTTTTTCGCAGTCAGTCAATTGCACACTAGTGAAGCTGAGCCAGGCTCTTCAGCTTTGCTGCTTTTGAGCATCTGTGCTCCACTTAGGCTCTGTGATATCTCTGGAGGTTGTTTGCCTCGGCCAGGCTGGAAAGTGCCCGCTAGTACCTAGAGCTGGGCAGGAGAGGGCAGAGAGCACTTCCAGCTGACAGCAGGTTGCAGATTGCCTCGGAAAGAGCCGTGTCCTTGGAATGTGCAGCAAATCCTCTTTCTTTGCAAACCGCGGTTAGTGTGCAGTGCAGGTACACTCTCCCCTTGCCAAATGGAGTGGGAAAGGTTTTCGCTAAGCTAGAGATGACTAGAGAAGCAGAAGCGCGGCTCCGGAGCTATCCGGAGGAAAGTGCCGCTTCCCGGCGTCTTTCGGCTTGAAGCGGCGCTCCAGAGCGCTTTGCTGCCGCTTTACTGAGCTGTGCGCGAATTAGCCGCTTCTTCGCCTCCGAGAAGCAGAGATCGCAGTTGCTTGGAAGAGGCGAAGAACGAAGCCGCAAAGAAGCGGGCTTGTGTGCGAAGCCTTCCGACTGCCGGAGGACGGTGGCTGCCGCTCTCCTGCCTGTTGAATTCACTCTCGGCAAGCGAATGGAAAGCGTTCCAGGACAACTTGCCTGGGTTTTGACTTGGTCCTGATGCCTCCCACCTTGGCAAGTCTTGCTCGTCGCCAGAGGCTCCGAGATGCACAGAAGACGGTGGCAGCTGCTGAAAAGAAGGGCAGCGGTGAGTTTGTCGACAAGCAAGAACATAGGCAGCTGCCTGTGCTTGGGAAGGAGCAGCTGCCTGGTTTTGGCAATTGCCTTCACAGCGCCCAGAAGCCCGGTGCTCTGCTGCTTTGTTTTTCGCAGTCAGTCAATTGCACACTAGTGAAGCTGAGCCAGGCTCTTCAGCTTTGCTGCTTTTGAGCATCTGTGCTCCACTTATGCTCTGTGACATCTCTGGAGGTTGTTTGCCTCGGCCAGGCTGGAAAGTGCCCGCTAGTAGCTAGAGCTGGGCAGGAGAGGGCAGAGAGCACTTCCATCTGACAGCAGGTTGCAGATTGCCTCGGAAAGAGCCGTGTCCTTGGAATGTGCAGCAAATCCTCTTTCTTTGCAAACCGCGGTTAGTGTGCAGTGCAGGTACGCTCTCCCCTTGCCAACTGGAGTGGGAAAGCTTTTCGCTAAGCTAGAGATGACTAGAGAAGCAGAAGCGCGGCTCCGGAGCTATCCGGAGGAAAGTGCCGCTTCCCGATGTCTTTCGGCTTGAATCGGCACTCCGGAGCGCTCCGCTGGCGCTCTACTGTGCTGTGCGCGAACTAGCCGCTTCTGCGCCTCTGAGAAGCAGAGATCGCAGTTGCTTGGAAGAGGCGAAGAACGAAGCCGCAAAGAAGCGGGCTTGTGTGCGAAGCCTTCCGACTGCCGGAGGACGGTGGCTGCCGCTCTCCTGCCTGTTGAATTCACTCTCGGCAAGCGAATGGAAAGCGTTCCAGGACAACTTGCCTGGGTTTTGACTTGGTCCTGATGCGTCCCACCTTGGCAAGTCTTGCTCGTCGCCAGAGGCTCCGAGATGCACAGAAGACGGTGGCAGCTGCTGAAAAGAAGGGCAGCCGTGAGTTTGTCGACAAGCAAGAACATAGGCAGCTGCCTGTGCTTGGGAAGGAGCAGCTGCCTGGTTTTGGCAATTGCCTTCACAGCGCCCAGAAGCCCGGTGCTCTGCTGCTTTGTTTTTCGCAGTCAGTCAATTGCACACTAGTGAAGCTGAGCCAGGCTCTTCAGCTTTGCTGCTTTTGAGCATCTGTGCTCCACTTATGCTCTGTGACATCTCTTGAGGTTGTTTGCCTCGGCCAGGCTGGAAAGTGCCCGCTAGTAGCTAGAGCTGGGCAGGAGAGGGCAGAGAGCACTTCCATCTGACAGCAGGTTGCAGATTGCCTCGGAAAGAGCCGTGTCCTTGGAATGTGCAGCAAATCCTCTTTCTTTGCAAACCGCGGTTAGTGTGCAGTGCAGGTACGCTCTCCCCTTGCCAAATGGAGTGGGAAAGCTTTTCGCTAAGCTAGAGATGACTAGAGAAGCAGAAGCGCGGCTCCGGAGCTATCCGGAGGAAAGTGCCGCTTCCCGATGTCTTTCGGCTTGAAGCGGCACTCCGGAGCGCTCTGCTGCCGCTCTACTGAGCTGTGCGCGAATTAGCCGCTTCTTCGCCTCCGAGAAGCAGGGATCGCGGTTGCTTGGAAGAGGCGAAGAACGAAGCCGCAAAGAAGCGGGCTTGTGTGCGAAGCCTTCCGACTGCCGGAGGACGGTGGCTGCCGCTCTCCTGCCTGTTGAATTCACTCTCGGCAAGCGAATGGAAAGCGTTCCAGGACAACTTGCCTGGGTTTTGACTTGGTCCTGATGCGTCCCACCTTGGCAAGTCTTGCTCGTCGCCAGAGGCTCCGAGATGCACAGAAGACGGTGGCAGCTGCTGAAAAGAAGGGCAGCGGTGAGTTTGTCGACAAGCAAGAACATAGGCAGCTGCCTGTGCTTGGGAAGGAGCAGCTGCCTGGTTTTGGCAATTGCCTTCACAGCGCCCAGAAGCCCGGTGCTCTGCTGCTTTGTTTTTCGCAGTCAGTCAATTGCACACTAGTGAAGCTGAGCCAGGCTCTTCAGCTTTGCTGCTTTTGAGCATCTGTGCTCCACTTATGCTCTGTGACATCTCTGGAGGTTGTTTGCCTCGCCCAGGCTGGAAAGTGCCCGCTAGTACCTAGAGCTGGGCAGGAGAGGGCAGAAAGCACTTCCATCTGACAGCAGGTTGCAGATTGCCTCGGAAAGAGCCGTGTCCTTGGAATGTGCAGCAAATCCTCTTTCTTTGCAAACCGCGGTTAGTGTGCAGTGCAGGTACGCTCTCCCCTTGCCAAATGGAGTGGGAAAGCTTTTCGCTAAGCTAGAGATGACTAGAGAAGCAGAAGCGCGGCTCCGGAGCTATCCGGAGGAAAGTGCCGCTTCCCGATGTCTTTCGGCTTGAAGCGGCACTCCGGAGCGCTCTGCTGCCGCTTTACTGAGCTGTGCGCGAATTAGCCGCTTCTTCGCCTCCGAGAAGCAGAGATCGCGGTTGCTTGGAAGAGGCGAAGAACGAAGCCGCAAAGAAGCGGGCTTGTGTGCGAAGCCTTCCGACTGCCGGAGGACGGTGGCTGCCGCTCTCCTGCCTCTTGAATTCCCTCTCGGCAAGCGAATGGAAAGCGTTCCAGGACAACTTGCCTGGGTTTTGACTTGGTCCTGATGCGTCCCACCTTGGCAAGTCTTGCTCGTCGCCAGAGGCTCCGAGATGCACAGAAGACGGTGGCAGCTGCTGAAAAGAAGGGCAGCGGTGAGTTTGTCGACAAGCAAGAACATAGGCAGCTGCCTGTGCTTGGGAAGGAGCAGCTGCCTGGTTTTGGCAATTGCCTTCACAGCGCCCAGAAGCCCGGTGCTCTGCTGCTTTGTTTTTCGCAGTCAGTCAATTGCACACTAGTGAAGCTGAGCCAGGCTCTTCAGCTTTGCTGCTTTTGAGCATCTGTGCTCCACTTATGCTCTGTGACATCTCTGGAGGTTGTTTGCCTCGCCCAGGCTGGAAAGTGCCCGCTAGTAGCTAGAGCTGGGCAGGAGAGGGCAGAGAGCACTTCCATCTGACAGCAGGTTGCAGATTGCCTCGGAAAGAGCCGTGTCCTTGGAATGTGCAGCAAATCCTCTTTCTTTGCAAACCGCGGTTAGTGTGCAGTGTAGGTACAATCTCCCCTTGCCAAATGGAGTGGGAAAGCTTTTCGCTAAGCTAGAGATGACTAGAGAAGCAGAAGCGCGGCTCCGGAGCTATCCGGAGGAAAGTGCCGCTTCCCGATGTCTTTCGGCTTGAAGCGGCACTCCGGAGCGCTCTGCTGCCGCTCTACTGAGCTGTGCGCGAATTAGCCGCTTCTTCGCCTCCGAGAAGCAGGGATCGCGGTTGCTTGGAAGAGGCGAAGAACGAAGCCGCAAAGAAGCGGGCTTGTGTGCGAAGCCTTCCGACTGCCGGAGGACGGTGGCTGCCGCTCTCCTGCCTGTTGAATTCACTCTCGGCAAGCGAATGGAAAGTGTTCCAGGACAACTTGCCTGGGTTTTGACTTGGTCCTGATGCGTCCCACCTTGACAAGTCTTGCTCGTCGCCAGAGGCTCCGAGATGCACAGAAGACGGTGGCAGCTGCTGAAAAGAAGGGCAGCGGTGAGTTTGTCGACAAGCAAGAACATAGGCAGCTGCCTGTGCTTGGGAAGGAGCAGCTGCCTGGTTTTGGCAATTGCCTTCACAGCGCCCAGAAGCCCGGTGCTCTGCTGCTTTGTTTTTCGCAGTCAGTCAATTGCACACTAGTGAAGCTGAGCCAGGCTCTTCAGCTTTGCTGCTTTTGAGCATCTGTGCTCCACTTATGCTCTGTGACATCTCTGGAGGTTGTTTGCCTCGCCCAGGCTGGAAAGTGCCCGCTAGTAGCTAGAGCTGGGCAGGAGAGGGCAGAGAGCACTTCCATCTGACAGCAGGTTGCAGATTGCCTCGGAAAGAGCCGTGTCCTTGGAATGTGCAGCAAATCCTCTTTCTTTGCAAACCGCGGTTAGTGTGCAGTGCAGGTACGCTCTCCCCTTGCCAAATGGAGTGGGAAAGCTTTTCGCTGAGATAGAGATGACTAGAGAAGCAGAAGCGCGGCTCCGGAGCTATCCGGAGGAAAGTGCCGCTTCCCGGCGTCTTTCGGCTAGAAGCGGCGCTCCAGAGCGCTTTGCTGCCGCTTTACTGAGCTGTGCGCGAACTAGCCGCTTCTTCGCCTCTGAGAAGCAGAGATCGCGGTTGCTTGGAAGAGGCGAAGAACGAAGCCGCAAAGAAGCGGGCTTGTGTGCGAAGCCTTCAGACTGCCGGAGGACGGTGGCTGCCGCTCTCCTGCCTCTTGAATTCACTCTCGGCAAGCGAATGGAAAGCGTTCCAGGACAACTTGCCTGGGTTTTGACTTGGTCCTGATGCGTCCCACCTTGGCAAGTCTTGCTCGTCGCCAGAGGCTCCGAGATGCACAGAAGACGGTGGCAGCTGCTGAAAAGAAGGGCAGCGGTGAGTTTGTCGACAAGCAAGAACATAGGCAGCTGACTGTGCTTGGGAAGGAGCAGCTGCCTGGTTTTGGCAATTGCCTTCACAGCGCCCAGAAGCCCGGTGCTCTGCTGCTTTCTTTTTCGCAGTCAGTCAATTGCACACTAGTGAAGCTGAGCCAGGCTCTTCAGCTTTGCTGCTTTTGAGCATCTGTGCTCCACTTATGCTCTGTGACATCTCTGGAGGTTGTTTGCCTCGGCCAGGCTGGAAAGTGCCCGCTAGTAGCTAGAGCTGGGCAGGAGAGGGCAGAGAGCACTTCCATCTGACAGCAGGTTGCAGATTGCCTCGGAAAGAGCCGTGTCCTTGGAATGTGCAGCAAATCCTCTTTCTTTGCAAACCGCGGTTAGTGTGCAGTGTATTTACACTCTCCCCTTGCCAAATGGAGTGGGAAAGCTTTTCGCTAAGCTAGAGATGACTAGAGAAGCAGAAGCGCGGCTCCGGAGCTATCCGGAGGAAAGTGCCGCTTCCCGATGTCTTTCGGCTTGAATCGGCACTCCGGAGCGCTCCGCTGGCGCTCTACTGTGCTGTGCGCGAATTAGCCGCTTCTTCGCCTCCGAGAAGCAGGGATCGCGGTTGCTTGGAAGAGGCGAAGAACGAAGCCGCAAAGAAGCGGGCTTGTGTGCGAAGCCTTCCGACTGCCGGAGGACGGTGGCTGCCGCTCTCCTGCCTCTTGAATTCACTCTCGGCAAGCGAATGGAAAGCGTTCCAGGACAACTTGCCTGGGTTTTGACTTGGTCCTGATGCGTCCCACCTTGGCAAGTCTTGCTCGTCGCCAGAGGCTCCGAGATGCACAGAAGACGGTGGCAGCTGCTGAAAAGAAGGGCAGCGGTGAGTTTGTCGACAAGCAAGAACATAGGCAGCTGCCTGTGCTTGGGAAGGAGCAGCTGCCTGGTTTTGGCAATTGCCTTCACAGCGCCCAGAAGCCCGGTGCTCTGCTGCTTTGTTTTTCGCAGTCAGTCAATTGCACACTAGTGAAGCTGACCCAGGCTCTTCAGCTTTGCTGCTTTTGAGCATCTGTGCTCCACTTAGGCTCTGTGACATCTCTTGAGGTTGTTTGCCTCGCCCAGGCTGGAAAGTGCCCGCTAGTAGCTAGAGCTGGGCAGGAGAGAGCAGAGAGCACTTCCATCTGACAGCAGGTTGCAGATTGCCTCGGAAAGAGCCGTGTCCTTGGAATGTGCAGCAAATCCTCTTTCTTTGCAAACTGCGGTTAGTGTGCAGTGCAGGTACGCTCTCCCCTTGCCAAATGGAGTGGGAAAGCTTTTCGCTAAGCTAGAGATGACTAGAGAAGCAGAAGCGCGGCTCCGGAGCTATCCGGAGTAAAGTGCCGCTTCCCGATGTCTTTCGGCTTGAAGCGGCACTCCGGAGCGCTCTGCTGCCGCTCTACTGAGCTGTGCGCGAATTAGCCGCTTCTTCGCCTCCGAGAAGCAGGGATCGCGGTTGCTTGGAAGAGGCGAAGAACGAAGCCGCAAAGAAGCGGGCTTGTGTGCGAAGCCTTCCGACTGCCGGAGGACGGTGGCTGCCGCTCTCCTGCCTGTTGAATTCACTCTCGGCAAGCGAATGGAAAGCATTCCAGGACAACTTGCCTGGGTTTTGACTTGGTCCTGATGCGTCCCACCTTGACAAGTCTTGCTCGTCGCCAGAGGCTCCGAGATGCACAGAAGACGGTGGCAGCTGCTGAAAAGAAGGGCAGCGGTGAGTTTGTCGACAAGCAAGAACATAGGCAGCTGCCTGTGCTTGGGAAGGAGCAGCTGCCTGGTTTTGGCAATTGCCTTCACAGCGCCCAGAAGCCCGGTGCTCTGCTGCTTTGTTTTTCGCAGTCAGTCAATTGCACACTAGTGAAGCTGAGCCAGGCTCTTCAGCTTTGCTGCTTTTGAGCATCTGTGCTCCACTTATGCTCTGTGACATCTCTGGAGGTTGTTTGCCTCGCCCAGGCTGGAAAGTGCCCGCTAGTAGCTAGAGCTGGGCAGGAGAGGGCAGAGAGCACTTCCATCTGACAGCAGGTTGCAGATTGCCTCGGAAAGAGCCGTGTCCTTGGAATGTGCAGCAAATCCTCTTTCTTTGCAAACCGCGGTTAGTGTGCAGTGCAGGTACGCTCTCCCCTTGCCAACTGGAGTGGGAAAGCTTTTCGCTAAGCTAGAGATGACTAGAGAAGCAGAAGCGCGGCTCCGGAGCTATCCGGAGGAAAGTGCCGCTTCCCGATGTCTTTCGGCTTGAATCGGCACTCCGGAGCGCTCCGCTGGCGCTCTACTGTGCTGTGCGCGAACTAGCCGCTTCTGCGCCTCTGAGAAGCAGAGATCGCAGTTGCTTGGAAGAGGCGAAGAACGAAGCCGCAAAGAAGCGGGCTTGTGTGCGAAGCCTTCCGACTGCCGGAGGACGGTGGCTGCCGCTCTCCTGCCTCTTGAATTCACTCTCGGCAAGCGAATGGAAAGCGTTCCAGGACAACTTGCCTGGGTTTTGACTTGGTCCTGATGCGTCCCACCTTGGCAAGTCTTGCTCGTCGCCAGAGGCTCCGAGATGCACAGAAGACGGTGGCAGCTGCTGAAAAGAAGGGCAGCGGTGAGTTTGTCGACAAGCAAGAACATAGGCAGCTGCCTGTGCTTGGGAAGGAGCAGCTGCCTGGTTTTGGCAATTGCCTTCACAGCGCCCAGAAGCCCGGTGCTCTGCTGCTTTGTTTTTCGCAGTCAGTCAATTGCACACTAGTGAAGCTGAGCCAGGCTCTTCAGCTTTGCTGCTTTTGAGCATCTGTGCTCCACTTATGCTCTGTGACATCTCTGGAGGTTGTTTGCCTCGCCCAGGCTGGAAAGTGCCCGCTAGTAGCTAGAGCTGGGCAGGAGAGGGCAGAGAGCACTTCCAGCTGACAGCAGGTTGCAGATTGCCTCGGAAAGAGCCGTGTCCTTGGAATGTGCAGCAAATCCTCTTTCTTTGCAAACCGCGGTTAGTGTGCAGTGCAGGTACGCTCTCCCCTTGCCAAATGGAGTGGGAAAGCTTTTCGCTGAGATAGAGATGACTAGAGAAGCAGAAGCGCGGCTCCGGAGCTATCCGGAGGAAAGTGCCGCTTCCCGGCGTCTTTCGGCTTGAAGCGGCGCTCCAGAGCGCTTTGCTGCCGCTTTACTGAGCTGTGCGCGAACTAGCCGCTTCTTCGCCTCTGAGAAGCAGAGATCGCGGTTGCTTGGAAGAGGCGAAGAACGAAGCCGCAAAGAAGCGGGCTTGTGTGCGAAGCCTTCCGACTGCCGGAGGACGGTGGCTGCCGCTCTCCTGCCTGTTGAATTCACTCTCGGCAAGCGAATGGAAAGCGTTCCAGGACAACTTGCCTGGGTTTTGACTTGGTCCTGATGCGTCCCACCTTGGCAAGTCTTGCTCGTCGCCAGAGGCTCCGAGATGCACAGAAGACGGTGGCAGCTGCTGAAAAGAAGGGCAGCGGTGAGTTTGTCGACAAGCAAGAACATAGGCAGCTGCCTGTGCTTGGGAAGGAGCAGCTGCCTGGTTTTGGCAATTGCCTTCACAGCGCCCAGAAGCCCGGTGCTCTGCTGCTTTCTTTTTCGCAGTCAGTCAATTGCACACTAGTGAAGCTGAGCCAGGCTCTTCAACTTCGCTGCTTTTGAGCATCTGTGCTCCACTTATGCTCTGTGACATCTCTGGAGGTTGTTTGCCTCGGCCAGGCTGGAAAGTGCCCGCTAGTAGCTAGAGCTGGGCAGGAGAGGGCAGAGAGCACTTCCATCTGACAGCAGGTTGCAGATTGCCTCGGAAAGAGCCGTGTCCTTGGAATGTGCAGCAAATCCTCTTTCTTTGCAAACCGCGGTTAGTGTGCAGTGTATTTACACTCTCCCCTTGCCAAATGGAGTGGGAAAGCTTTTCGCTAAGCTAGAGATGACTAGAGAAGCAGAAGCGCGGCTCCGGAGCTATCCGGAGGAAAGTGCCGCTTCCCGATGTCTTTCGGCTTGAATCGGCACTCCGGAGCGCTCCGCTGGCGCTCTACTGTGCTGTGCGCGAATTAGCCGCTTCTTCGCCTCCGAGAAGCAGGGATCGCGGTTGCTTGGAAGAGGCGAAGAACGAAGCCGCAAAGAAGCGGGCTTGTGTGCGAAGCCTTCCGACTGCCGGAGGACGGTGGCTGCCGCTCTCCTGCCTCTTGAATTCACTCTCGGCAAGCGAATGGAAAGCGTTCCAGGACAACTTGCCTGGGTTTTGACTTGGTCCTGATGCGTCCCACCTTGGCAAGTCTTGCTCGTCGCCAGAGGCTCCGAGATGCACAGAAGACGGTGGCAGCTGCTGAAAAGAAGGGCAGCGGTGAGTTTGTCGACAAGCAAGAACATAGGCAGCTGCCTGTGCTTGGGAAGGAGCAGCTGCCTGGTTTTGGCAATTGCCTTCACAGCGCCCAGAAGCCCGGTGCTCTGCTGCTTTGTTTTTCGCAGTCAGTCAATTGCACACTAGTGAAGCTGACCCAGGCTCCTCAGCTTTGCTGCTTTTGAGCATCTGTGCTCCACTTAGGCTCTGTGACATCTCTGGAGGTTGTTTGCCTCGGCCAGGCTGGAAAGTGCCCGCTAGTAGCTAGAGCTGGGCAGGAGAGAGCAGAGAGCACTTCCATCTGACAGCAGGTTGCAGATTGCCTCGGAAAGAGCCGTGTCCTTGGAATGTGCAGCAAATCCTCTTTCTTTGCAAACTGCGGTTAGTGTGCAGTGCAGGTACGCTCTCCCCTTGCCAAATGGAGTGGGAAAGCTTTTCGCTAAGCTAGAGATGACTAGAGAAGCAGAAGCGCGGCTCCGGAGCTATCCGGAGTAAAGTGCCGCTTCCCGATGTCTTTCGGCTTGAAGCGGCACTCCGGAGCGCTCTGCTGCCGCTCTACTGAGCTGTGCGCGAATTAGCCGCTTCTTCGCCTCCGAGAAGCAGGGATCGCGGTTGCTTGGAAGAGGCGAAGAACGAAGCCGCAAAGAAGCGGGCTTGTGTGCGAAGCCTTCCGACTGCCGGAGGACGGTGGCTGCCGCTCTCCTGCCTCTTGAATTCACTCTCGGCAAGCGAATGGAAAGCGTTCCAGGACAACTTGCCTGGGTTTTGACTTGGTCCTGATGCGTCCCACCTTGGCAAGTCTTGCTCGTCGCCAGAGGCTCCGAGATGCACAGAAGACGGTGGCAGCTGCTGAAAAGAAGGGCAGCGGTGAGTTTGTCGACAAGCAAGAACATAGGCAGCTGCCTGTGCTTGGGAAGGAGCAGCTGCCTGGTTTTGGCAATTGCCTTCACAGCGCCCAGAAGCCCGGTGCTCTGCTGCTTTCTTTTTCGCAGTCAGTCAATTGCACACTAGTGAAGCTGAGCCAGGCTCTTCAGCTTTGCTGCTTTTGAGCATCTGTGCTCCACTTATGCTCTGTGACATCTCTGGAGGTTGTTTGCCTCGCCCAGGCTGGAAAGTGCCGCTAGTAGCTAGAGCTGGGCAGGAGAGGGCAGAGAGCACTTCCATCTGACAGCAGGTTGCAGATTGCCTCGGAAAGAGCCGTGTCCTTGGAATGTGCAGCAAATCCTCTTTCTTTGCAAACCGCGGTTAGTGTGCAGTGCAGGTACGCTCTCCCCTTGCCAACTGGAGTGGGAAAGCTTTTCGCTAAGCTAGAGATGACTAGAGAAGCAGAAGCGCGGCTCCGGAGCTATCCGGAGGAAAGTGCCGCTTCCCGGCGTCTTTCGGCTTGAAGCGGCGCTCCAGAGCGCTTTGCTGCCGCTTTACTGAGCTGTGCGCGAACTAGCCGCTTCTTCGCCTCTGAGAAGCAGAGATCGCGGTTGCTTGGAAGAGGCGAAGAACGAAGCCGCAAAGAAGCGGGCTTGTGTGCGAAGCCTTCCGACTGCCGGAGGACGGTGGCTGCCGCTCTCCCTGCCTGTTGAATTCACTCTCGGCAAGCGAATGGAAAGCGTTCCAGGACAACTTGCCTGGGTTTTGACTTGGTCCTGATGCGTCCCACCTTGGCAAGTCTTGCTCGTCGCCAGAGGCTCCGAGATGCACAGAAGACGGTGGCAGCTGCTGAAAAGAAGGGCAGCGGTGAGTTTGTCGACAAGCAAGAACATAGGCAGCTGCCTGTGCTTGGGAAGGAGCAGCTGCCTGGTTTTGGCAATTGCCTTCACAGCGCCCAGAAGCCCGGTGCTCTGCTGCTTTGTTTTTCGCAGTCAGTCAATTGCACACTAGTGAAGCTGAGCCAGGCTCTTCAGCTTTGCTGCTTTTGAGCATCTGTGCTCCACTTATGCTCTGTGACATCTCTGGAGGTTGTTTGCCTCGCCCAGGCTGGAAAGTGCCCGCTAGTAGCTAGAGCTGGGCAGGAGAGGGCAGAGAGCACTTCCAGCTGACAGCAGGTTGCAGATTGCCTCGGAAAGAGCCGTGTCCTTGGAATGTGCAGCAAATCCTCTTTCTTTGCAAACCGCGGTTAGTGTGCAGTGCAGGTACGCTCTCCCCTTGCCAAATGGAGTGGGAAAGCTTTTCGCTGAGATAGAGATGACTAGAGAAGCAGAAGCGCGGCTCCGGAGCTATCCGGAGGAAAGTGCCGCTTCCCGGCGTCTTTCGGCTTGAAGCGGCGCTCCAGAGCGCTTTGCTGCCGCTTTACTGAGCTGTGCGCGAACTAGCCGCTTCTTCGCCTCTGAGAAGCAGAGATCGCGGTTGCTTGGAAGAGGCGAAGAACGAAGCCGCAAAGAAGCGGGCTTGTGTGCGAAGCCTTCCGACTGCCGGAGGACGGTGGCTGCCGCTCTCCTGCCTGTTGAATTCACTCTCGGCAAGCGAATGGAAAGCGTTCCAGGACAACTTGCCTGGTTTTGACTTGGTCCTGATGCGTCCCACCTTGCAAGTCTTGCTCGTCGCCAGAGGCTCCGAGATGCACAGAAGACGGTGGCAGCTGCTGAAAAGAAGGGCAGCGGTGAGTTTGTCGACAAGCAAGAACATAGGCAGCTGCCTGTGCTTGGGAAGGAGCAGCTGCCTGGTTTTGGCAATTGCCTTCACAGCGCCCAGAAGCCCGGTGCTCTGCTGCTTTCTTTTTCGCAGTCAGTCAATTGCACACTAGTGAAGCTGAGCCAGGCTCTTCAACTTCGCTGCTTTTGAGCATCTGTGCTCCACTTATGCTCTGTGACATCTCTGGAGGTTGTTTGCCTCGGCCAGGCTGGAAAGTGCCCGCTAGTAGCTAGAGCTGGGCAGGAGAGGGCAGAGAGCACTTCCATCTGACAGCAGGTTGCAGATTGCCTCGGAAAGAGCCGTGTCCTTGGAATGTGCAGCAAATCCTCTTTCTTTGCAAACCGCGGTTAGTGTGCAGTGCAGGTACGCTCTCCCCTTGCCAAATGGAGTGGGAAAGCTTTTCGCTAAGCTAGAGATGACTAGAGAAGCAGAAGCGCGGCTCCGGAGCTATCCGGAGGAAAGTGCCGCTTCCCGATGTCTTTCGGCTTGAATCGGCACTCCGGAGCGCTCCGCTGGCGCTCTACTGTGCTGTGCGCGAATTAGCCGCTTCTTCGCCTCCGAGAAGCAGGGATCGCGGTTGCTTGGAAGAGGCGAAGAACGAAGCCGCAAAGAAGGCGGGCTTGTGTGCGAAGCCTTCCGACTGCCGGAGGACGGTGGCTGCCGCTCTCCTGCCTCTTGAATTCACTCTCGGCAAGCGAATGGAAAGCGTTCCAGGACAACTTGCCTGGGTTTTGACTTGGTCCTGATGCGTCCCACCTTGGCAAGTCTTGCTCGTCGCCAGAGGCTCCGAGATGCACAGAAGACGGTGGCAGCTGCTGAAAAGAAGGGCAGCGGTGAGTTTGTCGACAAGCAAGAACATAGGCAGCTGCCTGTGCTTGGGAAGGAGCAGCTGCCTGGTTTTGGCAATTGCCTTCACAGCGCCCAGAAGCCCGGTGCTCTGCTGCTTTGTTTTTCGCAGTCAGTCAATTGCACACTAGTGAAGCTGACCCAGGCTCCTCAGCTTTGCTGCTTTTGAGCATCTGTGCTCCACTTAGGCTCTGTGACATCTCTGGAGGTTGTTTGCCTCGGCCAGGCTGGAAAGTGCCCGCTAGTAGCTAGAGCTGGGCAGGAGAGAGCAGAGAGCACTTCCATCTGACAGCAGGTTGCAGATTGCCTCGGAAAGAGCCGTGTCCTTGGAATGTGCAGCAAATCCTCTTTCTTTGCAAACTGCGGTTAGTGTGCAGTGCAGGTACGCTCTCCCCTTGCCAAATGGAGTGGGAAAGCTTTTCGCTAAGCTAGAGATGACTAGAGAAGCAGAAGCGCGGCTCCGGAGCTATCCGGAGTAAAGTGCCGCTTCCCGATGTCTTTCGGCTTGAAGCGGCACTCCGGAGCGCTCTGCTGCCGCTCTACTGAGCTGTGCGCGAATTAGCCGCTTCTTCGCCTCCGAGAAGCAGGGATCGCGGTTGCTTGGAAGAGGCGAAGAACGAAGCCGCAAAGAAGCGGGCTTGTGTGCGAAGCCTTCCGACTGCCGGAGGACGGTGGCTGCCGCTCTCCTGCCTCTTGAATTCACTCTCGGCAAGCGAATGGAAAGCGTTCCAGGACAACTTGCCTGGGTTTTGACTTGGTCTGATGCGTCCCACCTTGGCAAGTCTTGCTCGTCGCCAGAGGCTCCGAGATGCACAGAAGACGGTGGCAGCTGCTGAAAAGAAGGGCAGCGGGTGAGTTTGTCGACAAGCAAGAACATAGGCAGCTGCCTGTGCTTGGGAAGGAGCAGCTGCCTGGTTTTGGCAATTGCCTTCACAGCGCCCAGAAGCCCGGTGCTCTGCTGCTTTCTTTTTCGCAGTCAGTCAATTGCACACTAGTGAAGCTGAGCCAGGCTCTTCAGCTTTGCTGCTTTTGAGCATCTGTGCTCCACTTATGCTCTGTGACATCTCTGGAGGTTGTTTGCCTCGCCCAGGCTGGAAAGTGCCCGCTAGTAGCTAGAGCTGGGCAGGAGAGGGCAGAGAGCACTTCCATCTGACAGCAGGTTGCAGATTGCCTCGGAAAGAGCCGTGTCCTTGGAATGTGCAGCAAATCCTCTTTCTTTGCAAACCGCGGTTAGTGTGCAGTGCAGGTACGCTCTCCCCTTGCCAACTGGAGTGGGAAAGCTTTTCGCTAAGCTAGAGATGACTAGAGAAGCAGAAGCGCGGCTCCGGAGCTATCCGGAGGAAAGTGCCGCTTCCCGGCGTCTTTCGGCTTGAAGCGGCGCTCCAGAGCGCTTTGCTGCCGCTTTACTGAGCTGTGCGCGAACTAGCCGCTTCTTCGCCTCTGAGAAGCAGAGATCGCGGTTGCTTGGAAGAGGCGAAGAACGAAGCCGCAAAGAAGCGGGCTTGTGTGCGAAGCCTTCCGACTGCCGGAGGACGGTGGCTGCCGCTCTCCTGCCTGTTGAATTCACTCTCGGCAAGCGAATGGAAAGCGTTCCAGGACAACTTGCCTGGGTTTTGACTTGGTCCTGATGCGTCCCACCTTGGCAAGTCTTGCTCGTCGCCAGAGGCTCCGAGATGCACAGAAGACGGTGGCAGCTGCTGAAAAGAAGGGCAGCGGTGAGTTTTGTCGACAAGCAAGAACATAGGCAGCTGCCTGTGCTTGGGAAGGAGCAGCTGCCTGGTTTTGGCAATTGCCTTCACAGCGCCCAGAAGCCCGGTGCTCTGCTGCTTTGTTTTTCGCAGTCAGTCAATTGCACACTAGTGAAGCTGAGCCAGGCTCTTCAGCTTTGCTGCTTTTGAGCATCTGTGCTCCACTTAGGCTCTGTGACATCTCTCGAGGGTTGTTTGCCTCGCCCAGGCCTGGAAAGTGCCCGCTAGTACCTAGAGCTGGGCAGGAGAGGGCAGAAAGCACTTCCATCTGACAGCAGGTTTGCAGATTGCCTCGGAAAGAGCCGTGTCCTTGGAATGTGCAGCAAATCCTCTTTCTTTGCAAACCGCGGTTAGTGTGCAGTGCAGGTACGCTCTCCCCTTGCCAAATGGAGTGGGGAAAGCTTTTCGCTAAGCTAGAGATGACTAGAGAAGCAGAAGCGCGGCTCCGGAGGCTATCCGGAGGAAAAGTGCCTCTTCCCGGCGTCTTTCCGCTTGAAGCGGCGCTCCGGAGTACTCCGCTGGCGCTCTGCTGAGCTGTGCGCGAATTAGCCGCTTCTGCGCCTCCGAGAAGCAGAGATCGCGGTTGCTTGGAAGAGGCGAAGAACGAAGCCGCAAAGAAGCGGGCTTGTGTGCGAAGCCTTCCGACTGCCGGAGGACGGTGGCTGCCGCTCTCCTGCCTCTTGAATTCCCTCTCGGCAAGCGAATGGAAAGCGTTCCAGGACAACTTGCCTGGGTTTTGACTTGGTCCTGATGCGTCCCACCTTGGCAAGTCTTGCTCGTCGCCAGAGGCTCCGAGATGCACAGAAGACGGTGGCAGCTGCTGAAAAGAAGGGCAGCGGTGAGTTTGTCGACAAGCAAGAACATAGGCAGCTGCCTGTGCTTGGGAAGGAGCAGCTGCCTGGTTTTGGCAATTGCCTTCACAGCGCCCAGAAGCCCGGTGCTCTGCTGCTTTGTTTTTCGCAGTCAGTCAATTGCACACTAGTGAAGCTTAGCCAGGCTCTTCAGCTTTGCTGCTTTTGAGCATCTGTGCTCCACTTAGGCTCTGTGACATCTCTGGAGGTTGTTTGCCTCGCCCAGGCTGGAAAGTGCCCGCTAGTACCTAGAGCTGGGCAGGAGAGGGCAGAGAGCACTTCCATCTGACAGCAGGTTGCAGATTGCCTCGGAAAGAGCCGTGTCCTTGGAATGTGCAGCAAATCCTCTTTCTTTGCAAACCGCGGTTAGTGTGCAGTGCAGGTACGCTCTCCCCTTG